>NC_140589.1:1801877076-1804529601 GCF_964204655.1 Triturus cristatus | reverse complement strand
TGAGTTGGCTCAGGTTCTGAGCCTCTCTAGCCTACCACTATTTTCGTGGTTGTGAGTGACATTGGTGTGTTACCTTTGTGTGCAATGTTTCGGAATTGACCCCTTGTGGTTGTTGTGGGAGTGTGTTTACCTCTCACTGTTGGGGGTGTGTATGTGAGATGACTCTATGTTTTGGAGCCTCTCTGGCCGACCAGTATTTTTTGTGGTTGTGGGTGAACTTAGGTTTGTCTCCCTTGTGGGCGTTGGTTAGAGTTGACTATGTTTTTGAGTCACTCATATCTACCACTTTTGAGTGCTTGGTCGGTGAAAGTCGCATCACCTTCAGCTTTTCCGTTTCTGCTGAGAATTTTATTGTGTTTTTCTCCTACCTTTCCTGCTTCTCTTACAGCATGGGTGTTTGTCCCGCGTTGACTATGAGTTTTGTTGTGGTGTGTTTTCTTTTGCACCTCTTTTTGTGTGTGGAAAGGGAGTGGATGTGTATGGGTGTTGCCTATTCCTTTTCTTTTTGGGGCTTTTGTGTGAGAAAGTTGTTGGGGTCTATGCTTCAGAGCACTGTGGTCTGACTCGCACAGGGAGAGCAACGGGCAGACGGGCTTGCTAGCAGACACACAGCTACAAGCTAATGGGCTGTGTTTTTCTCCTACATTTCCTGCTTATCTTACGGCATGGGTCTTTGTCCCGCGTTGACTATGGGTTTTGTTGTGGTGTGTTCTCTTTTTCACCTCTTTTTGTGTGTGTAAAGGCAGTGGATTTGTTTGGGTGTTGTCTATTCTCTTTCTTTTTGGGGCTTATGTGTGAGAAAGTTGTTGGGGGCTATGCTTCAGAGCACTGTGGTCTGACTCGCACAGGGAGAGCAACTGGCCGATGGGCCTGCTAGCAGACACACAGCTACGAGCTAATGGGCTGGGTCGCAGACGAAGAGCTGCGAGCCGACCAGTGGTTCGCACTGTGGTCTGACTCCCAGAGGAAGAGCAACAGGCCGACGGGCCTGCTAGCAGACACACAGTTACGAGCTAATGGGCTGGGTCTCAGACCAAGAGCTGCGAGCCGACCAGTGGTTCGCAGACAGAGACTTGCGATCTGGCAGGTTGGCTCATAGAGGAAGAGCTACGAGCTGACTGGCTGACTCGTAGAGGGAGAGCTGCAGCCCGTCGGCTCGCAGAGGGAGAGCTGCGGGCCGGCTCGCAGAGGAACAGCTGCGGGCTGACTGATATAGGGAAAGGTGCGGGCCGTCGGCTTGCAAAGGGATAGCTGTGGGACAGTGATGTGGGGAGAGTGAGCGTGAAGGGGGTATCTCGCAGAGAGACAGCTGCTGTATATTTCCAGTCTTGGCTTCAGAGATACAACTGCAGGCCTGAGAACTCGCACACGAGGAGTTGCGAGTCGACCGGTGGTTCGCAGAAGGAGAGTTGCGGGCCCAAGAAGGTTGTTGGGGGCTATGCTTCAGAGAACTGTGGTCTAACTCGCAGAAAGAGCAACGGGCCGACGGGCCTGCTAGCAGACACACAGCTACGAGCTAAGGGGTTACTCGCAGAAGTAGAGCTGCGAGCCCAACGGCTCGCAGACGCAGAGCTGCGAGCCAACGGACTAGCTTCTAAAGGCATAGCTGCTAGCTGGTGATGTAGGGAGAGGGAGTGTGAAAGGGGTATCTCACACAGACAGAGCTCCGGTATGTTTTCAGAGTTGCCTCGCAGAGGTAGAACTACGGACTAGATGTCTTGTAGACGGAGAGATGCAAGCTGACATGGACTGAATCACAAAATGGCTGCCAACAGTTCCTAGTTTCAACAGTTCGCACGTAGGCTCGCAGAGGGAGAGCTGCGACCCGTGGGCTCAGCTCGCAGAGGGAGAGCTATGGGCCGTCGTAGAGAGCTGTGAGCTGACGCAGCAGCGTACTGGCTCACAGAGGTAGAGAGCTGCGAGCTGACGGACTGGCTTCCAAAGGCATAGCTGCGAGCTGGTGATGTGGGGAGAGGGAGCGTGTAAAGGGTATCTCGCACAGACAGAGCTCCGGTATATTAAATTGCCCCGGGACCTTTGTTTTATTTTCACTCGATGCGAGGCACAAGATGGCTGCTAACACTTCCTGGTTTGAAGTGTTAGCAGCCAATCAGAGGCAAGCTCGTGCTCGGGAGTTAGGCTCCGCCCAAATATATATATATTTTTCCTTTGATATCTCAAAAACTACTGAAAAGATTTATACCATTTCAACAAAAGTGTGCTTTCTGGACCAAGACCTTTCTCCCTGCCACATTTGGTATAATTCCATTCAGCAGTTTGACCTGTAGCCTTGTCTAAAGTTTCCTATGGAAATTGCATGGACAAAACATGTTTTGGGACCCCCCTTTTTTCTCAGCCCCCCCTTGACGAATCACCCCCAAACTTATAAGATAGGAGCTGATCTGAAAAGAGGAACATTTTGGAAAATTTCGTAAAGATTCGTCAAACGACGCCAAAGTTCTAAGCACATCAAAAAATGCTTTTCCTAATGAATAGGATAAGAATTATTTCATTGAATATATGCGGCCTAAACGATCTAAAAAAAAGACAAAAAGTTGCTATTGGCTTACAAATAATGGAACCAAATATTATATGCCTACAAGAAACCCACATTGAAGGTAGACAATTATATATCTTAAAAATGCTAGGGTATAAATTGATAATAGCTTCTACACAACCTACTAGAACTAAAGGAGTTGCAATTTTAGCTAAAGGGGGAGATCTTCAATTTACAAAGACAATTTCCGACAAAACTGGTAGGTAGGCCATTGCGGAATGTCTATATAATAATGGGGAAAATAGGATGACTATCTGTACTGTATATGGCAATGTAGGAGATGACCCTGAAGCTTTGAACTATATTACTAACGAGCTGGTACATTGGCCATTACCCTTAATTATCTGTGGTGATTTTAACTTAAATCTTCCGGGGCAATGGTCGACAGATCCGACATTTATCTATCAAGGGAGAAAACCTAGGGTCTTCAGGGCATTTAAGGAGTTGTGCTCACTGCATGGGTTGATTGATACTTGGCATATGAAACACCCAGGTGATCATGGATTTACCTTCTATTCCTTTCCCCACTCACGCCATGCACGCCTTGACTATTTCCTAATTTCTAATTCACTGCAGAATAGGTGTACAATTAATAAACTACCTAGGATACTCTCTGATCACAACCCGTTAGCACTTAATCTTGAATGCAATAGAAGCAACTCCATACGGAGGAGTTGGACGTTTGAAAGGGCCTTTCTAGAGAACGAAGATTATATTAGCCATATGAGGGATTGGATCTTAGCTTTCTTGGAAATAAATATCGGTAGTGCTCCAATAGAGATAGTCTGGGATGCATTGAAAGCTGGGATTAGAGGAGAAACTCTCCAGTTCTCTGTTAGGTTCAACCGAGAAGGAAAGGCTCAGCTCGATAGATTACAACAAAACCTGAGTATGACAGAGGCGGAATTAGCCAAAGCAACACTAAGTGGCCAGGTAACTGATGAATTAGAACGGGTGGCTGTGGCAAGAAATCGGATATCGGAAGTGCTTATTGAGAAAGCTATTAGTAAAGCTACGATCTATAAAAAAAAAACTTATGAACTCAGCGAACAAGTTGGACACCACCTAGCTGTTCGCACAAGAGAAGAACAGACATTAAATACAATTGAGAGCATTAAAGACTTAGATGGTGGAGTGAGAATGGAATCCTCAGAGATTAGAAGGGCATTTGAGAGATTCTACAAAAATTTATATAAAGAGCCTAATAAAGAACTGGAGAGCATGGATGAATACCTCGAGCAATATGAGGGATTTTGTCTTAACGAGGAGGAACAGGCTAATATAAACTGTACCCCTACGTGGGAGGAAATTCAGATGGCTTTGAAATCATTAGCTAATGGAAAAGCTGCTGGGATAGATGGAATACCTTCAGAATTCTATGAAAAATTTGTAATACAGCTTAGAATAATTATGCTTGAATTGTTTAGTTCCATCTTTAGTGATGGTAAGCCACCTCCCTCATGGTCTACAGCGAGAATTATGGTCTTTCTGAAAAAAAATAAAGACCCCATGGAAATGGGTTCTTATAGACCGATCACACTAATAAATGGGGACTCGAAAATCTACTCAAAAGTATTGGCCGCCCGGTTAGCACCTATTATCCATAATATAGTGTCTCCTCGACAACACGGGTTTATCCCAGGAAGATCAACATCGGATCATGTCCAACGGGTGATTTCACTTTTTGATTTCGCAGGAAAAACAGGAGACCCTATGGCTTTAATACTTTTAGATGCAGAAAAAGCCTCTGATAGGGTCTCCTGGAGGTTCCTATGGGAAACTATGGGTAGGTGTGGTCTTACATTACAATTTATCAAAGCCATGCAAGGACTATATGTCGATCCAGGTGCCAACGTTATGATCAATGGGACACTTTCAGAGAGATTTAAGATCACTAGGGGAACGAGACAAGGGTGCCCATGCTCTCCCCTGCTATTTGCAGTCTATATAGATGCGTTTATACGGAAATTAGAAAATCATCCGTTAGTGACTCCGATAAAGGCATTTAATATTGATACAAAAATCCTAGCGTATGCCGACGATATTGCCATAGTCACCTGCAATCCTATTCAAGCAATGGCAGTGATAGAAGAGGAAGCGAATAGCTTTGGTAAGATCTCCGGATATAAGCTGAACTCATCTAAAACACAGATAGTCATTAACGACAACCTAAAGATGGTTGACTATAGAGTAACGGAACATGCTGTCTATCTAGGAGTTGATATAACTGCAAGCATTGATAGTATAGTGAGTTTAAATTTAGACCCACTGGTTAAACACACTAAGAAAGAACTAACCCGACTTGACAACCTACATCTTACTATTGGCGGGAGATGTAACGTTATCAAAATGTTATTCTTACCTAGATTCCTGTATCTCTTTCGCACAATATGCCTGGAATTCACTCCCCAACAGTTCAAAAACATAGAGAATATATTTTCCAGATTTATTTGGGGTTATAAGAGACCTCGCCGAGCACTTAAATGGCTTATGCTGCCCAAAGACAGAGGCGGACTCGGAATGCCTAATTTTAAGCTATACTATTGGGCTACGGTAATTAGATATAGTATCGTGCTTTTATCAATAGAAGACGGACACAACTCCGATAGGATCACTCCTCAAGAATTGATCCTAGGGATAGGCTGTGAGGGTTGTCTTTGGCGACACATGAACGACAACTATTTTAAGAAAGTAAAACTCAAGACTATCTCCAATATATATAAAGTCTGCATTAATGTAAGAAAATTGCTAGGATTGAGCCGTTTCTCATGTTACACCCCAATTAAGCTTAATTATGACCTACCCGCTTTATTCCATGACACTTGTATGGCAAGATGGATCGAGAATGGCATTCAAAATCTAGGCTGCTTTTACAACTCTAGTGGCCTAAAAACTTTCTCCGACCTACAGACTGAATACTCCATCAATCATAGAGATTTTTTCAAATATTTACAGATCAGGGATTTTTTGCAAAAAAAAACAGGGGGTCTTGACAAATTTCAAAATAATATCATACTAGATACTATATGTAGACCAAATACGCCTAAAATTGGGGTCATCTATGAACTTTTTAGGGATAAACTCCCTGATGACTTGGGAAAACATCTAATGGAGTGGCAGACCTCTCTTGCAGTCCATTCGAATATTCCTCTGCGAGCGTATGAATTATCACAAGTGTGCTTAATGTCTATAAATCTCCAGACACAATTTTATAAAACTTTCTTCTCCCTTTATTATACACCATATAAGATGGCAAAATGGACAGTAGGAAAGGGAACAATCTGTCCAAGTTGCTCGATGGGTGCTGCCGACATGATTCACATGTTTGCCTCATGCGACAAACTATTAGGTTTGATAAAAGAAATCTCTGTCTTCCTTTCTGAAATTCTTCAAGTTAATATATCTATCACTCGGGAGGAAATTGTGCTAGGAGTATCTAATAATCAAAGACCTAATCATATGCAGGGCCTTATCTTTGTAGCCATGGCTGTCCTCCGACTATGTATAGCTTCAGCGTGGCTGGATGCTACTTCACCGGCTTTTGCACAATGGAGAAATAGATTATTAGCAATCTGTACTCTGGAAGTGGCCATATATAAAACTAAAGGGAGGAGAAAAAAGAGAAGAGGGATGCAGATCTGGGGTCCTCTTTTACATTGGCAACTAGATCACACCTAAAAAATGCTTGGTCCACAATATGGTCTTATCTGGGAGAATAGTTATTGTAATTACTCAGATGTTGACAATACATGCTGTATTATCTCATAGATTTACCGAATTGTTTTTTTTTTTTTTTTTCTTCTTGTGGATGGGTTTGATGCGAAATAAAAACTTGGTCCAAGGGAGGGGTGGGGGATTTATGTAAATATTATATAATTTTGTGAAAATTGCTAATAAAAATCATTTAAAAAAAAAAAAAATGCTTTTCCTATGGAAAGTAGGTTCTAACTATAACTATCTACAGGCGACCACCAGTAGATAATATATATATATATATAGATTATATGTGTATTATCTACTGGCGGTCGCCAGTAGATAGTTATAGTTAGGACCGTGTTTCCATAGGAAATCCGCAACATTCTATTTGGAATAACTTTGGCGCCGATTGACGAATCCTCGCGAAATTCTCAAAATAGGTGGGGCGCTACGCTCCGTTCCTACCCTGAAAGTCTCGGGGGGATTCGTCAAGCGGGGGCTGAGAAAAAGGGGGGGTCCCAAAACGCGTTTTCCCCATGCATTTTTCCTTAGGACCTTTAGTCCGAGCTACAGCCCGAACGGCTGAACAGAATTACTTGAAATTTGGCAGAGAGGTAGCCCTCAGGTCAGGGATGTGCCTTTTGAAGGTCTCGTGTAAATCTGTTCAGTATTTCCTGAGAAAATAGCATTTAAATCAATATAAATATCTATGGGCGCGCTCCGAGCGTGTACCGTAAGCTTACCGTACGCGCACGCTGCCGTGCGCGAGCGCGATTCTGATTGGTTGTTAGATCTCAGTAAACATTCGAATCGGTCGAAACCAGGAAGTGTCGGCCGCCATTTTGTCTCTCGCAGTCTGAGGGGGTGAAAAACAAAGGTGGAAAACGTGAAAAGGGGGCAGGCTGGACAGTTCCTGACCCCCTAGCCTTTGTCAGGGGGTCCCAGAAGGATCCCCAAGGGCAAAAATTAATTTTAATTTTTTTTCGAAAAATCGCCGAATGCGCGTAGCGTACGCGCACGGCGTAAACGGAGAAATTCCGCGAACTTCGCGTAATTACGCGTACCGTGCGCGCACGGCAAAATTTTTTTTTCAAAAAGGAAAGCTTAAAAAGAAATAAACAAAATTGTGAGGTAAGGTTGGCTCTTAAAAGAGCCGTTGGGTTCATACAGGGATGGAGGAAAGAAAGAATGGGAATATTATGAGCGTCTACAAACGTGCTGGTCTATCTTATTGTTAATAAGGGAAACACTGGTCTCCCCAAAAACAATAAGACCACAACACCTTGTACACCTCATTGCAACCCTCCCAAATCGAGGGTTAACGTCCAGAGGAGCAGAAGAAGATGATGCTCCCACCTCAGAGGAAGGGCTCAGCTGAGCTGCCGATGATGTACTCGGCTGAGCTTCTGAGGTTGGGCTCTGGTGACTTACTGAAGAGTTTTCTCCAGTATGTCGAGCAAAGGTCCTGGGATGTCTATCCCTAAGGTGTCTCATCATAGAGTGATTTCCAAAGGAATACTTCTTCCTTGGATTTCCTCTAGATAAAACATGGTCACAAAGTGTGCAAGTGACCAATGGAGCATTGACCTTTTTCTCCCCCTCTGTAAAAGTAAAATACTCCCATACAAAAGAATTCTTCTGTTTCCTCCTTCTCTGGATGATGGTGGTGCTGCTAGCCTCACTCTCAGAAGAGGTCTGCTGTTCTGCCATTGTATCTCAATGTCAATTCAGCTCCTTCTCCTAGGGGATCTCAAGCAGTAATGAGGGGAATGGGTGTGGTGTGGGAAGTTTCTGGAACTGAAAGTAGTTTCAACCAATGAAAAGTGTTCTTTGTGGATCACTTGACCTACCGGAGCGCTTACGGAGCGCGTACGTAAGACGCACTCGCGCATGCGCATTACACGCCCCTGCGTAACCGCGACGTTGCTTCCGCGTGTACGCGTACGTCACGTACGTATCACGTAAGTGCGCTGTACTTATGACGTGCGGAGCGCGTAGCGTCAGCTTACCGTACGCGCACCGTATCACGTAAGCGCACCGTACTTATGACGTACGGAGCGCGTAGCGTCAGCTTACCGTACGCGCACGGAAAAAAATGCATAAAAAAAAAAATTAACCATTCCATAATGCAGGATATAGTACATATATTATTTTATACATAGGTTTACCAAAAATCTCCCAAAAAAAATTGCATTTAAAAAACCGTACAAATTCACTGAAAAAATCATAGGTTTCACACACGTTATAGTTAGGAATTAGCATTTAAAAAACCTTGCAAATTCACTGAAAAAAACATAGGTTTCACACATGTTATAGTTAGCTGGACATTTCACTCATAAAAAACCAATGAAATTCCCCCGTTATAGTTAGTGCAGGCAACTATAACTCACGCGACCGCAATCCTCTGCTGATGATGTCAGATATTACATCACTGATGACATATGTGTCTTTATGAAAAATAAATATTTGTAATATATGTATAGCTAAAGATTAATGGAAGAAGACATGGGTAATTAAGTGTCTAAATACAGTGATGTAATATCTGACGTCATCAGCAGAGGATTGCGGTCGCGTGAGTTATAGTTGCCTGCACTAACTATAACGGGGGAATTTCATTGGTTTTTTATGAGTGAAATGTCCAGCTAACTATAACATGTGTGAAACCTATGGTTTTTTCAGTGAATATATATATATATATATATATATATATATATATATATATATATATATATATATATATATATATATATGATTAAGATCCAATCCTCAAAACGTAAATCCAGAGAGAAACGGGACAGCACACCAGGGAACAGCACAAACAAACTTTACTAGTGCACGAATAAAGTTTGTTTGTGCCGTTCCCTGGTGTGCTGTCCCGTTTCTCTCTGGATTTACGTTTTGAGGATTGGATCTTAATCATTTGGAGTGGTCACTGCTACCACTGACGGCACCAGCGTCGTAGGCATGGGGATTGCTTTAGCAGTGAACTAACGAAAATATACATATATATATATATTCACTGAAAAAAACATAGGTTTCACACACGTTATAGTTAGGAATTAGCATTTAAAAAACCTTGCAAATTCACTTAAAAAACCATAGGTTTCACACATGTTATAGTTAGCTGGACATTTCCCTCGTAAAAAAACAATGAAATTACCCCGTTATAGTTAGTAAAGTGAACTATAACTCACGCGACCGCAATCCACTGCTGATGACGTCAGATATTACATCACTGTATTTATTCACTTATTTACCCATTTTTCTTTCCTTTAACCTTTAGCTATACATATTTAATAAATATTTATTTTACAGAAAGACACATATGTCATCAGTCATGTAATATCTGACGTCATCAGCAGTGGATTGCGGTCGCGTGAGTTATAGTTCCCTTTACTGACTATAACGGGGGAATTTCATTGGTTTTTTACGAGGGAAATGTCCAGCTAACTATAACATGTGTGAAACCTATGGTTTTTTAAGTGAATTTGCAAGGTTTTTTAAATGCTAATTCCTAACTATAACATGTGTGAAACCTATGGTTTTTTTCAGTGAATTTGTACGGTTTTTTAAATGCTAAGTTATGTATTTATTATTTAAATTTTTTTTTTGTAAGGTTTTTCACCGTGCGCGTACCATGCGCGCTCTGTGGGCACGCGGTGCGCTTCGCGCACCGCGCGCCCACGTTACGCCGTTCGCGTAATTTTAACGTTTCTACCGTGCGCGCACGGTAAGCGCACTCCGCGTTTTTTTCGTAAAAATATTAAAAACATTTATGGCCCTTGGGGGTCCTTTGGGGACCCCCTGACAATGGCTAGGGGGTCAGGAACTGTCCACCCTGCCCCCTTTTCATGTTCTCCATCTTTATTTTTCACCTCCCTCGGACTGCGAGAGACAAAATGGCGGCCGACACTTCCTGGTTTCGACCGATTCGAATGTTTACTAAGATCTAACAACCAATCAGAATTGCGCTCGTGCACGGCAGGGTGCGCTTACCGTACGCGCACGGTGCGCGCCTATAGATATATATATGCTTTTAAATGCACAGATTTACACCAGACCTGCAAAAGGCACATCCCTGACCTGAGGACTACCTCTCTGCCAAATTTCAAGGTTTTCTGTTCAGTCGTTCGGGCTGTAGCGCGGACTAAAGGTCCTATGGGAAAATGCATGGGGAAAACGCGTTTTGGGACCCCCCCTTTTTCTCAGCCCCCGCTTGACGAATCCCCCCGAGACTTTCAGGGAAGGAGCGGAGCGGAGCGCCCCACCTATTTTGAAAATTTCGCAAGGATTCGTCAATCGACGCAAAAGTTATTCCAAATAGAATGTTGCGGATTTCCTATGGAAACACGGTCCTAACTATAACTATCTACTGGCGACCGCCAGTAGATAATATACACAAAGAAAACCCTGCTCCACGAGGAAGAGAGCACGCACACGAAGAATGCTGAGTTCAAAGGCATTTTATTGCATGAAATCTCCTCTGACCTGGCAACACAGAGAGACGCGTTTCAGCTGTCACAGTAGCCTTCCTCGATCTCATATATATATATAAATAATAGGGGTTTCACTTACCTGGCATAAACTTACTATTTCGTTGTAAAGGCATGCATGCTAAAGGTATATGCATGATTTGCATGGTAAAGGCAATGCATGGTAAAGGCATTGCGTTGTAATGTCATACTACCCACACACTTTGGGCATCAAATGCAAAAAGAACAAGGTGATGAATGGAATGATTGAATTAATCTCAGCCACTGGCAATTACCCAGAGCCGCATCATAACCCATCATTTTTCTCCCACCATGCTACCTCAGTTTGGACCTAGCCATATGTAAATCAGTCTTGACCCTGTTCCCCATGGGAACAGTCCAGCCCGAACAGCCAGGCCAGGTTCTTCCTGAACTGGAATACAAGCAACCCAGGATTGGTGTCGCCCTTGTTATGGGCTCTTTAGCCAGGTATAGCTTGGTTCCGGTGGCACAGTGAGCCCGAAAACCAAGTCTGGGCATACCCGGTGCACTTTGGGGATCAAATGCAAACACAACAAAGAGATGGATGGAATGCTTGAATTAATCTCAACCACTGGCAATTGTTAGGGGTCACATATGAATCCATTGTTTTTTACCCACCATGCCACCTCAGTTTGGACCCAGCCACATGCAAATCAGTCTTGACCCTTTTCCTCATGGAAACTGTCCAGCCCGAACTTCCAGGCCAGGTCCTCCCTGAAGTGGAACACAAGCAACCCAGGACCTCTTTCGCCTTTATGGGTTCTTCAGTCAGGTATAGCTCGGTTACAGTGGCACAGCAAGCCTGGGACCTACTTCTGGGCCAGTAGTGATCAGGTGGAGTGGTATCCCTCCTGGGTATACTGTCTTGTAATCAGAACCTAAGGGTCTGTCCCAGAAGGGCTGCACTCATGGTGTGTTTTCTGCCCATGAGGGAGGAGAGCTGACATGACACTGCTGCTCAACCAGACTTGGTTGTTAATGATTACTGAATTGAAAAGTTTGGCAATTGAATGCTATCTGCCTTGTGATAACTACACTAAAACAGGTCAGGAATTGTGTTATTAATGAGAATATAAACCGCCCTGTTTACATCTGGTGGGGAGCAGGGGTCGCTCCCACATGGTGGTGTTTGTGGTGAAGCTGAAGGGTGTATTTGGGTGGTGCTGAATAGTATTTTTGGGTGGTGCTGAAGGTTTTTTTGGGTAGTGTTTTTCAGTGCTGCTGGAGGGTTCTTGGAGTGGTGCTGGAGCATGTTAGGGGTGGTGCTTGAACCTATTTGGGGTAGTGCTAGAATATGTTTGGGTGGTGCTCGAGGGTGTTTTTGGGTGTTCCTGAAGGGTGTTTTTAAGTGGTGCTGGAGGGGTTTTGGAGTAGTGCTGGGGTGTGTATGAGGTAGTGTTGGAGGGTGCTTGGAGTGGTGCTGGAGGGTGGTTTGTGTGATGCTGGAGGGTGCTTTTGGGTGGTGCTGGAGGGTGTTCTTCAGTGGTGCTGGAGGGTGATTTAAGTGATGTTGGAAGGTGCTTTGAGTGGCTCTGGCAGGCGTTTGGAGTAATGCTGCAGGGAGCATGGAGTGGTCCTGGAGGGTGTTTTGGGATTTTGCTTTAGGTCCACTCATCAACCGGTCTCTCCATCCATCCATCCATCCATCCATTAACACACACTCATCATTACAGTAATCTATCCAACCATCCATAAATGTATACATATTTGCATGATATTCACGCCATTTACGTCAGTTTCAGCTTCAACTTCAGCCACAGTTTAGTTTAATATGCCTTAAATATCAGCATATATATTATTCAGAAGGAAATTGTCATTACAATTTAAAACTTAACAAAATGTAGGGTCTGGTTACAAATTGTGCAGAATATTGTGAGGTATTTACCAAGGCCACTTAAATATCATTACCCCATGTGAGGTATGTACCAGGTGTGGTAAATACTGTATATTCTAAGTTTTCAACTTGGATAAGTGGCATAACATGCAGAACCAGTGTATAATACACCAAATTACACCTTTATTTCCATTTTCAGAGACCTTCTCCCATGGTACATTTCAGCAGACTTGACCTGCTGGAAAACTGCAAGGGGATGATAACTATCACACAGCAGAATTCCAATACCTGAGCAAACTGCTATTTGAACAGGGATGGAAATTGAACCCTTAAGTTGTAATCAGGGCCTTTGTGACATTTATATATTTTGATCAAACTCATTATTAATCCAACTCTTCCTTAAAGTGAAATCCACCTAATGTTTCGACACGGTCTTCTTCGAGGTATTATGGCTTCATGCTAGGATATGTTGTGTTGAGAGGCTCTAGAAGGAAAGAGAGTAGGCTCCAAGCTGGTGAAGTTGTCTAAATGTAGGCAAAGTGAACGGCCAAGTTTTCAAGACTAGAGCATTTCAGCAAATCAGGGATGCAACTAATGTGGACAGGGAGACAATTTCATTCGGAAGGAGGAGACAAGATCAGAGAAACTTCTGCTGTCACTCTTTATTCCACCTTTCTCTTAGAATTTCTATAAGATTTGCGGGACGGGCTAGATAGCAACAGTGCAAACAAATGCAAATAAACCAAGGGAACTTACCCAAAAAGTAAGCGGAAACTCGAAAGAAAGGAACTGGCATGGCTACATCTGGGAAAACTCACAATTAGACTTATAGGTGGGCGGGAGAGAATTTAGATAGACTCAGATAGAGGGCATTGGTGTAACTGAGCCAAAGGGTAATAATGGAAGAGACCAGAAGACGATGTACTTATGTAGAAAAAGCATCATTTTCTTAAGGTGGCCAGCATGGCGGAGGAGGATATCACGTGGTTCGGTTAGGCCCGAGAAGAAACATTCCAATTTTATATGTATGCGTTTCTCAAGTTGCCTTCTCTTCCATACAACAGCTTTTGACACACATTTGCTTGCGTGACAGTGCAGGATTTATTTCTTTGAAACCACATTGCTTACAAACCCACTACATAAGTACACTATCATAACACAGTGAACATTTCGTACAAGGCCTCGACACATTGTGCAAATGTTGTTATTTGTTATTTCGTCCATGAGAAGACGTTGCTATCAAAGAGACAATAAACAATATCAGCAGAGCGGAAGCATGAATACTGTTATAAATACATGAGTATTTCCGTGCTCAGGGAGAGAAGTCCTCTGCTGCCATTGCGAGGTCATCGATGTGTCGGAGCTTCAGCTCAGCTGGTTCCTATTTATCACTCTGTGAGGAGGAATGTCCAACTCGTGACCAAGTCGAGGACCAACATACCTTGCCTGGAGGTAATGGGGGGTAAGATCATCCATTAGGGGATTCTTGGATGAACACCTGCCCTGGGTAACATGATTAGGGATGTATAGTAGGAGTACACTATACACAGTACTAATATGCCAGCTTTTACACACTGTTTTAGCACAATGGTGGGATTGCTTATTCTGTTCACTGTCCTGATATTGCTAATCACTTTTATTTGCTTCTTTCTATTGAGCATTGCAGCGCATATGTTTTATACAAGAATCACAATGGTTCAATAAATATTGAAAATGCCCCTTTGTGTATTTCTTGTATATCTCACTGAAACAGCACGAGTGACTGAGGGAAAGGGTTCTGCGGTCTATTAGCACAATTGCTTGGGGGATCAGGGTTGTAATGTTCTGAGGTTGCCATTTGTCACAATGTCAGGGTTAGAGGTACTTATGGTGGCACTGTGAGCTAGCTGGTCTCTGGGCCGACATATCCTGAGGGGGTGCATAGAATCAGTCTGGCACCATCCCATCCTTTATGTTGTCCAACAAGTGCACAAAAGTGGGAGCCATATGACAAGGCCACTGAGAAAATGTAGGGTGCCAAACCAAGGTCACTGTCAAGCTGGAAAAAAAAGTTCTGGACTACAGTAAATGGAATGGACATTTGTCCACCACTAATGGTGAAAATTAATTTGATCAAATATCAGAATCTCCTCTACCAAAAAACTTCAATTTTTTCTAATTTTAGCTTGATTACAGGTCCCAGGCCCCTGCCAAACAAAGCTGGAATGTCTCTGTCCATTGCCTCTACCTCCCACAACGAATCTGGGGGTTGTAAATGTAGATGTAAACACAGAGTACATGAAATTGGATCAGTTCTTCCAGTGGCCAGATACAGATGTTGAAAATGAAAGGGGGCAAAAGCCCACCCCTGATCAATCCCTTAATCAATCGGCAAGGATCTAGAAGTGAATAATAAAACAGCAACAAACTAGCCAGGATGGCTAAGCCAGCGATCTCTATCTCCTACCATAGTGATCCAATAATCTCAAGATCGATTGTGCCAAATAACTCAGACAGATCAAAATAATCAAGGGCACTGACAGCAGCACATTAAAACCCCAGTCAGAGATCATCTACATTTTGGGAGAGCGGCTAGTCCCTAATACAGCAGTCAACTCCTCAGTGACTTGGAAATGACCTTCTGGATCATGCACACTGGTTCACTTCTGTTGGAGAAAAATTCAGCGTGGGCCTCTTTAATTTTGTGCTTATGACCAGCCTTATTCAGATGTTGGACAGGTGCAGGACTGTGGGGACACTAACAGCATTGAGCTTCCTGACTAAAGTTTTATGGGTACTAGGCTAGTGTTGTGCCAGATTGGAGGTTTCATACAGGCAGAACATGAAATACAATCTATCATGTACCGCTGCATAGCCTGAATACTCAATATTTTCATGCAATTCCCATTTCAAGCCTAGTGCTGTGGCGCCTGACCCAGTCTGAACATCATTCACTCTCCTTTTTGTACAAAGAGGAAAATCCAAAAAGGTACCTCAGGGACATTTTGCTAAGCCGTACTTGACATGACCAGTAGACGCCAGTGTCCATAGCACAACTAACTGAATTTTTCCTCTTCCTACCGCCTTAGATTCTTTATTATAATACATAGGATTCTGCAATACCTGTATAAAAACCTGTCTCTTAATTTCTATATAATAGCTGCAAATCTGCAATCTCTGTATAAAAACCTTCTATGAATTTCTCTATAATAGGCAACTTGTGGCACACCCAGTCATCGATTATAAAGAAATGATGTCAGAACTCAACTGCAATAACTTATTACAGTGGAGGTCTGACGTCACAGAGCCAGCAGCCGAGGGGAAAGGCAGCTCAGGTCACAGGGCATAATTAAAGCTGCAAAACGAAAAGTTGCTCTTCTTTCTTCTGCTCTGTTTTTCTAACTGTATTGTGACAAGTATAAAGAGATATTTATGGCAAACTATTTACTTTTTGCACTCCTCAGGTAATTATAGAAAAGTTAAAATGTTTGGCATGTTCCCACACATTCTGGGCTGCTGATCCTTCTTTAAAAACAGCTTTTTAGATGGGTTTATTTTTGCATTAGAGATTCTATTTTGTTCTTCATCGTTGCAAACATGCTCTCTTTCATAGGAAAGCGCTATGCACAGAGGCGGCTCGCCAATAGAGGGCAAAAGAGCGGCGACCCACCACTTCAAATCACCATCATTGATCTGAGTTTAATTAGTATAGTATAGGGGCCAGGCCGCTGTAGTCTAGGAGAAGGAGTGTGGCCATCAAAAAATTCCTTACAGCAATGATGCCATGTAATTGAAGCACGCATGCCATTCTGGCCAATGCTTTTTAACGGCCAGCCTGACATGCGTACTTTACATCTCTGCAGTTGGGCTCTATGGAAGGCTGATAGAGTGCAACGATCGCAGCCCAGCAATCTCCAGCGGAGAGTTTTGTGAACATGCCCTTGCCAATCACGAAGCCTCTCTTATGCTGTTTACTGTAGTAAACAGCATTAAAGCAGCACTGGGATTGGTTGGAATACGCTCTGTGATGCGCAGCAATTTCATGCACAATGAGGCAAAACAGACTCAAGGGCGTGTCCTGCGTGCTCATTCCTGGAGTCCGAGTTCCAAAGGGATGCAGAGCTGTGAGGAATTGCAAGATGCCCTCATGTTCTTTAACCATCCAGTGCTGTGCTGCTGTGTAATATATACTTCACAGCAATTTTTGAAGCAACTTGGGAGATACGTCCTTATCTTCGTAGTCGTGTTTTACGAATGTGCTTTGCATAATGCTACTTCGCTGCACGTATTTAACACAGTCCTACGGTGGGTCAGGTTCAAAGAACCGAACAAGGCTGGTGTGGCTATTGATTTTATTTCTACTCGGTGCATTATCTTTTGGTACACCTGTGCTGCAGGTGGACCCTGAGCAGGTGTGGAGGTCTTGGCTCTCACTTCCTTTGATCAGATTATAGTTCTTCAAAGTCACAGTGAATACATATGTTTGCAGCAAGAATCAAGTGTGTTCATTCTTTTTAGATACAGATGATCTGCCAAACTGATATTTTCTTTTATAATATCTGTCACTAATTAAATTGTCTTATGGGTTACGTTTGACAACATACCTGCAAAGGCTGTCAAAGGTGATGTATACATTATTTCTTCAAAAATAAAATTGGTTTCTACATTAATCATGAAAGATACATATGTCCATGGGGATGTTAATTGCTGATGACATTTGGTACATTGTATTCAGTGTAATGTATTTATTTGCTTCAACCCTAAAATGTTGCTGGTTCGGTGCACACTTCAAAGGCAACCCTAATTGGACAAACTGTTGCTGGACAGAGAATGTGAGGCTTCTAATTCTGAATTTTTTTTGTAAAATAGTACTGTTTTATTCTGTGCTGTGAACCTTAAAATCGCAATAAAGAAATTAATAAAAAAATAAAAAAATTAAAATTAAAACCCTAAAATGTTAATTTCTGGCATTTTTATAAACTTGAAAGGACAAGAGAGATCCCTAATTCAATACCTTATTGCTGTATTTGGATGTCAGACTGGCACTAATGAGGTGAAGTCTGTGCCCAAGCCGTGTAAACATGTAAAAAAGACAAAATAATGATGTAATACTAGCACAAATTGTTCCGCATTATATCACATATGTTGCCTTTTGCTGCCACATAATTTGGCACTCCCCTGCCGCATAATTCCAGTAGACCTGCATATAACATAAAACCTGTAATATATTAGATCCTAGATCTCCAATTCTTCCAAACTGCAAGATTTGTTAGTCCACACTA
Source organism: Triturus cristatus (assembly GCF_964204655.1). Classification (NCBI taxonomy): domain Eukaryota; kingdom Metazoa; phylum Chordata; class Amphibia; order Caudata; family Salamandridae; genus Triturus; species Triturus cristatus. The sequence goes on along the minus strand of NC_140589.1, from coordinate 1,804,511,739 downwards.
AAGTCTCTGTCTGGCCACACTGGAGTCAGCAGCCACAAGGGTGTAGTTGTGATCAGTGTAAGAGTTGCAGTGGCATTGGCTGTAAATGTGTGAGGGGCATTCTGCATCCCAACTGTGGTGTTTTTTAAATAGAAGGAAGCAGGTGGTAGTGGTGTCCCATTTTCATTGATTGACCTAGGATCGATGGCACCCTTGCTCTGCCACTAGATAGCCGCCCCAAACGTATATTCAATCACACTCACTTGCTCCTTCCAAGTCAAGAACAATTTTTACGCCCTACCACTTTCACATTTTGCCAGCCACTGCTGGCTATGCACCAAGGATTTAACTGGTTTGTAGGAAATGTGATGGTGTGACCATGTATTATAAGGAATAAAGTGCCCCCTGCCATACATGATAAGGATATTGCAAGCCAACTTGGAGGTTTATAACCTGATAAAGGAACTCCGTCGACAGCCTTGTTCCTCTATATGGTCATGGAACTCTACGGTGACTTGCAATAACCTTATAATGTGCGGCAGGGTATACTTTTTCCCATATATATTGTGACGCATCCAGTCTCCAGATATAGAGAATTTACATCAGAACTCAAGTGTATTAATTCATTACAGTTGAGTTCTGATGTCACAATACCTGCTGCCAGTGCTGACAGCTGAGGGGAAAGGCAGGTCAGGCCACACAGCATAACTAAAGCAGGCTTTTAAGACTTTGCAGCTCAAGTTTCACATGGATACACCAACTATGGCAAGTCTACTGTTTCTTTTCTGCCTCAAGCACGACCGCCGCTATAGTAATGCAGATCTCGGCAGTCAAAAAGTTGCTCCTTAAAGCAGCATTTTCAATTACCTGTCTGTGCAGCGCGGATCAAACAGTTTGTTTCATCTGCTAGTTTACAAACTGACACGGGTCTTGCAGGCTACCAATATGGTGCCCGTGCTTCTTGCTAAAATCAGGGTCCAACAAGAACAAAAAATAGGAACAACAGTTTGTGTTCCTGCTGGATCCTGATTTTAAGAAAAAGCCTGGGCATCATATTGGCAGCTGAGATCTGCATTATCAGAGCAGCAGTCTTGCTTGGGGCCACGTAGTGTAGTTCCTATATCCCTGATAGGCTCTGTGCATTGGAATAATAAAGACTATGGTTTTGACATAGGAGTGAGGTCAGTATGTCTCTATCGAATACACTAAACTTAATTACTTGTGTGTGCCAACTAACTCAGAGGTCACTAAAAAACTTCTCGAATAATCAAGAAGGGATTAGTTTCTGACAACCGCATAAACATGACAACTTTGTTTCCCTTAGAATCGGAACAATCTCAGAATCGTGGAAACAATAGATAACAGTTTCACTCAGTCAATCGTGCATGCTTCGTTTCTACAGAGTCGCACAGAAATAGATAGATGGGCGTTTCAATACACAGGGTTTATTGAACAGTCTTATTTCTCATGCAAGAGATATGAACTGCTACAATCGTAAGACAGAATGCGAAGTATAATATGTACAGCGTTAGCAGTAAGATAAAATAATACTGCAATAGCATGGTTTGTAGCTATGACAGATATTCCTAAAAATACATACATAAGTAACACAGGCTAAAATGTTATTACTCATCTAATGCTTCTAGCTAGTTCTACCCCAGTATACCTAACCTAAGTGTAGTACGAGGTAAGAAGTAGGTACTGTTTGTCTATAGTCTAGTTTAGCTATGGTTGCCAAGATTTGCCAAAAGTCCCTCTAGGTTCTAGTCCACTCCGTACCTTAGAATGAGTGAGGTTGGAATCTCTATCCGAGTCTCGATCTCTAACACCCCGCAAGGGGAATAAGAAACACTGGAGCTGGATTCTCTGCGAGGAGGATGACAGCGTCTGGTCAGTGCGTCTGGCGGGGAGTTGACTTCCTTCCGAACTTGCCGTGGCGAGCCGCGACGTGCAAGTAGGCAGCCGAACCGTGGTTTGCCATGGTAAGTGAAGGTATATTTATACCTTGAAGGTGTTTAGGAATGCAAGTATTGACATAAAAGTCGGGCAGAAGAGCGTCATGAATGAACCCCTAAGGAATAGATGTTCATGCATAATAAATGAGTTCTTGGAGAAATCAATATCCAAGCAAGGAGAAGTCCTAAAGGCTTAAGAGTCTGGTTTTCCAAGAACTCGTTGTGACGTAGATGAACAGATGTAGGTGGCCATGCCTGTATTTGGTTAGCATGGATAATGCCTAAATAAGGATAGGATTTCTGTGCCTACATATGGGCAATGCGAATTGTGCCTATATAAGGACATAAATCGGGAAACCTATATACGGTATCTAAATCGACACACAGCAGGGCCCCCCAGTAGACTGTGATGAGGAGCCACTCAGACTCTGGTATCTCACAGATATTCGTAGGCTTTAGGCTGAATTGGGGCCTTCTTATGCCAGGTTACACCTCCTTGTGCTGGTCCAATTATTCATACTCATATGGCCTCTTTAAACCAGTAGCAAAGCACCTCCTTCTCTCTTTGCAACTTCAATGTTTTAGATTTGCTTTTTTTAATTAATCTGTTTTTCCCTCAATATATTTTCTGTTCTTTCGTCCTGATTTACTTTGTAAGATTAATCTTAAAAATGTACATTATCTTCCTTACTTTCTTCACATTGACATAAAATGACTTAGTCGAACCTGTTGCCTAATACATCACACCCACCCGGCTCCTCTCGCCCAATCAATTTGCTTCTTTTTTAGTGCATGACATCTAGTAAGTGGCCACGCAACCACTGATGCAAAAACTCATTAATAACAATTATAGGTTCGGTTCAGTTCTTGATTATTCTCTAGAGCTTTTTCCGTATGTGTAAGACTGGTATTGGTCTTACGTCAGGAGATATGTGGTCCTTTGAGTTTAGAGCCGTGGACCAGGGCAGTGATTCACAATCTAGCATCGTTACATGGCAATCAGAGCCCCAGTTGAGTTTACCTTAAGTAAGAGTTATATCTTTGCAGCTGTTACTCAGTTACAGAAAGAAGTATTTGAGGGGACATTGAGGGGTGCAAATAAACTAATAATTGATCAAAAGTCACCACACAGGGTGTCTCGCGTCTCTTGAGGGGTGTGACGAGAATCCCTACAAACAGGCTATAATACATACTAAGTTGAAAGTTATAGGTGATAAGGTGAGTGGCAGTCATTTGCTAACTCTCCGCCAGAGTGGAATGTGGTGGCAAAATGTTGGAGTTGGGTCGCACAAGTTTGATCAATGAGGATAAAATTTAGAGTCTCTGTTCCACCTGGATTTTGGAGAAACGAATTGTCATTAAAACTGCTGCCCTGGAATGCTGCTGGTTTGCAGTGCTTTAATAACGACCCTGCGATAGGGTTGATTTTACAAACCATGAAGTACACTGTTGGAGCCGGCCTCGTGGCGTGGTCCTGTTCCCCCTCGCTAAGCCGCACGAGGTCCCATGCACCTCGGGGCTCCTCCATTTTGGATTATACGTCACTCCACGTGACCACCGACGTGACCCCGCTCCACCCGGCCTCGGTCCCAGCGAAGCCCGACATCGAGGCGCCAACCCCTGGCCCGGGGGATACCACGTGAACCCTTCCCACTCCCGGCGGAGGGCAGTATCGATGGGACCCCCAACCGTCCTTCCACACCTAGGTGCGAGTGCCCCACAGCTCTCTGGGGCCTGGCGCCTCTCCTGCTGGGCGTCTGGCCGCTCCCTACCCGGCCTCTCCGCCCCCCCGGGCGCAAGGGTCCGGACATCTAAGGGCTCAAGTCCTATATCTGGGGCGACCCGGCAAAGAGACAACAGTTGTATCCCGGAGTCAAGAGCCCTGCTGATCGGATCGCGGCTGACCCTACGGAGAAAGACTTATCCTGAACCTACACCCTGAGCCCTGCTGACGACGTCGCGGCTCCACCGTGCTTGAAGACCTTCACGAACCTTTGGGGTCCTGCTGACGCTGTCGCGGCCCGACCTTGTTGGACTAGCCATCAGAGCCCAGCTGACCTCGTCGCGGCTCGACCAAAGCGAACCTACCACCGGAGCCCTGCTGACTGTGTCGCGGCTCGACCCAAGCGGAACTACCACCCGAGCCCTGCAGACGCCGTCGCGGCTCTCCCCGTCCGAGCTACTTCGAGACCAGCACGCAAGGCCTGGCGCAGAGCCTCCCCGTACCTGGCTGGTACTGAGACTGACCCGCTGCCCTATCCCCCTAAAGACATTGAGACTCTTTTTGGATCACTCGATCCCACTGTAAATATTGAATGTGCTACCTTTGATAAAGAACCAAGATAAGCAACTGCTACAGAGTCCGGTGTGGTGGTGTTACTGGGCCTAGTACGATCTCAGGAGAAGGACCTCTCTTAGGAGGCTTCTCAGCGGCGCTCGGCTATAACTTTGCGGAAGGGAGGTGGCTGGAGCAGTCCCCCCGACTCCCCGGTGGTCCTCCCTCCAACATTTGGTGGCCAGCGACGGGATCCGAGCCAGACACAATCGTACAAGCAAGTAACGCAACCACTACCTAACCAGACGGAAAGAAGGGAACCATGAACGACCAAGAAGCAACCATCGCCGCAACCTTCCAACTGGAAAAGCTGGAAGAGTACACCCACAAAGAACTGAGACAATTCTGCAAGGACAAAGGGATCCCAACCACAGGATTGGGCACCAAGGAAGAAATGCAGAAAGCCCTGAAACCTGGGCAGAATCCGAGACCACTCCCCCCCGAGCCGAGGGAACCGCGGCCCGGGGCGGAAACCTGCCACCGACCATAACCCCGACAGATGGGGGACGAAGCATCCTGGAAGCCGGCCTGTCCCACGAGGAGATGCAAGAACGGGAGAGGGTCCGGACACACGAAATGGACCTCGCCCGACTCCGGCTGGACGGTGAACTCCTGCTGGCAGAGAAGAAACTAGCCTTGGAGCAACTCCGGCTGCAGGAGGAAATCGAAGAAAAGAAACGGCAGCGAGAACTAGAAGAGAAACGGTTAACCCTCGAACACGAGAGGGGCCTCAAGGCACTCGAACTGAAATCCAAAACGGGGGAGACCGGCACCCCCGGGGCCCGGGACGCTCTGCCACTAACCGAGCCGAAGGTTCATATCCCCAAGGATGTCGTCAAGGAATACTACAAAAACGACGACATCCAGCAGTGGTTCCGAGCCTACGAGGTAGCCATGACCTCCCATCGGGTACCCCGGAAGGATTGGGGTGCCGGCCTATGGGGAGGTTCCTCAGCGAGGGCCGGGATACCCTGCTGCAACTCCCCGACGCGGTGATGACCTCATACGACCACATGAAAGAAGCCCTACTCACACGCTACGGACTATCAGCCGAGATGTACCGGCAGCGCTTCCGGGACTGTAAGAAGCTCCCCGGCACCACATGGGTCGAATACGTGGACTTCTTCAGCCGGGCCTTTGAAGGGTGGATAAAAGGGAGCAAGGTCACCTCGTACAACAAACTGTTCGATCTCATTGTCTGGGAGCACCTCGCCAACAACTGCTTTGTGGAACTAAGGCAACAACTCCTGGACAGTAAGCTGACCGAGCCCCGGAAGCTCGCCGCCGAAGCCGACCGATGGGTCAACACCCGGGTCCCCCGGAACCCCGTGGGGGACTACCAACGGAGTACCACGGGACCTCCTCGCCAGCGGGGCGGAGGAGGGGGGTCCCACCGCAGTCGAGACTTCCCGACCGGGCCGCCCAGAAGCCCGCCACGAGGCCAAGCCGCCAACCACACGTCCCCGACCCTGGTCCGAAGGGGGACCCCCATCGCCAGGCCTGGACCCCGACCAACAGTGACCTGCTTCGGCTGCCAACAGACCGGCCACTTTGCGAGCGACCCGGCCTGCCCTGTGAACCGGCGGAGCGGGACCGCTGGGCCCCCTTCCCGACAAATAGCCGCCGCAGCCCTGGGGGAAGGGGAGGACGAGGAGGAAAACCGCGAGGACGGGTCCCCCGAGTGGGAACCAGCTGCCATGTCACTCGTATGCCTGGGCCCCCGCGAAATGGTGCCCCGGGCTGCCATCCCAAGCAACACCCAGAAGTACCAGCAGTGGGTCACCATCAATGGACAACGGGCCGAAGCTCTCCGGGACACTGGGGCCAGCTTGACCGCTGTCCGCTGCCACCTGGTGACCCCCGAACAAATCCTGCCGCATGTCCTATGCCCTGTCCGGACCGCGGACAACACCGAAAGCATGTGCCGGATGGCCAGGATCCCCTTCGAGTGGGGAGGAGTGTCAGGCACCCTCAAAGTAACTGTCCGCGACGACGCCCCGGTGGACTGCCTCCTGGGGAATGACCTAGAGAGCTCCCCCTGGGCCCAGGTGGAGCGCCGAGAGCATCTGGGGATGCTAGGGCTGCCCGAGTGGGCCTGCGCCACCACCCGGTCCATGACCGCCCAACCTGCCGCCGCCGCGGCCCCCGACGAGCCTACGGGCCCAGAACTATCACCCTCCTCCGGCACGGAGGAACCTGACGATGAGGCCGGGCCATCCGAACTTCCTCCCGACGAGGCCGCCTCCCTCAGCGAGATCCCCGAGCTGGCCCAGTGGCCCCACCCACGAACAATTCCAGCAAGAGCAAAAGGCCTGCCTGTCCCTCGAGGGGGCCCGACAGCAAGCGGCCGCCCAGGCCTCGGGGGACCCCACAGGAACCCACTGGATCTATTGGGACAATGACTTATTGTACAGCGAGCAGAAAGTCGCCGAACTAGGAGCCGGCCGGGTGTTGGTGGTTCCCCTCCGATTCCGAGAGTTCCTCCTGAACTTGGCGCACGACGTACCCCTCGCCGGACACCTCGGGCGAGACAAAACTTACAGCCGCCTAGTGACCCATTTCTATTGGCCCCGAATGCGGAGAGACCTGGACCATCACTGCCGGTCCTGCCAGACCTGCCAGGCTAGCGGAAAGACTGGGGGTCGAGTTAAGGCCCCCCTCCAACCATTTCCAGCCATCCACACCCCGTTCGAACGAGTAGGGATCGACATCGTGGGGCCCCTCGACCCCCGGACCGCCCTGGGACACCGCTTCATCCTGGTACTGGTTGACCACGCCATCCGATACCCCGAGGCCATCCCACTCGGCACTGTGACAGCTCCAGTGGTGGGCCGGGCCCTGATGGGCATCTTCTCCAGAGTGGGGTTCCCCCGAGAAGTGGTGAGCGACAGGGGTACGAACTTTATTTCAAAATACATGAAATCCCTCTGGCAACAATGTGGGGTCACCTACAAATTCACCACTCCTTACCACCCCCAGGGAACGGACTGGTCGAGCGGTTCAACAGAACCCTGAAGGGAATGATCAAGGGTCTGGAAGAGCCCCTGAGGAGGAGATGGGACGTCCTGCTGCCCTGCCTCCTGTTCGCCTATCGAGAGGTACCACAGAAATCCCTGGGCTTCAGCCCCTTCGAACTATTGTATGGGCACCCCGTCCGAGGGCCCCTCAGCCTGGTCAAGGAGGGCTGGGAGGCGAACGTCCAAGATGCCCCCCCCGACGTCTACCGGTACCTCCTGACCCTGCGGAACCAGACTCGGAGGTTCCGGGCCCTGGCAGAAGCCAACCTCGAAGCCAGCCAAGAAGACATGAAACGCTGGTATGACGAGAATGCCTCGACCATCGAGTTCGAGCCGGGCCAGCAAGTCTGGGTCATGTCGCCCGTGGACCCCTGCGCCCTGCAGGACAAGTGGACCGGGCCCTTCAAGGTGGTTGAGAGGAAGAGCCCCGTCACCTACCTGGTCGACATGGAGGCCCCGAGGAACCCCCTCCGGGTCCTACACGCCAACCGGCTCAAGCCCCACTTTGCCCGAACTGAACTAAGCCTGCTGCTGGCTACCGACGATGGGGGCGAAAACGACTCCGAGCCCCTACCAGACCTCCTGGGGTCCTCGGGCCAAGACGGCTCCGTGGAGGGCGTCCACCTCTCCGCCACCCTGACCCCAGAACAGCGCCATGACTGCCGGAAGCTGCTGCAACCCTTCGCTGCCCTCTTCTCTCTCATGCCCGGGGTGACCCCCTGGTGCGTCCACGACGTGGACACCGGGGACAGCCCCCCGGTGCGGCACCGCGCCTACAGAGTACCCGACCGAGTCCGAGCCTGCATACAGACCGAGGTCTCCAAGATGCTCGCCCTCGGAGTCATCGAGCCCTCAGACAGCCCGTGGGCCAGCCCAGTGGTCCTGGTGCCGAAGGCTGCTGCCCCCGGCACCTCCCCGGAACTCAGATTTTGTGTAGACTACCGGGGCCTGAACGCAGTCACCAAGACCGATGCCCACCCCCTGCCACGGGCAGACGAGCTGATCGATCGCTTAGGGGCCGCTCGCTACCTAAGCACCTTTGATCTCACCGCTGGGTACTGGCAGATCAAGCTCACTCCCGGCGCCCAGGAACGATCCGCCTTTTCCACCCCCGATGGGCACTACCACTTTCGGGTGATGCCCTTCGGGATGAAGAATGCCCCAGCGACCTTCCAGAGGCTGGTGAACAAGGTCCTGGCCGGGCTAGAAGCTTTCAGAGTGGCCTACCTCAACGACATTGCCGTCTTCAGCAACCACTGGGCCGCGCACCTAGGACACCTCCGAGAAGTCCTGGCCGCTCTCCAAAGGGCCGGGCTCACAATTAAGGCCAGCAAATGCCAGATCGGTCAAGGATCTGTGACCTATCTGGGCCACCAGGTGGGGAGTGGCCAGGTGGCGCCCCTCCAGTTAAAGGTCGATGCCATCCAGGCGTGGGAGCCCCCCGCAACCCAAACCGCTGTCCGGGCCTTCTTGGGCCTCACAGGCTACTACCGGCGATTCATTAAAGATTATGGCAGCATTGTGGGGCCCCTTACGGAGCTCACTTCCAAGAAACAGCCCAAGGCGGTGCACTGGACGCCCCGCTGTCAGACCGCTTTTGAAGCCCTCAAGGCGGCCATGTGTGCTGCCCCTGTGCTACAGGCCCCTGACTACAGCAAGAAATTTGTGGTTCAGACCGATGCATCAGAGTACGGGGTCGGGGCGGTCCTCTCCCAGATGGACGCCGGGGGCCTCGACCGACCTGTGGCCTTTATCAGCCGCCGACTGCTGCCACGAGAACAGAGGTGGAGCACCATCGAGCGGGAAGCCTTCGCTGTGGTATGGGCTCTCAAGAAGCTCCGGCCCTACCTTTTCGGCACCCACTTCAGAGTCCAAACTGACCACCGGCCCTTGCGGTGGCTAATGCAAATGCGGGGCGAGAACCCCAAGCTGTTGCGATGGTCCATCTCGCTGCAAGGGATGGACTTCACCGTGGAGCACCGGCCCGGCAACGACCACGCCAATGCGGACGGCCTGTCCAGATTCTTTCGCCTCGGCGAGGAGAACCCCCAAGGAGATGGGTGACTCTCCCTGCCTTCAGCTGGGGGGGACGCGTGTTGGAGCCGGCCTCGTGGCGTGGTCCTGTTCCCCCTCGCTAAGCCGCACGAGGTCGCATGCACCTCGGGGCTCCTCCATTTTGGATTATACGTCACTCCACGTGACCACCGACGTGACCCCGCACCACCCGGCCTCGGTCCCAGCGAAGCCCGACATCGAGGCGCCAACCCCTGGCCCGGGGGATACCACGTGAACCCTTCCCACTCCCGGCGGAGGGCAGTATCGATGGGACCCCCAACCGTCCTTCCACACCTAGGTGCGAGCGCCCCACAGCTCTCTGGGGCCTGGCGCCTCTCCTGCTGGGCGTCTGGCCGCTCCCTACCCGGCCTCTCCGCCCCCCCGGGTGCAAGGGTCCGGACATCTAAGGGCTCCAGTCCTATATCTGGGGCGACCCGACAACAAGACAACAGTTGTATCCCGGAGTCAAGAGCCCTGCTGATCGGATCGCGGCTGACCCTACGGAGAAAGACTTATCCTGAACCTACACCCTGAGCCCTGCTGACGACGTCGGGGCTCCACCGTGCTTGAAGACCTTCACGAACCTTTGGGGTCCTGCTGACGCTGTCGCGGCCCGACCTTGTTGGACTAGCCATCAGAGCCCAGCTGACCTCGTCGCGGCTCGACCAAAGCGGACCTACCACCGGAGCCCTGCTGACTGTGTCACGGCTCGACCCAAGCGGAACTACCACCCGAGCCCTGCAGACGCCGTCGCGGCTCTCCCCGTCCGAGCTACTTCGAGACCAGCACGCAAGGCCTGGCACAGAGCCTCCCCGTACCTGGCTGGTACTGAGACTGACCCGCTGCCCTATCCCCCTAAAGACATTGAGACTCTTTTTGGATCACTCGATCCCACTGTAAATATTGAATGTGCTACCTTTGATAAAGAACCAAGATAAGCAACTGCTACAGAGTCCGGTGTGGTGGTGTTACTGGGCCTAGTACGATCTCAGGAGAAGGACCTCTCTTAGGAGGCTTCTCAGCGGCGCTTGGCTATAACTTTGCGGAAGGGAGGTGGCTGGAGCAGTCCCCCTGACTCCCCGGTGGTCCTCCCTCCAACATACACTGTTTCTAGAAGACATGCCCATTGAGCCCATTTTGCGACCCAGCGTTTCATGAATGGCGGCCCCAGCCAAGCGGTGCGATAAAAATTGCAGTCCGCAGGCAGTTTGTGAGTACATGTTTCCTGGACTCTAACAGCAAGGGAGTTGCCTTCCTCTCAGAGCTCTGATGGTTTGCAGATTCATGATAAAATTGTTTTAAGAATTATAAATATCATATCAATGTAAGTGTCTAATATACCCTTACATTTTCAAACGAAGAAAAGCAACTTATTAGAGGCTCTGTTTATGGAACTGAGTAATTTTTTTAGTTCCCCATCATAAGTTAAAGGTATACCAGATGGACATTTGAACTTAGATTTAATGATTTCTTCTATGTGTGCTGATTTGAAAGATTTTCTATTTGGGGTGACCTTGGGCACCGGAAGTACAAAGGACTGACAGCGATGGGAGTTTCCTTTTGGATTCCTGCAAGCCTGCTCTGTAAATGGATACTCCTTCCAGAGACACAATGCAATTACTCACACATATCAGCTGGGCCATACTTATGAGTCTCTCTCATTGTTTCATCCAGGGAGAGTTTTTCTGTCAAGCCCTGGCTCGAAAATGATCATTGTCTACCAAATTACTTGCAAATTACTTATTAAACCTGGAGCCATATACAGCTGGCATACTGAAAGCTGCTGGCGAAGTAACTAGATTGGCACAAATTAGAATGAAGTGGTCTGCAGCAGTAGAATATGAAATATTTTATTGGAAAGCACTTAACTCTAATGTGATTCTGTTAGATTGATGAGAGCGGGGTTCAATGAAGGGCATTTAGGCCGGCTGTGGCATTGCACGCTTCTATTTGAATATGAGCAATGGTTTTAAAAGGGGTGGTGTTAATGTAATCTTTGAAAGGGCGAAACATATGTCCCACTCGCAAACTTTGAACTAAGTGGAGAGCTTTGAGTCAACTATAATAGGAAATCAATTAAATGGTCAGGTAATATTAAGCCGAAAATTAATTAGCTAAAAAAAGGTATTGTAGGGACGAGTGTGTGGCAAAAAAGGGGTATTATGTGAAACAAGTAATTAAAATCCATTATATTATTATGCAGAAGATCAGAAAGATGATTACGCTTTTATTAACAATTAATACGAGGTTACTGGAATGACCACTGCAAACTGTGATGACGCAAGTAGGTGGAGTTTTCATATTAAAGAGTCATATGTTGAGAACTATGGGTCAACAACTGTGTGTGACCGTCAAGGGATTGCCCTGTTGAAGTAATCATTGATTGTTACGTAGACGTGAGCCCCCTAATAGTAGCAAGTTGTATCAAAACTAATGGGGCTCAAGGGCCCAATGGCTTGCCAACAGCCATGTTAAAAGCTGATGTGACATATTGAGCAGGATGGTTATCGCTTAGCAACAGGCCGATATTTGTGCTAGCTGGAGAGGCTCAACCTTACATCCCTTGTTTCAGAGGGGAGAATCATGCAGTACATGTAATGACAGATTAATCCCTCTGCCTGATAATAATGGTCAAGTTTTGGCTAGAATTTTACTTACCAAACTGATGTCTTTGGTTGCAGCTGGATCACTGACACCATTTTAGAGGGAAGCTTGTTACCCTTGACAACACACTGATGGCATCCTTATTATCCAATGGTTGAGTCGCACCTCAGAGGCTCGCTCGAGTTCTTGATTCGTGGATCATAGGGCTGTCCTCAGTGGTGCGGACAGAGGGATCTCAAGGCATAACCTGACATCCTAAGGGATTTCTGCACCTTTGCTGAAGTCCACCCAACGGTTGCATAAAAGCTCAGGGGTCCTGGTACAACTGAGACAGGATTCATATCTTCTGGATAAACATTTGTAACAAGGGGTGGAAGCAGGGATGTTTCTGGCTCCCCTATTACTCAGCCTCCATGCAGCTCATCAAATGTCTGCCCCGTCGTTAGTTAGTTGTTTTCCGCCGAAAGAGGATCGCACTTGAATGAGCATACATGATGATGATCTGAATTTTTGATCAGACTGGGATTGGTTTGATGATGCCATTATCAAAATTTGATGTCTATAAAAGACTAATTTGTCTTCTTGTTAATGCCTCTAAAACCTAAGTAATGGTTTTTAAAAGAGGCAGGACGAAGAAGAACAGCTGTTGGCACCTTAGGTGAACACAGAATCACTGTGACCTCCAAAAAGGCGTCTGCTTTAGCGAAACAGGATCAACCTGTTGTCCCTCTGCAAAATTAAAGAACGAAATGTCTGCTCTCACTTCACTTTCAGGCAACTCTGTGTTGGGTTGCCCATCGTTTCATCTAACGCATTAAGGGCGGCCATGCGGGCTTAGCTGATACAATCTCTTTTGTATGGTCAGGAGGCAGACCTGAGACAGATTGGAACCAGTCTGGATCAATTACAGTGTCACCAATGCGGGAAAGACTTCAACTATTGAATTCCTCAAGCCACCCCAAAGTGAGGCTGGGATCTGGTCTAATTAGGCAACTGTTAGCAGCCATGTACGCGTTTGTAAAACTATGTCATCAAATAAGATAATTATGGATCACTCCATTTGTATTTATGAGAAGAAATATACAAATACGAAACAGAGGTGAACCAGGGTTTAAAACCCTTGCAAACAAGCATTGAAAGACACCTTGGAAAACCGAGGATGACATGCCCTCTGGTCTTAGGATCTGCCAGCTATCCTATGTAGGAAAGCTAAGGGGAAGTCAATGTTTGAAACTTCCACTGCATTTGATCTCAAAGAATTTGCCTTGAGAAAACTCCTGTATGACGTTTTGACTTTGTATACATGGAGTAAAAAGCAAGATTATTTGACCGATCTTACGATCACTTCATCTTGTTCCAAAATTCTGAAGTGAAGGTTTCTCTAAAATTCAGCAGCCAAATTTTGGGGGAGGGCCTTCGTTTTCAAATAAGTGCAGCCGCGGCTCCTCCATTAGTGTGGTGGAGCGTTGCCCCACTAAATAAAAATGCTGCAGAGATGAAAATAAAATGGTAATAAAGTTAATCTATTAATATTTTATTTTTTACTACTCCTTCTCGAGAGTCAGGGTGGGGCGGGGCCATTGCTGTTGAGTGACAGCAGCAGGGAGCAGTAGTGGGCACTTAAGTTTAAAGTGTGAATGTCTCTTTGTTTGGCTGTCTGGCGTTGCCCAGCCAGACATGCGCATTTTAAACCTCTCCAACCTGAGCTGTCTTAGACAACTGGGTGGAGAACAAGCACAGGCCGTCAGTGCCTTTTGGAGTGACGAGACAACCTGCTGCAACCATTCCTGGCACTTCTCTCATGCTGGTTAACAGCATGAGAGCAGTGTCTGGACTGGTTAACGGAGTTAGCTGGGGCCCGCCCTGGACGACTGGAGGAAAACACCAGGACAGAAGGAGGTGCAACTGCCAATAAGGTAAGTGCATGTTTTTCATTTTAATTCTTTTGAATGTACGCTAAATCACTGACATGCATTATATGTTAACATTTTTAAAGTTAAACATTTTAACTTTAAAATGATAATGTAATACATGTTGATGTGATTTATAATTTTCCCCGAGACGGCAATGCACCTTTTTCACCCATTTGCCCGCCTACGACTTTCATTTGTTGGCAGCTGCCACAGAATAAATGAGGTTCTTGCAGAATGTGACTACAAAGAAGATTCATTCTCATATTTGATTTATTTATGTCCTGAAATGATGAAAGATCAAAGATTATATCTACAACTATTCTTTTTGACACACAGACAGTAATTGATGATGTACAATTTTGTATGAATTACATCGCTACAGGTGGTACAGAACGAGCTCCAGGTGATACAGAGCGCAGCGGCGAGGCTGATTCTGAACATTCCGAAGTATCAGTCAGCCAGGGAAGGGATTCGAGCCTTGCATTGGCTCCCCATCAGGAAGCGCATTTCCTTCAAGGTCCTGAATATGGTATATAAGGCTATGCATAGCAAAGGTTCACCACATTTGAAAAAACATGTTTCGATGGTACACTCCGGGGAGCACCTTGAGATCCTCCTCATAGAAAAAACTGGTCTGTCCAAGATTTCACCGGTCCAGATGGAGCGGCTGCTCCTTTTCTGTATCAGCCACCAAGCTTTGCAATTCCTTGCCCCCACTCATTTCCAATGCAAACTCTCTCCGGGTTTTCAGAAAACCTTTGAAACATGGCTGTTTGCTTCTTAGATGAGTGTTAGCACTTCTCTCTCCTCCCACGTCCGCCCAGCGCCTTGACACCCGCAAGTATAACTGTGCTTTATAAATATTATCCTATCGCTACTGGGTAATGTAGGGGTGTCAAATCCATGTCCATAACATACACGAAATAACAATCTATGGCTACTGGTGATGTCTTTCGAATTTTATTTGTATAATGTATTTATTTTTATTGATAGCATGGGGTATCCATATGCCAAAAGAACGTTTATACGGTGCTTAGTGCTTGATGTATATCGAATTCACATTGGTGAAAGAAAACACATTCTCAAAATCAAGTCCTTGTGGTGTCTATTTTCATACATGGTAGGCATCATTGTCTGATATAGAGGAACCACTGGATTCTGCCAACACGTTTCGCCCTCTAAAGTGCCTTGCAGGACTTGGGCTTTTTCAAGGCTGTAATTAAACCAATTTTAAAATAGAAAGTCAGCACAGTAAACCAATTAATACAAACACAGAGAATCACAATACAAAAAGTCAACAAAGAAAATAAAGGTAAAGATGGAAAAAACAGAGACAAATTTCAGATTAATGACAAGATAAGGAAAGAGTACTTTGCAATTATTCCAGTGATCGCAGTCTGGGCAAAACAATACTCATGAAAGAATGGTAAACTGAAAGGTGATGGAATGGTATGAGGTAGGATCATTTCAAAAGGTTTATTAAAATTAGGTGTGTTTATTAGGGTACAGGTTGTTGAGAGGTTAACATATAGAATTATAGATGGGTAACAGTGAATTACAGGAATGCTTTTCACTGAGGGGTTTTGAGTGACATCAGGTAGAATAGAGCGAAGCTCAAATTGTCTATGACATCACTTAGAACCCAGATGTGAGAAACATCCCCATAATTCATTTTTTACCCATCAATAAATGTTATGTTATGTATGGCCGCCAACATCATTGGCCCCTGGTTTCAAGTGCTATGCAGTGGCAGAAGAGTAATGGAGGAGCCATGCATTACATGGTCTCTGTTATCTATCCCTATCCTAAAAGTAAAACAAAGAAAAACTTTCCTGCCATTTTTGATCAACCCCCACCCCCTTCCCTGCCTCCCTTCTCCCTCCTGCAGCTGTGCCTTCTGCTCTAGTCCAAAGCAGACAAGTGGCACTGCACTGGCCTGGAAGGCCTTAATGACATCACAACAGTGGGTAACCAGTTTAGTTATCAATTCTTTCTATGTCATAGTGGTGGGTTATGAGATTTAGAAACTGAAATAAATGATAGAGGTTCTCTGTGAGTGCCATACATAACAATTAGAATCCTACAGTAGAGGCATCAACAACTCAAAATCTTAACATCTTTGTCAGGGGGTGCAAGAGGAAAGTGCCCAAGTGAAGGAACTGCTCAAGTGAGGGGTACGTAAATGAAAGAGGACGGGAGAGGATGTAGCCTTACGGCTAGAGCGGTCAACCTCGAAGCTGGGGAACCGGGTTCGAGTCTCGGCAACGATGCTCAACATCTTGTGATTCTGGGCAAATCACTTAATCTCCCTGTGCCTAACAAAAATGAATGTATCCTTTCTTTCTGTAACAAAACTGGTGCTCTTGTAAAGTGCTCTGATACCCAATGTCTCAGGTCTAGTTTGCGCCATATAAAACTCTAAAAATCAAAGTTAGTAAATTGTTCGATTCCGTTTCTAAAGGTTAGTCTGAAATAAATAATGAGCAATGAGAAGATGTACATATACTTCTTCCTCGAGCACTAAAAAAAGAGATTGATGTGTGTGAAGTAAAGGATTTAGGATTTACTACCATCATTGTTCCCAGTAAGGGGTCACGAACAGATGGATCCTGAGGAGGGGGGAAGGTCTTCCAGGGCTGTGCCAACATTGTAGGAGGTAAACAGTAGCTAATCGATAATGTCAGCGTGAAACACGTGTAGTTGCTTAAAATACTAGTCTGTTCCTTGAGACTCCAAGAACAGGGGCTTAGCTTGGTCAGTAAGACTGGGGGTGTAAGTTTCTGATTTTCCAACAATCACGCTGGCATGTAATGTTAAAACACATTGCACAACAAGCAGGGTGCACGAAAAGCACCTAATGGACAGTGGAAGGGGAGAGGAATGCGGATTGGTAGAGGCACCAGGCAGTAGCGTAGCATGGGGGGCCTGGGGAGGGTGGTCTGCCGGGGGTGGCATGAGCTTTGGTGGCTGCAGACCCCCCTCACTCTTACCTGTGGCCGTCATGGGGCAGCAAATGCAGGGATCGCCATGGGAGGCAAAAGATCTAGCTACGCTCCTGGCAATAGGTGATAAAAAATTAAATTTTTTCTTTTTTTTTTTTTCCTTTTTTTTTTTTTATAATCCTCATATGCCTCAAGAAAAGATAACCAGATTCCATTTGCACACCTAACTGGAAGTAACCGTGTCCCTCTGTGCTTGCGTGCTGGAAAGACCAGAAAAAAGGAGGGGAGGTAAGGATGATCTGCTCCGAGACTTTATGGCCCAGATTTTCTGAGAGCGTCACAACCCACCTCCACCTTCCCGCTTTTCCCTCCACTGCATTCCCCCAAGCGCCTGAACGCTGTTTGGGAAGCATCAATGGAGAAACACCAGGGTAGGTGGACGAGGCATTAGCAGGCGTAATCATCGGATATTAGTAAATGTTTTGCTGATCGCACCACTCTAAAGCAGGAGACCAAAAATGGTGATTCTTAAAAGCTAAAAAAAGATCCTCTAGAGCCTCTGAAAATATTCTTAACACCTATTATTTATCTATTTTTTTTTCTCGCCTCTGTACGACACTAAAAAATACGAAAACGAATGACTGAGAGAAGCAAGGCCGTAATAAGAGTTCTATCATGGAATGTAAATGGCCTTAGGGTAAGAGGGAGGTGACATAAAATCCTGCAATATTTAAGAGATTGCCCGGCCCAGATATTTATATTACAAGAGACCCATCTATTAGAGAAGGAGGGTTTAGACCTCTTTAGAAGCCAAGGCTGGATCTCCGAAGTAGTCTGTTCATCTCATTCGGCTGTCACTAAGGGGGTGGCGATTCTTGTTAAAAAAGGGTCGCAAGTGGTGTTCGGGGCACATATTTCAGATAAAGCAGGTAGATGGTTAGTGGTGAAGGCAAAGGTCTCAGGTTACCCTTTCACGTTAGCGGGATATTATGGCCCGAATAAGGATGATGTCTCTCCTTTAGGTGAATTAGTAGCAGAATTGGTGGACTCCTCTGACCCAATCATTTTGGCCGGTGACTTTAATGCTGTTCTGGATCATGCTCTAGATAGGTCTTCTGGTAGTAGAGCCTGTGTCAACCCAAAAATGTCAATGCTGATCAAACAAGCTATGACACAGCTGGGTCTTCGAGATATCTGGAGGCTGAAGGCCGGAATCAAAAAAAAAGGTTTCACATTTTACAATCATAAATACAGACATCAGTCTAGGATAGATTATTTCCTCACTGACAGTAGCTTAACTAAGTGGATTCAAAAGGTTGAGCACGTGGGTGCCCATCTGTCAGATCATTCGGCAGTGCTTCTACATTTAGATTTATATGAGAAAGTTTCCCAATCAAGATGGATGTTAGATCGCACGATTTTACAGGATGATGATATGGTGGCCACACTCGCTAGAGAAACGGAAGAGTTCTTCCTGTTTAATAAGGGCTCAGCCACATCTGGAGTAATCTGGGATGCCTACAAGGCTTTCTTGAGAGACAGGTTAGGTACACTAGCGGCTGAGAAGAGGCGCAACTATCGTAAAGAGGTGTCAGTAATTGAGGAAAAGGTTCAGTCCCTAGAGAAAGATCTCTCTGACCCTAAGATAGAGGAAGACGTCCGGGGAATTCTTCTCCAAGAGGTACTGAGAGAAAAATCTGTCAACAATTTTACAGGATAGGGTCAGAAAAAAATGGGAAGCTAGCAAGTTAGCCCACTTTGAATACAGTGAAGGATGTAGCAAGCTGTTGGCCTGGAAAGCAAAAAAAGAACAGGTGAGGAACAGGATTGACCAGATTCAAAGTGACTGTACAGGTGCCCTTATCACTAACAATGAGGAGATCGAACAAGTTTTTCATAAACACTATAGTAAGGTGTATCATGAAGGTCTAAAACCCACTCAGGAAGAGGTTCAAGTATGGCTATCCCAAGGTTTAAAGATTTCAGCCGACAAATCTAGGATTTTGAATCAAGAGATTAAGGAAGGGGAAGTTGAGCTTGCACTACGACAAGGGAAGAAAGCCAAAGCCCCGGGTCCGGACGGGTTACCCTCTGAGGTTTATAAAGCTTTGGCGAACACACTAACACCCTTCCTTTTAGAGATTTTTAATAATCTTTTTATTAATGGCACTGAAATGCCAGCTTCATGGAACAAGGCTAACATCTCCTTGATTCTAAAGCCTGGAAAAAATCCAATAAATTGCGACTCATATCGGCCAATTTCTTTATTAAATTGTGACTACAAGTTCTTCACAAAAATATTGGCTGATAGATTGAATGGTCCCATGGCAGAGCTGATTCACACAGACCAAAAAGGATTTATTCGTGGAAGGTACCTAAAGGAATTAACCCACTCACTGATAGGTTCGATAGACCTTGCATCTACCTACGCGCTTCCACTAGCGGTAATTGCTTTAGATGCCACTAAGGCTTTTGATCGAGTTAATTGGGTCTTCCTACAAGCAGCAGCAAGTTCAGCAAACCTGGGTTTAAACTTCTGTAGAATATTGGAAGCTATATATAGTCTGCCAAAAACCAGATTGCTGATTAATGGCTCTTTAACAGACCCAATTTTCATTAGCAGAGGTACTAGGCAGGGGTGTCCCCTATCGCCGCTTTTGTTCAACCTGTATATAGAGCCTCTGGCCAGAAGAATCAGGGAAGATTCTGAGATTGTACCTTTCCACTTCCAAGGCTGGAATAAGAAACTGGACCTCTATGCAGATGACATTCTTATTTATACAACCAACTTGCATAAAACTATGGGCACTATTAACGCACTAACAAAGGATTTTGGGAAGGCATCGGGCTATGATGTAAATAGAAGTAAGACGGAAATTATGTCCTGGAACTTAGAAGTGGGGGAAGGTGTTCAAAAGGAGGTAATGAGATACCTGGGGGTCTTGATTCCGCAAGATCTTTCTAAACTAACAAAAATGAATTTTGAGAAGGCAAAGAAAGAGATTAATGGTTGTTTAAAAATCTGGGCACAACTTCAACTTACTTTGCTCGGCCGAGTCAATTTAATAAAAATGATGGTGCTCCCAAAATTATCTTTTCTGTTTGATGCTATCCCTCTACCATTTGAAAAAGAAGCACTTAAAAAACTGAGGGCCAAATAAGTACTTTTATTTGGGCAAGTAAAGGCCCAAGAATAGCCTGGAAGAAATTGAGACGAAGGGTCGATAAAGGTGGTTTAGCATTGCCAGATTTACTATTTTATTCATGGGCATTCCTACTAAAAAACGGAAAAATGCTTTTTAACACTCCCACAATATCGGAACTTGGAAGGTTGTTAGATACTATGGCAAGACAGGAGTCTGGAGCCAGCCAGGGTTTTTTGTTCAAATACGCTGACCCCAAATACTTTAAGAAAGTCAGGCTGAAGATCCTGAAAGGCCTGGCAGAGACTTGGTATAGGGTCAGAAAGGCTCTGAAGATACCATATTATAGCTCCATGGCTCCCATCTGGGACTCACCAGGCTCACCGGGCTGGGCTAAAGATATCCTAGCTAGACCATTGAATGAGGCAGGCCTAACAAGATGGAACCATATTTTGCCTGAAGCTCAACTAATAAGCTGGGATACTTGCAATCAGCTATCGAACCAACAGGTATCCAAATTCAAGTATATCCAAATACAAAGCTGGTGTCAAGATCCTACCACTGTGATAGGAGAACAGAACGATCTGGAAGATACACTTATGAAAGAAGTAACTATTAAAAAGGAGCTTGCCATCATCTATTGGCTGATGGTTGAATTGGAAGATGGAGCTTTTACTCTTCCAACAGAGCTATGGGGAAGATGCTTGCCGGGGTCCTCGCTCGAAAATAAGTGGCAAGTATCAATGTCTATGCTTTTTAAAACAGTTAAATCTGCGCATCTAAGAAGAAATCACCTTTTCTCCATCCATAGAGCATATTGGACACCACAGAGGCTGTCAAAGTTTGGAAGAGGAGGTGATGTGACATGCCCTAAGTGCGGGGGCCTGAAAGAAGACGATGTACACATGTTTCTGGAATGTCCTGAGATCCAGTTATTTTGGAAAGACGTCTGTCCAAGATGCTAGACATCGATATTAAGGTAAGCATCTTGACAGTTATCTTTGGTTGTGTGGACTCCTTGGAAAAGGTCACAGAGAATAATTCTAAGCTGTTCTTTTACACCATGCTACTGGCACGCAGAGAGATCTGTAAGCAATGGATAGCTGCATCTCCTCCCAAATTCTCTGACTGGGTGCTTTCTATCAAATATGTGGCTGGGTTAGTTATGAGAGCTTTTAAGAATCACCAAAAATGAAATATTTTCAAAAAATAACCAACATGTTGAAGGAATTTCAAAACAGATCAAGAGAGTGTGCATTTTCTTCTGTGCATATGTAAACGTTTCTGGTAAAATTCCACCATACCCAACTCAAAACACCTGTACCCAGCTATTATTAAAAAAATACATTTTTTAGAGGGTTGTGACCCCCCTCCTCTCACCTCTCTCCCGCCTCCTCCCCCAAAGCTACGTCTCTCTCCAAGAGCTGAACATATCCCCTCAAGTTTTAGGTGAGGTTGAACTTCGTGGCTCCTCCTGTTTGGGGGAGGGACGGATGGGGAGGGGTCAATGTTGCCCGTTCCTGTCAGCAAGTCTTTTGCACCAGTAAATTATCTCTCAAAATTAGCTTACAGGGATATTTGGGAGCCCTCTTCAAAGAACATTTAATTTAAATAAAACAAAAGAAATGTGAACATTTTAATCTATAAGACATGTGGATTGTTACAACGATTAAAATTAAAATTGACCGTGCTGAAAAGTTTAAAGTCCACCCCCTCCCCCTATAGAGAGTCAGGTGAGACCAAGGACATTTACAGAAAATGAGTGCAAAATACTTCATTTTAAAGCAATCTGGCCCATTGACATTGGTCTTACCCATCTCTTTTTCTCTCTTACTTTCTCCTTTACACATTTGCCTATCTGCCCACTTTAATTCTCTACCATCCGTGAGGTGCCTGCCACACGGTGAAGGGATTTACCGAAACTCCAATTTGTCTATGGGAGCTGGTGCTGCGGCCGTTTTTTGACCGCCTCACGAGCTCCCATAGGGAAATGGAAGTTTGCGACCGCACCATGTGCGGTCGCATCGTAATTGCAGTTTTGGACCACCGACTTTAGGTCGGTCGGTTCCAAAACCTCATGGATGTAGGTCAGAGGAAACTCCGACCGACATCCAAATCAGTACCTAAGTTATTTGCATAGATTCACAGGATTTTATGCGACGCCACCGAGACTCTTACCTGGGATCCCCAGCTCTTGAGAAGCAGCTGTGGCCCCTGTGCCACATCCTCACCACTCCTGTGTTATCTGTCAGGGAGCTCTTTCCTTCTCCCGGACGATGATAGATAAATACAGCTCTTAGCTCTTTATTTATTACATAGGCAAAACCAATGCATTACCAATGCTTATTTTCTTTTCTGTAACATATGACATCTGGATGCCCTTGGGTGATGGCGCCCTATAAATACCAGTAGACTTGACTTGAGTTTGCAGAGTACGCTATAAATTATATTAACCATGCCCCTGCACATGAACTCCATAAGGGAACAACGTCTTCTACAGTGTAGGAGATTTTGAGTAGGGGTGAATGAACTGGGCATTTTTCAAGAAATGTGGAATTCCATGAAAATAAGATGACATTGGGTGAAATGACACTTTTAGAGTGAAATGTGGTTTGCCGCTATCTCACATTACTTTTTGATTTTTACATGAAAGTACATCTTGCTAAAAAAAAATAATCTTGTGAAATGCTGGCAGAAGACGGATTCAATCAGAAATTGATGTCAGCGAGACATATTCTGCATGAACCGGTCTCCAGCAGGCAAAAATGATGTGAACAGATGCAATAGGTGTGAGGCGCCTCACTTAAACTAGCAGGCAATGCTTCTTTCTTGGGAAGGTGGCAATTGTGGAGCAGATGTAATGATAAAACTGAGTGCATTACATTCTGGTCTAGATTTCAGGTAACACTGAGTCCATGCCACTCATATACAGTAAACTACAGACGTTTCAGCCTTGTTGGGACACACGAGTGAGGTGCAGAATGAGTACAGTGGCACTGTTGGGCCGCATGAGTGATGTGCAGATTGAGTACACTGGCACTGTTGGGGCGCACGAGTGGGGGCAGATTGAGTGCACCAGCATTGTTGGGGTGCACGAGTGAGGTGCAGAGTGTGTACACCGGCACTGTTGGGGCGCACGAGTGAGGTGCAGATTGATTACACCAGCACTGTTGGGGTGCACAAGTGAGGGGCAGATTGAGTACACCAGCATTGTTGGGGTGCACGAGTGAGGTGCAGAGTGAGTACACCGGCACTGTTGGGGCGCACGAATGAGGTGCAGATTGATTACACCAGCACTGTTGGGGCGCACAAGTGAGGGGCAGATTGAGTACACCAGCATTGTTGGGGTGCACGAGTGAGGTGCAGAGTGAGTACACCGGGACTGTTGGGGTGCACGAGTGACGTGCAGATTGAGTACACCAGCACTGTTGGGGCCCACAAGTGAGGTGCAGATTGAGTACACTAGCACTGTTGGGGCGCACGAGTGAGGTGCAGATTGAGTACACCGGCACTGTTGGGGCGCACAAGTGAGGTGCAGATTGAGTACACTGGCACTGTTGAGCCGCACGAGTGAGGTGCAGATTGAGTACACTGGCACTGTTGGGCTGCACGAGTGAGGTGCAGAGTGAGAACACTGGCACGGTTGAGCTGCACGAGTGAGGTGCAGATTGAGTACACTGGCACGGTTGGGTCGCACAAGTAAGGTTCAGAGGGAGTACACTGGCACGGTTGGGCCGCACGAGTGAGGTGCAGAGTGAGTACACTGGCACAGTGAACACGGGCTCCAAGCCTGGGCATACCGTCCTACCATGGACAACCCCTTGAGAAAAATAAAAAGTGACAGATTGATTGCTTGAATTAATCTCATGCACTGGCATTTGTTCAGGTCAACATTCCATTCCATTGTTTTTATGCTCACAGTGCCCCTACAAAGACCTGCCACACTGAAATCAGTCTTTGCCAGACTCCAAAAGAGACAGCCCAGCCTGAAGTGCTACGCCAGATATTTCAGACTCCTTGGTTGTCGTCGGGGAGATGTCGTTTGAGCCCTGTGGTACAGTGAGCTCCAGAGCCCATGTCTGGGCATACTCTCTCTGCTTAGGACACAACTCACTGTTTTTTTTCTGAACCAAAGAGTGTTTCAGATAAAATCAGGTACTCCATCCATCAATTTTTGTTTTCCTCAGTGAGTGTTTAATGAATTTACTAAGCACATGCAAGTTCTCCTGTCACAACAGATCAGGTACCAGAGATGAGTCTTATATGCCACAGCACGTGAACAGAACTTGTGTCAACATGCCATCTGAGAAATCACAGAAACAATGTAAATATTGTTTATTAATTTGATACTATCAAAATGCAATCCAAGGCGTCAAAAGGACAATATATTTCATTATGTGTCTTTTCACAAATGCCTCAGTGGGATGGGTCAGGGCAGGGCAGTGAGTGAAAAGGAATCCCAAGAAATACTTTCATTCAGCCCCCATTTTGCACCGATCGAGCCTAATGAATGAGCGCAATCCTCTCTAGATGGGTTCGGGAGAGATCTTCCCCAAAGATTTGTTTCTCAAAATGGAGCCCAGTAATTACTATTGCAGCACACTTTTCTAAATGTATTGGCCAAACTTCTAGAGATTTCACAGCCAATCCCTAGAGAGAAACTCGTGAAATGTCCACTATAGGTCCACCTGGCAGAGAGCCTGTGAGAATTACTTTGCTGCAGCGTGTCTAAAAGACCAGTGTGCTGCCTCCACGAGACTCCTCTCAAGGCTGCATGGATTGGAGAAGAATGTATCTGTTCTCAGCCTCCCAGGGTTTTCCTTGCATCCCGTGAGGCCAGTCCGACCGGACATGGACACAGCATCACCCAGCATCACTGCGCTCTCAGAGGCACAGGATGCTTGCCTCACTTGTCTGAACTCTTTAGGTGAGAAGGGGACTCACAGAGAGCAGCAGAACAAGGGAGGGATCCGAGAGCACAGGAAAGATTGGTTCTGTTCATTTCATGCATAAAGCGCTTAGGCCATAGCAGTAGCCAATATGTCTAGCATTGGCTGCTAGCCCTTGGCTTTGCCAATGCTTGTGAATGGTTTTTAGGTCTCGCCTAACGTTGCAGCGCATGCGCTGGTCGCTGGCGAAAGATATTGTGAGAGAGGGCTTTCAGAAGTGGGCTTGAAGCCCCGCCCCTCATTTCCATTGGCTGGCTTCACCGTTTATGCTAACCGGTGGGCTGCCATTGGAAATGAGCTGTTTGCGTTGCCTCCCTTTCGCCTTTTGGTCCGGCCCATCCAGACTGGATCGCCTGCTTCACGGCTGTAGTAAAGCAATTTCTTATCTCAAAGAGGGGTGTTATATAAACAAGCTGTGAGATCCAGTCCGGATGGGCCGTCCCAAAAGGAGACAGGGCGCCGCGTGTTTATTTTTGCATCGCGCTTTGACTTAAAGTGAAAGCGCGATGCAAAAATAAACAGCGGCTGCCTTCCCGCAATGGCGCGCGCTTGTTTATTGATGTGGCTGCTATTTCAATGTATAGAATGAACTCAGAAACGGTTTCTAGAACTGAACATTTCGGCGCTGTTTTTGCTGAGGAAAAAAAATGCTTCTTTCGTGTGGCAGTAATTCCACAGAGAGAATTGAGAACAATTTTACTTCGGAGTTGAATTATAATTGTGGTTAGGTTTGCAGACAAAGGGCTAAGGAGAGTTTTTGTAATTTCCGTGTCTTTCTTGCCATGCTGTTTGCTTGCCAAGCATCGCACAGAGTGGGAAATGTCCATTTCTACATTTCTATCTTTTCTTCGTGACATCTTTATTTTTTCTTTTGATATATTTTTTACCTGAAACTTTTTCTTGTTAGCCGGCTTGTTTTTATTTTTATTTCAATACTAAATTGACAGAAAGCCTTTGTTACATACTTCATGGGAAAATTGCAGTGTCAGTGCCCTGAGCGTGGCCAGTGTGGACAGGGTGGAGCCGGACGGATCCACGGACTCTTTGTCTGAGACCCGAGGAAACAAAGTGATTGTCTCCGTATCTGGAATCCACTTGACCTTTGGGAAGAAGTAGAAAACCCAAGTTAATGAATGTAAATACTTTGTTTCGCCATGCGGCTGGGGGCAGCACCGACTCCGGCGGCGCCCGGTTCATAGCACAGCTGGAGCCGGGACTCAATTCTTCTTCTATCGGGAGAACCGCGACCAGCGACTCTGCGGCGATATTCCTTCGATAATGTCACCGTGGGTGGAATATTCCAACAGCATCGCGAGGAATCTGGTGTCGCGATACAGCACTTCTATGTTTACCCTTCTCGCACAGAGAATATATCATTTTCGAAACACTAGTAAGGGTTTTTGTTCTGTGGTCACTTTTCATCACCGCCGTGTCTCATCTATAGATCTACTGTAGGTACCAGGGGGCAGATTTACAAGCCCCTTGCACCACTTTTACGTCACTTTTAACATGGGAAAAGTGATGCAAAAGTGGTGCAAGGGGCTTGTAAATATGCCCCCAGGTTTCTAAATGGAACATAGCTGTGTTGTTTGCGAGCTTATTTATGTGGGTGTTTAGATAGCGCTATGTATCTCCTTGCAGCTGCTTCTCAGCGCTTTGTCAGGATGGAAATGCAGTTAAGAGCGAGGATCAGGGCAGAGTCCCGCCGAGTGCGTGGCGGGTCCCCACACATCATTTGTCATGGACCGTTACACTACTAAACAAATTTAACTGAGAACCGGTTGTGAAGCGCCACGAAGTGCGATCAAATGCAATTCAATGGGAATTTATGCAAACAACGTTTTCCAAGGAAACATCACTGGCCGTGCATGCAGTGATTCGACAAGCAGCGAAAAAATAGAATTTTTTTATTGAAATGCATTTAATTTTGCAACAGTGTCCTAAATATAGCTTATTACTAAAAAAAAAAAAAAAATGAAAAATGTTAGAGCATTTAACGCGTAGGATATATTTTGCAAACATCGAATTCCAAGTTGCTGCAATATGCTAAACAAAGAAGAATGACTCTTCCACTGAATTGTGTATCGCACTTTAAAAACATATGCTAAAATACACAGGGTACTTTTGCTTAACTAGGTGTTCTTTGTCGTTTTGCCACACATTTGGGAATTTAATGTGCTACCTATAACGCCGAATGTCTAATTTTGTGGAGTTTTCTTCGGATTTGAGCTCGTATTTAATTTACAGCGCTTCCATGTTTCCAGGGGGGAAAGAAACGTTTTCTGCTATAGCTAGATGAATTTTCTTTTTCTTACTTATTTGTTTCCGTCAAGTTTTCTTCAAAGGAGATTACTGATTTACGGAACAACGGTCGGTGCATTTTGCAACAACAGAACAGTTTAGTATTGCGGGATGGGCCTGGCGGTGATTTTTTTATACTCCTGTTTAAGCAATATTTCTTTTTAATGTTTATCCCTCCGAGTTGCACAGGAGTAGAACGCCTTTGCTCGAATGAAGAAAACAGCAGTTTGTAGCATCCTTTTGCATGCACTGCTGCTTGTGGTTCGCTGGGTTAAACTCTATATTGCGCAGAGTACTGTAGGCAGCTGCTGTTGATTGTAGGAGCCGGCAGTGCACCGTGGGTGGTGCGAGGGTACCCCAATAACGCACCGGAGAGCCGAGGCTCAGGAGCTGAACACAAGCCCCTGCTTTAAGTTAAGGCCATTTGCTTTGCTAATGGTATTGTATAGCAAAGCAAATGGCTTTAACTTAATGAAAGGCGAGACCTATTGCATTTTTAATGCAATAGGTCTCGCATTGACGCGAGTTTGAGCTATTGGCATTGCAAATAACAATGCCTTTTATTTTTGTTTTCTTTTTAAAAGCATGAATAAAAGGCATTGTAATTTACAATGCCAATAGCTTAAACTCGCGTTAGTGCGAGACCTATTGCAATGCAAATGCTTGTTGTAAAAGTGTATAAGAAACTACTAGGCTGAAAGCAATTTCATTTTTTGTAGTGAAGTTGAAGTTGAAGTTGAAGTTGAAGGGATTTGTAAAGCGCTCTACTACCAAACGGTTTCTTGGCGCTGAGACAATGCTACTTTAGAGGGGCACAAGGAGGGAACTAAGATGGGTATGCCAACAGAAATAAATAAGTTTTGAGAGCTTTGCGAAAGTAAGAATAGGTGGAGATAGATCTAATGGTGAGAGGAAGTGAGTTCCAAAAAAGGGGGGCAAGCGTAGTGAAACTGGAGCTGCCAAATTGTTTTCTCCGATAGCGAGGGGTGCTAAGGAGGAATTGGGTAGAAGAACGGAGGGTTCTGCTAGGAACATAGGCAGCAATCTTTGATCTAATGAATGCTGGAGCCGTACCGGCCAGTGACATGAATATCAGGCAACCCATCTTAAAAAGGGATCGCTCCAAGATGGGAAGCCAATGAAGGGTCTTTAGTAAAGGGGTCGTATGATGAAATTTCGGAAGCCTATAGATAAGGCGAGCTGCCTGGTTCTGAATAAGCTGCAAACGACGGCACTCATATGCAGGAATTCCGACATACAGGCCGTTGCCATAGTCCAGGCGAGATAAGATCATGGCCAAGATGATAAGTTTAGGGGCTTCCAAGGAAAAGTAACGGGAGATTTTGCGAATTATTCTGAGGGATAAAAAGCAAGATGAGACCACCGAGCTAATCTGAGGGCGCATCGAGAGATCTTGACTGATTTTAATGCCCAGGGTTTTCACCGACGCAGAGGGACAGGGGGGGGATCCGAAAGTGGGGGGCCAAAAAGCGGGAGTCCAGGGGTTGGAGGGACCACCGATGAGGACCAACTCTTTCTTCTGTGGGTTCAATTTAAGTTGGTTGAGGTTCATCCAATCATGGATGAACGTCAGGGTGGAGCGGAACTTAAGAATGGAGTCTTAGGGAGGAGAGAGGTTAAAAATCAGTTGGAGGTCATCGGCGTAATTAAAAACCGTGACCTCCATGTCTTGTAGGGCTAAGATCAAAGGGTAAACATAAAGATTAAATAGAAGAGGGGAAAGGGACGATCCCTGAGGCACCCCGCAAGAGACAGAAAAGACGGGGGCAGAAAAAATTTCTAGTTTAACAGCCGGGGAGCGATCCGTCAGGAAGGAAGTGAGCCAGCCCAGAGCTGAGCCCCGAAACGCTGGCACCCCCGACACGGTCCAAGAGGATGGAGTGGTCGACCGTGTCGAAGGCGGCGGACAGGTAGAGGAGGACCAAGGCCTGAGGAGAATTGATGTCAGCAAAAAGGCGTAGTCTCAAAAAGCGCATATCTTCATAGTAACCCTGGCACTTAAGGGGATTACTTATTGTGTTAATGTGCAAATTGCGCAACATGAGAATGCCGAAATTCACAGAGAGGTAAGGCAATGGCTGAAGGGCTCCTACCTGTAGGCTGTGGTGGGTGGAACAAAAATGTGAGTGACACACTGACAGACCAATGGGTGGAAAAAGCTGGTTCAAAACCCCTAGACGTACATTAGGTGTGTAGTTTTATAAAAATTAGAAGGTGTTGGCTAACAGCAGACATAAAAATACAGTTGTATAACTTAGCAGGTGATAAAACTGAAGCAAAGCATGAATAGCACAAAGCGCACAGGGTTCTGAGAACTGACCAGGAGGTGCAAGAGATTAAATGTGAGATTTAAGATTGCTGCAGATCGGCGCGAGGAGGACATAAAACAAACAGAAGACAGGGATGAGAGTGGGGAGTGCAGTAGGTTTTCCGCATTGAGGGAAACGATTAAAAGAGCAGAAAAGAAAACAATGCTTGGGTGGTGATGGATGGACTCCAGTAGCAAAATTGCTGAAATTAGCAGTGATTGTGGTTCTAATCTCGGCTTTGGTACGTGAACAATTGTGTGATTCAGGACACATCACTATTTCTGAATTTGCTTATATTATAGATATGTAATGTAACAAAAAAACAATTGTTTTAAACTGTACGTCAAGAGTTTTGTAACCTTATGTCACCAGATCCCACACACCATACTGTTCTAGGCACAGGCCCTTGCTTTAGAGCTCCTCCCGCTATAATTTAAACATTGTCATATGGAGCTATCCTAGAAGGAACAATAGTGAACATGTTACAGCGACAGATTAGATTTCAGGATTTGGATTTTATAGCAAGGCCCGGAGGCCAATATTATGCATAGTTCCTTTATTACTACTCAAACAGCAGCAACATCACAAGGAATTAGAATACAAATAAACACTCTAGAACCCTGAACATGCTTATAACACCTTAACAGGCAGCCATCTTCCTCTTTTGTTGCTGCTCGAACAACAAGATAAGTACATTTGTGTGAGCTGTGTTATTAAGAGAATAGAAGGTTTGATTGGTGATGTTGGGAGAAAAAATATCAATATAAAGTTTTATGTTGTGAGGTGAGCCTTGAGGGTTATTTAAAAAAAAACAAAAAAAAAACAGAGTGTTTTAATGAAGGAATATGTTGGGGAAATAAGCGTGTATGAGGCATGGTGGGAGAAGTTCTGAATAAGTTCAGGATATTGAGGATGTTTATATGCGGCGATATGGAAAGTAGGCTTGGTTTGGAGAAAGGTTACCATTTTTAATGAAGGAGAGTCCGTTACGTGCGCGAGAGAAGAAGGGCTGCGTGCGGAAGGAAACGAGGTGAGTGTAGCGTCAGCGCGTGCAGAGTAACGGCGCTCGAGCGCATGGTAGGTTGCACGAGAGCGCGTTAGTTTTGAAAGGATTGAGGATTTGAATAATTGAAGCCGCCGTACAAACGTGACGTACGGCGGCCATTTTGAGAGCTTGGGGGTGAGCAGAGGAAGTCAATGGAGATATTATGGCCATATTTAGGGAAATTGGAATTGAGATGTGATGACAGTTTCTGTCAGGGTGATCGTTTTTTTCACAAACGAAGGTCGAGTTTAGGTGAGAGAGGTTAGGAGTTGATTGTGAGGAGGAAATTGGAAATTTTTCTGAGGGAGGTAGAATTTTGATCTAGGTAGGAGGAGGAAATATAGAAGAATATTTATATTTGATTGGTGAAATAATTTAGAAATAATAAATTAAGATGGAAGGTGCAGAAATATCGAGGAGAAAATGAAGTCCTATATGGAGAAAATGTTTGATGGGTTGTCAGCATCAATTGATAAAAAAATAGAAGATACTTTTGAGAAAAGTTTAAGGAAAAGAGATAATAGACAAAAAAGTGGTGAGGAAGAGAATTATTGGACGACTGAAGATGTCGAGGTTGTGGCAGGAAGGTCTCGTGTAAGTGGAAAAAGGAAGGAAAAAAGGAAAAATGTGGAGAAAAGCAAGAAAATAATTGGTGACGAACGTAAGGTTCGAAAGGAAAAGGCTATAAAGGCCAAAGTAAGCGCAATAAAGGCGCAAAAGAGGAAACACAGTGCGGTGTCCTGTGATTCGAGTTCATCTTCAGGTGATGTGGAACTAACATGTAGTTCTAGCCTGGAGGATTCCGATGTTGAGGAGGTCCCTGTAAAGAAAAGGAAATATGAGGAAAAAGAAATTAAAATGGAAATTAGAGAATTTGTGGATCCTCAAGGGGAGGATATGTTTGATCCACTGTTGATTCAGTATCCATTATCACCTCAGTGGACTCCGGCTGATCATGTAGCCAAGTATATAAGATTTTGGATTAGGCGGGAGATACCTAAGGAGGTGAGAACAAGGCTACGTTCAGAGTGCCCAAGGCCTAGTCTAAATAGTAAGGTGGCATATACACCTGAGTTAGATCAGAAGATGCTGGCCTTCATAAATAAAGGTGGAAGGGACCCAAGGAGAGGACTCGACAAGGGTTTAAAAGGTTGCCAAGACAGGCTTTTGGACGTCTTGGGCCCGCTAACAAAGGTTTTTGATATGTGTGAGGAGGCACATAGTAGTAACACTGGTGTGGATGTAATTGAGATGCGCCAGTGGCTGCAAAGGGCGATCTGTTTACTTGGCAATGCGAATGCAGCTTTATGCTTGGAAAGGAGAAAGAGTATACTCTTTAAAATAGACCCAAAGCTTGCAGAATTGGCTGGCAAGGAGTTGGGTGAGGAAAGCGAAGGCTTATTATTCGGAGATGATTTCGTGAAGGACATGGCCAGATATGTTGGCACCTTCAATAGCCTACAAAAGGTCCAGAAGGACATAAGAAAGGTTTTTGGAACGGCCGGGCGAACGCGGGGTCGGTTTCCCGGCCGAGGACAGGGCTTCACCAGAAGCAATTTTGGAAGCGGCACAAGACCCTATGGTGCAAGTTATGGAGGAGGATATATGTTCTCGAGGTCAGATCAGGGAAGTTTCTTTCCGCAAAGACAAAGGGGAAGAGCAAGAGGCTCGCGTGCTGAGAGGAGACCAAGAGGAGTTTCAGGTAAGATCTCTAGCAGGCCATTCTGTTACTCGAATAAAGTTGGGCGGCAGACTAGCCCAATTTGTTTCACGTTGGGAGGAGATAACTCAAGATCCTTGGGTGTTGGAAACTATTGCTGGTTACAGGATAGATTTTATCAGTACTCCAGTACAGGTGAGAGTACCAAAAATTTTAAGATTTTCAAGAGAGATGGAGTTGCTAGTGACAGAGGAGGTGTTGGCATTGAAAGAGAAAGGTGCGATAGAGCCTGCAAGGGAAGTACAAGGCGGATTCATAAGCAATTTGTTTTTGGTGGAAAAAAAGGAGAAAGGAATGAGACCGGTAATAAATTTGAGGGAGCTGAACGATTGGGTTGGTTACAATCATTTCAAGATGGAAGGGATACACATGTTGAGAGATTTGTTGAGGAAGGGAGATTGGATGACGAGGTTAGATTTGAAGGATGCTTATCTAACGATTCCGATGTGTCAGGAGCAAAGAGACCTTTTGCAATTCAGGTAGAAAGGGAGAAGATGGAGATTCAAGAGTCTTCCGTTCGGACTAACGTCAGCTCCATGGTGCTTTACCAAGGTGATGAGGCCGGTGGTGGCCTGGTTAAGATCAAGAGGAATTCGTCTGATTGTGTATCTGGACGATATTCTAATCATGGCAGAGGAAAAGGATCTGGCAAAGGATCAGACTGAGTTTACAGTGAAAGTCATAGAGGATCTGGGTTTTGTAGTGAACAAGGAGAAGTCTTGTGTTGTACCACAACAGGAAATGAAATTTTTAGGTTTTCAGATACTGACGTTGGAATGTGTATTGAAGTTGCCGATGGAGAAGGTGAGGAGAATCAGGAAGGAAGTGAGGAGAGTCAGGAATGCGGAGTGGATAACTCTGAGACAATTGGCTCGTTTGCTGGGTCTTCTATCATCATCGATTCAGGCAATTTTCCCGGCTCCTCTGTATTATCGTGCATTACAGAGGTTGAAGGCATACCATTTAAGGAAGGATGCGAGATATTCACAGAAAGTGAGAATGAATCAGGAGACTCAGGAAGAGTTGGATTGGTGGATAATGAGCTTGGATGCATGGAACGGAAGGGCAATTTTTGGAGAGATGCCAGAGGTAGAGATAGAGTCGGATGCGAGCATGCACGGATGGGGTGCGAGGTGTGGAATGGTTGCAACGGGGGGACAGTGGTCGAAGGAAGAAGGAAAGATGCATATAAATTGCTTGGAGCTTCTGGCAGGATCTTTTGCGATATAGAGTTTTGTAAAAGATCAGGTGAGGTGTTGTGTACTTTTGAAAATGGACAATTTGTCAGCAGTTCGGTATGTGAACAAAATGGGAAGAGCACGGTCAAAGGGGTTGGCCGAGCTAGCGAAGGAGTTTTGGGAGTTTTGCTTAGAAAGGGAGATAAAGGTTCAGGCACAGTATATACCAGGGCTGAACAACGTAGAAGCGGATTGGTATTCGAGATACCTGAGGGATGTAAGCAATTGGAGACTGAAGAGACAAGTTTTTCTGAGTTTGGAAAGGTTATGGGGTCCGTTGAAGGTGGATCTTTTTGCAGACAGGTTGAATGCTCAGTTGAAGGATTTCTACAGTTGGGGGCCGGATCCAGAGGCGAAAGGGGGGGATGCATTTCTACAGATATGGAAAGAGGGAAGGAGTTATGCGTTTCCTCCTTTTTCAATGATCCAGAGAGTCCTGAACAAGGTCTGGAGGGAACAAGCAGAATTAGTATTGATAACCCCCTTTTGGAGAGCTCAGGTTTGGTTTCCGGATGTAATGGATCTTCTGGTGGAGGATCAGGTGGTCTTGCCAGACATGAGGGAAATTCTACTGGATATTCAGGGGAATGTTCACGAAATGGTGGTGTCAGGACAGTTACGGTTGATAGCTTGGTTGATTTCAGGAGAATATGGCAGATGCATGGATTATCAAAGAGAGCGGAGGATCTTGTGTCTAAATCCTGGTCAAGGGGGACTTCAAGGTCATATGGTTCAGCATGGAGAAAATGGAATGATTGGTGTATTAAGAGGGGTTTGGATCCCATATCGGCACCTGTGGTAGAGGTGGCGGATTATTTGTCAGAACAGTTTGAAGAGGGTTTGGCGTATAGTACAGTAAATTCAAGCAGGTCGGCGATTTCAGCAGGTCATGCATTGGTAGATGGAATTCCTGTTGGTCAGCATGCTTTAATTAAAAGAGTTGTAAAAAGTGTGCGTATTATGCATCCTCCAAGGGCAAAGTATTCTTCACTTTGGGATGTTTCAGTAGTTTTAAGGGAGTTGGGGTGCAAATTCTAGTCTAGATTTGAAACTCTTATCATGGAAGTTGGTTATGCTTTTGTGTCTGGTTTGTTTTAGGAGGGTTTTCTGATGTAAGAGCTTTGGAAGTGAATTCAAGGTTTTCTCAGACAGAAGAGGTTTGTTTTGAGATTAAGAAAAGAACAAAGACTATGTCTAAATCAATTTTTTATCCTCTTTATGAGGGGGATAGGGTTTTATGGGTGGTAAGTTGTTTAAAGGAATATGAGAAAAGAACTTTGGGTTTGAGATCAGAAAACTGTTCACAATTACTGATTTCATATGTTAGACCGTATAAGGCTGTATCAACGCCCACTTTAGCAAGGTGGATAAAGAGAGTGATGATTAAGGCTGGTGTGGATATTAGTGTTTTTGGAGCGCATTCAGTGAGAGGAGCTATGGCTAGTAAGGCTTTCATGAGAGGTTTTAGCTTAAATGATATTATGAGGTCGGCTGATTGGTCTACTGATGATACTTTCAGGAAGTTTTACTTTAAGCCTGTGGAAAATGCATTGGATTCGGTTTTAGAAGAACTTTGAACATGCATAATATTGGCCTCCGGGCCTTGCTATAAAATGCAGATTTTCCACAGTTTTAATGTATAGAAAAACATGATTTTATTAAAGGCACGGAGGCTAATATTATCCCTCCACTGTGCCCTCCCTTGATTGTTAATAAGTTTGTCTATTTTGTAGGTTAACAAAGAAGAAGAGATTTGGCGTTAAAGACGGAAGAATTTAGAAGAAGAAGGAGTTTGTTTTGGGGGACTTGGTTCTTCGCAGCTACAAAGAGGAAGATGGCTGCCTGTTCAGGGGTTATATGCATGTTCAGGGTTCTAGAGTGTTTATTCGTATTCTAATTCCTTGTGATGTTGCTGCTGTTTGAGTAGTAATAAAGGAACTATGCATAATATTAGCCTCCGTGCCTTTAATAAAATCATGATTTTCTATACATTAAAACTGTGGAAAATCTGCATTATAATAGAAGAATGTGGTAAAACCTCACCAAATGATATCCGCATTCATGTTCAGAAAGTTAGAAGTAACCACACGCTTTGTGCTGGTTTTAACCTGTCAGAGCTTTCTGTGATGTGATATAAAATGTTCGTATTTATATTACTTCACCATCCTTCATCTTCAATAATAATGAAATATTGTGGCTATACTGGTCTCACTCATGAATACCCTTGTGCAGCTGAGGGGGTTTCTCACACAAAGTATTGATAAACATCTAGAACGCAAACCTTCCGGACTAATGACTGTATAAAGGTTAGTCAACACAGGATGCCATGTTGCTGGAACAGAAATGTGGAATTTACAGCATTTCCTGTAGAGTAAGCTACAGGAACTGCTAAAAAATATATTTTTTAATGTTGGTTGTTAAGGCATACTTGAGTCTACCTGGTTAAACTGAGAAGGAATGTTTTTTTTTTAGTTTTCGTTACTTTAGATTATAAATGATCTAAACGGCAATAATGTTAAATAAACTTGGGAGTTTAAAAGAATATCAGCTGTTTGATAGATATGCCATCACAGAGTTTATAATGGCTATAAATGTCAGTTAGCGATTCACAACACTTGTAGCAAACGTTTTCATTTGAAAAGCCTGAGCTGTGCAAAGTGGCAGACTTTGGGAGGTAAAAAAGAAAAACATGTAAATTGCAAGCTGCAATTACTATTGAAAAAACCAAAGGAAATGATGGACGGAGTGTTGAACATTGCAAGCACTCACCCCCAGTCAACTGATCTGGGTTTAATCCATCACCGTTCTTTAGCCCACTCTGCCACCCCAGTTCAGACATGGCCATATGCAAATCAGTTTGACCCTGTGCCTCATGGGAACAGTCCAGCCCGAAATGCCAAGCCATGTCTTCCCTGGACCGGAAACAAGCTTCCTAGGACCGGTTTCTGGCATTTCAGCCGTCTTCAGCCAGGCTTGCTTGAATCCAGTGGCAAAGTGAGCAACGGACTCACGTCTGAGCATACCCTGCCAACTTATGGCGAACAAAGCAAAAACCAAAGGAAATTATGGACGGAGTGTTGAACATTGCAAGCACTCACCCCCAGTCAACTGATCTGGGTTTAATCCAGCACCATTCTTTAGCCCACTCTGCCACCCCAGTTCAGACATGGCCATATGCAAATCAGTTTGACCCTGTGCCTCATGGGAACAGTCCAGCCCGAACTGCCAAGCCATGTCTTCCCTGGACCGGAAACAAGTTTCCTAGGACCGGTTTCTGGCATTTCAGCCGTCTTCAGCCAGGCTTGCTTGAATCCAGTGGCAAAGTGAGCAAGGGACTCACGTCTGAGCATACCCTGCCAACTTATGGCGAACAAAGCAAAAACCAAAGGAAATGATGGACGGAGTGTTGAACATTGCAAGCACTCACCCCCAGTCAACTGATCTGGGTTTAATCCATCACTGTTCTTTAGCCCACTCTGCCACCCCAGTTCAGACACGGCCATATGCAAATCAGTTTGACCCTGTGCCTCATGGGAACAGTCCAGCCCGAACTGCCAAGCCATGTCTTCCCTGGACCTGAAACAAGCTTCCTAGGACCGGTTTCTGGCATTTCAGCCGTCTTCAGCCAGGCTTGCTTGAATCCAGTGGCAAAGTGAGCAAGGGACTCACGTCTGAGCATACCCTGCCAACCGGTCCTAGGAAGCTTGTTTCCGGTCCAGGGAAGGCATGGCTTGGCAGTTCGGGCTGGACTGTTCCCAAGAGGCACAGGGTCAGACTGATTTGCATATGGCCATGTCTGAACTGGGGTGGCAGAGTGGGCTAAAGAACGGTGATGGATCAAACCCAGATCTGTTGACTGGGTGTGAGTGTTTGATTGGTTCTGATGCTCCGTCCATCACCACCCCCTTTTGTACCGCTTTGTTCGCCATAAGTTGGCAGGGTATGCTCAGACGTGAGTCCCTTGCTCACTTTGCCACTGGATTCAAGCAAGCCTGGCTGAAGACGGCTAAAATACCAGAAACCGGTCCTAGGAAGCTTGTTTCCGGTCCAGGGAAGGTATGGCTTGGCAGTTCGGGCTGGACTGTTCCCATGAGGCACAGGGTCAGACTGATTTGCATATGGCCATGTCTGAACTGGGGTGGCAGAGTGGGCTAAAGAACGGTGATGGATCAAACCCAGATCTGTTGACTGGGTGTGAGTGTTTGATTGGTTCTGATGCTCCGTCCATCACCACCCCCTTTTGTACTGCAATTACTATTGTGGCACGCAATGCATACACGTGTCGCCTTTTGATTCACAAGGAATAGAGGGTGGCAAGAGGTTTCCAACATTTCTTGAATTTGAAAGGCCAAATGTCAAGGTCTTATGCCCGCTCTGGTAGTCGCGAAGCATTGACACCTTACCACTGGTCAGTTGGTAACCACTGACAGAGGTTAGGTGCCCCTGAGGATGGCTTCCAATGCCAGAGTGACAGCTGCGGGCAGCCATGTTTAGAGGATCATGGCATCCTTGCCTTGGTCCCTTTAAGAAACAGGGGTTCCCGTTCTAGATGATTACCAACCACATTGCAGAGGCCTCGCACCTGCCTTTACAGCTGGTTGGAAAGAGTCACAGGAGGAGTCATTCCACATGAATACTGATGAGCTTGAATGTCAGTGAATGCTTGTGAGTGACTTCTTTGCTCTCTGCTGGCTTTAACACGTGATGTGTCAGAAGGAAGTGCATCACAGCTTGAGGATTTGCCTCCTACAATATTTTGGTTCCCAATTAGCCATCAGGCCGAATGGTTCTGCAGCACTAGAGGCGGAAATGAGACTGAATGCACAGACTGGGTTGATAGTACACTCTTATTTCTTCCAATTACTGTGCTATCATCAACTTCATCGGAGACGACGATCCTATAGGTCATGCTGACCAGACCATTATCATTACTAAGACTTCCGCAGGGTCTGTGAAGGCGATCCACGGAGAGAGAGAGAACTCAGGGAAAAGGCTTTGACAAAGCCCTTCTGCCCCAGTTCACCAGGGAAGACACTGGCCATTAACAGAAGCCTGAGGACAACACCCTAGATTGAAATGAAGGCCTTCGCCATCAAAGTAAACATCTAAGCAACGAGAGGTATCCAGGCTCTAGGAGTAGCGGCACCACAGAACTGCAGTGCCACAAAGGATGAACCAGAGAGCTGGAGGTAATCCTGCAACCAGGAAGAGCATTGCACCAAGCCTTGAGTACTCACTGGTATGATCAGGAGTGCGCTCTTAGCTTATTTGGTGGTGGATTTTTTGATTGAACCCGAAAAAGAACCCAAGCTGCAAGATCTACCGATCCATAAGCAATGCAGTTACACCCAGCCTCTTTCAGTGGTGTGGGCACTGCTTTCACTTACATGAGTCACTGTACAGATGCTACAGATGCCAGGCAAGGGCATATGGTCCGAGAGATGCACATCAGTACTAGCAGTGTCCCCTATGCCACCACTAACAAATACAGTGGCTGTGCCCTAGCTAATCAAAACAAATGTACTTTGTCAACCTGGAGATGCGGAATGGGAGAACAAAGCCAATATTTAAGTACTGGCTGGGGATTGAACATTTTTTGTTTTCGATAAAGCAAACTCGACCCAAAGGTATCAGAGCGCTTTACATGAGCACCATTTGCTTTACAGACGGATACAATCATTTTGTTAGGCACTGGCAGATTAAGTAATTTGCTTACAATCAGAGGATGATGAGTGCCCCTGCCGAAACTGGACCCAGGTTCCCCAGCTTCGAGGTTGGCCACTCTAGCCGGTAGGCCACATCCTCTATTAGTTTACTGGGTTGTGAGTCTCTAAACCCCAACCACCTCCCTGAGTAAGCTTTGCACTGCTCAACTTCATTGTCCTGAGAATCAAGTGCTAAAGGGGAGTACTTAGTATTCAGTTTTGGGCTCAGTAGTAAGGTTAAGCCCCACCCATGGAAAAAGGCTCTGCTTGTCACAATAAGACGCCAGTAATCACTGTCTGTCCTGGGGCTCCTCAAAAAATTAACACACTACTCATGATTAATTGCCCGTGAGCTGCTCGTACTCTGACCTGAATGTTTTCATGATTGTGAGCTTGGCTGGTGACAAAGTGTGGGTCTACCTTTATTTGTGGAAGGTTGAAGTAGTGCTGGATTGCCAAAATGTAGGCAATGTTGGCAAAGACATTATCCATCCACAGAGCCAGAGCAGGCGGAAGATCCTTCTCCACATTACAGCCAAGACCTGGAACGAGCTACTGGCAGATGTGCCCCCTCCCTGAACACCTTCAGGAAACCCTCAACATCTGGTTCTTCGGCTAAACAGATCTGTGGACCCCCCTCAGTGCCTTGAGACCCTCATGGGTGAGTTGTGCGCTTACAATTCCCTGATTGATTGATTATGGGCCAGTGTTATCAACACTTTGCCCCAGTGCAATGTCACCGAAAGTGATTCAACCAGTGCAAAGTTTTGATTTGAGATTTACTTTCCAGCGTAAAACTTGTTTATCTCAGGAAAGTAGATCTTTCGTAAAGCAAAGTAGCACTTTGCACTACATTGTGCTACTTTGCATCAGGGGGCGTTCCATGGGCAGTCCATGGACACTGCCAGTCAACCACCTATGTTTTTTGGCACAAAGCCTTATCTGCAAACTTTTAAAGACAGGGCTTTGTGTCAAAAAAATTACTCCTCAAGGCAGGCACAAAAAAAAAAATAGAAAATGTTTCTTTTCTTCAGACTTTTCCAACTTTGCATGCATGTTGCACTGTACAGCGTACATTCAAAGTTTGCAAATTTTTTAATTAGTCTAAGCATATTATTTTGTACTGGGTGTGTATCCTTCCAGTACACAACCTGTACTAGACTCGTGCCTACAAAGAAAGTATAAAAGTATACAGTACCAAAACCTCCACTACAAAAATATTGTGTTTTTAAAATAACAGAAGAAACAAACATATCTACTGTAAAATATAGTGTTGCAAAAAGGAAAGTAATTAAAACATTTTTAATTAGTAGTAATGTTAACTATTTAAAAACGTATCTTAAAATGCTTTCTTAAACAAACATTACCAAGTTAACTATAGTTGTCTTTTTGTATTGTTGTATTTTTAAAGAACAGTTTAAACCTAAAATAGATATTTCAGATGTATTCAAAAATATAAATAACATTATTATTTTAAAAACATATTTATAATTAAAGCAAATTTATTTTACCATACAACATACACAACATTACAAACTTACAAAAATACCATACATAATTATAAAATGTTATAAAAAAAATTACAACATGAAAAACCATTCTCTTAATAAAAACACTAACAAAATAGAAACATTTTATGGGTATTAAATATATAATGCTAAGTTCAAAATCCTGTATCTCAAAACACATACGATAAACTAATTTCATCATTGTAAATAATTTAAGTACTATGATAAATAGGTAGCCGGTGGCATGAGAAATCTCACAACCAAAGACAACCTTCTTTTTAAAATCCCCAGCAAATGGAACTCCCATTCTTTAGTCATTCTCCGGAGCTGCTTCCCTTCTCTGGAACTCTCTTCCTGTAGAAATTAGGACCAAACCTACCCTTCAGTTCTTCTGCCTTTTTCTAAAGACTCATCTCTTCAGACTGCCTCTGACCTACAGAATCGGCTGCATCGTAGTTCCTGAGTACTTATACCCACCCAGACGTCTTTATTCTAACCTATAATTATGGTTATTGTGGATTTACATTCTCTCTCCTCACCTGCCACAACACTTCTGCCCTTATACCCAGGCATGGCTGGCACAATTAACAGCAGTGGGGCGGTGAGGTGGGGCGGGGGCGAGGCGGGGCAAGTGAACAGATGATGGGATAGCAAAAAGTAAAATGAAAAAAATAATAAAACCCCTTACCTTGCATCTGCAGCATCACCGAGTCGGCGGTGCGGTGAGCGCAAGGTAAGTAGTTTTAAAAAAAATTGTATTTTACTTTCCCTATTCCGCCATCTGTTCACTTCTCCTCAGCCCTGCCCCTGCCAGCCCCACCGCTGTTACCTGTGCCAGCCAAGCCTGCTTTTACCCATGTTCCCTCTCCTTCTTCACATTCCACACCTTACCGACCCGTCCCTCCCTCTCCTACTTCCCCTTGTCCCCTGCCTTTACAACCCCATACTCCTCTCACCTAGTTCCCTTCCCGCTTACTTCCTCCCTGCTGCATCTCCCTCTCCATCTGGCTTCCTCTCTCCTTTTTTTCTGCTCTCCGCCCTCTCTCTTCCTTCACCCTCTCTTTCCCTGACATTTTCTCTCTTCCTTTGCCCCTCCCGATTTCCGTTCCCTCCCCTTCTCTTCACTTCCTTCCGCGCTGCCCCATTCGTAACTCCATAGTCCTCCCCAAACTTCCATTCCTGCACCATCCCTGCTCTCTCCCCCCGTTATCTGGTTCATCACAGATGCAGATCCAGCTCCTAGTGTCGACCCAGTGGGATAGGTCAGTCAAGAACACCATTATCTTTAAAAAAAATAATTAATAGATTAACAAAACATCCATCACTTCTAAAGGATAAAGAGTTATTCATCAAAAGATCACATGCCTGGATGATAGTGAATGAATACACTACCCTCAAAGTGCAACCATATCTAGAAATTCCATGGACAATGCAAACAAAGAACTTATTTATGACCGCAAGATTTGGCAACCTGCCGGGTCTAATGCACGCTGAGCCTTGGTTGAGACCAACTAAGCCAACCCCCTGTAGATTATGCAACCGTTGGGAAGAAAATATTATACATTTGGTTTGCATATGTACATCAATGAAGGTTGAAAGAAAGAGTTATTTAAAAACCTGTTTTAATGAAAGAGGGATACGATCATGCAGACAAGCTCTGTTAGCTTGTTTTAAGCCAATAGATATAGTAATGATTGCAAACTTTACTAAATTTATGATCCTTGTAAAAAGAGAAGTTGGAAGTCAATGATTCGAGCATATTAGGAATGGAAGTTGCTGATAGTTAGAGCAACATTTGCATATGAGATATTGCACAAAAGTAAAGAACTTATACCTGTAAATAATTGTTATTTTAATATTTGTAATAATGAATCGTAATAATGAAGAATTGGATTTGCGTATTTAATGTATTTTATGAACTTTCTTGTGTAGATACGTTTTAGTGATTGAGTACTGGGGATTTTCGAATTGTAAGATTTTAATTAATGATGCAATAAATAAATATATACAGTGGGATAGGTAACAATGCAGTGCCCTGGGTGCCTCCTTGCATTTGAGTGAAACTGTTACAATGACAATCAGAATGAATTTGAGTGAAGCAAAAGCAGGCAAAAGACAAACAAAATGTCTACCTTAAAAAAAAAAGAGCCCAGGACTCAGTGGCATAGCGTGGGGGGGCATTATTAGGGGTGCAATTTTTTGAAAGAAAAGTGGAAGGATACTTGCCTGCCATGGGCACCGGCAACCCACGCTATGCTGCTGCCGCGACTAATACATTCAATGTCAGCACTTCATCAATAAGCGGGTCATAATATACCAAACAATTGTACAGGATTTGTGGCATCACTTACAGAAGAGACCCTGGGTGATGACTAAGTATGGAAGAGCTAAAACTGGCCGTGATCAATTTTCAGCACAATCTCTTAAAGGATACAAACAAAATCAGAAAAGGGGCTGCTTGAAGGGGTTTTTCTTTTTCCCCAGAGCTAATCTTTCTAAATGTTCTCATTGACCACTGTCAAGTTGAACAACAAACACACTGGAAACCAGGGTCCTAACACCATACACTACACGACAGGAGAGAAGCTAGCACTAAGTTAACATCTGAGAGCACTTCACTTTTGATTATTTCTTAAACTTCAGGAGCAATTTATTGTTTTTCAGTCATTCTTTGCAAAATATGAGCATCCATGGCAGAGTTTACCACTTGGGCCTATGCCTAATAGTAATAGTTTGGGTCAACCATGATAACAGGGAGTGATTGTGCGCAGGTAGTTGCAACACTGATGAATCATTGGGGGCCCTTCCTGCTAAGAGCAGGCCCAAACCCACTGACCCCTTCGGAGAAAACCCCTTCAAAGTCAGCAAAGCAAGAGGTGATAGACGGAACACCTATATTCATCCCAGCCACTGGGCTGCATCTTTTTTTCGCTCATTTTACCAGTACAGACATTGGCCACAAGTATATGCAAATCAGTCTTGGGCCTGCTCCAATAGGAAGAGTCCA
Organism: Triturus cristatus; assembly: GCF_964204655.1. Taxonomy (NCBI): domain Eukaryota; kingdom Metazoa; phylum Chordata; class Amphibia; order Caudata; family Salamandridae; genus Triturus; species Triturus cristatus. The sequence goes on along the minus strand of NC_140589.1, from coordinate 1,804,467,993 downwards.
GCCCAAACTACTAGTCCGCGTCACTCTGAAGAGTGTGTGCCGTGCAAGCTGTGCGTAAGGTTCTCATTCTGCCATAATCCTGATTTCGAAGCAAACAGGAGTTTGCTCCTGAATCATGACTTCAGCCTGTGCCGTAAACTTGGTCGAACCGTGTGTTTTTCCCCATACAAATTTCACCAGACGAACCCTGGCAAAATTGGTGCTAGGAAAAACCACAGTAGTTTGGCATCTCGGAATGCCGCAGTATCACCCATTCCAACATGTGGATCTTGTAACGATGAAGCAGTGCACCAGGAAAATACCGCGCCATGTGGCATCAATAATCCCTCCAGTGGAATTACTGCATCAGTTACAGTGGCTCTCAGAATAAGGACCTCATTTAACTGATTCAAGTGCCAGTGTTTTGCAAGCCATGTCTCTGTTGGCCACTAAAAAGCCATGTGCTTACTCTTGGGGCCAATTCCTTTGTTAACTTATAGCTCACTTAAATCAATTGTCATTCACACGGAGAGCTTGTTTTTACTGGGCTAGGATGCTGTCCAAATAACGGTGCCCCCACCCCTCAAGAGGCCCCACAGATGAAAAAATGTAATTATATATTGTTTAGAAAATTGCGATTTATTTATTGGCAGCATTAAAGGAGGCCAGCGTTTAATTTGGTTTAAAAAGCACGCACAGTTTCCTTGAAAACTCAGCAGCTGGACTATTTATTATTCTCCGACAGTAAATACTGCAGATTGTAAAATAAAAGGATATTGCACATAAACGGGCCTTTCCTTGACATAATTTAAGACGATCATTGATTTCTGGCGCTTTTCTCTCTGAATGTGAAATCCATTGAGCCCTGAGCCTATTTACCCAGCCCCGAGCCTGCAATATTCACTATTGATCATCTGCTCGGATGAGCAATGTGATTTGTCAGTGGGTTTTTGTAACCGAGCCTTAATAAGCCTTTCATCTCTCCGCGCGCTGCTGTTCGGGTCTCACTTCCAAGCCGTGACCCGGCACTGAATAACGTTGACCCGGATATGGAACAGTGTCTGGCGGTAAACCGTGCCTAACCTTTCCAATCTCGTTATTGCCCTAATAACTGTGAAACGTTCTAACCTCCTGAAATCGGAAGCTAGAGTATCATTTTATTAATTGCTTAACGATTTATTTCCAGGCTTTCCGTAACCATTGGATTACAGTAGATTCTCGTGTTTTTTCTGAAGATGATTATACAGGGTAATTTCCTGCAGCAAAATCGAAATGCTCCTCATTCTCACTAAAGGCACAATTAGCAATGAGAAAATATGTCCGATAATTGGAAACATTTTTATGTCGAACACTATTGCAAACAAGTCTAGAAATTAACAGGAGGTGTGCTACTTGTAGTGTCTCACGGTCTAGTGTTTGAGAGACCGACACACTGCATCCGCGGGCCAGGCGTGGCCTGCGGGGTACCAATAAAAGGAGCCGCCCGCTCGGGGGAGTGGTCTCCAAACTGAGTACAAGGTGTGGGCTCCATGTGTGTTCGCCGGCTCCGCGCTAAGCGGCCTACTATAGGTCCCTGGGCCCCAAATAGCAAGCGCGTTACACTGCCGACGAGGCGGGACGTCTGAAGACCCGCGCCCCTGCTACCGAGAGCCCGCCGCGCACCGGAGAAAAAAGAAAAACGAAAGTGGATCGGAGCGCCGACAGTCAGCACGCGCGCACGTGCACCAGGCCTCACAGAAGGCACCCGTCCTCGCAGCATTGCCGAAAAGGGGGAAGGAAATACGGTGAGTGCATCCTCACACGTGCCCCCATAAAGACAGCCAGCCTGTTACCATAGGGAGCCACAAACAAGCCCAAGGCACACCAACAGTAAACTGAGCCCCAAGGGAGGCTGCTGAAGGCAGAAGGAAAAGGGAAAAGACAGAATACATGCCCACAGTGCACCCCACCTGGGGATCCACTACCGCCAAACTGCAACAAGCCAAAAATGACATGGTAAAAGGCATTGCTACTCACTCTGAGCCACCACAAACGATATCGCAAGCAAGCACGACTGGGGTAAACCACCTGCCCCACGAAGACAAGAGAGCAACTAACAAGGGGTACAATGGGAGACAACGACCAGGGGGCAGCACCAGGCCCAGGGGCAGCACCAGGCCCAGGGGCTGCACAGGCCAAGCAGCAGTGCCAGTCCACGCTCCATTCCAACACGCGGCATCTGGAGTCTTGCCCCCGTTCAGTGAGCTGGAGGACCCTGCGACAGCCTCTCCCCGATGGAAGATCTGGATGGAACGGCTCAACAACTACTTTATCGCAACCAGGGAGACGGACGACGCAGTGAAAAGATCCTTACGGATGGAGTAATAATCTCTTAACCGACCTATATTTCTTTTGGTGTCAATAAATGCTAAACAAAAATCTTAGTGTGAATACATCAATAATTCTCTCGGTTATGGGGAATTATTGATGTATTCACACTAAGATTTTTGTTTAGCATTTATTGACACCAAAAGAAATATAGGTCGGTTAAGAGATTATTACTCCATACTTTTATCTTTTTCCCCCCTCTTGGACCTAAAAATAATCGGAGATAACCTTTTCTCCAATAGGTGAAAAGACCCTTACTCCTGCATTACGCTAGGGATGAAATCTTCAAGCTATTCAAGCATTTGCCCAACACAGAAGCAGCCGCTGATTATAACGCGGCGGTGGCCGCCCTCGACGCCCATTTTGATCCCCAATTGAACCCAGATTTCGAACGGTTCAAGCTGCGCCAAGCTCGACAGAGAGAGGGGGAATCGATGGACGTATTTTATGCCAGGCTTCGTGAGCTCGCCAGCACATGTACAGAAGATGACCAGCCGAAGGAAATACGCGCGCAGCTGATCCAAGGGTGCCGAGATAAGACGTTGAGAGGACTCATCCTGCGCCAACCGAAGATCGCGCTCGAAGATATGCTAGTACTAGCAAGGTCACACGACCTATCAGCAGCCAGAGCGAATGAGATGGACCAGGCACTTATCAAACCCCAGGGCCGGTCCGACCCTATCAAAACAGAACGGGCAGACGCTCTCCGAGTCAAGCCAAGAGGCGACTCATTCAGAAGTCCAAAGCTGGAAGGGACTAAGCCAAGGTGTGGGTACTGTGGACATGAACCACACGCCGCAAAAGACTACCCCGCGCAGGGAAAAAGATGCACCAACTGTGGAATACCCAACCACTTTGCCTCCGTATGCCGCAGACGCACCAGAGGACGCGAATTCCGAAACCGAAGGCCTCCGACAAAGCCCATAAGGCAGCTATCAGTGACAGAAGGAATGCCGCCAGAGGACCTGAAAAGGAAGGGTAGGAGATACCAGGAGGCAAGTGAAGACTCGTCGGACGATGACGAGGGAGAAGCGTACCTGATCTCGTTTGCGCGGGAGCTCAAGTTACGCCACAGGCCTCAACCAACGTGCGTAGTCCACGTGGCGGGAACGGAAGTAAAAGCAGTCATCGACACAGGTGCCACCGTCAATGTGATGGGCCTCCAACAATATCGACGCCTGAGACCCTGCCCTCCAGTGAAGCCATCCAAAACCAAAATATACGCCTACGGAGCGGACACCCCACTCCCATTGAAAGGAAAGATCACAGTTCCCGTCAAAGCAGATGACCTGGAAGTCACAACGACAATACACGTCATTGATAGGGAAGCGGACACCCTACTAAGCAGCCACACCGCAGAAGACCTTGGACTGATTTCCTTCGCAAGGAGAATCCAGACCCACCAAGTAGAGGAGCTGCTCAATCAGTTCCCTGAGCTATTCCAAGGACTAGGACGTATCAAATGCGACCCGGTCAAACTGCACATTGACAAAACAGTTGTCCCTGTTGCCCTGCGACACAGAAGAGTCCCATTCCACCTGCGACCACTAGTGGAAAAAGAGCTAGAGACCCTGGAAAAACAAGGTGTCATTGAGAAAGTGTCGGGACCAACACCCTGGGTGTCCCCAATGGTCATCGCGGAAAAGCCGAAGCAGCCAGGAGCCATATGACTCTGCATCGACATGAGGCTGCCCAACAAAGCGATACGGAGGGAACGCCATATCACGCCAACAATGGATGATATTATCGCAGACGTAAATGGGTCAAAGTGGTTTTCGAAAATCGACTTAAACGCAGGATACCACCAGCACCCGTTATCTAAGGAAAGCCGCTACATCACCACGTTCAGTACCCACCTGGGGCTACGAAGATATAAAAGACTCAATTTCGGATTATGTTCAGCGGTGGAAGTGTTCCAAAACACAATACGAGAAATGTTGTCAGGCTTACCCGGGGTGTTAAACGTCAGCGACGATATTTTAATCCACTCAGCGACGGCCGCGGACCACTACAAGCACCTTCGCAACACCCTAGCACGCCTCAGAAAACACAGGGCGACCTTACACAAGGACAAGTGCCAGTTCTTTCAGCCTTCCCTGGAGTTCTTTGGGTACGTGTTCAACCAAGAAGGCATCCAGGTAGACCCAAGGAAATCACAGTCTATCAAGGACGCACCCGCACCTACAACACCGACCGAGGTGCGCAGTTTTCTAGGTATGACAACATACTGCGGGAGATTCATCCCAGGATTACCCACTCGAGCAGAACCCCTGCGAGCCCTCACAAGATCAGACGCAAAGTGGCAATGGGGGCAGAAAGAAGAGGAAGCATTCCAAGGAATCAAAGATGCTCTTCTAGGAGAAGCCACGCTGGCATATTTTGCCCCAACGAAGAGAACGGAAGTCCTCGTGGATGCAAGCCCAGTAGGACTCGGCGCAGTGCTGGCCCAGGACCACGAACCAGGTTGCTGGGTAGCGTTATCTTTCGCCAGTAAGTCCCTGACACCTACGGAAACCAGATACGCTCAAATTGAACGAGAAGCGTTGGCTACCAAGTGGGCCTGCAGCCACTTCCATCTATACTTAAAATGACAACCGTTCACAATGGTCACAGACCACCAACCACTAGTGCTACTTTTCAGAGGGACGGCGCCGCACCCACCTCCACACATCGAGAGATGGACAGTTCAACTACAACCGTCCTAGAGAAGGTGTTTGCCATGTTCGGGTTCCCGCATGAAATCCGCAGCGACAATGGACCACCATTTCAGGGAGCCGAGTTTGCCGCTTTTCTAAGACAAAGAGGAATACATCACCGGCGGATAACCCCTCAGTGGCCGTAAGCCAACGGCGATGTAGAACGCTTCATGCGCACACTAAACAAAGTGTTTCGCATTGCGGGCGTAGAGCAAGCAGACCCGGAAAAATGACTCCACGAATTTCTGAGGGAATACCGAAGCTCACCACACTGCACCACCCAGAGAAGCCCGTGGGCACTGATGCTTCATGGCCCATGGAGAGATCTACTTCCCACCAGCCCAGGGTGGTCGCCACCCCCACTGGAGGCAGAGGACGTGCAAGACCGGAGAGCCCGCCGAAATCAACGGGCAAGTCTCCGTCGACGGGCCACACTGAGGACACTCCACCGGGGGGCCACCGTCCTCCTGAAAATTTAGAACGAACTATGAACCAGGGCCCTGGACAGTCACCGCGAATCACGGGACTATGGTAACCGCCCAAAAGGGAGGAGAGGAGGTATCCCGAAACGTGTCCTGGTTCAAGGAAGTGCCCCCAGAACACCACGAGGGGTACACCGAGGGACCAACAGATGGCGCGCCGACACCGACACCACAGACCGCGGAGACCACCACCGGGTCTGTGGTCAGCCCAGGCCCAGAGAGCAGACTTCCCACCATTCCGCGACTGCGATGCTCTCCGCAACGGTATAGTCTAAGGCCGAATCCTCGTCCCAGCCAGCGGTTGAAGGACTTCGCCTGCTGAAGATGTCCCAAGGCGGCAGATGGAAGACACGCAAGTACCACCACTTTGTGGTTGAACTGTCTGAACTATTTGAGTTGTGATTGTGTTTTCATTTGACCAAGTTGGATAGGGATGTAGTGTCTCACGGTCTAGTGTTTGAGAGACCGACACACTGCATCCGCGGGCCAGCCGTGGCCTGCGGGGTACCAATAAAAGGAGCCGCCCGCTTGGGGGCGTGGTCTCCAAACTGAGTACAAGGTGTGGGCTCCATGTGTGTTCGCCGGCTCCGCGCTAAGCGGCCTACTATAGGTCCCTGGGCCCTAAATGGCAAGCGCGTTACACTACTAACGCACACCTCCCAGTAAATTTTAGGTAGAACACTTTTAGCTGCAAATGAAAATTTAGCAGAAATGCTGACACAATGTCTCCATCTGGTATTCCCTTTAACTCTGGGAACAGTTCAAAACATACCAGAACATGGCTGCTAATAATGTTAATACCAGGACAAGTTTCTTTATTTTTGCATGGTTAACTAAAACCATTGCAATATTAACACTTAAAAGAATAAAAGTTTAACCAAACATTCAATGTAGTTTCATCCACCTTTGCAATCTTTTTAAGCACTGTAATTATAAAACGAAAATCTTCTAGTAAAACCCAAAGATAGGGAAAGTTCCTTACAATCTAAAATCAGAATTAATAATAGTGGTATTAATAAATGTCCTTAGTTCCCTGGGAGCTACCAGAGGCAGGGAAGGTTCCTTACAGTCTAAAATCAGAATTAATAATAGTGGTATTAATAAATGTCCTTAGTTTGCTAGGTACTACAGTCACAGATTTTTTGCTCCAGCCGTGCTTGCCCATTGACCAAAATCATGTAATGTATATTGTACAGATTTTCTGGACTTCTTGCAAGGTTTCCATCAGGCGCGCAACACCCATTGGACTCACCGGGCTTCAGCCCCCCCCCCCCGTCATGTGTGTCAGCCCGGCTGAGACAGCCTCGCGGGCTGGCGTCCGTCTAATTGCAGCCGGACCCGAGTACTTCACAGGTCTTTAAAAGACCATTTACTCGTTAATGAGGCTTTTGTTGTGTTTTCACCCCTTCTTACAGCCACTCTGCCTATGGCTGGAAGACTTAGCCCCCTCCCGAAATCTTTTTCAGCCCCCCCCCCCTGAAATTTGGCTCTAGTTGCCCGCCTGGTTTCCATTATAGTACAGGTGGTCTGTCCTTAGTGTAGTCTGACAAAGGTCTCTACCCGTGTTCAGGACGACCTGCTGCGTCAGAGCATTGTGGTTGATATTTCAAGTTTTCGGTACTTTGTGCATTTTGTGTTCTCCCAGTATAAGGAATTTTACAAATCTACAATTCTATTGTGTGTTTTCCGGGTTTAAACAGGCTAGCACTGCTTGTCTCCTGGCGCGGGTGCCTTTCTGCTTGAGAGGTGCTTTTAGGAGCTGTTGCCGTTCTTGGTGCCGTTCTTGCTTTAGCAGATTAATTTTGTTGTTGCACAGCCTACACATGTCTTGTACTGTTGTCCTCAGCCTTTTCCAGCATGTTTTCCACCATGTTTGCTTTGGGAGCACAGACTTGCATTTAACATATAACCCCCTAGGCACCGCCACTCCTATTACCTGCCTTTTCTTGACATCTTGACCAAGCTGGTCTCCAGCTTTACTTTTTCTTATTCAGACCCTCATCTAATGAAAAACTAGCCATTCGTGGTAAAACCACTTCTAATAATTGCTTTACTGACCGGCAATTGTGACATTACCACACATTTATATTTAAATGGGAAGTAATATGCAAAAAAAGTGTAGCCGTCCATATTTCTTTATTGAAAGGGGACAGGCAGCACCAACATTTTGCTGCTGCTAACAGCCACAGATTAACCATGAAGGGACGCTGTATTATCACACTTCCTGATGCAATAAAGCATAGTTACTGACATTTGAAAACACTCCCGGGACACTTTGCAGCACAGGGCTGCTGTAGATAGAAAGTTCTTGTTTGCGTACCTGTGTGTAATAAAGAGGAACAGCTTCTGCAACAATATTACACGGGACAGTCTCCAATTTGCCAGGACTGTCCCTGCAAAAACCGGACTGTTTGCAACTGTGAATAAAGCAGCTTTTCTCCAAGTACCAAGATGATGATGAATGCACGTAATTCACTTACCTCACATTTAACACAATTTATTTTCAAACTCTTTTCATGCGATGCATTAGTTCCTTGAACAAAAGTCCAAATCCACAGACTATTTGTCAAATAGAAACAGTGTATCGCGCTCTGTCATCGCGCAGCGTTTATTTTTTATAATCTCCATGACCAAAGAGCAGGATAGGTGCCTACACACTTTATACAGGTTTTTACACATAGACAATGATTAGGAGGAAGTTGGGCTAAGTGTGCAGCAAGACAAATATAACATGAAACTATACTACGTGAAATTAGGCCCTGATGAAGTTCCAGTTGAGAACGAAACGCGTTGGTTGGTTTGATTGCTGATTTTACACCTTTTGCATCAATAATAAAACCACTCATTTATGGGATGAAAATGAATTCAGCATGATTTCTGACCTTTCTCTGGGTCATAGAACAATGGACTATTTCCAAGCTCTCGCCCTATTAACTATTGACACACAGTCTGTGGCCTTACACATTTCTTCTTCAAGGGACTAATGCTCTTGAGGCGCCTTTCATCAAAAGGAGTTTGTATCCAGTATGGTGGTAGCTGAGCCCCAAAGTGATGAGCACCAATTGTTTGTTCTTTTAAGTTTTACATAGCGCAAACTTGACCCGCAGATATCGGGTATCGGAGCACTTGACATGAGCACCAGTTTAGTTACAAATGGACACATTCATTTTTTTGTTTTTTTGTTAGGCACAGGGAGATTAAGGGATTTGCCCAGTATCACAGGATGTTGGGTGTCGTTGGCGAGACTCGAACCCGGTTCCCCAGCTTCGAGGTCGACCGCTGTAGCCGTAAGGCCACATCCTCTCCGATTTGAATTGAAGATTACGGTATATGTGCAACTTGGGCTACCTTAGCTGCCTTTATTTATTTGGGATGATATATTTCCACTCCGGATGAAATTCACAAATGACATTCAGTACTCTTGCTCACATGTTGTTGATCGAGGACTTTTCTTCAAACTCATTCGCTAGTTTTGTCTCTGCCGCTTCTGATGGACAGATGCATCCACTACTCTACCCATGAAAGCTGACCTCCAGTTGTTTAATCTAAGTATCTCTTTTCAAATTGGGCAATGTGGCCTCTAACTCTAGAACTAGTTATACTTTGAAAAAGTTTAAGGACCTGATTTGTATGTTGCCGGAAATGGTACTCCATCACAACAGTGACGGTACTCCTGCCAACTTAATGGTCTGCCCGCCAGATTTAAAAGTGGGGGGACTTTTGGTACAACGACTGTGGAGACTACCCCGTCTCTGCCATGGTTAGACCCCTCTGAAGACCCAACGGAGTAAGGGCTGCCGGGGGTCGACCTGTTTGTCCGCCCACCTAATTTAGATGGCTTCAGATACAGGTCAGATTTTAAGACCTGTCACCTTTAGGAAACCCCTGGCAGTAATAGGCAGTAAAAACTGTACAATGCCCCCCTCACCATGGGAGATATTTTCAAAAACAAAATCTTGCTTTGGAGTTTTCTTTTAAAATAAAAAGAAATTGTACTTGCCGTATGGCTCTGTCATGCTTGATGGATCCTCACAGCACAGTTACAATACAATGATAGGCACAGTCTTGACGGCTGTTCTTGTAAGTGCTTTAAATGTCCACCTCAGTAGCTCTACCTGGGCGACAGAGCAAAATACTCCATTTCTCTGGCAGAGGATGGCCTGACCGCCAATAAATAAATTGGACCCTTATTCTGCATATTCTGCCTATTTCTTGTAGGGGATCTAGAATTTGAATGTCTAAACTAAGATCCCATGTGAGGGGGCTCGGTAAACGTAGAGGAAAGAGTCAAGGATCTATATGTATGCTAGTAGGAAAGATGAAAAAGCTGGGGTTCTAATTGACAATATCCTCAAGTCAACAGTGTCACCATGAACATTCGTTACTTTCTTTGCACACGCAGATGAATGCTATGGTTTAATTCCAACCGGCCTCATGTCCACAGCCAAGGGAGATATATGGCCAACGCCACATATGACTATGAGAACACTCTATTTATGAGGATCGCAAGGAATTCAGTCTCCTGGGAATGGTAGGGAAAGGCTTATTTTCTAGTGGACTCCACAGGTTGAATTTATTCTCTGTGTATTTGGAATTTAAATACTAGCTAAGTTCACATTTAGATATGGTGCACAATATTGTACCCCAAAAAATCATCTGACAGAAATATTGTGTCCAAGACAGCACCGCACTGGAGTTAATTATAGAAAATCTATCCCAAGTGGGACAATATTTTGTAAACAATATTTAGGGCACTATGTTTCTGTTGGATGATATTTTTGCTAACCAACTGGAAATTAAAACGTCTCTGGTTAACACCAAAGCCTGGACTGGGAGTTGCAAACAGCCAGCACCTCAGTGCCTAGAGGCATGTAACTTGCAAGTAAGTACATCCATCCATTGCCAGCTTGTCACAGCATCTTTGCACAGGTATTTATAGAAAGAGAAAGTAGTTTTTTATTTATTGATTTCTATCTCACACCAAGCAGACAGAATCATATCTAGGTACAGGAGCAGGGGAGCAACCAACAGAGATTAACTAAACAAATATTAGCAGGCAAGGACTTCCACGCCTTTGGGCAAAAGGACAGCAAATTTGTCTCAGCAAAATTTCCAACAAGATTGAGGGATTGTAGTAAGAGCTGAATCCCAGAACTCTGAATAGGAGTATTGAAACCAAGTCAATTCATCAGCTTGATAATAGGGACCCAGCCAATGACCCCATTCAAACATCACTGTAGCAATCACTGGTCGCCTGCGTGGTGACTGCTCGAGATCTGAAATTGAATCTTGTTCAAGATTTAGCACAACTGAGATTAACACAAGGCTGCCTTTCCAGCTCCAACCACGTGCATCAATCAATAGCAATCTGTGTCTGAGTGAGTGTGATGTAGATATGTCTTGGAGTGATTGGTTGCAAGAGCATTTCTTTTCACTGGAGTCAGAAGGGCTAATTTCCTAACTCTGAGCATCTCTTGCTGGCCTGTAATCTGCCTGGAAGCAGCTGTTGGAAGAGAAAGGAGTCAGGAGCTATTAGGCCAGGGACCCACAACACCTGTGCACAGTGGCGGAGGGAGGTCCCCTGGAGCTTGGGGGTCCACCACACCACAGGGGCTGCAGGGGCTAATGTTACGCCACTGAGGCCATGCCGTGTCACGCTAGCCAAGCGATGAACCACAATATGAAGAACTGAACTATTCTAAACTCTATGGGCCCGACTCACAGAATTAACTTAAGACAAAATCCTAAACTTACTACTTTTGGTATTCACAGAATGCACTTACTACTTTTGGTATTCACAGAATGGATTTACGACTACTAACTTTACGTCTGCACTCGGGCCGGAAATTCCGGGCCGGAGGCGGAGCTTCCGGCCCAGAGGAGGGGCTTCCGGGCAGGAGGCGGAGCTTCTGGCCCGGAGGTGGGGATTCCGGCCAGTGGCCGGAATCCCCCATGGCCAAAATCTCCACCTCTGGGCCGGAAGCTCCGCCTCCGGGCTGGAATTTCCGGCCCGAGTGCGGACGTAAAGTTAGTAGTCGTAAATCCATTCTGTGAATACCAAAAGTAGTAAGTGCATTCTGTGAATACCAAAAGCAGTAAGTGCATTCTGTGAATACCAAAATGGTAGTAAGTTTAGGATTTTGTCTTAAGTTAGTTCTGTGAATCGGGCCCCATGTGCTTGGAAGTCATGGAGGTCTATGTCTGGTAATACAAACATTATTGGGATTTTTATAGGGCATAGTACGAGCTGTACTGTTAGGTTCCTTATTTATTACTGACAATTACTACACTCAGTAGTACCCATTTTATTAGGGTTGCAGAAGTCACAGGACTGGAAAATTGTGTCATGCTGACGTGGAGTTATCTAGTAGCTCTACATTTTGTCAGAGTTTGAAAATGTGAAGCTCCCTTTTTTGAACCTTACATGTTTTTAGATCTTCAATATTACCTGGTTCTTAATAAAACTCTAGTGATGTATGTGTGCCCTGCTGGTCACAGGCTTTATGTAAGCAGGAATATCTGAAATTTAAAGTGCTGTGGATACTGCAGTCTTGTGTGCGTGAGATCCAGTTGAAACCTGATTAGACAAGCGCTGACAAAGCCAACAGTTCTTGCCTTTGGTACGAATTGTCTTTGTCAGTAGTTGTTAGCCATACTGTACAGCATCCACCATCCTGTGAAGCACGACTAAAGAGTAAACAAAGACAGGCAATAATACACGTCCTCTCACATCATTTTTTAATGTGCAGGTAAAACGCATGATCATATGTACAAAATGACACAGGTGCTTATTTAAAATTTACCGTAAATAAACGAAAGGAGGAGCTGGAAAGTGTTTTTTCTTTTTTGAGGCACTTGTAGGGGAAACCATCATGGAGGGTGCAGGGTTGGTCAAGCATCATGGAGGTGAAGGAAGCTATTATGTTGGTGAAGCAAAATGGGTGGGGCAGAAGTACCATGGAGGGAAGGGGGAGCAGAAGTAACACAGAGGGTGCAGTTGGGGAAAGCAATATGGAGAGTGGTCAAAGGAATACGGAGCTGTTGATGAGCACACAAGTGAGAAAGCAATGTGGGCGATGCATGTGAGCGCGAGCATAACACAAAGGAGGCAGGAGAGAAGTACACAGGCAAGAGAAAGCAACATGGATCGCTACAGAGAGGAAAAGAGCAGTACAGAAAGAAGACAGATGGAAAACATGCAATTTCATGGAGTGCGTTAAAAAAAATATTGCTTTAAAAGTAAAAAATGGAAGGTCACATGTAACGTGTTCATGCTCCAGAGGAGGGACAAATACAAGAGGAGGAAGTAAAACTACACAAGTTGACGAATAAAAAGCAAGCAAATGAGAGTGACAGCAAATTAAAACAATGGTAAGCGATGGGTGGGCTCTAAGCCCACTGTAAGCTGACAATAGGTCTTTTCCCCAACAGGCAGCTTTTTCAGTCTGGTAGACAAGACTTAAAAAACACAGTGTGATGACCAGGTGCCAGATAGCAACATGTTGTTGTGACTTTGCTTGACAGCATACTACACACTAACAAGTACAAGGATGGATGGTGCTTACTTTGGCCCCTCATTCAGCCCCCCCTCCTAAAAGACAGAAGGGCTGCCAAACAGAACACCTTTGTGTTCCCCCTCCTCACTCATTGAGTGCTATACAATGTCGGTGCAGAAATCAAACAGCAATAAAAGCTAGATTCACTATAAGCACCAGAAAACGCTGCCCCCTTTGATTGGTTATGGTGCAAACACTGATACCTGTAGATCTTTGCACGCTTGGTAACCACTGGGAAACCCCACTGAACTCCACAACAAGCTAAATATCGAAAACGGGGAACCCTGCTTATCACATACAGTAGTGAGTACTCTATTGCTAGTCTCATTAGTCTTCCAACCTACCTTCAAGGCGAAACAATGGAGTGTTTTGGATGCAGGTTCAGGGTGGATTTTGTTCAGGGACGTCACGTCAACCAGAGCGATGAGGGCGGGCTCTATTCTTAAAAGGGTAGGTCACTTGAAAGGTTTAAATCAATCAGCATTATGATAGTCACTGTTTGGTCGCCTCCTACTAATTGTTTTCCAGAGGAATCTAGAATTGGATGCTCTTCATATGAGTCATTTTCAGAAATATTTCCTGGCATAACACAGCTTATGAATTTAATAGTTCGAATTTTGTTTATACATATAAAGACTGTGCCCCGCAATCTTGCACATTGTTGAGCATCTTTAAGTATATCCTTACCTAGATTGACCTTTTCTTGTTTGGTGATCTTGAAGAAGGGCTCATTTCAAACTTTGGACCATAGATTTAGAGCTTTCCTCTTGGCTGGACTTTCCATTAGCATTATCTCACCAGTTAGCTCCTTTAAAATATAGATGTGAATGAGATATAATTAGCCTAAAGTCACTCCTTATCTTAAATTCCTGAGAACAAACTGCATTTACTAGAACTCTTGCAGGCCTTATACTCAGGTATATCATAACCTAGTTTATCGGCATAGATTTTATCTCAAAACCTTTCAAGGTGTTTACAAATTTCCAACGTGGGTGGCAATAAATACTTTAGGAACGTTATAGTACCTCCTTCTGCAACCAGAGCACCTCAGCTATCTGGCATGGTGAACCCGATAAACTTAAATGCGTGACTTTTACATATAATACAATGAAGATGAATTGTGATTTCCCACTGGTTCATCACACTGCTGTAATATTTTCTGTAAATAGAAGAGGACGGGAACAGAGGCTCTCTGAAGGGTTTGACACAGACTTCAAAAAGGATTACAGGGCAACACCCTCCAGTCCTATATGCAATTTTAGTAAACATTGACTGTATCTTGAGGTCTGAAACTTAATAGGTAAAACTCTGTAATCAAGATTTAATGAATCAGTCACAGGTGTATTTATTATTGTTGATTCAAAAGTTCTTTGGAAGCCAACATGTGTTTCATGAAAACATGTTGCTTCACCAGGGAGATACAACATATATTGGATAAATGCTGTTTAATAATGCACAGCATTTATATAGAAATAAACCAATATTGAAATCTTCAACAGTTCACAAGGTAAAGAAGAAGATACAATGTTCTTCATATTATGTTTAGAGACCCCTCGGTGAAATCCAGCAATCGATCATAGTATCGAAATTGTGAAACCGCTGTACATCCAATGATCAATACTACTAGAATACGAAATATATCTGTGGGCATTATTTATGATAAATACGAAGAACATTGTATCTTCTATTCTACCTTTTAAACTGTTAAAGATTCCAATATTGGTTTATTTCTATATAAATGCTGTGCATCATTAAACAACATTTATCCAATATATGTTGAATGGCCCTGATGAAGCGACATGTTGGCATACGAAGAACATTGGAATCAACAATAATACATAAACCTGTGATTGATTTATTAAATCTTGATTGCTGAGTTTTACTTATTAAGTCTTAGACCTCAAAATACAGTCAGTGTTTACTAATATTTAATGTGTATGCAGTAGCAGTCTTAGGAGTATCTCAAGTACTTTGATTGATGGTGTTTTGCCTATACAGTAGAAAAGAAAAAAAGGCAACAATAGTTAATTGTGGCCTCATTTTATTATAGGGTTAGTATAAACAGCCAGTGTCAATATATATATTTAGGACTGAAGCATCCTCCCCACCAATAGAAGCACATATTAAATCCAACATACAGAACAGTTAACGGAATTAAACAAATGAAATACTTTTTTAATGGGTATTATTCAAGAAGTGTAAAACAACAAAAATGATTAGTGCTCAAACAGGATCACACAAAAACAACCTATGTGCACACACATCTATATATGTTGGCGTGCCATAGAGTATTTTAGAGTTGACTGGCGTAGAGTGGAGTGGCGTATCATAGAGTGAAGTGGCGTGTTGTAGAGTGTTGTAACATGAAGTGACGTAGAGTGTAGGGGAGAGTTGTAGAGTGTAGTGGCGTGTCTTAGAGTGGAGTAGAGTGGAGTGGCGTGTCATAGAATGGAGTGGAGTGGTGTGTCGTAGAGTGTCTTTTGTCATATGTACATCTTTTATTTGATTTCAATAGGTCACCGGCATACCGTGATACTTCCTAGATAGTTTCAGGGAAGTACCATGGTACTCTGTAAACGTTTTACAAAATAGATAAAACAATATAAATAATTTTCCCTACCCCCTACAGACTTTCCTAAAGTGCCTCATTCCTTCCTATGGATTACAAAAACAGTAATAAGTTATATTCCACGTCCAAACCCAGAACAAAGACAAAGTGTGGTCTAAACAATATGGCTGCCTTTATATTTTGTCAAGGCTTTCATAAACCAATAATATTGTGTTTTATCATCGCTATGTAGTGCAGTATGCCGCAAAATTATTGAAGTATATGGAAGCCCAGTATATCACTAAGTTTTTGTCCCTTCTTTCTTAACACCTCCTGAACTAATTTACATCATATAACAAAAAAAAAAACCTTTTCGACACCATAATCTATCTTCTTGCCAAATGTCATGTAAATCCATTCAGCCATTCTGCCACAACATCTGAGTAAAAAGTCTATGGAAAATGCATTGCTGGAAAAATGGGTTTTAGACCCCTCTTTTTTCTCTGCACACCCTTAACTAATCACCATGAAACTTTGCATCATCAGCCAATGTAAAAAAAGGAATAGGTCTGAAACGTTTCGTGGAAATTCATCAAACGGAGGCCAAGTTGTTACCAATCAAAAATCAGAGGAATTCCTATTTTCCGGAATCCTAACTATAACTACAGGGTGGGCTACCACCACTCTGTCATAAATATATATGGCAGTTATAGTTAGGATTGTGTTTCCATAGGAAATGTATTTTTTTTTTTGTTAATAACTTTGGCGCCATTTGACGAATCTCCACAAAACTTTTTTTAAAAGTGCTCAATTTTTGACTAGTTTGCACATGGAATGCTTCCGGGTGATCCATCAAGCGGGACTGAGAAAAAGGGGGGGGGGGGTCAAAAAGTGTTTTCCCTATTCATTTTTACATAGGAACTTTAGACACACCTACCGCCCAAACCGCTGAATGGATTTACACCAAATTTGGCAGAAAGCTAGATCATGGTACAGAAAGAGTGCTTTTTGTGATTAGGTGTAAATCGATCCAGTAGGTTTTGAGCAATTAATGTTCAAAAACTTTGTATACCTAGGGACACGGAGCCTCCGTGAATCCAACACACCACATCACCCAGGAAGTGGTGACAGTCATCTTAGGACTCGGGATTCAGTCCAGCATCCTAAAAACAGCAAAAAAAAGACATAATGGGGATGGGCTAGGGGCCGAATGGGGGTGCTGAATGTTGTAGTTAAGTGGAGGGGGGGGCACATGGCACCCCACCCTGAGCCTAATAAGGCCTCTGGGACTCCATACCTAGGGGCTGCCATTTTCATAAAGGTGAGAGGGGTGCACGGCGCCCCTCTCAATATCTAATATGGTCCCAGGGACCCCGCACCCCCAGACCGAAATGCTTGAAAAAGGGGAAGGGAGGCTGTAGGGCCCACCTCCCAGAGCTTAAAAAGGCTTCGGGGACCACATCACCCGCGGCCGAGTCATTAATAAAGGGAGGGGGGCACTTGGCCACCCTTCCTGAGCCTAATTAGGAATCAGGAACCCCCATCCCCTGTGGCTGAAATGTAAATAAAAAGGGAGGGGGCCAGGCCCCCCCACACCTTAAAAAGGCCCTGGAGACCCCATCCTCTGGGGCCGCCACACATTATAAAAGGGAGGGATGCTGCACAGCCCCCCTTCTTGAGCCTTTAAAGGCCTGTGGACCCTACATCCTGGGGCTAGCTCTGTGACTTTGTCCTGGAGATCCCATCCCAAGACACAGCAGTTTCCCTGACCACACTACCACGGGCAGGGAAACAAAGGTCCGCTCTTGTCTGGCTGGAACATTCTTAATTCTCCCACTAAACGCGAGCAAACATACAAGTCTGCTCCTACCAGGCAGGAGCTTTGAAAATGATCCAGCTGGCTGGAAGCAGACTTGTGTTCTGTTTCCTTGACCGCAGGAGTGTAGGCAGTGAAAAAGAAGGAATGTTGCTCCCACTTGGGGGGAGCATGTAAAGATAGGTGCTCCAACCGGGCAGGAGCAATTCCGTCTTCCACATCAAGCTGGGAACCGGCTGGGTCAGTGGTGCCCAGTGGCTCCCCCATGGCCCCTAAAGTGCTAATTGACACCCATGCACGGACCTATAAAGCAGAAAGGCCCAGAGGATTAGGTCTTTGGGGCCTAATAAGGCTTGGGAGTGGGGACACATGGCCCTCTCCCCTTTTTTATTATATTTGGCCCCGGGGTATGGGGTCCCCAGGGCCCAAGAAGGCTCAGGGGCAATCGCCCCCCTTTCCTTGTTTAATTCTGTTTGGGCCCGAGGGATGGGATTCCCAGGGCATAATGAGGCTACAGGAGGAGGGCTGCATATCCCCCTCCCCTTTTTATTTTCTTTGGTCCTTAAGGATGGGGTCCCCAGGGCCTATTAAGGCTTGAAGAGGGTAGCTGCATACCTCTCGCTCCTTAATATATTTGTTTTGACCCCAGGGGCTGGGGTCCCTGGGGCCCGAATACCAACCCTATGCCACATTGCCAAAGGCTGTGTATGACGTGGGTTGGCAGCCTGCGGTGGGTTGGCTGCCTTTGGTTGGGATGCCACAGGGACTGACTGTACGCCCGTCCCTGGGGAATTTTTGACATAACATTAGAAATTAATGGCATAATGTGTGCATCAATACGCTAGTCTTAGACGCATTCTTATAAACAAGTAACGTAAAAACATGTCAGTTCAGACAACACTGTTATTATTATTATCTGACCTTGAAATTGAGAGAACAAAGCACTTGTCCAGACTGATGTCGCATCATGATGATAGCATTTATGGGTGATTACTTCTGTATTGGTATAGCGTTAATGGGTGATTACTTCTGTATTGCGATAGCGTTAATGGGTGATCACTTCTGTATCAGGCTAGCGTTAATGGGTGATTACTTTTGTATTGAGGTAGCATTAATGGGTGATTAATTCTGTATTAGCATAGTGTTAATGGGTGATTACTTCTTTATTAGGCTAGCGTTAATGGGTGATTACTTCTGTATTAGGATAGCATTAATGATGATTACTTCTGTGTTGGGATAGCATTAATGGATGATCACTTCTGTATTGGGATATCGTTAAAGGGTGATTACTTCTGTATTGGGATAGCATTAATGTGTGATTACTTCTGTATTGGGATAGCGTTGATGGTGATTATTTCTGTATTAGGCTAGTTTAATGGGTGATTACTTCTGTATCAGGCTAGCGTTAATGGGTGATTACTTCTGTATTAGGCCAGCATTAATGGGTGATTACTTCTTTATGAAATAGCATTAATGGGTGATTACTTCTGTATTGGGATAGCGTTAATGGTGATTATTTATGTATTAGGCTAGTTTAATGGGTGATTACTTTTGTATTAGGCTAACGTTAATGGGTGATTATTTCTGTATTAGGTTAATTTAATGGGTGATTCCTTCTGTATTAGGCTAGCGTTAATGGGTGATTACTTCTGTATTGGGATTGCATTAATATATGATTACTTCTGTATTGGGATAGCGTTAATATATGATTACTTCTGTTTGTAATGGAATAGCGTTAATATATGATCACTTCTGTATTGGGATAGCCTTAATGAGTGATTAATTCTGTATTGGGCTAGTGTTAATGGGTGATTACTTCTGTATTAGGATAGCATTAATGGGTGATTACGTCTGTACTGGGATAGCGACAAGTTCAGTAGGTTTCCTATAGAGAGCTGCCCCTGATTTTCTTTCCTTGTATAGCAAGATCTGGGAAGTTTTTTAAATTGTTAATATAGACTGTGGTACATTTTATATCTTGATGTGTAGTGGTGAGCCATTTGAAAAAGTTGTCAAGGAGAGCTAAACCGCCCCTCAAGGTCATAAAGGTGTAATCTATTTAGGGCTTCCATAACAAAATGTAGGCAAGGAAAGGGTCATTGCCAGTCAAAATGATATTATTTCAAAGTCATCTACATACAAATTGGGCGCACTGGGGGCGAAAGCACCTCCCAAAGACGTACACTTGACTTGGACATTGAAATCTCCTTCAAAAGAGAGTTTTTAGTAAGGACCACGTCTGAGCAAAATGTGAGAAAGGGAGTGGGTTCGTCACTGGGGGGCAGATTTACAAGTCCCTTGCGACACTTTTGCACCACCGTTGCATCACTTTTGTGACATAGCGGGGGCATAAACAATGCAGCCAATATACAACGTGACGCATCTAGGGAGATGGGTCACGTTGTAAAGCCCTACATCACATTATACCTGCGTAAGGTATAATGTATGCAGGGTGGGTGTTCCCAAGCAGGAAAGCCTCATAAAAGTGATGCAGTGAAATCTGCAAAATGTCACTGCGCCACAAATTCACGCCTGATTGAAGCAGTTGTAAGGAGTGACGCAGTAGAATAAGTTTAGGCCTTAACATGCATTGCTAGAGTTGGGTGGTGCTTGCGACATGACTCCAGCAATGCGTGACGTTTGGGCCAACAGATGCGTCAGTATCGCAGGCTGGCACAGGGAAACTGACGCATCCCTACAGATGCCTCAGTTTCTTGTAAATCTGCCCCTACATGCCTAATGTGTGTTTAGTTTACCAAGGTCCCACCCCCCTGTGGGTTGTTTGTATATAGGGACTCAATATCCACAGTCACCATAGGTGATTTCAGGATCAAATAGAAGGTCTTGTATTTGATTAATAAAGCTGCTACTGTCCTCCAGATAACACGTATAGAGTATAGAATAATGTCTATATTGCTGCCTCAAAACATTTTATTTGTAACTTCTATTCAGAGGCGTCCTAATGAAATAACCAACACTGAGTTGGAGCCGGACTGAATCCCCACTGCTTTTGGTGCTACATTTAGGCAGTGTTAAGATAGGGGTGTCTTCTCTCGCTAGCATTATTAAAGAACGTTTGTATGTCACAATATTGATTATGCCGAAAAGGTATGAAAATATAGGGAAGCCTACATATATTATTCTTTTTTTACATCCAGATTCCCCTTAAATTAGGTTTAAATAATGGTAACCATCGTCATAGACTACAAGTATCAGATTAGTTTATTACAATTTGCAGTGGTTATACGAAAAATATAAATAGAGGATACATTTGTGAGAGCACCATGCAGACACTCTCTGGCATTGCAAAGTCATTGACACTTCAAAACCTTGGAAAGCTTGGGGCACTGCACTGAATCTTTGGAAAAGTCTCTGCTAGATGTCGGTTTTCCTAAGTTTTGAATATTTGCATCTCAACGGCTAAGACTGTGCACTGGAATAAAGGCGTGGTTTCTGCACATCATCTGGGAAGGTCTTGGAGCTGACCATGTATGTATTTCTAAACTAAGAATCTCATTTCACCTGTCTTGCCACAGACCCCTGCTTGCTATGCAAGTTGCTCATCTCACCGGTCCCATGGTCTACCTGGTGTTTCCATCCTTCTTCTTCTGGTGACCCTACATCAGGTCCCCTTATTCCCTTCTGGTATGGTGTCTCTTCTGGTCCAACCCTCTCTATGGAGGTCCCTGCCTCCTGTGCTCATCAGTGTTTCTTCTGGTCTCCAATACCGAAGAGAATCTCTTGCTGTGGTGCATAAAACAGTGTCACATCACTTCTTCTTCTGGTGACCCTACATCAGGGACCCTTATTCCCTTCTGGTATGGTGTCTCTTCTGGTCCAACCCTCCATTGCTGAATCGAAAGTAAGTGACCCAAATGTCCTTATATGTAAGGAAGCGTGGGAGAAAGAGTCTCCCAGTTGCCGCTTCACAAGGGTACACTGTTGATGTATATTGGTCTCTCTCGGTTTCACGTGTAATATCTCTTTGGTGGCCTCCATTTATGGTCAGCAGCCAATCAGCCTGTTCTTGGTCAACATTTCTCTGCATAGAACCTGAATCTAGGGCACAACAAGCCTGCCTGATGTAGCTACTTCCCATGTGCAGGAGCCCCTGGGAGCTCAGCAGAAAGCTGTTAATAATACTTTACAAGAGTGGTTTGGGTTCAGGTGTTACAGTGGGGCCCCATGCCATGTATGGTGCTAGAACTTCAGCCAGCCCTGGCTTTGTCGCCCACAACTCGATTCTTTCTGAATGTTTGAAAAAATGAATAAGAGATCTTAATATAGCACACAAGTGACCTCAATCGAGGTATCTAAGCACTGTAACTGATTAGGCTTCTGACCTAGGATTTAAGAATTACCAGGTGAATGAAGAAGTAAAGACACTTTGTTATACATTTGCAGAAGAGACAATGGGAGGGAATATTTCTAATGGTGACTGTTCCGCTACTTAGGGACCAAATGGCTGAATGTCCGCCCCGACGGCAAAGACACTAGATATGTGGGATGAACATGAGAACTGTAGCCGTAGATTGAACAGTGTGAATGGAACATAGTATCTTAAGACGTCATGGATAAACTAAGGACCGGTATGGGGCAGCACCTGGAGGCAGATACAAAGGGTCTTCAAAGCAAAGCAGCCCAATCATGAACTGGAAGCCAAAGAAGAGACTCCAGATATAGGGAAATTATTTCCTTGCTTGAGACCAAGAAACGAAATGGCAGCCATATTCCAAATGCGCTGGACCTGGGCAATCATGTATAGAGGAATGCCAAAAATCGACAGCATTACAATGATGTAGTATTGATCAGATTAAAGCAAAAAACACCACAGACTTACAGGTCTTACAGGAAAACAATGAAAGATCTCTTCCTACAATATGTAAAAGAAGAAAACAAAAAGTTTAGAAATGTGTGTCCAGAAGGACAGTTGGTGGTTAAAAATGACACCAAGATTAAAAGCATGGAGGTAGTTGCCGAGCCCATAGAGGGTGGCTACTAGATATGTAGAGTAGGCGGCAACTTTTTTGGGAATTTTAGCTTTATTTTCCTCTGTGTCTAGAAAACCATTCGGTGCACAAAACTTCAAGACTGGGGTATGTTTACATATTGCGAAAATTTGTTTTGGTCTTTTGTTAAAGACAGAATGGCAGAAATTGTATTCTTGGCTTATGCATGCACACGTTTTTTCTCAACAAATGTTGCTTTTACTAACCACTTTTCCAGGCAGTGTTATTACAATGCAAAGATGAGAAGTGTCCCCTAAAGGAAATCACCTCGGAGGCAAACGTGAGAGGGATGCAAAATTTCGTGAGATGTGAGCTGCGAGAAATAGGAGCGAACTAGATCCCTACTGGTAGAGGGTAGATGAAGAAGGCTTAACACACATCAGCAGCTACCAGCAGGGGCGGGTCAAATGGGGACTGAACCCGATTTCTCAAACAAATTCAAGGGGGTAAGAGCATGCAAGCACAAAATACATGGAAGCATTTGCAAAGCACTTAGAGAGAGAACATGGAGACATTTATTTTATATATAAAACAGATTAGGAAGCAAAAACGAAAGGACTCCATCTTGGATTGGGGTAATTCAGTCTCGCCTGTACTGAACTACTTCTTCCAAACACGGTGCACACCCCGTAGGTACTGATAGAGCGCCATGTTATTCTGAAATTTGTAGGGGTGCACCATAATCACTGTTAGTCCGCACCGATATATTTAATGGAATTTTATTAACGTGTGACTTAGAAATGTATTACTAAAATCTGCTTATAATAGTACAAATAGAAATGTAATCATGTCATTTATGAAGCTCAATGTAGTGTTTAAACGAAAATGTATTTTAGGCAACGTATAATGATTGGTTCCTGGAAAATGTGATGCATTAGTTTTAACGTGCACCATAGTAAAATTGCACGCGTAGTTTTGCTTATTCATATATGAAGTATAACGAAATCAACGTTTAGACAGTGATTCTAAAAATGTGTGTTTAATCTGTAAAGGCTGAATCCGCATATACGTTTAAGAGAAAGGCCTGTTCGTTTCTTATGTTAGCTAAATATTGTAGGCCGAAATGTTTCCCTTGGTAAGGCATTGGATTTCAGAGGTGTAGAGGGTCTCAGAGAAGTGGAAAGTTTCTCGCTCCCATGTTTCTGTTACAGGTGCAAGGACACTTAGCTCGTTTGTGAACTAACCCTTTGTTTCAGGAGTTAGGATGGCATGAGAAGCCAACATGGGAGTATACTGGAATGCAGGGATGATACTTTCGGCGGAGAAGGTGCCTGGGACCCAAGGACGAGTAAACCGTCGTTGGAAGGGAGACAAGTTTCAGTGGAAAAATACTGGGAGAAGACCTGTTTGGAGAGGTGTGCCGGAGGGCGTGTTCTACGTTTTTGGGGGGGAATTTTGAATTAGGGACAGTGCCCCGTAGGCTGAGGAGTTGAGGTCTGGATGGGGAGCTAGAAGGAGCATCTTAGAACGAGCTCTGACAAAGTGAGTGTACTTCTAAGGAAGTCTTCACTTCTGACACCTTTTATCCTCTTGCCTGGGAAAATGCTAAGTAGGGATGTCACCTTAGAGATAGAGTAGGGATAGACTAACTGACTTTTTTTGTTAGGTTAATGACTTCTAACATAGAGATTGGAGCCGTTATTGATTGTCTAATGATTCTGGAACTGGCTATTCTACTTATTGAGTCGGAAGAGACTCCTACGTAGACTTTTTTTTGTATTAGTGCCCATTTATTTTCTTAACCTCGTGCTGAGGTGTTTGTATGTGCAATTATTTTTGGCTTTGTAATAAATCCCTAAAATATGAGATTCGGAGTCAGTGGTCCTTTAGAGTACAAATTCTATTTTCTTTGATTATGAGCTAAATATCGGATTTCAATAGCTTCAATAGCTTCAATATTTCTTATCAGATTCACACCTTCAATGAGGTGTCGAATAATCCACTGAAGAAACTGGGAAAACAATTCTACCAGGGAGTATACAGAGAGCTCATAGAGTAGCTCTGAGATGAATCAGTGATTTTTGGAGATCCAGTTAGGATTCTCTGTAAGGGAGAGAATGAATCCAATCTCCTACAACGCTGGAGCCGTCAATGGAAAGCCGTCTCGATCTCGGTAGTTCAGACACTGTCTTCGCAAAAGCAATCCATCCAACTCGTAATACAGCAGACGAACCGCCAAACTCTACACAGTCGGACTGCCTATACGACGGTCCATGGACCGCCAAGGTCGTAATAAGGCCCAAAGTCTTTACATATAGGATTAAGTAGCGCTCTCCAAACCAAGCTGAAAAATGACAAAGGAATTTTACCTTTTCAGTTACAGAATTACAGCTTTGGATTTTGTATGATGCCACCCAAACCAGACTGGAATAAGTAAAGCTGCTGCTGGCACAGTTTCACTCTCATTAAAGTTTGCCAGAGAAACATTGCTTTGTCCAGATGTAAGGAGATCCCCATTTTAAGTCAAAACCAAATTCACAGCACGTAGTATGGGTCAGCCCACTTAAGCCATTGGCACACTTTACTGTGAGTGACAGCATTTACTTCTGGACATGCGCTATCTGCCCAAAAAGTAGTCCACTTCAGAGGGAGTCTGTTGGACTTGGCCCTTCTGGCAGGTTCACCCCTGAACTTTTTTTCTTTTTACTGATGACTTGGTGTGGTGATTTTTTGGTTTCTGCGCACTTTCCCTGTGTCCCAGGGTAAAGTGCGTGCGTGCTCTGAGTGCATGTGGTGAGATAGGCCTGCCCTCCCATAGGAATGCATGGGGAATGTATGTGTCCCTAGTAGTTCCTGATGCGTGGGGTGTGCAGGCCCGAGTTTGGTATGTGCGGACTCGTGGGAGTGAATGCTGCGCGATGATGTGTGCGGCGTGCGTGTACCTAGTGTGGAAGTGCCACTTCTAGAAGTGGGCACTTCTGTGTGCAGTGTGTCTGTCGCGTGATTGGCTGGTCATGTCAGGTGACGGGCTAGGGATTCCCCAGAGTCAGGATGAGTCACCCAGTGGTGAATGGGGAGATCAGCAGCTAGATGGGTGGGAGGAGTACACCTGGGTCCTGAATAGGACAGGGTTTTCCACACACAATGCTGGCCCCGCCCCCTGTGGTGCGACTGACGACCCTAGCCCTGCCAGTGAATAGAGTGAGGGGCTGAGCACATCAAGGGTGCTCCCCAACCAGCTGCGACTGGTTTTCCCCCTCACCCTGAACCCAGAACAAAGGGTTTGACTGTATAAAAATGGGGCTGTGTCCCCACAGAAATTGTTCTTTGCCAGGATCCTGCCTGAGGGGGGCTGCTGCTGCTGCTGGACCAGAGGACCGCCACTTGGACTACCTCCCTGCCTGGAGGCCCAGTGAGCTGGCTCTGGGTCCATCCTTGCCCCCCACCCCTGCCCTGCTGCATGCAGGGGAGAACTTGCCTGGACTTTTGCTGTTGTGTGCCTTAAAGCGCTGGGAGCGCTCTATTTTCCTCTAAGTGCCTGGAAGCGCTTCTCCCTGCCCTGCAGCGCTAGGAGATCTCGGGTTGGCCTCTAGCGCAAGGAGCGCTTTATTTCAACAAGCCGGTGCCCACCCGGCGTTGGCCCCGTGTTCGCTGACATTCACGTCCCCTGGCAGGTGCCCACCCTGCCAGGGACATTGGCGTTCGTTGGCGGGTGTCCACCCCGCCGCATATTACGTATTTCGAGGGAGCCTACCCCTCTCATTTGCAAAATCACTGCCGCAACCCGGCGACCAGGAAGTCAGGCAGCCGTGGGGACGACGTGGGCGTGCCCTTGAATCAGGAAGCGACGGGAGCCCACCCCACGCTCCTGCGACGGCGACCCGGAAGAGAAGCAGGAGTCCGGACGGAGGGCGGGAGCCTACCCCGTCTCCGTCGGCGAAGGAGAGCCTGCCAAAAATAAGAAGTCCCGGAGCGAGCAGGAGCCTACCCTGCGCCCTGGGAGAAGCACCGAGACCGGAGACGACGCGGGAGTCCCCGGAGAGCGCCCGGTAAGTACCAAGGGCTGGGGGACTCCGCGCCGGTGTGAGGGTCTCCGCCGGTAGACGGCATCTCTGTGTGCCTGCTCGCACCGAGGCACTACAAGTGCCGGGCGGCCCCGGAAGGCAGTGGGCCGCCCCCACGACATTGGGGGCATTGTTGTTTCGAGCACTAGGCGCCCCGACCACGGGGGCAGTGTTTTCAGAGCCTAGAAGGCTCCAACGACGGGGCACATTATTATTTAGAGCCTGCGAGGCTCTAGGGGGGGCATTTCAGTTGTTCAGAGCCCTGGGAGGCTCCAACGTTGGCCCCAGCATTTCTCCAGTTGCCCAGCACTTAGTGGGCAACTGCCACGTTTAGGTTGGGGATAATTTACATTTTGGCTGGCGCAGCTTTACTGGGACAGAGCGTCCTTGCCCCTACTAGGCCAGTTGGCCCAGGGATTGCCACAGATAGTGGCTAATGTGAGTTTTTGCGCCATTGTACCTTTCCTGCACCTCTGAATGTGTTTATGCGTCATGTGCTTTGCTTTACACCTCTAAATGTATTTTATGCATCCTGTGTTTATGTGCTTAGACCCCTACAGGTAGAGTGATACTTAGGTGGTTGTTTTTCTCCTAGTACAGGTGGTGCTGGTGAGGTCCTGATTCCCTGCGCAGTATTTTCCTAAAGGTGGTTAGGGTTGCGTAGGTGGTACTTTCTGGTTACCAGTAGTTACTGGTTGGGTGTTATATGTGTTATTGTGTGCTCTGTTCTAAAATATTATTCCTACGTTCTAAGTGCTATTTCTACAAAGTGCTAATTCCTGACAGTGGTCCATGTGGCCCTGTCCCCTGTACATATAATCCCTTGTAAATTCTGCCCGTGCCTGTTGTTACAGTGTAAAGTGTGTGTTTTTATCTAATGTGTTGTGTATAATACAAAGGCTATTTTTATAGAATACCTTGTGTGGAGTTTCCTTTGTGGTGGGCCTTGGGTGTTGTTGCTGGGTGCGCGCGCAAACGCTTTACACATCGCCTCAGGGATAAGCCTGTCTGCTCGTGCCAAGCTACCAAGGGGGTGAGCAGGGGTTATCTTTGGCGTGTAACTTCCTTGCCCTGACTAGAGTGGTGGTTTCTGCCTGACTTTGGCGCAAGCCTTAGCCAACCAGAAATCCCATTTCTAACATTGGTGATCAGCGGTGGGATTTGGACTTGCGTTTGCGCTGTACCGCAGCGGCAACTGGCCGCACTACAAAACTCTGCATTTAGATAAATCACATGGTATAGGGATTATTGTTTTAAAATTGTTTTTAATTGTCATTTCCTTGGAAATGTGTTTTTGTGCACTGTGAGTTAGGTGTCCCTAGCTCGGAAGGGTAGATCATCCCCCTTAGTGCATTGTGTTTTCTGGATTCACCAGAGGGTGGGATCCAGTGGTGGCAGCGTAATAGTGTCCAGTACATTTGTCCCCCGCCCTGCGCCCAGAGTTGGTACCTGTGTCACGTGGTGGTCAGGTTGAGGAATCAGGGGTGGTAGAAACTGCCTTACCAGTCCGAGGGGAGGGTTGTGTGTGGATGAGTGGTGAGTGGCACTAGGCAAGTGAGTGTGAGTTCTCTGGGTTAGAGAGCTTGCTGAATCTTTTTGTGAATTGTGTACCCCTGTTAAACTCAGACCCCTAGGTTCCCTGTGTGATCTTTTCTCTAGAACGTCTGCCAGAATGGAGCCTGCTTTTGATCTCAGTGATCTAGTTTATTACAGTATGCAGGAGTTGGAAAGGTTCTGTAGAGAAAGAAACATAGGGGTGAGAGAGTCAGACACGGTGTACGAATTGAGGAACTACATGATTGGATGGCAAGCAGATGAATGGAAACGTGAGCGCAGTGAGGAAGAAAGGGCCCGGGCCTCACACCTGGAGGGTGGTGGGTCTGTGGGGAGCCCTGAAGACTCAGAAGAAGATGACAGTACCTGGACGCCAGTAGAGAGTGAGGACCCCGTAGGTAGGGAGTCCCTTGCTGGGTCCAGCGTAGAAGATAGCGCCTCACCCCTTTCCCTGTCCCCTGAGCGCAGTGGTAGTTTTCTGGATTCCCCAGTGAGGGTGGAGTCCAGGGGGGGCAGCAATATAAAGTGCAGTATAGAGAGTCCCAGTCCCAGTTCCCCGAGTGTGGTACCTTGTTCCCGAGAGGAGGAATGTAGGTTGAAGTTCAGGGGCAGTAAGAAGCTGTCTCACCAGTCTTGGGAGGAGGCTGTGGAGGAATGTCATGATGCCCTGGTGGACTGGTTGGTGTTTAACCCGGAGCAGGATTTGGATGGAGTACTAAATATGATTATCAAGGAGCAGATGCTCAGTAGTTGTTCTCCAGGGTTGCGCCAACACCTGTTGAGGTATAACTCTTTTTGTCCATTTGAACTTGCAGAGGAAGCAGACCGCTGGGAAAGGGCCAGAGGTTCTCTAGTGTCATTAGTGAGTGATTCCAACAATAGTGGGTCAGAGATCCTCCAGCCCAGCGTGGTGGAGGAGGCTCAGTGTAGCCCAGCTAGGTCCCAGGATAGCGAGGAGGGTGTAGGGGCTCACTGCCTGGCTCAGTGGAGCAGGAGTGAGGGGGTGACCGAGGGTCCCCAGACACCCGAAACCCTGCCTCAGGACTTGGATGGTTTCATGAGGGAACACCAAGTTGGGGACCTAGGCTGTCCTGTTAGTCCACTTGAGGAAAATCTCTTAGTGAGTGGAGGACCTGGAGCACCTGTAACCAGGGCTCCTGTGGTTCTGGAGTCTGGCGGTACCGCTCCGGTAGGGAGGGTACAGGAGTCCAGCATGAGTGATTGGGGGATGAGTTCCCCAGTGGAAGAGCCGGTGGGTCAGGGACTTCCCAGTTGGGCTAGGTTCCCGTGTAGTGACCAGGGTGACACCACTTCTGTTCTGGGGGATCTCCGCGCACTGTCAGGTGGACAGGGGACGGGAGATCAGCGCCAGACAGACAGTCGCTCGACATATGTGTCATTTGATAGCCTCAGGGGGATGGAGTGGAGATCCCCAGAATTCCTGGAGTGCCAGGCAATTATTCCACCAAAGGTTCTAGGCCGGAGGTTGGAAGGCCAGGTTCGGGATCAGCCTGACCTGAAGGGTGGGACGTCTGTAATCAGCGTCCCGACCAGTTCTTCTTCCAGAGGTACCGCCCCAGTTGGTAGGGAGCAGGGTTCTGGAAGGGGGTGCAGAGGGTGGGAGAGCCCACCTCTGCCCCCGGTACAACCTGAGGGGTTAAACCCTGGGTTGGAATGGCGTTCTAGGTGTACCCCTCGCCAGAGGAGGAGGAACCCTAGGAGAAGAGGTAGGGGGAGGAGAGCCTTCCCTGAGACTCCTGGTCCGCCTGAGGGTGTAGACCCTAGGCTGGAGAACCAGTGGCAGTCTAGTCCTGTCTTTCAGAGAGGAAGAGTGGAGAATGGCCGCTATGTGCCAGGGGTTACTACCCCCCACTCTGTGGTTAGGCAAAGACCAGTGGCACCTGGGTGGCCTAGGGCCTGGTCTTGGCCGCGGACAGCTTGGGAGTACCAGTGGGGTAGCCCAGTTGGTCCAGACAGTGGTGTTAGAAAGAATTCCATGGGTTCACCGTGGCGTAGAACCGGAGGGTGTCCCTGCAGTTGCGGGCCCGCGTCCGTGTTCTATCGCCCCAAGCAGGGAAGTCCATCACGGTGGTGATTGGGCTGCCCTGCGTTTTGGCTGGAAGGGGGTTGTGTTGGACTTGGCCCTTCTGGCAGGTTCACCCCTGAACTTTTTTTCTTTTTACTGATGACTTGGTGTGGTGATTTTTTGGTTTCTGCGCACTTTCCCTGTGTCCCAGGGTAAAGTGTGTGCGTGCTCTGAGTGCATGTGGTGAGATAGGCCTGCCCTCCCATAGGAATGCATGGGGAATGTATGTGTCCCTAGTAGTTCCTGATGCGTGGGGTGTGCAGGCCCGAGTTTGGTATGTGCGGACTCGTGGGAGTGAATGCTGCGCGATGATGTGTGCGGCGTGCGTGTACCTAGTGTGGAAGTGCCACTTCTAGAAGTGGGCACTTCTGTGTGCAGTGTGTCTGTCGCGTGATTGGCTGGTCATGTCAGGTGACGGGCTAGGGATTCCCCAGAGTCAGGATGAGTCACCCAGTGGTGAATGGGGAGATCAGCAGCTAGATGGGTGGGAGGAGTACACCTGGGTCCTGAATAGGACAGGGTTTTCCACACACAATGCTGGCCCCGCCCCCTGTGGTGCGACTGACGACCCTAGCCCTGCCAGTGAATAGAGTGAGGGGCTGAGCACATCAAGGGTGCTCCCCAACCAGCTGCGACTGGTTTTCCCCCTCACCCTGAACCCAGAACAAAGGGTTTGACTGTATAAAAATGGGGCTGTGTCCCCACAGAAATTGTTCTTTGCCAGGATCCTGCCTGAGGGGGGCTGCTGCTGCTGCTGGACCAGAGGACCGCCACTTGGACTACCTCCCTGCCTGGAGGCCCAGTGAGCTGGCTCTGGGTCCATCCTTGCCCCCCACCCCTGCCCTGCTGCATGCAGGGGAGAACTTGCCTGGACTTTTGCTGTTGTGTGCCTTAAAGCGCTGGGAGCGCTCTATTTTCCTCTAAGTGCCTGGAAGCGCTTCTCCCTGCCCTGCAGCGCTAGGAGATCTCGGGTTGGCCTCTAGCGCAAGGAGCGCTTTATTTCAACAAGCCGGTGCCCACCCGGCGTTGGCCCCGTGTTCGCTGACATTCACGTCCCCTGGCAGGTGCCCACCCTGCCAGGGACATTGGCGTTCGTTGGCGGGTGTCCACCCCGCCGCATATTACGTATTTCGAGGGAGCCTACCCCTCTCATTTGCAAAATCACTGCCGCAACCCGGCGACCAGGAAGTCAGGCAGCCGTGGGGACGACGTGGGCGTGCCCTTGAATCAGGAAGCGACGGGAGCCCACCCCACGCTCCTGCGACGGCGACCCGGAAGAGAAGCAGGAGTCCGGACGGAGGGCGGGAGCCTACCCCGTCTCCGTCGGCGAAGGAGAGCCTGCCAAAAATAAGAAGTCCCGGAGCGAGCAGGAGCCTACCCTGCGCCCTGGGAGAAGCACCGAGACCGGAGACGACGCGGGAGTCCCCGGAGAGCGCCCGGTAAGTACCAAGGGCTGGGGGACTCCGCGCCGGTGTGAGGGTCTCCGCCGGTAGACGGCATCTCTGTGTGCCTGCTCGCACCGAGGCACTACAAGTGCCGGGCGGCCCCGGAAGGCAGTGGGCCGCCCCCACGACATTGGGGGCATTGTTGTTTCGAGCACTAGGCGCCCCGACCACGGGGGCAGTGTTTTCAGAGCCTAGAAGGCTCCAACGACGGGGCACATTATTATTTAGAGCCTGCGAGGCTCTAGGGGGGGCATTTCAGTTGTTCAGAGCCCTGGGAGGCTCCAACGTTGGCCCCAGCATTTCTCCAGTTGCCCAGCACTTAGTGGGCAACTGCCACGTTTAGGTTGGGGATAATTTACATTTTGGCTGGCGCAGCATTACTGGGACAGAGCGTCCTTGCCCCTACTAGGCCAGTTGGCCCAGGGATTGCCACAGATAGTGGCTAATGTGAGTTTTTGCGCCATTGTACCTTTCCTGCACCTCTGAATGTGTTTATGCGTCATGTGCTTTGCTTTACACCTCTAAATGTATTTTATGCATCCTGTGTTTATGTGCTTAGACCCCTACAGGTAGAGTGATACTTAGGTGGTTGTTTTTCTCCTAGTACAGGTGGTGCTGGTGAGGTCCTGATTCCCTGCGCAGTATTTTCCTAAAGGTGGTTAGGGTTGCGTAGGTGGTACTTTCTGGTTACCAGTAGTTACTGGTTGGGTGTTATATGTGTTATTGTGTGCTCTGTTCTAAAATATTATTCCTACGTTCTAAGTGCTATTTCTACAAAGTGCTAATTCCTGACAGTGGTCCATGTGGCCCTGTCCCCTGTACATATAATCCCTTGTAAATTCTGCCCGTGCCTGTTGTTACAGTGTAAAGTGTGTGTTTTTATCTAATGTGTTGTGTATAATACAAAGGCTATTTTTATAGAATACCTTGTGTGGAGTTTCCTTTGTGGTGGGCCTTGGGTGTTGTTGCTGGGTGCGCGCGCAAACGCTTTACACATCGCCTCAGGGATAAGCCTGTCTGCTCGTGCCAAGCTACCAAGGGGGTGAGCAGGGGTTATCTTTGGCGTGTAACTTCCTTGCCCTGACTAGAGTGGTGGTTTCTGCCTGACTTTGGCGCAAGCCTTAGCCAACCAGAAATCCCATTTCTAACAGAGTCCATGAAGGCCGAGCCTTGCTTTAATTTCTGATTTTTTGTTGTTGTTTATTTTTGTAAAGACTCAGTTTTTTCCTTTTTTTGCAAACATTTACACCACTTTTAGGCAGCAGGATTTTTACTTTTTATTACTTTTACACTTTTAATGCCCACTGCTTAGGTGCTGCAAATACATAAACACATTAAAAAAAATTACAGGTTTGCAAATGCCAAACCTATTGGCTTTTACAATGTACTTGTTAGGGGGACAATTCGTGCAATGCATGGCACCATCATTTAACCATACCCCTCTTCCGTCTAGACAAAATTGGCAAGGTGGTGGTGGCTGAATTGATGGTCTTGAGATCCTCGCACAAGAGATGATGGCGCATATTTACAATGTGTTAAGGTAAAATTGCCAACGCCGCGATTCGCCATTCTGAAAATCGAGGCATGTGCCGTATTTATAATGATACAGCGCACCCCTGCGTTTTCTTTAGCGCTGGTGCTAAATTCAGCTGCCTAGCGCCAACGCAGGCACCCTTGCACCATAGAGGGAATGATTGTTTATGTGCAGGAAAGGACACCTTCCTGCACATAAACAAGCATTCATGGCAATTTGCAGTTGCACAATGCAGCACACATAGAAACAGCAAAAACTAAGAGGAAATAATCATTTTTCCTCGTTTTGCCATGTTAAGACCAGGTTATATTGGGTCTTAATTTTGGCGCTGCCACATATTTATGCCACCTTGTAACTAGGGCGTAGCATCAACATCAATGGGTGTTGAGGTGAAACGTCCACCGCAACACCATTTGCCCACCCCAACACCCATTGCCCACCCCTTTCATGCTGTGAAAGGGGGCCTTATTTACAAGGGCCGCCTTGTAAATAAGGTGAAGGATTTATCGTCACAGGGATGTCACAAAAAGTGATGTTCCTGTGGTGATAAGCCCCGAGGGTTTCACCCAGTAGGTACGTACGTCACCAAAAACATGTCCATATTTCACTTTCCTCTCTGAATTAAATTTAAAGAGAAATCTACATAGACTGCTTGTGTCATCTGCCAACCTGACTTTTCATTCAGATCACCAAGATTTATAGCTTTTCTTTAAAAAAAGTAGTGAGTTCTGTGTTTCACAATTCACACTCCAGAGGTGAGAGAAGGCATGAAAAAAAGCACATTTACTTTTATATTGTTAGCTAAGGGACTTGTAAATAATAAATAGGGCGTGAATAAAACATGCTGGGA
Source organism: Triturus cristatus (assembly GCF_964204655.1). Lineage (NCBI taxonomy): Eukaryota > Metazoa > Chordata > Amphibia > Caudata > Salamandridae > Triturus > Triturus cristatus. Next base: position 1,804,434,067 of record NC_140589.1, on the reverse strand, counting down.
TCACTTTTATCGCGCGGATTCATGTCAAACACAGCATTTTCTGCAGTTACCAGAAGTATGCCTATCAGCAAGCCGGCAGCGCGCGGAGCGGAGCGGTGTCACGTGACCTTCCTGTGGCCCGCGGGCCTTTTCAGTCCGTGCTGCGAGGGAGTCAGCCGGGACTTCCAAGATCCCTTGATAAATATTACATTTTGAAAGAGTCTGCCACCAGCCCGCAAGGCTGTTGCCACTTAAGGACGAGAACAAGCATGACAAACATACTGTCTTACACACACAAACATGCGTAATTGTTGAGGGGCGGATGAGGGGGAACCTGAGATGCTGTCTCCTGGGAGACGGAACACGAGACGAGATGCTGGCTTGAGAATTCCGTCCAAGATCTGGTTTCGCGGTGACCCACGCGCTCTCAATGAGTATCGGCGCTGCTGCTGTGGTGTCACTGACTGCAAACAAATCAATACATAAGAAGGTGTCTCACAAAAGCAAACCAACATTTTAAAAAAAGCCAGACAGAAATAATTAATAGCGCCCTCCACGGATTGGTGAGATAGGCTCAGGCAATCCGAATACTTGAAACTTCGTCACTAACTACTGTTGTTAGCCTGCACTGAAGGTTCACAGAGGTATAAATGTTACAGAGGCTGTCAGGCCTTAATCCCTGTTAATTGCCATCCCTTTCATTGCGAGCTTTGAGCTAGGCACACCATTCAGGCCATGTAATTAACAGCAGTGACTCCCACTGCAGAGGGCCTTAGCCAATGTTAATGCCTTATGCAGAGGGCAATAATGTCTAATAAAGTACACTTTTCCTAAAAATAATAATAATTTAAAAAAAACAAAAACAGCATTACGTATGTTTAATGCGCCTTTCTCATTGTTTTGTAGTGCATCCATTTTAGAATGGGCACCGAGCGCTCTCCTTTGGGTGCCTCCGCTCGCTAGGTGCTGATGCGCAAAGCTGTTCGACCCCGCTAATGACCTAAAAGATGCCACAAAAGGACAGCGATCCTGGCTCCTCATTTCCTTTCCCATACCAGAACAGACTTTGGAGATGTATTTACCAAAGATGCTTGCTGGCAGGGAACAGGTCAATGCGAACAGAAGCTGAAAGTGAGAACGGAGACTTTTGTAACAGCCTATCCTCGTCTTCTAAAGATGCCTTAAGTGACTAACATCCTCACCACTTTAAAATACTGAGCAAGGCCTAACAATGGCCGCGATTACGATGGCGGGTGGTTGGGACTGCCCGACAGGCTGTTGGCGGTCCAGCAGTAGGCATTTTGATGTGACCGCTACCGCGGCGGTCACAATGCCTATGTTTTGCATTGCAGCGGGTGGTGCTGGCTGCAGCACGTGCCCCAATGCAAAAAAAGAGACACTTTACATATCCCTGCACTACATGGCAGGCACCATGTGGTCCTGTGTCTGGGGGTAAGGGGACCCCCAATGTCCCTTTCCGCCAGCCTATTTATGGCGGGTTCACCTCCATGAAAGGAACATCGTAATCCCTATAGCAGTGCCTGCCAGGCACCACCACCACTGTAGGGACTACGAGCACCTCCGCCGCACCGGCAGGCTCAAGGAGCCCGTCGGATGTGTGACATTCGGTCTTTCCGCCGGATTACGATGGCAGTGGTGATTCAGTCACCAATGGCGGTAATCGGGCCCAATGTGTATATATTTGAAGAAATTTAAGCAAAACAACAAAAATCTAGGAATGAGAAGTGGGTATAAGCTGGAATTAAGTCCCAGTTGGATGCTGAAAACCCCTTGTTTTAGGCAAGGGCCTCTTGCCTGCCAGTAGTAAAACTGAAATCCTTCATTCCAACTTAAAAGTGGAATGTGCTACTCCCCTCCTGCCTTATGTATAGCACAGAGGAGCAGATAATATGAAAAAATTCAAAAGTATTCCCTTTCCCTTTGGTATATTTTTGTTTGAGGAGTGCAAAGTAACAAGGGTAACTATGCTTTGGTGTTTTCCTGCAGCGATTAAACAAAGAGAAACAATACTTCAAACATTCTACTGGCCAACAGGTTTGTGGGTCATCCAGAGCAACACACAAATACATATATTTCCTCCAATCAACAATCCTCATCTAACTAATAGGACCCCCTAAATAACCCTATCTAGACTTTTCCCTCCTTCATCCTATTCAGTCCTACTAACAGACTCCCATGTCCACATCTCAAATTAGCAACTTATATTTCACTATACTAGTCCACCACTACACTAATTATTTGGGTTCTGTAGTAGCATGCTTCTCGCTGAAAAGCTCTTTAACGCCTTGGCAGGGGTTGTAAGCGCTATATAAATACAATTACTGTTTATCACTCCGTTTAGGATAAGTCGTCCCAAATAGCCTAGAGTTTACAGAGATATCCACAAAGTGATGATTGTATGAATGACCGAGGGGTTATAATTTACACTGCCAGCCAGTTTGTTGTTTTTGGCACTACATAAAGTGTTGTGTAGGCTAAAGGATTTAGCTTACGTAGCAAGATCCTAATCTGATTCTGGAAGCACGGTAGAAAAATGTTTGGCACCACAAGACATACGTGGGATGATGATATGAAAGAGAGCACGTGGACAGAAGGACAGAAATGATGCAGAAGAAAGATAGGGCCCTCGCGGTGTTGAGAATGATTACTCACGCCGTACACTGGGGATAATACCTTTGGCCACTTGGACCCAATGTAGCTACACCAGTTGGACAGAAATGGAGGCATGCCAGCGGAGAACCCAGAATCAGCTGCGCTGCTGAGGTTTGGGTGATGGGCACTCTGAACACGAAGGATTTAGGAATGCCCCAATGCTGCGTTTTGCCATCGTCCAGACTAGACAATGTGACAACTTCAACAAATGTTCAGTTCTAATGAGGTATTTGCATCATACAAGCTTACCTTCTATGCTGTAACTACACTCGATTAGAATCATCGCATTCAATTCCATCGGCAATCAACGTCAAGCCCATTGCTCCCTCAAGTCTGAGAATCGGTCATCAATACAGAAAGCCTCTAGATTATACAAAACAATTGATTCTTGGCGCTGGAACTCCTTTCAGTGGAAAGCAGAACAAAGACTAAAGTCCCCATAGATGAAATGCCTTTTACCACCCACCGAGCGGCACATAGCATTTGAGGAGCACCTACTCAAACGCCTCACCGATAATTCAATCTCATTAGAAAACATTAACCTCCTCGGTGCTTTAGCCTGTGCTGGGAGCCGCAGATCTTCATTCTTAAAAAATGAATAGAAAAACAGCCACACCGATCCCTGTTTCTCAGATCCCTTCCTTACCTCTTTCTCTCTCCTTTCCTTTAATATCTTGATGTCAGGCCTGGAAAAGAGACCCAAACAATGGGTCACAGAACCTGATCCCTTTACACTGCAACCCTAGACAATCACACTGCCGTGTGTTCAGTTGTTATCCCACCTGGAAGTGAAAAGTCTCTTAACAGGGATAACATACAGAGTGGCCATCGAACACGAAGGGGCCTATTACCATCTCGGTCGGAAAGCGTCTGATTTTAGGTCGGAGGCTTTCCGACCGAGATCGTTGGTTTCACTTCCAACCGCCTAATTACAATTTAGGCTGTCGGAAGTAAAACTGTCCGGTCATTCTGGCTGGATTCTGATGGGCTCAAGGAATCCATATTACCCATAATCCATATGTTTTTTACGTTGTCTGGATTACGATGCACAGTTTCCGGCAGGCTTTCCATGCCTGGCTTTCTGACATAGAAAGCCTGTCGGAAAGTGTGTTTGGGACCCCCAGCAGGGCACCCTTCTTTTTGCGGCCTCTGGTTGGGGGCCAAAGGGGCACCTATGGTGTCCCTTGTTCATCCCTGCACCATGAGGTGCATGCCACGCGGTGCAGGGATGAACACAATCTCTCTTTTCTGTATGGGAGCGTGTGCTACGGCCAATTTACGGCTGTAGCACAAGCTCCCATACAGAAAAGAGAGTTTCCCACTGCACCATGTGTGGTCGCATCAAAATTAGGCGGTCGGGACTGCTGACCGGAGGTTGGTCGGGACTGTATCCGTGACAGTGCCCGACATCGTAATCGGCCACTAAGAAGAACAAAGTAAAAAAAATGTATGCAATGGTATTGAAAACACCTGAATGAATAAAGGAAGTCTCATGGTGCTACAGAGAATGCATGGTACACAGGTCCTTACCCTGTGACAAATGTCTCATGTAGCAAAACTGAAGAATGAGAGTACAGCTAATTACAACTCTTTGCTTGACCCCCCGCCCCACACTTTTTTCTGAGTGGATGCAGTGGCACTTTGCAGTGCCCCCAGTGCACTGGCTGTAGTCCCTGAACCATGTTAACAGATTGATACATTCAAAATGGCTTATCTGACCTTTCAGTGAGGCTGCAGTAATATGGTGCAGAAGGTGCACCTGTGGCATAGAAGCCAGAAGTCACGCATGGGTTTCAGTGTGACCATACACCATCCTTATGTATAACTTTAAGAGCATGGCTTCAGGAATGCCGTTGCAGGCGTACATGTAAAAAGAAACAGTCTTTGACATGGAACAAAGCTTTCTTGTTACATTGCACAAGTCCCCCTGAAGAAGTGCCCTCGAACCTCCAAGGACAGCTGTGAAGTGGAAAGGAGGAGACATACCCAGTATTGAGAGTGGCATGTCCCTGAAGTGGAAGGATACGAAAGCATTATTTTACTGCATAGGCAGTTCTTAGGGAACAGTTACAGAAGTCATCCACGCACATTGTCACATTAATCGAAAATCTAATTCAGTGATGAAAATAGACTTTTGCTAAATAAGCTGCTAAGACAGTTTTGCTAAAATCTGCTTTTCTCTTTGTGAAAGCCTGGTCAGAAATGTAGTCTGTTCTTCTCGGTTTTCCATCGTTCAGGGGCAGTAATGACCTCTTTGGAGAGGTGTACGATGACTCCTTGAAGAGAACAATAGACCTAGGCAGGAAGGCAGGGAGGCATTCATGACAGCCACCCCATCTTTCCCTGGAATGTGTGGGAGTGAGGAAGGACATTGATGGTCGCCTGCTCCCTGCAGGCTGTCTCCTGTCACTGGAGGAGGGGGTCTGGCCTTTGAAACAGCTGACACTGTTTTTCGATGCAGTTTCCTCATTTTCACACAGGAGATACGCTGGGTGCGGTGTCAAAGCTCCGCACGCTGACACTGGGATCCCGCCATCTTGTAATGGGGTTTTCCAGGATTGTTTTGCAGTAAAGCAACATGAAATATTGCAAAAGAAGACTGGCTTGACTGTGAGGACTTCTTTGGGACTAGGTTACAAATTATCATCAATCACTTGGTTGTGACCCCTATAAGATAGGCCTCTCAACACCAACACCTCAGAAATAAATTAACTTGGAGAAGAGCATAAGAGGAATCACATCCTGCTGTGTCTGCCTGGGAGAGAACAGAGGTCTGGACTTGCTTTCCCTTGTACCCAAAAACAGACCGGTGGTCAGGCCAGCTTGCCTCCTGTAGGCCCAAGTATGTTTCGTGTGAAGAACCAGCAGACAGAGGCACCGGAAACCATGAGGCATTCCTGGCTGGAGGGAGAGGTGGAGCCTGCCTCCCAGAGCTATCCGCGCCCTGGTACAGTGGAGGCTGAGCCTGCCTCCCAGAGCTATCCGCGCCCTGGTACAGTGGAGGCTGATCCTGCCTCTCAGAGCTATCCGCACCCTGGTACAGTGGAGGCTGAGCCTGCCTCCCAGAGCTATCCGCGCCCTGGTACAGTGGAGGCTGAGCCTGCCTCCCAGAGCTATCCGCGCCCTGGTACAGTGGAGGCTGAGCCTGCCTCCCAGAGCTATCCGCACCCTGGTACAGTGGAGGCTGAGCCTGCCTCCCAGAGCTATCCGCGCCCTGGTACAGTGGAGGCTGAGCCTGCCTCTCAGAGCAATCCGCGCCCTGGTACAGTGGAGGCTAGACCTGCCTCCCAGAGCTATCCGCACCCTGGTACAGTGGAGGCTGAGCCTGCCTCCCAGAGCTATCCGCGCCCTGGTACAGTGGAGGCTGAGCCTGCCTCCCAGAGCTATCCACGCCCTGGTACAGTGGAGGCTGAGCCTGCCTCCAAGAGCTATCCGCGCCCTGGTACAGTGGAGGCTGAGCCTGCCTCTCAGAGCTATCCGCGCCCTGGTACAGTGGAGGCTGAGCCTGCCTCCCAGAGCTATCCGCGCCCTGGTACAGTGGAGGCTGAGCCTGCCTCCCAGAGCTATCCGCGCCCTGGTACAGTGGAGGCTGAGCCTGCCTCCCAGAGCCATCCGTGCCCTGGTACAGTGGAGGCTGAGCCTGCCTCCCAGAGCTATCTGCGCCCTGGTACATTGGAGGCTGAGCCTGCCTCCAACAGCTGTTCATGCCCTGGTACAGTGGAGGTTGAGCCTGCCTCCCAGAGCTATCCGCGCCCTGGTACAGTGGAGGCTGAGCCTGCCTCCCAGAGTTATCCGCGCCCTGGTACAATGGAGGCTGAGCCTGCCTCCCAGAGCTATCCGCGCCCTAGTACAGTGGAGGCTGAGCCTGCCTCCCAGAGCTATCCGCGCCCTGGTACATTGGAGGCTGAGCCTGCCTCCAACAGCTGTTCGTGCCCTGGTACAGTGGAGGTTGAGCCTGCCTCCCAGAGCTATCCGCGCCCTGGTACAGTGGAGGCTGAGCCTGCCTCCCAGAGCTATCCGCGCCCTGGTACAGTGGAGCCTGAGCCTGCCTCCCAGAGCTATCCGCGCCCTGGTACAATGGAGGCTGAGCCTGCCTCCCAGAGCGGAGGCTGAGCCTGCCTCCCAGAGCTATCCGCGCCCTGGTACAGTGGAGCCTGAGCCTGCCTCCCAGAGCTATCCGCGCCCTGGTACAATGGAGGCTGAGCCTGCCTCCCAGAGCTATCCGTGCCCTGGTACAGTGGAGGCTGAGCCTGCCTCCCAGAGCTATCCGCGCCCTGGTACAGTGGAGGCTGAGCCTGCCTCCATCAGCTGTTCGTGCCCTGGTACAGTGGAGGCTGAGCCTGCCTCCCAGAGCTATCCGCGCCCTGGTACAGTGGAGCCTGAGCCTGCCTCCCAGAGCTATCCGCGCCCTGGTACAGTGGAGGCTGAGCCTGTCTCCCAGAGCTATCCGCGCCCTGGTACAGTGGAGGCTGAGCCTGCCTCCCAGAGCTATCCGCACCCTGGTACAGTGGAGGCTGAGCCTGCCTCCCAGAGCTATCCGCGCCCTGGTACAGTGGAGGCTGATCCTGAGGACTGAGACTTAGGGAGCGAGAAGAAGAATTTCGGCATCAAGAAAAGTAGGGATTTCATAAAAATGGACCATGTGGTAGACTATCATAGAAAGACTACCCTAGAAAGGCCAACCCTTGGTGGCTACCCTAGAAATGCGCAACCTTGGTGGCTACCCTAGAAAGGCTCAACCATGATGGTAGTGCTTAATGGGAGCCAGTGGGGCCGGTGCTTGGGACTCATTTTGGTGCAGTATAGCTCTGCATTACTAGTGCATCAGACCTGTCAATGTCTTTTTGAGTAGAATTGCTGGGCACCACGGGTAGGAATGCTTGAACCAGCCACATGCTTAGTTTGTAGGAGATATTTCCTCCGGTGAGGCTTTCTTAGTACCAGTGGGTGGGGACATGCTTCCTTTCTAAGGCAGAGCCTCACTCTCGATTTTACAGAAGGGACTGTGAACATCATGTGGTTTGGGGAGTTTCATCTCAGGTCTAGAGTTTTATCAATGGCCTCACTGCACTCTCCACAGGGCCTTGCTAGTGCCCACCATGCTTGCAGTGAAGGAAGGCGAGAGAGGGCTGCCTCGGCCCACACTTATCTTCAACACCAAGGGAGATTCCTGTACCATCTGCCAGCTAGAATGGCTTCAAGGGCAGCAGATGGACCACAGTCCACAGTCCAGAGTCCAAACAAGGCCATCATTCAGTGATCATGCCACACGCCCTTGTGCCTGCAGGGGATTGACTTTAAGAGGACTCTGGGGCATATGAGCAAGGACAAGCGATATTTTCCGCAAAACACGCATAGCGCGTTTTTTTTTATCGCCGCCTATCGCCGGATATTATTGCAGAGATAACACGCTATTACCAACGTTTATCTCTAATGCGATAAAATATCCAGCGATAGCGGCTAAATGCGGGAATATCGCTGGAAATCCAGCGATATTCACGCATTGACGTCAATGGGGACCTAACCTGACAATCCACCTCTCATTGATTACACAGGTAAGTAATGTTTTGAGCAGGTGTTAGATTCTGGCGATAATCGTGCTTAGTGCGACTTTTTTTATCGCACAGCCTGCGTTGCTAATAGGCGATAGCTGTGTTAGCGACTGCTTTCAGTCGCTAACAGTTTGGGTATGCCCACTCTGCATGTCATTAGCGATAAATATCGCTGACATGCAAAACGGGGCCCAAACCGGTCGTTATCGCCTGAAAGCTGTCGCTAACTGTTGTTAGTGGCAGCTTGCTAATAGGGCGATAAAAAAATTGGCGCTTTAGCGGCAAAAAGTGCCGCTAAAGCGGCGATGAAGCCCTTGCTAATATGCCCCTCTGAGAGGAATTCTGGGGGCTTGAGCTAACCCTGGAGAAGACCAGTCCTGGAAGAGAGTGGTCTTAGGGTGCAGTGGGAAGATGAGTACCTGAGGATGCGAACCTTTGCTGTATTTTGTCTGTGATGTCCATCTTGCCACCTACATGTTCCTTGGGATGCATATGATGGACCCATCTTCAGCAGCCCTGTGCTTGTGAGGGAGAGGGAGGAGCTTCAAAGCAGATTTACAAACACATTTTGCCTTTGACTCTTCTCATAAGGGGATTGTAAGGGCTGCATATTTAGTTTAATTTTAGTAATTTTACGTTACTCTTGTTATGCAAAATGTCCGAAATTACGCTTTAACCAAAGGTTGGGACATTCTGAAGGCTGCACGCGCCCTTCAATTCTTGCCTGCTCTATTATTGTCCTTCATGCCTTGTGTGTTTTCATACACTGTTGCCCATGTGGGGATTGGTATGTGTTGGATTCTTGCACTTGAGCAGTTCGTGCCTTGTGTGTTTTCATACATTGTTGCCCATGTGGGGATTGGTATGTTTTGGATTCTTGCACTTGAGCAGTTCGTGCCTTGGGTGTTTTCATACATTGTTGCCCATGTGGGGATTGGTATGTTTTGGATTCTTGCACTTGAGCAGTTCGTGCCTTGGGTGTTTTCATACATTGTTGCCCATGTGGGGATTGGTATGTTTTGGATTCTTGCACTTGAGCAGTTCGTGCCTTGGGTGTTTTCATACATTGTTGCCCATGTGGGGATTGGTATGTGTTGGATTCTTGCACTTGAGCAGTTCGTGCCTTGTGTGTTTTCATACATTGTTGCCCATGTGGGGATTGGTATGTGTTGGATTCTTGCACTTGAGCAGTTCGTGCCTTGTGTGTTTTCATACATTGTTGCCCATGTGGGGATTGGTATGTTTTGGATTCTTGCACTTGAGCAGTTCGTGCCTTGGGTGTTTTCATACATTGTTGCCCATGTGGGGATTGGTATGTTTTGGATTCTTGCACTTGAGCAGTTCGTGCCTTGGGTGTTTTCATACATTGTTGCCCATGTGGGGATTGGTATGTTTTGGATTCTTGCACTTGAGCAGTTCGTGCCTTGGGTGTTTTCATACATTGTTGCCCATGTGGGGATTGGTATGTGTTGGATTCCTGCACTTGAGCAGTTCGTGCCTTGTGTGTTTTCATACATTGTTGCCCATGTGGGGATTGGTATGTTTTGGATTCTTGCACTTGAGCAGTTCGTGCCTTGGGTGTTTTCATACATTGTTGCCCATGTGGGGATTGGTATGTTTTCGATTCTTGCACTTGAGCAGTTCGTGCCTTGGGTGTTTTAATACATTGTTGCCCATGTGGGGATTGGTATGGTATGTTTTCGATTCTTGCACTTGAGCAGTTCGTGCCTTGGGTGTTTTCATACATTGTTGCCCATGTGGGGATTGGTATGTTTTGGATTCTTGCACTTGAGCAGTTCGTGCCTTGGGTGTTTTCATACATTGTTGCCCATGTGGGGATTGGTATGTTTTGGATTCTTGCACTTGAGCAGTTCGTGCCTTGTGTGTTTTCATACATTGTTGCCCATGTGGGGATTGGTATGTGTTGGATTCTTGCACTTGAGCAGTTCATGCCTTGTGTGTTTTCATACATTGTTGCCCATGTGGGGATTGGTATGTGTTGGATTCTTGCACTTGAGCAGTTCGTGCCTTGGGTGTTTTCATACATTGTTGCCCATGTGGGGATTGGTATGTTTTGGATTCTTGCACTTGAGCAGTTCGTGCCTTGGGTGTTTTCATACATTGTTGCCCATGTGGGGATTGGTATGTTTTGGATTCTTGCACTTGAGCAGTTCGTGCCTTGGGTGTTTTCATACATTGTTGCCCATGTGGGGATTGGTATGTGTTGGATTCTTGCACTTGAGCAGTTCGTGCCTTGGGTGTTTTCATACATTGTTGCCCATGTGGGGATTGGTATGTTTTGGATTCTTGCACTTGAGCAGTTCGTGCCTTGGGTGTTTTCATACATTGTTGCCCATGTGGGGATTGGTATGTTTTGGATTCTTGCACTTGAGCAGTTCGTGCCTTGGGTGTTTTCATACATTGTTGCCCATGTGGGGATTGGTATGTGTTGGATTCTTGCACTTGAGCAGTTCGTGCCTTGTGTGTTTTCATACATTGTTGCCCATGTGGGGATTGGTATGTGTTGGATTCTTGCACTTGAGCAGTTCGTGCCTTGTGTGTTTTCATACATTGTTGCCCATGTGGGGATTGGTATGTTTTGGATTCTTGCACTTGAGCAGTTCGTGCCTTGGGTGTTTTCATACATTGTTGCCCATGTGGGGATTGGTATGTTTTGGATTCTTGCACTTGAGCAGTTCGTGCCTTGGGTGTTTTCATACATTGTTGCCCATGTGGGGATTGGTATGTTTTGGATTCTTGCACTTGAGCAGTTCGTGCCTTGGGTGTTTTCATACATTGTTGCCCATGTGGGGATTGGTATGTGTTGGATTCCTGCACTTGAGCAGTTCGTGCCTTGTGTGTTTTCATACATTGTTGCCCATGTGGGGATTGGTATGTTTTGGATTCTTGCACTTGAGCAGTTCGTGCCTTGGGTGTTTTCATACATTGTTGCCCATGTGGGGATTGGTATGTTTTCGATTCTTGCACTTGAGCAGTTCGTGCCTTGGGTGTTTTAATACATTGTTGCCCATGTGGGGATTGGTATGTTTTCGATTCTTGCACTTGAGCAGTTCGTGCCTTGGGTGTTTTCATACATTGTTGCCCATGTGGGGATTGGTATGTTTTGGATTCTTGCACTTGAGCAGTTCGTGCCTTGGGTGTTTTCATACATTGTTGCCCATGTGGGGATTGGTATGTTTTGGATTCTTGCACTTGAGCAGTTCGTGCCTTGTGTGTTTTCATACATTGTTGCCCATGTGGGGATTGGTATGTGTTGGATTCTTGCACTTGAGCAGTTCATGCCTTGTGTGTTTTCATACATTGTTGCCCATGTGGGGATTGGTATGTGTTGGATTCTTGCACTTGAGCAGTTCGTGCCTTGTGTGTTTTTATACATTGTTGCCCATGTGGGGATTGGTATGTTTTGGATTCTTGCACTTGAGCAGTTCGTGCCTTGGGTGTTTTCATACATTGTTGCCCATGTGGGGATTGGTATGTTTTGGATTCTTGCACTTGAGCAGTTCGTGCCTTGGGTGTTTTCATACATTGTTGCCCATGTGGGGATTGGTATGTTTTGGATTCTTGCACTTGAGCAGTTCGTGCCTTGGGTGTTTTCATACATTGTTGCCCATGTGGGGATGGGTATGTTTTGGATTCTTGCACTTGAGCAGTTCGTGCCTTGGGTGTTTTGAATTTTTGTTGCATTGATATTGTCACGGTGCTTGCCGTTTGTTTTCAGTTGCTGTCTGTGCCAGGCTTGTCATTTGGTGCTTTGTGTGTTTTCAGGCCCGGCTCTAGGATTTTTTCTTTGGGAGGGCCATAAAGAAGCATGGGTGGGCCATGAAGATGATTAGGTACTGGCCAAAAAACATCAAAGTAATTAATCTATCGGATACTTTAGGTATTGGTATCTGTCCGCCTGTGACATTTTTAACATAATAATCAGCACCCAAGGAGCTACATACTTACAGGTTTGGGCAAGTAGAGGGACGCTGCTTGTCAGAACTTTAAGATGCAGAACTATAAGATGACAGCATGCTTCTGGTCATGTGCAGCAGTAGAGATATTTCTTCTGCTATACAGGGGGACCTTACAATTTTTCAGGTTTTAAAAAATGTGGCAGCTTTTTACTTTGCAAACCATTCTAGTTTTGGAAATACGATGCAATAATCCCAGAATCTTAATTCAGTTTTCAGGACATCTGTGCTGGCCATTTGTGCATCATAGCTGCTACTAAGCTCTGCTGACTTCACACCTTTCCCCAGACCTAAAAGCAGGCTATGTCAATGGTATTGATCATTAAAATAAACAATAAGTGAGAGCCCACGGGCTGCACGCCCCTATGAAACATTAAGGTGAATTTTTTAAAGTTCTTATTGGCCTTGGGGGGCCTGTGCTTATTTGATGCCCGGTTGACCAGGTGTAGTCATGGGTGGCAGGTGTGTTTTGGATTGCTGACTTCCAAGCTGCCAGGTGTCATTGGTGTGTATGGATTTCTGCTTTCGTAGGTGCCTTCGTTGGTGGCTGTTGTTAGTGTGTCACCCACTGCAGGTGCTGTCACTGCTGGCTGACGGTGGTGCCTGGTGTGTTTGGATACCTCTTTGCACAGGAGGTACTCTTTGCTGCTAGGTGTGTTTTGAGTGCAGGTGCTGTCACTGGTGTGTCATTTGTTGCCTTGTTTATTTAGATTTATGGTTGGACATGTTCTGTCTTTTGTGCCTGGTGCACTTGGGATTTTTCATTGAACAGGAGCTGTTATTTAGTGCTTGAAATGTTGAATATCTGTCTGTGCAGGTACTGTGATTGGTGTCTGGTGCACATTAGATTGCCACCTCGGGAGGTGTTGTTATTAGGGGGCCATGTAAGGGCTTAATTTGAACCAGTGTTTTCCAGTTCTCTGCACCCGCACATAATCCTCAGCACCGGCATTAATGACAGTCCTCCACAAGTTGGAGTTGTCTGACTAGTTTTCAGATGAGCACAACAACAGTGTTTAATAATACAATTTACATTGCAAATGAAGAATATCTGCCACCCATGCCATTATTATTGCTTTGGGTAGCCTGGAAGAGTCGTCATACTTGTCGGAGTTTGATGGTTAGTAGTTGTGTTGGTGCTGTCATTGGCAGCGCTGACTGGGTCAATGGGTGGTGCAAGCTGCAGAGGCCTCCTGAGAAGGATCCTGGAACTATGTACTTGTGATTCTATCGTTTGCATATTAGAGGTGGGCCAGTCAACAAATACAGAGAGCTGAGCTAAACCCAAGCCAACGGTCTGGCTTGGATCTTAAAGCCTGTGCATGAGCTGAGCCCTGAAAATGTTTGCTATGGAAATCATACAATCAGATAAAGTCTCTTCAAAATTATAAAAACATGGTGTCTTTGACATTAATATGTCACATTATAGCACTGCACTGAGAAGCGCTTTTTTTTTAAACACAAAGTTATAACCATTCCTGCCCCGTCCTCAAACTTGTGCCTGTGCCCTTAGCAAACTACGAGACACCACAGTTGTCATGTGATCCCTGTATGTGGTCCAGATTGTCTTGTGGCAGGGTTTTTTACTGTTAATGTTCCTGATATTTGCAAAAAGCACAAATGATGGACAGAATGTTGAACAATGGCAAACATTCACCCCAGTACAGAGATCTGGGCCTAAATACATAGTTTTTTTGCTCACCATGCCATTCCAGTTTGAACCCAGCCATATGCAAATCAGTCTGAACCCTGCTCCCCACGGGAATGGTCCAACCCAAACTGCCAGGCCAGGTCTTCCCTGGACTGGAAACATGCATCCTGGGATCGGTTTTGGGCTATTGCCCCTCATCAGCCAGCCTAGCTAGACTCCAGTGGCAAGGAGAGCACAGTACCCACGTCTGGGCGTGCCCGTCCCACTCGGGATGATAAATGGGGAACTTGGGTGGCATAGTGAGCAAAAGAATGATGGATTAAACCCAGATCTATTGACTGGGGGTGAGTGATTCAAAAGTTTTAGCCATCAGTCCATCATCTTATGTTTGCCCTAAATGGCAAGGGTATGCCCAGACGTGGGCCCCGTACTCACCGTGTCACTGGATTCAAGCTAGCCTGGCTTATGAGGGGTGATATTTCAAAACTGGTCCCAGGCTGCTTGTTTCCGGTCTAGGAAGGGCCTGGCCTTGCAGTTCGGGCTGGACTGTTCCCATGAGGAGCAGGGCCAAGACTAATTTGCATATGGCTCGGCACAAACTGGAGTGGCATTATGAGCAAAAGAAAGATAGATTAAACCCAGATCTCTTGACCGAGAGTGAGTGGTTAAAAGGTTTCAGCACTCTGTCCATCATCTGGTTATGTTTTCTATGTTTGACCTAAGTGGCAAAGCATGCCCGACGTGGGTCCCTTGCTCACTGTGCCACTGGATTGAAGCTAGCCTAGCTGATGATGGTTGATATCCCGAAACCAGTCCCAGGATGCTTGTTTCCCGTCCAGGGAGGACCTGCCCTGGCAATTCGGGCCGGACTGTTCCCACGAGGAGCAAGGTCAAACCTGATTTGCATATCGGTGGATCCAAACTAGTGTGGCAGGGTGATCAAAAGGACAATGGACTCAACCCAGATCTCTTGACTGGGGGTGAGTGGTTGAAACGTTTCAGCACTCCGTCCATCATCTTGTGTTTGCGATGTTCCTGATATTACCACAAACATTGCTGGCAGCAAAAACAAATAGATTGATACCCACAGATCTTACAAAAAATCTCTATAGCGTGTCTTTAAAAGTTCAAAACAGCTTCAATTTGCAAATGTGGACCACTTTCTTTTAGCTGTCAAATTTGAAAATGGGGCCCATTTTATGTTGATGCCTGGGCCTATTTTCAGTCCCAGTATAGCCCATATTATAGCCTATTAAATCAAACACAATAGGTTTTTGTACAGCTGGTATTCTGAACTCACGTATTTGAAAACACTTTATACATGAATATGAAGAAATAGGAGTTTTGGTGATATAAAATATGTACCTAAGATCACACAATGTTAGTGAGGAAGCCTCAATTTATCCAGGTTTTCTAGTTTCACTTTCTAAAATTCAGCCACTATATGAGTATCTGTTTGTCTTTCCTTTTAATGTTACAGCTTTGCTTTTACTTCTTTGTGCATTTCTTTGTAGTTTTTATAGTGCAAAATCAACCGGAAGGTATTGGAGGGTTTTACATGAGCACCAGTTACATTACACAAGGCCACATTCATGTTTTTAGGCACAGGAAGATTAAGTGATTTGCCCAGAATCACAGGAAGGTGAGCTGAAGCTGAGACTCTAAACTTGTTCCCCAGTTCCAAAGTCCACAGCTGTGGCTGTAGCGCCACATCCTGGTTGGAGCAGAAAGCTCGGCTCGTTATGGGCTCGAGGCTGTAGCAGAACCTCGAGCTGAGCCACACCCAGGCTTCAGGCTCGAGCTTTTGGTGTCGAGCACACCTGTATTGTAGATGCCATCATTAGTAGCTCCTATGTTAGGATTTTCTGCCTGCATGTGATTGGTCATTGGAGCCTGGTGTGCCTGCTTTTCTGCTTTTGCAGAGGCTGTCAATGGGGGCTGGTGCATTCTGGCTCCTTCATTGCACATGTGCTGTCATTGGTGGCCCCTGCATTTTGGATTGTTGGCTTCCCCGGTGTTGCAGTTTGCGGCTGGCACGCTAGCATTTTTGCCTTCACAGGAGCTGTCCTTGGTGAACTGTCTTTTGATTTTTAGCTGACTTCTTATAATTTGATTTTTGCAAGAGCTGTCATTGGTTGCTGATGTCTTTTGATTAAATCCTTCGCAGAAGAGGTCGTCGGTGGCGGGTTTCTTCTGATTCTACGCTTCACAGCTGTGGTCATTGCTGCTTGGTTGTCTGGGATGTCTGCTGCATGTGAACTGCCATCGGAGCTTGCTGTGGTTAGGGTTCTGCCTTCACAAGTGCTGTCAATGTAGGCTGGCGAACTTTGCTTCCTAGTTGCACAGGTGCTGTCATCTCTGGTGCGTGCTTTGGACTGCTGCCTGAATAGGAGCCATCACTTGTCCCTCGTTTGTTTTGCATTCCTGCCTTTGTGGGTACAGGTGTTTCTATGGGTGATTCGGGTGTTTGGATTCCTGCCTTCACTCTTGGTGTCATTGGTGGCTGACTGGCTAGTGTGTTTGGACTTCTGTCTTTGCAGGTGCTGTCATCTCTGGTGCGGGCTTTGGACTGCTGCCTGAATAGGCGCCATCACTTGCCCCTCGTTTGTTTTGCATTCCTGCCTTTGTAGGTACAGGTGTTTCTATGGGTGATTCGGGTGTTTGGATTCCTGCCTTCACTCTTGGTGTCATTGGTGGCTGACTGGCTAGTGTGTTTGGGCTTCTTTCTTTGCAGGTGCTGTCATCTCTGGTGTGTGCTTTGGCCTGCTGCCTGAATAGGAGCCATCACTTGCCCCTCGTTTGTTTTGCATTCCTGCCTTTGTGGGTACAGGTGTTTCTATGGGTGATTCGGGTGTTTGGATTCCTGCCTTCACTCTTGGTGTCATTGGTGGCTGACTGGCTAGTGTGTTTGGGCTTCTTTCTTTGCAGGTGCTGTCATCTCCGGTGTGTGCTTTGGCCTGCTGCCTGAATAGGAGCCATCACTTGCCCCTCGTTTGTTTTGCATTCCTGCCTTTGTGGGTACAGGTGTTTCTATGGGTGATTCGGGTGTTTGGATTCCTGCCTTCACTCTTGGTGTCATTGGTGGCTGACTGGCTAGTGTGTTTGGGCTTCTTTCTTTGCAGGTGCTGTCATCTCCGGTGTGTGCTTTGGCCTGCTGCCTGAATAGGAGCCATCACTTGCCCCTCGTTTGTTTTGCATTCCTGCCTTTGTGGGTACAGGTGTTTCTATGGGTGATTCGGGTGTTTGGATTCCTGCCTTCACTGCTGGTGTCATTGGTGGCTGACTGGCTAGTGTGTTTGGACTTCTGTCTTTGCAGGTGCTGTCATCTCTGGTGCGGGCTTTGGACTGCTGCCTGAATAGGCGCCATCACTTGCCCCTCGTTTGTTTTGCATTCCTGCCTTTGTAGGTACAGGTGTTTCTATGGGTGATTCGGGTGTTTGGATTCCTGCCTTCACTCTTGGTGTCATTGGTGGCTGACTGGCTAGTGTGTTTGGGCTTCTTTCTTTGCAGGTGCTGTCATCTCTGGTGCGTGCTTTGGACTGCTGCCTGAATAGGCGCCATCCCTTGCCCCTCGTTTGTTTTGCATTCCTGCCTTTGTAGGTACGGGTGTTTCTATGGGTGATTCGGGTGTTTGGATTCCTGCCTTCACTCTTGGTGTCATTGGTGGCTGACTGGCTAGTGTGTTTGGGCTTCTTTCTTTGCAGGTGCTGTCATCTATGGTGTGTGCTTTGGACTGCTGCCTGAATAGGAGCCATCACTTGCCCCTCGTTTGTTTTGCATTCCTGCCTTTGTGGGTACGGGTGTTTCTATGGGTGATTCGGGTGTTTGGATTCCTGCCTTCACTCTTGGTGTCATTGGTGGCTGACTGGCTAGTGTGTTTGGGCTTCTTTCTTTGCAGGTGCTGTCATCTCTGGTGCGTGCTTTGGACTGCTGCCTGAATAGGCGCCATCCCTTGCCCCTCGTTTGTTTTGCATTCCTGCCTTTGTAGGTACGGGTGTTTCTATGGGTGATTCGGGTGTTTGGATTCCTGCCTTCACTGTTGGTGTCATTGGTGGCTGACTGGCTAGTGTGTTTGGGCTTCTTTCTTTGCAGGTGCTGTCATCTATGGTGTGTGCTTTGGCCTGCTGCCTGACTAGGAGCCATCACTTGTCCCTCATTTGTTTTGCATTCCTGCCTTTGTAGGTACGGGTGTTTCTATGGGTGATTCGGGTGTTTGGATTCCTGCCTTCACTCTTGGTGTCATTGGTGGCTGACTGGCTAGTGTGTTTGGGCTTCTTTCTTTGCAGGTTCTGTCATCTATGGTGTGTGCTTTGGCCTGCTGCCTGACTAGGAGCCATCACTTGTCCCTCATTTGTTTTGCATTCCTGCCTTTGTAGGTACGGGTGTTTCTATGGGTGATTCGGGTGTTTGGATTCCTGCCTTCACTCTTGGTGTCATTGGTGGCTGACTGGCTAGTGTGTTTGGGCTTCTTTCTTTGCAGGTGCTGTCATCTATGGTGTGTGCTTTGGCCTGCTGCCTGACTAGGAGCCATCACTTGTCCCTCATTTGTTTTGCATTCCTGCCTTTGTAGGTACGGGTGTTTCTATGGGTGATTCGGGTGTTTGGATTCCTGCCTTCACTCTTGGTGTCATTGGTGGCTGACTGGCTAGTGTGTTTGGGCTTCTTTCTTTGCAGGTTCTGTCATCTATGGTGTGTGCTTTGGCCTGCTGCCTGACTAGGAGCCATCACTTGTCCCTCATTTGTTTTGCATTCCTGCCTTTGTAGGTACGGGTGTTTCTATGGGTGATTCGGGTGTTTGGATTCCTGCCTTCACTCTTGGTGTCATTGGTGGCTGACTGGCTAGTGTGTTTGGGCTTCTTTCTTTGCAGGTTCTGTCATCTATGGTGTGTGCTTTGGCCTGCTGCCTGACTAGGAGCCATCACTTGTCCCTCATTTGTTTTGCATTCCTGCCTTTGTAGGTACGGGTGTTTCTATGGGTGATTCGGGTGTTTGGATTCCTGCCTTCACTCTTGGTGTCATTGGTGGCTGACTGGCTAGTGTGTTTGGGCTTCTTTCTTTGCAGGTGCTGTCATCTCTGGTGTGTGCTTTGGCCTGCTGCCTGAATAGGAGCCATCACTTGCCCCTCGTTTGTTTTGCATTCCTGCCTTTGTGGGTACAGGTGTTTCTATGGGTGATTCGGGTGTTTGGATTCCTGCCTTCACTCTTGGTGTCATTGGTGGCTGACTGGCTAGTGTGTTTGGGCTTCTTTCTTTGCAGGTGCTGTCATCTCCGGTGTGTGCTTTGGCCTGCTGCCTGAATAGGAGCCATCACTTGCCCCTCGTTTGTTTTGCATTCCTGCCTTTGTGGGTACAGGTGTTTCTATGGGTGATTCGGGTGTTTGGATTCCTGCCTTCACTCTTGGTGTCATTGGTGGCTGACTGGCTAGTGTGTTTGGGCTTCTTTCTTTGCAGGTGCTGTCATCTCCGGTGTGTGCTTTGGCCTGCTGCCTGAATAGGAGCCATCACTTGCCCCTCGTTTGTTTTGCATTCCTGCCTTTGTGGGTACAGGTGTTTCTATGGGTGATTCGGGTGTTTGGATTCCTGCCTTCACTCTTGGTGTCATTGGTGGCTGACTGGCTAGTGTGTTTGGGCTTCTTTCTTTGCAGGTGCTGTCATCTCCGGTGTGTGCTTTGGCCTGCTGCCTGAATAGGAGCCATCACTTGCCCCTCGTTTGTTTTGCATTCCTGCCTTTGTGGGTACAGGTGTTTCTATGGGTGATTCGGGTGTTTGGATTCCTGCCTTCACTGCTGGTGTCATTGGTGGCTGACTGGCTAGTGTGTTTGGACTTCTGTCTTTGCAGGTGCTGTCATCTCTGGTGCGGGCTTTGGACTGCTGCCTGAATAGGCGCCATCACTTGCCCCTCGTTTGTTTTGCATTCCTGCCTTTGTAGGTACAGGTGTTTCTATGGGTGATTCGGGTGTTTGGATTCCTGCCTTCACTCTTGGTGTCATTGGTGGCTGACTGGCTAGTGTGTTTGGGCTTCTTTCTTTGCAGGTGCTGTCATCTCTGGTGCGTGCTTTGGACTGCTGCCTGAATAGGCGCCATCCCTTGCCCCTCGTTTGTTTTGCATTCCTGCCTTTGTAGGTACGGGTGTTTCTATGGGTGATTCGGGTGTTTGGATTCCTGCCTTCACTCTTGGTGTCATTGGTGGCTGACTGGCTAGTGTGTTTGGGCTTCTTTCTTTGCAGGTGCTGTCATCTATGGTGTGTGCTTTGGACTGCTGCCTGAATAGGAGCCATCACTTGCCCCTCGTTTGTTTTGCATTCCTGCCTTTGTGGGTACGGGTGTTTCTATGGGTGATTCGGGTGTTTGGATTCCTGCCTTCACTCTTGGTGTCATTGGTGGCTGACTGGCTAGTGTGTTTGGGCTTCTTTCTTTGCAGGTGCTGTCATCTCTGGTGCGTGCTTTGGACTGCTGCCTGAATAGGCGCCATCCCTTGCCCCTCGTTTGTTTTGCATTCCTGCCTTTGTAGGTACGGGTGTTTCTATGGGTGATTCGGGTGTTTGGATTCCTGCCTTCACTGTTGGTGTCATTGGTGGCTGACTGGCTAGTGTGTTTGGGCTTCTTTCTTTGCAGGTGCTGTCATCTATGGTGTGTGCTTTGGCCTGCTGCCTGACTAGGAGCCATCACTTGTCCCTCATTTGTTTTGCATTCCTGCCTTTGTAGGTACGGGTGTTTCTATGGGTGATTCGGGTGTTTGGATTCCTGCCTTCACTCTTGGTGTCATTGGTGGCTGACTGGCTAGTGTGTTTGGGCTTCTTTCTTTGCAGGTTCTGTCATCTATGGTGTGTGCTTTGGCCTGCTGCCTGACTAGGAGCCATCACTTGTCCCTCATTTGTTTTGCATTCCTGCCTTTGTAGGTACGGGTGTTTCTATGGGTGATTCGGGTGTTTGGATTCCTGCCTTCACTCTTGGTGTCATTGGTGGCTGACTGGCTAGTGTGTTTGGGCTTCTTTCTTTGCAGGTGCTGTCATCTATGGTGTGTGCTTTGGCCTGCTGCCTGACTAGGAGCCATCACTTGTCCCTCATTTGTTTTGCATTCCTGCCTTTGTAGGTACGGGTGTTTCTATGGGTGATTCGGGTGTTTGGATTCCTGCCTTCACTGTTGGTGTCATTGGTGGCTGACTGGCTAGTGTGTTTGGGCTTCTTTCTTTGCAGGTGCTGTCATCTATGGTGTGTGCTTTGGCCTGCTGCCTGACTAGGAGCCATCACTTGTCCCTCATTTGTTTTGCATTCCTGCCTTTGTAGGTACGGGTGTTTCTATGGGTGATTCGGGTGTTTGGATTCCTGCCTTCACTCTTGGTGTCATTGGTGGCTGACTGGCTAGTGTGTTTGGGCTTCTTTCTTTGCAGGTTCTGTCATCTATGGTGTGTGCTTTGGCCTGCTGCCTGACTAGGAGCCATCACTTGTCCCTCATTTGTTTTGCATTCCTGCCTTTGTAGGTACGGGTGTTTCTATGGGTGATTCGGGTGTTTGGATTCCTGCCTTCACTCTTGGTGTCATTGGTGGCTGACTGGCTAGTGTGTTTGGGCTTCTTTCTTTGCAGGTGCTGTCATCTATGGTGTGTGCTTTGGCCTGCTGCCTGACTAGGAGCCATCACTTGTCCCTCATTTGTTTTGCATTCCTGCCTTTGTAGGTACGGGTGTTTCTATGGGTGATTCGGGTGTTTGGATTCCTGCCTTCACTCTTGGTGTCATTGGTGGCTGACTGGCTAGTGTGTTTGGGCTTCTTTCTTTGCAGGTTCTGTCATCTATGGTGTGTGCTTTGGCCTGCTGCCTGACTAGGAGCCATCACTTGTCCCTCATTTGTTTTGCATTCCTGCCTTTGTAGGTACGGGTGTTTCTATGGGTGATTCGGGTGTTTGGATTCCTGCCTTCACTCTTGGTGTCATTGGTGGCTGACTGGCTAGTGTGTTTGGGCTTCTTTCTTTGCAGGTTCTGTCATCTATGGTGTGTGCTTTGGCCTGCTGCCTGACTAGGAGCCATCACTTGTCCCTCATTTGTTTTGCATTCCTGCCTTTGTAGGTACGGGTGTTTCTATGGGTGATTCGGGTGTTTGGATTCCTGCCTTCACTCTTGGTGTCATTGGTGGCTGACTGGCTAGTGTGTTTGGGCTTCTTTCTTTGCAGGTGCTGTCATCTCTGGTGTGTGCTTTGGCCTGCTGCCTGAATAGGAGCCATCACTTGCCCCTCGTTTGTTTTGCATTCCTGCCTTTGTGGGTACAGGTGTTTCTATGGGTGATTCGGGTGTTTGGATTCCTGCCTTCACTCTTGGTGTCATTGGTGGCTGACTGGCTAGTGTGTTTGGGCTTCTTTCTTTGCAGGTGCTGTCATCTCCGGTGTGTGCTTTGGCCTGCTGCCTGAATAGGAGCCATCACTTGCCCCTCGTTTGTTTTGCATTCCTGCCTTTGTGGGTACAGGTGTTTCTATGGGTGATTCGGGTGTTTGGATTCCTGCCTTCACTCTTGGTGTCATTGGTGGCTGACTGGCTAGTGTGTTTGGGCTTCTTTCTTTGCAGGTGCTGTCATCTCCGGTGTGTGCTTTGGCCTGCTGCCTGAATAGGAGCCATCACTTGCCCCTCGTTTGTTTTGCATTCCTGCCTTTGTGGGTACAGATGTTTCTATGGGTGATTCGGGTGTTTGGATTCCTGCCTTCACTCTTGGTGTCATTGGTGGCTGACTGGCTAGTGTGTTTGGGCTTCTTTCTTTGCAGGTGCTGTCATCTCCGGTGTGTGCTTTGGCCTGCTGCCTGAATAGGAGCCATCACTTGCCCCTCGTTTGTTTTGCATTCCTGCCTTTGTGGGTACAGGTGTTTCTATGGGTGATTCGGGTGTTTGGATTCCTGCCTTCACTGCTGGTGTCATTGGTGGCTGACTGGCTAGTGTGTTTGGACTTCTGTCTTTGCAGGTGCTGTCATCTCTGGTGCGGGCTTTGGACTGCTGCCTGAATAGGCGCCATCACTTGCCCCTCGTTTGTTTTGCATTCCTGCCTTTGTAGGTACAGGTGTTTCTATGGGTGATTCGGGTGTTTGGATTCCTGCCTTCACTCTTGGTGTCATTGGTGGCTGACTGGCTAGTGTGTTTGGGCTTCTTTCTTTGCAGGTGCTGTCATCTCTGGTGCGTGCTTTGGACTGCTGCCTGAATAGGCGCCATCCCTTGCCCCTCGTTTGTTTTGCATTCCTGCCTTTGTAGGTACGGGTGTTTCTATGGGTGATTCGGGTGTTTGGATTCCTGCCTTCACTCTTGGTGTCATTGGTGGCTGACTGGCTAGTGTGTTTGGGCTTCTTTCTTTGCAGGTGCTGTCATCTATGGTGTGTGCTTTGGACTGCTGCCTGAATAGGAGCCATCACTTGCCCCTCGTTTGTTTTGCATTCCTGCCTTTGTGGGTACGGGTGTTTCTATGGGTGATTCGGGTGTTTGGATTCCTGCCTTCACTCTTGGGGTCATTGGTGGCTGACTGGCTAGTGTTTTTGGGCTTCTTTCTTTGCAGGTGCTGTCATCTCTGGTGCGTGCTTTGGACTGCTGCCTGAATAGGCGCCATCCCTTGCCCCTCGTTTGTTTTGCATTCCTGCCTTTGTGGGTACAGATGTTTCTATGGGTGATTCGGGTGTTTGGATTCCTGCCTTCACTCTTGGTGTCATTGGTGGCTGACTGGCTAGTGTGTTTGGGCTTCTTTCTTTGCAGGTGCTGTCATCTCCGGTGTGTGCTTTGGCCTGCTGCCTGAATAGGAGCCATCACTTGCCCCTCGTTTGTTTTGCATTCCTGCCTTTGTGGGTACAGGTGTTTCTATGGGTGATTCGGGTGTTTGGATTCCTGCCTTCACTGCTGGTGTCATTGGTGGCTGACTGGCTAGTGTGTTTGGACTTCTGTCTTTGCAGGTGCTGTCATCTCTGGTGCGGGCTTTGGACTGCTGCCTGAATAGGCGCCATCACTTGCCCCTCGTTTGTTTTGCATTCCTGCCTTTGTAGGTACAGGTGTTTCTATGGGTGATTCGGGTGTTTGGATTCCTGCCTTCACTCTTGGTGTCATTGGTGGCTGACTGGCTAGTGTGTTTGGGCTTCTTTCTTTGCAGGTGCTGTCATCTCTGGTGCGTGCTTTGGACTGCTGCCTGAATAGGCGCCATCCCTTGCCCCTCGTTTGTTTTGCATTCCTGCCTTTGTAGGTACGGGTGTTTCTATGGGTGATTCGGGTGTTTGGATTCCTGCCTTCACTCTTGGTGTCATTGGTGGCTGACTGGCTAGTGTGTTTGGGCTTCTTTCTTTGCAGGTGCTGTCATCTATGGTGTGTGCTTTGGACTGCTGCCTGAATAGGAGCCATCACTTGCCCCTCGTTTGTTTTGCATTCCTGCCTTTGTGGGTACGGGTGTTTCTATGGGTGATTCGGGTGTTTGGATTCCTGCCTTCACTCTTGGGGTCATTGGTGGCTGACTGGCTAGTGTGTTTGGGCTTCTTTCTTTGCAGGTGCTGTCATCTCTGGTGCGTGCTTTGGACTGCTGCCTGAATAGGCGCCATCCCTTGCCCCTCGTTTGTTTTGCATTCCTGCCTTTGTAGGTACGGGTGTTTCTATGGGTGATTCGGGTGTTTGGATTCCTGCCTTCACTGTTGGTGTCATTGGTGGCTGACTGGCTAGTGTGTTTGGGCTTCTTTCTTTGCAGGTGCTGTCATCTATGGTGTGTGCTTTGGCCTGCTGCCTGACTAGGAGCCATCACTTGTCCCTCATTTGTTTTGCATTCCTGCCTTTGTAGGTACGGGTGTTTCTATGGGTGATTCGGGTGTTTGGATTCCTGCCTTCACTCTTGGTGTCATTGGTGGCTGACTGGCTAGTGTGTTTGGGCTTCTTTCTTTGCAGGTTCTGTCATCTATGGTGTGTGCTTTGGCCTGCTGCCTGACTAGGAGCCATCACTTGTCCCTCATTTGTTTTGCATTCCTGCCTTTGTAGGTACGGGTGTTTCTATGGGTGATTCGGGTGTTTGGATTCCTGCCTTCACTCTTGGTGTCATTGGTGGCTGACTGGCTAGTGTGTTTGGGCTTCTTTCTTTGCAGGTGCTGTCATCTATGGTGTGTGCTTTGGCCTGCTGCCTGACTAGGAGCCATCACTTGTCCCTCATTTGTTTTGCATTCCTGCCTTTGTAGGTACGGGTGTTTCTATGGGTGATTCGGGTGTTTGGATTCCTGCCTTCACTCTTGGTGTCATTGGTGGCTGACTGGCTAGTGTGTTTGGGCTTCTTTCTTTGCAGGTTCTGTCATCTATGGTGTGTGCTTTGGCCTGCTGCCTGACTAGGAGCCATCACTTGTCCCTCATTTGTTTTGCATTCCTGCCTTTGTAGGTACGGGTGTTTCTATGGGTGATTCGGGTGTTTGGATTCCTGCCTTCACTCTTGGTGTCATTGGTGGCTGACTGGCTAGTGTGTTTGGGCTTCTTTCTTTGCAGGTTCTGTCATCTATGGTGTGTGCTTTGGCCTGCTGCCTGACTAGGAGCCATCACTTGTCCCTCATTTGTTTTGCATTCCTGCCTTTGTAGGTACGGGTGTTTCTATGGGTGATTCGGGTGTTTGGATTCCTGCCTTCACTCTTGGTGTCATTGGTGGCTGACTGGCTAGTGTGTTTGGGCTTCTTTCTTTGCAGGTTCTGTCATCTATGGTGTGTGCTTTGGCCTGCTGCCTGACTAGGAGCCATCACTTGTCCCTCATTTGTTTTGCATTCCTGCCTTTGTAGGTACGGGTGTTTCTATGGGTGATTCGGGTGTTTGGATTCCTGCCTTCACTCTTGGTGTCATTGGTGGCTGACTGGCTAGTGTGTTTGGGCTTCTTTCTTTGCAGGTTCTGTCATCTATGGTGTGTGCTTTGGCCTGCTGCCTGACTAGGAGCCATCACTTGTCCCTCATTTGTTTTGCATTCCTGCCTTTGTAGGTACGGGTGTTTCTATGGGTGATTCGGGTGTTTGGATTCCTGCCTTCACTGCTGGTGTCATTGGTGGCTGACTGGCTAGTGTGTTTGGACTTCTTTCTTTGCAGGTGCTGTTTTTCATGCATTCAGCATCTTCACAGCGCTTCTGGTTTGCCTGTTTACCAAGTGAGGGCTGTTGTGATTGGGTCAGCATCTTGTTTGCAGCCATGACGTGTGATGTACACACGCGAAAGCAGTGCGGTCATTCCTCTGAGTGCAATTGGTGTAAAGCAATAAGTTGCCTGTGAAAGTCTGGTTGCAATAGATTAACTTGCCAGGTCTAGTTTAGATGGAATTTATGTTTGGCAAGTCGACTTTGATGTATTTGCAGTGTGGTGTGTGAAGTAACAGCCGCCTCTTCTCATTGGTTGGCCACTATTGCTCCACGTGAGTTTTCCCGCTCGCGGATGATTCCATGCTCTGTTGGTGCATTTCGTTATCTCTACTTCTAACACAGAGGTCTTCAAACTGTCTGGGTGGGGTTCTGGGGGGTGCTTAATTGATTGGGGCCATTAAATATGATGGGGTTGCCCTGTGTCCCTCAGAACCTGGGTATACAGATACAAACTACAAAGAGTTCTGACGGATGACAAAATTCTTCATCAATACTGCCCATTCAACATTAGTTTCGAACGGTCAAGAAATGATCCCTTCAAAGGAGAATATCAACCTTCTTTGAAAGATAAATCAAAGCAGAAAGAGAAACCACAACACAAAGATCATTTTCTAATTTGATATTTTCATTGTCATATATCTAACATTGTTACACTTTTGTTTGTAAATGATCAGCTGCCCATTACACATAAAATGCATACAATAAATCACACAAACATATACATAGTGAAAATGACATTTTCCCAGTGTTCACACACAACGCCTGAGATAATGAAAACATATACTGTCAAATGTCCAAGGGAATTCTTATATCTTTGTTTTTTATCATAGGATAGCTGACGTAGGACACAAAACAATGTTGTCAATGTTTCGAACCTAAGATCAGGTGCTAATGACTATGCATCCAACTGGGTCTTCCTCAGGACTAAAAAGGTAACAAACCAGAGGACAGCCCTCAAAAGATGTAATCAGGAACACAGGAGTCATGACAGGAAGCTGAAAGACATAAGTGAAATAAGAACGTGATGTGAGCTTTTTACAGAGGTAGAGAATTATCAGAGAAAGAGATGGTGAGGCAGAGAGATCTATGAAGAAAGAGGTTGAATGGGATAGTTGAGATTGAGAGGATGAGCTAAAGCGGAGGGTGTCCAGACAGAGATATGAGCTTGTGTGTGATAGAAATAAAGAAGATGGTGTTAGAGAGAAAGGGGTAGATGTAGAGAATTAGAGGTAGCCGAAAATTAGTAAGATATTTAGAGAAGTGAGGGAAAGGGAACACACATCGAATGAGAGAAAGGGGAGGTGGAGAGGTGAGGTAGCGAACTAATGGTGAGGTAAATTGAGAGGTTAGGAAGTGAGAGGGAGTGACTGGGAAAAGAGGTGATGTTGTGAACACGATATGATGTGCAGAAAAATGAGACAGAAAGGTGAGGGGAGTGGTGAGAGAGAGAAAGGGCCGACAGGTAGAGAGTGGCAAGGGACAGGAAAAAAGTGACAGAGGTGAGATGAAGATAGACTTGAGGGGGGATATTTACAATAAAATGTCGGAGCGCGGTGTTACTCCAAAATTGGTAACGCCGTGCTCCGCTATTTCTTAAATGCAGGGATGCACCACATTTACAAAAATATGGCGCACCCCTGCATTTCCCCTAGCGCTGGCACTAAAAATGCAGCCTAGCTCCAGCTTAACGCCACCTTGTAAACATGGGGAAGAGAGCAGCGCCATCAGAGCCTCAGAAAAAATGACGCTCCGGTGGCGTTAGAAGTTTGTAAATATGCCCGAGGTTGTGTGAAAAGTGAAGTAGTTAGAGGAGAGCTACAGGGAGGTCAAATGAAAAAAGAGCAGTGAGGTGCAGAAGTGGGGTGACGTGTAGGTAGAAACATGGTGTTGAGAGCGACAGATATAGGTAAAGATGTAGGCACAGAGTGACATTGAGAGGGGCAAGGTAAGGAGAGAGAGGTAGTTGGAGATTAGGTCGAGTGAGGTATAGTTGGCATATTGAGAGTGGTGAGGTATAGAAAGCTGACATGGAGCAAGAAGATGAAGGTACATACAGAAGTAGAGATAGAGAAAGAGGTTTAGAGAGAGGGTTTATGTAGAAGGGTTGAGGTAACTTAGAAGAGCAGACACAGGAAGATTATTTTAGATTTAACTGACACCTACTGCTTGAGTGTGTGAGGGTAAAGACTGGAAACCAGGCAGTCCCTCTAAGAGGCAGATTTGTTATTTCTTAGTACACATAGCACAGCAACCAGAGTTGCTGCCTGCTTTGTACCAGGCGGAGTAAGCAGCGCCAATGGCCTGCTGCTGCTTACCACCCCCGCACTGGCGCACAAAAAGGCTGCGTAGCACCATGCGCACCCTTTACACCATGGAGCAGAGGTGAGTGCATGCTGTCCTGCGCAGGATTCACTCTGAAACCTACCATTCCTGTACAGAATTCTAAACCTAGACAACTCTTAAACATTCCACACAGTGTATATTTCCAGTACAGTGCAGCACACATGCAGTGTGTAGAATGTTTGGCAAAATGAAAACAGCTCTTCATGTGAACGCCTGCTCCACGCAGGCATTATTATGTACACAAAGCTTAGTCTGGCTATCGTGGTAGATTGGGCTTTGCATCAGAACCTATGGGTGCTTGAGCTAATCAGTTTCAGTTTTTATTTCTTTATTTCGGTCGATTTGGCCATAAAAGATACAATGGTACAATATCAACATAAAACATCCACTACATATTAAAATCATTACTAAAACCCATAAAATCAGTATACATGGCATTTCTAATCACGAGGGACAGTTGCAGTTCATTACAACAATAATCAATCTTTTAATAATTTGGTCCTTATCCGCCACATAGCCGTTAAAAATTTGGCAATTGCAAAGACTATGTGGGGAGCGGTACTCGTTTTCAATATTCTATACGAGTGCAGGTGGCTCCTTATACCCAAATTTCTGCAAAGTGGAGCTAACCAGTATTTCCTTGGTCTATTCTAGGCTGGGCAAAAGAACAGAAGGTGAATTTCCTCCTCATCATGGATGCAGCACCCTGGACAAATTTTATCATCCCTCTTTGTCCATTTGTAGGTAAAGGTTTTGATGGGCAAGGTCCCTAACCTCCATTGAATGAACAATTTTCTTGATATAATGGGGAAGATAATGTCCATAAACCCTTCAAACTGATATGAATCCTTGGAAGCCAAAAATCGATCAGTCAGAATACCTTTGTTGGATGCAGAGACCAAGGAAGCAAGACTTTTCTCCTTATGTATCCCCACAAGACTTTTTCGTGAAACCCTATGACAGCCTTGTTCAGGGAACTCCCATAATTCAGGGAGTCCCAACCGATAGAGTTCTTTCTTTATAAAGGCCAACCACGGGATTTTGTCACACTGGTTCAAATTCATTACATGAGTGAGCTCTTGCCTGTAATGTACAAGCTCACCAGTGGACCAAAGCCTGTGCCAAAATCTTAAAGGCATTAATTCCAGGTCATCTCTTATAGAGGGTAAACCCATATCTAATCTTAGGGGGAAAAGGGGTGTACCACGAGGAAGGGCAAGAAGACGCCTAAGAAAATTATTTTCTACATTAACAATTTCTACCCCCGCTTTATACCCCCATAGTTCTCCACCATAAGATGCGGCCGCTTTAGCTTGGGTTTTATACACTTCCACTGCCGGACTAATGGGTTTATAAGTGGAAGTGTTTACAACCTTCAAAATTCCCCCAGACAATTGGGACAGCTTTAGCCGACTTCTTGCTATTTGGGGTTCCCATGATAAATTCTCATGGAGAGTTACCCCCAAGTACTGGAAAGTTTTTACCCTCTCCAATCTTACTGAACTCAAAGATGGCTTGGGTCTAGTTTTGGATGATGGATTGAATATCATGAACTTGGTCTTCTCTGTGTTGATCTCTAGACCATATTGACTACAGAAAAGACCAAATCCATCTAAAATCCGTTGGATCCCCATCGGGGATTTTGAAAGCAGGAGGGTATCGTCCGCAAACATAATGGCTGGTACCCTCCTGCCTGCCAAGGATGGAGCATCATTGTCCCCAATGGTGTCAAGATGGAATATGACATTATTGACATAGAGGCAAAACAGGGTTGGCGCCAAAACGCAACCCTGTCTTACCCCTCTAAGGACTGGGAATTTTGATGACAATGCTCTTTCCCTCCCACACCTGACCTGAGCAAAGTTGTTCTCGTGGAGCCTAGTTATGGCATTTAATAGATGGATCGGAACGCCCAGCTCCTTTAGGACCTCCCATAATTTCTTACGGGGAACCAGGTCAAAGGCTGACCTCAGGTCCACGAACACCATGTACAGCCTCCCCCTCTCGATACTCACGGTTTTCCAGTAGAGGAGAACGAGACGGAAGATCTGGTCCATGGTGGACGTGTTTTTCCTGAAGCCAGCCTGAAGGGGGCTAAGGATTTTATTTTCCTCCATCCAATCTGAAAGGTGGTTCAGGAGGAGGCGAGAATAGATTTTTTGGGGAACATCTATGAGGCTAATCGGCCTGTAGTTGGCCGGGAGAAGAGGAGAGCCCTTTTTAAAAATAGGCACTATCTCTGCCCCCAGCCAAGTACAGGGGATCTCCATTCCTCCCGCTATGGAATTAAAGAGGATGAGGAAATAAGGGCCCCAGATCTCTGGATGGAGGCGAAAGAGATCACCAGGCAATCTATCGAGACCTGGGGCCTTCCCCCTCGCCAAACCCTCTATTGCACTGACCACCTCACCAAGGGTAAATTCCAGTCCAGCTACAGGAATAGATAAAACAGTGGAGGCTGCATCATTGGCAAATCCAAATGTTTCTTGATACAATTGGCCAAAGTGGGCCTCCCAAACACAAGCTGCAATGTTTGGCTCCACCGCAGCTTTTGGTTCTCCTGCACCGGTATTTACCAAGGACCAGAATTTTCTCGGGTCCCTCGCTTCTAATGCTAATGTGAGGTCCTGCCATCTATTCCAATCCGACGCGCTAGTGCCATAGCTTTCCTATAGTTCCGCCTGAGCTCAGTAACCTTGCCCTTATCAGAACCTGTTTTTATTGTATTTATTAGTTCTGACTTAATCTTTTTGCAAGATGAATTGTACCAGGTTGGGGTTCGAGTCTTTTTTTTTCGCAGAGGTACCACTGGGTAAAAAACTTCGCCTAAAGCTCCCACTAGGTCTTCATGAATTGAGGCTAACTTCTCATTGAATTCCAAGGGTCTTGGCTGAGTAATTAGTACTTCCAATTCTTTTAGCTTGGGGAGTGCTATCTGATAAATTTTACTTATAGTCTCTTCTGAGCTTGCCAATTTCCCCCATTTGACCCTACGTCTATTGGAGCTGAGAACCAGATTCCCAAGATCATCACTAGACTCGGCGGAGAGTGATCCACCAGCACATATGGGATGCACCATATCCAGTAGAAGTGCGTTGTGGTCACTGTCCGTTCTTGTTATTACTCTGAAGTCCTGGACCTTAGACCAAAGGCCGGTATCTACAAAGATATAATCCAACCTAGATTCATGGTCCTTCCTGTTAAAGGTGCAAGATGAAGGGATATCAGAGGTGGTACGGCCGTTACAGACCCTTAGGGAAAAATTTAATGTTAAGGACATGATTTGTACAGCGAGAGGGGACCAAGATTTAACATGGGGAGATTGACATGGCGGGACACCCCAGAAGTCATCTTCAGCCATAAGGGCACCTTCCTTTAGACCTTCCAAGGGTTCAAAGTGGCAATTGAAATCACCACCCATCACTATCTTGTAGTCATTAGGGAGATGACCCAAAAAACACGAAAGATAGTCTAGTGTGGGGGATTCCATGGCCACACTAACTGGGCGGGAATACACATTAATAATTGCTAAATTTAAAACATTAGGCCACTTGAGTAGGACACACTGTATGTCCTGCGAGAGCGTTGGTACACTCTCCGCGTTACACCCAATGTGACTGGCTACCCAAATCGCCAAACCACCAGATGGCCTCCCTTTGCCAGTCCAGATTGCTTTAATTTCAAACACTGCGTATCCTACTCTGCACAGCGGTTCCCTCGCCCAGGTCTCTTGAAAAAGGCAGATATCACTATTGCCTATTAGGGAGTCCCAATCACTTGTGTATAATTTATTAGCAATGCCCGCCACATTCCAAGAAAGAACCTTTAGGGTTTCAACTGGAGGATCTAATCCTAATCCCCCAGTTTTCTCCAGTGCAGTGTCCGATGTTAAAGCTATGGTATTTCCAAAATAGGTGGAACAATAGGGGCAGTGATGGAAGCAGGCGGGACTATCAATGTTAAATTATTATTATTATTACCCAGTAAACTCGGGAGTGAATTAGTTACTTGACCATGGGAGCTAGTGGATGTTAAATTCTCCCATCGGAGGGCATCAAATTCTCGGGTGGTGATATCTGTCTCACCTCTCACGATCCCCTGTCCCTTATAAAGTCAATCTACCTGGTCAAGACAACTATATCTATTAGGGTGTGTATAGTTGCCGTAGTTGGTAAAAACATTGCGAGTGGGCCTAAATCTAGACCCATCGTCAACAAATCCCACCCGGGTCCAACCGTCATCCCTACTCATAATCGAGTCACATGTGTTGGGGTAGAAATGTGACAGATGGACCAATTCAATAGATGTAGCTCCTGTGCTCCCAAGCCAGTTGCAGATGTAAGACACAACATTCGGGTTCTTAAAACTTACAATTATGCAGTCCCCCACGCTTTTCTTATCGGTATATCCAACCCATGGAACCCTTCTGACCATAAGGATTTCTCCTCTGAGATTAGGTGGTAAAGGCCTGTGGATGTTTAGCCAGCTAATAACCTTTTTACGTAAGTCATAGGGTTCCGCCACATTACCGCGGAGCACAGGTACCCCCTTCAAGACCACAGTATAAACTGCCGCCTCCGGGGGCAGATTAACTATTTTTCGCCAGTTGTGGGGGCTAGCTTGCCGGGATGAGCAGTTTATTGCATCATTTGCTGGTTTCTCCTGGCCAGATGTAAAGGCCGGGGCAGCTAAATTCGACCTCCTAACGGTTACTATCGGGGTTGTTGCCTAGATGGAGATACAGGAGCAGGTTTTGACAAGGGGACTGAAATAATGTTTTCTAAGGGAATAGCTGTTGGGAGTGCAGGGGGCAGAGTAACTGGATTAGTAAGTGTGTGAGAAGTCCCAGCAATAGTCCCATGAGCTCCATGCGCACTTGCTCTTTGGCCTGCTACTAAATCTAAAAGTCCCTTTCGCAAGTCCAATAAACACATTTCCATGTTAGCCAAACGGTCTTCCAGGGGAGTAAGCATTTCCCTCAGTAGAGTGCGAAGACCTGGCAGAGTGAGATCCTCCACCCCTGCTGAGATATGTTGACTAGGGAGAATTTTTGCCGAAGTCTGGTGGGACAAAGCCCTTGTTTTACGAGACAAATTTAGCCCTTTATTAACTGGATCCGGTTGGTTTCCCTCACCCCTAGAATTAGGTTTGGAAGCCTTAGGTTTTCTACCCCCTGTCGTATAGGCCCTTTTTTTCCTTTTCAAAGTAGCTCCCTCCTTCTCTCCCTGTAGTAGCTGCATGGGCTCCCTGTCAATACTTATATTCATATTAGAGACACCTCCTTCAGCATTAGTTTGGGGTAAGGAAACCTTACATGTTGGAAGGGGTAATATGCTGAGCTCTACAGTGGCAGAGATATCACAATCAGTAGTGGGAGTAACAGAGCAGTTAGGGTCAGGTGAGGCTGATAAAACAGGCATGCCATTTATCCCCCCTGAGACTACTGATGTACAATTAGGCGTCTGTACAGGAGTAATGGCATGAGCAAGGGGTCCCAAAGAAGATCTCCTAACCCAATCGATTTCTTGCGAGATGCTCCTTTCGAGGATAGTGATCTCATCAGTGAGAAGGGACCCCGCTTTGGCAAAGTACGTATCCAGAGTACCTGTTGTCCTCCCGGTTGCCAAAGCGCTTTTGCTCCTCGTTTCTCTGGTCGTCATGGTCACACACACAGCTCCGGATAAGGTAGGGACTTTAGGCAAGGGATGGGGGCCCAAGCCCTAACTCGCCCGTTCTCGAACGGCCTCAAACGGCCCGCTCTTTGCCCGGTCTTCGCCCCGTACGTCGTTCCGCGCGCGTCCCGCTAGCGCGTGTGCTCAGGGCGTTTAAAATAGGAAGCAAGTGAAGAGGAGGAGGAGCGGGCGGGAAGAGGCCCCAGCTGCAGCGGTGATGTCGTCGCTAAGCAGGCTGGTCCTCGCAGTCCCGCCGGCAAGAAGACCACTCAGCACAGGCTCCCAGGGGACAGGCAGAGTCCGATATTGCAGGATTAGTGGCCCAAGAATGTCCAAACAACTCCGTGGTCAAAGTAGCAGTGGCGAGCGGCTCCCGCGAAGCGGGGGCCGCGAGTCTTAAATAATGGCGATGGGAGGAGCGGGCGGGAAGAGGCCCCAGCTGCAGCGGTGATGTCGTCGCTAAGCAGGCTGGTCCTCGCAGTCCCGCCGGCAAGAAGACCACTCAGCACAGGCTCCCAGGGGACAGGCAGAGTCCGATATTGCAGGATTAGTGGCCCAAGAATGTCCAAACAACTCCGTGGTCAAAGTAGCAGCGGCGAGCTAATCTGCCAAAGTTACACTCATGTGACGCCACCTTGATGCAAAGTGATGCAAAGCAGAGCAAAGTGCTATTTGCGCTGGGTAAAGGCCCCTTTCCAGCGCAAAATGTGTTTTGCTTTGAAAAGTAAATACCCTGGCAAGAGTTTGAGCTGCTTTGCATTACTTTGTGCCAGCGTACAGTCTAATAAATCTGCTCCTATGTTTCTATTAGATATGCTCAGCAGTCAAATTAGAAAAAAAGCAGTTTTTAAGAGCAACATGATTATGGCAGGAATTTCGAATGCCCCATTCATTTTAACTAGGGGCCATTGGAGTGTGGGGGCCCTGGGCAATTCCCCACTTTTCTCATGCTTTAAAACACCTCTGCCAAAGACTCAACAAAAATTGCAACTGTTTGAAAATTGCCCCAACCCTGTACGGTGATTCTTTTTGACAACTAAATGGTGGTGCTGGTAACAATGGTGGTAATGGTGGTAATGGTGGTGGTGGTGTGTGTATTGTGCGGTACAAAAGGGAGAGAGGATCAGAGAACAAGAGGGGTGTGAAAGAGAAGGAAGATTGTAAAAGGAGCATAAGTTATGTGAGAAGTTGAAGTAAGAGGGGTTTGACAGTTAAAGGAGAACTTGCGAAAGGGGAAACTCTGTGCATATGATGAGAGTTTTTCCTTGAGAGATTAAGGGCTTGATTTAGACCTCAGGAGACGGGTTACTCCCTCACAACGGTGATGAATATCCCATCCGCCGAAATATAAACCTATTTTTGTCCTAAGGGATTTGTATTTCGGCACCACCGTTGTGATGGAGTAACCCGTCCGATGGGGTCTAAATCAGGCCCTAGGATGCAAACATGTGCAAGAGAGTGGGTTGGTAAGAGGAGTGTGTGGTACAGAAATAAAAATCTTACAGATAAAGGTGTGATAAGAAGTTGAGACTATAAGAGGTGAAAGGAAGCTGAGAAACACGGTGTTATGTTTAGAAGGAAGCAGATTGTGTGCATGTGAGGTGAGCTTGATGAACGTGAAAGTATGAGAGAAAGAACAGGGTGTCATTATGAAGAGAGTTGAGGCATGCACATGAAGAGCATGAGATACACTGAGAGAGGTTTTTTAGGACAAAGCTAGGGAAGGGGATAGGAAAGGGGAAGGTGTGGGTAGTATACATTTAAGAGGAATGAAAGTGAATAACAGAGAAGAGATCAAGAGAAGAGGTGTGACAAAGTTAAGACTATGCGTGACATAGAATTGAGGACATGGCTGGAGCAATACCGTTGGTAGGCAAAACTAGGTTGATGCCTAGGGCGTCGCCATCACAAGTTATCATATTGCCAGTACAAACTGCAAATGTGGCATTGCTGCTTGACCAACTGGCACAGAAAAATGCGCCTTCATCTAATCAGGCAAACTTCTGTGCACTCTACATAGGCAGTGGAAGGGAGACAGTAGGAGATGGAACTAAAAGAAGGTGGGTATGAAATAGACTAGAGAGCGGAAAAAATTAGAACAGCATGACATTAATGTGTCTAAGTGTAGGCTGAAAGAGAAGAGTGTGAGAGGGAGGTGTTAATGAAGTGTGAGTGAGGTCAGAGTGAGAGAAGAGGTTAATAGAGAAATGAATGTGTAGCAAGAGGAAGATGAGAAGAGATAGGTAAACTAAGGCTGAAGTGGTGAACACAAGAGCAGGAGAGGAAGAGAGTGAACGAGAAAAAGAGGCAAGGACTGAGAGAATAGACAGAGAATGGCGATAGAAAGAAGGAATTGTCTTGATAGTCAGACAGAGAATAGTGAGAGAAAGAAGGGACGTTATAGATAGAGGGGGAATCTAGAGAGCAGAGGGGGCAGGGAAGGCAGAGAACATAATCGGTGTATAGAGAGGCGCTTTTTATGTTTTTGACCTCTGAAACATCTGGGGCCAGATGTACGACCCTTTTTAGCAGTTGCAAATGGGAAATCTGCGTATGTATTGTGGTATGCACAAACCCTATTTTGTGAGTCGGCAACCTATTACAGACTCACAAAATAGAGTTTGCTAGTTGCTATTAGGAAGGGGAATGCCAAGGGCGTCCCTTCCTAAGAGTGAGTTGCACTGGTCTGTACAATTGTTTGGCGACCGCAAATGAGGTCGCAAAACAATCGCAGTTACCCCCTACTTCAAGTAGGTGTTAAGCCAGTCGCAAACAGAAGGGGGTCCACAGGAGACCCCTTCTGCTTCGTGAATGTATGCAAAAATATTTTTTAAGAGCAGACAGTGGTCCCACGGACCACTGCCTACTCTTAAACATTGAAAAGAAAACATTTCATTTTTTTTTTTAAACGCATCCCGTTTTCCTTCAAGGAAAACGGGCTGCATTTGGAAAAAACAAGCTGCTTTATTTAAAAAAGCAATACCAAAGGGGATGATGGACGAAGCGTTTGAGCAAATCAAACACTCACCCCCAGTCAACTGACCTGGGTTTGGTGGAGGGAGCTAAAGAATGATGACGGATTAAACCCAGATCAGTTGACTGGGGGTGAGTGTTTGATTTGCTCAAACGGTCCGTCCCTCATCCCCTTTGGTATCGCTTTATTTAAAAAAGCAAGCAAAGACATGGTTGTCTGCTGTCCCCAGCAGGCCACCATCCCTGTGATATGTGAAAGTCGCAAATTGCGGCCTACCTTATTAATATTAATGAGGTAGGTCTTTAGTGACCCCATTAGGAATCACAAACAGTGTCTGAAACACCGTTGTTCATTCCATTTTGCGGCTCGCAATATGGAATGGTTGTACATCTGGCCCCTGGTCATTAAAGTTCCTACTGGCCCTAGCCTCTCCATACTGTCCCTTTCACGCCACTGCTAGGGAAGGTCTCTGTATATGTATACAAGAAATTCCTCTTTGATCTAGTTTTCATTGACTAAAATGCATGTGGATGGGATGTGTAGGGTGTACCGGGTTGCAGCAGTGACATCAGGACTCAGAGTGACCACAGCAGGACTTTCATGATACATCACTGACAGCATTGTGAGTGAAAGCAGCACACATGAACGAGAGTGACAGCATGTGTGCCCGCAGAGATGGACTCCTGAGTGAGAGTTGTGACCGCACCTACTAATTCACTCACTCGTCTAACTATACACTCCCACCATTCTGTGTACAGATATGGACCCGCATTTTTTCCTTGATATTGCCCTTTCTTGTCCTTTCAGGGCTCCTGTCTCGTGGGAACACCACAAGCTATGGACCTAGCACTTTGATTCATCATGCACTGTGCTTTTCAGAAGAGTATTACTGTTTCACATATGGTACCCTGTGTTCCCTATCCCTCCTTCCCCTATACACTGATTTGTTTTAATCTTCTAATAAAGAATTGTGAAGCAAAAATATATAACTATACACTCCCCTCTGAGAATTACGCACCTGCTCCAGAGATTTATTCAGAAACTACATATTACTGATTCCTTAACTGTAGATGCTCTGTGAGTGACAGACGCTTGCACCACTACTGATGTGCTGCATCTCTTCTGCAAGGAAGGAAAGACTGCACTGCAGCTGTTTCTGTGAGAGAAGGAACTGCTGCTGCTGTGCTGTACCTGTTTAGTAAAGGAGGGGCATGTGCGGCCAAGCTGCTGTATCTGTCCAGCGAGGGAGGGAAGCGTGCACTGCTGTACCTCTTTAGTGAAGGAGGGACACGTGCCCCGCTGAGGCCAAGCTGCAGTATCTGTCCAGCGATGGAGGGAAGCTTACGCTGCTGTTGCTGTGATGTACCTGTTTAGTGAAGGAGGGACACATGCATCTCTGCGGCCAAGCTGCAGTATCTGTCCAGCATGGGGGAAAGCTTGCACTGCTGCTGCCGTGTTGTAATTGCTTAGTGAAGGAGAGCACGTGCACCGTTGCTGCCAAGCTGCTCTATCTGTCCAGTGAGGGAGGCAAGCGTGCACTGCTGCTGCTGTGCTGTACTTGCTTAGTGAAGGAGAGCATGTGAACCGTTGCTGCCAAGCTGCTCTATCTGTCCAGTGAGGGAGGCAAGCTTGCACTGCTGCTGCTGTGCTGTACTTGCTTAGTGAAGGAGAGCAAGTGAACCGTTGCTGCCAAGCTGCTGTATCTGTCCAGTGAGGGAGGCAAGCGTGCACTGCTGCTGCTGTGCTGTACTTGCTTAGTGAAGGAGAGCACGTGCACCGTTGCTGCCAAGCTGCTCTATCTGTCCAGTGAGGAAGGCAAGCTTGCACTGCTGCTGCTGTGCTGTACTTGCTTAGTGAAGGAGAGCATGTGAACCGTTGCTGCCAAGCTGCTGTATCTGTCCAGTGAGGGAGGCAAGCGTGCACTGCTGCTGCTGTGCTGTACTTGCTTAGTGAAGGAGAGCACGTGCACCGTTGCTGCCAAGCTGCTCTATCTGTCCAGTGAGGGAGGCAAGCTTGCACTGCTGTTGCTGTGCTGTACTTGCTTAGTGAAGGAGAGCATGTGAACCGTTGCTGCCAAGCTGCTCTATCTGTCCAGTGAGGGAGGCAAGCTTGCACTGCTGTTGCTGTGCTGTAGCAGTTCAGTTAGACAGGGAAGGGGAGTTTATGTGATACAGAGACAAGCACCTGGCTGAATGGAAAACTCTCAACAAAGAAGCGACTATGAAAACGGTACACTCTTCAACAACTGGATCAATCTGCCATCTTCCCAGAAGACTGTAAACATACAGCAGTCAAAGCCCTCCTCAAAAAAACATTGGCCAACCCCAGTGAGCTAAGCAGCTTCTGTCCCATCTCTCTGCTCCCTTACCCAGCCAGAGTGATGGAGAAGGCCATCAACAGACAACTCACCAGCCACCTCGACCACCACAACCTACTGGACCGCCCCAATCAAGATTTCGGAGCATCCACATCACACGCACAGCATTAATAGCGGCCACAGGCGACATCCGCACTATACTGAACCAAGGAGAAACTGCAGCCCTTATCCTACTCAACCACTCCGTAGTCTTCAAAATACAATCTCCCGCCACATCCTTGTCAGAAGACTGCATGACATAGGCATCCAAGGACTAGCCCTCAACTGGATAGGATCCTTCCTCACATGAAGAACACAGCAAGTCAGACTACCATCGTACACATTGGAATCCAAGGAGCTGCTCTACAGAGTCCCTCATGGATCGTCACTCAGCCAAACCCTGTTCAACAACGACATATTGCTGCTTGCCAACATCATCAGAGGCATCATCATCA
The DNA here is from genome assembly GCF_964204655.1 of Triturus cristatus. Classification (NCBI taxonomy): domain Eukaryota; kingdom Metazoa; phylum Chordata; class Amphibia; order Caudata; family Salamandridae; genus Triturus; species Triturus cristatus. Next base: position 1,804,394,342 of record NC_140589.1, on the reverse strand, counting down.
CCATCATATCCTACATCAATGACACTCAACTTATCCTCTCTCTGACAGACAAGTCCACCACCACCAGTACCAACTTCTCCAACTGCATGATCAACGTAGCAGAATGGATAAGATCTAACTGCGTGAAACACAACTCCAACAAGACAGAAGTGCTAATCTTCAGGAACAAGAACTCTCCATGAGACTCCACAGGGTGCCTTCAGAGCTTGGACCAACACCCACTCCGACTGAACAGGCCAGAAACCATTGGAATCAGCCCGGATGACAAGCTCAATATGACAGTGCAAGTCAATGTGGTCCCCTCATCCTGCTTCCACATTCCTCTCATGCTCCACAAGATATTCAAATTGCTCAACCTGAACACCAGATGCACCATCATGCAAGCCCACATCGCTAGCAGATTCAACTACGACAAAGCAGTTTATGTCAGGATCTCCAACCACCTCCTACACCACATCCAATCCATACAGTAACCGCAGGGAGACTCATCCTTGACCTCCCACAACGCACTCACATCTCACCACACCTTAGAGAGCTCCACTGGTTCCCCATCCACAAACGCAGCCAATCCAAACTCCTAACGCACATATAAAAAACGCTGCACAATATTGGACCAGCATACCTGAACAACTGCCAGCACTTTCACCAACCCACCAGACGGTGGTTAGCCAAAATATCGACTTTTTAATTTCGACCTACAAGTGTATCGAGTTTTTAATATCGTAGGGAAAGAATATCGAAGTCAAGAATATCGATGGACAGAATATCGACCCCAAGGTAAGTAATATCGAAGTAAATAATATCGAAGTAATTAATATAGATGTAAGTAATATCGTAAGCAAAAATTTTGATGTCAATAATATCGATATTTATTTAGTGTTATGTATTTTAATATGTATTTTATTTGTATGTTAAAGATTATTGTAATGTATTTTAATACATTTAAAAATAAATGTTTAGAGATTAATAATTATTTTAAATTTAATTTAGCGTTTTAGTATCAGAGCGGGTTGTGGGTTTATAGGGGAATAGGGTGGGAAGTAATTTAATTATAATTAATGAATTAATATGTATTGTTTAATTGGTATTTTTTTTTTTTGCAAATCTGTTTTTATTGGTTTTACAGTTTGGTGTAGAAGTACATTGTACGGCAGCATGTTTTACACACAGTGAGACATAAACTTATACAGGTTGGCAGATCGTACCGGCAGTCAAGAGGAGACAACCTGGTGTCTGGTTGCGCGCCAACCACCACCCGCCCGAGAGCCGGTCACTTTACCCTTAGCAGTTCCTGTGTCGTCTCTTGAGGAGGGGCCATCGCCACCGCCCACCAGCCATTGAGCCGCACAGGGAAACTAATCTCGCCTACACAACTGAGGCATCAATAAAGACAGAAAAGTTACATGCAATACAAAAAGAGGAACCCATAACAGAGGCAGCGTGAACAGTGATTCGCATGTTGTGCTCCTTCCCCCTTCCTACCCCGATCCCCCCCCCCGAACCCCCGGATCGCCCCTCCCAGCTCCCATGGGTGCGATTATCCCCAAGTCTTCACAGACGCCCCATCTGTGGGCCAGTGATAGTGGGGGCTATGCTACACTATCAGTGAGACTGCCTACACTGCGCCGCCGCGCGCGCCACTGCCATCCTGCCTGGCCTCCCCTATACAGCCCGTGGAACCTTCCCCTTCCAAGCGCCGAAACTCAGCAAGCAACTGCTCCCAGCGGTCCGCCATGGGCTCCCTCCGCAGCCCCAGGGTATCCTCCCTTGTTTAATTGGTATTTATGATTAATTAATTGCTAATTAATTATTAATTGTAAATTATTTATATTAATTGATTAATTAATTGTTAATTAATTATTGATTATAAATTATTTTTATTAATTGGTTAATTATATAAGTTATAATTAGTTTATTATTAATATTTATTTATTGTAATTGTTAATTAATTAATTGTTAATTACTAATTAATTGGTGATTTAATTTTATTAGGTGATTAATTGATAATTAAATTAATTATGTGAATTTTTATGTGTAGTGGGTTGTGGGTTTATAGGGGAATAGGGTGGGATGTAATAAAATAAAAATACATAATGATAATTTTTATTTATGTGTATTTATTAATAATGAATTGTTAATTAATTAATTATTAATTGGTAATTAACTGTTATGAGTTAGTTAAATATAGTAAATATAAATAATTTAATATTTAATTGTATTTGTTGTTATTGCTAATTAATGTATTGTTAATTAATAATTAATTGGTGAATAGTTGTAATTTGGTAGTTAATATGTATTAATTAGTAAATTAATAACTATATTAATTGTAAATAATAGATAAACTGATATTTAAATGTATTGTGTATTTTGTATGTGTAGTGTGTTGTGTGTTAAAGGGGGAATAGTGTGGGATGTAATTTAAAGTTATTTATTTAAATATTTAGTTTAAATTATTGGTATTTAGTAATAATTATTTTGTAAAAACATTATTAACATGCAATTTTTTCATAACAAATTATTTAATTGGTTATTATGTTCATAGAATCCATATGCTATCCAGTGCTTTCCCAACTGTTTTACTAATTGGATTGGGAATAGTAATTTTTACCCCTACGCTATCCAGCGCTTTCCCTACTGTTGCACTCTCTGGAGTTGGAATAGTAATTTTTACCCCGACGCTATCCAACACTTTCCCTACTGTTGCACTCTTTGGAGTGGGAATAGTAATTTTTACCCCTACGCTATCCAGCGCTTTCCCTACTGTTGCACTCTCTGGAGTTGGAATAGTAATTTTTACCCCTCCGCTATCCAGCGCTTTCCCTACTGTTTCACTTACTGGAGTGGGAATAGTAATTTGTACCCCTACGCTATCCAGCGTTTTCACTACTGTTGCACTCTCTGGAGTGGGAAGAGTAATTTTTACCCCTACGCTATGCAATGTTTTCCCTACTGTTGCACTCATTGGAGTGGGAATAGTAATTTTTACTACTAAGCTATCCATTGTTTTCCCTACTGTTGCACTCACTGAAGTGGGAATAGTAATTTTTACCCTTACGCTATCCAACGCTTTCCCTACTGTTGGACTCACTGGAGTGGGAATAGTAATTTTTACCCCTATGCTATCCAGTGGTTTCCCTACTGTTGCATTCTCTGGAGTTGGAATAGTAATTTTTTTCTCTACGCTATCCAACACTTTCCCTACTGTTGCACTCTCTGGAGTGGGAATAGTAAGTTTTTACCCTTACGCTATCCAACACTTTCCCTACTATTGCACTCTCTGGATTTGGAATAGAAATTTTTACCCCTACGCTATCCAACGCTTTCCCTACTGTTGCACTCTCTGGAGTGGGAATAGTAATTTTTACCCTTACGCTATCCAACACTTTCCCTACTATTGCACTCTGTGGAGTGGGAATAGTAATTTTTACCCTTACGCTATCCAACACTTTCCCTACTATTGCACTCTCGGGAGTTGGAATAGTAATTTTTACCCCTATGCTATCCAACGCTTTCCATACTGTTGCACTCATTGGATTTGGAATAGTAATTTTTACCCCTACGCTATCCAACGTTTTCCTACTGTTGCACTCTCTGGAGTTGGAGTAGTTATTTTTACCCCTACGCTATCCGACATTTTCCTTACTGTTGTTTTTGTTGGAGTTGGACTAGTAGTTTTATTGTGTCTGATATTTAATATGCTTTGTATTATTTTAGCTATTGTAATATATCATTAATAATAAAAAATATTTAAATTAAAAATATTGATTATTATTTCTTATATGTAATTATTTAATATTTATTAATGGGATTGTTTTATGTGTATAGATGTATTTGTAATTTTTAAAAAACATTTAATAATTTATACGTTATAGAAATTATTATTAAAACTAATTATTAAGTAAGTATATATATTATATATTATATGTATATGTTTAATTAAAGTTTTATAACATTATATATATTAATTATACATTTTAAATATTATAAAATATATTTAATTATGTTCATTTTATTTATAAGTATTATTTGGTTTATTTTACTTATATTTTTAAAGTACAAAAAAACCCGATATTTTTTAATAACGATATTTTTGACATCGATATTTAATTATCGATATTTTTGTACTTACCATGTTGTAGATAGGATGTCGATATTCTTGACATCGATATTTTTGTTGCGATATATTTGTAGGTCGATTTTCTGACTTTCGAAATTATGTCAGACAATCCCCACCAGACACCAGCACTCAGCCACACTCTCACTCGCACCCCTGCATCCGCAAGAGCAGAACAGGAGGTCGTGCATTCTCCTACATCACACCCAAGACCTGGAACAATCCCCCAAACACATCAGGGCCTCCTCCTCACTTCTTGCATTCCGCAAGAAGCTGAAGACCTGTCTCTTTGACTAATTTCTGCTAGGCTGGACACCCAACACCTTAGTCCCACACCTACACGCATGCTCCAATGCCTGCATACCCTCTCGGGTTTTCAGCTGCACCATACTAATCTACATAACATAGTGACATTGTGTACCTTTACCTTATTTTGCGAACCACCATGTATTTTTTACCAATTCAATTCCTAATTAACACAAATAATTATTGTGTGAAGTTTATGTTTGATAAATATTCAACAGTAAGACATAAGCCTTCACAATGCTTTGGTTTTTTTCGGAGTTTTATATAGCGTGAACTTGACCCGAAGGTATCAGGTATCAGAGCGCTTTACGTTACACAAGGACACATTAATTTTTCTTAGGCACGGGGAGATTAAGTGATTTGCCCAGAATCTCAGGATGTTGAGGGTCATTGCCCAGACTCGAACCTGGTTCCCCAGATTTTTCATCGACCGCCTAGCCCGTTAGGCCATGTTGCTTTGTAGAAATATCTTCTCACCTAACCAATGTGTGGAAGATGTTGAAAACCATCTTTTTTTTACTCTCAATACAGGGTTAGTAAAATAAATAAGCTCTTACCATAACAATTTCTCCTCCTTTGAATGTCTCATTCTAAAGATATTTCAGTAAACATAATTTCTAACTATTTGGATCGGCACAAATGATAGAATCCAAATTTAGGCTAACACCATCTTGAGTGGGTATAATTTCATACATTGAATGCATCCAGAATCTGGTATGAGTAATTGATTAATGCAAAACAGGTATCTGTAAGAACGAGTTAAGGAAATTGAGCAAACTGAAAAATAAGTACTATTGACAAATAATCTTCCTTTTTCATCTGACATGATTAGCACCCATAACAAACCTCCTTTTCTTCTTGCTCACAGTAATGTTTATGGAACTAACCCTTGAGTTTCTTAGACAGAGACTACAGTTATAACTCATTTCATTAACCAGCTCTTAAAAAGAAAGTGAAGTTCCAGGCAACTTCAATCAAGTAATTTTCATACTCCTTTTCAAAAAGCTCACTCTCAGTATGATCTTCAACTATAACTACGTCAGAGTGCTGTTCTGGCCCTGCCGTTTTACCATGATCTACACGTGTTTGAGTTCCATACTTTGAGAATATAATTTTACTTCTGTGAGAATAGTTCACAACATATTGATTGGTACCAAATATAATTACAATTTTTCACTTGTTTAGGTAATTATAATCACAGAATATTGTAAACCTTTAATTCTTAAAGATGTGCAAATGAAGATACCCAAGACCGATCTAACCTTAATCATATTGGCCACGGTATAATATCCCCCATATTTCACTAAATTGCACAATTCATTAATTGCACAGAGCATGCCCATGAGGAATTGGTGATTACCTCGTGATCTTTATATAATAACTGACTGCTATATGTTATTTACATTGGATGAGTATAAATAACCTATTAAATATCATTTCAACCTAAGACCAACTAAATAGTGCTGGTATTTCATAAACTTGAAAGATATAGGGGCGGATTATGATGGCGGAAGGCCCGCCACTGCCAGCCGTGCGGTGGCGAGCCCTCCGCCATGGAACGACGATTCTCCGCCTGCTGAATTATGATGGTGGGGGGATCAGACCGCAACCGTGGCGGGCACAAAGACCGCCCGCCACGGTTCCACCACAGGCAATCATTCAGATTGCCTGGGGGAGCGGTCACGCTGCTCAAAAAGGTGGTTTGCCTAGCACGCACCGTCCGACAAATTACAATGCTGCCTGTAGCCAGCCATTTCATAGCGGCGAAACCGCCATGAAAATGCTGGTGGGGATTGGTTTCGGGGGCCCATTGCGGGCCCCCCTTGTGTTGGGGGAGGTGTTGGTGCACTGGGGGGGGGGGTACCCATGGTGCTCCCCCTACATTTCACTGCTCTAAGTTCCAGGCACCGCATGGTGCCTGCCACGTAGTGCAGTGAAACGCATGACATGCATTTTTGGCAATGGGGCAGTTGCTGCAGCCAGCGGCACCCGCCGCAATATTAATGTGCAAGATGCGACCGCCATGGTAGCGGTCGCATCGTAATTTGGAGTGCGGGACCGCCACATGACTAGCGGACGGTCCCAATAGCCACTACGATGACGGGCGGACTCAAGTCCACCCGCCATCGTAATCGGCCAAATATTTCGAATATGTTTTGACTGTCTGCCCTGAAGAAGCCCCAAGTCATTAGATATAAAATGCGTTGATTGATTAGTGTAGTGTATAAAAATATTTAAAACAAGAATTTGGAAAATAACTTTAAAAGATTTCCCCAATAAATCTATTGCATATACTTTGTAAGAAAGTGCATAGATATTTATTATGCGTACTGTGGAAGAACGTGTAAAGAATATTAATCAAAGGAAGAATTTGGAGAATGACTTTATACATTTCTCAAAAAGAAAATATTTGTGTTGATACAATTTTTTCATTTTGTGTGTTATTGTTGTAATTGAGTGCATCCCAATTTCTGTTCAACATATAAAAATAGTTGTGCTGTACCCTAACACCAAGCCCTCCCCCCTTAGTATCACAGCCTATCACTCTTTAAATATAACTGTATGTGGTGCTGTGCCAGCCCCCTTCAGTATTACCTTCCTTGAAACATAAGTAGCTACATAGAGTCCTGATACTGTCTCCATCTCCCCAAATGTACTATTCTAAATATAGAATGATACCTGGTGTCCTTTGACCCTACCGCGGCTTCCACAGTACTTCCCTACCATAACGTACACACATTTTACATGACTTTCTGCCACCTTTGATTATCTCCTCCTGAGCTGTTTCATGTTTTCCCATGCTAGCATGGAGGTTAAAATTAATATGCATATTAAAAAAAATACTATAGATAAGTCAGCAATAGTTTATGTATAGATATCTATTCATGGCCATTCATGCTTTGGACATCTGCTGATTCTGCAAAATACATGTGTTAAATACAAATACAGCCGATGTATATTGTGCACAACCTCTTCTTTGCTAATGTTTCACACAGTTTTTTTAGTGCAAACTCATTTCCTCTGATCTTGTTGGTTTCTTCCACATCACTTTGCTCCTTTTTCCTCATGTCTGTCAATGAAACCAGTGGAAGGCACTTGAGGTCAGATACTATCACACCAGTGGACAATTCAATTATTTGTCAACTAGTGTGAAATCACAGCACTTGACATCTTTGGAAGCCATGTACACCTTAGAAATATGGGGACAAGGTGGTATACATTTTGGAAGATATGTACCACAGCTGTCAGAATGCAGATTTAGGATGGGGGATAAACCAGTAGCATTATTAACATTTCTGAATGTGTTTGGTTGTTATAGGATACAAGTCCATGCACAATCTAGGCTGTGTTTATTTTACCTTTTGCCCGACACCTATTATAGACTGCAACGTATGTGTTTTGTGTGATATGCACAGTTCAGGTGCAGACACACTTTTGTTAGGTCTAGCTATAGACAATTTGAACAGTCTGCCAGAGGTCATTTCACCAACAGCGAAAACATATGTTGAGAGGGGCTGTGGGTTAGCCCAGTGCAGCCATTGGTTGGTTTGGGTCAGCTCCCTTCAAGCATTACTTTAAAAAGTGTCATTCACATTTTGACATTTTGCATAAGGCAAGAGGTGAATTTTAGTCTAACAGTTAGCTTCTGGATATTAGCTCTGTTAGTCAAACTGGATGAACAGTGCTTACTCTGCAGTTCATGGATAGTGAAGTGTCCATTCATATAATGAAGGTGCATTTGTACTTCCACACTCTTTTGACACTGCCTGTAAGCTGATTATTTTTTACCTAAATGTGGTTATGCAGATAAAAAGTGTTTTTGCTTTGTAATGGGACGTGTGCTCTTTAAAGCGTTTCCCACTCCTGCCCATGTTGAACAACAGGTGATTTTGCACCGGTGGGAAATTTGCACTTTCTGCAGGATCACCCCGGATTTGTAGCTCATCTTTTCCCCTGCTAACCAGTGGTGAAGTGTGTATCCTCCCTTTCAAAAATGTTAAAATTGGTATACATCTGATTGGTACATTTAGTTTACTTGTATATCCCTAGTATATTGTACTACATGTACCGAAGGCCTTTGAATTAAATACTATTTGTGGGCCTGCAGCACTCATTGTGCCACCCACTAAAGTAGCACTATAAACAGGTCTCCATGTCTACCCCTGCAGCCTTGGTGCACAGTTTATATTGCCATTTCAGCCAGGAAAAATACAATTTTTACCAGGCCCACACCTTCCATTTTAATACTTATAAGACCCCCTAAGGTAGGATCTGAATGCTCACAAATAGGACGTGTATATTTAAGGTTTTACAAGTCCTGGCAGAGAAACCCCCCCCGCCCCATAGACGTTTTTCACTGTGGCAAGGTTGGCTCCCCCATGCACTAACACTGGTTTACACTATTACGTTTAATGAGTGCTAAATTCAGTTTGAGAGCAGCTAGAGAATTGTTACAAAGACATTTTAATAGTAATTTAAAATCCAACTTAATGGTCAAGTTGGAGTTTAATTTACTATTTTGGAAATGGCACTTTTAGAAAGTTGTCATTTTTCTGCCTAAAACTAAAAGCCTTCCTGCCAGTGTCCATGTCAACTGACCCCTTATGGCTCCCCTGTGGTGAGATGTGTATTGTTCCCAGACAGTGGAGGAAGATTTCTTGGGGTGCGGTGGGGGGACTCCTCCCTTGACAGGAAGGCCTGGGGGGTTGTGCCCAGTCTCTTCCTGAGCTTCAAATGATGACTACCAGGCAGATGAGGCTAACACATAGGCCTGCCTCCCCTTCTCTCTAGTAATGTTGGCACCCACTGGGGGATAGATGAACTGACCAGAACTGGTTTTGATGGATGGATAAAGGATGCCCTCCGCCCACAGGCTGACATTGGGCGTAAAGGTGGACCCCACAGATCTCTCCTCAGAATACTGCTGGACCTGAGAAGAATCAGAAGAAGGATTGCCCTACTGTCTGAAGAACCTGAAGGTCCTGCTTGCCTTGAAACCAGAACCCCAAATGTGACTCCATTGGTCAATTGGCTGCCCACCTGTTTGAGCTGCAGGGACACAGCATTCTTCCAGAGCCCCTTCCTTGCCAATGTCCAGCTGACCAGCACCAACTGGACCTGCCCAGGGCCCTGCTATTGGCCTTTGTTGGAGTAAGACGGAATCCCCAAACGGTGCCTTGCAGGTCCTTGACCCTTGGCTGGTGTTAGAGTGTACTCCTCCTGTCCCCAAATTACAAGATCTGGGACTTATTACTTTTAGGCAACTTTTTGTTTGGAGAACTGTAGGAGACTGAGACCGCTGTCAAATTTGCTACTGAATCACCAGTCGGCATCAACTTACTGGTTTGGCCCACTAAAGAAGAGCTGACTGTCAAAGAAATCTCTAAGTCCGAGCGTAGAGAGCTTCATCCAACAGCAGCCAAGCAGTATCCTATCGATGTCGAGGCCTCTCCTGGCACAGACTTTGCCTGCACAGAAATTTCCTGCCTTCATCGATGACCACACTGGGACCCCACTCATCACTCTTCAGCAACCCGCAGTCACCGAGGCTGGCTTTGGATCCAGCTTGCAGCTTGTGCTGTCAATTACCCCTGTTTCTCCATAAAATGTTCCAAGTCAGAAGGTAAACTTTCCAACAGGACTCACCTGGTCCATATATCTGACCCACGCTCCATCATAGTTGGCCTTCACTTTTGTCTTTGACCTGGTCTAGGGCGACCAGATAACCGCAGGTGGAGCTTTGTGCTTGTTGGAGCTATTTTTAATTCATTTGTCTTTGACCTGGTCTAGGGCGACCAGATTAATTCAAACTTTAAACATTCATATTTCCAGTTCTACTTATTGTATTTTTGTTGAATTTGTGTCTTTTTATTTATTAAAAAATTCTCAAATATTGTCAATTTTCTTGATATGTTTGGGCTTTTTCTAGGCCTGGGCGAAGCACTACGCTACGCTCGCGTAGTTTGCGAAGTTCGCGCTACTTCGCACTACGCGAACTGCACGTAGCACAGTGCGAACACGCGTAGCGTAGTGTTGCGTAGTGCTGCGGTCATTTTTTGCTTGCTCGCGGTCCTCAACGTCAAGTTGGCGACCGCGAGCAAGCAAAATGACATCCTGGCGAGACTTTTTCCTTGTTCGCGATCGCGAGCATGGAAAATAAACCTCCCGGCGAGATTCCCAACGCGAGAAGGTCAGGTTTCTCATTGCGAGGGGTCGCGTATGCTCGCGACCGCTCGCGATGAGAAACTACCAGTTCGCGTTGAGAAAGCTGCAGCTCGAGTAAAAATCTACTCGAGCAGCAGAAAACTACAGCTCGCACTGTGCAAGATGCCATTTTCAATGATTGCACAGTGCCGGTTGCTTGTCCGCACTGTGCAATCATTGAAAACAACATCTTGCACAGTGCGAACATGTTACTTCGCAGTTCGCGAAGTGCTACGCGTAGCTCGCGTAGTGCGAACTTCACTTTGCGTAGCTTCGCGAAGTGCTACTTCGCGAACTACGCCCACCCTTAGCTTTTTCTTGTTATGTTTTTACTATATTAATGTTTGAGTTTTGCATACATACTTTACCCCTTGCCTCTAAGTTAAGCCTTACTGCTATTTGCCAAGTTACCAGAGGGTTAAGCACAGAGTTATTTAGTGAATTCAGTTGTTCATCCTGACAAGTATTGTGACAACTATTTGAAGTGGGGGTCCCCCTCTTCAACTAATACTCCAATTGCTTACCGCACCTTAATGTAATTTTGCTCCTATCACAATGGTAATACTACAATGCTGCTGGCTTATCACCTATGACTATTTTGCCCTTGCAGGTGATTTTTCACATAAAGATAATTTTTATTCCTAAATCAATCAATCAAAACATTTGTAGAGCACGCTACTCACCCGTGTGGGTCTCAAGGCGCCAAGGGGGGGGGGGGCGCTACTTGTCGAACAGCCATGTCTTGAGGCGTCTCCTGAAGGTCAGCGGGTCCTGGGTCTTACGTAGATGGTCGGGGAGGGTATTCCATGTCTTTTCGGTGAGGTGGAAGAAGGATCTGCCGCCGGTGGTCGTGCGGCAGATGCGTGGGACGGTGGCGAGGGCGAGGTCGGCAGTTGGTGGTTCGCGTGTAGAAGGACAGTCGTTCGTTGAGGTATGCTGGTCTGGCGTTCTGGAGTGCTTTGTGCGTGTGGGTTAGGAGTTTGAAAGTGATCCTCTTGTTGACCAGGAGCCAATGCAGGTCTCGTAGGTGGGTGGTGATGTGGCTGTGGCGGGGGAGTCCGAGGATGAGGCGTGCGGAGGCATTCTGTATGCGCTGGAGTCTCTTCTGGAGTGTAGCCGTGGTTCCTGCGTAGAGTGCGATGTCGTAGTGCCTGGGTGTCCGTCTTGTCCGAGTTCAGTTTCAGGCGGCTAGTCTTCATCCATTCTCCGACGGCCTTCATTCCCACATGGAGGTTGGATTTGGCGATGGCCGGGTCTTTGGTGAGGGAGAGGATCAGCTGTGTGTCGACGGCATACGAGACGAGGTTGAGGTGGTGTTGTCGGACGATGTTGGCGAGCGGTGCCATGTAGTTGTTAAAAAGGGTTGGGCTGAGGGATGATCCTTGGGGTACGCCGCAGGTGATCGTGGTGGCTTCGGATCGGTATGGGGGAGGCGGACTCTCTGGGTTCTGCCGGTGAGGAAGGAGGTGATCCAGTCCAGGGTTTTGCCTCGGATCCCTGCGTCGTGTAGGCGTGTGCGAAGGGTGTGGTGGCAGACGGTGTTGAAAGTGGCCGAGAGGCCCAGGAGGATGAGGGTCGCAGTCTCGCCCTTGTCAGGTATGGCCCTGATGTCATCAGTGGCGGCGATGAGGTGGTCTCGGTGCTGTGGTTGCTGCAGAAGCCGGATTGGGAGGAGTCCAGGACGTTGTTCTCCTCCAGGAAGAGGGTCAGTTGTCTGTTGGCGGTCTTCTCAATGACTTTAGCCGGGAACGGGAGCAGGGAGATGGGTCAGAAGTTCTTGAGGTCATTTGGGTCCGCCTTGGGTTCCTTGAGGAGGGCGTTGATTTCGGCGTGTTTCCAGCTCTCTGGGAAGGTGGAGGTCTCGAAGGAGCTGTTGATGATCTTTCGAAGTTGGGGGGCGATGATGGTGCTTGCCTTGTTGAAGACGTGGTGGGGGGCAGGGGTCGGAAGGTGAGCCGGAGTGGATGGTGTTCATGATTTTGGTGGTTTCTTCGTCATTGACGTTGTTCCAGGAGAGCAGAAGGTTGGTGCGTTCGGTGGGTGTTGATTCTGGGGGATCGACGTCTGCCGTTTGCGTCTGGGTATCGAAGCTGTTGTAGATGTCTGCGATCTTGCGGTGGAAGAAGGTAGCCAGGGTGTCACAGAGTTCTTGTGACGGTGGGATGTCATTGGAGCTGGAGCTGGGGGTTGCGAGTTCTTTCACGATGTTGAAGAGCTCTTTGCTCTTGTGTGCGTTCCTTGAAGGAGGATTTTTTGGCGGATCTGATGAGCTGGTGGTGTCTGCGTCTGGCGTTCATGAGGGCTGCGTGGTTGTCTGGTGTCTGGTCCTTGCGCCATTGCTTCTCGAGTTTTCTGCAGGTATGCTTGGAGTTCTGGAGGTCATCTTTGAACCAGATGGCTCTAGTGTTAGTGTGTCTGTTGGAGGGTTTCCTGATTGGGGCAAGGATGTTGGTGCAGTCGTCGATCCATAGTCTGAAGTTGTGGGCTGCTGCGTCGGTCTCGCAGGGCTCGGGAGGAGGGTTTCGGGCGAGTGCGGTGATGAGCTGGTCTTCGGTTACTTTTTTCCAGCTGCAGTTTGGGATGCGTTGCGGTTTGTTGTGTGCAGTGTTTCTCAAAGGAGAAGTGGATGCAGTGGTGGTCGGTTCAGTGGAGTTCGGTGGTGTGGCTGAAGGTGACGTGGTCGCTGGCGGAGAAGATGGGGTCGAGCGTGTGTCCAGCAGAGTAGGTAGGTGTCGTGACGAGTTGTTTGAGTCCGAGGTTGGCGAGGTTGTCGATCAGTGTTATGGAGTTGTTGTTGCTGGCGTTCTCTAGGTGGAAGTTCAGGTCTCCGAGGAGGATGTTGTCTGTGGAGGAGATGGCGTGCGTGCTGATGAGGTCGGTGATGGATTCGCTGAACTGTGGTCGGTGGCCCGGGGGTCTGTAGAAGAGGGTTCCTCTTAGGGTGGTGTTTTTGTTGACGTGGATCTGGAAGTGTAGGTGTTCGGCCATGTTGAGGGCGTCTTCGGTGCTGGTTGAGACTCTGATGGTGTCCCTGTGGAAGATGATGATTTCTCCTCCAGGTTTGTTGTTGTTGAAGGCGACGTCTGGGGCGGAGGAGTCGAGCAGGTCCCAAAGTTCGACGGAGTGCTTGTGGACTGAGCGGGTGTTGCGCAGTCTGCAGCTGAGATGGTTGTGGACTGCAGTGTTGGGATGGGCAAGGCATGCTGGTGTGCGCTGGCTAAAGAAGCTGCAGCTACGGCAGGTTAAGGGTCCGTGGGTGATCTTTGGGAAGGCCTGGAAGCAGGTGGAGTTTTGGTCGTCATCGAGTGCTTGGAGGGTGTTTGCGTCGCAGCGGCGTCGGGTCCTGTGGAGCTCATGGGGGCCAGGGGTCTGGCGTTGGGCGTGGTCCAGGCGCGGATGGGCACAGACGGGCTTGTCATAGGCGCGCCTTCAGCGCACCAGCGGCGCAACCGCGCAGCAGTCGGCATTTGTAGGGGAGGGGGGAGGGACGAGCAGCTGGGAGGCGGGAGCGGGGCAGGAGACGGGGTGAGAGCGGCGGGAAAAACAAGAACACAATGAGGGGGCACCAAGAGGAAAGACCTAAGAGTAAACGGTAATGGGCACAAAAGGAAGTTACACTCTCCTGCAAAACAGTACCAGACACAGTCAACAAAAGGCTCACACAGGCAAAAACGGGCTGAAGGTGGGCTCGAACCCTACAACGGAGGGCTAGCTGGCTTCAAGGGCAACACTGATCACCGCGGAGCTGCTGGGGAGAGTGATGTCCTGGGACCAATATATTTGGAAAATATATTTTCCACACAGGTTGAAGTTGCACCAAGGTGAGGTAGTACTTCAATGGGCTGAAGCACAACATTTGTACTTAATGTGAAAGCTTCCTATCACATTTTCTGTCTCTGGTGAGTGATGCCTCACTGCTGCATATTGCACCTGTTCCAATCGGAAGCTGCTTCTCTGCATGAGAAGCCTACTCATGTTCTTACTATGGCAATCAGATCTAAAACAAATTGAGCTTCAATTTCACCTTCTCCGTCAAAAATTCAAGCCCTGAGAGCCAACCCAGAAAACATTATCCGTGACAAATACTACAGTGTCATACGACACTCTATTAAAACTCACCTAATATATATATATATATTTTTCCAACACCATAACCTCTCTAGACTGATTCACCACCTTATTGTCAAAGACCTTGAGCATTTCTTATGGGGGAAAAAGACTAAGAGCCTGATTACGACTTTCGTTGTGTGGGAGAGGGGCAGAATGCCACCACCCAACACCGCCAAAGTTGACCACTGGCCGCCCGCCAGATTACATATAGTAATCCGGGTGGGCGGTCCTGTGGTGGCTGCTTTTCCAAAGGCTCACAGGAGAGCTTGAGAAAGGTAGTTCCGTGGGTCAGGCACGGCGTGTTCCAGCATGGCATGGACTGTAAAGTCCATGCCATGCTGAAATGGGGATGCATGCAGACTGGGGTGAATTCAGCCCAAAAGCCCTGAGGCAACAGGGTGCCCTGTAGGGCTCCCTTTCTTGACTCTACGCCACCCATTTCATGGCCGTCTCACAGCCATGAAAAAGGATGGCTGACACACAACTCATAATATGCTTGGCGTTGGTGCAGAGGGACCACCAAGCATATTACGGCCTCAGACCACCGCACCAGTGCCAGGGATGGCTGATCCTTGGCGGTTGCAGTGATTCCAATGAGAACCGACCCCCGTAGTTGTAATATGGTGGTTGTACCACTGGTGAGGCGGTCCCCCACCACCGCTGCACCTCCATCGCAAGTTTGGTGGTCAAATGGACCATCGAACCTGTAATTAGACCCTTACTGTGCCAAGATACCATAAATAGAAATGTGAGCAACATGTTAGCCTGGATGAAAATCTGAAACCCTTGATTCAGTTCTAGACTATCAGTCTCCATATCATAGCCACATTGTTTCATAGCCTTAAGGACATAGAAGATGCTACAATGGCAACCAACACTAACACTGATGCTGTGTCTAGCATCTCTACTGACCATGACACCTTCATCTCACCCTCCCTCTCCTCTATCTACCCATTATCACTCTCACGCACAACTGAGGAAACAAACCAAACAGTATAATTCAAGCATAACTCAAGGCCGTCTGGATCATAACCTAGAACAAAGCTAGTCCTACCCTGGCAGGGACTGAAATAGTCAAGGATCAAATCCACAGCCCTCCTAGCAGCCACAAAAATCCCTGAATGCAGCCTTCCTGTGTCAACCAGCCTACCGGTCCAGTCCAGCTACACCAAACATCACCCTACAAACATCTCTTCACAGAAAAACTAGACTACCTGTAGGAGCGATGCGCATCACAGGCGTGATTAGTTGGTTCTTACTTCTTTGCAGCTACCTACTACTCACCTGGGTACAATTCTCTTATCCACTCTCCCAGACTAATGCTTGACATCAGGACTAAAGCTGGATCACAGGCATGACTGCAAACCACACTATCCCTCTCGCATTAGCACTCTCATCCCAGGGACTGCTCTCCTAAGACCTGTCACACCTCACTCAACACACCCATTCCACAAGAGCTGAGCATGCACACCAGCCAGAACTCACTCGACATACCCATTCCACAAGAGCCGAGCATGCACACCAGCCAGAACTCACTCGACACACCCATTTCACAAGAGCCGAGCATGCACACCAGCTAGAACTCACTCCGCACACACATTCCACAAGAGCCGAGCATGCACACCGGCCAGGACTCACTCGACACACCCATTCTACAAGAGACGAGCATGCACACCAGCTAGAACTCACTCGACACACACATTCCACAAGAGCCGAGCATGCACACCGGCCAGAACTCACTCGACACACGCATTCCACAAGAGACGAGCATGCACACCAGCCAGAACTCACTCAACATACCCATTCCACAATAGTCGAGCATGCACACTGGCAAGAACTCACTCAACACACCCATTCCACAAGAGCCGAGCATGCACACCAGCCAGAACTCACTCGACACACCCATTCCACAAGAGCAGAGCACGCACACCAGCCAGAACTCACTCGACACACCCATTCCACAAGAGCCGAGCATGCACACCAGCCAGAACTCACTCGAGACACCCATTCCACAAGAGCCGAGCATGCACACCGGCCAGAACTCACTCGACAAACCCATTCCACAAGAGCCGAGCATGCACACCGGCTAGAACTCACTCGGCACACACATTCAAAAAGAGCCGAGCAAGCACACCGGCCAGAACTCACTCGATACACTCATTCCACAAGAGCCGAGCATGCACACCAGCCAGAACTCACTCAACATACCCATTCCACAATAGTCGAGCATGCACACTGGCCAGAACTCACTCAACACACCCATTCCACAAGAGCCGAGCATGCACACCAGCCAGAACTCACTCGACACACCCATTCCACAAGAGCAGAGCATGCACACCAGCCAGAACTCACTCGACACACCCATTCCACAAGAGCCGAGCATGCACACCAGCCAGAACTCACTCGACACACCCATTCCACAAGAGCCGAGCATGCACACCAGCCAGAACTCACTCGAGACACCCATTCCACAAGAGCCGAGCATGCACACCGGCCAGAACTCACTCGACAAACCCATTCCACAAGAGCCGAGCATGCACACCGGCTAGAACTCACTCGGCACACACATTCAAAAAGAGCCGAGCAAGCACACCGGCCAGAACTCACTCGATACACTCATTCCACAAGAGCCGAGCATGCACACCAGCCAGAACTCACTCGACACACCCATTCCACAACAGCCGAGCATGCACACCATCCAGACCTCCATCCAAGAGTCTTTCATCCACATTTCTGCTAATGCACTCTGCACATATGCATCTGCATACCCTGTGATCACAGATCTCACATCACCTCCTATTGCCACAATCTCCAGAGCCAGATGTTCCTGACACAAGCAACCATCAGTATGCCGAAGCAACCCTAGACAAATCACTTAGCAACCTAGTGACATTATCCTAAACATCACATCCAAGCTGCCCTCATGAAAGGCAGGTGGTGGTCTCTAATGCAGTTTTATACCTGCACTCATGGAGACCCAAGACCACGATGTTACTGCGGTCACAGAAGGGTGGTCTTTCTCATTCTCCATATCATTACCTTACCACTGACATACAACATCACCGCCTGAATACAACTGAGGAACTGGTGGGGTGGCTGCCTTCACCGCAGAGGCCCAAAAAACAAACTTATAAGCTCAATGTACACCTCGTTCCAGCTCCTCAAAGTGGAGATTATAAAATCAACGCCTAAATATAAGACTGATTATGTTATACTGCCCACCTGTGTGCAAAAAGAGTTTCACTGATGCCCCTTCATGGCACTGATCCATGGCACTGATCAGATCCTACAGGGACATTTTAACCTACTCTGGCAAAAGATGAAGACCTTTAATCCCCAATAAATGCTTCCTGACAACTGCTTACAACGAACACCTTCTTTTCTCACAGTGAGCGCTCCACACTGGACATCATTTTCACACAAAAAACACACACATTAAAGCTCTAACCCTCTTGCATTGGATTGGTCAGACCACGTCTTTATTCCTTTCAAAATGCAGACCTGCATGTGTCCTATCTGTGCTCTACCAAAAAGGAATTGGGAAAATCTAGGAACCTCAAACATATTGACATAAGCATTGTTCAAGCCAACAGGTCTGCCTTTAATGTGATAACTGAATCAAACTCATACACAAATATGCACAGGCGCTTTGTGTCACGTCCCCGAGCAGCTCTCGCCTTTCTTTTCTACCCATATAGATTCTGTTCTTTCATTCCCTAAGCTTATGACTGGGCTGTTGTTTTATTATCTAACTTGCAGTGATGGTGCCAGACAAGACAGCAAGCTTGGGGAATAAAAACTAGGTCACAGAAAAAGGAAGCACAAAAGATGTGAAGAACACACAGACCTGCCACAGTGTGTGCCCATGTGTATGCCTGTGTCTGCATGTTTTAGAACATCACAGCCAGGCCTACTGACTTTGTCAGTGCCTGCACCTCTTTTAAGCCTTTTCAGAAATGGATAGTTCATCAGAGATTCAGTTCCAAAGATAAATGCCCTTTATAACACCTGATAGGGGTGTCTTAAAGGCTTCTGCCTTGGGTTTGGCTGACATGACATTTATCGTTTCCTCTGGAGCCCATGTGCTCTTTTCAATCAAAAGGAATATATTTTGCTGGGTCAGACTCAGCTCAGCTGGCATCAGCGACATCCTTCCCTTCAGCTAGAGGTGCTAAATAATGAATGGAGCATTTCTCTCTGAGTGCTGCTCTGCACACAGGAACCCCGAGCACTCAGAGTGACTCACTCCTCCTGCCTTACAGTATTCATTACTCTCAGGGCTGCCTGCTTTCATTTCAATACTTTTCCTTTGTACACACTGCTGGCCCTGCCAGCCTCTATGGGATTTGATGTCAGAGTTGAGTAAAGTCAAAGTGAATGCCAGATCACAAAAAATAAAAAGAACAGACTCCATTCCTCTTACAATGGATGGAATTAAAAACAAGCATTGCCAATGCACAATGTTTTGGTTCTTTTACCAAGCTTCAGATGCAGGGGAGCGCAAGCTTCCCTAAAACTAATAACAGGCACAGGGCATTTGACAGAAGCAGTAATGGCAGCCATGTTGTGGGACTTATTTTGGGTCAGCTAAGGAACAGTTGGGCATATCAACAAAGGCTTTATCTCTGCTTTTTTGGCTTTAAAAGCCAAAAAAGCAGAGATAAAACTAGCATCCTATCAACAACAGGGTGCTAACATGCAAATTTGCATGTTAGCACCCATTTACTCTACGCTTCCCCTTGCATCTCTAATGAGATGCAAAGGGGGCGTTCCAGAGTAAAATAATAGGAGAAATGTCGCTAAGCGACATTTCTCCTATTATCAAGAATATCGCTAACCCTGTTAGAGACAAAAAAAGCAGCGCTAACCGTGGTTAACGCTGCTTTTTTACGTCTGGTATTTTTCTGACTTAGCCATGATATCCTATGGAAGGAGGATATCATGGCTAAGTTTGTCTGTCCCTATCAACAAGGTAACGTGAGATTATCGCTGGGTTTCCAGCGATAATCTCACGTTAGCCACTTAGCGTGAGGATTTTTATCGCTATTGAGATAAGCGTTGCTAATAGCACGCTATCTCAGCGATAAAAATCAACGCTAGCCGGCGATAATTATCCTAGCGCTAAGTGCGCTTAGCGATAATTATCGCCGGTTGTTGTTGATATGCCCCAGTGTCTGCAGGGAGGAGATGCAATCTCACACGTAAGGACTGGATTAGGGAAGATGGACGAGGAGGCAATGTGAGGTCCACCAACCACACATACCAGATAACGCTCTGGTGGCAGCTAGCTGTGCTGCTTCTTTACTCTCTCGCATACAAAAGCACATTTTGACAGAACAGGCAATTCAAGGAAAGGGAGAAGCAAAGAGAATGGAGAGGTAAAGAGGGGGCGAGTGAGGCGGAAAGAGAAAAGGGAATCACAGAGATAGGAGGATGAACAGGAAAGACGTGTTTGAGGCAGAAAGAGACGGTAAGGCAGAGAGAGAGAGAGAGTGAAGAGAGGCTGTGAGGGAGAAGGAGTTAGTGGAAGCAAAAGGGTGGGACAAAGAGAAGGAGGAATAGAGAGCATAGGATTCCTAGGAAAAACTTCTTTTCCTGGATTTTGTTTAAGAGCCCTGCTCAGTTTGGGAGTTATGGTTATCTCAGTTAATCTAAAGAAACGAAGACACCTGAAAACAATGATTTTTAAAAAATAAAATCCTGGTATTGGACCACCTTGGTGACAAAGAGTCATCTGAAAACCATAAGAAAGGGAACTGAGAGGCCGTTGAAAGGGCGAAAGAGGATGATGAAACACAGAGTGGGCATCATGCCATGGATGTCCACAAGGTGCCAGGAAACCTCACCATTATGCCAGGGGCAGCATTGTACCGGTGCTGGGATCTGGGCAGCGGACACAATACTCGTCTATTAATACACACAAACACTGTGCTTATGTGGATCTACAGTGCCTAGTTGTATTTGCATTGGGGAAACCATTAAATGTGAAATATGCTGATATTCCACGCCGTATGCAGTTGTACAAATAGGCCCTTTCTTAGCAAACCTCCTGGGACACGTTGTAGCCCATCATCCAATGGCACATCCAGCGACCCATGATCTTTGAAATCAGTTGGATTTTATATCCTTGGATGCTGGAGCAGTGTATTTCAGCTCCACCCTTACACTGGCACTAATGCACAATAAACACGTAGACTTAGCACATGTACTCTGTGTGTCCGAACGATATTAGTGTAAAGTGTTGCACTTGACATCACTATTAAAGTGCATTCACTGTAGGATTAAAGATTCACATGTATACTGTGTGCCTTAACTGTATTAAACAACATTTATTCATTAGAAATGTGATTAAAAACCATCTTCAAACTATTAGAATGTATTTACTTTAGAAATGGGAATGATAATGTAATGTGTGCACTAAGGATTCTTATTTGCACTCAAGATGTAGTTCTTAGTCACATTTGGAGACGTGTGCTCAGAGTTATTTCACTTTATGAAATTTACAGGAATCTAATGTACTTATTCATTTGGGGTTGAATGTGCCACGTATATAAAGGTGCACCATTGATTTGATAGGCTAACTTGACATTGCTTGGCCTGTATTTCTTTCTGCATAAAATAGTGTTTTCTATTTTCTGCTGGTGGGTCTTTTCTTTACAGGTACATGTACATGGTTTATTAGTTTGAGAATAGATGCAATACTGCACTAGTGATAGGGAGAGAGCCTGAGAAAAGGACCTTGACAAGGAACATGGACAGCCAGTGTCATCTGAAAGTGTCCATTTATTATTGCAACAAGGAGTCATGGGTACTGAAGGACACTACCGTTCCCTTATTCAGGCTGGGAGGAAGCGCTGATGTTTCAGCTCACAATGTGAGAATGGAAAGGACAGAGCCCCTGATGATGTGAACAGAGGGGTATTACTTTGAAGAATTTGGTACAGATAACTAGTGTTCACACAGTCCGATGACTAGCCACTTTCCTTTGAACTTTGAGAGTTGCAAACCCCTAAGCTCATCCGTTGACCCTTTGCTGAGTGTGGCTTAGGCTCACACTTATTTCCCTGCCCTGAGAAGACTGTTGATCGAACTTAAGAAAAGCAGATACCTTCACACACACTCCTGCATTTTTCCTCTTTTCCCTGACTTTTGAGATCTTTTAGGGTTTCAAGACCACCCTCCTTAGTTTGGACTTGAATTTAGACAAGTCTAGACTTTACTCATGTATTGAAGAGGGAACCAGAAGCTCTTCTCCGAGCATCAAATTCTACTATTAATCTTTTGTATTGCTGTGACTGAGCTTCTTCATTGTTGTCATTGGGTTTTCCAGTTGTTATTCTGTAACTTTACAGCATGGTTCTGGATTTGTTTATCTTAGGCTGACTGTTAACTTGTAATAAGTCTTCTTAACTATAGTCACTGATTCTAGGTCCTTATTGTGTAGCCAAATGAGTCACACTGTTAAAGTTGATTGATGAATATCTAACTCCCTTTACCTCTCAGTCGTTGAAGAAAAGAACCATCGGATCACCAATGGTAAGAGGGTCAGCCCAGCACTGCATCACTGTTATACAGAATCAGCTCTGCACGCAATCGAGATTGCCATTGAGGGGACAATTGCGGCAGAGTTTCTTCATTAACATTGATCACGGCGCCCTATTACATCTGTCTGTACCACTGCAGGTGTTTCCGAAACACCAGGGTGCTAGTTAAGTTCACTTCTGTCTATTTGAATATCTTTGAATACCCAGAGTGGTAAAGAGCAGATCCTATGTCATTAGCAAGGTTCTTAGTTTTGGTCCGGGCCACTAGAATTATGCTTCAGGGGAGGACCAAATTATGCGGAAGGATTGACTGAATTATGCTGCAAGAAAAGCTAAATTATGCAGTGTAATGGGGTATATTTTGTGATAATGTTGCTTCCTCTGCCATTTTTATTACACGGTCTAGCACTGTCTGAACAAATATATCACCTCATTTATACCAGTTTAAAACCTAAATATAGCAATAGCAACAAAACAAGAGAAAATCATAAATCAAAAAGGGTCGTCCACTGCGTGTCAACATTTTCTACTGCATTTTTGGTGAGATATGATCCATTTGAACCTAGAAATAAATGTTCCTTTATTAAAATCTGCAGAATGAGCAGCAGAAGTGGCCCTGGCTATGGTGTCCCATACTGCTCTCATAGTCCCCAACGCTCTTCAACATTTACATGAAACCTCTTCGTGATTTGCTGGTTGCCCGGGGAAGGTCCGTTTTCACATCTACAGTGTTGGAAAGACACACTCCCACACCGGAAGGGTGGTGGTGTTCTTCCGGACACACTGTGGTAGCTTGGCTCGAGTGGTCAGGAATCAGGCACCGTGCTAAGCATACGATATACCCATACAATAACCATGCGTGCATCCGTTCCAAAAACGACTCTACACCGTAAAAATTATGAAAATATCTTTCTTTATCTTCTTTTTCTCTTAGTTGCTGAATAGATAAATAATAACACAATCACAATATAAAAGGCTTTTTAAATAGTGCAGGTCAAATAAATACTGTTTTAAGGATTCAATAAATAGGGGTGATCATAAATAGGTAAGGCATAAATATAGGTGCAATACATACAGGCAATTAAATATTCTGAGGCAATAAGTACTGCAAACCAATAAATACTGTACGACCATAAATACTGTGGACCAATAAATACAGTGAAGCAATAAATAGGTTAAATACAATAAATACAGTGCACTCAATAAATTATTAAAAGCTGACAGTGACACTTATAGAATCAGATCACATTTAGATTCTTATGGGCTGAATTGGCCCAGGCACAGCTTGTGGTGAGGTGGTTGGCTTGAGGGTGTCTACTCCCTGGCTTGGACAAGGCTGAGGCCTAAACTGAGGTAGATTAAGGGGGGGATTCTAGAGATCTGGCTCTCCCACTCTACACAACCCCACTGAATTAGTCTCAGCTCACCCCTGGCACAGTCAGGCTGGTTCCAGCACCTCCCTAGCCCCTTAGAGTAGTCTCTCAGGTCTCCACAGGGCCTTAGGCGCCCTCTACTCCACTTACTGCCCTTTTTCTGAAGCTCCGACGCCGCTGGAGTCGTGTCGACGCCGTGAGGCGGTTCCGGTTCGATGTCGGCGGCCTCGGCGCAATGTCAGTTCTTGACGACGCCGGTAGGCGGTTCCGGTTCGATGTCGGCGGCCTCGGTTCGATCTCGACCTCCGATTCGATGACGTCGGGCAATCTTGGCTCGGTGTCGACGTCGGGCGGCTCCGGTCCGATGGCGACCTCGGATTCGATGACGTCGGCCGGCCTTGGCTCGATGTCGACTTCCGGCGGCTCCGGAGTGCGATCTCCACTCCCGACCTCCGGTGCTCCTCTCCTCAGGTTTCCGGCGACTCCGGAGTGCGACCTTCACTCCCGACCTCCGGCACGATTCTCCTCAGGTTCCGGCGACTCCGGAGTGCGATCTCCACTCCCGACCTCCGGCACGCTTCACCTCGGTCTCCGACGACTCCGGAGGGCGGACTTCACTCCTCTGATGACGCCGCTCACTCGACCTCGGGTGACTTCCTCCTCGACCTTTGGTACTCTCCCCGACCTCCGTCGGCACCCTCTCTCGACCTCCGGCGGCTCCGGGTACGACGTCTGCTTTCCAGTCAGCGCCGCTTCTCCACCTCGGGCTCCAGGTCTCAGGCTACTCGACGCCGGACTCCAGGAAAAACCAGTATCCAGGTCAGGATCTTGCTGTTCTCTGTTTCTAAGGCCTGTTCCTGCTGTCCAGGTCCTTAGGATGGTTGTTCTTGCTTCTTCCCACACAGGGCTCCAGGCTGGGCTCAGTCAGTAGGGACTAGTATCAAGGGTGGGTTTATGGACCCCACTCCAGGCACAAGTTTCCACCCCTGCTGCCTCACTCCTTCCTCCTTCAGGTTTATGCTGCTCTCTCTTCATCAGTCAGGTGCCAACTGCCAGCTCCAACTGCCAACTCTCTGTCTTAGCTTCCCAACATTCTAAACCGCCTCCAACTGTCACAGGGCTCCAGAATGTTGCAGAAGGTTCTAGTAGGTTCCCGTGGGTGCTGGTGATGTCACAGGTGGCCACCATTTTGTGCTCCAGGCCCTCAGACAGAAGTTTCAGGGGTAGCTAAAATGGCTCCCTGAATCTGCATCAACACTAAAAAGTCTGGTGGTTCCCAAAAAGGAAAAATACCAACAGGGTGTGAGGCAAAAGTGGGACAAAATAAATAATGATGAGGAGGGACCACCCAAAGGGCTGACAGGTCTAACACGCGTCCCCCCCAGCTGAAAGTGGGGAGAGCTACCCAACCCCTTGGGAGTTCTCATCACTAAGGCGGAAATACCTTGAGAGACCGTCTGCATTGGCGTGGTCCACTCCAGGCCGATGTTCCACCTGAAAGTCCATTCCCTGTAGGGAAATAGACCACCTCAACAACTTGGGATTCTCCCCCTTCATCTGCATCAGCCAACGAAGGGGTCTGTGGTCGGTCTGAACTAGGAAGTGCGAGCCAAACAGGTATGGCCGCAACTTCTTCAGAGCCCATACCACTGCAAAGGCTTCACGCTCTATTGCACTCCACTTCTGTTCCCTGGGAAGTAGTCTCCGGGATAGGAAGACCACGGGTTGATCCAGACCCTCTTCGTTGAGTTGCGATAACATTGCCCCAATGCCATGTTCTGATGCATCCGTCTGGACAATGAACTTCTTGGAAAAGTCTGGGGCCCTTAAGACCGGGGCCTCGCACATGGCTTTCTTCAGTCTCACAAAGGCCTGCTGACAAGCCTCCGTCCAGACTACCCGTCGAGGTTGTTTCTTGGACGTGAGCTCCGTGAGGGGGGCTACGATGGTACCGTACCCCTTCACGAAGCGGCGGTAATATCCCGTGAGGCCTAGAAAAGCTCGGACCTCAGTCTGTGTCTTGGGGGGTTCCCAGGCCATGATGGCCTCGATCTTCGCCTGGAGGGGTTGCACCGCTCCCCTACCCACCAAGTGTCCAAGGTACACTACCGACCCCTGCCCGATCTGGCACTTGCTGGCCTTGATCGTCAATCCAGCTTGTCTCAGGGCCTGGAGAACAGCTTGCAGGTGACGCAAGTGATCCTCCCAGCTGTTACTGAAGACGGCTATGTCATCCAGATAAGCAGCAGAGAAACTCTCCATTCCGGTGAGGATCTGGTTTACCAGGCGCTGAAACGTGGCAGGTGCGTTCTTGAGCCCAAAGGGCATCACACAGAACTGGTAGTGGCCATTGGGCGTGGAGAAGGCTGACCTTTCCCTTGCTCCATCAGTCAAAGAGATCTGCCAGTACCCAGAAGTAAGGTCAAAGGTACTTAGATATTGGGCAGCTCCCAGCCGGTCAATCAATTCATCCGCCCTAGGGATCGGATGAGCATCAGTTTTGGTCACTGAATTCAGTCCCCGGTAGTCCACACAGAACCTCAGTTCCGGTTGGGCACCCGGTGGTGCAGCTTTCGGTACTAACACCCCGGACTGGACCAGGGGCTGCTAGAAGGTTCGATCACTCCTAGCTCCAGCATCTTAGTGACTTCACTGTGAATGCTGGCCTTCACCTTGTCTGACATCCGGTAGATCTTGGACTTCACAGGTGGGCTGTCTCCTGTGTCCACGTCATGGACGCACAGGTGAGTCCTACCCGGGACAAGGGAGAACAACGAAGAGTACTGTCCCAGGACCTGGCGGCAGTCCTCCCGCTGTTCAGGAGTTAGAGATAGGGAGAGAATCACTCCCTCCACCGACCCATCCTTTTCTTGAGACGCAAACAAATCGGGGAGAGGCTCGCTTTCCACGTCCTCTCCTCCGTCAGTCACCATCATCAAGATGACTTCGGGCCTCTCGTGGTGGGGTTTGAGGCGGTTGGCGTGCAGCACCCATAGGGGCTGACGAGGGGTTTTCAGGTCCACCAAGTAGGTAGCCTTACCCTTCTTCTCCAATACCTCAAAGGGTCCTGACCAGCGATCCTGGAGGGCGCTAAGCTCTCCTGGTTCGATCACCCACACCTTCTGGCCAGGCTCCAACTCCACCGGGTGAGCGTTGTGGTCATACCACGCCTTCATTACTGCTTGGCTGGCTTCCAAGTTGTCAGAAGCTTGCTTCCACAACTTAGCCATTTGGCTCCGGAAGGCCAGCATGTAGCTCACCACGTCCTGGGGAAGCTTTCTGGGAGTTCTTTCCCATCCGTCTCTCACCAGGTTGAGAGGTCCACGTACAGGGTGCCCATACAAAAGCTCGAAGGGGCTGAAGCCCACTCCCTTCTGTGGCACTTCCCTGTAAGAAAAGAGTAGACAGGGTAGGAGGACGTCCCATTTCCTCCGCAGGCTTTCAGGCAGACTTCTGATCATGCCTTTCAAGGTTTTGTTAAACCTCTCCACCAGACCATTGGTCTGGGGGTGGTAAGGAGTTGTGAACCGGTAGGTCACTCCACACTCCTTCCACATCGCCCGCATGTACGCTGACATGAAGTTGGTCCCCCTGTCGGACACAACTTCCTTGGGAAAACACACTCGGGTAAAGATTCCCATCAGGGCCCTAGCCACAACAGGTGCTGTTATGGTCCTCAGAGGTATTGCACCCCAACCAGGCAGGTTTCAGGGCCCAACATTCCACCGAATCGGCCCTCCTGTTCACTACAGAAACTATCCGCTCAGCCCTAGACCAAGGCAAGAAGGCCGTCCTGATTTTATTAGACCTATCGGCGGCCTTCGACACGGTCTCACATGCCATCCTATTAGACCGGTTAATAACATCTGGTGTCACAGGGACAGTGCTTGAGTGGATAAGAAACTTTTTAAGTGACAGGAGGCAAGTGGTGACCCTGGGGGAATTCTGCTCCAGTGAAAAAGCGCTGTTGACGGGAGTTCCGCAGGGTTCGAGCCTGAGCCCGACCCTGTTTAATGTTTATACTGCACCCCTGATAAAACTGATATCGTCATTTGGCATAGACGCTATAGCCTATGCCGATGACACACAACTTATCCTGGTAATGGATAACGATAACCAAGCCTGGGAGGATAAGCTCAAAGGCTGCCTAACGGCCACCTTTGAATGGATGCGCCTAAATCACCTGAAATGCAATACAGGTAAAACAGAGATCATGCCTATAGGCCCAAAAAATGAGTTCACCCCACGATTATGGTGGCCAGAAAAAGCTGAAATACCACCTCATACAACCGACTCGGCCCGTAATCTGGGGGTGCATTTTGACTCTGACCTGTCTTTTAGACAACAAGCAGCTAGAGTGGCAGGCATGTGCTTTGGGGTAATAAAGGGACTGAGAAAGTTCTTTGATCTTTTGCCCCTTGAAGCAAGGAAAACAGTTACGGTTGCACTTGTAACATCGCGCATCGATTACTGCAACAGCCTCTATGCTGGTACAAATAAAGTTGTCACACACAAACTTCAGATGGTGCAACATGCAGCAGCGAGGCTGGTTCTAAAATGGCCGAAAAGATCATCTGCAACCAAAGCCCTCAAGGCATTACATTGGCTGCCCATTACAAAAAGGGTTTTGTTTAAAGTACTGTTAATTACTTTTAGAGCTGTTCACAACCTAGGCCCGTCCTATCTGAGGAAAAAATTCAGCAGATACTGTCCAACCAGAGCACTGCGTTCTTCAACGGCCAACCTGCTTACCGTCCCGAGTTTCAGACTCAAAACTCGAGGGGGCAAATCCCTGGCGGTACTGGGAGCAAAAGCATGGAATACTCTTCCCCCCCAGTTGAGATTTCTGGATAAAGAAATAGACTTCCGTAAACATTTAAAAACCTGGATCTTTAATCTCCAAGATATAACTGCCAGAAGCCTAGTGTAATTCGGGTTCTCGGTCAAGTAAGCATAGGGACTACCTAACATCTGGTGGTCCTTTCTGGGCGCCTAGATGCTCCTTGGAGCGATTGCCGCGCGATACAAATTGGCACTTACATTACATTACATTACATTACCGTGTGGCATGATCCACCAGAACCAGGATAAACCTGTGACCAGCTGACGTTGGCGGATCTAACGGACCCACAATGTCGATGCCCACCCTTTCAAAGGGGGTGCTAACGACAGGAAGTGGTTCCAGGGGAGCTTTCAGCTTCACCCCTGTTTTCCCACTGGCTTGGCAAGACACACATGTCCGGCAGTAGGTATCGGACGACACTTTCATCTGAGGCCAATAAAAGTGTGGGACAAGACGGGCGAAGGTCTTGTCTTGCCCCAGGTGTACTGCCAACGGGATCTCGTGAGCCAACTCCAGAAGGAAGGCTCGATAACGTTGAGGGACTACCAAGGCTCGTGACGATCCATGTAGGGGTGCCTTGGGTTCACTGTAGAGGAGGCCATCCTCCCAGTAAACACTGTAGTTCCCTTCAACGTTCCCTGCTGCCTGGGCTTGGGCCTGACGCCTTAGCCCCTCAAGGGTAGGGCACTCCCTCTGGCCCTGGCAGAATTCCTCCCTGGACGGGCCTCCCTCCACGTGCCACTCGGCCGGGATGGGTAGGTCCTCCAGTTTGGTAACGTCCCCCTCCGCAGACTCCTGGTCCACCACCTCCGGTGGCCTATCCGTCCTACGGGGTGTAGACGCCGAGGCAGGCTCCTCCTGTCCTCGGTTCTTCCCTTGACTGGCAGCTGGCTGGGCCGTTGTTCCAGGCTCCAGCCGAAACAAACTCCCTCTCCGGGTAGTCGCGGACCTTGTGCTAACACAGGCCCAGTCAGGTGTACCCAGCATCTCAGTATGAGTCCGGTATTCCACCTCCTTCCAAGCATTGTGCTCCATGTCATTCCCCAGTAGACAATCGACTGGCACGGCAGGGCTTACGGCAACTCGAAGTGAACCTGCAACCCCCCCCCATTCAAAGGGAACCTTGGCCACTGGATAGTGGCCTGTTCTGCCGTCAGCCATCGCGGCTGGGTGGAGTACATCGGGAATTACCTGCTCTGGAGACACCAGTTGGCTACGTACCATAGTCATACTGGCTCCTGTGTCTCTCAGAGCCTCCCCTCTTTGGCCGTTGATGGTGACCCACTGCCCATACTTTACGGTATTTGCGGGCACCTGGATCTTAGGAACCATCTCCCGTTCTCCCAGGGACACTAAAGTGACACCCGCCCACTCCCTTCCCTTAGTTAAGGGCATCTCCTCCCCGAGCACTACACTAGCTACTCCGGGGGTCTTTCCTCCAATGGGAGGGGGTGGTCGTTTCTGGCACTTCGGATCTCCTTTATAGTGTCCAACGCCACCGCACTCGTAGCAATGGACAACCCTTGGCTGCTGACTCTGGCCAGGATTAGGGTTTCTGGGTGGGTTAGCCCTAGGGGTGAATCCTGTTCCCTTTCCTTGGAAATTATTTTGGGGGCCTTTGGAGAACTCCTTTTTCTTTTCCCCTCCCTCTTTCTTCTGGGGGGCGCCCTGTCCGGCCTTTTGAGTATCCCCTCCAGTCCCCCTTGTGGACACCCGGGTACTAGCCCAAATGTCCGCCTCCTCAGCAAGCTTCCGGGGACTGGTCAGCTTGCTATCCACCAGGTGTTGACGCAGTTCAGGGAAACATTTCTCGAGCAGGTGTTCCTTCAGTACTAGATCAAACAACCCCTCGTAGTTCCTTACTTCACTGCCCTGAATCCAACCCTCTAGTGCCTTCTTTGCATAGTCCAGGAAGTCCACCCAATTCTGTGTGCCCAGTTTGTGACTACCCCTGAAATTCTGTCTGTACTTTTCGGGTGTTAGTCCAAACTTTCTTATGAGCGCCAGTTTCATGGTGGGGTAGTGGGTCTGCTCATCCTCCTCGAGGGCCAATAAAGAATCCCTACCAGCTGGAGGCATGTACTTGTACAATCCCCCTCCCCAGTACTTCTCTGGAACCCCATGGGCCCTTAACGAGACCTCATAGGCCGCTAGCCACTTGGCGATATCGTCACCCACCCCATAGCTAGCTACTATGTCCTTTGGCAGGTAGGGTTTGGGTTCCCTGGTGTACTCTCGTTCTTCGCTGCCACCGTTAGGTACAGGGTGTGCCCCGATTCTCAGGATCTGAAGATCTATCTCTTTCAGCCTTATCTCATGAGCCATCCTCTGTTCCTCCTTCTCTTTCTCCAGCCTTGCTAAGTCCCATGTGAGCTGTCTTTTCTCCCTCCGGTCTGTTAACTCCACTTCAGACAAGCCACCGCTAGAGGCACTGCTGCCCTTCCTAGAAAGTGTCCTGGGCCCCGCTGACAGGTTCCCCACCTCAGGTTGGTACAAACCAGCTCCCTCACTGTCTGGCTCTCTATCCCTGTCCTCCTCCTCAGCCTTGCTTTCTCGTCGTGCCTCCCCCCAAGCCCTTAAGCTGGTTTGGAGTGCACCCTTCTTTGCTCCTGGGGGACAATACACCCCCTCCCGCTGACAGAACTCCCTGAGTTGGGCCACAGTGTACGTTTCTAAATTTTCTAGTACAAACTCCATCTTGCCCACTCAGGTCAGAGGACAGTTATGTGCAGTAACTATGCAGGGGGGTACCTTATATAATACCTCCTCCCACCACCAGAGTAAATTTGGAAAAAACAAAAACCCACAATTAGGAAGGCCGCTTTGAGAAAACTCCCGGTGTAGGCCTATGGACTACCCACAGTTATTGTTGAGTATACGTAGGCACAGCTCTATCCCACCACTGAACACCAATTATGTTGGAAAAACACACTCCCACACCGGAAGGGTGGTGGTGTTCTTCCGGACACACTGTAGTAGCTTGGCTCGAGTGGTCAGGAATCAGGCACCGTGCTAAGCATACGATATACCCATACAATAACCATGCGTGCATCCGTTCCAAAAACGACTCTACACCGTAAAAATTATGAAAATATCTTTCTTTATCTTCTTTTTCTCTTAGTTGCTGAATAGATAAATAATAACACAATCACAATATAAAAGGCTTTTTAAATAGTGCAGGTCAAATAAATACTGTTTTAAGGATTCAATAAATAGGGGTGATCATAAATAGGTAAGGCATAAATATAGGTGCAATACATACAGGCAATTAAATATTCTGAGGCAATAAATACTGCAAACCAATAAATACTGTACGACCATAAATACTGTGGACCAATAAATACAGTGAAGCAATAAATAGGTTAAATACAATAAATACAGTGCACTCAATAAATAATTAAAAGCTGACAGTGACACTTATAGAATCAGATCACATTTAGATTCTTATGGGCTGAATTGGCCCAGGCACAGCTTGTGGTGAGGTGGTTGGCTTGAGGGTGTCTACTCCCTGGCTTGGACAAGGCTGAGGCCTAAACTGAGGTAGATTAAGGGGGGGATTCTAGAGATCTGGCTCTCCCACTCTACACAACCCCACTGAATTAGTCTCAGCTCACCCCTGGCACAGTCAGGCTGGTTCCAGCACCTCCCTAGCCCCTTAGAGTAGTCTCTCAGGTCTCCACAGGGCCTTAGGCGCCCTCTACTCCACTTACTGCCCTTTTTCTGAAGCTCCGACGCCGCTGGAGTCGTGTCGACGCCGTGAGGCGGTTCCGGTTCGATGTCGGCGGCCTCGGCGCAATGTCAGTTCTTGACGACGCCGGTAGGCGGTTCCGGTTCGATGTCGGCAGCCTCGGTTCGATCTCGACCTCCGATTCGATGACGTCGGGCAATCTTGGCTCGGTGTCGACGTCGGGCGGCTCCGGTCCGATGGCGACCTCGGATTCGATGACGTCGGCCGGCCTTGGCTCGATGTCGACTTCCGGCGGCTCCGGAGTGCGATCTCCACTCCCGACCTCCGGTGCTCCTCTCCTCAGGTTTCCGGCGACTCCGGAGTGCGACCTCCACTCCCGACCTCCGGCACGATTCTCCTCAGGTTCCGGCGACTCCGGAGTGCGATCTCCACTCCCGACCTCCGGCACGCCTCACCTCGGTCTCCGACGACTCCGGAGGGCGGACTTCACTCCTCCGATGACGCCGCTCACTCGACCTCGGGTGACTTCCTCCTCGACCTTTGGTACTCTCCCCGACCTCCGTCGGCGCCCTCTCTCGACCTCCGGCGGCTCCGGGTACGACGTCTGCTTTCCAGTCAGCGCCGCTTCTCCACCTCGGGCTCCAGGTCTCAGGCTACTCGACGCCGGACTCCAGGAAAAACCAGTATCCAGGTCAGGATCTTGCTGTTCTCTGTTTCTAAGGCCTGTTCCTGCTGTCCAGGTTCTTAGGATGGTTGTTCTTGCTTCTTCCCACACAGGGCTCCAGGCTGGGCTCAGTCAGTAGGGACTAGTATCAAGGGTGGGTTTATGGACCCCACTCCAGGCACAAGTTTCCACCCCTGCTGCCTCACTCCTTCCTCCTTCAGGTTTCTGCTGCTCTCTCTTCACCAGTCAGGTGCCAACTGCCAGCTCCAACTGCCAACTCTCTGTCTTAGCTTCCCAACATTCTAAACCGCCTCCAACTGTCACAGGGCTCCAGAATGTTGCAGAAGGTTCTAGTAGGTTCCCGTGGGTGCTGGTGATGTCACAGGTGGCCACCATTTTGTGCTCCAGGCCCTCAGACAGAAGTTTCAGGGGTAGCTAAAATGGCTCCCTGAATCTGCATCAACACTAAAAAGTCTGGTGGTTCCCAAAAAGGAAAAATACCAACAGGGTTTGAGGCAAAAGTGGGACAAAATAAATAATGATGAGGAGGGACCACCCAAAGGGCTGACAGGTCTAACATACAGGTATGAAGCTTAGCAGTGAGAGTTCAGGATTCCCAAACAGTAGTGGCTGGTGTCAGGGAAAAGTGGTGAGGCAGCGTGGGGGTGCATGGGAGGGGGCAGCGCAGGGTTGGACAACACATGGGGGTGGACAATAACAATACAACAACAAAAAATAACTTACCTCCCACCTGCTGCCTCGTCGCTCTTCTGGCACCACGCATAGGCTGAGGCTCCCAGACTCCCTTATGGCCAATCCAAACGTTGCTCTCATGTTGCTGGCAGCACGAGAGAAGCGCCAGGATTGGCATGAGCTCCCTGGATTTGCACTCCCAGAGAGACTGGGATCCTGTGCCTGCTGTCTCCAACCTAGTAAAGGAGCGCGGGTTGGAGACATCTCAGTGTGCATGTCCGTTTGGCCATCCTAAGACAGCTGGCCAAACCGACCTGCAAACTTGTAGCAGTGCCCACCACTCTTCCTCCATGCCTGTCATCACCCTATTTAGTGGCTCGCTTCACAGCACTTAAGGTTTGCCGAGTGAGCACCGCGATTAAACTGGGCTCTTAGCAAATGTTTATGTAGTGAGAAAATAAACTACCAAAACAGAAGCTTCATTTCTCAGTACAAAAAAGCAAATGACCCAATGTGCAGGGAGTTTTCCACATATTCCCTACCTGTGTCCGCCATGCTTTTCCAAGCCATCAATAGGGCCAGACAATCATTAATCAATCAATCAATCAATCAATGGATTTATGCAGCGCAACTAATCACCCAAGAGGGTATCCAGGCACTGGAGGGTCATTATGGTTCAAGTGACTCAATCGAACAGCATGTCTTTAGTGTTCTCCCAAATTCCAGTACAGAGGTGGAGGTCTGTAGCAGCAGTCTCTTGTAACCGGCAGTCTCTTGGTGGATGGGCTGCCAGCAGTGCTTAATTTGAGCCAGTGGGGGACACAAGCACTTATTTTTGGAAACCAGAACTTATTTTTCTGCATCAAATTTTGACACAGAGCAAGAGAGAGAAAAACATACAAATCAGAAAACGGAGGAAGAGAAAGACGGAAAACTGTCACAACGGGAGAAAGCAGGATCCTGCTGAAGTGAGATAAAGAGGAAGGGAGTGTCTGATAGTGAACTAAAGAGGCATGAGGTGGATTTAGGATACTTGCCTTGGTATTCGGTGCGCTGACATTTAATAACACTGGCCGCGGCCTTTGACCAGAGCTTTGGGCACCAGCACTCTTTCTTTGACAAATTAAGCACTGGCTGCCAGGTTACAGGTTTAAACTTACGGGCCAGTGAATGCTCACCTGGTGTAAACACAGTGCCCCCTTTCGATTCAAAATGAAACGCCGCGTTTAGCAGGGCAACCGCCCCACTCATTTACGCCCTGCCCCCGCACCACCAAACTTTAAAGGATGCCCAGAGCATATATGACAAATTACTTAGACACATTTCAAATTACTCAGGTAAGGTACCAACACAACCTTAATTTAACTCTTATCAGTTTCACAAGGCACAAATGATTGCCTGCCAAGTTGTTTTAGAAATATTAGAAACGTGCGTTCAATTCCCCGGCCCATAAGCTCCTTCTTATGGGCGGGGGAGCTCCCACCACCATGATCTCAGTTTTGCTGGGATTTAGTTGTATTTTTTTTTCACCCCCAACAATCAATATCTAGGAGGTGGGTCTGAAAACTCTGCTCTTCCTCCAGACCTAGAGCATGACTTTATAATGAGTTTATGATGAATTGGATTCTAATAAAGAATGTTCTATGTTTTAAGAAGTTTACAAGTTTAAGGAGAAGTTCCTTGAAGAACCCCACAAATGTTTCCCATTGGAGGTTGCACGCCTTGTGTTTTCAGAGACAAGGAAAATGCAGATCAAGCCAGGATGGAAATCATGATTTCACTATCTGCTAATGTATATGGCATGCTTGGCGGAAGTGCAAGCCGGAGTTTGACCCAGTAGGATAAACACTCCAACACCATCTGTCGTCACCCATCCATTATTGCGATAGTAACTTTCATTACTTTAAGATGTCCAGAATCCCACTTGGTGTTCTGGTGTTAAGCAGAGTATTACACTCTATCTATGCCTGAAAGTGTGCTCTCACTCCCAGCTGTAGGAAATTGGGCAAATAAAGACAATTAGAAATCGGCCTTTAATTTGATAGGTCTCTTGGGTTAGCTCGCGGCTTCTTTTGGAGAGGGCACCTACAGCTGATTTCAAGTCCACAGGAGCCATTCAAGTGAGTATAGAATATTGATTGCTGGTGTAAGATAAGTAGATATGAGCAGCCAGTCATAATGTGGAAGGTGTGAATATGAGCCATAAGAATTGCACCTCAATAATATGGAATTCAAATTTGAAATACAAGCGATGTGATTCTGTCATAATGCCATCAATATAGTGGAAGCATG
The DNA here is from genome assembly GCF_964204655.1 of Triturus cristatus. Taxonomy (NCBI): domain Eukaryota; kingdom Metazoa; phylum Chordata; class Amphibia; order Caudata; family Salamandridae; genus Triturus; species Triturus cristatus. Next base: position 1,804,358,511 of record NC_140589.1, on the reverse strand, counting down.
AAGTAAATAACATACCTCAGTGTCCGAGTGAATGAGTATGGTATCAGTATAAACAGTATCAATCGTATTAAAAAAGTTATAGAGTAAGTCACTGAGTAAATAGTGTAAGACAGCAGTGACATTGCATAACTCTGCGGGCATCACATAATATTCAAACAATCCATACTGGGTATTGAAAGTCATCTTTCATCCAGCTCCTTGTCTCACAGTGGCAGGATGGTATGGACCATATATATTGACTTTGGTATATGCCTTGGAAGATCAAAATGGATTCAGAAGGACTGTGGTGAGGAGTAGGGGATACTGTATTTTATCATGATCTTATTTAACAACAAATAGTTATGTGGGTGGGAAGCTTTCCATCGACCTTGAGAACAAAGACTATGAGAGCAGGGGCTGGTGACTTTGATGGTTTAATGAATATACTAGCCAAGTGGCAACCTAAGTTTTACCTAGATGTTTGTTGTCACTTTCATTAATGAGCAAATCCAGTTGCATGAGACATCCCTCCCGATCAAGAATTGAATAATCCAAAGGATGATTTAGTGGTGAGACATCTGTCCCTTCCACATGTCAGGACCTGTAGCATGAATTAGAACCCAAACGGATAGAGCCGCCTGTCCCAGTCTTCCACCTGTTCCAATCAAGTAACTGAATACTAATACCTCATTAAGTAACAAGTGAAAACATAGGAGAAATGACGATATACCAGAAACAGACATTCATTCGGAATGGGGCTAACAGCAGCCTCAGATCGTCACAGAATCACCACTCAGTAATCTTAGCAAAGCAAAATACATGACAAAGACCTTATAAAATGTTGTGATAAAACAAACAGCTAAATAGATAGAAGCTTGCCTCTAACTCGGTTGAGGGGAACTGTAATTAGCCACGATTCTAAGGACATCCAGAGCCCAAAGGATGCCAAGGAGAAATGAACAGCCCTAGGGCGAGAATGAAGACGCTGGACGCCATCAGAGGAACAGCAGAAGGACTTCCAGAGCTCATGTGAGATGGGAGGCTGAGAAGGTAGAGTTTTAAGGGGTCTGTACTCGCAGAACAACAAAATAACTAAAGTTCTGTAATGATGGGGTAAGCCAGAAAGGAGCAAAATATTAAAGTGTAGGAACACAAGGTCGAGAGACGGACTGGCTCAGAAGAAGAAATCCAAAACAACTAGAGACATTGCCATGAGCCTGTGAGATTCATATATAGTAACACCGCCTTATCTGCACCCCAAAATGCCGCCCTAACCCAGAAGTGCACTTACTCTACCTCCCATGAGGATTTAGATATTCCTGTAGTCCACAGTCTCCACGCCTGACGTCTGCTGAACTTATTTGAGGCCGTTCATACTGTTCACAGTGCATTAATGGTGTTCACTATACAGGTGTGGCATCCTTTACTGGGATTTCTTGATCCATGCTTTGTGTTGGTCCTGCTGATCCTTGAGCACATTCTCTGAGGTAGCCTTTGTGAGAAAGTGCCATCTTTCTTGCATGGTATGCCCACACTTTTTGCTGAATTGCTGAATATATTTTGACTGAGTGTGCCCTGGACTCCTGCCAATCAGGTGCCCAGGGCCTATTCCTTCCCTAAAAACCTAAAACCCAAATTGGCAAACCCTGGCCACATGTCAGTACCTGGTAAATGGTAGCCTAGGTGCCTAGGCCTCTAGGGGCTGCAGCAGTCACTGTGCCACCCTTAGAGGCCCTGTACCCTAAGACACACACACTGCCCTTGCTGGCTGAGTGTCTGGGTACAAGACAAAACAACATCCCTGTATGCCATGCCCACCACCTACACTGCCCTGGCATACATCAGCCACCCCTCTAGCTGGGTGCCCTATGCCAGTGGTGTGGGCACAGGAGCAGGAGCCCTGTGCCCCTATAGTACCCAGGTCCATTCCTGGGCACTGTAAGTGCAGTGCTGCCATTTAAGAGTACATGGTGCTGAGAGCTCGTCAAACACGAACTTCACAGCACCATAATGGCAACACTGAAGACTGAGAAGATTGGTATCAAACTTCTCAGCACATTAAACCCGCACTGATGCCAGTGTGGGATTTAATGTACCAAGCACCCCAGAGGGCATCGTAGAGATGCCCCCTGAAACCTAACCTACAATCCATGTCTGGTCTGAGAGGCTGCCTAGGCTGCCACACAGCAGACATGTTGCTGGACCCCTGGGTAGGAGAGCCCCTGCTCTCCTGGGCCTGCAACAATGCACATCCTTGGGGAGGTGCTAGATCTCCTCCCCCAGGATGGGCAGGGGGAAGCTTCAAAGGCATTCTGCCTCTGTGAGCTTCCCCAGGCCACTGCAACCCCCCACTCTGGCGGGAAGCTTGGCCGGAAAACCCAAATAAGGACAGGGCATGTGCCAGCCTGCCAACCCCACCCCTCAGGTGGGGGAGGCGAGGTGAAGCACATCTCCGGGCACTCACCATCTTGAAGATGGGAGGCCCTACCCAATCAGGACTAGGCTACTGCCCCCCTCCCACAGGAGAGTGGCAGAATAGGGGGTGTACCCACCCCAGGACAGGGACCCATTGGACCCTGCCCTTTATCTGCCTACCTGTAACACCCCTAAATCTAGTATTTAGGGGAACCCTGAACCTTCCTTCCCCAGATTCCAGATTCCGAAATACAAAGAAGAGCAAGAAGAAAGAAGACCTGCACTGCAGCTGCTAAGAAGAGGAAGAAACCAACTGCTTTAGCCCCAGCGCTACCAGCCTGTCGACCCATGAACCTGCTCCTGCTACAACCCGGCACCTCTTGTGGCCAGCAACCTCACAAACCCCGGAGGACCTGGCTACCTTTTGGCTCTAAGCACCTGGGACTCCCATGAGTAGAGGCTCTACTCAAAATCTCCTTCTAATCCCTGGCATCAGCCCGGAACCGCGAACCCTTCACACTCTGCACCCGCCAAGCCTGGCCTGTGCCGGAGTGAACAAAGACCACGAGGATGACCCCACGGCGACTGTGACCCGAGTTCAGCACCCGAGGCCCCCCTGCCTCCCATAGGATAACATTGGGCCTAACTCTCTCTGCACCCGGCTGCCCCTGTGCTGCTGAGGGTGTAACAACTGTACCTACCTGACCCTGGGAGACCCCTGAGACTATGCCCGGAACCTTAACTCTGCCAGTCGAGTACTTACCTTAAAGCCGATAACTCAATTTTCTCCATAGGGTAACATTGACTGTTTTTTCCTGAAATTTCTTCTAAGTGTGGACCTTTCAAAACTTAAAATATTCACCAACAATCAGCCGAGTAACGAAAACGAAAATACTCACCTGCTATTAGGTGAGCTCCCAGTGCTGGATCTTGGTACCCAGCACTGACTCTGAAAAATATTCACAACCGTATTTACCAGTAACCCAATTTTCTTCCATAGGAAACCATTGACTGTTTTTCTGTGAAATTTCTTCTGTGTCGATTTCTGCAAACTTTAAATATTCTTTAAAAATGGTATAAATTGTGAAAACGTAATTACTTACCTGTTTTGGATAAAGGTCCCAGTACTGAGTCTAGGCACCCAGTACTGGATTACAAAAGTAACGAGAACATACTATACCTGCAACTTGAATTTTCTTCCATAGGGAATCATTGACTGTTTTCTATGAAATATTTTCTAAGTGTCAACTTTTAAAATGGCAAAATATTGTCTAAAAATCATAACAGTAACTAAGTCGACTTTTATCACTTGATACTGACCCAGGACTGAATCTAGGATCCAGTCCTGGAATCCCAAAAGTAATCCTAAAAGTAATCTGTTGCAAATAACTTGAAACTTCCATTGAACTCAATGCATGATTGTGTTTAAAATTGTGTTGCCTATTGCAACCACTTGTAACTTTCTACAAAAGTCAATTGCATATTGCAAAAGTATTTATATAAAGCATCTAATTCTGAGAAAGTATATTTTAATACCTATTGTTGGTTCTAAAATAAAACAAGCATATATTTTTTATATATAAACCATTGGCCTAGAGTTCAGTTATTGAGTGTGTGAGACCATTTGCTGACTGAGTGTGTGCAACAAATGCTTTACACTGTCCTCTGATACTGCCTTACTGCTCGACCAAGCTACCACTTTAGAGAGTAAGGTTATATCTAACTTTAGCCTCTGCCAAACCTCTGGGGACTGTGGACTCTGTACACCCTGTACCTATTTGGGAACAGTATATACAGAGCCACTTTCTCACAGCCTTCCATCCCAGTTGCACGCTACCAAGGGATAGACAAGGCTTTCTTAGAGAGTCAGCATTTATCTTACAAGGACCTAATTTATGTGGTGGTGAGAGACTTTGCCCCACGCTGCATGCCTGCCAGTATGCACCGCACAATGTGGTCTTGTTTCTCGTTGTTTCCTGACATTCCTAACACCACGCAAAACACATCTTCAAAGGTTGAGTACTGACTAAGCAAACATTATGCATTTCATCCACTGTAGCCATGGCATGAGCATGGACTGGGTTGTCAGAGTGAATATCAAGGCGGAGCAACAAATCAGGCAATTTGAGAATGACTATGAAAGACGTGTATGAGCGTCTATTCAACAGAAGGAAAAGGTAAATCCAAAAGAATGTGCAGTCGAGTGTTGGGATTATGCCTCATAAACCATGGCGTGCTTGAAATTGACCCAAAGTATGGGCTTCAATAGCACTGGAATGATATATTAACAGTTCACCCCGGCCTATATTATATACTGCATTACCAAAGGGAGCATGTGTCCCCTGATAAGACCTATAATAATAGTTTACTGTCCATGGATTTTACTGGTTCAAGGTGTGTATTGGTCCTACAAGGAATATAAAACCTTAATGTTAAAGTGGTTTAAAAAAAGTACCCAAAATAAGTCAGTACTTACATGTTGACTCCCGAAGCGTTGGGAATGGTTAAGCCTACATCTAGACAGAAATGCATGACTTACTCTTGGATGGCACCATCTGCATGAAGAGGGGAATGCCCATTACCTGTGCTTAAAGACAGCCTCTCTACCTGTTTAAAACCTTTTAGGCTTAACAGGTCGTTCCAGGCTTTAGACGCGAGGTAGGAGAAGTCATGACTGCCTGGAAGTGGTTCTGCATAAGCGAGGGGGCAGTGGGTGGCAGTGTGTGAGTAGGAATCGGATAAAGCGGAGGTGTCTTGTACGTTTGTGTATGTTTACAGAGTTGTTGAGATACACGGGGCCAATGTTATGTAGGCTTTGCATGTGTGTGTGAAGAGTTTGATAAATTCTTGTTTGTGGATTGGGAGCCAGTGGAACTGTTTGAGGTGTGGGGAGAGGTGAATGTGGAAGGATGGGAGGTTGAGGATGAGCCTGGCTGCTGGGGTTTGTATGTTTACTGTTTCCCTGAAATGATTTCACAGACACGATCTGAGATTAAGCGCGTCTTTATTCATTCCATACTTTCCCTCAACTGGCGCGCACTCACCCCGCCCTTCCCCATCTGCATACGGCCAATGCCTGTCCGGGAAGTCCGGGACATGATCAGGCATGGCGATGCAACATCTCCTCCTTTTGTAAATTGGCATGTACCTTAAGTCATTATTCTTTAACGTTCTTCAATAACTGGAACTGGCCTTCGAGTGGTTACACGAAGGCATTCTTCAAGTTTGTCCATTCCTGGATCTGAGGTGTCTGTGTCTCTGTCTGTTTCGTCTTCTCGACTGTAAGCTGCTGGATTACACTTCTTGAAGTGTGATATGTTTCTCGTGATTCTCTTTGTTGCGGAAGCAGCTGTGATCATGGTTCCTTTCTTCTTTATTACTTGTAACGGGTGGGCATGATATCGGCTATCCGCTTTAGTTTTCTGTTCCTGCTTTACTAGGAACCATTCTCCTTCGTGGATATTGGATGTTTTTGCATGGCGCCGATTGTCGGCGTAGTCTTTCATCTTTGCTTTCTTGTCTCTATCAATGTCCATCAGTGTCTCGTGATCTGAGGTCGGGAGTCTTGATTGTATGACTGCATCCGACGTCGGGATGCTGGTGCGCGGGGTTCTCCTGAGCATTAGGGTAGCGGGGCACCTGTTGGTGGTGCTGTGTGGTGTGGTTCTGTATGCTCTTAGTAGTTCGTTAAGCGCAGGTTGAATGTCACGCTGTGACAACTCGGCTTGTTGTATTGTTTTCTTCAGGGTGGCCATGAAGCACTCAACCATCCCATTGGCTTGTGGCCATAAAGGGGTGATTTTCCGGTGTTTGAAGTTCAGATGGTCTGTGAATTCTGTGAACTCGTGTCCATTGAAAGGTGGTCCATTGTCCGCCTTCACTATCTTGGGGATTCCCTGTGCTGCGAACACTTCATCAAGAATGGGAATGACAGCAGATGCTCTTGTGGATGGTAATTGGTGTGCAATGGGGAAGCGAGAATATTCGTACATGATGACGATGACATATTTCCCAGACTTTAGTGGGCCAAAGAAGTAAAAAGCAACGTGATGCCATACGCTGTCCGGACGATCAGACATCTGTAGTGGGGCGGGTGGTTCTTCTCGTTCCACTAGTTGGCATTGTGGGCAATCTTGAAGCGTGGCTTCTACCATTTGATCAAGGGACGGTAACCAAACCCGCTCTCTCAGCGCTTTCTTTGTGCCTACGACACCTCTGTGGCCTTCATGGGCTAAATTAACAGTCCCATGACGTAGTTGGTGAGGAATGACGATCCTCCTGTCTCTCAGTAGTAGTCCATCCGCACTGATTGTGAGGTCATCCTTGACGTGTTTGAAGGATGACAGTTCATGTATGTTGAGAGCAGTGGTATTTTGGGAAGTCTCCAGATGTCTCCATGAGTCTGCTCGAATGCGTTGCATGACGTCTTGGAGTGTGATATCCGTGGCAGTGGCGTCTATAATGGCATCTAATGGGACAGCAGGTGGGCGCGCTTGGTCAATAATGAAGTGAAGGTATTCTTCGGCTACCTAAGTGCGTGTCTGTGTCAATATTTGAGGATGGCGTGAGATGTCGTCCGCTGGGTTCTCTGCCTTTCCTGGTTTGTGCATAATGGTGTAAGTGTAATCCGGCAAGCGGATCCCCCATCTCTCGATCCTTGGAGGCATCTTTGCTCAAGGGTTGCCGAAGATGGTAATCAAGGCCTGGTGGTCAGTAATAAGTGTGAAGTGCTTCCCATAGACAAACAGATAAAAATGCTCACATACCCACATGACGGCCAGACTTTCTTTCTCCGGTTGCGAGTACGCCTTCTCAGTGTCAGTGAGGCTGTGGCTGGCATAGGCTATGATGTGACGCTGGTCCCTGTCATCATCGTACTGGGCAAGAATGGCGCCAAGACCTACGGGCCTAGCGTCAACGGTGACTTCCGTTTTCCATGTGGGATTGAAGAAGGCCAAGTGTGCGGCAGAGCTCACAGCGCCCTTGATCTTGTTGAATGCATGATCACATGCCTTGGACCAGTGGAATGGTTGGCTATGTCTCGTTAGCTCTCGCAGTGGATAGCTGATGATGGCATGGTCTTTAATGTATCTGGCACAATAGCTGGCCATGCCCAGGAATGACCGAATGTCACTGACATCGCAAGGTTGCGGGGTGTCAGCGAGTGCTGAGACTTTGTCAGGGCCTGGTCTCATGCAGTCTTCAGAGAAGATGTGTCCGTAGAATTTGAGAGTTGACTTGTGGAATTCACACTTGTCTCTGTTCAGTGTGAGGTTGGCATTGAGAAGGGCATGGCACACGTGGTCTAGGGCTTTGTCATGGTCTTCGCGTGTCGTACCAAATACGAGTATGTCGTCACTGTTAGGAATACGATGGATCACTCGCCGAACGGCTTCCTGGAAGATTTCAGCCACTGACGAAATGCCAAAATTAAGGCGTTTGTATCTGAAAAGTTCTTGATGGGTGGTAAACGTGGTAATATATCTCGACTTCTCATGGAGTTCGAACTGGTGGTATCCTTTGTTGAGGTCTAATTTTGAAAAGACCGTCGCTCCATTCAGGCGAATAATCATATCGCTGATATGGGGTCCAGGATGTCTCTCCCTTTCTATGGCCGTATTCAGGGCACGCATGTCCACGCACAGGCGCACCTGACCTCGTTTGGGGACCACTACCACCGGAGACACCCATGGAGTGGGTCCAGAAGACCGCTCTATGATGTCAGCTCTCGGCAGATCTTGGAGCTCGTCATCGACAGCTTGTTGGAGGTGGAACGGTACTTTCCTGTGGTGTTGGGCCACTGGCGTTATTTGCTCATTGATGTGGAGTTTGACTTTGACGATGGCCAGTTTTCCTAGGCCTGAGAACAGCTTCGGGAATTTGTTGATTATGTCAGGTGAGTCGTCCACTTTAAATAGGATCTCTACTAAACTCAGCCGTTCCGCTGTGGGTAAGCTGAGTAGACAGTCAGCAGCTTCAGAATGGATTTGGGCCTGAATTGTCCTGTCCTTGTAGGTAAGTGTTGTGGGAAAACGTCCAAGACATGGCAATGGCTCTTTGGACATCCATGTGTAGATGCGTACTGCGGCCGTTTCAAGCTTTGGTTTCGGGCTCATCTTTTCATATTCTGTTGTGCAGATGTAGTTCAGTGATGCTCCCATGTCCAGGTCAAACTTGGCGGAATAATTTCCCATTCGAATGTCTAATCGGGGGTATTTCTTCAACCGGTCTGGGTCTGCCACCATGCATACGTACTCGTCACTGTCTTGTGATATGGGAGTGAGTGCAGACGATTCTCTTGATGATGACCGGTGAGATCGATATGAAGCTTGAGACTGGGTGCTAGACCTGGATGAGCTGGTTGAACGGTCTCTTCTTTCGTGCACTGCCCTCATGTGGTGGCGTGTCCCAACGCTTAGTCTGACTGGTCCTGTTTCTTTGCGCTGTGTTTGGCACATAGCTTCAAAGTGATTGTCTCTCCCGCACCTGTGGCATTGTTGTCCTAGGGCTGGGCAGGTGCCGGTGTGTGGATACTCCAGGCCACAGCGGTAGCAGTGTGGCGGTTGTTTCTGGGTTTTACTGGTTCTGGCCTCACCGCGAGACAAACTGGTGAGTTTGTCAGGTCTCCGATGATCTGGCCGACGCTTTGTGTCTGTCCGGGATTGGACACGGAGGGCTTGTTCTCGCTTTTCGGTTTTCCCGGCTTCCATTTTCTTGGCATGCTCTTCAGCCTGATCATTTATGCGAGTAAGTTCTTCAATGTCATCAAGCGAGTAGTGTTTTTTGAGTAGTCGATGTCGCAGTGTCTCTGACTGGCATCCTTCGATAATGCGTAAGCGAAGCGCGTCTTCAGTATTGAAGTTGTCAAACTCGCAGTAGCGTGCCAGATGCTTTAGTTGTGAAATGAAGTCGCCCATAGATTCATCGCGTTCTTGGGACGCAAGGTTGAAGGTGTAGCGTTCGTAATCTAGGTTACGTTTGTGGAGAAATTTCCTGTTCAGAGCGCCCTTCACATCTGCATAGGATGCAGCGTTTCCTGGGGGCAATTCTTTGATTATTTGTCCAATGTCTTTGCCCACTAAGTTTCTCAGTGCTATAAGTTGATGGTCAGGGTCGCCTACTCTTGAACCTTTCATGAAGTCTTCTAAATCTTCCAGCCAGCTCTTCCACTTGGGGCCCATGCTGTTTCCTGAAGTCAATATTAGAGGTTCGGGGTGGGGACGCAGGAACAATACATCCATGAGTAGGGGCCCATGTGGCGCTGGCGGCGGGGCTGGAGCTGGTCCTGGTGGTGCGTTTTGCGTGGAATCAGGTCAGGTGGACATGGTGATGTATTGCCATGCCCACTGTCCCTCCTGATGCTTCCCACGGCGCTTACACAGCCTCAAATCTCCTTTTGGTGGGCTCAGGGTGCTTTTCTTGTCCTTGCCTGACCTCAAAATGGCCACTGGACTGGTGCTAATGTCTTCCAATGGGGAAGCGCCTGACCTTAAAATGACCGCCGAGCATGACGCTTGTATGCCAGTTCAAATGTGTGAAAGACGGTGTCCTTACCCCAGCGTTGTATTTTTAGCTCTTTCAAGCCTCAGGGACTTGCCTCTACGGGTGTCCTCGTGTGGCTGCAGAGTGAGCAGATCGGCAGTGCTCAATTACTCAGCCAGATAATATGTCTCTCTTTGGCTGGACGCTGCTCGCTGCTCTCCACTCGTGTTTAGCTGAGGGGGGTGTCCTCGCATCCCACCCTCGTCGCCAGGTTTACTGTTTCCCTGAAATGATTTTGCCGACGCGATCTGAGTTTAAGTGCGTCTTTATTCATTCCATACTTTCCCTCAACTGGCGCGCTCTCGCGCCGCCCCTCCCCATCCGCCTACGGCCAATGCCTGTCCCGGAAGTCCGGGACATGATCAGGCATGGCGATGCAACAGTATGGTCTGGAGTCTTCTAGTTAGTTGAGAATTGATTCCAGCAAAGAATGTGTTGTCATTGTTCAGCTTGCTGGTGATGATGGCTTTGGTGACGGTTCCACAAATGTTGTCAGCGAGCCATTTGAAGATATTCTAGAGCAACTTGAATGTATGGAAGAAGGAGACTGGATTCACTTGGATGGTCATGGTTAGCTGGTTGTTGATTACTATTGTGGGGTTCTGTGCATGGGTTGCCACGAGGGGTGTAGTCCATGTTTGCCGGCCACAAGGTGGACTCCCAGAATAAGATGCCTTTACTGAAGATTATTACTTCTGTCTTGTCTGGGTTGAGCTTGAGGCAGTTGCCCAAAGGTCTTGGCTAGAAATAATAGAGGTGCTTTAACAAACCACCAACAGAAAATGCAAACACCTCCTAGAACAGGTCTGTAAAACTAAGCAAAGGTCGGTGGGCGTGGTCCTTTTTGAGTTTCACTTGCACATCGCTTGCACTGTGCTTGTGAAATCTATTGTATTTAATATAAATCTTAAAAGGGGCTTGCATACCGCCCTCACTTTTTATTGGTTCGTGTGCTTGCCACTCACCTTTCCTCCGTTTCTATTGGCTGTAGCCTGTTGCTCCTCATGTGCTTCTCTTATTAGTCTCCCGAGGCCCAAGTACTCTTTTCATCCGCTTGGGTTATTTTTTGTATGTTTTGTTTGTCCAAGACGCTTGTCTGGCCACCATAATTACCATATTTTTTTATGTTTATTCTTGTATGCAGTGTTGTAGAATTCAAGTGACTCTGAGGTGAGTGTGAGCTCTTCCTGCATGCATGCCTTTCAGACAGTTCTGCATGGCTGCTTTTTGTTTGAACTCGCACTCTTTGACTGAGTGATTAAACACATTTTTATCATTCTTTTGCCCCCACGTTTCCGCCTTTAGCCATCTCCGTATAAGTGGGCGGTGGCCTGGCACACATTTCCAAGCATGGCAGGGTCACTCTTTTAAACCATGTACTTTGGAAGTGCTGGGCGTGCAGCTCTAAACATTACAGCTGTGTGAGGGTGGCGAAGAAAGGAGGCCTGGGACAACTTTTTATCCTTCTTTTATGGGGCAACTTTTTATCCTTAGTTTATCCCTGTGCTCCCGCTTTTAGTTGTCTCTGTATAAGTGGTCATGTCCTGCCACACTTTTCGAAACACAGTGAGGTCGTTCCTTTAAACCGTGTGCCATGGGAGTGCAGGCAGGTGCAGCTCTAAACGTTACATCAGAGAACTAACAGCTGTGTGAGGGTGGCAAAGAAAGGAGGCATGGTGCAGCTATATATTCAGCCGGCTTATGACCATCTTTGGGAATCAAGGGGAGCGCAACGCTTAACTCCCTCCCCAACTACAGTTCCTGCACCACTCTGCTATCCCTTTCTCCACATATTACCACCCTTCTTTCAAACCTATCTATTTCCGCACCCCTGTATAGCTTTCCATCCCCTACAGCCATCATTTTGCTGGGTCCCTGCCTCAGTCTTTTACTACCTGGCTCCTTCATTTCGCTCCAGCAGCCTTACTTCCCATTGTATTTACTTTTCCAGCCTCCTTTTCTGATCCATGCATTAACTATACTCCCATCAATTGCCTTATTTTGCATCCCTTTCTTTCCTCTTTTACGCACCTTCCATCTAGCTTCCTTTTCTCCCCAGAAGCCTTTGTCTAGAATACCCTCTTCCATTCTCAGAGACTTTATTTTCTGCTTGCTCCCCTTTCCTCTTCATGCTTGCGGAATCTGTTCTTGAGGAGAGCTGGAGCGGTACATAGATGTACTTCTGAATTGTTTATCAGTGTGTTGACCTATTGCAGGCACTCTGCATTTGTACACTTGGGTAGCCACTGTGCTTTACTCAGAATTGCCTGAGGCAATATTGGGTATCGTAAACATCATGCACAGCCTGAGGGCGTTAAAAAGCCCAAGTAAAATGCATTTTTTTATTCCCAAGTGTATGATATTTGAGAATTGATAGGTCACCTCCTTTCTACTTAGGACAAAGCTTGAGGGAATTAATGAGGCAGAGAAGTGCCCCTGGGGAGCATATAGACAGGTCACTGAAAATCATTGTTAAACCTAGTATGGCAAAGTATCTGGGTATGTGGTACAAATCAATGCATCCACTCCTGCTTCTTAGTTTAGTGTCCTGTATTATTGCTAAAGCAGTTTTAATTGTCACGTTAATCCCTTAGAATAGGTATAAAACAGCTCCTTGTCGACTGCATCCCCAGTGACTCCTCTGCCTACTCCCTTATGAGGCAGAAACATGGCTTACAACAAAAAACAGCTTAATATTAATAACATAGGCGAAACCTAGAGCATTTAGCAATGCTTGTTTACACAATGCAAGGCAATCAAACATTGCTGCCTTCTTATGCCCTGAGACTTGGAGATATTCGCTAGCCCTTCTCTTTCTGTTTCTCATGATGGCCAAGAATGGAACGGATGAGAACCTGGGGAGTTCGACTGTAGAGCATGATCAAGTTGGTCCTTTATGATGGCTCTGCCCACGCAGCCTCCAAATATGCCACCATATTGGTGGTATCATTGCTGTTATTCTTGTTGGATGCCCAGCACCGGAGACAATGGGAGTGGATATTAAAGCTTTGGACCCCAGAAGCTGAATGAGTTTAGTGTGTCCGGGCAAGAGTCTGGATTTTTTATGGTTGATTATGATAAAATATCCAATTGATGCAAGTATATCAAGCGATACTGGTGAGAAGTTTGTGCTTTTATTTGTTTATCAGAAAAGAGCAAGGATGGCACAGCCAACACGTGTTTCGCCCTCTAACCGGCCATCAGGCCTAGGGCTTCTTCAGGGCTGAGCAGAGATAGAGTAGCCATAAGAGTTCATAGCACCCAGTCAAGTGGATCATATAGTTAGTATATGAGGGTGTGTTAGGTGGGAATAGAGGTGGAGGGGTGAGGAAGTAAACAAGTTGTTAAAGGAGACCAGTGAAAACGGAAGGAAGGAGGGAAGAGAACAGAGTTAGAATATGAGAGAAGGGCAAGGGTTGTTTCCGAAAAAGAAGGTGTAGTTGCAAGGAGAAGTATATGTGTGGGTTAATACAGGATAGATATTATGTGGGGGTCAACGTTAGTGATTGGGGTGGTCGAGCAAGGAGCGGTTAGGTTGTGCGGAAAGAGGGGGAATGTGATAACGGTATTTGGATCATTTAGATGGTGAGGGAGAGAGATAGAATAGAAAGTAAGAAAAGGGGTAGGTTGGCATTAGTGGAGGAACATTACATACATTTAGGACATTTGCATGATTATTTATGTTTAGTCAAATGCAAACAGAATGACAAGTGTGATAATGGAAGGTAAATAAATTACGAGGTTTTGGATAACAACAAGTAACGGTGGCGCGCGTATGCAAAAGGACATTCAGAGCAAATAGCGATTGACAATGTACATGTTTGTAAAGATTTCATAATAACAATAATTATGACAGCGTTAGTGTCCAGGACAGGAGTGGGATAGAGATCCGTTCGTAACATGCATGTTTGTAACACCATCAAGGTCACGAAGGCATTATTTCAATTACAGATTCAAGCGGACATTCAAGATCACAAATGAGGAGAGAGCATGTCATACAAGAAGTCGGGTATTAATAGTTAATAGTTAAGGTACAATTCGTGATGGTAAAGCAATGACATGGTCAATGACATGGTCGAGAGACGTCAAAAACAGGATATGTAAAATCAGATGTAAGATGGTAGAAACACAGTATATAATTACAGAATTATTTGGAGTTCAGCGTCAAGGCGGTCCGGTCAGGTATGAAGGGAAGAGAGAGAGGTTGACTTTAGTCACATTATTAGGAGGTGGCGTCAATAAAAGTGAGGCGGTGACAAGGGCGGGCCGCGGGTCGAATGTGTCCTTCGTTTAGGAACAAGGTGATTTGAAAGATGCAGTATCATGCAGGTATTAATCATTAATGATCTTGTGATATCTTTAGAAATAATCGAGACAGTAGTCATGGGCATTGTGGCAATATTGTGGAGTGTGGCTAGTTCAAGGTGTCAAGAGGTGCTCATACGCGCTAGACTCAGGTAAAAGTGTAGGAATCGTTCGTGAATGCCAACCGTAGCGTGATACTGGTGTTTCATTTAAAAGTGTGTCGAAATTGTGAAACGTACAGATGCGCTCGGCGTATTGGGTGAGCAAGGCCATGTGAGGTGCTCAAAAAGATCGAGGTTCCCTTACCGGGAGGTCAGGTAATGGGATATCAGAATGATTGTAAGGGTTTGTCAACCCGAAGATTCTAGAGGGAAATCAAAACAAAGCAGAACAATTGAAGTGCGAAGTGTTAGAGCTACTGAGGCCCACTGATTTTGTTACAGCTGCCTAGGGCACAATGATGCTTGTCACAACCTGATGCCTATGGATACTTGCTATAGCTTGGACTCATTGGTGCTTGTTAATGTTCTTTAGAGCACAATGATTCTTGTTACAGCTTTGGACCCATTGATTCTTGTTAGGGATGCTGGTGGGAGAACTGATTGTTGTACAGTTTGGGGTACGTCGATGTTTGTTACAGTTTCTGGGTGCCATTGACATTTCTTACAAGTTGGGGCATGTTGGTGTTGCAAAGAAATCGTTCAATCAAATAACTGAGAACTGACTTTATTTGTTGAGGTCCACAGTGATGCAGGACCAGCTAGTCAGTAGACACAGCTCCCTCACCCAGAGTGCTTTGGAACCAATGACATAGAATAACATCCTGACAAAAACATTCCGATACATCCAAAGCAAAGAACACAATACACACCTTATAACACTGGGCTTGGGGTGCGTATACGATGGGTTCTTGGTGCTGTACTTCCATACGCCCTATAAATAGGTATACCACATACACAGGGTGGGTACGACACTGGTTAGGAGGGGCTCACTGAGTGTGCCACCCACTGGATACTCGTCAACCCTATATCAGATCTGCAAATACAGGCCTGTGGGGCGCTATGGTGTCCCTGCCTAAGTTGGCATCACTTACGCCTCAGCTGAACCTGAGTTGGTTATTCCTTACTATGAGGGCACCCGACTAGGGAAGCCATGACGGGCGCCAGGCAGGTGGTATGCTGAAGGCCAGGCAGGCTCATATGGATGTTCCCAGCCCAGATAGTGAGGAACCCCCCAAATGGGGCTTCCCTGCCTTTGAGTTCATCTCTTTCCATGGATACTCCTGGGGTGTTACCAATTCTCTGGAGTGGTCTCAGGGCCCTGCGCATGTCTTCACTGTAAAGGCTGTGTGTAAGTGTGTGAACCTTCCTACAAAGATTAAGAAGAGGCACTGATACGCTGTTCCAGAACACTGGCTGGTCTTCCAGCGCAGACCGGGGTGTGCACACCGGCCCTGATACTGTTTCGGATATGTGTCCCGCCTGCCGTGGCTGGGAAGTGGGGCTGATACAATGTTCTGAAACACAGGCCGATCTGTCATTGCAGACCGGTGGGTGCGCACTTGCATCTATTGTGAGTAACCTCATAAGCAGCTTTCCACTGTATGATGCTGTGAGTGCGCACCCACACCTATGGTGCCTGAGATTGCATGTGCCACCTGCCAACGCAGGCTTGTGCATGCATACAGATACATGTATTAGTTAAACCAGTGTCTAGTCTGCAGTGCAGACTCGGCGCGCGTGCACTTGCACCACTGGTGCTGGGAATATGTGTCCCTCCTGCCATCGCAGGTTGGTGTGCGCAATAGTACACATACGCCAAGGTAGTGAGGAATACGTATGTGTGTTTTCAGTACCTTTGAGGACTTCTCTTCCCATAGGTTAACATGGGGAAGTGGTTGACTTTATTTCAGACTGTAATAGTGGATTACAGTGGAGCAGCTTCATGATGTTTCATTTCAACTGATTAGCCATGCCAAACCCTATCCATAGGTAAAGGGGGTTTCGGCATGACTCACTTAGAAATGCCACTTATAGAATATGGACATTTCTATGCTCAAAGAGTCTCAGGACCGTGGTGTCTGGCTCCAGTGGACACCAGTGATAGGGAGGAGCACATCTGTGCATTCCCCAATTAACAGCCATAACCTATGGGCATCCCACGGGAATGGCAGACTTCTGCCATTTGATGGCTGAATGGGATAGATTGAACATAGAGTTTGTGACACTTAGTCTCTAGGGGCCACTAAAGATTAAGATCTGCATTCCACTGACCCATGGCTGACAGGCCTACAATTTAGAGGAGACATCAGTGGTTCAAAAGGAAAACCCCTAAACCACCCCAAACTTCAAAGACACATGCCAGTATAACTATGCGTGCCATCTTTCAGCAAAGGGTGAGATACGCTTGTGGGGACGTGAGACCGAAAAACACAGACTGAGTGGTTCACATTGTCAGAGGACTCTGTTGTGCACACAGGGGATAACTGTACGAATAGAGGCTCACCTCGGCCGAGGGCTATCTGAAGTGTGGTGCCCTCAAGTGTGCTCTCCCAGGGCCCAACAGCGGGCCTCCTGTTCTCTCACAGATCTCTGGAACATAAAAGATCTCCCACAAGGGACCTCCACCATCTATCTGGAGAGCGGTGCCCTCTCAAGTGCCCACCTCGGCTACTGAATCCCAACACGTAGCATGATGTGAGCGTGGAACTAAGACTTGTGTCTGAAGACCAGATTGTCTAGTGCAGAGCTCAGAATCTTACCCACATCTGGAACATGTGGTTCTTGTTCTGCTGGGACACCGATACTCATATGAGTCTAGTGTGGTGAAAGGATTCACCGGTTGCGGGACCCCACATAGCCCGATTTGTTGATCATGCTGCAACTCTCTTGTGCAACACACCAACTGCATGCTTATTGTGTGCGGTGTCCGATTCACAGGGTGCGACCCTCGGAGATGGGGGTGTACCGTAGTAGTGCCTCATTCTACCTCATGTGGCTCTGCAGAACTTGTTCCTGTGTGTGTGACCGGACTGGTTTGGTGCAGCCTGTATTATTGTGCACCGGGTGTGGTGCCTCCTTTGCTGGGAGGTATGGAATTGGACTGGACTGTTCTAGTGCAGCCTGCATCATTGTGCACTGGATGCGGTGCCTCCTTAGCAGGGAGGTACGGAATTGCATCTCTTCGCTGTGTCTGACCAGAATAGCCTGGTGCATCCATCTCAATGTGCACCGGTCTTGTGCCTTCTTTCCCGGGAGGCGCGGAATTTGAAACTCATCATATTTGAAATCTGAAGTGCCTGGTGCGACTCATACCAGTGAACACCAGGTGCTGTGTCCGGATTGCCTAGGACACAACCCGGATCATTGTGTACCAATATGAACGCCTTATCCTATCTAGAGGCTTCCATGTGTTACTCCCCATTCATCTGTTGTTCCCTTGTTGACCCTCATTGCGGGAAACCAACTGCCCTCTCCACACTTGGCCTCTCCTAAAGACATATTGGCACCAGGTAGTAACGAGAGAGATTGATTGGGTTGAAGAAATGCTTCAGAGGCAGATCGGAAGCGGGTGAAGAGACTGTGGGACTCCTTTGTGTTTTGAGACCTGTGGGTGAACTTCCCAAGTGGCTGCTAACCCCTCCTTTGTTTACGTCTACTTCCTAATTAGAACTACTACATATTCCCACCTGGTTCCGGAAACCCGGACTAAGCACCCGATTCCAATGCCGTTTGGAAATCATTCCCACCAAATTAGTTTGGGAATGATTTTCGACTGAGTCAGATCGGGAGAGTCCGACCGAGTACAATGCATCCGGATGCTTCCAGATACGATTTGGTTGGACTCCCATTGACTTCAAAGGGAGCCTATGTTCCGACCGAATGCATAGACTCCCGTTGAAGAAAGGGGTGGCTGGGGGAGATCGGGCACCCTGTGGCAGGCACCCCCTGTGCATGGCTGGTAAGGTGGGACCCATGGGTACCCCCATGGGCCCGATTGGGAAGGCTCCAGGTGCAGGGGGGCCACTACGGGCCCCCAAAGTCTGATTCCGACTGCCGGTTCAAGTCAGGCGGCACGATTCGGAAAGGCTGTCCGAATCCAGCATCGTAATCGGTCGTTCGGAAACACGGCCCGTAGAGACGTACGAGTCTGCTCCATACAGCTCGGTCATTCTGAATGCCGTCAGGTTCGGTTTGGGATATTCCTAACGCCTAACTCGCATGGTAATCGGTCAGTCGGAAACCTTTCTGATTCGGTCAAAAAAACACGTTCCCGATCTGATTCGGATGGAGCAAATGCTGTTAGGAGGCTTCCAAACAGCATCGAAATCGGCCCCTATATGTGACTTTGGCTGCGTGTGGCCCAGTATCCGGGAGGCAGGTTGGAGGTGTTGGATAATCGGGATGAACTAGAGGGTGGGAGTGGTGGAGGCTTTGGTCACGGAGTCTACAGAGGGTGAACGATTGACCTGCTGGGTACTAGTGGCACTGCATTAGGCTGCTGAGTGTGGATGTGTTTGTAAGAGCATGAAATACGGAAACCTGTTGTACTGGGTAGTGGTGCGGAGTGACTGTGTTTGAGAGGGAGTGATCGTGTGTGGACCGCCTGTGACTCACGACACTGGCCGTCGGTGCTGCATTATACGTTGATTGTTGCCAAAAGCACAATACCTTTGGACTTTGGGTTTTCCCATGTGGCTCCAGCACGGGGTGGCGCTAAAAAGTGTTCTAGTTTTGTGTATGTATATAGTGTTGATATTGGGTATCGCATAATCGTGCTCTCTCTCAATTGAAGGGGGGGGGTTAGATTAGGAATTGTCCACAGTACGCATAATCTTGATATAACAATATTAGCGGGCCTAGTACTGCCAGTAATATTTGCAAATGTGTTTTATGCCCAAAAGTATATGATGGTCATGTTACAATGGTTGAATATGTGTGTTGAATATAAACTTTTTTACATACATCCTGGTTGAAGTCTCTTTTGTGACGTTCAGTGTATTTATCGCGAGTGGCTGCTGTGCCTATGCTTTCTTTACACATTGCCTCTGTAGTAAGCCTGATGGCTCAGTGCCAAGCTACCCAAGGGTGAGCATGGGTTATACAGCGAGTGTAATCACCGGCCCTTGACGGCAGCGGTAGTTCTGCCTGGCTGGGGGCATCCCTTCAGCCAACCAGACCCTGCCGTGTCCAACTGAACCAAAGCTCCAACTGATGCTATTTTTAGTCTTTGACAATAACAGTGTGTTTATTCATGCTGAGTACTTTTATTATTAATATTCCTTGTTTCCATCCAGTGCTTTTGCCTCTGCATTGTAATGGAAAAATAAAATAAGTACTAGCTTGCAAAGAAATAGAAGGCTGGTACATACCAGATAGGTGCAATGAAATGTTGGGATATTTTATGCTGTGACACTTTCTACCATACTGAGCCGTAGCCTGTGCAATAGACTGCAAATGGCATAGAAGCTTGTCTGCTCATTTTTCTGTACATTCTGGTACCTTTGCTACTTAAAGCTTAACTAAAACTGTAAGTGTAAGGCAACTGCACACAGGAAAATGACAGCTTAAATCACTCAAACCTGAAATGGATGTAAGAGTATTTTGTTGCTGTGTGTACAGAAATTATATACTTGAATGAAATGTTGCTGCTCCCTGTATTGTCCTACCTCGTGTTTATGTCAGAGAAGCTTGCAATGCTGATGTGTCTGCTGTACCGTTTCTGCGTTTGTGACTTTGGCACTACTGCTTCCTCTACTATAACTATTTCTGCCCGAGCTATTAGAAAGGCTCGGACAGAAAGTTCTTTGTGAACTTTTCAACATTATCAATCAAACCTGCTGAGTAGTGTACGTGGGGAGTTCACGCTCTGTGATCATATAGCATCCTTGTTCAGAAGTTGATTGAAAGAATACAGCTGTGGTGAGAAGTTATGGTAATGTGCCATAAGGAAAATATCTCTGCTAAGAAGTTCTAGCACAGTCGCTTTAAAAACAAAGCAGTTTTACTGAGACATTTTGATACTGCTGAATTAAAACTGTACCTTCTGTCACTGTTCCATTATGGATATATCAACTTTGCTGAGGGTTTCTGTCACCATCACCTTAAAAGCACAACAGCTGTGCTGAGAATCTCTGAAATGTTCTCATTACAGCAGTATTACAGATACAACATCAACCAGTCAGTGGTGGCACTGTCCTATTTAAGGTATAGTAGATAAGCATAGAACTCTTGCATCTGCCCCATTCAAAATACAACACCTTTTCTTACTCCACCCCAAGCTCTAGGCCCTTGCCCAGTCCTCTCCCCTTCCCACCCGACAGACTCCCAACTTGTAGGACTCGCCAGAGTAATGTTTTCAATTTCCTGCCTGACTTCAGCACTGAATTAGCATTATAACCAGGGCCGCTGGAATTATGCGATTGTGCGACCGTGGCGATTTTTGAAAAAATGATAGATTTGCTGCATGTGCCACATAATCCATCATCTGCTGCATATCCCGCAGATTTTAACAAAAAAACTTTTTGTTTCTAGCTCAAACGGCTCAAAATTTACTAAAAATGCGGCGAGACATGTTTTTGCGCAGTGAAAGGCCCTTACCAAAGCAGCACTGGTCACCTTTTTGTTGTTTATTGCTATATTTGGCCGTTATACTAGTACTAATGAAGTGCAACCAATGCCCAGACAGTGTTACCAAGTGCAAAAAATAATGAAATAATGATGTAATGCTTTCACAAAATATGCCACATAATTTGCCTTTTCTTGCTGCATATTTTACTCAACCCTGCCGCATAATTTGGCCCTTCGAGAAAGCAAAAGACACACAATTGATGGACGGAATGCAGAACAAATCAAAACATTCACCCCCAGTCAAGAGATCTGGGTTAAATCCATCATTCTTTTGCTCACCGTGCCACCCCAGTTTAGACCTGGCCATATGCAAATCAGTCTTGACCCTGTGCCTCATGGGAACAGTCCAGCCCAAACTGCAAAGCCAGATCCTCCCTGGACCAGAAACAAGCCTCCTAGGACCAGTTTCAGGGTTTCACCCATCTTCATCCAGGATAGCTTGAGTCCAGTGGCACAGTGAGCCCGGGACCCACGTCTGGGCATACCCTGCGCACTTAGGGCGAGAAAGCAAAAGACACACAGCTGATGGACGGAATGCAGAACAAATTAAAACATTCACCCCTAGTCAAGAGATCTGGGTTAAATCCATCATTCTTTTGCTCAGCGTGCCACCCCAGTTTAGACCTGGCCATATGCAAATCAGTCTTGACCCTGTGCCTCATGGGAACAGTCCAGCCCGAACTGCAAAGCCAGGTCCTCCCTGGACTGGAAACAAGCATCATAGGGCCGGCATCGGGGTGTCACCCCTCTTCAGCCAGGATAGCTTGATTCCAGTGGCATAGTGAGCCCTGGACCCACATCTGGGCATACCCGGCGCACTTAGGGAAAGTAAACAAAAGACACACAATTGAAGGATGGAATGCAGAACAAATCAAAACATTCACCCCCAGTCAAGAGATCTGGGTTAAATCCATCATTCTTTTGCTCACCGTGCCACCCCAGTTTAGACTTGGCCATATGCAGATCAGTCTAGACCCTGTGCCTCATGGGAACAGTCCAGCCCGAACTGCAAAGCCAGGTCGTCCCTGGACCAGAAACAAGCATCCTAGGACTGGTTTCGGGGTTTCACCCCTCTTCAGCCAGGATAGCTTGATTCCAATCGGCACAGTGAGCCCGGGACCCACGTCTGGGCATACCCGGCGCACTTAGGGCGAGAAAGCAAACGACACACAATTGATGGACGGAATGCAGAACAAATCAAAACATTGACGTTCCCATGAGGCACAGGGTCAAGACTGATTTGCATATGGCTGGGTTCAAACTGGAATGGCATGGTGAGCAAAAAAACGATGGATTTAGGCCCAGATCTCTGTACTGGGGTGAATGTATGACATTATCCTGAATTCGGTCCATCAACTGTTGTTTTTGCATTTGTCACCCCGAGTGGGATGGTATGCCAAGGCGTGAGTCCCGTGCTCTCCATGCCACTGAAATCAAGCTATCCTGGCTGAAGAGGGGTGAAACCCCGAAGCCGGTTCTAGGATGCTTGTTTCCAGTCCAGGGAGGACCTGGCTTGGCAGTTCGGGCTTGACTGTTCCCATGAGGCACAGGGTCAAGACTGATTTGCATATGCCTGGGTTCAAACTGGAATGGCATGGTGAGCAAAAAAACAATGGATTTAGGCCCAGATCTCTGTAATGGGGTGAATGTATGACATTGTTCTGCATTCTGTCCATCAACTGTTGTTTTTGCATATAATTTCAGTGGCCCTGATTATAACAGTCTGAAATAATTGGAATTTATTTTCCACGAAGGTAGCTCAGTGGATCAATGTACCTGAGCACAAGTCCTCGATTGTTCTTTACCTTGCAGTTCGTGCGATTTAGTACTCGAAGGGTTACTCAGGTCTTTTACTTCCATGTGGGTCTTTAAAATGAGTACCACTCCCCAGAATCAACCTTCAAGAGAATATCATATTCAGTTGTTCGAGCATTAGTATCCGTATGGACCGTGTCTTTAACTGCACTATTGCTACACGACTACAGCAATGTGCAGTGGAGCGCGTGGAGCTATTTTCACACGCCCGCTTTCTCTGCTCTGTAGTTGCCAAAAGTCTTTGATTGCTTTGGCGCGGTGCTGTGGTCTCAGTAGTCCTTTCTTCGTTTCCTCGGTCTTGGCCGCAGGTGATGTGAAGTCGGAAGGGCCGTTGCCTGGCAACGGCTCCTGGTTACTGTTACGTTGCCACGGACGCTGCGCGTGCAGCTGGCTGGATCACCTGGATCCGCCGCGAGACCCTCTCCAGCGCCTCAGCAGCAACCCAGGCGAACTCGTCAAGGCGAGCAGAGGCAGTAGGGGTCGCAGTGCACTACAGGCAGCGTCAGTAGGGGGTCGCAGTGCACTACAGGCAGCAGCAGATGGCCTCCAGGAGCGCTGGCACTCTCGTCACCCACAATAATGCCACCTACATCCCGCCTGCGCTCATGCCCGGGTAAGCAAGGGGGCTGTGAGCAGCGCACCCCACTCACCTTCACCCCAAATACAGTACAAGATGCGGAATTTTGTTCAGAACCTCATTTACCTCACAAGTGACCTTCCATGGGAACTGACGTTCACAGGGTTTAATGCAATGGCACGTGTTTGACGTCACTCTAGAATAACTTCTGACTAGTTCATTTAGAAGAAAGATTTTTAATGGAAACAAAAACAGATGTTCTAACCTCTTTTTTGCAGCTCCTTTATTCCATTCCCTAAACCACAGCTCCAATGAACGACTTACGGAAAAGAAGATTCTTTAGCTCGCAAAATCTTCACTTCCTCCGTAGACTGTCTCCTGACGATGCCTGGTGCATTTGAACTATATTGTTTTAAGTCTTCATTACTCCGAGGGTTGCAGCCTGACTCCCAAAAGGACTCTTCCTTTAAAGTGCTGATTGCACTTTATTTAGCAAAATGGGTCTGGCGAACCGCTCTTAAAACAAGCACTGACAGAGCAGTGTGTTTGGCTAATTTAGATGTGAAAGTTCTTTGTTGACTGGTGAATTTTTGTGTGTAGCTGTAAGGATGGGCGAATGTAAGAAACAGTCAAAGTTTGATGAATATGCTACTGAGTGCATGGATACTGCATAGCCAAGTGAGTTTATTGATGAATGTTTGATTTCATGGATGAATGGGTGAGTGCAAGGATTTTATAAGAAGGTCAGGTTACCATTACACCAGGGTTGGGTACCATTGTGCCAAGACTGCGAAGCCCGTGTCAAGAATGACCACTATTATACCAGTCCATTATGGATGTTCAGATTTTCACCATCACTCAGTAATCCTAGGTACATCTCTACAGATTTGCAAAATCTCTCATTAACCCCTTAACTGTATATTTGGGTTTGCCACATTACCCAGTAACCATCACTGCATATTTAAATTTGCCCCATCACTCAAGTCCGCAGTGCGAGTTCAGATTTGCACCATCGCTCAGTAATCGTAGTGTATGTTCAAATTTACTGTCATTGTAGATTGATTAGTGCACGTTCACTCATTAACCCTTCGTAAATACGTTAACTGCAATACTTTCCACACTCACATAGTTATAATCAATCCAGCCTGATAATTGCACAAACTTTTTATAATCTTGAGCTGGTGCTGAGATTTACACAATTGCTCAGAAATGTTTACGGAATACCCAGATATATAGCATCAGTTATCAATCCGGAGTGCCTATTCAGTTTCCTCAGTGCTTCTTGGCACGTGCGCATATTTGCCCCATCACTCAGTAATTCTTACAAACATTGTGTTTCAGTGGCCAGCCTCACAGTGTGTGTTTTTAATAGCAGACACTTGCAGCTAGTTGTAGGATGGACCTCATGATTAGGCCCGTATATTTTTTCTTGTTTTGCTACATGTGCACAGTTCCTTTTTGATGTATTATGTCATTATTTTCCTCTGGTATTTTGTTTTTGCGTCTATTTTTTGCCCACAGGAGATTGGTTTGAGCAGAAAATGTCTCACAGGAGCCGCTCTTTGCTTGTGCCTCTGTGCGGATGATGCCTTGTCAGTTGCTGGGCTTACAGCCGCCCAGGGCTGTCTGAGGGCAGGGCTCACCGTGCTCTCTCATTGCGCATGATGTATCCTGCGGCGTTCATTGGTCGAGCGTGCAAACCGCTGCTGGAGCCGCGCTTCCCTATAGCATGCTGGGACCTGCTCCCCTCAAGCACGTGTAACATCGGATCAGACATGCTGGTTTGGGGCCTCGTTTGACTGTTTCTTTGCGCACTCATACAGCCCTATCAATAAAATGTTCCCTCTGTAGAGTAGCACAACTCCATACCTCATGACTGACAGTCCCAACATTGAAAGTTTGTAATGTGGGCTGAGCCTAAATGTGAGTGACAAATGGAATAACCAATGACTGAAGGGGAGGCTCTAAACACTCTCTCTCCCTTCTAGGTAATATGCTTTGATTTCATAAGCCGTGGCAGGTAAGTAACTCAGTCCCTGCTGATGTGCAGGGAAACAGAGCGGGGGAGAGAGAGAGAGAGAGAGAGAGAGAGTTAATGTGCCAATTTGATCTGCAGCTCACCTTGTGCCTTTGTAAGAAAAGGGGGTTTGGGTGGATCTTAAACCTAAACGAGTGTGACCACCTCATTCCAGTTTATTATGGTTAACGTTTTCCCATTCCTGGGGTTTCTTGTGGCAATCTAATGCATTCTGGGTGTTGTAGTCCTGTTTTGCTTCCATTGAACTAATTATATGATCACATCAGATAGCAATTATTTGTAAGTGAAAGTATAGGACTGTAAACACAATGTGCTCGATGACATCAAGTGAAGTGGACACTCTAAAGCCAACCCATTGGAGGGCTTCCTCTTTGGCATCAGAGTGGTAGAGGGTGTATGCCACACAGGGGCCGACTGGGAACACAGTTCAGCCCTGGCAATTCAGTTGGATCGGCCCCTTGGGTAGGGGGGGGGGGGGGGGCAACACTGCTGCTGCTTTTGTTACAGGGGGCCAATATTGCAGTACCGCAGCAAAACCGCCCCCCAGTAACAAAAACGACCCCCACCACTCAAAAAACGGCCCGACACTTCCAGCCCACTGGGAAAACGCTCGGTGCTCACTACGGCCAGCTCAAACCTGATGCCGCAACAACTAGTGACAAAACATGTTATGCCATCAGTAGCGATGGGGCGGAAAGTTGACACCTGCGTCATTATGTATGTATGTATAGATATACTTATATAGCGCAATGACTGTCACCCGGCGGGCATCCTGGCGCTTAGACTGTTGATGGAACCTGCACGATAAAAAACAATCCACTGCGTAACAAAATTACGCCACTCTTGGAAAAACATGAGTTTTCAGGGCTTTCTTGAAAGAGGGGAGATCTCCCATGCTCCTCAAAGCCAGCGGTAGAGAGTTCCACAAGGTTGCTGCTGTAAATCTAAAGGACCGGCCTCCCAGCCGAGTCCTCAGGATTTTTAGGTCTCGCCTGACCCAGCGCTTGCGCTGGTCTGGCGAGACTTATTGAGAGGGCTCCAAAAAGTGCTATCAGGCCAGCCTAGAGCTACAGTGCATGTGCGCGGGGGCGCGCGCGCCACTTTTACCGCGATTACTTTCACTTTAGTGGCCGCGCGGCCGCTTTGATGTTTGATCGCGATCACTTTTAACTTTTGCGGCCGCACGGCCGCTTGGCATACCCTATAGGTCTCGCTTTTGGGACCTTATAAGTGTTTAGTTATGCAACTGTTGCATGGCTAAACACTTATAAGGTCCCAAAGGCGAGACCTATTGGCTATGCCAATGCTTGTTGGAACTACCACCAGGCAAGCTGTAGCAGAGCGGAGAGATCTAGACGGGATATACCAAGAGAACATGTTCTGTAAAGGAATGGGGCCTTGTTCATGAAGAGCTCTAAATACCACACAGAGGGCTTTGAATTTGATCCGCTGAGGGACCGGCAGCCAGTGGAGGTCCCTAAGCGCAGTAATGGAGGAATCCACACGCCGGCGTGACAGAGCCAGCTTAGCCGCACAATTCTGCACACGTTGCAGTTTACCCACCAGAGTCGCAGGGGCTCCCAGAAGTAGTGCGTTACAGTAGTCTAGTCTACTTAAGATGGTACTCCGCACTACCTCTGGTCTTGCCTGCGCTGGGAGTAGAGGTAAAATTTTTCTTAACGTGCGAAGCAGCACCATGCACGTAACCACTGTTTTATTAACAGAAGCATCCAGTTGAAGGTTGGAGCCGAAGAAAACTCCCAGATTCCGCACACAGTCTGCTGATGAACTGGTGCCCTGAAAGGATGATGGCCAGAAATTCAATGGAAGAGGCCTGGGGGTGCGGTCAGTTGAACAGTGTAGAACCTCAGTTTTTGAACTATTAAATTGCAAAGAGTTGTGACACAGCCAATCTGCCGTGGAAGTCATGCAGCGATGAAAGATCTCTTGTGACACCGCCTCCTTACCCTCAAACGAGAAGATAAGTTGGGTGTCATCCGCGTAGTTGGTGACTGCGATGCCAAAAGACTTTATCAGCTTCATCAGGGGGCGGAGATAGAGATTGAAAAGAATAGGACTGATGGCTGACCCTTGAGGCACACCCTGACCAACCCTTCTAATAGTAGATTTAAACGGTGGCAGGGCCACTACCTGGTGTCTGTTATCCAGATAAGACGCCCCACTTCCTCCAGCCTCCTGAGCAAGATCACATGGCTGACCGTATCGAACGCGGCCGACATATCGAGCAGCACTAAAAAGGCTGCCCGGCCTTGCTCGGCTCGCATCCTAAGGTCATCAAGCACAGTCACCAATGCTGACTCTGTCTCCTCTTGAGAAGCGGGAGTAGAGATCCAGGATTCATTCCCCGACGGTGAACTAGCGGTGATTTTACCCCGAGCAGTTAACCCGTCTTAAGTAACATTGATTACGGCTCCGTTAGTGCTGATTTTTGAGAGCTCTAGGACCTAACTTGACAGAGAAGTTCTCTCTGCGGTAGAGTGGCCATCACTCTCTCCGCCCTTGCCGTTACCACTGAGGAGGCTGGAACACCCCTCTCCCTTTGACGAACCTGTGGCGTCTAAGAGTCCTGTCCTTTGACAGACATGGTGCCCTCTCCCTTTCCACACGCACCCCAGTCCTGATGAAGACCCCACCCCGTAAGGTCATATTGAGCACCTACAACAAACAAGGGGTCGAAACGTCGACATAACAACATTGCCAATATTATCACCAGTACATGATGCACTGTGATCTTTTGTATATATGGCATTTTTCGGAACTGTTGATATTGTAATTTATGATCTGATCTGTATATAATACGCGGCAGTGATTTAATTATGCCGACCAATTTGATTGTGTTCTAGTGGATTTATCATTGTTTTCACTTCCTTTCAAATCTCACACCCAATCACTAACCCCCTCACCCCTCCTTTTCTGGGCACTTTTATTACTTAAAAATTGTTGCCTAAACTATGGAACTTAGTAAAATGTTTACGCTAGTTCAATGTGATTAAATGACATTTGAACTTCTTTCAGTTATTTGGTCAATTGTTTTTCAATGCTTTATTTTGAATGATTTGTATGCTGGGACCATTTCCTCCATACTGTTCCTTACCCAGGTCCCAGTGATTTTGGGTTTACCCTTTCTTTAACGACTCTGTCCCATGGGCTGGTCTAAATCCAAATTGAGCCGCATCCAGGCAAGCATTACTCTCCAGATAGCTGGAAAGATGTTTTGTAGCCCATTTCTCCAAGATTTTAATTGGAAAAGGAAGAAGGGAAATGGGCTTGTAGTTGGCAGGGCAAGAAGGGTCCAAAGTTTCCTTCTTAAGAAGAGGGGACACCACTGCCAGCTTCCAGCAGTCCGGTACTCGTGCAGACCTGAGGGATTGACAGCAGGTCGCAAATAATGGCAGGAAGAGTTCTTCCCGAAATAACTTCCAAAATTTATGGGGAAGTGGATCAAGGGGAGAGCCAGATGAGACGCTATCAGCCAGAGCACTGAATTCCTCAAAGGATGGAACCGGAAAGCTATTTAGACGTGCTGGACCGACATCACCCTCCATGACAGATGTCAAAGTGGGAGTAGGCAAGGGCTGAGTGACGGAACTTGATGAAATAGCAAGATTGTTCAAGTTGGTAGCAATCTTCTCCTCAAAGGCCAATGCCAATGAGCCCCCCCCCCCGGCCCCCCCCCTCCCGCAATCTACTTCAACCGAAATACTATTAGTGAGGAGAGTAGACTGGGTGGGTTTTGGGACCAAAGACTTAGAGGGTGATTGCATTTTGGTATCGTTTAAGGATCCCTGGGTGGTAGAGCCCATTCGAAGGGAAGCAAGGTTTGCAAGAATGGGGGATGTACAAACACTGGACCTTGCTTATTTTTATCCCGAAAGACATTCTAAACTCATACCAGGCCCCCATCCTAAGAGATTATTAGACAGGAGGCGTTCAATTGTGAAAACACCCTACCACTCCCAACATCCTCAACTTTTCAATCGTTATGGCCCCCTTTCTGACCTTGAGGCTGTCGATTGACTACATTTACCAAGTAAGGTGTACAGCACTGTTGAGAGTTACAGGAATGTAATATCTAGGCCTGAAAGGGTGGAATCTTCTATGGGGTATGTCGATGAGGGGGGTCCAATGTTAAATCTTATGGGGGGGACGGTTGAAGCAACTGCTGACGATATTTTAGAGGAAATTGTGGGGGTGGATGGTGCTTGTATGACTCCTAGACTCGAGACACGGGCTGAACCTGTGAAGGTAGTGGAGAACCCAGCCCCCACTGTGCCAATGATTCAATCATTTAAAAGTAATGTAATAACTCCACACGATATTTTAAAGGTAGCTTCCTGGAATGTGGCCGGGATCAAGGGCCGGCTACACTCAGAGGAGTGGTTGGAATTTATAGATACTTTTGATATTATATTACTTCAGGAAACTTGGGCAACGGTCCCAATCCACAGGGTTGGGTTTATTAATTTTTCCAAACCTGCAATCAGTGGTAGCAAAGGGCGTGCTTCAGGGGGCCTATTGATCTGGGTGAAGCAAACCTTGGGAGTCCATCTGTCTGAAATATTTGTAGAACATCAAGACCTCTTGGGTATTAAGTTGAGTAAAACTGCCCATCGGGATCTGATTATTATTAACATCTATGCACGAGGCCTACCTGGAGGCCGCTGCCCTGGTATTGTCGATGTAGTGGATAGGTATCTCGATAGGTTAGGAAGTGATACGTTTTTTTGTCCTAGCGGGCGATCTGAACTGCACCTTTGAGCCGCTTCAGGCAGTTGGGGACAGTTGGGGGTCCACAGAGGATGTAGTCTGGAATATCCCGGACTTATCAATTGATAAAATCGCCAAAGGGACTGAGGCAGCTTTGAACTGGATGGCCCTATGCTTCAACAGGGGCCTAAGGGCAGTTAATGGCCGCTCCTCATCAAATCAATGTGCCTGCGATACCTATGATAATGGTTTAAGGAAAAGCCGCATAGATTATATTTTGCTAAAGTTGGAACTCTGGCAATATATGATCGACATGGAAGTGGTTTCCCGCCCAGAAAGCGACCACAATCCCTTGTCGCTTAGTTTAAGGTTCCTGGGCTCTAATAGATTGAGGAATCCAGATACTCTTAGGACAGGAGATCTCACCTTGACCAACGATAGAAGAAGGCTGAAATGGTCTAGGTTAGTGGGTGATGCCACCCTTCTTGAAAGTATTAAAAATTTGGTCTCCAACACGGCGAACGAACTCATGCCCACTGTGTTTGAGGGGGTCGGCCCCGATTATGTAACCGAGATTCACGAATGTTGTTTTGAACAGCTTAAATCTCTTTTATCCAGTCCTTGCTTGGAGGGCCCGTCAAAAAAACTTGGTTCTCGTCAGAAATGGTACAACGGGAAATGCAGGGAGGCCTATAGCCAATTAGTTAAGGCGGTCAAGTTTTGGGTTATGAGTGATGTCAAGTTAGCTAGGGTACTGTATAAAAAAACTCAGTGGGATGCTAAAAGAGAGTGGGAAGACAGGCATTGGTCCGATCTTCTGGATGCATCGACATCCAATAACCAGACTAAATTCTGGGAACTGGTAAAGTGGGGCAGAGACCCAGATTCGCAAACGCCTACAAATCACGTCTCCCCCGGAACTTGGGTGGATTTTTATGCTGCCCAATTTAGGTCTGAGATCTCGGAATCCTCCAGCATGCTAAGTAATGAGTACACACTGTTTGATCACGGTGGGGTCCTGACCTTCACAGAACAAGAAACTGAATTGGCCCTGGGTTTGACTCAGCGGGGGAAAGCACCAGGGATGGACCTAATCCCTGCTGATTTGTTTAAGTCCAACCAAGAACTTTGGGTACCGTATATTACCAGGTTAGCTAATGCAATTGCCAAAGGAGCCAGAATCCCAAAGAGCTGGAAGGGGGCTGAGATCCTTCCAATCCACAAAAAAGGGGATCGGTCCAATCCGGGCAATTTTCGCCCGATCAGCCTTAATGATTCTCTCCAAAAGGTCATTGCACGAATGATCTTAGGTAGAGTTCAGGGTTGGATGGTCTCCGAGGGCATTTTGTCTCCCATGCAAGCAGACTTTAGATCCGGTATCAGCACCATCGACCAGGTGTTTAGATTTTGTCTAATTTACTGGAAGGTGGTGCTGCTAGGCGGGGGAAAATTTTTCGCTGCTTTTATTGATCTAAAAGCGGCTTTTGATATGGTCCCGAGGGCTAAACTGTGGCGCGTCTTGAGAGACTTGGGTTTACCCTTGGAACTACTGGATTTAATTGTTAAATTGCATGAGGACAATTTTGCTAGGGTTCGGTGGGGCGGTCAAGGACAAGTGACGAACAGCTTCCCAGTAACACGCGGGGTTCGTCAGGGATGTGTCCTGGCGCCCACACTCTTCCTGTTATTTATTGACCAGGTAGTAAACTTTTTCAAGACCTTCCCAACTGACGCTCCCTCCCTGGCTGGGAAGAAGTTCCCCATGCTTATCTTCGCTGACGACACTCTGCTCCTCTCTAAGACCAGAAGCGGTTTACAGCGGGCTCTGAACCGCTTTGAGGAGTTTTGTGTCATCAACGATTTGAAGGTAAACGTGGGCAAAACTAAGTTTATGGTTTTTACTAAGAACATTTTGGTTCGGAGCTCGGTAAGGATGGGTGGGGCTAACTTGGAACAAGTAGATCATATGTCCTACCTAGGGGTTACCCTAGACTTTCGCCTGCGATGGAAGGAGCAGGTAGTCGAACAGCAGCTTAAACTGGCCCGCTTAACTGGCTGTCTCCTTAGGGAACAAAAGAGATCCATCACTAAACGTGTGCACCCAGCACTAAAAATTTATGTCGCAAAGATTAACGCTGCTATTTTATATGGAGCGGATCTCTGGGCGTATATGGATCTTTCGACCCTGTTTAAAGCACAGTGCAAGTTCTTGCGGAATCTAGTGGGGCTACCGCAATCAACTCCATCTATACCCCTTTGTTTGGACTTAGGATGTAATCCAATAAATGAGATGGCGAGGTTCAGATTGCTTGCCTTTTGGAGACGGATTTGGTCTTCTCCTGACCTTGCCATATTTGCTAATGAACTTGTCGAAGTTAGGTCCATTGAGGGATCCGGGAGAATTCCATGGCTACGCACGGTTAAAACCATTTTGGTTGAAATGGGATTGGAACAGCTGTGGATGTCTCCAGGAACCAATGTGTTTCCCTCCAAACAAGAATTTAAAGCATTGTACTGGGCCTCAGTTCGACAAACTTTAGTGTCGGCTTCTAGTTCCACAAGTCTAACAGGAAGGTTCCTGGCTAACAAGTTGGATCCCTCCCGTGAGAACTACTGGGATATCATTACCAGGCCGCTCGACAAGAAACTTTACCATCAGTTTCGGGTGGGATCTTTGCCCTTGAATTCATTCACTAAAAATTGGGGTACTGGAGTAACCGAATTTTGTCAATGGTGTCCTGGTCATAAAGAGACTGAGGGTCACCTCTTATTTGCCTGCCCCATGTACCAAGACCCACGTAGAAAATGGATAAAACCTCTGTTTCAACGCCTTACTTGTAGTAGGTCTGCGGAGGCCATTCGGGCATTGAAGACCAATACCTCAGAGTTGTTTGTGGTGAGCACAGCGAAATTCCTTGGCTGGGTTTGGATCATTAGAGCCAATAAATAGTTAGTAATGATTGCTCATCCGATTCGTATTTAAAACATTCTATCCAAAGATGGATATTGTATAGTATTTTAAGATGGTTTTTATCTATTGATTTTATGTTTTTAAAAAATACATAAACGGATCGTCTAAATACAAATGGGATGTTTAACAAGGATTTTTTTAATGTATAGTTTTTATTGTGTGTAAAAATATTTGTAAACTGGACAGTATATGGTGATTGTAAAGCATGGCCCAAACTGTTTGCGTAATTTCTGCTGTCTTTTATGATTTTATTATCGAAATAAAGACATTAAAACCTGAACCTGAGTCACACAAAGATTGAGATACAGGGACATCATTAGCAGTACAGGCGGGGCGTGAGAGATCCTTGACAATTTTGAACAGCGCCTGAGATTTATTTTCCGCCGACAATAGGGAGTCCTCTAGGAATTTAGCTTTGGCACATCTAATCTGTGCTTTATAGGTTGCCAGGGTTCGCTTATAACAAGCTCTATCAGATTCCCGATACTGTTTCCTCCAGGGCCGCTCCATCCTCTTGCACTGGAGTTTAGCTTGGAGCAGTTCCTCTGAGAACCATGGCATAGCAGGAGTGGGTTTGTCTCTAATTTTTCGCAAGGGGGCTAATGAGTCAAGCGAAGCCACAATTCGTTGACTAAGCATTTCATAGCTCGCGTCCACACTGTCTCCTAACGAAAAACCCATCGGAAGTAAGGCAGGTAGAGTGGACTGCTTCACGAGCTTGGACCATTGTCTACCCACCCTAGCAGTGCCTAAGCTGCCTTTCTTCATAGAGGCTGCGGGAAGAGAAAGGGTGAAATGAACCAACGCGTGGTCTGTCCAGCATTGAGGTTGAGTGTTCTGAAAAGCTACATTCCCTACATCTGCAAAAATCATATCTAAAATATGACCTTTTGAATGGGTCGGCAGGGTAACTAACTGTTTCAGCTGTACATTACTACAGGCCTGCTCCAGATCTTTAAAAGCAGAATCCATTGGTCCATCAGGCCATAGATTGAAATCTCCCAATACCAGAAGTCTGGTGTGGGAGTTGAATAAATCATGGATCAGGTTAATGAGCCCTGTTACCTCTGATAAGGAGCCAGCCGGAGATCTATAGCACAACAGGCCAGAGTATAGGGCTCCTCCCTGACTGTTTAGGGAAAAACCCAGTAGTTCGTAGCCCAAGATGGCCTTGGTATCAATCTGGGAGAGACATAAGGAGTCCTAAAAAATTATGCCAACTCCACCTCCCCTGGCTCCCACTCGGGGTTTGTGTTTGATTTTATAACCTGGAGGGCAGGCTAGGCCTAGATCCACCATACTATCTGCTCTGGTCCAGGTCTCTGTCATGAAAAGTATATCGATATGTTCGGACTCGATAAGGAGCACAATTTCCTCGTGATGTTTACAAAGTGATCTAACATTTAGTAGACCGCAAGACAGTGTTTCTGGATATCTGCTAATGTTATGAGGTTTGGACAAGGGTTGAGTATTGGCGCTGGGGTTCAATCTTAAGAGTTCCTCACGGGAATAGGTAAACTCACCCGTGAACGGAGGAGCAGCATTTTCCGCGTCCGTCGCGTTCCGTGCGTGAACGGGTGCAAACGGGCTTACCTCTGGCGCACCTCCGGCGCGACGCTGCGCGCGTACGCTGCGCGCGACCATAATGGCCTTTAAATAGGGTGTGGTAGGCGGTTCTCGTTTCAACTAGAGCGCGGCCTCAGACCCGTCTTGGGCGTCTCAGCCCTACTCTCAAGATGGCGGTCGGGATCGTGAACGAATGCAAACACCCAAATGGTGAATGGTGTTGTCGAAGTTTTACGTGCAGGCAATGCGGTGAGTGGGGGGGAGCAGGTAAAAGATTTTAGTGACGACACAGCAGCAAATATACAAATTTTGAAGCAAATATACAATTTTGAAACAACAAAACTTCACACTCTATTTTTATCAGCAGCAATAATTTTAAAATCACAGCGTAGCGTTAGCGCAGCGGCCAGTCTATGATATGAGGATGGAGGCGGATCACAGGATCACCCCGACACTGGTACTCCTTGATGTTTCAGCAGCTTTTGGCACGGTCGACCTTGCTCTATTGATCGACAGTGTGAGCTCTGCTGGGCTTCGTGACATTGCACTAGAGTGGCTGGCCTCCTTTCTCGAAGAACAAGCCCAATCAGTCTTTCTCCCTCTGTACCGCTCCAATGAAGTCCCTTCGGATTGTGGGGTACCCCAAGAATCCGCCTTATTCCACTTCTTGATCAATCTTCACATCTGCCCCCCGACACACTCTTTTATGTAGTTAAGGGAGTCCAGAATCACCACATCCTCCTTGTTCAGCTTCCTTTCGACTTCAGCTCGCAAGGCTCCTCTGACGTCTTTCTCTTTCCGAGAATCTGCGTAAACGGCGTTTGGGGTAGTTGTTTACAGTGCTAGGTGTTCTTCTGAGTTGCTCACAGCACTGAAGCCTACGCGTAACTTGCTGCAAGAACTAGCTTGAAAACGAAGTGCCAACTCCCACCAAAGCAGTGTAATTCAGAAAAAGCTCAAAGGAGAATGGTTTGATAAAGTGGTTGTAGAGAGACGCCTATAGGTATGTAAAGCTCGGCTGCTGTTCTGGAGTGGTGTTTTTCGTAAACTCTACAGAACTGTAGAATGACCAAGTCATGTGTTTCATACACACCTCCCATGAGCTGTAATGTTCAATGCCCTGTGAGAAGGGGCATGCCTTAGACAAGGCCGGATTACACAGATGCTGCAGGGGAGATCCGGCACACCCTTTCAGATTACACATATAGCACCTGCTACAGTGCAGTCTTGCACTGACATTTCACCAACATTTAGTCCCACTGGTAGTTGCTGGAAAATGAGGAATTCTTATTAGTAATAGGAGGGGTTAAATGAGGAGTAGGGAGGGGTTAAGCGAGGTTAGGGAGGGTTTACGAAGATACGTGCACCCCCCACAAAAGAGTAAGCCCATTGCTATTCACAAACTGCCCTTCTATAGTTAGTGCAGCCAAAAAGGGCTCTCTTGATCTGTACGATATACTGATGTCTCCCACTGCTGTTTGTTTGTATGTGTTTTACTCAAATGTTTGAGTAAATTTACTTGTAGTAAATGCACAGGTGTAGATTTACTTTTGTAAATAGGTCCTTTAATGGTGAAAAAACAAGGCAGCCCCAACGTTAGTAGTGACATGGGAAATCGTGGTGCTGAATAATAGATGTTTATTGTTACCCTTTCATAGAGTGATCACTAAATATCTCTTTACTCTCATGGCTCCATGGCCTACCTCTCATCTTTCTTCTCTAAGTACACTTCCTTTCATTTTTCCACCATAACCTTTCCTCATAGATCCTCATTCCCATGTTTATGGATGACAATCTCCTTGGAGGGTCAGAGTGAACACATCAAAAGTTATATTCATTTTACAAAGTCTAGTCACAGACAGCAGATTAGACACGTCATAAAGGCTACTAAAAGATACTACTCAATTTCGATAGACCATACAGAATCAGAAAACAGGCAGATGAGACCCATTTTATATGCTCAGGCTTCAAGAACAGTGGTGATAATATCTTAATTTTATATGACTGTATATGCAGAAATACTTATACACTTTAAGAAATAACATTCACTTCAATAGGTGGTCTCTGCCATCAAGGAAGCAACCACAACACTGTGCCTCCCAAACACAATACACATTATCACTCAAATGCCAGTTTAAATATCAGAAATGTAACCATTGGCCGAGAGCAAGTGTGCATGAACCTGTCACCGGGAAGTCAGCTATATCCAAGCTTGACTATGCCAGACAATGCCACAAACATTCACACATAATATAACTGCTATAATACAGTAACACTAGAAAAACAATGCACGTACACTCCATACCTCACTTACCTCCAGAGACCAGTCTGCATGATTCTCAGAAAGGTGTAGCAACTCACCTTCCAGTTCCTGATAATCCAAAGCCACATAGTAATGTACAATCAAGACAACCTTGAGCAGGGCAGCAATGCACATTCGGCCATCTCTCAGAGTCATGTGGTAGTGTACGTTCCAACCAACTCGGGCAAGTGGCAGCACCTACTCCAGATAGCCCAGAGGCATTTAGTATTGTGCATTCCAGACAGCCCAGTCTGCAAGCAATAACACATTCCAGAAAACACAAAACAATCTAAGATGCAACATGATTGGCAAACAAGGTCTATACAAATACCAGTAATGTAACACATGACCAAATGTAATTCTTGTGGAACAGTAATGTTTCCTACATGGCTCTGGGAGTGGTCACCCCGCCCTATGTTTTTACCTTCCCTGAAAGTCTTAGTAGGTTTTAAATACCCTCCCACCCCAGCCCTCCCAACCCCTCGTAGAGCCCAGCAATTCTTCATGCTTACTGTGGGACCTACAAAGCATGGTTCTGAGGTTGAAAAGCCACCACAAGTGCACCCCTCTTTAAGAGGAGGATGTGTGCCCTCTCTACTAGGATTTATGCCACAGTGTAATTTTAATTGAAAGGACAGGTCTTTTTTCTTCCTTCTTCAGTGGGTGACGCCTACTGGCCTCCCCTATCTAAAAGCTCACCCAGGCTCTATCAACCTTTCACTATTATCTGAGTGGACTATGAGTGAAAGATATATTTTAAACTTGTGTGTGGGACAGGATGAATGAGAAACCTCTTTGCATGCTTGTATAGCTGCCACAGGCAATCAATTTTGAATTATTTGTGTTTATGTATAGCAACAACCTGGAAGCCTGTACTCTTGCATTAATTCCATTTTCTAGTCCATTGCCCTAACACAAAGGGTAAAAGTGTCATGTGGGCGGGGAGTCAGATTCCTCCTATTAGACCTGTTAGCCTTACGGTGGTCTTCCCTCAAACGTTTTGCCTCACCTCCATGTTTGCTGCACTTATTTATGTTGGCCTTACGACTCTGTGCACTTTACCACTGCTAACCAGTGCTAAAGTGTTTGTGCTCACTCCCCTAAAACATGGTGACATTGGCTTACAGGCAATTGGCATATTTTTAAGTTTAGAATGCTTTATTAAGATAATAAACAAAGTAAAACATCAATACATGGTTATGTAACATGAAAAAAGAAGTAAAAGATATATATAACTACAAGGCTAATAAAACAATGCAATTGGCATATTTAATGTATTTGTAAGTCCCTTGTAGAGTAGTATACCATTTACTCAGGGCCTGTAAATTAAATGCTACCAGTGGGTCTGCAGCACTTACTGTGACACCCACTTAAGTAGCACTTTAAAACATGTCCCAGACCTGCCTTTGCAACCTGAATGCAGTTTTAAAATACGATGCCGAGTTGGCATTTAGACCCCCTTACTAAGCCACGCCCAAATCCACTTTTATTACATGTAGGTCACTCTACATAGCCTCTAGGCCAGAGTGCTGTGTAATTAAAAGGTTGGACATGTACTTTTAAGTTTTACATGTCCTGGCAAAGAAAAACCCCTACATTTCACTACTGTGAGGCCAACTCCTCCCATAGGATAACATTGGTGATTCCTTATTGCATTTAATAGGCTGTAATTTCCAAATGCTAGCAGGTAGCTAGCTCATGTTTGGTGTTTTTGGAATTGCTGTGAAGAGCCCTATTTAATGGTAAAGATGGGTTTTAATCACAATTTTAAAAATGGCACTTTTAGAAAGTTGCAAAAAGAACAATTGATGGGCCGAATGCTGAACAATGTCCAACACTCATCCCAGTACAATGATCTGGGCCTAAATCCTTTGTTTGTTTTCTCACCAGGATACCCCAGTTTGGGCCCAGCTATATGTAAATCTGTCTTGACCCTGCTCCCCCTGGCAACAGTCCAGCCGGAACTGCCAGGCCATGTCCTCCCAGTGCCGGAAACAAGCATCCGAGGACCGATTTCAGGATATCACCCCTCATCAGCCAGGATAGCCTGAATCCAGTGCCATGGCTCTTTACAAAGTCTGATATGGACAGACTACTGACTCAAGTAGGCAGTTTTTATCTAGAACTATGGGTGATGGGAGATGCCACAGCCATAGAAGACTTTTCACCAGACCAGGACTTTGTGCTTCTGTTCCCTAGAACCACCTAAACGTCGTGATCACAACCAACTAACATCTAAAACGGTGCCTTAAAGTTGTGGGAGTTTGTTGGGTTTCCAACTAATAGGTGATACCCATTGGCACCTATATTGTTGCACATACTGTGTCCAGAAAGACTCTTGTATCAGCACCAAAGGACGGAGCCCTCAACCACAACTCCCAGAGACTAGAGGCACTTCCAGTTACCTCTGCCCTGACCAGCTCCCCATTACAGTTGTGTAGATCGGTTTTGGGCTGTGGGTTTGGTGGATTGAGGTTTATCACAGTAGAAATGGCTCAAGTCTTCTGAGTGATGCTTCTTAAGCCCACAGCTATTACAAGACTAAGACAGGGGGTAAGCATGTCATCCCTCAACGAGGCTCCTGGTATAACATGTTCAGAGTTCTTAGTTTCACTTTATTGAGCCTGAGAACCAGGGGCTGTTTACAGCTAACAGATACCCACGCAGAACAGCAGGTCCACCAAGTTTATGTGATTTTGCATTATAACCCTGGACATCATTTAAGGGTCGCAAAGGGTCCCAGCTGCAACCCCTGGCTTGCCTCCAGGCACTGCTTTTGCGATCCCTGGCCTCAGAGGTGGCAAAATGCGTGCCTGGATCACAGGGGCGGCTCGTCCTAATTGGCGCTGGTTGGAGCTCCACTTTCCTGGTTTTCTGTTAAATGTTTTATTACACAAATAGAGAATAATATTGTTCAATATTAGTGAAATAAAAAAATGGAGTACATTAGCTGGAATATTACCCTCTCTGGAAGCTAAGGTACATAAAAAATGCTGTTAAAATATGTATGTTGTGTGCATGCTTGTGGGTGAGAGTGTGTTTATGTGTGCGAGAGTGTGTGAATGTGTTAGTATGTGTAAGCATAACCATTAGTGTGAGTCAAAGTAAAGGTCAAAGGGCATGTGATGTCACCTCCACTCCCCCTGGCATTTTGGTGAATTGACGCTCATGAATATAACGCTGTACGTGTAAACTTTACAAATACACCTGTGGTCATGTCGTGACCCCAGAAGGAGGTGGAATCATTGGACTTTCTCCATAAATATTACTTTTAGCTGTCTCTTTCAACTGTTATATTTTTACTGTTTCTAAATAAACATGTACTCTTTTTAAAGATATAGCTCTGATAGGACAGTGACATTTACTGATCGTTGTTACTTTGCGCCCCGTGTCTGGAGGTGAGGTGGAGCCCAGACATGGAACAGTCTCTTGACCGCTCTACCTTCTGAGAATGAGGAACCAGATAGGGATACCTGAGGTGCTTGTATGTACTCAAATTTCCAAATCAAATCAAATATATTTACAGCACAGGAGTGAAGAGAGACCCAGGAGTGTTGCAGGATAGGGTCCGGCAGTGGCAGATTTCATTCTCCTGATAGGTCAGAAGGTGTCCAGCCCTAACAGGACCCCACTCTCGACTGTTGCAAATGGAACATTCCTGTTTTTGTGGTTTGAAACTGCTGGAGACAACTACCACAGTTAGCCTATTAAAAGCTTAAATGGTCTTGCTTGTCGCTTGGAGGTCAGGCTGGGATAGTGACAAAGACATTTGAGTCAGACTCTCGTTTCTGTAATTGAACATGCATACTTTGAGATATGCGGCATGCATACATTGAGATATGCGGCATCAACCGAATAACTATAGGCGTGGCCAGCGGAAAACTGTGAGAAACTCTGTCCTGAACCGTTCCTGTCACAGGTATCTTGATGGACAGAGTGCCCAGCTGCAAGCCCCCTCCCCCTTTCTGTGCTGCACACTTCACAGAGACAGGACAGCCAAGGAGAAAAGAGGGCGCCGCCTGGGCTGTACGGAGGTCACGTGGCCAGCAGCGTTTCATTTCACACAGGTGTCTCCATAGCTGGAGCTTGATATGCCTCCCCATGGTGTATAAATGGCTGCCTTGGCAAAGGGTCTGCAGGTGAAACGCGTGAAATCTTAGGATGGCACAGAAGGCTATGGGTGAGGTCAGGTGGATGAAGGACAAACAAGCATTGGTCCATCTGCCTGACCTAGCACTGTCATCAATACATCAGCACAGCAGGTACACTGTCAGCAAGAGGCATTGTTTAGAAACGCTGCCCGGGCAACTCGGCAGGGCTCATGTTTTCGGATCAGAACAGAGGGACCTTCTTTTTTCATCTTGAATGAAAATTTAACAAGGGTGGTGAATAATACATGGCGCGCCCAATCTGGGATCACGTTACGTGCTCGCGTGCGACGCTGTAGTAGCCCTGAGAGCAAGGATTCGGTTGGTCAACTCTGAGGTCTGGTGGAACATTCTGAGCTACGATGGAGGGTAGGCTCCACTGCGCCTGCACTGCGAGTGATGATGCCAGCCAGGGAGGTGCTCAAAGCATGGGCCATTCGTTGCCACTCCTGCCACTCCTCTGCAAACCCTTCCTGGTATGACTTTGTTTTTGACTTCATTTGGACTCTGCTTGAAGTTCCAGTTGCCCATCTTTACTGCATAAAGGTGAACTTGCCTCTACAGGCTAGGGACTG
Source organism: Triturus cristatus (assembly GCF_964204655.1). Lineage (NCBI taxonomy): Eukaryota > Metazoa > Chordata > Amphibia > Caudata > Salamandridae > Triturus > Triturus cristatus. The sequence continues at coordinate 1,804,316,921 of NC_140589.1, read as the reverse complement.
GGTGGCCACACATGAGAGGGTCGGGACTGCGTCCTCTAATGCCAGGTTCAAGCTGACGCAGTTTAACGTTGACCGTCAAGTGCACCTGACTGCTACCACACTATGTTCTATTTACCCAGACAGGTCCTCTGCATGCCCCGGATGCAAACATTTAGATGCGGATTTCATACACATGATTTGGGATTGTCCCCGTTTGTGCGGGTACTGGGAGGAGGCACTTGTCTCCTTGAATGCGGGTTGGGGACCATCCTCCTCCTCCCGGATATGGGATGGTGCCTACTGGGAAGAGTTCCTATCAAGAAGAAAAAGAAGTTCAGTAGAAGCTTGCTACTTCTCGGGCTCGCGCTAGGTAAACGCAGACTAGCCGTTCACTGGTTATCCCCCAGCATGCTGACTGGAGAAACGATATGGCGGATAATATGGAGGAATGCCGAATGCGTAAAGCTCGTAGGGACAAGGAGCCGATGGATGATTTGTGGGCCTGGGCTGCGATGCTCGCCAACCACCCCGATCCCCCGTGAGCCGTGTAACATAGGGGTTTGGATTCCCCGAAAGTAAGGGGTGGGTGAGGTAGGGTTTCACCCCACACTCGTGAAGGTTGCGGTGAATGCACGGCCCTTTCACGGTAATATTCTGATTGCTGCTCAGTCATGAATATATCAAGGCTGAAAGCACGTAAGGGAACCTGAGGCTGGACGAAGGTCCGGTGAGGATGACGGTCATACTTCATAATGCCGTTATCACACTGTCATGTTGATTTGACGCTACTGCATCCTGATGTTGTGTAAATGCCAATAAAAACCTACACACAAATACAAAAATACAAATAGAAAAAAACTGCAGGGAGCGGTGGGACCGGGTGGGGGGGGGGGTTTCAACAGATGACGATGAAGGAAAATTAATTATTTATTTCATTTTCCCACGTGGTTGTCTGTCGAATCCCCCCCCCCCCCCCACCCCCCGCCGCCCCCTCGAACCCGGCCCCACTGCTCTTACCCGCACGGGCCGTGGCTGGAAATCACTTGTTTGAAAAGCCCACTTGTCGACTACGTTTGCTTTAAAATAAACATTCGAAAGCTCGCGGATCTCTATGCCAATGATATTTCTGTTGGGAAAAAAATAGAAAAAGAAGTTCCGGTTTGTTGACAAAAGAACACCCTCCATAACAGCTCTGGTCTTCGGCTCTGATGTGCGTCACTGCTCTCAAATGCTGGGAGACCCTTAAAAAACCAGGAGGTCATCAGAATGGCACCCTCTGCTTTCCAGGAGACACATTTTTTCTGATGCATTGTTTTATTTTGTGGTCCCCTGGGCACCACTTTTTGTAAACGTTATATTTGCAACATCTTTCCTTGGCCTGCTGTTACTTTGCCTGGCCATCACCAGAGGTGCGGTCACTCCCACCTGGCCAAGAGACTATTCTAACCGATTTGGGTGCTGGTGCTTATCCGGGCCGTGGTGCATCTTAAAGGGACCATCCAGTGATCAAAAATAACCACCAACAGGGCTCTAGAAGAACCCTTGTTTGAATGATGTCTGGCTGGGGTCTAGAACCTATTGTGACACCCTTCACTAAATAGTCCATTATTCTTTCCTTTCATTTAAGAATATATTTCTCCGAAAAAAACTTCAAATGAAACTGTATTTCAAAGGTTTTTTTTTCTGCAGTAGAAACTGGTGAAGTGGAATTTGTACAGGATTTATTATGGCTTGCATGTGCACTTTTCACAACAAAAACATGAAGTCATAAATGAGGTACTATGCACGCAGCCAGTTCTTTCTGCAGCCAACTCACCTGCAGTATAACTAGCTCCAGGCTCCGTGCTCGGCCTCTTTGCTTTGGTGACAGTGATCCATGGTAAACACAAATCATTCATCATGATTACATTACAAGGACAACAAGAGGTCCGCAGCCTGGCGTGCATCATCTATATGGGAATTACACAGCGGCGGGTCCTCCACTATGGCGGAGGAGCATCGACCCACCTGCCAGCAGCCAAAAAAGGGAAAATAAAATGATAATAAACTCTTGTGTATTATCGTTTTATTTTTGTTCCGGAGCCAAGGCTTGGGGCAGGCCCAGGGAATGAAAGGCACTGAGGGGGAGTGGTTCCACTGCTATTCAGTGCGCATGACGGTCTGGCCTGCCGTATAGGACGGCCAAACCATCATGCGCACTAAAGCTCTCTCCAACCCCAGCTGCATTGCCAGATTGGAGAGAGCAGACACAGGCTCCAACTCTAGCTGGGAGAGCAAATCATTGGCGCTCAACCCAATCCTGACTCTGCTTTCAGCAGCATTAAAGCAGCGTCTGGATTGGCCGCAGTGGACTCTGCGCAAATCATTGGCGCTCAAGCCAAACCTGACACTGCTTTCAGCAGCATTAAGCAAAAAGCAAAGGAAATGATGGACGGAGTGTTGAACATTGCAAGCACTCACCCCCAGTCAACTGATCTGGGTTTAATCCATCATCATTCTTTAGCTCACTCCGCCACCCCAGTTAAGACATGGCCATATGCAAATCAGTCTGACCCTGTGCCTCATGGGAACAGTCCAGCCCGAACTGACAATGCTTGTTACAGGGCTTGTCCTGTTGATCCTGGGGTTCCCCATCCCTGCAGAACTGACTGGCCAAAGATAAAGAATCATTTCATGGCCCTGTAAATCTAAAGATGTGATAACTCAATCTGAGGCATCTCTCATGCATACACAAGAGACCAATGTACATGTAAGCCACTGTGTGAAGTCCTTTTTGTACCTGGGAGTGATAGCATTTAAAGTAGAGTGGGTAAACAATGCGGCTTTCAACGGGCACTAGTACTTGTATACGGGACTACACCGCAGCACCAGCGGCATGGGTGATGCATGGAAGGGCCAGGCGAGGGCAATCAGTTGAGAGAGATGCCCAAGGATGATGGCTGAACTAATGAAAGTATTTTCAACAGGGGTAGGCAAACAATTTTAGCAAAATGCCAAATTGGCGAAAACCGCCCTTTTCTAATCTGCCTATGGAATGAATTTGGTTAAAGAAACCTTCCGAAGGTGGATTAGAGACATGTCTGGATTTCATGCCTGAACACAACCATGTGTGTTTTGGCAGTCCTCACCTCCCTAGACCACCGCATATAGCCAGTGCAGTCTCCCTCTACCCCCTGCGATTCCTCCTGCCTGGCAGCAGCATGTATGTGGTGTTTCTGTAGCGCAAACCTAGCCAAAGGGCATCAGGGCACTGCACAGGGTCAAAGACAAGCTTAAAGCCAATGAGTGATAGGAGAGGTAGTTGGTTTGTCGATTGGTAAAGCAGTGTGCTTTAAGGAGAGTTGGGGCAGTCCTGATGGATACAGGAGGTTGTTCCAGATCCTTGGTGCATAGATGGAAAAGGCCTGCTGCCTTGTTATTTCTGTTTTTTGCAGGTTGATGGTGTCCTGGCTGAGGGCATGCCAAGAACCTCTAGAGATGGTGAGCCTAATACTAATAATAATAATAATCCCACTTATAAAGCGCCTGGTTACACTAGACTAGTGAGTCCCCGCGCGGCAATGCAATCTGCCCTCGGCAGCCAGAAAGCCCTACCCTGGAAGGGAGACTATGCGGAGGGAAAGAGATAAGTTTTCAGTTTTTTACGAAAAATAGCCTCCGAAACCTCCAACCGGAGGCTCCGAGGAAGTGTGTTCCACTGCTGTGCTGCCACATAACGAAAGGAGTGGCCACCCATCCTTGCTCTCTTGATGGTAGGAACACACACCTGACCCGTCCCGCTCGATCGGAGTTGCCGGGTTGGTGAGTAGGGTGTAAGTAGAGCGAACAAGTAGGAGGGGCCCGTCCTATGTATGATCCGGTGGCAGACGCACAGCGCCTTGAACAGAACTCTCTCCCTGATTGGCAACCAGTGGAGGGAAGCAAGCGCCCTCTTAGAGGCTCTCCTCGGGAGCATAAGAACCAAACGAGCAGCTGCGTTCTGGATACCTTGGAGTCTCTGCACGCATTTAGCGGTAGCAACTAGGTACAGTACATTACCATAGTCCAGGCGCGATGTCACCAGGGCATGCACCATGGTTTTCCTGGCTGCAGCAGGCAGCACATCCAGGGTTTTCTGTAGGCCCCGCAGGACTCCAAAACAGGCTCCTGCTATCCGCCTTGTATGATACTCAAACGAGAGCTTGGTATCCAGCCATACCCCAAGGTTCTTAGCCTGTTCACAGGGCGTGGGGGTGGGTCCCAGAGTCTGTGGCCACCACGCCGATGACCACACTGATGGAGCCTTCCTATCACAAGCACCTTGGTCTTATTACCATTCAGTTTCAAGCAATGAATTGCCATCCAGGATGCCAGTTCTTGCAGGCATGACACGAAATTGAAGGCTGCCGCATCCTGTGCCCATGTAAGGGAAACCACCAGTTGAGTGTCATCGGCATAGGACACAACCTTGACTCCAAAACCCTCTGCAATCTCAGCTAGAGGCGTGACGTAGAGATTAAACAGGGTAGGGCTCAGGGTAGACCCCTGAGGCACCCCCTGTTTCAATTTAATAACTTTAGAGTAATAGGATCCCTGCACCACCTGAAAGCTGCGCTCAGACAAGAAGGATTCCATCCACCTCAGAGCACTGCCTGCCACACCTCCTTTCCTCAAACAATGCAGCAGGGTAGGAGGGGCAACCGTATCGAACGCAGCACTTAAATCTAAAAGAATTAAGGCCGCTGTCTGTCCCGCATCCACATATTTCCTGATGGTCTCAACTGAGAATAACAGAGTCGATTCGTTGGAATCGAGGGCCCGAAAACCGGACTGAGTGGGGTGAAGGAGGTTGTGTTTACAGATATGCGCAGTGAGTTGAGAATTTACTACCTTCTCCGCAACTTTTGCGAAGTAAGGAAGCAGGGAAATAGGACGCAGATTATCTAGTTGGTCTGGACCGATGTGAGGTTTCTTAGGTAATGTAAGAACAACTGCTTCCTTCCATCTTTTAGGCACCGTACCCGCCATAAAAGACATCTCCAAGAGATGTCTGATGCACGGCTCAAGAGTCACAATGCTCCCTCTAAGCACCCTAGGGGAGGCAGGATCTTTGGCAGAGCCTGACTTGACACTAATAATAGTTTTAATTAGAATCTCTGGGGGGGGGTACGGTGAATTTATCAATGCATTCTATCTCCAGAGTGTAACCTGCTTCGACCGAGGTCCCGTGTCCTACTCGAGCAGAGACAGGGAAGGTGGAGTAGATCTTCTCCACCTTCTCTGCGAAAAAAACAGCCACACGATTGCATGACTCCTCTGAGCCAACCACTGGAGCTACAGTTTTCGCTAGGGAGGATATTTCTTTATAGACCCTAAACAGTTCTTTGGCTGAATTCTCGGCCGTCGCAATTCTTTCCTGATAGTAGGATGCCTTAGCCCTTCTGATGAGTGCATAACTCTTTAGAGTGGTTTTGTACTCTCTCTCCACTAGGGCAGAGAAATCTTTCCCCCATCGCCTTTCTAGGCGTTTACAATCTGCTTTAGCCATTCTCAAGGCAGCATTATACCAGGGGGCCGACTTCTGACCCCTTTCCGGCCTTTTAAATGTCCAGGGAGCGGTGCAGTCCAATGCCTCCGTAATCCACCTGTCCAAAGCAACACAGGCACCCTCAGCATCCAGGCCACCCGGCAGCCCACCATGTAAAAGGGCATTATTAAAATCCTCCTGAGAGAAGCCAACCCACTTCCTGCGTGTTATTTTCCTTTTGGGTTTCACCTGAACCTTTGGTCTGGGCAGCCTCACTGAAAAAGGATTCAAAAAGTGATCCGACCACAAGACAGGAAGAGGGAGCTTCACAACTAAGGCTCCCCAATTGGCAAAAATAGGGTCAAGTAAATTACCCAGCTGATGCGTGGTGAATTCAGATTGTAAGGTAAGTTGTAGAGTAGCCAATTCCTGGCGTACCTCTAGAGCCCCTACATTACTTGCTTCGTCCAAATGCAGATTTAGGTCACCCAGCACTAAAATTTCTCATAGCGAAGTGCTGGTTGAATGAGGCATTCAATCAGACTGGGTGAAAACTGAGTATGAGGGCCAGGGGGTCTATAAACCAGGAGCCCTTTCATGATATCATTCGTGGCCATCCTGATCATAAAAAGACCCGCCTCACTTTCAACAATATCGTCCGGCTCAAGAGAGCACTGGATAGTGTGCTTAAAAATAATCGCAATCCCCCATCCTTCTACAGGAAGGCCTATCTACTCTCATAATTCCATGACTACTGGGGAGAGCCTCGAGGATTTCAGGCGCTGAGTCATCATCCAGCCAGGTCTCAGTGAGGAACAACACATCGGCCTGACCATCGACCAGAAGGTCGCAGATCACTACTCTGTGTTTCCTCAATGACCTACAATTCATTAAGAAGAGGTTCAAAGATGGACCCTCCTCCTGATCCTTCTCCCTAGCACACAACCTGAAGGAGCAGTGCCTGCACTCCCCACTCTTACTCCCTACCTCAATGCTATGTCTACATAGCTCTGCCATGACGGGGCAGAGAGCATAAAGCTGCTGGGAGCTATAGTGTAATCCGACTCTCAAACCATCAGGGGTTCTGGCCCAAGCCGCAGACAGGTACAGACGGGCACTGCCTTTGGCGCGCCTTCGGCGCGCCAGCGGTGCGCCCGCTGCACGCGTCTGCTGCATGGCCGCTGAGGCATTGTGACTTATATGAGCGAGATCTCCCTGCCGCGAGAACGCTGACCGTTTGAGGCGGAAGTGCCTGGCTCTCACCTCCCCGCCCTCCGCGCAACGGTACTAGTTACCACGTCGGACCGAAGCGGGAAGGAACAGTGACTGAGCCTAGGCTTCCAAAAAGGTAAGGGACCCCAAAAGCACCCCTAGCGCACCCCCCGCAAATAAAAGCACAGAGAGTGCACAATTTAAAACAGTGAGTCAGGGAATATTAAACTTTAAAAGAAGTTGCCTTCAGCAGGATGCACCACGAGATCGGGTCGAGGGACACTGCCACTGCCCATCTAGCCGCATCGCGGCCGTCAGCCCTGCGCCCTTTATGAGCGAGCTCTCCCTGCCCCTAGAACGCTGACCGTTCGAGGCGGAAGTGCCTGGCTCTCACCTCCCTGCTCTCCGCGCAACGGTACTAGTTACCGCATCAGACCAAGGCAGGAAGGAACAGTGACTGAGCCCAGGCTTCTGAAAAGGTAAGGGACCCCGAAAGCACCCCTAGCACACCCCCGCAAATAAAAGCACAGAATGTGCACAATTTAAAACAGTGAGTCAGGGAATAATAAACTTTAAAAGAAGTTGCCTTCAGCAGGATGCAACACGAGAGCGGGTCGAGGGACACTGCCACAGCCCGTCTAGCCTGTCTGCAAGATGAGCAGGGTTGCTGGTTGTATTGGCTTTGTAAATGATACAGAGGGTTTTTAAGATGGTATGGGATGGCAAATGGAGTCAGTGGAGTTCCATCAGGATTGGGATGATGGGATCAGTTTTTCTTCAGGCCCTGGAACAGACGTGCTGTGAAAACCCTTTAAGTGGTGCCACTGTGGAGTCTGGGCAATAATGTAGCAGGGCGTTATTACCATCCAGATGTGAAAAGTACAAGGGCTTTAACATCAGTTCTGTGGCCCCTTTATGAAAGAAACAGTTTCACTTTCTTTGAAAGAGAGAGCTGGGACCACGCCTTCTTTGGTGTTTTCCAATGTGTTCCTTGAGGGTGAGGTTGGTGCCCATGGTAAATCCACGTGACTTGCCATTCAGTGAAAGTTGAGGTTCACTGCTGTCAAGGTTCATGTCATCGACCCAGGGTTGTGCGGCTTCTTGTGCTGTTCTTGGCAAATGACAGGAACTCTGTCTTGGTTTGATTGTGCTTCAGGTAGGTGCTGGACATCCAGGTCTGGATGATGCACAAGCGGTGTTTGAGGCGCTCGATGTCTGAAGCAGAGGAGACTTTCCTGCAGAGTTGTGTATCATTGGTATATTAGTGAGCCTTACTGCAGGTATCTGTGAGTAGAGCACCCAGTGGCTCCATGGAGAGGCTGAAGATAACGGGGGACAGTATGGAACCCTGGGGGATGGAGCATGGTGCCCATGTGAATAAACTGGTATTGGTTGGAAACGTAAGAGGCGAGCCAGTGAAGGGCATTGCCGGTGAATGCCATTCAAGGCTCTAAGGTGCAAGGGCGGCAGGGATGGGCTGCTGGATGCTAATCAGAATCACTGTGAGGCAAACAGTCCAAGAGTGGCATGAGGACTGATAATCGAGCAGTGGTCTGTGGAGTGCTGCGGTGCCACCTGCTGTTTTTGACTAACCAGAAACAAATTATGCTAAGAAGTACCAGACTGACTTCCACTTACCATGGAATGAAAATAACTCCCATCTCTAGTTGCCACCAGTCACTGCCTGGACTATGTCAAACCTCTTTATTAATAGCCACTGTGATTGGCCCCACATTGTATTATTTTATAGCTGTTCCAACCCTGCATTTCTAGGATCATTTTTTAAAGTTCAGTAATTCTGTTCAAATCTCCAAACAAGCTTCCATCAGTGATGGCTCAACTACAGAAAAGCTAATTTACAGCAAATGCATTTGGACATCTTGAAAAAAGGAAGACTAAAAGTGTCTCTTCATTGCTCCTGCAAGTGCCGGGAAGGATGCTGTGCTGTGCAGCCGGTAGGTGCAGATGACCTGCCTGATCACAGAGCACTCTCTACCTGTGTTTCAAGGTGTCAGTGATAACAAGAAGTGCAGGCTGAGGCTGGACTGAAATGACGAGATGCTCCCTCTCTTAGTCTCATCTCTCCACATTTCCTTACTCCTGATGAGGGTGGCAGTGATGAGGGAATAAGGGCACGCCTCTAGATCTCAGATGCATAGTACAATTTAAAATTATAGCCAATCATCTTCTTTCAGAGGCATGACGTTCTGTAGCCCTAGGGCGAAGTGTGAAGGCAGCCAGAAAACGCTATTGCGAGTTAATGCTGTCAGCGGTATAAAGGAAAGGTTCACTATCAAAAGATGCTTTGTCCCTGACCCACAACCCAACCTCATGGACCTGCGACTCAACTGTTTGTGGTTTCAGCAAGAATAAACAAAGCTCACTTTGGGCACAATGACTTCATGCCATGTCTGTCAAGGAGGAGATCATCTCTCAAACATGGTTCACGTAGACCTGTTGGGGAACGCTCCCAGATCATATCCGGGCAGTCAGTGAGGGCATGAAGGGTGCATGAGGAGAGAGTATAACCAGGCTAGACCAAGGGGCGATTCTCAGCCCGAATGATTTTGCCCTGGCTGGAGCGAGACCCTTGTGCCCCGGCTAAAACTTCCTTTGGTCTGGTGTAGATTGGCACTAGGTCACCATGTTTTTTATGGTTTTGTTATGAGAAGGGTCTAGTTTCTAGCACCTCAGACTATAGCACATACTAATGGATGTTAAGCAAGTTAGGGAGGTTCATTTTACAAGATAGTTTTCCTTTCCCTTGCATCACATTCAAAATGTTCCCGCTCCCCCTCTCACAAGATTACTTTATGGAGCCCTTCATGCTGTTTGTTAACTTGACCACCCTCAAGCTTTCTTCTTGCCTTGATTGACCCCGATGCCTCCACATCTGTCTTGGGTTTTAAAATTTAACATAGATCTTAATCTGAAATTATTCTTGGGCTGCAGTGGCGTTGGGTCACCCAAGTAATCTGTTCAGAAACAATATGCAGAAGGCAGGGGAAATCAAGTTTGGCCAAGATTTGTTCTCATCATCTGGATCTTCTTGTGGCTTTCAATATGGTCAGACATTCTAAGTTCGTAAAGGTCCACGGTGAGGGAATAGGATTCAGAGGGTTGGTAATAAGCTGGCTCACCACATGCGGCGACAACCACCGCCAGTCTCTAAAGATGTCACCTCTCCAACAGGGTGTACCTCAAGGCTCTATACTCTCCTCCTCATTGAATTTATATTTTGAACCCCTTTGTAGTTTTATAAAAACATTCCATCATCTCCTACGACTGCTGTGCTTCAACACTGATGAGACAAAGCTGCCCTTGAGAGTAACCACCCAGAGGACATTATTTTACTTTAAAAAATGCTAGAAAAAAATTTCAGTCCTAGTTGACATCATCCCCTCTAATTATACCACTCAAAAACAGATTTTTTATTTTGCCCTCCTTCCTTTACATTGCTTGACCTCAGTCCAAACTTGACTGAATGCATTCAGTATCTTACAATATCAACCTTCAACAATGACTGCAGCTTCAACCTTTGAAACCTACCTTAGCCCTTAGCAAGAGGAGCACAATTCCAAAGTAGACGTGCATGGAATTAAACCTTCCCTACCCATTGAAGAAATGGTGCAATTTAAAGCAAATGACTGCAAGTAAGAAGTTTTATGAAGCAATTGTGAACGTGTAGTCTTGAAATATTTAAACACATAAAAACTGCCCCATATCTTACTGCATTAATATGTTCAATAGTTACTTTCTAGTGTGGAAACTGTGCAGTGCGACAAAGGGCTTGCGATCCAGAGACCTAGACATCACTGGCTCATTATTGCTGCTTTATAATATGCATATCATCAAAAGCAAATACAAACTACTTTGTCGGTGTTTGTGGGTCCCTCTCTTCTGCCTCCATCCAGGCCATCCATATAACCTCACAGAAATATTTCAAAACAGCAGGGTTGAAAATAATCACCCAATAACCCATCACGCTTGATTTAGCAGCACATAGGGCTTTCTTCATGACGCAACTTAGAGGGCAGTAGTTCAGGAACGCCATTGGAGCTTCCCGTGAGCCAACCAGTGGCCAGCATTTTAAAGTGGCCTACCTTGGATCACGGCCAGACTGGGTGCCAAAACTGGCCCTGCCACCCAGCTCGGCCGGCACTGCGGGGGAAATAGTGGGGTGCTATTTGGAAGTACCACTCCTGTCTCACCGCTGCCGCGTTTGTTACAAGGGGCCGATATTGCAGCTATGTTGCAACCAACCCGGTAACAAAAACAGCCCACCAGTGGTCCAAAACCGGCCCCCTACCATGGCGGCCCACCGGGTAAACTCCCGGTGCCCACTACGGCCAGAGCGACGCTGCCTTGGATAAGCAGAAAGCCCTTCACAGCTCAAATCAAATGCGTGTTTTCTTTGCTGAGCGAAGCTTAGACAACTTTCAACGAACGCGGCCGTTTCAGAGAAATTTAATTTCCATTTACATGATGATGCCATCATTCTTTTTAATGTGCATTTGGCGCTTTAATCATTACCCGCAAGCAGTGCTGCTGCTCTCGCGTTTACAGGGAGCAGCGGATTCCCAGGACGCCAGAGCAAGCGTCTGCAGCCAGGCTACAGGATATTTAGATATATGCATGAACCTCGTTCACCAAACTGCCTGGGGTAGCGGAAGTGACATCACACTCCATTCAAACTTTACTTTCACTCACACACCCATGCTTACAAATACACACACTTGGTCTCACAAAACACACTCTAACCCGCAAACACACATACAACATATATTTAAAAATATTTTTTACTTACCTCAGCTGCCGGAGAGAGTCATATCACCTAATTGTAATCCATTCTTTATTACACTATTAGTGAATAATAAACTATTGTTCACTATTAGTGTAATAAAAAGTTGTCAGCCCCAATTGACATTCAGAAGCAGGAGCTGCCCTTAAGTTCCTGGCACTGCTTTTGCCACCTCTAATGGGTCGAGAGGAAGTGTCAGGGGTCGCAAGGGACAAGTCAGTAGTTGCTGCTGCGACCCCTGGTGACCCGTAAATGACGCCCATGGCTATATGTCTGTAGCTTTAGAAAAGGTTAACAATTGTAATATGATGAACATGGATATATAATATTTTATTTGGCTACACTGCATGTTTATATTCCCGCTACAGCACTGACATTGTTTCACATTAAAAGCGTACGGAATCAAAATCAACATAACACTTTTAATGTGAAACGATCATTGCTCTTTGTAATTGTAACTCCAGCGCAGTAACAGACAGGGTGTTTGGTAGCAGCCCTATGATGAAGCATGCCACAACTTGTTGTGGGTGCGGTCAGTTTTTACAAAGTGATTGTGCTCCTAACATAACTTCATAAATTCTTAAAACTTTGCGACTGGTATTCACCTTACCTCCTTTTGTGTTTATATATCGTTTTGGAGGAGGAAGAGGTAAGGTTTTGTCCTTTTCCCCCTTTTCTTGTGTACAGTACAGCAACAGACTGCACCAGATAGTTCTACTTACTCTACGCCCTGGAGTGGCTGCTGGAGGGATACAAGTAATCAGCTCACAGCCAGGCCGCCGCCTCTCCCTTTGCCCTCGTCTTGTCCATCCCTTCACCTCGCATCGTGCGCTGTACGCTCGGCATGACGACGATTGAACACTAGAGCAAGGGAACAGAAAATGGCCAATCACTGCATGGCTTCATAATAAATCCATACGGTGATTGGCCATCCTCTGTGAACCCAAACCTACCACCCACGCGCTGCCTCACTACTAGACTAGGCCTCCTCGCATCTCTTGAGCCAATCCAGTGCTGCTCTCTTGCTGTTTATATTAGCGAACAGCATGAGAGCGGCACCAGAATTTGCTGGAGCAGGTAAAACCAGCTCTCCTCAGGAGACCAGGGAGGCTGCGTTTTTGTGATCCCGGGCTCGCTAACAGTGTGCAGGCAGGTAAGGCCTCCAGTGTGCATGTCAGGTTGGGCTTGCGTCTAACTCTGCACTTAAGTGAACACTTAGGGAGCCTGTCTGTTGTCTATTATTAAGTCCCACGACCAGCGCACACTTATGATTGTAATGTAGGGAAACAACATTGCATGGATGGCCGAACAGGTCCCAAAGTAGCGAGAGCTCTTGAGTTTAAGGCACTGTTAATCAATGAGCCTATAGCGTTAGGTATATAAAGGCAATTAATGCCAGAAGGAGCAGTAATAAGCAATCTTTTTGGTATAGGCAGGGACACAGATGAGCCTTCGCATAGTGGAATATTTATTTTTAAGCAAAAAAACAAAATGCTTTTGGGACAAATATAGTGCAAGTGCTCACAAGAAAGTGACAGCAGGCGTGAAGTGGCGAGTGAAGGTGACATTTAAAATGTATACATCGCGTTGACAACATAGACAGAAACTCCTGATTGAAATTTAAACAGTGAAAGGAGTTTTGTTGTATAGAGGTGGACAGCGTTTCGTTATCACTGATCTGAGAACATCATCAGGACAAAAAGATTGTGAGCATGAGGAATCTATAGGAAAGGGTGTAACAAGATACATAATAATAATAATAATCCGCATTTGTAAAGCGCGAACAATCACCCGTAAGGGTCTCTAGGCGCTGGGGGCCATCGGGAAGATTAAGCAAGCTATTGCGCACAGTCACATGGTGCTGGGCTAATCTGCCGCCGGCGCAAGGGATCGAACCTTGATCGCCAGATTCTGGAGTCAGTCGCCCTGACCGCGCCATATATGTTTTAGAAAGTGTCCCTGGGTCAATAGTTACAACATGAATAGATCAAGTGTTGACCCGGTGCTCCCAGAGCATCTTATCATAGTGGTCATAATAATTAAATCATTAGAATAATTGAATCATCAGTTACGAAAACAGTCACTCATAATCAAGCAATTGTGATAAGGCAAATACAAGCAGATTACTTATGATTGTAGGGCATCAGCCTGCAGTGTGCAGCACACCTGGCCTGAGGCAGTGCAACTGATATGAGAAAAAGCACCACAGCCGGGAAAAAAGCCTTTTAATTATGTTTAACATTTTTAAAATGAGGCCGAGGAGGGGCATCAAATACAGGGGCCAATCCCCATACACCCTCGTAAAGGAAGCGCCCCTGCCAAGCAAAGGCTTCCATCCATGCTAAGGTGGAAGAAGTGACTAAGTCTGAACTTAAAACCTTGCAGTAAATCTACAGAGCTGTGATGTTGGAGCCCATAAAATTCAGTTTTGTTCTGCTCGGAGCTTTTTGAACCAAAACCAAGGGCTTTAGTGGAACCTCGAGGGTGGCATCTCCACTTCAAGAAACTCTTGCCCGTCTCAGCCTTGGACCTTGCTCCACCGAAGGATTTGACTTCTATTTCATAGTGTGAGACCGGCCTCACGGCGTTGCCCTCCCAATCCTCCAGCCACCCTGCAACCACCCTCCAGGCACGACATCTCCGACTCCGGCCGCCCCAGCCACCCAGATCCGAGGGCCGGCCAGAGCCCTGACAGACTCGACACCCTACCACGCATGTCCGACCGAGGGAGCGGGAACCCTCGAGCCAGACCCAGAGGCGCCAGCCCAGTCACACCTCGGGTCGCCTTCCCCGGGAAGACTCGATCGGCCACCAGGCCCCTGGGGAGCAGGCGCCTCCCCTGCCGAGCGTCTGGGGTCCCTCCCAGACCCACCTGAAAAGACCAACGAAGTGAGCGGCAGGAAATCCCGCCGAACCCCCTCCGTCACCCCCGTCCCCCCTCTGCGAGGACTCCGGACTTCAAAGAGAAAGCGGAGTATAACAAGGGGTGCCGGCGGAACGAATGCAGAGAAGAGCTGGAACCATCCGAGCCTGCTGACGCTGTCGCGGCTCCCGAACGCTGAAGTCACCTGGGCCTGCTGAGTGACTCGCGGCCTCTCGCTATTGAACCCTCTGAGCCCTGCTGACGCTGTCGCGGCTCCCGAAAGCTGAAGTCACCTGGGCCTGCTGAGTGACTCGCGGCCTCTCGCTATTGAACCATCTGAGCCTTGCAGACGAGGTCGCGGCTCCCGAACACTGAACCACCTGGGCCTGCTGAGTGACTCGCGGCTCCCAGCTATTGAACCATCTGAGCCTTGCTGACGGGATTGCGGCTCCCGAACTCCGACCGCCTGTGCCTGCTGAGAGACTCACGGCGCTCCCCTTGAGGACGACTCGGTAAGAGATCGCCCAGAGACACGACACCCTCCAGCTCGAGGATTGTGAGCTATCCGCAGGGTATTTCACAGAGACACTATCTTTAAAGACTGTCCCGCTACCCCCATTCCCCCAAGACCGATTTGTGGTACCTTGTGCCACTGCTGTACTGCTTGCACCGTGGATCATAAAGATCCCTTGAAACCATCGATAAAAGAACCTATCGTCCTACAAAGAATACGTGTGGTGTCACTCTGTTCGTAGTGTAAGCTCAGGGTGTGCGCGCCTGGTTCGGCCTACTTGGGAGAGGTGGGTCAAAGGGGTGGGCAAGATGTGTATCGAACCCCCCTCCGGCGAACGCCTTTCCAACATTTGGTGGCAGACGACGGGATCCGAGCCGACACCAAAAGAGAGCGTGCAGTGAACGACTGACGCACTACCAAACAGAGATGGAAGGAGAAACCTCCCTGGGTGCCGCAGGTACCGAAATAAGCTCACCGTTCCGAGAGGATCAATTGGACTATTACATACATAGGGAATTAAAACAGTTTTGCAAGGATCTTGGCATCGCTACCACCGGATTAAGCACAAAGGAAGACTTCCAGAAAGTACTGAAAACCTGGGTCGAGACGGGGGCGCCCCCGACCCAAACGGAAGGAGACTCTGCCCATGAACCACCAAGCATCCCGGTGAGAAACAATGGGCCAGAGGGGAACTTGTCCCCCGAGGAGCTAGCGGACCGAGAGAGAAGCCGCAACCACGAACTTGAACTGGCAAAGCTAAAAATCGAGGGAGAAATAAAGCTGGCAGAGAAAAAGTTGGCCGTCGAGCAGTTACGACTACAAGGAGAACTCGAGGAGAAGAGACGCCAAGGAGAGCACGACGAAAAAAAACTCCAGCTAGAACATGAGCGCAGCCTGAAGGAGATCGAGTGGCGGGCTAAAAACGAAAAGTCACAGCCGCCCGGGAATCCACTGTCCGCTCCCACCGGGGAAACCAAAGTCCACATCCCCAAGGATGTGGTAAAAGAGTATTACAAGAATGACGATATCCAGCAGTGGTTTAAGGCCTACGAAGTCGCCATGACCTCTCACCGAGTCCCGCAGAAGGATTGGGGGGCTGGCCTATGGGGCCGGTTCTTAAGCGAAGGAAGAGACACCCTGCTAGATCTGCCCTCCACGGTCATGAACTCCTACAGCCACATGAAGGAAGCCCTCGTGGGCCGGTATGGACTCACCCCCGAAATGTACCGACAACGGTTCCGAGATTGCAAGAAGATACCGGGCACCACGTGGGTAGAATACGTGAACTTTTACAGCCGAGCCTTGGACGGGTGGATCAAGGGCAGCAAGGTCTCCACCTTCGAAGAATTGTTTGATCTGATTGCCTGGGAACATTTAGCGGCCAATTGCTTTGTAGAACTGCGCCAACATCTCCTGGACAGTAAACTCACCGACCCTCGGAAGCTGGCCGCTGAGGCTGATCGTTGGGTGAATACCCGGGCCACCCGCGGCCCCGTGGGGGACTACGGCCGCCACAGTCAAGGCCCCCCCCGGCAGAGGGGCGGAGGAAACCACGGCCGACCAAGAGACTTCCCCTCACACAGCCCCCCCAGCAGCCCACCAGCGGCAGGTTCAGCCCCGTCCACAGCAAGCACCGGAGCCCCAGGACGGCTAGGTCCACGAGCTAGGATCACCTGCTTCCGCTGCCAACAGCCCGGACACTACGCCAATGACCCCCAGTGTCCCCAGTATCAGCGAACCGCAACGACCAACCCCCCGGCCCGGCAGATGGCCTCCGTGGCTCTGGGGGAAGAGATGGAGGACTCCAAAGAATGGGAACCAGCGGCCATGGCCCTGGTCTCCCTTGGTGATCGAGAAATGGTCCCCGGGACACGCTTGCCCGCCAACACAGAGAAATACCGACAGCAGGTAACCATCAACGGCCGCCGAGTCGAGGGCCTCCGCGACACCGGGGCGAGTGTCACCGCGGTCCACCGCAGCCTAATTTCAGAAGACCAGATCCTAACCGGTGCCCTCTGTCCGGTCGTGTCCTCCGACAATTCTGAGAGCCTCTGCCAGATGGCGCTGGTGCCTTTCGAGTGGGGAGGGGTCTCCGGAGAATTGAAGGTAGCGGTCCGAACATCACAGCCCGTAGACTGCCTCCTGGGCAACGACCTGGAGAGTTCCCCGTGGGGGCAAGTAGAACGAAGAGCCCATCTCGAGATGATGGGCCTACCAGAATGAGTCTGCGCCACCACGCGCTCCATGACCGCGCGATTGCCTCTCTCCGAGGGCGGTGTGGCCCTCCCACCGAACACTGTCCCCGAGAACCGGGACACCCTACCAGAAGCGGACAACCCTCCTTCGGCGGGAGAAGAAGACACTAACCCGGGAGAAGGACCGGAACCTTCCGCCCCTGAGGCCCTGACTGAGCTCGAAGAACTACCAGAGATGGCCCAATGGCGCTGTGAGGGAGGGCCCTCCCGTGAGGAGTTCTGCCAGGGACAGGCCACCTGCCCCTCCCTCGTGGGGCTCAGACAACAAGCCGAAGCCCAGGCCGCCGGTGACCGAGCCGGAACCCATTGGATCTATTGGGACAATGGCCTCCTATACAGCGAACAAAAGTCCGCCGAGCTAGGCACAGCCCGAGTACTGGTGGTACCCCTGCGTTTCCGAAGCCTCCTCCTGGGCCTGGCCCACGATGTACCCTTGGCAGGACACTTAGGCCAAGACAAAACATATCAGCGACTGGTTACCCACTTCTATTGGCCCAAGATGCGAGCGAATGTAGAAGTACACTGCAAATCCTGCCTCACGTGCCAGGGCAGTGGGAAGAGTGGCGGAAAACGCAAAGCTCCCTTACAACCGTTCCCCGTTGTGAGTACCCCGTTCGAGCGGGTCGGCATCGCCATCGTGGGACCCCTGGATCCAAAGACCACCCAGGGCCACCGCTTCATCCTTGTCCTGGTGGACCATGCCACCCGCTACCCCGAGGCCATTCCCCTCCGCACCGTGACGGCTCCCGTGGTGGGCCTGGCTCTCATGGGGATCTTCTCCCGTGTCGGATTTCCCCGCGAGGTGGTGAGTGATCGCGGCACTAACTTCATATCCCGCTACATGAAGTCCCTGTGGCAGCAGTGCGGAGTCACATATAAGTTCACGACCCCCTACCACCCCCAGGGCAACGGCCTAGTGGAACGCTTCAACCGAACCCTGAAGGGAATGATCCTGGGCCTCGAAGAGCCCCTGCGCCGGAAATGGGACGTCCTCCTCCCTTGCCTCCTGTTCGCGTACCGAGAAGTTCCCCAAAAGTCTCTGGGGTTCAGCCCCTTCGAACTGCTATACGGGCACCCCGTCCGAGGGCCCCTGAGCCTGGTCAAAGAGGGCTGGGAGACAAGCCCCCGGGGGACACCCCCTGATGTGTTCCGCTACATCCTGGCGCTCCGCAACCAGACGAGGAAGTTCAGAGAACTCGCAGAGGCTAACCTCGAGGCCAGCCAAGAAGAAATGAAGCGCTGGTATGACCAGAACGCAACCCTGGTCGAGTTCCAGCCGGGCCAGCAGGTTTGGGTCATGGCCCCGGTGAAGCCCTGCGCCCTACAAGACAAATGGACTGGTCCCTTCAAGGTAATCGAGCGGAAGAGTCAGGTCACGTACCTGGTCGATGTAGAGTCCCCACGGAACCCCCTCCGGGTCCTCCACGTGAACCGTCTCAAGCCCCACTTTGTGAGAACAGAATTAAGTTTGCTACTGGCCACCGATGATGGGGCGGAAGAAGACACCGAACCCCTGCCCGACCCCCTGTGCGCTAAAGACCTGGATGGTTCCGTGGAAGGAGTGAGACTTTCAACCACTCCCCAACAGTCCGACGACTGCCGCCAGCTGCTCAGACAATTCGCAGACCTCTTCTCCCTCATTCCAAGGGTCACCGACTGGTGTGTCCACGACGTGGACACCGGCGACAGCCCGCCTGTGAGACACCGAGCCTACCGGGTGCCTGACCGGGTCCGCACCTGCATCAAGACCGAGGTACAGAAGATGCTCACCCTTGGAGTAATCGAGCCCTCCGACAGCCCCTGGGCCAGCCCGGTGGTTCTGGTCCCGAAGGCAGCTTCCCCTGGGGTCGCCCCCGAACTAAGATTCTGTGTGGACTACCGGGGGCTCAATGCGGTCACACGAGCCGACGCTCACCCTATTCCCCGCGCCGACGAGCTCATCGACCGCCTTGGGACCGCCCGGTTCCTCAGCACTTTCGACCTGACCTGCGGATACTGGCAGATTGCTCTCACGGAGGGAGCGAAAGAACGCTCTGCCTTCTCCACACCAGATGGACCCTACCGCTTCAGGGTCATGCCGTTCGGGATGAAGAACGCCCCAGCCACGTTCCAGCGGTTGGTGAACAAGGTCCTGGCCGGACTCGAGGAGTTCAGCGCAGCGTACCTTGACGACATCGCTGTATTCAGCTCTCAATGGCACGAACATCTCCAGCACCTCCGACAAGTACTAATGGCCCTGCGCCAAGCCGGCCTGACAGTGAAGGCCAGCAAATGTCAGCTCGGGCAAGGCTCCGTGGTCTATCTGGGGCATCAGGTGGGCAGCGGGCAGGTCGCCCCTCTCCAACCAAAGATCGACGCCATCAAGTCCTGGGAGCCCCCCGCCACTCAGACAGAAGTCCGGGCCTTCCTGGGCCTCACAGGATACTACCGGAGGTTCATTAAAAACTATGGTAGCCTAGCAGGGCCTCTCACGGAGTTGACCTCCAAAAAGCTCCCGAAGAGGGTGAAGTGGACCCCCCAGTGCCAGCAGGCGTTCAACGCCTTGAAAACCGCCATGTGCACCGCCCCCGTACTCAAGGCCCCCGACTACTCCCAAGAGTTTGTGGTCCAGACCGACGCATCCGAACACGGCATCGGGCCGTCCTCTCGCAGTTCGACGACAAGGGCATCGATCAGCCCATAGCCTTCATCAGCCGAAGGCTGCTGCCGCGAGAGCAACGTTGGAGTACTATAGAACGAGAGACCTTCGCCGTAGTCTGGGCCCTCAAGAAACTACGGCCCTACTTGTTCGGGACCCATTTCCGAGTGCAGACAGCCCACCGGCCCTTGCGGTGGCTAATGCAGATGAGGGGGGAGAACCCCAAGCTACTACGATGGTCCATCTCTCTCCAAGGGATGGACTTCACCGTCGAACATCGCCCCGGGACGGATCATGCCAATGCCGACGGCCTGTCCCGGTTCTTCCGCTTCGGCGAGGAGA
This sequence comes from Triturus cristatus, assembly GCF_964204655.1. NCBI lineage: Eukaryota > Metazoa > Chordata > Amphibia > Caudata > Salamandridae > Triturus > Triturus cristatus. The sequence continues at coordinate 1,804,296,811 of NC_140589.1, read as the reverse complement.
ACCCCCCAGTGGATGGGTAGTTCTCCACGCCTTTCAGCTGGGGGGGACGCGTGTGAGACCGGCCTCACGGCGTTGCCCTCCCAATCCTCCAGCCACCCTGCAACCACCCTCCAGGCACGACATCTCCGACTCCGGCCGCCCCAGCCACCCAGATCTGAGGGCCGGCCAGAGCCCTGACAGACTCGACACCCTACCACGCATGTCCGACCGAGGGAGCGGGAACCCTCGAGCCAGACCCAGAGGCGCCAGCCCAGTCACACCTCGGGTCGCCTTCCCCGGGAAGACTCGATCGGCCACCAGGCCCCTGGGGAGCAGGCGCCTCCCCTGCCGAGCGTCTGGGGTCCCTCCCAGACCCACCTGAAAAGACCAAAGAAGTGAGCGGCAGGAAATCCCGCCGAACCCCCTCCGTCACCCCCGTCCCCCCTCTGCGAGGACTCCGGACTTCAAAGAGAAAGCGGAGTATAACAAGGGGTGCCGGAGGAACGAATGCAGAGAAGAGCTGGAACCATCCGAGCCTGCTGACGCTGTCGCGGCTCCCGAACGCTGAAGTCACCTGGGCCTGCTGAGTGACTCGCGGCCTCTCGCTATTGAACCCTCTGAGCCCTGCTGACGCTGTCGCGGCTCCCGAACGCTGAAGTCACCTGGGCCTGCTGAGTGACTCGCGGCCTCTCGCTATTGAACCATCTGAGCCTTGCTGACGAGGTCGCGGCTCCCGAACACTGAACCACCTGGGCCTGCTGAGTGACTCGCGGCCCCCAGCTATTGAACCATCTGAGCCTTGCTGACGGGATTGCGGCTCCCGAACTCCGACCGCCTGTGCCTGCTGAGAGACTCGCGGCGCTCCCCTTGAGGACGACTCGGTAAGAGATCGCCCAGAGACACGACACCCTCCAGCTCGAGGATTGTGAGCTATCCGCAGGGTATTTCGCAGAGACACTATCTTTAAAGACTGTCCCGCTACCCCCATTCCCCCACGACCGATTTGTGGTACCTTGTGCCACTGCTGTACTGCTTGCACCGTGGATCATAAAGATCCCTTGAAACCATCGATAAAAGAACCTATCGTCCTACAAAGAATACGTGTGGTGTCACTCTGTTCGTAGTGTAAGCTCAGGGTGTGCGCGCCTGGTTCGGCCTACTTGGGAGAGGTGGGTCAAAGGGGTGGGCAAGACGTGTATCGAACCCCCCTCCGGCGAACGCCTTTCCAACACATAGACTGAGATCAAAGGTAAAAACTTTAGCCAGGATGAGCTGCTTGGTGTATCTGACCTCTGTGGCATCAAGATGGCTGGCGTAAAATCGGGGCTAGGTCCCAGTCAACCACAAACTTTTGTTTTTTAAGAGCGCTTTACTTTTTTTACGTGGTCTTTGCCTTAAAACGCCAATGATTTGGTGTCTTTTAGCTCTTATATTTTCTCTATTTTTTCTAAATTAGTTTGGGAATTTTATTTTGTTGTACTCTTTACTCTAAAGTTCTTGTTACATCTTGAATTTGAGACACACTTCTCTGGGAACCATCTGCTGCTGTGCCATATCTACCAGGGATTGAGCAGAGATTCTGAGGGGGATATGTTCAATGAAGTGGCCGAGCGTGTCGGTAGCCTCCTGGGATTAACGACACACTCCGCCACTTTGGAAACGCAAGGCTGCACCATATTTACAAGAATGTGGTGCAGCCTTGCATTTCCCCCTGCGATGGGGCAAAGTTTAACAACTTAGCGCAAATGCAGGCACCCTTGCACCAGAGTGGAAGGGAGTCTGTGTGCAGGGGAGGATTGGTTATGTGTAGGAACGTGTCCCTTCTTGCACATAAACAAACCTAAAATGCCAGTTTGTAACTTTCATGTGTGCTGCTTCATGCAGCACACATGAAAGTTACAAAATTGCATTTTTTAAAAAGGTTTGTTTATGTACAGGAAGGGGAAATTTCCTGTACATAAACAAACCATGGCATTTTGCTTTTTCCAGGTGTGGAAAAAGCAAAAACGAGGAGAAATAATGCATTTCTCCTCGTTTCGCTAACTTAAGAGCAGGATTTTCCTTATATCCATCACGTCTAGCTATCATCATGGTACCCTTAGTGAAAAGTGACCCCCATAAACATTTTCAGAAAGAAATATGTTTTTTGATAGTGGTTCGAAAAATCTAATTGCTACTGACCATGATCAGGAAGATGGGCGGATAGGCATGGTTATTGTTTATATTTGGAAAGATGAAGAGTGCTTGTACCATAGAACTGGTTTCGCCAAGAAGCAATATTCCACCTAGCTAAGCTTGCCTTTGCTTAGGCTTTGAGCAGTGTCATGAAATGTTATATGGGTCCTGTAGAAGAGCACATGACTCCGTCTGATGAAGGTGAATGAGAGCATCTTTATACATTCTACACTACCACTACAATAGGCCCGCCCTTATCAGCTTGGATTTAGGATATTCTATTCTTTTCTATTCTATTCTTTTCTATTCTATTCTATTCTATGCTATTCTTCCAGGGCCAGCACTCGATTATGGCCATTGACAGCAGGCGCCTTACTGCACCACCACAATCGGCCACAAGAGGTCATACATTTACAACAATTGGCTAAAAAAGGCCTTGAAATTTAGGGAAATTGAACGTCCAAGCAACAAGATATAATTTTAAGTAGGGAATCGAAAATGTTTGCACCAAAGCTGTATTTTATTGTATCATATGCTGTTTCTCTAAAAACACAGGCATAAAAAGGTTGTATGGTGTTAGCCAAAGACATCGCAGCACAGGCTTTCTAAAAACCAGATTAAATAGAAAAGGGAACCATTACAGATTTGTTTTGTTCTGAAACACTGGAAGAGAGGTATTTTCTTCCTCTGGCCTGGGACCAGCATAGAGGCTGATCTCATGCCTCTTATTCAGTATCCAAAAACCAGGACTGTGCAACAGACTTTGACTGAACTAGTTAAATTCCCACGTAAGGCGTGATAGGCAGGAATGACTTTGAGGCTATTCCCTTCTCGTGATACCCAGTACAGTGCCGTTAGCTGATACTACACGGATCACATTTTTGCTCCTCAGCATAGTGCAGAATGCAGCAGCACGTACAATCTGCAGCCGTGAGGGCGCACATGGTGGCAGATCTAGGTTGGGGACATTCTGAATGGTTACCTAAAAGGAAACTCACTGATGGTGGTGGCAGCAGTGCAAGCCTCCTTGGGGCTGCAGGACTAAACGTGTCCAAAACGCTAAGCTGATGAAAGCAAGAGGAAGACATATTTTATTCTGACTGGCAGGTGACAGATGGAAATTGAGCATAAAGCCAAGATTCTGCACCAGTGACCACAGAAAAGGACAACCTCAACCTCCTTCAGCCAAAAAGCTAGTGTCGAGAGGCGGTGACTCCCATGTCCGTCTCACCTCCAGCGCCGTCCCCATTTATGCCAATGTCCATTAGATGAATTTCCCCCTCCATGACCCTATGATGTCAGTGTCTTCCCCAATCCAGTTTTAAACAACAGCGTTAATATTTGCCACTCACATTCCCAAGTGCAGTTCATTGAAACCTCTGAAGAGCGCTTGCATCCATGCATCATCTATAGTGGAGAGCTGTGGCGCAGCAGCCAGAGCAGCTGACTTCAGAGCCCGGGGCTCACTGTCCGATCCCCAGGGCCGGTGGCAGCTCAGCTCAGCACCATGTGACTCTGGGCAATAGCTCACTAGATCTCCCCGATGGCCCACAGCGCCTTTAAACCTTAAGGGGTGATATGTTTGCACATTACAAATATGGATTTATCTATGCTCCTGGGGGATCCTAGTATTCTGATAAATGTATCCTCTCATTGGTCCTCTGATCCCAAGCCCAGCCTATTGACTGCCCCTGGGAGCTGTCAGTCTCACTGGCTGCCAGTAATGGTCAGCCATCTTTACTGGTGTCATTGGGCCACATCTACTCTGATGCTCAGCCTCAATTTATTGCTCAAGAAGGCCTTTTGTGAGCAGGTATTCTGCGCCACTCAGACAGGTTCATGCTCTGCAGACCTTTCTATTTGTTCTTGACAAATGGCCAGAGGTCCCACCTGTGTGCAGCACAACACTGATCCTTTGTGTGAGGGCTGAGGGCCCCACAGTGGGCAAACACAGGCCCCAGATGGGCTTTGTCTGCGCGTATGTCTTTCATAAAGGACACACAAGGCGGGTCTAGCAAAGACAGGTGTTTCAAATCAACCTCTCCACCATTCGACAACGGGGCACGCTTTTTGCAGTATTTTCGCTGCTCTTGTATATTGAAACAAGCATTGGCATAGCCAATAGGTCTCGCCTTTGGGACCTTATAAGTGCTTAGCTATGCAGCATATAATCCTGGGTGGTGTGCCACCAGCGATTGAGTAGCTATACAATTACTATTTTTGCCATTCACAAAGCGCATGAGAAGCAGCTCGCTCCCAAGGACATATACTTACTGGTACAACAGGGTGCGAGGGCCTGCAGCAGCCACCTTGCCGTGCAGAAATAATGAAAGGGGCACAGCCTTTTGAAGTGGCCATCATGCCATGCCCAGAAGGCATCAGCGTTGTCCCAATGGTCATCAAGTTGAAGACCGGGGAGGGGTCTCATTTGAGGAAGTAGGAGGGAAAGAAATCCGAAGCACAAAAACTGCACACACATTTTTTTCACAAAATACTGAGAAAAAAATAAACGACGGCTGCACATTTAAGTTGGAAACAAATCTTTTTCATGTATGTCCACAAACACATCAAGTGTTACATGAGGTTGTTCAAGTGGTGAGATGGGTTGTTGGGGGTATTGTAGTTTGCTCTACACAGGACTGTTCAGCTGTGGCTCTGACAGAACGTGTCCTGTTTATCGCTCTGCAGATGTGAGCAATGCCTTCTGTGCTACAAAAAAACTGTTAATATGTGGCCATCCGGTTCTCTTAAAAGTGCCCTTGAGTTCATACAAGCTTTTGAAAACAAAGTTTTGTGATAGTTGCTTTTTATCACTACTGAGGCATGCGTCAGAAATGTGCAGAAATTCACGTTTGTGTAGTTTGTGTACTCTGCACAAATTATCCCACTGGTGAAGTTTATCAGAAATAAAAATTGCGGATAATTTTCATACATACATTCTTTTTTTTTATGGATGGTCAAACGTTTTTATTTCCTGTGAGATTTCCACATGTATAGCTTACTTTGTGATCATTGTACATGCCTTTTCCTTTTAACAACGCCATCCAAGTGAGATTATATTGCATGCATTTATTTATTTGATTTTTCTAAGCATGCAAAGGTTTAAAAAACATATATAAAATTAGTGAAAACGAGCCCAGACTCTAAAAGTACTACAGGATCATATAAACGCCTTATCAGGGGTAGTAAGAGCTATATAAATGCAATGTAAACAAAACAAACAAAACTATAAGAAATAATTAAAATACACGCAACATAAATCGCCAGTGCAAACGATATGTCTGCCAATTATTTTCTGAATCTCTGCAATGAAGTAGCAGGTGTACCCCAGGCAAGCACATTAAATGGAGCCCTCTACCTACAGTTGGTAGCAAAAAACAAGTATAACTGAGGTCCAGGGGGACTATTGCACCCTGTGCCACTGTAACCTATACACTGTTATCAGCTACGCCCTGATTTCCACAAGTGATAGTGTAAATACACAGGAACTGGCTGTAGAGGTCTCAAGATACCAGTACTGTGCATGAGTAAATTCAGTCCAGGATTTTTTATTGAATTCTGGGATTTGAAGTCCTGGTTCTATAATGGGTTATACAGGACCAAAGCATGCAACTAAAAAACTTGGACTGGATGAGCTACTCAAGCACTGAACCGGACACCCTGACAGCCTACAGCTGCCGGTAATGCCTTCCTATCTGTATCCTTGCCCCATATCTCCTGAAAAGACTACGACATCAAAGCTTCACATACCAAGTTGACTTGGTTTCGAAGGGTTCTGGTTTCCAGTGCCTTTTTTTTTTCCTCGCGCAAATCTGTGAAGTTGCTGCTGTGCACGTTATGCATGAGAGAAAGCTGAACTAAGATGCTTCAGTGTCGTGGAGGGAAATGAGAAAATGTCAACAGGCACAGCAGCCATCGGATTTTACAGCAGCCATCAGATTTTATAGGCACAGCAGCCATCAGATTTATGCGGTAAGGCCGCAGGGAAATCTTTAATTACCAAAACTGTACTGCACATACATGGTTTCACACAGTGGGAGCAGCAGACGAGGGAGTCATAAAGTGTGAAGCCACGAAGAGGGGAGTATGAGACTCATTAAGTGATCGATGTACACTTAAAAATAAAAAATGTAATTGAAACGCAGTGGGCGGGTTGGGTAAATTAACAAAAACTGCACCCTTCCAAATGATAACAAACTGAGGGGCAGAAGGTGAATTTTTTTTTAATGAAAAGCAGTGGGCGGGTCGGGTAAATTAACAAAAACAGGGTCGTGGACCACGGTCAAAACGGACTCGATAATTCTCGCCTCGGTACCTACTCTAACCAGGAACACACTCGGCAACTCTGGGCATTAAGCTTGCCTCATCTCTACAACGGCCCCCCACAGACGCTGGGGATGTCTGGTTTCACCTTGGAGATACCCAGAAAGGGACCATCTCACAGGGAAAACCAGGATGGGTTCCCCAGCGGTCTTCAGCGCCAGGATACTCCATGGAGTCACAGTGCGCTTTACAAGTACACCCACATTTACATTTACATTTACATTTACCTGTCCAAATGATAACAAACTGAGGGGCGGAAGGTGGAAGCAACATGCACATTATTAAATCCACTCACCCAATGTGGGGAAACTGGGAACACATCAGCGCTGCCCGTGACCAAAGCAGCTGGTGATAGCAATTTACAGCGTGCGGTGATGTGGTGGACCCTTCCGTGGCGAAAGAGCTGTCTGGGCAAATAAGAACATACTGCGACGTATCAAAAAAATGCAAAGAAATGGGACGACTAAATTAAATCAAAAAATAAAATAAAATAAACTGAAAATAAGCAGGATGGCGAAATTCAATCAAACTGGAGTCCAGCAGCGTGGTGTGCATAAAAAAAATCTAACTGGTGTCCAGCAGTGTGGCGTATATTTAAAAACCTGAGGGATGCGGTGCCGCAGGGCCGGCATTGTCAAACAAAAAAGCGCACTGAATAATGAGGCTTGGCCCGCAACAGGAGCATGCCGATGCGCATTTTAAACAAGCTGTCGGCGTTGTGCGAAAAAAATATTGCGTCCCAGCTAATGAAGGAGACAGTGTAACGCCGCAAGTGAGAGATTCAATTCCGGTGGGCGGGGCCAAAAGAGGACGGGGTGGTAACAAGGAGGGACTAAGAAGCCTCCTTTAGAATCCTGAGCCAGCGTTTAGCATGTAGGATGACGCCAGCGAATGAAAAAGATGGGCAGGGCTTCAAGTCCACCTCTGAAAGCTTTGATTCCAAGAAGCCCTTGCATGCGAGGGCAGCGCATGCGCGCTGCTAACGCCAGGCGAGACCTAAAAATGGATGTTCTATGAACAGCTCATTTCATTTTGACAAGTTCACAAATAATGCTACCTTTGTACCAAACCGTCTGGTGTAATTTGAGCTAAGAGTGAGCTGGTCCTACTTTGGCACAGTGAGGCATTCGTGGACCTCATAATCAGGGCTGGACTGGGAACCAAAAGCAGCTCTGGCACAAATGGCCAAACCATCCCCGCCCCCTTCTCCTGGCTCTCTCATCTCCCGTTTTTCTTCTCGATCTTTTCTATTCACTCTATATTTTCTCCCTCCTCTCCTCTCCCTTTCCTCCCTCCTCTCCCTTTCCTCTCCCTTTCCTCTCTGCCTCCTCCAGAAGAACACCTGTGCTGTAATTATCCATGGAAGCTCGGGAAAGTGACAGGGGCGATAACAGTGACCCCCTGCCCTAAACATCCGACCTCCAAAGGCTCCAGCCCACTGGGGAACTGCCCGGTGATGAGAACAGGCAGCCCGCCCTGCTGATGATCCCCAGCGAGAATGGTAACTCTGTTATTCCCCAGGAGGCCTTCAAGTCTGTTGAAGGCTATAATTGTATTGGAAACCAATGCATGTCTAGCCCCCCCCCCCCCCCTTCAAGAGATGCTGTGGAGTGCACCTCACCTACCCTACTGGCCTGCCCTCCCTGAGACAGGAGAAAGGAGTCTGGCTACAAACACGCCCTGGCTGCACGTTACTATCCATGAAGAACCCAAGTCTAATGGAAACCCACACTTACCCGACACTTCCAGACTCCTGACGTTCCAAACTGCTGGCATTCAAGACTCCTGACACTTCCAGACTCCTGACATTTCAGACTCCTGGCATTCCAGACTCCTGACACTCCAGACTCCGGGCATTCCAGACTCCTGACATTCCAGACTCCTGGCATTCCAGACTCCTGATATTCCAGACTACTTACACTGCAGACTCCTGACACTCCAGCCTCCTGACACTGCAGACTCCTGACATTCCAGACTCCTGACACTGTAGACTCCTGATACTCCAGACTCCTGACACTGTAGACTCCTGATACTCCAGACTCCTGACACTGTAGACTCCTGACACTGCAGACTCCTGGCGTTCCAGACTCCTGACATTACAGACTCCTGGCATTCCATACTCCTGACACTGCAGACTCCTGACACTCCAGACTCCTGACACTGCAGACTCCTGACATTTCAAACTCCTGACATTCCAGACTCCTGACATGCCAGACTCCTGGCATTCCAGACTACTGACACTGCAGACTCCTGACACTGCAGACTCCTGGCATTCCAGACTCCTGACACTGCAGACTCCTGGCATTCCAGACTCCTGGCATTCTAGATTCCTGGCATTCCAGACTTCTGACATTCCAGACTTCTGACACTGCAGACTCCTGACACTCCAGACTCCAGACACTCCAGACTACTGTCACTTCCAGACTCCTGACATTCCAGACTCCTCGCATTCCAGACTCCTGACACTCCAGATCCCTGCCATTCCAGACTTCTGACACTCCAGACTCCTGACATTCCAGACTCCTGGCATTTCATACTCCTGACACTCCAGACTCCTGACACTGCAGATTCTTGGCATTTCAAACTCCTGACATTCCAGACTCCTGACATGCCAGACTCCTGACATTCCAGACTCCTGGCATTCCAGACTTCTGACATTCCAGACTTCTGACACTGCAGACTCCTGACACTCCAGACTCCTGACAATCCAGACTCCTGACATTCCAGACTCCTGAGATTCCACACTCCTGGCATTCCAGACTCCTGGCACTCCAGACTCCTGACACTCCAGACTCCTGGCATTCCAGAATCCTGGCATTCTAGACTCCTGACTTTCCAGACTCCTGCACTGTAGAATCCTGACATTGCAGGCTCCTGGCATTCCAGACTCCTGGCATTCCAGACTCCTGCCATTCCATTCTGCTGACACTGCAGACTTCTGACACTGCAGACTCATGACACTCCAGACTCCCGGTATTCCAGAATCCTGGCATTCTAGACTCCTGACTTTCCAGACTCCTGACATTGCAGACTCCTGACATTGCAGACTCCTGGCATTCCAGACTCCTGGCATTCCAGACTCCTGACTTTCCAGACTCCTGACACTCCAGACTCCTGACACTCCAGACTCCTTACAATCCAGACTCCTGACATTGCAGACTCCTCACATTCCAGACTCCTGACACTCCAGACTCCTGGCATTCCAGACTCCTGACACTGCAGACTCCTGACACTCCATACTCCTGACATTCCAGACTCCTGACATTCCAGCCTTCTGACATTCAAGACTCCTGACACTCCAGACTCCTGGCATTCCAGACTCCTGGCATTCCAGACTCCTGGCATTACAAACTCTTGGCATTCCAGACTCCTGCCATTCCAGACTTCTGACACTCCAGACTCCTGACACTCCAGACTCCTGACACTGCAGACTCCTGACACTCCGGACACCTAGCATTCTAGACTCCTGACATTCCAGACTCATGACATTCCAGACTCCTGGCATTCCAGACGTCTGACACTCCAGACTCCTGACACTGCAGACTCCTGACACTCTAGACTCCTGACATTCCAAACCCTTGGCATTCCAGACCCCTGACATTCCAGACTCCTGACACTGTAGAATCCTGACGATCCAGACTCCTGACGATCCAGACTCCTGACACTCCAGGCTCCTGGAATTCCAGCCTCCTAGCATTCCAGACTCATGACACTCCAGACTCCTTCCACTCCAGATTCCTGACACTGCAGACTCCTGACACTGCAGACTCCTGACAATCCAGACTCCTGACATTCCAGACTCCTCACACTGCAGACTCCTGGCGTTCCAGACTCCCGACATTCCAGACTCCTGACACTCTAGACTCCTAGTATTCCAGACTCCTGACACTGCAGCCTCCTGACACTCCAGACTCCTGACATTCCAGACTCCTGGCATTCCAGACTCCTGACATTCCAGACTCCTGACATTCCAGACTCCTGACATTCCAGACTACTGGGATTGCATACTCCTGGCATTCCAGACTCCTGACATTCCAGACTCCTGGCATTCCAGACTGCTGACACTCCAGACTCCTGACATTCCAGACTCCTGACACTGCAGACTCCTGGCATTCCAGACTCCTGGCATTCCAGAATCCTGACATTCCAGACTCCTGGCATTCCAGACTCCTGACACTCCAGACTCCTGACACTGCAGACTCCTGACACTCCAGACTCCTAACACTGTAGAAAGGAAGGAGAACCACAGTTTTTGCAAGACACAGTCCACAGATTACTTATTGCTAGTGATGCTATTAGAGCAGTCATTGATATCCACAACCAGCCCTTGAGTCCTGGGCCACAAAGCCAACCCAAACCCACATTTACACCAACTCGGAGGGGGCATCTAGAGCATGAACATAAAAAGTGGAATCTGCTACAAGGAAGTTGGTTAGATTTGTAATGTTTGAACCTCAACCAGCCCCTATGTAACGCTCCTTAAATGCAGTGCCACGTGGGTCACTACAGCTATGTGTCCCTCTGTTTACTCAAGAAGAGGCGGCAGGTCTTGAGCTGAAGATGGGTATTTCATCCAGACACGGCTGGTCCCATGTGCTCCTTATTGGTCCCTATGATAATTGCCCCGACCCAAGTTAAGAACCCTAAGATGAAGGAGGGGGCACATAAGAGTGAAGGGCAATTACCTCGATTAATCTAATATTAAAGTTTTTATGCCAGCATCTTATCCCTTAGAGAGAGTTATTCACTGGCACATAGTACTACTTAAATAGCTCCCCCACAGGGAGAAATGCAATGTGAATGTAGCGCTTTAATATTGGCCATCGGAGTGGGCGCATGCTTCTTGGATGGTCAGTCAGTGTCAGCCAGTCACTCTCTTCTGCACAGCAGCCTGTGGGGCGAATGAAGGCCCTTAGATCAGCTCCGTCTAGTGCTTGAGTACCTGGCCAGGGTCGGTTCTTTAATAATTCCATGACAAACCGCCCTTACCAACTCTTTAATAGAGTCCCCAGCAGCACCTCATAAAATATACTAAACATATTCATATAACAAATATTCTTTATTCGGTTATTTTCCATAGCCATAAAAGAGTACATTAAATATACAAATAAAATAAACAATTACTGTATGTAGTTAAAAACAATTCACAGTAATATTATAAAAAGTCAGTGGGCAGAATGCCCACGTGCCAAAGTACATTCACATAGAGACAGTGAGTCCCAGTATAATCCATGCAGAATAAACAGCATACAATAGGTATAAATCCCATGAGACCTTTCAAGAGTCACCATTGATCAATAAACCACATTTAAATACATAAAAACACAAATCAGACCCAGCGAATAAAGTGCATTGTGCAGAGTATACATGTTTCATCACCAAACAGAATAACAAGTTAATCGTTTCCCTACTAACTTACGGAAACGAACTGCAGAGGAGATACATTTCTAAACCATTTGACATATACATTTTGTTTTCAAAAGCTATAGGTGATACAAGGCCTGTCTGCATTTGCTGATATTCAGTGCCCTTGACAATGGGATAATTAAAATCTATCATCAGTTTAGAATATAGCTACAAAAAAATAAAAAGTGCAGCATGTTCTGTTGTGACACAGAATCACAGGGACATAGATAAAGCTCAGAATCACAATATGCTTTTTGAAGATAAGAGAACAACAGGTGTGCTATACCAAACCTAAACCTAACCAGATAAAACCTTTCTGAATAACTGAAAGGGAGCAGTATGTATGGTTCTGTACATTCAGTAATCAATATATCAAACAAGGCTAGGCACCAAAGAGGGATATGAATTTTATTGTAGCTTAGGACCCAGAACAGCTTCGAGAGAAATAATTGTATCTCTTCTGCTACTGGTATTCTATCCAGAAAATCGTGGTCCTACTACCCTCAATTATCAAACCAGAAACAACCCTCCGCTAACCATCACCTTCACAAAGAAAAGTCAAAAGTACTTGAGGAAAAATGAAAGTGAAACATGAGTGGGCCCCTCACGTACGCACCACCAGGGAGGCTGCCAGCCGGTTCTCGCTAGTATGCCCACGTTTTCTCATCATCGGATGCCCGCTCATGGGAAACAAGAGTTAAAGTCCAGTGTAGAGAAAGAGGGAACAGACCATAAAAGGAGGCTTTTTTCTGTTCCCAACGAAGAAAAGAGAAGAGAAGAAACCCGTGTATTGCAAGGAACAGATGTTCAAAGCAATATTTAAAATTGAGTTACAGACTCACGTTACAATCACCCTCTTTATTCAAACCGGTGTGCCCACTCAAACTAAAAACACTTAATGTTGTTAACCTTTATGAAGAAGGCCAACATGTTTCATTGCCACTTAACTTTGTTCTGGCAAATTCATCAGGGTAAGGGTTTCGATCAACTCACTGGAAGTAGAAGAATACTTTATTGTTTGATTAATAAAAATCATTACAATGATGAATATGCTACCATAGTGAGAACGTGTATCAAGAATAGATATTAAAATATTTACATTTATACCATCACAATAAGTAAATATACGTCATAAAATAATTTAAAAACTCCTAGAGGCCTGTTTTTTATAGTGATAAAAAGTATTTAACTCATCTAAACGGTGCAACCCCCTTTTTTTAAAAAGAGAAAGTGATTTAAAAAAGGGCCATAATCCTCCGTTCAGATTTTTTCGTCTATTAGGGCCGCAAACGGACATTGATTTTTAAAAGGCGATAATCAATAACACTGTAATTAAGTCAGATTTTGTGGTAAAGACCCTAGTGGTGCGAGTCCATTTATATTGTAGGGTCCCTGCGTACAATATTTGAGGGTTCCAAGATTACACAGGAAAACAAGATGGTCCGTACGCAACAGGCCATGTTCTGCTGCAATTGGGGGATGCTGACAGATGTACAAATCCGGTAAAGCAGTAAGGGGTTTACTGAATGCTTGTAAGCGGGGACGATATACGGCTCTGCCAGTTAGAGGTTGCGGTGTTTAACGAGCTAATAATATTGCTGCCATTAAACCGGGGGTACAAGCATTCAATATAACTCCGAGTGGCATAGTGGAGGCAGGTACGAATGCCCTCCGCCTCTACATGCCCTCCCGCAACACAAAAATATACTTCCAGTGAGGTGATCGAAACCCTTGCCCTGATGAATTTGCCAGAACAAAGTTAAGTGGCAATGAAACATGTTGGCCTTCTTCATAAAGGTTAACAACATTAAGTGTTTTTAGTTTGAGTGGGCTCACCGGTTTGAATAAAGAGGGTGATTGTAACGTGAGTCTGTAACTCAATTTTAAATATTGCTTTGAACATCTGTTCCTTGCAATACACGGGTTTCTTCTCTTCTCTTTTCTTCGTTGGGAACAGAAAAAAGCCTCCTTTTATGGTCTGTTCCCTCTTTCTCTTCACTGGACTTTAACTCTTGTTTCCCATGAGTGGGCATCCGATGATGAGAAAACGTGGGCATACTAGCGAGAACCGGCTGGCAGCCTCCCTGGTGGTGCGTACGTGAGGGGCCCACTCATGTTTCACTTTCATTTTTCCTCAAGTACTTTTGACTTTTCTTTGTGAAGGTGATGGTTAGCGGAGGGTTGTTTCTGGTTTGATAATTGAGGGTAGTAGGACCACAATTTTCTGGATAGAATACCAGTAGCAGAAGAGATAAATTATTTCTCTCGAAGCTGTTTTGGGTCCTAAGCTACAATAAAATTCATATCCCTCTTTGGTGCCTAGCCTTGTTTGATATATTGATTACTGAGTGGAGGGCGGCTTGGCACATACCCTCTATAGCTCCTGATTGTAATGGAGTCTGTACATTCAGTGCAAACCAACTGAAGATATTACTCAACTCTCTTCTTGCCCACCTCCATGCGCTCATCATTCAGTTTTAACATAGGTAACAAATCCTTTTTTAGATGAAGTTTTGGGATTTATTGACATCTTCTCTTGTTAACTTAAGGCTTTGCTTACGCCTGTTCACAGTTTAAGGAGGTTCCCTTTTGTCCTTATTTTAAAAAAAAAAGTGAGCGGAGGCCCATAAAATACTGTAAAACTTGAGGCTTGATTAATAACCGTAAAACAGAGAAAACTTAAAAGTAAGAAAGCGGTTTACATATTCAGTGCCGAAAACCTGGGTTAATATAGCAAGGGGTTTAGAACTGATCTTTCCAGATTATTGTAAATTAAATCATATACACCATCTAAACTCTAATAGAAAAAATAGTTTATGAAACGTGCGTAATGTGTGTTTTTGAAAAAACCAAAAGCCAGAAATGTGGGAGAACACTTACATTATAGGGATTTTGTAGATCACTGTGGAGTTCCAAGACGATATAGAAGAACAAAGCTGAGTTCCTTAATACTCTCATAGACCTTTAAAGTGACTTGTGTGACTAACAATACGTAAGAGGGTATTTTATTCCTTATAATATATGGTGACACAATTAACCTTCCCTCTAAAAGCTTACATTCTTGGTATCATATTCTTCCATGTAAAAAAGCACATGTGCAAATATGTAAAGTAAATTTGGCATCAGTAATGTGTAATTTAACACTTCAGCATGCAGCAAGATAAAATTTTGCAAAACCATATTGTTTGCAGATTAATGTCTTTCTCGTTTTTCGCTGCTCAAAGCCGTTCATTTCAAGAAAGAGAAGAGTGGAAAAACGAGTCCTTCTTTTCATTGTTTGAACAACAGGTGCAATTCTGCTCTTTGACCTGGCTTCCACACAGTCTGCAGGCTATGGCAGCAGGCAATGTGATGCCACAAGTCAACTGTAATCATTTATTACAATGAGGACCTACACCATTTTCTTATTACAGATAACTTGTGATAGCACTACTAGACTGCAACAGGAAAATCAGAGATGGGTTTTTATACAGAAATTGCAAGCTCCCCTGTATTATACCTGCAATAAAAGAAGATTATGGGGAGTCCTATGTGGCACACTGGGCACAGAGGACCCCATCACATGCCACACCCTAAAGTGGAGCTCCAGCCCCTCTTTTCCCACTTTGCATATCCTAAAATTGGCGAAATCCTTATACAAGTCTGCTTTCTGTGTTCTGCATCCTGCTCTGAGCACCACTCACATTTATGTGTAATATCACCAATGCACTGACAGGAGCTAAGGTGGTATATATTTCTGAAAGGAGAGTCATTTGACTTCCTTTTATAAATGCAGGTTTTTACTTTAACAGTTTTTTAATTATCTTTGCTCTTGAGCGTATAAGCATATTGAAGTACACAAAGGCGCCTATACATAAATATGCAGTGACCACTGCCGAAACGCGTCTAACCTTTGTTGGATTAAAATTTCAGTTTTGCCACAATTTCACGGAGTCGGTGCCTGACTGTTCGCCGCCGCCAGGATTGGAAAAGAATATATATATATATATATATATATATATATATATATACACATTTGCCACAATGTGATCCAAGACGATCCTGCGCGCTCGTATGCGGGTGCTCTGCGTAGGGGTCGGATCCAGACCCAAATTATCAATTTTACTCCAAATGACGCGGCACACAGGAACATTGGTTTTAGCTAGTTTATTTTGAAACACTCAGACCAACGCGTTTCAGCCTTCCTGGCTTTGTTCACAACGCCAGGAAGGCTAAAACGCGTTGGTCTGAGTGTTTCAAAATAAACTAGCTAAAACCGATGTTCCTGTGTGCCGCGTCATTTGGAGTAAAAAAAATAAAAATAAAATAAAAATAAATTATATATATATATATATATATATATATATATATATATATATATGTATTTATTTGGATTGTGGCAATCTTTTCCCTGTGGATCATACATAAACATTACTTTGTAATATACTAACAACTCATCCTCAGATAGTCAATGAACCTTGACATGGTAGAATTTCAATAAGTGGCTACTGTGAGGAACCTGTCAACGTAACCTTCTAAAAGCATCGTGCATGTGAGATGCTGTCAGGGGACGTACAATTCTGTATGGCGGGCGTCACAGAAGTGGTGGAATCTATTTTGCTGGAGTGTCTTTTTCACTCCTGTAACTCACTACTTCCATTTGAAAAGGACGCCTCCCAGAATGCAGCGCTCCTCCCCGCTAATGCGGTTTGTGAATTGTATTGACGTGTGGGAAAGGTCTTATCGAGATGGCCGACTCACCGCTGTGCCGCTGATGGACCCGTTGATACGTGTGGCATTGCTTATCATTGTAAAGAAGCATCTTCCAGATTGGTGATGCTTGTAGGAGAGAAGCAGGAATCAAGTCATGCATTAAAGATGAGGCTGAGAGCCTGAAAGCTCACGCGGCACCTCACAACCTCTGACCACCCAGAAGATTGAAAGTCACACTTGAGAACCATCGGACCCGGGATGGTTCTGCGCTTCACTGGGATTCCCTTTACTAGTAATCTTAAAAAATGGATCTGTTTGAGTTTTAACTCGTTCTATCTTCTGGCGTTAGTGTGTGCTCTATATCCGATTTCACGCTATTCCTTTCATTTTGCAAATGTACCACAATGCAGTGAGTAGAACCGCTCTCTCTCCCCTCAGTGGTACCAAATGTATCCTCAGCACACAATGTTTCAATATTTACATACAGAAATAGAGGACCTTTAACTGAAATAGACAGAGGACTTCATTGCTAGCACTGTTCTAGTCAGTTAACAGAGCAGCCATCTTGGACTGACATCACTCACAACCTTGTTACACTTTCGCCCTAAAGGGCTGCACTCTGCATATACATCTTCCCATCTGTCTAATCCCCGCTAATCAAGTGTTACCTACACTATGGAGCGCACCGGTAACTTCACTTACTCCATCACTTACCCTCCAAACCTTTCAAAAAAGCAGCTAAAGGTTTTAAACACAACTTGTTCAAATTTCATCCTGAAACCCCAATCTCTGACCCATACTTCTCAATGAACAAAGGGCTCATTAAGAATGACATCATCTTCTATACTAAAAGAAGAGGAGAAAAGGCTTTCTCGCTCTCTTTAAGGTCTCTCTCATAAAGAAAACAACGCACAAATTCACACTATCTATCCTACCATACCTATTCTTCAATACAGCAGCCACCGTCAATATCTATCATAATGGAATCATCCTCATCCAATCAACCGACCGCAACCTAAATATGATAGATCACATATTTCTGCTCATCAAGGAAAGAGTCACTTTAACACACCCCTCCTCTTCATCCAATCGCTCCGAAATTTTCAACTCCCATCCTGATCCCGAAGTAATTCAGGATTCCCAGCTGTCCCCATCTGCTCTGTCACTAACTCTAGACCTCAACGACGCCCCACCTAACAACTCATTCCACCTAATAACCGCCTCACTCCTTAACACTTCCAATACACTCACTATCCCACCTCACCCTGCACTACCTCCCCCTCACCATTACTCCCAGCACCCCACTCACCCCCCTTAGCCTAGCTCTCAACGCCACTCACCTCCCCTTCGCCTACTCCTCCCCCAACACCATCACTGATCATTCAGCTCTAACCCCACTTATAACCACCTCCTCCCATCAGCCCGTCAGCCCCACCTATACCCCCACAGATCCTGGCATAGCCGTCTCTCAGTCCCCTCCCCATCCGGCTTCCTCCCTCCCCCCTCCCCCCTCCCCCCTCCAGTGACATACTCACAAAAAGAGCTCTTTGCATTGTCCCCGACCACGACTCCCCCTCAAACGACACTAAAGATGCTACTACTCCGCCTACTCCCTCAGTCCATCTTTCCAATAAGGACTTGACCAGATATTATCAGCCCTTCAGCAAGTCAAAACTCACATCCGAACCCTACACGACCTTATTATACAGCAACCCAAGTTCACTCACACTAAACAGGAATACAGATCTTTCCCATACTCCCAAGAACTCTAGTCGCACTCAACATCTACTTGCAAGCTCCCAGGCTCAGGGGTCTCCACGTTTGAGCACAGTTCCTCACCCTAATGCCATATCCCGCCCTATTAGGATGATAAACCCTCTATCTGCTAAAGAACTTGGGGCCCTCCTTCGCTCTTACGAGCCACCTCACCCTCCACATAACGCTGGGCATCCAGTTAACTCACATACCGACTCCCGAATACAATCTATCCCGATCAACACATACAGAGCCACCAGACACAACTCCAGAGGCATAGTTGAAAATAACCTCACTAGAATCCCCCTCACAATCGAACCCACCACAGTATCCAACAAGACGCGGCTAAACTGTATTCTCCTAAACTGCAGATCCGCATCTAGACATGCAGCCGATACGGCTGACCTACTACTCACTAACAAACCAGACATTATGATCCTGACGGAAACTTGGTTAAATGAAGCATCTACTCCCATCATGGACATTTTGCTACCCCCTAACCATGACATCACCAAACTAGACAGAACGGACAGGCCAGGCGGTGGGATAGCCTGCATACATCAGATCAGTGACCAACTCCAATACCCCACTTTATCCTCATGTTAATACCTCTGCTTAAACATCGCCAGTAATAACAAACAAATATGTTCTTTACACACTTTCTACCACCCTCCTGGAGATAACCTCACATTCATAGAACACTTCATGGATATTCTAGCGTCAAATGACGGCCAACAAAATAAGCAAATATTCCTGGGGGACTTCAACCTTCACTGGGAAGACCAGAACAAGCCAGGGGTAAACAGCCTCAAAGCTTTCCTCGCTGACCTTAATCTTAACCAAATATGTAACAGCCCAACACACGACAAAGGCGCAATTCTCGACCTAGTAATCTCTAAAGTGGACTCCACACAGCTCGACTCGATACTCCCCTGCAACTGGTCTGACCATCACGTCATTACATTCCAAGTCTTGGAAACGGTTAAACGACTCCCAACACAACCCCTGAGAACTAAGATCTGGAAGAGAAACCTGAAAAACGTTGGCTCTGACCTTCTAGCACCAGCTAATTCAAACCTTCTATGTCCCCCGGAAGACCTAGCCAATGTCCAGGGGCTGACCAATCACTACTTCCACTCCATGAACAACCTACTAGACAAAATAGCCCCGCTTCAACTGAAAAGAACTTCCACAAAAGACTCAAAACCTTGGTATGATGGGAGGCTAAATGAAGACAGACGCTCTCTTAGAGTAATTGAACGACGTTGGAGAGCCGCACCCTAAGGTGACCACCTCAAGCTTCTATGAACCTCCAGAAACTCCTATTTTAGAAAGATAAGAAAATCTAAAACCGACTTCTTCAGGACTCAACTAGACCGAGCAAAGAACCGCCCCAAAAAGCTATTCGATCTTATCAAAGCCCAAACCAAGAGCGCACCCATTCTCCCTAACGCTATCCCACTTACTCTACCCAATTGTGATGAATTTGCCTCTTTCTTCGCTTCTAAAACAGAATCCATAAAATCAGATCTACTCAAGGACATCTTATCCCTCTCAGACATGAAAAAGAATTAATCACTGCCCCCGGCTGGTGCCCAAGCTGATGACCTCCCAAAATTCAAACTCAAAAACAACGCAACTTGGTCCCACTTCAACAATTACAGTGAAGATACCATATTAAAGACGCTAACGGCTCTGAAACCATCCAACCATTTCACAGACCCGCTCCCGGCTAATTACTTAAAAGAATGAATTCCTCTGTTACTACCTCTCTGGACCAAGATCATAAATACTTCCCTCCTTCAAGGATCCATTCCAGACATCCTGAAAACAGGTCAGGTTTCGCCTATCCTAAAGAAAACAACAGCTGACCCTTCGGACCTAAATAACTATTTTCCGATTTCTAACTTACCTATGTTAGCCAAACTCCTGGAAAAATGCGTTAACATGCAGCTGAACAGTCACATTGATCAATTCAACCTGCTTAACCAATTTCAATCAGGCTTCCGAGCAGGTCACAGTACCGAATCAGCCATGACCCATGTAATTGACGACGCTCTGTGAATCCTGGACCAAAACGAAGCCTGTTTACTAATCCTACTCAACCTGTCATCAGCATTTGACACCGTCAAACACGGCAACCTGCTAGAACTCCTAAAACACAGAATGGGAATGTCTGGAACTGTATTTAACTGGTTCGCCTCTTTCCTCCAAAATAGATCCCAAAGATTCATGGTCTACCAATCCCTGTCCAACCCCATGCCAGCCATGTTAGGAGTTCCGCAAGGCTCCTCCCTCTCACCCACCCTTTTCAACCTCTTTATGGAACCTCTTACCGATCTTCTCAGCCTCGCCAAGATTCAATTCCATATGTATGCAGACGACACCCAAATCTACATTAAGATCCACTCACTTGATGACATCAAATCGCTCAACACCACACTACAAAAAACCCAAACATGGCTGGCCGAAAACCATTTGAAACTAAACTCCCTCAAAACGGAATTCCTCTTAATCGCTCCCCCTAACAAAACACCCACTATCCTGGATTGGCTGAAGCACTTAACAGCTCTCAAAGGACAACCTCTCATCGTCGACTCAGCGAAATCGCTAGGTGTAACTCTGGACAGTAACCTAAAGATGCAGAAGCATATCAGCACCTCCAAAAAAGGAGCTAACTTTCACATGAAGACCCTGCGAACATTGAAACCCTTTCTGCCAGCCTACGATTTCAAACAAGCAGTTCAAGCCCCAGTAATCCCTAGAGTGGAATATGGGGCGGTAACCTTATGCGGCCTCCCAAGGTTATCGACAGCCCCGCTAAGAGCCACTATCAACTCAGCTGCGAGACTCATCACGGGTTCAAAGAGAAACTCTCACATATCCCCAGACCTGAGAGCCCTCAACTGGCTACCGTTTGAAGCTAGAATTCATCTGAAAATCGCCTGTATGACGCACAAGGCCCTACACCACAACTCCCCGCACTACCTAGCTCAGAAACTGGTGCTCTCTGCGAGCATCAGAGCCTCCACGAGTGCCAAGACCCTTCTTCTAAAACCACAACGATTTGCCAAGAAAAAAACCTATAACCGATCCTTCTCTGGTATGGCTCCTAGGATCTGGAACGCTTTGCCCATTGAAACAAGAATGAACCCTTCCACTGCCTCCTTCAAAAAGAAGTGAAAGCGATCCTCATGGCTAAATTCACGTGAACTCTCTGACTTTTTACTGTATTTTATTACCAGTTCTGTTTTTATGCTCCATCGTGTCCTTTGGTTTTTGCGCTAGCTTATTTTACCGTTTATGAGCTTTGTATAGCTGTTTTACCTATATCTTTGTGTGCTATGCCTTGTTTTCTACATATGACTTGTAAAGCGCTCTGATACTCGCAAGGGTCTTGTTCGCGCTATATAAAACTTTCAAAATAAATAAATAAAAATGATCTATAGCAGGAATGCATTGAATTGACAGCTCTCCATGTCTACTGGTGATCCATGGTAGTATTCTCGGATAGGTGAATCAATTGTTTTATGTTTAAAGGGGCCATCTAATGAATGGTGACACAATAGGTTTAATAACTCGAACCTTTCATGCAGGTTACTGTTGACGAGAGCGGATTGGTTGAGAGTAGAAGATTCTTTCTTCTCACTGGATGGTCCCTTTAAAAGGCGTCTTTGTAACCCTGAAAGGAATTCTCTCAAGTACTTACTTAAACAACTAAGGGATAGATGCACAGTGGTGTGGGACCAGGCAGTATCTTCTAAAGCCTGAAGCTCTCACCATGACAAGACAATCCTATCCACCTTGAAAAATGTAAATAACCGTGTCTGCTCACCAACATTTTCCAGCTTTCAGTAGTTAGTGTACATCAACTCAATTTACACACTCCTTTGAGTCTCATATACGTCAAGCCGGAGAATCACAGAGACTTGGGAGGCCAACATTCCACTGCGGTGAGTACCCAGTGTTCCCAGAAGGGAGGAGGTTCACGGCTGTACCACCTTCGATACTTCTAGGTAGTCCCTGCGATGACAAGGTCCATTGATCAAGAATGACATCCATGTCGTACACACTCCTTTGAGGTTCATATCTGTCTAGCTGGAGAATCACAGAGACCTAGGAGGCCAACATTCCACTGCGGTGAGTACCCAGTGTTCCCAGAAGGGAGGAGGTTCACGGCTGTACCACCTTCGATACTTCTAGGTAGTCCCTGCGATGACAAGGTCCATTGATCAAGAATGACATCCATGTCGTACACACTCCTTTGAGGTTCATATCTGTCTAGCTGGAGAATCACAGAGACCTAGGAGGCCAACATTCCACTGCGGTGAGTACCCAGTGTTCCCAGAAGGGAGGAGGTTCACGGCTGTACCACCTTCGATACTTCTAGGTAGTCCCTGCGATGACAAGGTCCATTGATCAAGAATGACATCCATGTCGTACACACTCCTTTGAGGTTCATATCTGTCTAGCTGGAGAATCACAGAGACCTGGGAGCCCAACATTCCACTGCGGTGAGTACCCAGTGTTCCCAGAAGGGAGGAGGTTCACGACTGTACCACATTCGATGCTTCTAGGTAGTCCCTGTGATGACAAGGTCCGTTGATCGAGAATGACATCCATGTCGTACGCACTCCTTTGAGGTTCATATCTGTCTAGCTGGAGAGTCACAGAGACCTAGGAGGCCAACATTCTACTGCGGTGAGGCCCCAGTGTTCCCAGAAGGGAGGAGGTTCACGGCTGTACCACCTTCGATACGGCTAGGTTGTCATGCCCAGCGATCAAGACTGACATCTATGCCGTTAACAGATACAGCTGAGTTGCAGTAAAAGTTTCAGGACATCTCCTACCTTTTGCAACACTTACTTCAGCTCTTGCTGTGCCTGCTGCTTACCTGCTCTTGCATTTCTCTCTTACTTTCACCCTCATGCATGGTCAGGCAGCAGACAGCAGCAAGTTAAGAGAACAGCGCCTGCAGCACAATCAAGCTTGTATTGCTGTGTTCTCCCAATGTGCCCTGGGTGGGTACTTTCCTTTCAGGAACACAAGAACTTTAATGACTTAAGAGAATTCTCTCTGATGCTCTGCTGTTAGGCTTGCAAAAAATATTGTTTTTAAATAACAATTCTTTATTAGATTGGGGTTTTTCAGAAAGAAAACGCGTGAGATTCAGAAATCTGTGCATTGTAAGACTTCTCCTCCGAACTGTGTAGACCTCTGCCTTTCAGGGGATTCCAAGAAATCTATGGGCGTACTCATAATGTAATCCTCGATTCCCATGCATCCTCCCAGTACGTACTCATGCCTGTAATTGAACGGTGTATGTGTGTCAGAAATGAGCATTAGCTTATAACAAGTTTTTCTTATTTGTAGAAACGTATTTTCCCCACCCTCCACACAACATTTTTCCCACCCCTTATACCCGGGTCTACTCTCTACCACCAGCATGCCAGGCTCCGCCAGGGCCACGGGCAGATTTTCACCTTAATTAAAGTGTTGCAAGCCCATCGTGGGAAAAGGGTGGGGCACGGGTAGGCATCCTGAGGGTCCCTGGCACAACCTATATGTCTTTCATGCATGGTACCAGTCAGGGATTCTCACACCCGCACTGGCGCTGCCTCCCCCTCCCGGAGCCGAGTCCGCAGCAATTCCCCACCCCCTGACGCACTTCAACAGCAGGCCAGGGAGGATGCTGGAAGGCACCCCAGCTCCCTAGAGGGGGACACTGCATACAGGCCAACAACTGAAAACACATCTGGGCGAAATTAGAAGTAAAAAATTGAAGACACTGCTTTCCCCCATGGTGTTGTGCCCAAGGATGCTTTATGCTGAAGAAGTCTAAAATACATTGTTATTGACTGAAACATTTGTTAGGAGACTCCTGCTTAAATCCGGAGGGTTGGCATGTATGCGAAGGCCTGGAGGGGTACCGCAATCTCAAAACTGGAGGTCAGGCCACTGCCATTTGTCCTCCTTGCCAGGCCATGTTCAAACGAAGGACCCTGTAGTCAGAGATGAGCAAGCAACGGCACCAGTACACACAATTTAAACATATGAACAAGATCACACATGTTCGCATCCTGAGGACAATAAACTGGTGCGCTGGAATGGAAAACACAAGGCTATACGAGCCAAATGCTGCAACAGGTAGCTATATAGGGTCATGAATTTACAAAGACAGAACACAAGTGCATACAGCAGGGTGGCATGCCATGGCACAGAGGAATGAGGAAAGACCCCCACGCTGGCACAGACCAGCACCGTGTGTCCCCAGGGCTCTGTCCCAGTCAAGCCCCAGGGGAACGCTAGATCGACAGGATATAAACATCCTGGCTATCAAAGAATACAGAGATTAAATTAGTTTGTGTATGCGACTGAAAGGGGCCTGCAGAGAAGGAGAACCTTTCCACAGCACACCCCTGAACTGAAGAAAACGGGACAACGAGCAACAAAGTTAGAAAGGAAAAGGACTGGATTCAGAGCTGCACCGGATGCTGGAAGCAGGAAACAGACAAACAGGACTTCCTGATGACAGGTCAGGAATTTGGGTCTCTTTGTAAAGAGGAGGGGCTAATATGCGATTCACATTTAAAGGGCTAGTGTAGATGCCTATTTCTTGAGCACGATTCACCCTCACTCTGTAAACCCTGCGATGAGGGTAGGGAGCGGCCCGGTAATACTCACTGTAGACAGACAAGAATGTAAGTCTCCTGATTCTAAAATACCTCTTAAAGTTCTTAGTCAGTGGTGAACTAACCCTCAAGCCCAGTAACCTGATTCTCAAATGTCTTAACACCAAAATCTTGGTCAATGTCACACTGCCCAGGCAAGCCCACGCACAGGTAAGCAGGAACTTTCCAACCGGGTCCAGTGTACCGCCCCCTATAGGTGAGACTGAGATCCGCAGCGATGACCTCCCTGAGGCCTCCTACATCCCAACTGAGTGTAACGATGGAAGCTAGAGCTCAGTTGTCTCCCCGTGCACCTACAGGCACCGTAATGACACCTTTGTCAACGTGGTACGTCATGGAAGGCTAGCCTAGCTAAGTATCCCTGAGACCCCCAATGAACCATCACTGGCTAGAGGAATGAGCCCACCCATTCGGTCTAACACAGTATCCCCAAGGCAGGCTCTCGCTGTCTCCTGCCGTGTGTGAAGGGCCCCTCCTTCTTCTGAGCAGAACCGACACGTGTCACCTCCACGCTAGAGATGGCCTTCCTCTGGGACCGGCTGAATACACCAGAGAAAGCCAGCTGCTTTCCAAAAAGGATAGGTCTCACAAACTGTCTTGGTAAGTGGCTCTGCTCTCACCTCTTCCCTCACTCCATTGTGTACTACTTATGTCTCTGCCCCCCAGTTTCATCCCATTATTTTTCAACTTGTGCAGCTATTGCTATCTGTGTAACACCATGCCTTGAGGCTATAGGTTAGAAAGTAACTTAGCTAATGGCACTGGTGATTTACCAAGTCTAATTCAAGTATGCAATGCTCTATATTTGGGATTCAGAACAGAAACACAATAATATTCATGATACCATATGTTTTCCAACTTTGAAAAATTGTGTTTATTGTTATTTGTGATCACCCACTGCATGTGCCTGCATTTCCCAGAACCCTCCTGTGCCATGGATCTTCCTCACTGAACCACAACGTTGTGCACATATTAAGAGTGAGTGAGTGAGTGAGTGAGTGAGTGAGTGAGTGAGTGAGTGAGTGAGTGAGTGAGTGAGTGAGAGTGACAGCATTAGTAAGCGCCTACAGGCCCAAGAAGTTTTGTGGTGCTGGTCTTGGCACGGTATAGCCAAATAAGTGGGTCTTCACCTTTTGTTTCTGAAGCCCACACGTGTAGGTGTGAACCTGTGCCAATAGGCAAGGCGTTCCGTGGAACTGGTGTCTGAACTGAAGAGGAGAGACCCGCCCCACCTCGTGAACTGAGATTGTATCGCGAGCCTACAAGTTTCTTCGGTGTCCCACTGCGTGGATCTCGCGTAGGTGAACAGGGTCTGATTTTTCTGGCCATGTAGCGAGGACCTATGTGATGGAGGCATTTACAAGTTATACAGAGGATTTTAAATATGTCCATAAGATGTGTCTCGTGCTAAGGTAATCTGGCAAAATATATTATTTAATATGTTAGTTAGACTCAAGTATCCAATCACTCTTTCTAGTCATTCTTATGCCGTTCATCAATACACGGGATGCCCTCGCCTTCAAGAGCAGACTTCCCACCTTTAAGACAAAGCACACTGACTTCCACAACTCCTCTACAGACCACAAGGATGCCAGCTCGAGCTCCTTGCCCCTTTCGAAAGCATCCTCGTGCCTCTTGAGTATCCAACACTACTCCCTCTTTCTGCTCCATTTGCTGCCATTCACCGGGTCCTCTTAGAGTGTGCGCACACCGGTTCTCCTCTTCAACTTCTTACCACCTCACGCCTCCATCCTTGAGGCTCTTAGGCCACCTGGACCTGGACGGTGGCACTGCTGACTGTGCGCCTCTCCTCCTCAACCTCCTACCACCTCAAGCCTCCACCCCTGATGCTCTCAGGTCACCTGTACCAGGATGTCGGCAGTGCTGACTGTGCGCCTCTCTTCCTGAACCTCCTACCACCCCTCCACCCCTGATGCTCTGAGGCCCCCTGGACCAGGACTGTGGCACTGCTGGCTGTTCACCTCTCCTCCTCAACCTCCTACGACTCCATGCCACCACCCCTGATGCTGTGAGGTGACCAGGACTGTGGCACTGCTGACTGTGCGCTTCTCCTCGCCCTCTTACCACCCCAAGCCTCCAAACCTGACGTTTTGAGGCCACCTGGACGGTGGCACTGCTGACTGTGCGCCTCTCCTCCTCACCCTCTTACCACCCCAAGCCTCCACCTCTGATGCTCTGAAGCCACCTGGACGGTGGCACTGCTAACTCTGCGCCTCTCCTCCTCAACCTCTTACACCCCAAGCCTCCACCCCTGATGCACTGAGGTCACCTGGCCCTGGACGGTGGCACTGCTGATTGTGCGCCTCTCCTCCTCAACCCCTTACCACCCCAAACCTCCACTCCTGATGCTCTGAGGCCAACTGGACCTGGATGTCGGCAGTGCTGACTGTGCGCCTCTCTTCCTCAACCTCCTACCACCCCTCCACCCCTGATGCTCTGAGGCCCCCTGGACCAGGACTGTGGCACTGCTGGCTGTTCACCTCTCCTCCTCAACCTCCTATGACTCCATGCCACCACCTCTGATGCTCTGAGGTGACCTGGACCAGGACTGTGGCACTGCTGACTGTGCGCTTCTCCTCACCCTCTTACCACCCCAAGCCTCCAAACCTGACGTTTTGAGGGCCACCTGGACCTGGACGGTGGCACCGCTGACTGCGCGCCTCTCGTCCTCAACCTCTTAACACCCCAAGCCTCCACCACGATGCTCTGAGGCCACCTGGACCTGGATGGTGGCACTGCTGACTGTGCGTCTCTCTTCCTCAACCTCTTACCACCCCAAGTCTCCACCCCGATGCTCGGAGGCCACCTGGACCTGGCGCCTCTCGTCCTCAACCACTTACAAGCCTCCACCGCTGATGCTCTGAGGCATCTGGACGGTGGCACTGCTGACTGTGCGCCTCTGCACCTGGGAGCTATAAACTCTGTTGTGTCAACATTCAAAATAATAACACTAAATGACTTGATAAATGCCCTCATTGATGTCCAAGACACAAGACTCCTTGTCAAACTGCCATTAACTTTCACCCTAGTCCCCAGTTGTTTTAAATCTATATAACTATTGTGTGGATAAAATTACCAGCTCTTTTAACACGGGCTGCATATAATGTGATTTTGCCATCACTTAATTTGAGAAAAATATGTTGATTGGGCCCTTTTGGGAAGGGGACTGTCACCTTAGCTCGAAGGCTAATTAGATTTGTTGTTCCTTAATTGTACATACACTAATAACACAAAGGTAGTGTCCATCCGAATGATCTTCACCAGAAATCTGGTTGGCTAAGATGACTCTGACAACGAGGAAGGGGACATGTTTTACATACGCAGAGGATCACACCAGGAGACTGCAGCTGCCTGGGGTAATCGAGTGGATATCCTGATGGGATAAGTACTCTGGAGCGGCAAAGAGTTGTAAAGTTTTCTGATTAGGGGAGGACATTTCGAGGCATTCTTGAGCTACGACTATGAACTTGAAAGTGATTGGCTGTTTCTTGGGGGAAGTTGCTGGTGGTTGTCCCTGTCTCTCGTTTATTATTGTTTGTATTAAAAATGTGTTTGTAATGTCTGCTTCTTATTTTCTCAATGGAAAAAAATAGGCTTTAATCTTATTTGTTTGTGTTTCTAAATATTGTATTATTTTTTTTAAATAACGAGACGTATTCATTTGGGGTAAAAACCCAGCAATAGGCGCCCCTTTGTTAAGGGTGGCACAGATTATATATGTTTGTGTTTTTCTAGATATCAAGGGCATGTCCCAACCAAAGTGTATTCGTTTGGTGACACCTACGGCAACACCACAGCAAAGTACTTCCAAGACTTCCGGTCCAGCGCTTTGAGCAACAGCCAGAGCCCCTTCTCCACTGGGGGGCAGTTCCCCACCGTGTACTCCAACGACCCAGCGCTTGTTTTGGGGAGCAGGTCACGATCTTGGGACAGATGGCGTCACGCCCCGACTGTCACCAGGTTCAGTGTGGATTACAACCGCACGGAGGAGTTGAACGAATTCAATAAGGTGAGGCATTTTCTTTCAGTTTCTTAGCAGAATGTTGTGTTTCTCCCGGTATTACTGGCCCATAGGACCAGTGTTAGAAGTGGGGGGGAACGGAAGGGCACGGCGTGCCCCTACTTTTAAAAATTATGCTAGTCCGTTCCCCTACTTCTTGATTTAAAAAAAGCGTCCCGGGACTGCCCTAATTCCCGGTTCTAGTAAGGGCTTGAAGGCAGGCGCGAAACGCCATGGGGCTCAAAGTGTTTCAAAGCCCCCCCCCCCCCCTCGTGTGTGGGCGCCCGGGCGCGCACACAGACAGTTTTTGAGATTATCGCAGCCTTATCCGAGTACTTCACAGGTCTTTTAAAGACCATTTACATGTTAACGAGGCTTTGTTTATTTTTTCACCCCTTCATCTCCACCAGGGGCATGGCGAAAGGCGGCACATCCTTTCTTTGGCCGCGGTAACCTTTGCCGACTGTCCTGCTGCGTGGATATTCTTTTTCTAGGCAGTGCAGGAGAAAAGAAGTTTGTTTATTTTAATTCACCTTTCCCAACCCCTGCAGCTGCTTATCACTTCAGGCTGCGACACTAAGTTTGACTAATGGAGTAGGTAGGAGAATGTGTCACTTTTTGTTTTTCTTTTTAAATCTGCACAGGCGCAGCAGGACATGTACTTCGTGTGTGCTTCATTTAATCCGTTTTTATCGTTATCATGGCCGATGCAGGACAACAATAGAACAATAAAAGATGCCCAGATAACGCTGGGGATTAATGATCCTGCTGGAGAGCAATCATTTCTCTGTTAGTAGTTAAGTGCAGATGAACTGTATTTTATGTGGAAGCTCAGTGGGTTACTGTCATTGTGACAGAGATCCTTGTGTTACTTGCAGTTCAGAAGTTACAATCCTAACATAGGACAGTGACCAATGAACTGTCATCAAAGAGCTGCAAACAAACATGAATGATATAGTTAGAACATCGCGTTTTTTGTTTTGTGATATAGTTAGAACTTCCCCAGTCTTTCATTATTCTAATGTTGCTAAAATGAGTATCTTTGGGCAGATATACATTTTTATCAGTAAAGCCAACCCCTAACCACTGGAGTACTCTTTAAATCTTGAGTTTTTGCTTCTCCAGACCAAACCCTCTTAAAATAACTGCCCACCAGTATGGATGACGTGTGATTCATACACCTTGTAATCCTCATTGGCTTATGTGACATTCCCTGTAGGCTGATTTACATACTTGTATGATTCGTTGTCTCTGTATAATGTGTGCGTGGTGTAAAGTACTGACACACACTACACTGATATGAGTAGCGCTACACAACAAATGAAATGCATATGAGAGAGGGGCTACATAAAGATGAGGGGCACTGTTGGAGGGTGGCAGTGAGGGAATCCGAGGAAGAGGTAGTGGGAGTGGCTATGGAGCGATGAGGGGCACTGTTGGAGGGTGGCAGTGAGGGAATCCGAGGAAGAGGTCATGGGGGGGAGGGGGGAGCTAGGGAGAGATGAGGGGCACTGCTGGAGGATGGTAGTGAGGGATTCTGAGGAGAAGGTCATGAGGGGGAGGGGCTACAGCGAAATGAGGGGCACTGGTGGAGGGTGGCAGTGAGGGAATCCGAGGAGGAGGTCATGAGGGGGAGGGGCTATGGGGAGATGAGGAGCACTTGTGGTGTATGGCAGTGATTATTGGTGTGGCGCCAAAAAAGACTTTCGCATCAGCGCTAAAGCCGGCCTTGTCATGGCCTTTCTGTTTTGGTTTATTTAATTAGCAGTCGGGTCATAAGGGCTACTGTGGTACATACTTTAAAGTGTGTGCTAATTATATTTACTGCTATATTCAATGTTTTAAGTTTGAAGGTGATTTTACTAATGTTTTTACCGCGAAAAATGAAAGTGGAGCCCGATGGTGCCTGATATGGGGCTGGGGCCCAAGGTCAGCTGTGAGATAAGGTGCACTGGAGAGGAGCAGTGGATAATCAAGCCTGTAAGGGAGTGCGTTGCAGAGTCTGGGGTCAGGTGGAGGTAGCAATGAAGAGGGATCCTCCATGAAGGCTCGAACAGAGGGAGCCCAAGTAGTGTCACTTGCCGGATACTACCACCTCAGAAACCTCCTCTTCCCATCAAAGGAAAATTACATAGAAAAAACAGTTTTTGAGAGTGATAATATTTAGAAAGAGATTTGGAAAAGAGTGCGATTTACTGGGCCTTGTAAGACTAAGAAGAGATAAAGGAGGGCCCGGAGGGTGTTCCTACTCCCAAGATAATTTTGAAAAAAAAACTATAGGGTCAAATACTGCATTTTATTTTCAACACCCCATTTTTACACAAATTCTCTCAAAAGCCATTACTGTGCCAAGACAACATCCCCAGGAGTTGACCACATTTTTTTTCAAGATGCACAATATGTTCCTCCCATAAGTAAATATTTACCTCCACTTTGCCAAGGCCTGTGTTTTGTCCTGCTTGCTCACGTTATCTCACTCAGTCTCACTACCCCCATTATTCATTCTCATTCACTTTCCCTTTTACTCAAAATTGCTCACTTGCACTCACTCTTCAACATTCGGTATCACATTCTCACTCACTCAGTCTCACCACTTTTTCCTACTCTGATTACCTCATTCTAACTTACAGTTTCACTTACTCTACGTGACTCCTTCTCACTCACTTTCTCTCACTTTCATCAACATACACTCTTTCACTCATGCTCAGTTACATTCAGGCACTCAATCATTCACACCCACATTTACTTACTCGCACTCATTCTTCTTTGCAGGACACTTGAATACATATGTGCTATACTATGTTTGAGCAGCTAGCTGGCTGACATGAATAAGAATTATTTATTTATTTATCTCACTTGTAAAGCGCACTCTCACCTAACAGGCATCCTGGCGCTGACAATCAAGAGTGCACAATTTGTGGATAAGAAGGAGCCCTTGTGGGTTTCCGTGAGTCAGATCAGATTCTCTTGAAGAGTTCCTTTGTCTCTGAGCCCTGCTTAACACATGTGTTCAGGAGGAGCCCTATATTCATGTCCTCAATGTTTGAGACAAAAAATACTCATTGATTTCTGAACGAGAGTAAAAGCGTTAAGGTAACATGTCGTTCCTGCTTATATTTTGCATGCTTTACATAATCCTGCATTCCCTATGAGTATTTGCTTTTCCCAGAATGTTGTTACTTTTTTTCAGGCACTGCATAATTTGAAATGAGTCACATCCAGGTGCTTATAATGGGGCAGAATTGGGTTGTAGGTGAAGACAGTGCGAGTTTCACTCAGTGGGGCAGAAGGGTGTTCGGTGGGGATAGGATGTGGCATTATGGCCAGAGCTACCAAATTTGGAACTGGGGAACCTGGTTCCGCCTTCATGCCTTGTCCATCAGACCACTCCTGAGGGAGCACCCATGATAGACTTTAGAAGGCCCCACTAGACCTTAGAAGCCCTGGTCTCTTAGCACCAGCAGGTGAACCCTACCGGTGGCCAGTTGGGTAAACTTGAAACCCTGTCCACCACAATTCATACCGAAGTTCACCACCAGTCTTGCGGGCAGGTCTACAAAGCAGCACACCCTAGAGCAGCAGTGGCTTTGTCACGCAGTATTTTCCTGCAATAATAAAAAGTCTCCCACACAACCCCCACGGTTTTTGACGCATTCATAGATTCACAAGGACTTGTAATCCTGGGAATGCGGCAAAATCTTGCGCTGCCCCAGAGGAGGCATAACTAGGAGAAATATCTTTATTTCTCCTTGCTTTTTCCTCTTTCAAACTGTGCTTTATCCTGCAGCCCACATAGAAAGATGAAAAAGCCTCTCAAGATTGTTTTTGTACAGGAAGGTGCCCCTTCCTGCACAAAAACAATCCTGCATGCAAAGGAGGCACCCTTGCACCATGGGGCAAGTGTGCCTGCGTTGAAGCTAGGCTGTCGAAATGGCGCCAGTGCAGGGGGAAAAGACCGGAATGCACCATATTGGATAAATACGGCATATTCCCTCCCTTTCCCTGTGACGCAGGGCAGCGCAGCAAAGTAACTTGCTGTGCTGCCCTGTGCCACTATTCCCATAAATATGTCCCTAAGCTCACAAATAGTAAATTGACCACACTAATTATCTGTGTAAGAGCATGTATTGATAAACACAATGAGCCACTGACCTTTTTCTTAGACCTTGTTGAGTTGCCAAGCACAGCAGCAGATCTAATCTTAGATACCTTACTTGCATGCTTAGAGAGACACGGTTTTACTGATGGGTATTTAAAAAGTCATTTGGTTCAGCTTGTAACAGATGGTGCTTCCAATATGATAGGTAGGAAATCCGGTGTGGCAACTCTTCTGAAACTGAAATATCCACAGTTGAGTGTATGGCACTGTGCTAACCACAAGCTGGAGCTTGCTGTGGGTGATGTTTGTAAAGAAGTCGCAGGCATTAATCAGCTCAAATTTTTTTTTGATAAACTATATACCACCTACCATGCCTCTCCGAAAAATCAGAGAGAGCTTGGGGAATGTGCTCTGGAGGTAGAAGTAAGACTTCTGGCAATTGGAAAGGTGCTAGATGTACGTTGGGTGTCCTCAAGTGAAAGATCTGTGAGAGCTGTTTGGAATAACTACAAGGGACTTATTAAACATTTTATGGAATCTTCCGAAGACTCAACGAGGAGTGACATTGAGCAGAGGAAATATGCTGGTTTAAACCGTTTATTAACCTCCCTGGTGTTTGTTGAAAATATGGGCATTTTATATGATGCTCTCACAGAATTGGGTGACCTATCCAGAAGGCTGCAGCGGCGTGATATGACCATATATGAGGCCGATCGTTCAATACAGATGCAGATTTTAGTGTTTGAATCAATGGCTGATTCACCCGGGCCCTTTGTTTGCTACAACTGCATTAGATGCTGCTGAGCGGATGCAGTTTGCTGGTGTAGGACTGCAACAGAACAAAGGCTGTGTTAGCATCAATAGGGCACAGTTCTTTAGGAGCTTAGCAAATAACCTGCGAAAAAGGATGACAATGTCTAATGCATCAAATGTTTCTAGATGCACAACCACAAACAATGATGAAATAGAATACAAAGAGTTAGTACATAGAATGAAACTCCTACAACCAGTTTATTGGCCAGATCCAGTAGACATCTTATACGGTGAGGGAGAATTACAAAACCTTTGTAGCAGGTTGCATGTATTTGATACCAGGCAGTACATCCTTGGTTTCAGAGAGTACAAACAAAATAAAAATTGCATCTCTGAAAGCCTGAAACCATTAATGCACATTATAAAGACCTTTTGTACCTCAACTGCTGAATGTGAACGGGGCTTTAGTGTAATGAGTGATGTGCTCACACCACTGCGGAACAGAATATCAATCAATCGTCTGTCTTCTACAATGTTCATAAATATCGTGGGGCCACCTGTCATAGAATTTAAACCTGAATTTTATGTTCAGAAATGATTAGAAAAAGGGAGGAGAAGTGCAGATGAAAGAAACTGCATGGCTCGGAGACAAATGGCTTATGATTCCACTTATAAGCGTATTTGGAATATTCTGTGATTGGAAACATGTCCCACATTGTAAATGAATTAAATATAAACAACTTATATATTAAACCTCAAATAAACATTTTTATTGATTCTTTGAATTAAATAACGTTATAAGCTGTAACTGGTCAGTGAAATGCCAAACGTTCAAAAATTGGTATGTTTTGCTATTTCTAGCCACACCTCCGACTCCGCCCACTAATCCAATCCTTGGGTTATTCCCGCCCCCTGAGTCTCCGCCCACAGTTCCCCTACTTTTTTTTCCCCACTTTGACCACTGCATAGGACGCATGACATCAACACACATGGTGTATGTACTGTGCAACATGGTACTTGAACAAAGTGAAAATGTTTGCTGGATGGCTACCATGGTGAAATCTGTCTTTTTTTTAGTTCACCCACGGAAAGACATTTGAAAAAAACCAAAAGGTGCACCAAGGACAGATTAGAAACGATGGTGGTGTCTGGACTCAAATCAGAACAAGCATTTGCAATGCAATAGGTCTCGCATTTACCCGAGTTTGAGCTATTGGCATTGCAAATGACAATGCTTTTTATTTATGCTGTTGTTTTCGAAACATAAATAAAACGCATTCTCATTTACAATGCTAATAGCTTAAACTCGCGTCAATGCGAGACCTATTGCATTGCAAATGCTTGTTTATTAATGCATTTGGACGGGCTGGTGGGAACACAGAGAGAGAGGTGGTCAATCTCCTCGGACACAAGTCACGGTCTTGAAAGAGGAAAGAAGGATAGACAGTGGAACCCTACAAGGCACAGCACCTGACACCCTATCCCTAGCCTGATGTGTTCATCAATTAGAAGTGTCTATTGATCTGTGTGCACACTGACAACGCACCCACTGCCACAATGCAATCCAATACAGGATTATCACAGTAAAAACAACAAGCATTTACAATGCAATGGTCTCGGCATTGGTAAAGTTAGACATGCCATGCTCATGACATTATTTTTGTTTGTTTTTGTTTTTAAAACATATTTACAA
The DNA here is from genome assembly GCF_964204655.1 of Triturus cristatus. Lineage (NCBI taxonomy): Eukaryota > Metazoa > Chordata > Amphibia > Caudata > Salamandridae > Triturus > Triturus cristatus. The sequence continues at coordinate 1,804,261,223 of NC_140589.1, read as the reverse complement.
TGTCAATAGCTTAATCACTCTCAAATGCGAGACCTATTGCATTTGCAGCCACACACAGCGCCACACACACAAAGCAACCCACATACACAGAGCCACTCATATAGAGCAAGAAAGACCATGAAAGGCGCTGCGTGTTCTTTCACTGTTACGTATCACCATTTAATGGAACAACTTAGTAAAAACTTGTGACCATAAGAAGTAGGAAAATAAAACAATGTTGTGACATTAAAAACTCCAGTTAGCTCACTGTCCGGCTGGGTAAATGTTAAACAGCCACGCCCTGTTGACATGTTAACCCTAGTGATCTGCGGGTTAGCATGTCACCAGGACATTAAAGTCTAGTCGATGGCTTTCAATTGGCAAGGGTATTCTGGCAGTTGCAGTTCATCACAATCCTTTGTAGAAGGAATAAATGGACTGGAAGGCTATGTCCTTGATGACGCAGTCATCTGTGGTTTTTCTTCTTGATGAAACAGGTCCAGTTCACAAGAGTCGTGTTTACTGGACCACTGCATGATAGGTTTCAGAAAATCACTACTTTGTATGCTTGGATGGAGTTGGTAACTGCCATCGTGGTGTTTTAAGCTGGTGCAAAAAAGTTTACATGGTATGGACAGTGGCAAAAAATAATAGCTCCATTTCATGTTTCACAAGCAAACTGGCATTCTCACTAGTGCATGGGTGGACGTTCGATCCAGGGACTGCCTGCTGGTGGTGGGGGGGTGATATTGCACAGTGTGGTGCGCTGCACCGGGAGACAGGATTACCGCGTGGGTGAATTATGGTAGCCCGGGTAGTCCATCGGTGACCAGAACACTGCATTTAACGGTCAGCAGTGCAGCGGAGCATGTGTGGCTAGCTGGAGTGCGCTGGGCCTTTTCACGTGCTTGGCTGGAGTACTCCCCGTGAACTTTGTTGTTGTGAAGACGCGCTGTACTTCTGGGAAGGAGGTCTCAAACGAGAAGAGGTGCGGGCCAAGCTGGCCTCGGGGCGGTGGGGTAGCAAGGCCAGATCAGGTTGCCACCCATCCTGACTCCTAAGGGCCCACCCCTCCTTGTTCCTAAAATGTTTACATTTTGCTTGTCAGGCCCTTCTTTCTTAGAGCCGCATGTCCTGTGTACTTCAGTGGTCTTGCTTTAGGACCGGTGAAGTTACATTTGCACCTAAAAACACTGCTTTAGAAAAGTTTTAATTATAAGTAACGAAACGGTCGTACCCTTTGTGTTTAGTCAACACAGTGAGCGAGTGAATGAGTACACGTGACCCAAAACCAAACCAAAGATGTAAAGCGTCCTAATAGTGAAAGTCTGCTTAGTGCTGATGTGACAGCATTTACTTGTAACCCTAAGATCTTAAGTATTGCTGCTGATTGAAGATTATTCAAAGGCGAAATAAGACCTTTCTACCGACTGTGGTTCTAGAAACAGGAAAGAAATCCATCTTTATATTGTGGCTAATGCGAAGAAAAAAACTAAGCAAAACCGCACTAGGTGTGTGGTGAACTCACAGTAAATAGCAACCTCGAAAACCAACTGTTGAAATGCGGTGTGTGTGGCGGCTTCGACAAAGCTGTCAATGCAAAAAGGAATTTTAGACGTAATTCAATTGTGAGAAAACTGAAGAGAAAGGAACCCTGTGTAACAGATAAATACCTGGGAGTGATGGTCAGCCAATTAAGTTAGACATAATTTGAACGACGTTGTAATTGACCTCGAGCGAATGTGTGTAATAGCTCGAACACTGGTGCTTGGTAGAAACACGGAAACCTGTGGTGAAACAACGCGCAGGTAAATAACGCGCTGGAAAAAAACGCATGTATGTAGAGTTCAAAATCTTAGAAATGTTCGGAAGGAATGCGTCCTGCTTACCAAATCTGTCCTGGAGAGTAGCCGAAATCACTGCAGGTTGAAATCGGTCTCGGTAAAGTTGTGCGTGTGAGAAAACGGAAGACAACAAGACCAGCTATAAATAATGGCTAAATCACGTAACGCGCGAACAAAGTCAAATGAAACTGAACAGTACAGAGAGACTGAACCAAAGACGGAGTATGGGCACCATCTTGAGAAAGGAACAGAAGTAATATAACCAATACAGCAAGGTAATAGAAACAAGCACACCACTGCCTTTCTCCGAGGCGTTTCAGAAATGCCTCGGAAAAAGGCAGCGGCAATTTCGGATTCGAGGGCGTGTTCTCCTCTTGCCATTGGCTGGAGGAGATATTCAGAAAAGTTGAAAAAAACACGCCCCCGAATCCGAAAAGGACGGGGCCTGTTCGGAGTGACGAAGCTCTTCTCCAATGGCTGGCCAGCATTCAAGAGGCCAGCCAATGGAGAAGAGGAGAGAAGAGGGGCAGGTTCAAGCCCCTCTTCTCCAAGTCATTAAATCTCGGAGCGAGACTGCGCAAGCGCAGCCTTCGAGCCGAGACCTAAAAAGCAAAGGGGCACCACACGAACATGGAAACATTTTCAATCCGTGTCCACAGTTTGTTCTTCCAAATTCTTCTTTTTATTCAAATAGCATAAACACAGGTTTTGAGCAGACGACGCGTTTCGTCCATACAAATGGACTTCTTCAGGGCATGAGTAAAAAAAGATTCTCTAATCCAAGGAAATCAGGCCAACTGGTTATAAAAACTGTTGATGAAGTACGGTCTTTTTCTGGGATTTTTTAGAAAACAATTAGTTTATCTTTACGTGAACATTTATAGGTCAGTAAAATTTACGTCATCATAATTATGTGACATAATAAGAGCATCCATGCAGCGCTATTAGATCATAGATGATAAGGACCCTAGGTATAGGTCAGATTTGTATACTGCGTGACAAATAGTTGATGAATCTGGGTCCTCTTGGATTTAATGTGGGCCCAGAAGGGTAGCTGTAAGCTATTGCCGGTCTTAATAAACAGTACACCAAAAAACAGAAGCGTCTCTCGTCAACTCTGGTCCGAGCGAACTGCGTCAGAGTTGACGAGAGACGCTTCTTTTTTTGGTGTACAGTTTATTAAGACCGGAAGTAGCTTATAGCTACCCTTCTGTAGCTGCTAATTGTTTTCTAAATAGTCCCAGAAAAAGACCGTACTTCAGCAGCCGTTTTTAGGTCTCGCCTGAGCCAGCGCTTTAGCGCTGCTCTGGCGAGAGCTATAGAAAACGGGGATTTGGAAGTGCAAACGAGTGCTTTTCAGGCCCCCAACTACAGTGCATGTGCGCCGGGCGCGCGCACCATTTGGCAGCCTGCGTGTACATTTCGCGGGTGCTTTGTTGTTCTCAGTGAGCCGCGCGGCCACTGCGAACTTCAAAGCACCCGCGAAATGATTACTTTCACTTTAACGTTCGCACCTACTTGGCAGACTGGTTCTCTGTTGCTCTTTCCTCCTCTGCTCTCTCTCCTCAGAGTCCGTCCCTCCCCCTGTTGCAGCAGCTGGCATTACACGGGGAGGGTGGCTCTTCGTGCCTACCAAAAAACAAGCATTGGCATAGCCAATAGGTCTCGCTTTTGGGACCTTATAAGTATTTAGTTATGCAACTGTTGCATAGTTAAACACTTATAAGGTCCCAAAAGCGAGAACTATTGGCTATGCCAATGCTTGTTATAACCAGTTGGCCTGATTTCCTTGGATTAGAGCATCTTTTTTACTCATGCCCTGAAGCTGTCATGGTCTTGTGTCTTACTCGCTTAAATACTGAGGTAGTGTTGATTTTTTCTTCTCTGTAGAACTAAATATGTGCATTTCACAGTGTCCTGCGGTACACATTGCTCCCTCAGCATTCTTACCTTCATACTGCAAGTCGAACAACACAAGCAGGAAGGGAAAGAAGGAGAGAATTCAGTTGGCGCAGGTGCTGGGAGATACCATACTGCTGTCGTCTGCAGTCACCGACCCCGATCTTCCTTCCTTTCGAAGTGCTCTGAAATTGTCACGACCACGCGCCTCAACTTCCTACCCAGCTGTGCTGAGACTACCTTAAAACTTGACAGAAACTGCAGTTGAAGGACAGTACATCTTGTGAAACGCAGACGTGTTTTTTTGTAGCACAAGCACATGGTGTGCAACTCAGCCAGCCTTACGTGTAAGAACGTGCAAGAAAGTTAATATTGTGTAAAATAGATGTGCTTGCCTGTATTGAAAGCACCGCTTGTGCCGCACAAGTATTTCCCGTGTAAAGGAAAGCAGCTCGCTAATGTGTAATTGTGTTTAGGTTCACTTGTGTAAAATATACCTGTTCTGTGCAGCACAAGAGCTCTTGTGTAAAACTGTCTGTTTCACGTTATGTGCAGGGAGTCCTGTACAGGGCAGTCAGTGCCTGCTACCTCGTTGGTGCTGGGATGCAGGCATCTCCTGCCTGAGTCTGAGGTCCAGAGTGGCACACCGCGTGCACCCCCCTCTGACCAGTCTGTGGGGGACTGGGATTAACCTGTCACTGCCCTCACCTAGTGAAAGGCCTCGCCTCCCTCCACTGGATCCTCCCCCGTCCGTGCAAGGAGAGTGCGTGTCGGCTCGTCCTTGTGAAGGGGGTGAGCGAGGAGTAGAGGGGAGGCGTTCGTCATCTGAGCGAGGGATATCTTTGGTGTTAGACACAAGTCAAGGTCTGACCTAGTGCTTGTGTTTCTGGCCACACAGCATAAATTATTTCTGTGCAGAACAAACATGTGTCGTGTGCACCGATAGTCCAGCTTGTCTGACACAGACTATATTATGTTTAGTAAAAGCACTTTTTATTTACAACAGGCATTTCTCGTGTGTAGGGGAGGCTTTCTGATGTGTGAAGTGCGCCTTTCTGTAGGATAAGCTCGTCTTGTCTAAAATAGACACGGCTCGCATGCTAGGAAAGCGTCACTAGCCTTCAGTAAACAGTGACGTCCTCGGGTACTGTTTTACACTGCATTTGTGTGAAACAGTGTGCCTCTGGCAAGGAGACCCCCCCCCCCTTTTGTACTTGAAAAACCACAGGCTTGCATGTGAGAAAATTCACATGCATGAAGACTTCTGCGCAGCACTGAGGTGTTCATAAGAAAAGAAAATGACTACTTTAGTAACAACAAACATATTTATGTATAAAGAAATGTTGAGTTGTTTAAGACTCGTGTGCTTCCCGTGTGTGGAGAAAGTACATTTCATATGAAACACAATTCATGTGTAACAAAAAATGCATCTGATAAAAGCCAGTAGAGCTAAATTAAGCCCATCAAACAGCATCCACCCTTTCTTCAATCAGGTACAACTGCCGAAACCGGCAACCATTGTTCCAGATCAAGAAGGAGAACACTAGAGAATGCTTGGGGAATTGCTGCTAGCAATGCAGGAATGTTCTTTGTTACCGCCCTGTTTCCTTTTGGGATGGCCCATCCGGACTGGATCCTTTGCTTCTTGGCTTGTTTATCTAACAGGCCCCCTTTAGATAAGAAATTCCTTCACGACAGCCATGAAGCTGACGACCCAGTCCGGATGGGCCGTCCAAAAGGGAGACGGGCGGTAACTAAGATGCATCATTTTTAATGGGAAGCCAGCCTTTAGCATAAACGTTGACGCAACCCAATGAAAATGATGGGCGAGGCTTCAAGCCCCCTTCTGAAATCTCCTGTTGACATTAGCTCTCGCCGAGCGAGCAGCACATGCGTGCTGCTACGCCAGGCGAGACCTAAAAAGGTGGAACGAGCAGAAGCCATTGACTAATTAGATGCAAAAAATAAAATAAAGGACACTAACGAAAGCCAATCCGAAGCTGGAGGCAGGTTGTAAACCCACAGACTGAATACAGCATGTCGAGAGACAGGTCAGGCGCTGCCCAGGCTCGACCTAAAAAACATGGCATGATGCTGCATCAGTTACAAGCTCTCGTTACACTGGCTGCTGTGATCTAATCACATCCAGGCCCTCTGTTCTGAGTACAGCAGCTTATGTTTGACATGCTTCTGTTGCAACAGATCAACAGCTCTGTGGAGTCCCCTCGAGGAAGGATCACACACTTTATGAAATAATGCAACCAAAATACATCCATGCAAGTATTCCTACACACACGTATGACCAATCATACTTTAGCAGTAACAGTGATTTCTGTTAAGGGTTCCCCTTTGGTACTCAGTCGCCTGTTAAAACACTATAAATATGTCCTTCTTGGCCATAAACTGTACATCAGAACATTTATAATAAAGTTCAGTATGGAAGAACAACCAAACATCTTTTTGTGATTATCCAATCTACTACATCGATTCCTTCCAAAAGAAATAATCTTGGGTCCATTTTAGTGAGACAGGAGTGAGTTGTTCCAACCTCAGGAAACTGGGTAAGAACGTACACACGACAGCAGCTACGCCAAAGGATCACACGCGTGCAACGTTGCACTGAGGTTTCAGGATTACACAGGACAGTTGCTCTAAAAGGCCAGTGCATCCATATGGAAAGTTAAATCAACAGCACATAACAGCACCACGAGCTGCGTCCAGCACCGGTCACTGTATTGGAATGGGTAATTGCAAATTAGGTCCTTTTTGAGTGGGGGAGTGGAGCCACCACATTCCAAAATGCATTTTTGCCTGTGGCATCTATTATCTTTGAATTGTTCCTGACTGACTACACTGAAAGAGGTAGCAAACTACAGCAACCCTTGAACGGCCTGATTTGTGCAAAATTAGGTTTTCCCATTAGTCCCTTTTTGCAAATACCACTGCTGTAAAGTCTATCAGTGCAATACATGTACCACTGAAACGTCATGTCGAGTGGCACTGGGCATTATAAATAACTCCTCCCCCCCGCCTAACTTCAGGTTTTACAGTTGCTGGGGTGTGTTACACCTGCAGGCGGGATCCTCGTGGCCCTTTAACAGGTGGCCACAGTCACTGGGGCGCCGAGAAGATTGTCAGCAAGTTGACAGCCCTGCATGGGCTAGGCCTTCTCGGAAACAATAGCCTCTGGTCACGTGGGGTGGGACAGGGCAAAGGTCACGTGCGCCAAGAGCCACGTGGCACACAGGAATGTAGGAGTCTTACATTTGGATAAGATTGTAAGATACGACCCCTTTCAGACCTGTCTGGACATCTTCCCAAACCGCCTTCTCAAATGGGACTATAAAATGCATACATGTCACAGGCGCCCCTCCCCCATCACACCCCCCTCAAGTTAGAAAGGAGGCATGTTCCTTCTGCACTGGGTCAGCAGCTGTAGTCAAGGTCCCTAATGCGAGGAAAGGAATGCCCCCTCAACCGAACGCTGCAAAAATACAACAATAACCAGGGTTCAGTGGGCACGTGCAACTGCTGGACCAATCAAAACTAGGCCCCTGCTCAGCTGCAGATATGTTCACACTTGCGCATACATTTCGGTAGCGAAATAGATGCACTAATTGAGTTCGTGGTAGTTTTTCGTTGATTTCACACCTAAGCAGTAAAACGAATCACCCATGTCATGGTACCTGGGAGAAACAGCCCTGGTCATGGTGAAATACCACAAGCCACACAAACAGCATTGTCTAAACAACCGCTGCAAAGGCCAGTAGTGCTCGTCTACGCTGTGGGAGGACCTGGCTTGGCAGTTCGGGCTGGACTGTTCCCATGGGGCACAGGGTCAAGACTGATTTGCATATGGCTGGGTTCAAACTGGAATGGCATGGTGAGCAAAAAAACGATGGATTTAGGCCCAGATCTCTGTACTGGGGTGAATGTATGACATTGTTCTGCATTCTGTCCATTAATTGTTGTTTTTGCATTTGTCACCCCGAGTGGGAAGGGTATGCTCAGACGTGAGTCCCTTGCTCTCCATGCCACTGGAATCAAGCTATCCTGGCTGATGAGGGCTGAAACCCTGAAACCGGTCCTCGGATGAAAAAAAAACAAAAAAAAAAAAATAAAAACGGTCCTCGGATGCTTGTTTCCAGTCCAGGGAGGACCTGGCTTGGCAGTTCGGGCTGGACTGTTCCCATGGGGCACAGGGTCAAGACTGATTTGCATATGGCTGGGTTCAAACTGGAGCGGCATGGTGAGCAAAAAAACGATGGATTTAGGCCCAGATCTCTGTACTGGGGTGAATGTATGACATTGTTCTGCATTCTGTCCATCAACTGTTGTTTTTGCATTCACGCTGTGCAGCATCAGCTAAAACAAAATGCAAATAAATCATGGCGCGATGCCAGCCAAACGTGATGATGTTTGCCCACATAAGACTGTTTGTCAGCAAACGGTTAAAAGCTGTCTGAATGTTATGCAAGACCTAAAATGTACATGGGCCCAATTCACAAAGATACTCCTAGGAGCAAGTGCAACGTATGTGACAGGGTGTTGCAATTTCAAAACAGCGTATGTCAATGAACTCTGGACCCAAAAAAAGAAAGTAAAAAAAAAAAAAGACAAAAAAATGCAACAATTGCAGTTAAGTTAAACATCCACATTGGTAAGTGCTGACCACGTACAATGAGGCATTGCATTCACGCCTTGCTGACGGTGCTGCTTTCCACTCCAACAGTCAGACTATCCCTTTGCCTCTCCAGCCTGGCCCTCCAGCCAGCATATTCAAATGCCTTCTTCGTCCCAGCACATCCTACTACACAAGGTTGTATGCAACACACCTACGAGTCCCAAATCCTTCCAAAGCAGCATTTTTGTAATAGGGAAAGCAATTGGGGAGAGGAGTTGGCCTAACGGCTAGGGTGGTCGACCTCGAGTCTGGGGACCCGGGTTCGAGTCTAGGCAATGATGCTGAACATCCTGTGATTATGGGCAAATCACTTAATCTCCCCGTGCCTAACAAAAATGAATGTGTCCTCATGTAACGCAACTGGTGCTATGTAAGGCATTCTCATACTCAATACCTTCGGGTCAAGTTCGCGCTATATAAAACTCTGTAAAAAAAAAAAAAATAGTTTTGTATTCAAAACGGAGTGCCCCCTGAATATTGAAACCACAAAATCAATGGGACACAATGTTGAGGATAGAATATCGAAAATAAAATATGAACAAGTCTAGATTTTCTATAGCTAACTCCACATATATGTACCTACGCTGTACATGTATCATCAAGGAACATAGATGTGTCGTGAGGAATAGTAAATATCTACTTCCCTATATACACTTACCATTCGCTATGTTGTCCTCGATGTTCCGCCCTTGATATTCTTATACCACGATATTGTCGGTGTTGATATTCAGTAGTACAATCTTTGCAAAAAAGATTTGAATCTGGAGGGCGTTCCACTTAAAATGTCTAGAACGTCGTGAATGCTGAGTTTAAAATATAGTTGAGATTTCTCTATCCGGCTGCGTCACCGATATGCATCAAGCTTCCTGGTGCATTTTCTACATAGTTGTGTCATTTATAGTCAAAGGCTGTAACTCATTCTTAAGGGTCCAACAAATTATTGGGGTTAACCGGAGGGCAACTAGTCCCCACTCAGGGAAGATTGCTAAAATAACTGGCAAGACTCAACTTTAGTAGAATAATACTGCTTCTAGTCTGAATTCTGAGACATTAGACTGCTACATTCACTATACAAAAAATGGGCGGCCATCATTTTACAAAACATGGCCGCACTCAACTTTGGGGTTCAAAGAGGGCTGCAACAACGCAGACTCTTAAAAAAAAAAAAAAAAAAAAAATAAGAACATCTCAGCTGCAACGTTTGCCGACCATACATTCTGCCGGCAGTCCTACAGCTACAGAGTTGCACCTTTATGACCCTATGCAGGGTCGCCTCCCAGAAGCCCCAACTCCAGAAGACGGGGGCTCAGCATTTACGACATAAAAATATACCCAGCAAAAAACACCAGCCATGGGCAATGTCACCACGGTTGGTTACCTCAGGTTGGGTATGACTCCTAGGTGTTTCACACTGTCGGTAGGAGTTACAGATTTGCGAAAAAGGAGGCGGAGGTTAAGTTGCGCTTCTGCTGCATTCCTGATTGTGGCAGACCTGGTGGCATGGACTCGGAGTTGTTAAAGCTATAGGCAGATTTGAACAATCTCCGTCTGAAATACCTTCAAACAAATCTTACTGTTGGTGCTGGATTCCGTTAATGAATGTATACATGGGCTTATACGTCATCTGCAAACATTAAGTGCATGGTCTTAGATAAGATACTCATAAACTCTGGATTAAATGCCGGAAGGGTAGAGAGGGTCTACCACCGTACTGGAAGGAGAATGGAGGGATATGTCCTCCCTACTATATATTCACAAACACAAAGAGTATCCCACCTGGTTGCACTATCATTTCAGGAACAATTCTCTAATCAATAGGTAAGATAGTCAACAGCAGTCTGAGGAAGTCTTGCTTTTATATAGCATTGCATGTACAAATGCTGTGTATAAGCCTTGCATATACAAATGTTGTTCTGCGCATAAAAGCTTGCCCTGTTGGCTTTGCCAATGCCGGGGGAAAAAAGTAAATAATGCATATGGGAGAAAAAGAACTGATTTTGATAAAGATGATTGACTATACTCTTCAGACGTAAAATAGTTCCTCGTGCTTTTTGACTGAAGAACGTCCTGGAAGGCGGAATGATACTCCGAATAGCCAGTTCCATGATGTGAGAGAGTGGTACTCCATTGGGTGCGCCCATTGCCAACTCTATGTATATTTTAAAGAAGTATTAGCAATATATCTTGCAGATCGCTCCACTGTCAAACCACGCCGGAAACGGCCCGGGGTATAGAGTAGATCGTTTAGGGGCTCCACGGCCTAGCTATGAGCCGGGTTAGCTGTTGTCCATCGTTTGTGGTTTGAGAGGTAAGATGGACACTTGGAAATGTTCCCTGATGCACATATTAAAATCTGCTATAGTTCCATGGTGCAACAGGACATCCAAGGTGTAGTTTTAAAAGCTGGAGTTAACTGGAAGCACAGACACCGAGGCTGCCTGATGGGTGGACATATGAGCAACATGCTAGAGGTGGGCACATCTAGTCTTCAGTGAAATGGTCAAGCAGTCGTTAGCAAGGCAGAATCCAACTATTGTAGAGTGTTCGGGCAGCTGATCTGGCCTTGACCTCTAAATGTGTATCACAAACAGAGACTATGGTGGTTAACGGGGACAGCAAAGACATTTAACATCCTTTTTCTCGAAAGCACTAAAACAAAGAGGCATTCAGGCACCTGAGAGAAGACCACTGTTTGCATAGTAAAGATTGATCAGAATAAGGGGTTTTGAGGTGTTGTAGAACGTATGGAAGCATAGCTAAGGGGCGGTTTCAAGCTCCAAGTCCTGAAATGTTTCTCCACCGGCAGCAGTTTTGCAGAATTTTGGCACAATAGCACCTGAGACGTCCTTACTAGGGTATATCTGGTGACCCTCTCTCTCAGGTCTTGGACGTCCCGGGAGGGGATATCAATGTTTTCCAGAGGCAGCATAGACTCCTCAACACATGATAAAGCTGCACATCCTGAAGGGGTGATGATACTGAAGATTGTACTAGCCATCTACAGAGCACAGCACTGCAGAGGTGCATGCCTCTAGGCACTTCTGCAGGATGCAAAATGGATCAACAGAGGCTAAGAGAGGGCCAAAGAGGATCAGTACAGCATGAAAAGGTTTGCTCTACAGGGAATTTACTACGTCCATGTGGTACCACCAAATGGTCCAGTTCTCAGATCTTAAATGCACCCACTGCTTCACAGAAGAGGATGGGAACTTCCCTGTTGATGTCATTCAACTACCACATACTCAGCAGCACCTTTTATAGGAAGGTACTCATTTCCTTAAAATCTATAGTGATGTATGTTTGAAGGTACTTAAGTAGCACAAACCCAGTAGGGGAGTAGTGGAACATGGACCAGAATGGCGATTACGCCAGGGTGCATATGTATTTAAGGTAAGGCAGTGTCTTCGGGTTCTTTCTGAATTGCAGGAAAGTACAAGGACTTCTAATACCGATGGGCTTCTCTCAGGCACATGCCTGAGCATCCACATCACTTCAAAACATCACGTGCCCCATTAAAGTATATCTGAGACCATCTCATAGAAAAAGTAAATGCAGAAGTCCCTCAGGGGTGTCCAGAGGTCTAGGAGAGTTGTAGCTGTGCTAGATTGTGCTAGGTTTTTAAATAGTAATATGATAGAAATTCACATACATGGATTCTCATCTGGAATTATTTACATAGTGGTTATTCTGAAAATGTGATATAGATCCTGCCTCCGGGGCCAATGCTGGACACCCAAAAATACTCGCATTTTTCTTTCCTGCTGTCACATTATTAATAGAATTTTTTCCAAATGATGAATTCCACTTGGGTTTAACTTTCATATGCACCCTGGGAGTTGTGGTCCTAGTTCGCATCAAATTGAACACTAATAGATTTTGAACCTTTTTTCACTTGTTTGTATCAGCGGCTCAATAAAAAACATTTAAATTAGGATCCTCAGGTGTATTTATTTAGGGGTTTTGTATAGTGCTATGCGTCCCTCACTGTTGTTTCAGGGCGCTGAAATAAGTGTGGGTGTTTATTGGCTAACATGAACACTTCATACTCACTGTCATCATACTCATGGTGTTTCCAGCCCTAGGATTTAGTGTGACAACCTAATGCAACCTGGGTCTTGTAGTCCGGGTTTACTCATACCATAAGCTTGTAAGTGATGAGCACAGCCCCTATTGTAGCTGGTTGACAAAGCTGTTAGGACAACCTTTCGGCAGTAATCAGTTGTTTAATGAATACAAGTGTGCCACCCTCAGTCCTGTCCCTAAGACGCTGAGACTGGATTGGCATCCCTGTGAGAGGCAACAATATAGGTATTTGCTATGGCTCTGCCCGATGACGTCATTGTAGTAAATACAATGTTCTGATGGGGCAATCATTCCCACTCTTACGCATATTTAAGGGCAGACCCCTCAGAGTTCACAGGGACTGCACACAGAGCGTTGGTGTTCCAAGGCAAGTGATGCTCACCACCCGGTGTTACTATTAGTCACTTTAACGGTACTCAAGATATAGGGCAAGTAGGCAGCAATAAAAATGTAGGCAGTTCATCTAAGCCTGTTTTGCATCACTTCAGTTTGGCGATTTCTCTATTATAAACCAAAGTACCAACATGCAAAGAAAAAACACAGGTTTCGGCGGGCTACTTATACGTGGCATGTGACAGCTGACAATATTTAGAAACGCACTCACGGCTGCTAAGTGCCCCCTGCCACACGTGGCACCTTCTGCCGGCCCCAACGTTTTTAACCAACAGCAAACGCTTCCCGAGACTGTGCTCCTGGGCTGGCAGGAGATGTGACGTGTGGAAAGAGACCGCTTGGAAGCCGTGGAATGAGAAGTGATACACGTAATAGACATACAGAAAGGCAGCTTTCTATTTCCCAATGAGAGCTCTGCGTTGAAAAGGCTGTTATTTTTGTTTGGCAGCATATGTTTGAGAGAGATAAGCATGTAACTGTGGCTTGAAACAAAGAATACTGAAAGCTCAGCAGCCCCCCAGCAGCCATGCCTGGAATCAGTGTTCCAAACGGGCTTCAGTGGTGAACCGAAAGAAAACAAAAACACCCCCTGCATTCCAGCGTGGATCTGCCCGCTCGCACAATGGGCAGCTCCACATATTTGCCCGTCTGCTCGTGACGTCACGGCGCAGCCTGCACTTTAAATGGAGCACTTTTCTACTTTCTCTCCCCTACCCCTGGCACTACAAATGAGTCAGATGGGGGGGTCGGCCGACCTTAAAGTCTACGGTTTCCCCAGCACCGGCTCCTTTCCCAAACAAAGAGCACGGGAGATTGTAGAAGAGATACCGTTCGGGAACCGTGCAGCTCCACGCGTTCCAGGTGAAGTGAAAACAGAGCCAGCGGTAGGAAGGGATGTCTTTCATATGGCTATACCCTGGGAAGCTAGAGTTTAGCCCCCTGTCCCCCGGGACTGGATCCCACCCATCACACACCAATGCAGCTGTGGGACAGCACGACGTAACGCACACACTCAGATCTGTTCAGCAAGACTAGACCCTACTATGAGGCTAGGGAACGTTAGACAGAAAAGTCTTAAAACACACCGCAAAGATAGAGACCCATTTAACCTCACTACGACACAGAAAAAAGACTTCCCTACAAGCACACGAACACACACACAAACCTTAATGTATGTACAACAGCTTACAACAAGCACAGTCCGCTTTCACTTTCGTCCGTCGTGAAAGCTTTCTTGTCTTTATGGGGCCATGTGTTTTGAAACACATGCCCCCATAAAGATAAGAAAGCTTTCACGGCAGAAGGAAGGCAGACGAGCCCGTCCAAATGGGAGGGCTCAGAAAGCCGAACGAAAACGTCACCAACACCCCTTTTCCAATGCCTGGCCACCGTTTAGCATAAACGGTGACGCCGGCCAATGGAAAAGAGGGGCGGGGCTTAATGCCCTTTACAGAAAATACCCCAAATCATTAAATCTCGCCAGCGAGACTGCGCATGTGCGCAGCCCACACCAGGCGAGACCTAAAAAGCATTTTCAATGCAATTGGTCACACATTTTCGAGCGTTTAAGCGATTGGCATTGTAAATGACAATGCCTTTTACTTAAGTGTTTTAAACCCAACACATATATGAAAGGTATTGCTATTTTGAATGGCAATAGCTCAAACTCTTGCAAATGCAAGAACACTTTAATGTTGGCCGCGCCCATTTACTTAGAAGCTGCTCACAGTATTCAGGTTACAGTGAGCAGCGTCTAAACAAAGAGCCACGGACAATATTAAAGTGACAGCACATAAGGTGCGCTTTCACACAAAGTAAAAATAAAATAATTAAGAAACGTTCCGCGCGGCCGCTGAATTGAAAGTGGCCTGCGCTATTATTTAATAAAATAAATAAGTGCGGCCGCTAATGTGAAAACGGCTGCCTGTAAAATAAATAACTAAATAAGCGCGGCCACTAAACTGAAAGCAGACCGCGCCGTAAATAAAATAATTGAATAAGTGCGGCCCCTATAGTTTAAGCGGACTGCGTATTAATTTAAATAAATACATTAGTAAGCATGGGGCGTGCTGCAATGTCGTGTGCGGAATAGGGGAAGAGTATTAAGGAAAATAGTGCTCACCAACTTATTAAGCAGAGCATGTAATATCTCCATTAACTGGTCCAGTCCTTGTGGGTGGTAACAAATGGAGACAAGGCGGTACCAAGGAGGGACTAACAAGCCTCATAATGAATCGGAAGCCAGTGTTTACAAAGGATACTGGCACAAACCAATTAAAAATATGGGCGGAAAGTGGGCGTGGCTTCTAGTGCATACCGTAATACAGCATGTCTTGCAGAGCAAACAGCGCATGTGCGCTGCTGCTAGGCTCGGCCTAAAAATTCTGCCTGAATTTCCATTGCGTCATAGTATGGGTTAGGGAGGTGGCCTATCCATGGCTAAAGTGAACAGTTTATCAGCAGAAACAGGTAGTTGTTGAGAAGACCTTACTGGCTGTTCTGTTCAAGCAATTAGAACTCGTGTCTTTGATTAGCCATTTTGATTGGCTGCTGGAATCTAATGTACAAGCGACTTGTCCCTGACCACCCTACCAGGGACTGTCTTTGAAGGGACAGGTTGGTCTGCAATCTAGCAGTCTGTCAGGGGCTGCTGTGCAGTGCTGAAATTAGAGGAAACATGCTCTGAGACCAATACATTGGCGGGCAAGGTGTGGCAGAGGAAAGGGGGCGGAGTCACGACGGACAGAGCTTGAAAAGCAGAGTGACAGTTGTACATAAAAAAAAAAAAATCTGCAGTAAAGAAATTGCCAACAAGGACATATGTGACAGTAAATATGTACTAGCTTAATTAATTGGTCACCTGCTGCAGAGATCCTTGTGTGCCCTCCATTTTGACGGAATTATAATAGAAGATAATTATAGTGGTAAACACAGTTCTGAGAGAGTTCTATGTTTTGTCCAGTCAAAGTTTTGACTCAAAGTAGCATAGAGGGTTAATGCTCCTGCTGCAATGCACATTGTGTAATATGCAGATCACAGATTTATTTTTTATTTAGATAGGTAAGTGGGCTACTGTTTTTAAATTTAGATCATGTTTTTATACTCCCATTTCATACGTTGCAATCATTCTAATATAGCACAGTGATCTAGTTACCGGCATCAAGGAGCTGCATGCAAACTGTATGTCATGGGTTTAGATCCTTATTGTTTTTATTTTCTCAATTCACTGTTATTCTTAGATTGCAAAGAATGGTTTCTTTGGGAAGTAATATAGTCTTCTTAGTACAGACCACAGCAATCACTGCGTTTCATTTAATATACTGACTTTGTGTTTCTCCCGAACATTCACTCTTAACTTAGAATGTCTAACAATATGGAATATATGATTCCAACACCTTATAACCCTCATTGTCTTATGTATCATTTAATGTACATTGATTTACACACTTGTATGATTAATTGTGTCCATGTGTGTGATGTAGAGCCCTCTGACACTCTTCACTGGAATGAGCAGTGCCACAAAAGAATTACATATATACGTATAGTAGGTGTAAGTTGAATCAATATTTGTGTAATTACTCATACAGACAGATACATCTTGCATTTTTACAGTGCAAGCACACTTCGTACATAAAGAGTTAAACAAAATTAAAAACCTGCCTCTAATAGCTTCGCTTAAGTATTTGTGAAATGATAACCACTTGTTTGCCTTTGTTTCCATACATTGAATTGGTGTCTAGGTGTTAGGCTCCAGATAGCTCCCAGCCAGGATAAAAGTTGAACAAAAGGGGGTTAAAGGCCTTTTAAATCAGGCCTTTGTTTTGGGCCCAGCTGGCTATTAAAATAAGAAAGACCCCTCCCTGTCTGCATGTGCTGTCCTGAACCAGCTTTACATTAGCACCAGTTGCGTTACAGACGCACACGTTCATTTTTTGTTTTGTTTTGTTAGGCACAGGGAGATTAAGTAATTTGCCCAGAATCACCGGATGTTGAGCGTCCCTGCCGAGACTCGTACCCGGATTTCCATCTTCGGGGTCGACCTATACCCTGATGTGGACAGGTCTGCTCAGAAAGAATTTGAGACCATGAAACAAAAACATTGGATTAACAGTGACACAGGGCTTTCCCATTACCTTGTTTTTGAGAAATAATGAATAGAAGCTAATTACTTAATTTATCCACCAATATTAAAGAATTGTTGTCAAATATATTGAACCAGCATTAAGGGTGGAGGTCCTCAATGTTGCTCGGCTTGTCTATCTCAGCACCACAGGTCCTTATACGATTGACGCGTTTCAACTCTGCTTCTGTTGCAGCTCACTCAAAAACACCGCGAGTATTACCGAGACAAGACCGGTACCGTGCCCCATGTTCCATACTTTGTGCTACCTGTGAAGAATCGGGAGGGGTATCCGCTCCCACAACAACTGTGAGTATCGCTGCACCTAGTGAGATTTCTCTGTGAGTTTACCCCCCATTTGAAAAAATATTTGGTCACTGATTCTTATATACTCACTCAAACATTTCACAAATCAACTAATTTGGTAGACTTGCTTAAACCCACCCTTCTAAGGCACTGAGAGTCTCTGGGCAGTGTCTCCATCATTTATCCTTAAATTTACATCACATGTCTGATTTTACTCTGATTAATAATCTGGTGTATAGTGGTGCGGAGGTTCTGGGTAACAAGTACTGAAGGAGTGATACCATGAGAATCATAGAGCCTTTAGACCTTCATGGGTGAGTAGCTGCGCTATACAAACCCCTGATTGATTGATAGCCGAATAATGACATTGGATGAACATTCAAAGTCTGCTCTACTTATAGTGGTATATTACCTCTCCCAACATCTTTAATGCCCCGCTTCTATGAGTACGGTGGGCGGCCCTACACCATACTGTCTACCCATTCCTAGGCTGTGCCTTTTCGTGATCACCCGACTGGGACCCAAGGCACCTTACTTCCTCTAGGTTCACACATTGATTCTATTACGTGTAGGAGCAGGCCAACAAGTAGGACTCGGGCCACTCTTCTCTTGTTTTCTGTTTCTGAACTACTGCACCAACACTCTACCTCTCCCTCATCATTCATGCTTTTCGCATAAAGAGTGTTTTTTATTTATTTGTATATCTGCTCTATGTTCAATGATCTGCATATTACACCGGTCTGTATCTTGCCTCAAAAATGCGGGTGAAGTCAGATGTTTGACTGTTATCCCTTTGAGGTCAGTAGTGTATCTGCATAACTTTGCTCATCAAATTCGTGTCCCCAAAAGTGACAGGTCTGTGTGTCACCAAAAGTGACAGCTGGTGCACAAAACGTTTGGGGACATGATGAATGTGTGGCAGCCCTACCAGGAGCTGAGCTGGGGGGGGGGGGGGGTGGCACAGGGTTTGTGTCAGAGTGTGAGCAGGGTTTGAAGTCGGTGTTAGGTTTGCAGGGTCATGTAAGGAAAATAAAATGTGTTCCCATGGGTGTGTGCAAAAGTGTCTTCATGGGCATGTTTTAAAACTGTGAGGTCTGTGTTGTGATAGATGGTACTTGGGCATGCTGAGCTGTGAATGTGCAGGCCGGCCTCAAATCCCCTCCCCACCCCCACGAAAAATAATAATAAATAAATAAAAAAAAAATAAAAAAAAAAGTGTTTACAGCCCTTGGGGGTTCCAACCCCCGCTGCACCGTCACAGAGGAATCCCCAGCCGTGGTCATACTTTTTGTGCACCAGCTGTCACTTTTGGTGACACACAGACCTGTCGCTTTTGGGGACACGAGTTTGATGAGCAAAGGTATCCAGATACACTACTGAGGTCCAGGGTTTGGAAGGTGATGTAAGTTTGAAAAGCGGGTGACTCCATTAAAGTCCAGAGATGCATTTTGTCTGTTAGGCGGGTGAATAGAATTAAAGAGCAGGCGGCTTGACAGCTGTGGAATATATTTAAAAATCTGATAGCTGGAAGGACCTTGTCTGCGCTATAGAAAAGCTCTTAGAAATGAGTACAAAATAATTTAAACATCTGAGCCACTTTGAAAGATAGTCTGAAAACACTTTATAAATAAGATTCAATTTTGATGTCTATGCTATGGGAGACGAGGAAGTTGCACCGATAACTGGAATGCCACAATAGTGATACCTGCCACACCCCAGCCCCACTAACATCGCTCAACTATTTAATGTGTGGCAGTTTAAAATAATGGCCTTAAGGGAGTTATTAAAGCCCAGGAGTTCAAATGAATGTCACAAGAGGTGGCTTAGCGCAAGCCCTGTGTTATAAGATATTTTGCCCGGTACGTTAGTATCTGAGGTTATTATTATTATTATAGACTTTTGAGCACATTTCGCGTGCTCTGCCATCATTGAATTTCACAGGACGTGAACAATATAAGATGGACTCCATATAAAATAAAACAGGATACCACATCCCTTCCTCTGATAATCAATGATGACGCGGTGTTCCTAATTCTTCTGGCACAGTCCCGTATCCATCAGTGTTTTGTTCTAGATGTTGTGTCTGGCATATGGGAAATGTGGAAGCTAAAAAAAAGAAACACAGACAACTTGTCACATTTCATAGACAGCCATTTATACATGATCACGGAGGCCCAAGCGAAAATAGCAAGATGTCCAAAGTGCAGAATTTCACCGGGTCTTTTATGCCAGAAAACCACAAAAGGCGGGTTAAACACACATCCAATCAGAATACAGTAACGCGGTGATTTCTTCATTGTCATGAACAAATACTTTGTGTGTTGTTCACCAGACAGGACAAAATTACACAAGCATTAGGCATATAACTAAGCAGAGGAAAGATGTGATACATGCCACAGGCGTGATACAATATGGCGGCATGTGATTTCCAGATACCAGCTGCCTGTGCGTCAGTAGATAGTATTTATTTATTTATTTACGATATTTATAAAGCGCTCTATCACCTGGCAGGCATCCTGGCGCTGAACCAACAGTGTAACAATCAGACTTGTGTTCCGGGAGCCGCAAAATGATCAGTTAGGAGCTAGGAAAGAGCCAACTGGCACATGCATCAACAATGCCATTTGCGATTCCTTAATAGCGAAAAATAAGGATTCGCTAATAAGGAATAGCAAAAGGCTATGCATGTAGAAATCGCTTACAAAATAGCGATTTATAAACATTCCTTAATTACTACTCGCAAATTGCGAGTCGCAATTAAGGAATACCTCCCCATTGATTCCTATGGGCCTAGAGGCCCATAGGAATGAATGGGAGGACTTTCTCAATTTGCTAATCTCAATTAGAGAATCGCAAATTGCTCATGCTATTTCAAGGGTGCCAGGGCGTCAAAAAGACACCCTGTTGCACCCCTGAAATCTACATATGAATACATCTTGCACACACACATGCCCCAAGGGCATGTGTGTGTGTAAAATGGAACTTTGAAAAATGCACTTTAGTGCATTTTTCAAAGTTTTTTGCAAATTACCATGAAGTTCAACTTCATGGTAATTTGCTCCCCCTATTAGCGAAATCGCTAATTTTTAAACTTTCATGCATTGCATTTAAGGAATCTCAATTTGGGATTCCTTAAATGCAATCGCAATTTAAGGAATCGCTATTTAGAGATTCCTTAAATAGCGATTTTTGCATTTGGGATGATGCATCCCAAATGCAAAAATACCGGTCGCAAAGGGGCAGATTCTGCCAATCTGCCCGTTTGCGAGCAGTTTTCTCGTTGATGCATGTGGCCCCAAGTTTTTAATCTCTTCCTGAAAAGGAGGAGGTCCCCCATTTGTCTCCGCTCCAGAGGGAGCCTGTTCCACAGTCGTGCGGCTGCAGTGCCAAAAGCACTACCTCCTAATTTTATTTTTTTGTACCTAGGCACCTTTACCAGACGCGCAGTAGAAGAGCGAAGGCTCCGGCCCGGAACATACCACGCAAATTTTACGCAGGGCTCTAATAATGGCAAAACAGCTCCCCACCGTTTTTTTTACCTGTGCTTCAAGAGTCAGTTTACTGTTGAACATAGCGCCCAAATTGCGGACCTTCTCATCGGGCAACCCTGGACTGGCTGATGCTAATGGCCAGAAATTCACGGGAAGCCCTGTGGGGTTCTTCCCCACTGGATAATAGAGAATCTCAGTTTTCTCAGAGTTAAACTGAAGCGAAGTTTCCTTCAGCCATTGAGCAGTATCTCGAAGACACTCATGAAACACTTCCAGCGATGTGGACTGTTCTCTCTCTAAGGAGATAATCAGTTGAGTATTGTCCGCATAATTTACAATGTTAATATTGTGTGACCTTATAACAGTAATTAGAGGTTTCATATAAACGTTGAAAAGAATAGGGCTGAGTGCAGAGCCCTGCGGAACGCCATGCAAAATGTCAGTAAAAACCGACTGATAGGGGGGAGCGCCACTGCCTGTTACTTATTAGAAAGAATGGAGTGGAACCAGCTCAAAGCCGTACCTGCTATTCCTACCTCTTTAAGTCTCTTCATAAGAGTGGCGTGGTTGACCGTGTCGAATGCGGCAGACAGGTCAAGCAGGGTTAAAACCACCGCGTGACCCCTGTCTGCACGCATACGAAGCTCGTCCATCACCGTTACTAAGTACTTGCACAATACCTATTTAGTCAAATGCAGACACTTGTCCTACCTATATATGGTCATTGCTAAGAATGCTAAGGATGGCTGTTGCCGGGTTAACAAGATAATGCATGTCACAAGAGGTGTCCTTGCGCAAGCCCTGTGTCACAAGATATTCAGCCAGGTACATTGGTATATGAGGTTATGATTATTATTAGACTTTTGCACACATTTCATGGGCCCTGTCATCATTGAATATCACAGGACTTGAACAATAAAAGGTGGACTCCACACAAAATAAAATTCCACAAAAGCAGCCAGAATAGCCTTGCTTAAACGGGTCTCCAGAACTGTGAATTCTAAATGCTGGGTCCTGCTGATCCGCGGAACAGTTGACTGGAGAGTTAGGGTTCTGCTCTGGGGATCCATGTAGTTTGTAACAGTATCAGGCGTAAAGTGTGTTTTGTCTTCTAACCCACTATCATGATTTCATATGCCAGAAAAATACCTTATCATAGCAATAGGACTGTTGCAAGGAATGGTTTCGCTGTCCAGTTATCCGGACATTAGTTTATACATTTTATTTATTTATTTTTGGTTTTTTTTTTAAATGCATCGACCTTCCCCCAGCACCCACTTCACTGCCCTAAAGTCCACCTTGTTTTCCCAGGTAGAAGAGAAGTGTGCACCGAGACAATATGAAATCCCTCAAAGAATAAGGGCACGATCTGGTACATGGTAATTTGCTAGCATGCATACCGCAACAGAGTGGATCCAGACATCAGGTCTTCATATCAAAAACGAAATTCTTGAAAACCAGGGAGCGTATTATAGAAAGTGACCCGGGGCGCAACAGGCATTTGTGCCTGCTCTGTGCGCCCCCGGGGCACTCTGGAATCACAGAAGGCGCCACAGACGGCGGTGTGCCCTCTTCTGTAATACTGATAGAGCAGGCGCACATGTAGTGCTAGCACCATCTCAAAAGAACGTTCACTCATTTCCATAGGTTGTGGCCCTATGCAAATGAAGGAATCTACCTCTGCGCCTGCGTCGTATTATGGACACGGGTGCAAAGGCAAAGAAGCTGTCAGGAGGCGCACTGAAAGAGTACCACAAAAAGGTGGCACACTGCCAATGCACCCCTTGATGGCAGCCCTCTTGAGGGGGTCAAGAGCGTCCTATGGACCCCTCAGACATCCCTTTGTGGGTGGGTGAAGTCACTCACTGCACCCCACCTGCAAGGGATCTCTGTTTCCTTTTAAAAGTGCAGCCGGGTTGCCGCCTGCACAGTGAAACACGGAGTGGCTTTGAAGCAGCCGCTCCGTGTTTCACTTAAATGTGCTACCCCCAGGGCAGCACCAGTTCACGGCTGCCCTCAAGGCAGCTCTTTTTTCATAATAGGGCAAACTTTCCCTGTTTGTGCTGTGCATTTAAAGGTATGCCTTGGCGCAAACAGGAAAAGCGCGCCCTATCTGTAGAATGTTGGAGCGATTTTTTCAATATGTAAAGCAGAACATCATTTCTAGGGACAAGCCTTTACTGCCACAACATCAGCGACACCTTTTCTGGCACTGGTAAGTGATAATAGAGAATATTATCTGGCCTAGCGGTGCGCCGCACAGCAGAAGGAATCAATATCTGCACCGGGGCTGTACATATGAAGCACTCCAACATGGCGCCCCTTGTCTCAACACTGCTCGAGGCAGCCTCTTGTCTGAAAGAGGACCAGCTGCCAGGCCTGTTGTAGTGTCCTGCGGGACACGTTCTAGTGTCCCACAGGAAGCTGTACTCCCAGCCACTCGCCTGAGGGCTGGACACACTACACCCACACACCCATCCATCACGGGTGTCACGAGTGACGTGGCCCCGCCAATAAAAGGGCCGGGTGCACGTGCTCGTGGCCAGTTACTGTACCATGCCCCAGTGTCTGTGTCCTTTATTTCAGGTCATGCGGGCCTAAGGCCCGACACCACATTGGCGACGAGGCAGGTAGCTAACCCCGCGTGCCTGCTGCATGAAGGCTCCTTGTCCCTCGTGAGGAGGAAAGGGTCCGACGCTCGTGGCTGTGGTGAGGGACGAGCTCAGCACGCGGCCATCTGTCTTTCAGAAGGAAGGCACGGAGAGTGGCTGTCTCCCACTCACAGTGGCTCGACCCCGAACAGTGGAGGAGTGGACGAGCGCCCCCGAGAGGCCATCAGAATGCCACGAGAAGCGTGAGTCTCCCCACCATTCCCGCGGTGCGGCCGCCGCCACACTCCGGCATTCACCGTCGCAAGCTAAGAGCCCTGCACTCCGCATTGTGCAGCGCCCAAGAGTGGTCATTCCACCCCTAAGTTAGGCATTGATCCGCCGCTGGCCGTCCGCGTGTCTGCAGCACAAACAGGGAGGCGTTGCGACGACCCCGCTGAGCAGCCCTCCAGCCACTGACTGCAGTTACCCCACAGCATGCGCAAGCACAGCCCGTGACAAAGGAGGGCGGCTGGCACCGAAAGGAGGGTGGCGAGTGTCCCCGTGCTCCCGCTCTGTCTTCAAGACACCGGCGAACGCCCAGGAACCGGACAACTGCATTGGCCCGAAGCAGCGCCCTGAGCAAGCAGTTCGTGCAGGAGCGAGAAGGCAATCCCCTGCCAGCTAAGTGCACACCCAACCAGTGAGGGAGAAAGCAGAGGCTGCAATCGACTGGCAGGAAGCCTGCGCTGGTGTGATCTATGTTGCGGTGGAATCCTGGCAGTAAGCTGCGTCTCCTTCACTGTCAGCACGCTGCACTGAAGATACCCCGACAACGCCGAGCGAACAGGAGAGAGAAAGCGAGCTGCCCAGCGCTGCTCTACAGTGCCCCCCCTTACCTTCATCATATAATCAGGGCAGTACAAAGGTGGGCGTGTGGGCCGTTGACCGGCAGAAGGATGGACCCAACACCAGGGGTCGCCGCAGCATGGCTCCGATGTCAGCAATGGAGGGGGAGAAGCGTGGCAGCCCAGTAGCCAGTGAAGTGAGCTACACCGGAAAGAGCTCCTGCCTGCATCTTCAACCCTGTGCGGCTCGTGTCCAAAGGAGAGAAACGGCTGCAATGAACTGTGATGAACACTCCGAGTACAGGCAGCAGCAAGGCCAACATCCCCACATTGCGAGAAAGAGCAGTACGGCCCGCAGATAAAATGAGTACTGCCGACACCGGCAAAGCAGAAGCGCTGCACCGCTACCTAGTGGCCATCAGTAGTACTCCACACAATAAAGCAAGCACATGAGAGCCCGGCCGGTTGTTACTGAGGGAAGAAACATCCAGCTCTCAAAAGCATAGCTGGGCCAAATCTAGGAGATTGTTGCAGCCACAATCCAGTCAAAGCAAACCAGGCCCCCAGTAAAACCAAAAAAAAGCTGCCAAGTGCCTGAGCAGTAAGTCAGTGCATGAAGTGACACAACATTGCACACAGAATAAAGAAACCAAACGGGAACAGTTAAGCACACTGAAGACCCCACACTATAACCCCACACTGCAGTGTACAGAGTCCTGCAGTGTCAGCAACCACCGCGACCACAGCTCCACCTGGTGGCCCCTACTATAGTACCTCCCACGAGCTACAGCAGAAGCTGTGTAATGAGGTCAGCCGCATGAGTCCCGGGGCTACAAGGAGCACAAGAGAGAGACTGTTAACCCCGCAGAGAGTTTGCAAGAAGCCCAAACCCGCACCACCAAGTAAAGACCAGTAAGAACGGCATGACCAAAGGCCCACAGCAGCACAGCCTGAGCACGCAACGCCCAGGGCGAGGAAAGTATGCGCGCCAACAGAAGAGAGCATACAACCCCACCTCTACTAACAGGTGAAAACAGGGACATCTACAGCTCTGCACCGCCCTCTCTCAATGGAAACTGAGGCTGCAAAACACAGCCAGTACCAGAACTGACTGCACCCAGCTGCCCTGCAAGAGAAGGGCACATGAGAGGTCTACAGTGTCTCTGTCCCTATGCAGCAAGCCCAATGTGCCAAATGAATGCACGCACGAGAAGCCCACACCTAGCAAAGAGATGCCAAGGGCCCAGGACTACCCCAGCACAGGAACGTGCCAGGAAGCAAAGGACAGCAAAGCCCAGTAAGACGCCGAACCCCAAATGACGCACACAAAGATGGACAGGGTGCATGGTGCGCAACCCCAACGGGCTGCCTAGACTTTCAAAGGAGAAAAGACTATGGAACATCACCAAGGGCCACCAGAAAAGCTTCTCCAGCCCAGGCAAGCGCAGTCCAAGCTCAAGCAACAACGCCAAAGACAACCCCCACTAGCAAGAAGTGGACGACCAGCTAAGACAGCAACGTCTCCAGGGAACTGCCCCCAGCAACAGCGCAAGAAAGACTGGTGCAGCACACGCACCACACGTGGCTGCCCAACGCCACCGCCGGTGAAGAGGTTGCATCACCCGCTCCTACTGGTGAACAGGCACAACCGCAAGCCACACCACAGACACCCCAAGTGCCAGAAGAGAGCGTCCAGGAACAAGAAAGAGCACGCAAAGTCAGAGGCGCGCAGAAGGCTGCGCCAGTGAACCTGGCAGCATGGGCAAGCGCCTGAGAGAGTGACATCTCCACAAGGAAGCACTGCTGAACGCAGGTAGGAGAGCACCCACATCTCCACCGCCCCAGCGAAGCCCCGCAGTGGGCCGAAGACCACACACAGTGCCCTCCCTCACACTGCCTCAAGACAGAGTCAGCCGCGACCCAAGACAGGCAAGAGAGGAGTCGCACACCCCACGTGGAAAGCCGCCACAGCTACATGCGCTCCAACAACCAGCGACACGCGATCGGACATCACGTCGGCCAGCAAGCAAGGAGCGCGCCAGAGCAAAGGCAGAAGCTGGCGCCATGACAGCGCTGCCTCGAGGTCCAAGCGCAATGCCCTCGAAGAAAGAAGAGAGTGACAGCCCTGTCACCTCGGAAACCGGATGAACACAGGGGTGCTGAACAGACCAACAAAGGGAGAAGACCAAGGACTCGCCCAGCAAGCCAAGAGCACACCCTGATACACCAGACAGCCATCAAGGCGGACCGACGTCCCTGGATACAGCACCACGGGTGAACCGAACATAAGCCGCAGCAAGCGCAAACTGCGTCTCATCCCTACGCTTCCACAGGCAACCGTCCATCCCCAAGCGTCGGCAGTCTAATTCAAGTGGCATCCCTGCTCCTGTCCGCAGATGCCACGGGTGAAGATCAGCACTGAGTGTCCGTCCTCACACCGCCTCAAGATGGAGTCGGCAGTGGCCCCAAGCCAGGCAAGAGAGGATCCACACACTCTACGTGTCAAGCCGCCACAGGCACTCAACCTCAGCAAGGCGGAGACACATGGCTGCCAAATTCCTCCTGACATCCAACTCACCATCACCTGTCATTCCGACTCATCATTTGGCTGGAAACCGCCATCACGCCAGCCATCAACACACGCATCAAACACCTCTACCAGAGTACCGATGGACTTGAGTCCTACACCGTTGCCACATCAGCCAACTAAAGAAATCAGAAGCTACCTGTAAACCTGGCCTACACCGGAAACGCAGCAGCGAGAGCAAGTCTTAGCCAAGACCCACCCACCCGTGAGGGTTGTGCCTGCGACTATGTAACGGCTCCTCGGCGGTCCTGCAGCTGCCCCCAGTCAGCACACAAGCGGCCCCAGCGCAGCCCTCCTGCAGTCCCACAGCAACCCCGACAACAGGCCTCCCCAGGCTGGAGTGCGAGAAGAGACATTGCCCCACCCACAAGTTGTCGGTTACAGCCAAGCGGTTCAACAGAAGCAATTGATCAAGCAACACTTCTGTGAACTCTCACCTGGGAATTCATCCATGTACATGATGCAACCCACTATAAAGAACCGTTAGAACTCACCACAGACCATCACCGACGTCAGCAAGGTGGGAGCCATGCAAGACCGCAAGACGTGTCATCATCAGTGAACTGACTGTATGCAGCGGACGTCTCCAAGCCAGCGGTCGTGTCCTGAACCCCTCAGGTTAAACTACGGGTGCTCACGGAGAAGATCCTGCTGCAAGCAAAGTCACCAGCTCATGTCTGACGTCATCCTGCCACCTGACATAGAAGACTGATGGACCCTGTGGTATTTAGTTAGCCGTTTGTTTTGTCCCCACAGGTTGGACTAACATTTTGTTTGTTCTTCAATAAAGTTGTGGAGGAATGTAGGGTTTCCTGCGGGACACGTTCTAGTGTCCCACTGGAAGCTGTACTCCCAGCCACTCCCCTGAGGGCTGGACACACTACACCCACACACCCATCCATCAAGGGTGTCACGAGTGATGTGGCCCCACCAATAAAAGGGCCCGGGTGCACGTGCTCGTGGCCAGTTACTGTACCATGCCCCAGTGTCTATGTCCTTTATTTCACATCATGCGGGCCTAAGGCCTGACACCACACCTGTGAGACCTGATCCTCTTTACAAGACAGCCATTTCAGATGCTCCCCCTCCAATGACGTCACCATTTATCTGCCCTAGGTATTCCGTGAAGATCTGTTAATATACCCAGGGCTGCCTGTCAACTTTAATGCAGAACTGCGCTGTGTGACCTTTCGCTCCCCGAGCAGAAAACCTGGACAGAGAATTTAATGAGGTGTTTGATTACATGCTGTCTGCGCGCGCCCCCCAGAGCCCTGCGCAGCGCTCCAGTGCCCTGCCGGATCAATGCACTCTTTATCCATGCAGCTTCTGTCTGCAGTTGCTGCAGTATTATTTTATTCCAGACCTGTGTGTGTCTAGCTATCTTTAATTGTATTGTCCTGGGAGCTTTTAGCCTTACACAGAGATATTCGTCAATACTGCTTTGCAACAGCAAAGGCGACAGAGAGGGCTGCATTGAGCCACCGCTGTATTTTCCAGGAAAGCAGTGCTTCCTTTTTAGGTAGCACTTTGTGTCACAGTGTGTTAGGCTTTCTCTAAAAATGTCAGGGCCGAGGGGATCCCATGGCCGCTTCTGCTCTCCCCAAGGGATTGTAGTGAAAGTTCAGCAATGTAGGACCCCCTGCGGATTTAGCACCTACCTCCAGAATTTGGACAATTTTCCATTATAAAGAACTCTAAATCAGGCTGTGCTTTGCAGCTTCTCCCTCTGAAGGGTTGCATCTGGGATGCTTCCGAGCACAGTCTTTTGCATGGATATGCTTGACGGTGTGGAAGAGAGAGCTGCTCTTACTTTATGCCGTTTCCATCTCTAGGCGCTCTGCTGCCACATGCCTGCCCACTGCTGCAGGTATGGGCTTGGAATCAGAAGACCCATTGGGTTCCCCATGAGAGGACATCATTGGACAGTCTGCGTGGGTAGGCAGGCCTGCTGTTTCACATGAATGGACCAGACATAAATGCAAACCAACACAAGAAATGCCCAAACTGGAATCTGCCAAAGCTGCTGCACTCTCTTCTCCTCAACATTGTATGAATCACTTGGCCTTCTTCTGGGAAAGATCGTGAAGATACAGGACGACAGCTGAGAAAGCCACAAACAATCTTCGGTGGGATTACTTCCCCAAAACCCAGACATCCGTGGTGACTTGCAAACTAGTAAGACTCCTTTAAGGATTCCATGCAGAGGACAAGTTAACAACATCCAACCTGCTGACTAACCCATGCCTGGCAACCATAGCGGAAGACCACACCGATCTCCCGGCCTCGCTTATTGTGAAGCTAAGAAACACCTCCTCTCAGTGGGAGTCAGCCCTGATGTTACTTAAGAAAGTAATGATAACCGCACTGTTGAAAAGCCAGGAGCACACGCTGACAAAATTGGGAACTACAGCCCGAGATCCAGGCTCCACACTCTAAGCAGGATCGCCAATGGTGATGTTATATGTCTCCTCCAAGACCATATTGAGTCGTAGACCATATTGAGTCGTGCAACATCTCCATTACCGTCAACTGGACTACAGACTACTCCAGGGCTGTCAACTCACTCTATCAGAGATCAGAGTAAATTTCCCCTCATCGCTAGACTGTTGTACTAAATAAACATCAGGAAACAATTATGAAGGTGACACTGGTTTATTTACCACAGATAGCCCTGTGCAGCAACCAGGAACCGACTGTGATGGAACTTCGAGGTAAATCAATAATATACATTTCAAATAGAATGTTGGAAGCAGGGACCCAACTCATACATGACAACATTATCCATCTCCATCATCAACATAGAATCTGGTGAGCAAGCACCGGGATCTCTGTCTGCCTTCCTTATTGTCAGACCAGAGGCAACAACATAGAATTGGTTACATAAAGTCTTGAAGTGTCCTCCAAATCACCTAAACTCTTCAGCCTCAGTTTGTGACACTTAAGAGGACATTATTGCACAACACTAGCTGCAATTCCAAAATGTATCTTGATTGCATGAATAATCCAGTTGCGGATGGGACACATAAAAGAATAGCAAAGGTAAATCCCTAGCTGAATAAGGCACATCAGCTATTAGATGAGATATAACCTTTGCCATAACGCTGCCACAACCAAGAGTCTGATGTTTGGTAGCCCATCCGCAACCCACCTACAAAGTAGAATCCTCTTAGCTTCTAGTAGAGAAGGTGCAAACATGGCAGTCTAGTTTGATCCAGACCTCTCTCTTACTAACGACACAGACACCTGTCACTAAGTAAAATCAACTTTCATCTGAAGCTGCCGTAGAGAGCCCTTTCACTCCACCAGACATAGCACTCAATTCTACTCATAAGGGATCTGGTATCATATTGACTGCTTTAGTTTGGACAGGAGATCAAGGAACTCCAGAGGATCCAATCCAGGCTGCCAGTCTTTGCTGTAAGTCGAAGCAGTTGTGCCACATAACCTCACTGGTCTCTAGATTAAGGAAGACTAAAGGTCAAACTCCAATATATGATAAACATTGTAGGGAAGAAGCTTTGAAAACCTGCAGAACTTTGTTTACCAATATCTATCTCTGGTCTTCTATTCTAGACTCAACTATGTGTTAGTAGGTGGGACAATCACAAATTCCCGCCTACAAACTTCAAGGCTAGTGGTACAACTCCAGAGGAATCAGTAAACATGCCTGTTGTGTATACTCCTTCCCACCACAATAATCTCTGTAGATAAAACTAAGGTTCAAAAGCTTTAAGGAAACAGGGAAATGTGTGGACAAAACTGAAGCCACACTTTGGTTCAACTATACAGGATAAATGTCATCTGCTCCTCCACCCCGCCTTTAAGAGGAGCACACCCAGGCTTTCTAAAAGCCAGAGTGGCCAGCCCATTCCACATCCTGGGCACATCCCAATGACCCTTCAAAAAGAATATCAGTGCTTATCAGGCATGAAATTTTACAAGAAGATTCTCACCTACTTAACCTGTAAAACAACAAACCTTTTACCATCATGTTCCACATACATGCAATTTGACTGGATTCCAACAGGTGTCACAAGTTCCTTTGCAATCATCTCATGTTTTTTGTTCAGTGGTTCCATTTTCCTGACATTGCGGCACGGTGTAAGTCCAGGAAGAGGAGAAGTTGCTATTCCCATAGCAACACTGCCTTTTTACGGATGGACTCTTATGGATTTTTCTCTCTCCGTCACATTGAATTCTCAGACAACATCACTGGCCCACCTGTGTCTCCACTGACCATCTCTGTATATTTCAGACTAATCAATCCAGGCACAACTGCAGACAGGGCAGATCATAAAGACTTAAATGGAACCTCTGCAGGTACCCAGAGAACTCGCAGTCAAGATCGTCCACCATCTCCATTTTATCATTAAGCATTTTCTTTGCCTCCCCTAGACTTAATCTGAGGGTCTGGATATCTTTTAACTCTTCCTTAGTGTCTAATGACCCTCCTTCCAGCGCCTTCATTTTTCCTTCTGTAATTTCCACAGAATACTCTGCAGCTAAGAGTCTGCCCGCCATACTTTCCAGTTCCTCCTCTACACTCTTCACTCCATTGGCCCCAGTGAATATGTTATCACTCATATCTCTGTAGAGGGCATTTATAGAGGAACACAGGGTCTGCCTTGCTTCTTGGTAAATGCACATGCTCTCCAGTTACTGCCAGCTTTCTGAGATCCACCATGGGATATTGTGAGACCGGCCTCGTGGCGTGGGCCCTCCCGACCAGCAAGCCACCCTGCAACCGCATCGATCCTCAATATCACAGACTTCCGGCCACCATGGCCCAACATCCCGATGGCCGGCCAGACCCCCAACACGCATGCCCGAGGGAGAGTGAAACCCCCCAAGCCATACTAAGAGGCGCCGACCCTATCACACCTCTGGTCTCTTCCCCGAGGGAGGTTTCGATCGGCCACCAGGCCCCCGGTGAGCGGCCGCCTCGCCTGCTGGGTGTCTGGAGTCCCTCCCGGACCCACCTGAACAGATCAAAGGGCCGAGCGACAGGAAGCCCCGACACACCGCCCCCAGGCACCAAGACCCCTCTCGGCGAGGACTCCGGACTTCAAAGAGGAGGGGAAGTATAACAAGGGGTGCGGAAGGGACGGGAGGCAGAGAAGACCTGGACTGACGAGAGCCTGCTGACCTGGTCGCGGCTCGATCGCTCCCCGAACCGAAGAACGCTACCCGAACTCTGAACCATCTGAGCCCTGCTGACGCCGTCGCGGCTCCCCGAACCCTGAACCATCTGAGCCCTGCTGACGCTGTCGCGGCACCCTCTTCATTCCGAGAGGACCAGTTGGAATCTTATACGCACCGAGAACTGAAACAATTTTGCAAAGACCTTGGAATCGCTACCACCGGATTAAGCACGAAAGAGGACTTCCAGGGAGCATTAAAAACCTGGGTCGAGGCAGGAGCTCCCCGGACACAAACAGAAGGAGAGTTGCCAAACGAACCACAAAGCACCCCGGGGAGGAACGGCGCCCCCGAGGGGGGCCTATCCCCAGAGGAACTAGCGGACCGAGAAAGGGGTCGCCACCACGAACTAGAGCTAGCAAAGTTAAAAATCGAGGGTGAGCTGAAACTGGCCGAAAAGAAACTGGCGGTAGAACAATTACGCCTACAAAGAGAACTCGAGGAAAAGAAACGACAGAGAAAGTACGAAGAAAGAAAACTCCAACTGGAGCACGAACGCAGCCTGAAGGAGATCGAGCTCAAGGCTAAGAATGCGGAGGCCGGACCCTCGGGAACTCAACCCCTCTCCTCCGTCGTGGAACCAAAGGTCCACATCCCCAAGGATGTGGTGAAGGAATACTATAAGAACGACGACATCCAGCAATGATTCAAGGCCTACGAAGTCGCCATGACCTCCCACCGAGTCCCGCAGAAAGACTGGGGGGCTGGGCTGTGGGGCCGGTTCCTGAGCGAGGGGAGGGATACCCTGCTGGACCTGCCCTCCACGGTGCTGAACTCCTACAGCCACATGAAGGAGGCCCTAGTAGCCAGATATGGGCTCACCCCCGAAATGTACCGGCAACGATTTAGAGACTGCAAGAAGATACCCGGTACCACATGGGTGGAGTACATGAACTTTTACAGCCGGGCCTTGGACGGGTGGATCAAGGGCAGCAAGGTCTCCACCTTTGAGGAGCTGTTCAATCTAATCGCGTGGGAACACTTGTCCGCCAATTGCTTTGTGGAGTTACGCAAGCACCTCCTGGACAGCAAACTCACGAACCCTCGGAAACTGGCCAGCGAGGCTGACCGATGGGTGAACACCCGGGCCTCCCGGTGTCCCGTGGGAGACTACGGTCGCCACAGTCAGGGACCCCCCCGCCAGAGGGGCGGAGGGAATCAAGGCCGGCCAAGAGAACTCCTGGGGGGATCCCAGCACAGTCCCCCCAGAGGACAACCTCTGCCCTTTCCAGCCCCACCTCCAGCCGGCACCGGGCCACCGGGGAGGTCGGGGCCCCGAGTGAGGATCACCTGTTTTCGCTGCCAACAGCCCGGACACTATGCCAGTGACCCTCAATGTCCCATGTACCAACGACCCGCCCAGACAACCCCGCCGGCTCGGCAAATGGCCTCCGTAGCCCTGGGGGAGGAGATGGAAGACTCCGAAGAATGGGAACCAGCCGCCATGGCCTTGGTCTCCCTAGGGGACCGAGAGATGGTCCCCGGAACATCCCTGCCCGCCAACCCGAAGAAGTACCGACAGCAGGTGACGGTCAACGGTCACCGCGTCGAGGGCCTCCGGGATACGGGGGCGAGTGTCACGGCGGTTCACTGTCACCTGGTCTCCAAAGATCAGATCCTGCCCGACGCCTTTTGTCCAGTCAGATCGTCAGACAATTCCGAGAGCCTCTGCCGGATGGCCCTGGTACCCTTCGAATGGGGGGGAGTCACCGGCAAGTTGAAGGTGGCAGTCCGAACCTCCCAGCCCGTAGACTGCCTCCTGGGCAACGACCTTGAGAATTCCCCGTGGGGACAAGTGGAACGAAGAGCCCATCTCGAGATGATGGGCCTACCTGAATGGGTATGCGCCACCACGCGCTCGATGACTCTCAGATTGCCTTCCTCCGAGGGAGGTGATGCCATTCCGCTGAACACCGCCACCATCCCCGAGGTCCGGGATGCACCACCCGAGCTCGACGACCCCCTTCCGGAAGAAGCGACCATTCCCGACGAGGGGCCCATGCCTCCAGATCCCGAACCCCTGACCGAGCTCGGGGACCTGCCAGAAATGGCCCAGTGGCACTGCGAGGGAGGCCCCTCCCGAGAAGAATTCTGGCAAGAACAATCCACCTGCCCTTCTCTCATTGGACCCCGACAGCAGGCCGAGGCCCAAGCCGCAGGCGACCGGACCGGAACCCACTGGGTATACTGGGAAAACGGCCTCCTGTACAGCGAACAAAAGTCGGCCGAGTTGGGATCGGCCCGAGTACTGGTGGTACCCCTGCGCTTCCGAAATCTCCTCCTGGGCCTGGCCCATGATGTACCCTTGGCCGGACACTTAGGCCAAGATAAGACCTACCAGCGACTCGTCGCCCACTTATATTGGCCCAAGATGCGAGCGAATGTGGAGGCCCACTGCAAGTCCTGCCTCACGTGCCAGGCCAGCGGAAAGAGTGGGGGGAAGCGCAAGGCTCCGCTACAACCCTTCCCCGTCGTCAGTACCCCTTTTGAGCGGGTAGGCATCGACATCGTGGGACCACTGGACCCCAAGACTGCCCAGGGCCACCGGTTCATCCTCGTCCTGGTGGACCATGCCACCCGCTACCCCGAAGCCATTCCCCTCCGCACTGTGACGGCCCCCGTGGTAGGCCGGGCCTTGATGGGGATCTTCTCCCGCGTGGGGTTCCCTCGCGAAGTCGTGAGTGATCGGGGCACAAACTTTATCTCCAAATACATGAGGTCCCTATGGCAGCAGTGCGGAGTATCGTACAAGTTCACCACCCATACCACCCCCATGGGAATGGCCTAGTCGAGCGATTTAACAGGACACTGAAAGGAATGATCATGGGCCTCGAAGAACCTCTACGCCGGAGATGGGACGTCCTCCTCCCTTGCCTCCTGTTCGCCTACCGAGAGGTTCCACAAAAATCTCTGGGGTTCAGCCCGTTCGAACTGCTATACGGACACCCCGTCCGGGGACCCCTGAGCCTGGTCAAGGAGGGGTGGGAAACGACTCTCCGGGGGACCCCTCCGGATGTGTTCCGATACATCTTGGCGCTCCGCAACCAGACCCGGAAATTCCGAGAACTCGCAGAGGCGAACCTCGAGGCTAGCCAGGAAGAGATGAAGCGCTGGTATGACCAGAATGCTACGCTGGTCGAGTTTCAGCCGGGCCAACAAGTCTGGGTCATGGCCCCGGTGAAACCCTGCGCCCTCCAAGATAAATGGACTGGACCCTTCAAGGTGGTCGAGCGGAAGAGCCAAGTCACCTATCTCGTCGATGTGCAGTCCCCGCGGAACCCCCTCCGGGTCCTCCACGTGAACCGCCTCAAACCCCACTTTGTGAGGACGGAGTTGAGTTTACTCCTGGCCACCGACGATGGGGCCGAAGAAGACACCGAGCCCCTTCCAGACCCCCTGGGGGCGAAAGAGACCGATGGTTCCGTGGAGGGGGTGAGACTGTCAACCGCCCTCACAGTCCAACAGTCTGATGACTGCCGCCAGCTACTAAGGCAGTTCGCGGACCTCTTCTCCCTAACCCCTGGGGTCACCGACTGGTGTGTCCACGACGTGAACACCGGCGACAGCCCGCCAGTGAGACACCGGGCCTACCGGGTCCCTGATCGGGTCCGAACCTGCATCCAGACCGAGGTAGCGAAGATGTTGGCCCTCGGGGTGATTGAACCCTCCGACAGCCCCTGGGCCAGCCCGGTAGTCCTGGTTCCGAAAGCGGCTGCCCCTGGTGTCGCCCCCGAGCTGAGGTTTTGCGTGGACTACCGAGGACTCAATGCGGTCACCCGAGCGGACGCTCACCCTATCCCCCGCGCAGACGAGCTCATCGACCGCCTCGGGGTCGCTCGCTACCTCAGCACCTTCGACCTAACTTGTGGATACTGGCAGATTGCCCTCACCGAGGGAGCCAAGGAGCGCTCCGCCTTCTCCACCCCGGATGGGCACTACCGCTTTAGGGTGATGCCGTTTGGAATGAAGAATGCCCCGGCCACCTTCCAGCGGCTGGTGAACAGGGTCCTGTCCGGATTAGGGGGGTTCAGCGCAGCGTACCTCGACGATATAGCGGTATTCAGCTCCCAGTGGACCGAGCACCTCCAGCACCTCCGACAAGTCCTGCTGGCTCTGCGCCAGGCCGGCCTCATCATCAAAGCCAGCAAATGTCAAATTGGGCAAGGCTCCGTAACCTATCTGGGGCACCAGGTGGGAAGCGGACAGGTCGCCCCCCTCCAGCCAAAGATCGACGCCATCTTGTTCTGGGAACCCCCAACGACCCAAACGGAAGTCCGGGCCTTCCTGGGCCTCACCGGTTACTACCGGAGGTTTATTAAGAACTATGGCAGCATCGCAGGCCCCCTCACAGAGCTAACCTCCAAAAAACACCCCAAGAAAGTACAATGGACTCCCCCATGCCAGAAAGCGTTTGATGCCTTAAAAGCCGCTATATGTACTGCTCCGGTGCTTAAAGCCCCCGACTACGCCCAGGAGTTTGTGGTCCAGACGGACGCCTCGGAACACAGCATCGGGGCAGTCCT
Organism: Triturus cristatus; assembly: GCF_964204655.1. Taxonomy (NCBI): domain Eukaryota; kingdom Metazoa; phylum Chordata; class Amphibia; order Caudata; family Salamandridae; genus Triturus; species Triturus cristatus. The sequence goes on along the minus strand of NC_140589.1, from coordinate 1,804,224,679 downwards.
CTCACAGTTCAACGACAAAGGCATAGATCAGCCCATAGCCTTCATCAGCCGAAGGCTGCTGCCCCGAGAACAGCGGTGGAGCACAATTGAAAGAGAGACCTTCGCAGTAGTCTGGGCCCTCAAAAAGCTACGGCCCTACCTGTTCGGAACACACTTCCGAGTGCAAACAGATCACCGACCCTTGCGGTGGTTGATGCAGATGCGAGGGGAAAACCCCAAGCTGCTACGCTGGTCCATCTCCCTCCAGGGGATGGATTTCACTATGTAACATCGCCCCGGGACGGACCACGCCAACGCGGACGGTCTGTCCCGATTCTTCCGCTTCAGCGAGGAGAACCCCCAAGTGGATGGGTAGTTCTCCCTGCCTTTCAGCTGGGGGGGGGCGCGTGTGAGACCGGCATCGTGGCGTGGGCCCTCCCGACCAGCAAGCCACCCTGCAACCGCATCGATCCTCAATATCACAGACTTCCGGCCACCATGGCCCAACATCCCGATGGCCGGCCAGACCCCCAACACGCATGCCCGGCGGAGGGAGAGTGAAACCCCCCAAGCTAGACCGAGAGGCGCCGACCCTATCACACCTCTGGTCTCTTCCCCGAGGGAGATTTCGATCGGCCACCAGGCCCCCGGTGAGCGGCCGCCTCGCCTGCTGGGTGTCTGGAGTCCCTCCCGGACCCACCTGAACAGATCAAAGGGCCGAGCGACAGGAAGCCCCGACACACCGCCCCCAGGCACTAAGACCCCTCTCGGCGAGGACTCCGGACTTCAAAGAGGAGGGGAAGTATAACAAGGGGTGCGGAAGGGACGGGAGGCAGAGAAGACCTGGACTGACGAGAGCCTGCTGACCTGGTCACGGCTCGATCGCTCCCCGAACCGAAGAACGCTACCCGAACTCTGAACCATCTGAGCCCTGCTGACGCCGTCGCGGCTCCCCGAACCCTGAACCATCTGAGCCCTGCTGACGCTGTCGCGGCTCCCCGAACTCTGAACCATCTGAGCCCTGCTGACGCTGTCGCGGCTCCCCGAACTCTGAACCATCTGAGCCCCGCTGACGCTGTCGCGGCTCCCCGAATCCTGGAACCATCTGAGCCCTGCTGACGCTGTCACGGCTCCCCGAACTCTGAACCATCTGAGCCCTGCTGACGCCGTCGCGGCTCCCTGAACTACGAACCTCCTGTGCCTGCTGAGTGACTCGCGGCACCCTCTTCCAAGAGAATCGGCAGAGATTGCCGAGAGAAGCAACATCCCCTCAGCTCGAGGATTGAGAGCTGTGCGCAGGATACTCCGCAGAGACACTGACTCAAAGACTGTCCCGCTACCCCCATACCCCCATCACGAGATCGCCACTGATTGTGGCGCTGTACCTGCATTTCGGATCATAAAGGTCCCTTACAACTAACGATAAAGTATATTGTCTTACGAAGAACTACTGTGCGGTGTCCCTCTGTCAGAAGAGAGTAAGCGCAGCGTGTGCGATCCTAGGTACGAGACCCTTCCAGGAAGGGCCTCCCCACTCTTGCTCGGCCTAACTCTGGGAGAGGTGGGTCCCCGGGTGGTCAGGAACGCATTCCGCAGCCTCCCCGGTGAACGCCTTCCAACAGACATGAAAAAGTCTTTATTCATCCTCATCCCTGCCTTAAAAGGGCCTTATTTGTTGCGAATTCAAGAACTGCAATATTCAGACTAGGCCAATCAAAGAAGCCACTCAGTTTTAAAACTCTGTAGACCCGCAGAATGCTACAGAGGTTCATTACATACCCCCATCAGAATGGAACCCCTCCCTCTATGCAAGACGTTAATAGCAGTTGAGGCTCCCCACCCCTGATGTCCTGAGAGCAGGCATATGGTATACTCCTCTAGATCACTCCCAGGCTGATCGGAGTCCTACAGGGATGTCAGATCATGGCTCTGTTTCATCATAATTCCTCTGTATGGCAATGCCACACAGGCGACTTGATCTCACCGCTGAAATGCTGCCCCATGTGGCCCTGTGTCTGACCTAGCCAGTCAAGTTGGGCTGCCACCATCATGGCGTCCCAACGTGTGCCAATACACCTGTGCCTGCAGATCGTACCACCACCGTTGAAAAGCTGTGGTCAAACCCTGCAGAGCTGCTCTATAATTCCCATGAAGGGCACCAACAGCGGCGATCTCTCTGCATCCCAAGTCACACGTGTGGGCCAGTAATTGAGAATGTCTCTGGAGCTCTGTAGACTCGCGAACATCTTGTATCCCGGTCCGGTCAGCACAGTCCCTCCAGTCCCATATCCTAAACTACATCTCAAAGCCAACTTCAAGCATAAGAAACATGGAGATGGAGGAAGATCAGTCAAAGTGAGGCGGCCCTATGACATTAAGTCCATCCATGAGAGCCATCCCCAAACTCTTATGAAAGTATGACACCCATAGGTATGTCGCAGTATTGCGGTCAGTATATCAGGCCACAGAAATACTGCATCTAAAGTGTAGAATACCAAAACATCTTCAAGTTAAGGAGATATGGAGAAGTATAGATCCTTGGCCGCTTTGGAGTGATAACTTAGGTGAAGTGAACTACTGCAAATTCCTTCATCCTATTAGTATGACCACTTACATGTAGCACACTGAAATGCATTTTCTGCATGCTTTCTCTCCAGAATAATCACATGTATGTAAAACTGCAGTGTAGCGTCCATCTCTTCACTCTTTACTGTCATTGGTAGAGCGTCAAATATTTAGCACTGCAGTTCAGCCAATGAATGCCCAATCATTGCTCCAGCTCTCTCTGGTACAGTCACTTATACGCCGTATTTACTTCTTGAGCATAATCATATTTTCATATAAAAAAAATACATCGGTATTTATGATGATGACAATTTGACTTTTTTTGTTTTGCTCTTTTCAAGTGAATTACTTTGTTCATATTTCACTAAAGTTTGTGTTGCAACAATACCGATGAATTAAGGAAATATGGAAATGGTGGCTACGAACTAAAGAAACTCCTAAACCTTTTCTGTGATCTAAAGTCTGCACAAATATGTGCCTGGAGAAACGTGGTGCATGTTTCTAAAGAACGAGGCATGACTGTGCGCCGTGCACCAGGCTGCGATTGTCTTCTTGGAAAGAAGATGACATCCAAAGTGCAAATCCTTGTAGTCTGTTAGGGCTTCATTGTGCAGTTATTTGTAACATACCTGGATGTGAATTCAAAACTCCACCTCTCCTAGCATAATAGTTTATTTACTGCCACCAAGGGACAGTCTAGGTGGCAGGATCTTTGCCATGAGCTTCTTGGGTGGTGGATGCAGACCGAGCACTTTGAACAATGTGACAGACTTCATCACTACTAAAATCAATGCACAGGAAGGTGGTTCTCTAATCACCATATGCAGTGCCATGGGAAGAGCGCCATAGCGCCTAATGCAAAGAAGGAAAATTGACTGCCCCACAATATGGGTGAGAAGTACAAAACGGTTGTAACTGCGGTACAGTGAGCCTCTCCCACACTTAGGGGTCTCTTAGGATGGCGGTCGGAAAATCACTCCGACCGCCATGGTAGCGGGAAAAGACCGCCCACCAGGACCGCGGCATAACCACCAGTCCAATTAGTATGCTCCGCAGTCGAAATCCGACCGCGGCGGTACAATCGCGGTCTTTAACATTGCGACAGTTGCTGCTGCCAGCAGCACCGCCGCAATGTCAAAAGGAGCATGTCCTGCATATCCCTGCACTGCGTGACAGGCACTGCACAGTGCCTGCCACCTGGTACAGGGACATGTAGGGGGGACCCATGTACCCCTCCCAGTGCACCCACACCCCCCCAACACAATGGGGGCCCGCAATGGGCCGCTGGAGGCATTCTCCGCATGGCAGTTCCACCGCAGCAGAAAGGCTGGCTACCGCCGGCATCATAATCATGCCGGCGGAGCCTGGCCCTGCACCGGCCCCATTTTAGCAGTCCAGCTACGCCCACCAGGCATACGTGCGGACTGCTACCGGCAGAAAAGTGGCGGGTGGACTTTCTCACCGCCGCGGTCATCACCACCATGCTAATGTGACCGGCGGTTTTCCATCCGCCATCCTAATAGACACCTTATTCCCTGGTTCCACTGCATCTGCTGCACTATTGGTAGCTCTGCCCCTGTATTTATGACAAAGACAAAAAGTACAAGTTTGTTAAAATGCAATGTAGAACTGAACATCATAAAAAAAACATAACGAAAAATATTTTGGGGGGATGCGATAAAAATAAAATAATTTATGGATGGGGTAAAACACGAAGATCACCCTCCCCGTGCAAGCCAGCCGCCTGAATCAGGCAGGGAAAAGTTGTCAGTCTCCTACAGGCAGTGAAGCAAAAGGAACCAATAGGCTTGCGGGCAACGAACCCAGAGGGCATGGAGCCAGGGTCCTAAGTAGCGTGTAATAAGTAGGGAGAACATAGGAAAGAAGTCTTACAATAGGATGTTAGCAAACGTTTGTACTGTGGATCGGAAAGGAAAAAGGAAGCCAAAGGAAATGAGCACTCGTCCCACAAGATTAATACAGGATGACAAAAGTTTTACAGATGGATATGGAGAAGCAATCATATGTTTGAGGAGAAGAAATTCAGGCTGCGTGTTTTGCTATTCTTATTGAATTAACTGTCTATCAACAAATGACAAGCTATGGCTATTAAATATTTTCCACCTGGTCTATGCCATATTTTTACATCTGGCCCATTCTTGTGTTGTACCTCTTTGGCCGTTATTATTTTTAATACAGGTATTAAATTATTCATTTAAATTTTGGTGTTGTTAAATAATCTTTATAACCATGATTGAATTTTTTTATTTTTTACATTTTGTTTAATTTAGGTTATCAAACTCAAACCACGCACAAAACTTGTAAAGCTCGGACTGGAATCCAGTGGAGAGCCCTGACCGCGGCTCCCAAAGGGAACAGCGTCATTTGCCCCACTCGCAGTGTCTCCATGGGGCCCCCGAGTGGATGGAATGTATTGTGATTTCACAGGAACGCAGCCATTTTGTAAAGCAAGAGTGTTCAGATGATGGTGTGAAGGCTAGATCAATCTCACGGGGAGGTGTCCCAGTCGATGCATTTGGAGATTTGAGACAATATTTAATTGTGAGTTAATGTACAGCAGAAGCCCACAACCACTAACATTTAAAAAAGTAATGGTTACACACAATTCTCCCCCCCAAATTTTTTTGAATCCGTTTGAGACATGTATCATACTAGAATATTAATCTTTTGATGGTCATAAATATACTCTTAGCAGGAACTAAATTATATTGTTGCAGTAAGGGAAGTCCGAACACCAAGATGGACAACCTCAGTTCTCTTGAAAACTCTGGAGCTATGTCCATGTAAACAAAAAAATGTATCTTCTATATTCTACAACACTCCATCATGCCCAGCTTCCCATGTATTGTACTTATCATATGTGACTTCTGTTTACTTTGACCTTCAGTACCAGCACACTGGACACCCTTGCTTAAAAGATATATGCACTTGTTGTTTTCTTGAAGTTTGTTAAGACCAATATTTTGCTGTTTGCCAGAATGTAGGATGCTTACTACTTTGATACGGTTCACACACTTAGAGTAAGATGTTTGTGGCTGAAAGTCCACGCAAGTTCTGTTACTCAAAACCTGAAAATCCTGAGCTTTCCAGTTGTCCTAGAAATTGTTCATATTTGGTGCATATTTTGAAATGGTTCTAGCTCTTTTTTTAGATGTACTGTGAGCTGCATAGATTATGGACGTATTTTAAACAGGCTTAATTTGTTGACATGGCTTGGTGCACTTCCATCAATATTTACTTCTGGAATACTGTAATAATTTATAGATTGATGATCTTAACTAAACCGTGTCATCATGCATCATAAGCTTCGGCCATTAATCGAACTTTAGGGGCTAGTCTGAAGGAACAGTCGGCTTATCTAGGATGAATTACTACTTTATCCACTGAAAGTACATTTCCCAAGTCAATCTACGGCACTGTCTATGCACAATGCAGGATCTGTTTCATCAGAAGTATAAAGGCATTGCAATCAAACACTTATGGTGTTGTCAAGTCCACTGTTTTTGTTGTTTTGTTGGCCAAGACAAGGAATGTTCTACAATGTTAATGGTTGGTTTACTCAGAACCTAGGGTGGACAGGTATAAGAAACATGCATTTAACTAGAGTTGTAACTTCCTCTTCATGGCGATGTTTAATGCTTTCGCCACCTCAGTTTGTAAGCCTACATGGGCAGGGTATATCATGGCATTATTTGCACACTAAACGTATATTTCCCTGGTAAAGTTTTGCGCACTGTGTTTTTTCAATTCAACAATGGTATTCAAATGGGCTTTTTTGATTTACTAGGAACATTGAGTATCTGCACAGCATTTTATAAGACACATAGCTTAATAGGCAGAGAATATCACAGTATTTTGAGGGTAACCTGAAATTTCAGACAGTTATATAGCCTTTAAAAAAATCACATGATCCACTCAGTGGTACACCTGGAAAGCAACTGGCACTGCTTTCCAGGCACACTGTGGCTGAGTGTTGTAAATTGGGGAAATGCACAAATCTGCACCTTAAGGGATTGTACGTGTAGCAGTGCAAATTCATGATTCACTGCCAATTGGTCCCATTGTCTTTCGTGCATCCAGTGAAGCATAGTTCTAGGCCGGCAGCGATGGCCAGCACAATGACATTATGATGGACATGAACTTTATGTGCCAGTAAAGACAGCATGGGTTATTCTGTTTGACATCGTTGTCAATAACACACAAAGCAAAGCATAGTTTACCCAGATAAATTCAACACAGTATTTACAGAATGAGGCAAGTTGGATATATGCATAAAGTACTGAATAAAAAGTGGAATTAGTTGTCGACTCCGCAATTCTAAGAATGAGAATGACCTAGTCATTGTGACTTAGAAACACCCGGAGAAGTACAAATCACACAATGTGTTCTTTTACGAATGGAGAGAGTCGCACTGTTCATACCATTTTATTAACTAGTATTAAATACTACATCTGGCTTATAATGTAAGCAGACATTTTCACAGAAATGTGCATATATTGCAAAAGTTAAAAAAACACCCAGTACAGGGTTATCAAAGCAGTCTCACCAAAGCCCTGTTAGTTAACCCCTTCCCTGCTCATGACGGAACCACTCCGTTATGAGCCACGGGCGCGCTGTGCTCATGACGGAGTGGTTCCGTCATGCTGCGGCCGTTTGCGGCCGCTCCGCCCATGCGGCACTGATTCCCCGCCTGTGCGGGCGATCAATGCAAGTGGGCGGAGTCGTGACGGAACCACTACGTCATGAGCACAGCTCGCCCGTGACTCATGACGGAGTGGTTCCGTCACGAGCATGGCGGCGCCGCGCTGACCCCGAACCCCCCCCAGCGCCGCGGCGGAATTCGTGCCGCGGCGAAGGGGTTAAAGGCTAGAATTACAGGGCTCATATTCACCTAAAATGCCTGTAGGAGTTGCCTCCTTAATTTTTAGTTAGCATTTGTCTATAACCCACTAATATTAATGCATCTTGCAATAGAGTTGTTCAGGAAACTGAAGAGTCCCGCACAATATCAACATGTTGTCATTGCCAGCAATGAAAAGGGCGGGTGGGAAGCATTCAAGAACATGCCTGGGGGTACTAATATAGCATTAGTACATGCAGAACACTGCATGTGGTCAGCATTTGCAGAACGTTCTCTGTCTTTCTCTGCCAAAATATTGTCCCTCAAAGGCACCATAGCAACAGAGTGCAGTTAAATATATCTTTATTCATTATCACCCTTGGCACAAATAGTAGTGTTACATTTTCTGCTGTAAAGATATGTTTGAAAACTATACATAAAAAACTGAAATTCCTCTCATTGAAACTGATCATTTTGTACAGTTATATACCTTCCCTATTTCTACCCCAGTCTTTCTTTTCTGTTATATTGTGGATGTGTTGTCCTGGTTGAAGAGTGCGTGCTGAGCCGAACTCTACATTTCAGTTAATCCCAATCTAGAAGGGTGATGATCACAACCTAGAAAGAGACTTTGCAATGTACCTAGTGTTGTTCCTATTCAGAAATTAAAGTATTCCATCCACAAACCTTTGTTGATTACATTTAATTTTCAGATCTCTTGAACTTTTTTTAAAATTCTGTATTAACCAGAATGTTGAGGCCATGGATGAAGCTTGAGTGATTGAAGATTGTCCTGGGAAATGTACACACTGTGTTAAAATAACATATGTTATTCAGACTGTAGCTTTGTCATTCATGAAGGTTTTAGAATATTTTCTAAATTGAAAACGATTTCTAGATTGGATAGGGATCATATGGAATCTCCAAATGAAGACTGTTTTTCGGAGAAATTAAGTGAATGAGCACATGATTGATACTTCAGAAGGTGATTGGCAGATTACTAATTACAATTAAATTAGTTTAAAAAAAGAACAAGTTAAATCTGGAGAGACTTTCCTGTAACCACTTTGATTTCTTAAACAACATGTGCTGTTATTAAAAATGAAAAGAGCAAACATGGTTGTGATACCAACTCAATACAGTCTCACAATGCCACTAAACACATCACTAAAATTAAAATTAAGCTGATGAAAACTACGAATGGTGGAGGTTAGTAATTTTAAATGTGATCGTTTCGAATAAATGGAACATTCTGGAAAATGGAATAATTCTGTGTTTTGGTCTCAAAGAGATAGGTGGACTAATGGAAGAACTTGTTGTATTGATATAGAAAAGTGGAGGATGGTACCTGTCGAATAAGATATACCCCTGTCCCTCAGCTATAGAACTCACAATAAGGACTGCAATAAAATATATTGAATAACATCGATGCCCTGGGACCTTGTAATGCATGACATACAGCAGCCGCAGACGAGCAGGTATGAGCCGTTGGGTCGGGTGAGGGGGTAGGGGGTTTCAACAGACGACAACGAGGGAAATTAATTATTTGTTTAATTTTCCCTTGTGGTCGTCTGTCGAAGGAAACCCTTGCATGACCATACATGGACGAAACTGAATCAATTGCTATCAAATATATTGTTGTGTTGACCAAGCTGCAATCCTTGGTTTGTGGGTCGATCTGGACCGACAGTGACACACTTTGCCCATTTCACACTGTCCTTCCCTCAATATATCTTGGGTTCACACACTTTGGGAAGTGTTCCTTTTCAGAGGTATTTTATAATTATAAAGTGTTGTTTTTAGGAGTGTTATTTTCGAAGTTTTGAGGCAATACCTAAGTTTTCACTACAACCCTTTCCTGCTTTTGACCATTTTTCCTTCAGCTCTGTGCAACACAGAAAAGACAGGAAAAATGCAATAATGGACTGAAAATGACTTAAATTGTGCAGTGTCAGATAGGAGCTCTGAGTACTGGTTTCTATAGTGTCCATCTGCTAAAAGCCAAAGAAGTGTTGTCTATAACTCTTTCATCCTGACGCTCATGTATCTCTCATAGATGTGAATGAGCGGAATCCGTCCTCCTTGGAGATAGGTTTAGAACCTCTCTTCATGACATGAAGAATGGCAGATAGGTGTCCCTGTCTGTCTGGGATGCAAAGAGTACTTAAGATTTTTCAATCTGATCAACACATACAAATAGCTCCTTAAATCTGTAATGGGACAACATACAAATTCCAACACTACTTATAAAATTGTTGAAATTGCAGCGGAATTAAGATACAGGTAAATAATTTACTGAGCATCCAATTAGGTCCATTTAAAGAATTTAACTCTTAGGAATGTATTTAGAGTTTGACTGATGGAATACTGTCAAAACGGGATGGAAATCCCATCTGCCTTATTACAAATACCATATGGTATAATGCACTGGTGTCTGTGCCTGTTCTGAAATACCACTGTATCTAGTAATGCACATATGCATTCATAGAAAAGAGTGCAAACATTTTCCGTAAATCACATTCCCAAACAATTCTCGGAGACTTACACTAGAGTAAATGAATCAATCACTTGTAAGATGTATTCATGTTCAGAGTTTCTGGTCACAGTTCATAAGCTGGTGGTGCCCGAATTTTCGAGTTACGTTTTGAATCATATTTTGAAGTAAGTGATTTTGACGAAGAATCTTGCTTGTATTCTGTCATTTTTCTGACATACTTTGTAGACCATAACAACACACAAAGATGATGGACAGAATGCTGAACATTGTCAAATATTCACCCCCCAGTCACAGATCTGGGTTTAATCCATCTTTTTTCTGCTCACCATACCACCCCAGTTTGGACCCAGCCATATGCAAATCAGTCTTCGCCCTGTTACCCGTGGGAACAGTCCAGCCTGAACTGCCAGGCCAGGTCCTCCCTGGACCGGAAACAAGCATCCTAGGATCAGTTTTAGGGTGTGACCAATCATCATCCACGCTAGCTTGAATCCAGCGGCACAGTGAGCACGGACCCACATCTGGGCATACCCTAGCGCACTTAGAGCCACTGTAGCAACACGAAAAGATAATGGCAGAATGCTGAACATTGTCAAACATTCACCCCTGTCACAGATCTTTGTTTAATCCATCATTCTTTTGCTCACTGTGCCACCCCAGTTTAATCCCATCCATATGCAAATCAGTCTTGACCCTGTTCCTCATGGAAACAGTTCAGCCCGAACTGCTTTGTACTTTGTAGACAGGCATGTTAGACATTGTGAACTTTCTCTCTTTGGTTCAAATGTTCCTTTAGCTCCTTAGTTTATTACTTAATGTGTTAAACAGTGAAGCACACATTATCTTTTATTTGCTACTAACATTCGTATTGGCTTTCCTAGTTGCAACTTGATAGGGTTAATAGAATCGATGCTTCCATTTCTGAACATACTTAAAATGTGTATCTGGACAGTATCAGTCAGGACAAGAGCTCTTTGGTCTTGAATTGGTAAAAGGTGAGCATAATCTGTGACATCCCTTCCAGATCCCTTTCCAAGGACAAAACATAAAGGCACACTGGTTCCTTGGGTAATACACCTTCAAGGTACAACTGACCCGGGTATGGTCTCATGAGCAATGGCGTACACGTCTTGCAGAATGCATCTTCCCAGATAGAATCAATAATATTTCTTCCTCGCTATTTCAAGAGTTTTAACAATTCTTGAATATCTAACCGAATTGTAAAGTACATGTAGTTCTTTCCATCTGTATTTTTTAATTACTAATAACCTGTGAAAAGTGCAATGGGTAATTATTTTTTTCTCTAAAAGCTTTATTGAGGTTTTAACACTTGAACAACAGAGTATATGTATCTGATAATGTTCACACAGTACGATAATGATGACGTGTACATCAACAGGAGGTATTGACAGCATAGCACTGGATTCCATATCCACTTCCATTAATGTGCGTGCTAGAACCCTACAAGACCCAGCAAACCCCTCCAAACTACCTACCGTGTACAAAGATGGTGGAGGACGACACATGTTTAGGAAGCGATGTTGCAGAAATGGTCCCCCCCCATCCCCCAAAGATTTTTCTGGGGATTTTTTGGGAGCATCCCCTGACTTAATATATCTCTTTTAGGTGCAAGCATTAGTCCATAACTCATGGCCATTTCAGCTGCGAGTCTGTCATTTCTGATTCCTATTGACATGCAATGTCTCTTTTGGCTATAAGACTGCCTATCTCAATAAGTGTGCACGTGCCTCGTGGGTCTCCCACCTCATCCAGTAAGTCCAAGAGTGCTACGGGATGGCGCACGGAATGACCTGACTACTCCCTCTACTTTATTGTCTGCTTTCTCCCCGGTCCCCCCCTTGGAAACTTTGAAAATTCTTAAAGGGCTTAAATCGGGATCCCCTGCTGATGCATGCCCGGCCAGACTCTTAGCAGAGGCTGCTGATTGTATCTATCTGGAGGTCAATCTGATTATCAACCTTTCCCTTCAGTCTATGGCGGTCCCTCAGGTCTGGAAGCAGGCTAAGATTCTTCCTCTGTTGAAGAAACCTTCTTTGGACCCGCTTAATCCGGTCAGCTATCGCCCCATCTCCCTCCTGCCAGCTATTGCTAAGGTTTGTGAGATGGTGGTGCACAAACAGTTGTCGGATTTTGTGGAGACGGAGGGTATTTTACATCAAGCACAATCGGGGTTCCGGATAGGCCACTGCACCGAGACGGTTCTAGTTGAGGTGGTCGAGGCGGTTCGAACATTCCTGGATGCTGGGGGCAGAGCAGCCTTGATCCTTTTGGACCTCTCGGCGGCCTTCGATACGGTCCCACACAGCCTTTTGATGACCCGTCTCACTGAGATTGGAGTCTCTGGGACCGTGTGGGGCCGTGTGGGGCTGGCTCAGGTCTTTTCTTGAGGAACGGGCCGAACAGATCTGGATCCCTCCGTTTCATTCCTCCCCTCATTTGGTCACTACGGGAGTCCCGCAGGGCTCTGCTCTCAGCCCTCTGCTCTTCAATATTTACGTCACACCATTGATTCATCTTGCAGAGGATCTGGGGGCCAAGGTTTTGGCGTATGCTGACGACACCCAGCTACTTTTTACGTGGGATAAGACCTCCAGCTCTGTTCTGGCCGCCCAACAGTGCCTTCGATCCATCTTCACTTGGCTGGCTGATGCTCAGCTCAAGTGTAATGAGCAGAAATCCGAGATCTTGCTTTTTGGCGCTTTTCCTACTGACTTCCGCCAACAGCTGTGGCCTCAGGAGCTTCCTCCTCCCTTTTCGGAAGGACAGCCCACTAAGAACTTGGGCATTTGGTTTGAGGAGAACCTCTCGTTCTCTACACATATTAAGAAAACGGCCGGCTGTTGCTTTGGTCTTATTAAAACACTTAGGAACTTTTTCCCACTCATCCCGCAGGCAGCCAGAGTAACTGTGACTTGCGCTCTGATTCTCTCTCGGCTAGACTATGCCAACTCCTTGTTCACTGGGTCACCTGGTTATATGGTTAAGAAATTGCAGGTGGTCCAGAACACGGCGGCTAGGCTAGTCTTAGGTTTTTCATCTAGGTCGAGCGTCACCACGCACTTGCAATCTCTACATTGGCTGCCTATCGCGGCCAGGATCAAATTTAAATCTCTGGTCCTGGCCCATCGTGCTCTTCATGGGCAGGGCCCACTCTACCTTCAAAGGCGCTTTGCCTTCTATGCCCCAGCAAGGGTCCTGCGCTCGTCGGCTCTCCGCTTGGCTGTCGGTCCGCGATACAAGCTTCAGAGGATGGGAGGTAGCTCTTTGGTGGTCAGAGCTAGTAGGGCCTGGAATGCCCTTCCGCTTGATCTTCGCCTCACTCAGGAGCTCGAATCTTTCAAGAAAAAGCTTAAAACATTCCTTTTTGTATGATTGTCTCTTTCCTCCCTTCTGGTTCGCGCCGGGACACTCTTGAGTAGCTGAGCGCGTTGCAAATGGAATAAATGAAATGAAATGAAATTGAGGAGAAAAAGTAACAGGCCAACCTACTCATGTGGACAAGATGTGTTGTTTTCTTGACCAGTGCTGTTGCACCTTTGGGCATTCCTACACCTAGTACTGCAACAGTTTAGGGCTACACCTATGCTCATTCTCCATAGCCTGTGGGGTATATGTCAATATGCATATGTTGTGTGGATTAGTCAAATTGTCAGAGGTGCCATCCTTGCCTCTCCCCAGTTGTCACCTGTGGGGCACAGTGATCTGAATGAAGTCAGGAGTGATAGCTACTAAGGAGTAGTATATCATGGATACACCTCCCTTCCCCCGCAGTTCCAAATCTAGCTTCACTTCCTACTATTTAAACTCCAGGAGCACCTAAAGTCTTTCTCAGTATAACTCCAAGCTATGTCATAGTTAGAGGAACTGGAAAAATGTTGATTTGTGTACTGAGACTACTGCTGCCGTGTCTTAAAATGATGTCATATTGTTCCTATCCCATAAGTCGTGGAATTTGGAGATCCAGATATAATTCCGGTTCCTGAAGCCCTCCAGGGTCACCGGATGGCACAACCAGTCCCCCTGTCAGATGAGGGATACACATGTGGGCCTGCTGTCATATCCAGTCCATTTCAGTGCCTTATGATATGCATGTAGTGTGGTTTTTGTGACAAAGGTAAGTGAGTTAGGGACTACTGCACTGTAGAGGAGGCCGGTGCACCAGCCGCTTCATACAGGTACAGTTGTAGCCTGTGTGGTGGATCATCGCACTCACAAAAAGTCCATCCCTTAATGGTGACAGATTGGGCTGCCCAGCAGTAGCGTTGCATGTCAGCAGCATCCAGTCCACCATCATAGACTGTCGGCATTCATGTGGTAGTTTGCCCACACACCAGTGAACCTGTGCCCACACTGTGTTGAAGCAGCTGGCTGGCATATCAAACGGATAGTTCTGAAGTGTATAAAGCATTCTGGGCAAGGCAGTCATTTGGAATAATTTGGAATGAGAGGGAAGGGTGTCCCAATTATAAATGTAATGGTGCAGTCTATGCTGCAGGTCTTGATCTACCAGCACCACTGGGGCACATAGAGATGTGTACACCAGATATATAAAGCTGTCTGTTATGGTTTACAGCCAGGATTACAACTCTGCTACCTGGGACCATCTAAGCACCAGGACAATGACCGATTTGTCTCAGTTGACTCCAGGTTGGTGAAATCCGTCTCAGAGTTAAAAGTCTTCACAAAGTCCATTAGGACCAAAGTGCTAGGGCCAGAAATTTCTGGGTGTGGACTAGAACCAACTACACTCACCTGAGCCAGTGTCGCGTACTCCATTGTGACAAAAAGCATTTTGATTCTGGTCAATGTTTGTCTCCATGGTGATGAAGATCGCTTGGTAGGAAGAGCAATATTTAGTGGGTCTGCCCACATTTAGTATAACTGAGACTATAACACTGTGGAGATTAATTGCCAGCTATGGAGAATGGGAAATCTTGTCAAATAGGGCAAGCAAGTGGGGAGTTACGTGTGATGCAAATTGTTTGAAAAATTCCAGTGGGAAGCTGTTTGGGCCCAGCATTTTCCAGACTGCATCTGCAAGATTGCTTCTGAAATCTCCTACAGTGTTGGAAGGAGCTCAAGTTTGCTAAATCCACACTACTCAGTGATCGCATGGGAAGATCTCTAATGAGCAGATTTGTCATTTCAGCTTTGGAGGGGTGGCACACTGCTTATAGTGACCTGTAATACTCTGCAAAGGTGAGTGCAATATCAAGCGAGTCGGTGACCCATGGCTTTGTAAGAGATCTGCACTGTGGGGATGGTTGTCCTTGCTATGTAAAGTGTGGCCAGCCAGTACAGCCGCTTGCCCTTCTTGTCTCATGCTTCAAATGTGGCCCTTTGTGAGGCCAAACTAAGCCAGCCCAGCAATGCCAAGGGACAGAGTCATCAATTGCGCCTATGTGGATTCCAGCTTCCTGACAAGTGAACCTCTTAGTGACAGCAGGGTTGCGATCACGTGTCTCTGCCGCACGCACATCCGAGAACCGTAGTACTTTGGGTGATCCGACAGATCCTGGGGCTCAGAAGACACCGCTTGAAGCCCGCTTCTGCAGGCTGTGTGTTTCACTCATCTAGGGGGACCTTCCATTATGCTCCTGGGCTCCTAGCTACTGCCCCTCCAGCTCCTAAATGGCAAGCACCTCTCTGAGAGTTTGCATCTGCCTTTTATGTACCATCTGTTTATTGAACAGAAACAAATAGAAAATTACACATGCCACAAAAAGAGGAGGGCAAGGGCGGGGGGGAGGGGGGGAGGGGTAACAAATAGACATCAACAAAATAAACCATCAGTCCGAAGACCTAACAGGAAAGAAACAGAAACAAAGTTCGAGAATTTTCAAGACATATGGGAGGGGGGCATAGCGAAAGTCCAAAACTTAAACAAAAGTCAGGCTTCAGGAGAGAGTTCTCGTCAGTTCCCAGGGAGAGACCATACAAGGGGCCAAGAGGCAAAGGCCCAGCGAAGGCGACATTGTCCAATAGTGAAGGACCACAGCTGCAACCAGGGAATCAAACG
The DNA here is from genome assembly GCF_964204655.1 of Triturus cristatus. NCBI lineage: Eukaryota > Metazoa > Chordata > Amphibia > Caudata > Salamandridae > Triturus > Triturus cristatus. The sequence goes on along the minus strand of NC_140589.1, from coordinate 1,804,208,737 downwards.
GTGGATCAAAGCTAACAAAATCTAGGCAGAGCAGCGACCCCGCCCAAGCGAAAGACACAGGTCATACTGTGAGAGCATCAATACATTTTGCGGCAAATAACATAAGAACCATCATATAACAAAAGAAAGAAAAAGAGACGTAGAAAAGAAAGGAGAAAAAGAAGAGAGGAGAGGAAACAGAAGAAGGCGAGGACAGAGAAGAAAGTAAAGGGAAAAGCGGATGCACCAAGTGAATGAGGAGAAGAAAAAAAAGCCAAGGCCCAGAGTGGAAGCCGGCGGTCCTAGGGCTCGGAGGCCCGGCCCAGCATGTATCGCAGAACACTCCGAGAAGTCTGGTCTCTTGCCTCTAGAGTAAGGCTCCAAGGGATCGTCGAACAGTTGGAGAGCCCGAAATCTAGGAGGCATCAGGCGGGAATGCTCGGTTTTAGTAAGGTGGTGTATGAGTGGACGCCAGATGCGATCAAAGCGTGTGTCAGTATGGGTAAGACGGGCCGTAAGCAATTCCAGGGAAAGGACGTCCCATAGTCGGAGAAACCATGCAGCAATAGGCGGGGGTGGGGCCGCTTCCAGCAGGAGGCAATGGACTGTCGCGCTGCACCTAGTAAGTGAAGGATGAGATGCCAGTGTGCCGAGGTCATGGCTTTTAGCGTGTTGGGCCGGATGCCCAGGAGCACTAGGGACAGGGTAGCATGGATCAGGAAACCCATCCGCCTCTTTAATATGGCTGAGGACCTCCTTCCAGAACACAGTGAGCTCCGAGCAAGACCACCAAATGTGCAAGAAGTCCCCTCTATCAGTCTGACATCTCCAACAGATCGGAGAAGTGTTCGGGAACATCTGGTGGAGGCGAGTGGGAGTATAATGCCACCGAGTCATCAATTTGTAGGCAGATTCGTGCTGAGGAATGCTATGGTATACCTTAGGAATGTCCTTCCACAGGCGATCCCTTTCCTCCGGGGAGATGTCAGCAGCTAAATCAGATGCCCAGCGAGTTTGATTGCCGTGGAGTGGAAGATGCTCAGAATGTTGGAGGACCGAATAGGTTTTAGAGATGAGGCCTTTAGACCCGTCAAATCTACGGACCAGGGACTTGAAGGAGGTGAGTTGTCGAGTAACCTCCCGAGAATACGCGGAGAAAGACAGCCAGTGATGCAGTTGGCAATACTGTAGGCGCGCATTGTCAGTAAGGTGGAAGAATTGTTTGCACTGTTCAAAAGAGCGGAGGGTAGAACCCTGAAAGAAGTCCTGGAGAACGCGTCGACCCTCTTTGGTCCATGCCACAAAGGCTGAAAAGCAGGAGGGAATGCAGGATTGCGTGTGAGGGGGGTGTTGGGAGAAGGGAAGGTCGCTAGGCCCAGAGAGAGCACCAGTCTATCCCATATCTCCATGACCGTTCTCGTTGGCATCGCTAAGTAGGCACTGCGTGGGTGTGCTTCACGCGGAAGCCAGGCGAGGTCCCATAGCAGTCTGCAAGCCACCGCACAGTCTATGTGGAACCAATGTTTCTCGCTTTCCGGGACAATCCACTCAGATATAAAACAGAGATGGCAAGCCCAGTAGTATTCCAGCAAATTGAGACAGGCCAGGCCACCTCCAGATCTGGGAACTATGAGTATTCTGTGAGAGAAGCGGGGACGTGATTTCCCCCATATGAACTTAGTAGAATCTAGTTGCAGGGCCTGAATACCCGCATGCGGAATAGGAGTAGAAAGAGACTGGAATAAATAGAGGACTTTAGGAAGAAGGGACATCTTAACAGCGTGGAGACTGGCCTAGCCATGCCAAGGGAAGACCTTCCCACCAACGCATTTCTTCAAGGACAGAGTTGCGGAATCTAGGCCAATTAGAGGAGGTCCAAGAAGAGAGTGTAGGGGTTAAGTCTAAGCCCAAGTAACAAATCGGCTCGTCAGTCCACTGCACCGGGAGCAGATCCCGCAAGCTCTGGACCTCCAATGCCGAAAGCGTGAGATTGAGAGCGTGGGATTTTTCCAGATTAATTCGATAACCCAAAGCAGCCTCAAAGGATCCCAAGAGTTCAGCCACCGCAGGAAGGGAAGACGATGGAGACGACAAGGACAGCAGCAAATCATCGGCAAAGAGAGAAGCCTTATGGTCCGAACCCCCCATGCGGATACCTTGAATATCCTGATTTTGGCGAATAGCGATAGCCAGGGGCTCGATAGCCAGCGCAAAAAGTGAGAGAGAAAGCGGGCACCCCTGACGAGTGTCCCGGTGGATAGAAATAGGGGCAGTGGTAGAGCCGTTAAAATGAATACGAGTGGTAGGTTTCGCATAGGGGGCCATCAATTTAGAAATAAAGCCCGGTCCCAAGCCAATCTTCTGAAGAACTGCCCGAAGGGAACCCCAGTCCACGCGGTCTAACGCCCCAGGGGAAGGAGTCAAGGAACTTCTCAATCTCCTCCAAGGGGCAAGGAACATGGGCATAAAGATCCGTGTAAAAGGCCATTAGGGTCCGACTCATGTCCTTCTCGGAGGTGGGCCAGAAGTCATCGGGGCACTTGCGCTTTGCAATGTGAGAGAGAGTGAGCCCGCAGACGGTGTGCTAAACACGCTCCAACCTTGTTGCCACCGATGTCGAATTTTTGCTTAGGGTTGACAAGCAGCCGTTCAGCCTTAATAGTACGTTGCAAGCACAGTTGACTGCGCAGGGCAGCCAGACGGCGCTTGTTAGCAAGAGAAGGAGAGGCATGATCTTCGAGTTCCAGATCTTTAATATCGCAGGAAAGGGTGGATTCCACTAATCGGACCTCGCGGGTCCAAGCAATGGAAATGGAGGTGATAACCCCCCCAACAGTAGCCTTGAAGGCGTCCCAAAGAACATCCTCAGGCGTATCAGCAAGAGAATTAGTCGCAAAGAAGGATTCAATCTCCTTATGGATGTCCGCCACGTCCACCGGATCTCGGAGGGCTTGAGGGGGCAACCGTCACCTTGGAAGGGGGTCATCCCTGATAGTGGGAGGTTGAAGCGTAAGCAGAACATGCGCATGATCAGAGACAGAGATGTCCAAGATGTCTGCCGTACAAAGGACGTGGGCCAGAGAAAGTGAAAGGAAAAAATTATCAATTCGAGAATAGGACCGGTGGACGTGAGAATAAAAAGAATAGTCCCGAGAGTCCGGGTGTAGATATCTCCAGGCATCAACCAAACCAAGGTCAGTAATGGCATTCTTCAACTGTGCTGAAATCGCCCTAGCCACATGGTGCGCCTGCGCAGTGCAATCCCGCTCGGGATCCCAAACCAGATTAAAATCGCCTCCAAGGACAATAGTGGTAGAGACAGAGCGTAACAGCGTCCCTAGATGCTGGCTTAAGTACACATCCTGCTTCTGATTGGAGGCGTATATATTAACAAAAGTGCAGGAGCCCCGACCCCAAACCATGTCAATCTTGAGAAATCTCCCGTCATCGTCAACTATGCACTGGGAGGAGGCCGCCTGCCAGCCAGCCAGGCTTAAAAAAGATCGCCACACCACTAGTCTTGAATGGGGAACTTGCCCAAAATTAGGTGGGATATTTGCGGTGGGACATAAGGTAAGTGTCAGAGGAAAGCAGATGGGTCTCCTGTAGAAAAACCACATCAGGATCATGCTGCGATAGATAACGCCAAACCTGCCGATGCTTAGTGGGAGAGTTGAGGCCCTTTACATTAAGGGAAAGGAATGTGACAGTGTGGGTCATAGTGTGGGAGAAGTGGGGCAGCACGCTTCAGCAGCAGCAATTCGCAGGAAGTAGTGAGAACCAAATCCAGCCAGGGAAATACCAAAGAGACAGACACCAGGACTGGGAAATCAAGAGCCCCCCGAGTCGCACAGGAGAGGGGTAGAGGCCGGGCGACGAGGGCCGTGGCAATGAACATAAAGCAAGCGCAGGGGTAGAGGCGCAACCGACCCCACCTAGTGACCAATAGGTCCTCTCCTCAACCCAAAAGTAATACCGCAACACAGCTGCTGAGAAAGGCGCATTCAGAAAGAACACAGAGAAGGGGGAGCAGAAAAGAGGAAAGAGAGAGAAGAAGAGGGATAAAGAATAAACAGGCCAACTGGGCCAATGCAATGGAGAGTCTAATCGGAATAGTCCGGGCTCCCGAATGCGGACCATCGCGGAGAAGTCACTCTCCTATACGACTCCAAATGGGGGGCGGTGGGCACACACGAGGTGGAGAGCCTCCACCGGCAGCGTCCCGTGCATAGATGTAGGGAAAGCATAATCAAATCCAGCCACCAGGTCCAAGTTGGGAGACTCCCAGGGCGAAGAGCAAGGTGAAAACATAACCAGGCATGTCGTAATGTAGAAGACAACTAGTTTGTAAGAGATGAGGAGGCACACATGGAACGAACTTGTTTGATGGCTTCCTGTTTAGCTTGAGACGATTCAAGATCCCTGGAGAGGCGTCTGGAGCGGGGATGAGGAACAGTGGACCAGTCCGGCCGAAGTGGGCCCATAGGGCGTGTACGAGAGGACGGGATGTCATCGCTATCAGAGTCAACAGGAAGATGGAGGAGATGCTGCACCTCTTGCAGGGACCGGACAACTCGCCGCCTACCCTCCCAGGTAAACATCAAAGCAAAAGGGTGGCCCCATTGATATTTGACCTCAAGATCTCTTAGTTTGTCTGTCACGGGTTTGAAGCCTTTCCTTCGTCGGAGCCTGGAAGGTGCGAGGTCTTGAAAGATTTGGCTAGAGAGTCCATTTTAGGAAATCGTTTGAACTCCCTGTACCTTGCGGAGGAGAGCTTCCTTGTCAGCAAAGAAGTGGACCCTCGTAATGATGTCCGGAACATAGTTAGGGCGATTGCGAGGTCCAGGTATCTGGTTGGCCCTATTGAGCACAGGCGGGGAGGTGCCCTCGCCTTCAAGGATGGCATGAAGGAGGTCCGCCGTATACGCCAGGATGTCTTTCCCCTCCGTTCCCAATGGGACACCTTGGATGCGGAGGTTGTTCCGCCTACTCCGGTTTTCCGCAGCTGCCTTTTAAAGCTGCTCCGCAGCTAGACCACTTCAGGTTTCCATTCCCTTTTCTTTTCCTATTCAGCATTAGCTGTTTCTTCCTTTGGTCCCTTCCTGATTTTTCCAATCCTTAATGTTTCCTTCCATATGATGTTTTGATGTCATTTTCTTTTTCTGTTCCTTTCCTTTATAAAGGCTTCTGTCTGGTTGGAGGCTGTGTCAAAACAAAGCTGTATTCTTTTGCTTGTTTCCTCACACCCTCCACTTGCTTATCCTGACTCTTCGCTCCTGAAGAATTTCATCTTTGGATTTTGGAGTACTGCTTCTCTTCAATCCTTTGAAGACTTTGTCCAGCAAGGAGGTTTCTTATGCCTTTGGCTTTTTCCTCCTACAAAAATATCCAGGAGGTGCCAGGATCACACTAATTTACCTGGGTGCGGATTCTTCACTTTATTGAGATGTACTAGGACACCACAACCAATCTCTTAGTCCGAAGTGATAACGATAACACAGGTTAACCCTTTTTTAGCCGTTAAATTTACCATAGCTCCTAACTTTGCAATAGTGCTTGGAATATCCTAACTGGAAAGACACAACCCCACAACCCCTACGTCAATTGGGAGACCAGGGTCATCTCTCTTTACACACAGTACTGTAGAGACAATTCTTATGTAGATGGGAGTTAATCGGTTCTAGTGATACAAGAACTTCCTGAAGACCTGTCTCATTTCATTATAGCCAAAACTTCAATTTCTATGGCTTATCAAGTATTTTTAGATGTCTTTCAGGAGCCTAGTTCTGAGTCTCTCCCTCCTCATAGGGAATTGGATTGTGCCATTCCGATCATACCTGGAGGCAGAATACCCTAGCCGGATACAGTCTCTATCCGAGAAACATGTTCTGAGAGAATTTCTAGACGAAAACCTTTGGAATGGTCTGGTTGTCCAGTCAATGTTCCCTGCTGGAGGGCCTCTCTTCTTCATTCCAAAGAAGTACAAAGAACTAAGACCTTGTTTCAGTTACCACAGACTCAATAAGGTAACTATTATCCATCAAGCTCTGCCCTCAGCTTACCATCCACAATCCAATGGATAAATGGAAAGGGTCAACCAAAGTCTTAAACAGTATCGGAGGTGTTACTGCAGTGTCAATCACAAACAACTGGGCATATTATTTACCCTTCAGCAGAGTTCTTGTATAACGACTCTGTTCACTCTGCTACCAAGATTTCTCCATTTTATTGTATCCAAGCTATTCTAGCTTCTCTGTTGTCAATTGCTATTGAGTCTGCTGCAGCTAATTTCCTAGAGAGACTTGACTCTGAAAGAAAAATGATTGCCCAGAATCTACAAGATTACAAAAATGGTTTGAAAGCCAAGACCGATAAATTAAGAAGACATGTTATACACTTTAAGGTGGGAATAGATTTGGGTGTCTTCTAGGTCTTGCCCACTTGAAATTTGGCAGTCCAGTATAGTCCTCAATTTTTTTATCCCTTTGTAATAACCACACAAATCAAACCTGTTGCTTTTATGCACCATCTTCTTAACTCCTGAAAGATTCACCCTACCATTCATGTCTCCCAGTTGAAGCCTTTTGTATCTGATCCTTGTTGTAGTAGTTCTCCTCCCCCTCTTGTTATGGCAGATGGGAACCAGAATATGAAGCTAGTGAGATCTGTGATTCCCTATCACACTGGCAGTGGAAAAGCAGCATGAGCAAGCACAATGGAGAGGGAGAAAAACATGAGGACGACTGGTGGAAAACACAAGCACTCTCGTGGAGTGCTTAAAAAAAAGAAAAAAGTAGTGCTTGAAAAGAGAGCAGTGGAAGGACACAAGAAACGTGTCCATGCTCCGATTGGGGTGGGGGGGCACAAAAACGAGAAAAAGGAAGAAAATCCCAAACATGCTAACAAGTAAGAAGCAAGCAAATGAGAGTGGCAATGAATGATAAACAATAAGTGAACTCTAAGCATACTGTAAGCTAACAACAATTATCTGGCAACAGACAGTGTATGTGCTATCTGGTAGGCGAGACCTAAAATTGGGTCCCTAAAGACATCATCAATCAATCAATCAGGATTTATAAAGTGCGGCAAATCACCCGTGAGGGTCTCAAGGCGCTGGAGTTGTTAGCTGATTCGCTGTGCTCTGAACAACCATGTATTGAGTCCTTCTCTGAAGTCCCGGAGCAATGCAGCATTCCTGAGGTGCAGGGGAAGGTTGTTCAAGGCTTTGGCTGCCAAGTGAGAGAAGGAGCGTCCTCTGCTGTGAGATAGGCATATCTGGAGGGTATCTGCAGGGAAAAGAGATGAGGACCGCAGGTGTCTGGTTGGTTGGTTGGTGGAGGGTTGTTCGTTTGTTGACGTAGGCTGGCCCTTTGTGATGCAGGGCTTTGTATGCATGGGTCAGCATCTTCAACTGGCATCTCTTCTGGATCGGGAGCCGGTGTAGCTTCTTGAGGTGCGGGGTGATGTGAGTCCATCTGGGGAGGTCAAGAATGAGTCTTACCACTCCATGGTGTATTGTCTGTAGTATTTTCAGGAGGCGTGCAGTGATTCCTATGTAAAGAGTGTTACCGTAGTCTAGGCTTCTGGTGACAAAGGCTTGCGTGACGGTCCTTCTGGTTTCGATCGGGAGCCACCTGAAGATCTTACGGAGCATGCGTATGTTGTGGAAGCAGATGGACGAGGCTGTGATTACCTGTTTCTGCATTGATAACTTGCTATCCAAGAGGATGCCAAGGTTGCGGGCGTTGTCTGTTGGGGCGGGGGAAGGGCCGAGTTCAGCAGGCCACCAACATATTCAAATAGATCAGGATAGACTAAGGCCTTGGGGAATCAGACAGGAATAGATATATACAGGTCAGACAGGGGAATCAGACAGGAATAGATATATATAGGTCAGACATTTGATCATAAGGATCACTAACTGCATTTGAAAAAGTACTGAGGATAGTCACAAAGCATACAGCTTTAATATCCAGAATGCATAAATTGATAATATAGGGAAGAGCAACGTCTAAAAGTGCTCCTCGGAGAAACTGGTAGAAAGATTTACAGATCGAAGTTACACCAAGAACTATGGCAGATAATATACAGTAACGTTTAGAAATACATTTATTGCACATGTACAGGGCAGGGAAAGGGCTAGCATTGGTGGCACTAAACCTCTCATAATCTACATGCCATAAATGGAAAAAATTCTGAGCTCTGCTGGAAGGAGTGTGGCTGTGTGAGAACTATAACACACATCCTGTGTGAATACCACAAAGTAGGAAAATAATTGGGGAGAGACATTAAAAGCCATAGAAGCAAACCCAGGCATACAGGTTGATCCCCAAAAACCCTCCAGACGCAATACTGGATTGAATGCCAGAGGTTAAATGAGGGGCACACGGGAGAGAGGACCGACTAGTGACTGCATTGCTACTAAAAACCAGACAAGCAATACTAACAAAACACTACTACCCACAGCAGATGATTGGTATGGATAAATATGGTAAATGCTTGGGATGGAAGAAATCGCGTATGCATTAGAAGGTATGGAAACCTATGCAGAATCACTTTACTAAAGACTACAAGACATTGATATGTCTGAGATACCTGAGGGTGCCGCGGATAGCCCCAAATTTAAAATAGTGATGAGAAAAGAATTGGTATAATAGTACAGAGGACTGAAATGGTGGAGGATGGCCAAACAAACTTACTAGCACTGTCTAGGATGGAGAGGGAATTAAGAATTGTTCCACGTTGCAGCCTAAAGCTCAATAGAAAATTCTTGAAACATAAGTGCCGATAATTTTGTCAAAAATGGAACAGAGGCCAAGGAAAATAAAATACCGTGCTCATGATCACTTGTAGTCAAGTGGGAAATCCCGGATTGAACTGCAGGTCTCTTAAATCCAAAGGTGCTTATTTACAAGTCCATTGTGCCGCTGGTGCGACAGTTTTATTGATACACCGGTAGTACAATGGCCTTCCCGTTATTTACAAGGCCACGTAAAGTTACCCTGCATGACTTTTCATAGCCTTGTAAATATGTTTCCCTTTCACGCATAACTCTGCATGAAAGGGGCGTTCCATGGGTGTTGTGGTGAACCAGGCCAGGTGGCAGTGACTGGTCGCACGAGGTGTGAGGCCTACCCGGTTCCCCGAATAATACTCTGCACACATGGTGTCACAGTGTACGGGAGAAGACCCAGAGCTGTCCTACGCCCCTTTATCTCCTCTGGGCAAGCCCGTCGGGAGGAGTGGTACAGGGTGCAACAATGTAGGGTAGGGCCCATGTGGCTCAGTACATCCTTCCTTTTCTTTAGCTGCTTACTTCCTGCTCAGCTATCGCTCCTGAGGCATGAAACATACAAAGTCTCGAAATAGTTAACTGGGGTCAGGATTTGGCCAGAGACCATACGCCTGGCTCCAGAAGTTGGAATTGGGTCCTGTTCCAGCTGGGCTGTCTGTGGGAAATGCACTTCCATATATCTGATGTGACAGAGCTTCAGTCTGAACCACACCTTCTGTTCTCATTGGTATGCAACGGTTTCTGCCCGCAGCAGGAGAGGGCACAGAATCCGTGGTAGTGTCCTCTTCCATCTCCGGGTCCATGCCACGCTCTCAGCCAGACTGGGGTCTGACCAACTTTTTGAACCGAGATACTTTTCTGGTTACCACTCGAGTACCCCTTCTGGCAGAGATCATGGTCCTGTGCATGGTGATGACCTCCCATACCTAGGATTCATAGGGTGTACGGAATTCCCACCCAGGGTGCCTGTCCTTGATGACAGTGTAGTTGCCCACACACAGCGAGGAGAGCTGGGCCCTTCGAGCAAAGCTTGCTTTTCTGTTGGTGGCTTCTCTCCTGGCTTGGGTGGCCTCGCCATCCATTTTTGCTGGGCGCAAGGTGGGATCCGCAGGGACATTGTTCCACAGGGCACGCTGGAAGAGCAGATGAGATGAAGCACAGCGAGTGGCACTGTGCGTGGTCTGGCGGTACGCATTCAGGAACTGGTGGAGGGACGTCACTGCATCTTCTCCATTTTCCACCCAAATCCTCAATGCCCGGTTGAGGGTCCGCATGAAGCACTCCACCTCACCATTGGCCTGGGGCCATTGCGGAGTGATTTTCCAGTGTTGAATGGATTGTGCCGCCAGGTAGTCCTGAAACTCTCAACCCTGGAACGGCGTTCCGTTGTCAGACTTGATTTCATCGGGGAGGCCCATCATGTGAATGTTCTGTCAAGGACAGCCTTGGTGTGAGAAAAAGCCGTCGACGAGACGACTTCCACGATGGGAAACTTGGGGGCATATCAACAACAACCGGCGATAATTATCGCAAAGCGCACTTAGCGCTAGGATAATTATCGCCGGCTAGCGTGAATTTTTATCGCTGAGATAGCGTGCTATTAGCAACGCTTATCTCAATAGCGATAAAAATCTACACGCTAACAGGCTAACGTGAGATTATCGCTGGAAACCCAGCGATAATCACACGTTACCTTGTTGATAGGGACAGGCAAACTTAGCCATGATATCCTCCTTCCATAGGATATCATGGCAAAGTCTGAAAATTAGCAGACGTAAAAAAGCAGCGTTAACCGCGGTTAGCGCTGCTTTTTTTGTCTCTAACAGGGTTAGCGACATTCTTGATAATAGGAGAAATGTCGCTAAGCTATTTTACTAAGGAACGCCCCCTTTGCATCTCATTAGAGATGCAAGGGTAAGCGTAGAGTAAAAGGGTGCTAACATGCAAATTTGCGTGTTAGCACCCTGTTGTTGATAGGGTGCTAGTTTTATCTCTGCTTTTTAGGCTTTTAAAGCCAAAAAAGCAGAGATAAAGCCCTTGTTGATATGCCCCTTTGAGTGTGAGTCCATCATGACTAAGATGCTGTGGCTGTCGGGGAAACACCCAAAATCGATTCTGACTTGCGATCATGGTTCATCACAGGGTTCTTCTTTGAAGATGGGTGCCAGAGCTGGATCGCTCCCGGTGATCGTGCAGGAGTGGCACTGGCGAAACGCCTCTTCCACCATAGTGTCCATCCCAGGGAACCACACTTTACTGCGGAGGCGAACCTTCGTCTTGGCTATTCCTTGCTGTCCGACATGGGCGAGACTAATGACCTGATGCTGTAGCTTGCTCTGGATCACGATAACTTGGCCTCATAATACTACCCCAAGGATGCCTTCACTTAGCTTGCTGCAAACTCTCCACAATTGTTGATTCATCCCTTGGTCTTCTGTGTTCAGCGAGCGGGCGCCGTCCAGAAAAGGATGCCACCTACTATGAGTCAGCACCTCCTTGACCTTTGCTGGATTTTCGTCTTGGGCGGTTGCCATCCCAATTTCTTCCAACGTTTTGGGGCATGCCTCTTGGGTGACCATCTTCACGAACTCCTCAGTGTGTTCTTCGTCCGCACATGGATGAGGCGTGTCTGCTGCAATGGGGTGGCGTGACAGATAGTCGGCGGTGTTGTTGGCACCTGGACAAAACACCACCTTAAAGCAGTACGCCTGAAGTTGCATGGCCCACCTTTCTATACTGTGGGGTGGGGGCAACCGCATAGTTCCTGCGAAGAGGGGAATCAGCGGCTTGTGATCAGTCACCAACTGGAACTCATACCCATAGAGGTAGAGTTGGAAGTGCTGGCAGGCCCATTTAATGGTGAGGGCCTCAATCTCAATTTGGGAATACCTTGTTTCTGTCTTGGAAAGTGCTCTGCTGGCGTTTGCTACTGGAGCTCAGTCTTTACTTGCATTTTCCTGGAGGAGCACCGCTCCGAGGCTGACAGGGCTCACATCTACGACCAGCTTGGTGCGCCGTCCCGGACGAAAGTACGCCATGACTGTCTTGTCTATCAGTGCATTCTTGATAGCATGAAAGAATGCATTAGCGACCGCGGTCCAGTCCCAGGATTCACTGCTTTTTGTGAGGGCTCGCAGAAGTTCCGATAGCGAGGCGAGGTTTGGTATGAAGCGGCCATAGTACGTGGCCAGCCCCAGGAAACTGCAGACTTCCATCGGCATGGTGGAGATTTGCGTAGTCCTGATGGTGATGGCTTTCTTCGGGTCTACTTGGAGCCCGTAGCGGGAGAAGATATATCTGAAGAAGTCGATTAACTTGGAAAAACTAGCATTTTGCCATGTTGAGGGTAAGGCCACTACTTGCCAATCGCTGGAGTGTAGTTCTCAGGTGGATGGGATGTTCATCTAGGCTGCTTGAGAATATCAAGATGTCGTTGCTGAGAGTTATGACTCCCTGCAGGCCTGACACTGTCTCTCGGATCGCGTCCTGGAAGACTTTGGGGGCCGACGACACCCCAAAACTCAGCCACTTGCACCTTCTCAGACCCACGTGAGTGGAGAAAGCGGTTATGTACCTGCTACGGGGTGCAAGTTCGAGCTGGTGGTATCCAGCGTTTAGGTCAAGCTTGGAAAACCACTTTGTCCCGTTGAGGTCTGCCATGATATCGTCCATGGTAGGCATTAGATGTTGCTCCCTCTTCACCGCCTGGATGGGGAGACGCATGTCGATGCACAGCCTAATGGCTCCGGGCTGGTTGGGTATTATGGCGATGACCAGGGGCGGCACCCACGGGGTCAGGCCTGTGACCCTCTCGATGGCACCCAAATCTTCCAATTTACTTAACTCCTCCTTCACTTGCGGGCGCAGAAGGAAAAGCACCCTTCTGTGTCTCAGCACTTTCAGCAGGATCGAGGAGTCCATGTGCAGCTTGAATTGTTTGTCCTTGAGCTTCCAAATACCCTCGACAGCTCCGGGAACACACGCAGGATCGCATCGGTGTGGGAGCTATGGATTTGGTTGGTTAAGAACACTAACTCCAGCTTTTCCACCGTGTGGCAGCTGAGGAGAGTGCCTTTCTTTCCGTCGGTCACGTGGAATTTTGCTTGGACAATTTGTCTCTTGCTGGCCACTTTTACCTCGATCACCCCTTGCTTAGGGAGTGGCTCTGTCCCGCTGTAGGTGTAAATCCTTGCCTTGATGGAGGAGGGCGGCAGGGCGTGAGACGCTCATACTGCTCAGAATCCATGACATTCACTAACACTCCTGTGTCGATGAGCGCTTTCACCGTAGAGCCTGCCACTAAGATTGAACACATGGGAGGCGGTCACCAATGCCGGTCGGTGCGGCTGGCGAAGGACACCACAAACACGTTGTCATCTTCTCCTTCCGTGTCGAACCCCAGGCCTGGTGGGGTGACATCCTACTGCCCCAGCGGGTCGTCTAGTGACAGCTGCTTGATGTTGACGGGCATTCCACGTGGACTGCTGCAGGTGGCTCTGGATCTTCCGCTCTGGAGACTTTTGAGAAATGATTCTGTTTGCCACACCATGACCATGTCTTTCCTTTTGCGTAGCAGAGACCTGTTGGTGGGTGCTCGGTGCCACCGTTTCTGCAGGGTCCACCCATGGGCATCTTCGGGACTGCGCAGGCTGGGCACAGGCGCCTCTGGATGGTGGCCACTCTTTCCTCCTTGATCTGAGTAGTTTGAAGGACCCCAGATGTGGTTGGGTGCCTGTTGAGAACCGCTTCCATCTCATTGGGGTGACAATTTGATAGTACATGGGACCTTGTAAGTAAGAGGTCGTTGAGTGACATCCCCGGCTGTCTGAGGATCAGCCGGCGCAACAGCACTGACGAAGCACCCTTGGATGAGCTGGGCTTGTATTTCTTCACGCTGATCATGAAACGTGCACGTGCTTGCAAGCTTTCTCAGGCGGACATAGAAGACATCCACGGATTCGGTTTCGGATTTCTTGTCCTGGTGCAGTTTGAAACACTCGAAATCCATATTTATTTGTCAGTCGAAATGCTGATTTAGCGCTGCCACAGCAGCGTCGAAGTCATCGTTGTCCCCAGTGTCTGGGAGGGTCTCGAACAGATCATATAGTTCCCCACCACCGTAGCACATTAGCAGCGACCGCTTGACGGCTCCATACGTCACTCTCGTGCCCCTGAAATAGTGTTTCAGACATCCAATTCACGACCTCCAGCGGGGAGGCCGCCTTTGCAGGGTCGTCAAGCTCACTGAATGGTGGGAGGGGTGATACGGCTGTATGGCTGTCGTGCTGTGACGGTGGTGCAGCATCCGCTGGCGGTCCGGCAGCGCCGGCTTGGGCTGGCATACTCATGACTTGAATTTGTTGTGGGCTGCTCTGTTCTGCGCTGGTTCACCTTGCTGTCCTGGTTAATCCCTTTGGGGTGTGTGTCTGTGGGCCTTGACTGTGCCCTGCTGAAAGAATATGTGTCTTTTTATTGCTTGTATTTGCTATTTTGTATGGCCGTGTGTTCTTTGTTTTTCTCGCCCTTGGTGTGGTCTTCACATGCAGTGTCTGTGGGGTCCTGCTCTGATCTCTCCCCCTCTCTACACTGTGTGTTTGTCTTTTCTTCCTTTTTAAAAAAAATTTTTGATTGCTGCTCGCACCTCGCAGCCTGTCGTGCGTGGATGGTACCTTGAGGAGCAGTTCAGGGCATGACTACACTCACTGGGAGGGGGCTGGGACACCTTTGTGCTGTTGCTGGTAGACGCGATGTCTGAGGAGCCGCAGATGCCCTCGCTTCGGGTGCACCGTGGGAGAGAGCCCATCATAGTACACCCTCTTGTGTGAAACAGTGGTGGCCAGCCTTGTCAGGAGGGTGCCTCTAGGTACATCGCTGATGCAGGGAGGGGCCGTGTCAGGAAGCCGAGCTGGAGTGCGGTGAGCGGCTGCACCGTGGTGGCGGTCAGGAACTCTGGGACAGCGCTTGGCTGGAGCAGCTCCCTGCCAACGTTGAGGCTTCGCGTAGCCGGACCGAGGTGGAGACTCGCACTGTGGAGAGCGCGGGTGTGTACCGCCTCATCAACAGTGTTGTGCGCCAGACCAGGTGGCGGTGCCTGGCCACACGAGGTGTGAGGCCTTCCCGGTTCACCAAATAATACTCCGCACACACGGTGTCGTGTACGGGCAAAGACCCCTAGCGGTCCTACACCCCTTATTTTTCTGGGTGCAACAATGTAGGGTAGGGCCTGGGTGGCTCACTACAGGTGTTCCTGTGGGTGTTTCCAAGCAACATCCATGGAACATGACACATTCCCAGATTTTAAAAATTTTGTAAACCTGGAAATGTGTCAGAATCCTACAACTTCCGAGGGGAGGCGTGAGGAGGAGAAACAAGGAGAAATACTTTCATTTCTCCTCTTGTTTTCTGCAGTACGCATTGAAAATGCCTTTAATGATAATTTGCAGAAAAACAATCATCCCCTCAGCGCAGGCACCCTTGCAGAATGACGGAAGGGAGTCTGCGCTGGCGCACGGCTGCTGTTTGTGCGCAGGCGCAGGGGAGAAAGACAGGAATGCGCCTTATCTTGTAGATACTGTGAATTTCTGCCCTTTTGTTTTGACACACAGCAGCGCTGCAGGAAGGCTTATTTCTGCACTGCAGTACGTAAAAATCCTGTAAATAAGGCGCAAAGTCTGCACATTCGTAAGTCATCCACCTCTCCTCTCTGTTCGGAGTTGTTTAATATCTCTCAGTCTCACAACAGTTTCCTTGAAGTTCGCATTGCATTTCCCCCTGGCCCTCGTGCTGGAGTTAGCAGATGCTCCAGCTCTGGTCCAGGCCTGGTTTCTGCTCGTCAGAGACCCCCTGCACCGATCACGTGCCTCACGCTGCCAGGCCTCGCGCCCTCTAAATTGGCTCAGCCTGCCCTTCATGGGAGGTGGGAGTTGTGCACAGCAGGGCGGTCGGCAGACTTGCCTGGTTCCAAAGAGATGCCAATCTCTTGCATCATCTGAAGGGAAGCCTGCCTCCCTGAATGTACATCCACTTACATCTCGATTGGGTTTGTCGTCTCTCTGGCAGTGGAAGGAAACAGACCGCATCTGCTCACACATCACCGCTGAAATCAATATAGACTTTTAGTAGTTTCTTTCGCATCACACTGACAGCAGAGAAGTAAACACGAAAACATTATGCATGCTGTTTGCTTTCAGCCAGAAATGTATAGGAGAGGGGAGGGATCACTTTCTGGAAATGAAGTTTGACAAGCAATATGAAGGGAGCTTCAGGATAAGACAAAGGGAAGGCCATATTCATAAGGAACCGATTCATACAGTGAATTTCAACAAGCTTGACGTCAATGTAGGACTTTTCTTTTTTTAATAGCAAGTTTAAAAGACAGTGCACACAAATGTTATACAATCATCTACAAATATTAACAAAAAATTAAAGAAGTATGACTTAAAATTACAGGAATTCATCAACGGGTTCAAATAAATAGGTAATGAGAGAAAATCGCAGGAAATGATTGTTCGTGAGAGAGTCTTGTATCCACACTTCTGAATATTATAACATTCACTGTAATGATTCCCCCAGGAAGGAAGCTGGTGTGGCCGTATGTACGGAAAATGCACCCACACAAACACCACCTGTAGTAACACACACAAACATAACATACTGATAGTACACACACACACACACACACACAGTCTGGTGGAGCAAGGCCAGGCATTACAGTCAGAATCGAGTAGGGCAGATAAATATGTTTGCTTCATAACATTAAGTATCTCTGTCCAAAAAGTACTGAATATAGAGCAGTGAGCAAACATGAATATTGTCTGTATTATCATGTTGGCACTGTTTGCCGCGGTGCCATTTACACAGAGGCCTAGGAACAGAACAGAACTGAAACAAAGGCTGTAGTGTGGTGGTGTCAGCAGGGGATCATGAGATGCCCTCTGCATCAATATAATCGAAGCCAATTATTGTATTGTATTGTATTGTATTGTATTGTAATTGCATTTATATAGCGCTTACTTCCCCTGACGAGGCGTCGAAGCGCTTTTTCGGCGAGTAGCACGCTACTCCAGGACCCATAGAGGACTAGTGTTGAATTAGTATAGTGAAGCATGCAGGTACATTTTAAGTGGTGGATAGGTTAGTCAGTTATTTGGATTCGGAAGGATAGAAGAAGGGGAAAAAAAAAGGTTTGTATGTATATAGCGCTTGTTACCCCTGATGGGGTGTTGAAGCACGCTACTACGGAAACCCATAAAGGATTAGTACTGAATTAGTATGGTGAAATATGAAAGTAATTTGAGTGGTGGATATGTTAGTCAGTTATTTGGATTGAGAAGGGTTGGGGAGGGGTAGAAAAGGGAAAAAGGTTTGCATTTATATAGCGCTGGTAACCCTGATGGGGTGTGATATGAATATATTATATGAAAATATGAATTTTGGTCGTTACTGTCTACAGTGCAGGGGACTATCTTTCATCTCTATTATGTATATAACTGTTAGAAATGGGATTTCTGGTTGGCTGGGTCATGCGCCTAAGCCAGGCAGAAACCACCACTCTAGTCAGGGCAAGGGAGTTACATGCTGAAGATAACCCCTGCTCACCCACTTGGTAGCTTTGCACGAGCAGTCAGGCTTATCCCAGAGGCAATGTGTAAAGCGTTTGTGCAACACACACACAGCAGCAACACACTAGGCACGCCACAAAAGGAACTCCACACAAGGTTATATATAAAAATAGCCTTTGTATTATCATAAAACACATTAGAATAGTAATCACACAATCTACACTGTGCCAACTGGCACTGGGCAATATTCACAGGGAATTATTTACAGGACCAGGCCAATTGGGCCACGGTCAGAACCATCAGAATGCAGGTAGTAAATATAAGACACAACTAGTAATTACTGGTACAATAATGACCTCAGCATTATCACATTAGCATTAGACACCATCCTAAAATATCATAGCATGACATTAAGCATAAACACATTAGGCCCAAACCTCATTAGCATAAACAAATTACGCATTAGGCCTCACCAGCATAAAAACAATATGCAATAACCTCATATGCATAAACACATTACGCAATAGGTATCACCTTGAGGCAATAACAGTAGGCATAAATCACATCATGCAGTAGACATCACATTAGGGCTTTGCGCCCTACCAACATAAACCTGACCCCCAGGCCACTTGGCCATTTACTGGGGCACAAATGCCCTATGTCCAGATAGTCAGGGCGTAAGCTGTGGGCATGTCACTGGCCCCTTGGCTGCCCATGGAGCAGAAACACAGTGCGCAGATTCGCTGGGGCGTGGGGTGAAACTCACCCCTTCCTTAAGAAAAAAGAAATGCCCCTGTTGTGCAGCTGCCCGCGCTCCTGCGGTGCAGCTGGGGAAATGCGGCCTGGCACAACTGTGCCTCCTGGGTCCCACTGGGACTCTAAAACAATGTGGCCCCAAAGATAAATGGCACTGGCCCCACTGTGCCTGGCGAGCCCCAATCTGGGACTCGGTTAACAAATGACCCCCTCGTTGCAGCTGCCCACTGTCTGACGGGGCAGCTGTGGATTAGGCCTGGCATCACTATGCCGTCTGAGCCCCACTCCGAGACTCATAAAAAATCAAACTTGCCCCCCACAGTGCAGCTGCCCGCAACGGCGGCACAGCTGAGAAGAGTCAGGAAGGCACTAATACTACACGTGCCTCGGGAGCACTAAAACAAATGCTTCTCTCCTGGTACAAGGAGGTGGCACCGCCAATGTGCCTCAACCAGTCCAGCTGCTGGGGCCTCTCCTCACTCCTCTCACCTGGCGGCTTCTCTGTTGGGTCACACAAAGACGGGGTAGGCTCCTGCCTCGATCCAGGCTCCTCGGACTCCGGCACACGCGGGGCTCCCACCAGCTCACGGGAGCCCTGCTCGGGCTTGCGCCGACTTCTGGAATCCGGCCCCGCCCACAAGCAGGCAACTTGCCTGGCTTCCGCTTACGTGCCGCTCCTTCCCGCTTCCTCGAGGCACTGCGCCACGCCCACAACCAGGCAACCTCTGCCTGACGTTCGTCCCGGGCCGCGGCGGTGATCCGATACCCAAATGCAGGGTGGGCACCCGCTCCTTAAATGTGCATAAAAGTAGGGTGGGCTCCCGCTAAAGGTCCCCAAAAAGCGGGGTGGGCTCCCGCTCCTCTGCCGGAACAACAGGGGTGCAAAACATGCAGCGCTTCCCAGGGCTGAGCTGCTCCAACACGAGCCCACACCAGGGGCTCAAGGGTACAGGAGCCTGCAGCGCTACTTCTTTCCTGCACCGGGCAATTTAGTTGTAGCGCTCACGAGTTGCAAGGGTCCTCAAAGTCAAAAAGGGGCAAAGCTGGGCCCAGGCAGGCCAGCACACAGGGCCCTCCAGCAGGGAGGCAGTCCCTTGTGGCGGTTCTTCCTAGGGCCCAGCAGCGGCAAGCCCCAAGCACAAGGAAAGCACAGGCACAACCTTTTCATGGGGTCACAGCCCTAGTACTTATACCAGCATTCTCTTTGTCTGCTCTGGCACAGGGCTTGGGGGAACCAGTCTTAACTGGTTCTGGTGAGTGTGGAGCACTTTGTGTACAGTGCTCACACCCTCCTTTGTGAGATGGGGGCTCTGCCATCAGACACGCCACAGAGGGGCGGAGCCAGCATTTACATAGGCAGGCACAGGTCTATTCAGGGTCAGAGGACTACTCCACCCACTACTCCAAATGCAGATGCCCTATTCAGCCTAGCGCTGACTCACCCTGCCTCTCCTGGAGCCACCCACACCTCACCAGCCCCTGTCACTCCAAAGCCAGACATGCAATCCACATCAGGCAGGCAGACACATAGCACACAGAAATGCCAACCTCTAAAACTGGCATTTCTAAAATAGTTATAATAAATCTGAGCACACCATAGCGTTGCATTTATTATTACTAATCCAAACATACCAAACTTGACCACGCTGCTCCTCTCATATCAGGAATTACCACTGAAACACTTATTAGGAAATCCCCAATGCAATCCTATGGGAGGGCAGCCTCACAGTAGTGAGGAACCAAAATGGCTGTTTATCACTACCAGGACATGCCACACACTTAAGGTACATGTCCTACCTTTTACCTACAATGCACCCTGCCCATAGGGCCAGCTAGGGCCTACCATAGGGGTGACTGACATGCAGTAAAAGGGGCGTCACAGACATGGCACACACTTTAGGTGTCACGTCACAGCGGCAGTAACACTGCACACACAGGCCTGCAATGGCAGAGGCCTGAGACAGGTTTGTAAGGATACTTTGGTGGGTGGCGCAATCAGCGCTGCAAGCCCACCAGTAGCATTTAATTTACCGGCCCCGGGTATTTGAGATACCACTTTACAAGGGACTGACAGGTAAATTAAATAGGCCAAACAGGTGTAGACCAATCCTTACCATATATAACACAGAGAGCACACACACTTTACACTGGACAGCAGTGCTAAAGTGCCCAGAGTCCTAAAACCACCAACAACATGTCAGAACAAGCATTGGCATAGCCAATAGGTCTCGCTTTTGGGACCTTATAAGTGTTTAGCCATGCAACACTTGATGTTGTTTAATCAAGGATATTGTGCTGGATAACTAAACACTTCTAATGTCCCAAAGGCGAGACCTATCGGCTATGCATTGGGGGGCCTTATAAGTGTTTAGGTAGAGCTATTGACTTTGCCAATGTTTCTAAGCTGTGCAGTAGAGAAGTGTGCCTGCTGTGCAGCATGGTGGGAAGTTATAATTAAAAAGTGTAAGAAGCACTGAGTGATGCTGTGGTGTCGTTGAGTGATGCTGTGCTGGCCCTGAGTTATGCTGTGGTGGCCTTGAGTGATGCTGTGCTGGCCCTGAGTGATGCTGTGGTGGTGCTGACTGATGCTGTGGTGATGCTGATTGATACTCTGGCGCTGCAGAGTGATGCTGTGGTAGCATATAGTGATGCTGTGGTTGTACTAAGTGATGCTGTGGTGTTCCTGAGTGATGCTGTGGTGGTGCTGAGTGATGCTGTGGTGAAGGTGAGTGATGCTGTGGTGGCACTGAGTGATGCTGTGGAGGCACTGAGTGATGCTGTGGTGGCACTGAGTGATGCTGAGTGATAATGTGGGGGTGCTGACTGATGCTGTGGTGGTGCTGAGTGATGCTGTGGTGGCCCTGAGTGATGCTGTGGTGATGTTGAGTGACGCAGTGGTGGTGCTGACTGATGCTGTGCTGGCCCTGAGTGATGCTGTGGTGACCCTGAGTGATGCTGTGGTGGTGCTGACTGATGCTGTGTTGATGCTGGTTGGTTGGTGCTGTTGTGCTTTAGAGTGATGCTGTGGTGGTACTGAGTGATGTTGTGGTGTTCCTGAGTGATGCTGTGGTGGTGCTGAGTGTTGTTGTGGTGAAGGTGAGTGATGCTGTGGTAGCCCTGAGTGATGCTGTGGTAGCCCTGAGTGATGCTGTGGTGGTGCAGACTGATGCTGTGGTGGTGCTGAGCAATGCTGTGCTGGCTCTGAGGGATGCTGTGGTGGTGCTGAATGGCGCTGTGGTGGTGCGGACTGATGCTGTGGTGGCACTGAGAGATATTGTTGTGTTCCTGAGTGATGCTGTGGTGGTGCTGAGTGATGCTGTGGTGTTCCTGAGTGATGATTTAATTGTTTCTGAGTGGTGAGTGGTATAAGTGAAGTGCAAAGCAGAAAGAGTTCGCTGGCAGATTTGAGGGCCATGTAGGGAGTTTGCTGGGCTACTGTTGTTGGGGAGTGGGGGGCGTACTTGGACCAGGACGGCTGGCGGGTGGCACGCTACTTTAATACAATATGGAGTTTTGTGCAACATGTGAGTTTGAACTGACTTAGAGTTCATGCGCAAATAGCCTACAGTCTGAGTTTTGACGCAGTGTTCTCACTCTTCCTCGGGAAAGTACCCCCACCCGCAAATAAATGATTTAAGATTGAAAATGTTGCTTAATATATGACTGCAAGGAAGACAGCCACATGCTTCAAGACCGCACTTTTATAGCTAACGGTAGAGTAATTCATCACGGGGATGAGGGGCTCTTACGAGACGAATAGGCCTCATCAGCTGTAAGTAACTGGAGGACACAAGCATGTGGCACCTCAAAGTCAGAAAGCATGTTGTTTATGTACAAAAGGCCACCATGCGTTATGAGCACACCGATAACAACTCATGCAAAAAATCATATTTTTTTCTTGGTGTCTGGTTCCTGCGCACATTAGATAATGACATACCAAACAATGACAGAAATATTTTTCCGGCCTCAAGTTATAAAATATTTTGCATCTCAGATGGGCGAAAGTACGAATGGCATATTTGTCAACATAAAAAGGTAAGAAAGTGCTAGATAAAGTTGACGGTGGACAGAATTTTTGATTAAATACCCATGCCATGGAATTCTCATAGTGCTCTCCAAGTGCTCTTTACTCTGATGTCAAAAGTTGTGCTCAGCTTTGCGATTGCTAGAGGTAATTCTACTGCTGCTATTTTTCATGTAAATCACAGGACAGACCACTATTCAAATTATGTAGCAATCACCCCTCCTAGGCGAGGCCATTAAATCTAGCAAGCAGAGTGCAGTAGAATTATTTGCTGACACTCTAGCGCCTCGATTTCTGAGGATGCTTGTCTGGGCGCTTGCCGGGAGTCGTATGCTCTTAAAAAAGGCACTGAATTGCTCAGATAAACAAACGTGGAAAGATGGGGGAAACGGGGTTCTCAACACGGAGAAATGCTGGCCGGAGGGGATTCAAAAAGCAGCATCCTGGAGAAGGGGAGAGGGTGTGGCGTAACGGCCAGAGCAGCCACCTTTGGATCTGAGGAACTGCTTTCGAGTCTCGTGTCAACTCAACATGCTGTGACTCTCGGCAAATCACATTATCGTGCCAAAAAATCCAAAAATTAATGGCTTGTGTAATGTCATTTAATAGTGTAACTGGTGCTCATGTAAAATGCGCTAATACCTTCATGCCAAGTACCCGCTATAAACAACTGCAAAAAAATAAAGTGTTGGTGTGAGTGGAAATAAGCAACAAAGTGAAAACATGCACTGATAAAGGTTGGATGAAAAACAAGCTTAAATCAAAAGAAGCAAAACACTGAAAGAAAACAAGCCTTGAGGCTTGAAGTCCGCGAGCGATGCGCTTCAGCAATTTGCTTAGTGAGGAAGAGATAGGAAAGGCAGATGGCGGCTGCAAAAGCAACAAGCATTGCCATAGCCAATAGGTCTCGCCTTTGGGCCCTTATAAGTGTTTAACCATGCAACAGTTAATTTTGTTGCACCAAGGATATTGTGCTGCATAACTAGATACTTATAAGGTCCCAAAAGTGAGACCTATTGGCTATGCCGATGCTTGTTTTACTAGTTTTGCACTTGGAATAATTATTAACTGTGTCGCATACACTGTAGTTAAGAAAAGTGAAGCGGGGTTCTTATGAACAACGATACTGTTTTAGGGAAATAAAAAGTAACCCCACGACTGCCAGAACAGATAGCCTCAGTTTCAGATACTTTCAGAATGTTTGCCTTTACCTTGTGCAAACATGTCAGATATCTTGCATAGCAGTATGCGATTATGACGCACACCGTAATAAGGGCGTATTGTGAACCCCTTTCAGAACATGAATAGGTATGTCATTAGGTTAGAGAAAGGGTTAAATAAGGGTAGTGGTTTCAGTAGTTCCGAAAGTAAAGTGTGCACATTAGAAGAGTATACCAAAATGATTGCCCAAGTGTGTTAGTTAATGCTGAAAAGGTTAAGTGCACTAAAACAGCTTTTTTTAGTACTCAATGCGGGGATGGCCCAGAAAAGCAGTCTCCAGACCTCCAGTTGACCACACACACTCTAGGGAGCTCCGAAATTGGAGCCAACTATCATGTGTCCCTCCTTCTTAAAATTATTTTCGATACTAAAGCATACTCATTTGACTCTAAACCATTTCAAAAGAAAAGCCCAAATCAAAATTACTGATAGTCAAATCAGTAAACAAGACTTAAAGGGTAATTGCATAAATTCGAGAGCAACTCCATATTCTGGTCTATGTATGGCCTGCGTCAGATCATGATCTTTGGGAAGCAGCACAACAATTTAAGAATAAGTTTCAAAAACGTTTTTTCCTGCAAATGTCGAAGATGGAACGCAGGCACAGTCCCACCTCCCCATCTGCGAATGGATGCTTCATGTCTTTTAAGACAGTGTCACTAATCGCAGAGCAGGGCCTGCATTACGTGGAGGTCCCATGACACTAAACATCCTCTGCTTCTAAAGGGCATCGATGGAGGGGTCCTGAAACCAATTTCACAGGACATAACATTGCAGGAGTGCTCAGAGTGCTGGAGGATCGGACTAAGATAAAACGAAGATGGGAACCATTTATCTGAGGAAAGCACAGTATGTCCTTCTCCAGAAGTGTGCTAGTGAAAACAAATGAGAAAGTAAACACTCCTGGGGATTAAAATAAAAGTTTTAGAAAAATCAATGTGTGCAAGGGACCTAGAGGGGACTCTAGCAAAAGACAAGTATAATCAGTGGTAGGTGGCAAATCTGACCGGAGGGGCGTTGGTCCCCGGTAAATTCATTTTGATTACCAAAACTAAACTTGGATTACTAAAAACCACTTAAACTTCATCAAATTCCAACACTCGCACAAATGACATTATCCTGCATTTTAACAGCACAATAAGCGGGAATCTTGATTTCACCAACGAGATGACCCTTTGATGCAGTCACACTTAAGCTCCAATTAGGTTTATTAGCACTACCTTTCCACGCCTCTCCCTATAGTCTCCCCTTCCCAGTTGGTATCGGGGCATTGCTTAAGCTTAGGCACATTGCTCAGCAAGCAAATACTAGGGTGGGCTGCTAGCACACAATTTGACTACTATGGAAGACACGCTGAGGAATAAAAATGATTCAGGTTAAAAAAAAAATGCAAGAATCGATTGCCCAAAGTGGATGGGAGGCTTCATGTACAGTGTGGAAGTAGGGAGGCATCTAAAGTGCTAAAGCCATTGTTACAGTGTGAACAAATATTACCGCACACGCACGGGGGACCACATTGTAAACCTGATAGATTGGGAAAGAGGCGAATGAAAATAAGAGCACAGCAAATTAATCTCTTTGGAATAAAGAGAACCTCTGCAGTTAAGTAAATGCAAAGGAATGTGGAAGAATACTTGAAAGGCACAAGATAAATGTTTTGATGATTCAGGAAAAATATCTGTGCAGACAAGCCTCCTTTGCAAGAAATGAGGATGCCACATATTGTTTGACATAACCCTCCAGAGAAGTGATTACAATGACTCACAAGTCTAAAGGATTAGCTGTAGTAAGGCAGTCACCAGCCTAGTCAATAAATACATGAATGTTTATAGTACTGTTACTGATAACGGACTCACGAACTTACATGGATGAAAGGTGGAGAACTCATGCTTTTGAAGAAATGAAGGCGTTGTATTTCCTTATTCATCAGCTCTGACACCTTTAATGTAATACTGCTGTTGAGAAAGACATCTACACCCCTACCAAATATTTAATCAATAATACTACAGTGGCAGGAAGTCCAAACCTCTACAGCTCATGATTCATCATGCATCAATTTAGGTGACTGCGGCAGAGCAGATAGTTGACCAGGTTATTAGATGGCGCATGAATATTAGTCAGTGTACTACTTTTAGCTCTCTCTTCTAAAAAGAAACTACGACATTATAAAAGCAGCAATGTGGTGCTTTATTCATTACACTCCTCCCTAAAGTAAAACTGAACATAGCTGAAGCGAGTTGTTGAAAGGCAAAAATATAAAGATGTAATGAACATGCACATATAAAAAAAGAAAATGAATCAAAACAAATTAACAATTTAGGAAGACAACATGCATGGCGGCAGATCAAGTTATGCTGCATTAAGGCAGTGGAACCAAAGTCAATTAACTTTGTGCCAGTTGCATATCTAGGAAAAGTAGGTAGAGATGATGCATTTGGACGCCTCTGTATGCACAAAGATATGTGTCAATATTAGCACAACAAGGCTGCTTTAAGTCACGGCCTCACAAAATGGCAGCAGAGTCTAAATTTCATATACACAACATGAGATTGGTATTAGTGGATATGTCGAACAAGCAGGTTAAACTGAAATATCCTTTATACAGCAAAGGGTGTAAATAGGGAGATTTACATTTTCTGCTCATTCCAGCTTTATAGACTGGTAGTTATATTCACTTTCTGTGGCAATTTCAAAGGTAGAATGCTAGTGTAGAGGAAAGGTTGCCTTGGGAGAGGAACATTAAAAGTAAAGCGAGGGTGCCGCGATTATAGCAAAAGTAAAGAAAAAGAAACAAACATCTATTTCTTTACTTTTGCTATAATCGCGGCACCCGCGCTTTACTTTTAACATTAAAAGTAAAGCGCGGGTGCCACGATTATAGATGTTGGTTTCTATTTCTTTACTTTTGCTATAATCGCGGCACTGGCGCTTTACTTTTAATGTTAAAAGTAAAGCGCTGGTGCCGCGATTAGCTTTGCCCGAAAGTGGAAGAAAATAAGGGATGCGCGTGCAGCAGAGACGGAGCGTGACGCGCTCGCTTGTGCGCTTGACCGCAAGCTGGTGGCCACTTTGGAAGCACTTCCAAAAGCAGCTTGCTAAATGTCTCGCCAGTGCAGCGCATGCGCTGGCTCAGGCGAGACCTAAAAAGCTAGTGGTCGGATTTCTAAAGCCCACTCACTAAATGTCTCGCCAGACCAGCGCATGGGCTGGCTCAGGCGAGACCTAAAAAAGGCTAGGAGGAAGGCAAAACGTTTAGGGATGACCCTGCAAAAAGGGCCAAGTCCAACAATACCTAAATAATTTATCTACAGGGGCGGCTCCTCCGTTGGAGCGTCGCCCCACTTAAATGCCACCCAAAGCCCCAGAGATGAAAAATAAAATGGTAATTTATTACCTTTTTATTTTTTATCATCCCGTCTTGAACCGAGTGTCAGGACGGAGTTCGGCCTGCTGAGTGGCAGCAGGAAGAGTGGTAGGCAGAGGACTGCCTTACACTAATTAAAGCGCCCCTGTCTTTTTGGCCATCTGTCTTTCGACGGCCCAGCCAGACATGCGCTCTTTAAACCTCTCAACCCAGCTGTGGGTTGAGAGCAAGTGCAGGCCTCCAGAGTGTTGGGGAGTGCCGAGATGCCGCTCCCACCAATCAGGACGCTGCTCTCATGCTGCTTATCAGCATGTGACCAGCGCCAGGATTGGGCCAGTGAGTTTGCTGGTGCCCGCTCTGCAGTCGAGGAAAGAAGAGGTCCGGAGAATAGGACGTGTCCAATAAATGTTTTAATTTTTTATTTCATTTTATTTACACACTTTGCACCTATAGTGCATGGGGAAACGCTGGGGTTACCTGCAGGATAACTTTCTTCACTGGGTCCACATAGACATTGTGCAGCCTACCTAGGTTACATCCACCATGTGCATCTTCTGTAGTAAACTGCTGAACATCTGGTGGTTCTTGGCAAATCACTTAATCTCCCCGTGCTTAACAAAAATGAACGTGTCCTCATGTAATGCAAGGGGTGCTATGTAAAGCGCTCTGATTGGGGTCAAGTTCGCGCTATATAAAACTCTGTTTTAAAAAAAATAAAAAAACAAAGACCAGGATAGCATACAGTACCTGGTCGTGGCACTCCGTTCATTTACAACATGAGTCTGTAAGCCATGCAGACCCTAACTTAATGGCAGCTTTGTTCGACCCACGAAAGCTGTAAAAGAGCAACAGAGAGGGTGCTAAATTCCCCGAACCAGCCCAGTCAAATCCAACATAGCATCATTGGATGTTTTGGTGAAAGATGCCAAATAATTTATTGTGCATGAGGAATCCTCTGAAATCTCCATTGGAGAGTGATTGTGGGTCTGACGCCCCTCCAAAGAACAAAAAAACATGAACTCTAGGAAAAATTGCCATTTTCAAGCAAAGTTTTAGCATTATGGTGGCTAACAGAAACAAGCATGACTAATGTGTTGAAGATATGTTGACAGATAAAAACTCATACAAAGCACATCAACGTACAAGGGCAAACCCAAATGAGAAGTTAATGCAAGACATTTCTCTTCGATAAAGTGAAGTGTGCATGACTCTTGATGAAACAGAAAGTTTATTGAGGGAGCAACAAAGGAGGCAAATTATTAGCTTGAAAACCTAGAGCAAAAGTCTCTCAAAACAGGTTAATACCCCTTAGTGACACAACAGAGACACTAGGAAAGTCAGGAAACTACATGGACATTACTAAAACGTTTACCACCTACTATTGAGCATTTTAGAAAGAAAAAGCCTAAGTACTCTCAACACATGGCAATATCTAGTTGGGTAGTAGTTCAGACTCTTTAAAAGGAGCACTTTGAACTTGGAACATCCTATCAGACCTGTTGTCTTACTGACAATTTTAAATAGTGGCTCTGTGTCTGCAGCTGCAGATGGACGTAATGTAACCTTGTTACTGCAAATCCGCCGTTACTTTCTTCTAATAATATATGATGTCACATACTGTACGAACATTCTTTTCTCTGTTGTTTTTCTCGACTACACTACATATGGTTTCCCGCTGCAAACTGCTTTCGGATTGATTTGTGCAACAAAGGACTTGAGAAAGTCGCTTGGACAAAACACGTGTTGGCTGTGTTCAAATACCTTCTCACTATATTGCTGGTTGTGAAGCTCCTTTGAAAAGTCTTCAATCTGTACTAAATACCTTCTTAGCGCTTCATTGCATTCAACTAGTGTAGCTCTCAACAGCACATGGCTACAACACCACAGTATTGGTTCCATATTATTAACTTTTTCTTGTGTTATCAGAGTTGGATTTCCTGTGGACATTGTAAGATTTTAGCAATACTTCGCCCATATTGAGACTGGAATGAAAGTCCACAACTCATAACTGGTGTGGATGGTCAATCAACGGCTACCGCGGGGTCTGGACCATTGAGTAAGGAGGTGATCTCCTCCATGGCCAAGCTACAAAACAGGATCTCTCCAGATCCTGATGAGTTCACCCAGCTGTTACATGAAACATTTTGTGGAGTTCTCACCCTAACTAGGTATGATAGCGAGATCCATGTTGGAGGCTATGGTAATGGTGATTCCAAAACCAGGAAAAGATCTTGGTCTCTGCAGTTTATACCACTACTTCTCATTGCTGAATATTGACGTAAAGCTTTTCACCAGTATTCTGGCAAATAGACTGTGCTGATGATGCCGGTTTTGATAAAGTCAAAACAACCATGATAGAACTGTAGAGATAATACCAAAAAGCCATGTATATACACGGGTCGGTAGAATGTGATCCTGCTTTCTTTAGACGCAGGGAAAGCACTTGAACTGGACACTGGCCATTCCTAAGCCATGCACATGGAAAATTTGTCTTCGGCTCCAAATGTACAGCCCGAGTACTCTGAGGTTATCAGAATCTGTGTAGCAAACATAGTCACCTTTCCATCGTTCGCAATCAAGAGCAGTACAAAGCAAGCTTGTCCTCTGTCTCGTCTCCTTTGCACCCTCACAGTAGAAATGCTTGCAGAGAGAACCTGAGACAACAGGGAGATACAGGGAATGCAAACAGGCTGAGTGGGGTGTAAACTGAGAGTGTACGCAGTCCTGATTGCGGTCGAAGAACTGGCTAGCTTGATCCCATATCCCCTCATTAATGGAGGAGCTAGATAAATATGAGGAGGTGTCTGAGTTTCAAACTGAACTTACAGACTTCTCAGGAATTGGATATCACCATTCCGTAGGACCAGTTGAACAACTTAAGGGCTCAGTTCTCCTTTAGCTTGGTTGCTAAAACAATAAATATCTAGGTATACATATAACACGGCCAATAGTCCAGATAGTGTCAGCCAAGTATGGCCCTCTTCTGCGAGCTATCCGGGCAGAATGTCAATCCTGGTAGGTGTCAATCTGTTTTAGCTAGATCTGTCAGCACTACCTAAATTAATATACACTGTGAAAACTATCCTATTCCTGCTCCCAATTTCATAGATTAAATAGCTTCAATGCACAAAAGTGGATTTTATTTGGGCCAGTAAATGACCAAGGATTGCAAGACATAGATTGATCGGGGGACTGGGACTTGATGATACCTTTAAACATTACCAGGCCTCCCAGCTTCACCTAATTGTGGAGAGTATATGAGCAGAATAGCAGAAGCATTGGTGCCTTGTTGACCAAGTGATAACTGGCACCTCATATGTCCATGATCAGAGAGAAAACACAGGACAAGGGTACTTTATATTCCCATGGTCACTTAGGCGGCCATGGTAGTGCGGGCAGGAGCAGCTAAATGAGGAGTGCCCTCAGTCCCTCCCTCTTTCACACCAGTAATTATGAACCTGATGTTTTCCCAAGAACTAGACCCATATCACTTTCAGGCATGGACCCCAAGTGGGTGATATTTGCAATGGAGAGAGTTTCAAATCTTTGGACAACAGAAGAATACAGTATCCCTGAGGAAACAAGCTCACATTATTGGAAAATACACCCCTGGGTGCTGGATCCAAAACTCAAATTAAACGCTTGTCACCTGATGACATTTGAGAGATGCTAAATGCAGGAAATACTCATACAAGTAAAAACAGCAGGAAAATCCCAGGGCCAGACTCAATGGGAGAAAGAGCGTGGTTGGGTCCTATCAGAAAATAACGTTAGCAAATACGCATCATAGCATATAACACCGCACATCTGGACAGCTAGAGAAGCCCTGGTCAAAAACGTTAGTTACAGGTATTAGATCTCTGAAAAACTACATGAACAGGGCACAGACAGTTGCTAGCGGTGATATGGAGGGCACTCTCATTCACAATACTATGGCTATGCCCAGGCTTCGGACATGTTGGAAGGAGCTCATGCATGCAATAGATCTCATGTTCCAAACAGACATGCCTAGATTCCTGGCTTAACCATTGCTAGGGCAGCCCAGTAGGCTCACATTTTTGCTCTATTCATTACGGGACTGATCGACACCACTAGCTCTATGCGCTGCAAGACAGACCATCGCGTGACTTTGGGGCAAAACGAGAAAGCCAACATTTCAAGACAGGCTGCACCGAGTATGGAATACACTGGGAGTGGAAAAAGTACCTTTAGGATTGCATGATGCACAGAAATTTGAAATGCTTTGGTCTCCATTTTTAGATTTCTTATCCTCAGAGTTTAGAGAGCTCACACGTCTTCGATATCTTAGGATGTCATCCTTAATACTACCTGAATTATCCAAGACATGTCAGCATTGAGGGAGAAGCACAAAGGGACAACGTTGCATCTACATAGAACAGATGGTGTCATAATTCAGTAAAATGTAACGACGTGCTATTCCTTTATTGATAACTGGTGGGTTTGGGGGGTTGGAGATGGGAATTGGGGAGATTTTTGGCTAGATTCACTTACATTTCCAGTGCAAGCTCTAGGTTGTAGGTGTTGGTTTTAGTCAACACAGACAGATTTGACAAATAAAAGCACAAGGCATGTTGTGACTTGTAGTGCCATGTAAGGCTCACTTCCATAGTGTCTGATAGTTTAAACAACTGAGGAACATATATGGGTGGAGAGCGGAAAATGCATACAAATATTGGTGATATCATTTTGGGTTTGGCTTAGAGGCCAC
Organism: Triturus cristatus; assembly: GCF_964204655.1. Lineage (NCBI taxonomy): Eukaryota > Metazoa > Chordata > Amphibia > Caudata > Salamandridae > Triturus > Triturus cristatus. Next base: position 1,804,177,309 of record NC_140589.1, on the reverse strand, counting down.
TTTAGCTGTCTTGCCACGCATTGATGTGCTTTGGGTCAATTCTCTTCATGCATTGTTCTGTTCAACTGTTATTAATGTTGGGCTTCTGCATAGAAACCCTTTGTTAAACCCTTAAAATGTGTAACCCAAATCATGATGAACCAGGCAGTTCCTACCCACTTGGTAGAATTGCTGTTTGATTGAAAATATACAAGAGTAGTTGTTGGAGAACAGCAACCATTCCTTGGCTACAAACTCCCACCAGAGTTAACTTTTCGACCTTCAAAGCCACTTTCCAGTGCAACACTTAGCTGCAGAATCCGGAGGTGCACCCCTTTTAGGATTCAAAGCTCAGGAAGTCCAGGGAGCATATTATCAAGGGCAATATCGCCGCTTTAGCGGCACTTTTTGCCGCTAAAGCAGCGATATTTTTATCGCCCTATTAGCAAGCTGTCGCTAACAGCTGTTAGCGACAGTTTACTGGCAATAGCACCCTTTTTTTGCCTCTTTGCATTTCAGCAATATTTATCGCTAATGACATACAAAGTAGCCGTTCCTCATTAAAAGTAAATGGAAACAGTCACCAAGACAAGTTCTCCCTATTATCAATGCCCGCGTTGCGATGACACAAGTCGCGCTAACCGCGATTATCGCTGTAAGCTAACGTCTGCAAAAATCCAGACTTAGCTATACATATAATGGGAGGTGGATTCTATGGCTGAATCCACATCTCCCTATCATCAAGGTTTTCCCTATCATCATCATCAAGATATCTTTATTTCGGCGATTTGCCTTAAAAAGTACAAAGAATAAATATATACACAGACAGACCTGACACAGAATAAAATAGCAATACATTAGGTGATGATCAGTCCCCTTCTTCTATTCCACATTGCTGATAGAAATTTGGAAACTGCAAAAACTATACATTCAGATGTGTCTGTTTTAAGGATTCTAAAAGCATGGCTACATTGCCGAAAACCCATGTTTTTGCAGATAGGCACTATCCAATGTTTCCTTGCTTTTGAGTATGCAGGGCAAAAAAATAATACATGGAGCTCATCCTCTTTATCACAGCTACAGCCAGGGCAGGCCTCGGTAGAGGTAAGTGCCCAACTACTGGTGAAAGCTCTCAGGGGTAAAGTGCCGTATCTCCATTGAAGATATCATTTTCTTGATGCAATGGGATAGATAATATCCATAAAATTCTCAAATTGATAAAAATCCTTGACACTTAAAAAGGATTTAGTTAAAACTCCATTCTTAGGGGCAGTCTGCACTCTGTTTAGTTGCTCAGCCACGTAGATCTTAGTAAGCATCTTCCGCGAAATCACCTTGCAGCTTGTTTCCGGTTCATACCACATGTCATCTAACCCAAGTTTGATAAACTGGGATTTTATAAACATAAACCAAGGGATTTTTAGTACACCATTGCTAGCCAAAATTTCCTTCAGCTCTAGTCTATAATGCAATAGTTCCGGCGTAGTCCACAACCTGTGCCAGTACCTAAGGGGCTTCAGGGCTAGTTCATCATCAATCGGCCTCAGGTCCAGATCCATCCTTAAAGGATGCAGCGGGGTACTTTGTGGGAGTGATAATAACTGTCTGATGAACTTATTTTCAATTTTAGAAAGTTCCAACCCTGTTAAATGCCCCCAAAGTTCCGCTCCATATAAGATTGCTGCCCTGGCCTGGCTCTTATATACTTCAAGCGGGGGTTTAATAGGTTTATATGTAGACGTATTAGCAAACCTAAGAATACCCCCTGCATACTGGGCTAGTTTCAGCTGCGCTTTGGCTATTTGTGGAGCCCATGAAAGATTTTCACTTAGAGTTACTCCTAGATAATCAAAGGTTTTTACCCTTTCCAAATTTGATGAATCTAATTTTGGGTTCGGCCGTGTGGAAGGTGAGGGATTAAAAACCATATACTTTGTTTTATTCACATTGATTTCCAGGCCACGACCTCTACAAAAGTCCTCGAAACTGTCGAGCACACGCTGAATTCCCATTGGTGATTTAGAAAGTAGCAGAGTGTCATCCGCGAACATAATCGCTGGCACCCTGCTACCTGCCAAAATTGGGGCATCATTATTAGGGGCACTATTAAGATGGGAAATCACACCATTGACGTATAGGCAGAACAGGGTAGGTGCTAAAACGCACCCCTGCCTCACCCCTCTGCCAATGGGGAACTTGGAAGTTAAAGCCCCATTCTTCCCATGACGCACCTGGGCAAAATTACCCTCATGCAACTTAATCAGTATTGCCATGATTGGTAATGGCACCCCCAAACTGACCAACACAGCCCAAAGTTTTCCTCGGGGCACTAGATCAAAAGCGGAGCGGAGGTCCACGAATACCATGTAGAGGCTGCCACCCTCAATCTTTGCCGTCTTCCAGAATAGTAATAACAAGCGAAAGATTTGATCCATGGTAGAGGTGTTCCTCCTAAACCCCGCTTGGTATTGGCTCTGTATAGCGTGCTCCTCCATCCAGTCCTGCAGTTGTTCAAGGATGAGCCGCGCAAAGATTTTTTGCGGGACATCTATGAGGCTAATGGGCCTATAATTTGGCGGTAACAGAGGGGAACCCTTCTTGAAGATGGGAACGATTTCTGCACCCAACCAAGTGCAGGGCACATTCATTCCTCTCAAGATTGCATTAAATAAAATACATAGATATGGTCCCCAGATCTCCATTTGATGTTTAAAGAGGTCTCCCGGCAGTTTGTCTAGCCCTGGGGCCTTACTGGATGGAATTTTAGAGATGGCATTAACAACTTCCTTGACCGAGAACTCTATATAGTCGTAGGGATCATTCGATGTTGGTAAGACCGGATGTGAATCCATATCAACTTCAATAGCGTACAGGGCTCTAAAGTGGTCTTCCCAAATGTTAGCCTCTATATTAGGTTCGGTTGCAGGTTTGGGATCGCCGCTTCCTGTGTTAATTATAGCCCAAAATTTACGGGCATCATTCTGTTCTAAGGCACAGGACAGGTCGGTCCATTTTGCATAGTCCCAGTCCTGTTTGGCCAGCTTCAACATAGCTTTATAGTGTGTTCTCTTGGCGGAGATAAGGATCTTGTCATTGCCATATTTTACAGCCCGAATCAACTCTTATTTTGCCAGGCGACAAGCATCATTAAACCAGGAGGAGAGAGGAATCCTATTCTTTCTCTTAGTTACCAATGGATTGAACACATCAAATAAGGTACTAACAAGATTCGTATGCAGGGCCTGCAATTTGATGTTAAAATCAGGAGGAGGTTGTTGAGATGTTAGAACATCTAGTTCAATAAAACACGGCAAGATTGAATTATACAATTTCGCCAGGTCCTCAGAAGACGCCTCCACCTTATCCCACTTGACCCTGCGCCGATCATTCGTTAGGACTAACCTATCTGCTCGAACATCTCTGTGTCCTGATTCCTTCGGTTGTGTGACCGGAGAAACCAACTCCAGCCTCAGCAGGTTGTGATCACTGTCATCCCTTACAATGACCTCAAGGTCGATAACCTTTGACCACAACTGTGTCCGAACCATGATGTAGTCTAAACGTGACTCGTGGCCCTTTTTATTGTATGTGCATCTAGAAGGTGTATCTGAGTAGGTGCGTCCGTTACAGGCCCTAATTGAGTGGCTTAGTGTAAGGGCCGTTATTTGGACTGCTAAGGGGGACCATGACCTAGTGTGTGGAGATTGGATTTGCGGAATAGACCAGTAGTCATCCTCAGTTGCAAGTGCACCGTAATCCATCCCCGGTAAGGGTTCATAGTGACAATTCAAATCTCCTGCTACTAATAGGAACACATCCGTTGGAATGGAATACAGAAAATTTGATAGTTCGTCAACCGTAGTGGACTCACTAGCTAGACTAACAGGTCTCGAGTAGACATTCACAGCAGCCAGCTTAAAGCTATTAGGCCATTTCAGGATTACACACTGTATGTCATCCGAGTGGGTGCAAACAGACTCAGCTGTGCAACCCAGATGAGTTGCCACCCATGTGGTAAGACCCCCAGATGGTCGTCCCTTGCCCCCCCATTGTGCAGGTATGTGAAAACCCGCAAATCCCATTCTCCTTTCCTCTGTTCTCGCCCACGTCTCCTGGAATAGACATATGTCCATTCCATCAATAAAAGTACCCCAGTCATCACTCGCTATTTTACTATGTAGCCCCGCAACATTCCAGGACGCAATCACCAAGGATTCAATATTCGTGGTTGCCCTGGGGTTGCAAACACTCCTGTTTATATCGATGGTTTCACACAGGTGCTGCTCTATGACCACTTGGGCTTCTAGGCGCCTGCCATCAGATATAACCTCTTGGGGTTCAAGGGGGGGTTCGGCGGTGAGGGTATGGTTCTCTATAGCAGTGATTAATATCCCATCTATTCTTGACGAGCACTCAGCCTCACCAACAGCCCTACTTTTACTATTGTTCTGAATTTGGGCATCACCCATTGCCCGACCAAGTCAATCCACTTGGTCCAAACAGCTGTATCTGTTTTGAATTAATATTTTGGGAGGTGCTGGCAAATGATCATATGGAGCCCTTAATGACCTTTCTCCTCCTCTGTATTGTACTAGACCACCCATTCTCCATAGTGTTCCAGCGGGTCGGTGGGTAAAAGTGAGACAGAGGGTAAGTTTGGATCAATGCTCCCTGGTCATAATGCCTCCAATTGCAGATATGTTCAGCAGTTCGGGGATCTTTAAAATTTACTAGGATACAATCGCCCCTGATAGTTTTAGGACCATGACCCACCCACGATACTCTACGTGCCATAAGGATTTCACTAGTAATATGGGGGGAAGTGGTCGATTTTTATTGAGCCAATCTATTACTTTGTTTTTAAGAGAAGGGTATGGTTCTATGGTTGAATTTGGAAGCTCAGGGACTCCAACCAAAATTGCCACATAAGGGCTGCATTCAGGTGGCAAGTCTATAATACGTTCCTTGGGAGGATAACCCTTGCTCTCCATCTGACCACCCTTCCCTTTATCTACGTTGGCATCCCCCCTCCGCAATGATGTAATTGGCGTAGTAGTTGGTATTATTGATATTGGTATTGTTGGTGGGACAGGCGTGGTATTATTAATTATAGCTAACTCAGGCTGGGAATGCCCAATTTCAGCTGGAGCAGGACATAGATTAGATGTATCTACCTTCAGATTGCTCTGTATATCCAGCGCCACCTGTTCCATCCGCAAAAGCTGTTGCTCGATACGAGACAATCTCAATTCCAGGGGCTTGATGATAGCACTCAAAAGAGCACTTACGATGGCATGTGTCTCTACTGGAGTGTCACTGCTAATAGAGGTTCCTAACCGGATTTCTGTGGGTGTAGGTGGGGCATGAACTAGGGCAACAATAGGTGGCGCTGTTGTAGTTGAATTACTTGTCATCTGGCTACCCGTATGACCTTTGGCAAGTTTAGCTTTCTTGCCCCCCGCCCTAGGGGCCATATTCATTTTCCTTTTTGGCATAGCTCCCTCACGTCTTCCTCGCAGCCGGGGGAGACTTAATCTCTCGGGTGAGCTTGGCATTGTTAAAGCTAGAGTGGAATCTAGAGCTTGCTCAGGTGAAAGAGACTGCGGTGAGGGGCCATTGTCTAACAATTCTCTCCTAAGAGCATCCGGAGTGCGAGCATTGGCGATATGACCCATAGAGGATCTTTTCGCAAAAGCTAAATCTTGTGAGACTCTTCTTTCCATTAATATTATCCCCTGGTCAATTACGGAATTTGCTCTTGTAATGAAGTTGTCCAGAGTTCCTGTTAATGCAGTCCTGCTTCTGGTTTGTGATGCAGCCATACTACGTTAATCAAGCAGCAAAAATAACAGTACTTACAATCCTCCTCGATACACAGTACAGCAGGGGTTGTTTGGGATGACAGAGGGGTAGCCCGGTCCGGTCTTGTCCGTGCTTGAACGGGCTTAAACGGGCCCGCCCTTGGCCCGGGCTTCGCCCGGGACACGCCCCGGACGAGTCCCGTGTACGCGTTACTGTGGGATTAGTTATAATGGAAAAGGGGGGAGGGGCCGGGAAGAGTCAACAGCTGCGGCCAATGTCCGTCAGCAGAGGGGCCGCTGGTACTCGCAGTCCCGGCTCCGTTTACAGATGCTCCCAAAACACTCAGCAACCCGCAATCACCGCCAAAAGGCTCCGCCGTGCAGCTTCCAGAGTCCATGTGCAAAGACCTGCCTCCGAGCGGCACCCGCGAAGCGGGGGCCGTGAGGCGCTATGTAGGGCTGTGGAGATGGAGGGAGGGGCCGGGAAGAGTCAACAGCTGCGGCCAATGTCCGTCAGTAGAGGGGCCGCTGGTACTCGCAGTCCCGGCTCCGTTTACAGATGCTCCCAAAACACTCAGCAACCCGCAATCACCGCCAAAAGGCTCCGCCGTGCAGCTTCCAGAGTCCGTGTGCAAAGACCTGCCTCCGAGCGGCACCCGCGAAGCGGGGGCCGTGAGGCGCTATGTAGGGCTGTGGAGATGGAGGGAGGGGCCGGGAAGAGTCAACAGCTGCGGCCAATGTCCGTCAGCAGAGGGGCCGCTGGTACTCGCAGTCCCGGCTCCGTTTACAGATGCTCCCAAAACACTCAGCAACCCGCAATCACCGCCAAAAGGCTCCGCCGTGCAGCTTCCAGAGTCCGTGTGCAAAGACCTGCCTCCGAGCGGCACCCCTCTCTCGCTGCAGGAATAGCGCTGGATTTTCAGCGATATTCCTGCATTTTGCCGCTATCGCTGGATTTTTTATCGCCTTGGAGATAAGCGTTGATAATAACACGCTATCTCGGCCACGGGCCTCCTCTCTACCTAGTGCCTGGCTTTCAGCCACGGCCCATCTGGTCAACTCACTATGCCACACTCCCACCATAGGGGGCTTGATCGATTTCCAGCGCATAGGAATAGCCCTCTTTGCCAGTATGAGCACCAAGTCCAGAAAACTTAACTGAACCTTATGGATACTGCTGCGTTTACGGATACCTAGTAAACATTCCAATGGAGCCCCATCTATTGAGCGATGAGTAGTTTTCTCTAATGAGCTCACCACCCCTGCCCAAAACTCCCCAAGGCTCGGGCATGCCCATAGCATATGTAGGAGGTCTGCTGCTGGTAATTTGCATTGAGGGCAGTGATGAGCGGTAGTCGGGTACATTCTTTGTAATTTACCTGGGGTCAAGTAAGCTCTGTGGAGAATCATACACTGAATAAACCTAAACTTGGCGTAACGAGGAACCTTCCATGAGTATTCCAGCATATGTTCCCGTTTCTTGTTTGTGACCTCTCGTCCTACATCTGCCTCCCATTGTGTACGAAGTATGCCTAAAGGGGCTCTAGCATGTGTGCGGGCGCTAGTATACAACCACTTAATAAGGTGACTGCCGTGTCCCATATAATATAGAGACCTAATTAAGCCATTCACTTGGGGTTCTTCCCACTGTGGAGCCCAGTGTTGTTTGATATAATGTAAAAGGGCAGCATGTGTCATATATAGCGTGTTAGGTACCCCTGTCTCTCTTGTGAATGCATCATGGTCCATCAGTGTCCCACCATTAAATAACGCCCCGATAGATTCCACCCCCGCATCCAACCAGGGTCCAGGTGCCTGTTGTGTTAATCTACCACTCGCCAATGGAATACCCACTATCGGGATATTATCAGCATAAAGTCCACCGGTGGAGGTGTATTTCAGGGCCTTCTTCCAGCATTGTAATGCAGTAAGTAGCAGAGGTGGTAATGTCAGTGGAGGTTTGCTGTGTGGCAGAAGCAAGGTATGGAGCACTCCTTGCTCTATATGTCTGGTAGTGTAATCTATTTCCTGCAATTGCGTCCCGCCGTCCAGTAGGATAACCATTGTAATTGGCATGCATAATAATATGCCCTAAAGTCAGGCGCTCCTAGGCCGCCCCGCGTGCCCAACTGAAGTTTCTTAAGACTGATTCTGCGATGACCCGGATGACAATGTAATGTGGAGCACTCCATTGTAGACAATGGAGTGCTCCGTGCTTCTACGGGCCGGTAAAGGCCCGCAGAGCAACATTCCAATGTTTTACAAAAGCCTCTCGAAGCTCGAGGGGATTTAAATCTCCTCGAGCTTCGAGAAGCCTTTGTTTAATTTGTTAGAACATTCTGCCCTCTAGTGGCAGAATGTTCTAATAGCCTTATAGCCCTTCGTAGCAGGGCTATACCGCTATTAAAGTCCCGCTGCTTTTGTTAAAGTCCCACGCCTTCGGATCGGGCCTTTAACGCTGCAGCCGGCCTTTAATAGCCGGTATAGCCCGCTACGGCGGGCTATAAGGCTATAATAAAATGGTGTCTAGTGTGTTAAAAATGGTAGGTGGTACCACCAAAGGTAGATTCGTAAAATAATATAAAAGGCAAGGGAGCACCACCATTTTGGACAACGCCACACGCCCAATAACTGATAAGGAAAGCGTAATCCAGAAAGCCACCTGGGATCGGATACCTCGTATCGCTTTATTGAGATTACCCTCCAACATGTCCACCTACGAGCGGTATATGTTAATACCCAGATATTTAAAAGTGTGTTATGCCGTCGGTAGTGTGAGTCTCCCAAATTGGATATTGTCCAGGTGTACGCGATCGTGGAAAAAGAAAGTGTTGGATTTGGATTCATTAATGGCTAGACCTGAGATTAATTCAAAATCAGCAAAAATACGAGGGACTGGGCCCTGGCCCTCCAGTACATCCGACGCATATAGTATTAGGTCGTCAGCATACGCCGACACTAAATGTGTCACAGTGCCTGTAGAGAGCCCGTATTGTGTGCCTTCCAATCGGAGACGGAGTGCCAGTGGTTCTAACGCCAGAACAAATAGTATGGGGGTCAGGGGCATCCTTGCCGTGTGCCTCTCTGTATGTCGTATTCGCTAGAGATTCGTTTCCCAGATCAGACTCTTGCCGTTGGTTCGGTATATAAGAGCGTTATCCATTTAAGATATTCAGAGAGTAAACCGAATGGTGCAATGGCTTTGAACATATATTCCCACGATAATGTGTCAAATGCCTGCCTCATATCTAATGATATGCAGCCGGCATTAAGGCGACGAGTAAAATCCGCTGACATAATCTGAGGTAATCTACGGATGTTCAAGGAGGTATTCCTGGCTGGGATAAATCCACATCGGTCAATGTGGACCAGTTTATTAAGATAGGGATGTATCCTATTTGCCAGGATTTTACTGAGAATTTTGTATTCTGTTGATAATAGTGACAGCGGTCTATAACCCGACATATCCGATAAAACCCTGCCTGGCTTAGGCAATGAGACTACTAGCGCTTGAATAGTGGTACAGGGCAGATGTCCCAGTACGAGGGACTCATTGTATACCTCCTCCAATCGTGGGTTTAAGAGTTCTGAAACGGTAGCGAAGAATTCTACTGAGAGTCCGTCCAGTCCTGGTGTTTTATTACGTGCTAGCCCATCTATAGCCACCTCGATTTCTGCCCTCATGATAGGTCCTTTCAAGTTATTCTGCATGCCGTCGGGGGCCTTTGGGTATGGTAAATCTGCCAGGAACTCATCAATATATGGTCCTTCTAGTACCGGCGGCGCACTATAGAGCCCTGCATAGTATGTCTGAAAAGCTTAATTAATGTCGCATTGTGTGTGCACAGTGCCACCCCCAGGGAGATTAATGTGTCCAAAAACAGTGGTCGGTGGGTCCTTTCAGATTAATTTTGCTAGTAACGTGCCCGATTTATCTGCCTCGGAGTGTCTCATTTGAGTGTATGAACTGTAATCGAGCAATCTAAGGGTTTCAAGCAGCTCCGCATGTTGAATGCGCGCTTCTTGTAAAGGTGTCTGCTTCGCGGGGTCATGCACTGCCTCTTGCTCTAATTTTGCTATTTTGTCCTCTGTGTCTTTTAGGTTTGTATGTACCTCCTGCCTAGCCCTAACTGTAGTGCTTATCGCCGTTCCCCGTATAACCGCCTATCATGCGTCCCATTCAACCAGTATGTTGGAAGCAGTGTTCCTGTTCTCTGTGAAATAATTCTGGAGTGCTGTTGAGAGTGTGGTTCGAAATACCGTGTCTTCCAGTAGTTGAGGTCATAACCACCATGTAGGGACAGGGGTGGGCACTCTTCCCCACGCAAAGACGGTCTCCAGCGGATTATGATCAGAGAATGTCTTTGCCAGGCAAGTAGTACCTATAATTTGATCTGCTATGGAATTGGAGCACAGGATTCTATCTATTCTGGTATGCAGTTGATGTACCGGGGAAAAGAAGGAGTACTCCCTATGGAGTGGATTCCGAATCCTCCAAGCGTCACTTAAGGACCAGCCCTCTACCCAAGCACATAATGCTTCCGCTTGTTTGTTGGCCATTGTGCCTCTCAAGGGGGGTGCAAACGATCTAGGTTAGTGTCCATAACTGCATTGAATCCCCCCCTACTATCCATGGGTAGGCCTCCCACCCCACTAGTATCCCATTCAGACCTGTGAAATATTTACAATCGTCATTCCATCCAGTGTGCCATATAAGAAAATATATCTACCCTGTGTGTCTATGTGTTTGTCCAATATGGCAAATGGGACTTCCCCTCGCACCCAAATCGCTACTCCTCGGGCAAACACCAAATAGTATGTGTAAATTATTTGCCTCTTCCATCTTTTCCGCATTTTTATAGCCTCAGCCTCCGTCAAGTGTGCCTCCTGAAGAAAGACCACATGTGCCCCACGTCGTAGTAATTGTGCATGTACTCTATGCCGCTTATGAACGGATCCAAGTCCACGAATGTTCCGTGTTATGAATTTATAATTGTTTAAAGTTTGCATTGGTAGACAATCGTGAGTTATCTATGCGGAGTAGAGGATCGTGCTGTTCAGTTATACATAACAACATCATGAAGCCAGAGCCCTGAAACCCCCGAACTAAACCAAATACCAGGTCTTGCCTGCAAACTAACCTAGGCCAGACCAAAGATAACATACTGAGAACTAATACAGAATAAAATGTAGCAATCGTAAAGTGGGGAGCAGTAGCCATAACCGACATGTAAAAGGTTGTATCAGTCAATAGGAGCTCCGTTGAGCCCGAGCAAATAACATATATATCAATACAATCGACATATTTGCATGGAAAGAACCAGAGCAGAAGGATACATTAGTTCAGGAGGAGACGTGCCTTTAAAGTCCTCATCCACGACGATCTCAATCATTGCAGCAGTTTACAAATGTCACGACCCCATCAGGTCATCTGCCGTTTGTGGAGTCACTGAAGGGAAAAGTGCTGGACTAGCATCTGAGTCTGATTGCACCGTGCTGTGATCAGACGTTTCAGAGTCTCGGCGGGAGGAATTATCTCGAAATGCGTGTGCAGTCGCTAGGGCCATCTCTCTGTCTTTCTGTACCTGCTTCTTTGTGGGTCCGGGGAATAGTGCCGCACCCTTGGGTCTAACACCTCGTTGCGAGCGTCGGTTACTCATTGTCTCCTGGCTTCGTGGCGGTTTCGAATGAGACTGCCCAGAAAGCTGTGTGGGGTTCATGACCTCCAGCCACTCCTCTACATCCTCCGGACTCTAAAAGAAATACGTCTTTTGATTGTACATTATTGTTAGGCATGCAGGAAAAAGCAGCGCGTATTTGAGGTTCATAGTTTGCAGCTTCCGCTTCACCGCCTGGAAGGAGGATCTTTGACGCTGCACCATCACCATATAATCCGGATACAACGAGACCTGGCAGTTCTCAAATTGGATCTGGGGTTTTTCCCGTGCTTTTTGGAGGTGCATGTCCCAGTCTCTGTAATTGAGGATTTTCACTATCAGGGGTCCTCGGGGAGCACCCACCTTCGGTTTCCCGGTGGGGATGCGATGCGCTCTTTCAATGCAAAAGAAATTCGAAAGGCCCTCAGGAGCCACGTGCGTGCAGAACCATTGTTCCATGTATGTTGTCGCCTCCGTCCCCTCACTGCGCTCCGGAAGGCCAATAACGCTGATGTTATTGTGTCGTGCTCTGCCCTCCGCGTCTTCCACCCTGTCCATCAATCCAGCGACTTGCTTTTGAAGAATTTGCAGTTGCTTCGTATTCTCTTTCAGCTGCGGCACTAAGTCATCCAGTACAGAGGTATGATCCTTCACCTTCTTAGCCAGTTTGGCATGATGCACCTTTAGCAGTGTAAAGCCGGCAGTAAGGGAGCCTATCTGATGCTCAATAGCCTTCCTGGACTCACGGACCTCTGTACGGATTAAATCCAGTTTATCTTGGGGCTCTGTGGCGTCTGTGGGTTGAATTGTATTAGTTGAGCACACACTCATGGCAAGGTCTCCATCATCCGTGCCTTGGGAGTTAGTGCCAGCTGCCTCCTGCATTTTCCCTTTCAGACGGCCCATCCCTGCACACTTGCGCCCCCGGGCTTCCCGTCCTTGCCCAGACGCTTGAGGAAGTGTACTGACCAAGAGGACCACCACCAGGGGGAGTAACCCCAGTCTCCTTCGCAGGATGTGCACTAGTCCCCCCTTGTGATTAAAAAGAGTCACAGACCAGGAGCAGGTAAGGTCAAGCCGCTTAGCAACTCCAAGAATATGGTGTACAACATATGCAATGTAGCTGCGTTGAACAGCCAGGCGAGATGTAGAATCAGGGCCGGTGCAAAGGTGGGACCCCGTAGTGACCGTGACCGGCTCCCTCCTGAGCGATTTTTGATAGTGGCGCAGTAGGAGATGACAGTTCCCCACAGCAAGAGATGGATCCCAGAGACGGTGGCTACCAGTGCTGGCTCAGAGGTCGCCTACACCAAGATCCGAGTATCCTGCAGGCTCCCTGGTGTAATAGAGGGCAGCATAGGAGGGGGGGTGAGGAGAACGATAACAGCATAATGTCCCCAACTCCAGTTCAGGAGGTCCTCCCCCCGCGGCACCGCACAATGGTATTAATGGTGCCTCCCTAGCCGCATTCATGGAAGGAAGTCCGACCTCGCTCCACAGGCACGTCACCCAAGGCCGCCCCGGCAACTCCTCTGAGGATCAAATCAGCCGCGCCGCCGGGGCACTAAAATGATTATGTGCGTCCGCTCGTGTCCGTGCCCCCTGTAACTGTCAGATGTGGGCGTCGAGGCAATCAGGAGAAGGGAAGGCTCCACAGCTGTTGTCTACCTCCACTGCAAGGCCCGCGGCCTGCAATCCACCAGTGTTGAGAGGGGAGGAGGAGGGGGAGGAGAAAAAACACTCCGCAGGCCCCTCACCCCTAAAAATCAGGGCGACACTCACCCGTGACGGGGGCCCCCGGTTAGGTTCCACAGGCCCGGCGGGCACCCTCCTGTGTCCACGCGTCCTCCGATGCCGCAGCCCCGCTCACACCCAAGGGCCGTTGGTTGCAGCGAGTCGGCAGCCGGGCCCCGCGTTCTCCTCACCACTTCTGCTCCGTGGCAGACCCCCGCCGCTGGGCCAGCCACACTGCTGATCCGGGCGCTCTCCTGCTCTCCGGCAGCTTCAAGCCGTCGTTCAGATTCCGCTGCTGTATGCCTGCACCGTCGGGTTGCGCCGCCTCCGCCTGTGCTTGTCGTGCAGGCCGCAACCTCTCCGCCAGCAATTGCCAGGTATCGGCTCATGCCCGGCACACAAATTGAACAGTGCACTCTGCTCATAGATCCCCAGCGCACCTGGCAAAGCGCACCGGGGTGGCAGACCGTCGATGGCGCAGGATAATTGAGCTCGGACCCGGAGCTCGTTCAGCTCACGTCCGCCATGATCGGCGGTTAGCCACGCCCCCCAGCCACTAACACTATTATCTCAATGCTGTTTTGCTATTTCTTGACTGTTTGACTACCTTAATGCTGTATTGTTCTATATTTTTTCTCGACTGTTGCGACCCACATGAGTCCTCAAATGTAGTTTGAGTAAATTTCTTCACATAACATGCAGAGCGCTCTACTACCTTCAGGTCAAGCTAGCGGTATATAAAACAAAAAAATATATAAACGGGATATTGTCCATTAAAGCACTGCTTTCTGTCCCACACCTTGCATCGATTTCCTCTACAATGCCAGTGCTACAGGTCCTTGGCTTTCCATTGCCACTTCTAGACCTGCTCTTAAGCATTCTCATCACCTGGACGGCTTGTGCCCCAATGCAACAGGCCATACAAGTCCAGCACCTTGAGGTAGGTGTTTATTTTGCTAAAACCTAGCACTGGAGTCCAAAAACTTACTCTCTGCTGGAGTAAGTCTTTGGTACTAGCCTGACTGAAAGAGGAGTCAAGGCAGTTAAATTAAGCAGGTTTGTTATTATTGTTGCCCAAGTGCATATGCTTTCCTTCTGTTGTAGCTCAATAGGAACTTGTTCCAGATTTAGGAACCTAGATTTTTTAGATATCTAATACCAAACCTGACCATACAAGTTGTTGAATTCAAGCTTATGAATGTATTCCATTTACTGTCAGGATCACACAGATTTCTTTTGTTTGTCCATCCTGGGGAGAATTCTCAATAGTCTCTCAATTTCTTCTTTTTTATTTTGCCCCTCCTAATCCTTTCTTTCCTTAGGAAAAGGGGCCAATGATTCTCTTTTTTCCTTTTCTGTTCTACATGGCCGTCAACAATTGCCCTCTTCTCTATTTTGTCTGTTTGTCTTTCCCCTGTACCTCTTACCTCCATCACTCCATCGCTAGTCACCTTTACTTTATTACTTTTCCTCTAGTCCTACACCTCCACCTGTTTCCTCTTATGGTAGGGAGTACAGTAGACAACACAGATTATCATACTCTTTTTATTCTTGAAATGAAACCATAGTCTCGTTCCTTTTTAGGTCTCGCCTGACCCAGCGCATGCGCTGCCCTGGCGAGACTTTAAGTAAGGGCTTCAAAGAATGCTTCCATGGCTGGCCTACAGCTTGCGTGCATGTGCGCGGGCGCGCGCTTACGAGCAGAGGCGCCATATGGCTTTCCACGTCATGCTCTTTAAGCGCGCACGCACACAACTCCCGTGCTTGTTTTAATTTGCAACGCGAGCGCCCGCTTGTCTTTGTAATGAATGAGACTGGCAGACAGGTTAATAGGAGGATGCTTCATTTTTTTATAACAAAATAATCGTCCGTGGTAGTAAGCGCTAGATAAATGCAAATATAGAATATTAGTTATTACTATATTATACACTACTTAGTTATTAGTTATAATCCGCCATCATGGCAGATTGCTCGCAGAAATGTATGCCGATCCCTAGTCTTTGAATTCGGGTATTTCTATCTGGACGTAATTTTTGTTGCACACTTAAATTAGTCTTCCATGCGTGCACACGTCTGTGGTGCTGGCCCACTCTTTCCCAACATCTATCATTGGTGTCATTCTACCACCACCCTGTGGCCAGTATGGTTACTTCACTTAGAGTCCTTCGTGTGGTTACATCCAAGAGTAATTCTAGAGACGTGAGACCCATTGGTATTTGCTGAATGATGTAGTGTCAGTAATGTCTTCCCATTCCACGATACAAATGCTCATGACATACTCTATGAGCTAGAGCTGCCATCTTTGAAACAGGGGAAACCAGGTTTGAACCCTGGCTAGGGCACAACCTCCTGTGATTCTGGAAAAAGCGCGTAATCTCTCTGTGCACAATAAGAAAAGAAAATGTGTAATGTAAATTGTTTATATTGTAAAGCGCTCTAATGTCCTTTGGCCAGGTTTACAACAAAAAAATAAAAGTCATATCTTTTTCAGTTGCAATATCATTTTAGTGGTAGTGTACTAAAGTTTGAGTCCATTGAGCTTAAAACACTCTCCGATGACTGCCATCCACAGATTTATTTTTAAGTCTTACACAGCTGTTTGTAAACGTATTGCTACCCATTACGTACAATAATCATATAGTGGCTTTTGGCTCCTCCCAGAGAAGTATTTCTCTCACCTCATGCTATTTGCTGTTAAGATGATCATTTCGCCTCCTGTGAAGCTCTTGTATTGAAATGTATGAGGGACTATATATAATATATGAAAAGTGCAATCAATCACCATAGATTTAATTCTATATCGCATAGATGCATCTTATACACCCCCAACGTCCCCAAAAAAGAAAAGTGATTGCTGGTAAACATCCCTATTCCCGAAAGTTTAGGGTCATTGAGGGAGTGTGACTGCTAATGTGGACTGGAGCCAGTTTAGCCTGAAGGAGTTAATCACGGCACTAAAGTGCGAGCTGTGTGGGTGGTTTGTAGATGAAATTACATGCTGAAATTGTTTATACAATATCCCTTTTTTTTGCTCATCATTTTTCTTACTGTTCTGCCTCATCTCCCCCTGCTGTACCCCCATCACCCTTGCTCCCGCCCCCCCCCCCCTTATTTTTCTCCCTCCATTTTTGTTTGTTTGTGTGTCAAACCTTTCGTCTTAATAATTTTTCAAATAGTAAAACTCGTGAATTCTGATTCAGCTGCCAGAACTGTCAAATATTTGTGATGCCAAGATGCTTTTTAGCAATGTTTCGGTTACCTTTGTTCAGTGTATGCCTTTGGCATGTGTACAGATGTTCAGCTTAGCAATGGACCGGCGACACACACGTTAATGTTTCCTTATGAGTTTATCCGTACATGTGTACCTGAAGTCTGGAATGGACACACACTTGTGGAATGGCACTGTGGCGGTGTTGCATTGTGCCCCAAAGAATGGTGGCATGCGGTAATGGAGAAGAAGGCAGAGATCACTAGGTTTGCTTTTACTAGAAACCTGATCCTTTAAACGTGATCTCATAATAGTTCGGTCATTAGAGAAAAAATAAACATTTGTGAATTTAAAGTATGTAGAAGTGTGTATCGCTGTGGTAAATAAATTGCCAATAAACATAAATGTGACAATTAATCTGTTATGGCTTAATTAGACACAAAGAGGCTTCATTTTAAAGTATCTTATCAGGTTAAGGTACCTGCTGTATCGATCTTTGTGTGTGTAGCAATTTTCGGGAATATTGATAGTAAGATAACTGTGGTGGTTAACACACTGCTGGAGAGATCTGTGTTTTGTCCAGTCACAGCTTTGACTCATAATGCAGTATAGAGGGTTGGTTAATGGGTGTAAAACTTTTTTTTCTCAGTCTTTTGTTATTCGGGGGCTACTAAAAAGGGCTCCTTTGGGCAGTGGTATAGTCTTATAAGTACAGACAATCACAATAAATGTGTTACATTTGTGTTTCCCCGACCATGCAGTCTTAACATATAAACGTGCACGCTTTGCATTGCTTTCAATGGCAACGCGTGCACATTTGGCGATTCCCTTGCGGGAGCGAGCATTGAAACCATCTGTTTGTAATTAACTTGAAACCAAATGGTGCCCCTGCTCGCTCCCGCAAGGGAAACCTGCGCAGGCGCCCTTCTCTCTCCCCTCCCCCTGCTGCCTCCTCTTCTCCTCGTTCCGTTTGGCAGGCTCTCGCCGGACACCACATCCCCGTCCCTCTAGCTCTCTGTTGGGATCCAGATCATTTTGGAGCCGGCCGGTGGTGACCCTCCACACTCCAATCGCACTATCGGGCAGGCCTGTCTCTTCGCCACTCCTGGGCCACAAATGGCCCCCTCACCTCTCTTTCTGTCATGGCGCAGCAACATACTGGCCCCTACCTAGGATCCACGGCTTCAAGGATAACACAATCATCCGATCTTCTTCGCCTTCCCCGCCTCGACGTGCTCTCCTTTCCTGAAGGATGCCCCAAAGCTTCCGGCCTGCACCTTTCCGCTGCCCGTAACCGATGGTCTCAGCCACTCCGTCTTGCACTGTCCAGCACAACACGCACTATATACCATTCAACTGCCACATTTTAGAAGACCACTACTAAGAAGACCACTACTAATAGTGAATGGGAAGCCAGGCATCACTTTCTGAAAATGTCTCGGTTGGAAAACCACTCCCACACTAGAAGGGGTGGTGGTGGTCTTCCGGACACACTGTGGTAGCTTGGCTCGAGTGGTCAGGAATCAGGCTCCGTGCTAAGCATACAACATACCCAAACAATAACCATGCGTGCATCCGTTCCAAAAACGACTCTACACCGTAAAAATTATGAAAATAACTTTCTTTATCTTCTTTTTCTCTTAGTTGCTGATTGGAGAAAATAAATAACAATCACAATATACAAACTTTTTTAGAAAATGCAGGTCAAATAAATACTGGCTTAATGATTCAATAAATAGGGGTGATCATAAATACTGAAGGCATAAATAAAAGTGCAATACAGACAGGCAATTAAATATTCTGAGGCAATAAATACTGTAACCAATAAATATTGTGCATCAATAAATACTGTGGACCAATAAATACAGTGGAACAATAAATAGGTTAAATACAATAAATACAGTGCCCCTAATAAATACTTAAAAGCTGACAGTGCCACTCATGGAATCAGATCACTTTTGAATTCCTAAGGGCTGATTTGGCCCAGGCACAGCTTGTGGGGATGTGGAAGGCTTGGGGGTGTCTACTCCCTGGCTTGGTCAAGGCTGAGGCCTAAACTGAGGTAGATAAAGGGGGAAAATACCAGAGACCTGGCTCTCTCTCTCCACACAACTTCTCTAGATTAGTCCCAGTTCACCCCTGGCACAGTCAGGTTGGTTCCAGCACCTCCCTAGCCCCTTAGAGCAGTCTCTCAGGTCTCCACAGGGCCTTAGGCGCCCTCTACTCCACTTACTGCCCTTTTTCTGATGCTCCGACGCCGCTGGAGTCGGGTCGATGCCGTGAGGCGGTTCCAGCTCGATGTCGGCGGCCTCGGCACAATGTCAGTTCTTTGACGACGCCGGCAGGCGGATCCGGTCTCGATGTCAGCGGCCTCGGTTCGATCTCGGCCTCCGATTCGATGGCGTCGGGCAGTCTTACTCGATGTCGACTTCGGGCGGCTCCGGTCCGATGGCGACCTCGGCTTCGATGACGTCGGCCGGCCTTGCCTCGATGTCGACTTCCGGCGGCTCCGGAGTGCGATCCTCACTCCCGACCTCCGGTGCTCCTCACAGGTTTCCGGCGACTCCGGAGTGCGACCTCCACTCCCGACCTCCGGCACGATTCTCACAGGTTCCGGCGACTCCGGAGTGCGATCCTCACTCCCGACCTCCGTTACCCTTCACCTCGGTCTCCGACGACTCCGGAGGGCGGACTTCACTCCTCCGATGACGCCGCTCACTCGACCTCGGGTGACTTCCTCCTCGACCTCTGGTATTCCTCACGACCTCTGACGGCGCCCTCTCTCGACCTCTGGCGGCTCCGGGTACGACGTCTGCTTTTCCAGTCAGCGCCGCTTCTCCACCTCGGGCTCCAGGTCTTAGGCTACTCGACGTCGGACTTCAGGGAAACCAGCTTCCAGGTCAGGATCTTGCTGTTCTCTTGTTTCTAAGGCCTGTTCCTGCTGTCCAGGTCCTCAGGATGGTTTTTCTGACTTCTTCCCACACAGGGCTCTAGGCTGGGCTCCGTCAGTAGGGACTAGTATCAAGGGTGGGTTTATGGACCCCACTCCAGGCACAAGTTTCCACCCCTGCTGCTTCACTCCTTCCTCCTTCACGTTTGTGCTGCTCACTCTTCACCAGTCAGGTGCCAACTGCCAGCTCCAACTGCCAACTCTCTGTCTTAGCTTCCCAACATTCTAAACCGCCTCCAACGGTCACAGGGTTCTGGAATGTTCTGGAAGGTGCTAGTAGGTTCCAGTGGATGCTGGTGATGTCACAGGTGGCCACCATTTTGTGCTTCAGGCCCTCAGACAGAAGTTTCAGGGGTAGGTAAAATGGCTCCCTGAATCTGCAGCAACACTAAAAAGTCTGGTGGTTCCCAAAAAGGAAAAATTCAAACAGGGTTTGAGGCAAAAGTGGGACAAAATAAATAATGATGAGGAGGGACCACCCAAAGGGCTGACAGGTCTAACACGCGTCCCCCCCAGCTGAAAGTGGGGAGAGCTACCCAACCCCTTGGGAGTTCTCATCACTAAGGCGGAAATACCTTGAGAGACCGTCTGCATTGGCGTGGTCCACTCCAGGCCGATGTTCCACCTGAAAGTCCATCCCCTGTAGGGAAATAGACCACCTCAACAACTTGGGATTCTCCCCCTTCATTTGCATCAGCCAACGAAGGGGTCTGTGGTCGGTCTGAACTAGGAAGTGCGAGCCAAACAGGTATGGCCGCAACTTCTTCAGAGCCCATACCACTGCAAAGGCTTCACGCTCTATTGCACTCCACTTCTGTTCCCTGGGAAGTAGTCTCCGGGATAGGAAGACCACGGGTTGATCCAGACCCTCTTCGTTGAGTTGCGATAACACTGCCCCAATGCCATGTTCTGATGCATCTGTCTGGACAATGAACTCCTTGGAAAAGTCTGGGGCCCTTAAGACCGGGGCCTCGCACATGGCTTTCTTCAATCTCTCAAAGGCTTGCTGACAAGCCTCCGTCCAGACTACCCGTCGAGGTTGTTTCTTGGACGTGAGCTCCGTGAGGGGGGCTACGATGGTACCGTACCCCTTCACGAAGCGGCGGTAGTATCCCGTGAGGCCCAAAAATGCTCGGACCTCAGTCTGTGTCTTGGGGGGTTTCCAGGCCATGATGGCCTCGATCTTCGCCTGGAGGGGTTGCACCGCTCCCCTACCCACCAAGTGTCCAAGGTACACTACCGACCCCTGCCCGATCTGGCACTTGCTGGCCTTGATCGTCAATCCAGCTTGTCTCAGGGCCTGGAGAACAGCTTGCAGGTGACGCAAGTGATCCTCCCAGCTGTTACTGAAGACGGCTATGTCATCCAGATAAGCAGCAGAGAAACTCTCCATTCCGGTGAGGATCTGGTTTACCAGGCGCTGAAACGTGGCAGGTGCGTTCTTGAGCCCAAAGGGCATCACACAGAACTGGTAGTGGCCATTGGGCGTGGAGAAGGCTGACCTTTCCCTTGCTTCATCAGTCAAAGAGATCTGCCAGTACCCTGAAGTAAGGTCAAAGGTACTTAGATATTGGGCAGCTCCCAGCCGGTCAATCAATTCATCCGCCCTAGGGATCGGATGAGCATCAGTTTTGGTCACTGAATTCAGTCCCCGATAGTCCACACAGAACCTCAGTTCTGGTTGGGCACCCGGTGGTGCAGCTTTTGGTACTAACACCACCGGACTGGACCAGGGGCTGCTAGAAGGTTCGATCACTCCTAGCTCCAGCATCTTAGTGACTTCACTATGAATGCTGGCCTTCACCTTGTCTGACATCCGGTAGATCTTGGACTTCACAGGTGGGCTGTCTCCTGTGTCCACGTCATGGACGCACAGGTGAGTCCTACCCGGGACAAGGGAGAACAACGAGGAGTACTGCCCCAGGACCTGGCGACAGTCCTCCTGCTGTTCAGGAGTTAGAGATGGGGAGAGAATCACTCCCTCCACCGACCCATCCTTCTCTTGAGACGCAAACAGATCAGGGAGAGGCTCGCTTTCCACGTCCTCTCCTCCGTCAGTCACCATCATCAAGATGACTTCGGGCCTCTCGTGGTGGGGTTTGAGGCGGTTGGCATGCAGCACCCGCAGGGGCTGACGAGGGGTCTTCAGGTCCACCAAGTAGGTAGCCTTACCCTTCTTCTCCAACACCTCAAAGGGTCCTGACCAGCGATCCTGGAGGGCACTAATCTCTCCGGGTTCGATCACCCACACCTTCTGGCCAGGCTCCAACTCCACCGGGTGAGCATTGTGGTCATACCACGCCATCATCACTGCTTGGCTGGCTTCCAAGTTGTCAGAAGCTTGCTTCCACAACTTAGCCATTTGGCTCCGGAAGGCCAGCATGTAGCTCACCACATCCTGGGGAAGCTTTCTGGGAGTTCTTTCCCATCCGTCTCTCACCAGGTTGAGAGGTCCACGTACAGGGTGCCCATACAGAAGCTCGAAGGGGCTGAAGCCCACTCCCTTCTGTGGCACTTCCCTGTAGGAAAAAAGTAAACAGGGTAGGAGGACGTCCCATTTCCTCCGCAGGCTTTCAGGCAGACTTCTGATCATGCCCTTCAAGGTTTTGTTAAACCTCTCTACCAGACCATTGGTCTGGGGGTGGTAAGGAGTGGTGAACCCTCCTTCCACATCGCCCGCATATACACTGACATGAAGTTGGTCCCCCTGTCGGACACAACTTCCTTGGGAAAACCCACTCGGGTAAAGATTCCCATCAGGGCCCTAGCCACAACAGGTGCTGTTATGGTCCTCAGAGGTATTGCCTCTGGGTACCGTGTGGCATAATCCACCAGAACCAGGATAAACCTGTGACCAGCTGTAGTCGGTGGATCTAACGGACCCACAATGTCGATGCCCACCCTTTCAAAGGGGGTGCTAACGACAGGAAGTGGTTCCAGGGGAGCTTTCAGCTTCACCCCTGTTTTCCCACTGGCTTGGCAAGACACACATGTCCGGCAGTAGGTATCGGACGACACTTTCATCTGAGGCCAATAAAAGTGTGGGACAAGACGGGCGAAGGTCTTGTCTTGCCCCAAGTGTCCTGCCAATGGTATCTCGTGAGCCAACTCCAGAAGGAAGGCTCGATAACGTTGAGGAACTACCAAGGCTCGTGACGATCCGTGTAGGGGTGCCTTGGGTTCACTGTAGAGGAGGCCATCCTCCCAGTAAACACTGTAGTTCCCTTCAACGTTCCCTGCTGCCTGGGCTTCGGCCTGTCGCCTTAGCCCCTCAAGGGTAGGGCACTCCCTCTGGCCCTGGCAGAATTCCTCCCTGGACGGGCCTCCCTCCACGTGCCACTCGGCCGGGATGGGTAGGTCCTCCAGGTTGGTAACGTCCCCCACCGCAGACTCCTGGTCCACCACCTCCGGTGGCCTATCCGTCCTACGGGGTGGGGACGCCGAGGCAGGCTCCTCCTGTCCTCGGTTCTTCCCTTGACTGGCAGCTGGCTGGGCCTTTGTTCCAGGCTCCAGCCGAAATGAACTCCCTCTTCGGGTAGTCGCGGACCTTGTGCTAACACAGGCCCAGTCAGGTGTACCCAGCATCTCGGTGTGAGTCCGGTATTCCACCTCCTTCCAAGCGTTGTGCTCCATGTCATTCCCCAGCAGACAATCGACTGGCACGGCAGGGCTTACGGCAACTCGAAGTGAACCTGCAACCCCCCCCCATTCAAAGGGAACCTCGGCCACTGGATAGTGGCCTGTTCTGCCGTCAGCCATCGCGGCTGGGTGGAGTACATCGGGAATTACCTGCTCTGGAGACACCAGTTGGCTACGCACCATAGTCATACTGGCTCCTGTGTCTCTCAGAGCCTCCCCTCTTTGGCCGTTGATGGTGACCCACTGCCCATACTTTGCAGTATTTGCGGGCACCTGGATCTTAGGAACCATCTCCCGTTCTCCCAGGGACACTAAAGTGACACCCGCCCACTCCCTTCCCTTAGTTAAGGGCATCTCCTCCCCGAGCACTACACTAGCTACTCCGGGGGTCTTTCCTCCAGTGGGAGGGGGTGGTCGTTTCAAGCACTTCGGATCTCCTTTATAGTGTCCTACGCCACCGCACTCATAGCAATGGACAACCCTGGGCTGCTGACTCTGGCCAGGATTAGGGTTTCTGGGCGGGTTAGCCTTAGGGGTGAATCCTGTTCCCTTCCCTTGGAAGTTATTTTGGGGGCCTTTGGAGAACTCCTTTTTCTTTTCCCCTCCCTCTTTCTTCTGGGGGGCGCCCTGTCCGGCCTTTTGAGTATCCCCTCCAGTCCCCCTTGTGGACACCCGGGTACTAGCCCAAATGTCCGCCTCCTCAGCAAGCTTCCGGGGACTGGTCAGCTTGCTATCCACCAGGTGTTGCCGCAGTTCAGGGAAACATTTCTCGAGCAGGTGTTCCTTCAGTACCAGGTCAAACAACCCCTCGTAGTTCCTCACTTCACTGCCCTGAATCCAACCTTCCAGTGCCTTCTTTGCATAGTCCAGGAAGTCCACCCAATTCTGCGTGCCCAGTTTGTGACTACCCCTGAACTTCTGTCTGTACTTTTCAGGTGTTAGTCCAAACTTTCTGATGAGCGCCAGTTTCATGGTGGGGTAGTGGGTCTGCTCATCCTCCTCGAGGGCCAATAAAGCATCCCTACCAGCTGGAGGCATGTACTTGTACAATCCCCCTCCCCAGTACTTCTCTGGAACCCCATGGGCCCTCAACGAGACCTCATAGGCCGCTAGCCACTTGGCGATATCGTCGCCCACTCCATAGCTAGCTACTATGTCCTTTGGCAGGTATGGTTTAGGTTCCCTGGTGATCTCTTGGGTTTGGCTGCCACCATTAGGAACAGGTTGTGCCCCGATTCTCAAGATCTGAAGATCTATTTCTTTCAGTCGCAATTCATGGGCCATCCTCTGCTCCTCCTTCTCCTTTTCCAGCCTTGCTAAGTCCCATGTGAGCTGTCTTTTCTCCCTCCGGTCTGTTAGCTCCACTTCAGACAAGCCACCACTAGAGGCACTGCTGCCCTTCCTAGAAATGGTTCTGGGCCCTGCTGACAGGTTCCCCACCTCAGGTTGGTACATCTCAGCCCCCTCGGGGTCAGGCTCTCCATCCCTGTCTTCCTCCTCAGCCTTGCTTTCTCGGCGTGCCTCCCCCCAAGCCCTTAAGCTGGTTTGGAGTGCACCCTTCTTTGCTCCTGGGGGACAGTACACCCCCTCCCGCTGGCAAAACTCCCTGAGTTGGGCCACAGTGTACGTTTCTAGATTTTCTAGTACAAACTCCATCTTGCCCACTCAGGTTAGAGGACAGGTTTTTGTGCAGTAACTATGCAGGGGGGTACCTTTAATAATACCTCCTCCCACCACCAGAGTAAATTTGGAAAAAAACAAAAACCCACAATTAGGAAGGCCGCTCTTGAGAAAACTCCCGGTGTAGGCCTATGGACTACCCACAGTTATTGTTGAGTATGCGTAGGCACAGCTCTATCCCACCACTGAACACCAATTTATGTTGGAAATCCACTCCCACACTAGAAGGGGTGGTGGTGGTCTTCCGGACACACTGTGGTAGCTTGGCTCGAGTGGTCAGGAATCAGGCTCCGTGCTAAGCATACAACATACCCAAACAATAACCATGCGTGCATCCGTTCCAAAAACGACTCTACACCGTAAAAATTATGAAAATAACTTTCTTTATCTTCTTTTTCTCTTAGTTGCTGATTGGAGAAAATAAATAACAATCACAATATACAAACTTTTTTAGAAAATGCAGGTCAAATAAATACTGGCTTAATGATTCAATAAATAGGGGTGATCATAAATACTGAAGGCATAAATAAAAGTGCAATACAGACAGGCAATTAAATATTCTGAGGCAATAAATACTGTAACCAATAAATATTGTGCATCAATAAATACTGTGGACCAATAAATACAGTGGAACAATAAATAGGTTAAATACAATAAATACAGTGCCCCTAATAAATACTTAAAAGCTGACAGTGCCACTCATGGAATCAGATCACTTTTGAATTCCTAAGGGCTGATTTGGCCCAGGCACAGCTTGTGGGGATGTGGAAGGCTTGGGGGTGTCTACTCCCTGGCTTGGTCAAGGCTGAGGCCTAAACTGAGGTAGATAAAGGGGGAAAATACCAGAGACCTGGCTCTCTCTCTCCACACAACTTCTCTAGATTAGTCCCAGTTCACCCCTGGCACAGTCAGGTTGGTTCCAGCACCTCCCTAGCCCCTTAGAGCAGTCTCTCAGGTCTCCACAGGGCCTTAGGCGCCCTCTACTCCACTTACTGCCCTTTTTCTGATGCTCCGACGCCGCTGGAGTCGGGTCGATGCCGTGAGGCGGTTCCAGCTCGATGTCGGCGGCCTCGGCACAATGTCAGTTCTTTGACGACGCCGGCAGGCGGATCCGGTCTCGATGTCAGCGGCCTCGGTTCGATCTCGGCCTCCGATTCGATGGCGTCGGGCAGTCTTACTCGATGTCGACTTCGGGCGGCTCCGGTCCGATGGCGACCTCGGCTTCGATGACGTCGGCCGGCCTTGCCTCGATGTCGACTTCCGGCGGCTCCGGAGTGCGATCCTCACTCCCGACCTCCGGTGCTCCTCACAGGTTTCCGGCGACTCCGGAGTGCGACCTCCACTCCCGACCTCCGGCACGATTCTCACAGGTTCCGGCGACTCCGGAGTGCGATCCTCACTCCCGACCTCCGTTACCCTTCACCTCGGTCTCCGACGACTCCGGAGGGCGGACTTCACTCCTCCGATGACGCCGCTCACTCGACCTTGGGTGACTTCCTCCTCGACCTCTGGTATTCCTCACGACCTCTGACGGCGCCCTCTCTCGACCTCTGGCGGCTCCGGGTACGACGTCTGCTTTTCCAGTCAGCGCCGCTTCTCCACCTCGGGCTCCAGGTCTTAGGCTACTCGACGTCGGACTTCAGGGAAACCAGCTTCCAGGTCAGGATCTTGCTGTTCTCTTGTTTCTAAGGCCTGTTCCTGCTGTCCAGGTCCTCAGGATGGTTTTTCTGACTTCTTCCCACACAGGGCTCTAGGCTGGGCTCCGTCAGTAGGGACTAGTATCAAGGGTGGGTTTATGGACCCCACTCCAGGCACAAGTTTCCACCCCTGCTGCTTCACTCCTTCCTCCTTCACGTTTGTGCTGCTCACTCTTCACCAGTCAGGTGCCAACTGCCAGCTCCAACTGCCAACTCTCTGTCTTAGCTTCCCAACATTCTAAACCGCCTCCAACGGTCACAGGGTTCTGGAATGTTCTGGAAGGTGCTAGTAGGTTCCAGTGGATGCTGGTGATGTCACAGGTGGCCACCATTTTGTGCTTCAGGCCCTCAGACAGAAGTTTCAGGGGTAGGTAAAATGGCTCCCTGAATCTGCAGCAACACTAAAAAGTCTGGTGGTTCCCAAAAAGGAAAAATTCAAACAGGGTTTGAGGCAAAAGTGGGACAAAATAAATAATGATGAGGAGGGACCACCCAAAGGGCTGACAGGTCTAACAGTCTCCCAGCCTTGCCCTGTTTCACATTACACGCGATTCCAAAAGGGCATTAATTTTATACAACGTTGTATTGAGGTGACAAAAAAAACACACAATTAATAGGTATGTATTTGTTTACTGTCATATTATGCACATGAACATAGAAATCTTTGCTGGGACATTGTGGCAAAATCTTTATGCAAAGTGCGGGACTTTCAGACTTCATCTCTTTAAGGGCTGTATTAATAAAGTGCAGTTAAAAGGTGTGTCCCGACATTTGTGCAGAGACATTAGCAAATTCAGCTAATTTCGCAGTTTGGTGCAGCCTTTACACACCTCTGAGCATCTCCGTTTGTGCATCGCATCTTCTCATTAAATCTGCTGCTGCGTCACTGCCAGCCTGGAGTAGGAAAGACAGTCTCACACTACTCACGACATGGCAGCCCATGAGCAGAAGAGAGTCTGCCATGGTCTCGAAAGAGCTAAGGGGATCTGTTCTGACAGACCCCCTGTGGGCCCTCGACTCAAGCACGTGCTCAGCATACCTTTATCCAGTGAGCAAGGGATTCTTTTTAGACAATGTGTTCATTAACCTACCAGTTGCAATTTCTGTAGGATATCTCAACGTTGACACAAAAAATAGCAAGCGATTTTACCAGATGAATCACACATGCCTTGAGGAGTGAAACATTGCATTAAGGCCAATTTATGAGAAGTGTGCAAAAATTCAACTATGACGTTTTAGTTGTATGCTTTCCACTTGTGTAACTTTTCTTTAAACCTATGTCTTTTCTTTGACCCACATTGCATATTTTCAATAATACTTTAAGGTTTCTATGTATTTTAATTTGCTACAAAACCTTTACTTTGCTCTGCCAACAGTTGATGTTGTTGCACCAAGGATATTGTGCTGCATAACTAAATACTTATAAGGTCCAAAAAGCGAGACCTATTGGCTATGCCAATGCTTGTTATGGTCTGGCTTGACAGAGCAACTGTAGCCAGACACTTATGTGAGTATCATCAGGAGAGGGGCTTTGGCTCCACCCACATGTTGGACAGCAGGAGTACATGTCTTGATAGAGAAGAGATTGTGTGCTTCCACAAAGAATGGACCAATGGTCAAGTGAATACCTGGACACCTCCATTCTTTCATTGTATGCATATATTTGTATCAATGCACACAAGTACCTTCTGTTAATGCCTCTAAATGTATGTAACTATGCTACTTGTGCCACTAAGTAGCACTCTTACCTGTATAGGTCTTGTTCATGCAAAAACCGTATTGTGAGGCTGTATTTATTATGTTGTGAAATTCATTGTTCTCTTTATGCCTGATGTGCTAATGCATAATAAAATATTGTTATACAGTTGCCTGCTTAGCTACAACAAGGCTAACCTGTAGGAGTTGTGTTACCCTTTTGGTGATCATATTAAAAGCTTGAGATAGTACTCCAAGGCATTGAAAGGTTTGTGAGCAGTGAAGAGCCCACTGTGTTAAGGAATAAAACGAGCATTGGTAGTAGGTGTCATTGATTGTGAGTGGCAGTCCACTTTACTTTAAAATACATCTCAGTGTGTAGAGCAGTGACTTTAGCGGCTATGTCTGACTGCATGACATTCCTTGAAGGTACTGTGAGGTCACACACAGTCTGTCTTCTCTTTTCTGTCACTGCAGTGAAGATCGGATGCTCCAGCTGTACTTGCACTATCTGAAGGACGTGGATTACCCGGTAGATATCTTTCTTTTTACTCTTGGGATATTTAATGACATGAGGGTTTTTGCCATGCAGCGATGCATTTCTTCCAATTATGTATGACAAGACTGCAAAGTGGAAAGGAGATATGCCTGTACTTGAAAAAAGTAAAATATGTTGTTTCCTGCTATTCATATTTTAACTTCTGCCAGCTTAACCAGTCAGAAACTTTTCCCATCTATCTCATTGAAGGAGCCGAGTTTCTACATTCTAGATCCGCTCTAGAAACTCGAGTCAATGGTACTTTTTATCAGTATGTAAGCATGGGGGGGAGAGATATCATTAGCGGGTCAATCATTTCAATTCCAAGTCACTATGACTGTTAAGAATCATGGACTACCAAATAAGATTAGTTGATTTATTACAAAAATAACTGGCCGTACACGCACCTCAAGATGAGGGTGTAGAAATACATTGGAACTAAAACAAAGCCAAATCTGTGGCTGAAATTAGGGCGGTGCAACATGCACAAGATGATTAGTTCAAGAATCAGGATACAAAAGATTATGGAACAAACGTCCAGGTTCCCCTTCATCGAATGTTCGTGGGAATAAAGCATTAATTTGCCCCTGCACTAGTACTAACGTGACATCCCTACATAGCATTTTCCGTGGCCAGATCAGTTAAGGTGTCAGCGTGTGAAGCTTTCCTAACAAGTCTCTCCACATTAGATGGGTCAAGGCAAAGCAGAAGTCCCCCGGACACATTCCCTAGTTACGATACATCAATAGCACAGGTAGTATCCCAGGATCCTTTGCGAATAACACCATCCAGTCAGGCCACCTCCTCATTGGTACTTTTCCAGTGGGCAGTGATGCTCCAGAGCTTGGTGAGATGACCTTGATTCCCGGGCTCCCTCCGATGAGAAAGTACAACAGTTCTCCCCTATCAGTTTCAACGCTCAACGTATCCCCTTTTCTCCATGCCTAACTCCTAAAACATAGACATTATTCTAGCTAACAAGAATGATTCTTCCACCTGCAACAGAAACGTGAGAAAGAACAAATCCAACATGCACATGAAATTCAACTATCAAAAGCAAGAGCTTTTAGGGAGAACGCAATTCAGGCCCACAGAAAATGGCGAACATAAGAAAGATGGCACATAGGTGTTACAAATTGCATATAAAATAAACACTTTTACTGCGTACTTCTAAATTAACACATTACATAAGCACATCGAATATATGAATAATTGTCATCGGTATACATGAATTCTGCATGTTTGTGTTTTCAGCTAGTTACATCTAGTTTCAATGTTGATTTCTTCACGTTTACATTGAAATATCCCTAATACACCACAATTCGCATTATTACAGTTCACGTTCTAATGTCTCAGGTTAATATAACGAAAGAATATGTGTGAGTGCCGACTATTCGCGAATATGAGGCACCCCTACAAATGAAAAATGAATTTTGCGCTACATCATCACGTTCAAATTATCCGTGTAGACCCAGTAGGACATGATCTTATGCAGACACAATTTCGCAGTTGGCTCTACACTCAGCAGAGGTACTTTCTGAAGTTTTGCTCAACTACAGACTCCCAGAATCGTGGTTACTGGTCCCTGCTGGAGTTATTCGTAAGAGGGGACTCTGATGTACTATTGTGTCTCTCTTCTAGAGAGAGCGAGCGCCTCTGGTTCTAGGATTTCCAAAGCCAAGGAAAAATCACAATTTCCTATTTAACTGCTCTCTTTTCCTGAATGTACAGCGAAAATGTACTCTTCCTGCTTCAGATATGTTTCTAAGAAGGGATAAGGACTTCCCACAAGCAATGTTTTAGATCACATTTTTAGGAACTATGCTGCTGAGGTTGCTGGTAGAGGTGAACTTGATGCTTTATTATCTTCCATACAGACTTTGGAATGCTTCTGGGTAGCTTAGCCTGGTTACGGATGAAGCAGATGTGGCTCATTCTAGTCGTATTAATAGAGTCGTCAGAATGGCTCCAGAAGTAAAATGTTCACTTAGCATCGGGTGTCTTACAAACTGTGTGACTTGACGTCACATGCTTTGGAAGACACCTCAACTCTAAGTGAAAGCTTTACTTCCGGAGCCATTCTGACACCTGTTGGAGGGAACATTGATTACAGGTAGACTATTATTACAACACTGCTGAAGGCCGTCACTAGCTC
The DNA here is from genome assembly GCF_964204655.1 of Triturus cristatus. Lineage (NCBI taxonomy): Eukaryota > Metazoa > Chordata > Amphibia > Caudata > Salamandridae > Triturus > Triturus cristatus. Next base: position 1,804,146,576 of record NC_140589.1, on the reverse strand, counting down.
GTATGTATTTAAATGATGCTGCCCAGTGTAAGAGAGAAAGCCAGGAGATTTTTATGAAAAGCAAAGAGGACTGAAACTGCATAATTGTTGTAGATAAGGTATATGTAAACTATTGTAAGAGGTAACTGAAGTTAAAATACAGGTTTGTGGTCTAGCGTCGCAGGGAATGATCACGAGTGTGACTGTACAGTGGTTCAGTTGCCACTTTGGCACATCTGGGGCTCTACTACCCTAGGGAGCAACAGGCATGTGTGCAGGGTTTTTGCGCTCGAGGCACTTTGGTATTACAGAATGGGCCACTGACGCTTGAGCGGCCCCTTCGGTAATAAATATTGCACCGGTGCACATATTACACCAAGGCAATCATAAAGTGGTGCTCTCCAAAGAGAATGAGAGAAACATTGCCTCTATTCCCATGTCATAATATAGACGCAGGTGTAAAGGAAAAGGAGATTTCAGAGCGTACACTTTCTGAGAGCCAAAAAGAGGTGAAACATAGTCGCTGCATCCCCTCTAGTGGCGCCCTCTGAAAGAGGGGAAGGGAGAGCTCATGCACCCTGTACACATGCCTCTGCAGGTGAGTCCTGTCACTCAGATCTCTGTCTCCCCTTCCAGAGCAAACAGGCTCTCTGACTTTAACTAATACACTGCCCCTAGGACAGAGGCAAGTTCTCATTTACACTGGGGGTAGCACATTATCTGTAATAGGGCGTATAGTTTCTATCTGCACCCGGTACACCTAGTTAAAAGTGTACTGCAGTGCAAACCTTTACGTCGTGTGACCCCAGTTTCGTTGAAACTGTACATTCCTAAGTCTGAGACTTGTAAAATCATTTTTAAATAAATTGAGAAATAAGCTCTATGAACATTTGCTGCTTTAACAGACAAAAGACTCAACTTCTTGCACGCGTGTCACTTCCTGCTTAAGAGGTTGAACACAGTTTGCAAAATGGCGGATAGTTCTCTACATGACAAAGAAACTAAGAGTAGAGAGTGTTTTGTCGTAGTTTAGCCTGCTGGTGATGAGTGAGTACATGACGGTCCTTCTGGTATTCTGAGGCAACCATTTGAAGATCTTTCGTAGCATGTGTAGGATGTGAAAGCAGGAGGCGCTCACACTGCATTGACTAGAGCTTCATGTTGAGCTTGTCGTCTAGGATGATCCCTAGATTTCTTGCATGGTCTGTGGGTGTGGGTGTTGGTCCTAGCTTTGACAGCCACCAGGTGGAGTCCAAATGGGAGGTCTTTTTGCCAAAGACCAGTACTTCTGTATTGTTGGAGTTGAGCTGCAGGCAGTTGGTTCACATCCAGTCTGCTACCATGGTCATGCAGTTGATGAAGTTGGGTCTGGTAGTGGTTGTCTTGCCTGTCATTGAGATGATGAGTTGGGTGTTATCGGCATAGATGATGGTGATGTACAGACAATGTCACAGGGGGCCACGGCTGACTTTTCATTTCAAAATTTGTCAATATTTTTTCAAATATTCCTTTTTCTTACACACTTTCTCTGCTTTGTACACTGGTACTTTCATTTTGCTTTGAACAGCTTAAACAGTAAGAATTTAAGGAATTACACAATTACCATAAACTCTTACCACTGCCAATTGTCTCAAATGATTTGTGCAATTGAAACCACTAAAGTTTGCCATTTATGGTTTGTGGCACAAACTATAACTCACACCTCTACCTTGCATTGTGTATGACTGCAGAAATGACATCATTAATGACATCACAAAGTGACCAGGATCGGCCCATACAGGTAAGAGTGGTGAGGCGGGGAAGTGGGGAAGTTGACAAAAGTATGTCAACTCCCCCCCCCCCACCCAGCCTCACCGATCTTACCTGCATAGGCGCTCCTGAAAGTGACATCATAGTTGAAATAATTTATGACATTACGACTGACATCACTGCTTGCCACTTTTGTACTTAAATACAGTGTAATTTTTTGTTACATGAAGTCTTGGTTGAAGGCTTTAGTTTTGTGTTTTATCTCCTTTTCAATTTTTTGGTGGGATTTTGATAATACTTTTTTCTTTCTTTCTTTATTTATGGTTAGCAACACTAAAACAATACAAGCCATAATTTTCACCGCCTTCTATGTTATACAAACGATAGGTATTTCTTTTCTTTACTCTTAGCAAACTTGTGTTTTAAGCATGGCAGCCAGAGTAAATTATTTTATCTGTTTATTTTTATTTGAAAGGTTTTATATAGCGCTGGCTAGACCTGGGGGGTATCGGAGCGCTTTACATGAGCAGAAGCATTCAAAGAAAAACAGTTGTTCTGGGTTTCCAAAAACAAGCAAGTACATCACACCTTGCATTAAAAAGGGGCAAAAAGCACTTCACATGAGTAGAGGCAATCAAGAAGAGCAATTTTACAGTGTAACAAAAACACACAGGTACAACTCACAATTAAGTTAATGGGGGGGGGGACATTCTGGGCGGATTAGCGGGTAATGACCAACTAAATAATATAAATGGGTGAGACAGTATAGGGCAGAAAAGAGAGTGTAGATGGAGAAAGAATAATAGGTAGAGATAGGGTGTAATGTTAGGAGAATAACCAATGCAGGTGAAGCAGAAAGCAAGGTCAAAGGAGTTGTTATGGGTGTTATAGCATGCTCTGTGCATTGCTAATCATTACTGGTGAATTTCAGTGGTTTTGGGCATTTTACCCAGAATTATACCTCAGTTTTTCACTGTGTTTTTCCATGACTTTTATACTTTTAAATGATGCACTTTATTGTGAACACCCTCAGTGCATGGCCAGGCCCTGTGCGTTTTCCATTGTTTGAGCTGTACCCCCATCGTTCTGACCATAGCTTGCTGCTGCCACTGCTTTTTGCTTGTATACTTGGAGCACGATGCTCAATGAACGGCATCCAATTTTGTTCTTGAGCCTCAGAATTGCATTGGCGGACCACCAAGACGAGCATGCCAAGACAACCTATTATTGAAAGAGATCCCCAGATAGTCGTAGACCTTGACAATTTCAAGTACCTTACCTGCGATTCTTCGAGATTCTATCAGCGGTGGGTATAATCACAGCAGCATTACTTTTGTGTATTGGTAGCGAGGTTCTTTTGACTACAGGAGCTTTCAAAGCCTCCCAACCTCCTGTGCAGCTTGTTTTGTGGGCAAGATAGTATTACTGCGACAAGCAGGAAAATAACTATTTTTTTATTGCCCAGCTTCAGTGTGTCTGTAACACCCTCAGTAAAAATTCCTCAGAGTCATTCAAAAAGAGGGAGAATAGCAGTGGGTCGAGAACACATCCCTGGCGTACCCCTCGAGCAGATATCAAAATAAGGAGTGTATTCTCCCCCCTTCTTCCATAGCAAACACAAGCACATGTGTCTTTATGCAATGTTTTGATGGTTTGCAGAAGATTTTGTTTAACTCCTTGTTCCGTAAGTGTTTCCCATAGTTTGGTTCTATTTTCCAGGTCGAAGGCCGATTTAAGATCAATAAACGATAAATTGAGTGGGTGCTAGCTCATCTTCGTGTATTGAACACATATCATAAATAGCTTTGCGACTTGAATGATGGTACTAATACCCTTTGCAAAACCCCACCTGGGCGCCTATGAGGACTGTCTGTTCAGAATAACACACCGGTAAATTGTTCCAGTTCTGTCCAGAAGCGATATTCGCCTGCAGCTACATGGTAGCAACCTACTTCCTTTTTTGTGGAAGGGGACTGTGAGGGCAGGTTGCCAGGACCGTGGGACATTATTTGATCTCTGGACAGTGTTGAATATTTTAGACGAGGCTCCAGACCAGGCCTTGTATTCTAGACGAAACATGTAGACTGGTACACAGCCTGGGTCATGTGCTTTGTTGGCCGTGCTTTGTTGCTCTTTGTACCTCTGGGTGCAGAATGTTAAGTTGCTCCATTGGCCGGGGGATAGTGCAGTTGAGCAGATTTGATGTACTGTCGGCACACGAAAATATGATCTTACAACGGTCTACCCAAGTCTTCGTTGTGAAGTGATTTTCCTGAGATGCTACACCTTCTGTGAATCTTTCAGCGATTTTCCTTCAAAAGGATTTGCTATCATCTTCTGATACCTTGATCAGATCATGTCACACATTTCAATGGTAGGTCAGTTTCTTGCCCCTGAGTAGAACTTTGTATTCTCTCTTTGTTGCCCTAAAAGACAGCTCTTCTCTTTGGGAGTCATGCCGCTTGCTGTAGGCCAATTTCATCTTATTCTTAACTCCTCTATACTCGTTTTACCAACTTTTGTCTGGTTTCCTGCTTTTGCTACTTGATATCCATGGTGCGGACCAGTAGCATGTGAATTCCTTTGAGAGTTTGGTATAATGTGTTAGTATTGCTTCATGCTTGTCGCTATTTGTGGTGCAGGTCAATTAGTATTCTAGGCAAGCCTTTGATGAGATCTCGTTGTTCGAGTAGTCTTTGTATTAAATTTTACTGCTTGTCTGTTGTGGTTTGGGGTGATACCATTTGACCGTGTTCTGCTTGGTCAGGACTGCGTACTTAAAACATAAAGCGTCATGGTCACTTTCTGGTCTTTGAATTTCTTCCATGTCAGGCACCAAATCCCAGCAATCATTTGGAAAGAGAATGTGGACAATCAAGCTAGATCGTCTACTGTTCCAGAATGTGGGTACTCACAGCTATTTGATATCGTTCAATCATTTAGAAAGGTTAGCTGCGATTCGGTGGGAAAATCGCTGATCAATCTCCCTTTCTTGCACCTGCTGAGGGGAAGGGAGCTGCCCAGTTCTGGGGACGGGATCCCACAACTAAACTCCTCTGTGCTTCTCACTGTCTCCCATAGATATTCCGGTGGATAAGTGTTAAAATCTCCACAGACAAGGAGATAATACTTGCTGTTACTAGGAGCTTTATTCTTTATGCAGCAGATAACAGTTTTTAGGGCTGCAAGTTGATCCTCATACTTATTGCATTTACTAGTATTTAAGTACATGTCGAGAATATCCAGTGTAGTACAACAGTTCCTCTGCTCTTTGGCCAATCTGACATGCAGCGTGTACAATGGAAACGCAGTCAAGAAAAATTCATTTGCTGTGCAGTCAATCAAGAAAGCTTTATTCGATTTTCAAAGTGAAATCATAAAAGCATACATTAAAAAACATACATTAAAAAGTACATACATATATATACAGATAAAAATATTAAGAGGATTTTGTTTTTATATAATCAAAGTCAATCAGAACAATCCCCTGTTAATGAAGAATTGCAGAAAATGCATATTAAAATAATTACATAGAGCTCCGAAACTTAACAGCCAGCTTCAAAAAACTAGTTACTGCAATGATAGTACATTCATTTTCCAGCTGTAATAACCTAAACATGGCCAGTCTACAAGTACGGATCCCCCAGGACTTTAAAAGTGGTTTCAAAAAAGCCCCCCTGGGCAGCTGGTAGAATTTACAAAAAAGAACACAATGAATATTAGATTGGGCAGAGGTATCATCACAAGGGCATAGTGGGAGTTCATTTGACCAAGAGTTGCAGAGAGGGAAAGCAATCATACGAAAAAAATTCCCAAATCTGAGACGAGTCAGAAGCATTCGGGCGTAACAAGTAGGCTGAGTTAGCAGATAATTTTGGAGGCCTTCTTGCATGGTTATTTTTTGGAAGTTGATGACTGTATTTTTTGTTTTTTCCAGGTTCCATCTGTTAGTTGTTAAGTGGTTTAAGGCCAACTCTCTTAGGGTCTTCCTGGAAACCGTTTCCATGGTAGAAGGCCTTGTGAAGAACTCAGGATGGCCAAGGTCAGTCATCATGTTTCTTACGTAGGTGAGCCATTTGATATTGGTTAATCCGTCGAGTTTGAGACAGTCAGTAATCAAGTCTCTATTCAATTGAGTCTCAGGAGTAACACAAATCTTATGCCACAAGAGTATAGGCGCAATTTTAATAATATCTGAAATGTACAGCATACCCAGTTCGGTATGTATAAAAAAAGTCGATGTTGATTTAGAAACTCCTAAAAGATAACACAAAAACTGGTTTTCTGTTTTTTGTAGTAGTTGTGGATTTTCAATTCCCCAAAGACCCGCTCCATAGGTGGCAGTAGAAATGCATTTAGCCTTGTAAAGAACAATCAGCTCTTTCACTGGTCTGCCACCTAGTTTAGCTGAAAACTGTTTAAGGGCGCCAATTGCTCGGACGAAGGCCAAATTTCTGGCATTTACAGCTGTATGCCAATTTCCCCTCCTATCAAAATGTATTCCAAGGTAGGAGAAATGGTCTGTGGTCTCGATCCTCTTGCTATCTAAAAATTGAGCAGGGCACTTTCTTTGTTCCAGGGCCACAGGCCATCGTATATGTTTTTGTAATGTTAATTTTTAACCCTCGTTCTTTCATATAAGTCGCAAATTTCAAGACAGCCCTCTGAAGACCTATCTTGTTCCGAGACATAATGGCGGCATCGTCAGCATAAAGGAGTATTGGGGTCGGAGCTCCCAAGATTTTTGGGTAATCATGCTGTGATTCCATTAAATATTGGCCAATGGAGTTTATGTATAGGGTAAAGAGGAGGGGGGCTAGAATGCACCCCTGACGTACCCCTCTCTTGATAGGAAATTTATCAGAGCATTCGCCTTTATTTCCATAGCGTGCTCTAGCGCCTGCGTCACTATACAGAGTTTTTATAAATTGGAGAATGTTAAGATCTAAGCCCATTTCAGATAATATGGACCATAATAACTCATGGCTCACGCAATCAAATGCGGAACTCAGGTCCACAAATGTAACGAAGAGATTTCCCTTTTTTGCCTGTGTGTATTTTGATAAAACTAAGGCCAAATTTAAACTCTGTTCTATAGTCCCTTTTCCTGGGCTAAAACCATACTGCAAGTGAGATAATACATTTTTTCCCTCTGCCCAAAGTTGTATTCTGTTTAAAATTGCCCGTGCTGCTACCTTCATTAGAGCATCTAAGAGTGAAATTGGCCGGTAGCAGGTGGGGTCATTTCTGTCTCCTTTTTTAAAAATAGGGACGACTATAGCTTCAGACCAAGATGGTGGGAGCCCGTGCCGATTAAAATTATTTAAAACATTTGTTAACAGGGGAGCCCACAGATCAATTTCTGCTTTGTAGACATCAATCGGGACTCCGTCAGGGCCAGGGGCTTTGCCTGAAGGACTGTCTTTGATTGCTTTTGTAATCTCCATGCAATTGAAGGAAATGCCTATCGGGAATGTATTTGGTAGAATTATGGATGATTGGATGGTTACCCCGTCAATCAGGGAGTTACCATAATCGGGGTTTTCTACTTTATCATATAGGTTTTTAAAGTGATTTACCCAAGTTTCACCATTAATAGCCATATCGATAATATCTGTCTGATTTTTCTGTAAATAGGGAGCATTGACCACTTTCCAAAAGGCTAAGTTGTCCTTGGATTTGGAGGCTTCAATTAAGGCCGACCAAGCCTCTTTCTTTAAAGTCTGTTTCCTTGTTTTTATGGCCAAATTGTACAGTTTTCTGGCTTTACTAATCTCAGCAGGTGATTTGATAGTTTCATGCAAAGCCCTTTTTAGAGCTTGAAGAGCTTTAGTGCAGTTTTTGTCAAACCAACCGTGGCCAATTTTAGGGTTAGATTGATGCTCTCTAGTTAGTAATTTTTTAAGTTCAAGTTGAATTTTTAAAAAAGGGGTCAGGAGTACTGATGACTCCTCTTTTTCTGTCAGACAGGCAAGTATGTCAGGTTGGCTGGATCCCATTAGAGTATGTAGAAAAACGGCGGGGTTAACCCTATCCCATTTTATGGAATAGCCGTTTTTTGTAGCTAAATTTATGTTAGAATGATATTTAAGCTTGTCTACGGGGATCTCATGAGTCTTTCTAATTTTAAGATTAAAGGCTATTGGGTAGTGATCACTGAAGAAAACGTTGAGTGTTTCCCAGGCGATAGCTAGTCCTTCATTGGATGGAGATATAAGAGTAAAATCAATGGTCGAGTTGCATCCCCGCCCGTGAAAGGTTGGTTTGAAGGGAATGTTTGGGATGCAGAGTTCGTTAATAAAACACAAATTAAAATGAAAGAGCATGTAGTTAAAGGTATCGCCCAGTGTTGAGTGAACGAAATGAGTTGGGTTGTCATCCTTATGTTTACCAAGGCCGCAAATGCCATTGGAAGCATGTGGGCAAATAGTGCAATTAAAGTCGCCCAGCCAGATCAACACCAGCTCGTCTTTTTTCTGGGTCTTGATAGCATTAACACTCGACATAAGACTATCGATCTGGCTTTCTAGATTGTTGCTGGAAATATTGTTATAAAAGTTTATGAGGGTCAGATATTTTACCTGCCCCCGACTAACGAGTAAAATCTGATAGTACTCAGTAAATATATATCTTAGTACCTTTATGCCCTGCGTTATAGAGACGTATATAGCCAAACCTCCTTTATTTCTCCCCTGTGAGCTTATTTGTGCAGGGGCATGAAAGGTCTGATATCCTGGAATATGGAGTTCGTCTGCGGCCCATGTTTCCTGGAGACAGATAATACTATAAGAAGTAACTATATCTAACCAGGGTTGGTGCAATATTTTGTTTGACAGGCCTGCGACGTTCCATGAGATGATAGTTTCAGCATCCCATATTTCCCTATTTAAAGGAGCATTTTTATTTTTAGCTCTAGATGTAATAGTGTGGTAAAGAGGGGGACTAGGATGGAGTGGACAATCAGAGTTGGAGGTGGTACCCAGGTATAATTTGTCGCTACTAATTTGTGGCTGATCAATAGGTGCCTCGCAATTTAGAGTTCCCTTATTACAAATATTAACAATATCCGTTCCAGGATAAGAAGTATCAATGTGGGTGTTAAGTGGCATAGTAGGGGCTCCACATGGATAAACCTCCAAGCTAGGTTCCATCTGTCAATCAGGGTCTTCTAAGTCTGTCAGTGCCTCAAAACGGTTTGTGACTGGTACAGTCCAAGTTGGATACTGAGGTAAATTGTAATTGTGCTGGTGTTGATAGAAGTGAGGCCTATCTGGAAAAGGTGAAAAGGAGGGGGAAGCAGTCCAGAGACTAGAATTTCTAGGATGTTGAAGCAAAGGGACAGATTTCATAGTTCTTGGGTGTTTAGACGCTAGAACTGTTCTAATATTTCTGAGTGGCTTACAGATGGATGTGTTACCATGGGGGGTGAGAAGGGATTGAGGGTAGAAGTAACTCAGAACACGAGTTGATATTCCTTCCACTCCTCTTTCTAAAAACCAATCCGCTATGTAAGTAACTACTTTCTGATCTTTAAAATTTATAGTTACGATATCACCCTCTATGTCTTTAGGCCTACACCCAAGCCAGGTCAGCCTTCGTACGAATAAAATCTCGCCGTTAAGATTTGGGGGCAGCGGTCTATTCTTGCTTAACCAGTATATTACTTTATTTTTGAGTTCCACGAACCCCTCTTTCTTTCCTGGGCTTAATTTTGGAACACCCGTAAGTATGGTAACATAGGGGGCAGACTCAGGTGGTAAGTCAATATGGAGTGGATTCCGAATCCTCCATGTGTCACTTAAGGACCAGCCCTCTACCAAGCACATAATGCTTCCGCTTGTTTGTTGGCCATTGTGCCTCTCAAGGGGGGGTGCAAACGATCTAGGTTAGTGTCCATAACTGCATTGAATCCCCCCCTACTATCCATGGGTAGGCCTCCCACCCCACTAGTATCCCATTCAGACCTGTGAAATATTTACAATCGTCATTCCATCCAGTGTGCCATATAAGAAAATATATCTACCCTGTGTGTCTATGTGTTTGTCCAATATGGCAAATGGAACTTCCCCTCGCACCCAAATCGCTACTCTTCGGGCAAACACCAAATAGTATGTGTAAATTATTTGCCTCTTCCATCTTTTCCGCATTTTTATAGCCTCAGCCTCCGTCAAGTGTGCCTCCTGAAGAAAGACCACATGTGCCCCACGTCGTAGTAATTGTGCATGTACTCTATGCCGCTTATGAACGGATCCCAGTCCCCGAACGTTCCATGTTATGAATTTATAATTGTTTAAAGTTTGCATTGGTAGACAATCGTGAGTTATCTATGCGGAGTAGAGGATCGTGCTGTTCAGTTATACATAACAACATCATGAAGCCAGAGCCCTGAAACCCCCGAACTAAACCAAATACCAGGTCTTGCCTGCAAACTAACCTAGGCCAGACCAAATATAACATACTGAGAACTAATACAGAATAAAATGTAGCAATCGCAAAGTGGGAAGCAGTAGCCATAACCGACATGTAAAAGGTTGTATCAGTCAATAGGAGCTCCGTTGAGCCCGAGCAAATAACATATATATCAATACAATCGACATATTTGCATGGAAAGAACCAGAGCAGAAGGATAGATTAGTTCAGGAGGAGACGTGCCTTTAAAGTCCTCATCCACGACGATCTCAATCATTGCAGCAGTTTACAAATGTCACGACCCCATCAGGTTATCTGCCGTTTGTGGAGTCACTTAAGGGAAAAGTGCTAGACTAGCATCTGAGTCTGATTGCACCGTGCTGTGATCAGACGTTTCAGAGTCTCGGCGGGAGGAATTATCTTGAAATGCGTGTGCAGTCGCTAGGGCCATCTCTCTGTCTTTCTGTACCTGCTTCTTTGTGGGTCCGGGGAATAGTGCCGCACCCTTGGGTCTAACACCTCGTTGCGAGCGTCGGTTACTTATTGTCTCCTGGCTTCGTGGCGGTTTCGAATGAGACTGACCAGAAAGCTATGTGGGGTCCATGACCTCCAGCCATTCCTCTACATCCTCCGGACTCTCAAAGAAATACGTCTTTTGATTGTACATTATTGAGGTTCATAGTTTGCAGCTTCCGCTTCACCGCCTGGAAGGAGGATCTTTGACGCTGCACCATCACCATATAATCCGGATACAACGAGACCTGGCAGTTCTCAAATTGGATCTGGGGTTTTTCCCGTGCTTTTTGGAGGTGCATGTCCCAGTCTCTGTAATTGAGGATTTTCACTATCAGGGGTCCTCGGGGAGCACCCACCTTCGGTTTCCCGGTGGGGATGCGTTGCGCTCTTTCAATGCAAAAGAAATTCGAAAGGCCCTCAGGAGCCACGTGCGTGCGGAACCATTGTTCCATGTATGTTGTCGCCCCTCACTGCGCTCCGGAAGGCCAATAATGCTGATGTTATTGTGTCGTGCTCTGCCCTCCGCGTCTTCCACCCTGTCCATCAATCCAGCGACTTGCTTTTGAAGAATTTGCAGTTGTTTCGTATTCTCTTTCAGCTGCGGCACTAAGTCATCCAGTACAGAGGTATGATCCTTCACCTTCTTAGCCAGTTTGGCATGATCCACCTTTAGCAGTGTAAAGTCGTCAGTAAGGGAGCCTATCTGATTCTCAATAGCCTTCCTGGACTCACGGACCTCTGTACGGATTAAATCCAATTTATCTTGGGGCTCTGTGGCGTTTGTGGGTTGAATTGTATTAGTTGAGCGCACACTCATGGCAAGGTCTCCATCGTCCGTGCCTTGGGAGTTAGTGGCAGCTTCCTCCTGCATTTTCCCTTTCAGATGGCCCATCCCTGCACACTTGCGCCCCGGGCCTCCAGTCCTTGCCCGGACGCTTGCGGAAGTGTACTGACCAAGAGGACCACCACCAGGGGGAGTAACCCCAGTCTCCTTCGCAGGATGTGCACTAGTCCCCCCTTGTGATTAAAGAGAGTCAGAGACCAGGAGCAGGTAAGGTCAAGCCGCTTAGCAACTCCAAGAATATGGTGTACAACATATGCAATGTAGCTGCGTTGAACAGCCAGGCGAGATGAAGAATCAGGGCCGGTGCAAAGGTGGGACCCCGTAGTGACCGTGACCGGCTCCCTCCTGAGCGATTTTTGATAGTGGCGCAGTAGGAGATGACAGTTCCCCACAGGAAGAGATGGATCCCACAGACGGTGGCTACCAGTGCTGGCTCAGAGGTCGCCTACACCAAGTTCCGCATATCCTGCAGGCTCCCTGGTGTAATAGAGGGCAGCATAGGAGGGGGGGTGAGGAGAACGATAACAGCATAATGTCCCCAACTCCAGTTCAGGAGGTCCTCCCCCCGCGGCACCGCACAATGGTATTAATGGTGCCTCCCTAGCCACATTGATGGAAGGAAGTCCGACCTCGCTCCACAGGCACGTCACCCAAGGCCGCCCCGGCAACTCCTCTGAGGATCAAATCAGCCGCGCCGCCGGGGCACTAAAATGATTATGTGCGTCCGCTCATGTCCGTGCCCCCTGTAACTGTCAGATGTGGGCGTCGAGGCAATCAGGAGAAGGGAAGGCTCCACAGCTGTTGTCTACCTCCACTGCAAGGCCCGCGGCCTGAAATCCACTAGTGTTGAGAGGGGAGGAGGAGTGGGGAGGAAAAAAACACTCCGCAGGCCCCTCACCCCTAAAAATCAGGGCGACACTCACCCGTGACGGAGGCCCCCGGTTAGGTTCCACAGGCCCGGCGGGCACCCTCCTGTGTCCACGCGTCCTCCGATGCCGCAGCCCCGCTCACACCCAAGGGCCGTTGGTTGCAGCGGGTCGGCAGCCGGGCCCCGCGTTCTCCTCACCACTTCTGCTCCGTGGCAGGCCCCCGGCGCTGGGCTTGTCGTGCAGGCCGCAACCTCTCCGCCAGCAATTGCCAGGTATCGGCTCATGCCCGGCACACAAATTGAACAGTGCACTCTGCTCATAGATCCCCAGCGCACCTGGCAAAGCGCACCGGGGTGGCAGACCGTCGATGACGCAGGATAATTGAGCTCGGACCCGGGGCTCGTTCAGCTCACGTCCGCCATGATCGGCGGTTAGCCACGCCCCCCAGCCACTAACGCTATTATCTCAATGCTGTTTTGCTATTTACTTTTTCTTGACTGTTTGACTACCTTAATGCTGTATTGTTCTATATTTTTTTCTCTACTGTTGCGACCCACATGAGTCCTCAAATGTAGTTTGAGTAAATTTCTTCACATAACATGTAGAGCGCTCTACTACCTTCAGGTCAAGCTAGCGCTATATAAAACAAAAAAATATATAAACGGGATATTGTCCATTAAAGCACTGCTTTCTGTCCCACACCTTGCATTGATTTCCTCTACAATGCCAGTGCTACTGGTCCTTGGCCTTCCATTGCCACTTCTAGACCTGCTCTTAAGCATTCTCGTCACCTGGACGGCTTGTGCCCCAATGCAACAAGCCATACAAGTCCAGCACCTTGAGGTAGGTGTTTATTTTGCTAAAACCTAGCACTGGAGTCCAAAAACTTACTCTCTGCTGGAGTAAGTCTTTGGTACTGGCCTGACTGAAAGAGGAGTCAAGGCAGTTAAATTAAGCTGGTTTGTTATTATTGTTGCCCAAGTGCATATGCTTTCCTTCTGTTGTAGCTCAATAGGAACTTGTTCCAGATTTAGGAACCTAGATTTTTTAGATATCTAATACCAAACCTGACCATACAAGTTGTTGAATTCAAGCTTATGAATGTATTCCATTTACTGTCAGGATCACACAGATTTCTTTTGTTTGCCTATCCTGGGGAGAATTCTCAATAGTCTCTCAATTTCTTCTTTTTTATTTTGCCCCTCCTAATCCTTTCTTTCCTTAGGAAAAGGGGCCAATGATTCTCTTTTTTCCTTTTCTGTTCTACATGGCCGTCAACAATTGCCCTCTTCTCTATTTTGTCTGTTTGTCTTTCCCCTGTACCTCTTACCTCCATCACTCCATCGCTAGTCACCTTTACTTTATTACTTTTCCTCTAGTCCTACACCTTCACCTGTTTCCTCTTATGGTAGGGAGTACAGTAGACAACACAGATTATCATACTCTTTTTATTCTTGAAATGAAACCATAGTCTCGTTCCTTTTTAGGTCTCGCCTGACCCAGCGCATGCGCTGCTCTGGCGAGACTTTAAGTAAGGGCTTCAAAGAATGCTTCCATGGCTGGCCTACAGCTTGCGTGCATGAGCGCGGGCGCGCGCTTACGAGCAGAGGCGCCATATGGCTTTCCTCGTCATGCTCTTTAAGCGCGCACGCACACAACTCCCGTGCTTGTTTTAATTTGCAACGCGAGCGCCCGCTTGTCTTTGTAATGAATGAGACTGGCAGACAGGTTAATAGGAGGATGCTTCATTTTTTTATAACAAAATAATCGTCCGTGGTAGTAAGCGCTAGATAAATGCAAATATAGAATATTAGTTATTACTACATTATACACTACTTAGTTATTAGTTATAATCCGCCATCATGGCAGATTGCTCGCAGAAATGTATGCCGATCCCTAGTCTTTGAATTCGGGTATTTCTATCTGGACGTCATTTTTGTTGCACACTTAAATTAGTCTTCCATGCGTGCACACGTCTGTGGTGCTGGCCCACTCTTTCCCAACATCTATCATTGGTGTCATTCTACCACCACCCTGTGGCCAGTATGGTTACTTCACTTTGAGTCCTTCGTGTGGTTACATCCAAGAGTAATTCTAGAGACGTGAGACCCATTGGTATTTGCTGAATGATGTAGTGTCAGTAATGTCTTCCCGTTCCACGATACAAATGCTCATGACATACTCACTCTATGAGCTAGAGCCATGGGCGTCCGCAGAAATTTTTTCAGGGGGGGGCGAACCTGGCAAATGAAGGGGCGTGGCTAATGTTAATCAATAGAGGCGGGGCTAAAATGGCAGACAATCAGGATCGGATAATGTTCAGGCCAACCTGAGGAAAACAAGCATTGGCATAGCCAATAGGTCTCGCCTTTGGGACCTTATGACTGACTCACTGACTGAAGAACTTATATAGCTCACTTTTGCCGAGGCGTCTTGGCGCTGGGTAAGTATGATGCCGGCAGTATAAGTATTTAGTTCTGCAGCAGGTCCCAAACGCGAGACCAATTGGCTATGCCAATGCTTGTTGTTATACCATGAGGCACAGGGTCAGGCTGATTTGCATATGGCCATGTCTGAACTGGGGTGGCAGAGTGGGCTAAAGAACGGTGATGGATCAAACCCAGATCTCTTGACTGGGTGTGAGTGTTTGATTGGTTCTAATGCTCCGTCCATCACCACCCCCTTTTGTACCGCTTTGTTCGCCATAAGTTGGCAGGGTATGCTCAGACGTGAGTCCCTTGCTCACTTTGCCACTGGATTCAAGCAAGCCTGGCTGAAGACGGCTGAAATGCCAGAAACCGGTCCTAGGAAGCTTGTTTCCGGTCCAGGGAAGGCATGGCTTGGCAGTTCGGGCTGGACTGTTCCCATGAGGCACAGGGTCAGGCTGATTTGCATATGGCCATGTCTGAACTGGGGTGGCAGAGTGGGCTAAAGAACGGTGATGGATCAAACCCAGATCTGTTGACTGGGTGTGAGTGTTTGATTGGTTCTAATGCTCCGTCCATCACCACCCCCTTTTGTACCGCTTTGTTCGCCATAAGTTGGCAGGGTATGCTCAGACGTGAGTCCCTTGCTCACTTTGCCACTGGATTCAAGCAAGCCTGGCTGAAGACGGCTGAAATGCCAGAAACCGGTCCTAGGAAGCTTGTTTCCGGTCCAGGGAAGGCATGGCTTGGCAGTTCGGGCTGGACTGTTCCCATGAGGCACAGGGTCAGGCTGATTTGCATATGGCCATGTCTGAACTGGGGTGGCAGAGTGGGCTAAAGAACGGTGATGGATCAAACCCAGATCTGTTGACTGGGTGTGAGTGTTTGATTGGTTCTAATGCTCCGTCCATCACCACCCCCTTTTGTACCGCTTTGTTCGCCATAAGTTGGCAGGGTATGCTCAGACGTGAGTCCCTTGCTCACTTTGCCACTGGATTCAAGCAAGCCTGGCTGAAGACGGCTGAAATGCCAGAAACCGGTCCTAGGAAGCTTGTTTCCGGTCCAGGGAAGGCATGGCTTGGCAGTTCGGGCTGGACTGTTCCCATGAGGCACAGGGTCAGGCTGATTTGCATATGGCCATGTCTGAACTGGGGTGGCAGAGTGGGCTAAAGAACGGTGATGGATCAAACCCAGATCTGTTGACTGGGTGTGAGTGTTTGATTGGTTCTAATGCTCCGTCCATCACCACCCCCTTTTGTACCGTGTTGTTATATCTGGGCATGTTGAGAGGCTAGGGGACTGGGTCTCGATGTCTGGTTGGGAGCACAGCAATGACCTACTCAATTTGAATGCGTAGGTAATACAACCGGAGGGGTGAAATGAAAGGTTCACTACCAGGAATAACAGGAAGGTAGAAAGTTAGGCTGGTTAGAAAGGCAAGGAGGGGTAGAGGCAGGCATGGTGGTGAGGGGAGAAACAGATGCATGCTAGGAGAGCGCTGTGAGGGAGTGAGGCGAAATGGGAAGAGGCACTGAAAGGTGGGTCGGGGAAAAGACCGTAGTAAGGCAAACAGAAGGGTAGCGAGGGGTGAAGGGTAGACAAAGAAGTGAGGTGTAGAAGAAAAAGATTCAGGAGCAGAGACAGGTAAATCAAAGCTGGAGAGGGGAGAATAACACAGTCGTAGAATGTGAGGGGGCCAGGTAGAGAGAGGGAGAGGTGTGTCATAGACAGGTAGAGACAGCTGAGGAAGAGGGAATAATAAAGACTGAGGTAGACAGGTGAGGTAGAGGGGTGCGTTGATATAAAGGAAGTGCAGAGATGTGTCACAGATGTTACTGAAGAGGAAAAGAAGTAGAGATATTGAGAAAGATGTAAGGCACTAAAAGAAGTAAGGGGGTGAACAGAGGTAGAACGAGTGGAAGGGGAGAGAACACGTAGAAGATGAATGGCAGGGTAAAATGAGCGATCAGGCAGTGAGTGTGAGGAGTGGGATACAGAGGCATATGTGGCAGTGAGCGTGATGTGCGGGGTACAAAGGGATATGTTGTGGCAGTGTGCACAAGGTGCGGAGTACAGAGGGATATGTTGTGGCAGTGCGCACAAGGTGCGGGGTACAGAGGGATATGTTGTGGCAGTTAGCGCAAGGTGTGGGGTACAGAGGGATATGTTGTGGCAGTTAGCGCCAGGTGTGGGGTACAGAGGGATATAAGGCAGGGAGCGCGGGCAGGGCCGGCTTAAGCGCTCGTGGCGCCCAGTGCAACAATGCTTTTTGGCACCCCCAATGACCACCTCCACTACAGGTTCTTCATAACCATCCTTTCACAGCGCCCCTCAAGCCTCCGTAACCATTCAGTCTCAGGTGCATTTAATTCATTTTATAGCGCCGCTCCTATCTGTGTAAGGTGTCAGAACACTTTACATTACAGAGATAACATAGAGACAATCAATCATAAGTGTGTAAATCAGTGCATAGGAAATGTTACATAAGAGAGAGGCCAAGAAGGTGTAGGAGTCACAGGTCATCCGTACAGGTAGGCAGGATAGTTTAAGAGTGCTTGGTCAGGAGAATCAGAAACCTAGAATTTACAACCTAGCACCATGGATGGGGGGTTCTCTTTATTAATAAGAATTGATTTCTGCCCAAATTAACCCATTTTGCCACATTAGGATAATGAAAAGCTGGGGGGAAATCATAACGCTCTAGCCCAGTTTGCATGCATCTTTGATAAGTTACTTGCTCAGTGTTCCACATTAGGATTTTAACTCATAAAGAGTTATCAACAATATGGTCTCTCTGACAAAAGTGTGACTCACTGACCTATTTACATTACATTATACGCACTTTGTGAGCTGCACGTTCTTTGCTGCAAGCATAGTAACCCTCTGCGCTACCTTAGGATGAGTAGAAACTTCCATTACACAAAACTTCGATCTCTCCCTCTCTAAGAAGTGCATTAATCACTGCAGTCATTTAGATATTTTTATTGGTGGCTGAAAATTTCTAGGAGTCTAGGAAAGAAGCAGGTGCTTTTAAAATCATCATATTAGCGCCCCCTACACGAAGTCAGCACCCGGTGCGGTGGCACCGGTCGCACCGCCCTAGAGCCGGCCCTGAGCACGGGGAGTGGGGTACAGGGGGATATGAGGCAGTGAAACACAGGGTCGGCATGTCCTGCCAGACATGATAGGGTGCATACTGGCAGATAGATATGTTATTGACACGAGTCTGTGTACGTTTTAGTGGGATCTGAAATCCGGGCTATGCCGCAACCTCAATTTTTGACTTGGGAGAATAATACATCGACTCCCCCCAGAACTTCATTCAGAAGACCCCTTGCTCTCAAGCTACAGAGTGTTAAAAGGAGGTCTTTATGTCCAGACCCAACCACTCGTGCTTGTGGCGCGCAGCTCAAACTGGCCATTGTCATTCTGTTTGTGATAATCAGCCACAGACAGAATGACAATGGGCGGGTGGGGCTGTGAGGAGGAGTGCGAGGCGCCCGATCAGGGAGTTGAGGCCTCTGGCAGGGAACAGCTCTGCTCCCTGCAGGGCCCGTAATTACAGACAAAAGGCGTCTGTAAAAGCATGGGTGGCTGCAGGAGGGGGCAAGGAGGAGCACTCCAGGGGGGGGCAAGCGCCCCTCCTTGCCCCCCCCTGCGGACGCCCATGGTTGTCATCCTTATGTTTACCAAGGCCGCAAATGCCATTGGAAGCATGTGGGCAAATAGTGCAATTAAAGTCGCCCAGCCAGATCAACACCAGCTCGTCTTTTTTCTGGGTCTTGATAGCATTAACACTCGACATAAGACTATCGATCTGGCTTTCTAGATTGTTGCTGGAAATATTGTTATAAAAGTTTATGAGGGTCAGATATTTTACCTGCCCCCAACTAACGAGTAAAATCTGATAGTACTCAGTAAATATATATCTTAGTACCTTTATGCCCTGCGTTATAGAGACGTATATAGCCAAACCTCCTTTATTTCTCCCCTGTGAGCTTATTTGTGCAGGGGCATGAAAGGTCTGATATCCTGGAATATGGAGTTCGTCTGCGGCCCATGTTTCCTGGAGACAGATAATACTATAAGAAGTAACTATATCTAACCAGGGTTGGTGCAATATTTTGTTTGACAGGCCTGCGACGTTCCATGAGATGATAGTTTCAGCATCCCATATTTCCCTCTTTAAAGGAGCATTTTTATTTTTAGCTCTAGATGTAATAGTGTGGTAAAGAGGGGGACTAGGATGGAGTGGACAATCAGAGTTGGAGGTGGTACCCAGGTATAATTTGTCGCTACTAATTTGTGGCTGATCAATAGGTGCCTCGCAATTTAGAGTTCCCTTATTACAAATATTAACAATATCCGTTCCAGGATAAGAAGTATCAATGTGGGTGTTAAGTGGCATAGTAGGGGCTCCACATGGATAAACCTCCAAGCTAGGTTCCATCTGTCAATCAGGGTCTTCTAAGTCTGTCAGTGCCTCAAAACGGTTTGTGACTGGTACAGTCCAAGTTGGATACTGAGGTAAATTGTAATTGTGCTGGTGTTGATAGAAGTGAGGCCTATCTGGAAAAGGTGAAAAGGAGGGGGAAGCAGTCCAGAGACTAGAATTTCTAGGATGTTGAAGCAAAGGGACAGATTTCATAGTTCTTGGGTGTTTAGACGCTAGAACTGTTCTAATATTTCTGAGTGGCTTACAGATGGATGTGTTACCATGGGGGGTGAGAAGGGATTGAGGGTAGAAGTAACTCAGAACACGAGTTGATATTCCTTCCACTCCTCTTTCTAAAAACCAATCCGCTATGTAAGTAACTACTTTCTGATCTTTAAAATTTATAGTTACGATATCACCCTCTATGTCTTTAGGCCTACACCCAAGCCAGGTCAGCCTTCGTACGAATAAAATCTCGCCGTTAAGATTTGGGGGCAGCGGTCTATTCTTGCTTAACCAGTATATTACTTTATTTTTGAGTTCCACGAACCCCTCTTTCTTTCCTGGGCTTAATTTTGGAACACCCGTAAGTATGGTAACATAGGGGGCAGACTCAGGTGGTAAGTCAATATGCTCATCCATTCTTTGAATAGACTTATGTAAATTTGGCACCCTAGGGGTGCTGCTATTTTCCCCTCCCAGTGTGTCTTGCGGGGCTAATTTTTTCCCGGCTCCTGAAGATGTGGGCACATTTTCTGAATCCGCTAAGATAGCTGGGGGCTGTGTGTTTGCTTTATTAGGCAGTGAGACATCTCTTACAAGAATCATATCTGGTGATTTCCTCTGGCCATCGGTTGGTTGAGAAATGGCCAGATCTTTCAATAAGGAACTGTTCGAAGAAGATATGGCTGTTAGGGTGTCTAGTTGTTCATTTAGCCTTTTTATTCTCTCAGAGAGAGGTAATAAAAGTGATTTCACGAGATGTTCAGTCTAATTTTGTGCAAATCCACGTATTTAGACCCCAATAGCTCCCTCTTTACTTATTTTACTGCCCTTGATTGCGAACCCCGTGAAGTCTGGGGGTGTTTGCTGGGCACTAAAAGTGTTTGCTGCCCACATCTCAAAGAACCAGCATATCACCTTTGTACTCACAAATTCTATCCAGTCGATATCGTCCAGTTTTGGTTTTAGTCCAGCTATGTTCCATGACAGGATATTGATCCCGTTTACCACACCTTCGGTACTATCACTGTCCATGACAGGACTAGATTTACCCTCTAGCTTGATTCATATCAATCAGTGGTGCTGTGTGATAACTTTCACTATGTAACTTCTGGGACTTCAAGGGACTATGAAGTGACTAAAAGGTAAATAGATTACAGAAATCAGGAATATAGAATATGGTGTAGTATTGAGACCAGAATGACTAGGTTGAGGGATAGAATCGGGCTTAACCATCGTACTAGTGGAAGATGCTGTAGCAAGCTCCAGTAAAACAAGGATACCAGGTGAAAATCCCAAGACCTCTGAAAACAGACGTTCACAAGCTGAGAGGCTAAATCGTAAGCAGAAACACAGGTAACCAGGAACAAGCACTAACAGACCATGAACAGAACTCCAGGGAAACCAAACCACAGAGAGCCACTAGTTCTACCTGGGCAAGGGCCTAGGTTGTGTGTTTCCCAGTACCTGGCCTTCTCCACTAGTCTTCGCACTTGAGAGCAAGAGGGTGCTTTTAGTCTGAGGCCTAGAACCAGGAAGTGGGACTAGCAGTGATGTTGATGTAGGTTCTGGTGCTGTCACTGCCAGCATCAGTAGAGGGGCTACTGGTTGATCAATGGGTGCTAGCGTTGACTTGGCTGGCATCAGGGCCTGACAGGCAGCAGATGTCAGGGGTTGAATGGTGCTGAGAAAGTACCAGCTGGCGGTGTCCCAGTCTCCAAGAGGTCTGCAGGCACACCAGAAGAAACTGATGTGCTACCGAAGAGTGCCATTATTGCTTGCATGAAGGCAAGGAACTATGCCTGATCGCTAGTGGCCACTCTGGATGTGCCAGGAGGAGGCATAAGGGTAGGAAATGGTGCTAAAGCTGGAGCCAGAGCAGGGGCAGGCATTGTTTCTTCAGCCGAAGCAATGTCCTCCACCTCAATTTACTCAACTGGTGGAGGAGAACATCGAGGAGACCCAACTCCGGAGTGAGAATGGAGTCTAGCAGTGGGTTGTCTTGTCCGACTGCTAGACACCTTCTTCTTCTCGTATATTTCAGAAGAGGGTAACGAATGCGACTTCCAACTAGATCTGTAGTGACAACCTTTCCACCTGTGCCTTGATGGCTTTTGAGTGCATGAGGCTGCACTGCTTGCATGACTTGGAGTCATGCGTGAGCCCCAGGCATCACAAGCAGAACTTGTGGTGGTTTGAAATGGACATCTGTCCATGACAGGAGCGCCAGGGCTTAACTCTAATTTTTTAGAAGGTGACATTTCCATAGCACTGTCAAGAAAAGATGGAATTCTGTGTGAAAAACTCACAGAGAACAGCTCTGGGCCTTCGTCGAAGGGTAAGTAAAAAAGGCAACTGACATTAGGCTGCAGGAGCTTTATAACTCTAGTGACATTGTGTCCGGGCACTACCCGACACTGCCCTAGAGCCACAACAGAAACTGGCACACAAGAACTATTGCAAATTTTCTGGATCCATTCCCACGCCTGTGGTTGGAGGCCCGATCATCTCTCGACTCTTGTTACATTTCTACCTCTCCCCCCTAACCTGCTACAGCTATGACAAATCATCCAAGAACTGGAAATCTCTGAAGAACTATAATTGTCTAGACTTGCAAGCTCTGTCCAGGGCAATAATAAATGGATGATGAATAACCCTCTTAATATCAGGTAATAAACAATTTAGATGTTGATCTGTGTAGAGTGGAAAAACTACCAACGTCCACCCATCTGGCACAAGGAAATCAATCATAGTAAGAAATCTTAGAGTGATTATGTACTTCAAGTCCCAGGGAACAAAGTCTCAAGCAGCACCTTCTGCACAATGTGAACTCTCAGATACCTGTTCCTACACCTAGGCTATCTGCAAATGTACTCTACTATTTCTAATTTGTAAATTGTAAGAGACCAACAACTTGGCAGAATGACAGCTCCAGCACCTTCGCCACTGAGAATGGATCAAACAAGTGCTACAAGCGCTTCAGTGACGCCCAGGAGGCATACTACCTTCTAGGCACTCTGCATTGTTCACTTGGCCATCAAGGCAAAGGTCCCTTGTTCATTCAAGCTATGTTCCAAATATATTCATAGAATAAGACAATCCCCTTGTCTGTTTGCCCCCCGACCGCACAAAAAAGAGAATAATGGTGCAACCCCATAATAGAACCTACTCCAAGCTTAGGCAAGAAGCATCCAAGACCACCTAAATCCAGATATGAAGCAAGCACCTGTTTCTTCGCTAATGATGTACAGTCACACCGACTAATCTTCCCTCTGTAACAGTTGAATGATACTAACATCTGCAAGCAATAGTTGCAAGTACAGCATGGGCCACAGCTGCGATTAGTGCTCACACCACAGCTATGACAACCACAGGCACCACACCATACCCATAGCTTGCACCATGTCAGGGAGAACAGCATCGAGGAGACCTGAACCCACAGCAAAGGGGAACACTTCAAAACTTCGACATTTGAAATGACTTTATTACTTCTCCCAAAAAATCAAATAGTAAAAACAATTGACACAAAAACAATTGAAGGTATGAATAAAAACAAAAGGAAGTACAATCAAAGACTTCAACTAGACTGACAAGAAGGAGAATTCATTAAATCTCCCCACCCCTGTAAGGCCAGCACCCCTATTTTGATGTATACATGTTTATGTAATGATGTGCACTGGGACACCGGCGAGGTCGCACAGCAACAGAAAATAGTCCCAAAATAAAGGTGACCCCCTTAAGTGAATTAGACAGCTAAAAAAGTGGCCTGTGTTTTGAAATTGTGGCAGTTTTGAACTTGAAAAGACGCGCTGTTTAAGTATTTTGCATGGTATGGAAGAGTGCATGGATTTGAGCTTTTTGCAGATAATGTTAGTTTTAATATCAGGGAAATCAACAGTAAACACTGACGCAGCAGACCACGGCACGGATTGAGGAGGAGGAAGGGGAATGTTTTTTTGTTTTTTTTAAAAAAAACACTTACCTTATCGCCTCGTCCCGTGTCTCTGCTCCGTCTCTCTTCCATCGGACTCGGGCCGGAACAGCAACCAGGAAGCACACCCTGGCTCCCCTGGCCAATCACTCAGCATTGTCACTGGTCTGAGTGCCGTGGTTCGGCGCTCAGATGGAGACTGGGGGCCTGGGCATGTTCCCACGCAGGTTGTAATGCAGGCTGCGTGGAGAACATGCAAAGTGCGCGGGAATGCCTGACTGGTCCTCAGGGGCCAGCCAAACAGTAGGCAAACCACTCCTCCCCTGCCCTGCTCTAGGGCAGAGCAGCCCCGCTCGCCCACCTGTAAAGCAGCTGGAATCAATACAATTATAATATGAACAAGTTATTATCATTTTATTTTTCCTTTTGTCACACTCCTTAAAAGCAGTGAGGTGACGCTCCTCCGCCTTAGCGGATGAGCCGCCACTGAAAAAATATACACACACAGAATTGTTAGATCAGCCGGATTACCCTAGGATCAGAATAGTCCATCATTTCCAAGGGGCATGCTCCGAAATAAGGAAAACATCTCTTTGCAGTAGTAGCCCTTGTAATAGTGGTTGCACATTCTGTATTTGAGGGCGCAATTTGCTCTAAGGGTGCAGCGCGTGTCTATAGCCCTTAACTTGTGAACCCCCAATGCCACATTCGACTCGAGGTGTGGCCATGTTCTCAGCACCAATGACCACTCTTCTATTGTACGCACCCGCACCTGACAGGTTGCCTATCTAGAATCTTCAGAGCTGCGAACTTCTCTATTCATCCATTTTCTAGCGCGAGTGCGGCATCCATCTTAGAGACCCCGTCCTCGAGCGCTGGCTGCTGGTGGTGGCCCACCCTGCCACGCGCCGCACGAATGATCGCATTGATCTCTCCACAGCACGCGGCGGTTGTAATTTGCCTTCACAAAGTTGGTGTAATTTGCTGCTGTCCATCTACACGTGTCATTCCGCAGGCTCCTCTCAGATCTATCTTAATAAGCAGCTTTTCTCATCTGACCTTTCGCTGACAGGGGCGCGCGCGCGCTACGCTTCCCCGGCTTTTAAATCTCCGCGTGAAACCAGGTTGGAGACTTTGATTGTAATGTGTATTTCAGATGGTAATTACACTCAGGAGATTAGACTAATACTGAGAAATAGCCGTCGTGTATCCCCTTCCTTCGAGAGGGAAGTCATTCTTACCTAAAAAAAAATATTTTATCAACCCAATTTAGCAAAAACGCAATTTAGGGATTCACAAAGCAGAACATATCAAACAATTACATCTCTCTTCGGCCAAATATTTGCATATTATCTGCATCCATTACACATGGGATAGAGAAAACCACCAACTGTGCTGTAATAAGGATATTGCAGGTCAGGGGGTGGGGGAAAGGGGGGTGGAAGGGTTCTGAGACCATACAGAGGAACATACAAAATTTGGTCTCACACACCATCATGCTCCCTACCCCCGTCTAATATGTTCTTGGTGGGATGGTACTTGGTAAAGGTATGTGAGTATTGATGAAATATGTATAGTGAAAATAAGCCAGTGTGCAGTTAAACATTTGTTGCAAACAGTGATAGAAGTCACTTCCAGAACCTGCTGTGGCTTTGAATTTGCACTCACCTGCACATAGATTCATGCTTTCTTAAAATGAAACCCAGCAGTGCAATAAAGAAACGTACAATAAATGCCCCCCAGTGAAAAAAAAAGAAAATAAGGGGAAAATAAAATAAAATTAAACTTACCTTACCAGCAGCCACCTCTCCTCCATCCTTCTTGCCACCAGGAACAGGAAGCAACCAGGCTTCCAGACTCTTCTTGCCTTCTCTACACCTGGCCTCTCCCAAAGACATCTTGGCACCAGGTAGTAGCAAAAGTGAGATTGACTGGGTTGAAAGAATGCTTCCAAGACAGTTCGGAAGCGGGCGAAGAGACTGCGTGCCTCGATTGTGTTTTATGACCTCTGGGTGATATTCCAGAGTGGCTGCTAAACACCCCTTGTTTACGTCTACCTACTAATTAAAACTTGCTAAATATCCCACCCCCCTACCTGCTTTCTGAGAACCCAGATTAAATGTGACTTTGGCCGCATGCAGCCTAGTATCCAAGGGGCGGGGTTGGTTATCTTCCATCTGGGAAAATAGGGCAATTGGGGTGAACTAGAGGGTGGAGGGCGGCTGGGGCTATGGAGTCTGCAGGGTGTTATTCATTGACCTACAGGGTACCAGTGGCACCGCATAAGGGTGCTGAGTGCATATGTGTGTAAGTGCGTTCCGTACGAACTGGCTGATACCTGTCGCACCGTGTAGCGTTGCAGAGTGAGTGTGTGTGAGTGAGAGTGATAGTCTGTGGACCAGGACCACCTGTTATTCACGACACCTGCCAGTGGTGTCGCTGTGTATGTTAATTTCATGCCAAAAGCAGAATACATTTGACATTAAATTTACCCGCGTGGCTCTAGCCCGCGCAGGTAAAAGGTGTACTTGTTTCATGTATGTACATATCTTCGATACCATTGTGCCCCGGGATGTCCCCTGAATGTATTATCAGGGTTGCTAGGGTGGGCCTGGGGTGGCTAGCGTGTTGCATCGCATAAGAGTGCTCTCTCTCTATTAGCGGGAGGTTGGATTCGGAATATCCACAGTGTGCATACTATTGATATCATAACGATACGAGTGGACTGGTACTGCTAGTAATATTTCCAAATGTGTTTTATGCCCAAAAGTATATGATGTTCATGTTATAATGATTGAATATGTGTGTTGAATATAAACGTTATTTACATACATCCTGGGTGAAGTCTCTTTTGTGACGCACTGTGTATTTATCTCGTGCGACTGCTGTGCCTTTACTTTACACATTGCCTCTTAGGAAAGACTGACTGCTCAGTGCCAAGCTACCCAAGGGTGAGCCCAGGTTATACAGCGAGTGTAATCACCCGCCCTTGACTGGAGCAGTACGTTCTGTCTGGCTGGGGGCATCGCTTCAGCCAGCCAGAAAGTGCCGCTTCCAGCACTTGGCCTCATGGATGTCGCCGCCCTGTAGAGTAGACTAGGGAACACAGACTATTTAATAATGGAAGAAAGGTAAAAAACCGGACATATAGTACTGCTTCACAGGATGGTGATTTATAAACAGCAGGGAAGTGAAAAAGAAATAACACATATAAATGGAGTAAACTACCCCTGTTATACGCTATAAGGGTATTGCAAGTCACCAAGGAGTTCCGGGACCCTAAAGAGGAACGAGGCCAAAGGTCATGTTACTTTATAGTATCATAGAACACTGAGGGGACTTGCAATATCCTTTTAGTGCACAGCAGAGGGTATTGTATTCTTTATGATACATGGACACACCATCATCATTCTCACAAACCGCTTAAACATAGAATAAACATAGAATAAAATCAGCATCTGTAGTGCACAATTAAACACACTAAAAGCAGTAAGTAATTTGTTGCAAAAATGTATTTGAATCGGTGTAATGTAAATCAGATTTAAAAAGAGCTGTAGCGTGGAATGAGCAGTAACATACAGAGAGATTGTTTCCCTCCTTGAATGAACTATGTGAAAAATATAAAGATGTTGCCAAAAATCTCTCCTTTCTGCTGATCACTGTAAAATTTTCCAATAACATATCGTGAGAATGAAAAGCCAGTTAAGGTTGTTTAAACTGCAGTTACAAGTACGCCCTGTAACGTACCTTCCAGCTACTTGCTCTGGTAACAGACATTATGATGTCATAACTCAACTGTAATAAATTCTTACAATTGAGCAGTTATGTCATTTTCTTATTACAGATGACTAGAGATGTCACGGCTCAACTGTGATAAAGAAATTAGAGACATATTTTTAAAGTGGGATTACAGGTTGACATGCATTATCACAGCATTTTGCAGGATGGTGAGTTATAAACTGCATAAACGTCATGCACTTAGCTAGCTGACCCTGCTTAATATTCTTTTCAGGGCTAGGGTTGAACAGGAGCCTCTAAAAGATAAATAAACAAAAATACATATTTATTGCCTTATCTTGCTGGATGTGACTAATGAAGGCACAATACGTGTACCATCCCCAGGATGTGGGTTCCTAAATATGTTCAGACACAGATTAACTGAGGGAATTCAGTGTAGACAAGGATACCATTTTGGGTGTCCACAAAATGGTAAATTATCAAAGTCTAACCTTCTAGATAGTTTATGAGCTCTGTTTGAAAGAAGTAAAACAAAGGAGCTTTCCTGGTGAAAAGTGACAAGGAGTTCCATAATTTGGTGGCAGCAACAGATAAGGTTTTTATACGAGTCCCTTTTTGAGTTTTGAGACCTTTAGCTTCTGAGAGCTTTTACACCCGCAGAGATCTCGACTTTGTGTGCTTGGTGCTGGGGCATGTTTAGATGAACTGCTTTGTTGGTTGGCATGAAAGGTTTGTTTTGATATCTGGAGCCATTTTAGTTCTTTGAGGACTGGTGGGTCTGTAGCCTACTCCAGATACCAACCTGTTGGCTGCATGAAGGACTGCTTTGAGTGGTGCCAACCTTGATTTGGACAGACCTATTAAGAGAGCATTCCAGTAAACGACCCTGTTTAGGAAAAGGGCTTGAAGGGCAAGTTTTAGATCACACTTTGGGATGAAGGTTTCCAGATATCCAATCATTTTCAGTAGACACTGGGTACCTTTAACTGTGTTTGTGATGTGATCATCAAGATGTAGTTGACTGTCCGGTATGAACCGCAAGTATGTTTGCTTTTTTGACAATGTTGGTTTGATTCCTAGAGGTTCAGGACAGGTGAGCCAGTTTTGAGTCATAGGACCGTGTCACATAAAGTAAAAGTGCTATATCCTCTCTAGTAAATATGTCATTTTTATTTTATAAGATTAATTAAAATTATTACGAACTTAAATAGTAATAAAATCAAGGGGAGAGGGGTTGGCCTAACGGCTAGGGCGGTCGACCTCGAATCTGGGGAACTAGGCTCGAGTCTCGGCAATGACGCTGAACATCCTGTGATTCTGGGCAAATCACTTAATCTCCCCGTGCCTAACAAAAATGATTGTGTCCTCATGTAATGCAACTGGTGCTATGTAAAGCGCTCTGATACCTGATTCGGGTCAAGTATGCGCTACATAAAACTCTGTAAAATAAAAAATAAAAAAATAAGGGAGGCGGAGATGGCAACCTGCCTGAGAGACTGGAAACAGACCATGGACTGGTGCATGTGGGGCTGAAAAGGTGGTCCACGAGAATAGGGGTTGTGCTAAAACATAGGAGAAAATCTGGGGTAAATGGAATGACTATAGATGGTGTCTTTGTACTTCCCGTACTGCAGAGAGTGCGACTGTGGTTTATTCTTAAAACTGAATTGCTGACACACTGGTTAAGGGGTGTTTTTTTTTTTTTTTGCTTTAATGACATGATCTTAAAAAACATTGGTGCTCATTATGATGCGGGAGGACCGCCACCGCCGGGCGGGCGGTGGTGATGCTCCCGCCATCAGAATGAGATTTACCCACCGCCAAATTGCGATGGGAATCACAATGGTTCCGTTGCGGACGGAAAGTCCGTCCACCATGGTTCCGCATGGCGGTCCTTTTCCGTCAGCCTTGTGGAACCTGGAACCAGGGCAACATTGCGGCAGTGTCGTGCAGGCACCACCGTAGTGATTATGAAATGCCCTTCCGCCTGTCTTTTTGCAACAGATATCCCGCCGCAAAAAGACCAGGAGGGACTTCCTTGGGGGGCCCGTTGTGGGTCCCCTCTGTGAGGGAGGTATGGGGGGTGCACTGGGGGGTGTACCCCCTGCAGTTCCATGCACCAAGTGGCAGGCGCAGCATGGTGCCTGCCATGTTGTGCAGGGAAATGCTGTACATGCTCTGTTAACATTGCAGACGGTGCTGCAGCCAGCAGCACCGTCCGCAATGTTAAAAGGCCAGCGGGCGGGACAGCCGCACGTCTGGCGGTCGGTTCCATCACCATTATGATGGCGGGCGGACTGATGGCCGCCGCCATCATAATGAGCCCCATAGTAATAAAATAGATTACACACATAGATGTGTCAGTTAACACGAAACGGCCAGCTGCAACATACCCTGGCGACATTAATTGAGAGACTTGACCAAGTATTACTGGATGTCCTTTGTGTGCAAAGTGCTACATACTGTTTCAAAACTCAAACAATAAAAACAAGATATAATTAAAAAAACATAACTTTGCTTAAACCATACTTAAATGTTGAACTTTTATTAGCAATACTGAAGCTTTAAAATAATTCAAATACGTCTGGGCACTTTAAGTGAATTAGGAGACATTAAACAAATGTAGGACTTTGGCACCGCCACGTGGCTCTGTTATATTTCCTGCATTTAAACAGCTCTTCAAATCATCACTGCACCTAGGAATTCCATTATGTAAAAATGTTTTAAGAACTTTCGTCTTTCTACTCTCCAAATTTTTCATGCAAATGGTTTTTCCATTTTAATGAATTCTACACTTAGATGGACGATCTTTTGTGGTCTGTTGTATTCTTGAAATAAATTATTTCTCGGTATTCCTTTTTGATTTATTTATCCGTTTTTTAAGTGCGTTCTCTCTTGCTCTCTTTATCACCAATCTCTACTTACGTCTTATCAGCCTTCGCTTTCTCTCTGTTTTTACTCCTGGCTCTCAGACTCAATTTCTGTCTCTTTATTATTCCCCATCACTTTCTCTTATCCACCACATCTGACTTCGACTTTGAATAAAAGCAATTACATAAATACAATAAAACAAATGAAATAAATAGTCCCAGGTCCCTTCCATCCTGTCCTGAAGCTCAGATGTTTTGGTGTGGCCTAAACACAGCTTTTGCTGTCTCGCTATCATTATGTTTTTTAATCCATAGCTACATAGACTGTCAATCAGCCTTCTTCACCAATTGGTCTAGTCAAATGCCATTTACAATTTACAATCCCTCGCCACAGCCTAGGGCATGGGGTCATGGGTCAGCCCACTCAAGCCACTGTTTTACATCAGTGTGGGTGATGGCATTTTACTCCTGCACGTGTGCACGTCTGCTTAAAAAGTAGTCTACTGCAGTGCCAGGGTTGGTAGGCTAATGTCTGCTGTTACGTTTTTTTGTTTTTTTTTAAATAGATCATTTCTCAATTTTTTTGAACAACATATCCACACTTCCTTACACAGAAGCAGATTTTGTTTTTGTTTTGCTGTAACGCTTTTAATGTCTGTTGCACATGATTGAAAACAGACCCCTCACATCCCAGCTCATTGGAAGAATTGTATTGGCTGCACAGAAGGGTGTGGAACCAAATACCTATGGTGGTCATTGGGCCTTATGGGATCCGGAAACCTCATATCTCGCCTCTAGTTGGTGTCCCTACGGCGAGATGTCCAACTCCACAACACATGTAGGATGTCCACACTTTGCTTCTTGCTTTGATCTTTCTCATGGGAGCTTTACTCCATCACTGCTTCTGCCTCCCTGGCTCCCTTAGGGCGCTCGATAATTAGCGATGGCACTGCGAGCGAGGCTCTGGCAGGGTGGTGTGCCCGAGTGAGGAGCTGTGAGGTAAGTACGCTCTTTCTTTGGAGTAGGCGATGAAGACAGTTGGAGCCATGAGGCTGTACACTCCTACAGCTGAGGAGGAGCTAAAGACAGTTGGACCAGTGAGGTAAGTGTGCCCCTTCATCTGAGGAACAGCTGATGATGGTTGGAACCATGAGGTAAGGGCACTCGTGAGGCTGAGGAGGAGCTGAAGACAGTTGGAGCTTTGCAGTACCCTCTTTCATCTAAGGAGGATCTAAAAACAGTTGTAGCATTGAGGTAAGAGTACTAGTTCATGTGAGGAGGCACTGAAGATAGTGGGAGCCGTGAGAGGAGTGCAGTTGTTCATTGTGTTGAGTCGTATGCGGATGATACTCAGATAATGCTCTCCTTCCCGCAGGTTAATGACGAAGTCTTTGGATTCTTTTCATAGGTGCCTCAATGCAGTAGAAGTTTTATTCTTGGGCAACATGCCAACTACTGCATTACAGAGTTCACAGCCTAAAGAATAAGGGGAACCTCCTTCCCACCTTCCATTTTGAGGAGTTGGGGGATTAAATTTGATAAGGAGCGCTCGTTCAGACCACAGAACAACTCCATCACGGCCCATCGTTTCTCTATTAAGATCATTAAAATAAAACATTAAATTGGTCCTTGACCACCCCACTTGAAGAACCATACAACATTTACTGTTTACTTCAAGACTTGATTATGCGAATGCACTTTATCTCAGATTCGCGGAGGTCCTTATCTGTAAATCTCAGATGGTCCAGAATGCGGCCACAAGTCTGATCTTCTACATTCCGATAAGGCACTCCATCTAATCACATCCTAAAATAACTAGAGTGGCTCCCGGTGGAAAAACGAATCCAGGTCAAGTCCCTGGTGATCACGAACAGAGCAATCCATAAAAGGGGTCCTTGTTACCTGAAAGATAGGTCCATAGCTTATGTGCCAACCAGGTCTCTTTGCTCTGCAAACCAGGGGCTGGTATCAATCCCTCGGGTCTAGAGAACTAGAGGAGGTGGATGGTCCTTCTTTTATTTTGCTGCAAAACATTGGTACGAGCAACCTGCTGAACTAAGAAAATCCACCTCCGAAAGTAACTTAAACAAAAGTTGAAAACATTTCTTTTCCAGTTGAGTCCTGCTATTAAGATTCTTACAGGTGTACCAGGAGGCTTAGTTAGAAGCAGCTGTGTGCTTTACAAATTACATTTATTCATCTAAGGAACAGCTTAAGATAGTTAGAGCTTGAGGTAAGTGCACTTCTTCATCTGGGAAGGTACTGAAGACAAGTGTAGCCATGAGGTAAGTACACTTCTTCATCTGAGGAACAGCTACTGAGAGTTGGAGCCATTAGGTAAGAGTACTTCTTCATCTGAAGAGGAGCTGAAGACAGTTGGGGCTTTGAGGTAAAAGCATTTCTTCATCCAACCGAGGCACAGAGGAAGGTAGTTGGAACCATGAGGTAAGTACACTCCTTCATCTGAGGAGGAGGTGAAGATAGTTGGAGCCATGAGGTATGAGTACTTCTTCACCTGTGGAATGGCTGAAGATAGTTGTAGTTATGTGGTAAGTGCACATTTTTAACCGGGGAGTTTTCTGAAGACAGGTGGCTCTCTCAGTGCACTTCTTCACCTAAGAAGGAGGTGGTGAAGACAGCTGGAGTGCTCAGATAAGGATATCTTTCATCTGGTGAGGAGCTGAAGACAGGTGTCCACCGCAAAGTTGCCTGACTTCAAAGTTGTACTTTAGTATTAGAGGGACACAGGAGCATGCTCCAGAAGTCTATCTACTTCTCTGGCAGTATCTCGGCTATGCTCCACTTCTTTTTTCCACAAGTGCTGTCACTCCAACAGTTCCTGCCTGAAGAGAGGTTTTGCATAAAATGTACCTTTATTCTTTGACTGGAATTTATGTTCAATTCATGTACAGTAAGTCAGCACCTTCCACCAAAACCACTTACTCGTAAGTCATACGTAACAAACTTGACAACATGTGTACAAGCTATCACTTTGACACGGATCTTCATCAATGTGCTCCTCTTCCCAGTCACCTTACAGTTCCTGGAGTAATAGAACAGAAACATAGTGAGGTGTCCCAATCAGGCTCATTACCAGAGTTGGGGGGGGGAGGCCCTTAAGATACTCACATGTCCTGACCAATGTTCCCTCTAATTTTGTTTCTCTGTGTGCGGCAGTGTGAGGTGTCTGTGCACTCCAGCCACGGCAATGTGCGCCAAGAACCAGACCGCGTGTGTGGGTGCAGCGACAGTGGTTCTGCCTCGGGGTTCCTGCTTTATTGTGCAGATAACTGACTTAGGTACTGGAACGGAGGAGGCCTGTTTGATGGGGCAGGCAGAGCCTGACTGGGAACCCAAAGTAGCCCTGGCAATTGTTCCGCACCAGCTCCCACCCTCCAGTAACAACACTGGCCCCCACTGCTCCAAAACTGACCCCCACCCTTCCAGCCTCCCAGGCAAATGCCTGATGCCTGCTAAGGCCAGTCCAGCCAGGGGTATGGCCTTCGTATTGGTGACTGGAGTACAATGGTTGTGTCATGTTCGAAATGAGAAAGTGCAGTGCAGAGCATCTGCAATCACGACAAAGCTACACTAATATATATTAGGAAACCAGGGCAACCGGCCTCATTCCACACTGCCAGTGAACCTCTTCTTTCCTAACTAACAACACAGCGGCGGCCCAGGGACATCAAAAGGACTTTGAGTGCACTAGCACAAACGTATTTTGGGGGCCTCTGTGGGGATCAGCTTTGAATTTATGATCCAGTTTCAGATTTTTCATGTCCTTTTGGCCAGATCACAAACAGTGCACAGACACACTGGTTCAAATTCCAAATGTGTTTATAGTTAATATTCAGTGATAGTGATGTATTTTTCCAATATTGTAGCACAGTAAAAACTCACTAATACTACTGCAAATAATCACTGTGACATCCTCCCATTTCTCATATCTGAGATCCTGTTTAGATCTAAAAGACATTTTTTTTTATGGATGTTGCATGAAACAAAAACACATTTATCATAAAATGTCAGTAATAGAATCTCACACATTACCCAGATTAAAAATAAATGAAAGGAATATGCTATTTGCAATATTCTGTTTAAGAATTATTCAAGGTCATCAGGGCAAGACTCTGTAGAACAGAGCTGGCTCTACCAAGGTGGGAATTACTCCACCATTTAAAACCAATAATCATGAGTTCACTTATCAGCTCTGAAGATGGTTTCCTGGATACGCAGGGGGGGAATGTACATAGAAGTCCACCATGTGTGCTTTCAGAGTCACTAATATATGTTAGTAATTCTGAAAGCACACGTGGTGCTTGCTCAGGGCTTTAAGTGGGATGAAAAAACTGGGGAGTCTCTCAAAGGGCCGTGCCTGATGTAATTAAGGGCGTGGCTTAAAAACACGTAAGCCAAAAATCTGTGCTTAGAGAGTGTGCCGCCCGACCGTTATTGAGCTGCCTCTGTCATTGCATCCAGATATATAATACAACAAGTAAGATTATACCTACAACAAGCCAGGACTATTGGCTCTGTCAATGGTTGTTAGTTGCATAAGATAAATAAGCAACAACTACGGCTTTGTTGAATATAATATCGAAAATGCCTCAGTTCTGAAATGATCCGACTGTGAAAAAACAATTAAAAGTCCTCTGAAGTTACACCAAAGGCTTTGAGCAGTTGCACTGCTGCAGAGTTGAGATTTTTTTTTACCCTGACGGTGAGGGCAAAAATGAAGAGCCTAATAGAGACCTGTCTCAGCACCGGCTTTTAAAAACTCAGCATCGGCAGGACCCGGCCCACTTAAAGCCCTGGGCTTGCGGCATGCTTTTTTTAATAGAGCGTGGCTGCGGGCAGATTGTGTACATTTTTTTAAGTATTCAAGCTAATTGCAGCAATTAACATGAATACTTTAAAAAAGGCACACAGTCTGCCCGCAGCCATGCTCTAATAACAAAAGGCATGCAGCAAGTCTAGAAGCGGGACGTGTGCTTTCAGAATCACTAACTTATATTAGTGATTGTAAAAGCGCACGTTATGTTTTTAGACTTGCTACATGCCTTTTTTAAATAGGGGGCGGAAGATTGCGTGCCTTTTCGAAAGTTTTCATATTAATTGCAGAGCCCGACATACCAATACTCGGGCTGCATTTAACATGAAAAACTTTCAAATAGGCACACAATCTGCCACGCTCTATTAACAAAAGGTGTGCAGCAAGCCTAAAATACGACGTGTGCTTTCACAATCACAAAGCCATATTAGGGATTGTGAAAGCACTCGTCGTGCTTTCAGGCTTGCTTCATGCCCTTTCTTAACAGAGTGCGGCTGGAGGGAGTTTTTAAAGTATTCATGTTGATTGCAGGGCCCGTCATGGTTTTACAGGGCACTGCGATTAAGATGAATACTTGTCTCTCTGGGATGTGATGTATGTGTGCGTGCTTTACAGAAGACACTGCGCGGTCCGAGTGACATGGGTGCGAGCACCATACAGTGAACAGTGGGCCTGGCCTACAAGTGCTATCTTCAAAGTCTTGGACCTTTGGCTGGAGTCAGAGTGTACTATCTCCTGCTTGTTGGAAATTGGGTTTGTGGTTGAGTGGGGTGAAACCCTACTCAAACAGAAACCGCATTCTGTCAGGATTAAACACAAGCAAACCCCAAATTAACCTTTGCTTAACCCTCTGGTAGCGTGGCGAAAAGCAGTCAGGCTTAACTTAGAGGCAATGTGTAAAGTATCTATGGAGCATTTCAAACACTATTAAAGTCAAAACACAACACAAAAAACTCCTACACTCATTTAGGGAAATAAAGTAAACCGTAATAATTATTTGACACCAAAATGACAAACATCCAATCAGTGGTACCAGAGATATGCATGTTTAAAGATGTAGGTAAAACCAGTGCCTATAAGCACTTAGCGACAACTATAGCTATCTAGTCACGTTGGACTGGGAAAAAGTCATAGGTTCAGGCCAACCGCGATGCAACGCTGGTCAGATGCAGGGAAGCAGTTAGACCCGCTGAACAAATGTACCTTAAATCTCGGTTGTAGAGAGTTGCGAGATACCTCGTCGAGGATCAGTTGTGTAGTGGAGGAGATATGAGGTTCTGATGTGGACATGCGTCACTCAGCAGCAGTTCCTGTAAGCTGCAATGCTTCAAAGCAAGGTCCTGACTCGTCATTGAGGATGCAGCTAACGAGGTGCATGCGATGGGAAGTCCTGTGTCAGAGATGCGTCACATACTGTCTGGTTTCAAGGACATTGCAGGCAGTCAATGAGATCAGGATGCAGAGCATCAGTGTAATCTCCAGGGCCTCTGTCACACGTAGCACCCAGCCCACAACAGAAAGATGTGAGGCCCCAACATGAACAACAATGGATCTATTCTCAGCTGCCTAATTAAGAGTCAACACACAGGGACATCTTAAGGATTTTGGGGGCCCTGAGCCAAACGTATTTTGGGAGACCTTGTTCCGAACAGATTTGAATGTATTATCCTATTTCAGCTCTTTCATGAACTCTTTGGCCAGGCCATTGGCAGTGCACAGGAACACTCGACCTAATTATAAAATTGTTACATCTAATATTCATTGATAGTGACGTGTGTTTTCAATATTGTAACACAGCAGCAGCTCAACAATATCACTGCAAATAATCTCTGTGACACCCTCCCATTTCTTATATGTGAGGTCCTGTTTTGATGTAAAAGAAACTTTTTTATGGATGTTGCATGAAACATAAATGCAACATTTCTCTGCAAAATGTCTGTAGTAGACTCACACACATCACTCACGTTAAAAATAAATTGATGGGAAACAGTATTCAGACAATCTGTTTAAGAATTATTAAAGGGCATCAGGGAAAGACCTTATGCAGAACAGAGCTTTCTCTATCAGGGGGTCCCCAGAGAGGCTGCGGCCCTGGGCAAGAGCCTACTTTGCCTATCCCTTAAAATGTCTCTGTCAACACAGTCAGCCGACTGGCGGATAAGCTCCGGGAATTGGGCATGCCTCAGGCTGAGGCACAGACAGTCCCACATATGTCATAGCTGACAGCCAGAGCTTCGTAGTGTTGTATTTCAAAAACTACTCAGTCTAATGCTTGATGCGTGGTATTTGGCATAGTTGTGTATGTACAATTTAGCCAGTTTCATATAAATAGCTTGTAACTGTCCTGATCACCGATACTGAACAATAATTGCTCAGACAAGTGAATATAGTTTCTGCGGAAATAGACAGCACAGCCCAAACATTGATGTTAGGATATGTAGCAGCACTGCGCGCTAAGAGGAACGGATGTGCGCGCGCGCGCGCAGGCGTGCTCCTTCCTGGGAACACTGGTCCTGACCTCTGTCGTTGTTTGATTGCTCGATTACTGCACAGTCATGCAGGAGGCTGTGGATCACCTTATGGCAGGCCAAGGTTGATGTTTCCTTCTTCCCTGCTATCAGGTGGTTTCTGGAAAATAGAAGAACATCTTTGAAACAGCACAGGAGCCTCCATCAGTCTTGAAGGTTTCCGAGTGAGTGCTTACCTGGGAATAAACCATGTATTACTTGATCAGCAGTTTCAGGGCTACAAGCTAGAAAGGTATCAGGGACCCAAATGTTGTGCTTAGGGCCCTCAGCAGGGCCTGGGAATATGTGCATCCCCAAACGTGGTGGTAGGTTGCTCATGTGTGGTACATCCTCTTGGGCAGGAGTGGAAGCAGTTGAGCACTTTTGCATGCATAAAGTCTCTCAGTAGCAGACCTCCTCTGATTGTCATCCAGGTGAAGTCCTTGTGCTTGTTAGTCAAGCATCTGCAGGTGATGTTCTTCCACACGTGGTCTGCTGTTGATGGGGGAAGGTGTTGATGTTCTCACTAATGTCCTTTGTGCAGGTCTGTCTGTGGATGATCTTTGGCCATTGCTTTCAGTCCGAGCTCCTTCGCAAATTCCTCCTATTCTTCATAGGACCATGGCATAGCCCAGTTGTAGGGAGCAGCGCTCACCCACTCTACCCTTCTGAGCTGCCTCCACATTGGTAGTGGAAGCATGCTATCAGGAAGCCAGTTTGACTCTCGTCTTTGTTCCTCCAAGATCCCACTCAGGATAGAGCGATGTCTGGCACGCCTTTGCATCATTTCTCATGGGTCTTGAACATCACCTCTAACTTCAGGCTGTCCATTTTTGAGTTCCAGATGAAGTAGAAGATCATCTGTGTGATGACCTTTGGTGTTCAAGGCTGCACTGGCCAGACCGGCAGGGTCTTGTTGCACAAGTCCACATCCTGAGACTCTGTAGTCCCAGTTTCTACTCCATCTTTGCCAATCACTAATTCCCATGTCTTCTCTGCTGCTCCATCTCCTCTGAACAAGACTCTATGAATCTTCATGAAATCAGGCATGATGGGGAATTGGGGTGGGCCTTGGGTGAGACTCCAGTGGCTGAGAACAGGGCTCCTGACTTCAAGATGTTTACCTTTGCTCCAGAGAGTATTCCAAATTCCATGCATGTTTTCTCCTGTGCCTTCAACTAGTGTCTGTTCGCACAGAAGACTGGGAAAATGCCCTTTTAGAGGGAGCACTTCACTTCACTTACTCTGCTGCTGCCTGGCACCATCACTCTCTTGATGTTCGTGTTCTGTTTGTGTTCAGTTAAGAGTTCTATGACTTAAACAAACAGAAGAGGCAAAAGTGGGCAGTCTTGCCTGACCACTTGACAAGACTGAAAAGGGGTCTGTTTTCCAACCATTTACCAGAGCTGTCAGAGAGAAATCTCTATACTTTGTGGCCACTATGTTATAGAAGAAGTCCTCCAATCCCAGTGTTGCGAGTGTCCAGCCCATGACGGCATGGGAAACATGATGGAATGCCTTTTCTTGATCAAGAATGTCCAAACTGCCTGGATCTTTCACCCCCTGACATACTCGTTCGTGTCTCTGACCAGGGCAAAACTGTCGGTCATTTTTCATCCCAGTATCCCACAGGTTTGGCAGGGTGAACTATCTTTTGTATTACTCACTTTAGATGGTTGGCCATTACCGTCGCAAACATTTTGCAGTGCACATTAAGGAGCATGATTGGCCCCCAATTCTTAAGGTCTTCTCTTTCTTTCTTTCTTTCTTTGGTTTGGCTTATCATGCCTTCCTGCAAGGATTGCGGCATACTGCCTTCTTTTTGCCGTTTCTTGCTAAAGCTTGAGCAGGTCCGGGCTGATCAGTTCCACTGGGGGCCCATCACTGGCGTGGGTCTTGCCTCACTTGGAGGATGTGGTTGCCAAGTGCACGTCATCAGGTGTAAAGGGTGAGTTTAGGCCCTCTCTCTCTCTTCTGAACTCATTGTCTTTGCGATGCCCTCTAG
Source organism: Triturus cristatus (assembly GCF_964204655.1). Taxonomy (NCBI): domain Eukaryota; kingdom Metazoa; phylum Chordata; class Amphibia; order Caudata; family Salamandridae; genus Triturus; species Triturus cristatus. The sequence goes on along the minus strand of NC_140589.1, from coordinate 1,804,107,242 downwards.
GAAACTGTTAACCTAGGCTCTCTCAGACAACTTTGTGAATAAAGTTCCCCATAAAAATGGGTATCAACTCGAATGACTTGCTCTTTCCCACTTTGGGGGTTTCCCTCAAGTCCTGATGCAGGGTGTGGGCTGAGTGAAGTTTCCTAAAGAAGTATGAGGTTTATTCCTTTTCACTCTCAAGGCTCTCGGTTCTGGTCTGGAAGATTTTCACAGATTCTTGGGTAAAATCTACAAACCCTTTTCAGGTTTCCTCCAGGTCATCACCCACATCCCTCCCCCTCAGCTCAAGTTCGAACTGCTGCTGCAGTTTGCTGTGCAGCCCCTTCAACTCACTCCTCTTCTCCCGTGCAGCAGCTCTACTCGCATCCTTGAAGTCCCCCATGACTTGGGTGAAATCACAAACATTCAGTCTGCTGCACAAAGCTGCCATTTCTCGATTTCACCCAACTACGAGTGCGTTATGAAAATGAACCCCCCTTAATTTACATACATTTTATGGTAAATGGTTCTCCCCTGTATCCAACCAATATGAGATGGAACGGACCACAGTCTTAGGCGCTCATAAGCACCTTTGGGCGGCCCTTAGCGTGACAATAAAGTCACTGTGCACGTTACACTCATTTACAAGAGAAAAGGGGCATCAACGAAGTCTACGCGGATTTGGCAGTCGCCCCGTATTAAATAATTACAGCTACAGTGACTCCCTTATTGTTTATCTGATCAGTGTTGTCTTGTTCCCTCTTCTTACGAAACCCATACCTAAATAATTCTTTGTGTGCCATATCAGCGATCTGAAGCTTTTAGTTCATCCCTCCTTCCCTTTTCATCAGTTCCAGAGAGTGATTTATTAGAGATGATGTAGTATTGATTTTTACTCTGTCGCTGTCCGCTGAGTTGTTCGTCTGCTGTTCCACTGGGTTATTCACTTCTTATGTGTGTAGTAAACACTGGATCAAGCCTGTCTCTGAACGCGAGAAATATCTTCTGCTAAAAGAGGAATTACGGCCCTGTTATCGTCCAAGTGGATGGATCATGGCGAAGGGATGCTTTCACGAAGCAGCCATGTACTGCTACTCTTCTGAAATGTCTTTGTGAGCGGTAAACCACAGAAGCCATCACGGACAGCCAACCGCCTGCACTAGTGGCAGCTTTTCCGCTTGTTTAAGGGCTCGTGAATTCTTCAGCCGAGAACATTTTATCCAGCGGCCATAGATATCAACTGCGCGTCCCCAGGGGCGGAAGCGGAACAGCAGATCCGCTGCAGCCGGTAAACAATTGCCAGTTTCACTAAGCAGGCGGGGGGTGGCAGCATTTGAATGCAGCACTGGGTGTCACACGAGCAGGTACTGGGAACACAAGCCAGCCCTGGCGGTTCTGCAGGCCCGGCCTTGGGGGGGGGGGGTAGGTGGGGGAGAGGGGTGGCGGAGGAGGAGGGTGGTGCTAGCAACACTGGTGCCGGTTTGTTACAGGGGGCATAGTACCCCCAGGGGCACCCCGCTTTCCCCCCTCCCCCAAATTAGGTTACCCAAAGAAGACACAAGAAACAGTTGTAAATGGGTAACAAATGCTGCAGGATTTATTACATAATTCCAGGATATGTAATAGGTGGGTTATCTTACGGGCGATCCAAGGGCAGGCGGCCATCTACTTCACCTGCCCCGCCTGATGAGCCGGGCAGCACGGGAACGACCCGCAAGTGCTGCCCCCCAAGTGATTCTTTTTCGATCACGTGCCGTTGAAATTCTACTCACACCCCCCCTCTCGGGGCGGAGCGTCGCATAGCAAGCCCCCGGTTGTTCAGGCCCACAACCGCCCGCAGGCCTAGCGGGGCGCCGACCGGCTTCCGGGACCTCTCTGGAGGCTCCTCGTTTTGGCTCAGGCACCACGTGGTGCCGCGCAGAGGTACCCTTTGTACCGGCCTGCTTCCAGATCGCCCTGTAACTCCGCCTGCAACGAAAAGAAAAAACATTAAAACGTTCACCAAAAACCCCCACCCCACCACACCACGCCGGGTAAGCGGTAGGGAGGGTAAAAAGGCGAGGTGGGCGACAAAGAGGTCGCCAGTGAGGGTGGGGGAAGGCTAAATAGCCTTCCCCTCACACCTGGGCCCGGAAGTGACGCGCCTTTCGCGTCACTTCCGGCCCCCGACACGGAGGGGGGCAACAATCAGGATGCCCGCCCCCGCCCCCCCCGAAGGAGGGAGTGGGGAGGGGTGACCGGGGCCCCGGGGCCACTAAGGCGCCGACCGCCGAGTGGCCCCCTGCGGGGGCCGCGGTCAGCGGCATAGTACCCCCAGGGGCACCCCGCTTTCCCCCCTCCCCCAAATTAGGTTACCCAAAGAAGACACAAGAAACAGTTGTAAATGGGTAACAAATGCTGCAGGATTTATTACATAATTCCAGGATATGTAATAGGTGGGTTATCTTACGGGCGATCCAAGGGCAGGCGGCCATCTACTTCACCTGCCCCGCCTGATGAGCCGGGCAGCACGGGAACGACCCGCAAGTGCTGCCCCCCAAGTGATTCTTTTTCGATCACGTGCCGTTGAAATTCTACTCACACCCCCCCTCTCGGGGCGGAGCGTCGCATAGCAAGCCCCCGGTTGTTCAGGCCCACAACCGCCCGCAGGCCTAGCGGGGCGCCGACCGGCTTCCGGGACCTCTCTGGAGGCTCCTCGTTTTGGCTCAGGCACCACGTGGTGCCGCGCAGAGGTACCCTTTGTACCGGCCTGCTTCCAGATCGCCCTGTAACTCCGCCTGCAACGAAAAGAAAAAACATTAAAACGTTCACCAAAAACCCCCACCCCACCACACCACGCCGGGTAAGCGGTAGGGAGGGTAAAAAGGCGAGGTGGGCGACAAAGAGGTCGCCAGTGAGGGTGGGGGAAGGCTAAATAGCCTTCCCCTCACACCTGGGCCCGGAAGTGACGCGCCTTTCGCGTCACTTCCGGCCCCCGACACGGAGGGGGGCAACAATCAGGATCCCCGCCCCCGCCCCCCCCGAAGGAGGGAGTGGGGAGGGGTGACCGGGGCCCCGGGGCCACTAAGGCGCCGACCGCCGAGTGGCCCCCTGCGGGGGCCGCGGTCAGCGGCATAGTACCCCCAGGGGCACCCCGCTTTCCCCCCTCCCCCAAATTAGGTTACCCAAAGAAGACACAAGAAACAGTTGTAAATGGGTAACAAATGCTGCAGGATTTATTACATAATTCCAGGATATGTAATAGGTGGGTTATCTTACGGGCGATCCAAGGGCAGGCGGCCATCTACTTCACCTGCCCCGCCTGATGAGCCGGGCAGCACGGGAACGACCCGCAAGTGCTGCCCCCCAAGTGATTCTTTTTCGATCACGTGCCGTTGAAATTCTACTCACACCCCCCCTCTCGGGGCGGAGCGTCGCATAGCAAGCCCCCGGTTGTTCAGGCCCACAACCGCCCGCAGGCCTAGCGGGGCGCCGACCGGCTTCCGGGACCTCTCTGGAGGCTCCTCGTTTTGGCTCAGGCACCACGTGGTGCCGCGCAGAGGTACCCTTTGTACCGGCCTGCTTCCAGATCGCCCTGTAACTCCGCCACAGCCCTGGACGCGGCAAACCGTCGCAGCCAGGGCCCCCCACCAACCTAGCTCTTTACCTGCACCCTCTATTCACCAATGCTTCGCTTAAATCCAATAAAAACAGGTCCATGCCTATTTGGGAGAGGTGTACTCCATCCAAGTCGAAGTACCCCTTTACATTTCCCCGAATCATCTCATGGCGAATAAAGCCCAAACCCCTTTGGGCTGTGAACTTACGCATTGCTCCATTAATGCGCCTCCTGGAGTGCTCCACCGCTTCTAAGGATTTAGCTCCCCGCCAAGACCTGCGGGGGATGATCTCCGACCACACGATCTCACACTCGCCCAGACGTTTGCAGATTTCCCCTAAGTCTCTTTTCATGGCTAATAACAGCAATCGTCTCCCTAGGGTAACAAGGTCGTTACCACCCAGGTGTATCACCAACAGGTGGGGCAAGGTGGACCCGTGTGCTCTTAGTCTCTGCTCGATCTTATTCCTGAGTTCGAACCATCTCATCCCCGGCACCCCCATCCATTCCACTTCAGTCTGAGGGAAGTGTCGCATCCAATTTCGGTGCAATGCCCATTGGGCCGCCCGGGCGACAAATGAATGCCCGATCACCCACACCACTCGTCCTAATAAAGAGGAGACATGGTGTACACACAAGTTATTTAATCAGAAAGGGTGATTTCAACGATACACACCATAAATCACACACACATTACTAAAAGCTGCCTCACGGGCGAACATATATCTTATAGCAATCAGATTCCCAACGCCCCAGTTTCTTCACCTGAGCGGCCTCTAATCCCGCCAGGTGAGCGGCGGTGGCAGCGCCAATGCGGAAGGAGTGGCTGGAATACCTCCTGTCCGGCCGGGCGAGCCCCGCCCTGGCTAAACTGGCCCTGATTACCTGCTCGAACTGGTATCTAGTTACAGGGGTACCATTTGAATGCAACAGGAGATAACCAGGGCCGGGCGGTCTGTGCTCCAAAAACGCCTTTACCCGTTGTACTGGGCAGAACCTGGGGTCACCTAGGGGCTGGAGAACCACCCTGATCCCCCGCCCCGCCTGATCAGTCTTGGACTTGCGTAAAAGAATGGTCAGAGACCCGGAAATAGACACGTCTGAAATTGCCAGTGCATCCCCTGAACAGTCGACCTTGGACCTAGCCACTAACTCACTGACTCTGAAAGCCCCGAAAAATGCTAAGCAGAATGTGGCTGAAAACAGCGTGGCCTCGTAATGAGAGTAGGTGACTAACTCGAGAGCCCCTAGCATGCCTTTCAGGATTTCGAAATCAATGGGCGCTCGATTATCAGGGGCCCTGGGCTCCTCCCTAGCCCAACCCTTCAAGGCGGCCCGGATGGGATAGGAGTTAGTGGGATCCGCCCCGCCAGACAACCTAGTGTCGTGGCTTACGGCTGCCAAGTGACTGCCCACCCATGAACGGCTTTTCCCTTGTCCCCTAGCCCACACCAGAAATGCTCGGACCTGGGACACCAACGCAGCCCCTGAAGTACCCAGTGCTACAGAAGTTGCTCTGAATGTTGCCATGTGGGCGCTGTAACACTTTCTGGTACCTGGGGCCAGAGCTCTTTCTCCCATCGCTTTCAGGCTCAGTCCCACTGCAGGATCCTCCATAGATGGTCCGGGAATGGGGTCATCTGCGCTCTCGCCCGCGGCCAGGCCTCCCTGAATCGGAGCCACTGAAAACGAGAAAGAGCGTCAGCTGCCACATTTTGAATCCCCTCAATGTGCCTGGCTTTAAACTCCACATTGATGCGCAGGCATGCCCGGACCAACTCCCTTAGTAGACACAGTACCAGCCGGCACCTGGCGGACTGGTTGTTAATTGCCTGAACGACCGCCATGTTGTCAGACCAGAACACCACCTTTCTGTCTGACAATGCCGCCGGCCATAGGTGTAATGCGACAACAATCGGGAAGAGCTCCAACACAGTAACATTTTTGGTGATCCTACGCCTGTGCCAAACATTGGGCCATCCCTGAGCGCACCATTCTTCGCCCAAGATAGCCCCGAAACCTTCCCTGCCTGAGGCCTCTGTGAAAAGACAAAGTTCCTGACTATCAATCCAGGGCTGCTTCCAAATAACCGTCCCATTAAAGCAGGCTAGGAATTCGCTCCATACCACCAGATCCTGCTTCAGCCCTGTCCCCAGCTTGACCCAGTGATGTTTCTTTTTTATACCAGCGGTCGCCCTAGCTAACCTGCGTGCAAAGACCCTCCCCATGGGTATGACCTTTACCGCAAAATTCAGGGTCCCTAGCAGGCATTGGATTTCACCTAGAGTAGCCTTGTCCCTACCCAGTAGATCGCAGATCTCCTGACGCAAGGCCTGTACCTTATCCGCAGGGAGTCGGGACACGCCCTTTACCGTGTCCAACTCGATGCCCAAGAATACCAAAACCTGCGCCGGACCCTCGGTCTTACCAGGAGCTAAAGGTACGCCCAAGTGTCCTGCCAATTCCTTGAAACATTGCAGCGCCCGTGCACAATCTTGCGAGTCAGCTCCCCCGATGAAAAGGAAATCATCCAGGTAGTGGGTCACTCCCTCAATGCCATACCTGTTTGTTAAGGCCCACTGTAGGAAGGAGCTGAACGCCTCAAAGTACGCACAAGACACCGAGCAACCCATGGGCATACACCTATCATAAAAGACCTGGTCCCCCCACTTGAAGCCCAGAAGGTGTTGGCTGTCCGGGTGTACTGGCAGGAGCCTGAAGGCCGATTCGATATCAGACTTGGCCAACCAGGCTCCCTTCCCTGCCCTCCTGATCATGTCGACTGCCAGGTCTAGGGAGCAGTAAGACACTGAGCATTTACCTTCGTCCAGCCAGGAATTCACGGAGTCCCCTTCTGGATGTGATAGGTTGTGGATAAGTCGGAAAGCCCCTGGCTCCTTTTTTGGTACCACCCCCAGGGGAGAAATCACAAAGTGGGGCATAGGGGGCGAGGAAAATGGGCCCGCCACCCTGCCCAAAGACACCTCCTTCGCTATTTTTTCCCGCACTACCTCCGGGTGTTCCCTAGCTGATTTCTGATTTTCCGCATCCCTGCTCACTAAGGGGCCTTGATAAGGAATGCGGAAACCGTCTAAGAAACCCTCAGAAATGAGGGACCCTTCCCTGCTAGTGTAACCGCGGAGTGCGCTGAGGAGGTTCTTTACGCAGATGGGAGAGGGCCCTTTCACATGGTCGTGTGGGGCTAGGTCATGCGCGCTGGCAGCTGTGTACGCAGGGGGCCAAAGCGCAGGAGGGGGAAACCCCCCCGGGCTACTTGCTCGAGGAAGGCTTGTCGGGAGTGTCGCGCTTGGAGCATGCGTTGGCGGCATGGGATGCCCCGCACACACTGCAATTGTGGGAGAAACGGCATGATTTGTCCCAGGAGCAGAACCCTGCATTGAAGAGCCTGCAAGTTCCAGAAGACCGTGCCCGAAAGCCAGGCCTGCGACCCCCCCCACGACCGCCCCGAAAGGACTTCCTGTTCTGCCATTTCCTCTCCTGTTTATCCTCTTTCTCTTTGCTCTTTACACCGCTCTCTGTACCTGACTTCGTCGTAGACCCCTCAGTATGCTTGCCCATGTGTTTTACCCATAAACGGACCTCCAACTGGTCCCACTCAAGATCTGGGCAGATTGCTCTCTGTCTACGGAAGTCACAGTCGTAGTGGTACCATCCCATGCCCCCACCCTTAGCAGCCTCTTCTGTAATCACGCTTGCATAGTGGAAGAGACCTGGCCCTTCATCTGGGAATTTCTCCACTATTACTGCCGCAAAATGGCAAAGGCCTGACCCCAAGTCACAATATTTTTGGTGGGATATAAATGATACCGCACCCTCTTGTCCTCTTCCTTGTTGCCCATCCTCCTGGTATCTACCCCCTCCGCCCCATGCATGAGAAGGGTGAAGATATCAATAAATTCCCTGCGCCAAATCCCTTCTTTGGCCACTAAAGGGACCATCCAAGCGAGTGAACAGCGGCTCGATACTAGCGGGGCCGTGGTAACTAGAGGCTTAGGTGCTACGGCTAGTGTTGGTGCCGGCGTCGGTACCACTGGGGGAACCACTGCTGCAGTATCGACCGCACTTGCCGCGCTCTCGGCCACAGCAGCAGCTGGGAGTGTGGGCCGCGGAGGAGGTTCCAACGCAGCCGGCGGCTGACCCCAGACCTGCGTGAAGCCCCCCGGCGCCGAGATCACACTCGGCGGCGGTGGGGCGGACGGACCAACCCCTAGGGGTGACCTGGCAAGCAGCAGACCGGATCTGACCTCAGCCATGAAGTCTTTTAAAGTGTCTGAAAGCTTACCCAGATCCTCTGCTGAGGCAAATGTCGCCTGGGGCGGGCAAGGCAGTCCGTTGTGCGTCCCCGTCCCCAAGCTAACCGCCGCCTGGGGGGGCGCTGAGGGCCTGTGAAGAGGGGCCGCTCTATTTCGAGCCGGTGGTTGTTCAACCGGAAAGTCTTTGCTCGTGGGGCGGCGGATTCTTTTCGACCGTGACGGGCCCGCAACCTCCCCTACATCCTTATCCGTAGCCGGACCGTCCATCGCTATCCCAGAGTCTGGGGGGGTACTGGCTTTCAATAGTTCAGTCGCCCAAGCTAAACCCTTGGCCCTCGTCAGCTCCAAGAATGCGGCAATCCGTGCTTCCTCCGAAGTGTCCGGCACGGACTCCTCAACCTGTGTCCCTGGTGTGAAAAGGGGGGGGGATAATCCTTGGCTGTCCATCACTTAGCAGTTGTTCTCTCTTATCTGCAATTGGGAAAGAGAGAAAGTTAACCGGCTGTTCGCCCCCTTTGAGGCTGATTCTTCGCTCCTGAGTGCCATATGCTACTCCGAACGGTACCCCCGTCCCCCACCAGCCCGTACTTACTCCCTTCCGAGCCCCGAATACGGATGATGTTTGGCTCGCGTCTCTCTGTCGCCAATTAATAATCCTCCAGTCACCGAAAGCGGACGAATGTACTGAAAGAGAAACCAGCATAAGCACAAGAAATATGCATACACGAAAAGGCGTGACTGAACCGCAGAAAAAAGGGGGGGGGGGGGGTTTGGGAAGGACACAGGTGCTCATACGAATCACTTTTAACCATGCACACCCTGTTCACGTTTGGACCATTTCCCCACCTTGAACCTGGCAAGCAGCATGGTGCTCGCTGGCGCCCCACCCCCATACTACTTTCCTGGTGCCCATTTGGCCCAAAATCACTGTCTCGCGCGAAGCGAACACGTCAAATCTCCATTCATTCGCCTTTATATAGCGTGCACTTCGAAATTAGTGGCGCGCTTTACATTGCATATTCAGGCACGGGGGCCTTCATTTTGACTACAAAGCAACTACGCGATCCCCTGCCGGTGACCCGCGCGCAGCATTGCTGCACACAAATGCCTTCGTTTAGGTTGCCGCCTCAATATTGCATGAGGTACGATGTACTGACGTTACTCTCGCTCGCCATGCATTGGCCCCCAGGATCGGCCCCCTGCTTCATACTACCCGCACCCTTGCAGGGCAAGGCAGAGGGAGGGCGGCTACCCGCTCCCTGCTGGGACACCCGAAATCGCCTACTGTGGGGCCGGGCCTTAGCTACGCTAGCTGGGTGCCGTTCCCCCCCCCCGACCCCACAAAACAAACCAAAACCGGGCAGTGCCCGGCCGCAAGAGGAATACAAATCGCATATTTATGTAGCGCGAATTTGCCCCGTATATAATCAGTGCTTGCATGTGGGCACAGCATTTACATTGCCCATTCAGTCCCGGGTAGATAATAAACGATTTGGCCGGAATCACCGGAGCAGACGCGACACCTTGCACAACCAGGCCCGGAGAGATAATTGATTCGGCCAGAATCACCGGAGCAGACGCAACACCTACGCATTCAGGGCCCGAGAGATAATACTTGATTCGCCCAGAATCACCGGGGCAGACGCGACACATAGCATAATCATGCCCGGGGAGATAAATTCGTTTGCCCAACATCACCGGAGCAGACGCGACCCCGAGGATCAAAAGCTGGTTTCCTGCCCATAGACGGCAAACCAGCCTGCATCCCCTTCCTCTCCCCTGGCTCACCGCGCTAAGACACACGCAGCTCCGCGATCGAGGCGGCAACCGAGTTGCAAGGTAATGGTCAGATCAGCGACCCGACCTCCCCGGACCGGGGGTCATGAAGGTGGGTTTACTCCTGAATTCAACGGGCAGATCGCAAGCCTGGCCCCCCGCCTAAAACCGGGGAGCACAGCGAGCCCCTGTGACATGGCGACATTATACAAGGATCGCTGATTAACCCCTTACCCTATGTAATGTGGTTTTATATAGCGCGAAGGTATTAGAGCGCTTTAAATGTACACCGGTTACGAAATGTGGGTGCCCTGGCGCACGCGCGGGCCACAGCTCACCTCCACATATTTCTAAAGCGCGATTGAGGACCCGATTGAGGACCAGAGCCTCGGACCCCATATACGTTTAGCTCCTAAGCACAGCTTCATTCTCTAGCGCGAACTCGACCCGGAGGTATTGGAGCCCGTCGCGCCGCATTTACATACATATAGGCACGGGGAGATTAAGTGATATACCCCGCATCACAGGAAGCGACCGCGGCCCCGAGATTCAAAAACACTAACCCATGAGATTAAGGACCTGAGCCTTGGTCCCAATATACGTTTCACTCTTATGCATAAATCTTTCTCTAACGAGAACTCGACCCGAAGGTATTGGATCACGTCGCACCATATTTACCAACATATAGGCACGGGGAGATCAAATGAACAGGACGGGGCCGGACAGGGGCTCTCACTGACCCCTGCGCCGTAAGGAGAAACATGCTATGCCCCACACCCAAGATGGGAGCCAGTATGCCCCCACACCCAAGATGGACGCCGGATTCCCGGCCGGTTGCGTCCCGCGATCGACTCCTCGCGCCCACCTGCGCTAGCCATCCGTGGCAGGGAAACACACAAAACACCGCTTCCCTCAACGATCGCACGCTCCGTTAAACGGAAATAAAACACGAGCCTTGCTCCGTGCACGGTCCCCCCCCGCCCGTGGCACTCCGACCACAGGGCCCCGTCTCCTGGTACTGCCCAGGGACAGGGCCGGGGCGAGGGGGCAATCCGGCAACTCACCACAAGTATTCAGGAGTTCCACAGCAAGGCGACGACGACGACCCCCGCGAAAAGACGCGGCGTCCGAATCGGCGTCCAAAAGGCGAGGTGGGCGACAAAGAGGTCGCCAGTGAGGGTGGGGGAAGGCTAAATAGCCTTCCCCTCACACCTGGGCCCGGAAGTGACGCGCCTTTCGCGTCACTTCCGGCCCCCGACACGGAGGGGGGCAACAATCAGGATCCCCGCCCCCGCCCCCCCCGAAGGAGGGAGTGGGGAGGGGTGACCGGGGCCCCGGGGCCACTAAGGCGCCGACCGCCGAGTGGCCCCCTGCGGGGGCCGCGGTCAGCGGCAGATATTGCAGCAAAACTGGCACTCAGTAACAAAATCGGCCCCGCCCTTCCGGCCCACTAGGAAAACGCCCAGTGCCCACTATGGCCAGGCCGGCCCTGCACGAGCATTGCTTAAACGGGCATGATTTGCGCAAGCGTGCTTCACGCAAGCATGCTTCACACCACAATTTCACACAAGCGTGTGTCACACAAGCATGCACTTCCTGATCACTCATTAAAAAAGGTTCTAGGTTCATACGCTGCTAGTCCTAGGTGCCCCTCTCTCCTTTACCCTTTTATGTCTCCCACTCCTTTTGCTTCCTCCCTTCTTCCTTCACCACTCCACTCTGTGCTCAATTATATATATTTTATGTGTAGTAACGTCTGGTTATATAGTGAAATTTAATAACATTTCTATCGGTAGAGAACACTATTGATTGGCACTGGTTATGGCAGTACATCAGGTAGTGTGAAAGTACAGAGTGTGGTCATAGGGTGGCATAGCTACCTCTATGCATGGACAGTGGGTTACAGAGAGGCTGGAGATCTTGACGCACAGAAAGTTAGCATGGCTGCCAAGTGGCCCCTTTCCAAGTCTGACAGCAGGGACCAGTCCTGACTATTTGGTCAAAGACTCTTTGCATGCTGGATGCACGAGTCTCTCTCATTGCAGTTATGGTCTTACAGGTTCAAGTCTGTGAGTATTGAGGGTTTAAAAGCCAGGACTACCTCAATGTGTCGCTCCGGACAAGCAAACCCATGAGAGCTATGTGTGGTAAATATTCTTTTACCTGGACTGAATTTCATACGGAGTCTTAAATAAAATAGCTCAGAATAATAAGAGGCAGAATCCGTGGTATAAGAGGTTTCTGAATGGGCTTTATTCCAAAATGGCCGACTCGAGTCGCGGCCTTCAGGTTCCATCACCACGGGGGTTCAGGAAGTGAAGTACGATATTTTATTGACAGGAAATTGCTTTTATAGATCATACATTACAATGAAACCAATGTAGAAGGCGTAACAATTGATAAGAGAAACGATGCTATAAGTGCGTAACCGAAAATGGGCGTAATAAGGAGTAAAAAGAAACATGATTGGTCATAATGTTGTGCATAGGTGGATCTATAAGATAATACTTGGCATAGATGCGCGCGCAGCAGCATGACGTGTAATTGACGTGCAACTAGGGGGTGAAGGGGACTTGACATTTAGCTCTACATGTGGAGACAAAAAGTCTGGGGGGTCAAGTCAACCTAATCCCAAATCATATCTAACATCCTATGTTTAAAGAACTATGTTATCCACAAAGAAGGACTCTCGGACAGAATCTATTCTATACTGACTGTGAGTGCGTGTACAAGCGTCTAAGTGTCTATATGAGATGCGAGGGGCAGAAAACTTTCCATGGCAACAGGGCTATGAATTACTTGTATGAGGACAGAAAGGCCGAGCCCTTTGCTTGGGAGCTAAAGGAAATGTTTACCCAAACTACTAGACAGGAATGCATCGGCTGAGGAGCAAAGTAGATAATTCGAAGGTGAAATACAGCTTCTTGGCAGGCAGGCGAAACTGGCCGAGGCAGGCACCGTTAGCTGCACAGGAAGTAGGACAAAGTTCATGGATGCAGATGCGGGCTCAAACTGATGCTGTCAGAGGCAGAGAGCAGGGAAAGGCTTTGAGGACAGAATCGGGCCTACTCTGCCTGAACTGTAAAAATGGAGTCATTTAGCCATAAAAAGTCGGTGGCCTTTCATACTTAGGAATCGAATATCCAGCCCATTGATGGCGGATCTGACAGAGGACATGTTGATGGTGGGCGCACATGTGTTTGCGTCATCAAAACTGGAACTGGAGGGAACATACATGTACTTGTGACATGCACATAGAACCGTTGGGGTCCAAGATAGGGGACATAACTGATCAGGAAAATCCACATTTCCACATTCCCTCCTTGTCCCCTACTTGCCCTTCAAGAGATATCGATCTTCATTAATCCATCGATTTGCTCATGGAGCATCATTTCTTCTTCTTTCTTCTTCCGGGATTTTGAACGAAAACCTTGATATGGAATACACGATGTGGCACACAGACCACAAATCGCTGGTCCACATTGCAGGCATAAGCAGCAACTGAATAGTATAAGAAGGCCAATACCTAGGAAGGACAGAACTCTCCATCCCCAGGCTGATATCACACTCCAAAACCACCCGGACCACGTCCAAGTGCCTGAATTCTCGTGTATCTGGCTCACAATCTTATGAAGGCGTGTTATAGCTTTATATACAGATGGCGAATTTTCTGGTATGAATATGCAGCAGCTGGATCCGATGACCCTACAAGCTCCGCCCCTATCGGCCAGGATGACGTCAAGGACAAGACGATTCTGAAGAACAACAATTCTCATCACTGATTGCTCCTCTGTCAGATTGCCTAGGGCGGCTATAGTCTCATTCACTACAGCTTCAAGAGTCTTGGTTAGTCTACGTATCAGCTTACTATTTGATATTGTACCTATATAGGGAAAGATACCTTTATTGAAATCTACATACTTGTCCCATGCCGTCTCAGTATAATCGACAACTGGGAGATCTCTTCGCTCTCTATTGTGTACTAAATGAACATTTCGATAATAATCAGGAGGAGCTAGGAAAACAGGTGGCAAAAGGAATGCTATGTAACAGGTACCATCCCAATCTAGAGGCAGACGCATATATGCGGTCTGACCACATATAAAGTAGGAATGGCGAGAAGCTCTAAATGAAGATTTACCTTGATCACTATATTCTACTGTAGTAACGCATTTGCTATGGCCCATATGTATGGAACCAACTTTTCTTACACATAATTCACCCTTAACTGGAAATACTGACACAGTGGGCAGAATTAGTTCAACTTCGGATTCGACATTCAGAATCATAAGATTAGGTGTAAAATTACCTAATCCATACACCTCATTTTCTAGATCAGTTCCTGTTCTACTGGGGTGACCCTCCTTATCTGGGTAACAGACTTTGAATAAAACTAGATTCAGATTTCCCCATATCCAATGGTGTTGATAAACTGCTGTGTCTGAGTCTATGGAATTTAGTAAACTAAACCATGCTCCACAGGAGCCATTATGTGTGAACGGATGGGGGAAGAAAGGCAGAACTCCTTTGTTATTCTGATAGGGAGGGAGTCGGCCACACACCCAACAATTAGTGGCATTACTAGTCTGATGGGAATGATGTAACATACTAATGAAAGTGTTATTACGCAGCGCAAGTCTATAGGATAATTCATGTGGTGGTAGGTCACTAAAAGAATGTTCGTCAGTTATATTAAAAATATGTTTAGAAACAGGATAATACATATGCAACAATATACTTGCAGTAATTATTATAAAACTCAAGAAAAACAAAATTAATAATGTCACTATACAGTGGCTACGCAGTGCTTTACAGTATGTATGTCGTTTCAACATTGTTCTTGATTGTTCATGATTCAGACCTAAGGGATACATGTCGGGACAGATTCAACCGCTTCACCTAGGAGAGGACTTAAACAATCAAATCGTCCGACGGCCTGGGTCTAAGTTTTAGTTTGTAGAGGTCTGTGCTACTGGCCTCAGCCAGAGGTAGCTTTGAGTCAATGGGTGAAGACACACGAGGAGGACTGTTTATATCTGAAGGAAGTCCATGAAATTTCTTGATGTGGCTTGAATGGATCCAACCTTTTCTTCCTTCGATCTTCACGGCTGTTCTTGTGGTCAACAGGACTAGCTTGGGTGTCCTCCACCTGGGCTCCAGTTGAGTCTTTCTGTCAAAGTTCCTCACAAGGACATAATCGCCCGGGATTACGTCATGGGGTTTCACCTCAGTGTTGTCAGGAAAGGCTGCAGCTACCTGTGAACGACAAGATTGTAGTGCAGACATCAAGGAAGCCAGGTAATCTGTCAGCATATTACAATCAACATCAGTTATTTTACGGGGTATAGGCGTCCCCCACATATTCGGTGGTCTGCCGAAGATCACCTCATACGGGGATAGCCCTGTTCGAGAGTGCGCTACCATTCTTATGTAAAATAGTGCAACTGGTAAGGCTACTATCCAGTCAACACCTTTCTCCTTACATATTTTAGACAATCTGATTTTCAAAATTTGATTATGTCGTTCCACGAGACCTGCTGCCTCGGGGTGTCGGACACAATGAAACTTCCACTGGTATCCCAGCAAAAGTGAAACATGTTTCATTAATTCGGATGAGAAAGGCTGGCCGTTATCTGAATATACAACACGTGGTAAACCGTACCGTGGGAAGAATTCTCGAACTAGCTGCTTGGCAGTGGTCGGGGCAGTGTAATCTGATACTGGGTACGCTTCAGTCCATCGGGAGAGAGCGCAGACAACTACAAGAACATATTTGAATCCTCGACATCGTTCCATCTGGATATAATCCATCTGGAGGACTTCAAAAGGATGATCAGGAGTCTGAAATCCACCCTGCTCTACGGGAACACTTTTTCCTGGGTTGAACTGACAACATATCATACAGGTACGAACTTTTTGTTTAGCTGCTGCTCGTAAATGTTTATTGAACCAAATGTGTTGAATGCTGTCTAGCATAGCTTTCTCTCCTAAATGCGCCGGACTGTGAATTGTAGCTATAATGGCTTGGACCATAGAGTCAGGAAGAAACCATACAGATTTCTCCTTCGTCATCCATCCCTGATCTGTCTGGATCCCTCCTAGTTCAGTCCATTTCTTTATTTCTTCTGCTGTGGCATGTGACTGTATGTCAATTATGTCAAGTGCGGGATCCTTAATCGTCATACACTGTGTTGGTGTCTGAACTATTGGCTTTGTCATGTCGGATGTGCGAGTCTGAGCAGTCTGTTTAGCTGTTCTGTCAGCTAAATCATTGCCTTGAGAAATGATATCAGTAACCTTCGTGTGTGCTTTACATTTCATAATCGATATAGCTGTGGGCAGATGGATTGCGTCTAACAAAGCATGAATGAGAGACCCATGCTGAATATGGGTCCCATGAGAAGTTAAATAACCCCTCTCTCGCCAAAGCACCCCGAAGTCATGTACGACTCCAAATGCATAACGTGAATCAGTGTATATGTTAACTTTCTTATTTGTGGCTTGAATACAGGCTTGTGTTAGAGCAATAAGTTCTGCTGCTTGGGCTGACAAAGTATCTATACAGTTTGTTTCAATAACTTCAGTGTCTGTTGTAACTGCATACGCGGCCACTAAATCTCCTGTACTTGTTCTCATGCACGATCCATCTACATACAAAGTCAGGTCTGGATCTAACAATGGAACGTCTGTTAAGTCTTGTCTAGGTTTCGTCTTTATTTCAATAACTTCAACACAATCATGAGCTAGTGGGTCTGTTCCAATTACAGGTAAGAGTGTAGCAGGATTCAATGTATTACAACGTCGGATCTCTATGTGTGGCTGAAACAATGTCAGTTCATAACCGGTAAGTCTTGCTATGGTCAAGTGTTGTGTTTGCGTTCGGTTCACAAGAACTTCTACTGCATGTGGTACTTGTACTGTCAATGGATGTCCTAACACTATGGCATCGCTTTGTCTGATTGCTAAAGCTGTTGCTGCCACTGATTTCAGGCACGCAGGCAAAGCCTGAGCTACGGGATCTAATGTACTGGAAAAATAAGCACATGGCTTGCGTGATCCTGCTTGTTCCTGAGTGAGTACTGACAAGGCAGTACCTTCGCGTTCTGTAACAAAGAGTGTAAAATGTTTGCTGTAACATGGTGTTGCTAAAACAGGTGCTTGACATAAAGCTTTCTTTAAGCTTTCAAAAGCTTGTGTATGTTCCTGAGTCCAAGGGAGGACAGTCGATGTGGCTGCCTCCTGTGTTGTCAACTGAATGAGTGGTTTTGCTAGGAATGCATATTGAGGGATCCACTGCCTACAGTATGAAGTGAGACCTATAAAAGCCCGCACCTCCTTTTGTGTCTTGGGTGGTGGCATGTTAGCAATTAACTGAATGCGATCTGGTGTAAGCTGCCTTCCCTCCTTGGACAGCGAGTGACCAAGATAAATAACTCGCTGGACACAGAATTGCAGCTTAGAAGGAGACACCTTGTGCCCCTTGTCGGCTAGAAAATGTAAAACTGTCAGAGAAGCCTTTTCACATTCGGGTTCGCTTCTAGCGGTGATCAGCAGATCATCGACATATTGAAGCAGTGCAGTATTAACTGGCATGTGTATACTGTCAAGTTCTCGTTTCAGTGCTTGGCTATAGATGCTGGGGCTTTCTGTGAATCCTTGAGGAGCGCGTGAGAATTTAAAACTGCGCCCATTCAAACTGAATCCGAACAAATATTGACTTTCCGGATCTATGGGGACGCTGAAAAAGGCATTCTTGAGATCAATTACAGTAAAGAATGTTGCTTCGGAATCAATTGCTGTCAATAATGATGAGATATCGGGGACCACAGGAAATTGTGGCACAATGCACTTGTTTAGTTCACGCAAGTCAATAACCAATCGATATACTGGCGGAGCAGTAGGATCAGTTCGTTTGAGAATCGGAATTATCGGTGAATTACATACATTGGAGTCTGTTTCTACAACTACTCCTTGGGCAATTAGCTCGTCAATGATTTTCAGTAAAGCCACTACAGCATCTTGCGGTAACTTGTATTGTCGCATTCGTGGTAGTACCACTCCTGCCTTTAATGTGACTCGGTACGGTGTAATGTTCATGCAACCAACATCAGTGGGGCCTTGTGCCCATAGATGTGCGGGTAAAGTCTGTAGTCGGGGATCCATGTCTCTAGATACATAATGACCTTTAAAATCACGTAAAAACAATCTTACTCCTTCCGGAGAACAACAGATAATAGCCCCTAGGGCTTTTAATGTCTTGATACCTAACAAGTTTTCTGGACAGGATTTGGTAAGCAATAAATCTGTAGTTCGGGTCAGGGGACCAATCGTAAGTGGAAGTGGCTGTGATACCTCATTAACGATAGGCTTTCCTGAAAAACCAAGGGAAACATTTTGAGAGCCTGAGAGGGGTGCCCCTGGAACTTCACTACGCTTTATTGTTGTTCGACTTGCCCCTGTATCGAGTAAGAATTTTCTATCTTGACCTAATAATTCACTATGTACATAAGGTCCTTCTTGATCTACAGGAATCTCAATAAGGGGTAAGTCAACTTCCCTCTCTAGGCTAGTTCATGCGTAACGCTGATACTCAGGATATTCATATTGGGCAGTCTGATACATTTGTCGTGTTGTAGTTTGTGTGGCAGTAGCAGGCAACGGTGGTGCAGCTGGCACAAACTGTATGGGTTGTTGTGAGGCTGGCATAGACTGTTGCTGAGCTGGCATGGACTGTCCATGCTGCGTAGCTCCTTGTTCATTCTGATCCTGTCTGAGTGGTCGTGGTCTTTCTTTTGCAATACCTATAGCTATATTACGCTTCAGGACTTGACAATCGTGTACATAATGGCCTAGTTGTTTACAGTAATTGCATGTTCCTTTTACAGGAACTGCTGAATCTCCGGAATGTGTCACACCCTTTTTGTGACCATCCACTGGTACTGTCTGAGAAACTAGCATTTTCATTTTTGTATCCTTCATACGTCTTTGTTCGTGTTCTTGTTCATCTCTAATTCTATTGTGATGATACTGTAACATTTGTAGCATTTGTGACGGAGTGTTACTTTGCCATGTACTCTCGAATTTCAATATTCTATTCTTCACTGGAGGCAATGCATTTTCTACTAATTTTGTCACAAATAAATGTGGATACGACTCACTACTTGCTTTTATACCACTATTTATACCAAAACATTTTTCAAATCGGGCATAATAATCACTTGTGTCTTCATCATGCTTTTGTTTACAGGCTGAGATTGCACCCCAATCTTCCTTTTTCGTAGTTAATAAACGTGGCAGTACTTGTACTAGTAAACCTGGTAATGCTTTAACTTTATCCCCGAGCCCTGAACCTGCAGTTCGGGCCCTTTCCTCTGCTTCTAATGCTGTCCAATCTATTTTTTGGTCTCCCACTTCCCACTCTTTTTCTTTCAGCTTTTCATAAATGCCAGCAGGCATTAGCACCTTTAGTATCGTCATAATATCAGGATAGGTATACTCTCCCATCAGTAACATGTCTTTAATTTCTCGGTGAAAACCCGCTGGGTCTTTGTCATGACTGGGTACTACTTTCTTCATTTCTAACAATTCAATTTTTGTTATGGGTGTGTATACAAATACACGGTGAAACTGATTGTCTTCGCCTTTTATTGGGTGCACTTCTCGTAAGGGATTTTGTCTATCCATATAATACGGCATTCTTTCCTTGCTGGGCAGCGAGAAAGGATCTGGACTTACAAAAAGGACGTACTGTTTACGTGACACTAATATTTCTTTAATTAACTTGTTACTAGAACCTCTCCATCTGTTCGCGAGTAGTTCCGTTAATATATCAGGTAAAGGACCAGGATCAGCATGTTGGCTCTTATATAATATAAGGAGTTGCTGAATCATATAGATTCCAGCTAAACGTTGTTCATCTGGACTGAGGTTAAAAAACGTGTGTGCTACGGTCTCATCACCGTATTTTCCAGGACTATCAATCCAGTGGACGGCTGATCTGGCTAATTCTTGCTCATCCATGGAATCGAGGAGGTGGTAACCCCTTCGTTCTCGTAGTATTTTATCTGCGGCTTGAAACAAATGTTCAGGAGACTTCAAATTTATCATTGGCGTCGGATACATTCTGCTATTATTTGGACATACAGAGTGTATTGGATCAGAAAAACCTCTAGTATTATTACAGGATCTTCCTCTACCTACATAGGCTATGGTCTCTGACTGTCTTACGGAATCCCCTGGTTCGGACACTTCATCTTGCTCGAACTCGTCTGTTTCCAATCTTTCTTCATGAATACGTTCTATTTCTTTACGGATTTTTCGGCACATGGCTATTATACAATTTTGCTTATCGTGTCTCCCTTCTGATATATTCTGGCTCCATCTTGTAAGAATAAGCATTGCATTCGGGTCTACCCCCGGTCGGTCTTGATTTCTGATCACACAGTTTATGAGGAAACGTAACAGTTCCCCCTGTATCTCTACTTTCTGGAATTCCATAGCTCTATTAATACATTCTGGATCTCGCCCTGTTTGAACAAAATGATATATTTTGTCTAGATGCGCAGTCATTCCTGGTAACTTCGCTAAATACCCTGCGGCTCGTCTGATGCGTAATGAGGCCAGGACCATTTCGTCCTCTTTACCGACCACCGGGTCATATCTACAATCTATAAGAAGTTCCTTAAGCGCACGTTCACTTACGAATTTGGGTGTACGTGAATGCGCTGACTCTTGAAAAACAAGTTTATTTATTCTAGGTGGCGTAAAAGTATTGCTAGCACCTCCCGTGGCCCCATCTGGGGCGTCGGGTGTGAATGGATTCGTCGAACGTGACACAGCAACTATAGGTGTGGACACAGCCATGGAAGTACCTGTAGGGACAGATGCGGAGACAGATGTGCTTGCCAAAGCTTGTGTCGGAGCTTGCTGTTGTACAGATGCAGACACCTGATCTTGATGTTGAACCCCCCCAGCAGACGGTCTATGTGGTGCGGGGCTAGCATACTCGGGAGCTGCGTCATCTAAATATGAGGAAAGAAAAATATCCTCGGCTGTTCTCGGATGTCCTTTAGGATGTACTTTTATCGGAAACAATGGGGGTGGCAAGTCTTTGGGTATGGCCGTAGTAGCTTTAGGCAATCCTTCGGCCAAGAGGGGATACATTCCTTTTATAAGGGCATTTCTTTGTCTATCTACTTGTTCTGATTTCACTCGGATACCTTCCTCAATTAATAGATTTTCTTGAACTTTATTTGAACTTTCTTTACTCCTCTCTTCTTGTCTACGTGCTTTTTCTGTACGTCTATGAGATTCTTTACGCCATAACTCAACAGCGTCTTTCTGTGACTGTCTGACCTTTCTTTTCCATAATTCTTCCTCGACTTTCATGATGCACTCTGCATCCCAGGTTCCCGCTGCGGGCCACCTTTGACTTTCTGGCAATCCCTTGGTGTAATCTACCCATAAATCAAGAAATAATATGGCATCTAAGCCATGCTTGTGATACATAAAGTGCCCTGGAGTGTCCCTAGGAGGAATAGGAACTGCTTCCTCAAGCACCCCTTTTCTAGTAGTAATCTGTCTTAACTTCGAAAAGAGCGGCATATTGACAACTGATCTGATACCTGGTCTTGAACACACTTAATACGAAAAACACAATTATGACCAATCATTCATACCACAATATGCAGGACATTTTAACACATTAAACATTGAACGTAAAACATTATTAAGAATGACCAACAATGATGACAGTCTGCATAACTAATCACCAAGCAGAATTCTCGACAACAACTAGATACTTCGGAATACTTGATATACTGCTAAACAGTACATATACACTGCTAAACAGGGCAGACCGGATTTGTGTACCCAAATCCGTCTTGACCGGCACAACCTATGTGCGCGTCAACACGCCTCCCCGGCGATGGTACTCACCGGGTAGCTCCTTGAAACGGAAGGCCTCGGAGAATGGACTGGACTCGATGACTGCGGACATCGGACCCTCTGGACATCGGGACTTCGAAAACCTGGTGGGCCTCTGTATACCTCGGATCTTGCTCTCTCAGCTAGGCTCTGGTCGGGATACTTCGCACTTCTCACCGCCTCGTCTGGGTTGATCGCAGCCTCAGTCGCCCCCGCTTGACCGGAGGGAGCTACAGGAAATCCTGCTGGTACGCGTTATGGTCCGTCCAGCTGTGGCAGGAGACCGGGCCTGCAACGCACCGCCGGCGCGTGAGATGAGAAAGTGTCCCTGTTCGGGCGCCATTATGTGGTAAATATTCTTTTACCTGGACTGAATTTCATACGGAGTCTTAAATAAAATAGCTCAGAATAATAAGAGGCAGAATCCGTGGTATAAGAGGTTTCTGAATGGGCTTTATTCCAAAATGGCCGACTCGAGTCGCGGCCTTCAGGTTCCGTCACCACGGGGGTTCAGGAAGTGAAGTACGATATTTTATTGACAGGAAATTGCTTTTATAGATCATACATTACAATGAAACCAATGTAGAAGGCGTAACAATTGATAAGAGAAACGATGCTATAAGTGCGTAACCGAAAATGGGCGTAATAAGGAGTAAAAAGAAACATGATTGGTCATAATGTTGTGCATAGGTGGATCTATAAGATAATACTTGGCATAGATGCGCGCGCAGCAGCATGACGTGTAATTGACGTGCAACTAGGGGGTGAAGGGGACTTGACATTTAGCTCTACATGTGGAGACAAAAAGTCTGGGGGGTCAAGTCAACCTAATCCCAAATCATATCTAACATCCTATGTTTAAAGAACTATGTTATCCACAAAGAAGGACTCTCGGACAGAATCTATTCTATACTGACTGTGAGTGCGTGTACAAGCGTCTAAGTGTCTATATGAGATGCGAGGGGCAGAAAACTTTCCATGGCAACAGGGCTATGAATTACTTGTATGAGGACAGAAAGGCCGAGCCCTTTGCTTGGGAGCTAAAGGAAATGTTTACCCAAACTACTAGACAGGAATGCATCGGCTGAGGAGCAAAGTAGATAATTCGAAGGTGAAATACAGCTTCTTGGCAGGCAGGCGAAACTGGCCGAGGCAGGCACCGTTAGCTGCACAGGAAGTAGGACAAAGTTCATGGATGCAGATGCGGGCTCAAACTGATGCTGTCAGAGGCAGAGAGCAGGGAAAGGCTTTGAGGACAGAATCGGGCCTACTCTGCCTGAACTGTAAAAATGGAGTCATTTAGCCATAAAAAGTCGGTGGCCTTTCATACTTAGGAATCGAATATCCAGCCCATTGATGGCGGATCTGACAGAGGACATGTTGATGGTGGGCGCACATGTGTTTGCGTCATCAAAACTGGAACTGGAGGGAACATACATGTACTTGTGACATGCACGTAGAACCGTTGGGGTCCAAGATAGGGGACATAACTGATCAGGAAAATCCACATTTCCACATATGGGTGGCTGCCACCCTGTCCGCGTCCTCTGCCTGCCATGAAGTTGTACTCATCCCATTAGAAGCTCTCTGATCTCTGCTCAGTAGAGAGGATCTCTCCTCCACCGCACAAGCCGGGTCCCGATTCACAAAGGTAAAGTTAGAGAAAAGGTCTAACTTTACTACTGTTTGGTATTCACAACGGTAAGTTACGAGTAGTATCTTAACGACTGAGGAGAGCAGTGATTCCACCCAGAGTGCGGAAAGTCCACCCCAAGTGCAGGAACTCCGCCATCGTAAACATATTACTCGTAACTTACCTCTGTGAATACTGAAAAGTAGCTAAGGGTTTTGGTCTAACCTTACCGTTGTGAATGGGGCCGCAGTGTCTGACTGAGGCTACCTGCTCTAGCATCCTTTCCTAGGTCACATTCTTGTGCATGGGGTCTGA
Source organism: Triturus cristatus (assembly GCF_964204655.1). Taxonomy (NCBI): domain Eukaryota; kingdom Metazoa; phylum Chordata; class Amphibia; order Caudata; family Salamandridae; genus Triturus; species Triturus cristatus. The sequence continues at coordinate 1,804,083,742 of NC_140589.1, read as the reverse complement.
GGCGCAAACCTGGCTCTTTGATTGTGAGAGCCACGCCAGTCCTGCCCATCCATGCACAGGGACTGGAGTCCTATAATCCGCACACTTGGTCTCCATCATCCATCTTGCCCACTCCTTTAAGATCTGGCTGCAGACAGTTTTAGAGATTGACAGACCTCATATCAGCACAACACACAACAAATGCCGCCAGTAGGAGGGGATTCAGTGAGCTCTGATCGGGCATTGGTTCACTGAGTTACCTCTCACATTTTGGTAACAGCCCACAGTATTTCACAGATGTTTACATTTATTCCTTTATATTTAGCAATGGTGACTATGACGAAACAAATGATTCCCTCTGAGGGATCCATTCTCTAAGATGGCGCGTAGCATTATGGTTGTCTTACAGGAAGGGACACTCATTGACTGAGCCCCTGTGGCTTCCCAGCTGTTGCCACCGAGTCATTCCTGTCAAAATCGAGAGTGTTGCCAGACCATTTCTGAAACTTTCAGCACACCTGGGGTCTCCCTGCTGCCAAATTCAGCAACTCCAGGGGCACCTGTGATGTGGCCACCGAATGGCTACCAATGTTCTGCATGCCCGGCGGCTCCTGTGATGCTGCCGCTTGGCAACTGCTGCAATTAAGCATGTCTGGTGGTTCCTGTAATGCTGATGCCAGGTAGCTCCTAGCATTCAGCACCCGGCTCCTCCTTTGACGCTGCCACCAAGGTCTCTGGTGACGTTCAGTGTACCCAGCAGCTCCCAAGGGCCCCTACTGAAACAGAAATTCACTGTAGCCCTTGGCTCCTTCGATGCCCTCCTGGACTGGAGATGAGATGGCACATGCCTGGTGGCTACTCTACTGCTTCTATGGGTTGATGCCAGATAGACCTTCAGAGAGCCCAGCAGCTCCGGTGAGCCCTGCCCGGCTGCTGATGAGATTCAGCACATCGGACAGCTCCACGGGATGCCCTGCCCTGCTTTGGAGCTCAGATTGTGATAGGCTGTTATTCCTGGTCTGAACAGAAGCTTCAGAGGTGGCTTTTCTAAGATGCACACGGTCCAAGCCAGAACGATTAAGACCCCTTTATCCTTTATTGATCCTCTATGGACTTTGCGAAGTCCCTGACACTGCTCTTAGCAGGGGGGTAACAGACAGCATCTGCAGCTCCTCGATTGGCTCTCTCTGGGAGAAAGTCTGTCTCCGCGATGCCATGTTAACTCGAGCAGGCGGTACATCGAATCAGCCCTGTTTGTCTGGCAACAGAGGGACTCTTTCCCGAGGACACCCTGCAGCTGGAAATCCCAAGGCAAACCCCGATGCAAGCTTTCTAAGGAAATGCCCCAACTCCTCCCCGGCTGCACAGGGTGTTTACCCCAAACATCACTCAACACATCTCTTCAAGGCGTATCTAACTGAAGGAAAAGGATCTTTGAAAATATGTGGGCGCCATATGCGCCCATGAAGGCCAGTCTGAGGTGTGAGCCTTCCTGCTTCAGTCATTGTAGTTTGATTACCCAACTGCACTCTAATACACCGCTATATTTATATAACCTGTGCCTTGACTCAACAAGCATGAAAACAATTAAAAAAAACTACGGAGGGACTACACGCAAATAAATCAGCTTTCTTCTCGTATCTTTTCTCAAGTGCGCTCCAGACCGGGTAGATGCTTTCCTGGTCATTTCTACATTCCATTGTGGTACATGTAGGTTCACAGTTTTCACTAAGTCATCTTATGTTCTGTAGTTCCAGAGGCAAATTTTAATTTTCTTTATTTCATGACAGGATTATAGCAAATATATGTTCATCATTTTGTTCAGAGTTCATTCATTTTAAATGGCAAGCGCCTGGGTCCGCATGCAAAGGCGCGCCACCATGGATGTGGCCACCACCAATCAAGAGGGTCTTCTACATTGCCAAAAGCAGTTGTGTGGGCACACTTCGACAAATCAGCTCTCTTCTCTTCTTATACATCCAGAGTGTGCCCTTGGGGATGGGTGAGGCTTCTTTCAGATGGTTTCCATCCTAATCTTATAGCTCCTGTAGCTTCACAGGTTACACTTTCGTTTTGTTGTGCTATTCCTGATTCAAGTAAAACTTTTCTTTAAACTCAACAGAGACTTACAGATAATTAATATTCGCCATTTTGTGGCAGCTCAGTTAGTGTAACTGGTATCAGTCTAGCCTCACTCCAGAGCTAGAAAAGAGAAGAAGTGATTTTTTTGAGCGTGAAGATGACATAGGTGTTTTGTCATGGATTGCATAAAAGATCATCATTGGACCGTAAAACGTCAAGTACCAAAATAACATGCCAATGTTCAACAGAAAAGATGCCATATTTTCCTACGCCTACCATTTCAATATGAAAGTTGTGAAAAGAATAACAACTCAGCACGCAAATAGTGAATTATACGCAGAAATATGTGTAATAAATGATCCCCCCTAAAAGTTATGATTTAGTAGAGCAGCCATTTAAAAAAGCATTGGTGCTGAAACATCTTGTAGGAGCAAAATGACAGGGGATTAATAAAGAGAAATACAAAAAGTGATGGATGGAATCCTTGAATTAGTCTCAGAAACTGGTAATTACTCAGGGATGCATCCCAGTCTATCGTTTTTATTCCCACAATGCCACATCTGATTAGCCCCAGCAATATGCAAATTAACCTTGGTTCTGCTCCAATAGGAGCAGTCCAGCCTGAACTGCCAAGGTAGGTCCTTTCGGAACCAGAGCACAAGAAATCCAAGGCCGGTGTCGGCCTCTTCAGTCGGGCACAGCTTGGCTCCGGAGGTACAGTGAGCACAGACCCACGTCTGGGCGTACCCAGGGCCAGTTATGGCGTTATATGAAATATACCAAAGGTGATGGGAGAAATGTGCGCAAATACTCTACCCACTGCCAGTCTCTCAGGGTAGCATTCCAAACTATAATTTTTTTGTCCACTATTCCGCCTCACATTAGAATAGCTCGCCACAATTCATAAGTGGATGTCAGTTAACGACCTCAAGATCTAAGGGGAAAAGACCTAGATCTTGGTGCTAGGCGGAGGCTCCCCGTGACCGGTCACCTGTGGCAAGGCACCAGGCCAGTTAAGATCCCAGAGGAAAGGATTCCTCGACTCGTGTCTGACAGCAAGCTTCGACTGGAGGCTCAAGTTTAAAAGGAATGGTCCGCATGCATTTTACAGCCAGCCGCAGCCCGTGCAGGTAAGAGCTGTGGGGCGTGCGGCGGGTGGGGGGGGGGTTTAACGGACGACCGCTCTTACCTGCACAGACCGTGACTGTTTACAGCTCTGACTCTTTAAGATGTTCTGCCGTTCATTCTATTTCAAACACATGCCTCTGTCATTGGGAGGAGAGAGAAAACAAGGATGAGACCCTACAAGCAAAGACGCTCTTTTCGTCCTGGCCGCGGTAATCCAACCAAGTCATGCTCTATCACTAGAGGGGCTACCTTGTTTCAAAGAGGAAGGAAGCATTTCCATTGAATATGCATCATATTCTGTCCCCTTTGTCGCCCCTATTTTTAAAGTCCAGCAGATTCAAATAAGACAGGGAATCTGCAGAAATTTGGCCATGTCCCTGCTTTGTGCAGGTCACTCCGCTTACTTCCCGTGAAGCAGATAATTCCCTTTAAAGCACTATGCATTGCACACGTTAAGATGGTTCCCTTCTTGTTTGACCTCTGCATCCTTATACAGCCATTCGGCTGTTGACATTGGCCAGTCCATGTCTCTTAAGCAGCCCTTGCTTGATTAGCCGTGAGATGGCGGAAGGTCTTTTCAGTTTCAGGGACCAAACCTTTGGAATGCCCTTCGGCTCAGTCAGTGCTTCACTGAGGATCAACTTACATTTTGAATGGCGCTGGATGTGATGTGCTGGTGCTACCATCTCTCGTACTAGTGAGGAATCCCCTCTTCTGTGTTTGCTCAGGACCATCAGTTCAAAGAACCATCGATTCTGGGGTAAATAAATAGATAATAGACAAAATAAATAAACCTACTTCCTTTGACCCACTCATGATATCCTCTTCTAGGTAACTATATTCGTATCACTTTCCTGTTTTGTGAACAATATTAACCCCTTACTCGCAGGGGTAATTCCCCCACGGTGCGGGGGAAAGGGGGCGGCGGCGCTGTGCTCATGACGAGCCCAGCTCATCATGAGGCACAGTGGAGCTGTGCTCATGACGAAATGGGCTCGTCATGACTCCGCCCACTGATTGATTCTCCCGCACAGGTGGGGAATCAATTACGCGTGGGAGTGGTCCGACCGTTATGACGAGCCCAGCTCATCATGAGCATAGCTCCACTATGCTTCATGACGAGATGGGCTCGTCATGAGCATACAAGGGGTTAAAGACAGTTTCCGCTGGGAGGAGCCCCGAAATCCAAGGTGGGCAGGATGCATTCAAGGTCCTGACAAGTGCTCTTGCTTTCATAGCAGCCTGCTAGGTGAGCTCCACAACACAGCACAGAAGAAATCATCTCATCTGCTCCAAAGGAGGCTTACCAACTTTGTTAGAAATAATAGCCATATTCTTAAAGGCCAGTTGTCCACCTTTTTTACAACTGTGGTGGCCAACATTTTGTTTTTACAGATCTAGAATCTGATCTGGAACCTGTTGTATTCTAATCCGAAAAGTCATAGAACAATAATTCCCCAAAGCATTGTACCGCTCTTGTACATAATTTTTGCAAAAGAAAACAGAGTAAGTTTAACCCCTTCGACGCTTATGACGGAACGGTTCTGTCATGCACGTCGGTTGGGCTGTGCTTATGACGGAACCGTTCCGTCATGGCCCCGCCCGCGCTCAGAACCTTCAGCACTGCGCGGAAATCCGCGCAGCGCTGAAGGGGTTAAAGAAAGTCTGATCTGATTTGTTACTTGTGTTGGATTTTAGACATTTTTTGATGCAAGTGATGGCATTGCCCAAGGAACAGGCCACTACTGTCCTTTGCCACTGGTGTCCAGGGCATTTCACACTATTGCACGTGTGCTTGGATGTCAGTTATCCCTGTTTGGGTCATATGCCTCCAAGGAAAAGAGTGATTGAGTAGGTAGGGATTACCTATAAGATTAGAGTGCACAGAATGATACAACGTGCCTATTCACAAAGCTAACTTTACATGTGAGTAAATCGACACATGAAAAATGCCTCCAACACTGTTAGACCTATCAGCCTCAGAGTGGTCTTCCCACAAACATTTTGCCTTCCTCCTCCATTTTTGCTTCTCTCATTTTTGCTGGCCTTAGGACTCTGAGCTCTTTACCACTGCGAAGCAGTACTAAAGTGCAAGTGTGCACTCCTTAAAGCATGGTAACATTGGCTTATACCCAATTGACACCTTTAAATTACTTCTAAGTCCCTAGTAAAGTGGTACTGCATGTACCCAGGGCCTGTAGATTGAATGTTGCTAGTGGGCCTGCAGCACTGATTGTGCCACCCACTTACGTAGTCCTTTAAACATCTCAGGCCAGCCATTGCAGTCTTTGTGTGCAGAGTTAAACTGCCATTTCAACCTGTCAAAATAAACCTTTTGCCAGACCCAAGCCATCCTTTTTAACACATATAAGTCACCTCTAGGGTAGGTCGTAAATAGCCCTGAGGGCAAGGTGCAGTGTATTGAAGGAGTGGTACATGTAATTTTAAGTAGTACATGTCCTGGTAGTGTGTGTCCTAGTCCTATTGATCACATAGGGCTAGGACAAACACACCCCAAGGCTGCTCAAAAGGAGCCCAGACATTTAAATGGGGAATGAATGGAAAAGAGGAATTTTGAAAAAGAGAATAAATCAAATTTCTCTGATGAAGATCCGCTAAGGGTTGAAACGTGTTGGCTGGGTCTTTTTCAAGTGTGATGGAATTGGATACTTAATAAAAAGAACTTCATGGAAAAAGACACCAACATCTGGAAATGTACTGAAAAACGAAATATGGAAAGTAATTGAAAACAAAAGAGTGATTACAGATACATGCAATCCGAATTGGAAAGTTCAATGTGAACAAGGAAATTGGGTTGCCCTCCAAATATTGTGAAAACATTCACTAAAATAGATAAGACTCAAATGAGGCCATTTGTAGAAACCTAATTCCTTCCTCATTGCATGTTTCCGGTAACTACCTAAAGGATAACAAATGTAAATAGCTGGTAATGCATTTAGGAAAAATGTAAATATCTGGTCCAGTGTTTAATACACAAATCCCCAAAACAGGTCTCTATTTGCAATAGCAACCACCGAGCAACAAGAATTGGAATAGACACAAAAACCTTCTGTGTCGGTGGCACAACCCCAAGCACTTCATAGCAGCTAGATTGTAAACAGTTATAACTGCAATACGTACACTGAAGTATATGGTCAGTGTTATCTCATGGGTCAGCGACTGTAAGTCATCTGCAATTTGCAGAAATCCTCGACTTTTAGTTATTTTAGAATAGCCTCAGTTTCTCAATGAAACTATGGATAATAGCATCTAACAAAGTATCTAAGGACTGAAGTAATAGGGGATTTTGTGGTTTCGAACCTAACAATTGGCAAATCACAAGGTTTGTGACTGCAAAATTCCCTTTGGTACTATTCCCATTTTCTGATTTGCAAATGTTTTGTTTTTCTGAATTGCAAAATGTGGTAACTGATCCATACCGGATCTCAATTTGGAACAGGCATGTAAGGGTGTTCCATCCCAATTGTGAGCCAGTATGATATGAATCAATGGTTTGCAGCCATAATTTCCCTCGGGCCCATTCCCCTTTGTGAATCGGGATGGCAGCCTCAGTGGAAGGAGCGGGGGGCAGGCTGTGCCTGCTTGCACTGATGTTTTCCAAATCTGAAGATTGTTGTTTAAAACAGTACCTGTTCCTTTAAAGAACTCTGGTTGCTTTAATAAAAAATGTTTCCATTTTGGAATCTGTTCTGTGCAGGCCACCATACCTGTAACTGTAGCCAGTCTTAGAGGGTCATAAATTGCGTCCTGCCACATGAATATGAATTAGGCAAAATGTTCTGCGAACCCCTCAGATTCCCTATTTTAACTACAAATCCATTAGTAAACAGGTCCGTTCCCAAACCAAAATTCTGGTCGCAAAAAACTAGTATGCAATTTGCAAATTCTTTATGCAACCAGGAGGTTAGTACATCTGGTCCCTCGTATGCTATGATACTTCAGCTCCTTGTCCAAGTTTGAAAGCTACCCTTCCTGTCCCATGATAGCATGCCTAGGTCCCATGAAGGTAAGCCTGGGACCCATGATAGTAAAGCTGGGTCCTATGATGGTATACCTGGATCCCACAATAGTACGCCTGGATCCCATTACAGTGCGCCCAGGTCCCATGAAAGTATGACTGGATCCCCTGATAATACGCCTGGATCCCATGTTAGTATGCTTGTATCCAAGGAAAGTATGTCTGGATCCCATGATAGTATGCATGGATCCCATGTTAGTACACCAGGATCAAATGAAAGTGTGCCTGGAGCCAATGATAACATACCTGGATCCCATTATGGTATGGTTGGATCCCATGATAGTATGCCTGGATCCCATGATAGCACGCCTGATCCCGTGATATCATGCCTGGGTCCAGGGTTGACTGTGGCCATATTTAGGCCAGGACAGCCCAAAAAAAGTGGCCCACATTCACAGTTGTCATCCTTTCGCAATACACTGCTTCGTTAGGATCATGAACGAATATATATTGAAAAGCATTTGCAGTAATTAATGTATTTTAGGGCTTAATGGGCTAGTACTTAAATGAGAAATTTACATTCCAATGGAAAAAATATACGCTGGAAGCTAAGAATTATGAAAAATACCAGGAACTCATGTGAAATTGCTTTTTTATGTCTAAGTTTGATGTGGATGGTTTGATTAATGTCCCTGAAAAACAGGAAATGGCACAGACCTAGACTACCTTTTACACTCTGGGCTTTTTTATATTCTCTTTATTATTTTACAGCACTTGAGAGAGGCCCTCCAATGCTCAGAGACTCGTGAAAGATTCATCTATTTTGTATTTGTTTTACTTGCTGCAAGCCTCACATGTAAGTTCCAATACAGTGAATGATGCTAGTGTGGAAATGCAAAAATAGTTGCTTTTTTTGTCATTGGCCTCATATACATGCAGTTTTATATAGCTAGATATCGGCCCAGAGGTATTGGAGTGCTTTACGTGAGCACCAGATACAATTACAGAAGTTCAGATTCGATTTTTTGGCTACTTTAAATTAAGTGGTTCGCCCAGGATCCCAGGATGTTAAGCTGACGTTTGGATTCAAGCCTGGTGTTCCAGTTTCAAAGCAGGCTAAGGCCACGATCTCCCCGTTGACTGCAGTCATTGATTTCTGGCAGGCAAAGGAGAAGAGCAGATACTAATGTATCGCTACCTGTTCCAAGCAGGAGTCTGAGACAAAAATAACTGAAGAGCCTCCTTGCTGGCCTTCAGCAACCCCCCACCCCAGTATCCTGCAAAGCAAGTGCCAATGGCTTCCTATCAGCAGCTGCGTGAGGCCTCTGTCACACCTGGATGGAGTCAGGGTGCAGCCACACCTCATGCTGTGACCGGTGGACAATGAGGCTGTCTGACTTTACATCCCCACAAGCTCATTATATGTATGCAAAGGCTTTAACAACAACCGTTGATGTTGTGCCCTTGTGGTGGAGACTGAGAAAGCCACAAAAAACGGCCAACCAACTGGCCTAGACCAGGGGCCCATCAGCCGATTGCCCGACTTGCCAATCTGAGGATGCCTGGATCCCATGATAGTACGCCTGGATCCAAAGATAGTACGCCTGGATCCAAATATAGTGTGCCTGGATCTCATGATAGCATGCCTGGATCCAATGATAGCATGCCTGGATCCAATGATAGTCCACCTGGAACCCATGATAGCATGCCTGGATCCCATGATAATATTCCTAGATCCCATGATGGTATGCCTGGATCCCATGTTAGTATGCATGGATCCCAAGATAGCATGCCTGAATCCCAAAATAGTACACCTGGATCCCATGTTAGTACGCCTTGATCCCATGATAGCAAGCCTGGGATCCCATATAGCATGCCAGGATCTCATGATAGCATGCCTCGATCCAATGATAGTCCACCTGGATCCCATGATAGCATGCCTAGATTTCACGATAGCATGCCTGGATCCAATGATAGTCCACCTGGATCCCATGATAGTATACCTGGATTCCGCGATAGTATGCCTGGATTCCATGATAGTATGCCTAGATCCCATGATGGTACACCTGGATCCCATGTTAGTATGCCAGGATCCCAGGATAGCATGCCTGGATCCCAGGATAGTACACCTGGATCCCATGTTAGTACGCCTGGTTCCCATGATGGCATGCCTGGATCCTATGATAGCATGCCTGGATCTCATGATAGCATGCCTGCATCAAATGATAGTACGCCTGGATCCCATGTTAGTATGCATAGATCTCATGATAGCATGCCTAGCTCTAATGATAGTCCACCTGGATCCCATGATCCAGGCATGCCTGGATTACACGATAGCATGCCTGGATCCCATGATAGTATGCCTGGCTCTCATGAAGGCATGCCTGGATCCCATGATAGTGCACTTGGATCCCAGGATGCTAAGATGTTACCCTCCACCTCAAACTCCACACCGCAGAGTGAGCGGTGATTGTGCACCGCTAATCTGGCACTGACCCCATACTTTTACAAGGGCTGATTATCGAGGTGTGCCTTTTAATAGGGTCCAGTGGGAACACCTAGAATAATACATATAATGCCACACATACTTCTAACATTCTGGATCAGATAATAATATTCATCGTCGTCTTTATTATCGTGATACTCTTCTGCATCAGTCGCTGGTGTGCAGACAAGTCCGTGCCACCGAGAGCCTCTACGAGTAAATAACGCCCATGTATTCTGTGACAGCACTGCCACCTAGTGGCCAATAAAAGCTGTCTGGAGTTTGAGTTCACTGCCAAACTCAAGATCAATGAAAACCTTGTAAAATATATGGTAGACTCAGGGGCCCCTCTCCATATTTTGCAGGGGGGAAAGAAAGCATCACTTTGCGTTACGCCGCTAATATAGAACTGTCAAATTATATCTACTCACCTGTCCACATTTCCGCCTTTAACCCAGCTCACCTGCACCAGAGCATACTATTCCGAAAATGCGTGCACGTCTTTAGCACGGTACACTTGACGTGCAGTACAGAACACGGCCAGTTCGGCGGTTCCTGGCATTCCCTGACGGTGTATCCTCTGACGTGACGCCGGCTCCTATGTATCCTCTGACGTGACGCCGGCTCCTATGTATCCTCTGACACGTGACGCCGGCTCCTATGTATCCTCTGACACGTGACGCCGGCTACTCTGTGTGTCTCTGCTCAGGTGGTGAAGCTCACAACAGAAGGCTGCTGCACACTTTACAACAAGCATTTGCAATGCAATCGGTCTCGCCTTTGGGGCCTTATATGCCATGCAGCACATTAGCCTGCGTGCTGAAAAATATACAGTTCTTTAACATGGAGGGAAAGTAAGCACCAAACTGCGTGACACGCCAGGTATAGGAACACATGGAGAGAAATATTGGCTTTCAGCGGGAAATGGTATATCCAAAGCTCTGTTTTTAATATAAAATGAGGGCCTTCAGTGGTCATATCACTGTAAATACAAGATTTGAAAAAAATAGTATTGTCTATGGTGCTTGTGGAAGACAATTTCTATGGACTGGAATCTAGAGAATGTTAAAGTGATTCTGGTACTTTGCTGACCTCTGCTGGTCGTTTTCAATCAAGACAGTTAAATAGAGGCAGTTGAACAGAAACAAAGTTCTTAAGCAGAAGCAGACAAATGCTAGGGGTGATCTCCAGAGCCCACAAAGTACATATACAAATAAGTATATACTAAAGTATATATACTAAAGTATATACTAAAGTATATACAAGAGGTCTCAAAAGTTCGACCTAAAAAGAAAACACTTTGGCGTGGTGGGGCTAAGTCCTCTGAGACCAATAACGCAGGCCTGTTCACTACAGCAGGACTCTGTCCGGCCTCCGTGCAGCCACAGAAGCCTCGTAAGTCCTATGGAGCAGCCACTAGGCTCGAAAACACTACAAACTCTAAGGCCGGCTCATAACAGTCTACTCACTATTGCAAGTCACTATTGTACAAGCGGGAGTTGCACATGTGTAAAGATGCGTGTCCTGCTTAAATTTTAGTGAATGTGCTCTTTACACAGTTGGTCTGATTCACAAAGGCAAAAGTACACTTAAGTGTAAATTCAGTCTTTTTTGGTATCCACAAACAACGAGTTAGTAGTACGTTTACAATTGCTGCGACTTCGCCATTGACATGAAAAGATAAGATAGGCCTATCTTTTTATGTGCAGGGTTCTCCGCCCGACTGTAGACTCTCTGTAGTCGTAAACTTACTATTAGCTTGTTGTTTGTGAATACCAAAAAACGAGGACAGTTACTCTAAAGTGTTAGTTTACCTTTGTGAACCAGGCTCAGTATGTTCACTCCACCGAATCCTACCTAAGATCGTGTTAGACATGGAGCTCGACTGTGAGGCCCAATATTTAATGGTATTTCATTGTGTTCTGGCACCACTAAAAAACAAAAAAGTACATGCCAGTGATTTCATTAGGAGGAAAGTCACTGCTGGTCAACAAGTTTGTGCACATTTATCAGGACTAACGTCATTTGCTCATACGGACCCAGTCAGTACTCCTCCCACATGCAGCAGATTATTTGGGTGTCTCAAGGGCTTGAAAACCGTCCCTAGGGAGGAAACTGCATGCCGTAGAATAAGCGCCTGATTACGATCTTGGCAGGTGGGTTTCTCCGCCACAAACATGACGGATATCCCATCCGCCAAACTGCAATTCCATGATATCCTATGGAACTTTAATACGGCCAACGGAATATCCGTATCCCATACGCCAAGTTCATAATCAGGTCCTAAGTCCAAAAGGATGAGCTCATGTAAGATAGGTTGTTACATGTCCCTGCACCATGCCATACAGACATAAATAGATTGCATGAGGTTAGATGGTATCAGACACAGACCCGTAGCCAGAATAGAGGCCAAGGTTAAGAATATTCTGCCGTACATGACCTACTTGGGTAGAGTGCAAGGGAATAATATGTGTTCATTGTTGACCCACCACAGTATCACCACTGCAAGTCATATAAACATCAAATGTGAACAGAGTCCTCCATACACATTCTATAGAGAGGAAGCAAACCAGGTAATTCTATACCATTCAAAGCTACATAGAGAAAATGGCCTTCAAGCTCATGATAGACCTACCAGTGCTTTATTGTAAACTGGCGTGACCTTGGGTGTAATTAGGCTATTATGTAGAATAAAACCGCTTCCTTAGATTGCACCTCCTAATGCAGCGAAGATGCTATATCATTAGTAATTAACAATTTTAGATGTAAAAGGATAGCCACCTGATAGATTTCTTCAACTCCAAACCACAAATTCGGGGAGTGCAGTCAAAAGGTATAGGGTGACACAAGGTCTACTGATTTAGACAGAGGAATTGAATTCCAAAATCTCATTGAGGCCCTTAGAATTGGTGCACTGTGCAGAGATCCAGCAACTTTCTTTCCTAGGAAGAATACAGTTCCCACCCGGTAGATTAGGGAGCCATGTTCTGGAATGAGCCATATGAAGCCAATATTTTATGTGTCTAGCCTCATAAAAATGTGTCACCACCTTAGTTGTAGGTTTTTGATATCTCAGCATACTGGCAAGTTCTTGTAATCATGTTTTGATCTAGCATGTTCTCATCCCTATATGTACTGCATCGCAAAGCCAAATTTAGCCGTTAGAAGTGACGATTTACAATTGGGGTGATTTTTGCGCCCATATTTCTTTGTCCCTCAATACAGCCTCTCTGTGCCACTTTATTAGGGGGCACATTTTACAAGAACCACAGGAATAATGGGCAGTGACTGGCACACTGTTCCACAGAGATGGAACAACCCGCGTAGAAATGTCCAAGTATGGACTAAACCGTCCCTTCCTTTCATACCCCTTTGATATCAATTTGTAAAAACTCCTAATGTTTCCTCCTAATTTTGTTTGCAAGAGGATCTTAAGTAGAGCCACCATATTCCTATCTTCTTCTGCCTTACTTTTCTCCTTCTACAAAGCATCCCTAGGGGCTTTAAGGAGTAGTTTATGTGTCCTTCTAATCACTCTACCTGGGCACCTTTTTTCTTTCAATGTATATTGTAAAGTTTTGCTTGTTGTATGCATGAAGTTTTGCAGGAAACTACACTTTTTCTTGCAGCCAGAAGATTTCCTCAAGGGGACTTTAGTACCACCAGGCTTGAGGAAGACCTGAATTATAATGAAGATTAGAGTTTCTGTCAGTGGCTTTCTATAACCAATATAACGAGGGGAACCCCTGCAAAATAAATGTAGGTAGAGACTCAGGGGAAAATACAAAATTTATATAGAAAGAAGTTTCTCTACCTGTATCTTTCAAAATGTACAGTGTATCATCTTATTTGTATACCGACACTTAAGCTAAACCAACGAACACACAATCAAAAAACGTTCAGCATATAGCTAAAGGAGGATTCATTAATATTTTATTTTTCACTTTTGTCAAAATTAGAAAAAATAATAATAATAAATTCAATGCGTTGGCTAATTTACAGTTTGTAAGAAATGCATCAAATAACAGTATATATACATAAAAATAGGTCAGGCTTAAGAAAGGCCCCAGGCATAATCATAAAATATTAATGAATACTCCTTTAGCTATATGCTGAACGTTTTTTGATTGTGTTTTCGTTGGTTTAGCTTAAGTGTCGGTATACAAATAAGATGATACGCTGTACATTTTGAAAGATACAGGTAGAGAAACTTCTTTCTATATAAAGTGGCTTTCTATAGACCACAGTGGTCAAGACAAATGCTCTTCCCTGATACATAGATTCTAGAAATGTCACCTCAGTTACACTATAACCAGGGCCACTGGAATTATGTGGCAGATGAGGGCCAAATTATGAGGCAGAGTTTAGTAAATTATGCAGCATGAAAATGCAAATTATGTGGCGTAATGCACCACATTTTGTAATAGTACTACTTCACTGTTTTATCATTTTTATAATTTGCACTGTCTGGACATTTGTTACTCATCTCATTCATTCCAGTTTAACAACCAAATGTAGCAATAAGCAAAAGAAAGATGACCAGTCAACCTTTCCAAAGGGCCTCAAACTGCGCAGCAAGAGGTTTCACTGCATTTTTAATAACGTTTGAACTGTTTGAGCTAGAAACAAATGTTTTTTTGTTAAAATCTGCAGATTATAAACAGATGATGGATTATGTGGCAAATGTTCAAATCCATAGTTATGCAAAAAACGCATTAGCTGCACAATCGCGTAATTCCAGTGGCCCTGACTGTAGCTCCAAGTACAGATCAAATGTGGATAGTTGATCTCCAACTAAGTCAAGAACCTTTCAGAAGTTTACAGAGCCACGGCCAATGTATCATCTATAAATGTCCACCAGAATACTTTATTGGGCTCAAAGGGATTAGTGCCATAAGAACTGGCTAGACTTGGTGTGAACGTGGGACCCATGGAAATACCAGAAGCCTATCAATACAGGTGGTCACCGATCCTGAAAAAAGTCTTATGAGGACTAATTCGACACACTGAGGACAAACGTGTGAAATGTATCATAAAATCATGCTGCGTTCTGCTTTGCCCTTTCAACCGCCATCAAGGTTTCAGGCCAGGGCATTCGCCTTTAGAGTGACACTGCGGCACGTGCAACTAGTTTGTCGCCATCTGAATTAATTGTGACCTTGTTGATCTTGTTCGGTGTATCCGTGTTGTCTGATCACACACTCCCCAAGGAGACGATCTGCATGTCTGGAAAGTTGTTCTAAAATGGAACTTACGCTGGACACGATGGGCAATGCCTTGGGGGGTAATGGGTGATGGGGGTATCTTCTTCTCATGAGTTCTAAGCAAGAAATAAAATCCTGAAGTTCTAGAATGTCTCTCTATTGAGGACTCAGCTTCTCTTTTGGTTTGTCACTTCTCCAGCTGTCAAATCACTAATAACCGTTTAGAGTTCTTCTCTTGGATCTGTATTGAGAGGTGCGTAATGTTGTCTAGCACTCATGAGGTGGAGAGCATCCTGTCGGTATTGTTCAGTGTCCAGAAGGCCTACTGCTCCTCCCTTGTCAGACAACTTTAAAGTAATTGCACTATTCACCTGAAACACAATTCAGGCCTGTTCGTCTTCCTTCCTGTTTAAATCTTAAAATGCATGACTTTGGATAGATCCTATCAAGATTGCCTGTTCAAATGCAGCGGCTTTAGGACCAATGCGGAGGTAGAGTAAATGGAGACCTAATGTGCAATCCATTGGAGAACACAGAAAGAGGTTCCTTCTCCTGAAAGATCTTTTTAGTTTAATATTTCGCAGAGCTGAGCGAACTCAGCTCTAAATAAGAAGATATTCTGGGATGGGATGGGCACACAGCTCAACCCATGATTTAGGACATTCAGGTCACTCTTTGAGAGTTTTTGTGCCAAATGTAATGTTACCCTCTTCCCCCGCTTTTACGTCTAACTTTTACTGGGCCTAGAAACTGAGTATTATGTATCAATGGGGTTACCCGAAATGCTACCAGACCCGGGTCAGAGTTGCAGTACAAGTGAAGTGAAGGTGGTGGACAAGGCAAAGGTTATGTGACATATATACATCAAATTTACATAGCGAGACCAATCCGGCCTAACACAGGTCAATTGTTCCAGTTATACCACATAGCATTGCATAGACACTGATAATGAATTTCAGTCATTGGGGCTCGTGCAGTAGTAGTAGTAAACGTTTCAACCCCTCAAAAGTTCAAGGTGAATCAAGCCTTAGCATGGGGTCTTCATCAGGACTGTGTGAACAGGGAGCACCTAATCATTCCACCAGCTCGTAGATTTCGGCTGGGCGGTCAATGAGAATGGGCTCAGCTGAGCTCTGAATAGTGAGAAGTATGGCCAGACGTGCACGTACGGGCCTTAGTATTCTACTGTGGGTCATAAGATCCCTCACAGTGACACGATAAATCTTGAGATCCACCCTTGCGGCTTCACAGAGTGCATGAGCCCCAACGACTGAAATTCATTATCAGTGTCTATGCAATGCTATGTGGTATAACTGGAACAATTGACCTTTGTTAGGCCGGATTGGTCTCACTATGTAAATTTGATGTATATATGTCACATCACCTTTCCCCTGTTCACCACCATCACTTACTCACTTTAACCATAAACGCCCCATCCTTTCCTTTCCAAACACTAGAGCACCCAAAAATGCTTGAATCTCTTTAGATGAAAGAGCAACTGCGTTGCCGAAACTGAAGTGAATATTCGCTTTGAAAATAAATAGCGTTCACTGCAGACTATGCTACATTGGTATTGTGAATGCTGCTTTCTATTTCTTTTCTTTTGAAAAAATGTTGCTCCTGTGACCAATTGTTCATTGTAGAAACTGAGTAAGCTGGCTCTGGTGAAATTGGCCAATCCATTCCCTTCTGGGGCAAAGAGAGCCTTTGGTGCCGCTGACGAGGCTCTATGTTCCACACTGTCATCTTCACTTCAGTGAGTGTTGATAAACAGATGTGGGGGGTTATTCTTGCACCATTTTGGCTTGTTAAGTTATTGTTGATGTTGAGGGGGTGTGAACTTGTATTTGTCTGTCACGTAGGGGAATGCCTCCTATTCATGGGTATACCTAGCCATGTTCTTCTTCAAACTCTTTATCCTGAAGGTAACCATCTGTTTCAATACACAGCTACCTCAGAAGTATTGTCATCCTGACTAGTTTCATCATTGCTAGGGGAGGCCATGTTTTGATTAGCTCTTCTTGCTGTAAAATCTCCTCCCTGAGTCTTTCCACTGTGTTTGTGATCACCAACAGCCAATGACATAAACCTTTATTCCTAACATAACTCTGATCTTTTCTCAGCACTATAGCATCCATGACAATGTTGGGTTCAGCCCTAAACAAGAGACGAGCTGGCAGCGTGGTCTCTAAGTCACTAGGTCATGAGAGCCCCACGACCATCCTATGGCCATCCTAATTGGGGTTTTTTAGGGCTGAAGGTTTGTCTCACTTACTCGTCTGTTCACGATTCATGGGTAAGCTGTTTCTCCTAAGAGTGGTGGCGCTCATTGAGGGGTATTTGTGCTATTGGTACATTCCTAAATGCTGCACAGGTCTCCATAATTAGACCAGTTTAATTAGAAAACTATAATCATTAAGTGCACTAAGGACCACTACAACATTTAAAAAATGTTAAGCTCAACAACATACATGCTCTCAAGGTACAGCACTGCCATCTCCAACCTTTGCTGTGTTGGGTCTCCGTTTGTACTTCCTTTTTAAGGTGCTTCATGGAGACAGGTGAAGTCCTTACTGTTTTCCCATACAGCTGTAGCATGGTCCACACCACAAGTGAGCTTTTACTGCAGGACCTTTGTTGGTTGAATTGAGGTTAGTGAGGGTGAACCGTGGAGTGTATTTCTCTCCCTTTGGACTGGAGTTGGACGGGCAATCTCAGATGAAGTCCTTGCTTGCAGCAGAGTGTGCATTGATTCTGAAGCCCGCGTTTTGTTTCTTCTTCAGACAAGCAATCATGTAACTGGTCCTAGCTGCAGAGGCACCGCTGACTAATCAGAGGCATCAAAAGGGGAAACATCGTCTTGTTGTTGGGACGATTGAATGACTTCCAGGCCTTGTTTGCCCCTAATATATGGTCTGCTATGCTCCAACTCCAGCAACCAGTTCAATACGCTCCTCACAAGTGCCATCATGAGGTGCGCTCAACTAAGATGTCTTCCAGTCCTTCCGGAGACCTCAGTAAAAAAACGTTCAGTCATTTTGGCCAATGGCCGGTTTTGCCGATCACCAGCTGATCATATAAAATTAGAATGTCCTTTGCGCCCTCGCTTAACTTCAAAAGTTCATTATCAACTGAGAAGTACTCGGTCAAGCAAACACTTTCAGGTTTGAAGGCCATATAACATATATAGTCTAGGAATTCCACTGACTTAGAAATAAAATGCAGTTGTAGTATTATGAATGGATGTAACTCTCTTGGGTAAGCGTGAAACCCATTAAGCTTTGCCGATACGAGAAATGATGGTATGGTAAAAAATGTATTTGTGGAGGCTTGGCTGATCTGGCTGAAGGACGGGCTGAAGAATGGTATGTAATGCTGGTGTAACAACAATGAACAAGAAACAAAGTAATTTATGAAGAATTTAATCTCAAATATAACAAAAGCATAGTCAACAGAATGAGACATAACAACAGTCATGGATGACAGCGAAGTGAGAGGTCAATGGGTATGAGGATTTAAGATATTCATTATATTCTATATACTTATAAGTAGGTTTTAAATTGACGAGTCATCATTTGTTTTCTGAATCACTAGGGATTGGTTTTTTCTATGGTATGTTGCTGCTGACAATGGGCTTGACTGAATGGTTTAACCAGGACTGGGGCTTGTAAAACTTTAATTCTCTGGGAAATGGTGGTCGCAGAATGTTGCAAGGCATAATTCTTTAGTTTTTTTAAAATATCTCTTTATTTAGTTTTTGCAGAGAAAAACAAACAGTATACCAAACCCCCCCAACTGTCGAGGATATGTGATCAGACTATACATCAATCGTTGCATAAGTCTTCCCGAGGCCCTGGCCGGAGCACGACACCAGAGCAATAGACACAGGCTTTTCCCTTTCATTGTTCACAGCAGTATCGAAACCCAGCAGTTTAACTTGTGGCTCAAGCCCGATCCGCCCTCCATTAACAATGTATCTCTTGCGTTTCCTCACTCCCTCACTTCCCTCCAGGGACCCCAGATCTTCTCGAATTTGCGTGTGCATCCTCTCGCCTGGTACATCATTTTCTACACCCCCATACACCAATCCATGCCTTCCTCACACTCCCGTATGGAAGGTAGAATTGTACCCCCCCAGTACTTCAGTAGATCTCTCCGTGCCACCGTCAGAGCCTGGTTGCCGACGAGTAGGGCATAGGGGTCCAGGGTTTGTTCCCCCAGATGCTTTGTGAGACCAATTGGGGTGTAAGCCTCACCTCATAGCTCAGGACTTCTGATATTCTATCACCCACCCGTTTCCAGTAGGCCCCAATTTTCGGACATTCCCACAATGTATGCATCAGGGTGCCCTTCATCCGACAGCCCCGCAGGCATTGTTTGTTGCCCGACGCATATGGAACAGGCGGGTCCGTGTGCAGTATGCCATGTGGAGGATGTAGAATTGGATCAAACGGAATCCCGCCCGAATCATGACCTCCCTGGGATACTCACACAACTGCCCCAGTGATCGTCCTTGAGTCTTCCAAGATCCCTTTTCCATCTCTCTCAAAGGTTCAAGTGATGGAAGGCTGTTACTCAAGAGCGTAGAGTAGAGTTGGGACACCGCATGCCCTTTAGGGGGGCTCCCAGCACCTTGTATTCCAGTGGAGACTCCCCTTCCACCTGTCCTCGGAGGGCCTCACACTTACCCAATATAAATCGCATCTGTTGGTATCTCAGAAATCGACTCCCTGACAGTTCATATTCAGCGTGCAAATCAGTAAATGATGCTGCTACTACCTCAAATATACATTCTGTTATCATTTTGACTACATTTCCCATATAATAATGCAGCTATGGCTCTGCGGACTGGGAAAAGACCTTTGCAAATGTCTTATTCTGTCAGGGAACAGGAGCACCACAGATGCATCAAGGCCAACCTACTGTTCCGGATCTCCAGAAAACATGCTTTGCTCTTATTCACACTACTATATAGAAGAATCTCACCAGACAAAGAGCGGGCATCTTATTAGGGCACCTCAGGCAGGGAGGCACAGGACCTACAGTAATGACGAGAAAATTGAATAAGCACTTGACGCGTATTCTATTGTTAGTTCTACAGCCTTAAACTAGTTGCCTTTAGTGTTCCTTTGTGCTAGCTCCCTACCTGGAAGCCATAAAAGAGCATGGTATTTGCTATCTCTACATTTTGGCTCTGTTCTGAGTGCCTTCAGGTCTCTTCAGAACTTTGCAAATGTTTCTTCACAGGTTCATTATAAGCCTCTTGGGTCGATGCTGTTGTATCTCATGAGTTTGAAGCAAACTGTTGTTGGGTACATGACATTACTGACCGGTTGAAGAAACATTCAGCAATTCACTCTTGTGTTCAGCAACAGTCTGTGATGTGTAATTGGTATTTCGGGTTTTTAAGTTCAAAATTTGCTGTGTCCTAGCTAACTTTATTCTCTACTGGCATGTATTTGAGTTTTCAGGAAAGCTGACATTTCTGGTCCCATCCAGACAACCTACGGCTGGCCTACTCTGACTCATTGTAGGCAGCAGGCCTGGTCCAAAATGAAACATGGGTCCAATAATAATCTATATTAAAGAGACAAATTATTCATGAGCTAAGACCAGAACATTGGAAAGCATCCAAGAGCTACTGGTTTGGGACATTAGGACCTAATGCCGAGGACAGGCCCAGGACTGCATTTTGTTTATTTGGTGGGGAAGGAGGTTGTAGGCCCCGCCAAAACTCTTTGGAAGATTTGAGTGGATGAATGGTCCATCGGTGTGGGTTTGAGCATGAGAAATGTTGCGAACCTATCATTAGCCTCCATTGTCCAGATATGTGTGTGAATCTGAGACATTAGGTGGGGACTCTGGAATCTGGAAAGGTCTCACACGCCTCCTGTGGGCTTTACTTAGGTGAAAATGAGGAGGGTGGACTGCCCTAAAACACTAGTGTAGAGTTTTATTTGAAAAAAAGACTCTACACAAAACACATGCACACCTTTCGTTCCATGGCTTATTCTTAGTGTTTGCTGGCTTATGGAAGAAATATAGATTTCATGGAACCTATATCTAATATAATAGAATGTAGCATAGTTTTGAGGGTTATTAAGTGTGTACTGTAGGCTTTAGTTTACAATGTCACTGTTTAGTAAGGTTTGTTTGTTTACGTTTTATAATACTGACTTTTTAATTACAAATACACATATTTAAATTGGTATAAACAGATTCTCAATAATGCATATACAATTATTTTAATTTCTCTGTTTTCTTAAGGTTGCACTGGAATATTAGCTCCTAAAAGTACTAAATCATCCTGTTTGAGTGGGTAAATCTAAGCCAAAAACTCACAACTGTTCATAACGGATCAAAGGTTTTATAGTTCCTTTGTTGCTACTCTTAAAATAAACATGATAACATTTATGCATTAGTTACAGCCTTGTGGTAAACGAGGGGGTATTCCACTTCTTGCTGCATGTGCATTTCTGTTTGGAAACTGCTGGTAACAGTGCTGCATGTGCCCTTCCGAATGTTGCATTTGGGCACTGAAATAATGTGTACAATTTAACTGAGTGAAACTGAAACCTACCAATTGCTGGTGCACAGGGCTGTGAGGACAGTGTGGGGAATGCAGGCTTGGTAGCCCTCCGTGAGTGTTTATCCCTTGCCCAAAATACTGCTTAAACACTGAACAGAGGCAGAGAACCAGTAGCGGCTGGTGTCAGGGAAATGTGGTGGGCAGCGCTGGGGTGTGGGCCAGTAACAAAAGAAACAATAAAAAAAAAACACTTACCTACCATTCTTCTGCTCGCTGCTCTTCTGCTCCTCTGGGCACCGACTTAAGCTCCCAGACTCCCCTATGGCCAATCCAGACGCTGCTATCATACCCATGGGAGCAGTTTCGGGATTGGGTGGAGCTGGCTTGTTTTGCTCTCCATCGGGAGCTTGGAGCCTGTGCCTGCTGGTCTCTCCACCCAGAAACACAGGTGGGTTCAAGAGATGTCAGTGAGATTAAGGGTTTGGCCATCCTAAGACGGCCGGTCAAACCGTCATGCGCACTGACAGCAGTACCCACCACTCCCCCTGCTGCAGTGCCGGGGCCCCGCCCCCCAAGTCTCGGCTACAGCACAAAAAACAAAATGATCATCATTTTATTTTTTGTTCAACTCTGCTGTCAGGGGGGGCAACGCTCCTGCGCCATATAGGAGGAGCCGCCGCTGCAGAGAACAAGCCTATGGTGTTCTAGCGATTTAAGACAACTTGCTGCCTTGGGCAGTAGACGTGAAATGAGGGAATGTGGCTCCTATAAATGATAATTCATCTGTATGAACCTCCCTCCCTCTCCCTGAGCTCAACACAAGTCATCAAGAGAACCTCGTTTAGGAATAGAACAGGTTAATTGCAGAGTTCATGTTGAATGTGGGTCTCACTAACTGCCTGTTGTTGTAGTTTTCCACTGACTCAGATTCAGAGGAGCCTGTGCCAGGGGTATCCCCACAAGAAGGCGAAGCCCCACCAGGCGCTGGAGTCCGGAAGGAAGATACCGCAGACGGACAGGACTGCGAGAAGCAAGTATTTTGAATATAGAGGATAGGAATCAATGACCTTATCTCCCAAGGAGGATGGCTGTTTCCAAGCAGGAGCCGCCGAGATGGACTGAGCCATGGGGCAACCTACAGCCACTACACTTGGGAACCCTCTTCTTGGACCCGGTACAAAGTGTCCTTCTTTATTAAAGCCACATGGTACAACACGCTTCAAAGGGTTATGGTGGCAGCATTGCTGGGCTACAGGTGCTGTGTGTTTCTGACTAGTACTGGTATTTGGGTAAAGCTATCTGTGGTTGGAGAACAGACTTTTGGCAGCTAAGTTGAAGTAATCACTAGCCACCCACCTCTAGCAATGGTCCCAATTACAGAGCCCTGCAGATCTTGGTATTACAGCAGACCTGCTGCTGGTTCCCCACACTCTGGCCCTGGAAGGACCCATGTCTAGATCCCTTCAAGCATTGTTCTATTGGGCAAACCTAATTCCGAGGAAACAGAAAACATTCATTTAGAAGATTGAAACAATTTTGTCCTCTGAAATGACAAAGATCTTTATGTTGGTTGCTCCTTGCATCTAGGTATTGATTCGGTGCAACACTATAAAAGAGACAGGGTTGAAGGAGCTACTGACATATAAAGTCCTTCTACCATGCAGCTATACAAGGTCTAGGTACTGACTTAATAATGCACAACTTTCTGGTTCACATATTGGTTCCACAAGTAAAGTCTTGGGTCAAAAACATGCTCTTTTTCAGGCTCAATAGAAACAGCTTTAACTGTCTGTCACAGAGTACTGTACTCAATACTTAAACGTCTACTCACAGTGTGTTTTGGTTCTGACCCTTGCACATGATTAAATGGCATTCTTGTCTCAATTCTCTTCCTGTGATTTGATTGATGTCTGTCCTCCCTATTCTTGTGTTTGTAGTGCCTATTGCTTTCATCTTGTTGTTTTTGTTAGATTGGATGAGTGTATCAACCCACTGCAGTCACCAGGCAACTATTTATTGCCATTGTGCATGTTTCTATAGCATTTTACTTTCAGGACTCATTGGATAGCATGGGCCTTCCTTTTCCCTTCAGTCCTCACGCCTCTTGCTTCGGTCTCCTTGATCATTGTTTAATCTGCCTGTTCTCCCCAGGGTTGGATTGGGAACAAAATTAGGCCCGAGCATCAAAGGAAGAAGTGGCCCACAAAGGGAGTCTTCCTCTTTTGATTGTCACTCAGGAGCCCCTCTGCAAGCGATGTCTTTGGGGAGTGCATATGTTATGTTATGTTATAGTGACTTGTAAATATATCTATGCTTCCTGCGGGTAAAGCTCCTGGCTTGGACGGGGTCCCTGGTGATTTGTACAAACACGAACCCAGAGTCTGGGCACCATACCTCACGACACTATTTAATGCAATCCTTGGGGGTATGTCAGTTCCCCCTACATGGCTGGGCGCAGAAGTTGTGCCTATTTTTAAAAAAGGGTCCCCTCTGCTCCCTGGTAATTATAGGCCGATCAGTCTGATAGATGTTGCTCAGAAACTCTTTTCAAGGTTGATTCTAGACCGAATTTTGGACTGCATTGAGGATTCTGAGATTCTGAGCCACTATCAGGCTGGATTCAGAAAGGGTATTTCAACAACTGACCTGATTTTTAGACTATGTATGCTCTTCTGGAAGACAGTCAAGGTGGAGGGGGGTTCCCTTTACACCGTCTTTGTTGACCTACGTGCGGCCTTCGACTTGGTCCCACATACGAAACTTTGGACTGTGCTACAGGAATTAGGCCTCCCTGCCCCTCTTTTGCAGATTCTAGTGCGTCTCCACACTAATAATTTTGCAAGGGTCAGATGTGGAAGAGATGGCGGTTTATCTTCTAGTTTTCCTGTTGAAAGAGGGGTAAGGCAGGGCTGTGTTTTGGCACCAGCCCTGTTCTGCCTCTTTGTAAATGGCCTCATTTCCCACCTAAATGATGTACCAAATAGAGACGCCCCACGACTCGCTGGTATAGGCATCTCAGCTATCATGTTTGCTGATGATACCTTGCTTCTTGCTAAGACTCCCATGGGGTCCAACGAGTCTTGGATGCCTTTGCCTCTTTTTGTGCTGACCGGGGGTTGGAGATCAATACGGCTAAGACAAAATTTATGATCTTCAACCCCCCTAGGTCCTCTCGCCCCAACCCGATTATTAATGGTATTAGTTTGGAGAGAGTCCGTACTTTTGAGTATTTGGGACTGACCCTGAATGAAAAGATGACATGGTCCCATCATCAGACAAAATCAAACTTAAAGCTTACTCAAAAGGTGGGGGGCATTCTGAATTTGTGGAAAGAATCCATGATACATCCCATTGGTCCGCCACTTGAAATCTATAAAATGCAGGCGCGTGGGGCTGTAACTTATGGTGGCGAACTGTGGGGGAATAAATGTGCCCCCGAAATTGTCGCCACGGAAAACAAGTTCCTACGGAACTTGGCTGCTCTTCCACCGAGCACACCTCTTCTCCCCCTTAGGCTTGACATGGGACTGAGATCAATAAAGGAGGAATTAGGTGTGAAGCCCCTAACTTTCTGGAGGCGACTCTGGACAACCCCAGAACTAGGGAGTTACCGGTCCGAATTTACGGAATTATACCAGCATCCAGCTTTATGTACTATCCCATGGCTCAAGTACATAAAGGACGAATTATTGGGGTTGGGTCTATCGACCATGTGGACAAATCCGCAAGAGGCCTGTAGCACTATATCTCGTAAAGATTTGGTTGCATTATATTATGACTGCAATTTGACTGCTTCCTTGGCAAGTAATACACTGGGGCTAATGACTAATACCTTCTTAACAATGAAGGATTACTATAAACTGGAGACAGTATTGGATGATATTAACCCCATTGGTCTCCGAAAATTATTTCTCCAATGGAGACATAATGCATTACCAATCAGAGCCCTTACCAGCAAATGGCACCCGCCTACTTTAAAAAACTGTCCAGCTTGCACTAATGAGCTGGAGAATGATATTCATTTAATTTTTTTCTGTCCATCTTATGCGAAATCAAGAAAAAAGTGGATTACTCCCATTTGCAGAAATTGGGGTTTTAGGCACCATTTGGATGCCTACCGATTGTTGAAATCTGATTTATCCCCTCTCACTGTATTTGCAGTTAGTAAGTATTTAGCGGCTGTATGGAATATTAGAAGAACTTTTCTGATGAATTGAAACTGCGATTGTATTATATGCAGTTGTTATATGGGCTAAAAACTTATGTAAATGATGTATCCATTTTTAACTAAAGATGTCTTTTTTATTTAAAATTATGTTTATATCTGTATTGTACTTCTTTTATGACTCTACGAAGTCGAAATAAAGATCAAAGAAAGAAAGACTTGTAAAGCGCGCGATTACCAAGTAGGTGTCCTGGCGCTGTCATACAACTTCGTACTTGCATTGTATTGTGGGTAGAGAATTCACTCCAAATGTCTTTCTTTCTCTATGTCTCTATACTCCTTTCTTACTTGCTGTGTGCGCCTCTCTCCTTCTCCCTACCATTTTTTGCCTCTCTCTCTAGTTCTTTCTTTTTCTCTCACACTCTACTTTTTTTCCTCTCCTTGGTGTCCCTCATTCTACCTATGTGCTCCACTCAGTCTCTCACTTTGGACTCTCTCTTTTCCTATATTTCTCTCTGTCTACAAATCCCCTCCCTCACCCACTCCTGTCTCCCCCTGTGGGCTCTCTCCTTTAAGTTTTGTTTCATTTCTCTGTATTGCAAACCTTCCCTTTTTCTCTAGTCTTCCTCTCTCCAGTCAGTCTCTTTCACGTCCCTCTGCCCCTTGAATTTCTTTGTATTACACCTAATGTTATATTCTTATGAGTCACCTTTATTGCCTTTCTGCAGACAGTAATGAAAGTCCTCTTGTGCCTGGAGGCAGGGTTCAAACCAAAGGAGAATCCACAGGTGGAATTTCCTTTACCATCCATCCCTTTGATGAAGGAAATTCGACTGGTGGATTGTCATCTACATTTAGCACTACCTCCTGGAATGTCAACAACCTCTAAACTAAGCCCTAGACTGAGGGAGAGAATTAACTTAGTGCATGTGAGGTAGTAACCATCCTTCCTTTTTTTCTCATCGACCAGGAAATGTTTGACACACTCTTCTGCCTTCCTCTCCATCATTCTCTTGGTCATTTACTTGTTTTTTTGTAGTTTTGTAAAAGCACAAACTCTACCCAATGGTATTGGAATGCTTTACATTGACACATTCATGTTTTTTTAGGCACAGGGAGATTAGGTAATGTGCCTAGAATCACAAGATGTTGAGCCAACACTGGGACTCAAACCTAGGGGCAGATTTATGAGCCCCTTGCGCCACTTTTGCGTCACTTTTAACATGGGAAAAGTGACGCAAAAGTGGCGCAAGGGGCTCATAAATCTGCCCCCTGGTTCTTAGTTGGCAGCTCTGGCCATTACGTCACATCCTCTACCACTTTCCTGTCTCCTTCTTCTCCACTTTCACTTTCCAGCTTTCACTCTATCTTTAACAACTTCTGCCCTTCTCTCCACTGTCATCCATAACTTCTTCTCCCTAATCTCTTCCCCCATTCCCTCCATCAGTCTGCATCTCTAGCACTCTTATCCTCTCTTCTCTACCTTTCCTCTCTTCCTCACTTGATTTCCTTTTCCTCTCCCCAAATTTGTGTCATTCTTCTCCACTTTGGTTTCTCACTTCTCCTTTTGTCTCTCTCCACAGTGCTCTCCTCGCTCAATCCATTTTGTTACCGTCCTGCCATGCCCATACTCCCTTTCCTTTGTCAATCTGGCCATAAATGAACGTTTTTCACAGTTATGCTTAAAAAAAAAAAATGTTCTGTGTTGTCAATAACATTTTTCTTTTCCACATAGTGTATGTTTGCGTTGTTTTTTGTTTTTGTTCTGTGGTGAACAGGAGTCCCCTCCCAGTTTTTAAGATGACAAGGTGGGAGCGGCGCCTGTGGCTCTTCTGTCTGCTGCTGGAGACAAAAGTAGAGCCTCTTGGATGGCCACCGAATGTTATCTGTCTCCCTGCGCAGCCCCTTTCACCACACCCCCAGGTAACATTACTGCTAGCTGTGATGCTCAAAGGGAGCCCATCCACTCCCAGAGGCCTCACTGTCACGCTGAGAGACTCGGACAGGATGGGACCCACCACGTGCTGTGCCTGCTCACTTTGGCTCAGTGTCCTACTGCACAAGACCATGAGCCAGGCATGATCTGTGCCTAGTGGCACTGGGCTTCAATCTCCCCCTAAGGCTTCAGCAGCCTTTAGGGTCAAGCGCCAGCAGCCAAGCTGGCCCAGGCAAATGTGATTTTATTTACATCTGAAACAAACTGCCCACCAGCTGGCATTGGCCTCAGGCCCCTTGGGCAAAGGCTGATCGCCAATCTAACGCTGGTTCTCCCAGTCTCTCTCCCCCACCTTTCTAGTCACCTTTCCTGCTGCCTCTGTGTCAATCTGCCACTCAACTCTCTGCCAGAAATCTTTTTCTACCATTTGATATTTTTCTCTCTCCTCCACATCTACACACTACACAAATGATTGAGAAACACAAGCAGTGCTGATGGTTAGGTTCGTTTTGAGCCCACCAATTGCAATCTGGGATTGGCTTTGCGAATGCGTGTAGTTTTGCGTGTAGTTTTGATTCTGACCCCACCCCTCCCACTGGAAGTCTGAAATAATATGAGACCCAATCATGTGTTTCTGAGATTTTATCTGAAAGTCATGAATTTGCTAGAAGGTTCTCTGCATTCAGCTTGCATTGGCCTGCTGTTTTTAGGTAACCGAGTAGCTCCATGTACTGGGACACCATTTCTTCAGTCTCTGGTTGTTAGATGATTGTGAACTGGTACGTCATTTAATGTTGGGCAACAGAAGCAAACCAAGACAACAAAGGCCAGAATGCATTCATTTGTAAAACAAAAGTTCAGAACTGCCGCAATGCAATCCCCAGTGACATGGAGACATCTCCTAAACTAAGATAATCTTGACTTTAACACAACACTCATCATTGACAAGCTCACGAAAATCACGAGTTTTCTGATTTTGAAATACCACCGCTCTTTTGCTATTCTCCTGAAAACTCTATGCATAGTTCAGTCCACCTTACTTCTTCTCGACCAATGCAACTTCAGCAGAAATCTCTAAATGAAAAGTATGATACAGCCAGACATGCATTGTATTACGTGATTTGTAGTTTGCATATTCACATAGTTCAGTCCACCTTCCTTCTTCTCGACCAATGCAACTTCAGCAGAAATCTCTAAATGAAAAGTATGATACGGCCAGACATGCATTGTATTACGTGATTTGTAGTTTGCATATTCACATAGTTCAGTCCACCTTCCTTCTTCTCGACCAATGCAACTTCAGCAGAAATCTCTAAATGAAAAGTATGATACGGCAAGACATGCATTGTATTACGTGATTTGTAGTTTGCATATTCTCATGATTAATTGCACTTACCGTCATATCAGTTAACATATGGTGTATATATGGACGAATAATGACTGATAATGCCCTGGTTTCTTACCGGTAACATTCATTACTCCGAGTCCTAGTCTTTCTCACCACAGTAATAACACAATGAGCTTTAGTCTCCCTACAGAAATTTCTAAGAGAAAGTTAGCACACTAGTTCCCCATCCCTTCAATATGGCAGACTTCTTCTACCTCCATACACTATAAAAAAGGGGTGCACCCAGAGCTCCACCTGTAAACAAAGTAAACCACTGCATGAGGCTGATATAAATCAGGGAAGGGAGGGATGGGAAAATATACTGTAGCAAGGAAGACTAGGACTCGGAGTAATGAAGATTACGGTAAGTAACTGGAGCATTACCTCCTCTTCCGTCTCCCTCAAAACAGTAATAAGACATTGAGCTGATACAAAAGCAAGTATTGGCTTCATGACAATAAGCAAAGAAAACACGAAAGATTATGAAATGCAAAATCATGTTTAATGCAAAAACAGATGTACTCATACATGTACACTAATCCACACTGGAGCGTAGTACAGAAGTAGCAAAAGACAACGAAGCACCACCCCCAAACTCCAACCTGTAATGAGTCATAAAGGTATGAGGAGTAGTCCACGTGGTAGCCCTGCAAATAGCTTCCATGGACACACTCTTAAAGAAACCCAAGACGCAGCCACTGACCTCGTAGAACGATCCTGAACAGGGTCCTCCAACCCCCTGTCCGGAGACTCATATGGCAACAAAATCGCTTGCCTGATTCAGCAACTAAGTGTAGGACTAGAAGGCTTCAACCCATTCCGGACAGGCCCAAATATGACAAAGAGACTGTCCACCTTACAGAAATGCTCAGTTCTGGCCAAGTATACAAACCACGCCCTCGTCACATCCAACAGATGCAACCGGGACTCTTCCCCAGACTACGGATCAGGACACAGAACAGGTAGTACCTCTTCAGCCAACCTGTGGAAAAAGGAAGCAACCTTAGGGACAAAGGTAGGATGAGCTCTCAGAATCACCCTATTATCAAGAATGCTAAAAAAAGGAGCCGATCTCAAAAAAGATCCCAATTCACCAATACGCCTGGCCGAAGCAATCGAGAGCAAAAACAAAATCTTGAACGTCAGGAACTTCAACTCCACAGACTCGAGAGGCTCAAACGGACTATCCTGCAAGACCCGCAAAACCAAGGGCAAGTCCCACGGAGGACCACACACTATAGTTTTTGGCCACCGAAGTACTGAGGACTTCAGTAATCTAGACACCAAAGGTTCCACTGGATCAAACAGAGAACTTCTTAAAGCCCTATGGGCAGCCCATTGAGCCTGTAGCGTATAATGGGCCAAATCCAAAGCAAAGCCATTGGATAAAAAAATCCAGGACCCTAATGGGTTGAATGTCATCACTACAAAAACCCTTATGCAAACCCCAAGCAGAAAAATTATACAAATGCTTGGCATAAGAACCCAAAATAGACAGGTACCGGGATTGCTGAATCAATTCGGCCACCACCGGAGGAAACGCCCTACTGATGAGACCCCTCCATTCAATAACTAAACCTGACTGTGCATTGATTGTAACATCTTGAGAGGAAGCTGGGGACCCTTCAACGAATAGGAATGACACGGAATTAGCCAGCATGGCTGAATTGCCAAATCCAACAAGAGCAGAAATTACAGGTGCCGCCAGCACCCGGGCACCACCTGAATCACTAAGGCCATGCACCCAACCAGATTTTCCTTAACACCAAAAGAACCAATGGAACTGGGAGAAATGCACAAAACAGCCCCTAAGGCCACTGGAAGGACATCACGTCCACCCGCCACACGTCTGGACCGTGCGAAACAAAGGATCTGGGCATTCTCCAGGGAGGCAAGCAAATCGATCGTTGGATACTCAAACCTCCTCTATAAACTCAGGAACACATCTTGTGTCAGAGAGTTCAAGCCCATTGATGGAAACACCCAGCGTAGCCTGTCTGCCACCACATTCTCCCTGCCAGGGAAATAAATTGCCGACAGAGACCCCCAGAGACTGCTCCGCCCAGCTGCAAATCACCTGACAGCTGAGGGATTTCACTCTTCAATCCCCCTGGTGATTCAGATATCCCATAACAACCTGGTTGTCTGGCCGCACCTGAACATGCTGCATTGACAACAGTGGAACAAAAGCCAAGAGACCCAGATGAACTGCCCTCAACTTCCTGTAGTTGGAAGAACAAACAGCCTGAACTTTTATTCACTTCTGCTGGACAGAAAACCCCTCCTAGAGTCACTCCCAAGCCCAATAAGCTGGCATCCATAGTCACGATCTTCGAAGGCACCAAATGAAACTATTCCCTCGGACAGATTCACATTGTTCAACCACCAATTAAAAACCTCCCAGACTCACGGAGTCACTGGGACACCCAATTGGTAATTCTGGCAACTCAGCACCGAGTGGGACAACAGGCGATAGATAACAGGATGCATATTTAACCGGGACCCAAGGCAACACCATCAGAGAAGAAGACATAAGTCCCTGAATCCTCAACCAATGGCTCACCAGGGGGAATTCCTGCAAAACAACCCCTGAATTTCCATTACCAATGTCACCTTCCTGTCTACTGGAAGGAAGACTTTCCCCACCAGAGTCTTGAACTGGGCCCCAATGTATGTGAGATCCTGAGTTGGAGTCAGACACGATTTTCTGTGATTCACCAATAAGCCATGATCCTGCAAGACGTTGCAGACTTTCGTGACATGCTGTACAGCCTTGGAAAAAGAGAAATCAGATATCAATAATTCAACTAAATATGGGAAGATTCTAAGCCCCATGCCCTCCTTAACATCAATCAGGGGAGCCAACACGTTGGTAAACACCCTAGGTGAAGAACACAGACCAAAAGGTATTACCTGGGACTGGTAATGGCGACTCAGAACACAAAACCAGAGAAACCTCTGTGACGTCAAATGGACAGGCACATGCAGATACGCATCCTGTAAGTCTAAGGAAGCCAAGAAGTCCCCCCGATTGATGAAGAGCAGAATCAGATGAAGAGACATCATCTTGAACTTGATATTGGGGATGAACTGGTTCAGCCTCTTTAGATCTAGTACAGGCCTGAGATCTCTAGAGTGCTTTCCACTAGAAAGAGAATAGAAAAAACGCCTTGCTCTTCCTGTACCAAAGGCTCGGGAATTATGGCTTCCTTTGTCAGGAGGCTTCCTTTGTCAGGAGGCTCTGAACCCCGTCTATCAGAGCCTGATTTTTCATGCCCCCCAGCAGACAAGGAGTGACTTGAAAAACATCTGATGGGTTCTCCGTGAAAAGAATCCTGAACCCTCCGTAACCACCGAAACACCCAGCGGTCTGTCACTGTATTCTCTCAGACTTTGGAAAACAAAGAAATGCACCCCCCCCTGATCTAACCATACATTCTGGGTTTCGGCATGGCTGGTGTGGAGGAAGTAGGTTGCTGTAACCGGGTTTTGTCATGGGAAGGGACACCCCAGCCATGCACCCGACCACGAAAGGGCTGATTTGATTTCCCCTGGTGACACGGTCCAAACACCCATTTGTTCCAAAAGAATTTAGGATGAGCAGGCCTATCAGGAGCCAGGAGCTTATGATCCTCCACAGATTTTTTTATCATGTCTTTCAAGGACCAAACAATTTCACCCCAGAAAAATTAATTTTCATCAGCAGTCCTTTTTGGGCGGAACCAGCATTCCTGGAACTCAACTGTATCTGACGCCTAGCTGCTATGGAAGATCCTGCCATAGATGCTGCTGCACCTAAAGAGTCAAAAGAAATGTCGAACAAACAATGGTGGCTGGGGGGCCCGTTTGTCGCACAATCACGTGTAGCTAAAATTACCAGAGACTATCAGATTCACAGTTGCCCACCTCAAGAAATGGTTCCCCACCAGCTAGAACCACAAAAAATTTAGCAAAAGACACAAAGATCTGAGAGGCAACAATGAGAGGTTATCTTTGTAAATTCGATCCTTTATTTCATGTTCTTTGATGAATTATCAATACAGCCAACGCATTTCGCTCAAATCCAGGCTTCTTCAGGGCATCCAAGAAGTAAGACTCCTCGGTCTCATTTCGGTATGGTAAACCATTAAAAAGACCCAGAAGCTATGTAAGTAGATTTCCTTCTGCATATTTTTATGCATTTTTCAAAGAAATCGCAAATTACCATCAACTTGAGATTGACGGTAATTTGCGATTCCTATTTGCGAAATCGCAAAGATTTTTTGATCAATGCATTGCATTTAAGGAATCTCAATTTGCGCTTCCTTAAATGCAATTGCAACTTAAGTAATCACTAATTTTTCGATTACTTAAATTGCGATGATGCATCCCAAATGCAAAAATACCAGTCGCAAGGGGCCAGATTCTGCGAATCTGTCTGTTTGGAACCGTTTTTTTCGTTGATGCATGTGGCATGTGGAAAGTGCTTTCAAGATGGTTCAAGCCAATGAAACCCGTTCTTCTCGAGGACTTCATCCCATTGTTTTTGGAATATGCTATGGATGCCTCCTTATGTCAAATATCACCGCCACTGTGCCAGGGCCAGCATTATGTCCCCCTGCAATGTGTGCCCCCTGATGCCAAACATTACCCAGAATACCCCAGTGTCAGGATTTTGCAATTAATGCCATCATATAACTTAGCTTACCCTTATGTCTAATCATCTCTAGTACATCAGAGCCAGAATTGTATCATGGTTGCTCCCCTCTCATATGACATGGTTTTCCTCCCTTCAGCCAAGAAGAATCTCAAATGAGCTACCACCAGTAGTCTGCCATGGGTGCCCAATGCCAAGAATTTCCTCAAGTGTGGCAGTATTTTCCATGGGTGCTCAATATGCCAAGAATTACCTCCAGCAAGCCAGTACCTGTACTTCTCACAGGTGCATGTCATGCTAACAATGGCCTCCACTATGCCAACAGCAGAATGTGTCCATAGGTGCCTCGATAAGCCAAGAATTACCTTTAGTATATCAGGGCCAATGGCAGACTGGCAAGCATTACATTACATTCAAACTCACATTCACTCGCTCACACTCATTCTCACTCACACTCCATCATTCATTTTCATTTACACTCATATACTGTCACTCACTCACTCACTCACTCACTCCCTGTCGCTGGCTGTCATTCACTTTCACCGACACCCACTCATGGTCACATATACAGACATAGGTTCACAAACACACAGGGGCAGATTTACAAGCCCCTTGCGCCTCTTTGCGCTGCCATTGCATCACTTTTTTTGACACAACGGCGGCGCAAACAATGCGCCGTATTTACAACGTGACACATTTAGAGAGATGCGTCACGTTGTAAAGTCCTGCGTCACATTATACCTGTGTCAGGTATAATGCATGCAGGGGGACGTTCCCACACAGGAAGGCCTCGTAAAAGTGACGCAGTAAAATCTACAAGATTTCACTGCGTCACTTTTAGGACGCCACTGCATCAAAACCTTACGCCTGCTTGAAGCAGGCGTATGGAGTGATGCACTGTAGTGTGAATAGGCCACAAAATGCATTGCTGGAGTTGCG
Source organism: Triturus cristatus (assembly GCF_964204655.1). Classification (NCBI taxonomy): domain Eukaryota; kingdom Metazoa; phylum Chordata; class Amphibia; order Caudata; family Salamandridae; genus Triturus; species Triturus cristatus. Next base: position 1,804,049,293 of record NC_140589.1, on the reverse strand, counting down.
TCGTGCTTGCGACACGACTCCAGCAATGCGTGACTTTTTCCCCAAAAGATGCGTCAGAATTTCTGACGCTACTGTCAGTCCATCCGCCATGGTGCGCCGTATTTACGGCGCATCCATAGTGGCGCAAGCATTTTTTAGGGTGGCGCAAGGAAAGTGACGCATCTCTATAGATGCGTCACTTTCTTGTAAATCTGCCCCACAGTCTTTTCCACACAAACACACTCTCACCCACACATTTTTAAAAAAAAAGTTTTTTATTTACAACATATGTCACTAAAGGTCTCACTCTAGCTTTAAAATATTCCCTGAAATGAAAGTGGCTGTAATATTCACTACATCGCCTGGAATGCAACCGTATCTAACTTGGGTCACTAACACTCAACACAGATGCTTGCGTACGCGGCTCGCGTTAAAGAACAGATGCAATTTGGGTGCTTTTCCGGGACCTGTTTGGTGTTCTGCTCAGATATTTCTGTGTTACGATTCACTATCACTACAACTATGCATTTTATGCTTTTTCCGTAAATGTTATCTCTCCTTTAGAAACATTTTTTATTCAAATTTTGGGGTACACAGGGTTTAGACAATGCAGAGACAAAGATTACACCATCGAGTGTAATCTTTGTTTCCCGTTGGGGCAGTTCGACCCAAAATGTCTTTCTGTGTTGCCTTGAAATGATATCTTCCCTCAGACACTGCTGCACTTTACCTTGTTTTGTAAATGTTGTGAACCTTTTAGGCGAAGACTTACATTACCTATTTGATGTAACCATGTAACCTGTAACTCGCTGATTCTCATGTAAAGCACTCTGATACCTCCGGGTCTAGCCAGCGCTATATACAACTTTTCAAATAAATAAACAAATAAATAAATAAACCTATTTGAAAAAAGGCAGGAGTTTCTATGTGCAGGCCAGCCTTTTATTTTCTTTGCATGGTAGCAGAGGTTACAGTTTGTCTTGCAGTGGGAGCTTTTCTCAAAAATGCAATATGTTGGTGTAATTCTGTGAAGTTTTTTAACTTACTTATTGCACTTTGATTGCATAATTAATGTGAGCCTTGTCTGTTCATTTATGGTTATTTTTAATAATTGAATAATGAAAATATTGATTGGTTGATGAGTATGTTATGTGGAATTCACGTCATTTTAAAAAAATAATTTTTTTAATGTTTTATTTAAGTTTAGTTGATATTTCTACTGCACAGAAAAACATTTTAAAATGTGCACTGTTTTACTGAATCATAAAATGCTTTTAATTAATGTTTGTAAAGTATATTTGTGTTTCCTTTATAGTTACTTTTAACCGCACAAAGATATTTTGAGAACTGGTTTGATAACTGGTTGTAACATTGTTCCTGTCAAGGGTATCCAATTGCCACACTAATACATTCCTCATTGTGGTCATTTATGAAAGAAGCATAATAATGCAAATGAGTACATTCAGCCAAATGGAGCACCATACACACTGGTTCTCCATTTTTTTTATTACACTAATAGTGAATAATAAACTATAATTCACAATTAGTGGAACAACAAATTGACAAGAAACGAAGGTGGAGCACAACCCCCTTAGGTGTGAGCTGCCTCTGTCTTCTTGGCCCTGTTTTGCTATCCCTGAAGCCAGGAGTCACAAAAGCAGTGCCAGGGGTTCCAATTCCAAAGAGCAAGCCAGGGGTCACAGCTACGATCCCTTGTGACCCCTAAATTATGTCAATGTCAATAACCCAAAGCTCAAACTCATCTATCACCTGACAACTCTATGTTTAACATCAACACCCTTCAAAACAACTTCAAAGCTTTTCTGAAAACTCATGTGAAGGCCCCGCTCCAACTACACACACAAGTGCAAGCCAAAGCCTACAGCACCTGGGTACTCGAAAGACCTCATCGACAAACATTGCATCTGAAGACAGTAAAGAAAATGGGGGGAAAAACAGAAACCCAGATGACTTTACACTACTGAAGTCATGCCATGTCACATGTAGACAAATCACATCAGCCTGAGATAATTACTATACCAAAATCATCTATGAAGCTGCCACCAGTAGCAGAACACTGAAGGCGATGCTGCATCAACTCCATGCCTGACCCTGCTATCCCCACTCCACAGACAAGTACAATTCCTTCGACCTCTTCTTCAGTGAAAAGATATACAAAATCCATAAGCACGTTAACAACACTAACCTACCTCTCTTCCTAGACTCACCCCTACTCATTCTATCCCATAATGGTCATCTTCTCAAGACTTGTCTCTCAGATCTCGCCAATATTCTCAACTCTCTCGAAGACACTTCATATGAAGATGATGTCTTATCCTTCTCCTTCAACAAAGCTCTTTCTGGAGAAGCGGTCTTACCCCTAGTCACCATTGTTAATGCCTCCCACACTCAAGGTAGTTTTCCAGAAAGTCTTAAGACCAGCCAGATTCTCCCACTTCTAACAAAACCCACACTAAACCCTTATGTCCTCGCCAGTTACTGGCCCATCACTCCTCTCCCTTTCATCACCTACTGTTTATCGGAAAGATCATCAAAAAGAGAGTCTGCACTCAACTCCAAGATCAAATCAACACTAACCATCTGCTGCCAATCTGGCTTCAAATTATGTTGGAGCACAGAGACAGCTACCGTAGAAATTGGAAATGATGACCTCTTCCTCTTGATATTGCTGTACCTCTCAGACAACACTTACCTTCATTAATGCTCCGTAGTCTTTAACGGGGTACACTGGCAATGCACCCTGTGTCACTGGAACCCAGCTATATCTGGCTGCTCAGCCTTAACTAGGGCAAAACTGGTCCCTATTGCCTGTGTTCCTGTTCAGGGAGGACCTGACCTAGTAGTTCGGGCTGGACTGTTTCCACTGAACTGCACCAGGGCCAACAATGATTTGTATATGGATGTGTCCAAACCGAGGTGGCATGAAGTGCAAATTAACGATGGACTCAGATGCGGCCCAAGTGATGCACTGTGATTTCCAATTTGAACTTTTGCCCACGTATTTTTGTACAGTAATTGAATACTCTGTTACAGTGGCACAGTGAGCATGGAACCCACGTCTGTGTGTACCTGTTGCACTTAGGGCATCTGCTGCAACAACACAAGGTGATAGATGGAATGTTTGAATTAATCTCAGCCACAGGCAATCGCTCAGGGCTGCAGTCTTCACCCTTGTCCAATGAGAACAGTCCAGCCCGCCCTAAGTGGGACTGATTTGGACATGGGTCCCATGCACAATGTGTCACTGAAACCAAGCTATACCTGGCTGATAAGCCCTAATCAGGGCAAAACCGGTCCTAGTTTGCCTGTGTTCTGGATCAGGGAGGACCAGGCATGGCTGGAGTGTTCCCTTTGGAGCAGGTTCAAGACTGATTTGCATATTGCTGGGACTAAACTGAGCTGGCATGGTGGGCAAAAAAAGATGGAATGGGATGCGTTCCGAGCAATTGCAAGTGGCTGAGATTAATTCAAGCATTCCATCCATCATCTTGTTGTTTTTGCCATGCACAGCGCTGCAGTGCTTTCTGGCTAGGTTTGCACCATTGAAATACCATGGGCCACCAAAGATCTCTCAGCGTGTTGAGTACATACTGTATAGGAAGCAAACTGGAAGGAAACCTGGACAAAATAAAGGTAAAGAAAATAGGACGGAAATTCAAATAGGATGGTTCTTGGTATAGAAAGGTCGAAATTGTACTATGTAGCCAAACCCTGCCTTGTTTAGTTCAATAACTTAAAAGAGATGCACTGCTTTTAGTAAAAAAAGGAAGATATCACATGTGGCTCCCATATAATTCTGCAGCTATTATATGAAGAGCTGTTAACCAAAAGGGCAGGGTTGGGTCAAAGTTTGGGTCCCATTAGTGTGAAGGCTCCTGTAAAGTGATTTGTGCAATGCACTATTTCACAGGATGTGGTGTGCATGATAGAATTACATACAAGAAGCACGCTGCACTGTTTGTGATGATGGAACATTCACTGAGTTGTCTCTGTTATTCTGTTTGTGTTTTCCTTTAAAGTTGTCATTTGTGATAGGAGAGCCCAGCAAGGTGCAGGAAGGCGAACACGCCAAGCAGTGAGTGACGTGCAACCTGCAGGGACGTCTGTTCAGCTCAGCAGAGGCATCCTTTATAGGAAGCACAGATCCTCACCCACCGAGGTGGCATGCTTCATCGTCAGGTCCTGCTCCTCGTCGAGCTGGCACTGCAATGCACGATGGGCCCCTCAGTGGGGCTCATTGCCGGAGATCTTTTCCTCTGCCCAGTAGTCTGAATTATCAGATGGGGGATCAAATCTGCTAAATTAGACTGGATAGAGACTCACAACTCAAAAACGGCTCAGCAGCGCAAATAAATCAATGTCCATCCAGATACTTCCTTTTAAGAAAAAAGTAGTATTTATATACGAACACAGAGTGAAATATGGCACGCAATAAATATTACACACAGTCTTTATAAGGCCAGAACTCTGGTGATATCTGGGTAAGTCCCTGAGTCCCACTTCCCTCTCTAAGGATTGTGGTTTTCCCTCATTCATGTGAGGCAACATGCAGGTTAGTAACTACAACTCTTAGACGTTCCACAATGGCTTCTTAAAACTCAAAATGTCTCAGTACTGAAGAGCCTTTAGTCACAGATTTCCCTCAGAGGCCTGGTTGCACAGCAATCAGCCTTGCCTGATCTTGCTGGAGGTGCGTTTGGCAGGCTCAAGCACATGTCAGCAGACCGGTGGTGAGTAGAAGTCTGGATGCTGCGGGTGAGGCGTCAGGTGCCCACAATATTCCTCCGATCGAGTGGTAAGTCTTTCTGAGTCCAGAAGCAGATCTTGGGTGGCTCTGGGTTTGGCTGGTTGAATCGATGCTCTGCTTCCACGGGTCAATAACCGCAGTGGCGTAACGAAAATTCAGGGGGCCCCCCTGCAATGTACACAGAGGCCCCCCCCCCCCTCTGGATTTAATCTGGAGCACTCATTCCTGCGTACTGTGCTCAGGGGGCCCCCTGCAGCTCGGCGCCCCCCCCCGCACCGTGGGTGCTGCGGGGGCCTGTATTACGCCCCTGAATACCCACTAAATTTAACTGTTGCATGCTGCTCCAGGGCAACGGCGCTCTGTCTTCACCACGAGCCCCACCTGGCTCGCAGGGGTTGTGAACAGCACACAAATGGCTACAGCCCCTCTGGGTCATAACACACCATAGGGTAATGTCCTGATACTTGTTACAGCAATGCACCAGCACTCTGGCCTTAATTTTCACTGGGGCCCCCACCTGGCGTTCAGGGGTTGCCAACAGCAGCACTACAGTAGATTGCCCAATCTGTGCAATGGTCCTGAATCTTCATCACGCCCCCCACCTAACATACGTGGCTCATAAACAACAGCACTCAGAAGGATGGTCCTATCGGTGCTAATGGCCTCAATCTTCACCACGGCCACACCTGAAATATGGAAAAGCAGACTTGGACAGACGGCGTGATTGGTGGAATGGTCCTCAATGTGGACCCACATCTCACACTCAGTTTCAGGGATCCACTTGACAGATCCACACTCAACCTCGCTCTATGCACACACTCTCCTCCCTCCACCTTTGGTCTCAACAGGCAGACACATGCTCGTCCTTCAGGCTCCAGTGTGAGTGGTCTTGATTCTCCTGGTTGATGTCCTCTCATCCAGCAGGAAAATTATCAGACCTCAGTTCCCAGTCCTGGACACAACAGGCATAAGTCGTGCTAAGCGTCTTCACGCTGACATACAACTTGAATTTGATCATTTTGGAAAGCTCAAACTCCCCTTTTTATAGTCTATTTCTAGACACAGGTGTGATTTAGTATCTTGGCGGTATAGATACTCCTTCACAAGACTACTCCATCTCCGCTGTGAATAAACCGCTGTGATGGCCCTGCAGAGTAAGGGCCATCAGAGGCAGACCTCTAATTCTGCCCACCTAGTTTAAATGGGCAGAATTAGAGGTCAGTTTTCATTGCCTGTAACAGGCAGTGAAAACAGCTAAATACACCTTCTCGCCAAGAACTCCCATGGCGAGGGAAACATTTTATTTTTTATCTAAAAAAAAAATCAGATTCGGGATTTTCTTTTTAGAAAAAAAAAAAGAAAACTGCTTGGTGTAAGGCTCCGTCATGTTGAGAGAGATGTGCACCAAACTGTAAAGAGCATTGACAGGAACTGCTGTGATGGTGGTTCCTGGCAATGCTTTAGAAATGACCACCAGTTTGGCGATCATTTCTAAATTTGGCAGACGGCACCCCGTCAGGAAGACAGAGTAATTTAGTCCATCTCCCTGGCGGAGAAGCGGTCCACCCTCCAAACATAAATCACACCCTATCTTTAAAGTTGGTGTTGTGGTGGTTGCCACCTTTGAAGTGCCCACTCCTCTATCCTGCCCTTTGTTCTGGAAGCAGTCTGTCACAGCAGGAGCAACCCCAAACTTTATGGCCCCACGCACAGGCCATGGGAGTGACTAGAGGAGCACACCTGGATGTCAGCCTCACTGATATTTGCCAATCAAAGGGTTACCAAGTCCCCCAGCTCTATTCTTTATGATTCCCTTATCAGCTCCATCTCCTTCCAGAGAAGGACCCAGGCACCACTGACTATTGACCTTTTCAGAATCAAAGAGCCCTTTTGAAGTGCACAAGAGAGCCTGGATCTCCCTCCCTCCAGTGAGTGTGAGTCCCACCCAGCTCTCAGGAATGCAGATAATTCACAAATCTTTCTCGGATGGCTCCTCCCCCTCCAGATGCCTTTGCAAGGCCCATGGGTCTTCCGTTCCAATATGGAACCCACGGGCCTCCATGTACTGCACCACACATAGGCACACATATATTACAGCATGCACACACAACCACATGTGCACTGCACAACCCTACATATTAACATGATGTAGGCCAAGAATGAGCTTGTTACACAGCAGCGGAACTTCACCTGAGTGGGCCATTAGATCTCCCTCCAGTGGACTTGTAAAACGTTATTTCTTTGAATTCTGTGACTTGTAGTCCTGATTTATAGTGGAATAAACAAGACAACACGTCCCAAAATAAGATACCCCTGCTGATAACAGAAGATGAGTAAAGAAAGGAGCAGTAAAAAGATCTAAAAAGACGCAAGATTATTGTGGCTGAACCGGTGTTAGAAATTAGCTGGGCGCAAGGGTGCGAGAGAAGCAAGTCACAATCCACGCTGCTTGGGGGAAAAAGGGACCCTGGCAAGGGTGTGCATAGATGTAGGTATGGGTCCATGACACATGCTAGGCATGGAAGGGTAAAGAACACTCATAAAAGTGACAAAAGGCAGTTTCTGGGACAAATACCTTTATGTGAAGCACACGATCTAATACAGTCCATTTGTCATATGTCCGTGCAGTTATCTGCTTTATAACAGACAAGAGGAAGAAACTTTACCTAACAACCCACAGCAGCCTTGGGTTTTAATAATGGCAATGGCAATAGTAAGAGGACATTAGTATGACCTAAGAAATAATACATAATAGTGAGGGCTATGCACCCCTTCACAGGGCCAGATCAATTAGAGGCTACGAGGCTGATAAGTGGCTCTCGGATGACCTGAAAATTACCAAATTAAATCTACGACAAGCAGAACGGAAATGGCGGACAAAGTATTTGCCTGACCTTAAAATACTGTATGATCAGCAACTTAAAACATATAAAACTTTATTAAGGCAAGCAAAAATGAGTTTCTTTACAGGTAAAATGTTGAATGCCCCTAACAGATCTAAGGAGATATTTAAGATCATCTCCGACCTCTCCAATTTAGATAGAGTAACACTCCCGAATATACCTACCCAAACCTTGTGTGACTCTCTCAATGCTTTTTTGTGAACAAGATTGAGGCCATCAAAAACAGCATTCCTTCCTGCCCAACAAACAATATTCAATCTTTAGGTGATACTAATAGTCACACGCTGTCCTGCTTTCCCAATATAACTCAAGAGGACCTTGCCAGTCTTTTAATCAAAGTCAAGTCAAGATCCCCAAATGATATCTGTCCGCTGAAGGTCCTGAGAGTAGTAATTACCTGCTTTGACGATTTAACACTGTCACTTCTCAACCAATCAATCAAAATCGGGATCGTACCTGGTTCCTTCAAAAGAGCAATCATTGCACCTATTCTAAAGAAAGTGGGAGCAGATCCTTTGGATATGAAAAATTATCACCCTATTTCCCTTCTTCCATATCTGGCAAAACTACTTGAGGCTCATGTGACTCGCCATCTCTGTTCATTTTTAGAGGAGTCAGACTTCCTGGACCTGTGTCAAGTGGGTTTCCGGCCAGCACATTCCATAGAACCAGTAATCAGGATCCGTAATAGATGACACATGGACAGTGGTAATACCCAAGTTTTGGTGTTACTTGACATGTCTTCGGCCTTTGACACGGTCGACCATACCCTTTTGGCTGACCGTGTCAGACCCGAGGCCTACAGGAGTCAGCCTTCAACTGGATCACTTTGTTTTTGAGTGATAAAGCTCAATCGGTTAGACTACCCCCGTTCAACTCAACAGAGGTTCAACTTAACTGTGGGGTGCCACAGGTTTCCTCTCTGTCCCCTCATCTTTTTAACATCTACATCTGTCCCTTGGTCAGCTCTTTTAAAAAGAAGGAAATCAATATCTTCACCTACGCTGACTACATGCAACTGCTATTCATGATCAACGATAGTTCTACGTCTAGCCAGCAGTTTCAAGACACAATGTTATTCTTCCGCGATTGGATGAACAGTAACCACCTGAAGTTAGACCCTGTTAAAGCAGAGATTGTTATCACAAAAAATAAGGTGGATCATTGGAATCCCTCCTTCTGGCCCAGCGAGATGGGCTTGCCTCCCTTGCCCAAAAAGGCGGTAAAAAGCCTTGGGGTCATCAATGATGAGGAGTTATCATTTAAACTGCAGGTGACATCGGCATGCTTCTGTCAATTCCGGCGTAAAAAAAAGATAAAGAAATTCTTGCAGAGGGAAGCCTTGATCCAAGTTACAATAGCCTTAGTCTTGTCATGCATTAACTACGCAAATTCCCTTTACTTGGGCCTCCTCAAATTTCTTTTGCGTAGGCTCCAGCTAATACAAAATCAGGCCGCCCGTCTAATAAACCATCGACTTTAAAATGGATACATCTCTCATATGACTAGGGAACTTCACTGGCTGCCTGTGGTACAGAGTACCATGTTCAAGGAGTGCTGAATAGTCTTTAAGGCCTTACATATGAACTGCCCCACCTTTGTTAAATCGCGAGTTAGTAAATATTGTCCTACCAGAGAACTGAGATCAAGCCACCCACACTATTTGGATATTCCACCATACAAAAAATGAAGGACTGGAGGGTGTAGGTTCCCCGTCATTTCTCCCCGAGACTGGAATTCATTGACACTGGAACTCAGGACTACCACTTACTATGTTAGATTTAGACAATTACTGAAAACATGGCTCTTTAAACAGGCTTACCAATAACTGTGGCTCAATATTAATTAGCTTCCTAGCGCCAAGAGACAGCTTGGTGAACCTGCGCTCTAGAAATACTCCATAACATAACATAACATCTCAAACTTGCTCTAAGAAGTCCTAAAAATAAATCACAATGATGGGATATTTAAATGTTAAAGAGATGATCGACACTATGGCGATCTGTCCATATGAAATACAATGTAATTAGTAGAAGGGGAGGCCTGGTCAGGGCTAGGGGAGCAAGAGTCAAAGAGTTATGCCTCTATTAGAAATATTAACAAAATATTAAATTGCCTGACTTGTGAAACATGGAAAGAGGAATAATCATTGAATGTGATTCCATTACATGCATGGTGTCCTTGTTCTCTAGAGCTAGGAGTGGAAAATCTCTGTGGCCGAGATATAAAAATATTTTGAGCTGGAAACTGAAAGACATTATTTATCCAATTATTTATTCAGAAGCCAGATCAATACAATATTAAAAGGCCAATTAAGTTATAAACAGGCAGCCTGCCATACTCTTTAGTTTATTTGGCTAGAGCAAGCTTGGAGAGATGCATAGCCTTGATAAAAATCTGCCCTTAAAGAGTCAAGCAGCGCGGTCTCAGTCAATGGCCAGCATGCATATGCTTGTGAGTTGCTATCAACTCGTGTCTGTCTCCTGAAGTGAGATGTCCATTCTAAGATGGCTGCTGAAAATGCTGTGGATGTGCCAAGCATTGAAGAGTCTCTAGATAGAGCTGCTCCTCAGGAGGTCTACTCCAGACGACCTGGGCAGAGAGCAGGTAAAGTTCACCCTTGACCATCTCCGTTTGGCAAAGCTTCCTCTTCCCAAATCTAGGAGTTCACATCTCACAATTACTGAGACACAACCTGCATTTTGGGCAGTTGTTAACATCTCTAAATCTGGTAAATTATGTGGTGATGATATTCTTCCATTTTACGATGATGTCTGCCATGGGTAACACACCTCTGCCTTTGGTAGCCCGCCATACATTCTTTCATGGAGGATGCCGTACTAGGGAATATATGCCCTGTCCAAAGCCCTAACCCCCTTATTATGTCTTGGAGTGTTACCTGCCCCATTGTCTCACAAAGAACATTCTCCACATCAAAGCAAACTGCACTTCATAATCACTGCTGGGAGCTATCTGAGACAAAGGTTCCTTTGAGAGACCTCGTCTTCTCTTTCCAGGCAGAATAGGACATGCTCAGCCCCATGATAATCTTGACGGGGCAGTACACTGGCCTCCAAATACTTGTTAAATCACTTACTATTGCCTTGTCTGTGGGGAGCCTGTGTTTCATAAGCTACATTTGAGCCAATGCACACATCTGCCAATGTCTTGCAAAGACAGTCTGGGAGGTACTGGGGGCATGAGGTCCCTACAACTGAAGTACAGCAGGGAGATTGCTGGCTGGAAAAGGAACATATGAGCCTCACAAGTCTCACATCAAAATTCGATCAGGGTCAAATATATACATGGATTTATCTGAAGTCATTACCTTCAGTTGACCAGTAATATGCTTGGTGATCGGGAAATGCCTGTGCACCAGTAATGAAAATAAGAGGGTTGGAGGGCGAGGGTTGTCTTTAAAAGTGTTCCTAAGAAGACAGTGGCCAAGATGGTATGAGGTATCAGATCTTAGACACAAGCTTATGCCACAGATGTAACTTGGAAAGAACATCAAGAAAGTGGTCAGCTGGGCGTAAAGAGCCTTTACAGGTATTTACAGTTCTTTCTGGTCTTCCTAGCAGTGTTTTCTATAAATGAAATAACACATAACTTGACTAGAGTGAGATTCCTCTGGTTTAAGGGACTGGCCTCTGTGGGTTGCATGAACAGGTCCCATCCCCTGGAGCATCTGAGTGGCTTTTGGGGGGGCGGGAATAAGGCGTTATTAGTTATTGATTGCTGACTCTGTGTCAGGGTGGTGCACTGAAAAAGGATACTTTGAACTGCAACTACCTGCTCGTCCACTTACAATTCATCTGGTGCACAAAGAGGAAGTGCATTAAGCACCTCCTTTTATACCACTGCTGATGCCTAGCTATGTTTCACCTTCTGTGACCAGAATTCTCTTTAAGAATGTGGAACATGGGCTGAAGGATAGGGTTGAATGGCGTGAGTTGAGGAATGAGCGTTGCACATGCTGGTGGTGTATTGGGGTTAATAAAGAAATCTCATGCATGCGTGTCAATATCTGGTGAATCTTGCTGAATATCAATGATGCTGGTGAGTGTTGAGTGAGTCATAGATCTGTCCATATCACCGGGTTTTGTTGGATTCCATATCCAGACACTTCACATCTCTTATAACCCCAGAAGGTGCTTACCAATTCATTCGAATGTTATTTGGACTTGCTACTGCATCAGCTGTTTTCCAATGGCTAATGGATTGGTTACTGAACTATTTATATAATGTGAAATCTTTCAAGGATAAAGTGCTGGTGTGAGTTTTTTCCAAAAGTGTTCATGATAAAATTGATTGATAAATGTACATTTGCAGTGAAAGAAGTGGATTATTTGGGTCACACCTTGTCCTATGGTGGTATTAAACCCAAACTCCTATTGATGGAAGCAACTGAGATGGCACCTTGTCCAGCGAATAAGGATCATATGCTCTCCCTCCTTGGTTTAGCAGAATATTATGCCAAATTTGAAAATCACACTTTTGGGATTATCTCAACCCTCAAGAGCATTTTTAAAAATAGAGAAATGGACAATCTGATTGGTGTTGAGAAAGAGCTGTGGCATTTGCCTCAAGTTCTTTGAAAGATGCGGAGCAAACATATTCAACAATTGAAAAAGAAGCTTTGGCATTCTGGTGGGGAGTCCAACATTTCTGGACATTTGTATGGGAGTACCTTTCCTTTTGATGATGGATCACAAGCCTTAGATCAACCTATTTCCACAAAAGGAAGTGGGAAAGCTATGCCAAGGATTGCCAAATGGATGTACAGACTACATGATTATACTTTTGAGAGTCAATATGTTCCACGCAATAAAAATGTAAATGCCGACTGCCTATCACAGTTGCTGGTAGAAACATCGCATGAAAAGGATGATGATAGAAAGACCATGTTATGAAAGGAATAAGAATACATTTAGCGAAGAGATGGTCTGCAAACTTGTCTGCTATATGTGGTATGGGTGAATACAAAGCTGTGTAGTCATAATTGTCTGATAATTGAGGAGTCGTAAGCAGAGGTGATAGCTTGGTATTATCTGTTGGTTAACCTTGCTGCATGAGAGACATGGGGGTATGTCTGCTATGACAAGGAAAACCAGGGTTGATTCCTGGAAGTCTGGAATGAACCAAAAGGTGGAGAGTTTCGTAAGAAATTGTGGTGCGTGTGCGTTGAGTGACAATTCCAACGTGAGAAGGGAAACACCAATAATACCTGAAAAATTGCCTGAACATGCATGGAAGAAAGTAGCTATGGATTTGTGTTGTCTATTTTCCGTCACTAGCATTAGGGAAAGATATGCTATTATTTTGACTGATTATTTTTACAAAATGGCCTGAGGTGTATTTTGTGTGTGAGGAGAAAACTAGTAATGTTGTAGTTTTTTGTAAGGAGGTATTCCGGAGACAGTTCTATCCCAAAGAAGTGGTCATAGGTAACAGACTACAGTTTGTTTCCATGGAGTTCATGTCAGGAATCGTAGTCGGAAGTGCCTACCCAGCGCGTAATGACTACAACTCCCAGCAGCCCCGGGGCCCGGAAGTAGACGCCCATATAACGGCGTCCAACCTGGCCGGCGATGTGCGTTATTCCATCGGAGGAGGAAGGTCGGAGAACGCAGCGGCAGATCTACGCTGTGTGTTACGAAGGGGAGAAGGAGTCCAGAGAAGCCGTCAGACGGAGGTCCGCGGTGGGCGTGTTCCCCGCTGCTTGCGGCGAAGACTATCGGCACGGAGCAGGTAGGAACCGTACCTGGCTCCCTCCCAGTTACCCACGCTCCTTGACGAGTGCTCGGACGAGCACGAAGGTCTGAGAGCAGCGGAGGCGCTGTACTTCCCCGAGGCACCCGAGGAGGTGCAACATTCCTGTTTTTGAAGCTCGATTGAGCTACCAAACCCCCGAGACACCAAACACATATCCCGAGGAGGGCAGGCTCCCTACAGGCTACCTAGCGGGGACGAATTACATAGGATTTCCTGCTCGGCTGAGCAGAGGGAACTCAGGTGTAGTAGCACCTAACTTGGTATTCAGGGGACGCGCTGTGAAAGCGAGCCCCGACAAGGATAGACTCCTGGTGAGAGCAACCAGGGGGTACCCGTTGTATAAAGAACCTACAGTTGCAAGACTCTTAGCGTGTTGATCCTCACGTTGTGAAGGAGCGCTACGATTTCGAGAACGCCGGCGGCGGTAATACACCGTGGAAGCCCTCCAGTGGTTCTTGCAGACATATAGCGTAATGAGTTTGGAGTTGGACTCCATAGTCTGAAGGAAGACTGGAGTTATAGGCCATAGCGTTGCGTGGCCAGTACTGGGTGATTTACGTTGTGAAACACAGAGGAGGTCTGTGTACTGGATTTATATGGTTTTGTGGTCCTGAGAGAGGCATCTCAGAGATCGCGGGGAAGGACTCCCAGATAACCCATGGTAATTAATGGCCTTAGCGAGACCTATATGAGAGTAGCTGTCACGTGTTGCACTGGTATGAATGTTCTGCTTTTTGTCTTACAGGTTCTAGTCCCTGCTGTCCCTTCCCTTTTGCCTTTCCCTCATCTGATCGCCTCTGGGCTCTGTAACCTTTTGGTTGGAGTCCGGGGATATCGGGAGGTGGACCCTTGTTACGTCGCCCGGACCCTGAGGAGCTCTGTAGTCCTAACAGAATAACGCACCCACGATACGTGCTCCTCCCGGTCCGGGGTTGTACTGCATGGCCACCTTGGAGGACGTAGTGCAGGCACTAGCCTTAGTCCAACAGGAACTAGTGGCATCGAGAACCGAGACGGCAGCCTTGAGGGACAGGGTGGATAGGTTGACACGTAACCCCTTTGATGTGTCCACGGCGAGTGGCCCACAGATTCAGGTGACGGTGCCACCGCCCATTCCCTTAGCCAGCCCTGAAAGATATGCGGGGGATCCGCAAAAGATACAAATATTCCTGACCCAGGTCATGTTATACTTCTCTTGCAAGCCTTCGTCTTTTCCCACCAATCATTCGCGGGTGGCTTTTGCCATTTCATATCTGGTGGGGGATGCGGCGTCTTGGGCGGTCCCGTTGGTCAGAAATAATGATGTCATTCTCTCCGACTGGGACGCGTTCGATAGACGAACCACCACGTTCAGTACAGATAGAGAATTGTTATCCTTGAGGCAAGGGAAGAGTGACTTGGTTACCTACCTCACCTCCTTTAACAGGTTGGTGGCAGAGGCAGCGTGGCCCGAAGACAAGAGAATGTCTCTGTTCTATCAGGGATTGAGCGACGATCTCAAAGACATAGTGGCACAGATCGACCCCCAGCCTACCACTTGCGCAGCCATGATGAATCTAGTACTGCGCTTGGATGGGCGCATGGCTGAAAGAGGGGGAGATAGATACAGAGGGGGAGGTTCCACGTATAGGCATCCCCGGAGAGAGCAGGCTCCCTTAGCCACCGATAGCGAACCCATGGAGGTTGGGGCAGTGAGAGCCCCGTTGTCTAAAGCGGAAAGGGAAAGTCGCCGCACCCTGGGCCTTTGTATGTATTGTGGGAAACGCGGACATTTCGTGCACGAATGTCCGGCTAAACCCAAGGTCACCAATGTTCCGTACAAAGGAAAAAGGGCAGCGGTTTCTACAGTGGGCAAAGAAACAAGTAGCCAGGAGCGAGGCCCGTTGGGGACCTCGGGGGACACCGATTGGAGAATACCTTCGTTGACTCCGAACCGATCCACAGATACCGAAGCCCATATAGTGCTGCAAGCCGGATTAGAAGTAGGGCAGCAGGTGCATCAGGTCCTAGTAATGTTAGATTCGGGGGCCACTGGCAACTTTATTGATCAGGGGTTGGTCAGAACATTGTCCATAGGGGTAGTCCCGCGGGGGTCCCTGGAAGAGGTACTGGCCGTGGATGGCGAGTCGTTGAAATCTGGTAGAATCACGCTCCACACAGAAAACCTTAAGATGTCCTTAAGGGACGGGGCTAACCAACATGTAGAAGAAATAGAGTTGAACATCATAGAGGCCCCACAATATGAAGTCATACTCGGGATGCCGTGGTTCTGTAGCCACAACCCAACCGTGGATTGGAAGGAACGAACGGTTCGGTTTCTTTCACCAGGGTGTGCAGAACGATGTCTGCAGGAACATCAAGCGGTGGCCCTCGCCTTGACATATCCCTTTCGTGTAGCTACCGCGGCAGAAAAGGATGTGGAATTACCTGTGGAGTACTCCGGTTTTGCAGATGTTTTCAACAAGACTCAGGCTGAACGCCTTCCCCCACATAGGACATATGATTGTCGGATTGACCTAGTGGAGGGAGCGGTCATCCCCACGTGTAGGGTTTATGCACTGTCAGAGCCGGAAACACGCCATTTGAGAGAGTATTTCGATCACTACTTGGCGCTGGGGTTTATTAGGCCATCCCGCTCCCCGGCCACGTCACCGCTATTTTTCATAGCTAAGGCCAACGGCGAGCTGAGGGCGTGTTGCGACTACAGGATGTTGAATAAGAACACCGTCAGGAATAGGTATCCGCTACCACTTATCAGCGTCCTGTTGGATCAAGTGCGAGAGGCAGTGGTATACACTAGGTTAGACCTCAGAGGGGCCTATCATTTGGTGAGAGTCAGACAGGGGGACGAGTGGAAGACTGCTTTCAAGACCCGTTTTGGGCTGTATGAATATCTGGTGATGCCGTTCGGGCTCTGTAATGCCCCGGCGGCATTCCAGTTTTTCTTGAACGAAGTCATGAGAGAGTATATGGACATCTTTGTAGTCATCTACATTGATGACATTCTGATTTATTCCGCCACAGTAGAAGAACACTCCAGTCACGTAGGGTTGATCTTGGAGAAATTAAGGGCAAACAAATTGTATTGTAAGCTCAGCAAGTGCGAGTTTGGAGTGACGACTGTGGAGTTCTTGGGAGTGATTCTGAGTCCGGAGGGGTTGAACATGTCGGAAAGAAAGGTGAAGGCGATCCGTGAATGGCCCATTCCAGGATCTGTTCGGGACGTTCAGAGTTTTCTGGGATTCGCGAACTATTATCGCCGATTCATACAGGAGTTCTCCCAGATTGCAGTGCCAATTACTCATCTGCTTCGTAAGGGAGTGCCTTTTGTGTGGACAACGGAAGCCACGACCGCTTTCGAGTAACTCAAGACAGCTTTCACCTCGGCTCCCATACTCCGGCACCCTCAGACGGACGTTCCGTTCATAGTAGAAGCCGATGCTTCGGAGGAGGCCATAGGGGCCGTTTTGTCACAACGAGACAAGATCACCGGTCGGCTGCACCCGGTAGCTTTTCTCTCCAAAAAGCTAACAAGGCCGAATTGAACTACACTATCGCCGAGACGGAACTGTTGTCAATAAAAAAGGCCTTTCAAGAATGGCGTCACTACTTGTGGGGGGCACAACATACAGTGACAGTATACTCTGACCACCGAAACCTTCAGTACATGAAGACGGCGCGGCATCTAACACCAAGGCAAATGAGATGGACTCTCTTTTTTGAGGAATACGATTTCCAAATCACCTTCAGGCCTGGCACCGATAATCGGAAAGCCGATGCACTGTCTAGACAGTCCATGGGGGAAGACCATCTAAGCCCCGCACCAGTGGCTATCATTAATCCAACCAAGGTTATCTGTGTATTAAGGGCAGACCAATTCATGGAAGAGGTACGGATCAGCCGTTCCGTGGAGGAATGGAAGAAGTGGGCTCAGGAGGATAAGGTGCGAATCCTGAAGAGGGGACTCCCTTTTCATCGAAACAGGCTGTTCCTACCTTCAACCAAATTGCAGCGCCAGGCGTTTCAATGGTGTCACGTCTCGCCCTTGGCAGGTCATCCGGGGATCCGGAAAACATTGGAAGCCATGACCAGGCATTTTTGGTGGGAAAGCCATGTCTCGAGACGTCCACCTGTGGGTGACTCAATGCGAAGTGTGCGCCAGAACCAAAGGAGAACGAAGCAGAAAGAAGGGGAAACTGCTCCCTCTACCCACTCCCCAACAACCGTGGAGGAACATCAGTCTAGATTTCATAACCGGTCTCCCTATGGATCAGGGGTGCTCGGCTATCCTGGTCGTAGTGGACAGTTTGACCAAGATGGGTCACTTTGTCCCTTGCAGAAACCTCCCTCCGGCAGGACAGACAGCCCAACTGTTGTTGACTCATGTGGTGAGATTCCACGGCCTGCCGGCCGTGATCGTTTCGGACAGGGGCCCTCAATTTATAGCCAGTTTCTGGAAGACATGGTGTAAAGCGCTACACGTCGAGTCCGCCACTTCTACCAGCTTTTATCCTCAGACCGACGAACAGACGGAGCGCCTAAACCAGACATTAAAACAGTTTCTTAGGTCTTACGTGTCAGAAGCACAAGGCTCCTGGGTTTCCATGCTTTGGTTGGCGGAGCTATCCTACAACAACGCCCTTCACAGTTCTATAGGAGTATCCCCGTTTATGGCAAATTTTGGGTACAATGCCAAGACGCTCCCGGTGGAGATCCCAGCAGAGGTGACCTATCAACCATCCGTTCAGGCGCACGTACACGCTCTACAAAAGCTTCATCAGAAGACGCAGCAGGCGCTTCAGGCAGCCAAACAATCCTATAAGAGATGGGAAGACCGGAAAAGGATCGATGGACCTCAGTATGCTGTGGGGGATAGGGTCTGGCTGTCCACCAGAAACATCAGATTCAAGCTACGCAGCGTCTTCCATCCCAGATACATCGGTCCTTATACAGTAGTGCGGCAGGTCAATCCAGTGGCGTATCGACTCCGTCTGCCAGGCTCTCTCAGAATCCACCCGGTTTTTCATTGTAGTCTGTTGAAGACGGCGGTAAAGGCCAGAAGGAGAGCCCCGCCACCGGTTTGGGGAGAACACGGATTGGAATACGAGGTCCGGAGCATCCTAGACGCGAAATACCGCAGGGGCAAGTTGTGGTTCTTGGTCTCTTGGAAGGGGTACACGGCGGAGGATGATTCCTGGGATCCCGCGGAGGCTGTGCACGCGCCGACTGCAGTGAAAAGGTTCTATGAAAGGCATCCGGGGAAACCAGGAGCAAGGAGGCGCTTGGGGAGAGGACCTTCTGTCAGGAATCGTAGTCAGAAGCGCCTACCCAGCGCGTAATGACTACAACTCCCAGCAGCCCCGGGGCCCGGAAGTAGACGCCCATATAACGGCGTCCAACCTGGCCAGCGATGTGCGTTATTCCATCGGAGGAGGAAGGTCGGAGAACGCAGCGGCAGATCTACGCTGTGTGTTACGAAGGGGAGAAAGAGTCCAGAGAAGCCATCAGACGGAGGTCCGCGGTGGGCGTGTTCCCCGCTGCTTGCGGCGAAGACTATCGGCATGGAGCAGGTAGGAACCGTCCCTGGCTCCCTCCCAGTTACCCACGCTCCTTGACGAGTGCTCGGACGAGCACGAAGGTCTGAGAGCAGCGGAGGCGCTGTACTTCCCCGAGGCACCCGAGGAGGTGCAACATTCCTGTTTTTGAAGCTCGATTGAGCTACCAAACCCCTGAGACACCAAACACATACCCCGAGGCTCCCCACAGGCTACCTAGCGGGGACGAATTGCATAGGATTTCCTGCTCGGCTGAGCAGAGGGAACTCAGGTGTAGTAGCACCTAACTTGGTATTCAGGGGGCGCACTGTGAAAGCGAGCCCCGACAAGGATAGACTCCTGGTGAGAGCAACCAGGGGGTACCCGTTGTATAAAGAACCTACAGATGCAAGACTCTTAGCGTGTTGATCCTCACGTTGTGAAGGAGCGCTACGATTTCGAGAACGCTGGCGGCGGTAATACACCGTGGAAGCCATCCAGTGGTTCTTGCAGACATATAGCGAAATGAGTTTGGAGTTGGACTCCCTAGTCTGAAGGAAGACTGGAGTTATAGGCCATAGCGTTGCGTGGCCAGTACTGGGTGATTTACGTTGTGAAACACAGAGGAGGTCTGTGTACTGGATTTATATGGTTTTGTGGTCCTGAGAGAGGCATCTCAGAGATCGCGGGGAAGGACTCCCAGATAACCCATGGTAATTAATGGCATTAGCGAGACCTATATGAGAGTAGCTGTCACGTGTTGCACTGGTATGAATGTTCTGCTTTTTGTCTTACAGGTTCTAGTCCCTGCTGTCCCTTCCCTTTTCCCTTTCCCTCACCTGATCGCCTCTGGGCTCTGTAAACTTTTGGTTGGAGTCCGGGGATATCGGGAGGTGGACCCTTGTTACGTCGCCCGGACCCTGAGGAGCTCTGTAGTCCTAACAGTTCAAGGATTATGTGAAACAGCATGGAATGAGACATTACAGTACAGCTTTGTCTCATCCAGGAGAATGGCTTAGCTGAATATTTGGATCGGATACTGGGTGAGTGTGTGCAGTTGGCTGTTCGGGTGGGATTGGATTGGAGGATGGAAAACAAGAATATGCTTTGGAGTTACAGAATTACTCCACAGTGACGGAGAAGACACCTTTTGTTTTGCTTAACGGTAGAAAGCCGAGTGATGAAATATCACCTGTTCGGATGTTCAGGAGTTCAGAGAGTGAATGTTTTGATTGTGTGCAAAAGAGTGAAGGAGAAACAGGAGAAGTATGGAAGAGTGAAGACTGAGTTGAAGGAGAAAAATATTGATTTCAAAATTGGAGACTTTGTTCGGGTTTATGAGGGAATGACTGATAAGAATGGTGCGTTTAAGTTATTACCCCAGAAAGTATTAAAAATGTGTTTGAACACTCTGTTATATTTCTCATGTTCCATCTTTTGCCATCCTCTTATGTTACAACGTGTAATGATGCTGAACATAAAAGCATCATTACAAATTCCGATCAGAAACTTGATCCAAGGCATAATGCTCGCATTAGGAGCAGGTGTTACATTACATTGGCCAATAAGTTGGAAGGCTTTATGGTAATGTGACTTTCCTATTTATTCCTTGGGCAAGAGTGACAATGAAATGCGTAAACTCATGTTTAGCTCTGGAATTATTTGATGCTTTTGTCATTGTTGAATCAACTGGTCATTTTGTAATCTCTTAGTGAGTGGTTAGTAGTTTAAATATAGTTCCCTATTATGAGCTGCATGTTTTTTAATTTTTGTTTTTTGTTTGTTATTAAGGAAGGGGAATGTGTTGAACTGTACTACGCATGACCAGAATTCTCTTTTAGAATATGGGACATGAGCAGAAGGAGAGGTTTGAATTGAGTGAGTTGAGGAATGAGCATTGCCCAGGATGGAAGTGTATTGGAGTTAATAAAGAAATCTCCTCACGAGCCGTGCCCTGTTTCCTCTACGGGTACACTGAATGGACCTCTCAGTTCCCAAGAAGATACTGAGGACAACCTGTCACTATTTGGGCCCCGCCTCCCTCTGTAGGCCCTGGCTCACATCAGAGGCTGACTTGCATATCCTAAGGAATCTACTTCTGCTTGCCAATCCCTCCATCAGTGCAGAAAGTCAAAGAACAGATTCAAAGGTCACAACTGCAGTAGCTGCTGTTCAATAAATACATGGATCTCCCGGGCATGGAAATTTATTACGACCATTACCAGGTGACTGTAATGTTTAGTGTCTTTATGTGATTACTTCAGCATCACATGTCTGACTTGCCATGCCAAAAAAGTACTTTGCATTCCATACTCAAGAAAAATAATTAGCACATCAAGTCATCAAAATGACAAACTTTGTCTTCTGACTCTTTTAGCTTTCATATGTTCACCTTGTTATGGGAATATGAGAAGACACAGAAGAAGATCTGAAAAGTAAAGGAAAGTTGATCATTGGAAGTGGCACTTCCTGGATGGCTGAGGCGGTGCCCACACCAGAAAGAACCTACCTCTCCCGTCAGGGGCAGGGCAGGTGATTACACTCACTGTATAACTTGTGCTCACCCTTGGGTAGCTTGGCACTGAGCAGTCAGGCTTTTCACAGAGGCAATGTGTAAAGCATTGGCACAGCACTGCCACACAATAAATACACTGAGCGTCACAAAGGAGACATCACATGCAGTGTATGTAAATAAAGATTGTATTCAACACACAGATCAATTAACGCAAAATAAACATCATGCATCTTTGGGCATAAATCACTCTTGGAAATATTACTAGCAGTACTAGGCCCAACAGTGTTAAGATGGCATCAGTAATATGCACACTTGGGAAGAGTCATATTTAACGCCAGCACCCTTATGCAGTGCGATATGTTGTCAGAACTGGGCCCACCCTGGCAAATAACACAATTCAAATCCACACATTTCTAGGGGGCACCCCAGGTCACAACGATATCAGGAATGTGTACACACAAGAATTTATAACACTTTTCAGCAGCTCTGGTAGCCAAGGCTGCACAGATCAAACCAATGTCAAAACAAATAAAACAACACCACTGTGCAGTGTAACTATTAGCAGGCTGTTCTAATACAGCACACTCTCCCGCACTCATATAGCACTATAACGTGGTACAAAGGATATCGACAAGTCCGTATGAATCACACTCGTGTACACACACAGTCTGCACCGTAACGTGGTGTAAATGATATCCAGCAGGTCAGTTGATAATATAAATGAGGATCCCATGGCACAATCCCTCCCTCACCCCTCAGTTACCCCCTCCACTACTTTGCCTGCAGGTTAGAGTCAAAGAACCCCTTACTAGAAGGCTAAAGACACTATCAGGGTAACCAGGCAACATTCGACAAATGGGGAGGGGGGGGGGTGAGGGGGGTGTCTACCACTCAGGAAATTCATCCACTTTATGCAGAGCTGCAACAAGCTAGAGGCTGTCCCAGTTCAATCAAAAAATCCCCCAATTCACTTCTGGCACTAGCCCAGTTCTACGAAACATGGGGGGTCACACATTCTCTCGACCCACCGCTTATCGCTCTCTGAAGTGTTGATTCCCTTATCCTCACTATACAGGCCAGATCCAGGCAATACTACCTGGCAACACAAATTCGTCAGGCCGGTGTAGGAGAGGTCAGTAGATTTGACGTTCTGAGGGCAAGATGGAACACTCAGTGAATGGGGGGTGCAGCTGTCCCCGCACCCCACGGGAAGTGATACATAACGTCTGGCGCATGTTGATCCGAATCGCACCATACAATCCAGTCACAATGAACCACAAGTTGGGTTCACTGTACCTCCCTGGAAATGAGGCACAATGTCTGGTGCACGATGATCCAAGTCACACCAGACAATCCAGATCCAATCAACCCACAGTCTGGTTCTCCGTACTTCCCTGGAATGAGGCACAACGTCTGATGTGCGATGATCCGAGTCACACCAGACAATCCGGTTACAATCAACCCACAGTCTGGTTCGCCCTACTCCCTGGAATGAGCCACAACGTCTGGTGCGTGATGATCCAAGTTGCAACAGACAATCCGGTTCCAATCAACCCACAGTCTGGTTTTATGTACTTCCCTGGAATGAAGCACAACGTCTGATGTGCGATGATCCGAGTCACGCAAGACAATACGGTTCCAATCAACCCACAGTTGGGTTTGCCATACTTCCCTGGAATTAGGCACAACATCTGGTGCACGACAATACAAGTCGAACCAGACAATCCGGTTACAACCAACCCACAGTCTAGGTTTGCCATACCTCCTTGGAATGAAGCACATTGCTGATGCACGATGATCCGAGTTGCACCAGAAAATCCAGTTCCAATCAACCTATGCACAGGTTCGCTGTACCACCCTAGAATGAGATATAATGTCTGGTGCGCAATGATACGAGTCGCACCAGACAATAAGGTTCCACACACATAGTCGCTAGTTCAGTAGTACCGTACAAGGTAGAATGCATCACTGCTACGGATGAGACCTCCCTCGGATGGTAACAACCTGAAAATTGGAAACACTTCATACAATGAGTATGCAGTCGGCATCTTGCACAAGAGAGATGCAGCATAGACGGCGAAGAGGACCTTGCTGGGTCCCACAACTGGTAAATCTGCTCAACACAATGAGTCACTTGTGTGTGCTGAGGCACCACGATGCATGGGCCACACTCCTCAGATGCACAGTTTGGGAGTTCCCCACAAGGCTATCTGGCCTCCAGGCACAATACTTATTTCCACACTCACCCCGCGCTGCAGTCAGGATACGGCAAGTGAAGTAGGCACTCGTGAGGGCACCACTCTCCAGGTGAAACACGTAGACGGTGTAAGCCCCTCATGGAAGGTCTTTGCTGTCCCTTAGACCTCCTCTAAGAACAGGGGGAAAGACAACAAGCCCTTGTAGAACACAGCAGCAGGTAGTCTGCCCAGGCTAGCCACTATTCAGGCAGGGTCCATGGTCCCTCCGAATGGCAGTCTCCTCCTTGTGCACAACAGATTCCTCTGGCAGTGTGCACCACGCTGACCAGGATGTCTGGTCCTATATCCCCACAAGTGTATCTCTGCCCTGCTAAAGTATGGCACCAGTAGTTATACTGTAGTGTGCCTTTGAATTCAGGGGTAGTTCAGAGGGTTCCCCTTTCAACCACAGATGTCTCCCCAAAATTGCAGTCCTGTCTGCCATGCGGCCTTGGAATGCAGATCTTTATCTTTAATGGGGCCATGATCTGGCTTTCCAGAGGCCAAGTGTCAAAACCTCTCCCCCCCAATCTATCCAGCTAAGGGGCATATTATCAAGAAACTGCGTTAAAATTATCGCCGCTTTAGCGGCAGAAAACTGCCGCTAAAGCGGCTATAATGGGCTTGATAATTTGCCCTTGAGAATGTCGATTCTCATAGATTAATTGCATAGAGAATCGCAATTTTATTAAGGACAAGGAGGCTATCATTATGCATTATAACTTTTATTCGCCACCTCTGCAGCACTTTAAAGAACTTAGAACAGAAAATAACGTCAAATACTAAAATAGAACACTCAAGCCCCATAAGATCCTGACGACCGCCATCTTCTTCCTCTTTTGTTTCTTCTTCTGTAAATCATTAGTAAACTCTTCTTCTTCTATAAAACTAAAATTTAAAAACTCCAATCCAAATATAAAATCCACAAATAAGCTCAGTTATCTGCAAAGAAATAATATGAACAATTTAAAATCTTAAACTATACACTAAACTGAAATCAAGCATTAAAACACGTCAAAACCCAATCAAAATTAACCTCCAAACCCTCAACTTAGGGAGGGAGGGAGGGAGGGATAATGATAGCCTCCTTGTCTTTAATAAAATCGCGATTCTCTATGCAATCAATCTATGAGAATCGACATTTTATGGCAAGACAGGAGGCTATCATTATGCATGTTCAAAGCTTATTCAAAACTTTTTTTGCAACATGCTCAATAGGTTTAAAATAAAATCTCCTAAAAACTTCTGCGTTAGACCAATCAGCAGCCTTCAAAATGTCATTCAAATTTCCACCGCTCACAAAAACCTTACTTGCCATTGCACCCCTAACAGAATGCGCTGAAAAACAACTCAAATTGACACCAGCCTCCTTCATGACTGCTCTAACCCACCTGGCTATAGTAGCCATAGAAACTGCTTTAAAAGGCCTCACATAAGATATCAACAACTGATCTACCCCATCTGTTCTAAATTCTGCAACCCTACTCTCATACTCCTTAAGGCATCTGACAATACAAATCTTCGGAAACTCATCCAACATAGGGTAAAATACAGAACCAGACATAGTCTTAGTTCTCCTCCAAATTTCAAACAAGACTCCCTGAGGTTGATAAAACCTACAACTCACATCCAAAGCCTTAACATCCAAAACTCTTTTAATAGAAACCAAACACAACAAACATGCTAATTTCCATGAAAATTCTCTCAATCCCAAATTTCTATTTCCTGGCCAAGCTTCAAACAATTTAAAAATCAAATTCACATCCCAAACTGAACCATATTTAGATTTCGGCGGTCTCCTTAACCTAATCCCTTTCATAATCCTGCAAACCACAGGACTCCTACCAATCGAAGAACCCTGTATCAAAACATGTCCAGCTGCAACCGCCGAACGATAACAATTGATAGTCCTGTAAGATAGACCCTTCTCAAATAATTCTGCAAAAAAATTTGCAACCTCCATCTCATCAGCCTCCAAGGGATCTAAATCCCTTTCCAAGCACCAACGTGACCAAACCGACCACGCTTCCTTATATCTCTTCCTTGTGCCTGGTGCCCAAGATTCTCTGAGCAAATTTGAAGCTGTTCCCGAAAGATCTGAGAATCCTTCAGATCCCCTGATATCTTCCAAACTAGAAGGTTGAGCGAACCCTCTTGTACCAAAGGATGATCTTCTCCACCTTGACCTATTAACATCCCACTGTATGCTTGAATCAAAAAAGGTTCTTCCACTGCCATCTCCAGAACTGTAGGAAACCAAACCTGAGTTGTCCAAAAAGGAGTCACTAAAACAATCTGAACAACCTGTCTCCTTACTTCCAACAAAACCCTTTGAATCATTGAAAAAGGAGGAAATGCATAACTCCTTTTCCCCTTCCAACACTGTTTGAAGGCATCCACAGCTATCGCCCCCAGATCCGGCCTCCAACTGAAATACTCCACCAACTGAAAAGTTAGACTTGAGGCAAACAGATCTAACTCCAGAGGGCAAAAAAGATTCAGAGTTTTCTAAAACATCTTCCTGTCCAACATCCAGTCGCTGAAGTCTATCAGATTCCTCGAATACCAATCCTCCACTAAATTTTCCTGACCTGGAAGATACTGTGCCTCTAGGTTTATTTTGTGTTCCAAACAAAAATCCCAAATTTCTTGTGCAATCTCCGTCTACTTTCTTGATCTGCTCCCACCTAGCTTGTTTATATAAGTTACTGCAGTAATATTGTCCATCTTCAAAAGTACAGAATTGCCAAGGAACAAAGACTTGAAACTTTGCAAAGCAAAATGCCCTGCCTTCAATTCTAAATAATTTATATGTTCCCTCTTCTCCATTGAATTCCATACACCACCTGTTACATGATTCATGCAGGAAGCTCCCCAGCCAAGATTGCTTGCATCTGTTTACAAAACAAAATCTGGCCTCATACCAAAGATCGCTTGACCATTCCATGCAGTCAAATTCTCTAGCCACCAATTCAACTTTATCCTCGCACCCTCTGTCATTTTTATACGATCTCCGTACCATAAACCAACAGCCTGACCTGATGTCTTCAGGCGTTGCAAAGCCCTGTAATGTAAAGGGCCTGGAAACACAGCCTGAATTGACGAAGATAAAAGACCAATGACCCTTGCAATATCTCTCAAACTCACCATTTCTTTCCTCAATAAATTCTTCACCTCTTTGTGAATTTTCTTTATCTTCTTCTCTGGTAACAATAAAAAACATCTTACTGTATCCACAACAAATTCCAGAAATTCTAATGACTGTGAAGGATTCAACACTGATTTCTCCACATTTATTATGAAACCCAGGGATTGCAAGAGATCCATCACCATTTTCAATTGACTTCTCAATTCCCTCACATCCTGATTCATAATCAAAAGATCGTCCAAATAGATAATCAACCGAACTCCTCTTTCTCTCAAAAAACCAATCACTGCTCTCATCACTTTCGTGAAACACCAAGGTGCGGATGAGAGACCGAAAGGTAAACATACAAATTGGTAAATATGACCTTTCCACCTGAATTGGAGGTACTTCTCACTCTTGATGTCCATTGGAATTGTAAAATACGCATCCTTGAGATCTAGTTTCACCATCCAATCCATATCCTGTAATAATTCCCTTAAAAGATGGATTCCCTCCATCTTGAAATGCCTGTAAACCACGTAAGAATTAAAATCCCTCAAATTGATTACTGGACTCCAACCTTTTTCCTTTTTTTCCACAAGAAATAAAGTACTCACAAAACCTTTTTTGTCTTCCCCAATTTCGACAATTGCTCCTTTGTTTAACATGCTTTCTATTTCTTCCAAAACTATTTTCTCCTGATTCTCGTTGAAAAACAATTCTCTTGGCTCTTTTGACTGAAAAGGAATCTCTGTAAACTCTATCTCGAAACCTGACACTGTTCTCAATACCCAAGGGTCTTTTGTTATCTCCTTCCATTTTCCTACATAATTTTTCAATCTTCCTCCCACTTTTTCCTGGATAAAACCAGAACAAATCTTTGTATTCAAACTTACCTGCTCCTTGACTCGAGGACTGACCTCTTCCTCTAGGACCTCTTGTACGAACCCCTCTTCCTCTTTGAGGGTAAAAATGTTACTGATTTTGCGAACCTCTTGCAAATCCTCTTGAATAATTGTATTAGGACCTATATTAACTCCGGCCGAAAGGTTGCCCTCTCCTTCCGGCCCTGCCATAAAAACTTCCAGAAGCACCACCATTAAATACTTTTCTCATATTTGTCTGGACCCTGTCTAGAGAAGTGAAAGTATTTACATATTTTCCCAATTCCTTCACAGCACCATCACCAAAAAGTAATCTATTCGGTTTTTCGCAAGTATCTTTTTTTGCCAAATCACCCAATTTAGGATTAACTCTGAACAAAACAGCCTTCTTCCTCTCTTCAATCAGACCCGCATTTGCGTTTCCAAGGAAACAAATCGCCCTTTGGCACCATCCTCTTAATAAAACTATATCCAAATCTGTTCCTTTCAGATATGCTTCCTCTACCAAATCAAACATCCTAGCGAGAGGCCCTAAAGTATCCAACAGTTTATCCTCGCACTATTTCAATGCCTTTTCAAGGCCATTTCTAGGGTCTCTCCCCATTTTGAACATATAAGTAATAATTTCCGGGTCTAAATTCGGAGTTAACAAATCTTTACCGCCAAACACTGGCGAGAACATTCTGTTCTCATAATATTCCTTTCACTCCTTTTTAATGGTCTTCTTAACCAATATTGTATATAATCCGCAATGTGGCTCATCGGCCACCTTTCAGACCCTCTTGGATGTCTCACATCCTTTGGATCAAATAACTTTTTCCCAAATGGGTCAATCACCTTATTTTCACTTCTTTTATTTGAAGATTCACTCCCATCTTCATCATCCAAATCATTTTTGTAATTTAAATCTAAAACATATTCATCTATGTCACTCGAATTTTCATTTAAATCCTTCCCATCTCTCATGTTGCTTAGAACATTCTTTCTTTTTGAGCCGCTTTGGACTCCACTTCCACCTGCACCGTCTTCAAGATGCCTTCTCTTCTCTTTACACTCACCAATTTCTTTACCATTTCCTTGCTCATTTTCCTCCAATGAAAAATATTCTTCCTCATCAAACAAATGAGCTCTCTTCACTCCAGACAAAGCTGCACCCACTGCATCCTTCTCCATCTTTCTGATCTCATCATTTAATACACTATTTGTATCTCCTCCACTCTCTATTTCTGACATCCTTTTTTATTTTAAAATACTCAGTTTTCCCTTTTCAACACTTCCACACGAACAACTGACTAATTAATAAACCTTTCCGTTTAACCTTTCTCTTGCTCGTCGCTTAGCAATGCTCCAAACACGTTACGATCCAAAATTGAAAAACAACCCCCATAGACTTTAAAAAATAACCCAACGCCTAAAATGAAACTAAACGCTTCCACGTTAACAAGTAAAACCAAAAAATTACTCC
Organism: Triturus cristatus; assembly: GCF_964204655.1. NCBI lineage: Eukaryota > Metazoa > Chordata > Amphibia > Caudata > Salamandridae > Triturus > Triturus cristatus. Next base: position 1,804,020,106 of record NC_140589.1, on the reverse strand, counting down.
AACTCTTTTAACCCAAAAACATCTCTCCACAAAAATAATCTTTGTTCACTTTTTTGCTTATAAAGCGGCCCCTCTCATTTTCTTTTATATTTAAAAATATTTCCTCAAAACGCATGCGCTAAGACTTCAGCGCACGTAATTAAGCTTTTCCTGCGCACTATGTTCCTGACAGCAATCCCCTTCCGCTACCGTGCGCACAACCTTCGAATCTTCTACACGAAATGGCCGACCATCTCGCGCTCGCAACAGTAGGACCTGTTTATTTTCAAACAAATCATTTCTTTCCTTTATTTTAAAATGAAAAATACTCCTAATTTTCTTTCAGCGACAAATAAACTTAAACAAAGCTTTACTCATCACATTACAAAATAACCCGATTTAAAGTATAAATGAATAAAAATTCATTTTAACCGAAAATATTTTCCCACGCATTATACTTAGATACAGTCCATAAATTGGACTTTCCATACTCCTCAAACTTATCTAAAAATGATATCATTATCTTTTAACATACATTCTACACCTTAAAATTCAATACTTATCTGCTCCAGAAGCAGCAAACAAAAGAGGAAGAAGATGGCGGTCGTCAGGATCTTATGGGACTTGAGTGTTCTATTTTAGTATTTGAGGTTATGTTCTGTTCTAAGTTCTTTAAAGTGCTGCAGAGGTGGCGAATACAAGTTATAATGCATAATGATAGCCTCCTTTCTTGCCATAAAATTCCCATAGAAGCCCATGTTCTGGTGTCAACATGGGCCTCTATGGGAATTCTCTGCGGCATATTATCAAGCACATTATTGCCGCTTTAGCTGCAGTTTTCTGCCGCTAAAGCGGCGATAATTTTAACGTCGTGCTTGATAATATGCCCCTTAGTCCTCAAATGGCAGAGGTCTGTTGTTCCTGTTGCATGGCCAATGTTTATGGCTGTCTCTGGGGAAGCACAGATCAATTCCCCCAGCCTCCAGTGTGGACTGGAGTCAAACTAAAAGGCACACAAAAGAGTTTAGCGCATAGAAATTTCCACTTTTTAGAAGTGGCATTTCTAAGCTAATAATGACAAATCCACTTTTACCACAAGGGAGAATTCATCATTGTGAATCCAGTGATAGTAAACAACATGAGGCTGCTCAACTATAAGCCACCGCTGGAGCTTTAAGTAAATTTAGCAAATTGCCAAATGTTAACCTATGAGACGAACAAACCTCATAGGTGGTGAAAAAACACATGGGTATTCTTCACAACTTGAGTAGGGGACACACATGTGTACCTGCCCTACCTTCCACCTAACATTGGATTCACCCCTCAGGGCTTACCCTAGGGGTGTCCTAGTGGTAGTGAAAGGTACCCTCATGATTGACCAGTGGTTTAGAATGGCCAACCAGGGCATAAGTGCAAGTGAGCACACACAGGCTTGCAATGGCAGGCTTGAGACATGTTTGAAAGGGTATTCTTGTGAGTGACACAATTAGTGCTGCGACCCACTAATAACCAGTGCAGTACCTGCTCTGGGTATGTGGTATTCCTGTTTATAGGGTACTCACAGGTGCAGCACCTCAACCAATCAGTTATGAACCACTTCCTAGCATGTGTAGGAAGGGTGTGTGCGCTTTCACACTGCGATACAGTGGGAAAGTGCCCAGAGTCCTAGGCCATGAAAAGAGAATCAGCCAGAACCACCATGGGGCTACTCTCAGCGGTAAGCTAAAACTGTTGTTAAGAAGTCATTCAGCAATTTTTCCGTGTTGAACCATGGGAAGAATAGACCTCCTAGGTAAGGAAAATCCACATGAGGATTATTCACTACCTGGGCAGGGAACAGACATGTGTACCTGCCCGGCTTTCCCCCACCACCTGCCCCACCCCTCGGGGCTTACCCTAGGAGTGTCCTAATGGTCGGGAACTGCCCACTCAGCATTGGCTAACAGTTTAGAAATGGCAACCTGAGCATAAGTGCAACTGTGTACATCTCAGGCCTACAATGGCAGGATGGATACATGTTTAATCTGGTGAGTGGTGCAATCAGTGCTGCGGTATGTGGTGTATCTTTGTATAGGGGTGCTCACAGGTACCACACCTAAACCAATCAGATATGCACAACCTCATAGAATGTGTAGGAAGGGTGCACATGCTTTCACACTGCTTTACACTGGGAAGATGCCCAGAGTACTAAGTCCATGAAAAGAGAATCAGCAAAAAACCCAGAGGAAAAATAAAACATTTTACGGAAATCCCCTTAGAATGGCCATGTCCAACATTGACATCCTTCATCCTAGATGAACAAATTACTTGCCTTTGGTAGTGCTTTTTCTGGTGCATACTCTATCTAACCACAGATTTCCCACTATGTGAATACCCACCTGGGACCAGACTAATTCCCCAACAATGTTCTTCAGCAATTCCCTCACAGATCGGTAGGTGGTGTTGTGCTTCAGATCTGTCCCACCCTCAATGTGATGTTGGGACCTCTACATTGCTGCCACCGCCACTCTCTAACATCAGTTTCTTTCTGATAACTGTCTGTGCTGTCAGACGCAGACCTTCAGTAATTTTATTGTGCCAGATTGCAGACCTCTAAGATGGAATCTTATTAGCAAAGTCTAGAAAAGTCAATTTCACAGAATGGAGAGGTGGGTGAGTCGGGGAGGAATCAGCAGTTATCCACTAGTATGAACATTAATGAGGGTAAGTAACTTGTTCTGCTGATGGGTACTTCTGGCAGCAGATTCCTTACCTTGTCAATAGATACCAAATCAGTACCTCCACAGGTGGTTCTGTGGAGTGGCTCAGGCTAGGAAATCCTGCAGGACAGATTGGGTAAAATCCCTTCCCACCGGACATGGCTACCAAGGCAGTAATGCTTTATGAATGAGTGGACTTACGCCTAGATATCAGTCTGGCAGACTGGCCCACCATGCACCAGCACAGTAGTAGTAGGTTTTTCTCTGGTGGGATAAATGCTTAGGCCTTCTGTAGGCTGTTTCTCCCAGCCAGTCAGTAGCAGATTGTGATACACAGGACAATCCATATAGAGATGGTTCTCTTCTACACAGCTTTTCTCTTGTCCCCAGAGAACACCACAAACAGCTTATCATCCACCTGATGGTCCTTGGTATGATCGATGTAAAAGCTCAGAGCTCTCTTTGGATCTAAGTGATGAAGTCTCTCTTCCTCTTTAGATGGATGAGATGGGATGAAGAAAGCTGGCAGGGTATTAGACTGTCCTATGTGGAATAGTGTGACAACTTTTGGGAGAAATGCCACTTTAGTCATGAACACTAGCTTCTCTGGGTTGAAGATGATAGATGGTTGCTTGACAGATAGTGCTTGTAGTTCATTGAAGAAATGCTCTAAGGTTACTGGTATACGGAATGCTGTCATTAAGGTGAGCAATTATACATGGCAGCTGTACACTGGCTATATGGAGTGCACATGAGAAAGGTGAGAAGCAGATCAAGGTATTACAAATGGTGTTGGTGAGAATATATGAGTCTGCCCTTTTAGAAACAGCTTCCCAACATGTGATTTGAATAAAGATGGCTGATTGGTTAAAAGGAAAAAGGCTTTAAGAGCTGATAAATAATCTTTAACTCTCACCACAGCAAGACCTTGCAGGACTAAGGATAAAAGAGTAATATGTCAGTCAACTGTGCCTATAAAGGTTGATATTTCAGGAAGAAACCAGACAACAAACTTCTTCCAGTGTCCAGCATAGATTGTTATAGTCGAGCGATGCTTGGATGCCAAGATAACACTCACTACTTCAGAAGGGAGATCAAAATCTTTCACTGGTCACTGCTCTATATCCAAGCAAGGAGGTGTAGGTTATGGTCTGCCCTGCTGCTGCAACAGGAGGTCCCCCACAGAGGGGCAGCTGGATCATAGGGCAGATGCTCATGGCCCAAAGTTCTGGGTACCGCATTTGCTGCCCAGTCTAGAACCATTAGGATGAGTTTCGACCGGTCATTCCTGATCTTTAGAACTTTGGAGGAGAGGTAGAGGCATGAAGGGGTACAAGAGACCCAAAGCTCCAATCCAAGCAAAAGGAGTCTCCAAGTGAGAACCACCTTGGAAACTCTCACTCGCAAACTTTTGGACATTGTGTGCTCTCGTGGTGTGAAAATGATAAGGTCAGGGTTGTCCTCATTGTTGGAAGATTGAGCTGCCATTTTTGGTCCGCTAGGCAACATCAGCTGAGTTTGTCTGCCCAGGCATGCTATATTTAGCCATTTCCAGAGGCACATTGCCTCCAGGCACACGACCAGCACCACCAATCCGCCCTGTTTGTTGCAGTACGACATGGCAATATTGTTGTCCGTGAGAACCTGCACCCATTTCCCCTAGATGGACACTTTCAATGCCAAGTGAATCACCCACCACTCCAACAAGTTGATGTGCCTCCCGCTGGAGACCAGAGGCCTCTGATCTTCACCTCTTCCAGATGACCTCCTAGATCCAGCAACGATGAATCAATGTAATCCGACTGGTTTCCTTGACTGGTTCCCTTTGTGCTGGGCCAACTGAGACTTTAGATCCTACTACAGAGTCCACATGTGCCACCTGAGTTGGTCCACAAACAGGATGCAGGCTCAGAGCCACTTTCACTGAGACCCGTGCCGAGGGTTGGAACATCAGGATCATGAACATCAGGATCATAGCCCAAATGTCCTGGACTCATTGAGACTAAAGGAAGGTTTGGAAATGCACTGTATTCAGAATAGCTCCAATGGAGGAGAGCCTGCAAGTTGATGGAAAATCCCAGCAATGTCAACAGATTGGCTGACATCTAGAAATGGTCCTCAACTGTTTTGCTGTAGGTTAGTTCTGAGGTCATCTGGGATCACCAGAAAGAATTCGACAACCATGTCCCACAACACATGCAAATAGAGTCCCAGGAGGCAGCTGGATTTCACAGAGAGTAAGATAAGGCTAGCAGAGGAGAACATAAGTTTGTCAAACGTCTTCATCCGTTTTACCTTTATTTGATGGGGTGGCAAAAACATGTTGAGGTTGAGTCTTCTGGTAGAGGCCTAGACCACCATACTCTCCGTTGAGGGGTGTTGCATGAGAAACGCTAGATATCGAGGGGCACGCCAGTGTTGCCTGGCCATCTGCCTATTAAATGGTGGGCAAGATCCTGTCTTCACCAAGGTGCCCAGCTGTGTGTCACAGAAGGGCTCATTAAAAGGCAAGACAGGTTCCTGCAAGGTCTGCCTGGGATGCAGGACTCTGTTAGTACAATTGTCTTGCCCCAGTGGTAGGCAGCTGTAGGTCAAGGACCTCTGCTGCTCCCTGAATGGCCATGGTGAAAGAGGCAGACTCTTCCGTTGATGTCCAGGAGTGAGTAAATGGAGGTCAGTTCAAGGGAGGTATCCAGGCCACTGGCATCTTGAAGGTTCAGAAATAGATTCTCATCATCATAAATCTGTGAATAATCATCATCAATGGAGTAAGGCAGTCTGTAGTATAAAGAAAGCGTCTCAGAATTGGAATAATCTAAGGGGTAAGGAGGTTGAAAACTTTGGTGGGGGTTACGGCGGATTCGCTTCAGTGTCAGAAAAGACTGTTAGCTCCCCCTCCAGCGCTGGCCATGACAGTTGTGGTGGTGTAAGGGGTATCGGGTTTTGTGCCGGACCCAGAATCGGAGCTGACCATGGAATGGAGTTGAGGTGCACAGTTGGCATTCAATTCAAGCAGGGTTTGTAAAGCGCGGCTAGTCACCCGCGAGGGTATCCAGAATCTGCCTGGTGGTGGACCAACTGGAGATATCCTTGGATCCTTAGGGCCCGAAGGCACTTCAGAGGGATCCTGTAGGGTACCGATCAACCGCAGGATAGCTTTGCTGCAGAGTCACTGGTAGATCCAGGAACTAAGGGCTGGGATCAGTTCTGAGGTGTGATGCTCAGTCTGGAGTTTGGGGGTGCCATGGCGATCACATGACTCTTCATGGCGTGAGTGACAGGATGAAGGGGAGCCATGATTCAACTTCTATATTTCTTCTTTTTAGAGTTACCTGATTATTTTGATCTGTAGCAAAAGCGCTTGCTCATAAGGCTTAGGAAATGAGAAACCCTCCTTGACTTTGGGTGAGACTCAGCCTTTCATGCCTTTCAGTGATGTTTTGCAACGTAGATTTTGGCCTCACGGTCCCAGATGGCCTTCGGATTCATCTGACCACAATTGCCCCACAACGTTAAGTAGTATGCAGAGCCCAAACACCAGAGACAAACCTCGTGTGGATCTGCCAACAATGTTTGTTTTTGGCAACCCTTGCAAGATTTGAATCCTGTTGATTTTTGGGGGGTGGGAGGACATGCCTCTTGCATACTGGAGAAAAAGTTAAAAAAATATTGGGTTCCTAATCCGTATCGGAAGACGCAGAGAAAACAGAACTGACACCTGTGTGCGCAGGTGGCAACTACGTGGGGGTCTCTACATCACATCTTGTGTAGGACAGGTTCAACATGGAGCTGCACAACACCACCTACTGAAGTGAGAGGGAATTGCTGACTAAAATTCCCTGAATCCAGTCTGGCTTCTGGGGATATTCACATGGTGAAGAATTTGTGGTTAGACGTTTCTATCAGAAATTAAAGCTAAACATTTCAAAAAGTAATCCCTGTCATTTAACAACTCAAGCACCCTCTTCTCAAATATTAGACATTGTGAAAATTCGCTCTCCAACCTCTTTACATTTTGGTATTGAATATTACCAATCTCTAAAAGTTCTTTAATGAACACATTCTTATATAAGCATTGTTAGACCTGTCAGCCCTTTGGCAGTTCCCTCCTCATTTTTATTATTATTGTCCCTTTCCCCCTTCTCATTTTTTTCTGTCTACCAAACTTTTTGGGTGCTGATGTAGAGGTTCTGGGCGCTTCACCCTCACTACCTGAGGGGGAGGCGCAAGGTGCTCCGCTGAGGAAAACTAGAGAAGGGAGGTGAGCTTCACAAAATGGTGGCACCAACTGTCACCTCAGCACCTGGACCATGACTGCCATGGGAGGTTCCGGAACCTTCTGGGCCCCTCTGGCAAGTCAGGCCCAAGGTGATAAATAGAGGTGACAGAAGGGCGGCCATTTTAGAGTAGAGCAGAGCAGCCAGTTAGCCAGGAGTAAGGCACCTGAGTAGGGAGGTGGTTGCACTAGTCAAGGAGGGACAGGTCTCTGGGCCTGCGGTGTTTCCCTGGCCAGTGATAACACCCCCAACCTGTTGACCGGTCCCTGGGTGCTGCCAGTGATTTCAGTTACCCCAGCATCTGTGGAGGACTCGAGGAGGAGCGAATCCCTGATCCCTTCGTTCTGGTAGAGGGCTATTGCCAGGGCCACCCACTTCTAACTCTGTAGTTGCCAGGATTACCACCTCCCTGGACCTAAGGGAAAGATGCGAGTGCCCAGGCCTTGAGAGTTCCGTCAGCCTCAGCCACGGTGTAGAGAGAAGACAGAAACCCCCCCTCTTACGTCAACCTCCCCTCCCTCCGAGAGCTCTGCCTTCGAAATCGGGCCGCTACCCCCGTACCAGATTGTGAGGCTGCCTGGTGATCCTCGGCGGTGATCTGCGGTGAGGAGTGGCCTGAGGAGCAGGAACGGCGCCGGAGATGGTTGGGGCATGAGAGAGCGACGCGACTGACGGCCGAGAAATCCCCAGTCAGGAAGTACCAGCCGAGCGGCAGGGAAGCCGCTGGCCGAGTCACCTGATAGGGGACCAGAGCGCCGCCCCCCTGGCTGTGGTGCGAGAGCGGAGGCTGCGCACACGCAGGACGCGCTGCTTCAGAGTGGTGCAGCGGGAGCAGTGGGACGGCCGACGAAGCAGACTTCCCGTCAGGTGACTGGTGAGCAAGAGGCTCGGCCTCCGGGGGCGGAGTAAGTGCCCCTTCGTCAGCGAAGGGAAGTGCCGGTGGGAGGCAGCCCCGAAGCAGTGACTTCTCGGTTCCGTGACTGGTGAGAGAAGTTCCCAGTGAAATCCCCCCCCCCCCCCTTTCCTGCTCCATGTGAGGATCTTCCCGTGACACTTCCCCCTCTTTCCGGCTCCGTGTCCAAGGTGTAGAAGCCTGTCACGCAACGTTGTGGGCGACTGGAGGAAGACCACAGGTGAACAGTAAGCCGGGTGTCGCTACGCAGGTGAAGGGGTGGAAAGGTCTTGGACAGCTGGTAATAGGAGAGGCCTTTGGAGCGTGTGGAATTGACTGGCAGCATAGCGCCACCTTGCACGTGACCCCAGAGGAGTAGTAGGGGAGACGCATGTTGCTGGGGGAGAGGGTCCTTGGGGAGCCGGCCCGAGGAAGCGCTGTGAAGAATAGTATAACGGGGGTGGAGGGGATTCAGTGGACAACCTCTCTGACCATTTCCTAGGTGGGAGTAGCCCATTGATTGCCAACAGCTTTTCCAAGGTACCGTTACTGAGTATAGTCAGGATCAAATGCTATCTTGAAATGTATCAGTGTGTTAATTGTAAGATGTTTGATGAAAAGTTTAACTTGAACTGTACTGACCAGTTATGCCTCAAGATATAGGGGAATGTTAATTTGGAAATGTACTGAAATGTTACCAGTGTAATGGGAAATTGAATACCTGAGCATAACAAGGAAGAGAAGTGATAAAGTCTTTTAATAAAGCTTCACATTTAATCAGTGTAGTGTCCTTTTTGAGTGAGGCTGCGCTAGATTGCGAGCTGGGTAGGATGCAAGCATGAGAAGCCAAAGGGAGGTGTAAGCCTGTTGACCTGAGCCAAGCTACCCCTAGGACGATAGGTCCAACAAGCATGAATGTACTTTCCTCCTAAATTATTACTTTGCATTATACCTCTTAGAACCCCCTCCTGTTGTAATTTACAAACTCTTTACACCCAGTCTGTTCACATAACCCAATGTATTCCTCGGAAAAAAAATGCTCTTTCAATGATAACTCCACCCCTGTCAAGCTCATTAAAATCAAACTCCATCGGCAATAACCAAATTCCTAACTGCTTTTGTCCCAAGGTAACTTTTGCTCATCCCTCAAAATAGGACACATGCAAAACCTTTGAAAAATCTCTAGTCAATCCCACTGATATCTCTACTGCTAGACCAAAGACTAAACTAACTGTATGGAACTATCTTTCTAGTTGTGGTCCCCTTTCTTTGCTTTAGGCAGCTCATGTTTTGATCTTTGTAGTGTTTGGAGCCTGCAAAATAGGCTCAACCACATTTTATGTAAACTAACTGCTGTTAGTCTTTCCAAACTGCCATAACTGTCACTGTGGTATGGGCATGGACTTTTGAGTACATGATGTGCGGTCCCATTGTAGTGCCTTTTTCAAAGGCACAGTTGCCTTTGAAAGAGGAACGGTCATGGGACCGCCACGCCTTCTGCCCGCTATACTACGTAAAAGTCATAAACTGGCGGCTGGGTGCCAGCAACCTTCAGCAAAGCAGTGGCGCAGCGGTTTGAACCGCTGCACCACTGCTCTGCCAAAAGTCATGAACAGGCCTTATGAGCTTTCTGGGAGACTGTTGGAGGTTATAATGGGACAGCTAAATCACAAATGTGACCTTGCAAAACCCTTTCATTGGCTAAAGAAAAAGGTTTCTACGTCCAAAGTTAAAGATGTCAGCAGAAACAACCACTAGCTTTTAGTTTGCCTGGGTCCTACAAGGATGCACACACAAGGTGCCTGGTTTCTGGTCACCCACATAGAAAATACTTTCACATTTTCATGGTGAATTTTTCATAAAATATTATTGAATATTTTTCCCACTATTCTCCAAGATAATTTTTTTTTAGCTCTTCATATTTTTTAATTGCTACACATGATAATCTACATTTTTTCTTGGCCCCTTTAAGCTCTTTATTTCTGCAATGTATTGTTGTTTGGCTGGTTGTTGCACATATGCTACATACAGGGGCAGATTTACTAATATTTGACGCAATGCAGTGCAGAGATCAAAGTCTCTGCGCTGTGTTGCATGAGAGGGAAAGAGCAGGACAGAGCCATATCCAGTAAGATATGATACTTCTGCTTTCTTCCCAAGGGCTGTCACAAAATAAAGCTGTTTTGTACCATAAACACCCCTTTGCACAACAGTGCAACATATGTGATGTTTAGCATAGTTTTTGTACTGGAAATAATATGCTTGGCAAACGTTAAAACTTTTGCCATTTGTTTGTGTGTTGTACAATGCAGCACACATGTAAAGTCTGAAAAATTTGGAAAAAAATGTTATATCCAACTTAGCACCTACCTCAAGGCCAGTTTGTGTCACTTTTGGTGATTTTGCATCGCCACTAAGGTGCCGATTCCGATCCGGTAAAACCCGGGTACGAATGGTCGTACAGAGCGTATTCTCCATACAACTCGTACCCGGGAAATGCACCTTACAAACCAGCAAGTACGATTCGTACAGAAATACCATTTCCGTACGAATCGTAAAAAACTATGTGCGACGAAAAAATACCCACAATTCCGATCCGGGACATCGCGTACATGGCGTCCGGACGGAGTCAGGCAGCGTTCTACGGACAAGCAAGTACGATTCGTGCCTACGTCACTCCGCACGGATCATATTTTACGGCAGCCAAAAACTCCCGGGAAAGTGAGAACGAAGCGAAGAAGGAGCTGCGGGATGCGACGGACAGCCATGGACCCCATCCTACGTGTCATCCCGGCCCTCCTAGCCTACGACCTGGTGCACAGAAACCGACGCAGAAGCCGCAGAATGTCAGCACAACACCCAGGGGCAAAGGGGGGGTGAGGGGCAGGAAACATAACCTCCACCAAATTTGTAAAATACCATATACTGTCCTAACATTACCTCCAGGGTCTGGTCACTTCGGGGGGCGTGTCCACCAATCCCCGCGTACCCGTCACCCCTACAATGGTGGTACGGGCCGTAACCACGCCCTCAGAGCATGGGTACGGCCCGTACCACGCATACCCCTACATCACCACTCCAATGGTGGTACGGGCCGTACCCACGCTCTGAGGGCGTGGGTACGGCCCGTACCACCATTGGAGTGGCGATGTAGGGGTACGTGTGGTACGTGCCGTACCCACGCTCTGAGGGCGTGGGTAGGGCTCGTACCACCATTGGAGTGGTGAAGTAGGTGTACACGTGGTAGGGGCCGTACCCACGCTCTGAGGGCGTGGGTACGGCGCGTACCCCTACATCACCACTCCAATGGTGGTACGGGCCGTACCCACGCTCTGAGGGCGTGGGTACGGCCCGTACCACCATTGGAGTGGTGATGTAGGGGTACGCGTGGTACGCGCCGTACCCACGCCCTCAGAGCGTGGGTACGGCCCGTACCACCATTGGAGTGGTGATGTAGGGGTACGCATGGTACGCGCCGTACCCACGCCCTCAGAGCGTGGGTACGGCCCGTACCACTATTGGAGTGGTGATGTAGGGGTACGCGCCGTACCCACGCCCTCAGAGCGTGGGTACGGCCCATACCACGCGTACACCTACTTCACCACTCCAATGGTGGTACGGGCCGTACCCACGCTCTGAGGGCGTGGGTACGGCGCATACCACGCGTACCCCTACATCACCACTACAATGGTGGTACGGGCCGTACCCATGCTCTGAGGGCGTGGGTACGGCGCGTACCCCTACATCACCACTCCAATGGTGGTACGGGCTGTACCCACGCACTCAGAGCGTGGGTATGGCCCGTACCACGCGTACCCCTACATCACCACTCCAATGGTGGTATGGGCCGTACCCACGCCCTCAGAGCGGGGGTATGGACCGCATCACCCGTAGCTCTAGGGCACCAGTACATTAGTGATACAAGGCGTACACATGCCACAAATGTTGGCTTAGGGCCTGGTGCAGCATATAACCAGTATATTGGGGTGTGTACATGGCCAGGGCAGCAGTGTACAGCACCAAGGGTGCGGGTGGGTGGGTGGGTGTCTGCCAAGGAGTCCCGGCAGTGGACATAGACATATGAGGGGTGGGTGCATATCACTCCCAGCAGTGGACAGACATGTGAGGGGTGGGTGCAGAGGACTCCCAGCAGTGTCCAGACATATGAGGGGTCGGTGCATATCACTCCCAGCAGTGGCCAGAGACATGTGAGGGGTGGGTGCAGAGGACTCCCAGCAGTGGACAGACATATGAGGGGTGGGTGCATATCACTCCCAGCAGTGGACAGAGACATGTGAGGGGTGGGTGCAGAGGACTCCCAGCAGTGGACAGAGACATGTGAGGGGTGGGTGCAGAGGACTCCCAGCAGTGGACAGACATATGAGGGGTGGGTGCCTATCACTCCCAGCAGTGGACAGAGACATATGAGGGGTGGGTGCATATCACTACCAGCAGTGGACAGAGACATGTGAGGGGTGGGTGCAGAGAACTCCCAGCAGTGGACAGACATATGAGGGGTGGGTGCCTATCACTCCCAGCAGTGGACAGAGTTATGAGGGGTGGGTGCAGAGGACTCCCAGCAGTGGACAGAGTCATGGGTGTGTGTACATCATGATCAGATGAGCACAACTCCATGGGTGTATGTACGCATCCCTAATGTTCGACTATGTTGATAGTTTCATAACAACACATCACTGACAGCAGTGTCCCACTCCCATGAGGATGGATGTCCTTCCCCCACTGCATGACACAACACATGTGGGTGTGAGGACAAATGACACATGCATACACACCCCTGGCGGATGCAGCACAATACACACACAGAGATCATGCCACAAGACTGTATACTCATATCAATGGCCACTACACTAAGAGAGCCAAAGGGAACACACACTGTCACGCACATCCCAGGACTGATAGGAATGTACAGGTGCCGGGACAGCCACCAAGATGTTGCCCCTCATGGAAGGAATAGGGTGGACTTCCCACAGATACAATGCCCACAATTGTCAGTCAGGTGCTCAAATACCCTGCAGAACAAGTACCAAATGTGTGCTAGGCTGGGATAACACACATGCATAGTGTGGAAAATGCTGATTGTCGCCATTAAGGCATGACAACATACTCAATACACAAGTACAGTGACTAGCAAGGATGGCACAGAGGATGCAGCCGGAGACATTGCTGAGCAGGCATGGCCATAGTTGAAGGGATCCGTCACCAACAAAGGAAATGTAGACACAGGTCAGCACTACAAAAGTGCAGCTCCCTGCAGGGTAGATATCAGGTGCCACAGAGGAAGGAACAGTCCTTGGGACAATGTCTCCAAACACAAATAGCACACACAACCAAATATACCTTGCAGAGACATTGTGATGGCAGGCAGATACCATGGTCCACCCCATTAGCATCAGACGACAACTTTCTCCTGACACATAACACATTACCACCAGCCCAACTCCGGGACCATCAGCACCCACATCAATACCTGAAATGCAAATGTGTTCAAACGGAAAACAAAATGCTTTATTAAGCATTAAATGAAAAAGTAGTTAACAACACTATTAACAAAGGCACATGGCCAGTCCGGATCTGAAGTCCTTGGGGGGGACACATGGCCACGCGTCTCCCCTAGCTTGCCTGCACATTAGAACCCTCAGGTTCCTCGACTGGGGAGGGGGGGCATCATGTGGGGAAGGACCAGGCACCGCAGGGACAGGAGGTGGAAGGGTAGGTGTGGTGGGTGCAGGGACGGACGCCTCCACCACAGGGGGTGGGGCAGCGCCAAAGGTGGAGGTCAGCTCGGCGCTGCACACAGCTGCCAGGTCGTCAAGCGTCTCCCCTTCACCCGAAGACAACACAGCCTCAAAGGAGGGTGGGGTGTCGGAGTGATGGGGTGCAGTGCTACTGGGGGAGGGGGGAACAGGGGGGGGGCTCAACTCCCCTACCCATGGAGTGCCGTTCCCGTTTGCGGGCTGGAGAGACAGAGGGGCTGAGGCCCAGCACAGCCAAGTAGGCTTCTTTCTCTGGAGGTGTGGTAGGGAAGCCGAGGGGAGTGCCTTTGGAGGGACTGGTTAGTGCGCCATGCGGCCTCGGACTGTGGCTGCGTGTATGCCTGTGTGCCCCAGACCCAGTGGGTGTGCCCTCATCCCCCTGAGTGTGCCAGGAGGAGTGCGCTTGCCCTTACGTGGTGGTGTGCTGGCTGTGTCTGGTGGGGTGCGTGCTTGTGAATGTCTGTGTGTGCTTGGGACAGGTATGGGAGTGGGAAGTGTGGATGGTGCAGGGGTAGGGGGGGGACGAAGTGCTGCAGGAGACTCACTGCTGCCGTCAGTGAAGAGTCCATGGACCTCAGCAACATCCGTTGGTCAGACATCGCTGATGACATGCCCTCTATGTACGACACCATCTGCGTCATCATTCGGGTCTGGCCATGGAGGACATTCAGCAGCGATGTCTGTCCAACCTGCAACTGACGCAGAATGTCCACAGACTCTGCAGTGAGGGCAGCAGGGGGGACAGGGGCAGGGGGAGCGGTGCCTGGCACGAAGGAGGCACGGTGTTGCCTAGCACGGACACAAGGGACCGGAGCAACTGGGAGGGCAGTGATGGGAATGGAGGGGGCGGTGACAGATGTAGTGCTGCTGCCAGGTGTCATAGCAGCCTCCGCCCCCTGGAGGAGTTCGGCATCGGACCCGTCTGCGTCGTAGTCAGTGTTGTCACTAGACAAGTCCTCCGCCTGACTCCCCTCGCCCTCCGTGCCACTTGCTCCCGCAGACTCCGCAGCAGTGGTGGCAGCGGTGCTGGATCCCTCCTCCACCTCCGTGCAGGTGTCTCCCTCGGTGTCCTCCGATGATGCTGTGGGCAAGGTGAAGAGACAAAAAATAATCAGTCACCTGTATACAACAGACACATGAGTCACAATTAAAATGTCACAGTGCATATTAGGAAATGCATCATGAGTAACATCTAGAATAGTCCGCACATATGTAACCCTGCACTCCCCAGTTGGTTGACCCACCATGACACTTGGAAACAATGGAGATCATGACACAACAGGAAATAACTTGATATCGAATTATACTGAGAAGCTAGTGACTGGGGACAGTTGAGCACAGCAAGAATATTAATCCATGCCACCTCTTGTTCACTGTGAACGAAAAATTATTGGTGCACCCAAGGCCAAATAACACACCTCAATACTGAAGGTGTCCCCACACTCTGAGACCTGCGAGTACTTAGGAAACCATAGCCAAAAACATTGCAAACCCTTGGGACTCACAACACTTTACACAATGTACATGTTTAGAATGTGTGAATGTGCCACTTTGTGAACAGAAGACACATCTGCCTGCATGACAGAAGTCACACAATGATGTGCACACAAAAATACTTTTACACAGTCATTGTATGAGCTGGCAGCCGAATTTTAAAAATCCACTCTCATGGGTTCTGGCTGACTTATATCTGCCTTGCTGGGCTGTTTCATTTACAGGAGTACAGAGTGATTGGTCAGTCTCATTTGCATCCTACGTTTCCTCCAATCCCTTTAAACATACCCAGTGAGGGCCTTTGCATGGTTCAAAATTTGAGCATGATGTGAAGTCAACAACCACTTTGCAACATTGTATTTAGTTGCCAACTGCCTATTCCAGGCCACATGATTGAAAATGTGAACTTGAAAATCGGTATCCATGACAACCAGCATGCATTTAGGCCCTAATACTTGTCCCTCATGTGTCCCTATGTAATTTAGCTATCCACACACAGGTACTCCTACCGCACCAGTTGCACATTGCGTTTGACACGTACGTGTGCGACCAGTGTGTACACGTTGGTGTACACACTGGTCATACACGTAATCTACACACTGGTAGTCCACGTACGTGTGTACACGTTGGTGTACACACTGGTCGTACACGTACGTCTACACACTGGTAGTCCACGTACGTGTACACACTGGTCGGACAAGTACGTGTACGACCAGTGTGTACACTTACGTGGACTACCAGTGTGTACACGAACGTGGAATACCAGTGTGTAGACGTACGCGTACGACCAGTGTGTACACGTACGTGGACGACCAGTGTGTACACGTACGTGGACTACCAGTGTGTAGACGTACGTGTACGACCAGTGTGTACACGTACGTGGACTACCAGTGTGTACACGTACGTGGACTACCAGTGTGTACACGTATGTGGACTACCAGTGTGTAGACGTACGTGTACGACCAGTGTGTACACGTACGTGTACGACCAGTGTGTACACGTACATGGACTACCAGTGTGTACACGTACGTGGGACTACCAGTGTGTACGCGTACGTGTACGAGCAGTGTGTACACGTACGTGTACACACTGGTAGTACACGTACATGTGTACGGTCCGTACACACACCCGTACTCCGGCGGGAACACCAATGTGATGATACGGACCGTTCACACGCCCTCAGAGCGTGTGTACGGTGCATTTCACAGCTTACACAGGTGATAGGAGGCGCACACAAATGGAATGGAGGTGTCAGACTCGTGCACAGCTGTACATCAAGTCATAGTTATTGCAGTCCTACATGTGCAGGGCCTAGGTGTGTCAGGCAGTGATGTGGCACATGTCTCCTCATGTTTTAGCACAATACATGTGTGTTGACCTGTGTACACATGTCATGTGTGATGGGGCAGTATGTGGCACACTTCCCCTTCCCACTTTGCACATGTGTGCATGTAGTACAAACGTGTCAAGCACTGCATCACTGGTATGGCACAGTCACCAACACCCGCAAATGTCCCCTGATGCCAGGGACAGGGACACTAACACCTGACATCTAAGTACCAGCGTGCCCTGATGTGACTATGTCCTGTATGTGTCATGTGTTCCCATGAGCTTGCTGTTGTTGTTCCGTCAACTGCATCTGCCGTTGCTGCATCCAACATGTGTCTGTGTGTAGATGGGCATGGCACACATATACGCACACCATGCCACATGTGGATTCACACGTTACGTGTGTCTGGATGCTTCAAAGATGATTTTATGACATGAGGACATATCTGCGCCGTATCCATGTCTGTGTTTTCGTTTTTCACGTGTACCCCTTCATCGCTATGTGTATGATCTGTACATTTCCAATGACAAGTGACCTGTGCGTCTAGATTGCCGCCAGTAGTCTGTATGAGATGACATCCATCAAATGCAGATATGTGGATGTATGTCACTTATGTGATGTCTCTGGTTGTTCACTTACACTGGTCCACAGCTATTTTTGGGCCATGTCATGTAGAACTTGACTATCAACGGGTGTAGCTTGTGGTAGGAGTATCACCTGGCTGGCATACGTGTCCTGGATGTATAGCACAGACCTGACTCTGTATTTAGCAGATGCGTAGTAGCAGTTGAGCATGTGCTCAGTTCATTGACATTGATGTTGTTAGGTACTCACTCTTCGTTATTCCTTCAAATTTTCTGCAGGGCACCGCCTCTCCCCCGACCAATGCCAGACTTGGCTGCCATGAGAGAACGTGACTGCATAAGAAGTTACCGCTTCTCGCAACAGTTGATTGAGAACTTGACTGCAAAGCTTGAACAACACCTCCAACTGCGACACAGTTATCCTACTGCGCTGACCCCCAAGATGAAGGTGATGGCAGCCCTACATTTTTTTGCCACCGGTACGTTTCAATTCACCATAGCTGATGTGGGTGGCATGTCACAGACCATGTTCAGCCGTGTCCTGCATGATTTTTAAGAAGCCATGTTGGAGCACCTGGATAAATTCATCCATTTTCCAACTCGTGAGCAGTTGACAGGTGTCAAGGGTGAGTTCTATGCCCTGGGAGGGATGCCCCATGTCATTGGGTCTATTGATGGGACACATGTGGCTTTGGTACCACCACAGGCACAGGAGGTCACCTATCGCAACCGTAAACATTACCACTCTATAAAGGCCCTTGTGGTGTGTCTTGCTAACATGCTGATTTCCCACGTCTGTGCACGTTTTCCAGGGCCAGCACACGATGCCTACATCATGAGGCGTAGCAGGGTGCCAGAAATGATGCTGCAGCTGCACAACGTACGAGCATGTCTTGTTGGTGGGTATACTCTGTTTGTCCTCTGTTTTGTGCTATTTTTGTATCTTACGGCATCTTCTGACCCACTTCTTTACATGATGTTTCCATGTAGGGGACTCTGGCTATCCCAACATGCCATGGCTGATGACGCCCCTCCGCAACCCCAGAACAGCTGCAGATCACCGTTACAACAACGCACATGGGCAGACCAGGCGAGTGATTGAGAGGACGTTTGGCCTCCTGAAGAGCAGATTCCGGTACCTTCACAAGACAGACGGGTCCCTCCCATATGCACCAGTGAAGGCCTGCAAGATCTTCCTCGTGTGCTGCATGCTGCACAACATGGCAGTGGAGAAGGCTGTGCCACTCATCCTGGATCCGGATGAGCAGGAACATCCACCTGTGGAGGATGAAGGGCTTGGTCACGAGGCAAGTGACGATGAGGAGCAGGAGGAGGACGACATCCGGAGTCAGCTCATACGCAACTTCTTCTCATAATGGTGAGTCCATGGGTCTGAGTGTGCACGCCTGGAGCCTTGTGTGGCATCTGTTGCAATGTGTGTGTCCAGCTGACTGTATGCTAAGTGACTTAGATGTGTGTTCAGATGTGTCACTCGAGTGATGATGTACTTCCACACATTTTAGCTTAGACACTCAATTGTAATATAGCATGGTGACACACTTATTCCTGTAGAGTAAATAACCATGCATGCGGATGACAATCTCTTCCCTGACTTCTTGTGTGTCTGTCATCCCCAGGTAGTTTCTCATGCTGTCTGCTCGTGTCATCGTTGGGCTCCCGCTATTCCTCATGAGTATTGCAACGTGTGCTGAATCAGCGTCCCATGCACGGACATGGGGAAAAGTCTATTTGGTTAAGGATTGCTGCACGGCATTTTGGTGTTGGTAGGTGTTTGTAATGTGTGGGCACTGCTCCTGTGCATGTTGTGTTACTATACATACATGTCGACTCACCATGGGGCACATGACATGTTGCATGACTCCCATGTATTGATAGTCACCCTTCATAGCAGTCATCTGTGATGAGACTGTGGATTCTGATGAAGGCAGCAATGTCTGTACAACTTCCCTCTGAAACATACGGGATGCTACGGGTGGACATAGTGTGGGACATCCCCATTAGAGGATACATGGGGAATTTAAGCCTCTCCGTGTGCAGTAGGGGGTGTTTGGCTCACACACTTCACTTGTGTGCCAGTTCAATGGATTTACAGCATCTGTGTTGTTAAGGGGGTGTCCAGTGTAGGTCCCACATGTTCTGCAAAATGACCTGTGAGTCTGTTCATATTGATGCATTTCCCTAGGTGTGAACCGGAGTAATAAAGGTGTACCTCACCCTCCAAGGTGCCTCATCTCTGTCAATGCTGGTCTCTTGCCACTTTGCATGCGGCATCTCTAGCATAGTTGTCAAGGATTGGGCATATGAGTCTATGTGTAGTTTAGCAACATGCATGCAGTTGTTCAGGGATTAGAATATCCATTGTGCATGATGTCCATGGTTGTGTATGTATTTGGGCATGTTGGTTGCCACAACAGACCGTCAACACCTGCTGAGGGTGTGTATCCTGTGCACAGCTCGTCCTTCAGTTTAATGATCCGGTGTCAGTCATCTTTGGGGATTGTGCATCCATTGTCTCTGGGTGTGCCATGGGAAACCGGACACTCCTCTTTTACATACGCCTGTTGCAGTAGTCCTTTCTGACATCCTTGTCTTTGTGTGCAACTAGTGGCATAGTTTCCAGGTCATGCTGCCTGCTGCTGCAGCCCCTGCAGCGAGGGCACAGAGAGTTTACAGATTCGGCAACACACACACCTCAAAGATGCTCCTCCCTTCCTCCCTCCACCCATTCATTTGTCTGGCATCAGCTTGTCTGTGCCCCTGTTGCGCCCACGCGTTGCCAAAGGCTGGACTGTCAGCACATGCAACGTGCACATTGCACGAACCTCATGTCCTTACATGACCCACATCACACTACAGTCTGATGTTACAGCCACCCTCCAAGCATTGTCCATCCAAGGACCTACCGCCTGCTCTCAGGCATACCCTAGGCGCACACACGACATCTTTGCATGATGATTGTGCAACTCCAACTGCCTACACAGCGCTGCCCCGCCTTCCAGGTCCTGTCACACCAACCAGTTAATGTCCCTCCTACTCCCCACCGGCTCCGTACACCAGCAAGGCCATGGGAGTGGGACTCAAGCCTTCAGCTTGTAGTATAGTGGCATAATCTGGCACATGGCCCAGGTATCATCTCTCAGCGTGTCAATCCTCAATGTGTCCAGGTCCCCCTCACCGGCATCACATGCACACAGCACCTCTTCATCAGCTCGTATGCCATTGACAGCCAGGTGCTCCTCACCCTCACCAAAGACGCGGCCATTGGCAGTTCCAACATTCAAGAAGGCATGAGATCCATTGATGGATGGCTGAACACCAGCCACCTGAGGCTGAACTTGTACAGGACTGAGGTAATCATCTGAGGATTGTCCCCTTTCAGGTGGGTCAACTGCTTGTGTCCCACCCCCAAGAGCCCTGCACATGCACCCAGTGGCCACGCACACAAGATGGTGTGCATCATGGAATTGTCACTCACATTTACCATGCTACTCACCAGCATCTGTACCTCAGGGTGCAACACCCTCTGCATGATGCACATGATCCACAGATAGATCCACTCCAGGGAAAGACAGACCATGTCCCAGGAGCACAACACCAGCCCCGCCCTCTACGGAGCAAGTACATCCTAACACCTGGGAAACCAGTCCACATCCAGGCTGCATGTGCACACCTCCGCTTCAACATCCTGCCCCCCAGCCACATCACCGTCCACCAGCGATAGCTGCAATGTATCACTGTGTGCTGCAGGATGACCTTCAGACTCCTCACCCACACTCAGGAGGCAGGACACAACCCCAGACCCCACACCAAACTTGGCCGTCTGTCATCCAAGACCCTGTTGTGCCAACATGCATCCAACCTTGCCCTGGCCACCGTTCTTCACATCCACCGTTCTCCAGCATGCTGGACATAGTTCTCCCACCTGGCAAGACATACCTGCTACTCCCTCCCCGGCAACATTCACATGAGCCATGACCTCTACGCCTTCAGGATACTCTTCCCAATTGGTCTGTCCGCACAGTAATGCATGCCCCCCCTCAGCATCTTGAGGCCATCACGGGTGAGTATTGTGCTCCATGTCTGTATAGTATGATACATTGTGACCCATGTGTGTCCTGTCCCAGACTCAGATTCCAGGGTATGGATGGCTGGAGTTAGTTCTACACTCATGCATAGTTTGACATTTCTCCACACGTAGGTTGTGTACTCATGCAAAATGAATGCAACATGTAATTGTAGAAAAAGAGATTTATTCTCGGTGGGGGGCCTGTTTAGTGTGGACAAATAGGTGCTATACAATGTGCATGGAATCCAAAGTTCACAGGGGGAGATGGCATCCTTGTCAGTTTGAGTCATCAGAGTCCAGACCACAGTGTTGGTCATCATTGGTCAGACTGTGACCAGCAAGTCCATGTGGCAGAGAATGTCATTGGATGAGGTGCTGCTGTTGCGCCAGAGGGCCAGGTGCCAGGCCAGGTGACCTGGGACCTGGGAGATGTGGATGGTCCGCTGCCTCTCACGGTCTTTTCCGTGGACGACCCACCTTCCTTGCGGGACCCTCAGATGCAGGCCTTGACGATGCTTGGGACGCTCCGTCGGATGAATCCTCCTCCTCCTCCCTCCCTGTGGCTGGTGCTGGTCTTCACCTGGTGGCACAGGGTGGGTTGTCCATGTTGTCGGCGATCCGACGGAGTGAACGGCTTATGTCCGTTTGCACCACCAGGAGCTCAGCCAGTCTTGCCTCCATCCGTCCTTGGTGTTGTTGTTGACTGGCATGTTGCTCGGCCTGCTGGTTCTTAATCTCGTTGAGGGTCCCCACTACCTGGCTGATGCCCCTGGTGTCACGCCGGTATGTCTCCAAGATGTGGCGTATGTGTGACATACCGGTTCCCTCAGCTGGCTGGTCAGGTTCGCGCCTCCGCCTGCCTCCACATCCACCACCCCTGCCCACACGAGCCTGGCCTGCCGTTGTGGGCACATCGGGTCTACCGGACCCCTGAGGGATGGCATTTGCAGGGTTGTCTGCCTCCTCCTGGGTGGCCGGAGAACCTTGTCCCTCCAGGTCAGACTGGCTCAGTTGTTCTGTGCGGGCAGGGCTCCTGGGTGTCTCCTGGGATGTGGCAAGAATGGGGGTGGTGGTTGGCACAGATGTACCTGACGCAGGTGCTGCAGGGGCTGGGGCACCAGAGGGTCCAGGTTGGTTGGGGTCATCCACAGAGTGCTGAGAGTCGTCGCTGCCAGTGGGATCATCTTCCTCCCGAGCCTGGGCCTGTGATTGTTCCCCCCCAGTGTTGGGGGTAGATCCATGACGTTGCCCTGTGTGTGAGAGAGAGACAATGTTAATGCTGTTTCATGCAACATCCATGTTTCATACATGTTCAGGTTGCCACAGTTACTCCAGGTAGTTGTATGTGCATAGCATTCACATCAATGTTCACTTGTGGATGGGTATGTTGCAGGGGACTGATTGACAGGTTATTCAGGGTCTTTGACATGTCGCATTTGGCCTTGGATGCTTTTTTGGCTGAGGCTCGATCTTGTTGTGTCACATGTCCATTGTGAGAGTGTGTGACTCCCTTGGCTGCCCCGGGGGTGTGTGCTTGTGTGAGGGGTGAGTGATCATCACTCAGCCCGACGCTGTTCAACATCCACATGGCCCCCTCACACAAGTGGCCCGCCACCACAACCTCGAAGACATCTCCTACGCCGACGACACCCAGCGCATCCTCTCCCTCACCAAGGACCCTCACACCGCCAAGCCAAACATCCACGAGGGTCTGAGGGACAGAGACGACTGGATGCGGAGTAGCCATCTGACACTGAACTCGGACAAGACAGAGGTCCTCATCCTGGGACCCAAACTCTCAGCCTGGGATGACTCCTGGTGGCCAATCGCTCTGGGGACATCACCGACACCCACCCACCACACACGCAACCTAGGATTGATCCTCGCATCCTCCCTCTCCATGTCCAAGCAGGTCAACGGCGTCTCCTCGTCCTGCTACGACACCCTACACATGCTCCGCCGGATCTACTGGTGGATCCCGACTTAAACAAGTAGAACAGTGACACAGGCCCTAGTCA
Source organism: Triturus cristatus (assembly GCF_964204655.1). Lineage (NCBI taxonomy): Eukaryota > Metazoa > Chordata > Amphibia > Caudata > Salamandridae > Triturus > Triturus cristatus. The sequence goes on along the minus strand of NC_140589.1, from coordinate 1,803,996,972 downwards.
GCAGCTGACTGGACTACGCCACTGCACTCTACGCAGGACTCCCATCCACACACCAACGGCGGATACTACGCTTCTGCAACGCCTCGGCACAAGTGATCGTCAACGCCCCCCGCCACAGCCACATCACCCCCCTCCTGAGAGACCTGCACTGGGTCCACATCGACAAGAGGATCACCTGTAGGCTCCTCAGCCACGCACACAGGGCACTCCACACCGCTGGACAAGCCTACCTGCACATCAGACTCAGCTTCTACACCTCCACCCGCAAGCTCCGCTCCGGCATCCTCGCCCTCGCAGCTGTCCCCCGCATCCAACGTATGCCTGCCTGCAGCAGATCCTTCTCCTACCTCGCCGCCAGGAGCTTGAACACCCTCCCAACCCACCTACGACTGACCCAAGACCTACTTGCCTTCTGATGTCTCCTCAAGACCTGTCTCTTCGAGCAGTATTGGAACCCCCCCCTCAGCGCCTTGAGACCCTCACAGGTAAGTAGCGCGCCTTACAAGTACCCAGATCGATTGTTGATTGATTGACGGTGCCTGCTGGTGGGTGTAGTGTGATTTGGCAGTTGGTCTCACAGGTGATGTATCTGTCCCCCCAAGGCGCATGCTGCCATGTCAGTGAGTGTGAGTTCCTGTCCTAGATATCTGAGCTGGTTGTGTTTGTGTTAGATTTTGCAGTTGTCACAGGAGAGCCTTGTGCTGCCTACAGCAGGGCCAAGTGTCAGCTACCTTGTCAGTACTTTGCCAGTCCCTGTGCATTGCGCATGGTGCATGGGTATGTGCCTGGGCCATATGGGCTGAGGGCATTGGTGTCTGTTTCAGAGTTGTACAATATATTTAGTGATCCCCACCCTCCCAGCATCCCGGACATCCTGTCTTGGGTTTGTGGTTTGTGTAGGCTGGGACATGGCATGGCCTTGCTTTGTAAATGGGGCATACTCATGTTAGTGGCCTGCGCGTTGTTTAGAGTGTGGTTGTGTCAGGTGAGGGCTTGGGGGTAGGTGAGTGCATTTGTTGTAGTTGGGGTGTGGATGCCATTCCCCCCCATGTTACGTGAGTTGTTTGTGTACTCACCAGGCTCTCGGACGCCTTCCCCTCCGTGTACTCCCACCGGCGGAAGCAGGGCCATCACCTTCTCCTCCCAGGGATGGTAATGTACTGGTCTGCGGGGCAGCCCACCTCCTGTGATGTTACTCTGGGCGTATTCCTTGTTCATTTTGCGCTTGACTGATCTGCGCAGATCGGACCACCTGGCTTGACATTCATTCCTGGTCCTTCTGATGGGCGCAACAGCATTCACCCGATCGACGATCCTCTGCCACAGGCTAGTTTTTTGGGATATGCTGGTCTGTCTGACCAATGTTCCAAACAGCTGTGGCTCGACTCTGATGATTTCGTTGACAAGGATGTCCAGCTCCTCTGTTGTGAACTTTGAATTCTTGTCTGTGGGCATGGTGTGGGGTGTGGGTGTGGATGGTTGTGGGTGTGTGGGTGTAGAGGGGGTCTGTGTGAAGGAGGTTGTGTGAAGGTGTGTGAGTTAAGGTTTATGGGTGCAGTTGTTTGTGTGTGATGTCTGTCAGCAGTGGGTCTGTTGCAAAGGCTCATGGTTTGTGTTTGTGGCCCCTTTAATTGGTCCATTTGTGGGTGTGGCTGTGTTTGAACTTTTGGTGGGTGTGTTATAAGAGGTGGTTGTGATTTTGGGCCTCTGTTTGACTGTTTGGATGTGCCAGGTCAGTCTTTTAGTTGTTTTTTGTCCTGAAGACGTGTTTTGTGGTGTTGTGCGAGTCGAATTGACGGTCCTTGTGCTGTTTTACAGTGTCCTGGTTCAGTACGAGTCTTTTTCGCGTAGGTAAGGTGCGTCCATGGCTATGTTGTTGTACAGTGTTCACATGTGCAATGGTGTTGTACGACTCGTACATACGCGATGCTGGAGTATGGTGTTGGGGTACGGTGCGTCCAAGTACGGGGCTGGGGTGGGGGTACGGGGCGTACATACGCGGGTGCTGTGTTGGGGGGTATGGCGCTTACATTCGCGTGTGCTGGGGTACGGTGCGTACATAGGGGGATGCTGGGGTACGTTGGGGTATGGTGCGTCCGAGTACGGGGCTGGGGTGGGGGGTACGGTGCTTACATACGCGTGTGCTGGGGTGGGGGGGTACGGCACGACCATACGCGGGTGCTGGGGTATGGCGCGTACATGCGCGGGTGCTGGGGTGGGTGGTACGGCGCGTACATGTGCGGGTGCTGGGGTGGGGGGGTACGGTGCGTACATACGCGGGTGCTGGGGTGGGGGTACGGCGCGTACATGCACAGGTGCTGGGGTGGGGATGGACGACCCGTACATACGCGGGTGCTGGGGTACGGCGCGTACAGGCACGGGTGCTGAGGTGGGGGGGTCCGGCGCGTACATACGCGGGTGCTGGGGTACGGCGCGTACATGCGCGGGTGGGGTGGGGGGTCCGTACGACTCGTACCCCGGGCCCAAGTGTACCGTAGTGGTCGTACGAAGCTCGCTCCGTACGGGACGTTTTCCTTACGCTTGGGGATTCGGAACGCCGGTACGGATCGGACTTGTGCGCTCGGACTTCAGTTTTACGACTCGTACGTAAATCTGTCCGGGGACGTCTCGTAGACTTTTCCCGAGGCAATTCGTATGTAATTTAACGGTACGAATCGTACTTCGCCGTTTGTACGGGACTGGTACGACTCGTACGTAAAAAAATACGGATACGAGTCGTACAGGAAATATTTTTACCGGATCGGAATCGGCACCAAAATGTATTTTTGTTTTTTAAAGCGGAAAAAGACTGAAAATTGTGCTCTCTTGTGAGAGACTCTCCATGCTGTCTTTCATGAATTTCAGGACAACAGCTGAGCAGACTGACGGACTCTGGTATTAATTGTAGTATAATGCTGATATGTGCCTGTGGGTGTAGAGTTTTTCTATATGTGGCTGCTTACTTTGCTCAAAGTAATAGTGCATGCTTATCAGTTAAATACATGTGGAAATATACCATTTTACAACTCCATTTATTCTCAAATTACAAAATAAATATAGATAAATACCAATAGGATGGCCCAAAAATAAATATGGATATATACAGATTCAAATGTTACAAAAATAAATACCATAAAACCACGATCCCCAATTATAGCATAGTCCTGGATTTGATTCTTACTGTAGATTTCAGTTCCTTTTCGCAAGTTTATAGCAAATATTTGTATGCACCTTACAAAGAGGCATTTTGAGATAAGGAACACATGAACATTTTTAATTAATATCCTTTCTGGGAGCAACATTCTTCAATTTGACAAATTAGGCGTTTGTTACGTTGAAAAAATATACCATCAAGTGACATAAAACTTAAATGAAAAGCTTTTGTATTTGCAGAGTTTACAAATTGTCATTTTTATAAGATACCTCCAGTTTGACTTTCTCACATGCAGCCTCGATAGGTTTGAGACAGTTTCACTGGGAGCATGTATGCTCATCAGCTGTACACATCTAACACTGCATTACACAAAAAATGGTTGTAGTCAGATCTGGAAAAAGAGAAGCTGTTTTTTCTCACGGTGTGAGAAGAATATAAAGATATAATCTAGATGTACTTAAGTATGCTAAAGCTAAAAGGTCAATAAAGAAAAATTACCTAGACACAGATTAATAACAAAAAGTGTAAGGTGAACTAAAAAGCTTTTGAGTGTACCATCTGATGCCACACTACTCTTCCCAGAAAATAACCTAGAACTAGCTATTACGTTGGGCAAAAGTCTACACTGCTCTGTTCTATGTGCTTATACAAAAAGCAAGTGACCGATAGTTACAATACATCAATGACAGATACTGACGTGGGATTATGAGGATGTCCACAAGAGCACTGGATTTTGTTTCAAGTGTGGTTCTGGTGCCACCCAGCAAGCTCCACCATTGATGAGTACACATGCTCCTCACTGTCACTTCTTAGCCGTGTCTCCTCAGATTCAGAACCGGATCGAAAAAGACCTACAGAACACATATATTTGTTGCCTGTAAATATGTCTGTAATTTTAATCAGTTTTAATAATGAGCAAATTAAGTTTTGAGATTTAGGAGTGAAAAGTATAAAAAACAATAGGAAAGGGGACATAGTTAAATCCCAGGACCACTTGACTACACTTGAAGAACCTATAAACTCAAAATGTCAAGGAGGCTGTGCAAAAAGGGTAGCAGTTGATATACTATCTGAAATCACATAATTAAAGGAAATGCTACTTACCCATAGCACTAGTTCTCATGTTATATTATTGTCTCCACACTCAAAGGAAATGGTTACTTGTAGCCCTGAGTGTGCAACATGGGAATCTTCATTGAAGTCATACATGTCAGAATAATTTCATGCTGCGTGAGGGGACCCAGGGACATGTTGAATCAATACATGAATAGAAAGGCTGAAGAGTCCAGTATATCCATATGTTGTGGAGAATCCTTCAAAATATCTAGCACAGACAAGATTTTTGAGTATGTAGTACCAAAGAACCCTTTCTCAGCTACATTACAGCAATTATTACACAAACTGTGCCTAAGTGACCAGCAATGAGTAAATGGGCAGCCTGATGGGTTTTCACTTTAAAAGTTAAAAAAGATCTTCAACTACCCATGATGGCTTGTCCTGGTAGTTGCCTCACAGAGTCAGTTCTTTTTGAAGCAATTAGTGCAAACTGCAAATTAATTAGAAGTTTGTATTGCGGATGCTCGAAAAAAGAAGCCAGGGAGGAGGGAGGTTTGTTCATGACTTCAATGAAGATTACCAGGATGCAGAATCAGGACTATAAGTAGACAATCATTGCTTCTGCATCATAATATCTTCTTTGATACCCATTAGAGAAGAGTAGCAAGCTAAACAATGCTATAGTCCTCATGCCTTGTGAGCATAACAACGACATGTAAAATGAGTACATATCGAGAAACCATAAATATAGCGCCAACCAAAAAGACATTTCTGAGCAGCGTGACCAACAATAGAGTCGGCTTAAGTTTGGTAATCAAGGCAATAGTGTCAAATGTCTGTAACTTGAATGTTCGTCAGCGAGGCTGTGCTGGCCGCTTTCCCTCCAGTGGAATGGACTCTGGATCCCTTGGTAGGGGTTTATTTACCAGTAAAGGGCCATGCAGGCTACAATGCAATGAGGAATGGATTGCATTGAGGTGGCTAGACCTTGGCAAATGTGATCATAGTTACTAAAGGGTTGGTTTGATTTAAATAAGGACTTGGTTTTATCTAAGAGAAAAAAGGAAGCCTTCTAAGATATGGAGAGTGTAAGGAACACTCAGCTGGAGAGGATGGATTGGCAAAGACCACTGGCAGAGTGATGGTTAGATTAATGTGGGCTTCTAACCCTACCTTTGGGAGAAAGGAAGAAGGAGTTTCTCACTCAACATCACCACATTTGCATGAAACACTGCATAAGATTCCACTGCCAAAAAGTCTTGAGTTTCACTAATCCTTGGGACGCAGCTGATAAATATCAGAAATGTAATTTCCAAGACCGGTGACGCGATGAGGCCCTGTGACCATGCTCAAAGCATGGGCCAATTCATTGTGATACAAATTGTTCTCTCGAGGCGGAGATGTGTCAGTATGGGAGGGCAGAATTTTTTCAGGCCATCTAAAAATGTCAATGACATAAATTCCCAAAAAGGATGCATAATGTGGGTGTTTTCTGTAAGCTGTAGATGCAGCAGGATCCCCTGTATTAGAAGAGCATAGCAGCTTTGATTGGGCTGGATGTAAGCGGAAGGGAAGAATGTGACCCTTAAGGCAGGTTATAGTATTGTAGCCTTTCAGTTGGCACCATCAACAAACCTCTGTCGTTCGAATGAAAAGCAAGTCCTAGTCGAAGGACATGTGGATATCTTAAGAATATTCATCCATGATGGAAGCAGATTTTATATGTGGATGTTATCTGAGCTCAACAGCCATATTGTCAAATTCAAGGATGTCAGAGTCGGCTGGAATAGCTGATACTGAGATCTGGTCTACAGGCTTAATTTGCATGACACCCTCTTGTGTAGCTTGACAGATACTTACAATAGATTTGTATTCCACCACTGTCTTGGCAGTCTGGAGTAATCAAAATCATTGTTGCTTGACAATTCCAGAGTTTAGTACAACAGTGAGTTTCAATGGAATGGCAAGAAGGGTGGAACGTAATATTCTAGATCGGTTCATCAAAAAGTTATTGCCCAACGACCCTGGAGCCAGTAGTCTGGGTGCATAGTCTGATCAAATTGTTGTTTTTAAGATGTTGGGAAGAGTTCTTTCTTGGTATAGCCTCAATATAAGAAGATTCGATTGATTATGTTGCCGTCCAGAACCGATTCGTGATTTTCTGTGTAAACAGGCTCAGGAAATCCACTTGAAGGTTTAGAATTCCCGAGACCGTATTGCAGAGAGCGTCCCCGGGGTGCAACAGGCATGTGCACCCACTTTGGGTGCCCCAGGGGCACTTTGGTATTACAGAAGGGGCCACAGACACTTGTGCGGCCCCTTCTGTAATACAGATAGCGCTGGCGCACATATAGCCAGATCTATCATAAAAGAGCATTCCCTCATTTAAATGGGGTCGTGGAATCACTTTGCCCTCCTATGCTACATTATGGACGTGTATAACTATGTAACAATGAACAATGTCTCAATAGGTACTATTTAAAGACAGTTTTTGGAAATAAGCACATCAGTTGCAAGACAAGAGACAGGGAGGCAGGAGTCTGTATTGCAATATATGCAGAAAGCAGTCTATATTTAAACACAATGGGGCAGATTTATGTTTCCTGGCGCATCCCTGCAAAGCAGCAGGGATGCGCCAGGAAAGATGCGTCATGCAAGTTTACCCTTGCGCCACCACAGATGCGCCGCATTTACAATGCAGCGCATCGTGGCGCAAGGATAAACAGATACATGACGCATCTGATGGCGTAAGGGCGGCGCATTGCTGGAGTCGTGTCGCAAGCACGACGCAACTCCAGCAATGTTTAGGGGCTGCCCATACCTAACATGCTGCGTCATGCCTTACGCCTGCTTCAAGCAGGCACAAGGTTTTGACGCAGCAGCGTCGGAAAAGTGACTGAGCGAAATCTTGTAGATTTCACTGTGTCACTTTTCCGAGGCTTTTTCCGATGGAACGCCCACCCTGCATACATTAAACCTGACCCAGGTTTAATGTGGCGCAGGGCTTTACACCGTGGCGCATCTCCATAGATGCGTCACGATGTAAATGGGGCGCAATGTGGCGCAGGGTTTAGGCCGCCGCTGCATCACAAAAGTGACGCAACGGCGGCGTAAAAGTGGCGCATGTCTAACATAAATCTGCCCCAATGAAGGAAAAGGAGAAGCGCTATATTACATGGAATGTACATGTAACCTGTGCATACTTGTGCACATTTGTGCTTGTGACAAAGATTGAATGGCGCCTCACTGACTCCGGTCAGAGGCGCCAGGACGCGTGCCCGTGTCGGAACAATGTCTTGGTAGACACACACACGTGTCTCCAAGTGATGCAAAGAACCCTGTGATTTTGGAACATGTATTGATAACTATTGGAAGGATCCGTGTTGTTCGTGTTTTGTACTGGCGTGACTTACCTGGATTAATATCTCTTCTTCTGAGGACTTTGTTTAGAGCCATATGCTCAGTCTTTTTTCTTACAAGGCTGATTGAGTAATTATCCGTTTCTTGATTTGGCGTATCATTATCATATCCTTCCTGTTTTGGATGACTTCCTGTTCTTTAGCCCTGAATAGTCAGAGTTTGACATTTTCTCTGACGAAACACGTGTCGGCTGGCTGTTTGTGTTCTTGCCTGATGACCTATTAAAGGAAACATAAAGATTGCCACGCTGCAGTATCTTCATGTCATACCGAAGACACACATACCTTGTGTAATTGATGATTGTATGAGTGCACGGGACTGTTCTTGCAAATCCTTAACCGTCTGGCAAAACTTTGACCCCATCTCTGATGACGCCCTCCTTAAATGCATCCTCGACACAAAGCCCTCTAACCATTCTCTTGACCCCATCCCTAGTGCCATTGCCATTGACTTCTTTACCCATTCTCTTTCCTAATGGACCACTCTGGTCAACCTCTCCCTCAGTCAAGGCTCCCTTCCTGTTTCCTTCAAAACTGGGCAGGTCACCCCTCTGCTTAAAAAAACCACCGCTGATGGGAACGACCCCAACAACTACCGTCCCATCAATAACCTACCCTTTCTTGCGAAAATCACAGAAAAATGTGTAGCGAAACAACTCTCTCACCCTATCAAGGACAATGATCTTCTGGACAATTTCCAGTCCGGCTTCATTCAAAACTGCAGCACTGAAACAGCCCTGCTGCGAGTCATTGATGACGCGCTGCGGATACTTGATTCAGGGGAGTCTTGTCTTCTAATTCTTCTTGACCTTTCTGCAGCCTTTGACACTGTCAATCACAACACTCTCCTTAACACTCTTCAACAGAGAATGGGCATGGAGGGCACTGTGCTCAAATGGTTTGCCTTCTTCCTCTCTGATAGATCCCAAATGATCAAAATAGCGAACAGTCTTTCATCTCCCTTAGCGGTCGGTCAAGGTGTTTCTCAAGGCTCTATACTTGCACCCACACTGTTCAATCTCTATTTAGAACCGTTGGGAAATTTCCTGAGTAAATCCGGGATCCACTATCATCTATATGCGGACGACACTCAAATCTACCTTAAGGTGGCCTCCAGTCACGATCTCTCCTTCCTAAGCTCTACTCTCGACTCCATTCAAAACTGGATGTTAACTCATCAACTGATCCTAAATCCCTCCAAAACTGAATTCCTCCTCCTCTCCTCTCCTCCTCACTTTCTCCACCTCCAGTGCATTCATGGATGGATCAGATGAATCTACTGAACAATTAACCCATCATTGTCGAGAGCGCAAAATCCCTTGGTGTCATACTCGACAAAAAACTCAATCTACTCTCCCACATCGATTCCATTGCAAAGTCTGCTCGATACCAACTGCGCCTTCTTTGGGGGATTCGCCGCTTCTTCCCGGAGCACGACCTTAAAACCCTGGTCCAATCGCTGGTTCTCTCCAGATTGGACTACTGCAATTCTCTTCTTACTGGCCTCCCCAAATCCCACCTGTCCCCCCTGAAGCCTGTCCTCCATTCAGCAGCTCGCTTCATATATGGGGCCAAAAGAAGCGACCACATCACACCCATTTTATCCACCCTCCGTTGGCTTCCCATTGAGGCAAGATCTATCTACAAGACTGCCTGTATCACCCACAAAGCCTTGCACTCCTCCTCCCTCGCTACCTGGCGGATAAACTGAAAGTCTCTGGAGGCTCCAGACCATCACGTAATGCAGAAAATGTATTGCTTGAACCTCCCACTCTCAAGAAGGAAAGATCGATGGCCCAATCCTTTTCAGGCAACGCAGTGAGAATCTGGAACTCACTTCCGCCTCAGCTCCGGACCACCACCTCTTCCCAGGCCTTCAAAACTGACCTCAAAGCTCTCCTCCTTCAAAGATACTTCCAAATTTAATTCACGCTCTCTATTTTCTGATGGAAGTCCTTCCATTATAGGAAATTCTGTTCTCCATGCCTATAGAAGTGCCTTCCCAGTGTGTTTTTGTGTTTTGAGTGTCTGCCATTTATTGCAGTATTATACTTTTATTTGTATTTTGAACGCTTTTGTAACATGCACACATGTCACTTTTTCCTTTTGTAACGTATCATTTGCTACCTCTTGTATTTTGTGTGCTTTTGATACATGCACAACGGCCACCACTGCCTCATGTAACAGAACTTTTGTTTTAGTGTTTTGAGTGTCTGCCATTTATTGCAATTTTTTTTTTCCTCTACGTGTACCCTGTATGCTCTTTTAACCTGCACACGTGACTTTTTCCATTTGTAACGTATCGTTTGCTACCTCTTGTATTTTGTTTGCTCTTGATACTTGCACAGTTGTCACTATTGCCTCATGTAACCTACCGTTTGATTTTGTAACATGCTCACTTGTAATTTTTCTCCTTATGTATCATTACTGCTCCTATTGTGAAGCGATCTGACACCTTCGGGTAAAGTCCGCGCTATATAAAAACACATTAAATAAACAAATAAATAAATAAAATCCCCTTGCCGCGGGTGCAATCACCCACTGCACACGTCTTGAAGAGGAATCTCTCTCCCCACTTGAAAGTGTAGATGGCAACCACTCCTCATTTAACTTGAATGCGCTGCCCCAAATGTATTGCAACTTAGCAGTGGCCCTGAGGACAGCACATTCACATTCACATTCACTATAATAGGGTGCACTTTCCCTGCTTGAGCCCAGCGGACCTGTTTTAAGCTATGCCAGGGCGCATACAGGGAAAGTGTGCCTTTATGATAATATGGGCCGCAGTAACTGAGGGGCATATTTACAAGCAGGCGATAAAAAACTATTGCCGCTTTTGCGGCCGAACATCGGCGATAATTTTATCGCCTAATTAGCAAGAACACGCTAATGCGTGAAACCTTGCTTTAGCGTCGGTATTCCTAACGCCCAGCTTTGCATCTCTAATGAGATGCAAAGTGGGCGTTCCTGACCTAACATGACAGGAGAAATGTTGCTAAGCGACATTTCTCCTATCATCAAGCCCCACGCTATGAAGCATACCCCTGTTATCGCTACTTTCCTGACGCCTGCTTCAGGACTGACTTAGCCATGATATCCTATGGAGGGTGGATATCATGGCTAAATTTGTGAGTCCCTATCAGCAAGCTAACGCCACATTACGTGAGATTATCGCTGGGTTTCCAGCGATAATCACACGTTAGGCAGTTAGTGTGAGGATTTTTATCGCTGAGGAGATAAGCGTTGCTAATAGCACGCTATCTCAGCGATAAAAATCCACGTTACCCGGCGATAATTATCCTCGCGCTAAGAGCGCTGAGTGATAATTATCGCTGGGTGTTGCTGATATGCCCCTATGTTACCTTTAATGATAGCCCTCTAGCCTTTGCCCACAATCAGAGTTTCTGTAACTCCAGCATGAGAAGCTTTGATCTCATGCCCCCCTTGCATTTTTAGGTAGTTCATGATCATTGTGTAGGCTGTTTGAATACAAATCTTGTTCATTGTCAGAGGGGGCAGGAAGGCCTTCAGAGCTAAATGTACTGTCCCCTGCACTGGGCAACTAATGTGATGTGAGCTCTGCTTCCACCCGCGGCCTTGCATGGACAGAGCTTCAATATTAGCTCCCCATTCTGAAAGAGATGCATCTATCACAAGAGCTTGAGTTGAAGATTCCTGTTGGAAAGGGACTCCTTGATGTAGGTTTGCTCTCTTGCATCACCACAAGAGAGATTGCCTTGCAGACATCAACATGTGGATTTTGTTATCCAAACTGTTTTCCGTTTGAAACCGCGGATCTTCCATACACTGCTGATGGATGGCCTCGTATTCGGGACGGTGGAAATGCCAGAAGCCATTGATTCTAGAAGAGAGGAGATGACGTTTCTCCCAGATTGATGACACAGTCCTCCACAGTAAACACTTCCTTTACTAGGCCTAGCATTGCTCCCAGATGGAATCTGACCTGGAATGCGATCGACTTCTGAAAATGTATTTGTAGACCGTGACCGAGTAATAGCGACTTTGTCGTCTAAAAGTCCTGCTCTACTAACCAATCTTCTAAGCAAGGGTATATGTTATCGAAGGTGGGGTACTATTACTGTCATGCATTTTAAAAAAGGACCATATTTCAGAGAAAAGGAACCTACTACAAACCACAGATACTTCCTGTGTTCTCCTGATATTGTAATGTGGACCCGTTCCCATTTGTGAATGTAAAAAAATATATATTGTTAAAAGGATATAGTGGTTCATGAGACCATTGTCTCTTCTAAAACAAATGTAAAAAGTAAATGTGTCTTTTTCAAGGTAGACCAGCTTCCTTTAAAGAAAATGGGCTGCATTTAAAAAATAAATGCGACCACAAACAGTTGCAGGCGACCCCCCTGTGAGTCACAATTAGCCACCTACCCTATTTATATGTATGAAGTAGGTCGTAGTCTGACCCACTACAATGCGGATCTTTAAGATCTGACCTATTAGTACTTAGGTCAGTTCTGGTTACAGTCTACAACCAGTATTTTGCGATCAGTTATTAGTGCATCTGGACTTTAGTGTTGAATGAGAGGTTACATTTGATACACTAGATCACTGACCCCCTGTTAGTTCTGGGTATAGTGGAAGATATCTACATTGCAAAAAAACAGTGGTTTGAGGAAATTGTGTTTTTCTCAATCGCACAATTTTAGGTCTCAACAGCTTTAGTTGTCTGTTGGCAGCAGGCCTATTATAACCAGTTCAGACTCAGTGCCTGATTAGAATCACGGGTGGACTCACGTCTGCCCGCCACTCTATCGGAAATCGGGACTGCCCGACAGGCTGTCGGTGGTCCCGACATAGGCATTACAATGCGATCGCCACCAAGGGGGTCGCATTGTCTACATTTTGTATTGCGGCGGGTGCTGCTGGCTGCAGCATCCGGCGCAAGACAAAAAGGGGTCTCTTTACATATCCCTGCACTACGTAGCGGGCATGATGCATGCCACATGGTGCAGGGACATGTAGGAGGGAACCATAGGTGCCCCCCAGTGCCCACATCGGAGTGCTAAGGGGAAAGTGGTAATGTCCCTTTCCATAGCGGGTGAACCACCATGAAACAGCTGGCGGGGAGGGAGATTGTAATCCCTATGGCGGTGCCTGGTAGGCACTGCCACCATTACAGGGATTGCGAGGCCCTCCGAGGCACTGGAGGGCTCAAGGAGCCCATTGGATGCTTGGTGGTCAGTGTGTCCAACCGCCATCAAACCGCCAGCCATCCTAAAGTGGCAGGCAGTAAAAATGGTTCAGATGGTGGTGAGACTCGCTGCCATTCTAATCGGCCCCTTACTGTGGGCTTTTTGCTCTCCCTTTGCTCATGATTCAATGGCTTCACTATATATAACAGTTCCCTGCTCCTGATTTGATGACTTTCCTCCCTATTCTTGTGTTTTTCCCAACCAAGGTTCATTTCGGTCTCACCATGTATTGATTAAATGAAATGTATCCTTACTCTGCTGATGCCACCTGGCACTGCAACACATTAGGAACTATTTTCTCTCCCTCTCTCTGTGTTTCTCTGCTCTGCCATTCTTTCTCACTGCCTTTTGCTCCCTTCCCACATGCTTTGCTCCATCCACTGCCCTTTGCTGTTCTAGTAGGCTGGCAATCTCTGAATGGTATTTAAGTCAGACCAGGCTTGCCCCTCTCCTATGAGCACATGAGCATGCCTGTTCACACAAGGTGCAGGCATCTTGTAATTATTTTTCTTTCTTTCGATTTTAAGAAAAGTAATTTCAGGATAGCCACCATTTGTGTGCATACACAGAAACCATCTGGGTAAAAGGACTTGGTCCTCTCTGCAGGGTGAAAAAGTCGTAGGCGAAAATTAGCCCAGAGAAATTTAATAAACATTTGATTCATAGATTTGAACCAAGCATTATCAAAGGAATTGCCCTAAAGAAGTATAGAATGTTCGGTAAAAACAGCATCTTAATAACGTTGCATTTCCCCACCAGCGTAAATTTAAGATTATCTATTCGGTTAAAATCTGTTTATAAGTTTGAAAGTAAAGGGCCCAGGTTAGTTTCTACAATTTCTGACACATCCTCCATTATTTCGACCCCAAGGTATGTTGCCTTCCGTACAACCTGAGGGTCATTAATCTGGAGTCCCTTACCAACAACAACGAGGGTTTTATCAGAGTTAAGTTAATCTGCGTTTCTTTTTCAATTTCTTCTAATGCGCCCAGTGGATTAGGGGTCACAACTGCTAAGTCGTCGGCATACGCTAGGATCTTAGGGGCATATGTATCAAAGACTGGTTTTGCGATTCTCAAATAGCGATTTTTAGGGAATCGCTATTTGAGAATCGCAAAACGAGATGTAAATAAAAAATTGCAAATAATTTGTGATTCCTTGATATGCCTTAATTACGAATCGCAAATAGAGATTCGCAATTAAGGAATTCCTTCCCATTCATTCCTATGAGTTGGGAGGCCCATAGGAATGAATGGGGAGACATTCTCAATTTGCAATTCGCAATTAGAGAATCGCAAATTGAGAATGCAATTTCAAGGGTACCAGGGTGTCAAAAGGACACCCTGTTGCACCCTTTAAATATGTATGTGTGCCCTAAGGGCATGTATGTGCGCCACATGGCACTTTGAAAAATGCAAAAAAGTGCATTTTTCAAAGAAATCGCGAATTACCACCAACTTGAAGTTGGTGGTAATTTGCGATTCCTTAAGGCCAAATTGCACTTTTTCTGTGCTTCTTACATTGCATTTAAGGAATCGCCATTTGCGATTCCTTAAATGCAATCACAAAATAGGGAATCGCAAATTTTGCAATTCCTTATTTTGTTTTTCATTCATACATACCACTAAGCCCAATTGCGATTGCAAATACTGAAATTCTGCAAATTTCGGCGTTTGCGATCGCAATTTGGAATGATACATATGGCCCCTTAGTGCTCCCCCCATTACTGTGTATTGCCAAGATCTGATTATTGCCTATAATCTTCCTAACTAACGGATCCATGGAGCAAGGACATCCCTGACGAGTCCCTCTCCTGATCGAAACAGGACCTGACAATTCCCCCATTATTGCTACTCTGGCCTGTTATACATTATTGCGATGGCTTTGATAAAGCCTTTGCCTAGCCCTCTACTCTGGAGTGTTGCCCACAGGAAAGGCCAGGAGACCCTATCAAAGGCTTTCTCCACATCTAGCAGGATTAGCCCGATAGGGTCTCCGGTGATCCTTGCAGCGTCAAAGAGAGCAATCACCCTTTGAACATGATCGATAGTGCTCCGGCCGGGGACGAACCCATGTTGAGTCGGTGAGACCAGTTTCTTAATCACAACTGCTAGCCGATTAGCTAAGATTTTGGCATATACCTTAGCATCACTACTGATTAACGTGATAGGTCGATATGACCCCAGCACCCTAGCCGATTTTCCTTTTTTGGGAAAGACCACAATATTGGCTGAACCCCATGAATCAGGTGCCCCCTGACAAGATTGGGCCTCTAAAAAGACATCCACCATTAATTCCAGTAAGCAGGGAGCCAGTTTTTTATATAATTCCCCCGGGATGGAGTCAGTACCTACCAGCTTCCCATTTACCAAAGAACAGATGGCACCAGCAACTTCCTCTGCCGTGATGGGTACCTCTAGTGCCTCTCTTTCTTCTCTTGACAATTTTTCCCCTGGAATTCCTGCCAGATAATCAAAAATGTCCTATTCACTACCACTGTTTTCTTCCGTATACAACTGTTGATAGAATCGCTGAAAGGCAGCCCGTATATCAGAAGGCTCTGAAACTAACCCGTCCCGGAGATCTTCAATTTCAAGTATTCCCCCCATGTCACCCGTTGACTAGTGTGCATCGCAAGCAGGTGTTCCATTCTCTCACTGCATTCACACATTTTGGATCGCCAGGCGGCATACTTCCCTGCCGCTTTGCTCGCTGAGACTTCTAAAATTTTAGATTTAGCTAATGTCACTAGTGTGTGAGCCCGCCCTACATCCCCACCTCTCGTAATTACATCTACTAATTGTGTGTCTGCTTCAACCAACTTTCTATAGAGTTCCTGCATGTGCTGTTTACCCTGCTTCTGGGACCTCCAACCATAACTTGATGTTTCCCCCTTGTCCCAGCTTTCAGAGCATCCCGTACCACCTCCCCCCGTATACTATCCCTATTCTCAGATATAAATCTGGGAATCCAATTTTGCATATGTCTGATATATTCCTCATTTTAAAGGAGTGCTCTATCAAAGGTCCACCGTGGTGCGGCCCGCTTTGAGGATTGGAATGAGATCTCGAGGACTAATGGATTGTGGTCCGACATTACATGTGGAAATTAAAAAATCCTGCAGTATGTCGAAAGCCCCTGAAACACAAAAGAATAGTCTAGCCTGACGTGTGACTGGTGTGGGGCGGGAAAAAAAGTATTGCCTAAATCCTGAGGTTCTTGCTAGGTCCAAACATCAATGAGCCCATGCGTCATACACAGATTGACCAAAGACTTAAAGACTTTAGGATTACGGCCACGGTATAGACCAGACCCTAGCTTGTTAATATTTGTACCCAAATTTATTTTGAAATTGCCACAAATAATTAAAGGTAGCGGCCACCCAACAAGTTCCGTATTTAACCGATTAAAAAGGGCAGGATCATCAAATACCGAACCATAAACCGAGCAGAGCGTAAAAGAATAATTATCCGCAATGCAATGAGTAATGGCCTATCTACCATACTGATCAGTCTTTGAACGTGGAAAGCTGAAAGATTTTCTGAGAGCCATAATAGCAACCTCCTTTGTGCGTATTCCTTGGGTTGTGATGGAAACCAGCTGATATCCTGCTAGTTCGGCAATCTTAAGCCTACCAACTTCTATGTGTGTCTCTTGCAAGCATATTATGTCTGCTTTCAAGTACTAAATGTCTTCATTAACCCTACGCTTTTTTTGAGGATTATTTAATCCACAAATGTTGATAGATGCGATTCGTAGCTTACCCCTTCCCATTTGTCTTAATCAAGAAATTACATCAATGCCATTTCATAAAATTCCACCCATTGGACCAGCCTTCCACCCAATAGCTTCCCCACCCCCTGCCACCCCGACCCCCCTCCTCCCCTACCTTTAGGCAAGAAAGGTCCAAGGACCCTTGTGATGCCTCCTGCATGATACTGCTTCCCACCACCACCCATCAAGCTCCCCCAAGTAAACAGCAAAAAGAAGTGTGAATATTTATCCAAGTACATCAGCCCTCAGGATCTTTCTGATTTGAGACTCCTGATATTTCTCGTAAAAATTCCTGTGCTTGAATCTCAGAGGAGAAAACCCTTATATTTCCCTGTGAATTACTTTAAGCCGAGCTGGGCTCAGTAGATACACCTCACAGCCGATCTTCTGGAAGGGAGTAATAAGTTGTCGCAGCCTCCACTTTCTTTCCACCGTACTATGGCAGAAGTCAGGCGTGACGAAGAAGGAATGACCCTCAGCCGAGCGTCTTGCTTCAGGAAGCGCGTTATCAAAGACTGCTTGCCGCAAAAGAAAGTTGCCAAAAAATATTAATATAGCTCTAGGTTTATCATTCACGTTATTCTGACCCTTCCTTTTTTCAGCATGAGTGGGAAATGGTGTACACGCTGAACTTCTGTGTCCCAATCCCAATGCGCTAGTTCGTGGAAGCCGACCTTCAACAGACCCCGTAATGTCTTCTCATTCAGCTTTTTCCAGTATACCCAGTAGCCTTAGATTATTTCGCCTCTGGCGGTTTTCAAAGTCTTCAAGCTTCCACATGACATCCGTCATCCTTGATTTGTTTGATGTGACTTGTTGAGCAATGCTCTCAGCTCTGGTCTCTAATGCCACAACTCGCTCTTCCAGCACCGTTGTTCTCTCGTCGATGTCTATGCATGTTTTATTTACTTTCCTAATGGCCCCTTGTAACATCTTTGTTGCATGGTGGGCCCTCTTATGTTCCTGTCTAGCTTCAGATTGGATTTGTTTGAGAGTGGAGTATATGAGGGCCATCGAGGGAGATGCCTCAGTTGCAGGCTTCGGTTAAAAAAGCACATTATTTTCCCCTTGTGCGTTATCATCCGGTGCCGATCTTCCATCCTCAATTTCAAAATGTGTAGTAGAATAATCCCATTTTAATTGGCTGGATTGACTATGATCTGAATCAGTTTGCCTGGTATCCTGCGCCTTTCTCCCTTTATTTCTAATTCGCCGTGTCTGAGAGGAAAGGCGCTTTTGCGTGCTGGGGTTAGATAGTGAGCTGTCCCAACCCATCTCTGAATCCTCCAGCGCTGATACCTCATTTCCACTAACATTACATAGCTCAGAGTCTTCGTTGAGGGAAAATAATTTTTCACCCCCTTCTGGGGTCCCCCTGATCTTGTGTTGTATCTGAGAGAGTCGAGGGTTAACAGGTAAAACTTCATTAATAACCTGTTCCTTATCCACATGTTTGCCTGCCATTGTGGAGAGGTGTGGCTCACTGGTTAGAGGTGGCAGATCCGTAAGCAGAGAATCGGCCAAGGACCAGGGTTCAATTCCCGACGCGGCAGGGTCGTGGACCAGGGTAAAAACGGACTCGATAATTCTCGCCTCGGTACCTACTCTAACCAGGAACACACTCGGCAACTCTGGGCATTAAGCTTGCCTCATCTCTACAACGGCCCCCCACAGACGCTGGGGATGCCTGGTTTCACCTGGGAGATACCCAGAAAGGGACCATCTCACAGGGATAGCCAGGACGGGTTCCCAAGCGGTCTATAGCGCCGGGACACTTCCGAGTAGCTGTGCGCTGTATAAATGAAAATAACATAACATAACATAACATAACATGGTATTAGCATCAGAGCCCTTTGGTCTGTCCTGTAAGAGCTCGCCTTGACCCAAACATAAAGATGTATAGGGCACCAGTCCCATACTTACACCTGTAACCGGCACCAGTGTAGCTTCAGCGATAACATCATTGGCAGCTTCTCCCTTCTCTTGCACTCTCCCACGGTCGGAAAACATCCCTGGGATCACTCGTTGATTGCCACTGGATTCAAGCAAGCCTGGCTGAAGACGGCTGAAATGCCAGAGACCGGTCATAGGAAGCTTCTTTACGGTCCAGGGAAGGCATGGCTTGGCAGTTCGGGCTGGACTGTTCCCATGAAGCACAGGGTCAGACTGATTTGCATATGGGCATGTCTGAACTGGGGTGGCAGAGTGGGTTAAAGAACAGTGATGGATCAAACCCAGATCTGTTGACTGGGTGTGAGTATTTGATTGGTTCTGATGCTCCGTCCATCACCACCCCCTTTTGTACCGCTTTGTTCGCCATAAGTTGGCAGGGTATGCTCAGATGTGAGTCCCTTGCTCACTTTGCCACTGGATTCAAACAAGCCTGGCTGAAGACTGCTGAAATGCCAGAAACCGGTCCTAGGAAGCTTGTTTCCGGTCCATGGAAGGTATGGCTTGGCAGTTCGGGCTGGACTGTTCCCATGAGGCACATGGGTCAGACTGATTTGCATATGGCCATGTCTGAACTGGGGTGGCAGAGTGGGCTAAAGAACGGTGATGGATCAAACCCAGATCTGTTGACTGGGTGTGAGTGTTTGATTGGTTCTGATGCTCCGTCCATCACCACCCCCTTTTGTAACGCTTTGTTCGCCATAAGTTGGCAGGGTATGCTCAGACGTGAGGCCCTTGCTCACTTTGCCACTGGATTCAAGCAAGCCTGGCTGAAGACGGCTAAAATGCCAGAAACCGGTCCTAGGAAGCTTGTTTCCGGTCCAGGAAAGGCATGGCTTGGCAGTTCGGGCTGGACTGTTCCCATGAGGCACAGGGTCAGACTGATTTGCATATGGCCATGTCTGAACTGGGGTGGCAGAATGGGCTGAAGAACGGTGATGGATCAAACCCAGATCTGTTGACTGGGTGTGAGTGTTTGATTGGTTCTGATGCTCCATCCATCACCAACCCCTTTTGTACCGCTTTGTTCGCCATAAGTTGGCAGGGTATGCTCAGACGTGAGTCCCTTGCTCACTTTGCCACTGGATTCAAGCAAGCCTGGCTGAAGACGGCTGAAATGCCAGAAACCGTTCCTAGGAAGCTTGCTTCCGGTCCAGGGAAGGCATGGCTTGGCAGTTCGGGCTGGACTGTTCCCATGAGGCACAGGGTCAGACTGATTTGCATATGGCCATGTCTGAACTGGGGTAGCAGAGTGGGCTGAAGAACGGTGATGGATCAAACCCAGATCTGTTGACTGGGTGTGAGTGTTTGATTGGTTCTGATGCTCTGTCTATCACCACCCCCTTTTGTACTGCTTTGTTCGCCATAAGTTGGCAGGGTATTCTCAGACGTGAGTCCCTTGCTCACTTTGCCACTGGCTTCAAGCAGGCCTGGCTGAAGACGGCTGAAATGCCAGAAACCGGTCCTAGGAAGCTTGTTTCCGGTCCAGGGAAGGCATGGCTTGGCAGTTCGGGCTGGACTGTTCCCATGAGGCAAAGGGTTAGACTGATTTGCATATGGCCATGTCTGAACTGGGGTGGCAGAGGAGGCTAAAGAACGGTGATGGATCAAACCCAGATCTGTTGACTGGGTGTGAGTGTTTGATTGGTTTTGATGCTCCGTCCGTCACCACCCCCTTTTGTACCGCTTTGTTCGCCATAAGTTGGCAGGGTATGCTCAGACGTGAGTCCCTTGCTCACTTTGCCACTGGATTCAAGCAAGCCTGGCTGAAGACGGCTGAAATGCCAGAAACCGGTCCTAGGAAGCTTGTTTCCGGTCCAGGGAAGGCATGGCTTGGCAGTTCGGGCTGGACTGTTCCAATGAGGCACAGGGTCAGACTGATTTGCATATGGCCATGTCTGAACTGGGGTGGCAGAGTGGGCTAAAGAACGGTTATGGATCAAACCCAGATCTGTTGACTGGGTGTGAGTGTTTGATTGGTTCTGATGCTCCGTCCATCACCACCCCCTTTTGTAGGGGCACCAGTCCCATACTTACACCTGTAACCGGCACCAGTGCAGCTTCAGCGATAACATCATTGGCAGCTTCTCTTTTCTCTTGCACTCTCCCACAGTTGGAAAACATCCCTGGGATCACTCGTTGATTTACAGGGCCCACCTCTTCTCCAGCACGCTGATCTTTGCCTTTCGGTTTCCCCGGCACAGCCTCCTTGCTTCCTGTTGTTGCTGCTGGAGTAGTGTCTCCTGCTTTCCTCCCGATCAGCGTCTTCCGAGCCGCCGGGGGCCGCGCTGGGTCCTGCAACCCCTACCTCCGTTACCCGTGGCGCCAAGATCCCTGTGGTCCCGAGGACGTTTGGGGTGTTTAGGTGGCATGCCAATAAGTTGGAGCTGGCGTCCACCGCTGCTCACGGCCAAACAGAATCTTCAGAGCTGCCCGGATCAACAGGTGAGCAAGTTCTGTAATTTTCGCCTGCGTCCTTCCGAGCTGTTGCTTCAAGCAATGCGTTTTATAGAAAATGTACATCTAGAGTAGTTTTAGCTGAGTTTTACTCGGAAGTTCCATGGAGCCATAGATAGGTGGTGTATCGCAGCACCTCACGCAGTGCCATTTTGCCCTCCCTCAACCATTGATTTCTATGGAGTACACTCGCCTAATCTTTTAAAAGTGATATTTTATGCTTTGTATGTTGGATTTTTGTCATTTTGGTCTTGTTTTATTAAGATAAATATTGCCTATTTTTCTAAAGTGGTTTGGTGTTCTTTTGTAGAGTTTTCACTGTGTTACTGTATACGCATGTACAAATGCTTTGCACATTGCCTCTGATATAAGCCTGACTGCTCGTGCCAAGCTATCAAGGGGGTGAACAGGGGTTATCTTAGCTGTGTAATCCCCTTACCCTTCCTAGAGTGAGGGTCCCTACTTGGACAGAGTGCAAACCACTGCCAACTAGAGACCCCATTTCTAACAGAGCCCATCTTCAGGCCCTGGTCATCTGCGTTGTTCAGCCTAAAGGCTAGGGAGCCACCCAAAGCATCCGGGGCAGGTGGCAAATCTTTGGACACAGTCTGTCGTCATATCCAGGGTCCCACCACTACCCAGTTGTATCCAAGTGGGCGGGGGCACACGCAGACCTAAAGCCAGCCACATTCTAATGCCAGGTCAGTTACAGCTCCCACTGTGCGAGGCACTCAGTGAGGGTGGATGGTGAAGGTGGGGACCTCAGCACTGAGGGAGCAAACTGCCTCTCCACGATCACTCCTCACCTGGTGAGCCCAGCTCATCGTGGACAAAGGGTAGCCTGCCCTCAGCAGTACCGCCTCTCTTGATTACTGTCTTTATGGGAAGAGTTTTCCTTGGGTTGTTGACAGACATCCAAGCGGTGGAATGGACCACATAACTTTGTTGTCCACTGTGGTACTGTATGCTTACTGGGATGCATGTGTAAGCAAGTTAAGGTTAGGATCTGCACAGATGGGGTTCACAAGTGAGCAGAAGAGTTCCCCATGGGTCAGTTCAGTGGCTCGGGAGAGTATAGGCAGAGGGATCCAACTGAGTTAAGGTGGGTATAGAGCTGGCAAGGACCTCTGCAGTAAAGGGCTATTGCCCATGTTCTAACGCCCAAACAGGGAGGCCCATCAAGGTATCGATTAGTCACCCCTGGCTTTTGCCTGGAGGGTGGTTATGTTAGGTTTGGCCCTCTCTGCATGGTCCCCCCCAAACATTTTGCCTCCACCCCTCCAAATTTTCTGAATTTGTTTTTGTAGCCTTAGGACTCTGGACACTATACCACTGCTAACCAGTGCTAAAGTACCTATGCTCACTCCCAAACGCATGGCAAAATTGACTTGCACCTGATTGACATATTCAATTTACTTATAAGTCCCTAAGAAATTGGTATGCCAGGGCTACCCACTAATGTAGCCCTTTAAACCATGCCCCAGGCCTGCCATTGCAATCCTGACAAGAGATTTAAACTGTCAATTCGACTTGTCAAAATAATCTATTTTCCAAGCCTAAAAATCCCTTTTTAATACATATAGGTCACCCATAATGTAGGCCTTAAACAGCCCATTGGAAATGTTGCATTGTAATTAAAATGTTGGACATATATGTTTAAGTTTTATATGTCTTGGTAAAGAGAAAACTCACAAGTTTGTGTTTCACTACTTTGAGTAATACAGCTCCCATAGGATAACAATAGATTACCTTACTACATTTCATATGTACTAACTTTCGATTGGAAGCAGGTGGTAAAGTGAAGTTTGGTGTCTGCGGAATTGCAATTTAAAATCCTTTTTAATGGTAAAGTCAGATTTTAAGTCACTGTTCTAAAAATGCCGCTTTGTTTGAAAGTTGTCATTTTTGTGTCCTAGCCATATGGTGCCTGCAACCTGTTCTTGGGTCACATAACTAGGTATGAGTGGCAGTTGACCGTTGTGTATTCCTCTCTGACAGCATCACAATAGATCATCTAGATGTTGGCAGGATAGGCCATCTCTGACTTGAGAGGGTGGCGCAGCTGTCAGCTACCACACTTACACTTCAAAGGCCCTTCCTCAGCTCACACACAAAGGACTTCACACTAACTTATTGTGCCCACAAACAGACTAGGATCAGGGCAGGAAGGCAGGACATTCCAGACACCTATGAAAGAGGGGAAACTCTATAAGCTTTTCCCACTTCAAAGTAGACACAAAGTATAAATATTGGAACCTCAGACCCACTCTTCTGATCACTTCTGGACCTGTGGAAGAGTAATAAGAATGACTGCTCTACTTCAAGAAGGAGAGAAGTTGACCTAACAGCTAGGGCGGTGGACCTCAAATCTGGGGAACTGGGTTCGAGTCTCGGCAATGACACTGAACATCCTGTGATTCTGGGCAAATTACGTAATCTCCCCGTGCCTAACAAAAATTAATGTGCCCTCATGTAATGTAACTGGTGCTATGTAAAGCACGCTGATACCCGATTGGAGCTATATAAAACACTGCAACAAAAAAAAAAGGACGGCTCTGCTGTCCTGCTGTCTGAGTATGAAGTATTTGACCTGCACCTTGAACCCAGGACCACCAGAGACATTCCAAGGGCTAGGTGGCTGGCCTCCTGTTCTGGAGTGGTACCTCCTCAGTCCTGGACCCGTTGAAGTGGGAATAAATGTGCTCTGCCAGCCCAGCTGTGGTCCCCATCAGAACTGACGCAGCGAGATGCAAACTGATGTAGGACATCGCATCAGTGTCCTTACAGTGCCTCACTGGAACAGATGCAGCACAACGCAACTCGATGCAGACCTCGCCTCACAGCCCTCACGGCTCCTCGTCAGAACCGACGCAGCACTGGACTCGACATCGCACCTCAGGATCACCGCTGCATGGTACAACACCCCACATCAAGGACATAAGGTGCAATTCTCAGCTAGCCTAAGCTGGTCCCTATAGTCAGCCCGTTCTCCATCACGGTGGACCTGAACGTGTTATTTTTTTCTTGGTCTGGTGCGACCAGATAACCACAGTTGTTGCTTTGTGCTTTTAAGCACTATTTTTTTACCTAAATGGCATATCTCTTGTTCTACTAATTGTATTTTTGTCTGTTGGTGTCAAATAATTTATTAAAATGTACTCTATTATTCTAAAAATGTAAATGTAAATTTGATACTTGTATAGCGCACTACACACCCGCAAGGGTCTCAAGGCGCTTGTACGAATACTGCTGTGGAACCCATCCTGGCTTTCCCTGTGAGGCGTCCACTCCTGGGCACCCCCAAGGTGGAGGCCAGGCCTCCTTAGCGTTGTGGGGGCCGTTGTGGAGATTAAGCAAGCTATTGCCCAGAGTTGCACTCCATGATTGGAATAGGCACCGAGGCAAGAATTATCAGGTCCGTGGAATTTTTTAGCCCAAGACCCACCGAGGTAGGGAATTGAACCCTGGTCCCAGGCTAGACCTCTGCATCAGGGTCTGCCGCTCTAATCATTGAGCCACACTTCTCCACTAAATGTGTCTAGTGTTGTGTTTTCACTTTATTACTGTTGGGGGGATACATAAATAATTTACATATTGCCTCTAAGTTAAGCCTGACTGCTTTTGAGCAAAGCACCATAGGGTTAGGCACAGGTTAATATAGCGACTTTAGTGGTTCACCCTTATGAAGATAGTGGCTGTTGCTTAAGAAGGGCTAAGACTCTCCTCAACCAACAACCCAAATTCTCACACCTACTAAAAGTAGAACACTGCTATACTGAAACAGGAAAATCTAACTTACCAGATATTACATTTGTGCACGTTATCAACATTGGAAATCCATAATTAGTCTATAAATAAAACATCAGCAGAAGATGAAGTACAGTGTGCGTTTCAAACAGGCCCTGTGCCAGTCTTCAACAAGCATCTGCAATGCGATTGGTATAGCATATGTGAACATTAGAGCTATAGGTGTTGTAAATGCCACTGTTTTTTATTTTTATTTTTTTATTTGTAGTATTATAAACCGAGAGTCCATTAACAAGCATTAGCCGTGACTACAAATTATTCCATCGTATGCCTCACATTCTGTTTGTGGCTTTAATGCACGTTTAGACATATGTGACATAAGAAAAAAAATAAAAGTCGCAGACCAGTTTAGTAAAGGTTTGAACTCTGACCTTATCTGTAGGGGCTTTAGACCAGGAGTCCAGTTGAAAGGAAAAGGATGGTCCTCTGAGATTGAGGCGTCACTTCCCTGATCGCATTGGAGCAGTTGTGTATTCAAAGCTAGAGGAAAGTCCCGGTGGCTGAAGTCAGTTTTATGCACCAAACACTGTTCAATTGTACGGGCGGCTACCAAGAATAAATCTGGCTCTGCGCTGAGCCTCTCCAAAATGTTAAAAAAATCAAAGTAACAATGCATGAAGCATATAAAAGTTTAGATAAAGAAAAATAAGATTGTGCGAAGCATGTGTAGAACACACAGCAGCCGCTGAGCATCCCCAAAATGTTTAAAAAATGTTTTAAAAGCATCCCTCCCTAAAGCACCACACAGGGCCCCTCACTAAAGCACTGCACAGAGCGGGTCTCATTAAATCACTGCACAGTGTCCCTCACTAAAGCACTGCACACTGTTGTACAGTGTCCCTCACTAAAGCATCATGCTATGTCCCTCACTAAAGTTCTGCTCACTGTCCCTCATTAACCCCTTCGCTGCTAGGTCTTACTCCCCCCCACCCCCCACACCCGTGCTAAGGTATTTTTTGGCTAGTTGGGTTAGTTCGCGCTTAGGCCCCTGTACCTTTTTGACCACATAAGGTATCCATGCCAAATTTGCGTCCTTTTCTTTAAACATCATGGAGATTTTAAAGGTACCCAGGATTTGTTAATTCCCCTGGAGGGGACCCAGAAATTAGCCAAAATACAGCTAAAATCTCTTTTTTTTAAAATGGGAAAAAAGTGCTGCAGATGAAAGCATCTTTTTTCCCTGCAAAAGGTATCAACAAAGGGTTTGTGGTGTTGAATTCAACATCTTCCTTGCTTTCAGGGACTGACATACATTTGTGAGAAAACCCCAAAAATGTACACAGTTTTGGGATGTTACTGTGACATAGCTTATTTTTGCTATTTTTTGTGCTTTCAACCTCCTTCCAGGTAATGATAAAAACGGGTATGAAAGCAATAATGGATACTGCACATTTCTGAAAAGAAGACAACATTCTGAATTCAGCAAGGGGTCATTTGTGTAGATCCTTCGAGGTTTTCTTATGGAAACTAATAGTTGAAAATAGGAATAATTGAAAATGAGTTGAACAAAACAGCCATTTGTGCCAACGTTTTCACCTGTAACTTATTCTAAGTATGACAGATGTTTGAAAGCAATATACCGTTACATCCGTTGGACCCTTCTGGTTGTGGGGATACATAGGACTTGTAGGTTCACCAAGAACCCAATGAACTCAGAGCCAATAACTGAGCAGCGACTTGCAATGGTTTTTAGGTCTCGCTGAGTCAGCTCATGCGTTGCTCTGCGAGACATTTAGTAGGTGAGTTTTCAAAGTGCAAATGGCTGGCCTAGCGCTTGCGTTCACGCGAGCGTGCACGCGCGCAACAGCCATCTCTTTCACGGGTCATTAGCATCACTCGGCCGCACGTCCTGTGGCTCCTGCCATGTCTGCTTTTTTGCCATTGCATGCATAGACTATCCATCAGGGACATGGCATGTCGCTTATGTTACATTGTCCCGTTCATGCTCCCATTGGTCTCAAAGTGCGGGCTAGCGTAATAACTTTGTTCGCCTGTAGACGCAACCTGGCATGCAGCTGAGTGCTTTTGAATCCCCTATTGACCCCCCCGTATGCCTCGCTCTGCGACTCGCTCGAGCGTGGTCTTGCCTGCTAAGTGAATGCCTGCAGTTCTAAACAAAGCACGATCAGCGTCAAATTCTTATTGTTTTTGCTCGACTCTAACACAGTTTCTTTTTTTTCTTATATGTATTTATACGGCCCCTGGGTTGCAGAGCGCCGCGAGTGAGCACACGTTGCATTACATGCGGACACCCAGCCTGGAAATGCCGGAGAAATCAGGTCCACAGCTTTGCAAGTGACCGTCATAGTCGTGAAGCAAAATCCTCTCTTTACCAACTTTTTTTTTTTTTTTTGCCACCAGGCGAGCCAAGCCTAGGACCTCATGTCCTTGTTTAGCACACTGGCGGATAGCGCTGGCCGCACCTACACATCCCTGCAATGACTTGCACCTAGGGACAACGACTCTACGCTGTTCTGCTATTCCTATTTTTTCGAGCCAAATGCCCGGGGTAACTGAATTCAGGGGTCGACTTTAGCATTCCACTACTCTACGCATGGTGTAAACTATGCCCAGCTTGTACAGATGATCCACACTACACTACAACTTTTCATAGGGCTGGGCATACTTGCATTGCCGCCCCTTCACTTGAAACTACGCATTTATATGTCGCTCTAATCCTGCGCTCAACTCTCGCGCTGATGCCCTTACCTTGAATTTGGACCTCGAACCAGTGCGGGCTGACCCAAGGGCATCCGAGCGCCCCAGGCCAGCCCCCGCCACGCAGTGCTATATCGAACCCTGTCCGACCAGGGGAGAGCAAGCGGCCCGCTCTGAACATGGACCTCGATACTTCCGGGGGCACAAAACACAGTTCACCTGAGCCCCAACTACCCTCCACGAGGGCATGTCCCTTTCACATTTTTTTTTTTAATTACAGGTTACACAGACCTGTTTCACAGCTCGAATTTGGGTTAAGGGTTTTATCCCGGAAAGGCTGTTGAGCCGCCACACAACCTCTTTCTCCTTGAAGAATGTACACATGCTTAAGATGTGCATGTGTTCCACTGCACCAGGTCTGGAGCACTCACTCCCGGTCTCACGCACCACACCAACATTCAACTCAAACACACATAACCACAGCTAACAGCCTTTTCCCATCCATGGACTAGTGAATACGCTTTTACTCATCTGACCCTCTTGAAGGTGCTTTGGTGCCTCGACAAGAGGGAGGAAGGTGCTATAGAAATACTAGTGTACAATAGTGTATAGTGAATACATATATCAACAAATAAAAACTAGCTGAGGACCTATCAGCATTTTTGGCTGCTCACTTTCTTTGGGGAGTTTTATCTAGCGCAAACTCGACCCGAAGGTATCAGAGCGCTTTGCATGAGCACCAGTTGCATAATAGACGGACACATTCATTTTTGTTAGGGAGATTATGTGATTTGCCAAGAATCATAGGATGTTGAGCGTCCCTGCCGAGACTTGAACACAGTTCCCCTGCTCTAAGGTCGACCGCCCTAGTCGTAAGGCCACATCCTCTCATCTTTTATACGGTTTTGTGTATTAGCTGCACACTTAGTATTGTTTTGTGTTTGCTCGCACATTTTGCTTGATTATTTTCATGATATTTCATGATTATTTTTGACTTTACAAGATGGCGCCCCTGGACCCACATTAGTCCTTCTTTTTTGTTTCTCACTATATGTATTGGGTAGTAACACTGCTGATCATCTGATCAGGGCTGTCATGGCAGAAAAGCGTCATGACTGTGCACAAAGTAAACAAGCATTGGCATAGCCAATAGGTCTCGCCTTTGGGACCTTATAAATATTTAGTTATGCAGCACAATATCCTTACTGCAACAACATTAATTGTTGAATGGCTAAACACTTATAAGTTCCCAAAAGCAAGACCTATTGGCTATGCCAATGCTTGTTTATTGTGGACCGCGTATATAGCAATTCATTTGAGAAAATATAAATAGTGAAAAATCGGTATAAAAGACACCTATGTATTACTGAAATGGGAACAAAATATAGAGTGTGGGTACACATACTAGCATGTGAAATATAGGAAAGTTTTCAAAGTGACTTCTTTTTTTACAAATTATCTTACATTTGGAAGACAGAAATGCATCAAAAGTCAATAGGTATTAACAGATGCTCTACAATTCAGTTTTTCCCTAAGTCTCCCGATAAAAATGGTATCTCACGTCCAAAACGTAACGTGGACATACCACATTTTTACAGTGAAAACTGACCTGTTTTTTGCAAAGTGCCTAGCTGTAGATTTTGAACCCTAGCTCTGCCGGCACCTAGGGAAACCTAGCATAGCTATACAGGTAGGTCGCCTGTCCTGCCCGTTTTTTTTTAATTCTGTGCCCCTGATCTCTGTTACCTTGTTTGCCTGTGTGCCCTGTGCCCCCTCTCCCCGTTTTTCATTCTGTGCCCCTGATCTCTGTTGCCTCGTTTTCCTGTGTGCCCTGTGCCCCCTCTCCCCGTTTTTCATTCTGTGCCCCTGATCTCTGTTGCCTCGTTTTCCTGTGTGCCCTGTGCCCCCTCTCCCCGTTTTTCATTCTGTGCCCCTGACCTCTGTTGCCTCATTTTCCTATGAGCCCTGTGCCCCCTCTCCCCATTTTCATTCTGTGCCCCTGCTCACTGTGTGTGCCTCGTTCATCGCTGTCCTTGTGCCCCCTCCCCCGCCTCCCTCAATACCACCGTTCTCCCGCCGCTGCGTCCCCGCTGTCCCCATTCACCACCCCGTTCCCGCCTCCCAGCTGCTCCTCCCTCCCACAGCCCCTCATATGGAGGCCGCGCAGCGGGTGCGCCACTGGCACGCCGAGGGCGCGCCTAAGGCAAGCCCGTCTGCGCCCGTCCGTGCCAGGACCGTGCCCAGCGTCAGAACCCCTGGCCCCCACCGCACCCAGAGCACCCGACTGAGATATGACTCCGCCGCCCTCAACATACTCAACACCGGACGAACACCCGCCTGCTACCGAGCCACCCCGAAGCGAACCCACGGACTCTTCACCTGTCAAGCCTGCAAATAAACCTGCCTCCGAACCTGCAGACCACCCTCCGGACCTCGCAACAACAACAACCACCTCAAGTGCATCCTCCTCAACACACGCTCAGTCCACAAACACGCCGTCGAACTGTGGGACCTCCTCGACACAACAGCACCAGACGTCGCCTTCCTCACGGAAACCTGGATGAACGCCTCCTCGGCCCCCGACATCGCCATAGCCATCCCGGACGGCTACAAGATCACCCGGAAGGACCGCATCAACCAAACCGGAGGAGGAATCGCCATCATCTACAGGAACACCATCAACATCATGACCAGCACCAAAGACACACTCTCCGCCGCCGAACACCTTCACTTCCAGATCCACACCGACCCCAAGACCACCCTTAGAGGAACGCTCATCTACAGAACCCTGGGCCCACGCACACAATTCAGCTAAACCATCGCCGACTTCATCAGCCTGCACGCCCTAGCCTCACCAGAATACATCCTCCTTGGGGACCTGAACTTCCACCTGGAGAAAAACAGCGACAACAACACCACCACCCTGCTCGACAACCTCACCAACCTCAGACTCAAGCAACTGGTGAACACCCCCACCCACATCGCTGGCCACACGCTCGACCCCATCTTCTCCGCCAGCAACCACGTCTCCTTCAGCCACTCCTCCGGACTACACTGGACCGACGACAGATGCATCCACTTCACCTTAAAAAAAAATACACCCCACCACCGCACGCAACAAATCCCCCGCAGATGCTGGAGCAAAACCACCACAGACCAGATCAACTCATCGCTGAGCCAGAACCCGCCAGCCAACACTGCCGACACCAACGACGCAGCCCACAACCTCGCACAGTGGATCACCAACTGCGCCGACGACCTCACACCACTGAAGAATCCCCCAGGCATGACCGGCAACAGGAAAACTTCATGGATCACCGACGCCCTCAAAGAATCAAAGAAATCCTGCCGAACCCTCGAAAAAACCTGGCGCCACGACCGAACTACAGAAAACATGTCAGCCCTCAAGATCGCCACCCGCGAACACCACCAGCTGATCCGTACCACCAAAAGGACATCATTCAAAGAGCGACTAGACCACAACACCCACAACAGCAAGGAACTCTTCAACATCGTCAAAGAGCTCTCCAACCCCAGCGCCAGCAACGACGACATCACAC
Source organism: Triturus cristatus (assembly GCF_964204655.1). NCBI lineage: Eukaryota > Metazoa > Chordata > Amphibia > Caudata > Salamandridae > Triturus > Triturus cristatus. The sequence goes on along the minus strand of NC_140589.1, from coordinate 1,803,965,903 downwards.
CGTCACAAGAACTCTGCAACTCCCTCGCCACGTTCTTCCACCGGAAGATCGCAGATATACATGACAGCTTCGGACCCCAGACTCCGCCTCCAGTCACCGAACCAGTAACCCCCACCACCACCCTCAGCGCCTGGACCCCCATCAGCACTGAAGACACCACCAACGTCATGAACTCCATCCACTCTGGCTCCCCCTCGGACCCATGCCCCCATCATATCTTCAACAAAGCGGACACCATCATCGCAACCCATCTCCGAAACGTCATAAACATCTCGCTCGCGTCAGCCGCCTTCCCCGAGAGCTGGAAGCACGCAGAACTCAACGCCCTTCTGAAGAAACCCACAGCGGACCCCAAAGACCTCAAGAACTTCCGCCCCATCTCTCTTCTCCCCTTCCCGGCCAAAGTCATCGAGAAGACCGTCAATAAACAGCTGACTGCTTTCCTCGAGGCAAACAACTCACTCGACCCATCCCAGTCCGGATTCCGAGCCAACCACAGCACCGAGACTGCACTCATCACAGCCACCGACGACATCAGGACCCTGATGGACAACGGAGAAACAACAGCCCTCATCCTCCTGGACCTCTCGGCAGCCTTCGATACAGTATGCCATCGCACCCTAATAACCCGCCTCTTCAACACTGGGATCCAAGGAAAGGCCCTGGACTGGATCACCTCGTTCCTCTCCGACAGAACCCAGAGAGTCCGCCTCCCTCCCTTCCGCTCAGAAGCCACCAAGATCATCTGCGGCGTACCCCAAGGCTCATCGCTCAGCCCTACCCTCTTCAATATCTACATTAGCCCCCTCGCCGCCATCGCACGCAAACACAACATCAACATCATCTCCTACGCCGACGACACCCAGCTGATACACTCCCTCACCAAAGACCCAGCCACCGCCAAAACCAACCTACAGGAAGGAATGAAAGACGTCACATAATGGATGAAGCTCAGCCGCCTGAAGCTGAACTCAGACAAGACGGAGGTCCTCATCCTCGGACAATCCCCAGCCACCTGGGACGACTCCTGGTGGCCCTCAGCACTGGGCTCCGCACCGACACCCTCGGACCACGCACGCAACCTGGGATTCATCCTGGACTCCTCCCTCACGATGACCAAGCAAGTCAACGCCGTCTCGTCATCATGTTTCAACACCCTGCGCATGCTCCGAAAGATCTTCCAGTGGATCCCCACCTAAACCAGAAAGACGGTCACCCAGGCCCTCGTCACCAGCCGACTGGACTACGGAAACGCCCTATACGCAGGAACCACCGCCAAACTTCAGAAACGACTACAACGCATACAGAACGCCTCCGCACGACTCATCCTCGACATCCCTCGCCACAGTCACATATCCGCCCACCTGACAAAACTGCACTGGCTCCCCGTCAACAAGAGGATCACATTCAGGCTCCTCACCCACGCACACAAAGTACTCCACGAAATAGGCCCCGAATACCTCAACCGCCTCTCGCTCTACACTCCCACCCACCAGCTCCGCTCCGCCAGCCTCGCCCTCGCCACCATTCCACGGATTCGCAGAACCACCGCCGGAGGAAGATCGTTCTCCTACCTGGCAGCCAAAACATGGAACTCCCTCCCCGCACACCTACGAACAACCCAGGACCATCTCACCTTCAGGAAACTCCTCAAGACCTGGCTTTTCGAGCAGTAGCAGCACCCCCCCCCCTCCCTTTCAGCGCCTTGAAACCCTCACGGGTGAGTAGCGCGCTCTATAAATGTTTTGATTGATTGATTGATTGACACCCAGGGAAAATCAGGTTTGGAAAAAGTGATTTTTTCAGCTAAATTGAGGTTTGCAGGGGTTTCTGAGTGGGAAAACGTTGGGGGATCCATGCAAACCATACCTCACTGGACTCCCCAGGGTGTCTAGTTTTCAGAAATGTGTGGGTTTGGTAGGTTTCCCTAGATGGCCGCGAGTCCAGGGCCGAAAAAAGAGGTGCCAACCTCCCCCCAAAACCAGGTCATTTTATGAAAGGTAATTTTGAAGTCTCCACAGTATGATTAGGACCATTTCCTGTTGCGGCCACTATGCCTACCCACACAAGTGAGGTACCATTTTTATCAGGAGACCTGGGGGAACGCTGGGTGGTAGGAAATTTGTGTCAGCCCGGTGATCCTACAACTTTCCCACACAAACATTTGAGAAAAATTAGATTTTTTCAGAACAATTTGAAGTTTGCAGGGGATTATGGGTAGGGAAACGTCGGGGGAGCCACGCAAGCCATACCTCACTGGACTCCCCAGGGTGTCTAGTTTTCAGAAATGTATGGGTTTGGCAGGTTTCCCAAGATGGCCGCTGAGTCCGGGGCCAAAAACTCAGGTGACCCCCCCCCTTGCAAAACCAGGGTGTTTCAAAATAGGAAGTTTTGATGTCTCCACAATATGTTTTGGGCCCTTCTCTGCCGAGGGTACTTGGCCCACTCACACAAGTGAGATACCATTTTTATCGAGAGACTTGGGTGGTAGGAAATTTGATGTTTCTTTCTGAAGCGTGAAAATTATGGCACAGTAATTCAAGGAAAATGTGACAGGCACATTTTGAGGTTTGCTGGACATTGTGGGTAAGATGACTTGTTGGGATCCACAAGCGAGACATCACCAGTTAGTTTACAAGAATATCTAGAGTTGGTAAGATTTATCTTAGATAGAACGTACACCTAGGCAGAGAAAGACAGAAAACACAAATATTACTGTACTACCATCTATTCCTCAAGCACACACACATACTGATTGGATTTGGCACAAGGGTGAGTGATGGTTCAGTGTATAAAAATGTTAATAACAAGAGATTTCACAAAAATGAAATGCACTGTCAATAAATTAAAGGACAAAAAACTGAGCCACTGACTCACAGCTCATGAGCTGTAAAGCCACGACAAGGCACCAACCTCTTTACAGGCCATTCATACACCTTTCATTTGTGTGACACATATAAAACCATTCACACCGCCAACCGCGGGCCCATCGCATTACAACACTCACATCAGCAGACAGCGCTATTCAAGGGCCCATCACTGTTACATGCCAAAATGCCTGACACAGCAAACACACCAGCTGACGGATTGCTTGGACTGGCGTATGGCTACCAGTTTGTGTAGTGAACAGCAGCAAGTCACTACTCACACACTGCCAGCCAAGCACCAGTCCACGCACACCACCAGGCAAGCGCCAGTCCACGCACACCATTAGCCAAACGCCAGTCCACGCACACCGCCTGCTAAGCGCAGTCCATGTAACCACCTGCCAAGCACCAGTCCACGCACACCGCCAGCCTAGCGCCAGTCCACGCACACAACCAGCCAAGCGCCAGTCCACGCACACCGCCAGCCAAGCACCAATCCACGCACACCGCCAGCCAAGCGCCAGCCTACGCGCACTGCCAGCCAATTGCCAGTCCACGCACACCACCAGCCAAGCCCCAATCCACGCACACTGCCAGCCAAGCACCAGCCTACACACACTGCCAGCCACGCGCTGGCCTACACACACCGCCATCACATTTAGGGTTTTTAAATAAAAAAAAGAGAACACAAACAAATTGTAAATAGATACAAATCTACTACAACAAAATCTGAAACTAAATACATTGCACTAATGCTAACCTTAAAAGTGAACCAACATTTTTAAACAATACAGACCAGGCAGTTCACTTTACCACTCATGGATACTCCCCAAAATTATTTTGTGTGTGGTACATTCTAAAACAAGCAGGTTCACACAGCGCAGGGTTAGAAGAACACTCGGGCAGTACATACGAGTCTCCTTCCGTGTACCTCTTCGCCAGCACACTCTACATCTCCTACTAAGAAAGTGTTTTGAGGGCGTGGGAGGAATGTGATCAGGAAAGTGGCGATCTTTCAATCTAGCCACATCCTCCACCACTCCAACTCTAGTGCTGTTCCACTACAACAAGGCTGCCTATTACAGACTCCTGAAACTTAGCAAAAGTCATCTTTGACTCAGGACTCAATCCTCCACTCCAACCACTCCAACTCCACCACTCCAACTCTAGTGCCTGTTCCACTACAACAAGGATGCCTATTACAGACTCCTGAAACTTAGCAAAAGTCATCTTTGACTCAGGACAACAATCCTTAAATACAACAAAATCATTAAAGGTGTCCAAGTGGAAAAGATGGATAGCCAACTTCTTATATCAAATGTAAGCCTAACGAAGAGCAGTGTAAGGTTCGAACCTCTGATCTACTCTATCAACACCACCCATGTGCCTATTATAGTCTAAAATGTACACAGGTTTGCACACTTCAGCAACCTGACCCCAAACAGTCACAGGTGAAGTGCTTTAATCATGGATGGGTGTCAGCATGTAGACATCTTTCCTGTCTGCAAACTTCACAACTAGAAGTTCCTCGTTACCCAATGCACTGCACTGTCCCCACACAAGCTTTTGACAAACAAGTTCTTTTGGGAAACCTTTACGGTTAGAGCGGATTGTACCACAAGCAACGGTGTCCACTTTGGCCAATTCCCACCAGTGTAGGAGTTATCTACATATAAATGGTGACCTTTGTTAAAAAGTCCTTACCAAGTTCCCACACAATTTTCTCAGTCACTCCAAAAGTGGATGGACAACAAGGGGAGTCAATGCTGAAATTTCTACCAGTGTACACCCTGAAATTAGAGACATATCCAGTCCTACTGTCACACAGCATATACATCTTAATTCCATAGCATGCCATCTTGCTAGGAATGTATTGCCTAAAAACCAAGCGGCCCTTGAACAAGACCAATGACTCATCCACAGCTATTTGTTTCCCTGGGGCATAGATCTCAGAAAATCGATCTACAAAGTGATCAACGACAGGCCGAATCTTAAAAGAATGGTCACAATCAGGGTGATCACGTGGCAACGCTAAACCATTACTGACAAAATGCAGCATCAGAAGCAAATACCTATCACGATGCATTACTGCCAGAAATATAGCCGTTGCCATCAAGGGACTAGTAGACCCAAGAACTTCTTCATCTCTTCCAGATTCGTGGGAATCCAGCGGGTAGCTCTAGAGTGGGGCCTAAGGCTGGCACTGTTGTCCCTCAAAAACTGTTTAGCATACAAATTAGACTGTTCAACAATGTCTGCCAAAAATACATCGTCCATAAAAAACAAAAAAAAAATGTATAGGCAAAAGGTTTTCAGTATACACCCTGGAACACAAGTAAAGTCTGGCAATGTCGGCTGTACCATGCCTGGGGCAACCCAGAGGTCAGCATTTCCAATGCGAGGCCTTGCAGCCCCAGGCTGCAACCCAGATGCCTCTTGCTGCACTATCTTCACATCAATGTCCCCCTCTAAAACAGTCTCTTCATCCGCACTAAGAGTAGCGTCATCCGCACTGAGAGTAGCTTCATCATCCGATGATTCCTCGTGGACAGAAAACTCACTGCCTGAATCTTCCACTGCCTCCTCTGCCTCCGTTGCAGAGTCAGTCTCTGAATCATGGTCAGAGGAAGACTCGAAAAGCATACCAACAACCTGCTGAGCAGTAATCCTGCGGCTAGCCATAGTCCTTACAAAGAAAGGAGACTTCACAAACAAGTCAACAACAACAAACACTGTGCAAAATAAGTAATAAGTAAAGTTTGGCTTTAGCACAAATATCTATATACTCAAAAACAAAATGACTCACTTGCCAAAGATAGCTACACTCACCAGCACCTACTCTGCAGAGACACATCAAAAAGCAACGATATCCCACTAGAAAGAAAAAACAAAACCAATTACTCACAAGTCAAAAAAATACACATCGAGCACAAATGCAAAAAGATTTTGACACTCAAAAAACAGTAGCCAAACTTACTGCTATTATTACACCATTTGCAAAAAAAACATTCATGCAGGGAAATGAAACTCATTTAGAGTAAATAGTACCAAAAAAAAGTCTCTTACCAAACACATGCAACTACACAAACTGCAGAACCACCAGTAACGAAACCACAACCTGGAACATCAGTCTAAAGAGCAAAAGCCTTGAACTAGAATGAAAAGGAAAATTAAAATTTTACAATTGCAATTCGGAAGAAATAAAACAATTAAAATTAAAACACACTATGTCACTACCCAAATGGTCAATTTGCCAGATAGGCCTTCAAATAGGGCCGAGAACAATTGGGGTAATCTTGCCCAAGGGATCTGGTGGGGTTTTCTGCCAGGCCGATCTGTCCCCAGGTGGGGCAGAAAACAGCAGGCAGTAATTTGCCCCCTTGCAAAAGAAATAGACCCCGGGTGCCTAGTAGGGTTTTCTGCCTCCCCCTTCCCGCCTAGGGGCAGAAAGGCCCAAAAAAGGGGCAGAAGAAACATAAACTAAATTTGTCCCCTTGAAAGCAACCCTTGCACAAGGTGTCGCTTCCATCGGCCTTTATGCCTCCCCTGGGGGGCACTTCTGCTGCGCGATTGCGACGCTGTGCGCGATCGTGAAGGAGAAATGCCCTGCATAGAGACATCAGGGGAGAGGAAAAACTCTTTCCTCTCCCCTGAGGTCTCTGTGCTTGCAGGAAACCCCCCCAGGAGCAAGGAAACCTACCTTCATCCGCACTAAGAGTAGCGTCATCCGCACTCTGAGTAACTTCATCATCCGATGATTCCTCGTGGACAGAAAACTCACTGCCTGAATCTTCCACTGCCTCCTCTGCCTCAGATGCAGAGTCAGTCTCTGAACCATGGTCAGAGGAAGACTCAAAAAGCATACCAACAACCTGCTGAGCAGTAATCCTGCGGCTAGCCATAGTCCTTACAAAGAAAGGAGACTTCACAAACAAGTCAACAACAACAAACACTGTGCAAAATAATTAATAAGTAAAGTTTGGCTTTAGCACAAATATCTATATACTCAAAAACAATATGACTCACTTGCCAAAGATAGCTACACTCACCAGCACCTACTCTGCAGAGATACAGCAAAAAGCAACGATATCCCACTAGAAAGAAAAAACAAAACCAATTACTCACAAGTCAACAAAATACACATCGAGCACAAATGCAAAAAGATTTTGACACTCAAAAAACAGTAGCCAAACTTACTGCTATTATTACACCATTTGCAAAAAAAACATTCATGCAGGGAAATGAAACTCATTTAGAGTAAATAGTATAAAAAAAAAAGTCTCTTACCAAACACATGCAACTACACAAACTGCAGAACCACCAGTAACGAAACCGCAACCTGGAACATCAGTCTAAAGAGCAAAAGCCTTCAACAAGAATGAAAAGGAAAATTAAAATTTTACAATTGCAATTCGGAAGAAATAAAACAATTAAAATTAAAACACGCTATGTCACTACCCAAATGGTCAATCTGCCAAATAGGCCTTCAAATAGAGCCGAGAACAATTGAGGGTGATCTTGCCCAAGGGATCTGGTGGGGTTTTCTGCGAGGCCGATCAGTCCCCAGGTGGGGCAGAAAACAGCGGGCAGTAATTTGCCCCCTTGTAAAAGAAATAGACCCCTGGTGCCTAGTAGGGTTTTCTGCCTTCCCCTTCCCGCCTAGGGGCAGAAAGGCCCAAAAAAGGGGCAGAAAAAACATAAACTAAATTTGTCCCCTTGAAAGCAACCCTTGCCCAAGGTGTCACTTCCATCGGTCTTTATGCCTCCCCTGGTGGCATAAAGGCCACAAAAACGGGTCGATCGCCCCCCAGGGGAGGCAGAAAAAACATAAACATAATTTTACCCCCTTGGAAGCGACCCTTTCCCAAGGGGTCGCTTCTATTACATAAATAAGAAAATCCCTAGTGTCTAGTGGGCCTTTCTGCCCTGGGGGCCAATAAACCAGGCCGATCTGCCTCCAGGAAGGGCAGAAAAAACATGGCCAATTAATCACTGTCTTGGAAGCAACCCTTGTCCAAGGGGTTGCTTCCATTGAATACAAAATAAAATCCCTAATGTCTAGCGGGTTTTTCTTCCCCCTCCCCCCTGGTGGCAAAAAGGGCAAAAAAACGGGCAGCTCTGTCCCCGGGAGAGGAGGGGTGGGGGGGAGAAAAAACATACATACAATTTTGAGCCCTTGGTAGCGACCCTTGCCCAAGGGGTCGCTTCCATTACTCTAAAATGAATCCCTGGTGCCTAGTGGAGGCACTTCTGCTGCGCGATTGCGACGCTATGCGCGATCATGAAGGAAAAATGCCCTGCACGGAGACATCAGGGGAGAGGAAAACTCTTTCCTCTCCCCGAGCCTCTGTGCATGCAGGAAACCCTCTCAGGAGCAAGGAAACCTACCTTACTCCATGGACGCCTGGAAGCAAATGGCTTCCAGGGCGTCCAGGGCTTCCTGATGACGTCGGCGTGCGCTGTGCGTGCTGACGTCATGGGATTCCCATGGGGGGTCAGGGGTGGCAGTGGAAACTCTACTGCTGCCATCCCCCTTTGTGGGAAGCTGTTGGGCTGCCCATGGGGGGAGTGCCACCGCTTTCCCCATGGGCGGGTGCCATGAAGGAGCAGTTCCGTCATGAGCGCACGCCCACCGTGGCTCATGACGGAACCGCTCCGTCATGAGCATGGAAGGGGTTAAAGCACTGCACTGTGTCCTTCACTAAATCACTGCACAGACTGTTTCTCACTCAAGTACTGAGCGGAGCGGCTCTCACTATAGCACAAGAACTTCTATGACACCACACTAGAGCACTGCACAGTGTCCCTCACTGAAGCACTGCATAGCTTCCCTCATTGAAGGACTGCACGGTGTCCTCAATAACGTGACGTATTGAAAGCTGTAGGACAGTCCGGGTGGCTGAAGTCAGTTTATGCAACAAACACTGTGCAATTGCCCAGGTGGCTCACCAGAGCCACAGTCAAAGCACCAACCCTGGAACCTAGATTAAACCCGACACCGAGCTGAACATCTCCAAAATGTTTTAAAAAATAAAAGTAACATCGGCCAAAGCATGTAAAAGTTTAAATAAAGAAAAATAAAATCCTGGGAAGCATGTGCAGAACGAGCGGTGGCCGCTGAGCATCCCCAAAAAATAAAAACAAATAAAAGTAACATTGCGCGAAGCATGTAAAAGTTTAAATTAAAAAGAATATTGCACCATGCGTGTGCAGTATCTGCGGCAGCCATGAAGCGGAAGCACTGGTAAATGATTCGGCCAGGAGCCTTTCAGCCTGCGTGAAGTAAAGATAACACACATGAGCAGAGAAAGGTAAAAAAAAATTAAAAAAGAGTGCTCTCCAAGTATCATAAATTAACATGAAGAGTAAGAGCACATGTAACAGGGGCAGTCGTCATAGGATGTTACAAAAGTAAAAAAGGAAGGACTACTAAGCATATTAACCAATGAAAAGCAGGCATTTAGGGAGGACAGTAAAAGGAGCCAATTAAAAAAGGGGCGGTGATTAAAGCCCATATTCTAGATGTACAAGTTACTTACCTTTGGTTACGTAATATCTGGTAGAGACACAGTCTAGCCGCAGATTTCTTAACTTTTGAATTCTACTCAGGCGCCAGTCTAGATCTGGAAACATTTTCAGCAGTACCTCTACTCGCCAGGGGACATCTCTGTACATCTCTGTGATGACGTTGTCTCCAGACGTTACGTCAATGGAGCCATATAAGTTCCTTCCAGAGCACGGACGTCAGCTTCTTCTGTGAAAACTTCCATGCCAGAATGCAAAGCCACTCTAGAAACTGGCTGGGAAACAGTGTGCTTAAAAACGATCAAAATCTTTTAAAACACCAATTACAAACAACATGAAATGCAATGCCCACACCATCCAAAGGGTTTAAGGTAAAAACCCCACCTTAATTAACGATGCTTAGGTTATGTGAAACCCTGCACCCTGAAGCAGATTCATCCTTAAAAAGGGGAACACTCTCCACTCTACAGACTACTCGCCAATGGAAGTGAGAGGCATGACTAAACAAATACAAGGCCCAATAACAACAATAAAATGTTTGCTGAGTCACCATTCAGTGAGATAGTGACTTCCGATATATGAACCAGTATTGATACAGGGTATAACCCTTTGTCTCATAGGTCTTTCGCGTAGCGGGGAGGATGGGCAGGGCATTAAGGAATCTACGGCTAGACTGTGTCTCTACCAGATATTGCGTTACCAATTGTAAGTAACCTGTACATCTGATTACAACATCTTGCCACAGATTCCTTCACTTTTGAATTAAATACCATAGCTAAACACACCAGAGGAGGGTCTGCAAACTTATCCCACAACAGTTCTCAAAGAGAACCAGCCGATCAAAACCAACAATTGACTAAATGTACGTAGGAACAGTAGAAAAAATAGCCTGGCTCTTAATAGTACCTATGATCACTATCACATAATATGTTAATAATAAACCACTCTGTAGACCCCAAAAAATGGAGTCCTGAGGGAAAAGGTGGAAAAGACACCTAAACATCCGTCTGAAAGTTATCCGATACTATCATCTATCCTCCAAGTGGAAAGAGAAGTCGTGGTCCAAAAGGGCCAAGAACAAGGCATTCTTCACATCAATCAAGAAATATCAGAGCAGAACCGTTCTGATAAAATCCATAAAGAAGGACTCATCCCCATTATACTAAGATGAGTGAGCCTCAATACAAACCTGAAGACATAAGCCGACACCAGGATTGGAGAACAATAATACTTCCCTGGTATAAAGAACATTTGCTTGACCAAATGACCACCCGAAGGATACATCAAAACAGCTTTGAATCTGGTATAGGACCCACAAGACTTAAATCCAGAGGGCACAGAGCACACTGTTTCAGACAAAAAAGTTTGTTGCAGCAGGCCGAGAAACGGCCAGAGATTCGCTTCTCCGGATCCGCATTGCAGCTTGGAAAAGAAGAAACTGACGTTCCACGCATCGGAGGGGACTTGTATGCCCCCATTGACGTCATATCCAGAGACGACGTCATCACGGAGCTGTACGACGCTGTCCCCTTTGCTCAGAGATACTGCTGAAAAACATTCCAGATCCAGACTGGCGCCTTGGGAGAGTTCAACAGTTAAGGATTGTGCGGCTAGATGTCTCTACCAGATACAGCAAGTCTGGGAGAGACAGCACATGCACTTCATAAAGACCTAAAATGATAAAAGAGCCAACAGGACTGTGTGCAGGGTCAGGGAGGATAGGTGGCGAATCTGGACGTTGGGCAGGCACAAGTCACCCTTCCTGCATAGGCAAAAAATCAGAAGCAATCTGAAATAAACCACCAACAGAAAAGTGAGGATAGTATTTTATATATATTATTTAAGTCCTTGTGCAATCAGGGCCATGCCTTCTCTTACTGCTAGTGTGTGCGCGTTAACCAGTTCAGGAGCGGTGCAACAGGTCTTTATGCTTTAAACCTCAGTGAAGTCCAAAAACCAGGATGCGGAACTGGTGAAATGTTTGTAAATCTACAGTTGGGTGGATGGGATTCCATACAGAGTAAGATTTGTTTCACCATCAAAGGAAAGAATGTTTGTTGAATATATTTCCATCCAATATCATCAGAAACTTGCACAAAAAAATGGCGCGAGTACTGCTGTTGTTAAGTGCCTCGAACTCCTGGGCCTTCGAAGTCAAGGGACAGACTGAAGCGTCTGTAGAGTGGGGCTTGGAAAAAACTTTCGAAGTCTCCCAACATCTTCCGTGAAGGAGTAGGCGCGGATTGGCATTTAAGCCCTTTATTTGTAGGTTCATCATTGAGCGCTACCATAGAACAGCATTAACAGACGTATTCACATCATCAGTGCCTTCCTTTATTGTGAAAACTTTAGAAAAGACCCAGGCCACAAGGTGGGGCACGTGCTGTCTGTGGCCTCCCTGTACTGTAAATATAAAGAGTAAAATGAACTCAACCACTATTCGGAAACTCACATCATTCATTCATTTATTGCGGTTATTACAATGTAATTTACAATGTTTGGCATAAACCAAATAAATGTTACTTTGTGCAAGCTTCCCCATTTCTTCCATGCCCTTTAAATTAAACTGAGGGGAGAAGGGATGAGGGGGAAGGGTGCTTGTGCACAACTAGGGGCCTATTTAAACAAAGGTTTAGTGCAGCGCAAATCACCTTGCTGCACTGCGCTGCGTTACAGGGAAAGGGCAGGAATGCGCAGTATTTATTGCAATATGACACATTCCTGTCCTTTCTCCAGTGCCATCTCAGGCACCCTTGCACCATGGTGCATGGGTTCCTGCATTGTAAGCAGATTTGGAGCAGGAAGGGGCACCTTCCTGCACAAAAACAATCCCCTGAGGCATATTCCTCTGTCTATCTGTGCTGCAGAATGCAACACACATAGAAGGAGGAAGTAATGAGGAGAAATTAAGGGGCATATTATCAAGAAACTGCGTTAAAATTATCGCCGCTTTAGCAGCAGAAAACTGCCGCTAAAGCAGCAATAATGGGCTTGATAATATGCCCTTGTGAATTCCCATAGAAGCCCAGGTTCTGGTGTCAACATGGGCTTCTATTGGAATTCACAAGGGCACATTATCAAGCCCATTATCGCCACTTTAGCTGTAGTTAACGCCGTGCTTGATAATACGCCCCTAAGTAACTACTGATTTAACAAGTTACTCAGAGCCACGCAAAGTAGCCCTGCTTGGCTTGATAAATCACATTTTAGGCTTTGTGTCGTGCATGCACCATGTTCCGTGGCGCAAACCCGACACAAACGCTTGATAAATAGGGCCCCTAGTGCTTTAAACCAAATTATTTGTGGCAATTAATAGAAGAGCTATGTATGAGGGCCTCTCCTTAAACCGCATACATATCATTTACCGAAGGGAATATTTCTTCGGCAGAGTAATGCTGCCATCTAGTGTCGTATATGCATATAGTCTCTGACAAGAAGCAAAAGATGAAGAAATCAGTCCAACCTTTGAATTCATTGTGAAAAGGGAATCCTGTAAGTGCAGCCGGGATCAGCGTTTGCTGGGGCATCCTGCCCTTACCACTGGTAAGCGCATGGGTGCCCAGTCCCAGTGAAATGGTCAGAGGCAACAGAAGCCGCTGGAACCAAAGCGTTACAAATGCTGGCTCTACTCGTACTTAAGTAGACTCTGTACATCATGTTACCAGTACTGGTGGTCGCCTCCTTCCACTTCGCATGCCCACTTCACACGGATTCAGTGCTTGGGACATTAGTGAGCCGTGACTATGCCAACACCATGTCTGACAGAAAGTTGTACAGGTAACTTAAAAGATAGAGGGGCATGTGTATGAAGTAGTTCGCGTCGATCTTGCACCACACAATGTGGTACATGCACGATGCAAACCCAAAATGCAATTTATGAAGCCTTGCAAGGCCACTTTACGTGGTCCTGAGTGGCTTCATAAATCAGGAGTAACGCATAGCCACGGTTTCAGATTGCTGAGTGACATTTTCAAACTTGCAGTGTAATTATGAGTGACATTTCAACGACTATGAGTGACACTTTCTCGCAAGCAAAATCAAGCAATGAAGACAAGGGTAACATATAAATAGCAGAAATTGCATCCATTTGAGCAACAAGAAACTCTAGGAAGAACTTAAAACCGCTGAAAAGTACCCGAAATGGAAGGGCACTGCCAGGAGACAATAGGTCACAGCCAGGAGACCTCAGGCTGGCTGTAGTTCAAAAACACCGGTTTCCTGTTTCCTGTTTTACAGCTCACGGCTGCACGGCTCATGCCGTCAGCCAGACACAGAGGCCTGGTCGTAACTGCACCAGATCACACAAGCTGCAGGCACAGTGCCGCCAGCAGCCACTCGCTCACCTCTGCTAAACTTTAGTAACGGCAGCAAATGAATGCATTCATTAACAAGCAGCAACTGATACTAAAAGTCTTCGACACTCGCGAGGCAATTACTTCTTAACAGCGAGGCGAGACAAGCGGAGCAATTTGGTGAGGCCGGTGCGACTTTCCTCAACGTTACAGCTCGGACTAGAACCACCAGCCCGCCGGGGTGGCATGAATGGAAATGCACGGCCATTCATGAGTCTTCTGGGAGGCTGGTCATCTGTCCTCAGCCTTGAGGGTCACAGCAGCGCCGGCTGTCTTTTCCCGACAGCCTGCTCCAAATCGTCACGTTTAAAAAAACATAACACACCAGCAAAACACAGGCAGTGCAGCAAGACCACAAACGGCAATCTTTACCTATAATTAACTGAATTCTCTGCAAGCAAGCAGACAGCAGAGTGTGGTGTGCCTATAATGATCAGCTGTGAAACAAGCCCGTATTTAAAGAGGAATATATCACGCCACACATGCTCTGCGTGCTAGCACATTAGACCGTAAAACTCTAAAATCATGATACCTGGGCTACGCTGGGCACTTCCTGCATCAAGAGCGGCACTGCTGGACGGCCTCCGGCAACCCAACTCACTCAGACCCCGCCCGCAGCATTGAGCAACGCCGGCCGCCGGGCATGCTTGAGGGTCGTGGCTGCATCTCAGCTACATAGCTGCACAGTTAGGAACGTTTTCTGGGCAGCTACAAACCACTCCGGCCATCAGTTCGTGGTTCAATCAGCAGCCCAAATGTTTGCCGCCAGCTGAGGATGCAAACTTCTAATTCAACTGTTACTGCGGCGGGCGGACCCAACCCCTATCACACTGGGCACTCGCCGACTCCTCCGACCTGATCCGTGAAATCGAGCTCAGGCAGACCCCAAGCCTTTCGGGAACAGCATACAGCGAGCACTTCTCTGCACTTTCACATTAAATTGGTGGGTTAGCAGCCAGCGTTCTGGGTGCTTCACAGCAAAGGAGGCGCTACAAATGCTTTACTTTGCATTTCAGTGTGGTGATGCAGACCACCACACTGAAATGCGTTAGTGTCACTCCTGATGCGTGATACTTGGCAGGGCTGGTAACGCAACACAGTGCAAATCGCTGCGTTGCTCTGCCCTGGGAAGGCGTTCCACGACCCTCGCATGGGTAATCCCACGCAACTCCGATGGATTTGATACATTCCAAGATTTACCAGATCTGGTAAACATGGGAATGCGCCAAAAAGATACACTTTTCTAGGAGAGGCGTAAAGTGGAGAAATATATTTATTTCTCCTCGTTACCTCCTCTTTCTATGAGTGCTGCTTTGCACACACGGAAGGAATATGCCGCTCAGGATTGTTTTTGTGCAGGAAAATGCACCTTCCTGCACAAAAACAGGCACCCTTGCACCAGAATGCAAGGGTGCCTGCGTTGGTACTAGGCAGCCAAAATAGCACCAGCGCAAAGACAAGGAAAGGAATGCATCATAGTCTTTTAAACACCGCACATTCCAACCCTTTCGCTGTAATGCAGCACAGCAAGGTGACTTTCTTTGATGTGTCGCATGACAAAACCATATATATGCCTCAGAATCTTTTTTGGTCCCAAAGTTCTCCCAGTCCCCAGTCCCCAGTCTGGTCTCAGTGCAGTGTGAAACCTAAAGCCTAAAGCCTTACCTTTGTTTAAGGATGTAAAGGAGCTGTGGCTTTTTCACTATATTAGACCCGAGAGCTCATCCGCAAGCCATGTGTTGGCACATATCGTGACCCCAGGAGTAATCCTCTTTCTCGTAAAGGTAATCTTTGCAGCAAGAAGAGTAAGGGCCACATAATTTCAGGGCCACTGGAATTAAGCGATTCTGTAGCTGCAGCACTTTCTGCATTTTATGGACTTCGGTATTGACACACAATTTATCATCTGATGCATAATCTGCAGATTTAAAAAAAATATTGTTTCTAGCTAAAACTGATCACCAGTTATTAAAAATGTGGGGATGTGTTGGCAGACCCTTTGCAAAGGTTGACTGATCACCTTTTAAAAGCATATTTGCTGTATTTGGATGCTAAAGTGGTAGTAATGATGTGAAAACATTTGCCTCGACAGTGTTAGGATGAGCAAAAATTGGAAAATAAATAGTACTATCACAAAATGTGCAGCATTACGCCGCATTATGTTATTTCTTGCCACATACTTTAGTGAACCCTGCTGCATAATTTGGTCCTCCACTGCCGCATAATTCCAGTGGACATGCTTTCATTTAGCTTCTTAATGAAAGCTAATTATAGGAACTCTACAGAAATCAATATTTGTGTATGTGTGTGTGTTTATATACATATATATACACATACACAGTGTGTGTATATATGTGTATATATGTATATATCTACACACACACTCATACACAGTGTATATATATGCGTGTGTATATATATATATATATATATATATATATATTCACTGAAAAAACCATAGGTTTCACACATGTTATAGTTAGCGGAAATTTTACTGATAAAAAACCAATGAAATTCCCCCGTTATAGTTAGTGCAGGCAACTATAACTCACGCGACCGCAATCCTCTGCTGATGCTAATACTGTATTTAGACACTTATTTACCCATGTCTTCTTCCATACATTTTTAGCTATACATATATTACAAATATTTTTTTTTCATAAAGACACATATGTCATCAGCAGAAGATTGCGGTCGCGTGAGTTATAGTTGCCTGCACTAACTATAACGGGGGAATTTCATTGGTTTTTTATCAGTAAAATTTCCGCTAACTATAACATGTGTGAAACCTATGGTTTTTTCAGTGAATTTGCAAGGTTTTTTAAATGCTAATTCCTAACTATAACGTGTGTGAAACCTATGGTTTTTTCAGTGAATTTGTACGGTTTTTTAAATGCTAAGTTACTTTACGCCATTCGTGGCGTGCGCGCCCACTTAACGCAGTTCGTTCCGTGCGCACACGGTGAGCATGCGGTGCGCTTTGCGCACCGCGCGCCCACTTTACGCAGTTAGTGCCTTGCACGCACGGTGGGCACGCGGTGCGCTACGTGCACCGCGTGCCCACGTTACGCTAGATGGGCCATGTACGCACGATGCGCTTCGCGCACCGTGCGCACATGGAGGACATATGATGCACTTCGTTTTTAAAGGTAATATTTTAATTTTTCGCAATAGTTATAAGCCATGCACAAATGGTGCCCTTCGGGCACCATTTGCACACGGGGTGGAGAGAGTGTGGATAATTTTTTTTTTTAATATTTTTTTTTTTAATATTTTCGTTTTTCACTGCTGTGATAAGACATGCACAATTGGTGACCTTCGGTCACCAATTGCACACGGGGTGGGGTTAGTGTGGATAATTTTTTTTTTTTTAATATATTTTTACCGTACGCGTACGGTAAGCGTAATCGGCGAAATTAGCGAAAAAATAAAAATTCCGTTTTTGGCCTTGGGGGATCTTTGGGGACTCCCTCTACATGGCTATGTGTGTGGGAGCTGTCAAAACAGCCCCTTTAAATGTTTTTGTGCTTTGTTTGTTAATCATCTCTCTCAGTGCGAGAGAGAAAATGGCGGCCGCCGCTTCCTGGTTTCGGCCGATTCGAATGTTTACTAAGATCTAAGAGCCAATCATAATCGCGCTCGCGCACGCCACCGTACGCGTACGGTAAGCGTACCGTAAGCGCACCGTAAGCTGGCTCAGATATATATATTGATTTAAAGGCTATTTTCTCAGAATCTACTGAACAGATTTACACCAAACTTACAAAAGGCACTTCCTTGACCTGAGGACTACCTCTCTGCCAAATTTCTAGTAATTCTGTTCAGTCGTTCGGGCTGTAGCCCTGTCTAAAGGTCCTATGGAAAAATGCATGGGAAAAACGCGTTTTGGGACCCCCCTTTTATCTCAGCCCCCGCTTGACGAATCCCCCCGAGACTTTCAGGGTAGGAGCGGAGCGTAGCGCCCCACCTATTTTGAAACATTCGCGAGGATTCGTCGACCGGCGCCAAAGTTATTCAAAATAGAATGTTGCGGATTTCCTATGGAAACGTGGTCCTAACTATAACTACCTACTGGCGACCGCCAGTAGGTAATATATATATATATATATACACAAACACACACACACACACACACACAGTGCCAGATTTACCATAGTGTTGTGTTGCCCTTGCGCCATGCAAGGAGGCCCAAGGGTGACACAACACTAGATACAGAATTATCTATTTACACAACGCAGCACAAATCGCTGCCTTGTGTTACTCTACCCCAGGGAGGCATTCCATGGGTGTTCCCACACATCCACCCTTGGATTTTGGCGCATTCCCAGATTTACTATTAGTGGTAGACCTGGGAGTGTGTCAGAATGCTACGCCTCCTCGGGAGAGGTGTAACAAGGAGAAATAACTTTATTTCTCCTCTTTTTTTGACCACCTTCTAAAGTGGAAAATACCTCTCAGGATTGTTTTTGTGAAGAAGTCTGCAGAGCAGGTACCCTTGCACGCAAAGGTGACTGT
This sequence comes from Triturus cristatus, assembly GCF_964204655.1. Lineage (NCBI taxonomy): Eukaryota > Metazoa > Chordata > Amphibia > Caudata > Salamandridae > Triturus > Triturus cristatus. The sequence continues at coordinate 1,803,947,644 of NC_140589.1, read as the reverse complement.
GTTGGCACAAGGGAGCCAAAGGTTTGCCAGCATAAGGAAAGGACATGAATGCGCCATATTATGTTAAATACAGTATTTTTCAGTTTTTTCACACAGCGCAATGAAGCAAGCCATCTTGCTGTGTGAAAGCTTGATAGATATTGCCCCAAAAACATAGATTTCTGCAGAGTTCCTAACTATAACTTCCTACTGGCGACCACCTGAAGGTAATATATATATCTTAGGCAATTATAGTTAGGACAGTGTTTCCAAAAAGCGTTTTTTGGCTTGCCTATATCTTTGGCGCAGCTTGACAAATCTTCACGAAATTTTCCCCCAAAAGTGTCATAGTGAGTCTTTTTGTTCATGAAAGGTTTTGGGATGATCGATGAAGTGGGGGCTGAGAAAAAGGGGTCTCAAAAAAAGTGCTTCTTCCCATGTTAATTCCCATATGACTTTTAGACACGCCTGCAGCCTGAACCGCTGAATGGAATTACATGAAATTTGGCAGATAGGTAGATTTGGTTATGCAGATTGTGCAGGGTTTATGAAATCCCCGAGGACCGACACCCCCAAGGACTACCATCTCCCCAGGGCACTTAACACCGGTGCAACTCATACTAAAATAATGCAGGTCTCCACACTGTCCCAAGGACCACCGCCTCCCCTGCGCTGTTCAAAAAATTTATGCGGGTGAGCCCACGCCGCCACCATTCCCCGCACACAGTCCCGTAATATCTGAGGTGATAAACAGTGCATTGTGGCGATGTAAGTTAACTATAACTGCTGAATTCCTCTGGTTTTGTAAAAGTGAAATGTGAGGCTAACTATAACATCCTTGTAAGCTTTGGTGTTTCAGTGTGTGTGTATATTTATATATATATATATATATATACACACACACACACACACACTGAAACACACACACACTCTCTCACAGAGACACTTTCATATTTGACACGCTTATACCTGCAGGTCTTTTGTCAGATACACCTTGTGATTTTATTCATAAATGTATTTTGAATGATCCTTTTATGCCTTTGTAAGCCAAAAAAGCGGAGATAAAGCCCTAATAAATATGCTCCTTAATTTTGCTAACACTCCCACCTCCATAAACAACAATTTACAAATCAATACGTTTAGATTGGTTGGTGTTTCTTACTGTAGGAAATCAGGGGCTTTGCTAATCCCATGTTCAAATTCCTGTAGGGAAATCAGGTTGTCAATATTCAGGTCAGCCTCTTTCATAATCTGGAAGAAAAAACAGGGATTGAAATGCAAGAACAATTAGTTTGGCCAGACCTAAATGCGATAAATTGTGTAGCTCCCATGTTCTATGTCATATTTAGTAAAAGCCAAGTTTTGATGAATCGGGCCCTTTTATTGCAATATAATATTACATAAGAGTTTTTAATATTTTGCTTGGCGTTCCCCTTTCGGATCAAGTCAAAAGGAAAACACGGGATAGGCTCAATCTCTTTGAGCCCTGACTCACAAAGCTCTGCACTCCCCCCAGGAGACAGATCTGCAAGCCAAGCAGTCTTTTCTACAATTATAAATCCATGTTTGCGGTTCCCAAAATGTGGTATCCACTCATAAAAGGTGTTACTCACACACACTTTGTGCGAGTAAAGCCTCCGAGGGAGTAGGTGTTCAAGGGGAGGAATGGTACCTCAAATGTATCTTTTTGTGGCTATTTATGTCCTTTCTTGATCCAGTCCCACCCTGGAGATCACTGGAGATTTACGGCAGTCAGGGGCAGGAATATATCAGGGGGACATATTTTTTGTAAGGAGAAAAAGAAGTCATGACGTTTTACTGCAATAAGGCGAGGCATTTTCCTATGTATAAATGTGCCTCATGTACATTTTCACACGTGAATATGCTTTTGTAAACAGGAATTTGGAATGTTTCTCTGTGGTATGCATGTACCTGAAGAGACATTTTAGAGCGCTTATTATATTAATTTACGGGAGATTAATCACCATATCCCAGACACATTGTCATATGTCCAAGTACAGCCTCATAAACAAAATTATACCTATCAGATGTCCAGTTACAGCCCCTAATGCTTTGGCACAACCATCATATTCTCATGGAAAGGCTTCATATTTCCGTGTGCCGCCTCATATACATCAGTATAGGCTTGTATGGTGAATGCAGGTTCCTAGGAGTAGGTATTGCTTCATATGCTTATGCATGGGCTCTGGACCCAATGAAGTTCCATTTGTGCACCTCTAAAAAGATAGCCTCAAATGCCTCACTATAAGCTACTATGTTCATTACAGCAGAGCTTAATTTGAGCTGGTGGTTTCCAGTGCTTAGCACCAGCACTTAGTTGTCAACACCGGCACTTGTGACAGTCTGCCATTTGGTGGCGCTGACTGTCTAATTTATAGCTGAGCACAACATCAGATGTTTATTAATTCAATATACATTAAAATGACTACTACCCGCTGCCCAAGCCATTTGTATAGCTTTTGGGCCTGGAATAGTCTGAATAATGACACTTTTAGGAGTGTGATGGTTAATAGTTGCATTGGTACTGTCACTGGCAGCGTTGGCAAGGGAAATGGAAAGTGCAAGCTGCAGTGGTCTCCTGACGAGGGACCCGGCACTTATTTTGTCTTTATACAAATTAAGCACTGCACTACAGTCCCAAAAGTTCAGGGATAGCTTTGTATGCCCAATGCAGCCACAATGTGAGTCTCATGTACACAGGTGTAGCGTTGTGCTTTGGTATAGCCTCACATACTCGTTGCAGTCTTGTACACAGGTGTAGCTTTGTGCTTTGGTATACCCTCACATACCTGTTGCAGTCTTGTACACAGGTGTAGCGTTGTGCTTTGGTATACCCACACATACCCGTTGCAGTCTTGTACACAGGTGTAGCGTTGTGCTTTGGTATACCTCACATACCCATTGCAGTCTTGCACACAGGTGTAGCGTTGCGCTTTGGTATAGCCTCACATACCCGTTGCAGTCTAGTACACAGGGTTAGGGTTGTGCTTTGGTATAGCCTCACATACCCGTTGCAGTCTTGCACACAGGTGTAGCGTTGTGCTTTGGCATAGCCTCACATACCCGTTGCAGTCTTGCACACAGGTGTAGCGTTGTGCTTTGGTATAGCCTCACATACCCGTTGCAGTCTTGCACACAGGTGTAGGGTTGTGCTTTGGTATAGCCTCACTTGCACACAGGTGTAGGGTTGTGCTTTAGTATAGCCTCACATACCCGTTGCAGTCTTGCACACAGGTGTAGGGTTGTGCTTTGGTATAGCCTCACATACCCGTTGCAGTCTTGCACACAGGTGTAGGGTTGTGCTTTGGTATAGCCTCACATACCCGTTGCAGTCTTGCACACAGGCGTAGGGTTGTGCTTTGGTATAGCCTCACATACCCGTTGCAGTCTTGCACACAGGTGTAGGGTTGTGTTTTGGTATAGCCTCACATACCCGTTGCAGTCTTGCACACAGGCGTAGGGTTGTGCTTTGGTATAGCCTCACATGCCCGTTGCAGTCTTGCACACAGGCGCAGGGTTGTGCTTTGGTATAGCCTCACATACCCGTTGCAGTCTTGCACACAGGTGTAGGGTTGTGATTTGGTATAGCCTCCCATACCCATTGCAGTCTTGCACACAGGCGTAGGGTTGTGCTTTGGTATAGCCCCACATACCCGTTGCAGTCTTGCACACAGGCGTAGGGTTGTGCTTTGGTATAGCCTCACATACCCGTTGCAGTCTTGCACACAGGCGTAGGGTTGTGTTTTGATATAGCCTCACATACCCGTTGCAGTCTTGCACACAGGCGTAGGGTTGTGCTTTGGTATAGCCTCACATACCTGTTGCAGTCTTGCACACAGGCGCAGGGTTGTGCTTTGGTATAGACTCACATACCCGTTGCAGTCTTGCCCACAGCCGTAGGGTTGTGCTTTGGTATAGCTCACATACCCGTTGCAGTCTTGCACACAGGCGCAGGGTTGTGCTTTGGTATAGCCTCACATACCCGTTGCAGTCTTGCACACAGGCGTAGGGTTGTGCTTTGGTATAGCGTATTTTGTGGGGTGTGCGGAGCTTGAAAATAGCAAGTGGGCATGCCTCCCAAGTATAGATATCGGGGAGCTCCGTGACTTCTTGATGTAGGACATCGTGTACCTTCTCCCAGAATTGGTGTAGCGTAGGGCAGGACCAAAGCATATGCTTAAAATCTGTGCCAGGAGCCTGGCATCTGGGGCAGCTAGCGCCAGCTTGGGGGGAAAATAGGTTTATATAGGCCTGGGGTGAGGTATGCGCAGTGTAACATAAAGAATTGCAGATTCTTGAAGAGAGAGTTGCAGGACACCTGGCGTGGAAGCTGCAAGGCTATTTCCCACTCCTTATCGTGTAACGTGCGCCCAAACTCCTCCTCCCTCCTATGTCGGAGGGTGTCGAGGGGAAGCATGGTGAACGCGAGTGGCTTTATACAGGCAAGTAATTCAATGATGACCAGGACCCATCATTACAATCATCTGCAATACAGAGTGTGTTACGGGTTCTGTTATTGTAGTGTTCCACAGGGTAGTGTAGGTATGGGTTAGTCGACGACAGAAGAGGAAGTGCCCTGGGGTAAACCATAATCGGCTACTAGCTGGTCAAATGAGAGAAATTGATCTGCTGTGTGGATAGAGCATTCAGTCCAGAGGGTCAGGTCGAGCCTCGTATAGAACCCGGGAAATTTGGGAGTACCAACCAGGGGCAGTGCAGGGGCACACGCTGGAGATTTCAGGGACATTCACTGTATGCATATCATGCAGATCCGAGCCACAGCTACTTGAATAGGTGGTGAGCTGGGGGCATTGTTTTAAGAAGTAGGAGGTGATGGATCGCTGGTGGATATCACGCCATCTGCATTGCAGGTCTCCCTAACGGATCTCCCATCAATCCAAAGCGAAACCCTCTGCAACTGTGCCCTGAGATAAAACACATCAAAAGATGGAGCCTCCAACCCTCCTAGGTCCAGCAGGAGCTCTCATTTGCAAAGTGCTACATGATGGCGCCTGTTGCCCCAGATAAGATAATCCAGCAGGGAATCGAGCTCTTGGAAGAAGAAGCGAGGCGGGATCACAGGGAGGTTAGAAATGTGGTACAGTAGGCGAGGCAGTAAAATCATTTTAATAAGGGCAATTTTCCCCATCAGTGCGAGAGGTAACCAATGCCAGAGTTTCATTTGTGCCTTGATGCCTTGCAGTGATACCCGGAGATTCCCATTGACTATGTCCAAAGGGGTGTGGTAAAGATGAACCCCCAAGTAACAAGTGGCAGTACCCTGCCAGTGTAAAAGGGTAGTAGAACCCAGTAGTATGGACCAAGGAGGTTGGTTAGGGTGAAGGGGATGTATCGCTGATTTATCCCAATTGAACTGGAGTCCTGCGGCTGTTGCGAACTCATCGAGTGTTCTGCATAGAGGTGTAAGATCTGATGTGATGTGATGTCCTTTAAATAGAGGAGGAGGTCATTGACATACAGGGACACCGCATGCGTCCTATCTTCCAGGGGTATCCCCCAGTCAGTGCCCTCATGCTGCAAGCGGATGGCAAGGGGCTCCCCTGCGAGGGTGAAGAGCAATGGGGAAAAGGGACCTTGTCTGGTTCTCCTGCTCACTGGAAAAGGAGTAGAGATAAGGCGACCCAGACGGATACGGAAAGTCAGATTGGTGTAAAGAAGACAAGTGTATGCAAGGAGTCGGGGACCAACACCAAATTAAGTCAGGACCTGGAAAAGATAGCCCCACGTTAGTGAATCAAATGCCTTTTCCTGGTCTAATATCAGACAAGTCTCTGTCGGATACCACCCTCTAACTTGATCCTGCATGTGGAACAGCAGGTGAATATTTCTACATATATCTAGGAAGGCACAGAATAATCATGATGTTTCTCTCCTTCGCACTCTCAAGCTTCCTTACTTCAGAACTCCTTTTATGTACACCTTCTGTAGTCAGAATGGATTAGTTACTTACCTGTAATCCTAGTTCTCATCCAGGGGTATACTCATCAAAGTCATAATCTATGAATAATCCCCGCCCATGTGCGGGATCCCGGAGCATATAGAAAATACATATATATACATATATATATACATATGTGAAAACATATAAATGCAGCCTAATAATGTTCAAAACATGGCAATGCTGTAAATTACATATTTTTGCATAGTAGTGCCCCCGTAACCCGTAAGGAAAAAAGGAAGCATCAGGCAAAATATAACACAGCACTGCTTTATTGCCATAAAGCAACATGTAATTGTAGGCATTCGCCAGTAGGCTGCAGTAGAGTATCAAGAAACCAAGAAAACTGACACCCTGCCTTTAAGGCATTAGAGTAGGGGGACCGTGCCTTTAAGGCCTGCCTGTGACCCCCTGCTCCCATGATGCACTACAGGTGGCAGTTGGGCCAGTTCTTTTTGGCGGTGCCTCCGCACCTGAGTAGATCTGCCTTCCATACATCACTTATTTAAAGAGAAAACATTGCTCGTCCGGGGAGGTGGGTGGGTCGCTTATGACTTTGATGAGTATACCCCTCGATGAGAACTAGGATTACAGGTAAGTAACTAATCCTTCTCATCCAGGGGATACTCATCAATAGTCATAATCTATGAATAGAGTAGCAAGCCCATACCCAAAGTCTCGCGGACGAGCAAAAAACTGTTAAAAAACAAACAGTAAAACACATTTTGCATTTACAGTTATGCAAACAGGTTCCTCAGAGAAGCCTGCCCCACCTGGGCGTCGGCCTGCGCGTCTGAATCTAGGCAGTAATGGCGTGTAAAAGTATGGACTGAGCGCCATGTAGCCGCTTTACAGATCTCAGACATGGGAACGTTGCGAAGGAGTGCTACCGTAGAAGCCTTCCCTCGAGTAGAATGTGCTCTAGGTTTACCCTGCAGAACTTTGTGGGATAGTTGGTAAGCCAAAGCTATACAAGAGACAATCCATCTTGAAATAGATGTCTTGGATGCAGCCAGTCCGGTATTCGTGGGCCCATAGTTCACAAAGTGCCTGTCTGACTTTCTAAGAGTAAGGGTCTTAGCCAGATAGAATTTCAAAACCCTCCGGAGGTCAAGAGAGTGTAGGGCTCTCTCCGGGGGAGTGGTCGGTTGAGGAAAGAAGGTGGGCAACGTGATCACCTGGTTAATGTGGAAGTCCGAGACCACCTTGGGTAGGAAGCTCGGATGGGTACGGAGCACCACCCTATTAGCATGAAACACAGTGTAAGGTTCCTTGCAGCAGAGGGCCTGAATTTCACTAACCCTACGGGCCGAAGTGATGGCTACTAAGAAGGCAGCCTTCCAGGTCAGATGTTGCAAGGAGGCCTTATGAATCGGTTCAAAAGGGGCTCCCATCAGTTTAGAGAGAACGATGTTCAGTTCCCAGGAAGGGGAAGGAGACCTCACAGGTGGGTAAACTTTCTTAAGCCCTTCTAAGAAATCCTTTACCACTGGCATCTGAAAGAATGAGATCTGGGTAGGAGACTTCCTATGGCTGTAATAGCAGCTAAGTGTACTCTGATGGAAGAGTACTTTAACCCAGACTTCGCCAAGTACAGTAAGTAGGGGAGAATAACCTGTTCTTGACCCCGGATCGGATCAAGGGTGTTATCTCTACACCAGAAGCAGAATCTTTTCCATTTAAAGCCATACGACTTCCTCGTGGAGGGCCTCTTTGCCTCCCGAAGAATGCTCATACAGTCCGGTGGAAGATCTAGATGTCCGTACTGGATAAATTCAGGAGCCATGCCGTCAAGCGGAGGGAGGGGAGATTGGGGTGGAACACTCTCCCCTTGTCCTTGGTCAGCAAGTTCGGCAGGCATGGCAACCTCCTCTGTGGTACCTCCGACAGCTGGAGTAGATCTGGGTACCACCACTGCCGGGGCCACTCCGGTGCTATTAGGATCATCCGAGTTCTGGCCCTGTAGAACTTCTGAATCACAGCCGGGATGAGAGGGAGAGGAGAAAAAGCGTAAAGCAATGTCCTCGACCAGCTGATCAAAAGCGCGTTCCCCTGCGACCCCCGTTGAGGGAACCTGGAGGCGAAGACGGGGCATTTTTTGTTGTCCGCGTCTGCGAACAGATCGATGTCCGGTATGCCCCACAAGCGGAAAATGTCTTGAGCGACGTCTTCGTTGAGCACCCAGTCGTGCGCTTCGACGAAGTCTCTGCTGAGGCCGTCCGCCTGCACGTTCAGGGTCCCTGGCAGGTGAACAGCGACGATCGTCAGGTTTCTCGCCAGAAGCCATTTCCAGATTGACTGGGCCTCCAGAGACAGGACCCGTGATCTGGTCCCTCCTTGCTTGTTCAGATAGAACATAGTTGTGGTGTTGTCCGTCTGAACCTGAACATAGTCGGTCTGCAGGGATGGGTACAGGGACTTGAGAGCGAGATGGACTGCTCGTAGCTCCAAGAAGTTGATGTGATAGCTATGTTCGGTAGCGGACCAGAGACCTTGTACTTGAAGCCGGCCCATATGAGCCCCCCAGCCCTGCATGGAGGAGTCTGTGACCACTGTCTGTGTCGGAGGCGCCTGATGGAAAGGGACGCCGTGAAGCAGATGGGAGCGCTTCATCCACCACCGGATAGAATCTTTGGCGGCTTGATGAAGGGTAATGTGATACTCCCAGCGGCCGGACCTCTGCGACCACTGATCCTCTAGGTCTTGTTGCAGAGGACGCATGTGCAGACGTGCGTTGGGCACGATGTAGATGCACGAGGCCATGGATCCCAGGAGAGATGACACTTGTCTGGCTGTGGGATATTCCGTGCTGAGAAGCGTGCGGCTTTTTTGCAGCATGGAGGATAACCTCTCCTCCGAAGGACACACGCTTGCGCTTGAGGAGTCTAGAGAGGCGCCCAGGTAGTGGATCCGCTGAGTTGGATTGAGGATCGACTTCCTGTAGTTGACCTGAAGGCCCAACGAGTGTAGAAGGTTTAGGCAGAACGAGAGATGACTCTGGAGTCGAGCCGGAGTGGAACTTTTTAAGAGCCAGTCGTCTAGATAGGGGTAGACGAATATCTTCCGTTTGCAGAGAAATGCAGCCACCACCGCCATGCACTTTGAGAACGTTCGTGGCGCGGACTTGAGGCCGAATGGCAGGACCTTGTATTGATAATGTTGGCGAAAGATGTGAAATCTGAGAAACTTCCGATGTTTCGCTGAGACAGGAATGTGGAAGTATGCATCCTGTAAGTCGATGGCACACATCCAGTCCCCCTGGTGTAGATGTGGGAAGATCTGGTGCAGTGCTAGCATCCTGAATTTTTCTCTTCTGAGAAATCTGTTGAGTAAGCGGAGATCGAGGATGGGTCTGTAGTCTCCGATCGCTCCTCTTTTCTGAACAAGAAAGTACCGGGAATACACTCCCTGATTTCTCTGCCTGTTTGGAACTTCCTCTATGGCGTTTTTGGAGAGGAGAGTGGCAACTTCGTCCTTTAAAAGCTTGTTTTGGCTGGGAGGGAGTGGCTGTTTCCGTGGGGGTACCTGCGGAGGGGGAGATTTGAACCTCAGCAAGTAGCCACGCTCTACAATACTCAGCACCCATCTGTCGTTTGTAATTGCATTCCACTCTGCCAGGTGAACGGTGATACTTCCTCCTACCGGAGTGGCGAACGAGCGCGGAGGAAGTAAGTTTTCACTGTTTGGGAGGTTGCTTGTTAGAGGACTGCTGCTGTTTAGCATTTCCTCTTCCTCTGCCCCGCCCTCTTTGCTGAAACTGGGACCTCTGTTGGTTTTGAGAGGACCATTGGGGCATTTGAACGCGCTGGTGAAAGGCACGTTTGTCGCCCTGGCGAAAGCGCTTGCGGAACTCTTTGCGCTTTTCCAGTCCCATAGCCTTTACGGTGTCCAATTCCGTTTTCATCTTGCTCATTTGGTCGTCCGCATGAGCTCCAAATAGCGATGACCCATTAAACGGCAGGTTAAGAATTCTTTTCTGCGCATCTGGTTTGAGGCCCGTTAATCTGAGCCAGGCCGAACGGCGGGAGCAGATGCCATGGGAGTAGCCATGCGCGGCTAGGTCTGATGCATCCGCCGCTGCGCTTATTACTTGGTTGGCCACCAGTCCGCCTTCTTGGAGGATCTCCGTGAAGTCCTGCCTGTCCTCCCTAGGCAATTTCTCCACGAACCTGGCCAGGGAATCCCATAGGGAGCGATCATACCTCCCCAGCAGGGCTGAAGCGCTAGCGACCTTCATGTGCGAGGCAGAGGTGTTGCACATTCTCCTGCCGTAGGAGTCCATCAGCTTGCTGTCCTTCTCAGGGGGGACAGAAGCAGATACTGAGGCTGAGTGAGACTTCATGGCCGCCGCCACGATCACCGAATCCGCTGGCGGGTCCGCCCTCAAGAATAAAGGGTCCTCGGTCGGAGCCTTGTACTTCTTTGCTATTCTCGAAGGAACCGAGCCCGCTGTAGCCGGTGTAAGGAACTTGGCCATAGCTGGTTCTATCAATCCTGGCACCAACGGGAGCAGAGGTCTGGGAGCTGACCGATGGTGTAAAGTGTCAAAGATCACAGAAGTGGGTGCCTGAGGGACGTGCAGTGCGATGTTCAACTTCTGCGCCCCTCTACCCAGGACGTCCGAGAAAGTTATAATGTCATCCACCGGAGACACTCGCGATGGAGGCGTTAATGAAAAAGTAGGAGAGTAGTCCCGGACTGAGGATCTTGTGGATGAAGTCCCAGTGGACGACCTGGTGCGTCGCCTCTTGTGGGAGCGTTCACTATGGTGAGCCTTTGACCCTGATCTGCGCTTGGACGGAGATCTTGGACGTTTTGGCGCGGTGCGATGGTCCCTGGAACGAGACGGGCGTGGTGAAATTGGCCTTGGATCCCTCGGAGGTGATTTACTCCTGCGCGGTGGGGAATACCTGCGGGAGTAGTCCGATCCCGGACTCTGACATGTGCCTGCGCCCACATCTCGTAACCAGCGCGGTGACAGTCCGAACCGCTCTGGAGCCTCGGGTGATCCTTCCGGAGATATTTGCACGATGTGCAGTCCCGGAGATGATGTCTGTTCTCCTGGGGACCTCTCCGCGGGCGCTCCAGTTTTCGCACTCGACGTCGAATCCCTTGACGTCGACGACGTCTGCGTCACCATCGGCAAGTGTGAGGTATGCCGTTCTGGTCTCGACGGCGATCGCGGAGACCTCGACGTCGATCTCCTCTTCTCTGGCACCTGACATCGGCTAGATGACCACGACGTCGGCCGTGTCTTCGACGTCGACCTCTCTCGACGTCTGTAGGAGAGTAGGGTCTGCTTTCTATGTTCACCCCCACTTTTTGCTTTTGCTTTACTGGTTTCCGACTTAGATGTGGCTGTGGGCCTGCTAATCAGACCCACAGCCCTGCTGTTCTCTCTCTAAATTACTACTATGTACTTTAGGTGCATAACCCATTTGGATAGGATCACCTTATTGGCCCCTGTACAGTGTACCCTAGGTACCCAGGGCATAGGTGTACCCTAGGCCTACCAGGGGCTGCAGCATGTATTGTGCCACCCCTGGCCTGGCCTTCCATTTTGACACAACTGGCTGATCACTCAGCTGGGGCAAGGTCGTGTAATCACCCCTTGCTTAGGTGTAGTATTCCTATACCTAACTTACATATAGACACATGTGTACCTATCAGTCACTCCTATGGCAGGCCTTGACAATCCTGGAGGCAGAGTGCTTGGTAACATGTGAGATGGTGCTCTAGCATGAGCTGAGCCTGTCTGCAGCTTTCGGAACCATGTCCTTATAGCTGTTCTATGATATAGCCTACCATATACTCTTAAAGTGCCTTATAATCTTAGACGGTTATGGTAACTATGGTTTGGCTTTATCAAAGCATGTCGTGTAAGGTGTCTAACACTCGGGAATAATACCCCCATGCCATCTCTGGACATGAGAATATTATTCCCCCCTTCTAGAGGGAAAGACATGTTAAAATCATACTTCAACTGTTAGCCTCTGACCAAAGCCTCAGCATCACAAAATGGATGCTGCTGCCACGACACAAGTCTGACCTCCTGCTGCTGGGAGGGATCCCAGCCAGGGAGGCCTGGACAATAGGTTTCCTGCTTGGGGAGGTGCTAGCACCTCCCCAGACAGCCTTTAGTGTATTGGGGCAGGGTGGGCTGAAAGGAATGAGACATGCCTGGGGCACACAAGGTGTTCCTTGCATAGTCCAGTTCAAACCGGCGCTGGGGCACTCCAGCCCCAGCTCTGGCGCGAAACTGGACAAAGGGAAGTGGGTGTAACCACCCCCTCCCAGGTCCCACCCATAAGGCGTGACCTAGCAGGTATCCCAGCCCCCCAGATTAGTATAAGAGTGGGAGTTGGGCCTCAAGACTTTAGATTATCCTGAACCTGCAAAACTGAACAGAAACTCTGGACCTTCGACATTCGACGAAAGAAGAAGACTGAAGAATCTCCCTTGTAGCCAAGGAGTGGCTACCCTGTGCAAACAGGCACCATCAAGTGACTACCCTTTGCTTTGTGAAACGTTCGACGAGGAACCGACTGCAGAGCCCGACCAGAGCCTTGATTTCCAGACTTCTCCGACCCTCATCCACATCTGCAGCAGAGCTGAGATCCGTGGAGGCGACGAGCGACGTGGGACCGGCTACCTGGGAAAAGTGGCTAGTAACTTACAGCGCAGCTTCTGAGGTACCCTCGAAGTTGTGCACCGGGGATTGAGAAGCCCCAACCCCAAGCACCATCTGCACCGAAGACCAGCCCCCCACACTCCACGAGTCCTGCGTGGGGCCCTTCAGCATTTTCCTGCTTGCCGCGTCTGTCCGGTTGCTTGCCCGCTGGCTAGTGGCCTTTGTGACGACGCTCCCTAAAATCTTCTGCGCTGGTTTGGCTCCTCCAGACTGGCTCCCGCTTCTCTGCAAAGAAGAAGCACCCCAGACCTTCCTGGTCTGCACCAGAAGCAAGTCCCTTGTTCTTCGTGGGTTCCGCTTGCCAAGGCTTGGTGAGTCCTAGTCCAACTTCGACGCCGCCGACAGCAAGAGCCTTCGTGGGACAGCTCGCCTCCTGGTCCTGGTCGTCCTCGACGCTTCCTGGTCCTCCTGGCTCCAGCGACAAGCTTCACCTTCCCCTGCAACTCTTCACGACATCGCCTGGTTCCTTCCTGGTTCCACGTGGTCACTGGCTAGTGACCTTGACTCTGTCCCCTCTGCTTGCAGGTTTCTTCTCTTCTTGATCCCAGGCTTGGGATCCACCGGACACTCTCCCCTGACTGCCTGTCAGCATCTTTCTTCAGGCATCCATAGGAGTCGACGACGAAAACGACGCATCTTCACCCCTATGCACCCGCAGCCTGTGGGCTAGGTAACTTGGGTACTCCGGTGCTCATCAGGATAGTGACTATCCTAGTGTCTAGTTTTCAAGTCTCAACTTCCTAGCTACTCCGGAAGTGTCCTAAATCTATCTATTTCTAAACTGTAACATTGCTATTGACTTTTACGCATTACGCGTGAGTGTTTCCACTCTGCACACGAATCCCGTGGGCCTCCCACTCCCTAACTAACGCTAGTGTAGTGTAGCCCCAGCGATTCCCTAGGCCTAGGCCTATTCTATTTCCGTGACAGTGGTTCTTATACCACTTATTTAGTATATGGTTTGCATGGCCCCTAGGGCCTAACTGTATTACTTACCTGTGTGACTTACTGTATGCATTAATAAGACTGTGTTGTACTTACCTCTAAACTCATAAAGAGTGCTGAGGGTTTGCTTAGAATAAATACACTTTATTTTATATATATATATCTGTTGTGGTGTCCTTTCATTTGGTATTCAAGGGATTATATATGGTATCACAGCTGGCTTCACATGCCATTCAGAGTTTAGCCTAAGACTGCTCTTGTCCATGCTACCACTAGGATAGCTGGTCTATAAGGTTGACTTTACAACCAATCACCATAAGGGTATTTGGACTGATATAAGGTGTACACTATAACTAGTGACATCATACATAACCATTCCAGGAGATGAGACAATTGTGTACCTCCAGAGGAATAAAACAGGGTGCAAACCCTACCCTCCTTCAGTTAAGACAACTCCTAGAGGAGTATGATGCTCAGAGGGCATCACAGGAAGGTGCCCTAGGCGCAGAGGAGGGTCTACCCACCACAGAGGAGTCAGATGGGCCTTCAGATGGGGAGGTAGACAGCCAGAGCCAAGTAAGGAGACTTAGCCAGGCTAACTTAAGTTTACATGGGAGTTTGCATGGGGTCCCCCCATACAGACCCACAAGTAGACATTCACAGAGAAGCAGGAGGGACAGATCCCCTTCAAGGGAATCCATCCACTCCCATGTCTCTAACACCTCTAATGCTTCCTCTCACAGGGGAATGACTTCACCTGAGAGAAAGGAGCATGCAGCCAGAATGAGGGAGGCTAATCTGAGGATTCAGAGGGAAGAACTTGCCCTTGCCAAAGAGAAGCTTGCTCTGGCTAGAGAACAAAAGTTAAGTGGGTTAGAACCCACTGGTGGCAGCAACATTCCTAGAGATAGAGACAGGCACTATGATAATAGAAACCTGAGCAAGATTGTCCCTCCCTACAAGTGTGGGGATGACATCCACAAATGGATAACTGCTTTGGAGAGAGCTTGCAAAGTACAGCAGGTACCCCAAAGTCAGTGGGCAGCTATCTTGTGGCTCTCCTTCTCTGAGAAAGGAAGAGACAAGCTCCTCACAGTTAGTGATGAGGATGCAGATAATTACACTGTCCTGAAGAGTGCTCTGATTGATGGGTTTGGCCTAACCACTGAACAATACAGGTTGTTGTTCAGGGATACCCAGAAGACACAGACTCAGGACTGGACTGACTTTGTAGATTGTGCCACTAAGGCTCTGGAAGGCTGGCTATTGGGAAGTAAGGTTAAGGACTATACAGGATTGTATAATTTGATCATGAGAGAACAAATACTTAACAACTGTCAAAACCAGCTATTGCATCAACACCTGATTGATTCTGATCTGACTTCTCCCCAAGAATTGGGAAAGAAGGCAGATAGATGGGTCAGGACTAGAGTTAAGCAGAAAAACCAGAACCAGGGCGGTGATCAGAAAAAGGCAGACCAGAAGGGTAATGAGCAGAAACAAAAAGACCAGAAGTCTTCACCAGGCCCCCAAAAGGCTCAGGGGGAGGGTGGTTCCAAAAAGGATAAGAAGAAAGAAGGCCAAAAGAAACCATGGTGCAACTATTGTAAGTCTACCTCACATTGGTTTAGTGAGTGCACCAAAAAGGATAAGCCCCCAGCCACCATTGCCCCTAAGGCAACTGTACCCCCTAGTTCAGCTGTAAGTGGTGGTTCCCAGCAAAAGGGTGTAGTAGGGTTAACCCTGGGAACTGAGGAGGATTCTGGCCTAGTCAGAGTGCCTACTCAGGCTGTCCTGATCTGTGATGGGGACTTAGCTTTGTCCTCTACTGTAGGCCCCAGTAACCTGGGCAAGTACAGACAGACACCTTTTATCAACCAAAGAATGGCTCAGGCCTACAGGGACACTGGGGCTAGTGTCACAATGGTGACACCTGCTTTTGTGGACCCTGGACAGATCATACTAGGTGAGAATTACCTAGTGACCAACGCTAGCAATGCCACTACCTCCCATAGTGTGGCTATTGTTAACTTCTCCTGGGGAGGGGTAACTGGCCTCAAGAAAGTTGTTGTTAGTTCAGACCTTCCTGTAGAGTGTTTACTGGGCAATGATCTTGAAACTTCAGTTTGGTCTGAAGTGGAGTATAGGACCCATGCAGAAATGCTGGGGATAGATGCACATGTCCTTGCTGTGACCAGGTCACAGGCCAAAAAGTGCAACACTGAACAAGTGCTGGATCCTGAAACTATGGACCAGTCACAATCCAAGAGAAAGAGCAGTAGGGTTAAGGCTATGCCTTCCCCCCTGCCTCAGGTGGTGGATCAGCCCTCCCAGGAGGATGGTTCTGAGAGCCCTGAAGGAACTGTCCTAGAAGAACTTGAACCTGATCAGGTTGAGTTTCTTGGGACAGGGGGACCTTCCAGGGCAGATCTGAGGCAGGCTCAATTAGACTGCCCCTCTCTTGAACCCCTCAGACAGCTGGCTGCTGCTGAGGCTGCAGGGAATGCTCAAGGTACCCATAGAGTGTATTGGGATGAAGGGCTACTGTACTCAGAGGCTAGAGACCCCAAGCCTGGTGCATCCAGGAGGTTGGTCATACCACTGAAGTTCAGAGGCTTCCTTCTAACCTTGGCCCATGATATTCCCCTTGCAGGACATTTAGGCCAGAACAAGACTTGGGACAGGCTTGTCCCTCACTTTCACTGGCCCCATATGTCAGAAGATACTAAGGAGTTTTGTCGCTCCTGTGTCACCTGCCAAGCCAGTGGCAAATCAGGTGGCACCACAAAGGCCCCCCTCATACCACTACCTGTGGTGGGGGTCCCCTTTGAAAGAGTGGGCATAGATATTGTAGGACCAATGGACCCACAAACAGCATCTGGGCACAGATTCATACTGGTGATAGTGGACCATGCCACCAGGTACCCAGAAGCAATTCCCCTGAGGACCACAACAGCTCCTGTTGTGGCAAGGGCCCTGCTTGGAGTATTCTCCAGAGTGGGCTTTCCAAAGGAGGTCATTTCTGACAGAGGTGCCAACTTTATGTCAGGATACTTGACTGCAATGTGGAAGGAGTGTGGTGTTAACTATAAGTTCACCACACCCTATCACCCACAGTGCAATGGGCTTGTTGAGAGATTCAACAAGACCCTAAAGGGAATGATAAAAGGATTACCAGACAAGCTTAGGCGAAGATGGGACATCCTTTTACCCTGCCTTCTGTTTGCTTACAGAGAGGTCCCACAAAAGGGGGTTGGCTACAGCCCTTTTGAGCTTTTGTTTGGGCATCCTGTAAGAGGACCCCTGTGTTTGGTGAAGGAAGGATGGGAGAGACCTCTCAGACAACCCAAACTAGACATAGTGGATTATGTACTTGGTCTCCGCTCCAGGATGGCAGAGTATATGAAGAAGGCTTCTAAAAACCTTGAGGCAAGCCAAGAACTCCAAAAAGCTTGGCACGACCAAAAGGCTGTACTGACTGTTTACCAGCCAGGACAGAAAGTGTGGGTGTTGGAGCCAGTGGCCCCAGCAGCACTCCAAGACAAATGGTCTGGACCCCACACTATTGTTGAGAAAAAGGGAGAAGTCACCTACTTGGTGGACCTTGGGACTCCCAGAAGCCCCCACAGGGTGCTTCATGTCAACAGATTGAAGGCATATGTTGACAGGGCAGACATGGGGCTACTCATGGCTACAGATGAGGGGCAGGAGGAAGAGAGTGACCCTCTCCCAGACCTGTTGACTCAGAACCCTGATGATGGCTCAGTTGATGGTGTGGTCTTTTCTGACAGCCTCACTGTCCATCAGCAACAGGACTGCAGACAAGTTCTGCAGGCCTACAGACATATGTTCTCTCTGACCCCAAGTCAGACAAACTGGTGCACCCATGAGGTGGACACTGGTGACAGTCTGCCTGTGAAGAGTAAAATCTACAGGCAACCTGACCATGTCAGGGACTGCATAAAAGTTGAGGTACAAAAGATGTTGGAGCTGGGAGTCATTGAACCTTCAGAGAGCCCTTGGGCTAGTCCTGTAGTCCTTGTGCCAAAACCTCACACCCAAGATGGTAAGAGAGAGATGAGGTTTTGCGTGGATTACAGAGGTCTCAATGCTGTCACTAGGACAGATGCCCACCCAATACCTAGGGCAGATGAGCTCATTGACAGACTGGCAGCTGCTAAGTTTTTGAGCACATTTGACCTAACAGCAGGCTACTGGCAAATCAGACTAGCTGAGAGTGCAAAGGCCAAAACTGCTTTCTCGACCCCAGGAGGACATTATCAATTTGTGGTAATGCCCTTTGGTTTGAAGAATGCACCTGCCACTTTCCAAAGGCTGGTGAATCAAGTCCTTACTGGGTTGGATGATTATTGTGCAGCTTATCTTGATGATATTGCTGTCTTTAGCTCCACCTGGGAGGATCACCTGGTCCACCTGAGGAATGTTTTAGAGGCCCTGCAAAAGGCAGGCCTCACTATCAAGGCCACTAAGTGCCAGATAGGGCAGAGCAAGGTTGTATACCTGGGCCACCTAGTTGGTGGGGGTCAGGTTCAACCACTGGAGAGCAAGATCCAGACCATAAAGGACTGGGCTCCTCCAACTACCCAGACTCAGGTCAGAGCTTTCTTGGGCCTGTCTGGGTACTACAGAAAGTTTGTTAAGAACTATGGGTCCATAGTGACACCACTTAATGACTTGACCTCCAAGAAGATGCCAAAGAAAGTTCAGTGGACAGCAAGCTGTCAAAAAGCATTTGATGACCTGAAGCAGGCCATGTGCAGTGCACCTATTCTGAAAAGTCCAGACTACTCCAAAGAGTTCATTGTCCAGACAGATGCTTCTGAGTTAGGTGTGGGAGCTGTTCTTTCACAACTGAATGTAGATGGTCAAGACCAGCCCATTGCTTTTATAAGTAGAAGGCTGACCCCTAGAGAGAAACGTTGGTCAGCTATTGAGAGGGAGGCCTTTGCTGTGGTTTGGGCCCTGAAGAAGCTGAGGCCATACTTGTTTGGCACTCACTTCAAGATTCAGACAGACCATAAGCCCCTCTTGTGGCTAAATCAGATGAAGGGTGAAAATCCCAAACTTCTTAGGTGGTCCATTTCCCTACAGGGGATGGACTTCACAGTGGAACATAGACCTGGGACTGACCATGCCAATGCAGATGGACTCTCCAGATATTTCCACTTAGAACATGAAGACTCAACTGGTCAAGGTTAGTTTAATGTCCCTAAGTTTGGGGGGGGGTTGTGTAGGAGAGTAGGGTCTGCTTTCTATGTTCACCCCCACTTTTTGCTTTTGCTTTACTGGTTTCCGACTTAGATGTGGCTGTGGGCCTGCTAATCAGACCCACAGCCCTGCTGTTCTCTCTCTAAATTACTACTATGTACTTTAGGTGCATAACCCATTTGGATAGGATCACCTTATTGGCCCCTGTACAGTGTACCCTAGGTACCCAGGGCATAGGTGTACCCTAGGCCTACCAGGGGCTGCAGCATGTATTGTGCCACCCCTGGCCTGGCCTTCCATTTTGACACAACTGGCTGATCACTCAGCTGGGGCAAGGTCGTGTAATCACCCCTTGCTTAGGTGTAGTATTCCTATACCTAACTTACATATAGACACATGTGTACCTATCAGTCACTCCTATGGCAGGCCTTGACAATCCTGGAGGCAGAGTGCTTGGTAACATGTGAGATGGTGCTCTAGCATGAGCTGAGCCTGTCTGCAGCTTTCGGAACCATGTCCTTATAGCTGTTCTATGATATAGCCTACCATATACTCTTAAAGTGCCTTATAATCTTAGACGGTTATGGTAACTATGGTTTGGCTTTATCAAAGCATGTCGTGTAAGGTGTCTAACACTCGGGAATAATACCCCCATGCCATCTCTGGACATGAGAATATTATTCCCCCCTTCTAGAGGGAAAGACATGTTAAAATCATACTTCAACTGTTAGCCTCTGACCAAAGCCTCAGCATCACAAAATGGATGCTGCTGCCACGACACAAGTCTGACCTCCTGCTGCTGGGAGGGATCCCAGCCAGGGAGGCCTGGACAATAGGTTTCCTGCTTGGGGAGGTGCTAGCACCTCCCCAGACAGCCTTTAGTGTATTGGGGCAGGGTGGGCTGAAAGGAATGAGACATGCCTGGGGCACACAAGGTGTTCCTTGCATAGTCCAGTTCAAACCGGCGCTGGGGCACTCCAGCCCCAGCTCTGGCGCGAAACTGGACAAAGGGAAGTGGGTGTAACCACCCCCTCCCAGGTCCCACCCATAAGGCGTGACCTAGCAGGTATCCCAGCCCCCCAGATTAGTATAAGAGTGGGAGTTGGGCCTCAAGACTTTAGATTATCCTGAACCTGCAAAACTGAACAGAAACTCTGGACCTTCGACATTCGACGAAAGAAGAAGACTGAAGAATCTCCCTTGTAGCCAAGGAGTGGCTACCCTGTGCAAACAGGCACCATCAAGTGACTACCCTTTGCTTTGTGAAACGTTCGACGAGGAACCGACTGCAGAGCCCGACCAGAGCCTTGATTTCCAGACTTCTCCGACCCTCATCCACATCTGCAGCAGAGCTGAGATCCGTGGAGGCGACGAGCGACGTGGGACCGGCTACCTGGGAAAAGTGGCTAGTAACTTACAGCGCAGCTTCTGAGGTACCCTCGAAGTTGTGCACCGGGGATTGAGAAGCCCCAACCCCAAGCACCATCTGCACCGAAGACCAGCCCCCCACACTCCACGAGTCCTGCGTGGGGCCCTTCAGCATTTTCCTGCTTGCCGCGTCTGTCCGGTTGCTTGCCCGCTGGCTAGTGGCCTTTGTGACGACGCTCCCTAAAATCTTCTGCGCTGGTTTGGCTCCTCCAGACTGGCTCCCGCTTCTCTGCAAAGAAGAAGCACCCCAGACCTTCCTGGTCTGCACCAGAAGCAAGTCCCTTGTTCTTCGTGGGTTCCGCTTGCCAAGGCTTGGTGAGTCCTAGTCCAACTTCGACGCCGCCGACAGCAAGAGCCTTCGTGGGACAGCTCGCCTCCTGGTCCTGGTCGTCCTCGACGCTTCCTGGTCCTCCTGGCTCCAGCGACAAGCTTCACCTTCCCCTGCAACTCTTCACGACATCGCCTGGTTCCTTCCTGGTTCCACGTGGTCACTGGCTAGTGACCTTGACTCTGTCCCCTCTGCTTGCAGGTTTCTTCTCTTCTTGATCCCAGGCTTGGGATCCACCGGACACTCTCCCCTGACTGCCTGTCAGCATCTTTCTTCAGGCATCCATAGGAGTCGACGACGAAAACGACGCATCTTCACCCCTATGCACCCGCAGCCTGTGGGCTAGGTAACTTGGGTACTCCGGTGCTCATCAGGATAGTGACTATCCTAGTGTCTAGTTTTCAAGTCTCAACTTCCTAGCTACTCCGGAAGTGTCCTAAATCTATCTATTTCTAAACTGTAACATTGCTATTGACTTTTACGCATTACGCGTGAGTGTTTCCACTCTGCACACGAATCCCGTGGGCCTCCCACTCCCTAACTAACGCTAGTGTAGTGTAGCCCCAGCGATTCCCTAGGCCTAGGCCTATTCTATTTCCGTGACAGTGGTTCTTATACCACTTATTTAGTATATGGTTTGCATGGCCCCTAGGGCCTAACTGTATTACTTACCTGTGTGACTTACTGTATGCATTAATAAGACTGTGTTGTACTTACCTCTAAACTCATAAAGAGTGCTGAGGGTTTGCTTAGAATAAATACACTTTATTTTATATATATATATCTGTTGTGGTGTCCTTTCATTTGGTATTCAAGGGATTATATATGGTATCACAGCTGGCTTCACATGCCATTCAGAGTTTAGCCTAAGACTGCTCTTGTCCATGCTACCACTAGGATAGCTGGTCTATAAGGTTGACTTTACAACCAATCACCATAAGGGTATTTGGACTGATATAAGGTGTACACTATAACTAGTGACATCATACATCAGGCCAACTTCTCACAACGTCGACTGGGCGACTTTGACGTCGACCTCTCCTGCCGTCGACCAAGCGACTTCGACGTCGACCTCTCTCGACGTCGACGTGGTGATCTTGACGTCGATCTTCCTCTCGACGCCGACCTTCTATGTCGCAGAGTGGGGGTAACCATCGACGGCGACCGGCCCACTCGCGGCGGAATGTACGTCGCCGCATCTCTCGACGTCGACCCCCTCGAGGGTGGCGGAGAGTGTCTCGACGTCGACGGAAGCCTCGACGTCGACGGAGACAGTCCAGATGTCACCGGACTAGCAGCCTTCGAGCCCGAAGGACCGCCTCTCGACGTCGACTTACTTTTGCACGGCGGAGACTCTTGATGGTGGGATGAATCCCTCGACGCCGAAGTTCTCTGCCTTTTCGCCGGCATCCTCGACGTCGACGGCGAACCTCTTGGACTCCTGGTCTTTTTGGAGCCCGGGGAGCTGGTATGTCGCCGTTTCTGTACTTGCGTAGCTGAAGAAGGTGGTCTTGA
Organism: Triturus cristatus; assembly: GCF_964204655.1. Taxonomy (NCBI): domain Eukaryota; kingdom Metazoa; phylum Chordata; class Amphibia; order Caudata; family Salamandridae; genus Triturus; species Triturus cristatus. Next base: position 1,803,925,549 of record NC_140589.1, on the reverse strand, counting down.
TGAGGAATGCTCGCCTTCACGACGGCTTCGTTTCTTCTCCAGTCTTGCATGCAGTTTAATGCGCTCTCTGTCCCTCAGAGTGCGCTTTGAGAACTTCTGGCAGTGGGGACACTGGTCAGGATCGTGTTTTGTTGGTAAACACACAATACACACCGAGTGTGGATCCGCCAGTGCCATTTTATTGCCACAAGAAGGGCATTTCCTAAATAAAGGAGACATTCTGACTGGAAAAAATTGGAAAAATTCACTGGAAACCAGCAGAATTAGCCCTTAAAAGCCAGAAAAGGTCGAAAAAAACTTGAAAAAGCTGTAATTCAAAATTTCAGTCAAAAAACTGAAGAGCTCAAGCTCCAGGATCCTCACAGAAGGAGCCGGAAAAAAGAACTGGCCCAACTGCCACCTGTAGTGCATCATGGGAGCAGGGGGTCACAGGCAGGCCTTAAAGGCACGGTCCCCCTACTCTAATGCCTTAAAGGCAGGGTGTCAGTTTTCTTGGTTCCTTGATACTCTACTGCAGCCTACTGGCGAATGCCTACAATTACATGTTGCTTTATGGCAATAAAGCAGTGCTGTGTTATATTTTGCCTGATGCTTCCTTTTTTCCTTACGGGTTACGGGGGCACTACTATGCAAAAATATGTAATTTACAGCATTGCCATGTTTTGAACATTATTAGGCTGCATTTATATGTTTTCACATATGTATATATATGTATATATATGTATTTTCTATATGCTCCGGGATCCCGCACATGGGCGGGGATTATTCATAGAGTATGACTATTGATGAGTATCCCCTGGATGAGAACTGTTTGTTATATGGTGAACAGACTCACTTCAGCAGCAGTTAGACTATGAAAGATAATGGGCAAATAATGCTGAGTACCCATAAGATTTGTAGAAATGATCAATTGTTCCTGTACTTCAAGTTTTTTTAATGATGTCTTTTTTCGTGAATTACATTATTGAGCTGATCAGACGTCATAGGGTTTAGACCCACGTGCTTCTCTTTTTTTTCTTTTAAGAAAATGCACAAAATCACTTTATGATCTGACCTGTCATTATTTTAGGGTTGTGTGCTTGCTTAGCTGACTACATAATATTGGGCTTATTCCCACATCCTTTACTTTTGTAAGTTTGTTGTTAGGATCTTCCCCAACTCTATGCACAAAGTCACTTTATGACCCGATTCTTGGAATTTTGCTAAATTGCTGCCAGCTATTGCATTCTGCACTGATGGATTTAAGACTATTTACAGGTTTAATTAATTTATTGTAAGTTTTTAAATCATGTAAGGTGATTTTTACAGCTTAAACGAAATTTTGCATTCTTTTATGGTTTTTTAAACCGAAAAAAGATTAATTGATGATGAGCTGTTGAATGCTTTATTACGAATGTCGGAAGAGATGACGGAGGGTAGACGAGACCCTTTGCTTTTGGAAACTGGTACCTGGTGCTTCTGGGATGGAGTTTTGTAGATACTGTGAGGCTTGGCATCGCACTGTGGCTATCTGATCCTTACAGTTGCTGATGAAAGAACTAGCATCCCATGAAAAAAGGGAATATGCCCTCAGATAAGTCAGCACTGTTTTTTGTTTGGAACAAAATCAGTTTTTCTTAAGGTTTTGAAGATTTTACTAGGAAACATCTTTAACTTTGTATCTTTGGAAGCTTGAGGAGATTGCCAGCTGTGATGTATGAAGACAATACAAACAAGCTTGGCGAAGCCAATAGCTCGGGCCTGCATTTTAAGTTGTAAGCTAGACTCACGGGCTTTGGCAATGTGTGCTGGTAGCTGGGATTTATAAAGGACAAAGTTCGCCATTTGTACATCAGTCGCCATGTTTCCCTGCAGGAAGAAGATTGGTGGATTTTGCACCAAAACGCTGGATCTCTTAATGCAGCACGGAGCAGCTAGTGTTGAGCAGGCAACATGAGTAGGGCGCCTTCAAGGTCTGGGACGGGCACCACATTGCACATGAATAATGTCATTACAGGAGGGATCACCGCACTGTAAAGGTGTCCCACTTGAGCACTGCCACACACATCCCAAAGAGGTGGCGTTCCAGTGGAGACTCAACTTCTCCGGTCCTACTCATCCCTGTGTCAAAGTCATAGGGGCTAGCGAGGGACCATGAACAGGCAGAGACAGGAAGGCAATGGCAGCAGAGGCATCAGAGAATGGCCAAGAAGCTTACTTCCAGACCAGTTGATTATCTGTAACAAACTCCTCACTCAAGGTAAGGGTTTTAGGTGGGACAGTCTCATCTATGGTAGTTGTACATGGTTATTGGAGTTCGTTTGTTGCTTATATGAATCAATACTTTGGACTGAAGTGAGGTGACGTTGCTCAGACTGTGGATAAAAGTGGTGTAGATAGAAACCTAAAAAAAGTACCATGGAAAATAATACGGTCTCAAATGAGATGTTGCAGTGGCCCTGTACCTGACTGGACAAACCCTACTATCCCATGAGTGTCATAGAGCATCATACTTAAACTTCAAATGAACAAGTGAGGCCTATGTGCAAAGTACTAAACATGTTAAACATGACCTGTGTGGTTGTAGAGACACATCAGCTACTATCAAAAAAACTGAATAGACTACATTTCCAATGTGGCTGTAAGCAATGTCTATTTCACGTGGAGCCTTCCTGGCCTGTTCTGTGTCCTCCACAACAACATCAACGCAAGGAACGGGAAAGGCGTATTGGAAGCGCACACATAGACAATGCAGTGGGTGGTTCTCTGAGTGCTACATTTCTGTCTAAACTTGGGTTCCTAGACTGCAGCAATCCCACGTCATAACATACATTTGTAATGCTCACATCCACCCTAGGGTTCCTTGTCAGTGAATAGGAGGAAATATGTTTATTGTAAGACAACTCAATGTTCCTCCTCTTATAAACCTCAAGAGACTGGAACTGGGATTAGCTCATTCACATTTGAACCCTTGATCAGTGGCGTCATATGTGGAACAGACTCCTACATTCAGAGCTCCTTAAAACAGAAGCATGCTGTAACTTTGGGGAGTACACACACAGTCTCAAATTGTCTTATCTTCTCAACAACTCTGAATGCACTAACCTCGGAACACTGAAGCTTCATGTGACCTCTTTTATTGAAGATTAGCACCCACTTGCTGAATGTTGGAAAGTGGGTTATTGGTAGGGGCAAATGTAGGTCTGCCACTGGCAATAAGGCCACTAACACATGATAGGACCCAGCATAGGTCTTAGAAAATTATTCCTATGCTCAACCCTTGGTAACGTGGCTGCGAGCAGACAGGCTTAACTTCAAAGACAGGTATGTAAAGCATTTATAAACACCATTTCAGTAAATAATTAAGACACAACACAAAATAAAAATCCAACACCAATTTATAAAAATAGGTAATATTGTTATCTTTTAAATGACACCAAAACGGAAACAATCCACTGTAGGGAACCAGTAATATGAATTTTTAAAGATTAGTCACTTTCTAGTGCTTAGAAACCAACAGTGCCCCTTTTAGTCATTTCGTTTTCTCTGACAGGGACACACCTTTAGAAACTGTTCTGGAGAATATCTCACCACTGTGCAGCCTTCTCCAGCAGGCTGGGTCCAGTTAGAACTAATTCCTGAAGTTCTGCTTGCGGGTCCCAAAGTATCCAACACACATTCCTTTTTTTTTTTAACCTTTTTTTTTTATTTCAGAACTAGCAGAGACTGAAATCCTAATACAAAAATATTATACAATACAATATGCCAACACTTTCAAATATAATACAGGCACTTTCATATATAATATATTCTCGTTGTGAAAAAAAAAAAAAAGATATTACACTGATTTATTCTCAAACTACGCTGAGCCCCTTTCTCCAGTTAATAATTGGTTGCCAAATCACCTTGCCACGCATAGCCGATTTTAGCCCTCTAGTAGAATAGATGGCGCTTTCCTGGTTACATGGCGGGTCTGAATCTTTCCACCGAGCTGATAGTATAATCCAAAGGACCGCCGCTCCAATAAAAAGCATGGCTTCTTCATCCCTATTTAGGTTAAGTGTATTATCTGTTCCTAACAAATATAACGTGGGGGAGTCAGGTAACTTATGGCCAAACACTTCATCCCAAAATTCACAGATCATTTTTTTAATGAGAGTTAATTGATCACACTCACTAAACATGTGTATTAATGTAGCGGGGCCTTTATTACATCTAGGACAATGATCATTCTCTCTTTTGCCCCAAGTAAATAATTTGGCCGGGGTAAAATATAAGTTATATATAGTTTTATACGTCTGGGCTTTTGACATAAGGAGACATGATGAAAGATAAAGGCTCATATCGATATCTACATTTGGGTTGTCAAGTTTCTCTGCCCAAGCAATTTCCGTATGCTCTATGTCATCTTCAAGCTTATCCAGCAATAGCCCATAAATTGTACCGATTCTATTAGTATTTTTACCTATAATATCGATAATTTCAATTTTCCCCAAATCAATATTGGGGGCTTTGTATTTAATAATAGATTGAATCTGCAAGAATTTAAAATATTGTCCATTTGAGAGATGAAATTTCTTTTGCAGATCGGCAAATGTAGAAACTGGATTCGCCCCCAAAAAATCACCTATAGTAATAATACCAATAGTTTGCCATTTCTTTGAAATAGCATCATAGACTAGTTCAGGTAGTAAGTTAGAGTGCCATAGAGGAGAGTATCTATTAATTTTTGAAATATGCATATATTTTGTTATTTTAAACCATATTTTCCATGCGTTAGAGATAACTTTAAATTTAATCTATTTATAATAGCTTCTCTCCAATTGCCTCAAAAAAAGACCTTTAACTTTTTCACCTAAAGATAGCTCATAGATAGAAGGGAGAGGTTCGGCTTCAAGAATCTCTTGATTGGGATTGACTTTGAGAAGCGGAGCCATCTGTTGGAGAAATGAGGCCCAGAGGTAAAACGAGATATTTGGTACTGCTAATCCTCCTTTATTCTGAGGGAGCGAGAGAAGCTTCAAGGATCTTCTAATTTTACCTTGTTGCCACATAAATTTAGACATAACAGAATCTAATATTTTAAGGGCCTTCTCCTCAGGAATTAAAGGAATAGCTCTAAATAAATAGAGCACCCTAGGAAGAATACTCATTAAAAAAAAAATTCCTCTACCAATGATGGATAGCTGTAGGCTATTAGCCCGGTCTAAATCTTTTTTTATAGTGTTTAATAAGGGTTCATAGTTAAGTCTAGGGATTTGTATAACATCAGGACTTATGCGAACACCAAGGTATGTAGCGCTATTGGATTTCCTACGATCGTTACAAATGATATTATCTGTACACAGCATGATTGTTTTTTCTTTATTTAATTTATTTAATGAATATCCAGAGTAAAGTCCGAACATTTGTGTTATTGTCTCTATTTCAGACATTGCCTCAGAGGGATTCGGTGTTAGTACAGCAATGTCGTCGGCATATGCCAATACTTTAGTTTTATATTGATTAACCACTATAGGTATAATTCGGGGATTCTCTAGTAGTTTCAAAATTAAAGGGTTTATATAAAGGGCGAATAATATTGGGGAACAAGGGCAACCCTGACGTGTGCCTCTTGATACTCTAATTATACTTGATTCAGAACCCATTATTTGTAATTTTGCTATTGGTTCAAAGTACATAGCCATTATAGATTTGACAAATTTGGGGCCAAAATTATAGCGGGTCATTACTGCCCATAGAAAATCCCAAGAGACCCGGTCAAAGGCCTTCTTAGCGTCCAAAAGAATCATCGACATCTGCCCTCCCGTTGCGGACATAATATCAAACAGGGAAATAACTCTCCGAGTATGATCAGTCGTGCCTTTACCGGGGATAAACCCATGTTGCCATGGGGAGACCAGCTGTTCAATGACCCGACCGAGCCGATTGGCCATAATTTTGGCATATAATTTAGAGTCAGAATTAATTAGGGAAATTGGACGATAAGATGATAGTTGATCCGGAGGCTTACCCTTTTTTGGGAAGATAATTATGATTGTTTCTCTCCATGAAGCAGGTGAAATACCGCTCCATTGAATCCCCAAGAAAAGATCATAGATAAGTGGACCTATGGTATGACTAAGAATTTTATATAATTCAAGAGGAATTTTATCGGGACCTGCCGCTTTCCCTGAGGCCAAAGAAGACAAGGCAAACTGGACTTCTATTAGCGTAATTTCTTTCTCAAGATCTTCTCTAATATTGTCGTCTATAGTCTTATTTACCTCTGGATGTTCGAGAAAATTATTTAAAAAACAGTCTAAGTCTGCCCCATTAGTTATATTATCATCCTGATAAAGAGTTTGATAATATTGTTGGAATGCACTAATTATATCAGGTGTTTGTGTAAACGTCTGCGCTCCCATTTTTATCTTTGTAATAGTATTATAAGAGATTTGTTGGCGTGTATGTAGTGCCAGTTGTTTGCCTACCTTTTCCCCATTCTCATATATTTCTTTTTGGTGTATTTTATACGTCTCAGCGGCTTTCTAAGTCAAGCCAGAGTTAAGTTCAGTTTTTAACACCAACAGATGATACATAGCTAATTTCCCGTTATCACCGTGTGCTATTCGCACAGTATGTTCTTCCTCAGCCCTAGCCAGAGCAGCCTGTTGTTGTTGATACATCTTACTAGTTTCCTTCCGTATTCTAGCTTGATAACTGATTGTTTCGCCTCTTAGAGCCGCTTTAAAACAATCCCATACTACAATCCTAGGGGCGCTATATCTATTTATGTCAAAAATCTCTTGAGTCCAGCTGGTAATGTAAGTAATATATTCCATGTTAACTAATAGCTTCCTATCAAAAGTCCAGATATATCGTTCCCTCTTAATAGATATAAGCTTAACTGTGAGAGTTAAAGCATTATGGTCAGAGATGATTTTAGGTTCTTTAATGATTGAGGCATTGTTCACCAGATCGTTTGTAGTAAGAAAGTAATCAATTCTAACATATTAGTTGTGGGGAAAAGAATAATAGGTGTAACCAGGATCCGGATAATTTTTAAGCTCCCAAATATCATTTAAACCAAAGCTATCGCGGAGTCTGGAAATAGCTTTAAAAATTTGGGGCTTACGGCCTTTATAGTGTTGGCATATATTACTGCAAAATTGGGTGCCTAATGAAATATTTAAGTCGCCGCATAAGATAAGTGGGCCCTGTAATGCTGCTAATTCGAGCTCAAGTAACTCAAATATAGTCGGGTCATCATGGTTAGATCCGTAAATGGAGCAGATAGTGATGCCTAGGTCCAATTTAATAATAGCCCATCTGCCCTGAGTATCTGCTAATTTGTAAGTAGCTTGCCCCAGAAAATTTTTAGCAAGCACAGCTACCCCCCTAGTATTCGATGTTTGTGAGGTACATGCTAGTAAATTATATCCCCTAATTTTAAGGAGATGCCTCTTATCCCAGGGCAGATGCGTTTCTTGAAGACAAATAATATCTACTGGGTTTTGGTATACTATCTCGCTCAGCCGTTGGCGTTTATCTCTATCTAAAAGGCCTGAAACATTCCAGGTTCGAATAGTTAACTTTGCCATACTCCTATATTTCGTAGCCCATAGTATGTCAGTAGTCTTAAATAACAATAATAATATGTTAACATTAATTTGTATATGAGTACCTTATTCCCTAAAAGTAATATTAATATAATAAAAAAGTGATGTCTGTCTTAGTTCTGATTCTGTTTTTAGATTATTTTTTTTAAATACTGCCCCCCTACCCCCCCATCCACCACCAACCTCCCCTGCCACCTCCCCACCCCACCTCCCTGCGAGACGTCCCGGGTCATAGAGCACCCAGGTGTAGGTGCCGGTGTGAGCAGAACATCCCGGCGGGCAGTGCGGCCGGATCAGCAATGTATACTTTTGGGTTGAGAAAAATAAAAAAAATTAGGTTACTTCATTTTTTAATCCTCATAACCCAAGCTATAGAAAGTAAATTACTTTCTACCTCTATTTAATTTTTTATCAATATCTGTATACTGCTAGTGTCCATTCTTTTCTTCTGTGCCGCTATGTTATTTTCCGGTGTTATGCTTAGTTGTCTCAGTAATTTCTTTCAGGTAGGATTCGGCCTGAATTTCACTTATGAAGTTTTTAGTTGTTCCTTTATAAATAACTTTAAGACGAGCCAGATTTTGCAGGAACACGGTTGCTCCGATTTGCTCAAAAGGGGTAAAAAGTTGCCTCATTCGCCATCTTCGCTCTACTGTTGCGTGGGCAAAGTCCGGGCGAGCGAAGAAGGTAAACCCCTTATATTCTTTTTTATTTGAGGGTCTGGCAATATCATAGATTTTTTCCCTTAAGATAAAGTTCCCGAAATAAACTAACATTGCTCTTGGATATTGTGGAGTCTTATGTTTCGGGAGTGCCTAGGGGAAGCAATGTGTTCATTGTATCTCTATATTCATATCCCAGGTTTGAAGTTCCGGGAAGGTTGTTTTTAGTAGATCAGCCATGAACCCACTTGGGTCTTTGCCCTCGGCGCCCTCAGGAATGCCAAGAATGCGCAGGTTGTTTCTCCTGCGTCTATTCTCTAAATCTTCTACCTTTTGCATCAAGTCTTTAATAATGCCATCATGTTCTTTTTCCTGGGATTGGAGTTTGGTGACATCGGATTCTAGATTTTCTGTACGAGATTCAACAGAGGCCATACGATTCGATATTTCGGTGCATGTTTGACCAATTTTATAAATAGTACTTTGCATTTTTTGTATGGCCACCTGAGTCCTATTACTATCAATTTTAACATCTTTATGAAAAAGTTTAATGGAATTAAGTAGTTCACTCATAGATGGTTCGTCTGCAATTCCATGTCTGTCATCATACTCTTCCCTTTGTACTGGGGTCATCTCCTCTAAGCCATCATAGCACATTCATTAGATTCAGATTTGCGAGGATTTTGAGATATTAAATCATTCTGTGTATACTTTGTTTTTTCCTCATAATGTTCCACATTGCTCCTGGGATCAATAGTTTCATCGTATAATATTTTTCGATGCATTCTATGTCTTAATCTTTTTCTTTCCTGTTTTTTTTTTGTTATAGAATTTTGAGAGAACAGCCCTGATTTGGTTGGGAGTGTATTATCAGATGCCTCCATAGTTGTTACTACTAACTTATGGCTAAAATTTCTTTCATTTGAGTCATCTTCGCTTGAGTCACTTGTCGTGCTAGAGATAGATACTCCTGTCTCATAAATATCTGAATCAGACTCGGCTATAAGTACTTTGGGCTCCAAAAATAAATTTCTGTCTGAGGAGGATGCAAGTGCCAATTGCTCGAGTCTCAGGGGTTCAATTGAGAGTATAGACTTGAGGTCCTTCTCATCTTGTATTGTTGTGGGTAAAATGATATTTTCCATCTCATCTATCTTAGAAATTTCTGTTGATTTGTTTTGCCCATCCTTAGATATAGGGGTAAATATGTTAGAGATCCGGGGTTGGAGATCTATCTGTTGGCCAGTGGTTTTAGCAGCTGCTTTCAAATTCTTAATGGTCTGTAATCTTCTTGCCTTTTTGGCCATTAATTCCAAGTTATCATCGTCATCGGTCCGTTTTTCAGTAGCCATCGTGTTATCATTAAGAATTATCATCTCATTGTTCTCCATTTTATCCTTATCTTTAACCTTATCTTTGTTAGCGTTTCTCTCCGAGTTCTTGTCTAAAGCCTTTTCCGTTATTTTTTCAGCATTTTTATTTTTGTTTTTATCCTTGTTTTTAGGTTTTTCCACATTGCAGTTGCTACCACTTTTTTTTTCGACTACTTTTTCTTTGGCCTTTGACCCTCTAGTTTCCGGTCGTTGCTGTCCGTCTTTTACCTTTTGAGCATTTTTATCGTTTTGTTTCTCTGAATTTGCTTGTCGAGATTATTCTAGTGCTTCCGGGTAATTAAGATGAGTAATTGGCTCTATTTATTCAGATGGCTGTTGAGATATTTGTTCAGATACTGACTCAGATCCTTGTCTGTCAGCCCCAACCCATGCCCCATCATTATCCGACATGTCATATGTCTGGCTGTTACTCTCTAACCTGATGGAGCGTGGATCTGAGGTTTTGCTAGTCGGCTTCCTGCTCCGCTTTAAATGTTTAAGTCTTAGGGCCTCATGTAGGTAGCTAAATACCAGTCGGTAACGGCCGAAATTCGGTAAATTTCCTGTTACCGACCGGTATTTAGTCAAGTGAGATGTAGGAGGCCAAAAACCAATTTCGGTAAATATGAATCGGTAAATACCGATTCATATTTACCGAATTCTAAAATACCGCTTCATATTTTCCGAATACATATTTTCCGATTCGGTAAATATGAAGTGGTAAATATGAAGTGGTAAAACGGGAAAAGATATGTAGGTAAATTCGGTAATTAAGAAATCCATGAAATTCGGTAATTAAGAGTCGGTAATTAACACAGATTGAAAGCAGGTGGTAATCATCAACAGTGCATGAAAGAAATCCCAAAATGCATCAGCGTGGATGTTAGAAAAACCCCACTCCCACACCATGAAGGGTGGTGGTAACGGGGTCCTTCCAGACATACACAGTGGTAGCTTGGCTCGAGTGGTCAGGGGTCAGGCACCGTGTTAAGCATACGCAATACCCACACAATAACCATGCGTGCATCCGTTCCAAAAACGACACTACACCTTAAAAATTATGAAAATATCTCTGTGTTTATCTTCTTTTCTCTTAGTTGCTGATTAAATAAATAATAATACAATCACAGAACACAAGGCTTTTCCTTACAAAGTGCAGGTCAAATAAATAATGACACTTTACAGGTGCAATAAATAGGTTCAGGTCAAATAAATACTGTGAGGGAATAAATACTGTGCAGGAATAAGTTAGCTCAGGACAATAAATACATTACAGGAATAATTTAGATAAATACAATAAATACAGTACCCTCAATAAATAATATCAGCCAACAATGACATTTGTAAAATCAGATCACATTTAAAATGCTATGGGCTGATTTGGCCCAGTCACAGCTTGTGGTTAGGTGGATGGCCTGAGGGTGTCTCACCTAGCTTGGGTAAGGCTGAGGCTAAAACTGAGGTAGATCAAGGGTAATCTAGGAATCTGGCTCTCCCAAACTACACAACCCCTCAAACAGGTCACTGTATCAGTCTCAGTCCACCCCTGGCACTTCCAGGCTGGTCCTAACACCTCTTCATCCCCTAGGATGGTCTCTTAGAGCTCCACAGGGCCTTAGGCGCCCTCTATTCCACTTACTGCCCTTTTTATGAAGCTCCGACGCCGCTGGAGTCGTGTCGACGCCGTGAGGCGGCTCCGGTTCGATGTCGGCGGCCTCAGCACAATGTCAGTTCTTGACGACGTCGATAGGCGGCTCCGGTTCGATGTCGGCGGCCTCGGCTCGATGTCGACCTCCGGTTCGATGACGTCGGCCAGTCTTGGCTCGATGACGACTTCGAGCGGCTCCGGTTCGATGACGTCGGTCGGCCTTGGCTCGATGTCGACCTCCGGTTCGATGACGTCGGGCTGTCTTGGCTCGATGTCGACTTCCGCCGGCTCCGGAGTGCGACCTCCACTCCCGACCTCCGGCACGATTCTCTTCAGGTTCCGGCGACTCCGGAGTGCGATCTCCACTCCCGACCTCCGGCACGCTTCACCTCGGTCTCCGGCGACTCCGGAGGGCGGACTTCACTCCCCCGTCGACGCCGCACACTCGACCTCGGGTGACTTCCTCCTCGACCTCTGGTACTCTCCACGACCTCCGTCGGCGCCCTCTCTCGACCTCTGGCGGCTCCGGGTACGACGTCTGCTTTCCAGTCAGCGCCGCTTCTCCACCTCGGGCTCCAGGTCTCAGGCTTCTCGACGTCGGACTCCAGGGAAACCAATAAACAGGTCAGATTTTTGCTTTTCTTTACTTCTAAGGCCTGTTCCTGCTGTCCAGGTCCTTAAGATGGTTTTTCTTGCTTTGTCCCACACAGGGCTCCAGGCTGGGCTCAGTCAGTAGGGACTAGTATCAAGGGTGGGTTTATGGACCCCACTCCAGGCACAAGTTTCCACCCCTGCTGCCTCACTCCTTCCTCCTTCAGGTTTCTGCTCCTCTCTCTTCACCAGTCAGGTGCCAACTGCCAACTCCAACTGTCAACTCTGGCTTAGCTTCCCAACATTCCAAACCGCCTCCAACTGTCACAGGGTTCTGGAATGTTCTGGAAGGTGCTGGTAGGTTCCAGTGGGTTCTGATGATGTCACAGGTGGCCACCATTTTGTGCTCCAGGCTCTCAGACAGAAGTTCCAGGGGTAGATAAAATGGCTCCCTGAATCTGCATCAATACGAAAAAGTCTGGTGGTTCCCAAAAAGGAAAAATACTAACAGGGTTTGAGGCAAAAGTGGGACAAAATAAATAATGATGAGGAGGGACCACCCAAAGGGCTGACAGGTCTAACACGCGTCCCCCCCAGCTGAAAGTGGGGAGAGCTACCCAACCCCTTGGGAGTTCTCATCACTAAGGCGGAAATACCTTGAGAGACCGTCTGCATTGGCGTGGTCCACTCCAGGCCGATGTTCCACCTGAAAGTCCATTCCCTGTAGGGAAATAGACCACCTCAATAACTTGGGATTCTCCCCCTTCATCTGCATCAGCCAACGAAGGGGTCTGTGGTCGGTCTGAACCAAGAAGTGCGAGCCAAACAAGTATGGCCGCAACTTCTTCAGAGCCCATACCACTGCAAAGGCTTCACGCTCTATTGCACTCCACTTCTGTTCCCTGGGAAGTAGTCTCCGGGATAGGAAGACCACGGGTTGAGCCAGACCCTCTTCATTGAGTTGCGATAATACTGCCCCAATGCCATGTTCTGATGCATCTGTCTGGACAATGAACTCCTTGGAAAAGTCTGGGGCCCTTAAGACCGGGGCCTCGCACATGGCTTGCTTCAGCTTCACAAAGGCCTGCTGACAAGCCTCCGTCCAGACTACCCGTCGAGGTTGTTTCTTGGACGTGAGCTCCGTGAGGGGGGCTACGATGGTACCGTACCCCTTCACGAAGCGGCGGTAATATCCCGTGAGGCCCAGAAAAGCTCGGACCTCAGTCTGTGTCTTGGGGGGTTCCCAGGCCATGATGGCCTCGATCTTCGCCTGGAGGGGTTGCACCGCTCCCCTACCCACCAAGTGTCCAAGGTACACTACCGACCCCTGCCCGATCTGGCACTTGCTGGCCTTGATCGTCAATCCAGCTTGTCTCAGGGCCTGAAGAACAGCTTGCAGGTGACGCAAGTGATACTCCCAGCTGTTACTGAAGACGGCTATGTCATCCAGATAAGCAGCAGAGAAACTCTCCATTCCGGTGAGGATCTGGTTTACCAGGCGCTGAAACGTGGCAGGTGCGTTCTTGAGCCCAAAGGGCATCACACAGAACTGGTAGTGGCCATTGGGCGTGGAGAAGGCTGACCTTTCCCTTGCTCCATCAGTCAAAGAGATCTGCCAGTACCCAGAAGTAAGGTCAAAGGTACTTAGATATTGGGCAGCTCCCAGCCGGTCAATCAATTCATCCGCCCTAGGGATCGGATGAGCATCAGTTTTGGTTACTGAATTCAGTCCCCGGTAGTCCACACAGAACCTCAGTTCCGGTTGGCCACCCGGTGGTGCGGCTTTTGGTACTAACACCACCGGACTGGACCAGGGGCTGCTAGAAGGTTCGATCACTCCTAGCTCCAGCATCTTAGTGACTTCACCGTTAATGCTGGTCTTCACCTTGTCTGACATCCGGTAGATCTTGGACTTCACAGGTGGGCTGTCTCCTGTGTCCACGTCATGGACGCACAGGTGAGTCCTACCCGGGACAAGGGAGAACAACGAAGAGTACTGCCCCAGGACCTGGCGGCAGTCCTCCTGCTGTTCAGGAGTTAGAGATGGGGAGAGAATCACTCCCTCCACCGACCCATCCTTTTCTTGAGACGCAAACAAATCGGGGAGAGGCTCGTTTTCCGCGTCCTCTGCTCCGTCAGTCACCATCATCAAGATGACTTTGGGCCTCTCGTGGTGGGGTTTGAGGCGGTTGGCATGCAGCACCCGTAGGGGCTGACGAGGGGTTTTAAGATCCACCAAGTAGGTAGCCTTACCCTTCTTCTCCAACACCTCAAAGGGTCGTGACCAGCGATCCTGGAGGGCGCTAAGCTCTCCTGGTTCGATCACCCACACCTTCTGGCCAGGCTCCAACTCCACCGGGTGAGCGTTGTGGTCATACCACGCCTTCATTACTGCTTGGCTGGCCTCCAAGTTGTCAGAAGCTTGCTTCCACAACTTAGCCATTTGGCTCCGGAAGGCCAGCATGTAGCTCACCACATCCTGGGGAAGCTTTCTGGGAGTTCTTTCCCATCCGTCTCTCACCAGGTTGAGAGGTCCACGTACAGGGTGCCCATACAGAAGCTCGAAGGGGCTGAAGCCCACTCCCTTCTGTGGCACTTCCCTGTAGGAAAACAATAGACAGGGTAGGAGGACGTCCCATTTCCTCCGCAGGCTTTCAGGCAGACTTCTGATCATGCCTTTCAAGGTTTTGTTAAACCTCTCCACCAGACCATTGGTCTGGGGGTGGTAAGGAGTGGTGAACCGGTATGTCACTCCACACTCCTTCCACATGGCCCGCATGTACGCTGACATGAAGTTGGTCCCCCTGTCGGACACAACTTCCTTGGGAAAACCCACTCGGGTGAAGATTCCCATCAGGGCCCTAGCCACAACAGGTGCTGTTATGGTCCTCAGAGGTATTGCCTCTGGGTACCGTGTGGCATGATCCACCAGAACCAGGATAAACCTGTGACCAGCTGTAGTAGGTGGGTCTAACGGACCCACAATGTCGATGCCCACCCTTTCAAAGGGGGTGCTAACGACAGGAAGTGGTTCCAGGGGAGCTTTTAGCTTCACCCCTGTTTTCCCACTGGCTTGGCAAGACACACATGTCCGGCAGTAGGTATCGGACGACACTTTCATTTGAGGCCAATAAAAGTGTGGGACAAGACGGGCGAAGGTCTTGTCTTGCCCCAGGTGTCCTGCCAATGGGATCTCGTGAGCCAACTCCAGTAGGAAGGCTCAATAACGTTGAGGGACTACCAAGGCTCGTGACGATCCATGTAGGGGTGCCTTGGGTTCACTGTAGAGGAGGCCATCCTCCCAGTAAACACTGTAGTTCCCTTCAACGTTCCCTGCTGCCTGGGCTTCGGCCTGTCGCCTCAGCCCCTCAAGGGTAGGGCACTCCCTCTGGCCCTGGCAGAATTCCTCCCTGGACGGGCCTCCCTCCACGTGCCACTCGGCCGGGATGGGTAGGTCCTTCAGTTTGGTAACATCCCCCACCGCAGACTCCTGGTCCACCACCTCCGGTGGCCTATCCGTCCTACGGGGTGCGGACGCCGAGGCAGGCTCCTCCTGTCCTCGGTTCTTCCCTTGACTGGCAGCTGGCTGGGCCTTTGTTCCAGGCTCCAGCCGAAACGAACTCCCTCTCCGGGTAGTCGCGGACCTTGTGCTCACACAGGCCCAGTCAGGTGTACCCAGCATCTCAGTATGAGTCCGGTATTCCACCTCCTTCCAAGCATTGTGCTCCATGTCATTCCCCAGTAGACAATCGACTGGCACGGCAGGGCTTACGGCAACTCGAAGTGAACCTGCAACCCCCCCCCATTCAAAGGCAACCTCGGCCACTGGATAGTGGCCTGTTCTGCCGTCAGCCATCGCGGCTGGGTGGAGTACGTTGGGAATTACCTGCTCTGGAGACACCAGTTGGCTACGCACCATAGTCATACTGGCTCCTGTGTCTCTCAGAGCCTACCCTCTTTGGCCGTTGATGGTGACCCACTGCCCATACTTTACGGTATTTGCGGGCACCTGGATCTTAGGAACCATCTCCCGTTCTCCCAGGGACACTAAAGTGACACCCGCCCACTCCCTTCCCTTAATTAAAGGCATCTCCTCCCCGAGCACTACACTAGCTACTCCGGGGGTCTTTCCTCCAATGGGAGGGGGTGGTCGTTTCGGGCACTTCGCGTCGCCCTTGTAGTGTCCAACGCCACCGCACTCGTAGCAATGGACAACCCTTGGCTGCTGACTCTGGCCAGGATTAGGGTTTCTGGGTGGGTTAGCCCTAGGGGTGAATCCTGTTCCCTTCCCTTGGAAGTTATTTTGGGGGCCTTTGGAGAACTCCTTTTTCTTTTCCCCTCCCTCTTTCTTCTGGGGGGCGCCCTGTCCGGCCTTTTGAGTATCCCCTCCAGTCCCCCTTGTGGACACCCGGGTACTAGCCCAAATGTCCGCCTCCTCAGCAAGCTTCCGGGGATTGGTCAGCTTGCTATCCACCAGGTGTTGACGCAGTTCAGGGAAACATTTTTCGAGCAGGTGTTCCTTCAGTACTAAATCAAACAACCCCTCGTAGTTCCTCACTTCACTGCCCTGAATCCAACCCTCTAGTGCCTTCTTTGCATAGTCCAGGAAGTCCACCCAATTCTGTGTGCCCAGTTTGTGACTACCCCTGAACTTCTGTCTGTACTTTTCGGGTGTTAGTCCAAACTTTCTTATGAGCGCCACTTTCATGGTGGGGTAGTAGGTCTGCTCATCCTCCTCTAGGGCCAATAATGCATCCCTACCAGCTGGAGGCATGTACTTGTACAATCCCGCTCCCCAGTACTTCTCTAGAACCCCATGGGCCCTTAACGAGACCTCATAGGCCGCTAGCCACTTGGCAATATCGTCGCCCACTCCATAGCTAGCTACTATGTCCTTTGGCAGGTAGGGTTTGGGTTCCCTAGTGAACTCTCTTTCTTGGTCTTTGCTGCCACCATTAGGAACAGTGTGTGCCCCGACTCTTAGGATCTGAAGATCTATCTCTTTCAGCCTTAGCTCATGAGCCATCCTCTGTTCCTCCTTCTCTTTCTCCAGCCTTGCTAAGTCCCATGTGAGCTGTCTTTTCTCCCTCCGGTCTGTTAACTCCACTTCAGACAAGCCACCGCTAGAGGCACTGCTGCCCTTCCTAGAAATGGTTCTGGGCCCCGCTAACAGGTTCCCCACCTCAGGTTGGTACATCCCAGCCCCCTCGCTGTCAGGCTCTCCATCCCTGTCTTCCTGCTCAGCCTTACTCTCCCGTCGTGCCTCCCCCCAAGCCCTCAAGCTGGTCTGAAGTTCAGCCTTCTTGGCACCTGGGGGACAGTACACCCCCTCTCTCTGACAGAACTCTCTGAGTTGGGCCACAGTATAACTTTCCACATTTTCTAAGACAAATTCCATTTTGCCCACTCAGAACAGAAGACAGGTTTTTACAGAAGCAATGCAGGGGGGTACCTTTAATAATACCTCCTCCCACCACCAGAGTAAATTTGGAAAAAACAAAAACTCACAATTAGGAAGGCCGCTTTGAGAAAACTCCAGGTGTAGGCCTATGGACTACCCACAGTTATTGTCGAGTATGCGTAGGCACAGCTCAATCCCGCCGCTGAACACCAATCATGTTAGAAAAACCCCACTCCCACACCATGAAGGGTGGTGGTAACGGGGTCCTTCCAGACATACACAGTGGTAGCTTGGCTCGAGTGGTCAGGGGTCAGGCACCGTGTTAAGCATACGCAATACCCACACAATAACCATGCGTGCATCCGTTCCAAAAACGACACTACACCTTAAAAATTATGAAAATATCTCTGTGTTTATCTTCTTTTCTCTTAGTTGCTGATTAAATAAATAATAATACAATCACAGAACACAAGGCTTTTCCTTACAAAGTGCAGGTCAAATAAATAATGACACTTTACAGGTGCAATAAATAGGTTCAGGTCAAATAAATACTGTGAGGGAATAAATACTGTGCAGGAATAAGTTAGCTCAGGACAATAAATACATTACAGGAATAGTTTAGATAAATACAATAAATACAGTACCCTCAATAAATAATATCAGCCAACAATGACATTTGTAAAATCAGATCACATTTAAAATACTATGGGCTGATTTGGCCCAGTCACAGCTTGTGGTTAGGTGGATGGCCTGAGGGTGTCTCACCTAGCTTGGGTAAGGCTGAGGCTAAAACTGAGGTAGATCAAGGGTAATCTAGGAATCTGGCTCTCCCAAACTACACAACCCCTCACACAGGTCACTGTATCAGTCTCAGTCCACCCCTGGCACTTCCAGGCTGGTCCTAACACCTCTTCATCCCCTAGGATGGTCTCTTAGAGCTCCACAGGGCCTTAGGCGCCCTCTATTCCACTTACTGCCCTTTTTATGAAGCTCCGACGCCGCTGGAGTCGTGTCGACGCCGTGAGGCGGCTCCGGTTCGATGTCGGCGGCCTCAGCACAATGTCAGTTCTTGACGACGTCGATAGGCGGCTCCGGTTCAATGTCGGCGGCCTCGGCTCGATGTCGACCTCTGGTTCGATGACGTCGGCCAGTCTTGGCTCGATGACGACTTCGAGCGGCTCCGGTTCGATGACGTCGGTCGGCCTTGGCTCGATGTCGACCTCCGGTTCGATGACGTCGGGCTGTCTTGGCTCGATGTCGACTTCCGCCGGCTCCGGAGTGCGACCTCCACTCCCGACCTCCGGCACGATTCTCTTCAGGTTCCGGCGACTCCGGAGTGCGACCTCCACTCCCGACCTCCGGCACGATTCTCTTCAGGTTCCGGCGACTCCGGAGTGCAATCTCCACTCCCGACCTCCGGCACGCTTCACCTCGGTCTCCGGCGACTCCGGAGGGCGGACTTCACTCCCCCGTCGACGCCGCACACTCGACCTCGGGTGACTTCCTCCTCGATCTCTGGTACTCTCCACGACCTCCGTCGGCGCCCTCTCTCGACCTCTGGCGGCTCCGGGTACGACGTCTGCTTTCCAGTCAGCGCCGCTTCTCCACCTCGGGCTCCAGGTCTCAGGCTTCTCGACGTCGGACTCCAGGGAAACCAATAAACAGGTCAGATTCTTGCTTTTCTTTACTTCTAAGGCCTGTTCCTGCTGTCCAGGTCCTTAAGATGGTTTTTCTTGCTTTGTCCCACACAGGGCTCCAGGCTGGGCTCAGTCAGTAGGGACTAGTATCAAGGGTGGGTTTATGGACCCCACTCCAGGCACAAGTTTCCACCCCTGCTGCCTCACTCCTTCCTCCTTCAGGTTTCTGCTCCTCTCTCTTCACCAGTCAGGTGCCAACTGCCAACTCCAACTGTCAACTCTGGCTTAGCTTCCCAACATTCCAAACCGCCTCCAACTGTCACAGGGTTCTGGAATGTTCTGGAAGGTGCTGGTAGGTTCCAGTGGGTTCTGATGATGTCACAGGTGGCCACCATTTTGTGCTCCAGGCTCTCAGACAGAAGTTCCAGGGGTAGATAAAATGGCTCCCTGAATCTGCATCAATACGAAAAAGTCTGGTGGTTCCCAAAAAGGAAAAATACTAACAGGGTTTGAGGCAAAAGTGGGACAAAATAAATAATGATGAGGAGGGACCACCCAAAGGGCTGACAGGTCTAACAGTGGACAACATGGCCGCTCTGTATGTCATTGCAAGGCGCCTACGTCTACAGGCAGCAGGTCTGAGGATATGGAGACGGGAGGAACGCATATACAGACAGCGCATCACACTCTTCCAACTGACTGAGGCTGAGATACATGAAAGGTACAGGCTACACCCACAAGCCATCATGGACCTGATAAGGGACCTGCACCCACTCCTGGACCAGCCAACAAGAAGGGCGCATGCCATACCACCACATGTGCAGGTGCTCTGCAGCCTACATCTACTGGCATCTGGCAGTTACCAGGGGGTGATAGCTGCGGTGGGCGGTGTATCCCAGAGTTGCCTGTCCCGTTTCTTCAGGAAGTTCCTGGATGCCATGATGCAGAGAATGCACCACTACATCAGCTTCCCAAACACACAGGCTGAACTGCAGAAAACTAAAACTGACTTTTATCACATGGCACAGTTCCCCCATGTCATTGGCTGTATTGATGGCACACACATCCCAATCTGCCCACCAGCTGCCACTGAGCACATCTACAGAAACAGAAAGTCCACCCACTCCATCAATGTGCAGGTGATCTGCGATGCAGGGAACATCATCACTGATATTGTTGCGAAGTTCCCTGGGAGCAGCCATGACTCCTACATCTTCCAGAACAGTGGGATCTACACACGACTGCTTGCGGGAGAATTTGGAGAAGGATACCTACTAGGTAAGTAACAGTGACGCTCCGTAGTGGAAATCATAGTGTATTGAGGCATGTGACTGATGTTTCCCTTTTACTCACCTAGGGGACAGTGCATATGCCGTGCGGTCATTCATCCTCACTCCCTACCTACACCCATCAACCCAGAGTGAGAGACGATATAATGTGGCACACAAATCTACACGCAATGTGGTGGAGCGCACGTTTGGACTATTAAAGAGCAGGTTCCGCTGCCTCCATAAAAGCGGAGGTGCACGCCAGTACACACCCATCCTCTGCTGCAAGATAATTGCCACTTGTGCAATGCTGCACAACCTTGCCACGAAGAGAGGTACAGAGGTCGAAATGACATATATTGAGGACAATGATGATGAGTCTGCACAGCCAGAGGCCAACGCAGCAGGAGTGCCAACAGCAACAGATGGGAGAGTGAGACGGGCAGAGATCACATGCAACTATTTCTGAATGAGTAAGGGGACACAGCCAGTAGTCGGATGCCATAACGTAGTTTAATCAGGCAGCACTACGCCACGACACAAAGGAAAACTATTCCATCAACATAAAGAAATAAACTTATGTCAGTTAAGGGTTACTTCACCCAATGGTGTCATTGTTTTTCCTGACGCATTAATGTTTGCGCCCACGCGCACCAGTGCGGGATGGCATTGAGTGAGCGTCCTCATTGGCTGGGGTACCAGTGGCACCACCTTGCCGCCTGCTGCTCCGACGTGTGTCTGGGACAGGGGGGGTTATGCTACTCCTGCTGGTTGTGTCTTCTGTGTCACCAGCATCCAAAGCGTCAGTTGTTGCAGACTGGCTGGTGAGCAGCACTTCTAGTGCACTCGTGACCCTCACCATGCCCCTGGACACATCTGTGCTGCAGTGCGCAAGGCCCTCCTGCATCGCCACAGAGCGCCTGCAGAGCAGCGATGAGGCAGTCGCCAGCCGGTTCACTGCCCTTGAGGTCCGATCCTTTCTCTGTTGTCCCCTGCGCCGTGCTGCCCTGTCCTCATCATACTTTGAGCACAGCAGCATGATGGACTGGGACATGTCCCGCATGCCCGCTGCCATCTCAGCTATGCCCCCTGCCATGGCGCTGATGCCCTTGTCAATGTTTCCAAAAGTCTCATTGAGGCCACGCATTTGTCGCTGTACGGACACCATAGCCCTTGCCTGGATGCGTTGGATTTTCACCATGGTGGCCTCAAGCCCTGAGGAGACTCCATGGCCCAGCCCTAGGGGAGGTGGACTCTGCGGCCGAGCCCTGCGGCGCCGTCTGCCAACTGTGTGTGCTCCCTCAGAGTCGGAAGGCACACTGGCATGGGTTACATCCTGAGGTACAGTGGACGTTTCCGGCCCCCTCGAGTCTTCGGACGATGAGTCGGTCACATCCAACCTGGCTGCAGGACGCCTCCTCAACCTGTGCAATGCAGGTGGTGAAGATGGTGGTGACACCTGCAGGAGTGGGGATGCTGGCAGGAGCGGCGATGCTGGCTGGGGTGGTGTGACTGCCTGTGGTGCCATTCCCTGGGCAGTACTGGTGGTGGCCTTCTCCGCGCTGTGTTTGTGGTGTGCCCTCTCTCCCTTGTCATGGGCAGTTCTGTGCGCAGTAGTGCCTGTGGACAGAAAAGCGACATCAGCTAATTGTACCTGAAGCATTGATTTGCTGACATGACAAAACATTTTCTGAACAGTATCTCAATGTCCTCTGCCTGCTTCTTGCTACTGTGTGTCACATGCCCTGTTATTCTGTGCTAATCGTATCATGTTTGGGCTTTCAGGGACTACATCTCCCATGATGCATTGCTAGCATGCACTAACACCTGTACTGGAGTGGGATTCTCATTGCACATTTGGGGAGTTGGGATAGGGGTAGGGGGGGCACATTGCTGTGCAAGCGTCTTACCTTGTTTGGAGGTGCCTCTGGCGGAGCTGTCAGCGTCCCCAATCCCCACGATGCTTTCTGGCTCAATGGTTGTCTCCACTAGCTCCTCCAGTTCTGTCAGGGCTGGTGCCCTGTTGCGTCCACCTCCTGTCTGGCTGGCCTCTTTTTTTAATTCTGCCACCTTCCTCTTCGTGATGATACGGATGTCGTACCACCGCTTCTTGAGGACATCGATGTCCCGGGGGGTCACTCCCATGGCATTCACCTGTGCCTGGATTCCAAGCCAGATCTTACGTTTCTCTGACTCAGGCACTTGCTGTGACTGTTTTCCAAAAAGCTTCTGGTGCTGCTTCACGACCTCCTCCACCAGAACTTGCAGCTTCTTTTGGCTGAATTTCAGCTTTCGCTTCCTCTCCCCTCCTTCCCTCTCTGTGTCCTGGCTGGCCATTGTTGCAGTTTCCAGGGCTGAATCAGGCAGTTGCTCTCTTCCTCTCCTCAGCACTCCCAGCCTCTCCAGAGTCTGCTGATTGTGTGCACCTGCCTGGGTGTGGCCACTCCCTGGTTGGGTGGGGTTTAGGTAGCACAGGATTGGCTGATTCAAGTCATGTGTTTTTGAACTTCCGATTCGGTATTTACCGATTCGGTATTTACCGATTCGGAAAATACCACTTCGGTATTTACCGATTCGGTAAATTCCGATTCATGTTTACCGAATTTTACCGATTCGGTAATGTTTACCGATTGTTGACCTACATATAACTTACCGATTCTTAAATACCGATTCGGTAAAATTCGGTATTTAAGAATCGGTAAAAATTATTTACCTACATATGGCCCTAAATGTTTTTAGCACGCTTGATAAGGGTGTTATAATTATAGTAGTTGTTATATTCACAATAGGCAGTTTAGAGACTTTAGAGACTTTAAATTCTTTTGCGACCACTCCCACAGATGCCGATGAAGCCGACAATACCACAGCTGCCGTTCTACAATTTTTTGTGAATGGCGATGAATCTTGGGCGGCCTTCTTTTTTGTAATGAATCTGTCGTTTGGCCCCCCCCCGGCAGAAGCAAAAATACTGCAGTAATAATCTTGCTGAGCGGGTTCTGGGGGGGGCAGCCGTCTGTGCTGACTGTGATCTAATCCTCACAGACACTCGAGTGCCTGTTGTCGAGTAAAGAGCCGCCCCCCCAGCTTTAAAATAAGCCTATGATCTAGCTGACACACTCACAGGCCTCCCCCAAAACCTCCGGCAAGATGACTAGGGTAATGCTTGTCACTGGGTTACTTGGTTGCTTAGGTGATTAATGTTGGTTACTATTTTAACATAAGTTACACAGGTTGCACAGGTAGCACAGGTAGCACGGTTACAGTTAGAATCACAGTTAACACAGATCTTTTTGCGACTTTCCTATTACTCTTTGTTCTCCATGCCCTCTAAATTAAGTTTTTTTTTTTTCTTTCCCCATTTTTTTTCCTTTTCTCCTTTCCTGGTTTGGTTTGCCTTCCGCTGTAATGATTGTGCTCTAGAAGCCCACCAAGTAGAAATATTGCAAGAGCTTAGCAAGCTATCAAGCTATCATTTTTTATCGGATATCAGGTATCAGGTATCAGGTATCAGGTATCTGGTGTCTCACGGGTTTCACGCCAGCCCCCTACGCACCCCTATAGGCCATACATTTCCTCAGCCAGATAGCGTGTTTACCAGTTGGCAGTTTGCAGATTAGCAGGTTGCAGGTTGTCAGATTAACCAAAAATTCCTTTTGAAACTCGTATCAGATGCCAAATGTCCAAGTCAAAGTTTTTATTTGTTTTAAGACAGTTGCTTTTTTTAAAAAAAAAATAGGCCGAGTTGTTGAGTTGTTGATATAAAAAAAAAATAAAAAAAAAATAAAGGAAAATGTATGTGTAGTGCTGAGAGTGACCTATAAAGCCATGGTGACCAAACAGTAGATTCGCCGACCATACACAGCCTGCAGCTCCTCGCTCTAGAGCCTGCGATGACAACGGTTGCCTGGTGTAGATCCCCAAATTAGCAGATTAGCACACAGTTTAGCACACCGCTCCTCCTCCTCCTCCTCCTCCTCCTCCTCTTGCAACCAACAAGTTAGCAGCCAGATTAGCAGTCCGTAGGTAAGATAGGTAAAATAAGGTTTACAGGATCTTTACATAGACAGGATACTAGGTTGCAAAGTGTGAGGGAGTGCAGTGCAGTGCAGGGCAGGAAGGTAAAGAAAAAAATTAGATGTCGGAAAATAGAGCAGTGGAGCTGTACTCACGATTGATCCACCTCCACTGAATCTCTAAATCTCTCCTGACTTCATCTCTTGATCAAAACCCAATCCAAACATGCGGGGTGTATATCTTAATCCCACACGTTGCCATATTGCCACGCTGCCATGCCACTGCGCCTCCTCTCCAGGTTTTCTCATCTGTTTTGGTTCATTTTCTCTGAAAAAACAGCCCTGGGGTTTTCCTTTTTTTCCTTTTTTCCCCTTCCGAGCTGTACGCCAGCAGCACCGCGAAAAAAAATACTTGGAATCGTGAATATCAGGCAAAAATCAGCACCAAGCCTTGAATCCTTTAACTATAGCCGTTTAGCCATCCAGCCGTTAAGTCGTTTAGTTGTTTAGTCGATTTAGTCGTTAACCGTTAGCCTCCGAGCTTAGCGCCATTTCGCAGTATCATAACATCTTAGGCTACTTGTATCTATTGGCAGCTAGCAGTAAGCGAAATTTTCAGTCATTTTTTTTAACGTTTTAAACAGCATTAAAGGAGATTTCATAGAGGATTTTCATAGAGGCTGATCAGGCACACGGAGCAAGCCGCCGGCACGTCCTCTCGCTCTCAATCTGACACCATGACACGCCTCCTCCGACACACATTCCAAGGTTCTGGAATCTCCAAGAGGGTTCTTGAAAGTGTGAAACTTCAATTCCGCAATCCACTTGAACAAAACCCTTTCAAATCCACTGGTACTACAGGCTGGGGATTCTTTGTGGGGATGTCCAGGTGAGCTCTGTTAACCTGTAGCTTGCAGGGAGTCTACTTCTTAGTCCTTTTGTAGCAAGGTAATCCACAGGGCTGCAGTTTTCAGATGGCGCAGTTTTCAGAGGTCAGGCCTTAGAAGTCTTTGCACAGCAGAACTTCGCAGCAGGGCACTTCTTGCTTCAGTAAGTTTCAAGCAGCAGATCTGGAGGGCTCTGCCCCTCTCAGATACTTATTCAAAATTCTCTGGGTCAAGCCACAGGTCACTTCTGACCAATGAGAGCAGGGTAACTCCTCATAGTTATGACCACATCCTGTAGAGTGTGGCATTATTTTGTCCCAGAGTGCATCAAATTTTCCAAATCCATAATGGCTGATGTTCCAGCAAGGAGGTAAGAGCTGGCTAAACACACCCCCTGGGATGGCTTAGTTCCATGGCCTCTCCCCCTACCATCTGCACATACCTTCCTTAAGCCTAGCCCTGACTCTAGGTCAAGAGTGTAAAAGTGAAACTGAAACCCAGGCCTCCCCTCTGCCTTTGAAGAGCATGGTTTACGACTCCACCCCCTGGCCTGGCATTCCTATAGACCAGCACACTGCCCTCTCAACAGAGATGTTAACCCCAGGGGTTCTTCATCACCTCTTCAAAGCAGCCTGGCTAATCCACGTAACTCTGACCAATCAGGGCAGACCACTAGAAGGCTGAATTTGGACTTACAAACAAGAAAGTCTTATAACTTCTTGTATGTACACTTTAGGAGAAATTCAACAATATAATATTGCTGGATTTTGCTACTACCATTCTGGGAAGTCTTTGAATGATCCCGCTAGTCCTCTCCTATCAATATCTATTAATAATTAACTACCATGTTAACCTATGGGCCATGGGGTTTGCAATGGGGAAAATGACTTGGGCCAGTCTTCTAGCACCAGGGGGCTTATACAAACATACTTTATAAGCATTTCCCTAATTTCTACAGGACCCCCCACCCCCTGTGCAACCAGGGGAGACATTAGGGGTTCTGAAACTGTAGAAATATTGCAGATCTCCTTTTACTGTGCTCCTAGCTCGAATTTGACCAGCAATTTACTGTTTCAAAGCAGTCCTGGCACCTAGTGCTGCTTTTAAACTGACCTCAGGCTTCAGCACTGCACACATGCTAGTGCAGAAAAAGCTGCTGGCCTCTAAACTGCCATACCCCAGGGTACTGGGGACTTCTAGGTAGTTTCAATCCCCTGCACTATTATATACTAGGGGCTTATGGGGTAGGTCATGCCAATGACAGGGGTACCCACCATACCATAGTGTACCCTAGTGTATGTTGGGTGTTTTAACTGTATTCTAATGTGTTCCTTTAGGCTCAGCACTGGCCCTGGGCCTGGTTAGGCAGAGCCCAGGGTCAGTCAAAATCAGTTACCTCCAGCATCAGTCAGCAAAAAGTTAGGGGTGCCCAGGGCTCAGGATGACTTTGCAACACCGAATAAATGTTAGATGTGGCAAGAAGTGGGTTTGGGAAACTCCAGTATTACCCTGTGCTGCTGAGCCCGAAGTCAGCTCCACGCTGCAGAGTGTGCCGGGTGCACACAGGGTCACTATCTGCTTCTGTGTTGCATTACATACGTAACTGCACTTCTATTACTTAAGGATTTAGGGCCAGATGTACGACTCTTAAATTTGTCACTCGCAAATTGCGTCATTTTGTGACTCACAATTTGCGACTCGCAAAATGAAATTTACATCAGTGTCTCAGACACTGCAATTCCTAATGGGGTCGCAAATTGCCTACCTCATTAATATTCATGAGGCAGGTCGCAATTTGAGACCCAGTGGGAATGGCTGGCACTCCCAGGGATGGTGGCCTGCTGAGGTCAGCAGACCACCAAGTCTGTGACTGCTTTTTAAATAAAGCAGTTTTCTTTTTTAAAATTCAGCCTGCTTTCCTTAAAGGAAAACGGGATGAATTTAAAAAAGAAAAATGAAAGGTTTCTGTTTCATTTTTTAAGAGCAGGCAGTGGTCCCTGGGACCACTGCCTGCTGTTAAAAAATATTTTTTCTGCCAGTCACAAAGGGGAAGGGGTCCTCTTGGGACCCCTTCCTGTTTGCGAGTTGTTTACAACCTTTTTAAAATGGGTAGTAAACTGTGAGTGTTTTGCGGCCGCAAAACAATCGTACATTGAAGTATGACTCGCTATTAGGAAGGGACTCCCTTGGCTCGCCCCTTCCAAATAGCGAGTCGCAAACCCTATTTTGCGAGTTGTATACATAGGGCAAAGCTATTTTGCGGCTGATTTCCCATTTACGACCACAAAAAACAGCAGTACATCTGGCCCATAGTCCGCAGCTACGAGCCCGCACAAGATAAGAAGAGCTCGGATGCTAGCATGCTTTAAACACATCACTGGCATGGCTAAAGACCTAACCTGAGCCACACAAACCCACAGCTCCGCTGCCCCTCACAGTGTAGATGCAGAAATTCTCCCTCAGTTCTGTCAATGTGTCAGAGATGAGGTTTCACCCACTGCCTGCCACAGGGTCGGATTCGGATCACAATTAGGCCCTGGCACTGCCAAATAAGTGGCTTATTTTCACAGAGTGTGCCACTGCATGAAACACCATTTGGTTAGTCTGAGGGGTCTCATTTTTAGAGAAATGTTCTGTAAATTAAGCATCTCAAAGCATATAGAGCCAGTTACATTGGTGAAGACTAGAATCTCTGCAGTTCTGAAAGCAGAATACTTACTTGCACAATGTAGAAATGCCCTCAACCAACCAACTATGTCCAAGATTCTGATCATCACATAAATCAGAAATCTAGTACAAAGTTAAGGGGAAAGGGTTACACTGGAATCTCTGGGAATAGAGCTTGTAATGATAAAAACAAGAGAACAAGCAGCTCTGATATTCTTTCTTGGAGGATGGAACCTCTAATGACAAACAGTAAAGAAATACATTTTGCATATCAACCATAAAAACATTTTGCAAAACACTCAAAAGAAATTAAACTTAGTTCCCTCAAAAATGTCGCACATTTCCCTGAACGTAAGTATATTTTACTCCACCATGAGCCACTTGGTTGGGCCTCCGAGAATCAAACCTGTAATAACACAGAGAGAGAAAAAAGGTCTACAAGTTATCTATGGGAAACAAAATCTAAAGTTCCCCAAAATTGATAAAATCTAGCACCCTCACAAGTCTGGCTTTAACCTGAACTTATGTAGAGTTTGACCAATGTATTCTCTGGGACATCTGCATGACTGGAGCTGAAAAATTAATACCTTTGTTTACTTACTTGAAGACTAAACATTTTCGCAAGTTGGAACGACACCATTCCCAACTAACTTTGTGCTAGACATTGATCATTAAACAAACCAGAATTGTCTCACAGGCAAGTGGGAAAGGGTTTGGTCAGAATTTCTGTGAACAAAATCTACAATGACCAGGATCTTAAACGTCCACAGGTTCTTCTCTAGCCAATTCACAATGAAGGTGTTGCCGGGATTCTGCTCATCATGCACAGAACTACTCGCAGGAAACCAGGACCTCAGTGAATTGTGGTGTACCAAAAACTCACCTCAGTGCCCAGAACCCCTATCCGGCTAGCATCTGTGTCTCATTCGTTCTCCGTACTACAGCGAAGCTACCAATGATTAGACAACCCAGAACAAGCAACTTAGGGTACTCTCAGGAAAGGTGGGAATCAAGAACACTTTTTCGTTTTTATTCTTATATCAGTCCACAACATGTGTAATCAGAGACACGGAAACTTTAAAAAAATATATTTTTAACTACGTGCTCTAAGATGCAGTATTTTGGCTAACATAAGCTGGCAAATGATTAGAAACAAAACAATCAGCATTGTTACAATTCCATATAACACAAAGGGAGAAATCATATTATAATGATAGTGGAAACAGGTCCTATAGCACCTTGTCTACCACCCTCCCCTGGCCAGAAGCTAGCTTTATAATAATAGAAGGTCTCTAGGCTTGAATGGGGAACGCCATACCTCCAAGATCAGCTTAGGTAAATCACATCACAGGATCAGCAACGCTCTCTGTAGCTGGAAAGATTTTCTCCAAGTGTCAGCATGCAATGCAATATTAAAGGCACCCAAGTTTCAGATATATGCAGCTGTGTGCTTGTTGTGTATAGAGCGTGGGCCGATCAACCTGAATTCGACAGCATACATTGTTATTTAACCTTGAAGGCTTCTGGACACAGTGTTCAGACTAAGGTCGCGGTGTAAGTCTAGGGATGTGAAAAACAGACCGTTCTCATGTGAAGAAAAAGCAAGCAAGCAGTTTTACTTATAATAACAGTTACCCGTGGTGTCGTGTGCAAAAGTGGCAAAGTGGCAAGATGGCGTTTAACTTCTAAAATGCTTATGCTAACATAGCAATGTGTGCAGGCAGAACCCTGTCTTCACTACACCCTCCCTTGATCGGACCACAAACAAAATAGGTAAGCAATGTAGGAACGCAGAGTTCAAGTCCGAGTGCGACGGAACCAAGTTCATAATTTGCCAAACCGGATAATTGGTAGTGAAAAGTTTGAAATTGCGAGGTAAAAAAAAAACCTCAAAACATAAAACTCAAGCACGGGTGATAAACAGCCCCTTCCGAAGGAAAATATTGTCAAAAATATTTGAGTTAGTACATGTTGAAGATGAACAATTGCCAAGTTAATCCATCAGAGTATAGGCACAGTATGTTGCAACAGCCTCCAAGAGGAAGTAATTGTAATCATCAGTAAATGATTCACCCACCCATTCTAATAAAGTAAATGAACATACATGTTCTTCGATAGCCGGAGCCTCTAGCACCTTCAGAGGACAACTTGCGTGTCCTTCAAGATAACTTCATGCCAGGAAGTCATGGGCCGCTGCACATATATCCCAATTTCCTAGGATTCCATGCGCAGCCGCACAGGCCATAATCCCCATACCAGAACAGTCCAACTCATGAGTCACTAAGGGACTCATCAGTCGATCATAATCCGGGGCAGGACACGCCGTGTTTGAGAGGCACAAATCCAGGGCCCATTCAAATGAACAATCTAGGCAATGAAAAACAGGTTGCACGCAAGTAAAGTATGAGAACCAGAAGGACAATCCATAGGCTACACTCAAAGTGGCCAGAGGTTGTGTTCCATAGTCTTCAAGCATTCGGTTACAAAGTTGGAGCAGCCGGGGAAGGCTGTCGTGTGACACAGATTGTGCAGCCATTGCGGAGCAAACAAACGAACAGCAGTACACCAGCAGCCAAGGCAAGGATTAATGGAAGCCCGCCGAAAACGCTGGAAAAAATAGAATGAAAAAATGCCGGTATCACACCAAATATTTTTTGGAACGAGGTCACAAGGCCGGAGGCCACAACTTTGAAAAAATGCGCCAAGCCAGTTGTTGATGAGGCATTGAATATAGTGTGAATCAGAGCACCGAAATGAAGTGGGAGATTAGTATTCAAAAGCGCATGCACCTCGGTACAGGTGTTAGCTACGTGAAGTACAAATGTTTCACAAGAGGAAGTCAGGGCAACTTCTTTTTGGGACAATAGAGCCCTTATTCTGCTCATCTTGTTGAACTCTGCCTTCAAGGTTGGTATGGGAGGCCAGACGGATATATCGAGTCTCCCATGCATGGGCGGGAAAAGCACATTCTTACAACAGACTACAGGTTGTGAGACAGTTACAATGTACGGAATCCCTGCTAGCATCCTGCAACACACCTTATTATTTGAAACCAAATAACTACCGTTAGCTAGTAATGTGAAAATTAGTGTAATAGGTGGCACAGGATTTCCCTTTAAAATGCAAGCTAAATTCAGTGCGTGAATGTTGCACGCACCATGCAATTGTATATTCTTGCAAACTAATGAGTGATCAGGTGTGGAAGTGCACTCCTCTCCTTTTAAATAAACCTCTTTACCCTCTCTCAGGCATCTGTATGTGAATGGGAGTTACCAAACTTCATGGAGAAAAGCGCTATCCAATGGTTCATATCTGCCTAAGGCATAGTGTTTAATACATGAACTGAACTTAAACAAAGGAAAAGGTAGCGTGATCAACCCATGAATAAGCCACACAGCTGAGTTTGATTCGGCCACAGAAAATGGTAAAGGTTCCAACTTTTAATATGCAATAGCGAATATGTTGCATCCTTCATGGACATGAATTGTTGTTTAACAGTCAGATTAAACGGCAAAAATAAAGATGATGTATTCATGTAATCCCAAGGAACTTTCCCAGCATTCAATGTTTGTAGAGTCCATGCAAACTGCAATATAGAATGCAATTGATTTTGACCATGGTATAAAACAGACATGTCATCTTGAACAATATCCACAACAGATGAAACAATATTATCTAATGTATAAATTCTGGAGGATAGAGTATTAATGCTATTATCGATGACAGCAAGCACTTTTTCCAAATTAGCTTGATCAATAGCCTTCAATCTAGAAGCAGCTTCAATTTGAGATAATTTGCAAACTTCGTTGTAAATAGCATATACCCATCTTTTGGACCTGCCTCCCACAGGGCCCTTAACAAAATTATTCAAATCAACATCGTCAGTCAATTGAGCCAAATGAAGTTTAACTGACGCTAATGTGGAATGTTTAAGCCAGTTTTGACATAATTTACCTACTGAATAGGTAGTAACAGAATGGGAGGTTTCAAACCGGGGGTCTACCCTAACCTGTGTATAGCCTGAACTCAGACCCAGAAAACAATGTTGGCATGAATCTGAAGTTTTTTGCCATAGTAACCATCCTTGGGGATCTAAGTTGGAAATATTGAAGGATGTATTAGTAATTAGTGACTGTAATTCATCAAGGGACAGATCTGTTTGATTGGCCCAGGTTGGATAAGCACCCAGATCAGGAATGGTAAGGGCATTCATTTTTTAGAAGTAGTCAATCCAAAGCAAGTGGTTTGAAAAATAGTAGAATTAAAAAATAACATATGGTTCGGGATAAGGCACGCACGATGTAAAGCCTCGGTGTACTGCACATGCCAGGCTTTAGAACCCCAGATTTAAGATCAATGGTATCTTTCCACAGCTCATAGCCCCCTGTAGCTAATTCATCCATAAAGGACTTTGAATAAAGTAATTTAGTGTGAGTAAGCCTAACTTTGGAAGTGGATTTAGCAGACACTTTGAAATAAAAAGCCTCAGGATTGGAGTCACTAAAATCTGTAAAATATGTACATTTTTTCAATAGAGTTTTTTCGAACTACCTTCAATGGGAGCTGGACAATGTTCCCATTGTGTATAATTAACGATATTTCTAAATGTATTTGCTTTATGCAGAAAATGATTGCCATAGTGCTTGTAACAAAACAACTGTCCATAATTCACTGTCTCTAAGTACAAATCTTCAGCATCAAAAGCAGCATAATATTTCAAATCAGAAAAAAGAGCCTCAACGGCTTGGACATCCCAATCATCAGAGCGTATGTTTTGTTTCACAACATCCCCCATAGAAACACGAAGTACATTGGGGACATTAATCACCTCTGTAGGGCCATGAATTTGAAATTTTATAGCATCCCATACAATCCTTTCTAACACAGGCCAGGCAGTAATATTAACAAAAGTCTGGTCCCTCTTCATGATGTGTGATGAGGAGTGGGGTGCCAAAGGTCCATCAATTAATCTAATTGCAGATCTTTCGGTAAGATAATGTCCATTCACTAGACGAAAAAAGACAACCACAAATCCAATCAACATAAACAAAAAAATAGATGTGAGCACCAGCCAAATCTAAGTCAAAGGGGGAATTAAAAAATGTCTTTTAAACCAAATAGCAAAAATAGAAATTTTCGGTGGGGCATTCGATGTTGTAGAGTTAGTGTCAAATGAAAAACGTGACTGGTCAAATGCACTAGATTGCACACCAGGCAACGACACATCTGTCGGATAGGTATACTCAGTATTTTCATGGGGACCACCACCCGGTGAAGTCAATAAAGTATTAGTAACTATATGCATCTCGATGGCAATGTCAGGCCTGTTCGTATTTGCCGGAGCCAAAACAGAATTTCTCAGCATTGCTGGACTATAGACCGCTGGAGTCATACTGAGAAGAATCGGCTACTCGTAGTTTGACATTGTCAATGGAAATGTACCTGTTATCCTTGCAACCAGGAAGTGGAGGTAAAATGACTGTTCTTGTACCCTGCAAGCCAAGCACTGGAACAGGTGCACGATAAGAGGGGCCGAACTCTTTCTTGTTCGCCACCTTCTCACGTAGCAGGTCTCCGACTCGAGGCAGCCAGCCAACTACCGGAGTCTGAAGTACAGCATCAGTTGTGGAGGGCAAGTGTTCCTTTGCAAGACTGTCTCGAGCCTCTTCTAGATTCTGTAACACAAAAGAATGATCATCTACGTCAAAGGGTGTGGCCGATGCCGCCATGTCTAGACCATCAAGGTCCGGGACAAACATTTTAATGCCAAAGAGCATTTCATATGGGGTCCTCCCACCCAGAGACCTTCAAGGGAGATTATTAAGTGCACATTGTACGCTATACAAATGGGCCAACCAGTTTCTGCCAGTACCTAAAACCCTAGCTGTCAAGGATTGCTTTAAGTCACAGTTCATTCATTCCACAACAGAATTGCCCTCAGGCCGGTATGGAGACAAAAATTTGACTTGGACCCCCAAAGACCTCATGGCTTCATTGTACGCCTTAGAGGCGAATGCCGGACCCTGGTACGAATGGAGGGTACCACATGCAAAAATTCCCACAAAATCCCTGATGACAGTTTTAGCATCAGCACTCCTTTGTGGCCAAACCCATATGAAACGTGTGCATGAATCCACTGCAACTAAGATAAACTTATACGCAGTATCAGAGGAGAAAGGACCGCAGTGATCTAAATAAACACACCCTAGTGGTTTATTAGATATGTACAACTGTGTTTGAGGTGGACGCGCAGCAGTCGAAGGTTTAATCTGGTGGCAAATGTCACAAGTAAGGACATAATCACAAGTCTGTTTATACAATCCGCACCACCAGTAACGTTGTTGCAAGATTGTGACTGCCGCTGAAACGCCTGCATGAGCCGAAGCCATACCTTTGTGAGCGGCTGTTATCAAAGAAAGCCTGCGGTCCGCATTGGGAATCAATCTGTCACCAACGTCGTTAATTCTCACATAGGGAACTTTATCAGGACTTAATTAATAAGAGTATTTAGAAGGGAAACCTCTAGGGTAAAATATCTCCCTTCTCTGTCGCAGCAATAGCTGCCAAGATGTCATCATCAATCTTCCTTTTGGATCTTGTAACTGCTGCTACTAGATTTGTCGCCACTGCCGTTTTCGCTGCTTCATCAGCTAAACTGTTACCAACAGCGTGTATTCCTACGCGCTGGTGACCAAAAGTATGAATTACATTCACGAGAGGCAGACGTTCTTTAAGTTCTGCGACTCAAACCCAAAGCATTTTATGTTTGATTGTGCTACCTTTGGAATATCGATATTCATTCTGAGTCCAAAAGAATAAATTGTTGTTGAAAGACTGAACACAGTAGTAAGAGTCACTTCCAATAAGAGTAGTCGCACGGGGATCAGCAAACACCAGGGCACGTAGCTCTGCCAACAGGGTGGTACAGTCTCCTAATGTCTGCGTGTGCACGACATCAGTCTTGAATTCTCCATTTACATTGGTACCAGTCACTATTGCGCAGGCCGCTGAATAAGCATGCTTGGATGCGTCGCCAGTTGCGCCGAACCGTCAGTGTAAATGATACAATGGTAATCCTCAAGCGAGCGCATTGACAGAGGAGCTGGATGAACAAATTCATACTGCAAGTACTCCTGAATTTGCAATGAGGAATCACAGATAAATGTGACATCCGGAGAAGTCAAAGAAGTGGCCGATTGTATCCAACGTGGATGCAAAGCTTTAGAATTAGGTACACTGGCCTTCATCACTGCCTCAAGGGCAGGATATGGTGTGACAACCAACATGCATTTTCCCTGCGACAGCACTCTCTCTTTCAGAATCGCCATCTGTACAGCAATCAATACTTTCTCGACGATGGAAAAGCGCATTTCTGCCAAAGTGTACAAGTGTGTCTTGTAAGCAATAGGGAGTGAGTCTCCCTCATTAAATGTTAGGTACGTGAAACCCACTGCGCCAGGCACAATTCTTACTACGAGGTTTGTGTGGTTATCACGTGTCCATTAGTATTTAGATGCAAGATCAGCCTGCAAAGAATGCAGTATAGCTGAATGTTCTGGCAGCCAGCAAGATTTGGTAAAAGTAGGTTGTACCAAGGCATATAGCGGTTTGATACGCTGGGCATAGTCGGGAATATAAGTACGCCCGAAAGAAGAAAAAAAAAAAGGATTGTAATTTTTTTAGAGATGTTGGAGCGCGCAAACATGCGCATTTCTCCAGGAAGTGAGGTGCTAAACCTCGTCCTTCATTGTTGAGCTCATAGCCCAAAAACAACACTGTGTACTCTGCAAGGTGCGATTTTCCAAAGTTACATTTGTAACCGAAGTCCTCAAACATGACAATGATGCGGTCAACGCGACACAGATGCAGCCATAATTCGTCGTCTGTAAGATAATTATCATCAACATACGAGTACGCATCATGGTCAATGCTCTCTAACAGAGAGACAACACATGCGGCAAAGACGCCTGGACTGTTTTTATGGCCCATGGCTAACCGTTTAAACTGTTTTTGTTTGCCGCCAGAAGTAAAAGCTGTCCATTGACTACTAATAGAGGACAGGTTATGACTATAAAAGCCATTTGAAATGTCAAGTGTGGTCTTAAACCTTTTTCTCACGAGACTATCAACGAGGGCAGAACTGTGGGTATTCTGACCCGCGCACGTTCGACAATGAGAGTTCAAATGCCGATAATCCAAAACTAGGCGGTACGACCCATCAGGTTTGGTTACCGTGAAAAGAGGATTATTCATGGGTGACGCACATGTTTTAATTACGCCTTGATATTCCAATTGTTCAAGGATTTCCGCGACGTGGGCTCTCGCTTCTCGGCGCATGGGATATTGGGGTCGTGGCTGTGGCATTGACCGCAATGGAATCTCATGGCTTGGTGATAGTTTATCCCAACCAACCTGAGTACGGTACAATGCCGGTGCAAGCACCTGAGCCCATTCTTCTGCAAAGGTCTGAGCCTGCTCCTTCGGCACAATGTGCGCAAAAGATGGGAGGATTACCTCCTCCCCTCTCGGAGCTGCCAAAACGAAAGCTGGGAGCCAGTACGCCTCTGCTAACAAAATGTCATATGTACAGGTCAGATTTTCCCCAAAAATCCCTTTTATTGTGCGTTGTATGTCACCTTTAATTAAAAGGACTATATCATATAGTCTGTCAGGGGAAGCCACTCTAGTGTCAGCAGTTTCTACAGTAATAAACGTGTCAGTTGCTGTCGTCTTCAGATATAGACGCAGTGCTTGCAGCACTATTGTAACCTCAGCTGCGCTGTCTAGCAGCGTTAGTAGCCCATGTCAGGTTTCGAAGCTGTGTTCTCACTATCTGTGGCATACCTCGCTGTTAGTGGTGCAACTTTCTTTTTCTGAAACTAAGGTCGCTGACGTGGAAAGTCGTCCTGCTTGCCTTTACCATCAGCCGGGCGGGGCTGCTCACGTCCTTGAGGGGCACCGACCTCTGCCGCGTTCACCTCCCCTTGCTCGTGAGACCGATGTTTCCTGTGAAGAACGAGGAGAACGTTGATCAGGAACCTGAAATCTATCAGGAGACCTAATTTGCGTGCGATCGCGCAACTCATATGTGCGTTCAGTAGTCACTGGTATTGGTGACGCAGGACGCGACCCTTGTTTCCGTTACTGCTTCCCCTGTTTTTTAGTTTTCCAATTTTGTTTAGGAAAAACAGGACGGTCGTCTTTAGCAGACTCTACCATCTGAGTTTGCGGTTGTGCTGTTATTTTAGCAAAAGGCTTAACACCCAAACTGTTGCGGCCAATGGTCTTATATGCCTCTGCAATAATCCTCTGTAACTGCCAGGGTTTATCGGCGTTGGCGAAGAGGCGCAGCTCATTCGACACCTGAAAGTTAACTGCATCTCCCTTGACGTTAGCAAGGATGAGATCAGCAACCACGTCAAACACGCCGACAAGCCTCATTCCCAACTCGACCGCAGCCTCCGGACCGTGCTCATCCTGAACACGCTTAATCACAGAAGGCAGTACAGTCATAGACGGTGTGCCGAAGCACTTCGCGTAGACTGCTGCAAATACTTTACCCCAGTTCTCACAATCTGTTACCTCAGGTACTAAGTCTTTCTGCAAAATAATAGTAAGAATCCTGTGTTTCTCCATAGGAGCTGTATTAGGAAATACTGCTTCCAGCTGGTCAAATTTCTCAGCAAGCCAATAAGGCATATCGTCCTTATTCTGGGGGCGCTTGCCCATTACCGAATTAACCATGATGGGACTAATAGAAATCCCGGCCCGTCCACTACAGGTGCCCCCACCTGGAGACTGCGTGAGACGTATTGCACCAAAGCCCTATACACCGCTATCAAGACGGTATGTAGCTGACGTAAGTAACCACCGGGGCTAGCAAATAAAGTGGATGAGGTGTGAACCCGGCCAAGACTGGCCAAGTGGCCCCAGATATGGACAAGGGACCTAACCGAACTGGAGTTACGGTGTGGGAGAGGGCGCTATTGAACCAAATACGATGCTGCCATGCGAAAATCGGAATTTCTTGTGTCCTATATGGTGTGTAATTCGCAGGATGGGCCGTAGGAGTGTAAGAGTGGAACGTGTTATCATCCGCATCCACTTCAGGAAACGTAACCCAAGAGTAGAAAAGCTCATAGGTGAACGATGCATCGGCACTCACTACAAAGATTAATGACATTCCATCGTCTGGCACCCCAAACTGCGTCAGATGATGGCGGAGTGGTGCGCGACTATGCACTGCAATACCAACATCAGCCATAAGGACGCAGAGAAGAAAAACAATCTATATTAAATTGTAGCACAAAAAGGGGTAGTAATTCAAAATGAAACCTTTTTCATTGTCAGGCTTGAATGAACCTATAATTTATTTATATAGGTAGGTTAATCCGTCACTTCTGTCAACCGGAAACAGGAGTGAGGGTGTTGTGGACAAATAAAGCACTACTAAAGCGTCTCAAATAAAAGACTAAACGTTAGGTGCACCATGTTGTGGGGATTCGGCTCATGCACAGAACTATGCGCAGGAAACCAGGACCTCAGTGAATTGTGGTGTACCAAAACTCCCCTCAGTGTCCAGAACCCCTATCCGACTAGCATCAGTGTCTCATTCGTTCTCCGTACTACAGCGAAGCTACCAATGATTAGACAACCCAGAACAAGCGACTTAGGGTACTCTCAGGAATGGTGGGAATCAAGAACACTCTTTCGTTTTTATTCTCATATCAGTCCACAACATGAGTAATCAGAGACATGGAAAAGTTTAAAATGTTTATTTTTAACTACGTGCTCTAAGATGCAGTATTTTGGCTAACATAAGCAGGCAAATGATTAGAAACAAAACAATCAGCATTGTTACAATTCCATATAACACAAAGGGAGAAATCATATTATAATGATAGTGGAAACAGGTCCTATAGCACCTTGTGTACCACCCTCCTCTGGCTAGAAGCTAGTTTTATAATAATAGAAGGTCTCTATGCTTGAATGGGGAACCCCATACATCCAAGATCAGCTTAGGTGAATCACATCACAGGATCAGCAACGCTCTCTGTAGCTGGAAAGGTTTTCTCCAAGTGTCAGTATCATGCATGCAATGCAATATTAAAGGCACCCGAGTTTCAGATATTTGCAGCTGTGTGCTTGTTGTGTCTAGAGCGTGGGCCGATCAACCTGAATTCAACAGCATACATTGTTATTTGACCTTGAAGGCTTCTGCACACAGTGTTCAGATTACGGTCGCGGTGTAAGTCTAGGGATGTGAAAAACAGACCGTTCTTATGTGAAGAAAAATCAAGCAAGCAGTTTTACTTATAATAACAGTTATCTGTGGTGTTGTGTGCAAAAGCGGCAAAATGGTAAGATGGCGTTTAACTTCTAAAACGCTTATGGTAACATAGCAATGTGTGCAGGCAGAACCCTGTCTTCACTACAAAGGGGCTTTTGGGGTACAGAACTTTCACCAACTAAGGTAATAGAGAGTAAATTCACTTTTAGTTTTATCAAAGAGAACTAGCTCTGGAGTGGGTGCTCCTAGCGTATGTTTGTTTTGGAAAGGAAACACATTATGTTTATAGTAAGGCCCTCACTCACCAACCTAGTTAGTGACATGCTTCATCATCGGGCCCCACCTAAGGCACCGAGTGCACCTTGGGTGTGCTACGACACCTGGATACAGCAGAGCTGGTATTGTGCCATGAGAGTGCAGTGAAAGGAAGTGAGGGAATGTTAAAAAAGCTGTCCTAAGGGTCTCTGGGATATAAAATTACTATGGCATTTAATAAAAACGAGAGTCGGATATTTAAGGAGATCTTAAGGTAACTCCAATATCCTAGTCGGTCAACATGTTTCAGCTATGCTCTCTTATTGGTAATGCTTTCTTCAGGACCTATGTGTAGTGCAAAGTGAGTGGTCTAAAAACGTGTTATTAAAAGACCATATATGTGACACACACGCTAAGGTGTGATACATGGCAGAGGACAATTTCCTCTAGTGGCGCTTTCCTGTGGGGAAGGAAAAGACAAACAAACATACAGAGAAACATTTAACATACTGGTATAGTTGTTTCAGGAGCGGAGTGTCCGTGCTCTTATGCGGTAAAAAGCCCAGTGAGGACGGAGTGTGGCCTATTTAGCTATAATAGACGTCTGGTAATTTATGCGGTACCGAGTGGTAATCAAGATGCGCATGATGTGGTGCATCGTGTCACTTAAAAACGAAAAGCGAAAAAAGCAAAGTATCTTACTCAGACAATATCCGGGAAGTGCCCCATGAGTTTCACGTGGGGGCCCGACCTGTAGTCACACTCTATGTGACAAAAATTAAAAGAGGAGACAAAAGCGATTTAAAATGTACCCGCATGCTTGGCTGTGAGAGAATGCCAGCAGCAGGGTGGAGAGGCAGTGTTAAAGCATACCCCCCTTAGGATGTTCCCACTTTCTTCATCAAGGTCTAGGACCCTTCTCGGTACCTGCTTCAGCCACCATGGAGCTCCGTGGTAGAATGAGTGGAGCTGGGTGGTGGTTTAAATACTCTGCTAGTTCCAACAGGTGTCAGCGAGTTCGGTTAATTGGGAACCGCTTTGACTTGTTCAATGGGTTTCAGGAGCTGGTTTAGGCTCTCTTCTGATGAGTCTGCAGGAGAGAATAGGCATAGAGAAAAGACACGCCCCTGTGGAAGTGTAGACATAGTGAAAAGACACGTCCCTGTGGGAGTGTCGAGTGCATGTGTGTGCAGAAAAAATAAAATAAAATAAAGTTTAACTCATAAAAGACCCAGAGGCACTGCTAAATTCAGCAAGTGTTGTTATTCTTAATTCAAGTGTGCCTACTAATTGTGGCTTGAAAACAATCTGAGAATGTCTAGTGTTAATTTGGAACATATCACAAAAGAAAAGAAAGGTTGAGTGTAATGTAGACATACACTTGGATTCATACTGTCGTGTGAAAAAGGGATGTTTCTTTCATTAGGTCAAGTGGTGCTCTTGACACTAAGGTGGTTATGTAATTTCTCATTTTGGGATGGCCTGTTTGGAAGTTAAGATAGGGAGTGTTGCTCACACTGAGGTGATTATATGATGTCCAGGTTAGCCTTTTTGTAAGGCAGGAAGATTTTACGCATTGTGCTGTGGTTCAGGTTGGATTCAGGCTTTTCTAGGGTATGTTGTCATTTAACCTTGTGACATTCGTGGAAAGGCGATAGATCCAACATTGCTCCTTAAGTAGTAGGATCCTGTCAGTTGAAAGGGTCTGGCTGTTGATATGTTCTATTACAGTCCAGTTTAGGTCATTTGGGGTGTGGTTTGCTTGGATGAAGTGGTCTGTCAGTTTACTTATGTTTTTTCTACACCATATGGTGCTGCGATGTTCCACAATTCGGGTTCTGACTTTGCGACTCGTCATGCCTACATAACATAGGCTGCATGTGCAGGTGATCAAATAGATGACATTATTGGAGTTGCAGTAAGTGTGGTGGAGCTGTTGCCATGTTTTTCCTGTCTCCAGACTCAAGTTTTTATTTGCTTTTGTAAGGTGGCAGACACTGCAGTCACCCCAGGGGTAGTGACCTTTAATGCCGGGGAACCACCACACATTAGGTACAGTGTTAGGTGCTGGAGTTCTGGGTATAGGTGGTCTGGTGGAGGCCAGGCAGTCTCGAAGGCTACCTGCTTTTTTGTATGCCAATAGTGGGCATTCCCATTTCATGGTGCCACTGTTTATTATATGCCCGTTCTTGTTAAGTATCTTGGCTACTTGATTAAAGGCCACATTGTAGGTGGTGATGCAGGGCAAACATGTCATGGTGTTGTCCCATGTGGTGTCTTCTAGGAGGGCGTCCCTCTGTTGGTTTCGGGCCCTCTTCTTGGTGGTATTGATTATCTTCTCCGGGTACCCGCGTGCTTGTATTTTATCTGCTAGTTCAGAGGATTGCTGTTTGTAGTCTCTGGTGAGACTGCAGTTACGGTGTATCCGTAGAAATTGGCCGTATGGCAGGTTTTCTCTGAGGGGCCTCGGGTGAAAGCTACCAAACTGCAGTAAGGAATTACGTGATATAGGTTTGTGATATGTGGTAGTCTGTAGTTTGCTCTCTGTTGCCTCGATGTTTAGGTCCAGGAAGGCTATCTCGGAGTTGCTAGCACTAGTGGTGAACCGTAGGAAGGGAACCCGCTGGTTAAGCCACGTCAGGAAATTGTCGAGGGTGTCGATCAGACCTGTCCATATCATGAGGATATCGTCAATGTAGCGTCGCAAGAATTGGATGTTGGTGCTGTATGGGTTGGTAGCTGCCAGGATGTGTTGTTTCTGAAACTGATATACATAGAGGCCATCTACGCTGCGGGTGAAAACACTGCCCATAAACGTCCCGTTCATCTGCAAGTAGAAGTCTCCTTTGAATTCAAAATAATTTTGTTTAAGTGCTAGGGTGGTGCACTGCAGAATAAATTCCCTCGGTGTCGTATGCTCCCAGGTGGTTTCACAGAGCATATTCCTGAGCGTTTGTAAGGTATCGTCCTGTGGAAGGCTTGTATATAAACTTTCGATATCCAAACCTACTAGGAGTTGGACAGAAGGGTCAAAATCAGTATCCTTGATGAGATTCAGATGTTTTGTGTCCTTTATGTAGGTGTAGGACGCCTGGACCATTGGGTTTAAGAAGAAATCACAAAACCTAGATAGCGGTTCTAGGAGGAAATTGATCCCTGATACTATCGGGCGTCCAGGTGGTGGTCTTGTCTCTTTATGAATTTTAGGGAACGTACCTTCGCCTTCTTAGCACAGAGGTAATCAGCCTCTTGTTTGGAAATCTGGTTGTTGGTCACCACAGTTTCTACCAGAGAGATGATAGTGTCCTTCAGGGTGGTGGTGGAGTCTTCTGTGAGGCGTTTGTAGTTCAGAGGGTCGTTTAGTAGCCTCCTACACTCAGTGCTGTAGTCTGTCTTATTCTGAATGACTATCCCTCCACCCTTGTCAGCTGGTTTTATAACAATGAGGGGGTTTTCTTGGAGGTTACGTATGGCCACTCTTTCTTTGGTAGTCAGGTTGTTGAAGGGCTTAGGTGGATCAAGTTTATCAATGTGGTGATAGACTGCCTGCTCGAAGGTGGTGATTTCCACAGGAATGCAGGAAGGTGGTGGGCAAAATGAGGATTTAACTTTCACTTTTGTCTCATTGGTTTGTACATTGGATTCCATTAGTGGTTGTTTTCCAAAAAACGCCTTTAGTTTCAGCTTACGAAAGAATTCAGCTAATTCCACATAAAGTTGGAATTTGTCCAGGCGTGTGGTCGGTACAAAGGAAAGGCCTTAGTTGAGGACATCTTCCTCTGTGGGGGACAAAGTGATGTTGGATAGGTTGAAGACCAGTGATTTTGCATTTTGGTTGTTACTGGTTATCTCATTCCGCTCGTTCCTGGTAAAGGTTCCTTGGTTTTGCTCCTCGTGTGGGTGCCTACTGGTCCCTCTTCGACTGACCAATGCACCTGTTGATTGTTCCATCTCCTTCCTCCGGGGGGGGATGTACAACGGTGGCCAACCAAAGAAGCGATTTTGTGGGGGGTGATTGAACACTAGTGGGCCATAGTTGAGGCCCGGGTGTTGGTAATTGCCCCAGGGTTGTTGCTGCTATTTAGGTGCTCTACCCCTGCCTTTTCATTTGTATGTGCTGCCAGATGTGGAGCCGCTTGAGTGTGAGCTGTCATCCCTACTTGTGTCAGAAAAAGTGTCTTGCCGGTCAGGGTTAAATATTCCTTATATTCAGCTAGGTCTTGGTTTGATACATTCAGTTTTTTCTTAAAGGATGTGATTGTCGTCTTGAAGTGGCTCTCAGTGGTCTACGAGCACGCGGGTACCCGGAGAAGATAATCAATACCACCAAGAAGAGGGCCGGCAACCAACAGAGGGGCGCCCTCCTAGAGGACACAACACGGGACAACACTATGACACGTTTGACCTGCGTCACCACCTACAATGTGGCCTCTAATCAAGTAGCCAAGATACTTAACAAGAACTGGCACATAATAAACAATTTATTTTCTACACCTACTTCTGTCTCAGAAAATCCTTTTAGAAACTTCACAGGTTCAGTACTTAAAGCTCCAAGCTTTGCTCCAATTTTGTCATATTGTCATCACCCGTAAGAATATGTGCCTTGGTAAGAACACTAGGTTTAGAAAAAATGCCTCTCTGACCATAAATTCAAATCACTTTCTATCAAAAGTAGGAAGGGTCTCTTACCTACTTTGCTGTTCAACTTAATGAACTGAATTTCTCATTATGACTCTGTTTTGTGGGTCAACAAGCAAATCAAAACATATTCAATTTGAAAACAGACTATGTTCAATTCAAACATTTCATTGAAATAAAAAGTTTTACTTCACAATTTTTTCATTTTTCTTTCTTTCTCACTTCACTGAAATTCAGGATGTCCTTTTGTAATTTTGTCCGTTTGAAATCTTCCGTATTCTTTTTGAAGATCGCGTTTTCCTTCTCTAGCTTTGCGAGTATATCTTTGGCGTTTTCAATGGCGGTATTTGTCAAAAAGGCTTCTTCAAGTTCTTTAATAAGTTCCAATTCTTCTTGACTAAGTCTCTCTGCTGTTTTAATGGACAGAAACAACCAGTCTCCGGAGCATTTTGTGCCTATATGGCTGAAATCCCCTAAGTATAATGGCTGATACACAAAAATTATTTGCACATTTTTTACGTGTAAGCCAACTGGGATAGTTCCTGACCTTAAATGTCCAAGTAGGACTTCTCCATGAAGCGCAGTGCGTATTTGTTTCTTCTTCAATCGTGTGATTTTTTCAAGTTCAGATTGGTGTTGTGGATTAGTTGTTGTGTTGCCAACATTCAATTTTGGTGGTCTTTTAAGAAGTTCCTCTATTTCCTCTTCACGGTACTCAAAGTTTTTGGCTCTGACATTGGGGTGCTTTTTGTGTTGTATGGCTGTTGTTAAATAGAGTGATGACGTGATGTGATTCTCTAAATGTTCGTGTGGTTAAAATACCATTAAGGGACCAATATTTTTTAAAGAAAATTAAAGGCAAAGGAATTTACAAATGTGATTTGCAATGGAGACCCAC
Source organism: Triturus cristatus (assembly GCF_964204655.1). Lineage (NCBI taxonomy): Eukaryota > Metazoa > Chordata > Amphibia > Caudata > Salamandridae > Triturus > Triturus cristatus. The sequence continues at coordinate 1,803,880,741 of NC_140589.1, read as the reverse complement.
AAGTGTACAATTCTACTTATATGTGGGCAAATAGCCTCAATTGAGGTTATTTTTAAGGAAGAACTCCCTCGTAGGCTGGTGCCTACACTAATACTTTTTTAAAACACGGGGATTGATACAATTAGGGAACCTAGAGGCCGGAATTAGTTAACATTAGGTTTAGAAAAAATGCATATATGACCATAAATTCAAATCAGTTTCTATCAAAAGTAAGAAGGGTCTCTTACCTACTTTGCTGTTCAACTTAATGAACTGAATTTCTCATTATCACTCTGTTTTGTGAGTCAACAAGCAAATCAAAACATATTCAATTTGAAAAACAGACTAGGTTCAATTCAAACATTTCATTGAAATAAAAAGTTTTACTTCACAATTTTTTCATTTTTCTTTCTTTCTCACTTCACTGAAATTCAGGATGTCCTTTTGTAATTTTGTCTGTTTGAAATCTTCCGTATTCTTTTTGAAGATCGCGTTTTCCTTCTCTAGCTTTGCGAGTAGATCCTTGTCGTTTTCAATGGCGGTATTTGTCAAAAAGGCTTCTTCGAGTTCTTTAATAAGTTCCAATTATTCTTGACTAAGTCATTTTAGAAACTTCACAGGTTCAGTAGCTAAAGCTCCAAGCTTTGCTCCAATTTTGCTCATAGTGTCATCGCCCGTAAGAATATGTGCCTTGGTAAGAACACTAGGCATCTCTAGGTCAAGTTTTTGGTACAGAATATGAAGTGGGATTAAGTGTCTTTTCTCACCTGTTCCATACGTATCTATAACTCTGACAATCCCTGACTTATGAACATTGCAACACATTTATGTAGCACAATAATAACATCTGTGGCATTTGACAGTTCAATGACTCAATTAGAACCATTTTGAACAGCCCACTCAACATGTGGCACAACACGAAGGTCCGCTTCTTCCAATTTTTGAATACATCTCTGCAGGCACCAACTCCTCATCGACAGCCATTCCACTTGCAATAATTGGAAATTCAATGTTCACTGAAGCATCAGCAATGTTTTGACGAGTTAACATATCAAAGTTCATCTTATTCGATGTTGATAACCAGATTTTATCAAGTTGCACAGGTGTAGGTGGCTAATTTTTTATGCAGGCAAGGTCAATTGTTCCACTTGTAGATATTTATTTGATTCTCTCACATTCTTTGACAGATAGTTCAAGATAACTGTCAAAGGCGATGTGCAGTACTTGCAAGGTGCACACTGACTTTGATATCTGTAGAACAGTCTGAACGGCTTCTCCGAAGTTTTGCATGGGTAAAATTTTGGCCATTCGCAATTGTGACATATAGTCCACAACAGCAGCAGTTTTGAATGAGGGCACCGTTTTCAATTGAAATTCTTCAGTTGAAATTATTTTTTGAGATCTTGTACGAGCTTATACTGGTTTGGTTGCAGCATCTCCATCAAATAATGCGTTGGCTGGAAGAAGATCATGCAACAGAATGTCCTTGATAAATTCACCTCTTTCTTGTGCTACATCCATCTCACTATATGCTTGTGAAAAACTGTTTTTTTGTAACCTGTTTTGTAGTGGCTGGTTGGACGAAACTCTTACTATAGCGATTAAAGCATGGAAGTTTAGCTTTAGTGATTATGTCAAACAGCTTATTCTCTTTCAATACCAATCCCTCCTGCTTCAGTTCTGCATACAGTTTCAATCCATGTTCCAGGACATCTAGTAGACATCTAGTAGACTTGTCTTTATATTGTTGTCCACATATTCTTTGGTCACAAAGTTGTGTAGATGCACAGGCTAAGTAATTTCAAAGGGGTTTCCTTGCTACTGCATGAAATGAAGAAGGCTGTCAACATGTTTACTGAAAACGTTCCCCTCTCTTTCCCACAAGTTCGTCGGGAGGACCAGAAATAGAAAGGACTTCATGGCAAACTAGCTGCAATGAGCAACATATATTCACTTTTACGTGTCTGACCAACAATTCCCTTGGAGCTTTTCTTTGATCTCTGGATCGTCTGTTCCAATTTCATATCTGCAACCACAGCATTGAACTATCCCTCTCGCTCTTTCACCATAAAATGTATTTGAATTAATCATCTGTAAAGGTATGGTTTTCCACCGCTAGCTTCTTCACTCTTTCCAAATACCAGGAACCATATTTCAGGTAGTTTATGCAATTGAATTCGCAAAACACAGTAATCAGTGACTCCATAGTCTTCAGATGCAGCTCACAATCACCTTCCCGATCAGCATGTACCAAGTCTTTCACTAGAGTTATCATTTGTAAATTATTTCCCCAGTACTTGCAAAGTTCTGATTTTTCTTCACATTCTTTAACAAACTTTACAAACTTTGTATTCTGATTTTGAACTGAGTGTACTGAACATTGCCTGGCTTGCATTATGAAAAGCTAATTTGTCATTCTTATTCCATAAAGCATTCCAACGCAATGTTTCTATGAGCTCAGATATGATGAGCATACCTTGTCCACTCAATACTTACTGGACAGTTTTGCTTCCAAAGATTTCAGCCTCAAAAAGTGCATCGTCTATGCCACATCTACTGAGATATCTTCCTGCACACCACAACACAACTTTTGTCATGTGGAAAACGCCCATCATTGTTTAAAGATAACCAAATTCTACTGGATTGCTCATAAAAAATGTCATCTACAATACGGAATAAATCTTCATCGGAATAGATTTGGCCAGATAGGCTTGTCTTCAAGCTGAGCAGGCAGATTTTGGAATTTTTTTAGAACTGTGTCTACTATTGCGCAGTTTGTGACTGGAGATGGCATTACGGAGCATGAATTCCAGCCCACGGAGTAACTGGCTTTTCTTTATCATTCAGTCCGCATCAAATAAGAAACATGATAAGTTCAGTTAAATCAGCTTTATGTACTGCAGCATCAGGTAGAAAAAGATCCATGTCCTCAGCCACTTTGAAACTTGTAGACTCATAGACTGAGACATGTTGATGGCTTGTAGTGATTTTGCACACATTGGCAAGGCAGTTAGGTTATGACTTTGCAGCTTTGTTTGTTTATGCCTACAGCCGACACAGCTTGTTTTGCAGCAGCTACTTCATTTGTACAGTCTTGAAATGAAAAAGCACTGTGACAGTATCATGTGTGCAGGATTTCCCAGACAAAGAAGAGCTCAATTATAAATCCTTTCCTGGTAAAGTGACCTAGAAGTGGTGTGCTGTTGGATTCACAAGATTTTACAGCATGAGATTCTAACAAGTTGCTGCTCCGTAATATGTCATTATAACTTGTTACTACACTAACCGTATTCATTGAAGTGATTAGCTCTCTACTTTTGCACTTGCCCTAGATTGCGTGGGCAGTCATCATGCATGGTAGAGCTTTCTTTTTATTGTGATGTAATTTATAAAACATGATTTGGAAAAGACAGTACATTTGCATAGCAAAAGCCTGTTGGTTTGTGGGATTGTCTTCCATTTCTTCGCTTATATCTTTAAAGCCATAATCAATGTTGTTGGCTACTGTTCCGAATTTAAGAACTTTAGTTTTTAACAGTTTTGCTTTGCTGATATTAAATAATGATGTAAAAAATGTTAAGACAACATCAGGTATTCTCGTAGACTCCCATGATTTGCTGTGGTCTGGGGCATTGCAAAATCTGTCATTATCCCAAAATCTAAATCATTCAGGACTTTTCTTAAAATGGTTCCTACTGATTTTACTGCATCCTGTGATCTTATTTTGGCAGCAAGAACTTCCGGAGTCAAATCAGATGAGAACACCATAAGTTTACAAACACATTCTGTCATTCTAAATCCTCACAAGAAAATTTTTACTTTCACTATGGATCAAAACATTATCATCAATGTTGACCATCATTTCTATTATCTATCTGAGTGCGAACCCGTAGCCAGCACTAAAGAGTGGCTTTAAAACTTTATTTTCTTTTTAAAGAGTGCAAACTTAACTGAAAGCTGGAGGTTATGTTGCTGCTAGGAGCTCAATGTACATTCATATTTTCAAATGTTTGAATGCATGCAGTTCGGGTGAGCAAACAGATCCGCTGCAAAAACATTCACCTCGCTGTTTAGATCAGCTACTGACTGAAAACTTCATCTTGGAAGAAACTAGCTGCAGATAAAAACATGCTTAGCCTTTGAGACTCACATACTCTGTAATTTTTGTTCTTTCATCAATCCCTTTGGCACTTGTTCTGGCTAAATCACAGATAACACATTGAAGACCCTCCACTTTCTGATCAGTTGTTGGAGGTGGATGAGGGATAGCCATCGATCTTCTAAGTGGATGGGCATTGGGTTTGGTTGTCGTGCTTTCTCAGAGGACTCGGATTCTTGTTGTGATTCACTGGTTTCTGCTATTTTTGATTAATTCTTTCCAGGCTTTTTCCATTGTATATGATTTGTAGCACTTGTTGTTACAGTGATAAAATATTTGATCCTCTTCACCCACCAGTTTAAATTTTTGGTGAACTTTGTCTTGCCCTATTTCTTCAGTATCTCAAACTCTCTTCTGTCGAACCGCAGTTGATGTTATCTTTTATTTCGGGTTAGTTTGGCATATGATGCAGATTTCTTTGTTGAAGGAGTCCACAGATTTTGCAGTTGGCGAGGACTGATGCTTGAAGGAATTGGTCAGGAATATTTTATGAGATAAAATCTTGCAACACGTGCCTGAGGTCTATCATGCTCTCCACTTAAACCAAGGAACTCGAAGTGCCTTATAAAGGCCAGTTGGCTGGCCTTCTGGTAATGCCTCAGGGACACATAAAGACTGCAGAAGTGTTCCATTCTATCTGGGATAACCAGCTACCCAGATGGGAGTGAACTGCACTGGACTTAGTGGTAGTCTTGACTTGAGATAGGTCTAGACCCTAGGGCCATTCACTGGAAGCCCAGGAGTTGTGGGAAGGACCAGAAGTGACTTTTACAGCATCTTCAAAATGCTTACGGCAAGCCATGGGGTCCTGTCAAGCAGCACTTTATTAGTGATTTAACTTGTTTTGGATGATCTGTTATAATGTCTCTGTAGCATTTTAATTAGATGTTATTTTGGCAAGCTGCAACCAATTCATCTATTATGAGTGCTAACACCCTACGCTGGCTGATGACTAAGCACTAGCACTTTATCAATGGCTGTTTATCTCCACATCCGGTCTTGTCTACAGTGCAGCTTATTTTTAGTTTATTAGGAATAATTTGAACTTCTAACTTATTTGAGCATACCATTAAATGTTAAATTGTGCATTTTATGTAATATTGTACGGCCTGTCCTTCATAGGCTGACACAATATAGTATTCATTCATTCATCTTCAAAATGTAGTATTTTGTATTTTACTTTGCCTAAGGAGACCAAGGACAAGACACCAAAGCTCCCAGAGAAAGGCACACGCTAAGAACTGCCAGGTTGGCCCACTCAGATCTTTTTCCTTTGGACTTTGAGTCTTCTGCAGGACCGCTGATAAGGACCCCTTGGTGCCTTCCTTGGCTACAGCCTCCTGCCTTGCGCTCCTAGAGTTTGTTGGGGTCTAATGAAACTAATGGTGTCATTTAGTCCCTGGTGTAGGGCCGTCAAGGCCATTATAGTCTAAGATCCCTACGTTCCTAGGGAGGATCTCTCTACATACGACAATAGTAGCTGAGTGGGCACCATGTTTATTTGGCCACGCTCAGCATTCTTTTCTGTTTTTCTTAAAACAAACCATCTGAAAAAACAAATAACCCTTGCATAATAGGAGTATTTTTCCCACCACCAAATATTTACTTCTAGGAACCACCATGCCTCATATTGCAGTCATGTGAAGGAAATATCAGTGAGAGTCATCCTCCCTAAACAGGGCGAAGCGACGGTCATTGTTTTCTGGCAGTCAGATGGCATACAAGCTGATTAGTCTAGGGTTTCTGCTATCAGAGTTGCCAGAAGCTCCACCAGAAGAAACTTCAATATGGGGTAGGTAAACCAAGAGGTTGGCAAATAGGGTGAAACCTTGTTTTTATATCTCTCTTTTTATTTGTTTTGTTGTTACTCTATTATTTATTATAATATTTTAAGTATGTACTGTATATGTTTTTAATTAACTTGTACAATAAACTTCTAAATGTAATGATTAATCAGGTTGTTTACTTAGAACATTGATATTACTGAGACAAGTATCAAAGATTGATTTGACTCCCTGCTAACATCCACTGCGATCTGCATGTTACATAATTTAATTACGGCAAAGCCAATTAAGTACCCCAACATAAGAGGATCAGTAAGTTGAATATTAAAATGACTAACAGTAAAGGTTTGTGTAGTATAGCACTTAGAAACCACAAACTTAACCAATGAAGAACTCTCTGAAAAGCAAAGCATTATAATGATAAAGTTACCATACATATACATCACAGGTCAGTGTCATAGAAAGGGGATTATGAAGAGCTTGTAGTGCATACCTGTTGAAACACATAGTCCAATATTTCCACAGGTGTGTCATCCCTGTTTGTCAAACGCTGGATCAGAGAATGAATGTCCTCTTTGTCAATGAAACCACTATCATCAAAATCTGTTTCAAGGAAAACAACAATGACTGCGATGAAAAAGTACCCATCACAGACAGCAGAAGCTGATACACGTTAAACCGATATGCTATCTCAAAGTGTCCTGAGTTGAACTTTATGACAGTATAGAGGTTTGTTTAGTAAGATAATTGTAAGCCCAATAAAACTCTTCAATGTACAAAGGCATAAGCTTGTACCTATTAACAATATCATGCAATAAAAGTATTTTTATGTACTTACATGTGTAGGTCCACGGTAATACACATGCGTATACATTAACAATTGTGTGTAAAGCACAAGTGTACTGTTATAGAAGTATATTTCTACAGTATACAAATGCTTGTGCAGTATGATAACTCTGCAAAAACAGTAATAGTAGTATGGGCACTCAAGCATCTGTGCAAAACACAAATGCCCATATTTTACCCTACAGTATACTGCATGGCACATGCATGTAGAGTACAGCAACATAAAATAACAGACACAGGGACATGAACATGGGTTTCTCGTAAAACAACAGAAACAGGCAGTGAATCATACGAATGCCGCACACACCACTGATATCTCCCAAGACAGAAAATTGTACATCTAGCATTTTAAATGTGACATTGTGTGCACACACTGCAAGTACCCTTCGCCCAACGAGTGCCAACCTAGGTTAGGTGAACAGGTAACAAAGCAAACAGCGGTGCACCACTTCTACAAATGTAATTCCGGTTCCAAATATTACCGGAATATTGTGGATCAATTTGGAATCGGAATTACATTTGTAGAAGTTGAGCACCGCTGTTTGCTTTGTGTACATAGGATTCTTGGTCCTATTGACAAATAACATGGTTAGGCTTACCCAAGTCAAGGCTACTTATTGTTTCGATCTCAATAAGATGGAAGACATGGTGCCCTCACCAGGATTTGAGTCTGTGACCATGGTGGTCAAACAGGCATCACTGTAGTGGATGCGCCTGTCCACTGAACCTTCAGACCCAGAGTAGTACACGCGTGCTCAGTGACATAGCTGGTTCAAGATACATTTGTGTTCAGTAATAGAAATGGGGCCTCATAGTAAACATGGATAATAACTGACACTATACCACAGCTTGTGACAAATAAGGACGAAATGATTGCTTACTTTGAATCCTGGTTCTACGTCATAATGAACTTCATTGAAATCATAAATGTTAGAATAATTCCCCTCTGTGTGTGGAGGACCTAGAACAATTTTCCCACAAATATTTCAGAAGAGACTGTGAATTTAACAATTTAGAAAGGCACCCTCTGAAAAGACTATTAAGGCTGAGTTTTTGAATTTACACACCTTTAATAATAAGATACCATTACAAAACTACTTGTGTTCTTAGACTGATGCTAAAGGTGAGTTAGAAGAGGGTAGAAGGAGGTCTGATAGGCATTACACTTAAATAGTACAAACAAAGGTTCACTATGACTTTAAGCCTGGATGCTTCCACTCCCAGAAAACACTGCAATGGCAGTTGGCTTTCAGAGCTAGTTATTTTTAACAGGTACAAAGAGCTAAGTTGAATTTGATATTGTTTTTAAATATTCATCCATATGGATGAGAAAAAGCCGGGGAGGTGAGATGGTTATTTATGACTTCGATGACAAAATCAGGACTCAAAGTAACCATTTCTTCGGCATTATAGGATCTTCATTTGTAGTCATAAACGTTAGAACAGAATAACAAGAGGGTCTCTCAGCTATTAAAGGATAAATGCCAGATCCTCTGCAGTAAATACATACTGGGTCTAAGCAAAAAGATTTTTGAGGGTAGTTTGGCCTACAATAGAGTCAGCCATTTGATTGCAATGAAGGCAATAGTGTTTCAGGAACAGTGCATTGCTAGCCCTATGGCCATCCTGCAGCGAATGCATTGAAAGGCTCTGGGGGGGTTCTTGATAGTGCTGCCCCGAGACGGCAGGTAACAGCGGGGTGGGGGGACCACCACCCCCAAAACTCGTGCAGCCCTGGGCAGACCACCCCCATCCCCCCAGCTACGCCACTGTTTAGGAACATGTAGACTGATCTCTATGTGACCACCTTACAAATCCCAGAAAATTGGATGATTTTATTCTATGCTGTAGTGACTGTTTTATTGCTGGTGGACTGTGCTTTAGATTTAACAGGCAGGGATTAATTTGCCAATTTGTAATACAGACATATACACAACACCTGGAAATGGATTGCTTCAATGTAGTCAAATAGAACTGAGGGATAATTGGTTAGGCTTTCTTTATAGTTGAGCCTTGAATAAATACAACTGTAAAATCTTCCAGATACTGAAATGCTGTAGCAGGCATTCAGCTGGTGTAATGGATTACTGCAGTAGGTAAGAAGTGTTATAGTTTGATTAATATGAAACTCTGAAATTATCTTGGAAAGAAATGAAGGATGTGTTCTACACTGTTCAATTGGAAAACTGTTTAGGGGTCAACAGCAAAAGAAGCCTCCAATTCACTGCCCCTACGAGTCGCAGTAATAGCAACGAAGAAGGCTGTCTTCCAAGATAGCTGCAGCAATGAGGTCTTGTGAATGAGTTCGAATGTCGGGTCCATTTATTTATAAAGAATTTAACTTAAGTCCCATGGAGGTGGTGTTGATAGAGGTTAAAACATTTTTAAGCCCCCTTGAAAGTCTTCCAAAGTAGAGAATTTGAGAAAAAGAAACTTGCGTGGGACTCGTCTTTAATAGTGCTGTTGCCACTGCATTTGCTTTGACAGATGCAAACTGAAATTTAGCATTGGTCAATTTTAGAAGCTATAGCAACATTATTTGTTCTTGGCTATTAATAGGTTGATAGCCTTAACAAACTGTATATAATGAAAGAATATGGCTTCCTTATTGAAGGTCTTTTTGCTTCCCTTAGGATATCAATGCAATCGTGAGGCAATTTTGCATCCGCATTGTCTAACCTCAGGAGCCATGCAGCCAAATTCAATGATGTCAAGTTTAGGTGACATATTCGACCTTCTCATGTTGTCAGGATGCACAGCAATTTCCTGTTTTCAGACGATTCATAAACCATTATTTGTCTGTGCCATGCAAGAGCAGGTATAATCAGCATTGTTTTCAACCTCCTTAATATCAGAATAACAGCTGGTATTAGAGTGATGGGAGGAAATGTGTATAGTAATGTTTCAGGCCAGTTAATGTAAAAGACATTGTTCAGAGATGATGATTCCCATCTGCTGGAGGCAAAGCTTCAGTATTTTGTATTTAGAGCTCTGGCAAATAGATCTATGTCTGGATGTCCCCAGGCCAAGAAGATGTATTGCAATCCTAGGTAGTCTATGCCCCATTTGTGATTTTCTGCTGAGAAAACCTGCCCTTTGGTTTTGTAGTCCCAAAAGACACTGGGCATATTTACAAAGAAATAAGTCAGCACGCGCTGCAAGCAATTTAGCAGCACCGCGTCATTTAAATGCGCAGGGATGCGCCGTATTCAAAAGAATACGATGTACCCCAGTGTTTTCCCTTGCGCTGGTGCTAAAAAAGCTGCCTAATGCCAACACAGACACCCTTGTGCCATGATGCAATGGTGCCTTTATTGCAGGGATGATTGTTTATGTGCAGGTAGGTATACCCATAAAGGTGATTTTCTCCTTCTCTGCAGCACACATAGAAAGAGCAAAAAAGGAGGAGAATTAAAAGTATTTCACCTCGTTGCACCACTCTTACACCTGCTTTTCAATGGCGTTAGTTTTTGGTGCTCCTTCAGGTATACAGATTCTTGTAAATCTGGGGCAGCATCAAAAAGCAATGGGTGTTGTGGTGGAACGCCCACAGCAACACCCGTTGCACGCCCCTTTGATGCACAAAACTGCGTGAAAGGGTTAGATATTTACAATGCAGTGTTAAGCCACGTGAAATGGCTTAGCTCCGAATTGTAAATATGAAGCAGGGCATTGCTGCACAGCAGTGTTGTGAAAAATGTAATTCCAGTGCAGCAAAGCCCTTGTAAATATACCCCACTGTCTTTATGAAAAAAATACTGGCTAGAAATCACAACGAGATTTTCTGAGCTTCTAGTGACAGAGGTCTTGATTTGCTATCACTTTGTTTATTTAAGTAGTGGATCATGGCAGTATTGTTCATCCGCCCTAAACCCAATCTGTGTCAGACAGCCAAAATACCTTGAGGGCTCTGTGGACTGCCCTCAGCTCCAAGAAGTTGAAGTAATATGAAGTCTCCTTTTGGAGCCCTTAGCTCCTGTGCAGCGAGATGTCTTAGGTGAGCCCTCTGTCCCAGTAATAAGGCATGTGGTGCACTTATCTGAGTGGGCACATCTTGCTGAAATAAAACTCCTTGTGACAAATTACTCTTTTTACACTTTTAGGCTAGAGACTGGCTTGCTGATTATGACAAACTGAGCTCGCCACCCCAGCTGTTCTCCTTCTGGTTCTACTGATCCTCCAAATATTGCTAAAGATGTCTCATATGAAGTCTGGCATGTGGCACAACAGCAATGCATGACGCCTTTGAGGCCAAGAGGGATAATATCTGAAGGGCTGTTGGATTTGGGGAAAATACTCTGTCTGTCGAAGTAAACACTTTTCCTTCGTTTGCGTCTAAAGTCTCTCCCGAATAGTTACGAGTTTACTGGATATCGATGAAACAGGTACATTGTGATTTGCAGTTCTTTTTTCAGCATGATTGTGTTGCTGGCTTTGAGTATCCAATTGTACAGATATGGATACACATAGATTCTTTGGTGATGTAAGTGAATGGATACCACTGCCATGCATTTGGAGAAGGTCAGAGGAGTGGACTTTGGACCGAAAGGGCAAACAGCATATTGGAAGTGCGTCTTTACTGGCAGAAAACAAGGGACTTTTCTGCGATTCTTCACAACTAGGATGAGGAAATATGTATCCAGGAGCATGATCATACACCTCTAGGCCCTTGTTCTTAGATACAGGTAGATTTCATGTAATGCTAACATTCTGAATTGTCCTGCCTGATTCATTTATTGGGTAGAATACATCTGAAATCCTTGGTTCAACCTCTCCTTTTCATTATGTAGAACATATGTATTTCTCCCTTTGGGAATCGAGAACGATTTCTATTGCTTTATTCTCTAATAATACAGCTGTTTATTTGTGCACGTCGGCAAGCTGGTATGATGGTGTCGAAGCCAGTGGTACAGGCAGTGGCAACATTTTGAACCAGAGTGAGTATTCTTCCTGACCCATTATGATGCCCTACTTGTCACTCTATGCTTGCCTCTGTTTAAGGATGTTGTCAAATACAAAAGACCGCCTCAGTTTAATTCAGTGGCAGTACTCATATTGTCAAATCCACAAAATCTATCAAGGCACTGATGATCTGATTTGACTTCATGAGAGAGGGAGATCTCTTTCTGGTTGGAGGCAAAGAACTTGGTCTCAAGACCGTTAGGGATGGTCTTTAAGGCAGAGTTAGGTTCAATGGCCTCAATGGAGTTTGAACTCAATCCTCGATTGGTATTTGAAAACTCAAAGGCCCAAGAGTGTCTGGTGTCACATCCAGAGATAATCTAAGACTTTTCCTTGGTGGGATATTTCTACTATGGACGATGCAAAAACACAAATACATCTTTGACGCCTATCTGAGTGAAGCAAACACAAAGAGATGATGGACAGAGTGCTGAAACTTTTCAAACACTCATCCCCCGTCACAGATCTGGGTTGAATCCATCATCATTCTTTAGCTCACTTTGCTACCCCAGTTCAGACACAGCAATATGCAAATAATAATAATAATATTAGTTCATTTGTAGAGCGCCTGGCTACCCCAGAATGTGTGTCCCCGCGCTAGAAGCATGTCAGCAAGAGTGATTGGGACTGCTGGGTTAATATTTTTACTGCCAGGTTTTCACTCCTCTGCGAAAGGCTGGTTCAGATTGCTCAGTGCGTAGCCAGAAAGGGAGTGTGTTCCAATTTTTGGCTGCGAGGTAGCCAAAAAATCGAGCACCCATCCTAGCTTTCCTTATTATGGGGATCTTGAGTAAACCTGCTCCTGTCGATCTTAGCTGGCGGCTGGGATTGAATGGGGTGAGAAAATCATGCAGGTAGCTGGGGCCTTTCCCATGTAAGTTCTTATGACAGAAACACGTGGCTTTAAAGAGAATTCTTTCTCGATAGGCAGCCAATGGAGGGAGTCGAGAGCTTTTGTCATAGAAGCACAACTAGGTAGATTAAGAACAAGGTGTGCCGCTGCCTTTTAAATAAGTTGTAGGCGTATCATGCCGTTGTGTGGCGCACCCAGGTATAAGACATTCCCGTAATCAAGTTGCGAGTTCACCAGAGTGTGGACTATGGTTTTCCGTGCTGATACAGGAAGAAAGTCTAGTTTTTTTTAGCATCTTCAGAGTGCTGAAGCATCTCCCTGCCACCTTTCTGGTTTGGGATTCAAACGAGAGTTTAGGATCGAGCCACACTCCTAGGTTTTTAACCTCGGCTTTGGGCTCAGGGATTGGTCCCAGTGTTTGGGGCCACCAGGCTGTGTCCCAGATGGAGAGGGATTTCCCGACAATCATGACCTCTGTCTTGCTACCATTCAGTTTAAGGCAGTTGTTTGACTTCCACGAGGCCAAGTTATTGAGACAGGAAGAAAACTGTAGTGCTGACTTGCCAGAGTCTTGTGTTAAGGTCACCACAAGCTGTGTGTCATCAGCATACGACACCATGGAGATCTTGTAGTTGTCCATAATCTTAGCCAATGGTCCAATATACAGATTGAAAAGGGTGGGACTTAGAATAGATCCCTGTGGGACCCCTTAGAGTAATGGCAGGGTTTTGGAGCGTGGGGGTGTTGTACGATTTGGAAACTACGATCTTCCAAAAAGACCGCATCCACTGTAGTGCTACCCCACCCAGACCGCATACCCGTAGACGTTGAATGAGGAGCTTGTGGGATGCCGTGTCTAAGGTGGCACTTAGGTCAAGCAGGACCAAGGCCACCGTCTGACAGGCGTCCGCCCGTCTCCGTAGGGTCTCTGTAGCCAAAAGGAGAGCGGATTCAGTAGAGAAGGATGCTCTGAAACCTGACTGCGTCGGATGCAGAAGGTTGTGTGTGTTAATATGTTCCACTAATTGTTTGTTCACAACCTTTTCAGCGAGTTTAGATATGTAGGGGAGCGAGGAGATGGGATGCAGGTTATCCAGTAGTTCGGGATTGGCTGAGGGCTTTTTCTTTATAGGTATGACAATCGCATGTTTCCATGCCATCGAACCTCTCCGCATTTGAAGGATGCATCTATTAGTTGCTGTATTTTGGGTATTATCAGTTCACTGCCCTCCTTTATTCTGTTCGGTGCCGCTGGGTCATCGGGGGAGCCAGATTTGATTTGTAAAGCCATTTCCTTGAGCACCAGTGCAGGGAGGGTGAGAAACGCGTGCAAGGGTGGCAAGCTCAGCCCACTACATTCCTCTTAAGTCAGGCAGTTGCGGGCTTCCTCTGGGAAGGAGTTGTATATAGTAGATACTTTTTGAAGGAAGAAGTCTATGATTACGTTGCATCGCTCTTCAGAGCTGTTGGGTGTCGTGAATGTTCTCTCCAGAGACGAGAGCTCTTTCAGCGTGGCGTATAGTTCCTGAGAGGAATTTTCTGCCATATCAATTCTCATTTTATAGTACATTGAGCGCCTCTTTTTGAGGAGGGAGTGGTATTTGTTTTGTGCTGTTTTATAAGCTTCTTTCGACTCTTTGGCGAATGCTACTCTCCATTTTTCGTCTAGGTGTTTACAACCCTGTTTAGCACTTCTGAGCTCTTCGTTAAACCAGGGTGCTGATTTGGACCTTGATCAGTCTTGACCCTGTGCCTCATGGGAACAGTCCAGCCCGAACTGCCAAGCCATGTCCTCCCTGGACCGGAAACAAGCATCCTTGGACCGGTTTTGGTCTAACAGCCCTCATCAGCCAGGCTAGCTTGAATCCAGTGGCAAAGTGAGCAAGGGGCCCACGTCTGGGCATACCCTCCCAATTTAGGGCGAACAAAGCAAACACAAAGAGATGATGGATGGAGTGCTGAAACTTTTCAAACACTCACCCCCAGTCACAGATCTGGGTTGGATTCATCATCATTCTTTAGCTCACATTGCCATCCCAGGTCAGACACAGCTATATGCAAATCAGTCTTGACTAGGGGTGGGCGGAATTTGCGAAATTCACTTTCGCAAATGATCGCGAAAATTTTAAAAATCTCAGCAAACACGCGGAAATATTGCGAAGATGCGGAAGTTTCTTTCCCGCCCGTTCGCGGTATTTTCTGCGTGGTCGCGGCTCGCCAACTTACCCATGCGGTTGCTCACGGGCGCGGCCATCTTGTTTTCACTTGTCTCGCGGTGCATGATCGCGAGAAGAAAGACGTGATCGCGCGACTAATGACCTTACTGCGGGCGCAAACTGTCGCGAGACAGCGCAAATGGCTACCAACCATCCAACATCTCGTGGAGAACGCGACCAGATCGGGAAAACTTGTCGGCGAACTCGGGGATTCAGGTAAGCAGATCGCGCGCACACGAGAATGTATTATTTTACAGCGCGAGCAAGCAAAAAATTTCCGGTAAAATGCGGATTGCGGAAATTATGACATTTTCGCGCTCTCCGCGGAACGCGAAAATGTCAAATTATCGCAATTTCCGCAAGCAGAACGGAATTTTAGCCCAGGCCTAGTCTTGACCGTGTGCCTCATGGGAAAAGTCCAGCCCGATCTGTCAAGCCATGTCTTCCCTGGACCGGAAACAAGCATCCTAGGACCGGTTTCGGGCTAACAGCCCTCATCAACCAGGCTAGCTTGAATCCAGTGGAAAAGTGAGTAAAGGACCCACATCTGGGCATACCCTGCCACCTTAGGGTGAACAAAGCAAACACAAAGAGATGATGCACGGAGTGCTGAAACATTTCAAACACTCACCCCCGTCACAGATCTGGGTTGAATCCATCATCATTCTTTAGCTCACTTTGCCACCCCAGTACAGACACAGATATATGCAAATAAGTCTTGATCCTGTGCCTCATGGTAACAGTCCAGCCCTAACTGCCAAGCCATGTCTTCCCTAGACCGGAAACAAGCATCCTGGGACCAGTTTCGGGCTAACAGCCATCATCAGCCAGTCTAGCTTGAATCCAGAAGCAAAGTGAGCAAGGGACCCACATCTGGGCATACCCTGCCAACTTAAGGCGAACAAAGCAAACACAAAGAGATGATGGACGGAGTGCTGAAACTTTTCAAACACTGACCCCCAGTCACAGATCTGGGTTGAATCCATCATCATTCTTTAGCTCACTTTGCCACCCCAGTTCAGACACATCTATATGCAAATCAGTCTTGACCGTGTGCCTCATGGGAACAGTCCAGCCCAAACTGCCAACCCATGTCTTCCCTGGACCGGAAACAAGCATCCTGAGACCAGTTTCGGGCTACCGGCCCTCATCAGCCATGCTAGCTTGAATCCAGTGGCAAAGTGAGCAAGGGACCCACGTCTGGGCATACTCTGCCAACTAAGGGCGAACAAATCAAACACAAAGAGATGATGGACGGAGTGCTGAAACTTTTCAAACACTCACCCCCAGTCACAGATCTGGGTTGAATCCATCATCATTCTTTAGCTCACTTTGCCACCCCAGTTCAGACACAGCTATATGCAAATCAGTCTTGACCCTGTGCCTCATGGTAACAGTTCAGCCCTAACTGCCAAGCCATGTCTTCCTTGGACCGGAAACAAGCATCCTGGAACCGGTTTCAGGCTAACAGCCCTCATCAGCCAGGCTAGCTTGAATCCAGTGGCAAAGTGAGCAAGGGACCCATGTCTGGGCATACCCTGCCAACTTAAGGCGAACAAAGCAAACACAAAGAGATGATGAACGGAGTGCTGAAACTTTTCAAACACTCACCCCCAGTCATAGATCTGGGTTGAATCCATCATCATTCTTTAGCTCACTTTGCCAGCCCAGTTTAGACATAGCTACATGCGAATCAGTCTTGACCGTGTGCCTCATGGGAACAGTCCAGCCCAAACTGCCAACCCATGTCTTCCCTGGACCGGAAACAAGCATCCTGAGACCGGTTTCGGGCTACCAGCCCTCAGCCAGGCTAGCTTGAATCCAGTGGCAAAGTGAGCAAGGGTCCCACGTCTGGGCATACCCTGCCAACTAAGGACGAACAAAGCAAACACAAGGAGAAGATGGACGGAGTGCTGAAACTTTTCAAACACTGACCCCCAGTCACTGATCTGGGTTGAATCCATCATCATTCTTTAGCTCACTTTGCCACCCCAGTTCAGACACAGCTATATGCAAATCATTCTTGACCCTGTGCCTCATGAGAACAGTCCAGCCCGAACTGCCAAGCCATGTTTTCCCTGGACCGGAAACAAGCATACTGGGACCAGTTTCGGGCTAACAGCTCTCATCAGCCAGGCTAGCTTGAATCCAGTGGCAAAGTGAGCTAGGGACCCACGTCTGGGCATACCCTGCCAACTTAGGGCGAACAAAGCGATACCAAAGGGGATGATGGACGGAGCGTTTGAGCAAATCAAACACTCGCCCCCAGTCAACTGATCTGGGTTTAATCCATCATCATTCTTTAGCTCACTCCACCTCCCCAGTTCAGACATGGCCATATTCAAATCAGTCTGACCCTGTGCCTCATGGGAACAGTCCAGTCCGAACTGCCAAGCCATGTCTTCCCTGGACCGGAAACAAGCGTCCTGGGACCGGTTTCGGGCTAACAGCTCTCATCAGCCAGGCTAGCTTGAATCCAGTGGCAAAGTGAGCAAGGGACCCATGTCTGGGCATACCATGCCAACTTAGGGCGAACAAAGCAAACACAAAGAGATAATAGACAGAGTGCTGAAACTTTTCAAACACTCACCCCCAGTCACAGATCTGGGTTGAATCCATCATCATTCTTTAGCTCACTTTGCCACTCCAGTTCAGACACAGCTATAGGCAAATCAGTCTTGACCCTGTGCCTCATGGGAACAGTCCAGCCTGAACTGCCAAGCCATGAGGCACAGGGTCAAGACTGATTTGCATATGGCCAGGTACAAACTGGGGTGGCATGGTGAGCAAAAAAGAGCAGAACGAATGAGAGAGATAAAATGGGATAAGAAAGGCAGGAACATTAAACAAAGGTAACCATATAAAGGAAGGGGTAAAAAAAAGAAAACTGTGAAATAACAAGCATTGGTAAATGCATTTGTTTGTGCCTATTTGATCAATAATAAGCTGTTATGTTTTGTAAGTTGTAGTTTGATGAATAGTTGTGCAATATAAGTTACTGAAAGTCTGTTCAAATGTTATGACTTGTGTTTTTAACCCCTTCGTTGCCAGGCCTTTTCCCCTCCTGTGCCACGCCCTTTTTTGGCTATTTGGGGTAGTGCGCGCTGAGGTCCCTGTAACTTTTTGACCACATAAGGTATCCACGCCAAATTTGCGTCCTTTTCTTCCAACATCATGGGGATTCTGAAGGTACTCAGGGTTAGTGGATTCCCTGGAGGGGTCACAGAAATTAGCCAAAATACAGCAAAATTTAGTTTTTTGGGGGGAAAATGGGAAAAACGGGCTGCAAATGAAAGCTTCTGAGTTTTTGCCTGCAAGTGTTATCAAAAAACGGGTTTGTGGGGCTGAAATCACCATTTTCCCAGCTTTTAGGGGATACCAGACTTTTGTCAGAAACCCAAAATGTTTTACACAGTTTTGGCATTTTTCTGGGACATAGCCTATTTTTGCTATTTTTGTGCTTTCGACCTCCTTCCAGTTAATGGTAGAAATGGGTACATAAGCAATAATGGATCCTGGAAAGCTATACATTTTAGAGAAGTAGGCAAAAGTCTGAACTCAGCAAGGGGTCATTTGTGTAGATCCATCAAGGTTTTTTTATAGAAACTAACAGTTAAATATAGGATAAATTGAAAATGTGTTGAATAAAAGACTTTTGTGTCAACGTTTTCACCTGTAACTTCTTCTAATTATGACAGCTCTTTGAAAGCAATATACCGTTACATCCGCTGGACATTACTGATTGTGGGGATATATAGGACTTGTAGGTTCACCAAGAGCCCGACGAACCCAGATCCAAAAACTGAGCAGCAACTTGCAATGGTTTTTTATTATGTACCGGGTATATAGTAATTATTCTGTAAAAATGTGTACATGGAAAAATCGGTATGAAAGACACCTATGTATTTCTGAAATGGGAACAGAATATAGAATTTAGAAACAGTAGATATTTGCACATTTCCGAAATTGGGAATACTCATACTAGCATGAGAATTATCAGTCATTTTTTAGAATGACTTCTATTTTTACACAATGTCTTTCATTTGGAAGGCAGAAATGCATCGAAAGTCAATAGGTAATAACAGTCCCTTTACAAATATGAATTACCCTAAGTCTCCCGATAAAAATGGTACCTCACTTGTAGGGGTAGGCATAGTGCCCACGACAGGAAATGGCTCAAAACCCAACGTGAACACACCACATTTTCACAATGCAAAATTACCCTTTTTTAGCAAAGTGCCTAGCTGTAAATTTTTAACCCTAGCTCTGCCGGCACCTAGGGAAACCTAGCAAACCTATACATTTTTGAAAACTAGACACCCAGGGGAATCTAAGATGGGGTGACTTGACTGGCTTTAACCAGGTTCTGTTACCCAGAATCCCCTGCAAACCTAAAAAACTGCCAAAAAAACACTTTTTCCCCACATTTATCTGGTGGAAAGTTCTGGAATCTGCGTGGATCCACAAATTTCCACCCACCCCACGTTCCCCAAAGTCTTCCGAGAAAAATGGTACCTCACTTGTGTGGGTCAGCCTAGTGCCCACGACAGGAAACGCCGCAAAACGTAACATGGACACACCTCAATTTTGTAGTGAAAAATGACCCTTTTTTGGCAAAGTGCCTAGCTGTAGTTTTTGA
Source organism: Triturus cristatus (assembly GCF_964204655.1). Classification (NCBI taxonomy): domain Eukaryota; kingdom Metazoa; phylum Chordata; class Amphibia; order Caudata; family Salamandridae; genus Triturus; species Triturus cristatus. The sequence goes on along the minus strand of NC_140589.1, from coordinate 1,803,861,303 downwards.
ACCATAGCTCTGCTGGCACCTAGAGAAACCTAGCAAACCTATACATTTTTGAAAACTAGACACCCAGGGGAATCCAGCCAGGATGGGGTGACTTGACTGCCTCCCACCAGGTTCTGTTACCCAGAATCCCTTGCAAACCTAAAAAATTGCCCAAAAAACGCATTTTCCCTACATTTCTCTGGTGGAAAGTTCTAGAATCTGCGTGGATCCACAAATTTTCACCCACCGCGCGTTCCCCAAAGTCTTCCGAAAAAAATGGTACCTCACTTGTGTGGGTCAGCCTAGTGCCCACGACAGGAAACGCCGCAAAACGTAACGTGGACACACCTCAATTTTGTAGTGAAAAATGACCCTTTTTTGGCAAAGTGCCTAGCTGTAGTTTTTGAACCATAGCTCTGCCGGCACCTAGGGAAACCTAGCAAACCTATATATTTTTGAAAACTAGACACCCAGGGGAATCCAGGATGGGGTGACTTGACTGCCTCCCACCAGGCTCTGTTACCCAGAATCCCTTGCAAACCTAAACAATTGCCAAAAAATCACATTTTCCCCACATTTATCTGGTGGAAAGTTCTGGAATCTGCGTGGAGCCACAAATTTCCACCCACCCCGCGTTCCCCTAAGTCTCCCGATAAAAATGATACCTCACTTGTAGGGGTAGGCATAGTGCCCACGACAGGAAATGGCTCAAAACCCAACGTGAACACACCACATTTTCACAATGCAAAATTACCCTTTTTCAGCAAAGTGCCTAGCTGTAGTTTTTTAACCCTAGCTCTGCCGGCACCTAGGGAAATCTAGAAAACCTATACATTTTTGAAAACTAGACACCCAGGGGAATCTAAGATGGGGTGACTTGACTGCCTCCCACCAGGTTCTGTTACCCAGAATCCCCTGCAAACCTAAAAAACTGCCAAAACAACACTTTTTCCCCACATTTCTCTGGTGGAAAGTTCTGGAATCTGCGTGGATCCACAAATTTCCACCCACCCCGCGTTCTCCAAAGTCTTCCGAGAAAAATGGTACCTCACTTGTGTGGGTCGGCCTAGTGCACGTGACAGGTAATGGCGCAAAACGCATCGTGGACACACCTCAATTTCGCAGTGAAAGATGAACTTTTTTTGGCAAAGTGCCTAGCTGTAGTTTTTGAACCATAGCTCTGCCGGCACCTAGGGAAACCTAGCAAACCTATATATTTTTGAAAACTAGACACCCAGGGGAATCCAGGATGGGGTGACTTGACTGCCTCCCACCAGGTTCTGTTACCCAGAATCCCTTGCAAACCTAAACAATTGCCAAAAAAAACACATTTTCTCCACATTTCTCTGGTGGAAAGTTCTGGAATCTGCATGAATCCACAAATTTCCACCCACCCCGCGTTCCCCAAAGTCTTCCAAGAAAAATGGTACCTCACTTGTGTGGGTCGGCCTAGTGCCCACGACAGGAAACGGCGCAAAACGTAACGTGGACACACCTCAATTTCACAGCGAAAAATGACCCTATTTTGGCACAGTGCCTAGCTGTAGTTTTTTAACCATAGCTCTGCCGGCACCTAGGGAAACCTAGCAAACCTATACATTTTTGAAAACTAGACACCCAGGGAAATCCAGGATGGGGTGACTTGACTGCCTCCCACCAGGTTCTGTTACCCAGAATCCCTTGCAAACCTAAACAATTGCCCAAAAAACCACATTTTCCCCACATTTCTCTGGTGGAAAGTTCTGGAATCTGCGTGGATCCACAAATTTCCACCCACCCCGCGTTCTCCAAAGTCTTCCGAGAAAAATGGTACCTCACTTGTGTGGGTCGGCCTAGTGCCCGCAACAGGAAACGGCGCAAAACGTAACGTGGACACACCTCAATTTCACAGCGAAAAATGAACTTTGTTTTGGCAAAGTGCCTAGCTGTCGTTTTTTAACCCTAGCTCTAACGGCACCTAGGGAAACCTAGCAAACCTATACATTTTTGAAAACTAGACACCCAGGGGAATCCAGGATGGGGTGACTTGACTGCCTCCCACCAGGCTCTGTTACCCAGAATCCCTTGCAAACCTAAACAATTGCCAAAAAATCACATTTTCCCCACATTTATCTGGTGGAAAGTTCTGGAATCTGCGTGGATCCACAAATTTCCACCCACCCCGCGTTCCCCTAAGTCTCCCGATAAAAATGATACCTCACTTGTAGGGGTAGGCATAGTGCCCACGACAGGAAATGGCTCAAAACCCAACGTGAACACACCACATTTTCACAATGCAAAATTACCCTTTTTCAGCAAAGTGCCTAGCTGTAGTTTTTTAACCCTAGCTCTGCCGGCACCTAGGGAAATCTAGAAAACCTATACATTTTTGAAAACTAGACACCCAGGGGAATCTAAGATGGGGTGACGTGACTGCCTCCCACCAGGTTCTGTTACCCAGAATCCCCTGCAAACCTAAAAACTGCCAAAACAACACTTTTTCCCCACATTTCTCTGGTGGAAAGTTCTGGAATCTGCGTGGATCCACAAATTTCCACCCACCCCGCGTTCTCCAAAGTCTTCCGAGAAAAATGGTACCTCACTTGTGTGGGTCGGCCTAGTGCACGTGACAGGTAATGCCGCAAAACGCATCGTGGACACACCTCAATTTCGCAGTGAAAGATGAACTTTTTTTGGCAAAGTGCCTAGCTGTAGTTTTTTAACCCTAGCTTCGCCGGCACCTAGGGAAACCTACTAACCCCACACATTTCTGAAAACTAGACACCCTGGGGATTCCAGGGAGGTATGGCTTGCGTGGATCCCCCAACGTTTCTTTACCCAGAATGCCCTGCAAACCTCAAATTTAGCTGAAAAAATCACTTTTTTCACACATTTTTGTGTGGGAAAGTTGTGGCATCACCGGACTGACACAAATTTCCTACCACTCAGCGTTCCCCCACGTCTCCCGATAAAAACGGTGCCTCACTCGTGTGGGAGGCCCAAGTACCTGCGACAGGCAAGGGCCCACAACTTAGTGAGGCGACATGAAAATTGGCTATCTCAAAACGACCTGGTTTTGCAAGGGGGGTCACTTGGGTTTTTAGCCCGGTGCTCGGCGGCCACCTAGGGAAACCTACCAAACCCACACATTTCTGAAAACTAGACACCCGGGGGATTCCAGGGAGGTATGTATTGCGTGGATCCCCCAACGTTTCCTTACCCAGAATGTCCTGCAAACCTCAAATTTAGCTGAAAAAATCACCTTTTTCACACATCGGGCTGACACAAATTTCCTACCACCCAGCGTTCCCCCGGATCTCCAAATAAAAATGGTGCCTCACTCGTGTGGGAGGCCCAAGTACCCGTGACAGGCAAGGTCCCAAAACGTAGTGAGGCGACATGAAAATTGCCTATCTCAAAACGACCTGGTTTTGCAAGGGGGGTCACTTGGGTTTTTGGCCCAGTGCTTGGCGGCCACCTAGGGAAACCTACCAAACTCACACATTTCTGAAAACTAGACACCCGGGGATTCCAGGGAGGTATGGCTTGCGTGGATCTTCCAACGTTTCCTTACCCAGAATGCCCCGCAAACGTCAAATTTAACTGTAAAAATCACCTTTTTCACACATTTTTTGTGTGGGAAAGTTGTTGGCATCACTGGGCTGACACAAATTCCCCACCACCCAGCGTTCCCCCGGGTCTCCCAATAAAAACGGTGCCTCACTCGTGTGGGAGGCCCAAGTACCCGTGACAGGCAAGGGCCCAAAGCGTAGTGAGGCGACATGAAAATTGCCTATCTCAAAACGACCTGGTTTTGCAAGGGGGGTCACTTGGGTTTTTGGCCCGGTGCTCGGCGGCCACCTAGGGAAACCTACCAAACCCGCACATTTCTGAAAACTAGACATCCGGGGGATTCCAGGGAGGTATGGCTTGCGTGGATCCCCCAACGTTTCCTTACCCAGAATGCACTGCAAACCTCAAATTTACCTTTTTGACACATTTTTGTGTGGGAAAGTTGTGGCATCACCGGGCTGACACAAATTTCCTACCACCCAGTGTTCCCACGGGTCTCCCAATAAAAACGGTGCCTCACTCGTGTGGGAGGGCCAAGTACCCGCGACAGGCAAGGGTTAAAAACAGAGTGCGCCTCAACAGGCAAGGGTCCTAAACGTAGTGCGCCTCACTACGTTTTGGACCCTTGCCCGTGGCGGGTCCTTAGGCCTCCCACATGAGTGAGGCACCATTTTTATCGGGAGACCCAGGGGAACGCTGGGTGGTAGGAAATTTGTGTCAGCCCGGTGATGCCACAACTTTCCCACACAAAAATGTGTGAAAAAGGTGATTGTTTCAGCTAAATTTGAGGTTTGCAGGGGGGGGGGCATGGGCCTGCCAATTTTGGGCAGCCCCCACCCCTATTTTTTTTTTTTTTTAATTCACTGGTTTCTAGTGAGCTTTTTGCCCCCCCAGGGGGGCAGATTGGGGGCCAATGCCCCATCTGCCCCCCAGGGGGGACAGAAAGACTGTAATGGTGGCGGGTGGGTGGGGGAATTGGCGTGCCCGTTTCGGGCAGCCCCACCTTAAAAAAAAAAAACTAAAAACTAATCCCTGGTATTTAGTGGGCTTTCTGCCCCCCCCGAAGGGGCAGAGTAGGGGCCAATGCGCCATCTGAAAGACTGTAGTAATTGGGGGGGTGGGGGCATGGCCTGCCCGTTTTGGGCAGCCCCCACCCCTATTTTTTTCTTTTTTTTAAATTCCCTGGTGTCTAGTGGGCTTTTTACCCCCTGGGGGCAGATTGGGGGCTAATGCCCCCATCTGCCCCCCAGGGGGAGCAAAAAGACTAAATGGTGCCAACGTTAGTTGGGGGGAGCAAAGGCCCTTGGCCAAGGGGCCGCTCCCCTCTCCCTGCTGTCTAGTGGGTGGATCCCTGCTTGGGGATCGCCCTCCTGTGGCGATCCCCAAGCAGGGATCCACTGGGGAGGGGTACCATTGGAAAGGGGAGATTCTCCCCTTTCCAACGATACCTCTCCCGTCTTTCTACGTGCTCAGTGTCGCTACGGACTGCTGCCAGCGCGTCTCACTCCGGGAATTGATCACTCCGGATTAATCACTCTTCCAACATCACCGGGACTCCTGACTCTTCCTACGTGTGCCTACGTCAACACGGGCCCTCATCTCCCGTTCAGGATCCCTCGGCCAACTAAGTCTGGCTCTTCGGACCTTACCCTTGCTAATATTCACGTAATCTTACGTGCTCCACTTTACATTGTCCTGATGATGATCTTGAATTACTAAGATCGAAACGCCGTTGACTACAATTTCAAAGTTCCCTCAAACTGTCTAAACCATCTGGGTTCTTTTGATCTGTTTTTATTCAATGCGATGCAAAGTTTTTATTGTCACTAAACATTTCACTTCACGCACCCTCACTTATGTATGTGTGAGCACTGTATATAATGTATACTCTTGAAATGCAAAAATGACAGAAACGGAAGCTACTCCATTTTATGATGTTAAATAAAATAGGATGCCTTCCTCTATTCTTCTGTGTCCTTGCATACATTTCTGAACTTGATCCGACTGGGTTCAATATATCAATGAATGTAATTGAATTATTCTTAAACTTAACAATTGTAGCCTTGCTACCTGAGGATCCTTGACCTCACCAGACCACTGTCTTTTTAAACTAATCTGCTATTTTAGTGACACAGTGGGAAGAAAAAGAACTACAACGGGGCTTGGAATAAAGGTACACTGAGACAGGCAACACACCGACAATGGGAACGACATCCATGCACACAGAAACTCCACTATTCCCATAGACCCAAAACTGGTACAGAAAAACTCAGCAAGATGCCAAACACGTTCAGACCAAGTCAAGGTCAGGAGACACTCCTGTAGGAACATTTACACCGGGACAGTGAATACGTGGAGTGGGAGACTGGTGCTGAAGAAGAGAACAAACCAATACAGGCAAATACACTAATGCTACGAAAACGCTACAATTCCATTGCAATGGGGAGCAAGACAGACATTTAAGCCCCTAGGAATGGCAACTGGGGAAGTGATGCCAATCTGGTGTTGCCTGGATATGCTTGGGGGCAGTGAATACACTCACAAAATGACTGAAATAGGCCAATAGTACTAATTGTAGTACACTTAACAACAAGTAAGACACTGGGAAAGGGAGCACGTTGGCATGAAAACTGCAGAAAGATAAACACTGACCTGGGAGACTCGAGCCATAGGTCATGAACGCTACGCTAGTACCAAGAACACATTGGCACTGGGAACAGTCTGACACAGGGAGTATTGTGAATAGGTACACACACTGCTGGGATGACACTCACAAAAAAACTGGGATCAGAAACACTGAGACAATGGCGCATGAGGACGGGAAACGCACTCACTATGCCAGGGACAATACTGGCATTGGGGCAGGTAGACATCTGTACTGGGACAGCGGGTACCCTTACGCAGGGAATACATTGCCATTAGCAGAGGGCGAACATCTAAAGAAATACTGATATGAGGCTGAGTTAAACTTACTGTAGGGCAACAAAAACACATTTAAGCTGAACCATACTTTACACTGATTTCTGTGTGTGTGAGTGGGGCCTGGAAAACCCAGGAGGACAGTAATTGAGGTGAATGTGGTACAGCCAAATCTTGCAGTGAAGTGCGACACCACACAGCATCGCGCCTTCGTGACCAGCACGATGCTGAGACAGTACTTCTATCACAATAAACTCAGTCACGGGAGCACGTGTTGTGGCAGGGAGCACATAACTGGCATGCCGCACACGAACCCACTGAGAGAAACACACACATTGCCGCTTAGTAGTGACCGCACTCTCAGGCCAGACCCACTGGACCCATTGCCCACCCCACGCTCCAATAAAGCGATTCCTCTGGGAAAACTTAAAACACAGAAGGTAACATGCATACAGAAGGTGTTTATTTAACACTCTGCAGCTGAACTAAACACAGGGTCGCCAAATATCCCGCATTTGCAAAAACAGTTCTAGTATTTCTATGTCTGTCCTGACCCTTTGCCCCAAATGAAATGAATCTCCCGGTTGTGACAGTGGGATTAGGGAACATGCGCAGTAAAATGAATGTGCACGACGGCACGATGAAAGGTGCACAGGCAGGGGAGCGAGAGTAAAGCCCGCGCGACTCCTAGCACAAGAAACTGGGCGTCAGGGGCGTAACAAACACCCCCGCAGCCCCCGCGGTGCGGGGGGGCCCCCAGTCTTCGGTTAGGTGAAGGGGGCCCCCTCAGCTCTTCGGTAAAGAGCTGAGAGAGAAATGCTTGCTGTAAAAAGCAGGTGCAGTCTGCAGCCTGCTCAGAGCTCCTCGCCCTGACCCAGGGCAGGACTGAAGAGAAACAAAGTAACAAGTTACATTGTTTCTCTTCAGTCAGAGCCCGGCCGGAAAAGGGATGGGGGTGGGGGCCCCAGAGAGAGCATTCCCCACAAGGCACAGCCTCTGAGAAGGGACGAGGCAACAGAGTGTTGGCGGAGAAGGTTTGCAGCTCCAGGGACAGGACTCTGCTGGGACACATAGCAAGCAAGCATTGGAAATGCAATTGGCTTCGCAGTCTCCCTGGATGGCACAGAGTGTTTCCTCTGTGGCCTGCAGTGTCCCCGATGCTGATAGTGAACATGGAAACGTTCCCAGATCTCCACAGAAGAGAAAAAAAAAAATGGCTCAAGAATGTTTGAAAATGGATGTACGTGTAGAAAATGACAGAGAATACTTTTTCAAATAGTTCAATATAGCGTAAGCTCGCCCCCAAGGTATTGGAGCGCTTTACACGAGCACCAGTTACATTACATGGATATTTCTTTTTCTATGCAGCGCAGGAAAAAATAAGTTTGTTTATTCCTATCACCTTTCCTGACCCCTGCAGCTGCTTATCACATCAGGCTGTGACACAAAGTTTGACTAATGGTGTAGGTAAGAGAATGTGTTACCATTTGTTTTTCTTTTTAAAATATGCACAGGCCCAGCAGGACACATACTTTGTGTGCTTCATTTAAACAGTTTTTATCATTATCATGGCTGATGCAGGACAACAATAAGACAATGCAAAATGCCCAGATAACGCTGGTGCTAAATGATCCTGCTGGAGAGAAATCATTTGTCTGTTAGTAGTTTTTAAATGCAGATGAGCTGTATTTTATGTGGAAGCTCAGTGGGTTACTGCCTTTGTCACAGAGATCCTTGTGCTACTTGCAGTTCAGTAGTTACAATCCTAACATAGGACAGTGACCAATGACCTGTCATCAAACAGCTGCAGACAAACATGAATGGTATAGTTAGAACTTCGCTTTCTTTTTTTGTGATATAGTTAGAACTTATCCAGTCTTTCATTATTCTAATGTTGCTAAAATGAGTAAGTGTGGGCAGATATACATTTTTATCAGTAAAGCTGACCCCCATGGAATACTCTTTAAATCCTGAGCTTGTGTTTCCCCAGACCAAACCCTCTTAAAATATACTGCCCACCAGTATGGATGACATGTGATTCCTACACCTTGTAATCCTCATTGGCTTATGTGACATTCCCTGTAGACTGATTTACATACTTGTATGATTCACTGTCTCTGTATAATGTGTGCGTGGTGTAAAGTACTGACACACTACACTGATATGAGTAGCGTTACACAACAAATGAAATGCATATGAGAGAGGCGCTACGTAAAGATGAGGAGCACTGTTGGAGGGTTACACAAGGCCACACTTATTTTTTAAGCACGGGGTTATTAAGTGATTTGCCCAGAATCACAGGATGTTGAACCAACTCTGAGACTCGAGCATGATCCCCCAGTTCCAAAGCCAGCATCTCTGGCTGTTATGCCACATTCCATTTGTATCAGTGGTCTTCCCAGCTGCAAAGGAAGGGAGAACATGTCTGTGGTTGTTGCACATTTTTGAGCGACATTTGAGACCAAGTGCAAAACTATCTGGAGCCTTCAGCAAAATTCTATTTTTATGTTTTTTGCTCCCTCCTTAGAATTAATTGGTAATATTTGATGCTTTTGGTGTCAATTTGGCACTGTCTGGTGCTGGCACCCTAGGCACCTGCCTAGTATTATTAACTCGCTTTATCATCAGCCCTTTATCTGGCCATGGGCGTACGTACCAATGGTTCAGCATGTGCAGTGGCATCGGGTCCGAGGAATGGGAGGGGCACACTGACTATAGCTTTCTTTCACTACCCAACCAGGAGCCAGGGAGCAATTTTCACCTCCTTAAATGAGGGCGCGTGAGGCTCGTGCTACGCCACTGACTCCAGCTTAACTGAAAAACTCACATTTTAGGGGCCTCCAGAGTACTATAGAGTTGGGGAAAGTCATTCCCAGGTTCCACAGCACAGAACCTTCATTTTCTTTTTTTTAAATACATTTTAGGTATCCAGTTTCTGCCCATGCTGTGCACTTTTTATTTTATGTTTGTTTTGCTATGAATTCTATTTCTTGTTATTCACATTGGTAATATTTTTTATTGAAGAATCCAATAAAGAGCAGGTTATGAATTGGTACTTAAAGTCTAATGATGCATAGAATGAGCCCAGAACAGCAACGAAATGCTAAAAATAATAGAGATATATTCAGGGAAATGAATGGGACTGGAGTGTAGCAAACTATCACCAGAGTCATATGGGAGAGAGTAGGACACACATAAGAATGGAAGGACATTGTGGGTCGGAAGGGGAGAATCCATGTAAGATCTCATATCTAATAAGCGTTGGCAAAGCCAATAGGTCTGACGTTGGTTGGAAGACTATTGGCTGTACCATTGTATGTTTCTTTTGCTGTAGTTTATTATGAATTTATTGTTCCAAGATGGCTAATGGATGCTGAGAGAAGAAAGACATGAAGTAATCATTGAAATACGAAAGGGTGTAAATACAGCGGGTGGACAGCGGTGTATGAGAGACAATGAAGTACTTCAGGGTGTAAATACAGTGGGTGGACAGTGGTGTATGAGAGACAATGAAATACAGGGTGTAAATACTGCAGGTGGACAGTGGTGTATAAGAGACAATGAAATACTAAAGGGTGTAAATGCAGTGGGTGGACAGTGGTGTATGAGAGACAATGAAATACTACAGGGTGTAAATACAGTGGGTGGACAGTGGTGTATGAGAGACAGTGAAATATGAAAGGGTGTAAATACAGCAGGTGGACAGTTGTGTATAACAGACAATGAAATACTACAGGGTGTAAATACAGTGGGTGGATAGAAATGTATGAGCGACAATGAAATACAGGGTGTAAATACTGTAGGTGGACAGTGGTGAATAAGAGACAATGAAATACTACAGGGCGTAAATACAGTAGGTGGACAGTGGTGTATGAGAGACAATGAAATATTACAGGGTGTAAATACAGTGGGTGGACAGCGGTGTATGAGAGACAATGAAATACAGGGTGTAAATACAGTGGGTGCGACAGCAGTGTATGAGAGACAATGAATTACAGGGTGTAAATACAGTAGGTGGACTGTGGTGTATGAGAGACAATGAATTACAGGGTGTAAATACAGTAGGTGGACAGTGGTGAATGAGAGACAATGAACTACTACAGGGTGTAAATACAGTAGGTGGACAGTGGTAAATAAGAGACAATGAAATACTACAGGGTGTAAATACAGTAGGTGGACAGCGGTGTATGAGAGACAATGAAATACAGGGTGTAAATACAGTGGGTGCGACAGCGGTGTATGAGAGACAATGAATTACAGGGTGTAAATACAGTAGGTGGACAGCGGTGAATAAGAGAGAATGAAATACTGGGTGTAAATACAGTAGATGGACAGTGGTGCATAAGACAATGAAATACTGGGTGTAAATACAGAAGGTGGACAAGGGTGAATGAGAGACAATGAAATACTACAGGGTGTAAATACAGTAGGTGGACAGTGGTGAATAAGAGACAATGAAATACTAAAGGGTGTAAATACAGTAGGTGGACAGTGGTGAATAAGAGACAATGAAATACTGGGTGTAAATACAGTAGGTGGACAGTGGTGAATAAGAGACAATGAAATACTACAGGGTGTAAATACAGTGGGTGGACAGTGGTGAATGAGAGACAATGAAATAATACAGGGTGTAAATACAGTGGGTGGACAGTGGTGTATGAGAGACAATGAAATACAGCGTGTAAATACAGTAGGTGGACAGTGGTGCATAAGACAATGAAATACTGGGTGTAAATACAGAAGGTGGACAGTGGTGAATAAGAGACAATGAAATACTACAGGGTGTAAATACAGTGGGTGGACAGTGGTGAATGAGAACCAATGAAATACTACAGGGTGTAAATACAGTGGGTGGACAGCGGTGTATGAGAGACAATGAATTACAGGGTGTAAATACAGTAGGTGGACAGTGGTGTATGAGAGACAATGAAATACTAAAGGGTGTAAATACAGTAGGTGGACAGTGGTGAATAAGAGACAATGAAATACTACAGGGTGTAAATACAGTGGGTGGACAGTGGTGAATGAGAACCAATGAAATACTACAGTGTGTAAATACAGTGGGTGGACAGCGGTGTATGAGAGACAATGAATTACAGGGTGTAAATACAGTAGGTGGACAGTGGTGTATGAGAGACAATGAAATACTAAAGGGTGTAAATACAGTAGGTGGACAGTGGTGAATAAGAGACAATGAAATACTGGGTGTAAATACAGTAGGTGGACAGCGGTGAATAAGAGACAATGAGATACTAAAGGGTGTAAATACAGTGGGTGGACAGTGGTGTATGAGAGACAATGAAATACAGGGTGTAAATACAGTAGGTGGACAGCGGTGAATAAGAGACTATGACATACTGGGTGTAAATGCAGTAGGCGGACTGTGGTGAATAAGACAATGAAATACTGGGTGTAAGTACAGTAGGTGGACAGTGGTGTATGAGAGACAAATAAATACTACTGGGTGTAAATACAGTAGGTGGACAGTGGTGTATGAGAGACAATGAAATACTACAGGGTGTAAATACAGTAGGTGGACAGTGGTGAATGAGAGACAATGAAATACTACAGGGCGTAAATAAGGTTGCACAACATAGACTTGAATTAACACAGGGCAGGGAGTAAACACAGTGGGCTCTGAAGTCGTGACCCTCAGCTGTCCTGCAGAGAACTGTACTCAAGTGCCCCATAGTCAATTTCATACCCCGCATCACGCATAAAGGTCAAGCTATTTTTATTCTCTAAAATTTCTCCCCATACTTCCCTAAATAAGTAACCATTCCAGGATGGTTGATATGCATTTGACCTGTAGAAGGGTACAGGGGACATATGGGTGTCCTTGTGTACTGTGGGAAGGGCTGTGACGAGAGGGGGTGGACTGTTAGAGACAAACAAGGAAGCCGTTCATATCTTTCTCTCTCTTTTCCATTGTGCCTGCTGTAGGAAGGTGGATATCTGACTATGGTTACCCCCAACTTTTTGCCTAGTGTCTAGCTGGTTTTTCGACTTAGTTGGCCTGAGATCCTGCCATTCAGGGTCTCAGGCTGTCTGCTCTCTCTTTAAAATGGACTCCATGTACCCTAGGTACATAACCAATTGGTAAGGATCACCTTTTTGGACCCTGTACAGTGTACCCTAGGTACCCAGGGCATAGGTGTACCCTAGGCCTCCCAGGGGCTGCAGCATGTATTATGCCACCCCTGGTCTGGCCTTCCATTCAGACACAACTGGCTGATCACTCAGCTGGGGCAAGGTCGTGTAATCACCCCTTGCTTAGATATAGTATACCTATATCTACCTTTAAAATAGACACATGTGTACCTGTGAGCCACTCCTATGGCAGGCCTTAACAATCCTGGAGGCAGAGTGCTTGGTAACATGTGAGATGGTGCTCTAGCATGAGCTGAGCCTGTCTGCAGCTTTCGGAACCATCTCCTTATAGCTGTTCTATGATATAGCCTACCATATACTCTTAAAGTGCCTTATAATCTTAAACGGTTATAGTAACTATGGTTTGGCTTTATCAAAACATGTCGTGTAAGGTGTCTAACACTTTGGAATAATACCCCCATACCATTTCTGGTGATGAGGATATTATTCCCCCCTTCTAGAGGGAGAGACATGTTAAAATCCTACTTTGCTGTTTAACTCTAACCAAAGCCTCAGCATCCCAAAATGGATGCTGCTGCCACAGACACAAGTCTGACCTCCTGCTGCTGGGAGTGATCCCGGCCAGGGAGGCTTGGACAATAGGTTTCCTGCTTGGGGAGGTGCTAGCACCTCCCCAGACAGACTTTAGTGTATTGGGGCAGGGAGGGCTGAAAGGAATGAGACATGCCTGGGGCACACAAGGTGCTCCATGCATAGTCCAGTTCAAACCGGTGCTGGCACCCTCGAAGTTGTGCACCGGGGATTGAGAAGCCCCAACCCCAAGCACCATCTGCACCGAAGATCAGCCCCCCACACTCCACGAGTCCTGCGTGGGGCCCTTCTGCATTTTCCTGCTTGCCGCGTCTGTCCGGTTGCTTGCCCGCTGGCTAGTGGCCTTTGTGACGACGCATCCTGTAATCTTCACCACTGGTTTGGCTCATCCAGACTGGCTCCTGCTTCTCTGAAAACGAGAAGCACCCCAGACCTTCCTGGTCTGCACCCGAAGCAAGTCCTCCGTTCTTCGTGGGTTCCGCTTGCCAAGGCTTGGTGAGTCCTAGTCCAACTTCGACGCCGCCGACAGCAAGAGCCTTCGTGGGACAGCTCGCCTCCTGGTCCTGGTCGTCCTCGACGTTCCCTGGTCCTCGTGGCTGCAGCGACAAGCTTCACCTTCACCTGCAATCTTCACGACATCGCCTGGTTCCTTCCTGGTTCCACGTGGTCACTGGCTAGTGACCTTGACTCTGTCCCTTCTGCTTGCAGGTCTCCTCTCTTCTTGATCCCAGCCTTGGGATCCACCGGATACTCTTCACTGACTGCCTGTCAGCAACTTTCCTTCAGGCATCCATAGAAGTCCACGACGAAACCCGACGCAAGTTCACACCTATGCACCCGCAGCCCGTGGGCTAGGTAACTTGGGTACTTCGGTGCTCACAAGGGTAGTGACTATCCTAGGGTCTAGTTCCCGAGTCTCGACTCTCTAGCTGCTTCAGAAGTGTCCTTAAACTGTTAATTTCTAAACTGTACTATTTCTATCGACTTTTACGCATTACGCGTGAGTGTTTCCACTCTGCACCTGAATCCCGTGGGCCTCCCACTTCCTAACTGTTGCTAGTGTAGTGTAGCCCCAGTGATTCCCTAGGCCTAGGCCTATCCTATTTCCGTGACAGTGGTCCTTATACCACTTACTTAGTATATGGTTTGCGTGGCCCCTAGGGCCTAACTGTATTACTTACCTGTGTGACTTAATGTATGCATAAATAAGACTGTGTTGTACTTACCTCTAATCTCATAAAGAGTGCTGCGGGTTTGACTAGAATAAATACACTTTATTTTATATATATATCTGTTGTGGTGTCCTTTCATTTGGTATTCAAGGGATTATATATGGTATCACAGCTGGCTTCACATGCCATTCAGAGTTTAGCCTAAGACTGCTCTTGTCCATGCTACCACTAGGATAGCTGGTCTATAAGGTTGACTTTACAACCAATCACCATAAGGGTTGTTTGGACTGATATAAGGTGTACACTAGAACTAGTGACATCATACATCAGGCCAACTTCTCACACCTGCGACATGCCTTTGTGTAGAAAAAACTATCACTAGGTAAAGAGGGGAGCTTGTCACAGCCACTAGTGAGATTCTACAGAGCTACCCCATTTCAACACCAGCAATGTTCCATGATTGTGTACTTAATAAATAAAATAACATGACATAATGTTGGCCCTGCCATAATGGTGGCACATATCGGCCCAATGTGCTCACCCATGGTATAATGGAGCCTAAACCAGGTAAAATGCGGGCGCTGGCATAATAGTGGTAATTCCTGTCTGATTGCGTGGTGCACAGTCCTCATACTTGCTTCGGCATAATGGCGGTAATTCTTGGCATAAGATTGGCGCATATGACATGCAACTATGACACATAGATATATTTATGGTGGAATCCAAAACTGTCTGTACGCACTGCGGTGCCCGAGCAACTTTGGGTGATGCCCGGAGGAGCTGTCCTATGCAGCTATAGAGGAGTTTGGCTCTGGTTCACCCCTTGGCCGCCACCTACCCAGCCGGACATCGGACATTGTTTTCCTCGTCTCCACGTTGTGTTTCTTTTCCCTCCCCCACCTCCTCCCTCCGTGATTCTTTGTCTGCCTTCCCTTTTCCAGCCTGACTCTCCTGTGTCACCTGAAGTACTTTCCCCCTTACCGTTTTTTTTTCTAATGTTATGCTGCGCTTTTGTAATTCATGTAACTTTTGTAACTCCAACAACTGATGTAACAATGTTCTGAAACAATGTCCTACTTCATGTAAAGCGCTCTGATACCTCCGGGTCTAGCCAGCGCTATATAAAACTTTTCAAACAAACAAACAAACAAGGCGGAATCTATCATGTGTTTTAGTGGTTCATGACAATAATTGAACTTTTTCACAAAAAAGATAACTTCTTGATTTATGTAAATGTAAATTATTTTTCAAGAAGGCACAGCTGGTATTTAATAGCAAAACGTGTCTGCTTTCATAAACTGACAAGCTGATATTTTGGAGACAAATTACTGAATTTATTTAAAGCTGAAATTTGAGTGGTTAAAGGGCCCACTTGGGAAAGCCAACCCCGAACAAACCTCTTTCACTTTGGTGTGCTTGCTGTACTCACTCTCTTCTTCAACTTGGTTCTCAGCTTTTCGTTCCACCACTTTTAGAATTCACCAGCCGCCACTGGTGCATGCGCAGCAGGCCCCCGACCTGAGAACTCCTGACTGAATCCGGAGCGTGGGGGGCCCCCTCCATATTCTTTGCAGGGGGGCCCCCTCAAGTTTCGTTACGCCACTGCTGGGCGTGTGTGTCAAATCGGCAAAGCAGAAGATCTTCGTGACTGGAAAGCCTTGCAAATGGCAGTCCTTACTACACCCTCCACCCTGCATCGCTGTTTCTCAGAGAAGCTCTCAGTTAGGACAGTCAAAAAATACTGGCGGTGCAGACAAATTTAGTCACATCGGGCTCACTGGCAGGGGAAGACCCTCAACCCAAATAATCAAAGTAGGGGTTGCTAACTGAATAAGTTAGTGACTGGTATACCCCCTTTTTACCCCTTCCTTAATGAGGTATTCAGCTACAGTCATGGTGAATTGTACTAGGATATCTGACTGAGTTTCCTTTGGCTACCTAAATAACGCCGAACGTATAAACTCTAATGTTCTTGTCTGGAACATGTCATCTTTAACATTAATCATACAATCTGAGTATCTGCAGAACCCACTGTAATGATTTCTGCATTTTTCTTTGTCTTTATCTGTCATTTTGTTTATATTCTAACAAAACTGCAGCAAAAAAATTACAAAACAAATGCTGCAACATTTCCAGATCTTATCCACAAAGGCAACCCAACTGGTTCAGTAAATATCAGCTTAGCAGTACAAATCAGTGGAAGTACTATTTGTTTGGACCCACACACTATTAACAAGGAACACAACTGCAAATTATTTTTCTTACAAAATGTCCAATAATGCTAATGGTACCAGGCAAGAGTACATATAGAAGAGAATGTTCAGGGAATCCCGAACAGCAAAAAGAGACATCAAGGGTGTGACAGGACAAGATGTGAGAATGGTTTTCGAGGGGTATGGGTCAAATTGCTTTTTTTCCTCGAAAGGTTCATGCCTTTTCACGAAATCAGTGGTTTTCAAACAATCACAAATGCCCAGAGTTGTCAGGGCGGGGGTTGGGAGTGCAAGGTTGTGTCACGGACAACTAAATATTTTGGTTTTCCCTTCACAAAAGGTCCAAAAAGTAGCAGCAAAACATGCTTTTATAAAAAGGGAAAACTAAACAGCATTGATGTTAATTAGATCGGCATGGGGAAACAAACGCTAACCGCGAACAACGATTTTCCCTCTCGCAATTTCCTTAAAAACATTGGTTCGCCAAGAGCATACTTTTCATTTCATACATGGGACTTAATCAGAAGTAAAAAAGCAATATACATCAGTTTTTAACCTTTCTTATGCACTCCAAACGCTCGTGTTTTATCTCGCAAGAAACAGTGCGCACACTTGAAATGTTGCAAAATGCAGGTATTAATTGTGACCAATTGAAAATAAAGAAATATCTGGCTCTTACAGTAAATTACTTCATATAATATTAAAATCCTTAGGTGGATTACAACATTTAACAGAAGAACTCGGAGAAAATACGGTGTCATTGTATGGGGCTTCGCACAAATGTTATTATGCAACTGAGGTGGTCATGAAATAATTTGAAGATTACAGCATTCAAGGTATCCAACCAAAACTACATTTGTTCGTATGAGCATATATGTGAAAATTATATAGCAAACCCCTAGCCGGAAGAAACCGAGTGCTTTAAAGGACCGAAGGTTAAAAGAACACAAAAAGCAAGGGTTAGAAGTGCACAAACATCCGGCAGGGGAAGATTACAAAATAACTTCTCTCGCAGTGGGCACCTTGTGGGGCAACCAAACAACCAACCAGAAAAAACATTGCTAACACAGGTACCACGGTGAGACAGGGAGACCGCTCTCCTCCAGATTCGCTCCCCGGAGTCACACACTATGGGAGATGGAACAACAAAACATAAGCAATCTGCCAAAAGTCTCATACGCCCCTCTTCGCAAATAGGCAAGTGGTGGGGCAGAAAAAACTTTCGAACACACCTGGCAAACTCGCTCTTAACCCGAGGGACATGCATGTGCACCGATAACGGTGACAGACAGGTCTTCACAAGCTCTCCTAACGCACAAGTCTATCATTGACTTTAATACAAGCGGTTATAGGTGAAACAAGCGTTTGCACTGTTGCTCTATGCACACGTAAGAAAAACAAGTTTGACGAGGAGAGGAGGAGGCAGCAGGGGGAGGGGAGAGAGGAGGGGGCCTGCGCCTGTTTCACTTGCGGGAGCGAGCAGGAACCATCTGTTAACTACAAACAGATGGTTTCAAGGCTCGCTCCCGTAAGGGAATCGCCAAATATGCACACGTTGCCATAGAAAGCAATGCAACGCGTGCACGTTTTTGGTCCAAAAACTGAATCGATTCCTAAAGGTCTCCTCCTAAGCAGCGCATGCGCGCTGCGTAGGCGAGACCTAAAAATGACCCGTACCCTGAAAATAAACCATTGCCCACCTCCTGCCTGCAGCAGGATGAACAGATGATTGAGGCTTGCATCTGATTGGTGCATGTACTTCTAACATGGAAACCAAATGATGAGCATTCTTCGACACATTTCAATCAAGCAGTCTAGTCTCTAAGCGTGCTTAACACATCAAAATGTAGGTTGCCGAATAAAAAGTGAAGGGGAAGCGTCCAGTTGCTAAGCGACTGTTTAAGTTGGGATTTCGGCTACAACTGATGTTCTCGGGAGCAGTAGGGGCCGCTTTAACACAGGTTATATGCTTTAGAAAAGAAAACCTGCTGATGCTCCATCTTTGACGTATCAAGATATTCTCCTTACATGTTTTTAAGCTTTCGGGTGTTCTTCAAAGACGGAAGCTCGCTGTGAGTTTGTCCTGAGGAGAACTCCATGCTAGTCTATTTTTTGTATCTGGGATCTGGTGCACAAGTAGCTCTGAGTTTGCTCTATCAGAATCAGATGAAGCCAAAAGCAGTGGCTTAGAGGTGGGCAAGCTAGCAGGACAAGCCGAGCCGAGCCAAGGGTCTGGCTGGGCTCTGAGCCTGTGCACGAGCCGAGCCCTGAAAATGTTTGCACATGAAAATCATATAAAAAACATAACATAAAATAAGATAAAGTCTCTTCTTTGAGAGATCCACAGCTGCTGCTTAATGTGAAATGTCTGAGCACTCGGACTCTGCATGCATCGCCAGTGAACGTCATCGGGACGGACACCAGTTCCTCAGGAAAATGTGCATCCAAGGCATTATAGCGCATTGTTGCAAACAGGGGTGATGCGCGTGAGGATCGTTTTTTGCTCGTTCTATGTGTACTGCATTCTGCAGCACGCATAGAAGGAGGAAAACGCCATCAATTATTGGTTTTATGCAGGAAGATGCCCCTTCCTGCACAAAAACAATCATCCCTGCAACACCATGGTGCAAGGATGCCTTTGTTGGCGCTAGGCAACTAACTGTGTGGCAGTGCAGGGGAAAGTACAGAGATGCATCGTATTGCTGTAAATTTGATGCATCCCTGCAGTTTTCTGATGATGCAGTGCAGCACAGCAAGATGGCTTGCAGCGCCGCACTGCATCATTTTCTTGTAAATATGCCCCTCAGAAAGAGCAAAAAATAAGGAGATAAAAAGGTATTTCTGCTTGGTGCACCACTTTAACGCCTCCCCAGATCCTGACGCATTGCCAGGTTTATGATACTTTGTAAATCTAGCAATGTGTCATATTCCTTAGGTGTTGCATTGGAACAACCACAGCAACACCCATGGAACGTTCTTTCACGCAGAGTAACACGTGAAAGGGGGCCACATTTACAAGATCATGAAAAGCCATGCAGAATGGCTTTGCATGGTCTTGTAAATAAGGGCCAGCACACTGCACCACCGGAAAGTTAAAAAAAGTGATGCTCCAGTGGTGCAAGGGGCTTGTAAATATGCCTCTGTGTTTGTAATGACAAGGAGGAACGTTGTCACCTTACTAGGCATGAGCGGGGAGAAGGTTCATTCTGTCTCTGCTACGATGAACAGAAAAATAATCATGCAAGACTTTAGTTGAAAGAACTACCAAGTGAAGCAGAAGAAATAAAGCTTTTTAAATCTGAACAAACTGAAAATCACTAGAAGACTTACCAAATATTCGGAATGCGTACTGGACTTTTACATCGAAAGATGTCTGCTTACTAAACACCGAGGCCATTTCTAGAAAATGTTCGAAGGGAAAAAAACCTTCCTCATCAGAGAAGATTTTACATATTCTGTCATGGTAAGGGTTCACCTGAGAGCAAAGCAAACGTGAAAGGTTAATACTTTTACCGAAGTCTATTTCCCCCCTCACATATTTACCACTACGATTCTTCGCCAATCTCACTGTTTACCCTTTCTCCATCTATATCCATAGCAACAGAAGTGCCCCTCATCTCCAGGACAGTTATCTTGAATTCTACACCCCTCCATTACCTCCATTTCTTTCCTGGCTGTTTCTCTCTTCAGTGTGACTGCTATTCAGTGCCACAGTCTAT
This sequence comes from Triturus cristatus, assembly GCF_964204655.1. NCBI lineage: Eukaryota > Metazoa > Chordata > Amphibia > Caudata > Salamandridae > Triturus > Triturus cristatus. Next base: position 1,803,841,047 of record NC_140589.1, on the reverse strand, counting down.
GTGTTATGCCCTTAAAGATATACAATTGGTAACACCCAATTGGCTTATTAAGTTTCCAGTACAGAAGAACACAAAGAAAAAGGAATAATTCTGCTTGACTGCTGAGAGAACCTGTCTGAAAGCACAAATCTCCACTGGTTCCTCAGGACTGAAACAACCATTCAAGGGTCATGTAGCAACCTCTTGTTCACAGCTACAGGGAAATAAAATGCACAGGATGGCTCCCTCTGGGAAGAACAACCAGCTGGCCAGTTCTGAGTGAACTGCATTGGACGTTGTGAGTACCCTGGATGAAATGATATGTGGTGACAAGAAGCCTGCCCTGAGGACTTGGAGCTGTTGAAGAGACCAGGATGGCCTTCCCATCATCAGGAAAAATAGCAGCTCCCGAGTGTAGCAAAAAGAAGAGGCGGAGAGGCCAGAGACGTTTTAAGACATGGGCAAAGTGGGCTCTGGCCCGGAGCCCTAGCCTTTCAGGGGGCCCCCTGATAGAGCCAACCCAGTTCTACAGAATCTTTTCTTTGACGACCTATAATAATTCTTAAACAGATTGTTTTAAATACCGTTTCCTTCAATTTATTTTTAATGTGGGAGAAGTGAGAGCCTATTACATTACAGGAAATGTTGTGTTTATTTTTGACGCAACATCCATAAAAAATTCTTTTAGATCAAAACAGGACCTCTCATGTGAGAAATGGGAGGGTATCAGGGAGCTTATTTACAGTAATATTAGTGAACTGCTGATATGTTACAATATTGTCACTATCAATATTAGATGTAAACACATTTAGAATATGGACAAGTGCGCAGGTGCACTGTCAGTGACGTGCCCAAAGAGGGCGTGAAAGAGCTGAAATCGGATTATAAATTAAAAGCTGTTCCAAACAGGGGCCCCAAAATATGTTTGGCCCATGGCCCCTAAAATCCTTAAGATGTCCCTGGGAGAGGCCTGTTTCACCCTTAGAGCTGTGACTGGAGTCCCTCAGAAGAGCACACGGAAGACTGAAAGCACCCGTGTACACCAGTCTGGAGGATGACCGACTCTGACAACAAGGCATCTGTCAAGCAGAACAGTTTACTGGTTACTTTTCTTTGTCTTTTTTTAGAGGTGGGTGCAACCCGTGTAATATGCTGTAGTGTAATTATGAGAAATTACAGCAAAATGGCGCAAGATTATGAAAAATTATGAGAGAGATGTAACCCAGCATTCGCCCAAAATAACGGACACTACACATGTACTTCGATAGCAGAAAAGTCCACTTTATTGGACGAGGTAACTCACATTACTTCAGGCAACTTAATTCCCTAGAACAATTTCACAATTTGGGCCAAAACCATTTTAATATCACTATGCTTAACCAACTGTACATTTTCAAAGCAAAACCAATGTTTACTTTTGCATTTCCATATTTTGTTCTCAAACCTTTTTCTTCACTTTTCTTTAACGACTTAGCAATAACGAGGGTTGGGTAAAATCCGCTCCAAATTTACCCTCCCCCATCTTGCCTACACAACTATACGCGCCTGAGTGAGTACCTGTCCAACTGTGGCGAGACACACCTCCCCAATCCAACCCTCATGATCCGTTCATGTAACTATACATATTTTTTTTTAAATTTATTTATTTATTTTGGGTGGGAGAAAACAAACGTCCCCCACCTAACTGCTTCCTAAACGCGCTGCGCCACTCTAGGCTCGCGCCCCTGCCTCCTTATTCAACCTACGCCTCGCGCGCGCGCGCTAACGCCTACGCCGCCTACGTCACCCTTTGTCCGTATTATTTGGGCGAGTGACCCCGGGGGGAGACCGCTCCGCTCTGCTCCCCCCGAGGCCCCCATTAGCGCTATTTTCTTAGCACAGAATGCACCATTGTTTCTAAAACTGACCTGAGGATGCATTTTGCTATAACAAAATGTGCAATTTTCTGTAATTTTGTGTTAAAAAAAGTAACAAATAATTACCGAAATGCAACAGAACACGGACACCATCCGCTTACTACTTACGTTCATTGTTCTTTTGCTCCTGTGGTTGGATTTTGTGCAAAATTACTCATAATTTAACAAACAGGTATAATTGTGCAATTTTCGATCATTTTGAGTCTAAAGAGTAACACAAAATTACCAAAATTACTCCAATTACTCTGGAACAGTTTAAATTTCACACAAGCCTAGTTTTAGTTTCAAATTCAACAGGGTCCTCTTGTGGCCAAATCGGGTACTGCACAAAGGATGATACCACCTTTATTGATTCTGTAAGATTTTTTGACCATTTTCCTTAAAACTAAAATTCCCTATCTCTTGTTCCTCTATTCTATTTTTGACATTGTTGTGGTCTTTTTGCTTATTTAATTCCTCTTGATTTCCTTAGTTGGTTGGGAAATGTATTGCATTGGGATCTTCGCCTTAATGTTGTTTCGTACTGCTGGAACATAGCACACCTTTCTCTTGGGAGGCACTTAATCTTTGTACCATAGCTACCAGGTGTTAAGGAGAGACTCAGACTGAACTGAGCTGTGGCCTAATCAGGTTGGGTTTATTAAGTTGGTAGTGGTAAGTCTCTCAAATAACAGCCCATTCATTTTCTGACCAATCACAATTCTAGTGGTAGACTATGAATTTCCTCAGTGCTTTACTTCTAGACGAATTTTGTGTTGCTAAAAACTAATTTTACACACAACTTTGAAAGGCTAATAGAACTGAGGCATTTTTCACATTTCAAGAGTTGCTTTGGAGTAGACACTGAGTTGGCCATAATTCAGGCTTCTGGCAAGGACCAGCGCTTTGTTAAAGCAAGGGCGTCTAACTGCAAGACATGGCTCTAAAAACAAACTTGTTGCTAAGTGAGGAGCCCTTGTGTTTCACAAATGATCGCACTGGAGCTGCTCGTACCTTTGAAAGGGCCGGCACCAATATCCACTTCCTTACTATGGCTTAGTGACATGAGAGCCTTGTTAATCAGATTTAACTGTATGACAGTGCAGTATGTCCTAAAAGTCAAAAATGCTGTATCTTATGTCAGCTTAATGTTGGGTGAAAGCAGTGCTTAGTTTGATCTTGTGGTTTCCTGTGCTCAGCACTGGCACTTAATTGCCGTCATTGGCACTTTATTGCTGAAATCTACACGTATGACAGCTGCCACATGGAGGCTCTGTTTGTGCAATTTAAAGATGAGCAGAAAAACAGTTGTTTATTAATTCAATATACATTAAAAACAAGCATTGGCAATGCCAATCGGTCTCGCCATATTGATGAGGTTTGCGTTTTTTTTAGAAATAATGTGTGATAGTATTTTTATATGGTATAATTGTGTGTAATAAAAGCTATGGGATCACTTAGTTTCTTTGTAGAAATGTTTATTTTCATCTAAACATTTGAAAGCATGAAAACAGTAAGTAATACAGTAAATCCAACTAATAATTGGTACATTATTAAAAGTTTGCATTTTGTTAATTTAAACTTATATACAATATGGAAAAATAATTGTTTATGATGAAGTGATAGCATCCATGTTTGTAACCTTGTAATATATTGTCAAGCATATTTTAGCTGAGCTATAGGGCCTCAAGAGTGAAATTGCTTCCAAACAGAACTTGTTATACACACAAAAGCCACATAGCAAACATTTGAAACCATCAAAGCAGTAACTAATACAGTAAATCCAACTAATAATTGTTAACTTATACAAAAAGTTTGCAGTTTGTTATTTTAGACTTATATACAATAAAAAATTATTGTTTTTATGATGTAGTGATAGCAAACATGTTTGTAACTTTGTAAGTAAATGAAAGTGGTATTCAGTTGATATTGCTTTTTTTGTGTGAATTTGCTGCAGTGCTGATTTGTGGGTAGAGCGTTAGGTTGTGGGTTATTATTATTTAGCATTAAAGAAAATAAAGTGCATAGAATAATTAAATAATTAGAATAATTTATTGCGCGTGTTGCATTGCATTGCTGCATTACAGGCGTGCACTGTAATTTGGTTTATGTATTTATTAAGTGAATTTCTTTTGGTTTAATGTAGAAGACAAGTACTTTTTACCTTGCTTCTTTTTGCTTTCCCAACTGCTCTGCAGTAGTTCTATTATGAGTTCTAGTGGTAGTTAATATGGAATGGTATGAAAAGGGTAAAGTTGTGTAAAATTGGAGCCCGCATAGGCACATTTTTATTCCAGTCAAAAATATATGTAGCGAGCTAACTTGCATGTTTATTCCAGAAGTAAATAAATGGAGCCGGCTTACTTACATTTTTATGCTACTGAGTTTAATTTGCGCATTGTGATGTCCCCAGTTTCCCATTTACTCAAATACATTTTGAGCGTTTACTAAAATCGCTCAGGGACACAGAACTAACAACTATCTTCGGGCTCTGTGTGAAGTAATTAGCTGCGGCTCCATGAACACGGACTTGAAGCCACGGATCAACTTTGAAGGGTTTTTTTTTTGGTGCATATAATGCACATGACTTCAAGAACACCTGTGAAGCCCGCATTTCCCAGCGTTTCCCAAACAGCAAAACCGGTTCCTTAGTTGCATTACCGAGGTCTGAATCACATCTATACTAAATGATAAGGCTGTCAGTGGAAGTCATACCAGGGTTAATCTATAACAATAATACACATATATATGTTATGGCCATATCCATTAGAATCTCACATACTAAACACAATCAAATTCCCCATGCATACCAAAACAAACGTGTTCTTGTATAATGTAACCAGTGTTCATAAAAAGCGCGCCCATACCTGCGGGTGTCATTAAAGCAAGAGAAAGTGCAAAGACACACATACACTGTTACACGGGTAGTAGCGAACATATTAGAGTGCGGATCGATAAGAAATCATGGCTAGCAATTTAATAAGCGGCGGCTGTTTGTTAATTAGCTCCGTATATGTCATACCCGTTCACCTCTCACATAAATGTATAGCGCTGCTTAATTGGTAAACATAATTGTAGTTTCTGCCTAAATCAATATGATGTCCAAACTACTGTTCATCCCAAACACCCGAACCAATCCCTTAGTGCCATTGCTGAGCTTTAAATCGCGTTTATGCTAAATAAGAAGGAAGTCGGCTGCAGTGACACAAAATGCAGTTCTGTCCATCTCTCTGCCCGTAGCTTTGGATGCGTTCCCTCTCTCAAATAATGTCACACGGAGTAGCGCTGCGCATTAAAAATGATGGCGAGCACTTTGTTACTTTGCTGGTAACAGCGCAGCCTTGCCAATCTTTATAAACAAGTAGCAGCTACATTGGTGACATTTAAAGGGGCATGCTAGTATAGCAATATGTGTTCATGTGTGGAACCCGGGGCGATTGCGGCAAATAAAATAGCAACATTAGCAGGGGCACTGCATGCGCTCGACGACAAGTGTCTGCTTACGGGTTTAAAGGCGTGTGGGGCCCCCGTTTTTTTTAGGCTAAATTCCACGGTTTTAAAACAGCACCCAATACCAAGTGGCAGGCGTGCTGGATGCGCTGTACATAGAGTGTTTGCGTACAGGTTTAAAGATGAGTGGGGCTCACGATTTGTTTGGATAAATTGCACGCTTTTAAAAAGCCCTCATAATTTGTGCAATATTTTGTTTACGTTGTCACAGTATTTTTATTCTTACAGTTAAACCATAAATAGATATATAATACTACATATCAAGCAGAGATAATTATTAAAAGACATAGGAAAACGAGGCCTACATTTATCATACAAGAAATCTTCAACACAACATTTATAACACAGAACCAGAAGCAGCTAACCTCTGAAAAAGGTTTGTAAACAAACGTCGAGTGAAAAGTGATAAAACCCACGCCCCCGCTTCACTTCTAAGGAGAACACAAGGAATTATATGGTGGACCAAAAGGTTCCAATAAAACTTGTGCTTATCTCTGGGAACCACAATAAAGATGTGCGTCTGTACTCAAGAAAGCATGCCATGCAAGCTACTTTACATAAAGTATCACATGTGCAATACGCACAGGGCAAAGGAGTACACCATTTATAGCATACACTTGTTTTCTTACATTTATATGTTTTGCTTTTGATTAATTATCACGCAGAGTGACTGCTTATTTAAAACTAAAGAGCCCTATGGCATAGCGCTCCGCTTACAGTACTAGCGATTTCACTTGTAAATATGAAAGACTTTTTTACGTAAATCGTCTCTGCGGCAAAAACTATCAACTCACATCGGCGTGTTCGCCATGCATAACTTTAGCTGTACTTAAAATGTATGTTATACTACAGGGTGTGGACATATGCTGCCTGGATGCGAAACATTTCAAAACATAAGGGCAGGAGGTGAAAACACTGTAGTTTACGTAAGCAAACGGTGTGCAGCATCAATGGAGGCCCGTGTTCCCAGACAGCAGAAACGGTTCCTCAATGGCATGGCCCCGGTCTAAACTACATTTATGCGAAATCAATAGGGATTTGCTCGCAGCGATATCAAATCCAGTTCCATTCACCTCTATGCGCCTAGCTTTGTATCCGTGCACAGTATACACAGTACATAAAATCAATCCCCTCGTGCTAACAAAGCGAATGTGTTTCGGGTAATGTAAATAGTGCTGATAAAAAGCGCAGCTATATCTACGGGTCGAATCGTCAAAGAATAAAACTTGCAATTTAATAAGCGGGCACTGTTTCAATATGCTGTCCAAGCTACTTTTCATGGAAGCCTCCTAATTCACAGTAACAATAGAGTTTTTTACACATATGCAGGCTATTTGCAAACACTTGTGAAGTAGTTACTTGTGGCTCCAACAAGACAGACGTCAAGCTATGCAGCTACTTTGAAGTTATTTGGTTTCGTTGTGCCCCTGAAGCATACGATTTCAAGAAGCGCTGTGAAGTACTTGGGTGCGGCTTTAACACCGAGCGATTCGGCCACCGCTTTCCCAGACTAGTCACACAGCACGTCAAAAGATAAATCCTGAAATCCCATTTATATCCCTAAGCAGCTGCGAGTCAGAGCTACATAGGCAAATTATAAAGAAATAAACCGGGGGCAGGCTCATAAACTTAATGAATAAATATAGACTGTGTGCATATAGTGAGCGCCATAATATTATGTGCAGCAGAGCATTTGACAAAAATACATTGAATTGCTGAAACATCCAGGCACTCCATTAACATCACGGGCTTGAACGGAAAAAAACAAAAAAACCACAGCGCTGCATCGTCAAATTTTATAAATTAGCATCAGCTCTAGTTATATCCAAAGGGTGTCACACATTTAAAAGCATATTTTAAAAGCATATTTTCCTTAAAACAACGCCAGATCAGAAGCAACAGGCAAGCTAAATACATCGCTCACAGGGTAGAAAGCATATGGAGCCCTCCTCTGCTTACGGGTTGAAAGGCGTGTGGGACCCCCGTTTTTAGAAGGCTAAATGTCACACTTTAAAACAACATCTCATCCTAAGTGGCAGGCGTGCTGCATGCGCTGTACAACGAGTGTTTGCTTACTGTTTAAAAGGGTGTGGGACACTCCATTAACATCACGGACTTCAACGAAAGAAAAAAAAACATCATCTCATCCTCTTTCTATGACTAAATTGATTGCTAAGTAAACACAGCAGTGATGGTGTGAACTCGGTTTACCTTTAATGCTCGGGAGTAAAACTTAGTTGTTTCCGTCCCTTTCATTATGTTAGCAGACAATCCAGTGTCAGGAGCCTGAAACTACATTATAAATGCTTTAAGATTGCCATGTCGCACCCAATGTGTGAAATCACCTAAGGGCACTCGGGCCCCTGCACATCACATGCTTGAATCTCAGCAGGACCGACTCATTCTTCCGAGGTCAATTGAACGAGCAGCAATGGGTTGAGTGAAATAAACGTCTGTCATTCACAGTGCCATAAAATGACAATCTGTAGGTACAAAGCTTTACATATAAAAATATATGAATATTAATATTAACATAATATTGACTAACAGAAAGCAATTCAGGTAGGGCAAGAATAAAGTTAAGTTTCCTGAAGTAAATTCAACATCTTGCCTCCTTCTAAGTCATTGCTTATCTCTGTGGGTACGTGAGGGCTTTATAACATTTATTATCATGGTTATTAACATCACGGTTAGGATTATAATTATTATTGGTTAAAGACATAGTAGTCAGATTTCATCCATTAAAGTGTAAGGGAAATATAGGACATTTTCATGCCGAAAATAGCAGTCCCTGTAATTTAAAGAATGTTTAAAACGAAACGGGGTAGATACACCTTTAAAACAACCTCAGCAAAGAGAGAGGGAACCTTACATACAAAGAATGTGTCTAAATAAAGCATTTGACTGCACCGGGCCTTTAACGTATCAGCCAAGGTCACACAAGCTGTCAGGGGGTTCATGTAAAGTGTCGGTAGCAGCATCCTCCCTTTTCACCCACCCTTTCTTCCCCTATAGCAGATGTGCAGCATTTATAGCTCGCGCTCCAGTCAACAATGGCAAACATGAAACTATTTTTAACAATTTGGTGGAAGATCTATGCATGTTAAATCATTGCTATTCAAGCCTCTGTAAAGAGAATACAGAAGACTGTGCAGATCGAAAGCAGGGCCCCACTTCTCATCCACCCAGCACCCCCCTCCCCCCCCCCCGCCAGCGTAAACTCCCGAAACCAGCTGCAGAATGTCACAAAATCACATGTTGTAAAATGTAGAACCTCTACCTACATATTTTATATTTATTGTGGTTTACTCATTGAATAGTTCTTGTGCTGCCTTGGGTGTATCAGAAATAGATCACGGAAAGGTACCACAATGTAATTAATATCAATAAAGAGTACTATATGTTACGTATGCAGATGTGCCAGAAATCGTGCTACTTCTTACCATGGGTGTAGGGAAGGCCTTGGCTCATGGAAGGCTTTGAGTGGATCATGACACTCTCTCATCTCTCATCTCTAGTAAAAAAATAGTATATTACTCCGGGCCGATCGGCACACAATGCTTATGCCATGGCCTATTGTCATTTAAGAAAAAAAAGCTAATTAACCAGAGCAGGACGGGTAACAGCGATGCAGTCTGGCAAAATCTGATTAATTAGGGCTCTTGCATGTTGGGCCAGTTATGTTCCCCTGTAATTTGAGTGAAACGGGTAATCTGTGATGCATCAAGAAGTGATTGCTCCACTGTGTTTTCCGCTGTTGTGTCAATGGTGTAACCTGATATATAAAAGCTAAAAAAAGCTCAAAGGAGCAACAAATTGAATTCACGGAAGGGACTAGTCACTTCCGACCCCCCCTTGTCCAGTAACCAGTCCCGCGGTGGAAGACGAGTCCCATGTGGTGGATTGTTTATCCAAAGTGAACTCAGAGACTGACTTCAACGCATACTTACTGTGTGATCCTGGGCAAATCAAGTGATCTCCTTCTGCTGTCCTACAATTACATTACCTGCCACTTTTGGGGGCGGTTACAAACAGGCGAACACCTAGTATTCGTTAGCGCATCACAAAATGTATGTTTACAAAAGAACATGACGTGTGCGTTGACCGCGCCATCCCTGACCCTGTCTTCTTTAATCTTCAGTTCCCAAAACGGAGCCCAGTCCCCAGTGCAGCTTGTTTATATAATAGAAATACATGAAAAAGAAAATAAAACGATTCCTTTCATCTTCTCATTGAAATTACCCATTAACAGCGCCTAGAAGTACTCTCGATCGAAAAGAGCACTCTTCAAATGTTAACTCATTCATCCCTTCACTTTCATGCACTTCTATACTCACCTAGCCGAGCCCATCGAGCCCTTTCTCGCCCCAGGACCCCGTGTCTCTCTCCAGTCTGCAGCGAAGAGTATTTAGGGATCTCTGAATGAAAGTGGTTGAGCTCGCGCGGTAGAGATACCAAGTACACTGCACTCAGAAAAGCTTGCGAATAAGAACGTTTTTTCCATAGATGTAAAAACAAACAAGCATTGCGCAGCCCCCCACTATCCTAATGCTGATTGCAGCATGCGCGCTTTGGCTTTAAACATCTGAAGCTTAAGCGCGTGTGCCGGGATTGCTTCAAAAGTAAGGAAAAAGAAACTGTGCATTTTTTTCTATTTCTTTACTTCTGAAATAATCCCGGCACTCGTGCTTTAGCCTCAGATGTTTCAAGCTAGAGCACGGGTACAGCAATTGAAACCACAGTAAACAAATAGGGAAAAAATGGCCACCAGACGTTTCTATCCTTTTATTTATTTACTTTTGTTGTAATGGTGGCAAACGCGCGGGTGTCCCATTGTAACAAAAGTAAGTAAACAGGGAAGAAAAATAATGCATGTAATCAGTTCCCCCATTTCTAAAACGTTGTCTATAGCTGGAGAGGCTGTGGTTTAGCGGTTAGAGCTGCCCCCTAAAGAGCTGGGGGCCATGGTTCGAGCCTCGGCATCGGCTCAACATTTATTAATTATTTGCAAATTACGATTTTGTAATAATAAATAAACAGGGATCTCGCTGCCCCCGGGAGAAAAGAAAGATAAAACAAGCATCACGTGGCATCCCACTATCCTAATGCTGATGGCAGCACGCCGGGAATGCTTCAAAAGTAAGGAAAAGGAAAATGTGGATTTTTTTCTATTTCTTCACTTCTGAAGTAATCCCGGCACTCATGCTTTAACTTCAGATGTTTCAAGCTAGAGCACGGGTACAGCAATTGAAATCAAAGTACACCAAATAGGGAAAAAATGGCGGCCAGACGTTTTTTTCCTTTTATTTATTTACTTTTGTTGTAATGGCGGCACCATTGTAACAAAAGTATGTAAGCAGGGAAGAAAAATACAGCATGTAATCAGTTGTCCCATTTGCTGGAGAGACTGTGGTTTAGCGGTTAGAACTGCCGACTTGAGACCTGGGGGCCAGTGTTCGAGTCTCGGCATGGCTCAACATTGTTAAGTAATTGCAAATTTCGATCTTCCAATAATAAATAAACACAGGGATCTTGGCGCGCCGGGAGAAAAGAAAGTCACATACCTACCGATAAAACTTGTTAACATGCGACTCCCAAAACAAATCATAACAAAACTTTGCAATAACGAAAAGATGTTTATATGTACGTGAACACACGCAGCTGTAAGAAGCAGCCGCTCTGAATACGTTACACAACGAGTGTCTGCTTCTAGGTTTGTAAGGCACTCGTCTTTCTGTATTTGTACAAAAAAGACTATAAAACATCCAGGCACTCCATTAACGGGCTTGAACGAAGAAAAAAAAAAACGTAAACAAGGGCACCATATGTGTGTGCCTAGGGAGCATTCCATCAGCATCACGTGGTCAGCATCACGTGCAGGAAATAAAACAAAGTCCAACAACCAAAGCAACGCCCCTAATACAAGTAAAGGGGCCAATAGCCGTAGGCGTGGCTAACAGCTCAAAAGGAGGGACTTCAAACACTTGTAACCAATACCAAGTAGAAACAGTTTGAGAGGCACATTGAAGAACGAATGAGAACAACTATTTAAAAGAGGCAGTCAGACCCTCACTAAAGTATATACTGCATGTCTCAACGAGACAGCGCAAGCGCTGCCTAGGCGAGACCTAAAAATTAGTACCTGCCACCCAAGCTATTCTTAAAGCTTTTGCGGCCTTGAACAGTGTGAATTGTCACACTTGTAGCACTGTGATGGTTAGTAGTTGTGTAAGTACAATGACAATGTGTGTTGCAAACTGCGGGCGGCTCCTGACGAGGGCACTGGAACGTACTTGTTTTACAAATTAAGCTCTAAGTGAAAGGCTGGCATCCCTCCTCATTGTCAATGGATGGCAGGTAGGTCCCAGGTAGCTCTGAAATACAGGAAGGGCAGGTAGGTCACAGCTGAGATTTTGATATGCCAATAGAAAAGAAGCACTGTTGAGCTTGTGGCAGAAAAGTTAATAAGGCTGAAGATTAATCAATATAGGCAATACTCCCACACTGTAGGCAAAGGGGGTGGGTCCTTTACACATTGGAGGTTGGACCACAATACAGTAATATAAACCATGAAAAGGTAACCTCGCATAGACAAATACTGAGTAGAATAGACCCATTCAAGCCAAAAAGATTTGAGAAAATAGCATGGAAAAGGCTCTGTTTCAACTGACTAAACCGTCCAATAAATGTTTGCTGGTTAGGGCCAAGAGATGCGAGGCAGAGCGTAGTTTAGGTACAGCTGTATGATTTTTAGGTCGAGCCTGAGCCAGCGCGCAAGCGCTGCGCTGGCGATGATTTGTTGTAGTTCAGTATGGGAGAGAAGCCCCGCCCACTTCCCCGCCCATATTCATCATTGGCTTGTGTCTTTGTCCTTTGTAAATACTGTTTTCTGATTCTTAAATGGGCTTGTTAGTCCCTCCTTAGTCCGGCCATGTCGTCATTTGTAACCTCCCATGGTTACTAGCTGCGTTACTTTGTTGCTACACGGTATGTGTACTATTTTCTTTATTGAGTTTCTCCTGCATTAGGCATGACGACGTGCTTTGCTTACATTCAGCGGGCCATGCCTGCTTTCACTTTCGAAGCATACAGGACAATGGTGGCCATTTGGTTGCAATGCCATAGGTCTCGCATTTAAATGTGAGTCCTATAGCATTGCAAATATTTTTAGCTATGGTGTGTAGGCTCCATGCTACACTTTTGACTTCTTTAAACTTTGTCAATAGTAGTGTCCTATTTCACCAACAGGTCCTCACTGAACTAGTTTGGCTGAAAAAATAATGTGTACTGGCAGCCTCGCTTGTGCTGGAGTGCGGTTTTGGAGCAGATTGGCAATACCGCTTACATCACTGTGCAGAATCAGAGAAGGAAGCAGTAATATATTCGTATTACTTGTTGTATACTTCATTTTGTAATCCTAAATATGAAAAATATATTGCCTGAGTTGAAGATGGCGCCCGCTTGGGACAAATGTCCGGCCATAGTGATGACAAGCCTGAACAAGATGCTTTTTGTAGTCCGTCGTCTTTCACGGAGCCCCTTTTACCTGCTGCTTCACGTCTGCCCTGGAGAAGCAGCTACAGAGCCTGGCAGCTGCTGCACCCACTAAGGAGCAAAGCCTACGTTCTGCTGGTTGGTGTTTTCCAGCCACGGAAATTACAATAAGTTGAAGCTGCAGACATGCAACGGCATGCCCAGGCCCCCGCACGACAGGGTAGTACTGGTCCGAGTTCTAACTTCGTTGACCTAATGGGCGTCAACAACTTCATAACCGGCTGCCAAGCACCCCCACCATGCAGGTTTTTCATTGCCTTCAGCCTGTCGCTATTTTTACTTGCTTTCCATCCGTCGCTGCTTGATTTACATTGTAACTTCAAGTCATGTGGCCCTATCATTTGGTAACATCATAAGGCATCGCAGTATTATCCCAGCATGTTGTTGTGATGTTACTTACAGCGGATATGTGCGTAATCTAGATGTTGGCATATGCAATCCTACCTGGGTTGGAGCGTGTGTGTTCCGTGCGTTCTGTGCCCTCGTGTTTAGAATGTAAGGTACACAGCACTCCACGGGTGTCAGTTGAAGCTGGGTCGTGGAGGTAGCTGGATGCCAGGTTGTGTTGCCAGTAAACTTCAGTACCTTACGTTGTGTCTCCTGTGATTCTTTTGGAGCAGTCATCACAACAATTTTGGCGACGATCTTGGAACACGAGGCACACAACCTGGTATCGGTTTTGGGCACTTCGAAGGAGTTTCGCTTTGGTCCTGCTCTGCTTTTCTTCGGGGAGTCTTCGCACCTTCTTGGACTGCCGTCTGCTTCGTCAGTGCTGGAGTCACGAATTTGGGGCATTTTTCGGCGTTTTCCAGAGGTGCAGTGACGGTTGGGAAAGCGCGAGCTGTCCGAACTGAACGCGACGTCATCCTCGTCACTGGAACGCTTGCGGAGTGTTGGGCTGCCTCTGCGTGTCACATACGTCACACGCAACGCAACGCAGCGTGACGTGCCGCCATCTTGCTTTGGTGTCTACATGCATTTCTAATGCATTTCAACCACCCGATGTCGTGAAAAAAATATACCTACTCGAGGAGAATTGTTGGCGTGCTGTTGCAGACTATTCGTTGGTGAACCTTAATTAGTCACACAGCTGTGAGGATTAACAGCGGCAGACTGAACGATTCTCGGCACAGTGTGTGACAAATACTAAGCAGTGTTCAGGTATTTCTTTGCTCGGGAGGAATTTGACTGCATTACTGCCATCGTGTGGCCTGTTATGGAACTGGTGTGTGCTACAATTTTCGTTCTGAGCCCTGTGTTTTCAATATTTGACGTGTACCTGGTATATATATATATATATATATATATATTACCTACTGGCGGTCGCCAGTAGGTAGTTATAGTTAGGACCACGTTTCCATAGGAAAACCTCAACATTCTATTTTGAATAACTTTGGCGCCGGTCGCCGAATCCTCGCGAATTTCTCAAAATAGGTGGGGCGCTACGCTCCGCTCCTACCCTGAAAGTCTCGGGGGGATCCGTCAAGCGGGGGCTGAGATAAAAGGGGGGTCCCAAAACGCGTTTTTCCCATGCATTTTTCCATAGGACCTTTAGAACGAGCTACAGCCCGAACGGCTGAACAGAATTACTCAAAATTTGGCAGAGAGGTAGTCCCTGGGTCAAGGAAGTGCCTTTTGTAGGTTTGGTGTAAATCTGTTCAGTAGATTCTGAGAAAATAGCCTTTAAATCAATATATATATCTGAGCCCGCTTACGGTACGCTTACCGTACGCTTACGGTAAGCGTACGGTGGCGTGCGCGAGCGCGATTCTGATTGGCTCTTAGATCTTAGTAAACATTCGAATCGGCCGAAACCAGGAAGCGGCGGCCGCCATTTTGTGTATTTCACTCTGAAAAAAAAGAGTGAAAACAAGGAAAGGGGGCAATGAGGAGAGTTACAGACCCCCTAACATTTGTAAGGGGGTCAAAGAAGGACAGAAAAGTACAAAGAAAACATTTATTGATTTTAAAAAAAATAACGGGGTACGCGTACGGTAAGCTTACGGTAAGCGTACGGTAGGAAAAAAAAAAAAAAAAAAAAAGAAAATCAGATTTAAGTGTTTAGATATTAGGGGGCTCTAAAAAGAGCCGTTGTGTTTATGAAATGATTTTTTAGTGGTACCTACAAGTAAGTACCGATGCAGAGTCTAAGGTTCAAGAGGAAGACTCTGTTCCCTTCATCATTGAAGTGCACACCATCTCCTCTATAAATGTCTTGCATGTCATAACGCAAGTTGTTGTGGTAAATGGCACCCATACCATAGTCACGGAGGAAAGCAGAAACAGATTTGTTGACGTGCTTTCTTGCTTTGTCATCGCACCGCGTGCCCACCGTGCGTGCACGGCACTAACGCGCACCGCGTGCTCACTGTGCGCGCACGGTGCGCGAAGCGCACCTTGCGCGCACGGAACGAACTGCGTTAAGTGGGCGCGCACGCCACGAGTGGCGTAAAGTAACTTAGCATTTAAAAAAACGTACAAATTCACTGAAAAAACCATAGGTTTCACACACGTTATAGTTAGGAATTAGCATTTAAAAAACCTTGCAAATTCACTGAAAAAACCATAGGTTTCACACATGTTATAGTTAGCGGAAATTTTACTGATAAAAAACCAATGAAATTCCCCCGTTATAGTTAGTGCAGGCAACTATAACTCACGCGACCGCAATCTTCTGCTGATGACATATGTGTCTTTATGAAAAAAAAATATTTGTAATATATGTATAGCTAAAAATGTATGGAAGAAGACATGGGCAAATAAGTGTCTAAATACAGTATTAGCATCAGCAGAGGATTGCGGTCGCGTGAGTTATAGTTGCCTGCACTAACTATAACGGGGGAATTTCATTGGTTTTTTATCAGTAAAATTTCCGCTAACTATAACATGTGTGAAACCTATGGTTTTTTCAGTGAATTTGCAAGGTTTTTTAAATGCTAATTCCTAACTATAACGTGTGTGAAACCTATGGTTTTTTCAGTGAATATATATATATATATATTGTTTTTTTAATTATTCTTTTAGTTTGTTATCTGTCTTCACAGTTTAACATGGCTTCTAATTCGTCAAATATATTGGTTCCACCTACGTTTCTTGCTAATCCAGGTCCTCCTCCGATTGTATGGGAAGATTGGGTGGAGATGCTTCATAACTACATTGTGGCTCTTGATGGCATAAATTTCTCGCCTGATAGGAAAAAAGCTTTATTATTAAGCACACTTGGCACTGAGGGACAACGTGTATTTAAGTACTTACCTGTTGCTATGGGACCCAACGGACAACCTATGGATGATCCTTTTCAAGAGGCTATAAAGAGACTTGAAACAAGATTTGCGAAGGAAATTAATTTGGTTCTAGTGAGATATAAGTTTTATACCCAGCCGCAACTAGAAGAAGAGGCCATTGATGATTTTGTTTCAAGACTACGGGAACTTTCGGTCAAATGTCGTTTTGGTGTTATGACCGATGAGCTGATTCGCGATCAGCTAATTGTGCAATGTCACAACAAAAAAATCCAGGAAAGGCTTTGGGCTGCCAAAGATCCTTCCTTGAAAGAGGCTATTGACTTAGCGAAAGTTATTGAGGAGTCTCAAAGATGTATTAAGGAGTTGGGTAAAAAAGATAAGCCGTTGCATGAGGTAGCAAATGTTGAGGTAAATGATGAACATGCAGATGTCAATATAGTTACCAAAAGGAATGTTAAAGTTAACAATTCTAGTGGTGCCATACCTAAAGCTAAGTCCAAAGAGTGTTTGAGATGTGGTAGTCAGTATCACTTAGCTGACTTTAAAAAATGTTTTGCTATTGATCAGACGTGTAGGCGATGTGGGCGGAAAGGACATTATGCTAGAATGTGCAAACAAGTGGAATCTGGGGACAAGTTCAAATCCAAAATTAGTGTGGTCCATGACAGTGACTGTTAGACCTGTCAGCCCTTTGGGTGGTCCCTCCTCATCATTATTTATTTTGTCCCACTTTTGCCTCAAACCCTGTTAGAATTTTTCCTTTTTGGGAACCACCAGACTTTTTAGTATTGATGCAGATTCAGGGAGCCATTTTATCTACCCCTGGAACTTCTGTCTGAGGGCCTGGAGCACAAAATGGTGGCCACCTGTGACATCATCAGAACCCACTGGAACCTACCAGCACCTTCCAGAGCATTCCAGAACCCTGTGACAGTTGGAGGCGGTTTGGAATGTTGAGAAGCTAAAGCCAGAGTTGACAGTTGGAGCTGGCAGTTGGCACCTGACTGGTGAAGAGAGAGGAGCAGAAACCTGAAGGAGGAAGGAGTGAGGCAGCAGGGGTGGAAACTTGTGCCTGGAGTGGGGTCCATAAACCCACCCTTGATACTAGTCCCTACTGACTGAGCCCAGCCTGGAGCCCTGTGTGGGACAAAGCAAGAAAAACCATCCTAAGGACCTGGACAGCAGGAACAGGCCTTAGAAGTAAAGAAAAGCAAGAATCTGACCTGTTTATTGGTTTCCCTGGAGTCCGACGTCGAGAAGCCTGAGACCTGGAGCCCGAGGTGGAGAAGCGGCGCTGACTGGAAAGCAGACGTTGTACCCGGAGCCGCCAGAGGTCGAGAGAGGGCGCCGACGGAGGTCGTGAGGAGTACCAGAGGTCGAGGAGGAAGTCACCCGAGGTCGAGTGAGCGGCGTCGACGGGGGAGAGAAGTCGCCGGAGACCGAGGTGAAGCGTGCCGGAGGTCGGGAGTGGAGGTCGCACTCCGGAGTCACCGGAACCTGAAGAGAATCGTGCCGGAGGTCGGGAGTGGAGGTCGCACTCCGGAGCCGGCGGAAGTCGACATCGAGCCAAGACAGCCCGACGTCATCGAATCGGAGGTCGACATCGAGCCGAGGCCACCGACATCGAACCGGAGCCGCCTATCGACGTCGTCAAGGACTGACATTGTGCCGAGGCCGCCGACATCGAACCGGAACCGCCTCACGGCGTCGACACGACTCCAGCGGCGTCGGAGCTTCATAAAAAGGGCAGTAAGTGGAATAGAGGGCGCCTAAGGCCCTGTGGAGCCCTAAGAGACCATCCTAAGGGATAAAGAGGTGTTAGAACCAGCCTGGGAGTGCCAGGGGTGGACTGAGACTGATACAGTGACCTGTGTGAGGGGTTGTGTAGTTTGGGAGAGCCAGATTCCTAGATTACCCTTGATCTACCTCAGTTTTAGCCTCAGCCTTACCCAAGCTAGGTGAGACACCCTCAGGCCATCCACCTAACCACAAGCTGTGCCTGGGCCAACTCAGCCCATAGTATTTAAAATGTGATCTGATTTATAAGTGTCACTGTTGGCTTTTATTATTTATTGAGGGTACTGTATTTATTGTATTTATCTAAATTATTCCTGTAATGTATTTATTGTCCTGAGCTAACTTATTCCTGTACAGTATTTATTCCCTCGCAGTATTTATTTGACCTGATCCTATTTATTGCACCTGTAAAGTGTTACTATTTATTTGACCTGCACTTTTTAAGGAGAAGCTTGTGTACTGTGATTGTATTATTATTTGTTTAATCAGTAACTAAGAGAAAAGAAGATAAACACAGAGATATTTTCATAATTTTTAAGGTGTAGTGTCGTTTTTGGAACGGATGCACGCATGGTTATTGTATGGGTATTGCGTATGCTTAACACGGTGCCTGACCCCTGACCACTCGAGCCAAGCTACCACTGTGTATGTCTGGAAAGACCCCGTTACCACCACCCTTTCCGGTGTGGGAGTGGGGTTTTTCTAACATAATTGGTGTTCAGCGGCGGGATTGAGCTGTGCCTACGCATACTCGACAATAACTGTGGGTAGTCCATAGGCCTACACCTGGAGTTTTCTCAAAGCGGCCTTCCTAATTGTGAGTTTTGTTTTTCCAAATTTACTCTGGTGGTGGGAGGAGGTATTATTAAAGGTACCCCCCTGCATTGCTTCTGTAAAAACCTGTCTTCTGTTCTGAGTGGGCAAAATGGAGTTTGTGCTAGAAGACCTAGAAACGTACACTGTGGCCCAACTCAGGGAGTTTTGTCAGCGGGAGGGGGTGTATTGTCCCCCAGGAGCAAAGAAGGGTGCACTCCAAACCAGCTTAAGGGCTTGGGGGGAGGCACGACGGGAAAGCAAGGCTGAGGAGGAGGACAGGGAAAGAGAGCCCGACAGTGAGGGAGCTGGTCTGTACCAACCTGAGGTGGGGAACCTAGTAGCGGGGCCCGGAACCATTTCCAGGAAGGGCAGCACTGTCTCTAGCGGTGGCTTATCTGAAGTGGAGTTAACAGACCGGAGGGAGAAAAGACAGCTCACATGGGACTTAGCAAGGCTGGAAAAAGAGAAGGAGGAACAGAGGATGGCTCATGAGCTAAGGCTGAAAGAGATAGATCTTCAGATCCTAAGAGTCGGGGCACACACTGTTCCTAATGGTGGCAGCAAAGACCAAGAAAGAGAGTTCACTAGGGAACCCAAACCCTACCTGCCAAAGGACATAGTGGCTAGCTATGGTGTGGGCGACGATATTGCCAAGTGGCTAGCGGCCTATGAGGTCTCGTTAAGGGCCCATGGGGTTCCAGAGAAGTACTGGGGAGGGGGATTGTACAGGTACATGCCTCCAGCTGGTAGGGATGCTTTATTGGCCCTAGAGGAGGATGAGCAGACCCACTACCCCACCATGAAGGTGGCGCTCATAAGAAAGTTTGGACTAACACCCGAAAAGTACAGACAGAAGTTCAGGGGTAGTCACAAACTGGGCACACAGAATTGGGTGGACTTCCTGGACTATGCAAAGAAGGCACTAGAGTGTTGGATTCAGGGCAGTGAAGTGAGGGACTACGAGGGGTTGTTTGATTTAGTACTGAAGGAACACCTGCTCGAAAAATGTTTCCCTGAACTGCGTCAACACCTGGTGGATAGCAAGCTGACCAATCCCCGGAAGCTTGCTGAGGAGGCGGACATTTGGGCTAGTACCCGGGTGTCCACAAGGGGGACTGGAGGGGATACTCAAAAGGCCGGACAGGGCACCCCCCACAAGAAAGAGGGAGGGGAAAAGAAAAAGGAGTTCTCCAAAGGCCCCCAAAATAACTTCCACGGGAAGGGAACAGGATTCACCCCTAGGGCTAACCCACCCAGAAACCCTAATCCTGGCCAGAGTCAGCAGCCAAGGGTTGTCCATTGCTACGAGTGCGGTGGCGTTGGACACTACAAGGGAGACGCGAAGTGCCCAAAACGACCACCCCCTCCCATTGGAGGAAAGACCCCCGGAGTAGCTAGTGCAGTGCTCAGGGAGGAGATGCCCTTAACTAAGGGAAGGGAGTGGGCGGGTGTCACTTTAGTGTCCCTGGGAGAACGGGAGATGGTTCCTAAGATCCAGGTGCCCGCAAATACCGTAAAGTATGGGCAGTGGGTCACCATCAACGGACAAAGAGGGGAGGCTCTGAGAGACACAGGAGCCAGTATGACTATGGTGCGTAGCCAACTGGTGTCTCCAGAGCAGGTAATTCCCGATGTACTCCACCCAGCCGCGATGGCTGACGGCAGAACAGGCCACTATCCGGTGGCCGAGGTTCCCTTTGAATGGGAGGGGGTTGCAGGTTCACTTCGAGTTGCCGTAAGCCCTGCCGTGCCAGTCGATTGTCTACTGGGGAATGACATGGAGCACAATGCTTGGAAGGAGGTGGAATACCGGACTCATACTGAGATGCTGGGTACACCTGACTGGGCCTGTGTGAGCACAAGGTCCGCGACTGCCCGGAGAGGAAGTTCGTTTCGGCTGGAGCCTGGAACAAAGGCCCAGCCAGCTGCCAGTCAAGGGAAGAACCGAGGACAGGAGGAGCCTGCCTCGGCGTCCGCACCCCGTAGGACGGATAGGCCACCGGAGGTGGTGGACCAGGAGTCTGCGGTGGGGGATGTTACCAAACTGGAGGACCTACCCATCCCGGCCGAGTGGCACGTGGAGGGAGGCCCGTCCAGGGAGGAATTCTGCCAGGGCCAGAGGGAGTGCCCTACCCTTGAGGGGCTGAGGCGTCAGGCCGCAGCCCAGGCAGCAGGGAACGTTGAAGGGAACTACAGTGTTTACTGGGAGGATGGCCTCCTCTACAGTGAACCCAAGGCACCCCTACATGGATCGTCACGAGCCTTGGTAGTCCCTCAACGTTATCGAGCCTTCCTTCTGGAGTTGGCTCACGAGATCCCATAGGCAGGACACCTGGGGCAAGACAAGACCTTCGCCCGTCTTGTCCCACACTTTTATTGGCCTCAAATGAAAGTGTCGTCCGATACCTACTGCCGGACATGTGTGTCTTGCCAAGCCAGTGGGAAAACAGGGGTGAAGCTGAAAGCTCCCCTGGAACCACTTCCTGTCGTTAGCACCCCCTTTGAAAGGGTGGGCATCGACATTGTGGGTCCGTTAGATCCGCCAACGTCAGCTGGTCACAGGTTTATCCTGGTTCTGGTGGATCATGCCACACGGTACCCAGAGGCAATACCTCTGAGGATCATAACAGCACCTGTTGTGGCTAGGGCCCTGATGGGAATCTTTACCCGAGTGGGTTTTCCCAAGGAAGTTGTGTCCGACAGGGGGACCAACTTCATGTCAGCGTACATGCGGGCCATGTGGAAGGAGTGTGGAGTGACATACCGGTTCACCACTCCTTACCACCCCCAGACCAATGGTCTGGTGGAGAGATTTAACAAAACCTTGAAAGGCATGATCAGAAGTCTGCCTGAAAGCCTGCGGAGGAAATGGGACGTCCTCCTACCCTGTCTACTCTTTTCTTACAGGGAAGTGCCACAGAAGGGAGTGGGCTTCAGCCCCTTCGAGCTTTTGTATGGGCACCCTGTACGTGGACCTCTCAACCTGGTGAGAGACGGATGGGAAAGAACTCCCAGAAAGCTTCCCCAGGATGTGATGAGCTACATGCTGGCCTTCCGGAGCCAAATGGCTAAGTTGTGGAAGCAAGCTTCTGACAACTTGGAAGCCAGCCAAGCAGTAATGAAGGCGTGGTATGACCACAACGCTCACCCGGTGGAGTTGGAGCCTGGCCAGAAGGTTTGGGTGATCGAACCAGGAGAGCTTAGCGCCCTCCAGGATCGCTGGTCAGGACCCTTTGAGGTGTTGGAGAAGAAGGGTAAGGCTACCTACTTGGTGGATCTTAAGACCCCTCGTCAGCCCCTACGGGTGCTGCACGCCAACTGCCTCAAACCCCACCACGAGAGGCCCGAAGTCATCTTGATGATGGTGACTGACGGAGCAGAGGACGCGGAAAGCGAGCCTCTCCCCGATTTGTTTGCGTCTCAAGAGAAGGATGGGTCGGTGGAGGGAGTGATTCTCTCCCCATCTCTAACTCCTGAACAGCAGGAGGACTGCCGCCAGGTCCTGGGACAGTACTCTTCGTTGTTCTCCCTTGGCCCGGGTAGGACTCACCTGTGCGTCCATGACGTGGACACAGGAGACAGCCCACCTGTGAAGTCCAAGATCTACCGGATGTCAGACAAGGTGAAGGCCAGCATTAACAGTGAAGTCACTAAGATGCTGGAGCTAGGAGTGATCGAACCTTCTAGGAGCCCCTGGTCCAGTCCGGTGGTGTTAGTACCCAAAGCCGCACCACCGGGTGGCCAACCAGAACTGAGGTTCTGTGTGGACTACCGGGGACTGAATTCAGTAACCAAAACTGATGCTCATCCGATCCCTAGGGCGGATGAATTGATTGACCAGCTGGGAGCTAACCAATATCTAAGTACCTTTGACCTTACTTCTGGGTACTGGCAGATCTCTTTGACTGATGGAGCAAGGGAAAGGTCAGCCTTCTCCACGCCCAATGGCCACTACCAGTTCTGTGTGATGCCCTTTGGGCTCAAGAACGCACCTGCCACGTTTCAGCGCCTGGTAAACCAGATCCTCACCGGAATGGAGAGTTTCTCTGCTGCTTATCTGGATGACATAGCCGTCTTCAGTAACAGCTGGGAGGATCACTTGCGGCACCTGCAAGCGGTTCTCCAGGTCCTGAGACAAGCTGGATTGACGATCAAGGCCAGCAAGTGCCAGATCGGGCAGGGGTCGGTAGTGTACCTTGGACACTTGGTGGGTAGGGGAGCGGTGCAACCCCTCCAGGCGAAGATCGAGGCCATCATGGCCTGGGAACCCCCCAAGACACAGACTGAGGTCCGAGCTTTTCTGGGCCTCACGGGATACTACCGCCGCTTCGTGAAGGGGTACGGTACCATCGTAGCCCCCCTCACGGAGCTCACGTCCAAGAAACAACCTCGACGGGTAGTCTGGACGGAGGCTTGTCAGCAGGCCTTCGTGAAGCTGAAGAAAGCCATGTGCGAGGCACCGGTCTTAAGGGCCCCAGACTTTTCCAAGGAGTTCATTGTCCAGACAGATGCATCAGAACATGGCATTGGGGCAGTGTTATCGCAACTCAATGAAGAGGGTCTGGATCAACCCGTGGTCTTCCTATCCCGGAGACTACTTCCCAGGGAACAGAAGTGGAGTGCAATAGAGCGTGAAGCCTTTGCAGTGGTATGGGCTCTGAAGAAGTTGCGGCCATACTTGTTTGGCTCGCACTTCCTAGTTCAGACCGACCACAGACCCCTTCGTTGGCTGATGCAGATGAAGGGGGAGAATCCCAAGTTGTTGAGGTGGTCTATCTCCCTACAGGGAATGGACTTTCAGGTGGAACATCGGCCTGGAGTGGACCACGCCAATGCAGACGGTCTCTCAAGGTATTTCCGCCTTAGTGATGAGAACTCCCAAGGGGTTGGGTAGCTCTCCCCACTTTCAGCTGGGGGGGACGCGTGTTAGACCTGTCAGCCCTTTGGGTGGTCCCTCCTCATCATTATTTATTTTGTCCCACTTTTGCCTCAAACCCTGTTAGAATTTTTCCTTTTTGGGAACCACCAGACTTTTTCGTATTGATGCAGATTCAGGGAGCCATTTTATCTACCCCTGGAACTTCTGTCTGAGGGCCTGGAGCACAAAATGGTGGCCACCTGTGACATCATCAGAACCCACTGGAACCTACCAGCACCTTCCAGAACATTCCAGAACCCTGTGACAGTTGGAGGCGGTTTGGAATGTTGAGAAGCTAAAGCCAGAGTTGACAGTTGGAGCTGGCAGTTGGCACCTGACTGGTGAAGAGAGAGGAGCAGAAACCTGAAGGAGGAAGGAGTGAGGCAGCAGGGGTGGAAACTTGTGCCTGGAGTGGGGTCCATAAACCCACCCTTGATACTAGTCCCTACTGACTGAGCCCAGCCTGGAGCCCTGTGTGGGACAAAGCAAGAAAAACCATCCTAAGGACCTGGACAGCAGGAACAGGCCTTAGAAGTAAAGAAAAGCAAGAATCTGACCTGTTTATTGGTTTCCCTGGAGTCCGACGTCGAGAAGCCTGAGACCTGGAGCCCGAGGTGGAGAAGCGGCGCTGACTGGAAAGCAGACGTCGTACCCGGAGCCACCAGAGGTCGAGAGAGGGCGCCGACGGAGGTCGTGAGGAGTACCAGAGGTCGAGGAGGAAGTCACCCGAGGTCGAGTGAGCGGCGTCGACGGGGGAGTGAAGTCCGCCCTCCGGAGTCGCCGGAGACCGAGGTGAAGCGTGCCGGAGGTCGGGAGTGGAGGTCGCACTCCGGAGTCGCCGGAACCTGAAGAGAATCGTGCCGGAGGTCGGGAGTGGAGGTCGCACTCCGGAGCCGGCGGAAGTCGACATCGAGCCAAGACAGCCCGACGTCATCGAATCGGAGGTCGACATCGAGCCGAGGCCACCGACATCGAACCGGAGCCGCCTATCGACGTCGTCAAGGACTGACATTGTGCCGAGGCCGCCGACATCGAACCGGAACCGCCTCACGGCGTCGACACGACTCCAGCGGCGTCGGAGCTTCATAAAAAGGGCAGTAAGTGGAATAGAGGGCGCCTAAGGCCCTGTGGAGCCCTAAGAGACCATCCTAAGGGATAAAGAGGTGTTAGAACCAGCCTGGGAGTGCCAGGGGTGGACTGAGACTGATACAGTGACCTGTGTGAGGGGTTGTGTAGTTTGGGAGAGCCAGATTCCTAGATTACCCTTGATCTACCTCAGTTTTAGCCTCAGCCTTACCCAAGCTAGGTGAGACACCCTCAGGCCATCCACCTAACCACAAGCTGTGCCTGGGCCAACTCAGCCCATAGTATTTAAAATGTGATCTGATTTATAAGTGTCACTGTTGGCTTTTATTATTTATTGAGGGTACTGTATTTATTGTATTTATCTAAATTATTCCTGTAATGTATTTATTGTCCTGAGCTTATTCCTGTACAGTATTTATTCCCTCGCAGTATTTATTTGACCTGATCCTATTTATTGCACCTGTAAAGTGTTACTATTTATTTGACCTGCACTTTTTAAGGAGAAGCTTGTGTACTGTGATTGTATTATTATTTGTTTAATCAGTAACTAAGAGAAAAGAAGATAAACACAGAGATATTTTCATAATTTTTAAGGTGTAGTGTCGTTTTTGGAACGGATGCACGCATGGTTATTGTATGGGTATTGCGTATGCTTAACACGGTGCCTGACCCCTGACCACTCGAACCAAGCTACCACTGTGTATGTCTGGAAAGACCCCGTTACCACCACCCTTTCCGGTGTGGGAGTGGGGTTTTTCTAACAGTGACGTTCACAAATCTTGTGTAAACAAAATTTTGATAGTAGGGGACAAACAAGATCAAACTATGGTGGGTGCTACCCAAGAGTCTCCTAGATTAAGTAGACCCACAGCTACATTTAGTGTCTCTGGCAAGGATATAGTCTTAATGGTAGACTCGGGGTCAATGTACACAATTATCCCGGAGTTTTTGTTTTATGCTACTTGGGAAGGTGTGTCTCTTCTGGACAAGGATATTAACCCAGTAGGGTACCAGGGTCAGTCCACAGAGGTAGTGGGGTACATGAGTGGTCAGATCACCTTCAAATCACGATCTACCTATGGCAAGGTTTACGTGGCTAAGGAGGGTCCCCCAATTCTGGGTTGGACGCATCAATATGACCTACACATCATTATCAATCCTAGAGCCACTAATATGATTATGGTGGTGGGAGATAACATACAGGTTGAGGATATTCTTCGTGATGCACATGTGGTATTTGAAGATAGGCTTGGGTGTGTCAAAGGGTACCTTCATAAGATTATCCTCAAACCCAATGCATGTCCTATACAACATAAACTGAGAAAAGTACCGTTGTCTGTCAGACAAGGCCTTAAGGACCTGTTGGATGATTTATTGAAATCTGGTGTTATTGAGCCAGTGGAGGTGTCCCCATGGATTTCTCCGGTGGTTTTAACGCTTAAGCCGGATGGTCGGCTTCGTTTTTGCATTGACCTTAGGTCATTAAATCGTGCTATAATCACAGACACTTTTCCACTTCCGAATATCAACGAGTTGTTACAATCTGTTGGTGGTGGTAAGTACTTTTCAAAGATTGATCTGAGGAGTGCTTACCATCAAATTAAATTGCATCCCGATTCAAAGTGTCTGACAGCTTTTATCACCACAGAAGGTATTTTCCAGTTTACTCGCATGCCATTTGGCTTGGCTTCGGCCGCGAGTGTGTTTCAAAGGATGATGTCAGATTTTTTAAAAGGTTTATTGGGGGTAGTGTATTTTCAAGACGATATTTTGATTTCGGGTAAATCCATTGTCGAACATAACATGTCACTTAAGCAAGTGTTGGGGAAACTTGAACATCAGGGTCTTACCGTTAATAAGGACAAATGCAGTTTCTTTACTGATCGTGTTGACTACTTAGGGTATTCAATTTCAAGTGGTGGTATTGCGCCAAAACAGAATTTGTTGGATGCCATTAGGGATGCTCCTGCTCCAAAAGACAAAGACCAATTGAGATCTTTTCTTGGTCTTGTTGAATATTATTCAAAGTTTGTTCGTGGATTTGCGGATATAGCAGAACCCCTTAGGATATTATTACGTAAGGGAGGCAAATTTGTATGGGAGTGTGATCAGTCAGAGGCATTTTCCAAAATCAAGTCTGAGATTTGTAATGCAGGAATTTTGGCACCGTTTAACACTTTGTGCAAATCGGTGGTAACGGTGGATGCAAGTCTCACTGGTATTGGGGTGGTGTTGTCTCAAGTTCAGAAGGGGGTTGAGAAGACCGTGGCATTTGCATCAAGGACTCTCACTCAATACGAGAGAAATTATTCAGTGATTGAGCGTGAAGCTCTTGCCGCAGCCTGGGGTGTGGAATACTTCAGGGTATACCTGTGGGGGTCACGTTTTGTACTGAGAACTGATCACAAACCACTAATGAAAATTCTATCGGCAGGTGGTGCAGGAAAGGGGTCAGCACGTTTGGCCAGGTTTGCTGCGAGATTGCAGGAATACTTGTATGACATGGAATTTATCCAAGGGTGGAAAAATGTGCAGGCGGACTGTTTATCACGCATGTCACTTGACTGGAAAACAGTAGACAAAGAAATTGTCAAATAACTTGAAAATGAAGAAGCTGTGGCTTTAGTGTTTGATGTGTGTGAGTGTAGTTTGGGGTCCTTTTCCAAGGCACAGTGGCCTGAGGCTATGAGCGAAGATTTTATATTACAAGAAGTCTTGGCTCTTATTAAGAAAGGTTCATCTCGTGAGAGTATGGTTCCACCTGCCATTAGGCCCTATTGGAAATTACGTGATGAATTGTCTTTGAATGGAAAGGATGTGATTATGAGGGGGGAGAGGTTTGTTCCTCCAAAAGCCATTAGATCACATATATTCAAAATAGCTCATGAGGGTCATTTAGGTCAGGGGATGACCATCAGGCGCATAAAGCAAGAATTTTGGTGGCCTGCTATGGATGATCAGATCAGAGAATGGGTGGTTGGTTGCACTATATGCAAGGAGAGTGAGAAAAGACTAAAGGTTGGGCCACAAAGTTCTATGGGTCATATTGTAGATCCTGGCCTACCATGGCACACTGTATGTCTTGACTTTATTGGGCCGCTTGCAGAATTATCATGGGAAATGAGGTTTGCAGTGGTGGTTGTGGATGTGCATTCGCGTTGGATACATTTGGAGTTTTTGAAGGATATCACAACAAAGTCCACAATTAATGTGTTAGAAAATCTCTTTTTGCGTGAAGGTATTCCTCAAGTTCTTCTTACAGATAATGGCACTCAACTTACCTCTGCTGAAATGAGGTGTTTTTTGGAAAGGTGTGGAGTGAAACATTCCTGTACCTCTCTTTATAATCCTATGGGAAATGGGATTGTAGAAAGGGCGAATAGACTCATCAAGGGTACTTTACAATTGGCCTTGGCTAACGGTTTGTCTCCGGGTCGTCTTGTTCAGGATACATTGTGGGCTTATTGTACAACTTCGCATAGTGTTACTCTGAAGTCTCCATTTTTGATGATGAGAGGTCGTCATCCTGGTTCTCGTCTTGTTCCATCGTGGTTAAAAGGTTGGTTGTTGTCTGGAGGTGAACAAGATTTTCAAGTTGCTTCCTCAAAAACTTCTGTAGGTGATTGGGTGAAATTGAAATCAGGAAGAATTAAGGGTGGCCTTACCAAGTTTAAGGGACCTTGTCGTGTCATCAGTGTTGGGAAATATTTTGTGGTGGTTGAGGGTGGTGAGCGTTGGAATTTGGGTAGAGTGGCGTTATACCAGAAGGGAGGTATAGTTCAGAAGAGGTCCCATGACAATGGGGGTTGTTCTGGTGTAATGTTCTTGCCTGACAGGGTAGTTAAGGATGGTTCATCTTTGTCTTCCAACTCTGATGAATTAGTTTCTCATTCAAATGTTCAGTGTCCTTCTAGTCAGGGATTTGGGGGTGAGGAACAAAGCAATTCTGCTTTAGAGTTGGGTGCTAGGAACCGTAGACCACCTAGGGGCATATGTATCAAACGATTTTTTAATCGCAAACGCTGCGATTCGCAAAATAACAGCGTTTGCGATTAAAAAATCGGTAATCGGGATGTATGAGGCAAATCCCATGGCAAAATTAAGGAATTGCTAATTTAGCGATTTCTTAATTTTGCGTAAGCATTTAGGAAATCGCAAATTGCGATTTCTTAAATGATATGTAAAAAGCACCCAAGTTGTGCAAATTATCCTTAAGAAATCGCAAATTACCACCAACTTCCAGTTGGTGGTAATTTGCGATTTCCTTTTAAAAAGCACTTTTTTGAATTTTACAAAGTGCCACGTGGCGCTCATACATGCCCTTAGGGCATGTATGTGCGCCATATGCACACACATGCTAATTTCAGGGGTGCATCAGGGTGTCATCATGACACCCTTGCACCTTTGAAATTATTCTCAAATTGCGATTAGCAAATTGCAATTCGCTATTTGAGAATTACTTCCCATTCATTCCTATGGGTCTCCTGGCCCATAGGAATGAATGGGCAGGTATTCCTTAATTGCGATTTCGCAATTTGCAAAATCGCAATTAAGGAATACATCCCGTTTTGCAATTCTCAAATAGCGATTCTTTAAAAATCGCTATTTGAGAATCGCAAATGGTGATGTTGATACATATGCCCCCTAGTTATCTGCAGGATTATGTTAGGTCTTGAATGGTAGATTTTGTGTGATTCGTTTTCTTCTATCAGTTTTCCAGGGTGGGTGGATGGTTAATATGTGGTTCTTTTCTTGGGGTGGGTGTGGTTAATTGCTGTTTTTCTTCTATTGTTTTTTTATTAAGAGGGGAAGATGTGTTGTGATGTTACTTACAGCGGATATGTGCGTAATCTAGATGTTGGCATATGCAATCCTACCTGGGTTGGAGCGTGCGTGTTCCGTGCGTTCTGTGCCCTCGTGTTTAGAATGTAAGGTACACAGCACTCCACGGGTGTCAGTTGAAGCTGGGTCGTGGAGGTAGCTGGATGCCAGGTTGTGTTGCCAGTAAACTTCAGTACCTTACGTTGTGTCTCCTGTGATTCTTTTGGAGCAGTCATCACAACACATGTCCTCTCAGTGTAGTGGAGCGGGTGTGTGAGGGGTACTGCAAGGAGGTAGAGCTGTGTTTTTATGCACCATACCCTCTTTAGCAGCCGGCTTATGACCTTGGAGCGTTACAAGAAACTGGCAAGACTGAGAGAAATGGTATTACGTCCGTGTTACTCAGTTTGCTGTATGCACACATGCTTTGGAGCAGCGTGTTTACGGCTGGCAACTCAAATGTACATTCCTCACCGTGCCTTTCACTGTCTCCATTTTAGGATTGAAAGGTTAATGCCACTGCTCAAATGTTCTAAAAAGCTTTTTTTGGGACCCGCCTTCCGCATTGTGGAATTTCTTATCGACGTTAGACATCACAAATATTCCATGTGTCTTTCGTGTTAAACATTTTGCCCAAATAGGTGAATTAGAGTAATTAAGCTGATTATGAAGGTTGCAGGGAGAAAGTCAATGCCTCCAGCCCCCATTTTGTATGATACTTGAAATCTTTTTGCTTGCTTTGCCCCACTGCTCGCTTACCAGTTAAACTGTTTTACCTTTCATCTACCGGCTCTAAATGCTGCTGTATAATATGAAAACCGCCACAAGATACCCTCCAGTAATCTCCCTTGCTGGTGCTGAGAAGCCCTTACCCTCTCACAGCAATTCAACCAATAGGCAGTTAAAGTGCCCGCTGACTGTGGTAAGAGAGGGGCCTTTGTTCAACTTTGCCTAGGTATCCGGTCTAAAAATAATCGTAAGAACTGAGTCACTATCTGGGCACGATCCCAACACACTAAATGTTTTTAGCAATAAAAAAGTGCACAATTTCTGAAAAAATGGCTGTACATTCCTGCTCTGGGCTTGATTGAATTTGACTAGGCTCTGCACTTTTGGAAAGATGGTCATCATGTCCTACTTGCCAGGTAACACCCATTGACAAGATATTCTGTGGTTAGTCATGAGCAGTGCAGTCAGTTGTGCTGCTTTTGGTGGCATTGTATTTTCGTTGTGTTTGATTTTCAGCTGAAATTGCAGGTACTGCAACTCTTGCTGCCAGCGTGTGATTCAATGGCCAGTTATAAAAACCTGTCTAGTCGTCACTGTGTAACTAATACATATGCCAACACAGTCAAAGGCCTTTAATTAGAGCCTGCTTTTAATTCCCTTTTCTATTGGTGGCATTTATTTTCCACCTCCCTTCCCACGTAACTTATTTTCCATGTTATGGCTCTCCAGTGCCGCGAGGTCATATGCATGGCAATAGCACTATGCAAAAATGATCACTCCACTGCAAACAAAAGTAAAAAAACAATGTAATTTACAATGCCAATGGCTTCAACTTTCACAAATGTTAGACCAATTGCATTGCAAATGCTTTTTTACTTGCCTGGTGGCTGTCACAGGTCAGCAGTGCCGTCTGGCCTGCACTTGCTCACGCACAGCACTTCCCAGTGGTGGTGTAAGCAGTCAACTAAATATTTATTTGAGTGTCAAGTATGAACACTTCTAACTGTTGCTGCTCGCATTGTTCTGGAAAGGAGGCCACTGCAGGTTTTCTAAGGCGTGTTAATTTAGCTGATTAAATCTGAAAGGTATCTCTGCCATCAACCCTACTGGGCTGTTTAACCTTTCATTGCCTACAAATAAAATCATAAGAAACATAAGAAAGCTAGGAACTAACATTTATTTAGCATTTCACAACCCCATTCTTTGGTAGGAGGACAGAGGATACAACTATGTACTCGCTGCATTGTGGGCCTTGTAGTTTGGTCATTAACAGTTTCATCATGGACTCCAAAAAATATTTGGCTTTCTTATGTTTCCAAACACCCATGATAATAGGCTGCATAGCTAAAAAAAAGTATAAGGTCGCAAAGGCGAGACCGATTGCATTGCAAATGCTTGTTAATTTTGTCGTCCTTCAGCAAAAATTACTCACCTGTTGTAAGTGGATAAGCAAGCCATTCGCCCTTATAGAAAGTGTTGACACGTTCCACCCCTATCTGATTGAAAGGTCTCCTCAGTTCGCCGAAATGGGTTGTCTAAATAATGTCCGAAATATATATAAATATATAGATCTGGGCGGGATGGGAACTTGGTTTAAACCATTTCTTTGATTGGTTGATGTTAGAATCCGGGGTCTCTGGTTGGCGCCGGCATGCACTTGCGACAAGCAGGGACCCTTTCCTCTAAGTCAGGGCGAAGGATTACTCTTGGAAAATAACCTCTGCTCACCCTCTAGGTAACGTGGCGCGAGCAGTCAGGCTAGATTCCAGAGGGCATTAGGTTAAGCATTCAAGATGTACCACACAATAACCACCAACCCACCACACACAGACACAAGACTGTATTTTTGTAAAAATATACTCTTTATATAAAAGGTTTCTTTAATCAGGCTTTCAAAAATACAGTTCTTTACTCCAAATGGGGTTCCAGTTACTTGCAATACTTTTCAAAGAGTCCACAGTTCTTAAAAGGCACTTTTCAGGTTAAAATATGCTTCTTTTGGGGTCTGTGCACTTCGTAGCGCCTTCGGTACGCTTCGTACGGGTTTTAGACGCCTCGTGCCATTTCTCACGCTTCTCGCGTGAGCACGCGTACGCTGGACTGAAGCCGTACGGACTGTACCCTCGCAGGTACGCTTCGTACAAGTCCGGTATGCCTCTTGCCAAACCTCGCGCTTCCCGCGTGAGCAACGCCTATATATTTTCACCGGTACGGACCGTACCTTCGTGGGGACGCTTCGCACAGCTGGTACGACCCGTACAAAAGCTCACGCTTCACGCAAGAAGAGCGTAGCGCGACGCCAGTGTTGGTATGGACCGTACAAAGGCAAGTACGGTTCGTACAAGGGCGCTTTCACCGCACAGTACCTTGAATCTTGGTAGGAAGTTCGTGGCGGCCTCAGCAGTGCCGCAAAGGGCGTCCCGCGTCGCGTTGCAGTCCCGGCTCTTCAGTGGACGGCGATGCTTCGTGGGGCGCTCGGGGACGTCTCAGCACACCACGGAGGTCAGGAGGAGGAGGGGCAGCCCCGGGGGTGATTCTCAGCGCGTCGCGCTGTCGGCTGACACCAGGATCGGCGAACAGTGCACCTGGGGTCCTTACAGTGGTCTCGGCGACTCAGGGTCGCAGAGGCTCGGCGCTTGGACGCAGGTCGTCTCCCTTCACGTTGCGAGCTACGGCTTGAGGGGGCAGTTGCTTGCTTTGGTCAGACCAGGCGGGCTGGTTTTCACGGTGCTCACAGCAGCCCGGGCAGCCAGAAGTCGCGGTGCTCAGTGAGATGGAGGCACACAGGTTCTCTGGGGTCAGCGTTGCAGGGTCACCCACAGCAGCTTCCTCTTCTTCCAGGGGAAAGGTAGCGCCCACTGTTCCTGGGGCGCAGTTCAGGGGGCAAGTTCACAAGCAAGCCCTTGGAGATTGTTTGTAAAGCACAAGTTGAATAAAAGTCTTTTCTTCAGTCTTTTCCTCTCCTTCCAGCAGCAAGGCACCCACCACAGGCCAGTCTCTCAGGCTTAGAGACAGTACTCCTCCATGCAGCTTTTCCAGGTCCTTCTCTTCAGGCAGAGTTTCTTCTTGGCGCAAACAGGATCTGATTTCTTAGGACCAGGGCTCCTTCTTTTATACAGCAATTCTTTTGTTCTTTGTCGCCAGGGGGCCTGGGCCTGGCTCAGTCCGGTTTTGGAGCACTTTGTTGTGGTGACTCTGCTCTTTCCTTTCAGCAGCAGGGCAGAGACATCAGCCGCTCCACATTGTGGTGGCAGAGCACAGGTAAATTGATACTTGTAAATTGATACTTGTATAGCGCACTACTCACCCGCAAGGGTCTCAAGGCGCTTGTACGAATACCGCTGTGGAACCCATCCTGGCTTTCCCTGTGAGGCGTCCACTCCTGGGCACCCCCAAGGTGGAGGCCAGGCATTCTGAGCGTTGTGGGGGCCGTTGTGGAGATTAAGCAAGCTATTGCCCAGAGTTGCAGAGTGGGACTCCATGATTGGAATGGCGCCGAGGCGAGAATTATCAGGTCCGTGGAATTTTTTAGCCCAAGACCCGCCGAGGCGGGGAATTGAACCCTGGTCCCGGGCTAGATCTCTGCAACAGGGTCTGCCGCTCTAATCATTGAGCCACACTTCTCCAGGTCTATTCAGAGTCAAGGTGTACTCCTCCCACCCATCCTGGTGTAATCTCTCTACCCACCACCTGGCAGCCAGCCTGTCTCCTGGAATTCCCCAGCCCTGCTCCCCACTGAAACTAGGCAGCACACACACACACAGCAGAGGCGGACTGAAATGGCCAGGTCAGTAAATACTAACTTTCTAAAAGTAGTATTTACAAACACAGGATATTAAAATAAACTTTACTAAAAGAAGTATTTTATTATTCTGAGTTCAGACATACTAAACTTGACTTTCTACCATGCTCTATCAGTCCACTGGGATTACAGCGTGTAGTAATTCCAGCAGCCCATTCTGGCCTATGGAGACCAGGTAGCCTTCAATAGTGAAAAACGAAAATAGCTGTAATTCACTATTAAGACAAGCCACACACATCAGGGCATGTCCTACCTTATGCCTCCAATGCACCCTGCCCATGGGCCTACCAGAGGGGTGACTAATATGTAGTTAAGGGAAGGTTTAGGGACTGGCAAGTGGGTGCACTTCCGCAGTCAGCGCGACAGTACCAGACTGCACGCAGGTTCTGCAGTGGCAGACCTTAGACAAATTTTGCTAGGCCGCTTCCGTGGGTGGCACAACCAGTGCTGCAAGCCCACCAGCAGCATTTGTATTTACAAGCCCTGGCACTCCTGGTGCACTTTACTAGGGGCTGATAGTAAACCAAATAAGCCAAACATGGACACCAATCAATGTATACATTTTACAAAAGGGAGCACTTGCACTGTGGCACTGGTTGGCAGTGGCACAGTGCTCTGAGCAGCCAACACCAACAAAACACAGGAGGCACATCAGCAAAAAGTGGAAGGGAAACTCACGCCAAGGTGCCAGGTCTAACACGTGTCCCCTCCAGCTGAAATGTGGGGGGAACTACCCTACCCCAGGGAGTTCCTCTTCACTAAGGCGGAAGAACCTGGACAGACCGTCAGCATTGGCGTGATCTGTGCCAGGGCGATGCTCCACCGTAAAGTCCATACCCTGTAGGGAGATGGACCACCTCAACAGTTTTGGGTTCTCACCCCTCATTTGCATCAGCCATCTGAGGGGCCTGTGATCGGTCTGAACCCGGAAGTGAGACCCAAACAAGTAGGGTCTTAGCTTCTTCAGCGCCCAGACCACAGCAAATGCTTCTCGCTCGATTGCACTCCACCTTTGTTCCCGTGGCAGTAACCTCCTACTAATGAAGGCTACAGGTTGGTCCCAGCCCTCCTCAGTCATCTGTGAGAGAACAGCCCCTACACCATGCTCTGATGCGTCTGTCTGCACTAGGAATTCTTTGGAGAAGTCAGGGGCCAAGAGCACGGGCGCCGTGCACATGGCAGTCTTCAGGGTGTCAAAAGCCTTCTGACAGGTGTCAGTCCATATCACTTTTCTGGGCTGCTTCTTCGAAGTCAGCTCTGTCAAGGGGGCAACGATGCTGCCATACCCCTTGACAAACCTCCTGTAGTACCCTGTGAGTCCTAAAAAGGCCCTCACCTCTGTCTGGGTCTTAGGGGGCTCCCAAGCCAGGATGGTTTCAATCTTGGGTTTTAGGGGCGCCACCTGGCCGCTCCC
Organism: Triturus cristatus; assembly: GCF_964204655.1. Taxonomy (NCBI): domain Eukaryota; kingdom Metazoa; phylum Chordata; class Amphibia; order Caudata; family Salamandridae; genus Triturus; species Triturus cristatus. Next base: position 1,803,805,481 of record NC_140589.1, on the reverse strand, counting down.
TACTTGTTGTCCCAAGTACACCACGGAACCCTGCCCGATCTGACACTTGCTTGCCTTGATCGTGAGGCCTGCCTTGCGCAGTGCCATCAACACTTCCCAGAGATGTTGCAGATGTTCTTTCCATGTGCCACTGAACACTGCGATGTCATCCAGGTAGGCGGCGCTGAACTCGGTCAGCCCAGCCAACACCTGGTTGACCAACCTCTGGAAGGTGGCAGGGGCATTCTTCATCCCAAAGGGCATAACCCGGAACTGGTAGTGCCCATCTGGTGTGGAAAATGCTGACCTCTCTTTGGCCCCATCAGTAAAGGCGATCTGCCAGTACCCAGACGTTAAGTCAAACGTGCTGAGGTACCGTGCAGCCCCTAACCGATCGATGAGCTCATCAGCTCTGGGGATGGGTTGCGCATCAGTCTTGGTGACCGAATTGAGTCCTCTGTAGTCCACACAGAACTGGAGTTCGGGTGTGGCACCCGGCGCTGCAGCCTTTGGGACCAAAACCACTGGGCTGGCCCAAGGACTGCTGGAGGACTCAACCACCCCTAGAGCAAGCATCTTTGAGACTTCTTCTTTGATGCAGGCTCTGACCCTGTCAGTTACTCTGTAAGCTTTGTGCTTCACAGGCAAGCTGTCTCCTGTGTCCACATCCTGGACGCACCAATCTTTGACACCAGGAACCAGGGAGAACAGGTCAGGAAACTGCCCCAGCAGCTGGCGGCAGTCATCCTGTTGCTCAGGGGTCAGGGTGGGTGAGAGGTTAACTCCAGCCACTGAACCGTCTCGCTCTGAGGCTACCAGGTCAGGAAGAGGCTCAGACTCCTCCTCCGTCCCATCATCTGTGGCCAAGAGCATGCCCACTTCGGACCTCCCCAAGTGGGGCTTCAGTCGATTGACATGGAGGACCCTCAAGGGGTTCCTAGGAGACTGCAAGTCCACCAAGTAGGTGACAGAACTCTTGCGCTCCACAATCTCAAAGGGTCCGGTCCACTTGTCTTGGAGTGCACAAGGCTCCACAGGGGCCAGGACCCATACCTTTTGGCCAGGTTGAAGCTCAACCAGAGTGGCGTTCTGGTCGTACCACCGCTTCATTTCCTCCTGGCTGGCTTCCAGGTTTGCCTCAGCAAGTTGCCTGAAACGCCTAGTCTGGTTCCGGAAGGCCAGCATGTAACTGTATACATTCTGGGGAGGTTTCCTGGGAGATTGCTCCCAGCCTTCCTTGACCAGACTAAGAGGTCCTCGTACTGGGTGGCCATACAGAAGCTCAAAGGGACTGAACCCCAGAGACTTCTGTGGCACCTCACGATACGCAAAGAGAAGGCATGGTAAGAGGACGTCCCACTTACGCATCATGGGTTCCTCAAGACCCATAATCATGCCCTTTAGGGTTCGGTTGAATCTCTCAACCAACCCGTTTCCTTGGTGATGGTAAGAGGTGGTGAACTTGTATGTCACACCACACTCTTGCCAAAGGGATTTCATATATTTCGATATGAAATTGGTCCCCCTGTCGGACACCACCTCTAGAGGGAATCCTACTCGTGAGAAAATTCCCATCAGTGCCCGTCTCACCTCAGAGGGCTTCAGGGTACCGGGTGGCATGGTCCACCAAGACCAGGATAAGCCTGTTGCCCATGGCTGTCTTGGGGTCCAGTGGCCCCACAATGTCAATCCCCACTCGCTGGAATGGGGTACTGACCACAGGGAAAGGTTGGAGTGGAGCCTTCAGCTTCCTTCCACTCTTACCACTTGTCTGGCAAGTCTGGCAGGTCCTGCAGTGAGTGTCTGAACTCCTGCGCATTTGAGGCCAATAAAAGTGGGTGACAAGCCTTTCGAAGGTCTTGTCCTGCCCCAAATGCCCTGCTAATGGAACATCGTGAGCCAGCCCCAGTAGGAAGCCTCTGAACTTCTGGGGTACCACCAGCGCACGGGCTGACCCAGGATCAGCAACCTTAGGCTCTGAGTACAGGAGGTCGTTCTCCCAGTAGATTAAGTGAGTACCGGACTGATCACCATTGGCCTGGGCTGCAACCTGCTGCCGCATACCCACTAGAGAGGGGCACTCTTTCTGCTCCCTGCAGAATTCCTCCCTGGTGGGGCCTCCTTCTTGCTGCCAATGGGTCAGCTCAGGCAGGTCCCCCAGTTCGGCTATCTGTTCCCCGGTAGGCTCCAGGGCATCCCCCTCAAGGTCTGCTTCCTCCTGGGCCTTGGGAACTTTAGGGGCCGGTTTCCCGCGCCTCCTGCGCCCTCTCCCTAAGGCCGGTTCCTGGGCTTCTCCCTCAGGCTCCAGGGTCCCTTCAACACCCCTACTGGCTGCCATCGACCGGGTGGTCACGTATGCCCAATCAGGTAAACCCACCATCCGCAGATGAGCTGTCTTCTCCACCTTTTCCCAAGGGGTGCTCTCCAAATCATTCCCTAGGAGGCAGTCTACAGGCATGGCAGTTCTCACAGCGACTTGCAGAGTACCAGAGACCCCCCCACTCAAAGGGAAATTGAGCCATTGGACAATGACTCTCTGTGTTGTCAGCATTGACAACCCGACAATAGGCATGGGGTACAACCTGCTCTTGAGATACCAGGTGCTGCCGCACTGCAGTCACGCTGGCGCCTGTGTCTCGAAGAGCCTCTACCTTCTTCTCATTGACGGTCACCACTTGCCCATATTTCTTAGTGTTAGAGGGCAAGTCGGCGTTAGGGACCATCTCACTGTCTCCTAGTGAGACTAAGGTCAGCTGGACGGGGTCCCACCCACCTGGGACTTCTACCTCCTCCCCAAAGGCTACTGTAGCCACTTGCTTCGGTAGAGCACCAGTGGGTGCTGGTTTCACATACTGGTGACACTTGGGATCACTGGCAAAGTGACCTAGTTCACCACATTTATAACATTGAGGGGGCCCCTTGGGAACAGGTTTACCTGTCGGGGCCCCGGTCGGCTTCGGGGGTGGGGGAGGCTGAGAACCCTTCTGCTGGTTCCCTTGGGTATTACTTTGGGGGCCTTTTGGAAACTCTTTCTGTTTTCCCCTGTCCCCCCCACTCTTCTGCTGGGGACCCTGCCCACCCTTGGCGGAGTCTCCCACTTGACCCTTGTGGACCCTGGTGCTGACCCAGCGGTCTGCCTCTTCAGCAAGCTTCCTAGGTTTAGTCAGCTTGCTATCTATCAGGTGTTGGCGTAGCTCAGGAAAACAATTAAGCGACAAGTGCTCCCATGCAATCAAATCAAAGAGACCTTGGTAGCCATCCACCTTGCTACCCTTCACCCAGCCATTCAGTGCTCTGCAGAAAAAGGTTACATACGTACTCCCCGCAATCTTGGTACACCCCCTGAACCTCTGTCTATATAATTCAGGAGTTAGCCCATATCTATTCATTAAAGCTTCCTTCATGTGGGGGTAAGAATTGTAGACATCAGAGGGCAAATCTAAAAGTGTTTCCCGCCCCTCACTGAGGAACCGCCCCCACAACCCCGCTCCCCAATCTCTCTCAGGGACCCGGTGGGAAGACATGGCTACCTCATAGGCCTTGAACCATTGCCCTATGTCGTCATTCTTAATGTATTCCTTAACTACATCTTTTGGCATGTACACCCTTGACTCTACCTGCACCGGCGTTGCGCTGCCACCAGAGGGAGGGTTTTCCATACTTTTCTCCTTTATCGCCAACTCCCTCATTCTCGCGTCGTGCTCCATCTGAATCTTTCTTTCTTCAAGAGCCATTTTCTTTTCTTCCAGAGCCAGCTTTTTGCTTTCTAGCTCCAATTGGCTTTTTACTTTCAGCTCTGCCAATGTTATCTCATGATCCCTGGTGGCCTGTCTGTCTACCAGCTCCTCTGGTGACAGGCCTCTGCCAAAACTGTGAACACTCTCTGCTGGTTCCGGTAGTACGACGTCCTCAGCCGCACCCCTTGATTCCATCCAGGCTCTCAGCGCCTTGTAGAGATCTGGTTTGTTCTTGCATTCTGCATGTGGAACCTTTAGGTTTTTGCAGAAGTACTTGAGTTGGTCTCTTGTATAGCTATCCAGTTTTGACTCATCCCATACCAATTCTCCTCTTTCAGAGGTTTCAGAGATTGATTTCTCAATGCTGTTTGTGCCCGGCATGACTCCAAACCCAAAGGGATCTTCTTTCTTGGCAAGCGAAGTTAACATTTTAAAGTTCTGTGGCTCAAGCTACTGGACTGTCCTCACTGTGCAATGGCTAGTAATCACTGCGCAGACATCAAGAATGCAAATCCGTAAATCCCACTGCTGCCACCAATGTTAGAATCCGGGGTCTCTGGTTGGCGCCGGTATGCACTTGCGACAAGCAGGGATCCTTTCCTCTAAGTCAGGGCGAAGGATTACTCTGGGAAAATAACCCCTGCTCACCCTCTAGGTAACGTGGCGCGAGCAGTCAGGCTAGATTCCAGAGAGCATTAGGTTAAGCATTCAAGATGTACCACACAATAACCACCGACCCACCACACACAGACACAAGACTGTATTTTTGTAAAAATATACTCTTTATATAAAAGGTTTCTTTAAGCAGGCTTTCAAAAATACAGTTCTTTACTCCAAATGGGGTTCCAGTTACTTGCAATACTTTTCAAAGAGTCCACAGTTCTTAAAAGGTACTTTTCAGGTTAAAATATGCTTCTTTTGGGGTCTGTGTGCTTCGTAGCGCCTTCGGTACGCTTCGTACGGGGTTTTAGACGCGTTGTGCCGTTTCTCACGCTTCTCGCATGAGCACGCGTGCGCTGGACTGAAGCCGTACGGACCGTACCCTCGCAGGTACGCTTCGTACAAGTCCGGTACGCCTCTTGCCGAACCTCGCGCTTCCCACGTGAGCAACGCCTATATATTTTCACCGGTACGGACCGTACCTACGTGGGGACACTTCGCAAAGCTGGTACGACCCGTACAAAAGCTCACGCTTCACGCGAGAAGAGCGTAGCGCGACGCCAGTGTTGGTACGGACCGTACAAAGGCATGTACGGTTCGTACAGGGGCGCTTTCACCGCACAGTACCTTGAATCTTGGTAGGAAGTTCGTGGCGGCCTCAGCAGTTCCGCAAAGGGCGTCCCGCGTCGCGTTGCAGTCCCAGCTCTTCAGTGGACGGCGATGCTTCGTGGGGCGCTCGGGGACGTCTCAGCACACCACGGAGGTCAGGAGGAGGAGGGGAAGCCCCGGGGGTGATTCTCAGCGCGTCGCGCTGTCGGCTGGCACCAGGATCGGCGAACAGTGCACCTGGGGTCCTTACAGTGGTCTCGGCGGCTCAGGGTCGCAGAGGCTCGGCGCTTGGACGCAGGTCGTCTCCCTTCACGTTGCGAGCTACGGTTCGAGGGGGCAGTTGCTTGCTTTGGTCAGACCAGGCGGGCTGGTTTTCACGGTGCTCACAGCAGCCCGGGCAGCCAGAAGTCGCGGTGCTCAGTGAGATGGAGGCACACAGGTTCTCTGGGGTCAGCATTGCAGGGTCACCCACAGCAGCTTCCTCTTCTTCCAGGGGAACGGTAGCGCCCACTGTTCCTGGGGCGCAGTTCAGGGGGCAAGTTCACAAGCAAGCCCTTGGAGATTGTTTGTAAAGCACAAGTTGAATAAAAGTCTTTTCTTCAGTCTTTTCCTCTCCTTCCAGAAGCAAGGCACCCACCACAGGCCAGTCTCTCAGGCTTAGAGACAGTACTCCTCCATGCAGCTTTTCCAGGTCCTTCTCTTCAGGCAGAGTTTCTTCTTGGCGCAAACAGGATCTGATTTCTTAGGAGCAGGGCTCCTTCCTTTATACAGCAATTCTTTTGTTCTTTGTCGCCAGGGGGCCTGGGCCTGGCCCAGTCCGGTTTTGGAGCACCTTGTTGTGGTGACTCTGCTCTTTCCTTTCAGCAGCAGGGCAGAGACATCAGCCGCTCCACAGGGGGCGGAGCCGGCATTGTGGTGGCAGAGCGCAGGTCTATTCAGAGTCAAGGTGTACTCCTCCCACCCATCCTGGTGTAATCTCTCTACCCACCACCTGGCAGCCAGCCTGTCTCCTGGAATTCCCCAGCCCTGCTCCCCACTGAAACTAGGCAGCACACACACACACAGCAGAGGCGGACTGAAATGGCCAGGTCAGTAAATACTAACTTTCTAAAAGTAGTATTTACAAACACAGGATATTAAAATAAACTTTACAAAAAGAAGTATTTTATTATTCTGAGTTCAGGCATACTAAACTTGACTTTCTACCATGCTCTATGAGTCCACTGGGATTACAGCGTGTAGTAATTCCAGCAGCCCATTCTGGCCTATGGAGAGCAGGTAGCCTTCAATAGTGAAAAACGAAAATGGCTGTAATTCACAATTAAGACATGCCACACACATCAGGGCATGTCCTACCTTATGCCTCCAATGCACCATGCCCTTGGGCTTACCAGAGGGGTGACTAATATGTAGTTAAGGGAAGGTTTAGGGACTGGCAAGTGGGTGCACTTGCGCAGTCAGCGCAACAGTACCAGACTGCACGCAGGTTCTGCAGTGGCAGACCTTAGACATATTTTGCTAGGCCGCTTCCGTGGGTGGCACAACCAGTGCTGCAAGCCCACCAGCAGCATTTGTATTTACAAGCCCTGGCACTCCTGGTGCACTTTACTAGGGGCTGATAGTAAACCAAATAAGCCAAACATGGACACCAATTAATGTATACATTTTACAAAAGGGAGCACTTGCACTGTGGCACTGGTTGACAGTGGCACAGTGCTCTGAGCAGCCAACACCAACAAACCACAGGAGGCACATCAGCAAAAAGTGGAAGGGAAACTCACGCCAAAGTGCCAGGTCTAACAGTTGAACTCTACCTACATTGTACTAAATCTAGAATTCATTGGCCCGAAACAGAAAACAAGTTCAATTTATTGAAACAGAGCTTTAAAAGAGCTAAAAGAATATTGGAACTGGCCTCTTAATACGCAAACTTAATATACACGGTTTATTGCACAATACAACACACAAAATCATTTGATTCTCTGTTTTTGAACTTAATCCCCTATTAACAGCTGCTTAAATTCAATGAAATAATTGAAGAATTAAGTAATTGTAGCGCTGCAGGCCACGTGGGAGAAGGCTGCAGCAGCGCTTCGAATAATGTAAGTCACAAACTTTAATTATAAGTTGGTTGGATGTAGGTGAGGGGAAAAAAATCCTCATCCCTTACTCGTCATTTAATAAACAAGTATCCTTCTTATACTAGTTCTTGCCCAGAAACAGGGGGAGAGGCCCCTTTTCCCCCTAAATTGAAGTACGTTTTTTTGCGGGTGTATCTGGGCTAGAGTATAAATTTCCGTTGATTATGATAAAATATCCAATTGATGCAAGTAGATCAGATGATGAGGATCAGATATTTGTATTTTTATTAGTAGCTGCAAAAGAAGAAAGGATGGCTGGAAGACCCCGATCGGTCTTCGGCCGTTTATTTATACCCTCGGGTCAAGCCCGCCCCGAGGGGTGTGTGGATGCATGTTATGTGCAACAGTGTATGGGAGAGCCCGGGTGGCTCTCTACATCCCTCCTTTCGTTTAGTGATGGAGCCATAGGTACTTCAGGCTCAGGGAGAGGAACACACAAAGTCCTTCAGTATCTGACTAGGCGCAGGGTTCGTCCGGAGACCCTACCTCTGGCTCCGGGAGCTGGAACTAACCACTGCCTCGGCTGCGGTGTTTGGTGTTGACCTTGTAGTCACATCTTGACTGAGTCGATCGGTCCCAGGGCTAGCCTCTAGACCCACTTGCGAACTACCCGGTGAAGAATTCGGCAAATCTGGCGTGCCAGGTGGGGTGAGTGTCTTCGAGACCTTCGGTCTCTTCTTGGCCCGAACCTTGACTGTCGATCTTTTTGAAACTAGACACATTCCTCGTGACCGATTGCTGACCACGTTGGGCAGTGACCATTGTTCCTTGGACGTTCACCACAGTCCACTCTTCCGGCTCATAGGGTGTCCGGAACTTCCAGCCGGGGTGCCTGTCTTTGACCACTACACAGTCTCCTACTCGCAGCTGTGGCTCTCTAGCTCGGCGGGCTTCGCTCGCCTTTTGGTTTGTCATGGTTCTTCTCGCTTGGACAGCATCGTTGTCCCGTTCCGGGGGCATCCACGAGAGATCTGTCGGGATGCTATCACGAGGTGGTCTCTTGAAGAGCAGGTGCGAAGGAGTACACTTGGTCGTGCTGTGTGGTGATTGCCGGTAAGCATCAAGGAACTGATCTAGTGCGATTTCCGTGTCCTCAGCTTGGTCCACTGCGATGCGTAGAGCTCTATTAAGTGTCCGTATGAGGCGCTCCACTTCCCCATTGGCTTGAGAACACAGCGGGGTGATCTTCCGGTGATTGATTGCCTTTTAGTCCAGGTATTCTTGGAATTCTCGACCTTGGAATGGTGGCCCGTTGTCTGTCCGAACTTCTTCCGGTAAACCCATGAGTGCAAATGTCTTGTTTAGGACTCTTTGGACATGTGCAAATGCCGTTGATGCCACTATCTCTACTATGAGGAACTCTGAGAACGAATCAACCATCACCAACATGGTGTGCCCATCCGGGAAGCTTCCAAAATCTAGACTGATTTTGATCCACGGGGTGTTGCTGGGTTCTTCAGTGATCACCGGCGCCGGCACTGGATCCCCTCCTGTGATGGTGCAGGCATGGCACTGCCTCACCATTTCCTCCACCATAGCGTCCATTGCCGGGAACTATACTTTGTTCCTCAACCGGGCCTTTGTCTTGGCCATTCCTTGGTGTCCAACATGCGCCAGACGGAGTATCCGACTCTGCAGCCTTTCCGGGATCACGATCACATGTCCTCGCAGGATGACTCCCTGTTCTCCTACACTGAGTTCATGACACACCTGCCAGATTTACTGACGAGTGTGACTCACCTCCGTCCTGAGAGTTTGGGCACCATCCATGAAATGCATCCATCCTTTGTCCATCAGCGCCGTCTTTACACGGGACAGTGTTTCATCTTCGGTGGTGGCGCAGCCGATTTCTTCAAGAGTCATGGCCACGGGGCATGCTCCTTGCGAGACCATCTTCACGAAAGCTTCAGATTTGGATGCATCTGTCGACGATACCTGAGCCAGCATAGATTCTGGGTGGCGTGAGAGGTAGTCTGCCGGGTTGTGGGCCCCAGGACAAAAAATGATTATGAAGTTGAAGTACTGCAGCTGCACCGCCCATCTGCGGAGGTGCTAGCCTGGTGTCAAGAATTCCTGTCATGCGAGGGGAGGAAAACGGTAACCAGCGAAAACAGACTACATCTCCCAGGATGCTTAGCGGTTGAGAGGTTATGTAAACAGGAGAGCTGTTACATAACTCAAGGAAAACACGCCCTTATGTAAACAGGAGAGCTGTTACATAACTCAAGGAAAACACGCCCTTATGTAAACAGGAGAGCTGTTACATAACTCAAGGAAAACAACGCCCTATAAAGGGAGGAACCGGGAGGTACAACGCTGTCGGATATTGTGTTTACAACCGACGTACCTGCTTAGTGAAGAGCAGTGTTCCGGAGTGGTGCTCCAGTAAGGCAAGAACGGAGGTAGGTCGAGTCGTTACTCCCTGGGCCGTGTCTTGCCCCATCGTCACCTGTGAAGGACCCGGAAGCTCTACCGGATAACCATTGAGCTGTGGCGCTTTTGCTGGTTGGAGTCGTAACTCCCAGCCCGACCAGAGATACAGGGACTGCCAGCTGTAATGCACACCAGGAGGTGTTTGCCGCGTTACAGACTCGGAAGTCCACAGGATCGATCGAGCGGCTGCTCTCGGTTCAGTTTTCTTTGCTTGTGATTGGGGTATCGGTGACGCATCACCAGGAGGTGACTCCGCGTCCCGGTGCAGTCTGAGGAAGAGGTTGAGCGGCTGCTCCCTTCAGGTAGAGACCCCGGCTGGGTGTTTCCCTGACTCCTTGATTCTCCCCAACACTCTTCGTGCCCCTCACAGCCTACCGATTGGCATTGTCGGCCATTTCATTTCTGCCCTCTGTTGGCATACGCCGGGATATGCAGAGGACGGTTAGGACCATCCGTGCTGTGGGCTGGTAACGTACTTAGCCTGGAGGATTCCAGTGACTATAACCTTTGTTTATTCCTTGTATTATTTTTGCCTTCATTAAAATAACTAAACCTTCACAAGTGGTTGCGTTCTCATTATCGTGTCTGTTAAACGATCCTGAGACGTTCAGGGCGTTACAAAATATCCGACCTTAATAACACTAACTGTCTCCCGGTCGATAACAGACATGGCAACACTTGATGATGTGCTGGCTGCTTTAGCGACCGTGCAAATTGAATTGGCTGCCTCCAGGCAAGAAACAGCCGATGTAAAAGCCAGACTGGATGCTATCCAATTGGACCCGCTCACGCCCAGCACCTCCCTTACGAACCAGACCCCTGCGGTAGTAGTGGAAATGCCGGTAGCCGTCCCCTTGGCAACACCAGAGAGGTACAGTGGGGATCCTAACACAGTGCAGGTATTCCTCACACAAGTGGCGCTACATCTATCGTGCAAACCAAGGGCGTTCCCCACGAGTCAGGCTCGTGTGGCTTTCCTTATATCCTATTTGGCTGGAAACGCGGCACAATGGGCCGTACCTCTGGTGAGCAGGGACGACCCCATCTTATGTGATTGGGGTGCTTTTCGCGAGGAATTCCTGAAGGTCTTCGACAGAAGGGCTGACTCGTACACGGCGGACCGTGAAATGCTTGAGTTGAGACAGGGATCCAACGACCTGGTGCAGTATCTCAACGCGTTCCGAAGGCTGGTTGCGGAAACCAAGTGGCCTGTTGCTAAACAGACGGCGCTCTTCCATCACGGGCTGTGCGATGAGCTCAAGGACGCCGTGGCTCATATTGACCCACAACCCAAGACATGTGAGGGCCTTTTCAACCTGGTATTACGGCTGGAACATAGGCTAAGTGAAAGAAAGGGGGATCATGGGAGAAAAGGAAAATCCCTTCCATCCTATGTGACAGCGGGAAGTCCTGAAACTTCCACCGCATCCAAGGGAGAACCCATGGACATCGGCGCAATACGAGCGAGCCTCACAGCCACGGAGAAAGAGTTACGCTGTAAACAAGGATTGTGCCTATATTGTGGCAAAAAAGGCCACTACGTACGTGAATGCCCTGCCAAACCGAAGACGTCACGTTATCGGGCCAACCGGTCGGTAACAGCCGTGGTGGACGTACCGGCGGAAAACTAGAGGACTCCCAGACCAAAGAAGGGGCATCTCGGAGTCACTCATCCATCCCTTAACTTTCCAACTCGGTCACTAAGGGACAACGACACCTGTTTCTCACGGTGCACGTGGGAGTGCATGACCAGTGGATACCCGTTGTGGCCATGGTGGATTCAGGGGCCACTGGCATGTTTATGGACCACAACGAGGCATGCAGGCTAGGGCTAGTGCTTCTTCCCAAAGCTGTACCCGAAGACGTCTATGCTGTAGACGGAAGGCGATTGGTGACGGGGCCCATCGGGCAGCACACGGGGGTCCTTCCGATGAGATGTGGGAGGAACCATTTGGAACAAATCGATTTTAACATCATCCGAGCGCCCCAATATGGCGTCATATTGGGATTGCCGTGGCTACAGAAACACAACCCCTCTGTGGATTGGCCAACACATCGCATCGAACTGACGTCACCGTATTGCATCCTGCATTGTGGAATAGGAACGGAATCCCTTGACGCAGATGAGAGCGGGAGTCAGACGGTGGCTACAGCGGCAGAAAAAGATGTGGCTCTCCCCCAGGCTTATCACAGTTTTGAGGATGTATTTGATGAGGTGAAGGCGGAAGTGCTACCACCACATAGACAGTTTGACTGCCAGATCGACCTGGTGCCAGGGGCCAGCGTTCCCAGCGGCAGGCTGTATGCCCTGACGGAGCCTGAAAACGTGCATCTCCGGGGGTACCTGGATAAACTCCTCAAGCTAGGATTCATCCGCCCGTCCAAGTCTCCGGCCGCCTCGCCACTCTTCTTCATCCCGAAGGCTAATGGGGAGCTGAGAGCCTGTGTGGACTTTAGGGCATTGAATGCGATAACCGTAAAGAATCGGTACCCCTTGCCTCTCATCAGTGTACTCCTGGAACAGGTCAAGAAAGCTCGTATCTACACCAAGTTGGATTTGAAAGGGGCATACCATCTGGTGCGCATGAGGGACGGAGACGAGTGGAAGACCGCCTTTAAGACCAGGTTCGGCCTTTTTGAGTACCTCGTCATGCCGTTCGGTCTGTGCAACGCCCCGGCAGCCTTTCAGTACTTTTTGAATGAGGTATTCAGAGAGGAGTTGGATATCTACGTGGTCGTATATATCGACGACATCCTCATCTATTCGTCCAGTGTGGAGGAGCACGTACACCACGTCAAAGCTGTGCTCCAAAAGCTGAGGGAAAACATGCTGTTTTGTAAACTCAGCAAGTGTGACTTCCACGTCACATCCGTGGAATTCCTCGGAGTGATGCTGAGTCCAGAGGGACAGGAGATGGCAGAACGAAAGATCAAGGCGGTGAAAGAATGGCCGGTGCCCCAAAGCGTGAAGGACGTCCAAAGTTTCATTGGCTTCGCCAACTTTTACAGGCGGTTTATAGATGGATTTTCAGGATTGGTGGCCCCAATCACACAGCTACTGAGGAAGTCCAAGGAGTTTGTCTGGTCCCCTGAAGCGAACAAAGCCTTTGAGGCCCTGAAAAGCGCCTTTGGTAAGGCACCGGTGTTGGCTCACCCCGATCCGGATCTCCCCTACGTGGTGGAAGCGGACGCATCGGATGTGGCGCTGGGGGCTATCTTGTCCCAACGCAACCACGACACAGGGGTGCTTCATCCCGTTGCGTACATGTCCCGCAAACTCAACGACGCCGAACGCAACTACCATATTGCGGAGAAGGAGCTTCTCGCAATCAAGGACGCCTTCACCGAATGGAGGCATTGGTTGATGGGGGCAAGACATGTGGTATCGGTGTACACGGACCATCGGAACCTACAGTTCATGACGGCCACAAGACACCTTTCTCCCAGACAGCTGCGGTGGATGATCTTCTTTGCGGGGTTCAACTTCCGCATCACATATCGGCCGGGGACGGAAAACCGGAAGGCGGACGCCCTGTCCCGTCAATCTGCAGTTAAGGAACCATTGCCTGCGACCGAGCATTCCATCATTTCCCCGAGGATGGTATTGGGGGTTATCCAACCGGATACTTTCCTGAGGGGAATAAAGAGAGGGATCAGGTCATTCGCATGGCGGAGGTGGCTCCTCAGTCACAGAGAATGGCAGCTGAAGGATGGGATACCCCTGAAGGGCAGGTGCCTATTGATACCCACGCATAGGCTAAGGAAACAAGCATTCATCTGGTGCCATGACTCTCCATGCGCAGGTCATTTGGGCTTTGAAAAAACGGTGGCTAGCATGGGACGGCATTTCTGGTGGCCAACCATGAGGGTGGATGTCAGGAGGTGGGGACAGGAGTGTCCTACGTGTGCTACCATGAAGGCCGACCATGGCCGAACCCAAGGGCTCTTACATCCACTTCCGACCCCGGATAGACCATGGGATAGCATATCACTGGACTTCGTGGTGGGCCTACCGGTAGACCACGGGATGACGGCAATACTGGTGGTGGTGGATTACTTGACGAAAATGGGGCACTTCATCCCCTGCAAGAGAGTCCCTACGGCCGGGGAATTGGCGTCACTACTCCTAAAGAATGTGGTACGACTGCATGGATTACCTGGGGTGATCGTGTCGGACCGGGGCTCGCAGTTTACTGCGCAATTCTGGAAGACTTGGTGCACTGCGCTGCATGTTAAGACCGCCCTGTCCACCAGCTACCACCCTCAAACGGACGGCCAAACCGAGCGCCTGAACCAAACGCTCAAACAGTATCTGCGATGTTTTGTGGACCAGGGCAGGGAAGAATGGGTCGACTTGCTATGGGTTGCAGAGATCGCCTATAACAACGCCACTCACAGCTCCACACAGTCATCTCCGTTCTATAGCAACTATGGCCAACATCCCAGGTTCTTGCCATTTCTACATCCGTTCAGAGAGGACAGGATTCCCGCCACAGCGGACAGGGTGGCACACATAAAAGACACGTTGATGCGCTCAAGGGCTGTCCTAATAGAGGCCAAGAGAAGATACAAGGCTGCGGCAGACAGGAAGAGAAGGCCTGGGCCACTGCACCGCACTGGAGACTACGTCTGGATATCCACAAGAAACATGAGGTTTCGAAAGAACAGTGTGTTCCATCCCAAGTACATGGGCCCCTATCGAATTACCAAGTGTATGGGTCCCGTGAACGTGAAAGTGTGCTTGCCCCAGTCATTGCGGATACACCCTGTCTTTCATGTATCATTGCTCAAACCAGCACCCTCCAAGCCGTCTGGGACACCTAGGCCGGTATGCGTGGAGTCGGAGGTGGAGTATGAAGTGTCGGGCATACGGGCGTCCCAATGGCGCAGGGGGAAGCTGTGGTACCTGGTTGCGTGGAAAGGCTATGGCCCGGAGGAGCAGTCATGGGAACCGGCTGAAGGGGTTCATGCTCCGCGCTTGGTCTCCTTGTTCCATCGGCGTTTTCCTGCCAGCGCTGGACCCGTGGGGAGCCGCTGAGAGGGAGGATGTACTGTCAAGAATTCCTGTCATGCGAGGGGAGGAAAACGGTAACCAGCGAAAACGGACTACATCTCCCAGGATGCTTAGCGGTTGAGAGGTTATGTAAACAGGAGAGCTGTTACATAACTCAAGGAAAACACGCCCTTATGTAAACAGGAGAGCTGTTACATAACTCAAGGAAAACACGCCCTTATGTAAACAGGAGAGCTGTTACATAACTCAAGGAAAACACGCCCTTATGTAAACAGGAGAGCTGTTACATAACTCAAGGAAAACAACGCCCTATAAAGGGAGGAACCGGGAGGTACAACGCTGTCGGATATTGTGTTTATGTAACGTCCTGGCTTTCTCGGGGTTGGGACAAACAGACGACGGACCAGAGAAATGGAGGTTTAAGGATGATTTAATAAACAGATAAACAACTACAGACAACAAAGAATACCGGTACTGGAATCACCAGTTAAAGTACGATACCCATTCACAGCTCGTCTAACCGTCCTCCGCATGCACACCGGACCCGGTATGCTCCAACGGAGGGCACAGTGCTAAGCAGTGGCCGACAATGCCACTCGACCACTGTGAAGGGTAGTTCCAAGGTTGTGGAATCTACGGGGGGCACGTGGGAGTCACCCGGCCGGGCTCTCTATCACCTGGGAACAGCCGCTCTACCAGTATCCCCCAGAGTGCTGCCACAACACAAAGACGCTGGGAACACCTCCTGGTGTGCGTCTCTTGTATCCGGGTTTAAGTGATGATACCCAAGGTGGCGCAGAGAATGGATGGGAGCAGCCGCTCTACCTATCCCAGTTCTCCTACGAGTGTCGATGGCTAAGACGCGGAAACACCTCCTGGATAGCGTCTTAGCTCTAAGCGTGTGTTTACCCAAGGAACGAGGGTTGGGAGCTTCGGCTCGCACCAACCTCGTTTTCTCCAATTTGTCAGGCTGTTGGGAGCTTCGGCTCTACCAACGGGACTTGTGCCCAATGACGTTGAATACGGCTCTCAGAACGGGACAGGACACGGGCAGGAAGCACACGCCAGCACCTCTCCTCCGCTCCTTAGAATGTTCCTTCCGCCGCTCAACTCACCAACGGGTCCGTGTACCTCAACCAGGTACTCCGGCAAAGATCAGAATATCCGACGCCGAGTCCCAGTGATCTTCTCCTTAAGTAGTACTCTCGGCGTTGTATAACCATGACTTTTGAGTTGCATAACAGGAAAACTAGGCGTTACCCTTGGTGTTATGTAACCAGAACTCTTGAGTTGCATAACATGAAAACTAGGCGTTCCCCTTGGTGTTATGCAACCAGAACTCTTGAGTTGCATAACATGAAAACTAGGCGTTCCCCTTGGTGTTATGCAACCAGAACTCTTGAGTTGCATAACATGAAAACTAGGCGTTTCCCTTGGTGTTATGTAACCAGAACTCTTGAGTGGCAAAAGGCAATTGTTGCCGGAGGGAATTCTGGGAGTTGTAGTCCGCTCTCCTCCAAGCGCACCAGGTTCACGGAAGTGGCATCGTGGGAGGGAATCCATGTGCGGGAGGGGATTCCTGACAGTACATCCCCCTCCCATCAGCGCCCCCCATCAGGACCAGCACAGGAAGGATATCGACGATGGAACGACGATACCAGACGAGGAGCGTGAACCCCCGCCGCAGGTTCCCATGACTGCTCCTCGGGTCCGTACCCCTTCCATGCCACCAGATACCATAGTTTGCCCCTGCGCCACTTGGAATCCAAGATACCAGCCACCTCGTACTCCACCTCCGAATCCACAGTCACCGACACCGGCGTACGAGGCCTCACCGCGTTCACGGGTTTCAAGAGGGAAACGTGGAACACGGGATGGATCCGCAGGGACTGGGGCAGGCACACTTTCACATTCACCGGGCTGATGCATCGAAGGATCCTATATGGGCCCATGAAGCGGGGATGGAACACGCTACTTTTCTTGAATCTCATGTGCCGTGTAGAGACCCAGACGTAATCTCCAGGTTTGTAGACCGGTCCAGGCCTTCTCCTCCTATCAGAAAAGGCTTTATATGTGGCCTTAGCCCCCTCCAGGGCAACTCGAGAACTCATCAAGGCCTCCTTGATGCGGGCCACCCTCTTGGCTGTTGTCGGCAATCTGTCTTCCCTGACCGGGTGCAGAAACGGCAAGAACCGGGGATGATGGCCGTAGTTACTATAAAAAGGGGAAGCCTTGGTGGAACAATGTGTGGCGTTGTTGTACGCGATTTTCGCGATCCAAAGTAGGTCCACCCACTCATCCTTCCCTTGCTCTACAAAACAACGTAGATATTGTTTGAGCGACTGGTGCAGGCGCTCCGTCTGGCCGTCCGTCTGCGGGTGATAACTCGTGGACATGGCAGACTTGACGTGTAACGCCGAACACCAAGTTTTCCAGAAGTGCGACGTGAACTGAGACCCCCTGTCCGACACGATCACGTTGGGTAGGCCATGTAGTCTCACTACATTCTTCAATAACAACGACGCCAGCTCTCCTGCCGAAGGTACCTGTTTGCAAGCGAGGAAGTGCCCCATCTTCGTGAGATAGTCCACCACCACCAGTATGGCCGTCTTTCCTTGATCCTTTGGTAGCCCGACAATGAAGTCTAATGATATGTTTTCCCAGGGTTTGGTCGGTGTAGGAAGGGGTTGGAGGAGTCCTTGCGATCTTCTGTGGTCCGATTTCATGGATGCGCAAACGGTACATGATGAACACCAATTCCGGACGTCTGTTCTCATGGCAGGCCACCAGAACTGCCGTCCTAGGCTCGCTACCGTCTTTTCGACACCCAGATGGCCGGCACAGGGAGACACGTGGCACCAGGTGAAGGCCTGTTTTCGAAGCCTAGGTGTGGGTAACAACATACATCGTCCTTTCACCGGAATCCCGTCCTTCATCTGCCACTCCTTGTGACTGCGAAGCCACCTCCGCCACATGAAGGTATGGGTCCCCTTCTGGACCCCCCTGAGGAACGTCTGTGGTTGAATCACCCCTATCACAACTCCTGGAGGGATGATGGAATGTTCGGCAACCGGCTGCGGATCCCTGCCATTCGATTGCCTCGAAAGCGCGTCCGCTTTCCTGTTCTCCGTACCGGGTCGGTATGTGATGTGGAAATTGAAACCGGAGAAAAAGATCATCCACCTCATTTGACGAGGAGACAAATGCCGCGCCGCCGTCAGAAACTGGAGGTTTCTGTGGTCCGTATACACTGTAACCACGTGTCTGGCCCCCATTAACAAATGCCTCCACTCAGCAAATGCGTCCTTTATTGCGAGTAGTTCCTTCTCCGCAATATGGTAATTGCGTTCCGCGTCGTTCAATTTACGAGACATGTACGCCACAGGATGGAGCAAACCCGACATCTCATTCCTCTGAGATAGAATGGCACCCAGCGCCACATCAGAGGCGTCCGCTTCTACCACATAGGGTAATTCCGGATTCGAGTGAGCTAGCACCGGGGCGGTGCTGAAGGCCTTCTTGAGGGCCACAAATGCTTTTTGTGCTTCCGGTCCCCACACGAACTCCTGAGACTTCCTTAGTAGTTGCGTGATCGGGGCAACCAAGCCTGAAAACCCCTCAATAAAACGCCTATAAAAGTTGGCGAAGCCTATGAAGCTCTGGACTTCCTTTACTCCTCGGGGCACCGGCCACTCCTCCACCGCTCTGATCTTGCGTTCCGCCATCTCCTGTCCGTTGGGGCTCAGCATCACCCCAAGGAATTCCACTGATGTGACGTGGAAGTCACATTTGCTGAGTTTGCAGTATAGCATGTTTTCCCTCAGTTTTTTGAGAACTGCGGATACGTGCTGTACGTGTTCTTCCTCTGAGTTGGAGTAGATGAGTATGTCGTCTATGTAAACGACCACGTAGATATCCAATACCTCCCGGAACACCTCATTGAGGAAGTATTGGAAGGCGGCAGGGGCATTGCATAGTCCGAACGGCATGACGAGGTACTCAAAGAGCCCGAACCTGGTCTTAAAGGCGGTTTTCCATTCGTCGCCGTCCCTCATGCGCACAAGATGGTATGCCCCCTTGAGATCAAGCTTTGTGTATATTTGGGCCTTTTTTACCTGTTCCAGGAGAACGCTTATGAGAGGCAGGGGGTACCGGTTTTTTATGGTTATCGCGTTCAAGGCCCTAAAGTCCACGCAGGCCCTCAATTCGCCATTCGCTTTCGGAATGAAAAAGAGAGGCGATGCGGCAGGGGATTTCGACGGCCTGATGAACCCCAGCCCTAGTAACTTATCCAAATATCCCCGTAGATGTACGTTTTCGGGTTCTGTGAGCGCATACAGTCTGCCGCTGGGAACGCTAGCCCCGGGAACCAGGTCGATTTGGCAGTCGAACGGTCTATGTGGAGGGAGCACCTCCGCTCGGATTTCATCGAAGACGTCCCCGAAACTGTGATACACTCTGGGCAGCTTTACGTCCTTTTCTGCTGCCGTGGCGACCGTGTGACCTTCGCCTACCTCACCTTCGTGGGGGTCCTGCCGCATGCCGCACCATTGTTCACAAAACGGGGAAGTCATCTCAATGTGATGCGTAGGCCAATCCACCATTGGGTTATGTTTTTGGAGCCAGGGTAGACCCAATATGACCCCGTACTGCGGGGCTCTGATTATGCTAAAATCGATACGTTCGTTATGCAGTTTTCCGAACCTCACCGGTATTTCTCCTGTGTGCTGTCCGATAGGTCCGGTCACCAGACTTCTCCCATCCACTGCATACACCTCCTCTGGTATCTGTTTGGGAAGGAGAGTGAGACCCAGTCTCCGTGCTTCATTGTAGTCCATGAACATGCCCGTGGCTCCTGAATCAATCATGGCTACCACAGGTATCCACTGGTCCTGCACTCCTACGTGTAAGGTAATAAACAAATGTCTTCGCCCTTTTTGATTCGGGCTCAACATGGAAGGGATGTGGGTGTGACTCCAAGATGCCCCTTCCCTAGTCCCGGAGTCCCTCAGTTTTCCGCCGGTGCTTCCACCACTGCTGTCACCGTTTTGTTCGCTCGGTATCGTGAGGTTTTTGGCTTGGCTGGACACTCGCGTACATAGTGCCCCTTTTTCCCGCAGTAAAGGCAAAGGCCTTGCTTGCGGCGTGATTCTTTTTCAGTGGCTGTAAGGCTCGCCCTTATAGCTCCTATGTCCATGGGTTCCGTCCTGGTGGAGGAGTTGGTCTCAGGGCCACCCATCGAAACATACGATGGCAGCGCTTTCCCTTTCCTCTTGTGATCGCCCTTTCTTTCGTTCAATCTATGGTCCAGCCGTAGCACCAGGTTGATCAAGCCTTCACATGTCTTGGGTTGGGGGTCGATTTGTGCTACCACATCTTTGAGCTCTTCGCTCAAGCCCTGGTGAAACAGCGCGGTTTGTTTGGCTATGGGCCACTTGGTTTCGGCCACTAACATTCGAAAAGCATTAAGGTACTGCACCAGATCATTGTTGCCTTGCCTCAGCTCCAACATCTCTCGATCGGCAGTATACGAGTCCGCCCTTCGATCAAACACCTTCAAGAATTCCTCGCGGAAGGCTCCCCAATCACATAGGATAGGGTCGTCCCTGCTCACCAGTGGGACTGCCCATTGCGCCGCGTTCCCAGCAAGATACGAGATCAGAAAGGCCACTCTGGCTTGGCTGGTAGGAAAGGCCTTTGGTTTGCAGGACAGATGCAGTGCTACTTGAGTGAGGAATACCTGCACTGTGTTGGGGTCTCCGCTATACCTCTCTGGTGTCGCCAAAGGAATGGCTACGGGCATCTCTACCACAACCGCAGGAGCCGTGGCCGTGTGAGAGGCACCTGCCTGTAGCGGATCGTTCTGCCGAGCGTCCATTCTAGCCTTAACGTCTGCTGTTTCCTGTCTGGAAGCGGTGAGCTCGATTTGCATCGCGGCTAAGACGGCCAACACATCCTCAATCGTGGCCATGTCGTTCGCCCAACCAGGAGATAGTTATGGAAGAGGTCGGATATTATGTAACGTCCTGGCTTTCTCGGGGTTGGGACAAACAGACGACGGACCAGAGAAATGGAGGTTTAAGGATGATTTAATAAACAGATAAACAACTACAGACAACAAAGAATACCGGTACTGGAATCACCAGTTAAAGTACGATACCCATTCACAGCTCGTCTAACCGTCCTCCGCATGCACACCGGACCCGGTATGCTCCAACGGAGGGCACAGTGCTAAGCAGTGGCCGACAATGCCACTCGACCGCTGTGAAGGGTAGTTCCAAGGTTGTGGAATCTACGGGGGGCACGTGGGAGTCACCCGGCCGGGCTCTCTACCACCTGGGAACAGCCGCTCTACCAGTATCCCCCAGAGTGCTGCCACAACACAAAGACGCTGGGAACACCTCCTGGTGTGCGTCTCTTGTATCCGGGTTTAAGTGATGATACCCAAGGTGGCGCAGAGAATGGATGGGAGCAGCCGCTCTACCTATCCCAGTTCTCCTACGAGTGTCGATGGCTAAGACGCGGAAACCCCTCCTGGATAGCGTCTTAGCTCTAAGCGTGTGTTTACCCAAGGAACGAGGGTTGGGAGCTTCGGCTCGCACCAACCTCGTTTTCTCCAATTTGTCAGGCTGTTGGGAGCTTCGGCTCTACCAACGGGACTTGTGCCCAATGACGTTGAATACGGCTCTCAGAACGGGACAGGACACGGGCAGGAAGCACACGCCAGCACCTCTCCTCCGCTCCTTAGAATGTTCCTTCCGCCGCTCAACTCACCAACGGGTCCGTGTACCTCAACCAGGTACTCCGGCAAAGATCAGAATATCCGACGCCGAGTCCCAGTGATCTTCTCCTTAAGTAGTACTCTCGGCGTTGTATAACCATGACTTTTGAGTTGCATAACAGGAAAACTAGGCGTTACCCTTGGTGTTATGTAACCAGAACTCTTGAGTTGCATAACATGAAAACTAGGCGTTCCCCTTGGTGTTATGCAACCAGAACTCTTGAGTTGCATAACATGAAAACTAGGCGTTCCCCTTGGTGTTATGCAACCAGAACTCTTGAGTTGCATAACATGAAAACTAGGCGTTTCCCTTGGTGTTATGTAACCAGAACTCTTGAGTGGCAAAAGGCAATTGTTGCCGGAGGGAATTCTGGGAGTTGTAGTCCGCTCTCCTCCAAGCGCACCAGGTTCACGGAAGTGGCATCGTGGGAGGGAATCCATGTGCGGGAGGGGATTCCTGACAGTTTACAACTGACGTACCTGCTTAGTGAAGAGCAGTGTTCCGGAGTGGTGCTCCAGTAAGGCAAGAACGGAGGTAGGTCGAGTCGTTACTCCCTGGGCCGTGTCTTGCCCCATCGTCACCTGTGAAGGACCCGGAAGCTCTACTGGATAACCATTGAGCTTCGCTTTTTGACTCGGCTGAGTCAAAGCGCAGTGGCGTTTTTGCTGGTTGGAGTCGTAACTCCCAGCCCGACCAGAGATACAGGGACTGCCAGCTGTAACGCACACCAGGAGGTGTTTGCCGCGTTACAGACTCGGAAGTCCACAGGATCGATCGAGCGGCTGCTCTCGGTTCAGTTTTCTTTGCTTGTGATTGGGGTATCGGTGACGCATCACCAGGAGGTGACTCCGCGTCCCGGTGCAGTCTGAGGAAGAGGTTGAGCGGCTGCTCCCTTCAGGTAGAGACCCCGGCTGGGTGTTTCCCTGACTCCTCGATTCTCCCCAACACTCTTCGTGCCCCTCACAGCCTACCGATTGGCATTGTCGGCCATTTCATTTCTGAAATGGCCGACAAGTGGGCTGGTAACGTACTTAGCCTGGAGGATTCCAGTGACTATAACCTTTGTTTATTCCTTGTATTATTTTTGCCTTCATTAAAATAACTAAACCTTCACAAGTGGTTGCGTTCTCATTATCGTGTCTGTTAAACGATCCTGAGACGTTCAGGGCGTTACACCTGGATGAAATCGCAAAGAGTGGGAGTAGGGGCTTATGGTCCATTACCACCTGGAATTCCTGGCCACACAGATACAGGTGAAAATGTTGACACGCCCATATTATCGCAAGGGCCTCCCTCTCGATTTGGGCATATCTTGTTTCCGTGTCTGTAAGAGCCATACTGGTCTCCAGGTTTCTGGGCTGTGCTCTTGAAGAAGGACCGCTCCGAGGCCGACTGGGCTGGCGTCAACGATCAGTTCAGTACGCCGACCCGGGTGAAAGTAGGCCATTACTGTCTTGTGCAGCAGGGCTGCCTTGATGTTGTGAAACGCCGCGTTGGGGGCTACGGTCCACTCCCACTTGTGGTCACTGCGTGTGAGAGCCCGGAGTGGTTCAGATAGGGCAGCGAGGTTCGGAATGAATCTTCCGCAGTATGTGGGCATGCCAAGAAAACTCCTCACTTCTGTGGGATTTTTCGTGTTGCTGGCTCCGCGGATGGCTGCGAATTTCTTGGGGTCCACTTGTAGTCCATCTCTTATGAAAGTGTACCCAAAGAAATCGACTGATTCTTGGTTGAACAGACACTTTGCCTTGTGAAGAGTCAGCCCGCTGTCTTCCAGTCTCTTCAGGGTGGCCGGTGGTGAGTGTGGTGATCTTCTAGGGTGTCCGAGAACACCAGGAGGTTATCACTGAGGTTTATTACGCCCGGCAGCCCCGACAGTGTTTCCCCAATGGCGTTTTGGAAGACTTCGGCTGCCGATGACACCCCAAAGCTGAGTCTCTTGTACCTCCGGAGGCCAACATGCATAGAGAAGGTAGTGATGTATCTACTCTCAGGTTCAAATTCCAGTTGGTGGTATCCTACGTTTAGATCGAGTTTCGAGAACCACTTGGCTCCATCCAGGTCTGCCACTATGTCGTCCATGGTGGGCGTAATGTGGCGCTCCCTCTTGACTGCCGCGTTAGGTAATCGCATATCCACACAGAGCTAGATGGCTCCGGGCTGCTTGGGTTTGGGAGCAACGACCAGCGGGGACACCCACGGAGTTGGGCCAGAGACCTCTTCGATCACGTCAAGGTCCTCGAGCTTCTTCAGCTCCTCCTCCACCTGTGGGCGTAGATTGAATGGCACTCTCCTGTGCCTTAGGGTGACCGGTCTCACCGTGGGGTCGATGTGGAGTTTGACCCTCGTCCCCTTGAGTTTTCATAGTCCAGTAAACAATGCCGGAAACTCCGCCAGAATGGCTTCGGCATGGGAGTCATGGATCTGGTGGGAGAAAAAGACTAGCCCCAGGTCTTTGGCTGTATGGCAGCTGAGCAGCGTGCCTTTCTTTCCTTCTGTGATGTGGAACCTGTTCTCCATGGTGTGCTTTCCGCTGACAACTTTCGCGTGAATGACCCCTTGGAGGGGGAGTGGGTCCGTCCCCCCGTTGGTGTAGATCCGAGTCTTCGAGGGTGCGAGCAGGGGCCATGGCGACATGCAGTCATACTGCTCTGAGTCCATCACATTGACAGACATACCTGTGTCAATGAGGGCCTGGACAGCCGTCCCTTCCACCGAGATGGAGCACATGGGTGGTGACCTTTGGCGATTGTCGGTTCTGCTGACATACAACACGCCGAAAACGTTGTAGTCGTCATCGTCCTCGAGCGCAAAGCAGCGTTCCTGTTGTTGTGTCTCACTTGTCGATGGCGGGTCGTCGATGGAGACCTGGCGGAGGCGTTGCGACATGCGGCTTGCCTAGACCGACCACTGCGGCACACCTTGGCAAAATGATTGATCTTGCTGCACAGGGAGCACGTCTTCCCTTTCGCCGCGCAGACAGCCGTCGTTGGGTGCTCCTCACCACAGTAGCCACATTGCCCTCCAGGCTGTACCCTTGGTGCTTGGCGAGTCACGTTGGGGTGCCGTTGGATTGCCTCGACCTTCTCTTTCTTGATGGACACGTGCCTGGACGTATGCGGTGCAGTGACAGGTGAGTGAAGGGCAGCCGCCATTTCCTGAGCCCTCACATCCGATAGTTTGTGTGACCGGGCCAAGATGAGGATCTTGTCCAGCGAGATCCCTGGTTGACGAAGGATCAGCTTCCGCAGGAGTTTGGAACGGCATATGAGGTTTATTTGGTCCCTTATCTCTTCCCTATGATCCGTTCAGGTGCACGTGCTGGCCAGCCGACGCAGCCATGCATAGAACATGTCAAAAGACTCCGTGTCTGACTGTGACGCCCGTCTGAACTTTGAAGTCGGGGTTAAGTTGAGGGTTCAAATGCCTGTTGAGAGCGGCGACCACCGCCTCATAGTCGTCGTCTTCACCCGTGTTGGGGAGCGTCTCAAAGAGGTCGTAGATCTCTGTGCCTCCATAGTAGATGAGCAGCGATCTCTTCACCGTGCCATCGGTCTCCCTAGTGCCCTTGAAGTAGTAATTAAGGCGACCAACCCACGCTTTCCATTGTGGGGCCGCCGTGGCAGGATCCGCCGTCTTGCTGAACGGTGGCAGTGGGGCGATGGCCGTGTGACTGTGGCCTTGGGGCGGAGTGTTGGCACCCCTGACTAAATTGTTCCCTCCAGCCTGCTGAGCCACGGCGCCGTCTGGAGGCGGGTTGCTCATGGTGCCTGGTTGCTGGTGAGGCGGTGCAGTCCTCCCGCAAGGAGCCTCAGGGGAGCGTGCGCGCTGACACGTGGCCACGTACAGATGCCTGCCGCTGAACTCTGGGCCCAGTGAATGCAGGCGAGATGGCGTTGATGCCTTGAAGGGTTATGGGCGAGGTGGCTTGGTCTTCCAAATGGGGCAAAGGCAGCAGACGCCTTGCCTGTGTGCTGAAAGTGAGAGTCCAGGTACTGAACATGGGGGGCGTGACCTCTGATGTGCCTGGTTATCCTCTTTTGTGTGTGCACACTCTTCCCCCCCCTCTCTGCTGCACTGCAGCGCAGGCAGTAGCAGGGCAGCTATGTGTGCTGGGGGCCTGGGACCAGACGTATTCTCTGTTCTATGCAGGGGCCCTGGAGTCCAGACAGCTTCAGTCGGGGCAGTGGCCTCACGGGAGAAGTCCTGGGCGGGCAGGCGCCGATGCACGGCATGGAGGGGGAAAAGCAGAGCCGCACAGTCGGGGAAGCCTGGCACTCACCCGCGATGACGTCACCAGCGCGCAGCGCACACCGCCAGCAAAACACGCTCCCGCGGCTCTGGGAATGCCTGTGGGCAGGTGCGAGAGCAGAGGCAGAGACCGCAGGGCGGCCCGTGTCTCCATTGCTGGGAGCAGCGGCAGAGCAAGGAGGTGAGCCCGGACCACCCGCAGCGACATGCAGAGGAGCGGGCAGATTCCCTGGAGGCAGATGCGGAGCGTCGCGGGTGGGCTCAGGTGGCGCTCCGTCGACCGATGACCAGGAGGCGGGCAAGCGTGGATCACAACCGGCCTCGTCGCCAATGTAGCGCTGCGGACCACGTGAGAGAAGGCCGCAGCAGCGCTTCGAATAATGTGAGTCACACACTTTAATTATAAGTTGGCTGGAAGACCCTGAGCGGTCTTTGGCCGTTTATTTATCCCCTCGGGTCGAGCCCGCCCCGAGGGGTGTGTGGATGCATGTTATGTGGGGGAACAACCTTTACAATGCAACTTTTACAACGCACTACCATTACAACGAAACTGTTACAACGCGAGTGCATTGACAACGCAGGACATTACAACGCAAGTCTTTACATCGACTTGCACTAGATGGCGTGCTATCATTAAAAATAGAGTAGTTTACTATCCCAACACCTTCCCTACTGTTACGTGGACTGGAGTTGGAATAGTAAATTACACTTTTTTAATGTTAGCACGCCATCTAGTGCAAGTCGATGTAAAGACTTGCGTTGTAATGTCCTGCGTTGTCAATGCACTCGCGTTGTAAAACTTTCGTTGTAACAGCATGCGTTGTAACAGCATGCGTTGTAACGTCATACATTCGTTATGTGCAACAGTGTATGGGAGAGCCCGGGTGGCTCTCCACAGTAATGACTTTCGGATGATCAACTGAATGGACGTGCTTTGATCTGTTGATTTAATTAAGCAATACTAATTGTCCAAGTGAGGTCTCCTCTTGGTGGTTTGTTTAAGATGAATCAGTAGCATGCCAGGTTCAGCTCCGAAAGGCCAGCGGGTGCGTCTACTGCGCAGTCAGTAGTATGAAATACACAAATGTGAGAGAATTGTAAAGCTAGGACAGGGTCTGTCACATGTCCAGCTCTGATCTGTTCAGTATAAGTGGGGTGTCATTCCGGGCCCTGCGCCACGAATCGCAGTTTCTCCGGGCGCATACATGCACCCAGTGAAACTGCTGCAGGAGCAAAGCAGAGTTTGCAGACAGGCACGCAGCCCAGCTCCCGTCCTACCTCTGCAGCAATTTGGGGGAAGCAAACAGCGCTCTACTGACCTAGTCGCTGGGGAACCGTGTTCGAGTCTTGCCAGGGACGCTCACCCTCCTGTGATTCTGGGCAAATCGTGTCTAGCAAAATAAATGTCTGAAGCGCAACTGGTGCTCATGTAAGCGGAACCTTCGGGTTGAGTTCCTTCTATATAATTTTTTTTCAAAAGGCCCCCTTGGTTATTTTACGTTTTCTTTAAACATCTGCAAAACATCAGAGGATTTGTCTACGGAAGTGGGAAAAACCAATGAAAAAGTACCCGGTAGGCCCGTGTTTTTGTGGCTTTTTAGGAGTCCAGAAACAAGTCTAGTTGCCAGATTTAGGAGCAAGGAAACTGACTGGGATTCCTTGCTATCCCCCACTGGAGGGCGAGCCATGGTGTTGGTGGCATTGGTACACTCCTTAGTGCCTTTAGCCATATGATCTGAATCTAAGATATATTATTTATTGTGGTTTAACAATAAACTGGGGTCTTTATTTACAATGATTTGGCTTAGGGCAGCACCGCAAGTGTTTTTCCTGTGCCTCCATATGCCAATTCAAAAGGGCAGGACTGCACCGTATTTATGAGATACGGTTCATTCCTGTCCTTTCAGCCAGCGCCGGTGCACAATTTGGTGCCTAGTGCCAACACAGGCATCTTTGCACCATGTTGCAAGGGTTTCTGCATTGTTGGCAGGAAGGTATCCCTTCTTGTACAAAAACAATCCATGGAGGCGTTTTCCTCATTCTGTGTGTATTGCAAAATGCAGCAGACATAGAAAGAGGAAAAAACGAGAAGAAATAAACATATTTCTCCTTGTTATGCCTGCCATGAGGAGGTGTACAGTTCTGACGCATTACCAGGCTTACAGATCCTTGTAAATCTGGGAATGTGTCAAAACTCATGGGTGTTGCGTGGGAACACCCACCGCAACGCCCATGAAACACCTCCCTGACGCAGTGTAAAGCAATGCAGTGACTTGTGCTGTGTTGCCTTACACCATATCTACGAGGCCATGAAAAGCCAAGCAAAGTGGCTTTGCGTGACCTTGTAGATATGGTTCTGCACTCAGCGCCGCCGGAGCGCCATAAAATGTGACGCACCGGTGATGCAAGGGTTTTTTAAAGAAACCCCTGGATGTAAACTAGGCCCATCAATGCATCAGAGCACCCAACATCATGGTGATAAAGAGTTACATGTACAGTTAAATCTTGCTAATTAAGGACGCCAAAAACACAAACATGCTTGTGGTTCATAACATTTCACAAGGATTTTAAGATACGCATAAAGCATACAAAAGGGACATGACGGATTCTTGCAATGAACTGATATAAAAAAAAATGTAAAATATTTTTCAGAAATGTAGAATTAAGGTGTTCGGGGTGGTGAGTTTGGGCCCCCGATGTGATCTTTGTTGCGGGGTGATATAGACACCTCACTAGTAGCTGATCTTTCTAGACATGCTGAAAAGGCGTGAAAGGCTTGAAGCATTTTCCTGATGGATTTGGGAACTGAGTTCCATATCCTTGTGAATGACTGGGGAAAGCCAGTCACGCAGACCTTTTCTGAAGAGCGGAGGTTACAATCAATAGTATTAATTAACTTCTGATCCATTTGGGGCCCCTAGATTGGCCAGTTTATCTATTTTAGAGCAGTCAAGCACAGGACCTTGTAGGTTAGGTAAGGTGTTTTGTATGAAAATCTTGTGTCAATCGGAAACCAATTTCTGGAGGATGACATTGGCTTGAAGCCTGCATGTTTGGAAGTGTTAGAAGGCTATCGGAACGGAAGGCTGTAGGACCGCATTCATCCGCGAAATGATTTCATGGGGGTGGACATTTTTTAATTACATAACAGACCTCTCTTTCCAATAAAGCTTTCAATGAGTTTTAGGCAGAGTCTTTTGTGAAAGAATGAGTAGAAAGCTTGATGAATTTCACAAAGCATGCATACATTTTGCCTTTATATTTTCATGAATGCATACGAGGTGGGCATGTAATGACTGGACCTGTGATTGTCAAGAAAACTAACGTGGATTCCCTGTCACACCTTTTCGTCGGTGAGATATGTGTGGATTATTTTGTCTGGATGGCACGGAACACTGTCTCTAGTTTCCACAAATAAAGCAACCTCTGTAGTTATTGGCATCCAATAAGGCACCTTTTATCTATGTATGGGTGGTGATCGACCTAACATAAGTGGTACACTGAACTGCTCCAACTTATGAAAAATAGCATGGGTGTACTGTATCTTCTTATTGCGTGTATGTCTCCAACTACCCCCTCTGTGTCTCCCTCCCCTTCCTCACCTCTCTCACTTTCTCTATGTACCGCTATATCTTACTCCCGTTTTCTCGCCCTCTTTCTCATTGCTTACCTCTCAATACCATCTCTCTCTTTCACTCCTTTTTCTTTCTTTCTCCCTCCTTCTTTCTTGCTCCATGAAAAGACCATACCATTATATTGCATTTAAAAAAAATTTAATTTGGAGAAGTGAGATCAGGTTATTAGTAAATATAACCTAAGCTTCTACATTTCAAGTGTTTATGACGTCTTGCAATACCTACCCGCAATCCTGGCAAAGAGCAGATCTGCTCTGCGGTTAGTCTAGCCTTCCTAAAGTCTGTTCCAGTAGGTAATATCCTAATGAACACCCTATGGATACTGAAAAGAAAAAAATAGTAATGCTGCAAAATATTTACACATACAGAAAAACAAATGAGGTTTAAAATGCAATATAGTAAGGATGGGCACGTTTGCAGTGCATGCAACTGAGGGGTTCTTTGCTCTTCCTCACCAACATTTAACTTTTTAAAACAGCAATCTCATTTGCTAGACAATATTCAACAAAAGACACAAAATTGATGGATGCAATGCAGAACAAATCAAAACATTCACCCCCCGTCAAAAGATCTGGGTTAAATCCATCATTCTTTTGCTCACCATGCCACCCCAGTTTAGACCTGGCCATATGCAAATCAGTCTTGACCCTGTGCCTCATGGGAACACTCCAGCCCGAACTGCCAAGCCAGGTCCTCCTTGGACTGGAAACAAGCATCCTAGGACCGGTTTCGGGGTTTCAACGGTACCTTTCCCCATTCAAATCAGTGCTGGGGGGAGGGGCTGAGATATGCCCCTGAGTACTGATGCAGCAAAAGTAAAATTAGCCGACTGGCTTTGTTTTGCTTTCACTTTGTATGTAATGACTTCAGCGCGTCCTGCGCACCAATCATCGTTACAAACAAAAAGAAAAGAAATGCCTCTGGCAGCTGCGGGAACACTTCTCCAGCAGCCTGAAGCAAAACTGAAAAGATTTACTGCCCCTAATACCTGGCTGTGCTAGAGCCATCTGCATCACCCGAGCTCTGCAGAGATAAAAGGCTCCAGCATGTCCTTAGTATGCAAGAGGTTAACAGTATGATAAGAGGTGATATGACTATTGCTGTTCGGGAAGGTGAAGAGGAACCTCCTGAGGGTATGCCTGATTACCACATGATGACTGAAGAAGGGTTACATACGTGTCCATGGCTTCGTCAATGGTGCAAGTTCACTGGAAAGGAACACCTTAGCCATGTAGGATAATCTGTTGTTTATATATTAAAAAGACACAACTTAAAGGGTGACTTGCAAGCCCACTTGTTGAGCAAAAACTGTATAAAAAAATGGTACACTACATAATAGAAATATCATCCCATCAATGCCAATAAATACGAAAAGCTGTTTCCATTCTGTGTGGGTGAAACTAGGTATTATTTGAACAGGAGAAGGTATGATTACGTTTTTTTCAAATATCCACTTGGAAAATGCTAGAAAAACTATTGAAAGTTATTTTCCACTCTGTCTCAAAAATGTTACTTTAATCGAAAAGTAACTTTATGAACATGCTCTTTGCACTGCTACAGCCCAAATGGATTTACAAACAGTTTGTCACACAGTCCCTCCAACCCCCTGATGACCCAATACACATTCCTGGCTTTGGGAGTTAATGGCCCTGATCCCAGAGATCAAGGGCCTCATGTACGTAGCCCAATACCGGTCGGTAACGGCCGATTTTCGGTAATTATACCGTTACCGACCGGTATTTAGGCTGTTGACATGTAGGGGGCTCATTTCTGTATTCGGTAATTTACCGAATCGGTAAAATTACCGAATCGGTAATTTTACCGAATCGGTAAATTCCGAATACAGAAATTAGATGTAGGGGGAGTGTGTGGGTGTTGTCTGGAGTCGGTATTTACCACCAACTAATAGTTGGTGGTAAATTAAGAATGGATGTGTAAAAGCATTTTAAAGCGCTTAGAAGTGTGCAATGTGGCAGACATACATGCCCTTAGGGCATGTATGTGTGCCACATGTGCACACATGCAGGAATCAGGGGTGCAACAGGGTGTCAATGTGACACCCTGCCACCCTTGATTGTGTTCCCCCCATTACCGAATCGGTATTTACCGATTCGGTAATGAGGCATACCTTCCCATTGATTCAATCAATGGGAAGGTATGCCTCATTACCGAATCGGTAAATACCGATTCGGTAATTACCGAATTACTACGAATCGGTAATTTTTACCGCTGGAATACCTACATAGCATTTACCACTTCATAAATACCGAATCGGTATGATTCGGTATTTATGAAGTGGTAAATGCCAGCCCACCTACATAAGGCCCCAAGTGTTTTGCCTCTGGCCTCAGGGTGGCAGGGGTGTTGTTAACAACTTGTTACTTAATAGGCATTAGCCACCTGGGAGGGTGTTAGGAATAGTTGGCAGAACAAGGGACAGCCTTCACATTTCCTCTTTTGACTTGGAGATGACAAATGGGGCTGACTGAAACAACTCCCATTCCTTACTAGGGTCCACTTAGAACTGCTGGGTTCAACTCCAGCAGTCAGAGGGGACCAATTTCTGACCCTGACAGGAGATATACCTTATCTAAATAGAGGAGTGGCTAAGGGAAAGACAGTTTCCGTCTAGGTAAAAGAAGGGGTTAGCCATTTTGGATTTATGGTTTCGCAGAATTTTACAGTAAAGTGAAGAGGAAGTGGGTATAAGTCAAAAAAGTAAAAAGTAAGTGGGTGGGAAACTTCTCTTATCACTGACTGGCACACATAATAATACTGGACATGGGAAGACAACACTTAAAAAAAGAAGATCCTGCTGGAAGAGAATGACCTAAGAATTCCTGGCTCCTGCTGCCACCCAGGGACCTGAACTGACCACCTGTTTACTTGCCCCAGGCACATAACAGCACAAGTATTCCTGACGCCAAGAGGGCCTAGCAGGCCACAGAGGACTGGACCCTGTAGGAGAATTGGCTGGCGATAGACATGCTGCCTTGAGGCCTGCCCTGTGGACCAGGGGGTTGCTGCAGTGGCCAGAAATAACAGTTTTTGCATCTGGAGAAAATGCCCACCTCTAGAGGCCCAGAACAGGTGTGGAGGCTTCCCCAGGGCAGTAATGGGACGGAAAGCCATATCTGTCTCACTTGGAACTTTTTGCCGCACTGAAAACTGATTCATGGAGACCTCTCAGTAAAGGTACCCAGCCTCGAGAACTCTGGCTACAGTTTCAGTCTTGCCTCCGCTGGAGGAATCTGTGAACTAAAAAGTGAGTTAGGTTCTGATTCAGAGTATGGTGAAGATGGTACTCTGCCTTAAGAGCTACTGAATAATCTGTCTGTCATACTCTTTGTCTGCCTCCTTCATTTAAAGTCGGGTAGACTGCCAGCTTTCCATTGACAGAGGCCCTGTTGGCTCTCTCAATGGAAAACATCTCCAGATGGTCTGACGGAGTAGGGTCAGTCAGCAGAAGGACATTACACATTACACATTTTCCCTATTCATCAACACCAGGTAAAACATGGGGAGTATGTTCCAGAAAAACACGGACTTTTGAAAAGTTTAGTGAGCGACTGTTAAAACCCATGGCAGCTGTCCACCACACTTTTTGTATACTGAAAGAAACCACCATGAGGGTAGTTCCCGTAAATGTACAATGTACAATGTAGTGGAGAAGTGTGGCTCAATGATTAGAGCGGCAGACCCTGATGCAGAGGTCTAGCCCGGGACGAGGGTTCAATTCCCCGCCTCGGTGGGTCTTGGGCTAAAAAATTCCACGGACCTGATAATTCTCGCCTCGGTGCCATTCCAGTCATGGAGTCCCACTCTGCAACTCTGGGCAATAGCTTGCTTAATCTCCACAACGGCCCCCACAACGCTAAGGATGCCTGGCCTCCACCTGGGGGTTGCCCAGGAGTGGACGCCTCACAGGGAAAGCCACGATGGGTTCCACAGCGGTATTCGTACAAGCGCCTTGAGACCCTTGCGGGTGAGTAGTGCGCTATACAAGTATCAATTTAATGTTCAATGTACAGAGAGGACCCATGGGCCACAAGTCATCTAAAAAGTTGACCGACATCAGTTTGGCAGACGTAATATCCTCAACTCCCCTGATGGATAGAGAACCATCCATCAAACGTTAAATTAGGCCCTAAGTCTGAAGATCAAAACTTAGGCCCGGGTCGAGGCAATTAAACAACCCTAACAATAAAGTGCCATCAGCAGCTATGAAATCTGGGTTTTTCCTCCTAGCATCTTTGGGTGTTAAAACTAACAGCTTCAGTAGTTGTTCAATGACGATGTGCCAGACTTTGAGAGACACTTCCTGGTTTCAGCCTTGGACCTGGTCCCTCAAGAAGACTTTGAGCTCCATATTTGACTGGATCAACCTGCTTGCTGAATACGACCTATGCTCTAATGCAGTCATCCTGAAATCAGGCCTGGGTCCAGAGTAACTGCAAGCTGACATTTTTAATGGGTCTTTTTTGCCTCTTCGTGGTGTCTTTTAGTTTTTGACGAAATACTTAAAAAATTCCTAGCTCTAATTCTGTCAGGAAGAGGGGCTGGAGTAGCTTTATGTGGCTCAAGCGTGGGGAATGGGTACTCCAAATCCACTCAAACTAGGTTTCTGTCACCAAATGAAAGCCTGGAGGCCCTCAAGGAGCACTTGTAAATTTTGAATTCATACATCGTGAGTGCAGAGGACACTGTGTGGCAGCAAGCTTGCAATGAACTAATGTTCCCAGCAGCTCGCTAGAGGGACAGCGGTCATCTAAGATTATTGGGAATGACTTCCTTGTGGCTCAGAGCATCTTTTTCTAGGCAACCGTAGTCAAATGTTGCTGCAGCCAGGATCCCGCAACATGCATCTCAGATTTTCCGGACTGCTAATAATGGGGAACTACATGATGTTACTAGGGTGACCAACCGTCCGTAAATTTCACGGACAGTCCGTAATTTCGGCCGTCTGTCCGTTGTCCGTGAAGGATTCTTTAACGGACGCCATTTGTCCGTAATTTTAACTGGGCACAGCTTCCACCCACCTCCCTGCTTGACTCCGATGCTGTTGAGGTCGGGTGTAACGGACTCCGATGCAGCACCAAAGCGCAGATACCCAGCAGCACTGGAGAGGCACAGCGGGATTTCAACCCTCACACCTTCCGTCCTTGATGAGCTGTTAGAGGTGCTTGAAGGTGACTGAGAGGGAGGGAGGGGCTGCAGCTTCAGGCGCAGGGGCATCTATTTAGATGCAAACAGCCCTGAATGCGCCATGTCTCTGCAATTTAGAGGGGCCTCACACATTCCCTTTCTGCCCAGGGCCCCAAAAATCGTAGAACCGGCCCTAATTACACCGAGGCAGCACATGGTTCTCTTCACAGAGCTTAATTACTGTCACTAAATTGTAAGCAAACCTCGGTTCTTCAAACATGCAGTCTATAATGTAATAAAATAAAGAAATGGCACAAACGCACCCACACTGATTAACACAGTATGGAGGACAATCAGTTAAATCAGTTCTCTTGGAGTATCTCCTTTAAGTACTGTACATCACAGTGGGGGATGGCAAAACTAACATTTTGTAAAGAGAGCTTATGGTCTCGTTGTCCTGTCCAGGAGGGGTTGAGGAGCCCTACCCCACCCTGGAAGAGACCAAAATGATACTAGAATACTGCATGCCCACCCCTGTGCCCACCCTGGTGTGATGGCTCCTGCCCCCCACCAGTGATGGCTTGGCTCCTGTCCCCCCATGTGGTGGCTCCTGTGTCCCACCCGCCTGTGATGGCTCCTGCCCCCCCCCCCCCCGTGGTGGATCCTGTCTCCGCCCTGGGTGGCTTCTGTCCCAGTCCTGGAATGGCTCCTGCAGCGAGGGTGATGTTCTTGATGGGCCTCTTCTCAAAAAGGCTCAGCTCAGAATTAATATGAAAAGGTGAGCGAGTGAGTAAGTGAAGGGATGGCTGGATGGCTGGATGAATTAGTGAAAGGGTGAATGGATGAATGAAAGATTGAATAGATGGATAATGAGAGAGGATGGATGGATAGATGAGTGAGTGGAAGGATGGATGAGAGAAAAGGTAAATAGGTGGATGTATGGGTGGAAGGGATGGATGAGTGAAAGGGTGGATGAGTGAAAAGGTGGATGATGAGTGAGTGGATGGATGAGTTAAATGATGGATGGATTGATGAATTGATAAGTGCAAGGGTGAATGGATGGACGGATGAGTGAAAGGGTGGAAGTAAGGATGGATGAGTGAGTGAAAGGGAGGGTAGGTGGACAAAAGGATGAATAGATGAGTGAAGGGAAAAATGGATGAGAGAAAGGATGGATGAGTGATAGGGTCAATGGATGGACTCATGAATGGATGAGTAGATGGATGGGTGGAAGGATGGAAGGAAGGATGGCTAAGTGAAAGGGTTGATGGAGAGAGAAAGGGAGGATGGATGGATGACTGAAAGGGTGGATGGGTGGAAGGATGAGTGACTGGGTGGATAGATGAGCAAGTGAAAAGATTGCTGGATGGGTGAAAGGGTAAATGGGCTGGATGGATGAGTGAATGGATGGATGGGTAGAAGAGTGGATGGATGAGTGTACAGATGGATAGGGTGAAAGGGTGGATGGATGGTGGATGGATGGATAATGGATGGATGAGTGAAAGGATGGATGAAGGGATGGATGAGTGAAATGATAGATGGAAGGATACATGATGGATAGGTTTGCAAATGGTTGAATATGTTTGGATATGGCTGGGCTTACTTATATACTATTGCGCGACCTCCTCTGATGTGTCAGTAAAACTTACCTATTGTCCTTAAGTTTTGTCCTGAAGTTTGACCTCCTGTCCTAAATTTGTGTCCTGAATTTTGACCCTTTGTCCTGAATTTTTACACTCACCGTCCTGAATTTGCACCAATGCCTGTTGGTCACCCTAGATGTTACCAGCACTAATTATTAGGCAGTTCCACAGAAGTCACGTAGAAACTATAACTCATCTTCAACAAAAGGGCATACAGGGATGAAGCTTGAGGTAGTTATTAAAAATATAGGGAAAAGTA
The DNA here is from genome assembly GCF_964204655.1 of Triturus cristatus. Taxonomy (NCBI): domain Eukaryota; kingdom Metazoa; phylum Chordata; class Amphibia; order Caudata; family Salamandridae; genus Triturus; species Triturus cristatus. Next base: position 1,803,769,193 of record NC_140589.1, on the reverse strand, counting down.
CTAGTGTACAACTATATCTGAGATACTTCCTTTTTGTATGTTCCGTTTACAGGAATTACCAGTTTCACGCTAAAGTACTGGTTACAGAGAGATATTAATGAAGTATATTCATTCACAATTGCAGCTGCACTTATCACTCTTAATGGCAAGTTACTTAAGACATCTCTTGTAGAAATCTAGTACAACCTGCCGCTCTCCTTGACCAACAGGAGTGACAAATCAAAGTGATGGAGCCCTGTGTCTCTGTTTTCTCTCCATTCCCCTTCTTCAATCACGGACTCTCATATCCCTGTGTGTGTGGTCACTGGCTGGGGGTCGTTGCACCCACCGCTGTTCACAGGCAGTGTCTCTGAGGGCAGGTGCCTTCCGTGGGAAAACTGCAGTACAGGCAGGTCCCAGCAGGTGCAGGGCTGATGGCGGTGATGGGAAGAAGAGCTCAAACTTACCTGCAATCCGCTGGGGCCCCTGCTTTTCCTGCTCCTCAGTCCCTGTTGATGGCATCCTCTTCCAGCTCCTTCGAGTTCCATCCTACTTGGTAGGAGAGGGACTCACCAGCAACCAAATGGCTTTCCTGGAAGAGGAGAGCAATCACTTATCTAAGGGCTTGTAGAAGCCCTTTAAAGGTAGGTAGGTAAAGCTTTATTCGATATAAAATATCATAAAAGCACAACATACAATGATAAAAAAGAGGATCAAGTGTACATAAAAAACATCAGTAGTCGCGAACGTCTTAAAAAGTTATAAAAACAGTTAAAAACAACATATAAGAAACAGAGAATAAAGTGCATGGTTATTTAGAGTTCGTTAAAATACATGGTGGCCGTCGATCTCATAAATGGGTCAGTGCAGTTGGGATGGAATGTTTTTCTTACGCAATAGCCACGCACAACCCAAGTACTTGGCAATGCCGCAGACAATAGTAAGGGACGAAGTATCCGTCTGCAGAATGCGTAGCGCAGTACAGTAGTCACGACATCCCAACGTTCTGCAGATCGGACGGAGCCATTTAGCTCTTGGCCTTCGATAATGATGGCAAGCAAATAGGAAGTGAGGAATAGACTCACTAGGTGCTGTGCAACTCGGACAACCAGCAGATGGCGGTGGGGATCCCTTCCAACCAGCAGTCACAGAATTAAGGGGGAGGGACCCTAATCTAAATCGTACATACAGGGATCTGTCCAGAGGGGACTGGATGAAGTCAAGATATGCCTCAAGTTTACAAACGGGCTTATGTTCTAAGAAAGCCACACTCAACTTCCCCAATTTGGGATTATTCAGATCTCTTGCATTTACCCAACTTCAATATGCTTCCTTAAGATCCTGTTTCTGAGGGGGTACCTGAGATACCCAGGAGTCTTCGTAGCCAATGGATTTCAGTGTTTGCTTTATGTGGGTGAACCATTTTAACCTCCGCCCAGTGTCTGCTAATAGGAGATCATCTAGACCTGCCGCATATTTAGCAAGTTCAGGGGTCCTCCGCAGTCTAGCCCAGAATAGTAAAGGGCGTAGGCGTGCAATGTCCTGGATTGAGTGTCTCCCCAGGTCATGCAACAAAGGTTTTAACGGGGATGATACTGGGACGGAGATGAGGTTCCTCATAAAATTGTTCTCTGAGACTACCAAATCGTGAATGTTTTCGTAACCCCAAATTTCAGCCCCATACATGGAGCTAGACAATGCCTGGGCCTCATATACCACAAGAGCCGGTGCCACAGGTCGGCTAGTAGAGAGGTGTTGTTCTCTTATAATGGCACCGGAAACCCTCTTGTGGCACAGAAGCATCTTGGTCAAGTGAGCACTCCACTTCATCCCTTTTGCAATGCGTATCCCTAGATAATCAAAAGAATCTACAATGTCTAGGGGAGTGCCATCAAGGGTAAAAGTATAACTAAAACGTCTCGGAGGGTTTATAACCATTAATTTGGTTTTTTCAGTATTGATAATGAGCCCATAGGATTTGCAAAAGAGAGCAAATCTATCTAGATTTCTTTGTAGGCCAGCCGGGGATTTTGAAATCAGGAGAGTGTCGTCGGCGAACAGGAGGGTGGGGATCTTTTCACCAGCCAGGGCTGGCGCATCGGCAGGGACCTCTCTAAGGAAGTCCACCACCCCATTAATGTATAGAGAAAACAGGGTGGGAGCCAGCACACAGCCCTGGCGTACCCCCCTATTCACCGCGACACTCCCTGTAAGCTGGCCTTGGGCCCCCCATCTGATATTGGCATGGTTATTTTCATGTAAAAGCTTTAAAAAGGCAAGAATCTCATGGGGAACACCTAGTTGAAATAAAACCTGTCACAAACGTTGGCGGGGAATTAGGTCGAAAGCCGACTTTAAATCAATAAAAGCTAAATATAGGGTTCCCTTGCCTAAGACTACCGTTTTCCAATATATCATAAAAAATCTAAAAACTTGATCCATGGTGCCTACCTTTTGTCTAAAACCTGCTTGAAAATGTGATAAAACATCCCCATTCCCAATCCAGCATCTCAGTCTCATTAGGAGAACCCTGCCAACTACCTTCTGTATTACATCAATTAGACTGATAGGTCTATAGTTAGCAGGGTCCTCCTTATTGCCCTTTTTAAAAATTGGCACAACCACCGCGGCTTTCCAGGACGCAGGTACTATGCAGCCCTTAGCTATGGCATTCATGACAACAACAATGAATGAGGCCCAGGGGATTGGGTCATGTAGAAGAAGGTCACCTGGTATGCCATCGGGCCCAGCCGCCTTACCTGGGGCAATACTTTTGATGGCCAAGATGGTTTCGTGGATCCCAAAATTGGTCTCCGCTGGGAACTCACCCCCTCATATATAGCAGAGAAATGGTCGAACCATTGCAGCTCCGCTATGTGATTAGGGATACTTATTGTTTTGGCCCTTTTGGCTTTGTTCAGAATATCCCAGAAGGTTGTAGAATTCCGGTTTAAAGCCGCCTCCTTGAGTTCCTGCCAATGACTTTCTTCCCAATCCCGTTTGGCATCCTTCAATGATCTTGCATAGTCTTGTCTTGCCTTACTGATTAGGTTTCTGTCCTGTTTCCTTAAGGCTAGGGACAGAGTAATTCTGGCCCTTCTGCAATCTTTGGAGTACCAAGGGTTCCCGCTCCTTGAGGAGTCCGCCTTGGGGCGAGCTTTCTCCCCCACAATAAAGAAGTCCCCTATTTTGCTGATGGTGTCATAATAGACAGAGGCTATTAGGTGGGGATCATCCATTTTAGTACTAGCTTCATGGAGTTCGGTAAGTTTCCTGGCTAGGAGCTCTTTGATCAGAGCAAGCTTCTCCTCATGTTGGGAGATCCCGTGCCATTTAAGGCGTCGACAGCACCCTGCCAATGACACCTCCTTGGTTGCCATTAGTGGGGATTCGTTTGCCACATTGGGTGTTATCCTCCAAGGGTCTTTGGCTTGTAGACATAGTGGATTGTGGTCGCTATCTATTGTATTTTTGACGACCATATCTATAATGAGCCCCCATGAGTGGATATCGACAAGGATGTAATCGATGCGTGATGGCGAGGATAATCTGTTGAAGGTAAAGGCGCCACCCTTGTCAGATATAGATCTGCCATTCACTGCACGTAGATTAAATTCTTGTGTAAGTGCGTTCAGTTGGATGGCCCTTTGTGACCATTTCTTAATCGGAGCAAGTTCCAAAGGCGGGATTCCCCAAGTGAAATCTGAATCACTAAGCCCGAGTAAATCTTCTGAGGCTAGGGGTTCGAAAGTGCAGTTAAAATCTCCGCAGATAATAATAGTGGAGTTCCGGTCAATATGTGTAAGTTCATGTTCCAGAGCAACCACTGTCTGAGAGATCTGTCCACCCAGAGAACCTCTAGCATAAATGTTGAAGAGATCTAGGGTGGGGCCGCCATGCGTGCCTTTTATTGTCAGATGTAGCAGATCCGGGGAAACATTGTTATGGCACTGAACCTGCCAGTTGAGCTTAATGTTTATCCACACAAGGAGACCCCCGGAAGGGCGACCTTTCCCTGAGCTTATGGCCGGTAAGAAATATGTGGAATACCCTGATTTGTATAACGGGGTTGTACTCCATGTCTCTTGGAATGCACATACGTCGAATGTGCCAATAAAATCGTGCCATTCCGGGATCAAAAGCTTTTTGGTGAGCCCCGCAACGTTCCATGACACAAGATTAAAAAGGGGCATAGGCTTTGCAGGTGGGATGGTAGACTGTGTGACAGGGGGCATCTCACAGGACGGGGAGGGCAGAAAAGAGGGGGACAAGCTTTCAGGGGCTGTGGTGATGTCGTTACGAACAACAGTAATCTGCTCCATAAGACAACCCTCGAGAGGAGGATTTTGGGCCAGTCAGTCAACCCTATTCAAGTTGGAATCGTTGCTGAAAATCCTCTGTCTACCCGCTGGGAAAGCGTTGCTTGAGATCCAAGGCGGAATACGCCTTATCTGGATACCAGAGTGGTCCGGGGCCGAGGTACGATATTCGAGGAGTACCAAATTCTCGGCCAGGGTACTGTTAGAAAGAGTAAGCTCAATGCAGTCAAATTGGCTAGTGTAATGAGACAGTCTCCTGGCCTTGGTAATATCTTCTCGAATAATGGACCTACAGCCCCTGACATGCCTAACCCAGTGTATGGCTTTGTTTGTAAGGGAGTCCGCATTTTCGTGAGATTGGTTATTAGTAAGACTTGGTACCCCAGTCATGTATACTACAGTTGGGTGGGACAGTGAACTAGCGAGAGTAGTATTGGGTGCGATATTGTCTCCAGGGCATGGCACAGACCTCTGGCTATTGGGTCTCACTGGTCCAATTCCTACAGCTAAAGGTGGGATAGGAGTGGTAACTTTGTCAGTTCTTAGATTGTTTGCAGTATCCCTATTTGGTGGTATACTCCGGCTAGGAGGGAGCAGAGTAATCTGGCTAGTGAAGTTAGTTGTAGCATGGGATTGATCTTTAGCCTTACGAGTAACTGACAAAGGGCCTGTTTGGGCGGTGGTTTGAAGTGCAAGTGATGTTGGCTCCGCAGGGCTACTAGACGTTGCAGGCTGCATAGGAGTTAATAAGACCCTCTTGCTCAATTCCATGACTATCTTCTTCAGGGATACTATCTCTGACAATAACTGGTCGATTTTTTGTTCCATCGAGACCCCATGCAAGACAGGGGTCTGAGCTTCATTAGGGAGCGAGGGACCAGCCGCTTGACAAGCAGCTGTATCCTCCTCTAGATCTTCCAGGATAGCAAACCTATTAGAGCAAGTGAGGTCAAGCTGAGTGATGGAAGAGAGAGATTCGGTGTCTGGTGTAAGACCCTGTGTAGCCTGTTTGTCTTCCTGATAAGACTCATGATTATGGACTATAGATGTACGGGAAGCGGGCGCGTTGGAAGGGGCTTCCCTGGCTTTGGTAAACATGCTAGGGATCTTGCGAATGGAGAGACTAGATGGCAAATCATTGGTCAAGTCCCCAATGCTAAGGGGAGCAGAGCTAGAATCCTCTAGTATGACTTGACAATCGTCCACAATAGCTTCAAGCCTATCTAGAATACAGTTGCCAGCAGCATGGTTAACTTTTTTTGCTTTCTTCCCCTTTTTGGAAGCATTACCCCCACCTCCTTCCATGGATTTCCTTTTAGCCATGGTAAAAACACAAGGGAAATGGAGGATAACAGCAACACCACAAACCTGGGAACAGTGTAAAATCAGGGAGCAGTATACAACGACAGTACTTAGTTCAAGTTCTCACAAATGGCAGTGTTGTATAGTATATTATGGGCCCAGGTTTGTTCTGGGGATGGAAGAATCTCAGCAATACAGTACCTTGGTGTGCCAGCTCGCAAGTCAGAGGGGTGGCCCAGCCCGGCCGCTTCCGGCCCCGGACGGCCACAGACGGCCCGCCCTCTGCCCGGGCTCAGCCCGGCGCCGCCCGCGCGCGTCCCGCGACGCGAAGGAATCACTCGCTTTTAAGCGCCTCCGGGCGCGCTGGAACGCTGGAGCAGTCCGGCTCGCTAGGAATCACGGGAGCTGTAGTCTCCCCCCGCGACGGCCAATGGTGTTGAATGGCAGCGGGGGAGACAAACAGCGTAGGGACCCCGTCGCTGTCAGGCTGCTCAAACAGGGAGTTCAGGTGAGGCAATACAGTGGCGCTGCCAGAAAGATTATGGCCCCTTAAAGTGTTCCTATAGGGGGCGTGGCCAAGATGGCGGCGAGGTGAGACGTGCCTTTCTGTCTCTCCCTCGCCCGCCTGGGATCAGCGCCGAAACGGGACGGATAATACCCCCCGACTTCGGCACACAGCACCGCTGGCGACGCTCGCACCGGAGGCGAGCACCTGGAGACACCGGGGGAGCCCATTTTAGCAGTGGGGTCTCCGCGAAGGCGCGGGTGGCGGACGGCCGGCCGCGGCCTTGAGACGTGGATTGCAGCCCCGGCCTCGCGTGACTGAGACCTGGAGAGGGTGCGCGGCCCCGGCGGTGGCCCTGGCGGAGCGAGAGCGCCCGGCTGACCAGACAGAGCGGGGCGAGAGCGGAGCTGTGCCCCTGCGGACATCGTGACGGGGGTCGGCGATTGAGGCGCGGAGTCCGAGGTCCCAGGAGTGGTGACTACGCGGGACGACCAGCGGGACGACCAGTGGCCTCAGGAGGCGGGGTGAGGCGCCGGCCCGGACGGGCGGGAGAGGGCACGGAGCATCGGAGGGAGCGGTGGGAGGCCCAGTGCCCACACCGGGGCTGAGGACAGAAGCCGGAGGCCCCGTGAGAGCCCTTCGAGCAGGGGGCGGCCCAGAGACGAGCTGCACAGCCACGGCCGCGTGTGACTGCCGCCTGGAGTCGGGGACTTCCCTGGTTGGCCGACGCCTGTGAGCGCTGAGCATCGAGGCCCGGAGGTGAGAGGACTGGGGGCGGGGAGTCCCCCCCGGTGGAGCGAAATAGTCGGGGCGATCGGCGGGCACCCAGAAGAGGGGATGCCTGGTGCCCGCGTGCTGCTGGGGGAGAGAGGGTGGGCCGTGATCATCGGGCCCCCCCGGGACAGGTGGCGGCTGGTTGCGTCCCGCAGGAGGCGGCCTGGGCCGGGCTTGAGGTGTCGGCCCGGTGGAGCACCCCCTTATACCATGGCGACCCAGCGGGGTAAAGGCAAGGACAAGGCGCAGAGCAAGTCGCTGCAGGAGCTGTTTGCCAAGAGCCAGGGAGGAGTGGCTGCGGCGGGGCCTGGGGCCTCGGTGGCTGCGACGGAGGTGATGCGGTCGTTGGGGGCCGGAGACGAGGGATCGGAACCGGTCACCAGGGCCTTCCTACTGTCGCTGTTCGCGGAGCAGCGGGAGGAACTTAAGAGCATGAAGCAGGAACTCGCGGCGGAGCTCAGGGAGGTGCGGAGGGACCTGGACGGCGTGGGAGAACGAGTTCAAGCGGTGGAGGACAGGGTGGACGCTCAGGACACAGAGCTCTCCCTGGTGCATCAAGATCTCCTACGGCTCCATGACCAGCAGGTGAGTATTCAATCTCACCTGGAAGACTTGGAGAACAGGTCGAGGCGGCACAATATACGCATCCGGGGGGTGAAACGCAACGCAGAAGCGGGAGACGTCTTTGCCTTCACACGAGAGCTCTTCAATCAGATTTTGGGGAGGCCGGTGGGGACGGAGCTCACCCTGGACCGCGCCCATCGGGTGGGCCCACCGCGTCCGGACAATGCCCTTCCGGCCGATATCCTGGTCTGCCTCCAGGACTATGGCACTAAGGAGGAGATCCTCAGGAGGGCGCGCTCCCAGCACCCCATCACCTTTCAGGGAACTTCCCCGGTGCTCTACCAAGATCTCGCAGCGTTGACTCTCCAGAAACGCAGGACCTTCCGCCCTGTCACGGAGGCCCTCCGTCAGCGGGACATTAAATATTCCTGGGGACACCCATTTCGGCTAATCTTCCGGCACAACGATCGGTTGTACCAGCTGCGCTCCCCGACGGAGGCGTGTAAGTTGTTGGACATTGACTGCCCGAACGACGACGAGGAGGGTTCTGCGGTCCGGGCCCAGGATGGACCCAGTTGAAGCAAAGGCGAAGAGGCTCCAGGAGGCGGGGGCCGCCCCCCGAGGAGATCGCGCAGGGTCGTCAGGACGCCATATCCTCGGGGGCGGGGGCGCTGGCCCTGAAGGTCGAGGCCCCTTGAGGGGGGTTATCTGTGGACAGCGCCTCTGTCGCTTTCTTTCTCTGTTGTTGGCGTTGCCTCCAGGCGCGTTGGGGTGCCGCTGGCGGGCTCACAGCTGGGTGGGCGGGGGGATGATGCCTTGGTGAGCCACGTTGCCCCCACTGACTTGGGACTTTCTGATCTTCCTTGGAAGATGGACAATTGGTTCGATTAACACAGTTGGGGAGGAGGGGGGAGGGTTTGCGGGGACACTGGGGCTATTACTCTTTCTTCTTTCTTTTCTTCTTTACCCTTCTCTTTTCTGTACCAGGCTCGTAGGGTGGGGATTGGGTGGTTCGGGGTGCCTCTTGGTCACTACGGGATTGTATGTCTTTAGCGGGCGCTCCCTGCTGGGTGGGTATGCCTTCCACAACGCTTAAGGTTCTCACGCTTAATGTTCGGGGCTTGAACAATCCTATCAAACGTAGATCTATTCTCTCCCTTCTTGCGCAGTCAGGGGCTGAGCTATGCCTGCTCCAGGAAACGCACCTTCTTTTGAAAGACACACACCGGCTGCAGTCCCGGTCATTCCCCATACAATTCTTTTCTTGTGACTCCTCTAAGCTGGCGGGGGTGGCGATCCTTCTCGCACCACGGTTCAGGGGGCTTACGATGCACAGGGTGGCGGAGATCAAGGGCCGGTTGCTTGTCTACCAATTCCACATGGGGGACTACACATTCACGGTAGGCTCGATTTATGCACCTAATGACAAACCGGAGCGTTTCCTCCAGGCGGCGCTGACGAAGCTGTCGGCTTCCCCGGACCGGAGGCTGCTGCTGGGGGGGGACCTGAATTTAGTCTTCGATAACGTGCTGGATCGGTCGGCACAGCGCACGGGGCAGGTGGGCGCTCTCTCGCAGAAGGGTTACGCGGCGCTTCAAGAGTTAGATATGGTGGACCTCTGGCGGGTGTACAATCCCTCGGCCCGGGAATACACACACACCTCATGCGCGCACGGCACTTATGCGCGCCTGGACTACTTCCTGGCCACCCGAGCAATCTGTCAGGAGACCTCTGGGGTGGAGATACTTGCGGCGTCTGTCACGACGCAGCGGCTCCCGCCTGTGGGTGGAAGGCGCCGCCAGTGGCGCCTGCGTGACACGCTCCTGCTCCGCCCCGTGGTGGTTAAAAAGCTGCAAGGAGTCATCGAGGAGTATCTGCGCTTCAACGATAACGGAGATACGGCCGTGCACACGTGCTGGCTTGCTCTGAAGGCGGTGGTTCGCGGAGCCATTATTTCCCTCTCCGCGGTCGAGAACAGGTAACGACAGGCGAAGCGAGCGGAGCTGTCGCAGAAGGTCAGGGAGTTAGAGCGCATGCATAGCTGTACGGGAGCCCCGAGGGTTTGGCGGCTGTTGAAGGCACAGAGGGCGCAGTTGGAGGCGCTGGATCGCGACAGGGCGTAATATGCGGCATTGCGCCTCCGGCACAGCTACTACGTGGGTGGGGATAAATGCGGGAGCCTATTGGCCCGTTGCCTGCGGGAACGCCGATCGAGGGTGGGGGTCAAGGCGATAGAGGACTCGAGCGCGGTCCTGCACACGGACGATGGGGAGATTGCCGCGACGTTCCGGGACTTTTATGCCCGGCTTTACGACGCGCAGTCCCTTGAGGACAGCGGGCTGGATGCGTACCTGGACCATGCGCGTATCGCGGGCCTTTCAACGCCTCAGGCAGAGACGCTGGAATCGTCAATCCACCCGGAGGAGGTGATCTCGGCCATCTCGCGACTTAAGGTTGGTAAGTCCCCAGGCCCGGACGGCTTTACGGCTTCGTTCTATAAGCAGTTCTGCCCTTTGGTCACCCCCATTCTTACACGACTCTTCAATTCGTTCGACACGTTCGGAAATTTGCCCTCCGCACTGCTCGACGCGGCGATAGTGGTGATCCCCAAACCCGGGAAGGATCGCACACAGTGCGGTTCTTACCGACCGATCTCCCTTCTAAACGTGGATCTCAAGTTGTATACGGGGATCCTGGCGGCCCGCCTCGCGCCGCACTTGCCCGACCTTATTGATCCGGACCAGGCGGGCTTTATTCCGGGCCGCCAAACGAGCGACCACACGAAATGGGTCCTGCACCTTATTGAGAAGGCCTCACGCTTCCCGGCTGATTATGCCCTCCTGGCGGTGGACGCCGAGAAGGCGTTCGACAGGGTGCATTGGCCCTATCTGGAGGCAGTTCTGCAACGGTTCGGACTACGGGACAAGATGCGTGCGCGCATCCTCAACTGCAACCGGGATCCGCACGCCTCAGTCCGGGTTAATGGCCATACCTCGGAGCCATTTCGGATCTCCCGGGGCACTAGGCAGGGCTGTCCCCTCTCCCCGCTGCTTTTTGCCATGTATATGGAGCCCCTTGCTCAGCACATACGACACAACGGCCGGATCTCTGGGATTCGGTTTGGAGGGGATGTCCATATGATCTGCCTTTATGCCGACGATGTCCTCCTGACCTTCCGAGAGCCGCTGACGTCCCTGGGAGCGATCCTGGAGGAACTTACTGCGTTTGGGGAGGTATCCAGCTTCAAGGTCAACGTTGCCAAATCAATGGCGCTCTCCCTCTCTCTAACGCCGGGAGCGATCGCAGACCTCCGAGAGAAGTATCCGGTCCCCTGGACATCGGGACCAGTCCCCTATCTCGGGGTGCAGCTGACCCCTACGATTCCGGGCATCCGGACCCTGAACTACGATCGTCTCCGCGCCACCGTCAAAACGGATCTCCTTCGCTGGCGACGTTTGACGCTCTCGTGGCTTGGGCGGGTGGCGGCCATCAAAATGACGATACTGCCCAAGATATTGTACGTGTTCAATACGCTCCCCATATATCCGCCGAAGGGCTGGATTAAAAAGGTCCGATCTGACTTAGCTCAGTTCATATGGCAGGGCAGGAAGCCTCGCCTCAAGCGCCAGATTAGCTCTCTTCCGCCGGACCTAGGTGGGGTCGGCGTTCCCGATCTCACGCTTTACTTTCAAGCCGCCCAGCTCCGCTACCTGGCGGAATGGATGAGGCCCGACTCCGCAAAGCACTGGCTGTTCCAGGACCGGGCAGTGGCGGGGACGTCTCTGGCCGCAATCCCGTTCCTTCGCCGGGAACAACGGCCCCCCAATCTCTATGCCTCGTGGGTGACTCAGGCGGTGGTGCGGATCTGGGACCAGACCGGGGAGCGACAGGAACTAACGACCTTTCCCTCACCGCTGACCCCCCTGTTCGGGAACTCCGACTTCCCGCCGGGGCAGCCGGAGTCCTCTTTCCCGGGTTGGCGCTACACCGGCTGCAAGGCTCTGGGGGTGTTGTACGAGGCGGGTGGACTTATCCCCCTGGCCCAGCTGGCCACCGATTATGGAGTCCCGGGCAGGGACCTGCTCGGCTACCTGCAGATTAAACACTGGGCCACGCAGCCGCGGGAGAAAAGCGCTGCGCAACGCCGGCTCACGATGTTTGAACGCTGGCTTATCACGCGGACGTCGGACAAAAAGTTGACCTCGGACCTCTATAAGATGCTCCTTTCATCGCACACTCACTCGTATCACGCAGGTAGGGCACGCTGGGAGAGGGACCTGGGGAGGGATCTGCTCGCAAAGGAATGGGAGGGTTGCTGCTATAGGGCCCGGCACACGGCTACACATACAGGGCTTACGGAAACGTTCACTAAATTGGTGCACTATTGGTATTATACACCGGAACGCTTACACCGTATGGACAGCTCACGCACCGCGGGGTGCTGGAGGGGGTGCGGTCAATCTGGCACTCTAACACATATCCTCTGGGACTGCCCCCTGATATCCCTGTATTGGCGGCAGATCCTGGATGAGGTGGATAGATACTTTGACACGGAGCTGCCCCGACTACCTGCATACATCATTTTGGGGGTCCCCAACGCCATTAACTACCCCTTGAAGTCCCGTAGGGGGAAACAGATTGCTCTAGCACTGGGGGCGGCCACGCAATGTCTACTAGCCTGCTGGAACACGCCCCGTGTTCCTACACACTTGGAGTGGCTGCACCGCCTCTGGCACATCCTGGGGATGAAGCGTATTTCCTTAACACTGGCCGGTAAGGGTGCCTCATTTTCTGAACTGTGGCAGCCGTTCCGGTCCCTCCTGACCCAGGACTTCAGGGAGCTGACTTGTCCCAGGTACCTACGCCTCCTACGGCTCAGCGCGGACCCGGAGGAGAAGGACACTGCTCAGACACCATGATTGGGCTACTGCCCAGGGGCGGCCTTCTGCGCTCGGCCCTCAGGTCCCTGTGTCCCCGAGTTCGGTTCTTCATGTCTTGCTTTTCTCTTTTCTCTTCTCTTTTCTGTTTCTTTCTCCACGGGGAAGGGAGGGGTGGGGGGGGTCGAGGGGAGGGTTTTTTTTGGGGGGTTTGGGTTTGGGGTGGGGGGTTATTAGGGTGGCGGGTGATAGGCCTCGCGGACAGGCTTTCGCCGCTCCGAGCGTACAGTGGCGGGGGCGGCGAGCCCAGTTTATCCCGTTCCCGCAGGGGTGGGGGAAAGTGTAAGTGCTTGTTGCCATTCCGCCCTCTGTTGAAAACTTTAATAAAAAGATTTAAACCTAAAGTGTTCCTATAATTCATTCCAGTCCAGGTCTTTAATTTCTCTCTTTAGTAAATCCAATATGGAGAAGTATTCCTTTTTCGCACTTCTGTTCCCAGTCCGAAATTGCAGTCATCCGGTACTTAATTATGTCATTTCCTTGTTGTTTGTTTACTATTTAAGGACCACTGCCTTCCTTTTTCACTTCATTACAATCCTCTGTAGTATTTCTTGGTGGGTTCTGCACCCCTTTAGCCCCTATTTTTTCCTTAAATATTACCCTTCTAGAGTTTCCGTTGGGTACAGCCTGCAGTACAGTACTCTTCTTCTTCTGAAGTTCCTCCAGAGCAGACTCCCTATTGACCACTCCATTTCCTGGACTATGAGATTTCCTTCCATTGTCTTGGAGATCTTTGTGACTCTGGCTTTTCCTCCAGAGAACTGTGATACCTGTCTTTCACAACTTTAACAGTAGTGGAAAGGAGGAATCCTCTTTATCTCGGACAGACAAGGGACAGGACCAAGAGCCGTAAGCCTCGTCCAGCCCTTGACATGGGTGGTGAGAGACGCAAATGAGCATGGCTCCTGCTGAATTCAACGCAAAAGGTTAGTGCAACCTGACAAGTTCCCCTTATGTGAATTTTAATCATTTTGGTGTATTTTGTGTATTTTTGCTTATTGTTTTCTATATGTCTAAATTGGCTTGGGAGGATTACTGTATTGTTTTCATGCCTTTGATATTGTTGCCTTTGCTTGAACTTATCACCATTTCACTTGCGAACTGCCTGCTGCATGTGACTTAGGTACCAGGGGTTTAGCACTGAGACTTGTACACACACACCATAAAATACAACCCCAACCAGGGGCGGCTCCTCTGCTAAGGCGGAGGAGCATCAACCCACTGCTCTGTGAGCAGTTGAAAAAGGAAAAATAAAATGATATTAAGTCAACTTTATTATCATTTTATTTTTCTGTTCCTGGCTCAACTGTTTGGGGCGGGGTGGGGCAGAATGTCAAAGGAACAGGGGGAGGAGTATTGGCACTCTTAAACTGCGCATGACGGTTTGGCCGGCCGTCTCCGGCCAGCCAAACAGTCATGGGCAGTTTGCATGTCCTCCACCCGCTGTAATACACAGCCTGGGTTGAGAACATGCCCAGCCTCCCAGTCCCTGCCTGAGCGTCGAACCACAGCGCTCAGACCAATCACAACTCTGCTGTAACGCAGTGTTATGATTAGCTAGGGGATTCTGGGAGCCAGGGGGCTTCCTGGTTCCTGCTTCCTTCCTGCTCCTGGACTCCACTGAAGAGCTAAAGAGGACGGAGAAGAAGTGGCCGGTGTTTTTTTTTTTCATTTACAACCCCCCCCCCCCACCTGTTACCCCTGCAACTGACACCAACTTCACCTTATGACATCTATTCAAATCATCCTTCTTTCAGGGTACGGGTAACAAGGGCGTAGGGAAGCCGCCTCTATGCCAGATTAAGCGGGATGCCTGAACAGATAAAAAGTGTTTTATGGCCCTTCTTAACTTTAATCTCTGGCTTGCAGGTCTTTGCAAAGTATAATGAAAGACCTACAAATTACAGCTGTAGAGCTGTGGGATGGGGAAGGGGTAGAGGAGTTCAAAAAAGCTTAACATGTTGACCGAATGGAAGAGAATGATTGTAATATAAAAGAAAAAATAAGTTAGAGGCAAATATAAAGAAATAGCTTGAAAGAAAAAAGAAAAATGCAAAGAAGAACAGAAAGAAGAACAGCTAAAAGGAACTAGGATGGAACATAGGCACCAAAGAAGAATGGAAAGAAGGACAGAAAGGGAAAAAGAATGGGAGGGGGAAGAAAGGGATGAAACTTGGAAAAAGGGGTAGGAGTAAGAAACAAAGAAATAAAAAGGGGAGGAGAGAAAGAAGAAAGCTGAAAATAGAATGAAATATTGGAAAGAAATGAGAGACGGGTGGAAGGTAGGTAGAAGGAAAGAAAAATTGTTAGCAAATCGAAGGAATTCAAGAAGAAAGAGGGATAATAGAAAAGAGAATGGAAGTACAGCAGATGATAAAAAGAAAGAAAGGAACAAGCATATGAGAACGGGACAACGAAAAGGAAAGATGGAAAGCAGGAAGAAAAATTAAGCATGATTATAAAGACAGAGAGTCCCAAAGACACCTGAAAGAAGAATTGACAGAACAAAAGAACGATGGTAAACGGAATGAGAGGAGAATGAAAATGGAGAAAAGAAAGAAATAGAAAGTAGGAAAGAAAGATGAAGAGAAAAACAAAATAATAAATCCAAGAAAGAAATAAGTGAATGCAGGTAAATGTGCAGTTTTTCACCACATTCTTTTCAAATCATGCTGTAAAAATGCATCCATCTGAAGCTTTTTCCTCTGAGCAACAATGCCAACTATCACCTTAATAGAAAGGGTCGGGATCGCCCACACTGCTAGGGCATTTCGTTTCATATTGCTCAAAGTGGGGGTATTTATTTGTTCTGGCTACTTACTTGACTGTTAAACTCTGCTAGCAGTCTGTTCAGGAAAGAGTCCCGACCCCAAGCATCCAAATTTCTGTACCTACAATGCTGCTTCATTTGGGGATTTTGTATCCAGGTCAGCTGAGGGCAACACACAAAGCCACTCAACTACTAACAAATACTTCCCCTATAAATACCAACGCAACCACATGCTAAATTTAATCCCGTAACCAGTAACAGTTACCTTTTACAAGGCCTCCCTGAGGTATTAACCATAAGCATTTGCTTTGCAGTGAGATGCAGGCTGTGTTTGGCACGAGAAAAATTTCAACAAGCATTGGCATAGCCAATAGGTCTCGCTTTTGGGACCTTATAAGTATTTAGTTATGCAGCACAATATCCTTGGTGCAACAACATCAACTGTTGCATGGCTAAGCACTTATAAGGTCCGAAAGACGAGACCTATTGGCTATGCCAATTCTTGTTTTAATTTATCACTGCAAGTGCCATCCACAAATTTGGAACAGATAAATAAAAAAATTAAAAATGGCGGTTGTGTCATGCTATATGCATGAGCATGTGTGGTGACTCATGCACACGCATATGTCATCATGTTGGTCTACCATACCATCATACACGTTCATGCGTGTGTACACATCATCCAAAATGCGTTAACCAGTCAAATATGCTAGACCAGATGGGTTTGCCGATGCTTATTTTTAGTTAGCTTCTTGAAAGAAATGGCTTCTTGAGTACTTCATAACAACCTTTACTCTGCCTGCCATGATACACATCATAAAATGTATTAGTGTAGTAATCAGAAAAACATTATCAGACGCCTAATCCTTTCCATGTTTACTTTTTTTTATATCTTGAATGCCTCATCTGTACCTTAGGGCGAACTACACAATTTTGCATAAGTGATGTGAAGCTTTAAGTCAGTTTTTCTACTGACCATCAAGTGTAAACAAGAGTGCTTCACTTTTAATGTTAAAAGTAAAGCGCGGGTGCCGCGATTATAGCAAAAGTAAAGAAATAGAAAATAACATATATTTCTTTACCTTTGCTATAATCGCGGCACCCGCGCTTCACTTTTAATGTTAAAAGTAAAGCGCGCGTGCAGGAGAAGGGAGGGTGTGTAGGGGAGGGGATTCACGTGCTGAAAGACAGATGGCAGCTGTGCACGTCGCGCGTCCAAAGATTTGTATATGGAACTGAGAAAGATCCCACATCTTCATTTACGATTAAACAATCCCTTAAAATGGAGGGCTTCCACACTAGGGGATCAGTTTTGATATTGGTGGCGTTAATAGCTGCAAAACCCATAGACACAGTTAGCTGTGTGAGTCCTCAGGCACAAAAGACCACAATTGCATCATGCAGGTCATCATAAGGTTTTTCTCTGTGTCTTGTGCTGAGGGTAAGCAAGAGCTAAATCTCTACATGAGGGGCAACAAATACAATAAAAGATGGTCCATGGTGGCAATGCGCTCAACAGGTAAAGTTACCACTCAGCTCATTGATGCTTTGAATGGTCTTTTCTTCTACAGCCCTGCTCTGTTCTCTTGTGAGAGGGTGTATAGGCCTACACCAACATATTCCTTTGGCTGGTTATGGGCAAGGTCAACAGTGACAGAGAGGTAAGTCACCAAATCTTTACTGATGCTACAGCCCCCGTTTCAGAACGAAAGCAGAAGGCACCATGCAACTAAACATTCAGGAAGAGCCGCAGCACAGAGGTCTGAGGCGTGTAACGCAGTGATTCTTAACCTGGGGTTTGTGAATCCCTGGGGGTCTACGACTCCAACTCAGGGGGTCCATGACTGTTTAGAAAATTAATATATATTAGCAGATTAACAAAGTAACACAGTGCATATACATAAAAGGCAAAACTGAAGATTGAACAGTTTAAAACGCTCTGTAAATGTCATTGAATTTGAAATAGGAGGCTAAATATGAAGGTAGTATCCATTACCTTGATGTGTGGGAGCACAGCAGATACAGCAAACAGCATCTAGTATGGGCGCCTGGTGACCTCAATTGAAACACTGGAATGTGCCGGCAAAAACAGATCATGTATTATGAGGAAAACTGACCAAGTGATATGCTAGAGTCTAGCATATCACTCTGTCTTTTAGAAGTTACATTACATTATGAAAAGCTCCAATAGTCTCATTAATATTTCAATGTTTTGTTTGTTAATTAAATGAAATATTTCATAACTTGTGTATTTGCTTGATGTATACTTGTTTTTCTATATTTTTAAATTGTTTTGATGTTCAATGATAGAGATTGCTAAGACAGGGGATCCTATCTTCCAATAGTGATTTGGAGGTGGTCCACAGACGTCAAAGGGTTTAGAACTATTGATAATGCTCACTTGAGCTACAATGGAACTCGCGCTTATGTCTCTATTGGGCAACCACCCACATCAGTGTCAGTGCATTTTTAAATATGTATTTCAGAGATCCCCTTCTCATCAGGGCTTCTGGGATGGGCAGGTCTTAGCTTCTTTCTAATAATCCATCTGGCACTCGTGTAAACTATGTTTATGTTGGTTTTGTCCACTATTATTGTGTGCTGCTTCCTCCCAGTGTTTTGTCTCGAAACACTATCTCTGAATAAGTAAATTAGGAGAAAATGGGGTTTCCACTTCCAGGTTGGAGGCGCGCACAAATATACTTAGACCTCCAACCTGGAAGTGGGAACCCCATTTTCTCCTAATTTACTTATTCAGAGATAGTGTTTCGAGACAAAACACTGGGAGGAAGCAGCACACAATAACAGTGGACAAAACCAACATAAACATAGTTTACACGAGTGCCAGATGGATTATTAGAAAGAGTTCTTCAAATTGTCTACCCCCCATCGTGAGCACCACAAAGATGAATCTCGAAGAAATTGCGCAAATCACTAAAAATAAAGCAGAAACTTTAGCTTACAGTCCTGGGGAAGCCGAACAAATATATGGACTGATAAAGGAAACTAGAGCTTTCAGCCCTCAATTGAGCACAGTGAATCAGCTATTGAAACAACTAGAGTATGTCAGTAAACGTGAAATTAATCAGTGTCTACACGCAACAACTTTAATTCATTACCACAGAAACCAACGCATCCCTAGAGGCCTCAGAATAGCCTTAAAACCCATGCTATGCAGGAGTAATAAAGCTTTCCTCAATAAATGGTACCAGATACTCAATAAATGCAGCTTGGATCTGATTTTATTGATCGTCGAGGAGCTTTCTAAAGAGTTAAAAACATTGGAAGAAGAGCTTGAGGGAATTAAGCACGAACTCAACACGCACGAAGATTTGGCAACAACATTGGAAGACATTAACAAGAAACTGGATAGATATTCTAAAGAAATAGAGGACAGAAAGATTAAGAAATATAAAAGAGACACTATAGATTATAAATTAGAAGAAGTTTATAGTTGGGCGGATGTGTATAATCAGAGAAACTGGCAAAAACCACAAACCAATGTAAGCTCGTCACAAGAAAGTGTTGTATCCGAATCAGAGACCGCACAAAATAGGAGACCAATTGGTAAAAACGCATAAACTGAGCGTAGAGATCAACAAACCAAGGTAACTTTTTTAGAGACCAGTCCGGCCGCAAACAACGCTCCTTCGACATCTGTAATAAAGGGAGATCTCCAAAAACAAGGAGGGGAAAAAGAAAAAACAAAGGAAACGGAGACAGAACGAGAATTGCGATCAGCCAAAAAGAAGACAACCTTGTCATAAACATATCAGACACACAATTAACAACAGCCCAAACTAACCTTCTGAATAAAGGTTTCACTTTTGTGCCAGTTTACAAGTCAAATCCTCAGGAAACGGAAAATTCTGTTTTTAAATTTTTGCGTACATTGCGCTTAAAATTTTTTTTCTCCAACCTTCCACTGCCAGATAAGCCTGAGAGTACCACGAAAGAATTCAGAGTTAAGAGCACATTCTGTGCTCCTACCTCACATAAGACTATCGACGCGTATGAGAGAGTTATCACCACTGAGATGAAGAAAATCAATTATTCAGGTGGCACCAAAAGTAACTTCTCCAAGAAAGAATGGAATACCTTGAGATCTTTGAAAGAAATGACGAACATTACCATACAGAAGGCGGATAAGGGGGGAGCCCTAGTGGTGATGAACACGGAATTCTACATGGAGAGTGTACGTACACATCTACAGGATGCCAACAGGCATCGTAAATTGGAGCAAGACCCCACTGATACTTACGCAGAAACATTGAAAATGATCTTGGAAAAAGCACTTGAGATGAAATGAATAACGGAAAAGACATACCATTTTTTGAACATAAAGTATCCAAGGAGACCTCAATTTTACATGCTCCCGAAAATACACAAGCATGCCACCAGACCACCTTTCAGACCAATAGTGTCCGCTTGCGGATCAATTTCTGAACCTTTAGGACAATATTTAGATTGGTTCATGCAACCGTTGGTACAGAATTGGAGCACCCACATTAAGGACACTACTGCATTTTTGAACTTATTGAATAACGTTGAAATTCCAGTGAATGAGGAGATATGGTTGTATTCTATTGATGTAACATCTTTGTACACTTCTATCCCTCACAATGAGGGGCTAGAAGCTATGGAATGGAGTCTACTGGAGAATGAGGTCACAGGGACAGATAAGACATTCATGTTGGAACTACTACACTTTGCACTATTCCATAGCTACCTGGAATGGGATAATGAATTTTACGAACAATGCCGTGGAACTTCCATGGGTTTTGCGGGGGCACCATCCTACGCAAATACCTTCATGGCGAAGTTCGAAAATGATCATATACTGAATAACCCAGAATGGACAAGTGGCATCATGGTACTTAAAAGATATATAGACGATATCTTTATAATCTGGAGAGAAGCTAAAGAAAAACTTGTTGAGAACATCTATGTCTTGAATCATCTACATGAAAGGATCAAATTCACTCACCAAATGGACAAAAATGAATTGGCATTTCTGGATGTAAAAATAACCATAAAGGATGGTCAAATAAGCACCAATGTACACATCAAAGATACTGATAGGAATAGTGGTCTTCATTATGAAAGTTTTCATCATCATTCACTGAAGACACATTTACCTTTGTCTCAATTTATTCGTTACAAAAGGATTACATCAGATCCAAATGACTTGTCCTCCACTATCGATATGCAGATCCAAAAATACACGAAACGCGGATATCCAAAAACTGTACTCCAGGAGTCAAAAACTAAAGTCTTATCCATGAGCAGAGAGTCTTTACTTAAAAAGAAAGAAAAAACAGATAAAAAACTTACAGTGTGTGTATTGAAGTACTCAGTGCAAACTGTTCAGATCACAACAATCATGAAAAAGCATTGGTCTCTTATTACAGAGGAACCGGACCTGCAATCACTAGTCGCTAACCAAATCACGTTTGCTTATAAAAGATCTAAAAATTTGAAGGAATTAATAAAGAGCCAAAACACTAAGAGTGAGAATATTACACACAAGGGAATGAGAAGATGTGAAAATTGCACGCATTGCAACAATGTGATAACTGGCCAACATTTTACGCATCCTATGACTGGGAAAAAGATTCCCTTATTTCATTCAAGCACCTGCGACACTAGAGGAGTAATCTATGGCATAAAGTGTCCTTGCGGGAAGTTGTACATAGGACAAACGGAGCGTAAGATAAAAGTAAGAATAACTGAACACAAAAGTAATATCAGGAATAAGAATCAGAAGTCTACACTGGCCATTCATTGGATGGAAGCAGGTCATAACATCTCACAGCTACGATTTACTGTATTGGAAGTGATTAAACCACACCCAGCTATGGATGTGCACAAACAAAGACTTAAAGCAGAATATTTCTGGATCAGAAAAATGGACAGCATGCAACCGTCAGGAATTAATGACAGGATAGAATTATCCTGTTTTCTTTGAACAGTAAATGAGGAGAGGGATATTGCATTCCTGCATGAACATGATACACTATTATCCCAATTCAAAATGGCTGAACTTGTAATACTACCTTGTAATTACATTCTCGATTGGTTTTCCATGAAAATATTGTTTATATAGGGTTCCAAAATCATTTTATATTACTGTGCTTGATATACGCTAGTTAAAATTTATGTTTTCATTATGAAACGATTTCTGAATATTTGAGTGTTTATAAGGTGTAATGTTACCGTTGACAATCACCGATGCGATTATAAAGTATCTAGGAAGCTTAGCAGTGTCAAACGAATGTTTATTAAATCGTTTATTAAATCGTTTTTGCACTGATCGGGACCAACCACGGTACCGCGATTGGACCAATCAGTTATCAAATAAATAGTGAGGTTACGCCGAGGTTTACAAACCCGATTCTGATTGGAAGACTGAGACGCGGGAGGCTTTTTCACACGGAAGTAAGTGCTCAATGCGGAACACTATCAGAGTACCGCTACGATATTACTGTTGTAGTAACCTGGGAAGTTTTTTACGATTAAAATAGGCTCACAAGCTGGTTTCATTATGCAACTAAATGCTGACAGAAAAACATTGTAAAACACGAAGGATTTGAGCGCACTGTTTTATAACAAACACTGCATGAGCAAAATATTATCAATAGTGGCTTTATCACCGCCGTAGAAAACATGAGCACTTGTTTTTTTCAACTAAAATCGTTATATCGCAGGTGACCTTTACAATTTGATTTTTTTTTTAGAGTGATACCGTTGGAACCAATTTGATCTAGATAGTTTAGTATTTCATTATGTTTTATGGACCCCTGAGGAAGGGTCATTTTTTGACCCGAAATGCATTGGGTTGTTGTGAAAATGTAATATATTGACGTCTCAGCAAAGAAGGAATTTGTGAAAAACAAAGAACGTCATTAAGAATGAAATAAAATACAATGGATTTTGAATCAGATTGAAACTTTGTAAGAATCTTAATTGAAAGTATTGAACTGGAAGTAGACCTGATAGGTCTAAGTATATTTGTGCGCGCCTCCAACCTGGAAGTGGAAACCCCATTTTCTCCTAATTTACTTATTCAGGTCTTAGCTTCCTCTTAGAATGCATTGTGGTTGCTGGTGCTGAAGTGTAACTAGGTGGGTACACTCCACAGGCTTGTTCTTTGGGGAAAACATGTGTATTCACTCAGCTAGGATACAGGAACAAAGGACGCAGAGAAGGCGACGATGTGGGGGATGGGACCACTAGCTTTGTTGCTTTTTGGAGGCAGCAGCCATGCTCCATGTTGCACTTCCCTTCTAATGCTAAAATAATCTTGGTGATCCGTCTTTAGTAAATGTAATGACAGCTGCCCTGAAGAAGATTGTGGTCATTCTTCCTTCTGCAGTAGTTCTGATGACTGTAAGAATTATTGCAAGAACCCTGAACATGTTTGTAAACAGTCCCTATACTTAAACAAGCAGAGAGCCTCCATTTGACACACATTAGTTACAAGGAGAGGTCAGTAGGCATTACCTCTGGATGCAATTACTGCACATCAAAAAATATAAGATACTGTCTACAATCCAGTGGAGGAGGACAACTCTGCCTCCAGATGACCAGGTGGGGGGACCAATTTAGGGTCACCTATTCTTAGGCATCCCTAATGATGTCTCTAAGGAGCACTCAGTTGGCAATTTAGGTGATCCTTCGGAATTGGGGGGCCCACAATATGTGCCGAACATTGAAAAATGCAGGGGAAATTCCATAATAAAAGAAGGAATGATGGTGATGGAGTAGCTGCAGAGGTGGGCGTGGATGTTTATTTGTACAGTCATTCTGTGAGTGTGAGGAAAGGACAACCAGAACAGAGGGAAAGAGGCACCCTAAGAGGAAGAGACTATCAACTCATTCATGCACAAATTCAGCCAACCATGTCAACAACACCCATCTATAATCTATTCACCCACCCACACTCATACATTTATATTTTCACCTAACCACATCCATAAGTTTATATATACAAGCACAAATATTGATGTATTTATCCAAGAATCCACCAACACCCATGCATTCATCCATACACAACCACTCATCTGATGCTGTCAGGGATGCCATATTCTAGTATTCTCTCTCTTGGATTCAGATGGCGCGTTGCTTTATCCCATGTCACAGAGCGAGCTGTTAGATTAATAGAATTTGCGTTTTCTAGATACAAATCAATCGTTGATTTCCTCATTCGCCACCACCATGGGGCCTTCAGAGGGAACTGTTCCTCACAGTAACTGTAAACACTCATCATTCAACTCAGCTTTAAAATAGGATTGCCTATGGTCCCATCCTCAGCATAAGTCTAATGGTCAACAAGGCATATCAATAAAAGAATTACTTACTGACTGATTTCCTGTTTGTTCAGAAACGTCAGCTCCTACAAAACAAAGTATATAGGCGTTATGCTATACATCGGTCTCTCTTTGACAACATTCGTTTTGCCATGGGTAGCATTATGCTTGACATTGGCCATTTATACAGCAGCTGCTCATTGTATTCTTTCACATACTTTCTTTAATTCTAATTTAAAAGCCTGCTGGTTTGAGTGTAGGGATGACCGTTTAGGTGTTAAAGGCCTGCACCTCAAACCATGGTGAGACACATCTGACCCACTGCAGGCCAATAGTGAGCTAAGTTTCAAATGCAACTAACGAATCCCTCGCATTTAAAAGCAGATCACTGTTGTATCAAGGCCCGAGGCAGCCTTCCAGTGCCGCCTCTCGCACTTACTCCACATTTCTGTTTCACCACCTTCTGCAGTAGTGTCCTATTAAGCAGGCTCAATCCATGCAAAGGCTTTAGGACAACTACACAGGACAAATTTGCACACAATGAATCTAAATGGAACTCATTTACATAGTGGTGCTTAATCTGAAAATCGACATGATTTAGCCCTAGGGCCATATGTAGGTAGGGACACATTTACCACTTCATAAATACCGAATTTTACCGATTCGGTATTTATGAAGTGGTAAATGATATGTAGGTAATTGGTCGGTAAATATTACCGATTCGGAATAATTCGGTAATTACCGAATCGGTATTTACCGATTCGGTAATGAGGCATACCTTCCCATTGATGGGAAGGTATGCCTCATTACCGAATCGGTAAATACCGATTCGGTAATGGGGGGAACACATGCAAGGGTGGCAGGGTGTCACATTGACACCCTGTTGCACCCCTGAAACGGCCATGTGTGCACATGTGGCACACATACATGCCCTAAGGGCATGTATGTCTGCCACATTGCACACTTCTAAGCGCTTCAAAACGCTTAAACACATCCATTCATTATTTACCACCAACTAATAGTTGGTGGTAAATACCGACTCCAAAACACACCCACACACTCCCCCTACATCTCATTTCTGTATTCGGAATTTACCGAATCGGTAAAATTACCGATTCGGTAATTTTACCGATTCGGTAAATTACCGAATGCAGAAATGAGCCCCCTACATCTCAAAAGCCAAAATACCGGTCGGTAACGGTATAATTACCGAAAATCGGCCGTTACCGACCGGTATTCGGCTACCTACATGAGGCCCTAAATGTATCACCTCGTTTGACAAGTTTATCGGAAAACTTTAGGCTGCAAGGTTTTTGTGCTCAGAATTAAACAGATAATAAAAACTTAGCTATTGTAGAAACTAAAACATGCAATTAAATTTGAATAAAAATGCAAGAGAGACCAAATTGATACTATCACATAGAGCAGTTTTTATAAAGAGTATAGTAAAATGGACACTGGAGAGAGGGGGCCAACTATTACCATTTTGAAAGGCAGTAAAAACAAAGTAAATGTACAAGAAAGATGCATACAGGTGAAAAACCCTTCATCAGGTTGGAGAAAAGTCCAGTTTGTGTCAGTGAAGATTTCATTTCAGAACCTAGAAGTAAATCAGGTGGATCCAAAATTAGGTTCAATGTTGGGCTCTTGTTCCTTAGTTTCCTGTTGATCCACAGTGATCATTGAAGGTTCTGGTGTCCACAAACCCCACTGATGCAGACTTTATCTTTTACAATTCAGGAGTCACAACCACCTTTCACCATTTCCGATTTGAAGTCATGACCATTCCAGGACCTAACTTGTCACTCAGCCTTGAAAGGAAATTGTCCTCAATAATCTCACAAGGCTTTCTTATTGGATTGATAATAAAGTTCCCACCCATCCTTTACTCCCCTTTTCCATTCCTCTCACTTCACCCAAGACTATCATTTGGAGCGTCTGTGGGCTCTTGGTGGAAACGTATTCCTTTAGCTCCCTCTGTCGGCGTCTGCATTGCCTTGTAGTGTACTTTCATATGACTTTGTTACCTGTGTGATTCTCTGTGTTGATCTTCTGAGTCGATCTCCTGTTGAATTGTTGCTCTTGTTCCAAATTCTCTAGACTTAGATATGCTCACACTACTCGGCTCTTCCCTGAATCTCGCAATCATAGGCGTCCATTCATGAATCAAGGTAAACAACATCCGGCTTACAGGGGGCGCTCGAGAGCCCGACGGCAAGCTGGCTGCCACACTTTGAAGCTCTGCCGACCAAAGTGTTATATCCGTCATTTATCTGTCCCTTTTTGCCTTCTGGGACGCCTGGTGGCCGGGCAGGGCTTGCCTTGTGGGTGTGACATACCACGAGGGAACGCCACCCCTGGATCAGCGGCGCGCCCCTGAAGGCTATTGTCGAGACCTCCACTTGGACTCTCCTGGTTGTTCCTTGCTGTTTGGGCAGTGGCGGGGTAGACGCTGGTGCTTGGCTTTTGCTCTCACCACAGCTTCTGGACGGCCCTCGGCGCTGGGCTGTGGCTGCATCTGGCATACGCTGCTCCCTGTGGGCCACTCTGTGGTCCTGGGGACGGCGGCGCGCTGAGAGCCCACTCCTGACAGGTGCCACTGTGCGCTTGAAACTAGAGGCCACTGTATTGCCATTGCTGCGGACCACCCCCTAGGAGGGCAGGGGCCCCAGATTTCGGGTAAGGGGCCTGTTCCATCAGCTCTGCTTTGATTGACTGATTGCATTTAACAGACAATCCTTTTTAGTGAAATGTGCTTGCGTGGGGTGCTTTATTATATTTTTTCTATGTGAGGACTGTAGTTCGACGCTAGGGAGGCCTGTGCTCCCACCTATATCATCGAGCTCTCTTAGGTGCATCCACACATGTGGGGGTTGGCTCGCTCCCCTGGCTGTGCCCTGTGAAAGTTCTCCCTAGTGGGATGCACTGAATGACACAACTGCATTTTGGCTAAGACGGCGGGGACGGTGGGACGGGCTGACTCGTGGGGTGAGGAGGGGCCCACATATATCTTCAGCTTCTGAATTGAGGATTACATATCTTCACTCACCGGCATGTCCCGGCGGGAGGGGGCTGCCGCTCTGCTTGGACCGTCCTGGCAGTTGACCCTTCGGTGGCTGGTCTGCCACCCCCGCTGGACTTTTTCCGGTGATATGGCGGGACTGGACACTGCTGTCCATCTTCTTGGCTCCGCTTGAATGGCCTGACAGCTCTCATCTGTTTACTATCCCTTGGTGGAAGAGGCAAGATGGGTAAGACTGACCCCAAGCAGTCCAAGCTAGCGTTTGAGCAGCACAGACAGACCAGGGGGGTGAACCCCACACCTGAGAACTTCTAACTCGACCCACCTGAGGAGAACCTGTCTCCTCTAGAGCCAACCATCGGCACAATGTTTTTAGGCCTCAAGCATAGCCTCACCACTATAGACTCAAAAATTGATTAAATAGCAGACAGACTAGAATGCCTCAAGGATAAGGTAGATGGTCACGAGGGCTGCCTGGATCACTAGGAACAGCGGACGTCCGATCTTGATGATGGCCACCACAAGGCAAGGAAAAAACTCCTACAGATGGAAAGAGTGCTGGAGCCCATACGCAGTAAAAATAAAGATTTGGAGGTGCGATCCACATGAAACAACCTACGCATTAATGGAATCTCAGAGTCAAATGATATGGGTCAAATGGAAAATGATATCGAGTCAATGCTCACTCTCTTTTCGGGGAAGCCATGTTTACTCTGCTGGTGGTCGAGAGGGCACATAGATCTCTAGGTCCGAATGAGGCCTTTGCTGGGCATTCTTGTCGGACCGATTATAGCTCGATTACTACAGGCTACGGGATACCGCCTGAGGCTGGCACGAGATAAAATAACCCTCCAATACAAGGGCAATGTAATAACTCCTTTTCTGAACTACACGCTTGCCGTTCAGTCAGCCAGGCGCAACTTTGCACCTGTCAAGTGCTCACTGCAGAAAACCGATGCCTCTTACTCACTGATCTACCCCGCCGAGCTGAGAATCCATCACCAAGGCAAGACCCACTTTTTCACCAATTCCAAATTGTTTGTTAAGACCTTACCGTCTATCACCGGTGGCATCGAGACTGTAAATCGACATGCCTCAAATGGCCAACTGAGCGACGACTAATGATTTCTACTTGCTTGCCATCTCTCTGATCCTTTCCACCCTTTGCCAGGCACTGTAGGGCCTCGAGTTCACCCCTAAGGGATGTCTCGTATGCCATGCTTTTTGATATTCTGTTCTAGGATTTTTGTGGGGCGGGTTCATCTAGTCTGGCCCGATTGGAGGGCTTCGTAACACGTCAGAAGTGAAACTGCACACCAGTTCTTCATTGTTTACAATTTTATCAGTTTGATCTGTGCGTGCAGCCCGTACCGCGGTCTGCCCTTAATCCACGTGAGTAAGAAATCATCATAGATTTTCGGGAGTGGAACTTCACCCCGAGTCGGACGCACTGCCATTTAACTGCTGAATTGCATTGACGATACAATTGCTTAATCCATTTTGTCACTTTTCATTTTATTTTTCCAATGTTCAAAGTTCATTCCATTTTTCTCTGTCACAAGAAAGCCTTGCTATGTAATACAATTTCTGATGCTGCAGCTATGTCCATCCGGACCTTTATTCTGAAGCAGGAACTTTACATATCTCATCCTCAGTAGTGTTAAATACCCAATGCATTTCGGGCCTCATTTTTGCCCTTCATCAGGGGTACACTACAAGAAATTAAGCACCAATGTTAGATCTCAAGTTAAAACTTCACAGTATAACATATAGTACACATTTTGAATTACTCAAATCATGTTTAAACATTCCTACCATGATTAGCGTGCTCTCTCTAACACAACGCGTTTTTTAATGTTTCCTCCCCCTTCATTATTCTGACTCTATGATTGTAATAAAAAAACACAAATAGGCTTAACTCTACCATCACTCTTGCTTTTAACCCATCATTTTCGTACACAAATGGTTTCCTTAAGCTCTATCGTACCTGCCGTGCATGACCACGTTCTCCGATTGGAGGGCTGACATGAGAGGCGGGAGCTTACATGGGTTCTTTATCGCTGTTCAATGCACTGTTTCTACTGTTGTTGCTTCCTTCTCCCTCCCCTCCTGCACTCACTGTTGTCTTGAGGTCATTACACCCCAACTTAGACAGTCTTGTGTCCAGTGCTATCATTGCAATGCTGTGCTTCTAGATGAGTATAGTCAAATGCTTAACTTGGAATGTTAGAGGATTGAACAATGCACACAAAGCCAGACATGCTTCTGCATATTTACAGCGGCATAATATAGATATATGTATGCTCCAAGAACTACACCTTACTGATGCTACTAAATTGCGACTGCATGCAGGCTTGATTAGAGAATACCAAGTGTCGCTATATTCCAACTACGCACTTGAGGTGACACCACTTATCTGCAAAGGACTGTCATGGTGCACACAATGAGGTTGTGATGTACAATTAGCAGGCACACTGGGCGATCCCCTTCTCCATCTCATATCAATTTATTGTCCCAACTTTGATTGCCCTTATTTCTTCTCAGGGGTCTGGTGACTGGCGGGCATGCTGAGTCCCAGAGCGCTGTTGTGGGGTGGGTATTTCAATGTGGTAATGGACCCAATCGCTGATCAACACAGCACTACCAGGACACAGCACCCTGGAGCTGCTTCATTGCTTTCATTGCTCATGACTGACAATTGCCTGATAGATCTTTGGCGAGCTACTCACGGCTCTGACAAGGAGGGTATTTGTGTTACCACCACGCACAACATATGGTCCCTGTTAGACCTGTCAGCCCTTTGGCAGTTTCCTCCTCCTTTTTATTATTTTTGTCCCTTTTCCCCCCTCCTCATTTTTTCTGTCTACCTAACTATTGGGTGCTGATGTAGAGGTTCTGGGTGTCTTTTCCACATCACCTGAGGGAAAGATGCAAGGTGCTCCTCTGAGGAAAATAGATGAGGAAGGTGAGGGGCACAAAATGGTGGCTCCAACTGTCACCTCTGCACCTGGGCCATGACTGCCATGAGAGGTTCCGGAACCTTCTGGGCCCCTCTGGCAAGTCAGGCCCAAGGTGATAAATAGAGGTGGCAGGGGGGCAGCCATTTTAGGTGAGTGTGAGGCAGCAGGCTAGTCAGGAGTAAGGCACGTGAGTGGGGAGGTGGCTGCGCTGGACAAGGAATGGACAGATCTCAGGATTTGCCAGGGTATCTTCGTCAGTGACACCACCCTCAACCACCTGACCGGTCCCTGAACGCAGCCGGGACTTGGAGATCCCCGTACCAGAGAAGGTCTCAAGGTAGATTGAACCCCTGATTCACTGGACCTGGGAGTGAGACAACGCCGGGGGCCACCTACTCCCCGAACCCATTGTGCCTGGGATTACAGGACTGGCCGGGGGTGGCCAACCCCGTTTTGACAGATAGCAGAGGTGATCGTGCCCAAGCCCCGAGAGTCTATCCGGCCTCTGTCACTGTCCCCGTGTGGGATCCGGCACCCGTTAACCCCCCCTTTGTGTCTTTGGTGGGTGAAGAGTGGAACACAGCCCGCAGTAGGAGGACTGGGCTATATTGTCCAACCTTCCCGGAGCCTTCCTGGTAGAGCACAGTGCAGCGCCAGAACCCCCCCCCCCACTGCCCCGTAAAATACTCGCATCAAGTCCCTACCTGAAGTGGACCCCTTCGCCACCCCGTGATGGTGGAGTGGCCGGTGGTCCTCTGAATGGACTTGTGGTGGCCCGCAGGCTGAAAAAGTGAGGGGCCGGGAGTCGGCGAGGCCGCTGGAGGTCTAACGAGAGTCGCGTCAGGAAGCAGGCTGGAGAGGTGAGGGTCGGGCCCGGCCTGGAGGCCGCCGTCCTCCGATCACGTGAAGAGGGGCCGAAGCGCCGCCCTTCGCTGAGGAAAGTGAGGAAGCCTGCACATTGCCTTGGCGCTCAAGGGGGAAGTACGAGAACCAGCCGGGGCCCCCACTTAAGTTCATCGTGACGGGCTGTCAAGGAGCCGTAGCGAAGGGAGGGGGGAAGGCACTGTTCCAACAGTTGGCGGGGAAACCTGTGGAAGTTCCGGGTTCTCGCCGTCCATAGGGGAAATGATTCCACCCTAACGAACAGACCCGACTCTCACGGTGTGAGGGGACCGCAGTTCCCGTTCTGGTAGAACACCTGGAGCAGAGGACAACGAGACTGAACCGTAAGCTGGGCCTGGTAAAGAGGGGAGGGGGAGAGCGAGTTCTACGAGGCTCACAGCTGAATTCAGGGTGCATCATAGAAATACCTGCTAACTTTATTTTCTTGGGAGCCGAGTCCCCTAGGGGACAAACACAGACCTCGAGGAGATTAGAGCCTAAGTAATATTGTGATGAAATGCACTGTTGGGAATGTTTATTAATCTCTAGTTGCCAGGACTGTTACTATGGCTACAATGAAAGACATCAAAAGCTGTTATTTAAATAAGTTGTTGTGAAACCTCCTAGAGTGTCCAGGTGCTGTACAGCGGCCCAGGGAAAGTAGTAGTGGGGTTAAGCTTCTGTTTTTGAAACCACTGAATGAAAAGTTTATTGTGTACTGTAAGACCTCGTGTGCCTCAACATATAGGGGAATGTTAATTTGGAAATGTACTGAAATGTTAATAGGAAATTGATTATCTGAGCCTAACAAGGAAGAAAGGTATTAAAGTCTTTCTAATAAAGCTTTACATTTAATCAGTGTAGAGTCCATTTTGGGTGAGGCTGCGCCAGATTGCAAGCTGGGTAGGATGCAAGCATGAGAAGCCAGAGGGAGGTGTAAGCCTGTTGACTTGAGCCAAGCTACCCCTAGGACATAGGTCCAAGAGATTGGTGCTCAGCGGTGGGATTCCTTATTCAGTGCTTGCATCCGCTTAGTGGCAGTTTAGCGTGCATCACCACCTACACTGGATTGTTTTGGCTGGAGTTTTCTCCAGAGTGTTTTAAAATTGTCCTGGGTATATTCCCTTTCTTGAGTAAAGTTCTTGTTAACTGTGTTGGGGTCCCATCTGGTAGGATGGAATTCGAATTGGGTAGGCTGGAGGAGTATACAGTGGCCCAATTGAAGGAGTTCTGCCAGGGACGGGAGGTATTCTTTAAGCAGGGGGCGAAGAAAACAGAGCTCCAAGCAAGCTTAAGAGCCTGGGTTATGGCCCACCCTAGCGGGAAACGGGAGGAAGAACCAGGACTAGATCTCCTAGAAGAACCGGAAGTCCTTCTTCCCCCTGGGAGCGGTAATATGGACGTTGGGTCCAGGGCCCCATCAAGGGTGGGAAGTAGCGCCTCAGGGGGGAGCCTGTCCTCTGCTGACCTAGTTGACCGAAGGGAAGAGAGGCAGCTTAGAATGGATCTGGCCCGGTTGGAAAAGGAGAGGGAGGAGAGGAGGTTCCTCCATGAGCTTCACTTAAAAGAGTTAGAGCTCAAAGCCCTTCAACTTGGAACCCCCAGCAGTCCTAATGGTGGCAGCATACCGAGAGAGATCCCGAGAGAGTCCAGGCCCTACCTGCCCAAAGATGTAGTTGCTAGCTATGGTATAGGGGATGACATTGTAAAATGGCTGGCTGCCTATGAGGTTTCTCTAAGAGCCCATGGGGTCCCCGAAGCCCAGTGGGGGGGTGGCCTGTATAGGTATATGCCTCCGGTGGGGAGGGATGCCTTGTTAGCGCTAGAACAGCCAGACCAGACCAGGTACCCCGTCATGAAGGTAGCCCTAGTAAGGAAATTTGGACTGACCCCTGAAAAATTCAGGCAGAGGTTTCGGGGCAGTCAGAAGTTGTCCACCCAGAATTGGGTGGACTTCTTGGACTATGCTAGGAAGGCCTTAGAGGGCTGTGTACAGGGCAGTGATGTCAAGGACTATGAGGGATTGTACAATTTAATTTTAAAGGAGCACCTCCTCGAGAAAAGTTTTCCGGAGCTGCGTCAGCACCTGGTAGACAGCAAGCTAACTAATCCCAGGAAGCTTGCAGAGGAGGCGGATATCTGGGCGAGTACCCGGGTATCTTCAAAAGGGACTGGAGGGAATTTCCAAGGGGCTGGACAGGGCGCCCCCCAGAAGATAGAGGGGGGAGACAAAAAGAGGGAGTTCTCTAAAGGCCCCCAAAAGAGTTCACCAGGGAAGGGAGTAGGATTCCCTCCTAAGGTTGGTCCCCACAAACCCCCTTATCCTGACCGTGGTCAGCAGCCTAGGGTTGTCCGATGTTATGAGTGTGGTGAGGTTGGGCACTATAAGGGGGATGCCAAGTGTCCCAAGAGACCACACCCTCCCATTGGAGGAAAGACCCCTGGGGTGGCGAGTGTAGTGCTCGGGGAGGAATTGCCCCTAGATAAGGGAGGTGAGTGGGCAGGGCTAACCTTAGTGTCCTTAGGGGATTGTGAGATGGTTCCTAAGACCCAGATGCCCTCGAATACTACTAAGTACAGGCAATGGGTCACCATCAATGCCCAGAGGGTGGAGGCTCTGAGAGACACAGGAGCCAGCATGACTATGGTAAGGAGTCAGCTGGTGTCCCCGGAGCAGGTGGTCCCCAATGTAGTCCACCCGGTTGTGATGGCTGACAACCGAGAGGGTCACTATCCAGTGGCCCAGGTTCCCTTTGAGTGGGGAGGGGTGGTGGGTCCTCTACGAGTTGCGATCAGCCCTGCCATGCCGGTCGACTGCCTGTTGGGAAACGACCTTGAACACTCTGCATGGAAGGAGGTTGAGTTCAGGGCCCACATGGAAATGTTGGGGACCCCTGAGTGGACGTGTGCCCACACTCGGTCCGTGACTACCCGAAGAGGGGATTCACAGAGGTTAGAGCCTGGGACAAAGGCCCAACCAGCTGCCGGAAAGGGTAGACGGGGACGGGGGAAGCCTGCCCCGGCATCTGACCCTCCAAAGGTGGATGGGGCAACTGAGGTGGTCCCGGAGTCTACGGAGGGGGATGTAACGTCCCTGGAGGGCTTGCCTACCCCTGCAGACTGGCAGGTGGAGGGAGGACCTACTAGGGAAGAGTTTTGTCGGGCCCAGAAGGAGTGCCCTACCCTTGAGGGTTTACGGCGGCAGGCCGAAGCCCAGGCAGCGGGTAACGATTCGGGGAACTTCCACATATATTGGGAAGATGGACTCCTGTATAGCGAACCCAAGGCTCTGGTGCATGGTTCATCCCGGGCCTTGGTAGTTCCCCAGCGTTACCGAGCCTTCCTATTAGGACTGGCTCACGAAATACCCTTGGCAGGACACTTGGGACAAGACAAGACCTTTGCTCGACTTGTCCCTCATTTTTACTGGCCTCAGATGAGGATTACGTCCGATACTTTCTGTAGGACGTGTGTAACCTGCCAAGCTAGTGGGAAAACAGGGGTGAAGCTGAAGGCTCCCCTGGAACCACTGCCTGTCGTTGGTACCCCCTTTGAAAGGGTGGGCATCGACATTGTCGGGCCATTGGATCCACCAACGTCGGCCGGTCACAGGTTTATCCTGGTTCTGGTGGATCATGCCACACGGTACCCAGAGGCTATCCCTCTGAGGACCATTACTGCACCTGCGGTGGCACGGGCCCTTATGGGAATTTTTACCCGGATGGGATTCCCCAAGGAAGTGGTGTCGGACAGAGGTACCAACTTCATGTCGGCATACATGCGGGCTATGTGGAAGGAGTGTGGAGTCACTTACCGGTTCTCCACCCCTTATCACCCCCAGACCAATGGTCTGGTGGAAAGGTTTAACAAAACCTTAAAGGGCATGATCCGGAGTCTGCCCGAGAGCCTGCGGAGGAAATGGGACGTCCTCCTACCTTGTTTGCTGTTCTCGTACAGGGAGGTACCACAGAAGGGAGTGGGCTTCAGCCCCTTCGAGCTGTTGTACGGGCATCCCGTGCGTGGACCCCTCAGCCTGGTGAAGGATGGATGGGAAAAGACTCCCAGAAAACTTCCCCCGGATGTGGTGAGCTACATGCTGGCCTTTCGTAGCCAAATGGCTAGGTTGTGGAAGCAAGCTTCGGAAAACCTAGAAGCCAGCCAAACGGTCATGAAGGAATGGTATGACCGAAACGCTCACCCGGTGGAGCTGGAGCCTGGCCAGAAGGTGTGGGTGATGGAACCTGGAGAGCTTAGCGCCCTCCAGGATCGCTGGTCAGGTCCCTTTGAGGTGGTTGAGAAAAAGGGCAAGGTCACCTACGTGGTAGATCTTAAGACCCCCAGGCAGCCCCATCGGGTGCTCCATGTTAATCGCCTCAAGCCTCACCAAGAGAGACCCGAGGTCACGTTAATGATGGTGACTGATGGGTCAGAGGAAAGTGAACCTCTTCCCGATCTGTTTGCGTCCCAAGAGAAGGATGGATCGGTGGAGGGAGTGATCCTTTCACCGTCACTAACTCCTGAACAACGGAAGGACTGTCGCCAGGTACTGGAGCAGTTTGCTTCCTTGTTCTCCCTTATCCCGGGAAGGACTCATCTGTGTACCCATGACGTGGACACAGGGGACAGCCCACCTGTGAAGTCCAAGTCCTACCAACTGTCGGATAAGGTGAAGGCTAGCATCCATGAGGAAGTTACCAAGATGCTAGAGCTAGGAGTGATTGAGCCTTCAAGTAGTCCCTGGTCCAGTCCGGTGGTACTGGTACCCAAAGCTGCCCCACCGGGCACTACCCCAGAACTCCGGTTCTGTGTGGATTATAGGGGACTGAATTCAGTGACTAAGACAGATGCTCATCCTATCCCGAGGGCGGATGAGCTCATTGACCGGTTGGGAGCTGCCCAATATCTCAGTACCTTTGACCTTACATCCGGGTACTGGCAGATTTCCCTGACGGATGGAGCCAAGGAAAGGTCAGCCTTCTCCACACCCGAGGGTCACTACCAGTTCTGTGTGATGCCCTTTGGGCTCAAGAACGCCCCTGCTACGTTCCAGCGATTGGTGAACCAGGTCCTCTCTGGAATGGAAGCCTTTTCAGTTGCGTACCTGGATGACATCGCTGTCTTCAGCCGCAGCTGGGAGGACCATTTGTGTCACCTTCAGGCTGTTCTTCAGGCTTTGCAGCAGGCAGGTCTGACGATCAAAGCCAGTAAGTGCCAGATCGCGCAGGGGTCGGTAGTGTACCTCGGTCACTTGGTGGGTCGGGGCAAGGTGCAACCCCTCCAGGCCAAGATCGAAACCATCATGGCCTGGGAACCCCCCAAGACTCAGACAGAGGTCCGGGCCTTCTTGGGCCTCACTGGCTACTACCGACGCTTTGTCAAGGGATACGGAACGATTTTAGCCCCCTTGACTGAGCTCACTTCCAAAAAGCACCCTCGACGGGTAATCTGGACCGAGCCTTTGACACTTTGAAAAAGGCCATGTGTGCGGCACCTGTTCTCAGGGCCCCTGACTTCGCTAAGGAGTTCATCGTCCAGACAGATGCGTCGGAGCACGGTATCGGGGCAGTGCTGTCGCAACTCAATGACGAGGGTCTAGATCAACCAGTGGTTTTCCTGTCCAGGAGACTACTCCCCCGGGAACAGAGGTGGAGTGCAATTGAGAGGGAGGCTTTTGCGGTGGTGTGGGCTCTGAAGAAGCTGCGGCCATACCTGTTTGGCTCGCACTTCCTGGTTCAGACCGACCACCGGCCCCTCAGGTGGCTGATGCAAATGAGGGGCGAGAATCCCAAGCTGTTGAGGTGGTCCATTTCCCTACAGGGAATGGACTTTAGGGTGGAACATCGCCCAGGAGTGGACCACGCCAATGCTGACGGTCTATCCAGGTATTTCCGCCTTAGTGAAGAGGACTCCCAAGGGGTTGGGTAGCTCTCCCCACTTTCAGCTGGGGGGGACGCGTGTTAGACCTGTCAGCCCTTTGGCAGTTTCCTCCTCCTTTTTATTATTTTTGTCCCTTTTCCCCCCTCCTCATTTTTTCTGTCTACCTAACTATTGGGTGCTGATGTAGAGGTTCTGGGTGTCTTTTCCACATCACCTGAGGGAAAGATGCAAGGTGCTCCTCTGAGGAAAATAGATGAGGAAGGTGAGGGGCACAAAATGGTGGCTCCAACTGTCACCTCTGCACCTGGGCCATGACTGCCATGAGAGGTTCCGGAACCTTCTGGGCCCCTCTGGCAAGTCAGGCCCAAGGTGATAAATAGAGGTGGCAGGGGGGCAGCCATTTTAGGTGAGTGTGAGGCAGCAGGCTAGTCAGGAGTAAGGCACGTGAGTGGGGAGGTGGCTGCGCTGGACAAGGAATGGACAGATCTCAGGATTTGCCAGGGTATCTTCGTCAGTGACACCACCCTCAACCACCTGACCGGTCCCTGAACGCAGCCGGGACTTGGAGATCCCCGTACCAGAGAAGGTCTCAAGGTAGATTGAACCCCTGATTCACTGGACCTGGGAGTGAGACAACGCCGGGGGCCACCTACTCCCCGAACCCATTGTGCCTGGGATTACAGGACTGGCCGGGGGTGGCCAACCCCCTTTTGACAGATAGCAGAGGTGATCGTGCCCATGCCCCGAGAGTCTATCCGGCCTCTGTCACTGTCCCCGTGTGGGATCAGGCACCCGTTAACCCCCCCTTTGTGTCTTTGGTGGGTGAAGAGTGGAACGCAGCCCGCAGTAGGAGGACTGGGCTATATTGTCCAACCTTCCAGGAGCCTTCCTGGTAGAGCACAGTGCAGCGCCAGAAACCCCCCCCCACTGCCCCGTAAAATACTCGCATCAAGTCCCTACCTGAAGTGGACCCCTTCGCCACCCCGTGATGGTGGAGTGGCCGGTGGTCCTCTGAATGGACTTGTGGTGCCCCGCAGGCTGAAAAGGTGAGGGGCCGGGAGTCGGCGAGGCCGCTGGAGGTCTAACGAGAGTCGCGTCAGGAAGCAGGCTGGAGAGGTGAGGGGGCGGGCCCGGCCTGGAGGCCGCCGTCCTCCGATCACGTGAAGAGGGGCCGAAGCGCCGCCCTTCGCTGAGGAAAGTGAGGAAGCCTGCACATTGCCT
This sequence comes from Triturus cristatus, assembly GCF_964204655.1. Lineage (NCBI taxonomy): Eukaryota > Metazoa > Chordata > Amphibia > Caudata > Salamandridae > Triturus > Triturus cristatus. The sequence goes on along the minus strand of NC_140589.1, from coordinate 1,803,731,772 downwards.
TGGCGCTCAAGGGGGAAGTACGAGAACCAGCCGGGGCCCCCACTTAAGTTCATCGTGACGGGCTGTCAAGGAGCCGTAGCGAAGGGAGGGGGGAAGGCACTGTTCCAACAGTTGGCGGGGAAACCTGTGGAAGTTCCGGGTTCTCGCCGTCCATAGGGGAAATGATTCCACCCTAACGAACAGACCCGACTCTCACGGTGTGAGGGGACCGCAGTTCCCGTTCTGGTAGAACACCTGGAGCAGAGGACAACGAGAATGAACCGTAAGCTGGGCCTGGTAAAGAGGGGAGGGGGAGAGCGAGTTCTACGAGGCTCACAGCTGAATTCAGGGTGCATCATAGAAATACCTGCTAACTTTATTTTCTTGGGAGCCGAGTCCCCTAGGGGACAAACACAGACCTCGAGGAGATTAGAGCCAAGTAATATTGTGATGAAATGCACTGTTGGGAATGTTTATTAATCTCTAGTTGCCAGGACTGTTACTATGGCTACAATGAAAGACATCAAAAGCCGTTATTTAAATAAGTTGTTGTGAAACCTCCTAGAGTGTCCAGGTGCTGTACAACGGCCCAGGGAAAGTAGTAGTGGGGTTAAGCTTCTGTTTTTGAAACCACTGAATGAAAAGTTTATTGTGTACTGTAAGACCTCGTGTGCCTCAACATATAGGGGAATGTTAATTTGGAAATGTACTGAAATGTTAATAGGAAATTGATTATCTGAGCCTAACAAGGAAGAGAGGTATTAAAGTCTTTCTAATAAAGTCTTTCTAATAAAGCTTTACATTTAATCAGTGTAGAGTCCTTTTTGGGTGAGGCTGCGCCAGATTGCAAGCTGGGTAGGATGCAAGCATGAGAAGCCAGAGGGAGGTGTAAGCCTGTTGACTTGAGCCAAGCTACCCCTAGGACATAGGTCCAACAGTCCCAAATAGACATTTGGCTTGGCATTCGGGATGTTGAGTCTTTGATGTTCAGAGTAGATCATTTGGAGCGTACACTATCTGATCATGCCACAGTTCTCCTGGAGCTTCGCATCCCTGCCACTACATCGAGGGCCTTCACCTAGTGGCTTCCGCATGGAGCTCTTGGAGATCAGCTTTTTCGCAAGGAGGTCAGGCTGGCCGTAGTGACTACTTCATGCGCAACAAAGCCTCAGCACAATCCCCCTCTATCCTCTGGGAGGCGTTCAAGGCGGTTACCAGAGCAGTCTGTATAGCAAAACAGGCAGGAATACACAAATCTTTGTGTAAGGGCCTTTCTCAACTTGAGGCCAAGATACATACTCTGGAGCGCTGGTACTTAGCCTGCTGCGATCAACCCATATTAGCCCTAATTACGTCTAGACTGGACCGTTTTGAGAAGACGGCGAAGAGGGAGATGCATTTTCAGACCTGCAAGGCTTGGGTGTGGTGCTACAGTGAGGGGAACAAAGCAGGCAAGACACTAGGCAACCTCCTCCACAAACCCTGAGCCAGTGATCACATTGTTAAATCAGTGGATCAGCAGCAACAATCGCATATAGGAACAGAAGTGGTCCTGCGTGCGATGTCTTCTTTCTTCTCTTTCCTCTACACATCCACACAATCCACATCTCCAGAGGTTTTTGCCAATTACTTTTACTCAATCCAACTCAGGTGGATTGAGGAGGGTCATAGGCACTTTTTGAGATCAATAATTTACTGTAGAAGACATAGTTCAAACTATTAAAGAGTTATCTGGGCAAAGCTCCTGGGCTGGATGGCCTCCCAGCCGCCTTCTAAAAGGAGTATGCGTCAGAACTGTCCCCTCAACTGCTTGAGATGTATGTAGAGGCATTGGAGATAGGGATGCTTCCCCCTTCCTTGCATGAGGCATTGATCGTCACTATCCTGAAGCCTGATAAGGACCCGTGTCGGTGTGAGTCCTACCACTTACTCTCTATGACACACATCGACAATAATATACTTACCAAGTTAATAGCTGCCCATCTCCCACCACTTCTACCCTTGATCACTCGCCCTGACCAATCCGGGTTCATGCCGGGTAGATCCACGGCCCACAATCTGTAAATTTATTTTACTGTTGCGCAGATGACTGAACCGATTTGTAGGGCTGCCGCTGTTTTCTTAGACACCACTAGGGCGTTTGACTTGCTCGAATGGCCATAGCTATTTGCCCAACTGGCTCGCCTGGGCCTCAGCCCAACATTTCTTTGATTAATTGGTCTCTTATACCATCAGCCGATTGCCCAATTATGTATTAAGGGTGTGATGTCAGCCCATTCTCACTGGCGAGGGGCACCTGTCAGGGTTGTCCATCCTCTCCCATTTTATTTGTAATTGCAATGGAGCCCCTTGCAGTGAGACTGTGTCAACATCATACCCACAGGGGTCTCACCTTTGCGCCTCGGGCTGTACTAGTCTCCATGTATACTTACGATGTCATACTATACGTTAGCAATCCGCGAGAGAACTCAGACACTCTGACACGAAAATTAATAGGCTTTGGAGGACTTTCGGGACTTTGGGCTAATTCAATTATATTTCCACTTACGGATCTGACTGAAGAGTATACCTATAAGGTCTACTTATGCTGGGCTAGGTAGCTGGTTCATTATTTAGGTGTCTGGTTAAGCAGAGACCTTGACGAATTGCGGCGTACAAATTATGGGCGAGCACTTACTTGGCTGGAAGATCGCTTGAAGAAATGGCGTAAATGGACACTTTCCCTAATGGTCTGGTTAGCCATTGCTAAAATGGTGGTACGTCCTACATTTTTATATTTATTTGTGAATCTTCCTCTTCTCCTGCCACTCACTTTTCTCCAGAAACTGTGCTCCTGTCTTGTCTCACTTGCTTGGGCTGGTAGGCCCCCTAGAGTCAAGTGGAATCTGCTTACGCATCCCTTTGAACAGAGAGTGCTTGGAGCCCCCGACTTCATTACAATTGGGTGCAAGCCAAGTTTGCTAATTTCTGGATACATCCCATGCAGCACCAGCCCCACACAGCCCCGCACATGACTACGTACACCCATGTCCCCTGAATATGGCACTGTGCTTCACCCCGCCACCTGAGAGCATGCGTTGACACCGTCGCTTGTACGGTGTGGGCCCAGAGAGAGCTTTGACACAGAGCCCGAGTGGAGCATCTGTTTGCCCCATTGGTGCCCTTGTTGAGTAACACATCACTGCCCATGACTGCAGACACTGGCACTCGTATAAGATTCTGCACCTTGCAACTGACCAGTATGGGGGCGGTTTATCTGGATGGTACCTTCATGGAACCAGAAAAGGTCCCACAGGGGCCAACTGACATTCTGTTGAACAAACTCACGTACCATCAGCTGAGGGCTGCACTGCGAGCACAACACAGCTCTTTTCCACAAGCCCCCCCGAGACATTACAGGTGTTGGAATTGATATTCACCATGCCCTCTTCAAGCTGCCTAATCACAAAACTGTATGCTATGATGCAGGCACCGGTGTGCAAACCCCAGGCTGTAGGGTGACCAACTGGCATGGGTTCAAATTCAGGATGGTGAGTGTAAAAATTCAGGACAAAGGGTCAAAATTCAGGGCAAAAATTGAGGACAGGAGGTCAAAATTCAGGACAAAACATAGGGACAAAAGGTAAGTTTTACAGACGCATCAGAGGAGGTCGTGCAATAGTATATAAGACAACCACTTAGGTACAAGTCAAAATTAGTTTATATTAGGCTAAGACAATTGTGCACTTCACGGTTTTTAGGTCTCGCCTAGGCAGTGCGCATGCGCTGCTCTAGGAGAGGGCATTTAGCAATCGGTCTTCACTTTTCAAGCACTGCACTTGTGCTTGTGGCAGCATCCACCTTGCGGGAGCGAGCAGCGGTGCGGCCACGTTAATTACAAACATATGGCTCCTGCACGCCGCTGCTCACTCCGTGGATGCCGCCACAAGCACAAGTGCAGTGCTTGAAAAAGTGAAGACCGCTTGTTTCTATTAGAGTGCGTGTTGTTTTGCTGTCTCTCTCGTGTGCTGCTTCCCGCCTCAAGCACCTCTCCTGTGCTCTCCTCATGTTGGTCCTTCTTTCCCCAGCGCATCCATTGCTTCCTCATGCGATCTTTATCTGAATAGCTCTTCGCTAACTAGGTTGTAATCATCCCACATTCATCCGGCCATTTCACCTACAAATGTATTTTGGAGATTATAATGAATATTATTTTTTAGGCAGCCAAAGTAGTTGTAGTCATTTATTTTTTGCTTCTAAAGTTTAACCCGAGTCCAGTGTGAGCATTGCAACCTGCAGCACGGTGCTCACGCTGTCCCTTCATTTTCTCCAGCTCCTAAAAGCCTTTCTATATATACCTTTGTTTCTATGGCGCCCCCTGCCGCTCTCTCCCCTGTTTCTTGGCCCTTTTGTTATTTTCTTGGTCTGCCGTGGTCCAGTCCCAGACAGGCTGTCTACTGTCTTAACATAAGATGCTTATTTTTCCTCTCTGGAGTGGCCCCAGACCAAAACACGCATCAAAGCGTTAATGATCAAGCATAACAAACAAAGGCCCAGTGTTGAAGAACTCAGAGATTCCTCACAATAACGTGTCAGACTCACATATTCACTCTAGGAAAGCCTCGCACACCCCAGATTTTTAACCCCAAACAAGCTTTCACAAGCACTTTAAGAATTCAAAACTCTCATGACTGCGCCCCAGCCTTGTTAAAGCTATTTTCTAAAAATGAATCTTACCCTTCAAGCATTAATCTAAAATCTTTATGTGGGCCAATTTCTTTAAAAAAAATATCGTTTATAGAAAATGCTTTAATTTAATAAAATACCATTTTGATTTCTGAACATTGGCAAATACAAGACTGTGAAATGTAAAAGAATCATAAGGTGACCCTTGTGCATTGATAGACTTCTATTGCATCCTATTCTGTCGGCATACTTTCATTTTCTGCATTTATGATAGTAAATAAGGGTCATTGGAACACACACCATTGAGTATTGGAGGACCAATGCCTTCTTATTAGGTCGAGCTTAATCAGCGCGCACTTTCTCTCACTGACTGACTGACTGTCACTCTCTCTCTTACTGACTGACTGACTAACTGACTGACTCTCTCACTCTCTCTCACTGACTCTCACTGACTGACTGACTCTCTCACTGACTGACTCTCACTCTCTCTCACTGACTGACACTCTGACTCTCTCTCACTGACTCTCTCTCACTGACTCTCTCTCACTGACTGACTGACCCTCTCTCACTGACTGACTCTCTCACTCTCTCACTGACTGACTGACTAACTCTCTCACTGACTGACTCTCTCTCTCACTGACTTACTAACTGACTGACTCTCCCTCTCTCACTGACTGACTGACTCTCACTAACCGACTGACTCTCACTGACTGACGGACTGACTCTCTGACTGACTCTCTGACTGACTGACTCTCTCACTCTCTCTCTCACTGACTAACTAACTGACTGTCTCACTGACTGACTGACTCTCTCACTGACTGCTATACAGGTACTATTTCCCAACCTTCACCGCCTGTTATTTATGCCTTCCTCCCCCATAACATAAAAAACCATAACAAGCAACCATTGGGACAGGCAGATAGAAGTGGCCAGCATTGAAAGGACAAAAAAACCCTCAAGACATTATTTATTGTTAATACTTTTTTAATATGGTCGTTCAGTTGTATATAATGCTTTCTTGGTCATGTGTAAGTTAACAAAAATGCTTCTGACCCTTCTTTATAATAACTTTTCAGCATGTTGCAGACTTCTGTACAGCACAGCTTACAGACATAGGCAAAGTTAATATCTCTGGCTAAACACTTATAAGGTCCCAAAGGCGAGACCTATTGGCTATGCCAATGCTTGTTCAGTATGTGCACAGCTTTAAGCAACTATGCAGGTCTTTTGTGGTATTTCATATGATAATAATCTATTTATATGGTTACTGCACTTGGTTGTCCAGTCTGATATTTTGTTTACAATTCATGGTCCTGAGCAGGCATGTTTGGTGAGAGAAATGGCCGGGAAAACATGCTTGGATAGACATTGTGAGATGTAAAACGGCAGGCATAGGATGCAGCTTATTAGGACCTGCAGTGTTGGACTAGAGGGCAGTCCTCCGAGTGACTAGCTTTATGTGTCAGATCACTTCAAGCGTTCCATTTCTGTTCCTCTGATGATGACTGGTATATGGGCTGGTATAGTATTGAGTGATGGATAAGACCCATAACGGAGAGGTCTTGTTTAAGGGAAAGAGCATTAAGCAGGAAAATTGAGTTATTAACTAGACTGCATGAGCTATAATTGGCTGCAGACTGCTGAGTGTATTGGTATTATTGTGGGCCACAGCGGTTAGATAGGAGTTGACATTGCTATATCATGCCCTTGCTAGCCATATATGAGCCCTCCTTATTTTAGCTGTATATTGGAAATAGTATACTGCTTGGGCTGTTTCATTTCTGTGAGCTTTAAACTGCAGATTCTCATTGATGCACAGAAGTGTGCTATAGGCTAGAAACTGTTTACGCTGTTGAGGCATTATTGTAGGGCAGAAACTTTTGTTTACATACAGAACATTTTCTATTGAAATGGAAGCAAAATGCCATCATGCCGTTTTACTGATAATTCTATATAGTGCATGTTAGAAACGGGGTAGTTTGGGGCAGAGCGGGTAGGTTAAACTCCGGAGCAATGTGTAAAGCATCTGTGCAGCCCACACTCACAGGCGATCCACTAGGCATACTACAGAAGAGACTCCACACCAGGCTGTATAAAAATAACTGTGTATTTGGTAATACACATTGTAGAACCATCACAGGTACATATACATTGTGCCAACCGGCACCAGGTAGCAATTTACAGGGGATTATGTACAAGGCAGGGCCAATCGAGCCGCTGCCAAAACCATCACAAGGCACAAGGAATAAATGTAAGACCATCAGCAATAAAGGTATAACAGCCAGTACCTACTGGCCAGACCATGTGCGTAGCAACATTGCAATAAGCATTAGGCATAAACATAAGGCATCATCACGTTAGTCATAAGTCCTAAAACGTAATCAGGCCTGAACCTGGAACATCACAGGAAAACATTAGGTCCGGTGCAGAATTGTATTATGCCTAACCATGCTAGCATCTCACGGGCCTAAACAGCACCGTATGCATAACATTAGGCATAAGAACCTCATTGGCATAAATCCCGTCTGTAGTAGGCATCAACCTGTGGGCATAACCTCATTAGCAGGAATCACATTATACATAAACATGTGAGCATCAAAGCATCAGCAGCATAAAAGCTTTAGGCGTGGACTGAAAACATAATGGTACGCCACACCTAAGGCATAAAGGCAACCCCATCAGCATGGGCCATAACACATGAGGCATTTCAATAGGCACACAAGCCTGAAGTGTAAAACATATTATGCATAACATCAGCACCTTTTTGGCAAGATCAAAGTATGAGCAACACCTTAGGCATATAAACACATTATGCATCCTAACAGCATCAACATAAGTACATTGGGCATCTTATTAGAGATAAAAACCTTAGGTATTCTCATATTCGGATGGGGCATAAACCATGAGCATAAATCACATCCTGCATTCGGCCTAATCATATGCATTAGGCATCATTATTGGCATAAAGAAATTATCAGTAGTGCACCCAGCAGATTATGACCATTGGAGTGCCCACCTTGTCATGCACACAAAGATGCCCCTCAGGGTAGATTAGTCCTTGGCGCGCTGCGCCTGGGGAGCCCCTGCTCAGGGACTCTGAAAGTAAAAGTGCCCACATGGTGCAGCTGCCGCTAACGTGTGGTACAGCTGGGGAAAGGAAGCAAGTACTAGTAAAGTTGTAGTCCCTATTCTGGGACTCTGCAATCACAGAAATTGCCCAAAACGTTGCAGCGGCCCGCAACGGCAAGGCCGCTGTGTAGAAAACAAACACGGCGCCCACTGCGTCTCAGTCCCGTCCCACTACAGCCAGAGCCCAGCCCCACTCACCACTCCTTGGGGGCTGGGCAGGTGAAGTTGCAGCCGGTCTCGCTGGGGCTGCAGGCTCAGTACGCAGGGCTCTCCTCTGCTCACGGGAAGCCCACACCCACACACCGGGACTCTTCTTCTTCCTGCTGCAGGCTTGGCAACACGCGGGGCTCTCATCTGCTCATGAGAGCCCCGCCAACAGCAGTACCTCTCCGGACTTCACCCGGTCTCTGTGGCAGTTCCAGGAGCCCTCGAGGCTTCAACGCCGGAACTCCGGAACTTCTCTCCTTCGGGGTCCGCCTCCCTGTTGCCGGGCAACTCCCGGCGCCGGCACCAATCCTAGCGCAGCTCCCCTCTGACATCAGCGGGGGAGCCTGCGCGGTGCTCCGGGACTCCCGGGCCAGCGGCGGTGAACTTCGGGGATTCCTCTGTGCAGGGTGGGCTCCCGCCACGCAGCACTAACGCGGGGTGGGCTCCCGCCATTCAAAACAACGCCAATGCGGGGTGGGCACCCGCAAAGGAGGGCAACATGGGTTAGGCTCCCGTTAAGTTGAAGTATGAAGCGGGGTGGCACCCGCTCTTCCTAGCGCAACGCGGGGTAGGCACCCGTTCCTCGATCAGCAGCACAGGGGGGGATCCCACACGCTGGGATTCCCTTGTATCACGCTGGCAGCACGGCGCTGCTGGAACCACGCTCTCTTCTTCGCCTGGACACTTGAAATATAGCGCTCACGAGGCACTAGAAGGCAGGCAGAGCTGGAAATAACGTTATAGTGCTCACTAGGTTCTGGGTTCAGTAAAGCAGAAGAGCACAGTCAATGCTGGGCAAGATCAGCAGGCAGTGGGCAGCTCATCAGAACAGGACAGCAGTTCCTTGGAACAGTCAACCCCATAATGTGGCACTCCTCCTGGCACAGCAGTCTTCACTCCAGCACAAGCCTCTCCTGGGTCCCATAGAAATGTAGAGGGGCAGAGTTGGGCACAGGGGCCAACACACAGGCCCTTGCGGCGGTACCTCCTGGCAGAATGTCCCCTCTACGTCAGAGTCAAAGCAAGCACACCCACATGGAGTCTCAGCTCCTCTATATATACACCCCTCTTCCCACCTACTAGAAAGGTCCAGAAGCTTCTGGAAGGGTCTCTGGGGAAACCGGTCCCAACTGGTTTTGGGGGAGGTGTAGAGCACCCAGTCTGCCAGACTTCCCTCCTCCCTTCATGAGCTGGGGTCTGGGAGACAGACACACTCACAAGGGGCAGAGCTAGCATTCCCAGCCCCGGTCACTTAGAGAACTAGACATGCAACCCACCTCAGGCAGGCAGGCAGAAAGCACATAGAAATGGTGACTGTTAAAAGTGACCTTTCTAAAAGAGGGAAAATAAACCAGCGTACACCATTTCGCAGCATTTATTATTTTCAGTTCACCCACACCAAACATAACATATTTATTTTGCTTCATTTAGGAGTTATCCATGGGGGGTGAGGAGGGGGGAATTCTCAATGTTAGCCTATGGAGGGCAGAGAGCATATGCACTTTCCACCAAACTCCAGTGCCAATGTGCTCACAGTCCGTAAACCCCCAAGACCCTAACAGCAAAAAGGCTAGGCGGAAGGCAAAAAAGTTCCGGGATGACCCTGCAAGCAGGGCCAAGTCCAACAGCACACAAATACTAATGTGTGGAAATGGGGTTTCAGCAAATATGTATCATTTGAACATCACCAAGTAAAGTGTCTTGATTGTTTTGAACCTATTTAAACTCTGTTTCCAGCACACTTCTGAATTACAAACAAGTGGTCCACTTGTTGTTTCCCGAAACATTTGCACAGTTTATTTACAGATACTTAAATGTTTTTGTGCGCTATAAACAAACTAACAGCTCACAGCCTTTGTTTACGCACCCCCAAGAAAATTTGGGAAAACATGGTGCTTTAACAACACATTTGTCATTATATATCAATTGTATTAGCTTCTAAAGTATAGTAAATAATAACTATACCGTGCACTAGGACACGACAATCTTTGATGGGGCTCTTCAATGATTCCCTCACAATCCCCAACAGTGCCTCTCATCTCTCCACAGCCCCTCTCTCGCATGTATTTAATTTGTTTCATAGCCCTTCCCGTACCAGTTTAAGATGTCGGAGCACTTTACATCACACACTCATACAGAGACAATGAATCATATGTGTGTAAATCAGTGTACATAACATGTTACATAAGGCAAAGGGCACTACAAGGTGTAGGAATTCACATGTCACGTTTCCTGGTATGCATTTTTAAGAGTGCTTGGTCTGAAGAAGCACAAACTCCGGATTCAGAACTTAACAACGTGGTTAGAGTTACCTTTAATGATAAGAATTTATTCCTACCCTAACAAACCTTTTTTAGCAACATCAGGATAATAAAAGACTGGGAAAAAAACATAACTTTGTAACCTGTGCCATGCAGCTTGCATGCAGCTCTTTGATGGCAGTTCATAGCTCACTGCTAGATTACGTATGTAACTTATGAACTGCACAGTAACAAAAGAATCTCAGTGACAAAAGTAGTATCCCACTGAGATCTGCACATGAAACCCTAGTCTTTGATATGCATGGTACACAATCTTTGCAGTAGGCATATTAACCCTTTGTGCTACCTTAGATGATTCAAAACTCCTATTTTGCTCCTGCAAGTACATTAGTAACCTGACACTGGTGAACCACACCTGAATATAAGGGAGGCTGCTTTTATTGTTGCCTGAGAACTGCTGGATTTACAAGGAACTTTGCAGTGCCAGCCCTAGTACAAACCCCTTCATCCCTCCACCTTTCCAGCCTCCCAGGGAAATGCCTGATGCCGGGTCCAGCCAGTCCAACCTTGCTACCACCCTCCAATAGTGCCCCTCATCTTCACATAGACCCTCTCTTGTGTATATTTAATTTCTTTTGTAGTGCTACTCATCCAAATTATGTAGGGCAGGGTGACGGAGTGCCTTACATCACACACAAATTATATAGAGACAATGACTCATATGATTGTATAAGGCAATGTATAGGAAATGTTACTTAAGATAATGGGGGTTACAAGCTATAATCCTACTTTCATCCATCATTCAGTCTTTCACCATTCATTCTGTCCTTCCATCTGTGTGCCCATCCATGTCCATATTCAACCATTTACAAACCTATCCATCATGTATCCTTTCATCCATTATTTCACTCATCCATCCCTCCATCCACCCTTTCACTCATCATCCATTGTCCATCCATCACCCTTTCACCCTATCCATCCGTACACTCATCCATCCACTCTTCCACCCATCCATCTATTCACTCATCCATCCAGCCATTTACCCATCCAGCCAATTTTTCACTTACTCATTCATTAACCCAGTCACTCATCCTTCCATCCATTCACCCTTTCAAACATCCATCTACACATACTCCCTTTCTCTCTCTATCCCCCTTTCACTTAGCCATCCACCCACCCATCCATCTACTCATCCACTCATGAATCCATCCATTGGCCCTATCACTCATCCATCCTTTCATTTATCCATCCTTTCTCTCATTCATCCACCCTTTCACTCCTTCACTCATCTATCCATCCTTTTGTCCATCTACCCTCCCTTTCACTCACTCATTCAGCCTTACATCCACCCTTTCACTCATCTGTCCATCCATTCACCCTTCACTTATCATTTCACTTATCCATCCACCCATTCACTCACCCAACATCCATCCTTTCACTCATCCATCCATCCTTTTACCCATCCATCTACCCTGTCACCCATACATCCATCTATTTACCTTTTCCGTCATACATCCTTCCACTCACTCATCCATCTATCCTTTCTCTCACGATCCATCCATCCATTCACCCTTTCATTCATCCAATAACCCTTTCACTAATCCATCAAGACATCCACCCATCCCTTAGTTACTTACTCACCCACCCACATTTTCACATTAATTATGAGCTGAGCCTTTGTCTGCAGAGTTGCAGACAGAAGAGACCCATCAAGTTCCATCAAGTTCCTAAAGCAAGGGGTGAGGTGGGGGTAGGGTTCACTATGCCCCTGCACATAGGCAATCTGAAAAAGTGGAAGCAGTGAGTCATTCATGATGAACAGTGCCAGGAGGTAAGGGGACTGTGACAGGGTGCTGTTTCCATAGCTTAAAGTAGGATGAAAAATCTGGGAGAGGGGGGGGACTTCTCTCCAAAGGGGGTGTTCCTAAGCTTAAAATCTGTGCTTAGCATAGTGTGCCGACCGACTGGTATTTTGCTGCTTCTGTCCTTGCATCCAGATGTATAATAAAACAAGTAACGGTTCATCTACAACAAGCTAGAACTATTGGCATTGTCAATGGTTGTTAGTTGCATAAAATAAATAGCAGCAACTATGGCTTCGTTGTATATAATGTTGAAAATGCGGCGGTTCTAAAATAATGAGAGTGTCAAAGAACTATAACCTCTACTTTTTTACTTGTTTCTCCATCTTCTTTTCATGAACAGGATTCTCACGTAGCAGTATGGGCGTTTTGTACTTTGCTTCTGTCTGGGAGAATGCCCTGACCTAGACGGAGGCTGTAGTAGCCCACTACATGATGTAACAGCCCAGAATGGCCCATTGTCATTCTGTATGTGACAATCAGCCGGCATACAGAATGACAATGGGCTGGGTGAGGCTGCTCTTGTGTCAGAGGATGAGTGCAAGGAGGCCCCATCAGGGAGCTGAGACTTCCTGCATGGGAACAGCTCTGCTCCCCAATGCCCAAAATTACATACAAAAGGCGTTCGTAAAAGGGATCGTCGCGGACAATGGATGTGAAGTCCAAGTTACGGACGGTCCGTGAAATTTACGGACGTGGTCACCCTACCTGGCTGAAACGCAATGGGCCGACGATCTGGCCACCCCGATCACAAGTGCCCAATGGACGTGCTGATGCACACAAACACGATCCCTCTCCCCCAATTACAGGTTGTGCTTGCTGCACTTTAAATTCGTACACAGACTATACTACTCCCCCAAGCATCTGCATGCCATGGGACTGCACGTAAATGCACGCTGTGTACGTTACCCCACGCAGACTTTCTCCATCTTGCTTGGAGGTGCCCTGGAATACAAGCATACTGGGTGGAGGTCTTTGACACTATGACAGCTATAATTGGATATGCTGTTGAATGTTCCCCACTGCTTGATCTATTGGGTTATGTCAAGTCTGTGCCGAGCGAAGAGCGCAAACTGGTGGCAATGCTGCTTCTTCTTGCAAAATGACTGGTGGCAATGTCCTGGGGGAGACGCTGATTGCCGCTCACATCAGACTGGCTTCATGACGCAGCATACTGCCAAGAACAACTACAGACTTATTGGGACCTTATGGCGGCGAGCTCCAGTCCTTAGGATATATGGTCTCCACTAACATCATATCTAGCTGCAATGGCTGTCCATTCAACAGCACCTACGCCCCCTTAAACTGCTAAGGCAAACTGTGTTCCTGGCACTGGATGAATAATACATATATATCCAAACAAAATCCCAAAGTTTTGGCCGCAGTTGCACAACACACGGGCACAGACTCCAGTAGAGATGGTATGAAAGATACTTTCTTATTGCAACATCAAAGTCCAAATGACGCGTTTCGGCCGCCAGACTGTGGCCGTGATCACATGGCACGTTGTATTTAGTGAGTGACATATATAGGCACAATAGTGTTTCTACTATGTTCACACATAGTAAACAATGAGTGAGGGTTTTACACCAGTTTTCCAACGAGAACAACGTAAGTTGAATTCCTGCTTGCGGTAAATCATATGCAAATGACTTGACTGCTGACACCTTATACAGGAGAGTAAATGACATGGACGACAGACTCCACATTCCTTGTCACAACAATGATATGTAAATTACGGTGACATAAAAATATGCTAAACTTGTCATGTTCCCATCCCATAAGTGGTTTTGTCTAAGTAGACTAACCCAAAATAAATTGGGATAATTCAAGGAAGACATGATCAAGCTCAGGGAAACTAAATGACCTCAACAGTGGAAAGACTTAGGTCACTGCCCCTGAGCTCCTGAGCTGGAGAGGCGGAAGTCACATGTTAATGATGTAACTATGGGACGAACGCTGATGTCCAGGATCAATGTGAGACGTACATTTTTTTAAAAATTAGCTCGCAGAGTACTGTGGATAACGTGGAGTCAGAATATGTCTCAAATGTGAGTACGGAAAGTGAAATGCACAAAGGCGTGAGGTATCAGTCAGCATGCGAGCAGTAAACTGTTAAGATAATTATGATTTAAAGGCTGCATAGGGACTGCGGGAAAAGAGTCGTGGTGGATATACATAAAAACATTACAATAGTGCCAACATGCGGTGGGTAGACATCAGAGGCATAGTGCCAATATCGGCAACACTCATCACCCCTCATGCAGCATCATACCCAATAAATAAACAGACAAGACAACTGTTTTCATTGGAGAAAACTGCTGCAGGTTTATTAGCAAACCAAATATGCCAACATGGTGGGTTATCTTACAGGCGATCCAAAGGCAAGCTGCCCCTCGCGGCCTACCACCTGATGGGCCATCTTGCATTGTGGCCTTACCCAATCGGTGCTTAGCGGTTATGGTGAGGGGATAGCCCATCCCACTTCCGGTGAACTGTCGGTCCACCCCATTTCTCACGCCCCCCCCCCCCACGAGGGGCAAAGCGTTCAAGCGACCCCCGGTTTTACAGGTTTCCAACCGCCCGTAGGACAGACGGGGCGCTGTCGCACCTCAGGGTCCACCGCGAAGACTTCCCAGGGATATTAGGCCTCAGCACCCTTTGTGCTTCTGAAGAGGTTACCCCTGAGTACCTTTCCGCCTCTGGATCGCCCTGTAACTCCGCCTGCAACACAAATAACAGATTCGAAATTCCTTCCACCCCCAACCCTGATTACGCCGGGTAAGCGGTAGGGAGGGAAACGGCATCGTGGTGAGGAACAAAGAGGCCGCTAGACGGGCGGGGGAGGAACTTATACCTTCCCCCACCTGGGCCGGAAATGACGAGCGGGACCCCAAAGGGGTCTCGCGATGATGGGCTGTCCCATGTGCCATCCTGTGGCACTAAAGGGGCTGCTCTCTTAGGAGGTCCCCTTCGTGGACGTCGGGCAGCCCACATAGTTCCAATATCGGCAAGACTCATCACCCTCATGCAGCATCATACCCAATAAATAAACAGACAAGACAGCTGTTTTCGTTGGAGAAAATTGCTGCAGGTTTATTAGCATACCAAATATGGCAACATGGTGGGTTATTTTACAGGCGATCCAAAGGCAAGCCGCCCCTCGCGGCCTACCACCTGATGGGCCAACTTGCATTGTGGCCTTAGACAATCGGTGCTTAGCGGTTACGGTGAGGGGATAGCCCCTCCCACTTCCGGTGAACCGCCGGTCCACCCCATTACTCATGCCCCCCCCCACGAGGGGTGGAGTGTTCAAGCGACCCCCGGTTGTACAGGTTTCCAACCGCCCGTAGGACAGACGGGGCGCCGTCGCACCTCAGGATCCACCGCGAAGACTTCCCAGGGATATTAGGCCTCAGCACCCTTTGTGCTTCTGAAGAGGGTACCCCTGAGTACCTTTCCGCCTCTGGATCGCCCTGTAACTCCGCCACAGCCCTGGGTGTGGCGACCGTCGCAGTCAGGGCCCCCCGCTAAGGCCGGCATTCCAACTTACATCCTCTTATTTCTAGGGCCTCTCCCAGACCCAGCAAGAACAGGTCCATGCCTATTCTGGACAGATGTACCCCATCGTCCTCGAAACACCCTGTGGATTTGGCATGTAGCAATCCATGTCTACTGAAGCCAAATCCCCTCTGCTCAGTGAATTTACGCATAGCGCAGATGACCCTCCTGCGCGCAGGCTCCATCGCCTCCCCCGACCGAGCTCCATGCCATGGGAGCCGGGGGGGATTTCAGACCACTAAAGTTCACCTGTCCCCAACTGGTTGCTAATTTGCACATTGTGGTCTTTCTGGTCTTCTCGGGTGCATTACTTCGCCACCTTGACCAGACAATCTCACAGTTCTTTTCGATTGCTCCCTGGCAAACATAGCAATGGTGTCATAACAAGTTTGAGGGAATATGTGTATGGTGCTCGTTATTAAACACTGCACCCTTTCGTGGAGTCACAACTTACCCAGCCCACCCTGCTTGCTGAACCTTCAACCGGTCACAGATGCCCAGTCCCTGCTATCCACCTCTGGCCCTTGATACTTACACCAGTAATGGTGTCGGACTACAAGATTCTGTGTCACATGTTTCGCTGCATTCCCTTTGTTGAATCCGCTGGGACCCTTCTGCATCCCTGCAAATGCCTTCTCACGAACTACAGCCCTTTAATGCCCTTGCCCGTCCCTCAAAGACACCTGACAGCATGCTGCCCCCCGCAGCTTTGGTGAGGGGTTTTTTGGGCCCAGCGCTCCCCAGTCTGTTTCCAACATTTATCCTCCCTAGAGGCTCCAGTTAGTGTGAGTGGCCATCACTGTCCTGGCAAGGCATGCCAATGGCCTGTCACCCCCTTGGTGACTATCCTGCCATGGGATATGTGACATTAAGCACGGGTGTCCTCGTGTACCTGACGTATAAGAGAGGGGACAACATGTACTAATACCTGCCCTTTCTTGAGCAGTGGGAACGCCAAATCAATCATTCTTCAATCATTGTAGCCAAATTGTGCTCTGACCCCATGTTCCCCCCAGCTTATTGCACCGCAACCCACTAGTTAGATGGCAACTTCTGCAAATGCCTGGCTGCCCTGGCTATAGGGCGGGTGTTTTTGTCTCACATGAGCAACTGGTAGCATGCCCTTGTATACAGAGTGCACCTGCTCTGCTGCATCGACCAGACATTTGCGCAGGCAATTCTGTTGTTGAATTGTGTCGAACAAATGAATGGTGTCCCTCTGGTTTGTGTAACGGTATGTCTATCGTGCATCTTCCACTGTGTGCCCTGCTATGATTTGTGTGTGAAGCCACAACCGCTGTCAGACTACTAAGCCCCCTATCCGTGATACTTTATCAGATCAAGAAGTGTCATAAAATTAAATATACGCCTTCGATGGATGAGGGCTTCCAGGAATGCCTGCTCTCTTGAGGGAGAATGATGCATAGTTGAACTGGTGGCCATTAACGTTGCTCACGCCTGCATATACTATGCTCGGGACAGGCAAACCTTGCCCTATAGTCCCCTGTATTCTTGCTTGGCATTTTTTTATGCCCAGCTATACATAGCGATAATGCTCTACCTGGTCATAACGACCCCAAAAGACACATCCATCCTGCAGAGACAAGGCGAGATAGCTAACTTGCCCCCAGCTCTGTTTAATTAACCAATTATAAGCCATAGCACAATTGTCAGGGGCAACTATGACTTAAGCAATACATCCCTTCTAAGTGAAATAGGATGATTCGAACCAGCCAACTTGTCTGTTGTACAAGTCATCCCCCAACTGACTGCTACGAGGTGCCATGGTATATTCAGCAGTGCCCTATAAAAGTAATTCGTCAAGCCACCATGTGGCCTGACGATTATAGCCCGCATGGTTCTGTCCCTTTTGAATATGTGTCCCTATATTGTAAACCACCATAAACATTACTTCCACAGCACGCCTGGGCTGTTGACCTTGTATTGGTTGTAAGCTGCTTAAGAGAAAGCCATAGCTGGTGACTGCGTGGTGAAAAAATTGTCCAGATGTATCCACCAAATACCTATACCTGTAAGCTAGTACTACCGGCTTTGACGCTTCTGTTTAATTGCTTAAGACCACTAAGCCTCCATATGGCTATGTTTCCTGGCATATCAGGTGTAACTAGGTCCACTATTTTGACAGAGTAACAAATTAAGTGAGGAATCCTAGAGAGATGGTATCCTCCCATCAGTTTGTGATAGGGGTGTGGTGTGATACCCCCGGGCGTGGGGACGCCTCCAACAATCTACCGTTATCTAAACGGAATATGGATGCCCTCACCCTGAAGGGCCACCTGGCAAACATCCCGGGGGAGGAGTAAAATTGTACTTTCCCCCCCTTTGGCTGGTGACCGACGGCAAAGAAAGACAAACTTGGGCATAAGATCCCCCTTTCCTAAAGTAAACAATAGGTGTCCTGCTCTATTAACAAATGTGCCACATGCATGCTGAAATACTTAATAAAGCCACCCCTTGTCCTAATGATTTGGGCCCGCACCGTGGGGCTTCCATTGCCTTGGATTAAAACATTTAACTGGCATCTTGCCTGGCCAATATGGAACCATACACATGAAGCATTTGCCGTAAACTTTCAGCCAAAACCAGCTTACAGGTGTGTATTGAAAACCCAACTTACTGGTACTCATTTATCGACCACAGGAGGCTAATGGCTGAGTGTGCCTGCCGAGCTCTGAACCTGTGACTGTGAGATCAAACACAGGCCCCTGCCCATACAATACCAGTGAGTATTGCCCGTAAAATTGCTATTGTGCTGTGCTGTGTGAGATCTCGGGATGTCGTTGGGAGCTCACTCTCTTGTTACAAGCCTTCCCCTGTGTCTTCCCCCAGACCATGCACATCATGCACTATGCGTCAGGGGCCCTCTAATAATCTTGACTTACTCAGTGCCTGTTGTAGTGGTCCTCTCTGAAAGCCAGACAGTGCGACCTAGTGGCAGACTGTCAGAGGCGCCGGTGGTGACACTTGAGTGACGGTGCCGCGCACCAGAAAAACCACCCAGTCAGATTTAGCACAGGTGAACTTGCTGCTGAAAATAGCAGTGGTGGGTCATTGCAGCACTTCCGGAAGTCCAGACTTGACTTTCTCACCTTGTGGGTTTAAACAAGGTACAAATTTAACAAGTGCGTGCCCTGTGACTAACTAGACGGGGAGAAAATGTAAGGGTCCCTCCCCCTGCCGTGTACAAAACAATTGTATGTCACATATACTGATCTGAAGGTAACTTCATGAGAAGTCCTCCATGTACCCCACAATGAGGACTAGACAAGTCTTCTACCATTCTACCCATGTGGTTACTTGTCCTGCCACCTAGGAGCTGTGGCCAGCCAGGACTATTGACTTTGTCACTGTTTGGAAATTGCATAAGGTAATTAGCAACAACTGTGGCTATCGTGTAAGAATATAAAAATTCCACCATTCTGAACTGATCAGACTCTGCCAAGGAAGTAGTACCTTCATGGGATTTCCACATACGCTACAGTTATCTGTGCATCTACCCTTCCCTCAGTGGATGGGGCCTCAGTTGTTCATAAATGCAACTGAAATTTTTAGAGGACAACCAGCACAGTCCAAACAGTTCATATTCCACACTGCTCCTGCCCCTGTCCAAGTTAAACTTGTGCTTGCGCCACCCTTCAGGCATATAGAAATTGTGTCAAATCACTTGCATACTACACCCACTTCTGGCACTTGACTTTTACTTGGACAGTCCTGAGTTGGAAACCTCCCTCTAGAAGGCCTGCCAGCCGGCTGACCACCACAAAACACCAATGTCCTTCAGCCCCCCTTAGCCTGGCTACTAAACCAGATATAGATATTATAATAGACAATGGCACATTTACAAAACTTTACAGAGCTGTAAGCTTGACCATACTGTGCATCCACTGAAACTACTCGCCCTCTAGCATAATCTTTGCCCATTCAGACTGCACACGTCCAGCAAATATATCCCATGGATGTTTCTTGCTACCCCCATTGGTGGTACTCATATCCTCCCCAGGAGGATGAAATGCTGAGTGGGCGGGCCCCTCACGAAGGGATGGTCTTAATACTAGCTGCACCAGTTCTCGACTTTGTGGGCATCAAAATTCATTCTGCCGGGATTTCTCCACTAGTACCTATGCTGCTGAACCAGGATTTGAAAGACGCACATAAGGTTCGGCGATCATGCCGATGCTAGTCACAATGTTTCCAACTTCTCAACAGTGTCCGACTTAATGGGGGCACACTAGGACTCGTGGGACGGAATAGAGGTCTAAAGCCTTAGTGCCAATTACGTACACTGTCAGTAACCTTCCTCACAGTGGGCATGTAAGATCTGCACTGTATCAATTTCTCTCGGGGGCCAAATTTACAGTGTGGTTTGTGGCCGAGGGCCGCACTGGTGGGGGCGGGGTCAGTGGGGGAGGGGGCGGGGCTAGAGCCACAAAAAAAACTGTGACCACGAGGTTGAACACAGGTCCCTGCAGCGGACGCCTACGTCCACTGAGCCTCCAGACCCGAGATATATATATATATATATATATATATATATATATATATATATATATATATATATATATATACATACTCTCTCTTTCCCTCCCTCTCTCTCTCTTTCCCTCCCTCTCTCTTTCCCTCCCTCTCTCTCTCTCTCTCCCTCCCCCTCCCTTTCCCTCCCTCTGTCAACCTCTCTCTCTCTCCCTCCCCCTCCCTTTCCCTCCCTCTGTCACCCTCTCTCTCTCCCTCCCCCTCCCTCCCTCTGTCACCCTCTCTCTCTCTCCCTCCCCCTCCCTTTCCCTCCCTCTGTCACCCTCTCTCTCTTCCTCCCCTTCCCTCCCTCTGTCACCCTCTCTCTCTCTCCCTCCCTTTCCCTCCCTCTGTCACCCTCTCTCTCTCCCTTCCCCTCCCTCTGTCACCCTCTCTCCCTCTGTCTCCCTCCCTTTGGCTCCCTCCCTCTGTCTCCCTCTCCCTCCGTTTCCCCCCCTTTTGGCTCCCTCCCTCTGTCTCCCTGTTCCTCCCTCCTTTTCCCTCCCTCCCTCTCCCTCCGTCTCCCTCCCTCTACCTCCCTCCCTCCTTTTCCCTCCCTCCCTCTCCCTCTGTCTCCCTCCCTCTACCTCCCTTTGTCATCCTCTGTCATCTCACCCTGCGTGTGTGCCAGCCGGCTGGAGCAGTTTCCAGGGCACACCAACAGCCGCACCCAAGCACTTCACAGGTCTTTAAAAGACCATTTGCATGTCAATTGTTGTTTTTCACCTCTTCTGAGGCCCCGCAGCTCCCCTCTGACTATCCCTGGAACCGCCCGGCCCCCACAGAGCAGAGTCAGAGTCACGCTGGTGCAACCGGCAGTGTTTAGGAACACTCATTATTTTTATTTATTTTTAACCACGGTAGGAACACTCATTATTTTTATTTATTTTTTAACCACGGGTACGATGTCTGCAAGGTCCGCGGGCCGCCAATGAAGGCTTGCTGGGCCTCAGGCGGCCCGCGGGCCGTACTATGAGTACCTGTGTACTACAGCATATGCTGTTGACTATCAGTAAATGCACTCCTGACCTCAAACCTTCAAGATGCTGTGTTCTTAAAGAGTCAGAGCCCCCCACGCGTGCTGGGGAAGGCTGTGCCTTGTCCAGTATTTAGCCGCTATATCATTGCATCCCTATCTTTACTACCAAAGGAGCACTGCACCCACAACAGGCCCATCTGATGGCTTAGTCAATGTTTATTAGTTGCATAAGATAATAAGTCCCAATTATAGTTTGTCGCATAGCCAACCAAGAGCTAGAAGCCCCACCCATAGCTGCCAAAAATTCAGATTGCTATGTGTGACATTTTCATCTCAGTGCAACTATGAGTGACATTTAAAAGACTATGAATGACACTTGGTTGCTAGCACAATCCAGCTGCACTCTAGTTAGGGGGAAACAACGCCAACCGCAGTCCCGGCCCCTGCATATTTGGGCCGGAACCTCCCGCCTGGCACCTGCAAACGACAGTGACACTTCCAGCCACCAACAAAAGGAGGCCAATTGAGACCCAGCGTGCAGCACCTTCCCCTCTGTGCCGGAGAAATGCTCCACAGCACCGTGTCACAGGTTTTAGGGTTACATTTACCAGCGCATCCATGATGATCCAAATGAGTGATAGAGCCATTCCCGGCGGATTTCCAAAGGAACCTAACGTTTAATTTTAAAACACTGTGCTCTGAACCGAGTCGGATTCACCGCCGACTGTGAAGAGAAATGCACGCGGCCTCCCCAAGGGACAAAGCATGCCTCAAATCATTCCAAAATCGTGAAACATAACCGCGGTGCAGGACAGGAGCATTGTGCACCCGAACCCTGCTACCCATGCTTATTATTTGGGAAATCTGAACACAATAAATTAATGAACTGTGTTCCAACCGCGTAGGTAACTGTGCGGAGAAACACCCAAGGCCTCCCCCAGGACAAAGCACGCAACCACCCACTCCCGGAACCGTGCGGCATGGCCAAATACATACAGGGCCATCTTTAGCTGGTCCTAATGGAAGTACATGAGCGCCCAAACTCCCAAACAATGCACCGCCATCCGACTGCATATTCGCTCCGACATGGCCAAAAGAACTATACTGCGCGATATCCTGGGAAACAACTACATGCGCTGTAGACTGAGATTACCCGCCCATTCTTCGAGACAAACCGAAAAGTGAAAAGACAGAGCTCTGGCGCATGATGGCACGATTGAAAATGTTCAGCTCAGGGAACACCAGGACACTGAAGGGGGAGACCATCAGCTCTCCTTCCCTCCAGGAATGGTTTGCTAGGGCGAGATGACCGTCGCGGACTGGCAGCACCAGCCCCCACCGTGGTTTTTTTTGCCAACCGGCATCAACTAATTCGCAGTTAGTCCATACCTGTATGCAACCGCAAGCACCCATCAAAGTCGGACGCATCAGCCCACTGGTATGACCAGACTAAGCCTCCTGGTCCGGCTACCAAGAACCTGTCCCCAAGTACCTCAGTAGTACTAATGGTATATAAACAACAATAGCTACCGTTATATTTCAAATCCCTCCTCCCCGTTGAGCGCAATTCCGGTAAATAAACACATAATAATTGTTCCCCCGCTCAATAGCACCAGC
Source organism: Triturus cristatus (assembly GCF_964204655.1). NCBI lineage: Eukaryota > Metazoa > Chordata > Amphibia > Caudata > Salamandridae > Triturus > Triturus cristatus. The sequence goes on along the minus strand of NC_140589.1, from coordinate 1,803,708,982 downwards.
TTGCTCCTCGCCTGTAAAACAGCCTTGCAACACGGCGGACGCAGCCACCAGCACGGCCCCAACCCGACGCGATGAGTGGCCGGCGCCGAAAAACTCCTGCCAAACACCGAGCCCCCAGGCCTGGCAATGATCTAGAGCCGGGGCCGAACTCTAGGCCAGAAGGGTGGAGGGTGCTTTTAATGTCCCGCACTTACTGATACCAAATCGTGGCACGTGGCTTCGCCCTGGCGATACATAGGAGATTCTCTGATCTTATGGCCCCACCACCGATCAGAAGAGTGCTGTGGGGCTGCACTCAAACACGGTCGCAGGCCTTTAATGGCACACTGCCCGGCCTGATACCCGGCCGAGTAGAACAACCCCAGGCCTGGGTGAGACAAGTGCTCACTTGCTGTACCGATCCAACGCCCGCAGTTCCTCACACCGGACAAGTAAAGCCCCGACGCGGTGACTCTGAACCGGCCACTAACGGCGGCAATGGTGCTGGCCAACGAGGCTGCTACCGCCTGCAGCCTCGCCTCCGGAGTCCCACAGGCGCAGATGTGGGAAAGGGGGCCATGCTGGATGCTAGGGAGAGGAGCGAAACTGCTCCTCATACTACGGCTGACCATGCAGGCCTACGCGGTGGAAGTTGGAACCCCCTGCCCTGACCCCAGTTCCAAACCCTCGCCACACTTCACCCGCATGTACCGACCCCCACGGACCTCCTGCGGAGGGCCGGGCCATAGAACTTGTAACTAGGCGGAGGTCCCACCCGGGCATGGCCTGCGTGGTGGAACCCGGGGTGGGGGGGGATGGGTGTCTCTTCCACTTCGACCAACTGCACGCCAACGCACTCCCAACTATGTAGGCATGAATGCCCTGCATCACAAAGGGACCCCCCGGGCCTCGCACCAACACTCGGCACCCTTTGCACGCTACCCCGCCGCTCTGCATAACTCTCGCTCCCATCTGCCCACCTCCCCAGCCCCGCCAGGAGGCCGTGCCCAACATGGCTGCTCCCACCGCAACCCAACACGCATCCAGGCCAGGGAGGCTCGGGGACAGGGGACAACAAACACTCACCGGGATACCCGGGGGTCACAAAAACCCGACGCCAGACCAGGATGATCCAAACGGCGTCGTGGTGAGGAACAAAGAGGCCGCTAGATGGGTGGGGGAGGAACTTATACCTCTCCCCTTCCCCCACCTGGGCCGGAAATGACGAACGGGACCCCAAAGGGGTCTCGCGACGCTGGGCTGTCCCGTGTTCCATCCTGTGGCACTAAAGTGGCCACCCTCTTAGGAGGTCCCCTTCGTGGACGTCGGGCTGCCCACAATAGGAACAGGAAAGTGCTATAGTGCTGACAAGTGCATATAAATTGTGCTGGTGTTAAGATTTTCACTAAAGTGAAGACCCCTCTTAGGTGCTCAGTGGTGCCGGTGAGCGAAAGTGGTTAAAAACAACTAAGTCTACCGAATACTGATATACATGTTCAGATGGTGCTTGAACTAGGTCATCCTGTCTATCCGATATGATAGTATATAAAACTAGTGCTCCCCCTCCTCTAACTCCGTCCCTCCCCCCATTCCAATCATTTCCCCCTCCCTCCTTTTCCCCTTCCCTGTCTACTGTGACTGGATTACTTGCATGGCTATGTATAACCATATTTGCTATGTTTCACTGTTGAAGACGCCCACAGGCCCATGTTGGACCCTTTCTTGTTGAGCTGTCTTTGTATGATGATTTTTTGTAAATACCAATGAATAAAAAGGAAAACAAAAACCATCCTGTTTACAAAGTATTTTACTGGTACATAAATATCTTAGCATCGTACTGGAAGAATCTGACTTAACATGTGGGTGCAGCGTATCTTTGATTCATGCAAGTAGTTGGCAGGCTGACAGACAAGCAATGACTATTACACAGCCTTAATGTAATGCCCTGTATCGCCAGTCTCCATCTTAGAAGCATTTAGGGCCAGATGTACAAACAATTTTAGCATGCGCAAACGGGTTAGCTACCCGTTGGCGCATGCTAAAATTGTCATGGCCATGTACCAACACATTTTTGCGAGTCGCAAATGTATTGCGACTCGCAAAAAAGTGTTTAGAGACTCGCAATTTGGAAGGGGCGTTCCCTTCCAACTAGCGAGTCTCAAACCTATGTACTAATGTTTTGCAACCACAATTGCGGTCGCATACACTCGCAATTACCACCTACTTCAAGTAGGTGGTAATGCATTCGCAAATTGGGAGGGCTGGCATTCCCAATGGGCTCGCAAATTGCGAGAGGATCATTAACATTAATGAGCCTCGCAATTTGTAACCCGATTGGGAATCGCAAAACAGTGTAAACACGCTGTTGTACATTTCATATAGCGCCTCGCAATTTCGACTCGCAATGTGTTGCAAATTGCGAGGCATAAAATCAAATTGTCGTACATCTGGCCCACTGTCTCCAGGCTCACCAACACTAGCTGAATGTTCTGCCTGAAGACAATGTCCCTTGGATTGCCCTTTCTTCAACTGGACTGCTGCCAAAATCATTGGGTTTAATTTGTTTTCGCACTGGGGAAGCTGGCGGTCTCCGCTCAACTGGGACAAATTCAGAAAGTTTTCTAGGATGCAAGGAAAGATACAAGAGGAGCTGCAAAAAATCACAGGAAATAGTGGGGAAGTTGTTAGTAGTAGTGTCATTCCAGTCTGGTGGGATAGGCATTGCTCGCTTTTCCATGTTGCTTTCATTGTTGTCAAGTACAGCGAACAAGTGACTCAGTGTGCATGGAAGGAGTAAGGGCAACAGGAATGAGGGTGCCAATAAGGCAGTGTAAAGGGCCAAATGCAAGTTGAGAGCATCCGTCCCGCCTTGCTCTCAGATTAACCAGTCTATCACTCCACTTCTATGGTAGTTTTGATCAGAATTCAAATAAAAAAGAAAACACCCGTCTCCCATAATAATATCTGGACCTGCTTCTTGAGGAGCATGTGCAGTTGCAACGACCTCAGGGGAGTCTTGAAATCGGGGTTTGCGCTTCCTGAAGGATTTCACAAAAGTTTTACAGACTGTTTTATGAAACTCTGACCTTGTGATTATTGGTGGATACATATCGAGATAGAAGATGAAGAACATCTTGAAGGACTTTGCTGTCCACCTGAGACTTTCCTTGACTCTTTTTTGTATCATTTAGGGGCATGTTCTAACCATTGGCACACCTTCTATACCTACCTGATGTAGGAGTAGACCACTGTTCTTCCTGCCATCAGAAACATGAAATACATTAGGGGACTGAGCCAATGAACAAGTGGCATATACTGTAGTCTTCTATACAAACTCTGCTAGCCACAAATATATTGCATGCTAAAGCTCCAACCCCCCCCTCCTCCCCCACTCAAGCCAATGTCTCAGAAGGGTTTAGGCTCACATTTAGGGGGAAGGGGATTTTGGATGATTCTGGATAACGTCCGTGGTATCGAGCCTACACTAGGGCTGGAGCTCCATGGGGTTCTCACTACCTTACCCATTAACCCTTCACAGGAACTCAGAATCCCACTACAAGCTCACCTCTCATCCACCAGTGCGTCTTTCTCCCTCTCTTCATGCTCAGATGACCTGACATAACCCATTTCACTGCTACTTTGGTCCGGATTTACACCGGCGTGCTGATCACCTCAGCTATCTCACCGCTTACTGCAATCTCAGCTGTCTGCCATGGCGCGCAGATTTTTTATTTATTTTTTATTTTTTATAATTCTTTTTATTAACAGTAGGAATCAAGTTCACAAGGCAAGAATACAATACGGTCAGGTTTTTTAATTGGACATGGTACTCATAATTTGTAAAAAACATAATATGTTGGTTACAGGTGATTTGTGCAATTACTTTAATGGTTCATCTTGAGCTGGTAACAATGGTGGGGTGAATATAGTCCCTCTATATTCATTCCAATCATTCCAAATGCGGGACCACTTTTTAGGACATCCCCTGGCTACATAAACATATTTTTCCCGGAGCATGCACCAGTCCATGTCTTTCTTCCACGCACACACTGCTGGAGCCTGCGATGCCCCCCATTTCTGAGCTATGTTACGTTTCGCTATCATCAGCCCCAATGTAACACAGGTCATACGTGTGTTGTTTAGGTCAGTGGGCTCCCACACATTCAGGAGACATCTCTTAGCTTCCAATGGGAGAGTATGGTTTAACACTTCGCCCAAAACCTCATGTATTTTCTTCCAGTACCTCTGAATCAGGGGGCATTCCCATAGTATGTGCAGGAAGGTGCCTTCGTGTCTGCAGCCCCTTTTACACTTGCCATCAGGTGCTCTACCCATTCGTACCATCCCAGGTCCCGTGATATAGACCCGGTGTAAAATTTTGAGTTGTATCAGCCTCAACTTTGCTGCAATGGCTACCTCCCGTGGTGAAGATACCGCTGCCACCCAATCCTCTTCTTCTAGGATTATGCCATCCCCTTCCCACTTCTCTCGCAGTCTCATTAGGGGATGTCAAGAATGGTTAACTAACTTTTTATATGTGAGCGAGATGGCCTTTGCTGGAAGATAGACATCCAGGAGTCTGCCTTCGAGGGGTGTGGCTTCAGGGGGGTCTCCCCCTTTGGGAGACAGGAGTCTAAGGCGTGGCGGACTTGAAGCTGTCTGAAGTATTCTGTAGAAGCAAGATCAAACTCTTGCTGCAGGGTGGAAAATGACTTGACCTCGCCCTTTACCCATAGGTCGCCCAATTTTGAGATGCCTATGAGGTCCCATTTGTCAAAACCTTTAGTGGACCAGAGGTTCCCAAGCTGTTCCGAGTCCCATAGTGGCGTCGCCAGGGTTATCTTATGTTCCCATCCCATGCTCCTGGTGGCTGCCCTCCAGACCTGCACTGATTGTTTGGTTGGTCCGGTCAGTTGGCGTCTCCCGGCGTTCGAATAAAGCGCTCGGTTGTAGTTCCCGCCAGGCAGCAGACACCGATTCATCGCGTAGCCCGGGTCGCCTGCTTGTCTAGAGGTGCCATGGTTAATGGCAGCCAAATGTGCTGCCCAATAGTATTTTTTAAGATCAGGGAGGGCGATCCCCCCGTCATACCAGGAGAGGTTCAGTTTGGGCAATGCTATACGTGGTTTCCCATTCCATAGGAGGCAGCGTTGTAGGGTCTCAATCTCTTTGAAGTAGCTAGTGGGAACTAGGTCCAGCGAGTTTTGTAGGACTTAGAGGAACCGGAGCAGGGACATCATCTTGAACAGGGAGGCTCTGCCTAGCAGCGAAAGCGGGAGTTTCATCCAGCACTCGGAGTCTCTTTTCAGTCTCTGCAGGGAAGGGAGCAGGTTTTGAGCGAATCTGTCTGCAGAGTTAGTGGTTATGTAAATGCCAAGGTATTTGAAGCCCTGTGTGGTGATCTGTATCGGGCAGCCCCCAGGGAGGCCTGTGAGGGGTCCCCTGAGGACATACAATACTGATTTGAGCCAATTTATGGTATATCCCGAGTATCTGCCAAAGATGGCAAAGATATCAAGCACTGCTGTTAGCGAGGCCTTCGGGGAGGCTAGAAACAACAAAATGTCGTCCGCATACAGTGAGATGCGGTCCTCCCAGGATTCAGCGCACCTAAGACCACATATCACTGGAACCTTCCTTATCCAAGATGCCAGGGGTTCCAAGGCTAAGGCGAATAGGAGGGGGGGAGAGTGGGCACCCCTGCCTCGTACCCCTACCCAGCTCAAACACTTCAGATTTTTTATTGTTTACCACTATCTGAGCTAGTGGCTTCGAGTAGAGGAGTCGCACCCATCGGGTGAATTGGGGCCCGAAACCCATTTTCTCAAGAACTACAAATAGGTATTGCCATTCCAGCCTGTCGAACGCCATCGAGGCGTCCAGGGACACCAGGACCGCCTCCTCCTGTATTGTGTTCGCCCTCCCCACAACTCTGTGTATTCTGCGCAGGTTTAGCGCTGTGTTCCGCTGAGGCATGAAGCCGGATTGATCCGTATGTACGAGGTTATTGATGACCTTGATTAGCCGATTAGCGAGTAGTTTGGCTAGAATTTTTGGTTTGGCGTTCAGTAAGGAGATCGGTCTATAGGAGGCGCAATCTGTCCGGCTTTTACCTTCTTTGTGGATCATCACTAAGGTCGCGATTCTTTGATCCTGAGGTAGCTCCCTAATCTCCCGACTCTCCTTGAACATATTACACAGGTGGGGGCAAGGATGTCCGTCCCTAGTTTATAAAGTTCTATCGGAAGGCCGTTGGGTCCCGATGCCTTCCCCGAGTAGAGTCCTCTGATTGCCAGTGCCACCTCATCTGGCATGAGGGCCCCCTCCAGATACGCAAATTCCGACTATGAAAGCTTGGGCAGCGTTATGTCACTGAGAAGGTCGATAGAGTCCTGTGTCGTGTAGGGGTTCTGGGAAGCATAGACCTGTTGGAAGTGGTGGGCAAATGTGTTTGCGATGTCCTGGGGGTCTGTGACTATGTGAGCGTCTTTATCGATTAGTTCCGGTACTAATCTATTTGCTAATTTTTGTTTGTCTAGCCATGCAATTAACTTCCCAGCTTTGTCCCCTTGATCATAGACTCTACCCAGCGTCTCCCTACCCAGTTCTTTGGCCCTATCTGTCACGAGGGCCTTATAGTTATCTTGTTTTAACAGTAAAGCGTGTAGGGTATCTGGGTTAGGTCGCTCCGCCATCTCCTTTTCTAGACGGAGGATATCCAGCTCTAGCGCTTCCTCTTCCTTGACCTTTTCTTTACTCACCCCCGCTATTTGTGAGAGGGCTTGGCCCCTGACCACCGTCTTAAAGGCTTCCCATAGTCTTTGGTGCGAGCTCACCGATCCCTTGTTTTCAAGGAAGTAGTGTTCGATGGTGGCATGAACTGCTTGTGGACAACCGGGTTGCGAAGATACCAGGGGTTGATGGGGGCCACCCGTCCCACTCTGTGCTGGCCCACCACTAGGTGCATCCACACCGGGGAATGATCAGATATACCTCTCGGCAAATGCCTGACCTCTATTACGTATTGCAATTGTTCAGGAGGGACTAATATGTAGTCTATTCTGGATTGGGTGTTGTGGGCACCCGAGTAGAAGGTGTATTGAGAGGCGCCTGGGTGTAATGAACGCCATGTATCCTGCAACCCCAAAGCCCCCAGGAAATTTGGTAACCAACTGTTGGATGGGCGAAGTTGTCTTGGCGGGCTTCTGTCGCCATGGCGCGCAGATTTAACGTTCTTGGGTGTCTGCGTTTCTTGGGAAGCCATTGGCTGGGAAACTTGGGACAGTTTATGGACCTCCTCACTACATGGGACCACCTGTGCTAGCTACTCCGTGCTCCTGTCTGCAGTAAGATATGCCCGCCATCAGCTTCCACCACTGCACCAGGAACCTCCTTTACAGTCTGGATCCTTGACAAAGATGGGGGGGGGGAGGTTTTTGCAGACGTTGAACACCCTACAGTCCTCTGCTGTTTCCGAGAGTAGGGTAGAAATACTGCATTGCTTTTTATCTCCTGTCTTGCTCAGTAGTAGCGGGGGGGATTTTTTGGCCTCCCTGCCTTGACCAAGGACAGTGGAGGAGTGTCTTACTCCTTCCTCAAAGTTTTGCCTTGCCTATGGGTGGAATAACTCTACCTTTAGAGAAACTACAAGCATTGGCAAAGCCAATAGGTCTGACATGAATTCTGATGTTAAGCCAGAACTATTGACGTTGCCACTTATTGTTAGTTGAAGCCCAGTCACAGGAAGAAAGAAACCATGAGGTCCACTGAACAGCAGCAGCGAGCCAGATGACGGATCAAAAATATCAGTTAGAAACATTTTGCGTTGCTGGAGCCCAAGGATGGAGTGAATCTTCTACAGGTACCTCAGAGCAATCAGGGGTTACTGTAAGAGATTGTGTCAATCTGAGCAGTTTGCTGGCAGGTCAATTTAAAACATAGAAGCTGTCGGTAAGCCACTTGTCCTGGCAGGCAACACGAAAAGGTCTGTCTTTCCACTGTTGTAAGAAATTGAGGGTTTTAGCTGTGACCCACCTAAACCCTTTCGCTGCTAGGTCCCTGTGCTAAGCCTTTTTTGGATATTTGAGGTAGTTCGCGCTTAAGCCCCTGTAACTTTTTGTACACATAAGGTATTCACGCCAAATTTGCGTCCTTTTCTTCCAAAATCATGGGGATTTTAAAGGTACCCAGGGTTTGTGGATTCCCCTGGAGGGAACCGAGAAATTAAGCAAAATACAGAAAAATAATTTGGGGGGAAACATGGGGAAAAGGTGCTGCAGGAGAAAGCGTCTTTCTATTCCCCTGCAAATGGTATCAACAAAGGCTTTCTGGTGCTGAAATCACCATCTTCCCAGCTTTCAGGGACAGGCAGACTTTTGTCAGAAAACCAAAATTTTCTACACAGTGTTGGCATTTTACTGGGACTTAGCTTATTGTTGCTACTTTTTGTGCTTTCAACCTCCTTCCAGTTAGTGGTAGAAATGGGTGTGAAAGCAATAATGGATCCCGGAAAGCTATTTCTGAGAAGTAGACAAAATTCTGAATTCAGCAAGGGGTCATTTGGGTAGATCCATCAAGGTTTTTTTTTACAGAAACTAACAGTTGAAATATTGAAAAAAACAGCCATTTGTGCCAACGTTTTCACCTGTAACTTCTTCTAAGTATAGCAGATTTTTTAAAGCAATATGCCATTACATCTGCTGTACCCTTCTGGTTGTAGGGATATATAGGACTTGTAGGTTCACCAAGAACCCGAGGAACCCAGAGCCAATAACTGAGCTGCGTCGTGAAATGGTTTTTCATTGTGTACCAGGTATATAGCAATTAATTTGGTAAAATATAAATAGTGAAAAATAGATATCAAGGACACAGATGTTTTTCCAAAATGGGAACAAAATATAGAGTTTAGAAGCAGAAGTTGTTTACACATTTCCAAAATTGTGGGTAGCCATACTAGCATGTGATTTTAGGACATTTTTCAAAAGGCATTGAAAGTCAATAGGTAATAACAGTTGTTCTACAGTTCTGTGTTTCCCTAAGTCTCTTGATCAAAATGGTACCTCACTTGTGTGGGTAGGCCTAGTGCCCTTGACAGGACATGGCCATAAACTAATTTCATTTCATAAGGCTTTATTCGAACATTAAACAAGTTCATAAAAGCACAACATTAAAACAAAATTTGTTATAATACAGAGGCAGAAAAATTCATCGACATAAAACATTTAAAAAAGCATACTTTTCCTAGCATTAATGGATTTAAGAAGAAAAGTAGCCGTATAAAAACATACTACCGGATGATGTAAATTAAAAAGTAAACACATACAGTCACGTATTGTTCTGACTTCAAATTTTAAAAACAAGGGTTTCAGATAAGCTATCCGGAGATGTTTATACAACTGACAAAGCAGAAGAAAGTGCACAGTGCTTTGGGAAGTAGAGTTATCACATGGACATGGACCAACAGGATGTAAATTCAAAGAGGGGAAGGCAACAAGGTTGTGGACAACTCCCATTCTAAATCTGGTCAACACAAACCGATGTGCCTTCCAAGTTACTTGAGACAGATATGGTTGAAAGCCCACAAATTCATTTAAATCATGATAAAAGGTATAAGATGAAAGATTGGAGCTGTTCTGATGTCTCTCAATAGCGGCCTGTTGTAAAAAACACTGCTTGAGATCAGATTTAGACAACATATCTGCCCCATGATGATCCACTAAAATGTCGATGTTAAAGATCACCCGGAAGTTATCAATAACGTACTTCAACCATGGGATCCTTGTAAAGTGGTCCATAGTAAGACAGTCAGAAATGATAGCTCTACACAAAGAAGTCTCTTCTTTAATCCAAATGGAGCGCCATAGGAGCAAGGGTCTAAGGAGAATCAAATCGGAGAGATGGTAAATACCCAATTCATTATGCACTAAGGTATTGGAAACAGAGCTTGGCAGGCACAAAAGTTTTTTCAGAAATACGTTCTCCTCAACCTGAAGACAACCTGCCGGGGTGTGGCCCCATATACCAGCTCCGTACAGAGCGATTGAGACACACCGTGATTGATAAATTTTCAGCATGTCGTTTATCCGCCTGTCTCCCAATTTGGTAGCCATAGTGAAAATACCAAAGGCACTCCTGGCCATTTTAGACCGTACATTCTTATGTTCATTTGCCCAGGTGTTTTTATTTGAAAAAGTAACCCCCAAATATGAAAAGTTATCAACAACCTGAACCTTTTGACCCTCTATAAAAAAGGAGGGCTGTTTCTTTCCAATCCTACGGCCACATTCCATAACATAGGTTTTGGATTTATTTAAAACTAGCTTTCTGCTTTTAATGAATTGCATAAAACCATCCAGCAGCTGTTGAAGACCGTATGGTGTACGTGAGATTAAAACCGCGTCATCCGCGTAAAGTAGCACGGGGACATATACGTTATTGATTTTGGGAGCATCCACTGCCAAAGATTTAAGAAAGAATTCAATCTCATTGATAAAAAGTATAAAAAGCAATGGGGCTAGCACACAACCCTGACGTATTCCACGCCCAATCTTAAACATGGGTGTACATTCACCTTGTGACCCAAAACGGACACAAGCTCTTAATTTGGTGTATAGGCGGGCTAAAAAGAAGACGATGCCCTCTGGGGCCCCCATTTCTAACAACTTTTCCCAGAGAATGCCGTGGTCCACCAGATCAAAGGCACTACTTAGATCCGCGAAGCAGAGGTAAATAGTGCCAGTCTTGGCCAAGGTGTATTTACCGACGAGCAGTTCTAAATTTAAACATTGCTCTATCGTTCCACGACCCTTCCTAAAGCCAAACTGGCTCTCGGCTAAGATACCCTTTTCTTCAGCCCATTCCTCCAATCTCACCAAGAGCACTCGACTCATAACTTTAAAAGAGGAATCCAACAGGGAGATTGGTCGATAATTCTTGGCTTCCCCACGATTGCCTTTCTTGAATATTGGAATTAAGATGGATTCTTCCCAGGTCGGGGGCATCTCATTACTGACAGCTGCATTAAAAATATTGGTAAGCAGAGGCCCCCATATTTCTGGGACCAATTTATACACATCAATTGGGACCCCGTCTGGGCCTTGTGCTTTCCCCCCTTTACTGTCCCGTATACTATCTAAAACCTCTTGTACCGTAAAATTTAATGGGATGTGCGGCCATTGATTCCCTGGAACTTGAGGTCCACCATCTGACTGGAAAATTTTAGAAAAATGCGAGATCCACTCTGCCTGCATGACATAGGAAGTTAATTCTGGAATTTTGTCATCTTTAAGAAATGGAGAATTGACAGTTTTCCAGAACAAGGAACAATTATTCAATTCAGCTGCCTTGGTCAAGTTCTCCCAAGCCTCTTGCCGAAGTTCCATTTTCCTATTTTTAAGGGTTTCGTTGTATCTGGCTCTTAGATCTATAACCAGTCCCTTATCTCTGGGTTTAACTGATAGAGCAGATTTCAGCTCCCTCAGGGCCGAGGTGCAAGTTGAGTTGAACCAACCCCGCGGTTGATCCTCCTTATGTTTGCAGGTACCTGTAAGTTTTAGGTTGATGGCCGCATTAATACTAATAAAATGCTCAATAGAACAAGAAGTACCTAAATTATCTTCAAGGATCGCGATAATATGTACCAGGGAACTGGTTATAATAGAATCAGACGTGATGTCTGCCTTATCCCCCTTCCATCTGAGTCTTGTACCGTTGGGGCGCTCAGCCTCAATACTATTAATAGTGCGGCCCGGGATACTAACATCATCCTTTTCCCACAACTTAGCCTTTACTACCAGGCAGTTATGGTCACTAAGTTGAATATCTATTACTTTTGGGGCCGTAAGCAAGGCCTCAAGGCCCGGGGAAATGCAAATAAAATCTATTACAGAATTCGATCCCCGGCCTATAAAGGTAGGACAAGTATCCCCCTTGGCGTTTTTCTCATTATCCATGATGTACATGTTATATGAGGCAAGGAAGTTATTTAGGGCATCTCCATAATAATTGTGTTGGAAATGGAGAATCCCGTCCTCGTGAGCGTCCACCAATCCGCAAACATTAGCCTCTGAGAGAGGACAAGTGGTGATATTAAAATCCCCTGCGAAGATCATATCAAAGAGTTCATTAGAGTCCTTGAAAAAGTCTTCCAGTGCCTTTGAAAGATCTTTAACCGGCTGATCCCTGAGGTCGATAAAACGATTATTGTAAAAATTGATTAAAAGAATGTTCCTACCTCCTCTTATATGCAGCCATAAAATCTGGCAGTAAGCCCCAACTTGCACATATTTAATAACCGATAAAGGGGCTTTAACTGAGATCAAAACAAGTAAACCCCCCTTGGCTCTTCCCGATATGGAACCAATAGCGGGTAGCTGGTATGAGTTAAAACCACTGTAGCCTTTAAAATCAGTACACCAAGTTTCCTGTAAGCAAATGATGTCAAAAAGATCCAAGAATTCCAACCACCCCAGACTATCTGCTTTTGATCGAATCCCAGCAATATTCCAACTTACAATGTAACAACCAGATGAGGCGTGGATACCTGTCCCCAGATTTATACCATTGCTATCCTGTTGAGAAGGGACAACATTGAAAGTCTCCTCATCTGACACAGGGTTACCCAATGTGTCTCCCTCCTCAGCTGGGGGCAAACAGACTACAGGGATTTCCGCCTCCAACCCTGATACGCATATATTAGGGCCTCTTGCCAACAAGTCTTGGTTCCCCGAGGGTTCCGTACTGACGGCAGGGGAACCCGTCTTATCCATTGATATGGAATCTTCTGTTGGACCTAAGGCGTCACCCATCTCCTGTCAGTCATTTTGGTCCAACCCGCTCAGGCATTGATAACGGTTAACAGTAGCTACCTCGGTGTTTGTCGAACTAAGCCCCTCTTCTCCCCGCATTCTCCCTCCCCCCCGGTGCGCTGGAAGGTGCTCAATATGTTGACTATAGAAAAAGCCAAGGGGACGGAGTACGATACCCTGGTCAGTGCTAGGACGGGACGTAGCACGAATCAGAGCTGTCGTTGCAAGGTGGGGGGTACTAAAATTGATAATAACACAATCACCGGGAATGTTTTTGGGGGACATTCCAATCCAATTGGTTCTGGTGGTAGCCAGAATCTGGTCCGCCATAGCCACAGGAAAGCCGCATTCGCGGTTAAGCCATGCCACGGTTTTATTTTTGAGGGAATCATGTGATTCCACAAGACGATTGGGCCCGTCCTCTCTAATAGGTGGCACGTTGGTCAAGACTGCCACATAAGGTGCGCAATCAGGTGGCAGATTAGGTTGGGGGAGGCGACAATTATTAAACCTCCCTCTTCTTGGAGTCCTATTCATATTCCCCGTATCATGAATAGTTATATTAGGAGGGGTACCGTTAGGGCAAGAAGGCTTAGCTGGAGTAGCACTAGATATATCCCCAAGAACGGGTCGTGTTAAGTTACCAACGAACCCCCGCCGGTCGTTAGGAGGATTGATCCTTCTCGTTGGCTGAGAGGGAAAAATAGAACCCACGCATGTTTGTCCAGTAATTAATAAATCTTTGGGTTGTTGCACATGTTTACCCAATGAATCCGCAGTCTCACCCACCACAGCAATCGGTTGGGAGCTATTATGGGAATTAAGTCCGGATTGCACCAGTTCACCCAGTCTGTTCACTTCCCTGGATACAGCCTCGAGTTTATCTAAAAGCGGTATGATAATTTTATCTAACTTGCTATCAATCATACCAATTAACATCTCGAGCTGATCTGGTGCTAATATCATTTGGGTAGGGTTATCACCATTATTTAAGCAGGTATGCTCAGGGGAGCCTGCATTAGAAACCGTATTCTTTTTACTTTTGCGGCCCCCCTTTTTGGGTGGAACAAATCTGTTAAGGTGTAACCCTGATCTTAGCACTCTAAGGGCCTCATGTAGGTAGCCAAATACCGGTCGGTCACGGCCGATATTCAGTAAATATGCCGTTACCGACCGGTAATCAGACAAGTGAGATGTAGGAGTCCAAAAACCAATTTTCGGTAAATATGAGGCGGTAAATACCGATTCATATTTACCGAATTCCAAAATACCGATTCAGAGTTACCGAATACATAATTAACGAATCGGTAAATATGAAGTGGTAAATATGAAGTGGTAAAAATGAAAATGACATGTAGGAGCACTCGGTAATTAAGAAATCCAAGAAAATCGGTAAATTAGAGTCGGTAATTAACACGGATTGAAAGCAGGTGGTAACCATCAACAATGCATATGAGCAATCCCAAAATGCTACAGCGTGGACAACATGGCCGCTATGTACGTCATTGCAAGGCGCCTACGTCTACAGGCAGCAGGACTGAGGGTGTGGCGACGGGAGGAACAAATCTACAGACAGCGCATCACACTATTCCAGCTGACTGATGCAGAGATACATGAGAGGTACAGGCTAGACCCCGAAACCATCATGGACTTAATCAGGGACCTACAGCCACTCCTGGACCATCCAATAAGAAGGGCGCACGCCATACCCCCACATGTGCAGGTGCTCTGCAGCCTACATCTGCTGGCATCCAGCAGTTATCAGGTGGTGATAGCTGCGGTGGGTGGGGTATCCCAGAGTTGCCTGTCACGTTTCTTCAGGAAGTTCCTGGATGCCATGATGCAGAGAATGCACCACTACATAATCAATCAATCAATCAGTGACACTTGTAAAGCGCGCTACATACCCGTAGGGTCTCAAGGCGCTGGGGGGGGGGGGGGGGGGGGGGTGCCGCTACTGCTCGAACAGCCAGGTCTTCAGCTTCTTCCTGAAGGAGAGGTGGTCTTGGGTCAGGCGCAGGTCGGACGGGAGGGAGTTCCAGGTCTTGGCGGCCAGGTAGGAGAAGGACCTTCCTCCTGTAGTTGCTCTGCGGATGCGGGGGACGGCGGCGAGGGCGTGGTTGGCTGATCGGAGGTGGCGTTTGGGAGCGTAGAAGTTGACTCGGTTGTTGAGGTAGCTCGGGCCTTGGTCGTGTAGGGCTTTGTGTGCGTGGGTGAGGAGGCGGAAGGTGATTCTCTTGTTGATGGGGAGCCAGTGAAGGTCTCTCAGATGTCCGGAGATGTGGCTGGATCGTGGGATGTCGAGGATGAGTCTGGCTGAGGCGTTTTGGATCCGCTGGAGTCTCTTCTGGAGCTTGGCGGTGGTCCCGGCGTAGAGGGCGTTGCCGTAGTCCAGTCGGCTGGTGACGAGGGCCTGGGTGACGGTCTTCCTGGTCTCTGTGGGGATCCACCAGAAGATCTTCCGTAGCATGCGTAGGATGTTGAAGCACGCCGAGGAGACGCTGTTGACTTGCCTGGTCATGGAGAGGGAGGAGTCCAGGATGAAGCCCAGGTTACGTGCATGGTCTGTCGGTTTGGGTGCGGTGCCCAGGGCGGGAGGCCACCAGGAGTCGTCCCAGGCGGAGGGAGAGGAGCCCAGGATGAGGACCTCCGTCTTGTCCGAGTTCAGTTTCAGGCGGCTGGTCGTCATCCATTCGGCTACCTCTTTCATCCCTTCGTGTAGGTTGGCTCTGGCGGCGGCGGGGTTGTTGGTCAGGGAGAGGATCAGCTGGGTGTCGTCGGCGTAGGAGATGATGCTGAGGTGGTGTTTGCGTACGATGGCCGCGAGGGGGCTCATGTAGACGTTGAAGAGGGTGGGGCTCAGGGATGATCCTTGGGGGACGCCGCAGATGACTTCGGAGGCCTCTGACTTGTAAGGTGGTAGGCGGACTCGCTGTGTTCTTCCGTCGAGGAAGGAGATGATCCATTCCAGCGCCTTGTCCTGGATTCCGATGTTGCTGAGGCGCCGTATTAGGGTGCGGTGGCAGACCGTGTCGAATGCCGCGGAGAGGTCTAGGAGGATGAGGGCCGCTGTTTCTCCATTGTCCATCAGGGCTCGGATGTCATCGGTGGCGGCGATGAGGGCGGTCTCGGTGCTGTGTTTGGCTCGGAAGCCGGACTGTGAGGGGTCGAGGGATCCGTTCGTCTCGAGGAAGGCGGCCATCTGCTTGTTGACGGTCTTCTCGATGACTTTGGCTGGAAACGGGAGAAGCGAGATGGGGCGGTAATTCTTGAGGTCGGTGGGGTCCGCTGTTGGTTTCTTGAGTAGAGCGCTGAGTTCGGCGTGTTTCCAGCTCTCGGGGAAGATGGCGGTGTCGAAGGATGTGTTGATGATGTCTCGCAGGTGGGGTGCGATGACAGCGTCGGCCTTGTTGAAGATGTGGTGGGGGCAGGGGTCGGTTGGTGATCCGGAGTGGATGGAGTTCATCGTGCGGATGGTGTCTTCTGTGCTGATCGGGGTCCAGGCGTGGAGGGTGGTGGTGGGGGGGGCTGGCTGGTCGGTCGTGGTGTGCGTTGGTTGGTTGTTGAAACTGCTGTGTATGTCTGCGATCTTGTTGTGGAAGTATGAAGCCAGGGAGTTGCAGAGGTCTTGCGAAGGGGTGATGTCGTTGTTTCCCGCGTTGGGGTTGGAAAGCTCTTTCACGATGTTGAAGAGTTCCTTGCTGTTGTGTGCGTTGTTGTCCAACCGGTCCTTGAATGCTGTTCTCTTGGCGGCGCGGATCAGCTGGTGGTGTTTCCGGGTGGCAAGTTTGTAGGAGGTCCTGTTGTCCGGTGTCGGATCCCTTTTCCAGACTTTCTCGAGGGCTCGGCAGTTCTTCTTGGAGCTCTTGAGTTCGTCGGTGAACCATGGGGCCTTCTTGCTGCCGGGTCTGCTAAGCTTCCCAAACACACAGGCTGCACTGCAGAAAACAAAAACAGACTTTTATCACATGGCACAGTTCCCCCATGTCATCGGCTGTATTGATGGTACACACATCCCAATCTGTCCACCAGCTGATACAGAGCACATCTACAGGAACAGGAAGTCCACCCACTCCATCAATGTGCAGGTGATCTGTGATGCAGGGAACATCATCACAGATATTGTTGCAAAGTTTCCTGGGAGCACCCACGACTCTTACATCTTCCAGAATAGTGGGATCTACACACGACTGAGTGCCGGAGAATTCGGAGAGGGATACCTGCTAGGTAAGTAACAGTGACGCCCCTTGAAACCTGCAAATCATAGTGCATAGAGGCATGTAACTGATGGTTCCCTTTTACTCATCCAGGCGACAGTGCATATGCATGCCGGTCATTCATCCTCACTCCCTACCTACACCCAGCAACCCAGAGTGAGAGACGATACAACGTGGCACACAAAACAACACGCAATGTGGTGGAGCGCACGTTTGGACTACTGAAGAGCAGGTTCCGCTGCCTGCACAAGAGCGGAGGCGCACGCCAGTACAAACCCATCACCTGCTGCAAGATTATTGCCACTTGTGCAATGCTGCACAACCTTGCCACGAAAAAAGGTACAGATGTGGAACTGACATATTTTGAGGACAACGAGGATGAGTCAGGCCAGCCAGAGGGCAACGCAGCTAGAGTGCCAACTGCAATCGATGGGAGAGAGAGACGGGCAGATATCACATGCAACTATTTCTGAGTAAGTAAGGGGACACAGCGAGTTGTGAGAAGTCCTGACGTAGTTTTAATGTGGCACCACGCCATGAACACATGAACAGGCCAATCTGGCAATATACCATCTATACAAGGAGTATGTCCAGGGTTACGTCACCCAATGGGAAGTGGCTAAGCAGGGCTACATCAATGTTTGCGCATACGCGCTGCAGTGGTGGATTGCACGGCCTGTGCATCCTCACTGGAGCCAACCCCAAGCCGCCTGCTGCTCCTGCGTGCTTCTGGGACGGGGGGTGTGATGCTGCTGCTGGTGTCGATGCTCTCCGCAGCATCCCCTGCAGCAGTTGTCGACGCCTGACTAGTCAATAGCACCCCTAGTGCACTTGTCACCTGCACCATCCCCCGAGACAGGTCGCTGCAGCACTGTGTTAGGCCCTCCTGCATCGTCACAGAGCGCCGGCACAGTAGAGAAGTCGCAGTTGCCAGACGGTTGAGTGCCCTGCTGGTAGTGTCCCTTCTCTGGCGTTCCCGGCGCCGTGCTTCGATGTCAGCATCTAATTTGCTGCACAACTGCTGGATTGACTGGGACATGTCCCGAATGCCCGCAGCCATGCCGCTAATGTTGGTGTCCATGTTGACTAATGTTGTCTTCATCACCCGCATGTGCCTCTGGACTGACATGACTGCCTTTGATTGCAGGCGCTGTTGCTTCAACATTTGGCCCTCGAGCCCCAAGAAGACACCATGGCCGTCAGTGGGTGCTGGTGGACTCTGGACACGCGACCTGCGGCGCCCTCTTGCTTCCGTCTGTGCTGCCTGTGAGGTGTGGGGCACAGTGGCATGGCTCCCTTCCTGGGGCCCGGTGCGGTCTTCTGGGCCCATGCTGTCGTCTGACGAGGTGTCTAAGGCTCGTAGCCTGGCTGCTGGACGCCTCCTCATTCTCACACCTGCAAGCGGAGATGTGGCCGGTGATTCGAACATGAGTGGCGATGCTGGCTCTGGTGGTGGTGATGCTGGCTCTCGGTGAGGTGATGCTGGCTCTGTGTGCGGCGAGGCTGGCTGTGTTGGTGGTGCGGCTGCCAGTGGGCCTGCTCCCTGGTCTGAACTGGTGCTGGCTAGAGGTGATTTATGTGGCCGGTGTGCCGTCTCTCCTGCAGCATGCCCTGTCCTGCATGATGTCACATCTGTGGACAGAAATACAACATTGGCTCAGTGTCCCCGAAGGGCTGCATTGCAAGCGTCACAATAAATCATTTCACATTCCAATATGTCCCCTGTCTCCTTGTGCCTCGAGTGCGTGACATGCCTTGTTGCCCTGTAACATGTACGTCATGGTTAGTGTTGCCCTGACTACATCTCCCGGAATGCATTGCCTGTCTGCACTGACACGTGTGGACTGCAGTGTGATTCTCGTTTCACAATGGGGGATGTGGGATAGGGGTAGGGGGGGCTACATTGCTGTGCTTTCGTCTTACCTTGGTGTGTTGCGGCTCTGGCAGAGCTGTCGGCGTCCCCAAGACCCACGACGCTCTCTTGCTCGATTGTGGCCGCCACCAGCTCCTCCAGTTCGGTGAGGGCAGGTGCCCTGTTGGTTCCACCTCCGGTCTGGCTGGCCTCCTTCTGGATGTCGCCCATCTTCCTCTTGGTTACAATCCGGAGGTCATACCAGCGCTTTTTGAGGACCTCAATGTCCCTGTGGGTCACTCCCACAGCATTGACCTGCGCCTGGATGGCCAGCCATATGTTGCGCTTTTCAGCCTCAGGCACTTGCAGGGATTGCCTTCCAAACAGCTTCTGGTGCTGCTTCACCACCTCCTCCACCAGCACCTGGAGTTCCTTGGGGCTAAATTTCAGCTTCCTCCTCCTTTCCCCTCCGTCTTTCTGTGTTCTCTGGCTGGACATGCTGTTCGTTTACCCGCTCGCACATGCAACGGCTCCCTGCCTCTCCTCTGCACTCCAAGCTTCTCCAGGGTCGGCTAATTATGTACACCTGCCTGGGTGTGGCCACTTCGGCTAATTATGTACACCTGCCTGGGTGTGGGCACTTCCTGGTTGGGTGGGCTGTCGTTGCACTGGATTAGCTGTTTCGTCAAGTCATGTGATTTGATTTACCGAATCCGTACATACCGATTCGGTATTTTCCGATTCGGTAAATACCACCTCGGTATTTACCGATTCGGTAAATAACACCTCGGTATTTACCGAATCGGTAAATACCACCTCGGTATTTACCGATTCGGTGAATTCCGATTCGTGATTACCGAATGTTACCGAATCGGTAACTGTTACCGAATTTTTACCTACATATAACTTACCGATTCTAATTTACCGATTCGGTACGGCTCGGTATTTAAGAACCGGTAAAATTTATTTACCTACATGAGGCCCTATGTGTTTTGGGGACTACAGGGGTCGAGACTACAGTGACATTGGGAGACTTGCTAATATCAGAATCCTTGAGCAAATCAGCATCGGGCAGGGGAACCAGAGTGGGCTCAATTGCGCATACACCCACCCTCGCTGGGGAAACTATAGAAGCCGATGCTTGGCTATCATCAGATGAATGGATCTCAACGGAGACTAATTGGCTCGTAATCTCAGGGCCACAGTTGCTGGTCAGACCTAGGGATAGTCTGCGTTCCTTGTTGATCTTGTCTACAACTTTAACTAAATAATTATCAAGTGTAGACACAGTTGAACGAGGGGTCCCAGCAGATTTAGACATGCTGCCTTAAGATAAAAATCAAAGTAATGAAATAAAACAATAACTACCATTAAAAATAGCGCTTACTATGAAATGATACCACCAATATAAACATTGGATACAAATTAAAAATGGTTATATACCATAGTAAAAAAAAAAAAAACACCTTAGATTTAAACGCTTATTAGCAAATACTGTATTCCTAAGTCCTTTATGTGCAGAGTGCGAGGACCAGCTACACACCACAGGAACACGTATATAGCATACGCAGGCACAGACCTGATTGGCGTAGAACAACACCTCAAAATCCACAGCATACAGCAAGGTGTCAATAATCCACGGAAATAAATGTCACCCTGATTTACATCGGTGTCTTTGGCGAAGTCCAGATTTTGTCCACTTAGGGGGGTAGCCCTGCCCGGCCTCCGTTGGCCCCGGACGGCCACAGACGGCCCGCCCTCTGCCCGGGCTCAGCCCGGCGTCGCCAGCGCGCGTCCCGCGACGCGGAGGGAGCTGCAGCTTATCAAGCGCCTCCGCAGCTTCGTGAGTGTCAGGTAAGCCCCCCGCTCCACCGAGGGAGCTGCAGCTTATCAAGCGCCTCCGGGCACGCTAGCGGCGGAAATGACGTAGGGAGCAGGGGCTCCTGGGGATTGTAGTTTCCCCTCGCGGCTGCCCGCTGGTGAAGGCTCCCGCTGGTGAAGGCTCTCCGGTCAAGCGTCTACCGCATGGGATCTCCGCAGCTTCGTGAGTGTCAGGTAAGCCCTCCCAATCCAAAGACAGCACAGTTTGAACTTGTCTCTACCTTAATCCGAATTTCATAAGCCTTTGGTGATGCGACCTCCACCTCTTCAATGGAAAGCGGTTTTCCTGCTTCCCAAGCAACAGCAGCCTTGCAGTGGATAACCTGCCTCGCGTACTCCCCGCAGCGCCTCCTTTGCCGAGCCCACCGCCCCCTTCCGTGGACTCGGCTCTTACTTTGCCCGCGGTGTCATTACTGATTTTCGCTTGGTGACTGCGAGGAACTGAATGAAAAGCTTCCACTTAAAGCCCTGGTGACACCACGACAATGTTGCTGCTCCCGTGTTTCAGAAAGAAAAGGGAAATCCTAATCAAAAATTACTTTTTAAAAGGATTTCCCTTCCCCATCAACGCTCATCTGGCATTACGTGATGCCGTAACTTGTCTGCTAGTGAAAAGTGAGCACGGCCGTAAACTCAACATGGACTCATCACATTTTTCCAGTGAAAACTGACCCTTTTTATGTAACGTGCCTAGCTGTGGATTTTGAACCCTAGCTCAGCCGGCACCTAGGGAAACCTAGCAAACCTACACATTTTTGAAAACTAGACACTCAGGGGAATGCTGTATGGGGTGACTTATGTGGCTTACACCAGGTTCTGTTTCCCAGAATTCCTTGCAAACTTCAAACTTTGAAGGGAAAAAAACACATTTTTCTCACATTTCTGTAACGGAAAGTTCTGGAATCTGTGTGGATCCACAAACTTCCACCCACCCAGCATTCCCGAAAGTCTCCCAATAAAAATGATACCTCACTTGTGTGGGTAGGCTTAATGCGCGTGACAGAAAATGGCCCAGAACTCAACGTGGACACATCACATTTTTCGGTGAAAAATGTCCCTTTTTTTGTAATGTGCCTAGCTGTGGATTTCATACCCTAGCCCTGTTGGCACCCAGGGAAACCTAGCAAACCTATAAATTTCTAAAAACTAGACACCCAGCATTTCCCAAAGTCACCCGATAAAAATGGTACCTCACTTGTGTGTGTGGGCTAACTGCCCGCAGAAGGCAAGGGCCCAAAATGTATTGTGGAGACATCAAAATTACCTACCACAAAACAACCTGGTTTTGCAAAGGGGGCACCTGCGTTTTTTGTCTCCGGGGTCAGCAGCCATCTAGAGAAACCTACCAAACCCAGACATTTCTGAGAACTAGACACCCAGGGGAGTGCCGGGAGGCATGCCTTGCATGGATCCCTCAACATTTTCCTACCCAGAAACCCATGCAAACCTCAAATTTTGCTGAAAAAATCCCATTTTCCTCACATTCTGTTATGGAAAGTTCTGGAATCTGTGTGCATCCACAAACTTCTACCCACCCTGCATTCCCAAAAGTCTCCCGATAAAAATAGTATCTCACTTGTGTGGGTGGGCTAAGTGCCAGCGGCAGGGTAGGGCCCAAAACGTATTGTGGAGACATCAAAATTACCTATCACAAAATAACCTGGTTTTGCAAAGGGGGCACCTGCGTTTCTGGAAAGGAAAATAATCAGAATGAATTGCTAACATATAATGAAATTGATTTAAAAGCCCAGAGTTCAACTATAGGACTTTTACAGGTTCTCACTGGAGAGATGAGAAACAGATTCCAGGTCTCGGAGAAAAATCAAGCAGATATTAAGATATTCTGCGGGAAGATGGAAGATAAGCTGGATTCATTAGCTACTAGGGCTACAGCTTTGTAGACTTCAGTGGCTGAGCTAACAGCTAAAGTAGATGAAAATGTAAAGGATCTAATTAAAATAAAAGCTCAAGAAGATAGTCTTCAGGACAAGATGGAGTCTATTGAAAATGACCAGCCAAGAAATAACCTTCGATTGCTCAAAATTCCTGAGGGAGTTGAGGGGGATAATATAAAACAATTAGTTGTGAAATTAATTATGCAAACAACTAACATCTAATGTTCCCAATAAGCACTTGCTGCTGATATTCAAAGAGTGCATAGAGACCCTTTCAGACAGAGCCCAAACAAGAGTAGACCCAGGAAAATTCTGGTTCACTTTTTAACCTACAATTTGAAGGATGGGGATATTAAATAACGCTTTAAAAGTAAACACATTAAATGCAGAAGGGTTTACCTTTCAAATTAGGTCGGATGTCTCCGCCATTACTGCATCTAGGCAGTGGGAGCTGGGAAAATTGTTAGACCCGTTCAGACAGTAGGGTGCCACAGTATAACTTAAATTCCCGTCCACACTAAAAGTAATGTTTAAAAATAAAATGCACACATTTAGACGGATAGAGGAGGCTGACGTTTTTTTGAACCAAATTCAGGGAGAAACAACGACCACGGAACAATGAGTCAGTCAAGCACTGGTTTCTTTCCTCCTTTTTAGTTGGATTGGGTCTCTTCCAAAAATGTAAGTTAGTAGTATTTATTTTCTTTCTCTTCTGAGTAGCAATAAAGTATGAGTCGTACCGACCAGGGAAAGGGTAGCCTCAAAGGCCAGGGTAGGGCCATGAGAGAAATAATGGGGGTTCTCCTGGGGAGCACAAGGGTGGGAGGTGGGTGGAACATGGGGGGTCACTGGGTGGGGAGCATAGGTAAAAAATACAAAAACAAGAAGTCCAATTCACCATATAAAATTACAAAAAACTGTTCCTCCAGTTCTTATGAGATATGGCACAGATTTTAGTTGACTCTTCGAAATTTTTGAAGGTGCTGACATGGAATCTAAATGGGTTGAGGGTAAAACAGAGGATGGAGAGGATATTTCAGTATTTTAAGGATTGTCCTGAGCAAATTTTAATCTTACAAAAAACGCATCTAGTAGAGGCTGAGGTGAGGAGTTTATGGAATAGCAAAAGCTGGATTAAGGAAGTTATTTGCACTACACAACAAAAAACTACAAAGGGGGTAGCAATAGTTATAAAGAAACATCCAGCTATTTCAGTAGAGGGGGCTAAGGTGGATAAGATGGGTAGATGGGCCATAGCAAATGTCAAGTTCTTCTCTCACAAATTTACGATTGCTGGTTATCACGGTCCTAAACTAGATGACCCGGATCCATTAAAAAACGTATGTGCTGAGTCACTGCTATTTCGAGACCCACTAATACTCGCAGGATCTAGTCTTGGATCCTGTGCTGGATAGGTCCCTAAAGAGTAGAACTCCGCAGAGTTGTAAAATGAGATCTCTACTGAGAAGTACAATGAAGCAACTGGGGTGGACGGATATATGGAGAGAAAGAGAGGGATGGAAAAGAAGCTATACGTTTCACAATAAAAAACATAATCATAAATCTAGGCTAGACTTTTTTTAAATTAGCGAAACGTTGCGGTCAGGGGTATCAGAAATTAAACATTTAGGTGGACACCTATCCGACCATGCAGCTGTAAGGCTAACGTTGAAGCTTCCAAATGCCCCAACTAGGGCAAGATGGACCCTAGATCGTGCGATTCTGACAGAGGTAGAGATTTTAGACAGATTAGTGGCAGAAACTGAGGCTTACTTTTCAACCAATTTAGAAAGCACCTCTATAGAAATAGTGTAGGCCTCATATAAAGCCTACTTAAGAGGATGATTAACCTCTATTCAAATCGCAAGACAGAAGAAATATAAAAATGAGATAATGGATATAGAGAACAGAATTCAAGAGCAAGAACAGCATTCTATGGCACAAGAGGGTACAGAAGAAAACATCATTGAGAGATTATTATCTCTCAAAAAGGATTTGGCAGCGATATTAGATGCCAGGATACAAAAGAGGTGGAAGACGAGTAAGATGGCACATTTTGAATATGGGGAAGGATATGGTAAGCTTCTTGCCTGGAAACCTAAACAGGACTTAGTTAGAAGTAATATAAAAGAGGTGATATGTAACTCTACCGGGAAAATATGTCAAGATCCTGTAGATATTGAAGACGTTTTCCAAAAATATTTCGAATCAGTCTATAGGGAAGAATTTAACCCAAAGGAAGGCACAATAGAAGCATGGTTACAGCAGTATCCTGTAAAAAGAATTAGCGATGACTCCTCTGGTAACTTTAACAAACCTATATCTCAGTATGAGATTAGGAAAGCAATATATTCAGGTAAGAAAGGTAAAGCCCCAGGGCCAGATGGTCTACCGGCAGAGCTATATAAATCTTTAGCGGCACCGCTGATCCCTGTAATAGATAAATTGTTCTCTCATATCTTTGACGAAGGTGGGTCTATGCCCCCCTCTTGGAGTGAGGCAACGGTGGCCTTGATATTAAAACCTCTGAAGTTCCCAAAACAATGCGACTCATATAGACCGATCTCTCTGCTAAACCTTGATTATAAAATCTTTGTCAAGGTTTTGGCAGAGAGACTGAATGGCATCATGAGCGGTCTGATACACCAAGAGCAAAAGGGTTTCGTGAGAGGAAGAGGGATGCAAGACTTAATCTATAAATCTGGTCGGCTCTGGTGATCTTGTAACCCTATATAAGTTACCATTAGCTGTTATTACGTTGGACGCTACGAAAGCGTTCAACCGTGTGAACTGGGCTTTTCTAAATAAAGTACTAGAGAAATGCAATTTGGGGGAAAACCTTTCTAGAGTTATTTCAGCAATTTATGAAGCCCCAACAGTTAGAATATCAATAAATGGGAACCTCTCCTCCCCTATACAATGTGCAAAGAGGTACAAGGCAGGGTTGCCCCCTGCCCCCAATGCTTTTTAATTTGTACATAGAATCTTTTGCAGAGAGCATTTGGGCACATGAGGACATACTTCCTTTCAGACATGGCAATTGGGAGAAAAAAATGTCATTGTATGCCGATGATATCATGGTATATACGTCAGATTTAGAAAGAACTATTCCAATTGTATATAGATTAGCTCACCAATTTGGTAATATCTCAGGATATGAGATTAATCAGTCGAAAACTGAGTGCATGGCTTGGAATGTTAACGTTTCCTCCACCCAATTAAAATTAAAAAGAGAAATGAGATATTAAGGAATAAAAATTACTCAGGACATCAATGATATTCCCAACACAAATTTATGTAAAACTGACAAGGAAATCTCAGATTCCCTAAAAAGTTGGGCATATCTACCCCTAACATTAATAGGAAGGGTCAACTTGGTGAAAATGATGTTATTACCGAAGCTGATTTTCTTATTTCAAACCATACCCCTAGCTTTTAAGGAGGAAAGTTTGAGGAAAATCCAATCAAAAATGAATTCATTTATATGGGCATCCAAGGGCACCAGGATTTCTTGGAAGAATCTTTGAAGAAGAAAGAACAAGGGAGACTTATGTGCGCCTGACTTACTTATTTATGCTTGGGTTTTCCAAATGAAGACAGGGAAAATGCTTATGAATGAACCAGACCTGTCGGATATAGGGAAAATGTTTAAGGAAATGCTTCAGGACCTAAAGGAAGCAGAACACGCGTATTTGTATACATTTGGAGACCCACGTTTCTTCAAGAAAGTAAGATTGAAAGTTTTAAAAGATCTAGCAACTACTTGGAGCAAAATTAGAAAACTGTCAGAAATTAGCTATTATAGTGCTATGGTGCCTATATGGGACACCCCCGGTTCACCTGAGTGGACCAAAGACTCGTTAGCAGTATCTTTAAAAACCGCCGGGGTGAACTGTTGGGCCCAACTGATTCCAGAAGGATGTTTGATATCTTGGGAGGAGATGAAGGATATGATAGACAATCAGATATCCAAATTTAAGTATCTACAAATAAAAAGCTGGACTCAGAAGATTGGAATACCGATTGGCTATACAAACGATTTAGAGACTGCACTGAGAATCAGGCAGCAAAACAAAAAAGAAGTGGCGAATCTCTACTGGCGCCTGATCCATTTGGCAGATGGCGACTTTACACTTCCAGCACGGTTGTGGGGAGAGTACTTGCCAGACGTCGATACGGAAACATTATGGCAAGTATCTTTTGAGTTACTATACGCTACAGTTCAAGCTGCCAATTTAAGGAGAAATCATCTCTTCTCTCTCCACAGAGTCTATTGGTCGCCTCTAAAACTATCTAAATTTGCAAAGAAAAAGCTAATGATGAACATATGTTTGTAAGTTGTGCAATAATTCAGAAGTTCTGGGACCCAGTGTTAAAAGGTATGGAAGGAATATTTGGGTTCGATATACAGGTGAGCATCTCCCTATTCTTCTTTGGTCTCCTTAATGGGTATGAAAGTCTACCTCTGGATTCTAATAAGCTGTGTTTTCATCTCATTTTACTGGCCAGAAGGGAAATTTGTAAATATTGGATTAAAAGTACCCCTCCGACCTTTCTAGACTGGGTAAATGCTATCAAATACGTAATGAAATGGGACATAGCTACAAGAAAAGAGAAGAGTAAGAAGGTTGCCTTCTGGATACCATGTAAAAGCTGGTTGGATAGTCTCTAGACTAAATTGGGAGTAATTAAGTCGAATGATTATGCCTCTACATAGATTTACTTCACCACTCGGGTCAGTTCCAGGAGCGTATAGATAGAAGAGTGGAATAGACCAATTTGAGAGGTTCTGTGTAAAGTGCAAACCATTAAGATCAGAACTTTCCTGTTGGTGCCAGTACGAAGGGGGACAGCTGAGGAATATCAGTAATGTACTGGAAAGATCTAATGGCGTATGAGGGCAAAGAAAAAAAAAAGGTCACCTGGGTTTTTGTCTCCGGGGTCAGCGGCCATCTAGGGAAACCTACCAAACCCAGACATTTCTGAGAACTAGACACCCAGGGGAGTGCCGGGAGGTATGGCTTGCATGGATCCCTCAACATTTTCCGACCCAGAAACCCATGCAAACCTCAAATTTTGCTGAAAAAATCCTGTTTTCCTCACATTATGTTATGGAAAGTTCTGGAATCTGTGTGCATCCACAAACTTCTACCCACCCTGCATTCCCAAAAGTCTCCCGATAAAAATAGTACCTCACTTGTGTGGGTGGGCTAAGTGCCCGCGGCAGGGTAGGGCCCAAAACGTATTGTGGCGACATCAAAATTACCTATCACAAAACAACCTGGTTTTGCAAAGGGGCACCTGCGTTTTTGGTCCTGGACTCGGCGGCCATCCAGGGTAACGTACCAAACCAAGACATTTCTGAAAACTAGACACCCGGGGGAGTTTAGGGATGAGTGGCTTGCGTGGTTCCCAACAAAGTTTTCCTAGCCAGAATCCCCAGCAAACCTCCAGTTTAGCTGACAAAAATATCATTTGGTAGGTTTCCCTAGATGGCCGCTGAGCCTGGGACCAAAAACGCAGGTGACCCCCTTGAAAA
The DNA here is from genome assembly GCF_964204655.1 of Triturus cristatus. Taxonomy (NCBI): domain Eukaryota; kingdom Metazoa; phylum Chordata; class Amphibia; order Caudata; family Salamandridae; genus Triturus; species Triturus cristatus. Next base: position 1,803,680,813 of record NC_140589.1, on the reverse strand, counting down.
ACCAGGTCGTTTTGTGATAGATAGGTGGGCACCTGTGTTTTGGGTCCGTGTTTGCAGACATCTAGGAGAACCTACAAAAAATCTGAGATTTCTGAAAACTAGACACCCGTGGGAGTCCAGGGAGGTGTGGCTTGCATTGATCGCCACACATTTTCCTTCCCAGAATCTGCAACAAACCTCAAATTTAGCTAAATAGTCAAATTTTCCTCTAATATCTTTGTGGGAAAGTTGTGGGATATTTGCACGGCACAAATTTCCTACCACTCACCATTCCCCTCAGTCTTCAGATAAAAATGATACCTCACTTGTTGGGATGGACCCTGTGCCTATGACATGGAAGGGGCAAAAACTTGTAGAAACTGAGGGGGCCCAAAGCTGGTCCAAAAGAGTGCTTTGTTTATGCGTTTTTCGGCCGCGCTATTTTGGGCAACCACACAAGTGAGGTATCATACAGCTTATCCACATAGAAATGTGAGGAAAATGTGACTTGCAGAAGATTCGCGGTAAGAAAACGCTTGGAGATCCTTGCAAGCCACACAGTCAGCCAAGAGTCAGTACACGCACACCACCATCCATGTACACCACCAGCCAAGCACCATCCATGCACACTGCCTTCCAAGCACCAGCAACACACACCGCCAGCCAAGTGCCATCCAAGCACACCACCAGCCAAGCGCCATCCACGTTCACCGCCAGCCAAATGTCAACCATGCACACAGTCAGCCAAGCACTATCCACCAGCCGTGGCCGCTGCAGGTAAGAGCGGTGAGGCCTGCTATCCACGCAACCGCCAGCCAGCTGCCATCCATGCACTCCGCCAGCTAAGCACCATTCCTGCATTCCACCAGCCAAGCAGGGCGGACTGGGAACAGCGATCAGCCTGCCAGATTGGGGGAAATGCCTGGTGTCCGCTAAGGCCAGTCCGCCCCTGCAGCCAAGCACCATCCATGGACACCGCCAGCCAAGCACCACTCCACGCACACCACCAGGCAAGCACCAATCTACACACACCGTCATTTAGCGTGAGTTCACCCACACCATTAGCCAAGTGCAGGTCAACACACCACCAGCAAAATGCCAGCCAAAGGTCAGTACACGCAGACCGTCAGCCAAACTCCAGTTCACACACACACAAACTCTCCCTGGTTTCTAGTAGTTTTCTGCCCCCTCTTGGGTGCAGATGAGACTAAACATTTCACTGAAACAGCCAAATGTGTGCCTAAAGAAACGGAGCAACCCTTTCCTATGGGGCTTCTCACTGGCATGCCCATAAACATATCCCTGGTGCCTAGTGGTCTTTCTGCACCCCCCGGGTGGCAGATAAAGGGCTATTGCTCAAATCTGCCTTCCAGGGGGCAGAAATACTTTTTTGGGGGTGGTGGCATTAGCTTGTCCATTATAAATAGCCCAACCCCTACGTTTAATAAAAAAACATAATCCCTGGTGCCTAGTAGGCCCCCCATTGCAGCTATCTGCCTCCCGGGTGGGGCAGGAAGACTGTGGTAATTTCTTTTGGGGGGGTGGGGGTATTGGCATGCCCATTCTATGCAGCCCCCACTCCTACACATAAAAAAAGCAAAGTCCCTGGTGCCTAGTGGGCTTTCTGCTGCCCCCCTCAGGGGCAAGCCTGGGGCTATTGCCCTTCATCACCTCCTGGGTGGGAGACTGTGGATTTTTTTCTGGGGGGTGGGGGCATTGGCATGCCCATTTTGGGCAGCCCCCCTATATATATTTAAAAAATGCCTGGTGTGCTTTCTGCCCCCCGGGGGCAGAAAGACTGTGGAAATTTATTTCGGGGGATGAGGGCATAGGCTTGCCCATTATGGGCAGCCCCAATCCCTATGAATAAACAAAAAACAATCCCTGGTGCCTAGCGGGCCTTCTGCCCCCTGAGGAGCTCATTAGGGACTTTGGATTTTTTTTGGGGGGGGGGATGGGGGCATTGGCATGCTCATTTTAGGCAGCCCCAAACCCATATATACATACAAAAAATCCCTGGTGCCTAGTGTGCTTTCTTCCCCCGCGGGCAGATCGGGGACTTTTGCCCCCATCTGCCACTCAGGGGGGCAGAAAGACTGTGGAATTGTGGGGGGCACAGGCATGCCCATTTCGGGATGCCCCCACCCCTAAATATGCCTTAAAAATAAATCACGGGTGCCTAGTGCGCTTTCTGCCCCACAGGGGTGCAGATTGGAGTTATTTTTTCTTTTTTTTGCAGCGTTTTATATAGCGCGAACTTGACCCGAATCCAATCAGGTATCAGAGCGCCTTACATAGCACCAGTTACGTTACATGAGGACACACATTCATTTTTTGTTAGGCACGGGTAGATTAAGTGATCTGCCCAGAATCACAGGATGTTCAGCGTCATTACCGAGACTCGAACCCAGTTATTATCCCTATCTGCCCCTGGGGAGGGCAGAAAGACTGAATATGCCACAAATTGAGGGGAGCAAAGGCCATTGGTGTCCAGTGGGTAGATACCTGCTTGGGGATCGCCCTCCTGGGGCGATCGGCAGGGATCCAACACGTAGAAAGTGAAAGTGAAACTGAAATGAGCCTTATGGCTCATTTCAGTTTCTGTTTCTCTGAAATTAGGTCAGCGCGACAGAGAAACCTAGGGAACAGCCTTGGGAGCTGGGGAAGCTCTTCTCCAGCTCCAGAGGCTGTTGGGGGGAAAAAGAAATTCCTCTGGTGCCCCTACCAGAGGGATTTCCGGTGCCATGACATCAGACGTGAGGGAGCAGTCCCACACACATGACACTTTTGCGTCGGACGGCTCCCGCACTTCAAACGCATGAAACGGGTTAAGCAATTACCGCAATCGTTGTCAGGGTGATGCAGTAAAGTCACTAAATTAACTTGAGTCCAATCCCCTGGTATCTATGGCACAGAGCAGACAGTATAAAACCAAAACACATCAATAAAAAAATCAAACACTAATGTAGAAAAATATTTTAATGCATTAAATTACATCAATGTGGCAAAATCCAATATGGAAAACCAGAGTTATGAATTTTTAATGTCTAAATATGAAAATAGTGCCAAAAAAGCCAACCATGGTCATCTGGTTGTGCTTTGGTGAGAGTGAAGGAGTGCAGGTCAGATGCAGAAAAAGGTTCGACCTGGTCAGAAGTTTTACCTTCAGAATAAGTTTACAGAAACTAAAGTAAAGAATAATTGCCAGCTAGCCATTGGAGGAGGTCTTGGTGAAGCCATTGGCTTTTAGAGGGAAAAAATGTAATTTCATACCCTATGAAGGTCCCTCGCTGGCCACATCTTTTTTGCGCCTTCAATTAGCTAGGTTAAGATATCTAAATTCAAACTTAGCCACGTTTTTGGAGCTCTGATTCTTCCAGAAAGGCAAAGCTGCAGGATGTAGCCAAAAAGGGCTCCATGAGGCTGATTTCCTTCTCTGCAATGCCCAGCTGAATCAAATTTGCTGCTACCCAGAGCGGGAGCAACCTGAAATTTTGGCCCAGAAGCAATGCACCTTAGTCGGATTGCCTTGGCAGGTTGGTCTCTGTCTACCCAAGGTCTTTGTAGCCAAAATGTTTTCAAGTGTCAGGTTTCAGTAAACCTTAAGAGGAGTACACATTGATACCAACCAAAGGTCCAGGATCTTTGAACCACACTTGAGGGTTGAAACTCACTCCAGGTGAGGCCAGCAGCAGGGTCCAGGTCACGTCCAGTTGGAACAGGTAAGCTAGGCAGTTGCAGGAAAGCCCTCTTGTAGCTGTGCCCCTACAGCATGAACAGGATGTCAGCTTTATGACCGTTGAAGTTTACATTTTTGTTTTCTTTGGACATGAGGGAGAACAGGTATAGTCTTCTATACTCTTCTCTGGTAACGGAGAGGAGGTCCAGTCCTCTTCTTTTCTTCAACAGGCCCAGAAAGTGTTCTATAGAAGGTTGCATTGGTACCACAACCTGTGGGTTGAGGTGGCTCTTGGCTCCTCCTTAACCAATAGGGCCAAGGGTTAACTCTACCCATTTTTGCATCATTTCTTGTGTGCCCCGCTACAGCTAATTCCACAGTGCCACTCTTTCCATAAAAGCAAGCTGGCAGAATCGTTCTTCCCCTCTGCAGAGCTCCTGTGCTGACACCAGGAGTGTGCCTAGCAAAATAAGCAACCCCTCCCTTGTTATCACTCTAAACCAGTTCTGAGGACAGCTCCTCTACCACTGGGACTGGAGCGTAGATGGCTAGGGCGGAAGGGAAGGGGAGCAGGCCCAGCGTTTATCTACATGTGTGACAGTGTAGGCCTCTTCGAAGTTAATCATGTTTTAGGCACAGCCCACAGGCTGTTCTATTAAGTGAAAAAGTACATCTCCCCACATCCAAGGCCTTTTGTACCTGCTCTGGGTTCACATCTCATCAAGGGAGCTATTCAACTACTAGGTGACAGCTGGAGCTAATGCAAGTGGGCATTAATGTACCTTTTCTAAAATATTTATTACCAGCGAATTGAGTTTGTGATACATATTTCATCAAGTTCAAAAATGAATTTTGTAGCAGTTAGCTAGCCGGAAATAGTATTGTTAAATGTAATATTGTATGCCAATGTTTTTCTTTGGAACAACCAACCCTGCTACACTGAAATTAGGGTTTGAAGACGTTTCACTTTCAGGACATGTTCAATATAAAACATTTACATGTCCTTCTTTCAAATGGCACACAACTTGCCTTATGGCCAGTAGGACCGACTTAGGAGTGACTATAAAATGAAGGTTTAGGCCCATCAAAAATGGTTATTTTGGCAGGTCAAATTTGGAGTTTGAAACTAAACAATCAGGCTACAGAGGGTAGACCTACAGTCATGGTTACACTACCACATTAGTGGATGGCCCTCTGGGTACTGCAGTCCACTTGTGACATTTAACTGAGAGCCCAGGATACACTTTGTACCGTATATATGGGGCATACAGCTAAGTTAAGTATGGCATCTAAGTATAAGCCAATTTCATGTTTAATGGGGAGCACAGGGAGAAAAAACAGCTGTGATGCACTCAACAAGAATCAAGTTAAAACAATACACAAAGACTTTAAATTCTCAAACTAGCCGATACAGTTGTGTGTGCACCAGGTTAAGTGGCTCTGCGGACCACTGAATACAACAGTACAACAAAAGCCCAGAAGTGTATCTGGGGATACCTAGTGCACTACAAAGAAACACTATCCAGTGTAAATCTTTCACATTTATGAAGCTTTAAATCATATATATCACTAGAAACACATTGCAAATTTATGAATCCAAAAATGTATCAATGAATCAAACAGAATCCAAACGAAATCATATGTCGATTGTGCAACAATTCTTCTTTACTGTCGAGGAATATCAGTGTTCATGATTAATGTAGCGACACACTGCATTTAACAGGTGATCAAAACAAACGTCTCAATTTCTGAGTTTCCCAATGCATTTCGGGCTGATAAAGCAAAGCCCTTCGTCAGGGGAATCTGTGAAACATAAACGACAACAGTCTACATGTTTGTCATTACAACATATATATGCATGGATATTTACATTCTGGCCCATATGTGGACAGGACTCACGACATGCCAACAGTACGTGATGATGGTGGAAACAGAACATGAAACGAAAATGGAAAAAGGAAAAACAATAAATGGAAAAAGGAAAAACAATAAAGTTTCAGTGAATCAAAGATCAACTGTGAAACACAATGATTCCAAACACCACGAGTGCTGGTGAAAAAACAACACTAGTTCTGGTGGAAAAACAACCCTCTACCCAAGCCGTGATTGAGAAACTACGAGAGGTCTGAAACATAATGTCATACCGATAGACGGTCATCAACACGATTTCGGATGAAATGAATACTAAACAGACGTCTAACGGGTTGGGGAACCTGAACGATAAATAAAATTAAAGTGAGCGGAAACGCAATGTTAACGTAAGATGACCATCACCATATATTGTGTTTGAATCTTACCACGTAGAATGATACTAAGTGCGACGGTGGCCCAAGAGGAGAAGATGTCAGAAAGAGTGCTGCAAAATATGAAAACCGCGCCATCAAGTAAGTAAGTTTAACGCCATAGGCACTAATTAGTCAGAAATGCACTGCAAGAAAGCCGTCTACCACTTACCAATCGCCGTGAAACGAACGTCTCTTAACCCACAGTGTCGGCTCTCGCAAAAGGGAGGAACGAGTGTGGCGTTATGTGAAGCATGCGCGTCTAAGTAAGAATCAACAAGGTGGAAAGAGGACTACGTAAACAAACAATGGCAGCCATACTGAAAGGTGCATCGTGCAAAGATGTATATGAAAAGTGAAGAAATGGCAAATAAACATGCTGCAATTGATAGAGTGATAAAAACCATCGGTCTGAGAACAAAACAATAGCATTGCGAGACATTATGCTTAATAGCATCGTAAGCAAATTTTAACAATATATGACATTATTCATAATTGACAGAGCAAAAAAATTACAAAATGACATTTGAAAACACTAGTTAACAATGGCTAAAAAATGATGAAAAAATAGTTAACACTAGAGTACCAGGCAGAGAGATGCTAAGTGAGCATGATGATAACAATATGCTTAAAATACTATAAGAAACATGATAATTCAAATTTATCATTAAGCCCCGACGGGGAAAGTGTTTGCAAAAACCATATCCAGTGAGACTCCCGTTGTGCTAACATTTTGGACATATTTCTTCCCGGGATTGCCTCAATGATTTCAAGAACCCCAAATTTAAGCTGGGCTATAGTATGTTTAGCATTTGCCCAATGTTGTGCAAGCGGAGAACTGATAGTCTTAGTTCGAATCCGACTCTTATGTTCAGTAATCCTAGTGCGAAGCGCACGTTCAGTTTTACCAACATAGCTTAAATCGCAAGGACATTTAATGATGTAAACTACATGATGACTATTACAGTTCGCGTTGAAACGCAGATCAATTTTCTTCCCAGTCCGAGGATGGGGTAAACTTCTGCCTACCATTACATTGTTGCAATGGGAACAATTCATGCATTTGGACATACCTTTGTATACCAAATTGGGTTTGTTGTTAGTCTTATTCAAAATTTCTTTTAGGTTCCGAGATCTCTTGTACGCGAACAGTGGAACATCAACAAATAAACCTTGAAGGTCAGGCTCACATTTAAGTAAATCCCATCTCTGCAGTATGCTTCTTTTCAACAAGTGAGAATCAGTGGAGTAAGTGGAAACAAAGACCTCTCTTTTTTTATCAGTGAGCGGTATTTTCTTTTTGAGTAAGTCTTCACGATTAAGGGATATGGCCCTTATAGCTGCCTGATCAACAATGTGTGAGGGATATCCTCTGTCAAGAAACTTATTTTTGGAGGCTTCAATCGCCTGCATGCCAACCTCTGGATCAGACGTGATACGTTTGATCCTGAGAAACTGTGAGTAAGGAAGGTGGCGTTTTAGAGGCCATGGATGAAAACTTTGGAACAACAAAGCATTGTTGCGGTCCGTGGATTTAGTGAAAACAGTGGTCCGGATAGAGGAACCAGATAGAGTTAGTTGTACATCCAGAAATGCTATGCTGGAAGGTTCAATCAAATGTGTAAATTGGATACGAGGATTATTCTGGTTGAGTGACAGGATCTGAGTTTCGAGGCTACTGCGTGACCCGTTCCAAATGATAAGTATATCGTCGATGTATCGGCGGTATACAATAAGACTTGAGGTCCACGCAATGTCAGTTAGGATGTGTTCTGTTTCAAATTTGAACATAAAGATGTTCGCGTAGCTGGGGGCCCCAGAAAAACCCATCGATGTACCATTGGATTGTAGAAAAAAGTGGCCCTTCCACTGAAAATAGCTGTGAAACAGACAAAAATTCAAAATTTCAACAAGAAAAACTTTATTCGCTCTGACATCATCTTGACGCAGTAAGGCCCATTCAATGGCATCTATGCCGTCCATATGCGGGATGGATGTGTACAAAGAGACAACATCTATTGTACATAACCAAAGTTGTTCACTCTCAGGAATATGAATGTCTTGGAGTATAGTCAATAAATGAGTTGTGTCTTGAACATATGACGGACAACTCTGGACTATAGGTTGAAGAAAGGTGTCGAGATAATGACCAAGAGGGTCGTGGATGGAGTCACATCCCGAGACAATGGGCCTCAAGGGGGGATCGTTCAAATTTTTATGAATTTTTGGGAGCATATATAAACTCGGTCTTCGTGGAAATCGAGTAAATAAATACTCTCTGGTTTTGGTGGTAATCCATTGCATTTCTACAGCATGAGACAAAATAGAATCCAAAGTGCTTAAAAATTCATCCGTGGGATCTGAATCTAATGGCAAGTACGTGGACCGGTCTTGTAGCATCTGATCAACCTTAAGCTCATATTTACTACGATCCATGACCACTAATGCACCACCTTTGTCGGCTTTAGTGAAATGTAAAGAGTTCTGAGATTGAGAGTGGTCTAGAAACTGAGATCAAAGAACTGCAAGCCAATCTTGTGTCACGTATGGAAAATGAAGCATGGTTTAGCACTCTCACGGACATTAATTTGAAATTAGATGCATATGCTAAAGAAATACATGAGCGAAAAGTGAGGAAATTCCGTCGCGACACAATCGATTATAAGCTGGATGAAGTTTATTCTTGGGCGGAAGTTTATACCCAGAGACGTAACTGGCAGAAACCAACTACCACCTCTTCTGAAGAAAGCATAGCTTCAACCTGTGACACCCAATTATCTCGACCACCTGTATCTGCGAGTGTTCCACCACCATCGGGTGATCTTCACTCTTCAGCTCCTAGTACCTCTAAGGTTTCTTTTTTGGCCACCAGCCCGGCCTCAAATCAACCACCTACGCAGCCACCCGCAGAACCAGCCAAACTCGTAGAGGCCACCGATTCAGCAAAAACAGGGACAGGTCGCCGCACAAAGAAACACTAGTTGTTAATATTTCCTCCAAGTCTTTGACCGATAAGCAGGTTGCAGTATTGAATAAAGGTTGCTCATTCGTACCCACCTTCCAGTCTAGAAACTTAGACTCTTTGGTTGCTTTATATAAGTTCACCAGAAAATTACGCTTGAGATATTTTTTCTCAACTATTGTCACCGAGTCTCATTCTAACACGGATGTTGAATACCTTGAGTTTAAGCCACGCAGCACCTTCTTATCTCCCATCACACATAAGGCCATTGACCTATTTGAGACTCTGGTCAAACAAGATATATTGAAGTTTCCATCTGGTTCCTTGGGTATTCCTAATTTATCTAAAAGTGAGAGTTTTGCCCTGAAGTCTTTGCAATCTCAGAACTCTTTACATTTCACTAAAGCCGACAAAGGTGGTGCATTAGTGGTCATGGATCGTAGTAAATATGAGCTTAAGGTTGATCAGATGCTACAAGACCGGTCCACGTACTTGCCATTAGATTCAGATCCCACGGATGAATTTTTAAGCACTTTGGATTCTATTTTGTCTCATGCTGTAGAAATGCAATGGATTACCACCAAAACCAGAGAGTATTTATTTACTCGATTTCCACGAAGACCGAGTTTATATATGCTCCCAAAAATTCATAAAAATTTGAACGATCCTCCCTTGAGGCCCATTGTCTCGGGATGTGACTCCATCCACGACCCTCTTGGTCATTATCTCGACACCTTTCTTCAACCTATAGTCCAGAGTTGTCCGTCATATGTTCAAGACACAACTCATTTATTGACTATACTCCAAGACATTCATATTCCTGAGAGTGAACAACTTTGGTTATGTACAATAGATGTTGTCTCTTTGTACACATCCATCCCGCATATGGACGGCATAGATGCCATTGAATGGGCCTTACTGCGTCAAGATGATGTCAGAGCGAATAAAGTTTTTCTTGTTGAAATTTTGAATTTTTGTCTGTTTCACAGCTATTTTCAGTGGAAGGGCCACTTTTTTCTACAATCCAATGGTACATCGATGGGTTTTTCTGGGGCCCCCAGCTACGCGAACATCTTTATGTTCAAATTTGAAACAGAACACATCCTAACTGACATTGCGTGGACCTCAAGTCTTATTGTATACCGCCGATACATCGACGATATACTTATCATTTGGAACGGGTCACGCAGTAGCCTCGAAACTCAGATCCTGTCACTCAACCAGATTAATCCTCGTATCCAATTTACACATTTGATTGAACCTTCCAGCATAGCATTTCTGGATGTACAACTAACTCTATCTGGTTCCTCTATCCGGACCACTGTTTTCACTAAATCCACGGACCGCAACAATGCTTTGTTGTTCCAAAGTTTTCATCCATGGCCTCTAAAACGCCACCTTCCTTACTCACAGTTTCTCAGGATCAAACGTATCACGTCTGATCCAGAGGTTGGCATGCAGGCGATTGAAGCCTCCAAAAATAATTTTCTTGACAGAGGATATCCCTCACACATTGTTGATCAGGCAGCTATAAGGGCCATATCCCTTAATCGTGAAGACTTACTCAAAAAAGAAAATACCGCTCACTGATAAAAAAAGAGAGGTCTTTGTTTCCACTTACTCCACTGATTCTCACTTGTTGAAAAAAAGCATACTGCAGAGATGGGATTTACTTAAATGTGAGCCTGACCTTCAAGGTTTATTTGTTGATGTTCCACTGTTCGCGTACAAGAGATCTCGGAACCTAAAAGAAATTTTGAATAAGACTAACAACAAACCCAATTTGGTATACAAAGGTATGTCCAAATGCATGAATTGTTCCCATTGCAACAATGTAATGGTAGGCAGAAGTTTACCCCATCCTCGGACTGGGAAGAAAATTGATCTGCGTTTCAACGCGAACTGTAATAGTCATCATGTAGTTTACATCATTAAATGTCCTTGCGATTTAAGCTATGTTGGTAAAACTGAACGTGCGCTTCGCACTAGGATTACTGAACATAAGAGTCGGATTCGAACTAAGACTATCAGTTCTCCGCTTGCACAACATTGGGCAAATGCTAAACATACTATAGCCCAGCTTAAATTTGGGGTTCTTGAAATCATTGAGGCAATCCCGGGAAGAAATATGTCCAAAATGTTAGCACAACGGGAGTCTCACTGGATATGGTTTTTGCAAACACTTTCCCCGTCGGGGCTTAATGATAAATTTGAATTATCATGTTTCTTATAGTATTTTAAGCATATTGTTATCATCATGCTCACTTAGCATCTCTCTGCCTGGTACTCTAGTGTTAACTATTTTTTCATCATTTTTTAGCCATTGTTAACTAGTGTTTTCAAATGTCATTTTGTAATTTTTTTGCTCTGTCAATTATGAATAATGTCATATATTGTTCAAATTTGCTTACGATGCTATTAAGCATAATGTCTCGCAATGCTATTGTTTTGTTCTCAGACCGATGGTTTTTATCACTCTATCAATTGCAGCATGTTTATTTGCCATTTCTTCACTTTTCATATACATCTTTGCACGATGCACCTTTCAGTATGGCTGCCATTGTTTGTTTACGTAGTCCTCTTTCCACCTTGTTGATTCTTACTTAGATGCGCATGCTTCAAATAACGCCACACTCGTTCCTCCCTTTTGCGAGAGCCGACACTGTGGGTTAAGAGACGTTCGTTTCACGGCGATTGGTAAGTGGTAGACGGCTTTCTTGCAGTGCATTTCTGACTAATTAGTGCCTATGGCGTTGACCTAACTAACAAACCAGGAAATAATTTAGTTCAGGATCTGGCCGCCATGAACCTTACCTTACGGAACTCGGGCCCAACACACAAGGGGGGCCACCTCCTGGACCCTATTTTTTCCTGCCTTCCCCTGCTACACTGCCAGTCTGCTCTGCCCCTTGATTGGTCAGACCATTTCCTTATAAATTTCAGCGTGGATAATCATACAACTTCTAGCCTTCCGAGCGGGACTAGTAAGTCCTTCTCTAGAAATTGGAAAAAACTGGACATAAACCTTCTCGCGTCCGTCTTACTTGCTGTCCCTCAGGATGAAATATTTAACACCGAAGACATAGAGATCGTAGCCACTAAAATTAACAATTGGCTTCTAAGTGCTTTAGACATTTGTCTGCCCCAAGCTCACCAAAAATCCACCCCTCATAACTCCCCTGCCCTATGGTATAATGAACAACTGAAGGCTATAAAATCTAAATGCAAACGCCTAGAACGCCTATGGAGGAAAGACTACTCCTCGGTCGCCAGCTCGAACTACAGAAACGAGCTTAAGATTTATCATAAAGCCTGCAAAACGGCAAGAGCCAACTATGTAGCCAAATCTATCTCTGAAGCTACTAACAAATCTAGGACTCTTTTTAACCTTGTAAAAGAGTTAGCAGGCGCAAATACATCAGCCAAACCTCTTCCCCTGAACAGTTTCCAGTGTGAAGAACTAGCGAAACATTTTACAACGAAGATTGAGACGATCTACCAAGAGATACTTAAACAACACCTGGCTCATGCTAAAAGGGCACAAGTCCCCGGCTCTAACGAAGTGGACTTTTCCCCCCAACCTCATCTATCCTATGAGCCTCTTACAACGTGGCCCCGGATCGATGTCCAGACTCTGCAAAACATCTTAGGGAAAGTAAAATCTGGTTCGCCTGTCGACCCCCTCCCGATCTCAATACTCAGACTCCTGGACACTCCACTACTTGCCATGATATGTCATACACTGAACTTGTCCCTTTCCACGGCTAAGGTCCCATCACTTTGGAAACATGCCATGGTTTCACCCCTACTCAAAAAACCTTCGGATGACCCAAAAATCTTGGCAAACTTCCGTCCAATTTCCCTCCTGCCCGTTTTTTCCAAAATCTTGGAAAAACATGTCCATGAACACCTCGCAAGGTTTGTGGAGGCTAACAACATCCTGCACCCCTCCCAATCGGGTTTTCGTGCCGGTTTTTCGACTGAGACAACACTACTCGGAGTGATGGAAAATCTCCGCCTTCTGGTCGACAAAGGAGACTCCGCTGCGCTGATTTTACTCGATCTCAGCGCAGCATTCGATACCATCTCTCACAGCATACTGCTTGCCTTACTTTCCAATATGGGCATTAAAGGTAAAGCACTAGACTGGATCGCATCTTTCCTGACTTTCAGGACATTTCAAATCTCCTCCAGCAATGCGACATCTAATGTCCATCTTTCCCCCTATGGAGTGCCACAGGGATCGGTGTTGAGTCCCCTGCTTTTTAAACTTTATGTAACACCGCTCGCCCAGATCGCTGAAGCAGCTGGTCTCAAAATGTTTACATACGCCGATGACTCACAAATTATATTTTCCCTATCTAATTGTGACAATGATTCCCCCTCCCTCCTGCAGACAGGCCTTAGGAACATCGCCACCTGGATGAGCACTAATATGCTTAAACTCAACGGCAGCAAAACAGAGGTTCTAATAGTGGGTCCTAACCAAAACCTCTGGAACTCCAGACACTGGCCATCTGAAATGGGCCCACTACCAACCCCGTCGCGACAAGTCCGTAATCTTGGAATTACCATTGACAATGGCCTCACTATGGAGCCACAAGTTAACAATCTCACAGCCACCTGTTTTACAATTCTGAGATGGCTTAGAAAAATCATTTGGATGCTCCCAGACGACACACAAAAGTCTGTGGTTAACGCCCTTATCACCTCCCGCTTAGACTACGGCAATGTTCTTTACCTGGGGGTAACACAGGCAGTCATGCGACGTCTCCAGCTGGTTCAAAATGCTGCAGCCAGACTGCTATGCAAATGCAGTAGGAGGGAACACATGTCCGGTCACCTTAAGGCGCTTCACTGGCTAAAAGTTATAAATAGGGTCAAATTCAAAGCTCTCAGCCTCATGCATAGAATAAGATGGGGCAATGCCCCTAGATACCTCCAAACCCTAGTGCACACTTACATGCCTGCTCGCTGCCTGAGGTCTTCCACTCAAGGCCTTTTCTGTGTTCCCAAAACTCTCCGAGTAAGGATGGGAGGAAGATCTTTCTCCCTTTTAGGCCCTAAGCTTTGGAACTCCCTCCCACAATCTCTCCGTTTGGAAACCCGCTACATTCATTTCCGCAAAGCCATTAAGACCTGGCTTTTCAACCAGTAACATGCTCCGGTCTTTTTCTTATGACCTTCTCCTGCCTTCATTCTTTTGCTCCAGTGTTCTATAGCGCCGGGAAACCCTTTTTGGGTAGCTGTCGCGCTCAATAAGCCCAATAAATAAATAAATAAATAAAAACTTACTTACTTGATGGCGCGGTTTTCATATTTTGCAGCACTCTTTCTGACATCTTCTCCTCTTGGGCCACCGTCGCTCTTAGTATCATTCTACGTGGTAAGATTCAAACACAATATATGGTGATGGTCATCTTACGTTAACATTGCGTTTCCGCTCACTTTAATTTTATTTATCGTTCAGGTTCCCCAACCCGTTAGACGTCTGTATAGTATTCATTTCATCCGAAATCGTGTTGATGACCGTCTATCGGTATGACATTATGTTTCAGACCTCTCGTAGTTTCTCAATCACGGCTTGGGTAGAGGGTTGTTTTTCCACCAGAACTCGTGTTGTTTTTTCACCAGCACTCGTGGTGTTTGGAATCATTGTGTTTCACAGTTGATCTTTGATTCACTGAAACTTTATTGTTTTTCCTTTTTCCATTTATTGTTTTTCCTTTTTCCATTTTCGTTTCATGTTCTGTTTCCACCATCATCACGTACTGTTGGCATGTCGTGAGTCCTGTCCACATATGGGCCAGAATGTAAATATCCATGCATATATATGTTGTAATGACAAACATGTAGACTGTTGTCGTTTATGTTTCACAGATTCCCCTGACGAAGGGCTTTGCTTTATCAGCCCGAAATGCATTGGGAAACTCAGAAATTGAGACGTTTGTTTTGATCACCTGTTAAATGCAGTGTGTCGCTACATTAATCATGAACACTGATATTCCTCGACAGTAAAGAAGAATTGTTGCACAATCGACATATGATTTCGTTTGGATTCTGTTTGATTCATTGATACATTTTTGGATTCATAAATTTGCAATGTGTTTCTAGTGATATATATGATTTAAAGCTTCATAAATGTGAAAGATTTACACTGGATAGTGTTTCTTTGTAGTGCACTAGGTATCCCCAGATACACTTCTGGGCTTTTGTTGTTAATGGGGAGCACAGACATTTTACCCCTGGTTAGCAGCAGTAAAGTGCACAGAGTTCACCACCTAGAAAATACATTCAAAATAATAATCTTGGAGGACACCATGCAAAAAATGGTCATTTCCAAAGCTATCACAACCATCAGTCATCTAGCGTCCGGTAAGCGTTTCGGTTCATGGCACCCAATCCATGGAACCAACTCCCACTCAATCTTAGACTAGAACCTTATGAAGTCCTTTTTCGGAAGCGCCTAAAAATGTGCCTTTTTAGAAATTGCCTTGTCCATTAACAAAGTAGGGACACCCGTTATCAGTTTTGTCAGTTGGAATTCAGCGCGGGGCACTCCGAATTGGAGTAACCAGGCGCTTTACAAAATGCTAACATAACATAAGCTGACAGTAGTCAAGCTCATCAAAGGAGGGCTCCTCCAACCACAGTACCTTGATTTGGGTATCAATTCTTGTCACAAAGGTACATCGAGCACTCACACAACATCATTGTGTGAATTTAGGCAGGGGTTAAAAAGGTATAGTTTCCTACATTGAATTTGAGGCAGGGGCATACACTCTTCAGAATAATATAGGGACCTATCTCTGTCCAAACAGATGGCATAACTTCATGATACTTGTTCCGAGTCTTGTAAGATATTATTGCCTTTTTTTGCGGATGTGATGCGATTTCAGCCAGCTTCAGTTTAGGCTGTTTACGTGCAAAAAGTGACGTGTCAATAAGGGATCCATCTTAAAGTCACAAACAAGTGCTCAGAAAACATCTGAAAAATCGATGCTATAGTGAAAACAAAAAAGCAAACCAGCCAAAAGGTCTCACCTATGTGAAAGCTATTGGCTTTCACCAAGACTTTTAGACATGTTGTACAGCAGCGTAGCTGCTGTTCAGCATGGCTAAAAGTGGTGCCATGGCATAGAGAAAAGAGGGCAGAGTGGTATAGAGTGGAGTGGCACAGGGTGACATGGAGTGGAGTGGCCTAGAGTAGAGTGGCAAAGAGCACAGTAGAGTGGCGTAAAGTAGAGTGGCATATACTGGAGTGGCACAGAGTAGAGTGGAGTGGCATGAGTAGAATGGCGTAGAGCATATGGCATAGAGTGATGTAGCGTGGAATGGCGTGGCATACAGTAGAGTGGCATAGAGTGAAGTGGTATAGAGTAGCCTGAGTACAGTAGCTTAGAGTAGAGTCCGGCCTTGAAAAATCTAATTCTTTTTTACCAGATCTGCAGAACATGAGACTTGAATAATCTACTCAAGCTAACTGTAATGTGCCTGACCCATAAACTTATCTCAAATTGTATAATACTTGGCAAATATTTTATTTCACTAAGTTGCCTTTTCCTTCATTATCACAAAGGAAGCACCTACAAATATGTGAGTTCAGCATGTCTGCTGCAGTTTGATTTAATAGACTAAACCTTTGAATGATGTATGGTAAACATCTAGCCCACATATAGGGTACACATGACCCCTGACATGCTTCTTAGTTTACCAACAGCATTGTCATCAGGACGGGGACAGGAATGCTTCTCAGTTAATTTTTAAACGCTCTCACTTTCAATAAATTTATTGCTAAAGCATGATGGGGTAGAGCATTGTCATTTACAGACAGACATTTACCATTGAAAAGGCCACAAACTTTCCCACTCACATTCAGTTTTATTGATAAAACTAAATAGCCTACAAATGATAGCGCATGAAATTTGGGTTTCAGCAAATATTTATCATTTTTACATCATCAAGTATTCTGATTTATTTTGATACTACTAAAATCTTTGCTTCTATCTCTCTTCAGGATTACAAATAAGCACTACTGAAATAAATCTCTAGATTAATTAAGCAACAATTCGTCAGAAGACATAAGCAGACATGTGACCTCTGTCTTTTAATGCAGAGCAAATATGACAAGATTAAAAACACGACGTAAAGGTATCTTTATTTCTCATTCACTTTCTAAATGAACAAAACACCTGTTCTTTGCAGCTCTCGCGTGACCAGGCCTGTAGGCTATAAAATATCTCTGTCTGATAAAAATATGTCTCACCAAAGCAAGTGGATTAGTAGATTTCGCTAGGCCTGAGAGTGGCGTAGAGTGGTGAAGAGCCCCACAGAGTAGAGTGACGTAGAGTGCAGTGGTATAGTGAGCCGCAGAGTGGCATTGTGTAGAGTAGAATGGTGGTGAGTGGAGAGGCATAGAGTGGCATAGAGTAGAGTGGCGTACATTAGATTGGTAGAGGGTGTAGTGGTAGACTAGAGTGGCATAGAGCGGCGTGGGGTAGTGTAGAGTGGTGTGGAGTAGAGTAGAGTTGTGTGGAGTAGAGTTGAGTGGCATAGAGTAGAGTGGCACAGAGTGAGTGGCATAGAATGGAGTGGCACAGAGTGGAGTGGCATAGAATGGAGTAGTGTAGAGTGGCACAGAGTAGAGAGGCGGAGAGTAGAGTGGTGTACAGTGGAGTAGCATCGGGTAGAGAGGCATAGAGTGGCGTAGAATAGAGTGGCATAAAGTGGTGTAGAGTAGAGTGGCACAGAATAGAGTGGAGTGGTGTAGAGTGGCACTGAGTGGAGTGGAGTGGCATGGATTGGAGAGGAACAGGGTGGTGTAGAGTAGAGTGGCATAGATTTGATTGGTGTGGAGTGGCATAGAGTGGTGTAGAGTAGAGTGGCATAGAATGCGCAGGTATAGAGTAGTAGAGTGGCACAGAGTAAAGTGGCATAGAGTAGAATAACGTAGAGTGGGATGAAGTGGCGGAGAGTTCGGTGTTGTACAGTGGAGTGGTGTAAAGTAGAGTAGCATAGAGTGCTGTGGAGTAGAGTGGCGTGGAGTGTGGAGTGGCATCGAGTGGCATTGTGTGAAGTGGGCAACGTGGAGTAGAGTGGAATAGTGTAGAGTGGAGTGGTATAGAGTGGCAGGGAGTATAGTGGAGTGGCATAGAGTGGTGTAGAATAGAGTGGCACAGGATGAAATGAAGTGTATTGGAGTGGAGTGGCGTAGAATAGAATGAAACGGGTGTAACGTCAAGTAGAGTGGCATAGAATAGAGTGGAGTACAGTGACACAGAGTAGCGTTTCATATACCAGGGTGGAGTAGAGTGGCACAAAGTGGAGTGGCGTGGAGTTGCGTAGAGTAGCCTAAAGTGGCGTAAAGTAGAGTGGCATAGTGTAGAGTGGCATAGCGTAGAGTGGCATGGCGTGGAGTGGAGTTACATAGAGTAGAGTAGAGTGGCGTACAGTGGTATAGAATGAAGTAGCATAGAGTGCCAGATAGTAACATTGTGTGGAGTGGCGTACAGTGGAGAGGAGTGGCGTTGAGTAGAGTGGCGTGGAGTAGAGTTGTGTGGAGTGGAATAGAGTGGCATGGAGTAGAGTTGTGTGGAGTGGCAGAAAGTGGAGTGGCATAGAGTGGAGTGGGGTTGAGTACCGTGGCGTAGAGTAGGATGGAGTGGCCTAGAGTGGAATGGTGTAGAACAGAGTGTCGTAGAGTGGAGCTGCATAGAGAAGAGTGACGTAGAGTAGAGTGGCATAGAGTAGAGCGGCATAGAGTGGTGTGAAGTAGAGTAGCGGGAAGTAGAGTGAAGTGGCATAGAGTGGCGTAGAGTACAGTGGCGTGGAGTGGCGGTCAGTAAAGTGGCGTACAATGGCAAGGATGAAATTACCTCTGCCACCATGACAGACGGCGGACCGCTCACCATAGTCTAAACGAGGCCCTAAGTTTTAAAACAGAAACGCCTAATGAGAAGGCTCAGAGCCGAGATTAAAGACAAGGACTCCTCATACAAACTGAACCTCTAGCATCCTTGAAATTGCAGGAGAAAGACCACAATCAGATATTAAGCCACGCCTAAATTTGCAAGAGCACATCAGCGCTAGCTAGCAAAGCAATCGGGAAGTAAGAAGTATGGCCATCAATCACCAACAAAGCAACAGATCAGTGCCTAACAGAGAAACGATATACACCCAAACGGAAAGGGCATGTTAGGTTAAAAAACAGAAAAGAAGGCCCTACTAGGAGCATAGGGAGATGAACCACCAGAATCCAGAGCCAACACCCTAAACATGGATGGGCCCAGCAATACGTAGGAGCACTTCGAGGGCATCTCATGACTTACACTTGAATCCTTAATGGGCAGTCATGATGATTGAACACCCGAGGAGCCATTAGAGGCCAAAAAAGGAAGACACAAGCAACACAGGTCTAGAAAGGAAGAACCATCAAAGAAAACACAAAAACCAACACTACAACCCCAGCATAATGCAGGAGCAGAAAGCAGTCCACAAAGGACACAAGCCCCAGATGAGGGACAAGTCAGAGATGCACACCCTATTCGAAAGACTCCATCACACAAGGAAAGACCAAGATCAGGCAACCCATGTCATCCTATGCTCCTAGAGGCAAATAGCAATAATTGAGAACCAGATAGAAAATCCAAAAGGAAACAGCCAAAACTTCAAGATCAGCAGGTAAGGGTACATAGCACATGGGGAGCAAACATCCAAAAATGTATAGTCAACCAGCCTCTAGAACGAGGATGCAGACTAACAAAGAGCAGGAAGACAGAACATACACAAACCCCACAACAGAATTCTAGAAAGTGCCCTGTAAGGCAGTTTAGATCACACAAACAGGCTACAACCCCTAAGTGTGACTGCAAGGGCAGGAAATAACCCAAAAATCGACCAAAGACAATACAATGCAACCCAGCTCACCAGGGTTCTAGGAGATCATTCCCAATAAAAAAACACTCCACACCAGGAAAATGTCAAATACCAACAAGAAACATTGTATGACAAAATATCAGAGCCAATGATACTGAAATACAAAAATATCACCAACTAATTATCAAGGACAAAATCAAGGTTTTACATACTGTGTACAGAAAAGACAAAACATTGACTACAAAAAATAGATCACCAAAACACTGTCTCAAAATTGATAATTTAAGTAATTGGATTATTATTTGGGGAGGAGGGTTGACTACCCAGCTGAAGGAATAATCACAACCCTTGTCAGGGTTAACCCTTACAGTAACAATTAATTAATGTTAGCTCAACCATCTTAGTAACTGTGGCACCGAGAAGATAGGTTTACCTTAGATAAGTTTACCTTAGATGAAATGTGTTAAGTAATTATGCAGTACCAAAACTGTAACAAAGTTGAAATGCCCTATGTTATCCAACTCTCAATGTGAGGTATTGGCCACCTACTTCATCAATAAGGTCGAGCGCATCTATGACAGCTTCTTCCCAGAGAGTACTGATCCTGACCCCTTGGTGGATCACCACACAGGAACTACTATCCACTCCATGTCATCTTTTCTTCCGATTTCATCCCTCAAGTGATGTTTACTCAGATAACATAAGGATCCCAAGATGACTCTCTCAAACCGGACCTCTATTAAAAGTTCCAAGACTCTCTGCTTCCGGTTGCTTGGAACTTACCAACCTATCCTTATCTTTGGCAGTTACCCCGGAAACATCATGGAAACATGCCAAAGTCATTACCTTGCTGAAAAAACATTCACTAGATGACACCAGGCCGGAGAATTTCCGCCCGATTTTCACTACTTTCATTTTTAGCTAAAATATCAGAATCTCATGTCAGCACCATCCTGACTCAGTATGTGGGATCTCATTCTATACTGGATCCTTCTCAAAATGGATTTAAGCCTCGTCATAGCACAGAGTCAGCTCTGTTTGGTTACTGAGCAATAATGAGCCACCTTGGATGAGGGTAGAACTTCGGCACTGATTCTACTCGACCTAAGTGCAGCTTTCATTATGGTCTCCCATATTATCTTGCTGCGCTGGCTGCGGGAGATGGGGATCGTCAGCAAAGCCCTAGGCTGGTTTTCCTCCTTTCTGTCCGACAGGACCTTTCAAGTCATTTATCCTCCTTTTTACTCCCACATATATCCTTTATGCTGTGGCGTACCCAAGGGTTCAGCTTTAAGCCCTTCCTTGTTTAATGTCTACATCCGTCCGTTGGCCCAGCTAGTTAAAGCTCAAAGTATTTCTTGGTGTCGTATGCTGATAACACGCAAGTGGTGCTTTCCTTTACCAATGATCCTAGCCAGGACACCGCAAACTTTCAGGACGACCTGACTGCCATGTATGTCGCCCAACTGTCTTCAACTGAATTCCACTAAACCAGAGATCCTTCTCTTAGCAGAGACCACCATCTCTGGGGTAGCAACTGGTGGCCTCCTGAGCTTGGCCCACTGCCCCTGCCGGAAACTGCAGCAGAGAACTTGGGTATTTGGGTGGATAGCGCCCTCTCCTTTGATGCTCATGCCAAGTCAGTGGCAGGTACCTGATTCGGCCTGCTCCGGGGCCTAAAACCCATACTAGGACTTTTTGATTTCTACACCCGTCAGATGATTGTCCAGGGCACTGTCTTGGCTAGGCTGGACTACTGCAACATTTTGTTCCTTGGCTCCAATAAGTCAGTGATTAAAAAGGTCCAGCTCAGAATGCCACTGCATATACTCTGTTTGCCCTCCCTAGGTATTGTTCTGTCTCTGGCCTCCTTCGCTGTGTACATTGGCTGCCCATAGAGCAGAGAAATCACTTTAAAGCCCCTTGTTTCACTAATAAGATTCCTTCTGGCACTTTCCAAGCCATTTTGAGCAATCTGTGTCTTCCCTACACATGCTCAACGCTCTGCTGTTCTCCACCTAGCCCGGATTCCCCAGAGCCGGAGGACGCTCATTCTGGGCGATCGCGCTGGCCCTCTGGAACTCCCTGCCTCTCTCTACTAGAGGCATTTGCAATCACTCGGCCGTCAGAAGGGCAGTGAAGACATTTGCTCTTCGCTGATCGTTAGTCTGCTCCATTCACTTACTCCTCCTTGCTGGCTTAGCGCTGGGACCTCCTATTGCAGGGACAGCCATGCGCTTTACAAATATTTTAACATAACATAACAATAAAAATCCCCAAACAAAGTAGAAAATACAGTGAAATTTAAAAACAAAATGACAAAAATCCAATAAGGGGAACCAGAGATATGATTTTCTAAATGTTTAAAGCCAAGAAGCATAAAGTGACAATGATAATCAGTAGTTGCAGTAGACCGAGAGCTAGGTGCAATTTAACGCTGAATGCAAAGGTGTGTGGGTCGGATACACCAACCAAGTTTGTTCTGGCTGAAGAATTTAACTTACGGCTTTAGTCCTGTACTTTAGTCCTGTACCTTCCAATCTGCCACATGAGTACACCACTAAACCCCCCCAGGACCTCAGATGTGCACTCACAGGGTGTCAGGCAGAGGCTAAACAGCAGCGTCCAGTTGGGATCCAGCCCAAGTCCAGTCCAGGTCCAACAGCCACTTGGTAGCTGCAGGAAAAGGCCTCTTGTAGCCTATTATTTCCCTGTAGTTTTAACTGAAGATCAGCCTTAAAGCCCCTGGAGTCTACTTCTTAGTCTTGCATACAAGAAAGATCAGGTCTAGTCCCACAGTTCTTACCAGGTTGCACAAAGCAGGTTCGGGGCCAGCAGGTTTTGATCTTCATCAGGTGCAAGAGCATTCAGTAGTGGGTGCCTAAAGATGCAGATTTTATGCCTGGCACAAGCTAGTGGGTGGGAATGACTCATAGGCATGCCCTCACCAATGGAGTAAAAGTTACCAGGGCCAAACCTACGTACTTTAGGTATTTCAAGATGGTGGATGTCTTCAAAATAAACTTGGGCTCTGAGGGCTGTGTGTGTAGAGGGTGCACAGTATTATTATTAATATCAATTTGTATTGTAAAGCTCTGAGCTACCCCAAAGGGTCTTCTGGCGCTAGACCAAGGTTGGATGCATCAGACACCATGACTAAAACAGCCAAATCTTCAAGTTTTTTTTAAACACAATGAGGGAAGAACAGCTTTGCGGAGATTCCAGGAGGTGATTCCATAGCTTTGGGCCTAGGTATGCAAAGGACCGACCTCCCATGTGTGCCAAATAGAATCTCGGCACTTGACAGACAGACGGTTGTATAATTGAAGCATAAGTGCAGGCTGGTAAGGCACCACCGGATCCTAAATGTATTGTGAGCCTGTCTTGAATCTAGAAAACACAACAAGATGATGAATGGAGTGCTGGAACTTTTCAAACACTGACACCCAGTTAAGAGATCTGGGTTTAATCCATCATTCTTTTGCTCACCAGTTTGGACCCGCCATATGCAAATCATTCTTGACCCCGCTCCCCATGGGAACAGTCCAGCCCGAACTGCCAGGCCAGGTCCTCCTTTGACCGGAAACCAGCATCCTGGGAAATGTTTTGGGGTATCACCCCTCATCAGCAAGGCTAGCTTCAATCCAGTGGAACAGCAAGCAAGGAACCTATGTCTCGGCACACCCTTGGCCACTTAGGGCGAACATAGCAAACGCAACAAGATGATGGACAAAGTGCTGAATCTTTTCAAACGCTCAACCCCAGTCAAGAGATCTGGGTTAAATCCACTGCTCTTTTGCTCACCATGCCACCCCAGTTTGGACCCTGCTGTATGCAAATCAGACTTGGCCCTGCTACCCATGGGAATAGTCCAGCCCAGGCCAAGTCCTCCCTGGACCAGAAACAAGCATCCTGGGACCGGTTTCAGGTTATCACCCTTCATCATCCAGGCCAACTTGAATCTAGTGACACAGCGAGCAAGGGGCCCACGTCTGGGGATACCCTTGGCCACTTAGGGCAAACATAGCCAACACAAGATGATGGACGGAATGCTAAAACTTTTCAAACGCTCACTCCCAGTCAAGAGATCTGGGTTAAACCTATCATTCTTTTGCTCACCATGCCACCCCAGTTTGGACCCAGTAGCATGCAAATCATTCTTGACCCTGCTTTCCATGAAAACAGCCCAGCCCGAACTTCCAGGACCAGAAACAAGCTTCCAGGGACAAGTTTCAGGGTATCAACCCTCATCAGCCAGGCTAGTTTGAATCCAGTGGCACAGAGAGCAAGGGACCCACGTCTGGGCGTATCCTTGGCCACTTAGGGTGAACACAGCTGTCTTGCATATAGCACATGGCTTTGAACAGTATCTGTTTATCCACAGCCAACCAGTGTAGCTCACTTAGAAGATTGAACACTAAAGCATACTTTGGGAGGTGATAAAGTAGCCTAGCCACGGTATTCTGGACTTGTAGACGTTCAATAACTGCCTTGTCTGCTCCCACATATAGGATGTTCCCATAATTTATTCTAGAGAGAAACAAAGCATAGATCACTGTTTTTTTGGCTGGTGGTGGAATCGGGCCAATGATCTTTTTGACCCGCCTCAGTACTGTAAAGCATGTGGAGGCCACCTAAGTCACCTGCGGCTTCATAGATAGCCTCTCGTCCAACCAGAAGCTGAGGTTCTTAACATTGGAGGACAATTCCGGAAGGGCTCCATAAACTTCTGGTCAGTGCTGGGGGCCCCATAACCAAGGGTTTTTGCTTAACATCATGACCTTGGTCGTCTCACCGTTGAGCTTGAGTGCAATACTCCCCATCTAAGTGCTAATCTTACTCATGCACAGATTTAAGGCTCCAGTGCTGCATCCCTGAGCAAATGACAGCAAGAAAATAATCTGTGTGTCATCTGCATATGAAAACAGGGTTAGTCCACAACTCTCCACCATGTCTGCTAAAGGGTGAACACATATGTTGAAGAGCATTGAGCTAAGGACCAAGCACTGGGGGAAACCCGAGGTGAGAGCATACATCTAAGATCTAGCACTGGCTGAGAAGACCTGAAATGAGCGGTCTTCCAAGAACAACATCATCCAGGCTAAAGCTGTGACCTGAAGTTCCAGTACCCTTAGCCCTTCTAGGAGGACGGAATGGGACACTGTTTTAAAAGCCATACGGAGATCTAATAAAATCAGTGCAGCTGTTTGGCCCTCATACAGAAGTAATCTCAGATGTTCCATGACTCCTAGGAGGGCGGATTTGGTGTTGTGCCCTGCCCTGAAACCCGACTGCAATGGATGCAGAGAGTTTTGGACTGCCACAAAGGTGGTAAGCTGTGAGTTTACGTGCTTCTCCACCATTGAAATTTTTCTAAAATTAGACCAATTGGTGGGGTCGAAGTAGGCTTTCTTAAAAGCCAGCTAGAGCAGTCCCTGCCACAGTGAGGAATCGAGCAGTCCAACCACCATTTGAAGATCTTGGTCCAAGAGAGTGAGCTTTGATGGACGGATCACTACGGTAGTCCTAGTCTCCTCCCACGTCTAACACTAAAATCCAGTTTGGGGCAGACGCTGTACCCACAATAAACCCAGACACAAATGCCTTCTAGAACAAAGCAGGGTTTTCCAGAAACCAGACAGTAAATACACAAGAACTGAATTAGCATCCTGTTCCCCATCCTTTCATGTGCGCCCACAGTGTTATATGTAAGCCTAGCAGACCTATCAAACAGGATTTGACATTCAAGCAGGATTTGACACTGTAATGTCAAAAAGGATGCTCCTTCCCCCACTCTGCATATTCTGTAAGGCTTAGAGGGGCCATCTGTGTCATTCAAGTCAGCCTATTGTTTGCTCCTTTGAGGCCCTTTGCACAAGTTTCACATCTATTTAAATGCTAAATTCTGTGTGGCCGAAGAGGGAGAGCAAAATGTAAATTTGGCCTCCAGGAACTTCAGGCAGGAAAGATAACTTTATAAAAGTTGTTTTTCCTTAATATTAATTAAAAATCCAACTTAACAATTGAATTGGATTTTTAAAACTATTAAAATTAGGTGTTTCATTATTTTTCTAGCTAGTCCAATTCCGGAGTTACAGTATTGTTTTTTTAATCTGTACTCTGGTCTAGGCTAGCTCGGCCCGCCACAGTGAAAAATAGCTGTGGGTTGTTAGTCATTAGAAGGATATGTTAGCATTGAATGTCTACATGCCCTACTTTTAAATACCATGCCCCCTGCCTTGTGGGCAACAAGACGGATATGGGGGTGACTTACAGTTGTGGAATTGGAAAAAAATGTACTCTGGAAATCCATAAATTGGGTGTTAAGGTGTGGCAGGGTAACGTTGGTGAAGTCACGACGGGAGGAGCTTGAAAAGTAGAGTATGACAGTCAACCTATAGATTTATTACATTTATTTTTAAACAATCTGCTGCAACGAAACTGACAACAAGGACAAATGTTAAGCACATCTGTTCTAGCTTTCTGAATAGGTTATAAAGTGGCTGCATTTTAAAATATATTACAGTGTTAAGACACCTAGTGCAGAAATCTTTTTATACTCAACAATTTTGTGGGGATTATAATAGGACTAAGATGACTCTGGTAATTAATACAGTTCTAGGAGAGTTCTGAGGATTGTCCAATTATAGTTTTGACTCATAAAGTATGCCTGCTGCAAAGCACAGAGTGTAACATGCAGATCACAGATTTGCATTTTTATGTAGAGAAGTAAGTGGTCTACTGCTTTTGACACTGAGATCAATTTGATACTTCCAGTTAATAAATTGCAATCCTTCAAGTATAGCATGGTACTCTATTTACTGGCTTTAAAGAGCTGCATGTAAACTGGAAGTCATGGGTTTGGATCCTTTTATTTTTCTCAATCTGTTGTCATTCTCCAATTACAAAGAATCTGACCTCCTTCTGCGATCCCTGAGAGCGTCTAGAGTGTTGAGTTCTGGGGTGCTAACTTACTTGTTTCTCTGGGATGGTTAGGAGGACAAGTAAGGCACTTTGAGCTAGTCTGGACAAAGGCCCTTAGGTACTGATGTGGTATGGTGACTCAGTCACTACATACTGATGTTCTGTGGTCCCAGGCATAGTTCCGGTTCTAAGCAGAATCCCTG
Organism: Triturus cristatus; assembly: GCF_964204655.1. Taxonomy (NCBI): domain Eukaryota; kingdom Metazoa; phylum Chordata; class Amphibia; order Caudata; family Salamandridae; genus Triturus; species Triturus cristatus. The sequence continues at coordinate 1,803,653,909 of NC_140589.1, read as the reverse complement.
TGACAGAACCTGAATAAAATAAAATACTAATATTAACTAACAATTAAAACACTGCATAGGAAAAGTTTAGAAAAATAATACAAATATTCAAGTTCAATTTAATAAAAACTATATGAAATCAGAAAATTATATTACATAAGTTAATTAAAATAACTCAAAGAATTAAATTCCATAAAAATAAATAATTTCAACAGTTTAAACAAAAGATTCACATTAAAAATTAGACTTGTATGGGTCAAATTTACTATTTCAATTCCAAAATAGGCAACAGTAAGAAAAGTATTCGGCTGTGGAGGGATCAGATTTACGTTTCCCACTCCAATTTAGGAAACAGTGGGAAATGGCTTAGACCTTGGAGGTATCAAATTTAATATTCCCACTACACTGTAAGCAAATTAGGGAAAGGGAGTTACTTGGAAGGGTCATTCACTATTCCTACTCCAAAATAACTAACAGTAGGGTAAGTGCTGGACTTTGAAAGGGTCAGATTTACTATTGCCACTACAACCTGAGCAAAGTGTTGTACTTTGGAGTGGTCAGATTTGTATTCCCAATAAAACATGAGCAGCAGTAGGGAAAGTGTTGCACATTGAAAAGCATAAAATGACTATGCCTGAATATTAAAAAAAACAAAAAATGTTTACATTTATGTAAAATAAATGTTAACACATATATAAAAAATGATTATGTTTTACACTGTAAAATCTATAAAACTAATTACAAATCAACAATGAATACCTTAACAATTAGGAATACCAACATACAACATAAAATATTTATTAACTACAAACATTACAAAATATCTATATATATATTTCAAACACTTTACAACCTACTATTCCAAAAATACAACACCCACCAAATCAAATTAAAATAACACTTGAAAAAAATTAACAATGCACAATAATTAAACAGATACCAAACAAATCTATATTAAAAACATCAATGAATATATACATTTTAAAAATCAATTAAATTACTAGTTTAATTACCCATTTAAAAGTTATAACAAATATTTGCTATTTTATTTCAAATTATCTAATAAATAGCATACAAATAAAATATTTTCCATAATTTATAAACAAATAAAAAATCTATAAACAATTGAAAATAAACTGCAGTGTAAGGGTTTAAGGCCGCAAAGTCTCCGAGGACCGCGACAGACCTGCTGCCAGCAACTTCATATTGCATTCCTTGAACACCTTTAACTTCAATCTCTGGCAGGAGCCGCAATCCTCAGAGTTGTGGTGTTCTCCCAAACACCACATGCAAACGGAATGCGGGTCAGTAATCGACTTTTGACGAGAACAGGGACCACAAGGCTTAAAGCCCGACATTAGAGAAAGGCACACTATTAGGCAAGAAAATGGCCTGAGGAACTGCTTCTACGGATCCGTGTTGCAATGCGGAAAAGAAGAAACTGACGTCCGTGCGCCGGAGGGGACTTATATGATGAATCCACTGACGTCACAACAGGAGTCGACGTCATCACTGAGTAGTAAGGCACCATCCCCCGGCGCGCAGAGAGACTGCTGAAAAATGTCAAGATCCAGTCTGACGCCTGGGAGAATTCAAATGTTAAGGAATCTGCAGCTAGATGTCTCTATCAGATGTATTATTTAATCAAAAATAAAGTAAACTGTACAAAACAAATTACACACGCAATATTAAAATAACAACTTACAGATCAGAACCAAATATAACACAGCCGAATAAATAAAAACAAATTATTATTTGTAACCATATTTAAAACAATACAAGTTATCTAAAAACATACATACAACTTAATTTAATAACCCTCTTTTCCGCTCAACAGTCGAAACATCTGTCCAGAAAAAACAAGTCCATGTCTTGAAAATGAAACAAGTCAAAGCAGCACTGTATATATCAAAATGACATTTATTGCGTAAAGAGTCCAGGGTTTCCCTTTTAAGTGGACAGGGGCTTGCTCTAGCAATTCTGTGGCGCTCGTCTAGGGAGTAGTGTGGTCGGGCAGCCTAATGCTTATCAGAGGGGAGTGTTAGACATTCACAAATACACATAATAGTCAATAAATGATGCACACGACTCAATAAGGAGATACACATCAATTTCTAACAAGCATTTGCAATGCAATACGTCCCGCATTCACACGAGTTTGAGCTATTGGCATTGTAAATGACAATGCCTTTTATTTATTTTTGGGGTTTTAAAACAGAAATAAAAGGCATTGTCATTTACAATACTAATAGCTCTTGCAAATGTGAGACCTATTGCATTGCAATAAAGGGCCTTCTCGACTGCTTGTTAGATTGTAAATATCAGAGGAAGAGACCGGCCTGCGACGTCTTCAAAGTAGTGATAAATTGTGCAGTGAAGAAGATGTGTAAGAGTTGTAAATTACACAGACACAAAGTGCGAAGTAAGAGTTACATATGATCCGAACTACAAACACTAACAAAGCACTCCAACACCTTTTGCTCTGTGATTACACTGTCACAGCACAGGAGGAAGAGCGGGAGGGGGGGCTATCTCCTGCCCTCTCCGTGATTGGAGTGTGCAGTGTGGCATTGCGTATCTTTGGCCTAATAAAAAACACTCCAGCTGTAGTATGGCCCTGGCTTCACCTCCGGGTGCAGGGCAGGCTGTGCTTTATGACAGGCATGGAGGGAGGGATGGTCTTGGCTGCAGCTCCGGCCTCGTACACCGTCTCTGCTATTCCTAGTGAGCGAGAGGCGCTGAGGTGGTGGTATTGCTATTGGTAGTGGTGGTATTGGTGGTGGTAGTGGTATTGGTGGTAGGGGTATTGGTGGTATCGGTGGTGATGGCATTGATGGCGGCGGTATTGGCGGTGGTGGTATTGCATTAATGGTGGTGGTATTGGAGATGGTTGTGGTATTGGTGGTGGTGGTTTTGGCATTGGTGGTGGTATTGGTGTGGTGGTATTGGCGGTGGTATTGGTGGTGGTGGTATTGGTAGTGGTGGTGGTATTGATGGTGGAGGTATTGGAGGTAGTGGTGGTGGTATTGGTGCTTGTATTGGTGGTGGTGGTATTGGTGGTGGTGGTATTAGTGGTGGTGGTATTGGTGGTGGTGGTATTGGTGATAGTAGTGGTATTGGCAGTGGTGGTGGTATTGGTGGTGGTAATGGTTGTGGTGGTATTGGTGGTGGTGGTATTGGTGGTGGTATTGGTGGTGTTTGTATTGGTGGTATTGGCAGTGGTATTGGTGTTGGTGGTATTGGTGGTGGTGTTGGTATTGGTGGTATTAGTGGTGGTGGTATTGATGGTGGTGGTATTGGTGCTGGTGATTGTATTGGTGGTGGTGGAGGTATTGGTGATGGTGGTATTGGTGGTGACGGTATTGGTGGTGGTGTTATTGGCGGTGGTATTAGTGGTGGTGGTATTGGTGGTGGTGGTGGTGGTGGTATTGGTGGTGGTATTGGTGGTAGTAGTGATATTGGCAGTGGTGGTAATATTGGTGGTGGTGGTGGTATTGGTGGTGGTGGTATTGGTGGTGTTGGTGATGGTGTTGGAGGTGGTGGTGTTGGTGGTGGTATTGGTTGTGGTGGAGGTGGTTGTATTGATGGTGGTGGTGGTCTTGGTGGTGGTATTGATGGTGGTGGTGGTATTGCTGGTGGTGGTATTGTTGGTGGTGGTATTGGTGGTGGTGGTGGTATTGGTGGTGGTGGTGGTAGTATTGGTGGTTGCGGTATTGGTGGTGTTGATGTGGTGGTATTGGTGGTGGTGGTATTGGTGGTGGTGGAGGTGGTGGCATTAGTGGTGGTGGTGCTGTTGGTATTGGTGTTGTTGTTAATAAAACAGGCTTTTGAAAACAACCCATTAGGTGGCTTAGTGCAGATGACATGTAACAGAGATGTGCTGTTGTCAGCTTCAGCCCATTAGCACAGGATTATGTGCTACCTGGAATTCACATGACTTAATTTGCTAATCATGTCTAATTCCATTTCACTTGGGGGGGAGGGGTTGAAACAGACACAAGATAACGCCAGGTTAAAGTGATTGAAAACTGGCACCCGTTTTAGGGGGGTGGCCGTGTTGCTTAAAAAAACACAAGCAGTTTCTGCTGAAGCAGCGCATGGCTGGCCTGTAGTAAGAGAAAATCAATAAAGTTAATAGCGCTTACAGAGTAAATAACAGGTCCCCTGTAACAATCAAAGTAAAGGGGCCAGTAGCCATGGGAGGTTCAAATGAAGACAAGGCCATACTAAGGAGGGACTAACAAGCCTATTAATGAATCCGAAGGCAGCACTTACGAAAGAAAATGACACAAGCCAATGAAAAATATGGGAAGAGAGTTGGCACTGCTTATCTCCCATACTCTACTACCGCAGTCTCGCAGAGCGAGCCGCGCCTGCACGCTCCTACTAGGCTCGACCTAAAAATAACACAAATCTTTATATATGTTTAGGCACCAGAATCAATATGATCAAGTAAGTCCTTTTTCCAAGTGAAATTCTTTTGTATTTAAAAACTTAGGGCCTGATCACAAGTTTGGCGGCATGGCGCTGGCTCCGCCCCCGCCGACACACCACTAAACCTGTGGTCAGGCCGCCCATTAGATTACGAGTTTTTCTGTGTCTGGTGGGCTTTGTTGAAGTTCCAACGGCAGTGCCTCGGAAAATGGGTACTGCAATGGGAATGCCAAAAACAGTTCCTGCATGGCATAGACTATAAAGGAACTGACGTACATGCACACATGGGGGCACATGTTGTGCCCCCCTGTGTGCATCCACATGGCGTGAGGCACCAGGGGGCCCTGTAGGGCCCTTTTGTTTCCTCTCCGCCACGGTTTTCATGGACCCGTGGTGGAGAGGAAACTTGTACAACACTTGGCGGGACCGCAGCGGTCCTGCCAAGCATGTTACTGCCTCTACACTGCCACACCACTGCCGTTGTGGCAGGGCAATGGCGGTCTGACCGTCCTAATTGTAATAGGGCAGTCGGAAGACCTCCATCGCCACGCCCCTGTAGTCTGGCGGTCCGTGGACCACCAGACTCGTAATCAAGCCCTTAGTGCAATTTTTGAAGTCTGCAATATTAACTTATGGGAAGAAAAACATATGTGTTTATCTGTCAATATGTGGTGATGGTGGCGGGTACTATCAAGGCGGTCACCTGCCTCTACAGGCGTATCACACAGGGACTGCGCCGGCCCCTAACAACACTGCGCCTCAAATGGGAGGAGGACCTGGGTGAGGCTATCGATGAGAAACCATGGGACGAACTTGTGGAAAGGGCCTGGAAGAGCACTAGGAATGCACGCTTCCAGTTGATTCACTTCTATGTCCTGCACAGGGCGTACCTTACCCCAGGCAAGGTTAATGAATACTTCGGGGCCCGGACTGCGTGTCCGAGATGCAATCTAGAGGGTGCGGGGTTCCTCCACATGTTTTGGGATTGTCCACATCTGGGAGAGTTCTGGAGGGGAGTGGCAACTGGGCTGGCAGCCGTGACGGAGAGAGACATAGCATTGATGCCAGATTGTTGTTTGCTGCACTGGTTCCCTCACAATGCTAGGAATAAAGTTACTAGTAAGTTCATAGATCTGGGGTTGGTGTTAGCTAAAAGGGAACTCACTAGTCATTGGAAAAGTTAAAATGGCCCAAGTGTGACACGCTGGACTAGGGAGATGGTGAAGAGGGCGAATTGCGAGGGGACCTTCCGACTGCAGATGGCCAACCGCACTGGTAATGAGAGAACGCTGGAGATGGCATGGGCATGGGTGGCATTGGTGGACCTGTTGAAACACACGACTGTCGACGACCCGGGGGAAGTGGACCTTGGAGCAGGGGAATGATCTAGGGGTTGCCTTATTGCCTTGCGGGCATCTGTGAGCCAGGCTGACATGGTAATCATCCCATCCAATGGCACCAGTAATCAAAAGCATGGGACACAGTGACCCTAATACATGACTGAATTGATCAATGTCCGAGTACAGATGCTTGGCTGTATTATTGACATGCCTGGGGGGTGGGGAGGGAGGGGGTTTGGAGGGAGTTGGGAGGGCAGGTCATTGGTTGTTATTCCCGCAGGGGCACCCAGTGGAATTTAGGACACATAGAGTGCACTAGCATGCACCACAGGATCCTGAGTAGCGGGCGGGCATTGGCTTAAGATGTGCATTATCATATTTCCCCGGAGGACTGGCCATCGAACCTGATGTATTATTTCGCACTTTTGTATCCCACTGTGTTGAATCTTGAGATGGACGTCATGACTTCCGCAACGCCCTATGGGCTGTTTTCACTGTTTTATTGCAAATCAATAAAATTTGTTTACAAAAAAAAAAAAAAAGAAAAACATGCATTTACCAGTTCTTTGCAGCAACTTACGGGACCAGGTGATTATGGGGCAAGGTCCAAGGCAGTGCCAACAGGTCACCTCCAGCGGCACTAGGGTGGCCGGGTGCAGTGGTGATAACAGCATAGGTTGCCCAATGCAATTCAATGGGGATCGTCCGGTCACAAAGAGGCTGCAGGGAGGGACTGAGAGGAAAGTTCAGAGAAACTGAGTGGCTTCGGTTCTTGCAATGTCGGGGGACGTGGAGACCCCTTTGGTCATCTTCTCCTTGGGACGGGGCATCCGGGTGCAGAGAGTCTTTGGGGTGTCGGGTTTTTCCATCCAGCAATAGTGGTTGAGGGGGCCTGCACTCAGAGGCTGCAGGCGACGCCGGGGAGTCCTAGAGAGGTAAGCTCATGTTAGACTCTGTCCCTAGAGGCTTGGAGACCACAGTGACACCATTGGCCCACTTTGACATTTGCTGGGGGGCTCGGTGTAGTGGTACTTGGTGGCATCGGGTTTTGGGGGTCCAAAGTCCTCAAGGTCCTTCTTTAGGTGTCTGCAGGATGCAGGAGACAGTTTCGCTTTCCCACGGGAGGTCTTGGTTCCTGGATGAAGTGTTGGCAGGTCTCCTAGGCTTTAGAGATTCAGCATATGCAGGACAAGTCATCTTTTGGTACAACTGTCGAAGTCAGTAGGCAGGCTGGCAGTCTGGCAGGGTTACACAAAGTCAGTTGCGGGTTACACTAGATCAGTTGCAGGGTCTTCAGTTTTTGCTGTTTGTGACTCTTCATGTCCGTCTTCTTCTTTCAGGTCGGCACAATCTGATTCTCTGGTGCCTGGGGCTCCCCTAAATACTGAAGTTGGGGATGTTAGGGAAATGAAGGGTAGTAGCCAAAAGGCTACTTACCCCTGGGGTCACTACACCCCTATATGACCACTTCCTGTGGGAAGAGCGCACAACCCTGTTCCAGAATTCCTACATTTGCCATCACAAAGATGACCAACTCTGAAAAGTCGTGTCCACTTCAGGTAGCCCACCATAGGGGTGATACTAGCTTGGGGTGGGCACGCCTGCCTGACTAGCTAATCTTCCTACTTGTCCAGGTGCCAAAGGGGTCTGGTCAAAAGGGTCTGCTTCCTCTCCTGTGAGGGACGCTAGACTCGTATTTCAAAGGCAGCAGATTCTTTGTAGCTAGCCTCTTAGAATGGTAATCAGCAGCTCATCCTGCAGGCTATATTACTGACCTCCTGAGAGCAAAGGCCCTCACTCTGGGTTTTCAGAACCCTGTCTCAGGTGGCAGGGTGGCAGAGACCAGTCAGCCAACACACCAGTGGATGGTAGGTTTTCAGAGGGTACCTCTAAGGTGCCCTCTGCCACTACTGGAATCAGGGTGGGTTAATTAATATGAGATGTTTGATATCTTCACCTTTCAGTAAAGCCATCATGTAGCCAGGGAACTTGTTTTCAGCAGTGTCCAGCACGTTTTAAAATGTCTTCCCTGATCACTTATACTGGCAGCAATGGAGCTGATCAGCACAGGGGTACATCAGCTTGTGCAGATATGTCCTCACAAGTATATAAGGCACCCTGCCTCAGGCCTGTAAGGCCTAGTCTAGGGTTGACTTTCATATTACATGCAGTGTTAGGGGACATGGCACACAGGGATGTGTGTCATGTTGTGTTTTCACTTTTGTCTGCACCAAAACATGCAGCCTGCAATGGCTGTCTTGCATGAGTTTGGTGAGGGGTCCCTTAGGGTGGAACAATTTGTGGTGCAGCCCTTGGGGACCCTCTTTGATACCTCAGGCCCTAGGTACCGGCGGTACCCTTTACTAGGGACTTATAGCGAGTGCTAAAGGTATTGCCAATTGGGGGAAAATTGTACCGTTTTTGGGAAAGAGATATGGCACTGGGGACCTAGTTAGCAGGAACCCAGTGCACTTCCAGTCAAAATCACATCATTGACCAGGCAAAAAGCGTAGGTGATGTCAAAAAGGGGCACGTTCCTGCAAGCAGTATCAACAACCATCATTCAAATATAATCTCCAGGAATTGTCACATACAAGGCACATCACATATGAGCCCAAGTAAACGTTCAAGTAAACTGATTAAGCAAACATTGGAGACACAGCTATAGATGTCAATGAGGCTAAGTGCACCTTTCATTTAAACCCCAGTCCGTGGTGCACTCAGTGTATTTCAAAAACACACACACACACTCATGTACAGTCATATTCATATATACTCATACTCACTTAAATTTGAACATTGTTTACCCCTGCTGGTGCCCACCAGCCTCATAGCAGTCAGGTTTTCAGATTGCTTATGTGTGACATTTGCATTGCTTTAGTTGTCTACAAGCAACATTCAGCTGTTAAATGCTTGTTATTTTGAGTGACACTTTTTCACAGATAAATCAAAGCAATGACCAAGATTTGAGAACCTCTCTCTAAGTTTTCTGGTACTAGACCTATGGGGGGAGTTGTGGCCTTTGGAGTGCCTCAATCACTCCTATTTGTCCCTTCTTTCTCCTCTCATCTGCAGTCTTAGACTCCGGCACTTTTCTCACATCTCTACAAAATACTCCATCTGCATCTCACATGTCTTCTCCTTCCTTCTGACCACTGTTGTTTGTTTCCACTCTCTCTTTGTATTTGTATTTTCAAGCATTGTCCCTTTCACCGTTTCTGTCTCCCTCCCTTCCTCTCTCCTGCACCTGAAAATACAGCATTTCCTTTTCCTGAGTTTGGTGTTGTCAGTATTTTGACAACAGTTTACCTCCTTCACATAAAATGGTAATTACAATCGGCATGAGGGACAATAACTCTGTACTTTGCCACAAGACTGCAATTGGCTAATAATAACTGCGTTGGGCAGGACAGCTGTTCTGCTCGATTTTCCCGGCCCTATTGTGTTGACGGGTAATTAGTGTGACTTCAGTCTCTTACCATCCAAGTCTAAGGGTTAGAGTAGTGAATGGAGCCTATTTCCTAGGCACTTCGACATGATCCTGTGTTCTTCCCCATAGATCAGGGCTTACACACATATCCTAGGGGATAGATTCGTTAGTATTAGGGATAACCTGTCCTGTAGTGAGGGTATTTCATGGAGCCGTGCTGAATTCAGGCCTGGTAGGCCTCAAACGGGAGAGACTCCATCTTTCTTTCTGCTCCGGCAGCTTGAGATGCTTCTAGGTTAAGGGTGATGTTTTAGTTATGAGGTGTTATTCGCTTGGAGAGAACCGGTTCAGGCCAGCCCTTATCGAAGGATTGTATTTTTCTTCATGCCGAAGACACTACATCAGGCCGGCCGGCTGGGAACGTGTCCTTGGTACGGGGAGGTACAAGAATTTGGTGGGCGGCAGGTTACGGGCCGGAATTTTCCATGAGGAAATGCACCTCTATATTAGTGAAAGTCTGAGGCAGATACGGTGCACTTACTTCAGTCCGTAGGCGGCATCTAGCCGTTAGCAGTAAAGCTACTACTTATTCCAGGGAAGACAGATGACAAACTTGAAGGCGGAGAAAAACCGAGAGACAGATACTCTTCTAGCAGAATAGCCAGAGAGGAGAGAGTAGCCGATGAGGAAGAGGTCCCAGTGACTCGGAGAAGGGAGAAGGGAACAGATCCGTGACTGCGGAGGTGTAACTTCCAGGCGAGCCGAGGCACAGATGAGAAGGGAACCTAGATGACCATTGAATGCAGGCTACACACGACTAAGGTGATGTCGACCCCTTTCTTATTAGAGTGTACAACCTAATCTTTCACTTTTCTTTGCAGGTTATGTGTTACATAGTAATGTTATGTGATTGCGTAATAAAGTACCCAGTTTGTAGTGAATCAACATGTGCTGCGTGTTCTTGTATAAGAGGGTAGCCTATTCTTCTAGTCAGCTGTGACTTGACATGAACAGATGTTAACCCTGATCAGGTAAGTGGTAACTGAATAAGGGAGAGAGGAGCCCCTCGAACCAGAGAACAGGTTGTGCTCAAACTGGCAGTTCCCTTGTTGTATGTTATGGTAATCATAGGATGAACTTGTGCTGAGGCTGCCGTCTGGGTAGGAAGTCCTGGGTCCGTCTGGGACCGTGAGGCTGAGGCTGCCGTCTGGGTAGGAAGTCCTGGGTCCGTCTGGGACCGCGAGGCTGAGGCTGCCGTCTGGGTAGGAAGTCCTGGGTCCGTCTGGGACCGCGAGGCTGAGGCTGCCGTCTGGGTAGGAAGTCCTGGGTCCGTCTGGGACCGCGAGGCTGAGGCTGCCGTCTGGGTAGGAAGTCCTGGGTCCGTCTGGGACCGCGAGGCTGAGGCTGCCGTCTGGGTAGGAAGTCCTGGGTCCGTCTGGGACCGCGAGGCTGAGGCTGCCGTCTGGGTAGGAAGTCCTGGGTCCGTCTGGGACCGCGAGGCTGAGGCTGCCGTCTGGGTAGGAAGTCCTGGGTCCGTCTGGGACCGCGAGGCTGAGGCTGCCGTCTGGGTAGGAAGTCCTGGGTCCGTCTGGGACCGCGAGGCTGAGGCTGCCGTCTGGGTAGGAAGTCCTGGGTCCGTCTGGGACCGCGAGGCTGAGGCTGCCGTCTGGGTAGGAAGTCCTGGGTCCGTCTGGGACCGCGAGGCTGAGGCTGCCGTCTGGGTAGGAAGTCCTGGGTCCGTCTGGGACCGCGAGGCTGAGGCTGCCATCTGGGTAGGAAGTCCTGGGTCCGTCTGGGATCGCGAGGCCGCCACTTGTATTATAAGAGGTCTAGATATATATATATATATATGTGTGTGTATATATATATATATATATAGTAGGAATTCCCTGTCCTTAGGTGGTATATATCTGTGGTTACTTGTAGTGAATAGGCCCTAGGGAGAGGGTAACGTTCTGGCTGGGTTAGAGAGGCTCTGATGAGCGGGTTCTATCTGATCCGAAAACCCAAGCAGAACATTTGGCGTCACGAACCGTTTTCGAAACCTGTGTGCGTCGTGTTGTCTCGTGTTTGCTTTCGGCGTGTGCGTGGTTTTGTTTGTATATTATTTGTGGTATAATTGTGTGTATAGTTTTCTTCTTCTTTCTTTTCTTTTTCTTTCTTTTCTTCTTTCTTTTTCACGATGTTTTCTAGAAAGTCAAAATCTACTTTTAAGTTGCCCGTTGATATTCCCGGATGGGATTCAACGCCTTATGAAGCCTTAGCCCGTGAGTGGGCTGATTCTACTGGTTTGAGTGAGAATTGGAATTCTTCTTTGGAGCTGGCGGAGCCGGCTAATGTGATTACTTGTTTACAGAAGGCACCCGTCTCGAAGGGTGAGGAGATTCCCATTTTGGGGCGCAGAGGTTGGATTGTTCTGTCTGTGTACAGGATTCTGCATGAGAGGTTGTTGAAGCTACAGATATCTCTTAAGGATGTGGAAGCGCACTTTGTTGAGATTCAGAATTCTCATACTTTGTTGCGGTGTCAAAATAAGTTGCTTGCTGACAAACTTGAGACGTACCAAACTATTGCCGAGAGGGCGGCTGTGCGAATTGCTCGTTATAAATACAAGAATCGGCGTGGTCGGGTTTCGACGCGAAAGGTGCGTCTGGTCGTGGCGAAAGCCGGACTGGATTGGAATCCTGATGAATGGGATGGTAATATCTGGAACTCGAGTGATTCTCCTTCCTCGGGTGAGGAGTCTGCCAAGCGCGAGTCCTCTCGCTCCGGCCGTGCTTGTAGGTCTGCTTCTTGCGCCTCTGATGGTGCACCCCGTGATTGCGCTCGTCCTTCGAGCGGGGTCGATGCTTCTTCCACTGATTGTTCCTCTACGTGTACTGGTCGAGCTCCTTGTGATGCTCGTCCCGCGGTCTCAGTGCATCCAGTTTTTCGTCGGAAGTTGCAGCAGTCTCCGCTGCTCCGCAGGGTGTTTCTTTAGACTCTTTAGAGGACTTTACTCAACAAGAAATTAGTGATATTTTGCAGCGATTTCGGCAGAGAGCTGGTGAGACCTTGCTCACATGGATGGTGCGCCTTTATGAACTGAGCGCTGCTGGCATTATGTTAGATAATGGCGATTGTTTGAAGTTTTGTTCCTTGAGTTCGGATTCTACTGTACAGGATCATTTTCGTAACTATAATGGTGGTGGTCAAATTTCTTTACTTCAATTGGCGACGGAGGGTTGTAATCAAAAGTATCCTACTGAGTCTGATTGGCCTGTGAATGACAAACCGTGGTATACTTTGCGCGACGCTGCACAACGTCTCAAAGAGGAGGTGATGAAAACGGCAATTTTTCTGGGTACTGCTGACAGGTTGCTTGATGGTTTGTTGACATCTTCTGTGCGGAATCGTATCATTCGTTCTTCCCCTGTTGCCTATAAGCAAGTCATGATGACTTTATTGATTAATCAGACTGGTAACGTGTTATCTACGGTACTGGAATCGGTACGCCAACTCGGTGAGTTGGGTGAGTGGTTTAAACCTGAACGTCAGTCCCGGCCTGACACTCGTACTCCTGGTGACAATAAACTTACTAGACGTGATATCTTTTCTGGTCTTCTGGCCGATGGTGTGCGGAGGGAGGACATTGACGGTGAGACTACTACTCGTTTGTGGGAGTTGTTTCGCAAACGTGGCTTGGATCGAAAGGAGGGTGCCCGGCGTGTTCGGACGACTGAGTGTGATCGTGGTGGTTCTGACAATAGCGGTGATGACGACCGCCGTGGGCGCTCTGTTCGTCGTGATGATCGACGTTATGTACGTGATATGTCCCCCTGTCGTGAGAGAGACAGAGAGAGAGAGGAGGAAAGAGAAAGGGGGAGAAATGATTATGTTTACGGCAGACGTAGGGATGATAGGGATCAATCCCCTGAGTGGAGGAGGAGAGAGGATCGTCATAGTTTGGCCGATCGAAACCAGCAGTGCAATGCAGAAGACACGAATCCATTTCGTACTGGGAATGGATATGAACAGGAGGTACCGATACCTAAGAAACGTGAAAGTCTTTATCCTGATTTATCCTGGTACACAGAATGCTGTAAGCATGACTAGGAAATAGGTCAAGCTCCAGTACACAGATGGGCTCACAGAGATAATAGACCCTATGTAGATATTGATATTTATTGGAGACATCGTAATATCCAAAGGGCACGAGCATTGGTAGATACAGGAGCGGAGGCCACTCTTATTCATGGAAAATCAAAGAAGTTTACAGGTCAGCCTTTTACAATTACCGGATTGGGTGGAAAGGAAACTCCTGCCATTCAAACTTTACTTGAAATGAGAATAGGTAGAATCCCTAGAAAAGAATACTCTGTACTAGTGGTGCCACTCTTAGAATTCATAATTGGAATTGATATTTTGAAAGGAATGACTTTGCATTTAGATGATGGATGTTACCAATTTGGAACTACGCATTATATATCGTCCAGGCCTATACGGGTTGGTCGTTTAAGAATGTCCCCCATAAAAGTTCCTCAGGCGACAAAAGTGGTTTGTCAGAAGCAGTATCGTATTCCAGGTGGTCATGAGGAGATTAGTACCACTATTCAGGAGTTGGTGGATGCAGGTGTTATAACCCCAGTTACTTCTGCTTGGAATAATCCTGTTTGGCCTGTACGTAAGAGTGATAATTCTTGGCGTATGACTGTTGATTATCGAGAATTGAACAAACACACACCCTCTTTGACCGTTGCAGTACCGGATGTCATTACTCTAATTGAAAGAATCCAAAAACATCCAGGTACATGGTATGCGTCCATTGATATTGCTAATGCTTTCTTTTCGATTCCGATTGCCCCTGAGTGTCAGGAACAGTTCAGTTTTACGTGGAATGGGCGTCAGATGACGTTTAGAAGTCTTCCTCAGGGCTATGTGCATAGTCCTACGATATGTCACCGGCTGGTGGCAGAGCATTTGGCTGAGGTACCGGGTCATCCACAAATTCAGATGTGTCATTATATTGATGATGTTTTGATCCAAGGCGAAACACAAGAGGAAGTTCAGACCCAATTGGACAGAGTCATTGAGTGCCTGCGTGAGAAAGGTTGGGAAATCAATCCGGATAAATTACAAGGCCCGTCCCAGGCTGTAAAATTTTTGGGTATTAATTGGCATGAAGGGCAACGTGAAGTGATCCCTCAGGTTAAACAGAAAATCCTTGATTTTGCAGTTCCGAGGAATAGGAAAGAAGCCCAAAGCTTCATTGGTTTGTTTGGTTTTTGGCGTCAGCATATTCCTCATTTGAGTCAAATATTGGCCCCCTTGTACCGTGTCACTCGTAAAAAGAATGCATTTGAATGGGATAAACCACAGCAAGATGCGTTCAACCTAGCAAAAGAGGCAATTCAGCATGCTTTGGATTTATGGCCCGTACGTAATGGTGAGGTGGATTTGAATGTGTCTGTACAGGGCCTTTATGCGAATTGGAGTTTGTGGCAGAAGCAAGGCAGGAGTAGAGTGCCGTTGGGTTTCTGGACCAAAAAGTTACCTGATGCTGGTGAGCGTTATACACCTTTTGAGAAACAGTTACTTGCATGCTATTGGGCTCTGGTGGATACCGAGCAACTGACTTTGGGACATGATATAGTTTTACGACCTGAAATTCCTATCATGCAGTGGGTTATGAGTTCGCCGAAAACTCACCGAATTGGACATGCTCAAGAGGCGAGTGTGATTAAATGGAAATGGTATATACAAGACAGGGCACGTGTGGGACAAAAAGGAGTTGCATCTTTACATGAGCAGGTGGCGCGAGCGCCATCGACTGAGACTGAGAGTGAATGTTCCGTACCTTTAGTACAGGAGTCTCCTGTCAAGTGGGGTAGACCTTTTGATGATTTGTCCGCAGAGGACAGAAACCATGTCTGGTTTACGGATGGTTCAGCAAGGTTCATAGGGACAAAACGGCACTGGAAAGCGGTGTCCTATAATCCGATCACACAAAAACTGCTGAGCACAACTGGTGAAGGTAAGAGCAGTCAATTTGCTGAACTTTATGCTGTTTATCAAGTTCTGAAACAAGAGTTACCTGGCACATGTCATATTTTCACCGATTCTTGGTCTACTGCCAATGGACTGGCAGTTTGGTTACCGACTTGGCATTCCCATAATTGGAAATTGCATTCAAAAGAATTGTGGGGAAAAGAATTATGGCAGGAGATTTGGGAGATGCTCCCACAGAGTCGTGTTACAATCTTCCATGTGGATGCTCACACCCCGATAGATTCTCTTGACAAATGTTTTCATAACATTGCAGATGAGAAATCTAAAATTGCTGAGGCAGTGGTGGACAGGCAAGATTCTGATATTGCGGGATTGGCGAAATGGGCCCACCAGAAGGCAGGACATTTTGGAGAGAAAGCCACTAGCAGGTGGGCTGCTGATCGAGGAATTTCTATTCCCCTAGATTTAATCAAAAATGTTATTTTACATTGTCCCATTTGTCAGCATATCAGACAGCGCAAAGTGCCCCAAATTGTTAAAGGTCATTTACATCGCGGGAAACTGCCCGCTCAAATTTGGCAGATTGATTACATCGGTCCACTTCCCATGAGTAGGAATTGTCAATATGTTTGCACTATTGTTGATACATACAGTGGCCTGTTGGTAGTCCTTCCCTGTAAGCAAGCTACCCAATTGAATACCATTAAAACATTGGAATTGATTATGATGTATTATGGTGTGCCATTCCAAATTCAATCTGATAATGCATCCAATTTTCGTGGAAGATTGGTACAGGAATTCTGTGTGGAAAACAATATTGACTGGGTATTTCATATCCCATATTATCCGCAGGCCTCGGGTCTTGTGGAGAGATTGAATGGTCTGCTGAAGGAGCAACTGCGTAAATTAACAGATGACAAGTATAAGAATTGGCGAGACTTTTTGCCCCAAGCGCTATTAATTCTGAATAATCGTCCTTTTCTAAATGCTGAATCTCCACTTATGCGTTTGTTTCCTCCGAATGTTAATGCTCAGCCAAATGAAATCAGAGAGACTGTGATGTACTGGGAAATTACTCCTGGAGCTTTGGCTCCATGTAGAGCGACCCCAGGGTCGGCAGGTTTAGACTTGCATGCCATGGATGACACCGTTATAAAAGGTAAAGATCGGGTCATCATCGCGACCGGTGTTGGTGTTCATATACCACCCGGGAATTTTGGATTAATCGCCCCTAGATCGGGGCTGGCTGTAAAAGGCATTCAGGTGCTTGGAGGGATCATTGACAGTGATTATCAGGGAGAGATTAAGGTGCTCCTGCTGAATAGCAGTGAGGCTGACTTACTGATACATCAAACTGACCGAGTGGCTCAATTACTCATAATGCCTGTTTTCAGTGGAGAGATCATAAAAGGCACTGCCCCAACTTTGCTAACTGTACGAGGCCAGAAAGGTTTTGGCTCCACAGATAACCCTGGGGCCAGGGTTTGGTTGCAGTCGCCTAAGAATCCCCCTGAACAAGCAGAGGTCATTGCCACCGGTCATGACAATACCATTTTAGTTATGAGACCAGGGAAAGATAGCTGGGAAGCGGTCCCGGCTGACAAATGTTACTTACGAGAATGAATAATGCCTGTATTTGATTCTCTTTCAGATCATTCTTTGGACTGTTGCTGCAGGATGTGTCGGCGTCGGACTATTTTCGGGTTGGTTCGACGAGAGAGGAGGGATCCCGTCGACCCGGGATGAGTTACGCACCCGAGTGTCGCATTCCCTCGCTGCGTGGGATTCGTCATCGAACTTTTGGACCTTACTGGCGAAAAGGGTGACTGATGCCCCTCACTTCTGTTTGACGCCGATGAGATCTGTACACGACATCTTGGCGACCTGTCTGGTAGCTGTCCCTGCTTCGCTAGAAACTTTGACTCATATTTTTAATATTTCAAAGGCTCGCCCCAATGTTCTTCTGGGCGATTTTGCCACCCATGCGTATTGCCCCTTATGTACTGAACTACCAGATCAGATACCCCCCATCCAGTCCCAAATAGTTACCTATAATATCACACAAGGAGATTTGTGTTTTTTCCTTACGTGTAATCCTGGTGCAATTTCTGAATGTCTGCGTCTAAAATTGAAAGGTGCTACTTCCTTTACCCTTCATGAGCGAACTTTGTGCTTTCAAAGGACACCGAAAACATGTGATTCTGTCCAGAACAATATGACTTGCAAGAGTTTGGTAGTTACCCCCAGTCATTATCGCACGATGTTACTACCTGCCGGATGGCTTTTCTCATGTGGTAATACTTCCTGGCCATATGTCCCCGCAAATATTTCTGGAGGCCCTTGTGCCATTACGAGACTCAGTTTACTGATGTTCTCGTCACATCCGAATGCCAATTCTCGTGTGATTCGAGATACAGGGATGTTACAGGAGGATTGTGACTCGTCTTTGCATTTATATTCCAAGTCTGAATACCTTAGCCTGGCTATTTCAATTATTGGTGTTCCTGCTTTGGCGGTTTATAATGCCAAATCTATTGGGAAAATGGCCTGCTGGATGGTAAAATCCATTAATCAAACTTCTACAGTCCTGTCTGACATGCTGTTAGACGCCCAGGGTGAACGCAGAGCCATCTTGCAAAATCGAGCGGCCATTGATTATCTTTTGCTTAAACATGGACATGATTGTTCTGATTTTGAGGGTCTTTGTTGTTTTAACTTGTCTGATCATACACAATCCATTCGCGCTCACATTGATAAGCTACATGACTTGACAGAAGAAGTTAGAAAACACATTGACCAGGGCTGGTTTGACTGGCTCTTTAATTGGTTACCTGATTTGTATCTGTTACGTCAGGTATTAGGAGGTATTCTGATTACCATCGCTGTTTTGATTTCTATCTGTTGCTTTATTCAGTGTATTCCTTCGCTACTTCAATTCTGCACATTTGGTACTAGACATAGATCAGTTAGCTTTGTTTCATATTATTCTTCCACAGATGTTAGTTCTGTTTAATGAATGTATAATAGACTGAAGTCAAGGGTGAAATGTTCTGCTCGATTTTCCCGGCCCTATTGTGTTGACGGGTAATTAGTGTGACTTCAGTCTCTTACCATCCAAGTCTAAGGGTTAGAGTAGTGAATGGAGCCTATTTCCTAGGCACTTCGACATGATCCTGTGTTCTTCCCCATAGATCAGGGCTTACACACATATCCTAGGGGATAGATTCGTTAGTATTAGGGATAACCTGTCCTGTAGTGAGGGTATTTCATGGAGCCGTGCTGAATTCAGGCCTGGTAGGCCTCAAACGGGAGAGACTCCATCTTTCTTTCTGCTCCGGCAGCTTGAGATGCTTCTAGGTTAAGGGTGATGTTTTAGTTATGAGGTGTTATTCGCTTGGAGAGAACCGGTTCAGGCCAGCCCTTATCGAAGGATTGTATTTTTCTTCATGCCGAAGACACTACATCAGGCCGGCCGGCTGGGAACGTGTCCTTGGTACGGGGAGGTACAAGAATTTGGTGGGCGGCAGGTTACGGGCCGGAATTTTCCATGAGGAAATGCACCTCTATATTAGTGAAAGTCTGAGGCAGATACGGTGCACTTACTTCAGTCCGTAGGCGGCATCTAGCCGTTAGCAGTAAAGCTACTACTTATTCCAGGGAAGACAGATGACAAACTTGAAGGCGGAGAAAAACCGAGAGACAGATACTCTTCTAGCAGAATAGCCAGAGAGGAGAGAGTAGCCGATGAGGAAGAGGTCCCAGTGACTCGGAGAAGGGAGAAGGGAACAGATCCGTGACTGCGGAGGTGTAACTTCCAGGCGAGCCGAGGCACAGATGAGAAGGGAACCTAGATGACCATTGAATGCAGGCTACACACGACTAAGGTGATGTCGACCCCTTTCGTATTAGAGTGTACAACCTAATCTTTCACTTTTCTTTGCAGGTTATGTGTTACATAGTAATGTTATGTGATTGCGTAATAAAGTACCCAGTTTGTAGTGAATCAACATGTGCTGCGTGTTCTTGTATAAGAGGGTAGCCTATTCTTCTAGTCAGCTGTGACTTGACATGAACAGATGTTAACCCTGATCAGGTAAGTGGTAACTGAATAAGGGAGAGAGGAGCCCCTCGAACCAGAGAACAGGTTGTGCTCAAACTGGCAGTTCCCTTGTTGTATTTTATGGTAATCATAGGATGAACTTGTGCTGAGGCTGCCGTCTGGGTAGGAAGTCCTGTGTCCGTCTGGGACCGTGAGGCTGAGGCTGCCGTCTGGGTAGGAAGTCCTGGGTCCGTCTGGGACCGCGAGGCTGAGGCTGCCGTCTGGGTAGGAAGTCCTGGGTCCGTCTGGGACCGCGAGGCTGAGGCTGCCGTCTGGGTAGGAAGTCCTGGGTCCGTCTGGGACCGCGAGGCTGAGGCTGCCGTCTGGGTAGGAAGTCCTGGGTCCGTCTGGGACCGCGAGGCTGAGGCTGCCGTCTGGGTAGGAAGTCCTGGGTCCGTCTGGGACCGCGAGGCTGAGGCTGCCGTCTGGGTAGGAAGTCCTGGGTCCGTCTGGGACCGCGAGGCTGAGGCTGCCGTCTGGGTAGGAAGTCCTGGGTCCGTCTGGGACCGCGAGGCTGAGGCTGCCGTCTGGGTAGGAAGTCCTGGGTCCGTCTGGGACCGCGAGGCTGAGGCTGCCATCTGGGTAGGAAGTCCTGGGTCCGTCTGGGATCGCGAGGCCGCCACTTGTATTATAAGAGGTATATATATATATATATATATATATATATATATATATATATATATATATATATATATATATATATATATATATATATATATATATATATATATATATATATATATATATATATATATATGTGTGTGTATATATATATATATATATAGTAGGAATTCCCTGTCCTTAGGTTGTATATATCTGTGGTTACTTGTTGTGAATAGGCCCTAGGGAGAGGGTAACGTTCTGGCTGGGTTAGAGAGGCTCTGATGAGCGGGTTCTATCTGATCCGAAAACCCAAGCAGAACAACAGCAAACAGTGGTTTCTGAGTTAATCTAACCCCACAGAGCTACAGTACCTGTCCGTGCTTCGAGGGTCTATAATTATTGTTAGAAATGGGGGTCTCTAGTTGGCAAGGGCTTGCACTTTTGTCCAAATAGGGACCCTTCTTGCTAGTCAGGATAAGGGAGTTACACTCCTAAAATAGCCCCTGCTCGCCCCCTTGGTAGCTTGGCACGAGCAGTCAGGCTTATCTTAAAGGCATTGTGTAAAGCATTTTCACATAACCAACAGTAATACAGTGCAAGCACTACAAACGGACACCACACCAGTTTAGAAAAATATCCAATATTTTTATATACTTAAGACATGACCAAAACTATAAAAATCCACGATACAGTACTTAAAAATCTTCTGTTATCAAAATAATCTTGAAAAACAGTTCCTTGATGTCGATAGCTTTGTCCGGGGCTATCACGGCGTTGTGAGCAAACAAATCCAAACAGTTCTGGCTGACCGTGGCGTCGCGGGCCAGCTACGGTGTCAGGAAGACTCGCAAATAGTACCTTTCAGAAATGCAGGGCGTCGATGACCTTTCGTTAAGCTTCCGAAAACACGGCGTCTGCGGGCGTCGGTTCCGGAGGTCAGTGCAGGAGTCGTCAGGGCCCTCGAAGTCACACGTGTTGCAGATCGAACTCCACTTTGTTGAAGTCAGGAGCGCTGGCGTCGGCTAGTGTCGGATGCTGCGGTACGAAGTGCAGCGGTGTGGCGTGCGGTGCCCTCAGGTCGCGGAGCGAGCAGCGGCTTGGTGGCGGCGTCAGGTGGTGTCGTCGGTGAGACCAGGGCGCGGTGTGAGATGAAGGCGGTGCTCGTCACGGTGCTGGCAGGTCACGGTGCAAGCAGCGTCGTCGTCGTTGCTGAAGCGCTGTCGTCGGCTGACGAACTGGAGTCGATGGCACTGGCGTCAGTAGGCCATGGCTGCGGTGGGCGGAGCGTCGGGTAACGTTACGAGCGGTGCCCCCAAACCACGGTGCAGGCAGCGGCGCCAAGTCCGGCGTGAAGCGACGTCGTCGGGGATACCAAGGCGTCTCGGTGAAGCGAGGCGGTGTGGAGTGCGGTGCCCACAGGTCGCGGTCCAAGCAGCGGCTCGGTGGCGGCATCAGCAGGCATCGTCGGTGAGACCAAGGTCGCGGTGCGGCGTTGCTGCGGTGCCCTCTGCAGTGCCTTAAGGACACGGAGTCGGCAGCGGCATCGGAGACGGCATCGAGCTTGCAGTCTTTGCTGTTCCTGAGACTTCTTGAACAGGGGGCAAGCTATACCTCAAGCCCTTGGAGAAACTCACAAAAGTAGATTGTAGAAAGTTCAGTCCAGTCCTTTCACTGCCCAAGACAGAAACAGCCACTGCAGGCCAACACAGCAAAGCACACAGCAAAGTGGTAGTTCCTCCTCACAGCTTCTCCAGCTCTTCTTCCTAGCAGCCTTCTTGATCCCAAAAGAGTTCTAAAGTTCTGGGGTTTGGGCCCCAATATTTATACCACCAAATCGTTTGTTCTCTGAAGGCAGAGAGTGTCATATGGGACATTAGCATTTTAATGTGGTGCAATAGACTTCAACAGTAAAATGCATGGTAGTTAGCAGGGCTGCTCCTACCCCACTGCTTACCTCACCCGGAAGCAGCACTGGTCCTGGTTAGGAAATTTAAGACTTCTGGTGCAAGTCCTTAATTTGAGCCAGTGGTTTCAGGTGCTCGGCACCGGCACTTAATTGTCAACACTTATGACAATCTGCCATAGGGTGGAGCTGTTTGACTAATTTAGAGATGAGCAAACCAACAGTTGTTTATTAATTAAATATACATTAAGATGACTAATACCTGCCTCACAAGCCATCCTTATAGCTTTGGGGGTCTGCAATAGTCTGCATGTGACTGTGCTGATTAGTAGTTGGGCTGGTACAATCATTGTAACGTAATTTGTGCTTATGTAAAGCGTTCTGATACCTTTGGGTCTAGTTTGCTCTATATAAAACTCCACACACCCCAAAAAAATTGGCAGCACTGGCAGTGGCAGCCGATGGTGCTAGCTCCACTGGCCTCCTGACGAGGGCCCTAGCACTTAATTTTTTTTAACTAAGCACTGTGTTCATCCATCTTAGATAGCTCTAAAATTGCAGAGCCTATCAGAAAACTGAGCTTTGGGGCGCAGCTCAGCATAGTGCTACAACTCCACTGCCAGAGTGGCACATCTAACACTCCACTCTGACATCCTCAGCAGCAGCAGTTTAATAGAACAGCACCTCTGCTGCTGCATATATGACATCATTTTTGAGCAGGGAAGTGGGAGATTTTGAAAAGAATTTTGGGGGAATGAATGTTCTCCATTCACTTGAATTGAAGCAGAGCTAATTCTAGGGGGGAGACTCCTAAATTAAAAACATTTTTTGCACTGCCTGAATGGGGTCTGTTACAACGGGTGTCTGCTGGCACTGATCCTGCTCTGATGCCTTTATGAGTACCTGTGCTCAGGGCTTTAAGTGGGCCGGGTCTCACCGGTGCTGAGTACCAGCAGTTTTTTACAGGGAGCTTCGAAACGGGTCTCTATCGGGCTCTGTTTTGTGCCCCTTTTTTCCGGACTGCAGTGACATCAGGCACATCATGTGCGTGTGCTCACACTGCTCACTTCTCACTAGTGGAGAAGTTACGGCATGACGTCATGCCAGGTGAGCGTTGTAGGGGAAGGGAATTCCTTTAAAGAGAGTAATTTTCTCTCTGGATTTCCTTTCTCTGTTTGAAACTCAGGAGCAGCAACATTGTTGTGGTGTCACCAGGGCTTTTAGTGGGAGCTTTTTCAATATTAATACAAGCCATAGTTGCTGCTTATTTACCTTATTCAACTAACAACCATTGACAAGCCAATAGTCCTGACTTGTTGTAGGTATGATGTTACTTGTTGTATCATATATCTGGATGCAATGACAGAAACAGCAAAATGCAAGTCGGGCGGCACACTATGCTAAGCAAAGGTTTCTAGCTTACAGGTTTTTAAGCCACGACGTTAATTACTTTGGCCACGCCCCCTTTGAGAGCCCCCCCACCCCAGTTTTTTCATCCCACTTAAAGCCCTGCCTGTACTCTCCTTTGTGTAAGGTTACGGTAATCAATGAGGGGAAATAAATAAGTGCTGTAACTCACTACTGGTGATTACCGCCCATTTAAATCACCAATGTCTGGAAAATCAAATCCATTTTCCATATGTCCAACCTCTTCCCAGGCCTTCAAAACTGACCTCAAAGTTCTCCTCCTTCAAAGACACTTCCAAATTTAATTTCACGCCCTCTCTATTATCTGAAGGAAGTCCTTCCATTATAGGAAATTCTGTTCTCCATGACTTTAGAAGTGCCTTCCCAGTGTGTTCTTGTGGTTTGAGTGTCTGCCATTTATTGCAGTATTATACTTCTAGTTGTATTTTGTACTCTTTTGTAACATGCACACGCCACTTTTCCTCTTGTAACGTATCGTTTGCTACCTCTTGTATTTTGTTTGCTTTTGATACATGCACAATTGTCACCATTGCCTCATGTAACGTAACGTTTGTTCTTGTGTTTTGAGTGTCTGCCATTTATTGAAGTATTATACCTCTACTTGTACTTTGTACGCTTTTGTAACATGCACACATGTCACTTTTTCCTCTTGTAACGTATCGTTTGCTACCTCTTGTATTTTGTTTGCTCTTGATACATGCACAATTGTCACTATTACCTCATGTAACGCAACGTTTGCTTTTGTAACATGCTCACTTGTAATTTTCTCCTCATGTATCATAACAGTTCCTATTGTGAAGCGCTCTGACACCTTCTGGTAAAAGTCCGCGCTATATAAAAACGCATTAAATAAATAAATAAATAACATTTTTTTTAAACTAATTTCATGACATCACTGACATTCGTGTCATTCTTGACAAAAGACTTAACTTAATCTCCCACATCAACTCTATTGCCAAGAACGCACGGTACCAGTTGCGCCTTCTATGGGGGATCCGTCGGTTCTTCCCGGAGAAAGACTTAAAAACCTGGGTACAATCGCTGGTTCTCTCAAGACTGGATTATTGCAATTCTCTTCTGACGGGCCTACCCAAATCCCACCTCTCCCCTCTCAAATCCATCCTCCATTCAGCAGCTCGCTTCATTTCAGGGTCTAAACGAAGCGACCACATCACTCCTATCCTGTCCTCTCTTTGATGGCTTTAGAGTGAGGCAAGATCTATTTACAAAACTGCCTGCATCACACACAAAGCCTTGCACACGTCCTCCCCTCGTTACCTGGCAAATAAATTGAAATTGTCCGGAGGCTCTCGACCCTCTCGTAATGCGGAAAAGCTTCTGCTTGAGCCCCCCGTCTTCAAAAGGGAAAGATCGATGGCGCAATCCTTCTCAGGCAATGCGGCGAGAATATGGAACTCACTTCCCCCATTGCTCCATGCCACCTCCTCTACCCGGATCTTCAAAGCTGAACTCAAAACTCTTCTCTTCCAAAGACACTTTCAGAACTAATACTTTCATACTCCGGCCCCTCTTGGAAGTTCGCTCTTCATTGTAAATTTGTATTTTTTCCTGCGCATCTCTCACCCCTGCGTACTGTGTTGGATTTTGTGTTTGTGTACTCTTCATTCTCAGGCCCCTCTTGGAAGTTTGCTCTTCGTTGTAAATTTTTATTTTTTCCTGTACATTCTCACCCCTGTGTGCTGTGTTAGATTTTGTGTTTGTGTACCCTTCATTTTTAGTCTGTGTAATGTTATATTCTGTAAGACTTTTCTCTTGTAACATAACTAGCTCTATTGTACAGCGCTCTGACACCTTTGGGTAATGTCCGCGCTTTATAAAAATGCAATAAATAAATAAATAAATCATGTCTCAGGTAGATCTAACCTCGTACTCTCTCAGTTCGCCTGGTGTAAGTTTGCTGCTCTTCTTCGCGTCTTCTACTTTGGATGAGATCGCCTGCCCCATATTATGTACGGTATCTGCTTTCCATTCGTTTGGAAAGTGATTTTAAAAAAAACTTGGCGAACACGACGTCGTATATCCTTAAAAAATAAACATGGCGACAGGCGACCAAATACAGTGAGCATCACGCGGCTTTGATCCAGAAGGAGGCTCGCAACGCACGCACACGCTAGCGGGCGAAGAACGTCAGTTTCAAGAGCCGTCAAATGTCCGTTCTGCCGTTGCTATGGTTATCGACGCTTGCCTGACTCGGGGATGAGTGCAGGGGAACGGTGCGGACTCGAGATCACTTCGAGTTCTGTTTGTCCCGGCGTCCGGTGTGCGGGTCTCCCGGCGTGACATTTGCCAGTAGCTTCCCGGGCTAAAGCATGGTCAAGGAAGAGTCCTAAAAGTCCCCAAATTTAAGGTGGGATGGCCGTTGCTGCATTTCCGTTGTAATTGCTGCACAATGTCTCTTTCGTGAGAAAACGTATGAAAATTAACAAACCAAAGAACGCGTTTCTATGACAGTTTTCTGTAATCCTACGCATTGTAGAAAGGAGCCTTGTGAATTATTTCTTTTTAGGGCCCTCCTTTCACTGAGTACATTTTAAAGTGGAATAAAGAGAGCGCCCATTTGTTTGGCGACGAATGTGTGGTTCTAAGCGTAGACGTGGGCGTGCCACTGAAAGCGCGAGACAGCCCGAAGTCTGGCTTTGACTCTGCTCGAGGTCCTGAGAGAACCTCGAGCCCATAACGAGCCGAGCCTTCCTGTGACTTCTGCCTGCCAGCCTACCTCTAGCCAGAATGTGTCATCTGGGCCAGAGCTGGCGTCGGCTCAGCATATTGTGATTCTGGCCAAATCACTTAGTCAACCATGCCTTCGAAAAATTAATGTGATCTGGTGTAATGTAACTGGCGCTCACATAAAGCTCTCCAATACCTTTAGGATCGAGTTCGTTCTACGTAAAAATTGCACAATTTACTTAAAACAAAGCGTTTATATAATAAGGAAAGGAAAATAGACATCCACTAAGTGGCAGATTTATACAAAGTGAAACCAGAAAACATGGATGAAAGTTGGCATACAGCCTAAATTGTGTGATTTTTAGGCAAATATTTTATTTCAGCGAAACCCCTCCTTGTTCTTCATTATCGCTTAATAAAGCATTTTCAAATTTTGTGAGTTCAGAATACTAGTTATACAAACCCCATTGTGTTTGATTAATAGGCTGTAATGTTGCTCTATAACATGGGTACTTGCAAACATTTCTAGGGGTCTGCAAAGTACTTTCTGTGGCATGCCCGAGGGCTGCACCGATGCTAGCCATGCGAAGGTCGGGGTGGTGAAAGGTCGGCGTAGGGGTACCCGAAGCAGATGCATAGTGTGGATAACAAACGAGCCTTCATGCAAACGCCTCTCAATGCAATGATATTATCTGATCGACTGTGGTAAAACGCTCATGCATTTTAATAAGATACACTTTTTTGAAGTTTGCAGAGAGTTTATCATGTTTTAACATGTTTAGTGCAAGATGTCTTTAAAACAAAAGGTGTTCCTAAAGAGAAATTGTCTAAAACACCTTACTTTCTTCTTTACCGTTACTTTATTTAATCTGTTAATAAAGTATGTTTCACAGCATTTTAAATTTTCCTGCTCTGTCAACTGAACAGCAGCCCGGTGTTGCTGTTCACCAGGGGACCACAATTAAAGTACAGAAGGGCCGCATGCAGTATCCCTGCTCTATAACAGTCAGGGCAACGTCCAGGTTTTACTTAACAATTGTCTTGCCTCTTAGTTCTATAATGGTTTGTGCTTTAAAACTCACTTTTCATAAGTATTTCTCAGTGTAGTGCTGTTATGTGACATTAATGTCAAAGCTTCCACATTGCAAAACTTTTTTTTTTTGTTTAAATGTTGAGGAGGTGTTGTCATATATTTTACGTGGTTAGTTATATGATTTACATAGTGAACATTTCCAGGGCTCCGCTCGTGCACAGGCTCTAAGTTTCGAGCCAGAACGTGTTGCTCGGCTCTGCTCTCTCTGTTATTTTGTAAGCTCACCCACTTCTACCTAATCGTAAAGTAGAACTCTTGGGCTCCAGAATGTTGAACCCGAGTGTGGATGGCACAGGAATGTGGGATCTTTAACAAGCTCTAGGGTTTATTGTGAGGCAAGCAACTGTTCTAACGTGGAGATAATTCAGACCTGTCCGATGAGGGTTTAGGACGATTTTCCTTAGCTTATTGTGGTTATATTGCATTTCTTCCAGTCTAAGATCCCTCTCGGATCGCTAAGAGGAATCCGATGAGGGGGGGTTAAAGACCAAAAGCAACAGTGTTAACAATGATGGCTGAAGTAAAAATGTAAGGACCAGATTTATTATCTCATGTTCCTTTTGGATTTCATGCAATGCCGGATCTACTTAAGTAGCATTACATTGCATTGCGTGAAATCCATGAGCCAATAAAACCATTTGCAAACAAAGCGCATTACAAAAATTGGGATTCCGAAGTAAAGTGGGTACTATTGAACGCTGCTTGAATCTCAATTTAATTATTGGGAAGTATACTGCAGCCCAGCAATCCCCTTTATTTTTGTCTTTTATGGATCTTATGTTGGCTTTTGATTTTGTTAATCTGTCTCGTTTATGGTCTACCCTTTTAGAATATGGTTTAGATGAGGTTTTAGTCCATTTTTTAGCTTACCTGCATAAGGACCTGAGAGTCCGCTTGAGGATTAGCAAGAGTGAGGAAGTTTCAGAGGACATCAGAGTCGACAGAGGTGTAAGGCAGGTGTGTGTTTTGCCCCCCCTGCTTTTTCTTCTATATATTAATGATCTGCACAAATCTTTGATCGTACTCACCAATGATGTCCCCAGAATTAATGGTAAGTCAGTTCCCTCCCTACTGTATGCCAACGATGCCGTCCTAATGGGACGAACGCCTTACGTATTTTAGTGCGGGGTTTTGTGGATTTTATGGGCAGTTTAGACCTGTGTACTAATTTTAAAAAATCATTTATCATGTCTTGTGGGCCAAAAAGGTATCCTTTAAATACCATTACTGTAGATAATCAAAAATTAAATTGCACCAGCACTTTTCCCTATTTGGGGCTAGTTTTTTCTGCTAATAGCTCTTGGGTAGACCATGTGGTATATAGCAGGAATACATTTACTAAAGTTATTAATTCAATCCTTGGTTTACCACAGCCCAAAAGGACAGGGATAATGTTGGCACTCTTAAAAATCTATAAAACACAGTGCATTCCAATAGCATCATATGGCGCGGAGTTATGGGGATACACAAAGATCAAAATATCAAATGGGGAATGGATCACTTGACCTGAGTAACCAGGGTTTGCGATATTCGTATAGTATACCGATAAAAAAACCCTCATTCACGTTCATAGGTTGGAAAAGCGGTATATCTTGATTCTCCGCTCTGTTATTGGTAACGTGACCGCATCATCATAGGGTTAGTTTCATGCTTCCTCCACCAGGAGGTTGAACCACTGGTTATTGCAGTAGTGATCAAGAGATAAGTGATTGTGTTTAAGTGAAGTGAAGTGAAATGTTATTAAAATCTCGTACAGCCAGAACGTATTTTAATCAAACTGGATTCGAGACAATGAAAAAGTCTTGGCGTGCACAGGAAGACCAATTATGGTCTACTGCACTTAAGGGTGTCCATAAAAAGGTCGACCTGTTTCAGCCCTTACGGTTGCCTCTGTGAGTCAGGTGGGCTTTCTTCAGGACCTAAAAAAGTGAAAGGGAGGCCATCTCCTTTTGAGGTCTCCTGTGAATGGGGTAAATTGACCCGCTTGGCAATTGTTCAATTAGAACCTGTGTTGGTAAGAATAAATAAATAGGGGAGGGGGGGAAAGAAGAACATTTCGTACTTCTTTTTTGGTGTGCTGTCTCTTGTTTGGAAGAAATATGCATGTAATAACTAGAAAATGCAGCAACTAAAAGATGGCAAGTCTTTAGGCATTCATATTCAATATGATATGGCAAACTTTTCCCTCAGTTTGCAAGTTAAGAATAGAGCCTCATGGCTCAGGTTTGATCCATTTTGTCATATAAAGGTAAGTATTCAAAGGTTTAACAGTAAAAATACAGTTACAATGTTGCAAGCCGTGAAAATTAATCATTGAGAATATCGGAGGAAAAACCAGATCATGACAACGCTTACTTAATCTTAACAGCGATGTAGTATGTAAATACTAGGGACCTGTACCCGTTAAGTGACCCTGATTGTAGTCGATATAGTATTGGTAGGATAGAGGCCCACTGTTCTTATCAGCCGTGAGGTGTAGCTAGTCACGTACGGCCCCATAGCTACAAGCGTAACTACATAATCGCGGTACTAGAATTTGTGGCGATCACGTTTTTGCGTAGAGATCATGGTCTCGCGGTAATTAATTTCAGCAAGTACAGTGCCGGCATTGAATGAATGCCATCGCTATGAGATTTGTGCATTTTAATAAGTAGTAGTGAAATTAAGATATCGCTACTGTGTAAGTATTCATCATTGAAAAAATGTCAGGGGAAAAAATTAAGATTATTTATTTTTCACGACAGGGTAGTGCGCCAATACTTAGGACCTGTACTTGTAATATCACTAATATGGCCCTGATTGTAGTCGATATAGTGTGGAGACAAAAGGGCCCACTATTCTTATAGACCGTAAGCTGTGGTCAAATGCTGGCCCCAGGTTTACAAGCGTATCCACATAATGGCGGCATTAGTAAAGGTGTTGTGCTGTTCGGTGATGGCGTTTAGCTGGGAGAAGTCAGGCTAGCAGTATTTGGTTCTCAACAAGTGTAGTGCAGTCATTAATGCCGTCGTTATCAGATGTGAGAAACAGACGTGCAATTAAACGCTACTGTATACGAGCGCTACATGGCCGCCAACGGTTTGAGACATATTAGGCGTTTAGTATGGTGGGAGGGTTTAGTAGTCGTGGCGCGGTGAAGAAAGAAGTTCATGCGGTATGGTTAATGCGGCGCGCATGGTGTGTTCAGACTACGCATGAATCTGTGTGTGTTTTAGTCATACCATGAATCCCAGAGTGCGGGCTTCATCGGGCAATCAGAGAGCTGTGTCTGCTTTAAAAAGACAAGGAAATACACTCGTAAATTAAATGAGAGGTGATACGTTACAGTTTAGGTGTCCTCATGTTCTCCTCAGCTCTATGATCAGGGCCATTTTAGTCATATTACAAGTACAGGTCCTAAGTACTGGCGCACTACCCTGTCGTGAAAAATAAATAATCTTAATTTTTTTCCCCCTGACATTTTTTCAATGATGAATACTTAAACAGTAGCGATATCCAAGATTCACTACTACTTATTAAAATGCACAAATCTCATAGCAATGGCATTAATTCAATGCCGGCACTTTACTTTCTGAAATTAATTAACGCAAGACCATTATCTCTCCGCAAAAACGCGATCGCCACAAATTCTAGTACCGCGATTATGTAGTTACGCTTGTAGCTATGGGGCCGTACGTGACTAGCTACACCTCACGGCTGATACGAACAGTGGGCCTCTATCCTACCAATACTATATCGACTACAATCAGGGTCACTTAACGAGTACAGGTCCCTAGTATTTACATACTACATCGCTGTTAAGATTAAGTAAGCGTTGTCATGATCTGGTTTTTCCCCTGATCTTCTCAATGATGAATTTTCACAGCTTGCAACATTGTAACTGTATTTTTACCATTAAACCTTTGAATACTTACCTTTATATGACTAAATGGATCAAACCTGAGCCATGAGGCTCTATTCTTAACTTGCAAAATGAGGTAAAAGTTTGCCATATCATATTGAATATGAATGCCTAAAGACTTGCCATCTTTTAGTTGCTGCATTTTCTAGTTATTACATGCATATTTCTTCCAAACGAGAGACAGCACACCAAAAAAGAAGTACGAAATGTTCTTCTTCCCCTCCCCTCCCCTTTTTATTTATTCTTACCAACACAGGTTCTAACTGAACAATTGCCAAGTGGGTCAATTTACCCCATTCACAGGAGACCTCAAAAGGAGATGGCCTCCCTTTCACTTTTTTAGGTCCTGAAGAAAGCCCACCTGACCCACAGAGGCAACCGTAAGGGCTGAAACATGTCGACCTTTTTATGGACACCCTTAAGTGCACTAGACCATAATTAGTCTTCCTGTGCATGCCAAGACTTTTTAATTGTCTCGAATCCAGTTTGATTAAAATACGTTCTGGCTGTATGAGATTTTAATAACACTTCACTTCATTTCAACACAATCACTTATCTCTTGATCACTACTGCAATAACCAGTGGTTCAACCTCCTGGTGGAGGAAGTATGAAACTAACCCTATGATGATGCTGTCACATTACCAATAACAGAGCGGAGAATCAAGATATACCGCTTTTCCAACCTGTGAACGTGAATGAGGGTTTTTTATCGGTATACTATACGAATATCACAAACCCTGGTTACTCAGGTCAAGTGATTCATTCCCCATTTGATATTTTGATGTTCAAGTAAAGCACCTGAGTGGATCACAGATCCTTCTTTCTCCCTCCTTGTTGATTATAATTGATACACAAAGATCAACAGTATCCAGCTCGAAGAAAATAGATTCTGTCGAAAAACCTTGGGAGCCCTGATTTCCACTTCACAGTACATTTGTTATGCCGAACTAAAACTACATTATGTTGAAGATTACATATAGGCCCGCCCTGCCCTTTTCTGGCTCGCTGTCTGGAAAAACCCTGCAGTTTCACTCACCAGAGAGATAATAAGAGATTGTCTCATGTGATAAGGGAAGAGAAATACCATGACTTGCCGCAGTGAGGGATAGCTTGAGTAGTATTAATCATGTAGTGGTTTTTACAAATCCCACTGAAATTGAGGGTACGAACAAAAAAGTCATCCGGGGGTCACTTTATGATCATTACAGAACTATAAGAAATGAAAAGGAGGCTCATAAAAAGTCTGTAGTAATTTATATGCCTATTGCGGATTAATTAAATACTCCATCTAGTTATCTTCTAAAATCAATTGGATGCTGGGAGAGAAGACTACTGTTTCGTTTAAGGCCTGGCACAGTTACATTTTTACTGTGTTTTCCTTTGGGGTATACTGCTAATTTAGATCAATTACCATGCCCATGTGATGTTAGGAGCGGGCAAACAACACTCCACTTACTATTTTTTTGTAAGTTTTGCAAAGATTACACAAAACAGTTTCTGATCCCATTTTTAAAAAAAACCTCACCCATTCATCTAGATGAAGCCTACTTGAAAATTTGCAAATTGGAAGACGATTAATTAACTGTTTGTGTAGGTACTTTTCTAAAAATTGCAGTACGTGCCCTAAACACAATGTGCACTTTATGAAGTTTGTTTTATTGAATCAATTTGATATATTTTGTGTTCATGTCTTATATGAACTTAATGGATACTTTTGGCCTAGTTTTAATCTGCTAATAATACCTCAAACGATTTATAGGGTTTTTATTGTAAATTAGTTTTATATGTTTTTATATGGTTTTTATGTATGATCTTACCTTATTGTTTTTTTGGTAATGGATTTTTGTACTTCCTTCTGTTATTATACGATTTGTGCTTTAATGGATATGTCTATATGCGAATAAGGATTTTGAATGAATGAATATTACATTATATTCCAAAGCATTACAAGAAATTACACCTTTTACTTGACTCACACTTGGGTTGTTGTGATTGTATAGCAATGTATGCTGGAGGATGTAGCTTTAGTACAAATGTCATGTAAGACTCTGCTGTCTTGACTTGGTGCTTTTGCCGCAATGCTTAGCATTTCTCTAAAACAGTAATTCCCAAACTTTTTAGAACTGTGACCTAATTTTTAAGAACAAACTTTCGCAACCCACCTAGCTTTAATAGACATGATGAGCGTGGTATGTTTTTTTTGTTTTTATAGTAACTTGAGCATTGTGTGGTAGTACACTGTAATTTATGGACAGTGCATTTTCCATTGAAATAGCGACTAGATTTGCACAGACATAGAGTTTTACTGATAAAACTATATTGTACACAAATGATAGTAAGTGGAAAGCAGGTTTCGGTGAATATAATTTTTGCACTACCAAGTTAAGTATCTTGATTTGTTTTGATCCTATTAAAATCTGTTTTTCCATCACACTTCAGATTACAAAAAAGTGCATCATGTTTGCTTTCCTAACTGTTGAATGTATACAGTTCATTTACAACTATTCACATTTTGTTGTGTTACAAAAATGACGTCCTACAGCCTTTCCATTCACAGTCCCTGAACCCCAGCAAGATAGTTTTATAATTCACTTTGCTTTTCTTTCTCTGACTGCAAAGTGATAAGTTTGTAAACTCCAATATCCTTGTTAAAACAACAACCAGCAGTTTTTTGAAGACGTAGCCTGATCTTAGATCTCTGGCATCTTTATTTATTGCTCGGACATTCATGGCCCACCAAAAATTGGCTTGCGACCCACAGTTTAGGAAACGTCTCCAACATAATTTTATTTTTACAGAACATAATAAGATCATCAGCGTGGGACTCTGTAAATATGGTTGTGTAATTTTTTTAAACTTTTTTTTATTTTTTTTATTCAAGAAATGCAATGCTTCATATTTTTTTCCAGTGCTGCACTGCCCAACATTTAGTAAACCTTGGTCTGTGATGCAGAAAGGCACCCTCAACACTTCACAGGCGGGCTTTAGAAGAGGCCAAGGAACAAATGATCGAGAAATGCAGCTATTTAACATCAGCCTGAAATATACCATTATTAAAAAATCAAAATTGTGTTTGTCGATCTAAAAATGGTCTTGAGCACCGTAAACGATGAGTTGCTTTGGCGGACACTTCCGTCCCTCGGTTGCCCAGAAAAACTGGTATCCACAATTATACTCCTATACAATAATAATACATCTTCGATTGGTGGTAAGCAAATGTATACCCCTGACTCTAAATCTATTGTTAATCACTGCTTTATAACTATTCATACTGTAAGTGCTTGGGACGGAGTACCCGATGTCAGTATGCCTCCGAAACCTTACACATATGATTGCTGTGATATTTGATTAAATTAAGAATAAAGGTTTAATAAAATAAAATAATACATCTACGGTCAGACCTGGCCTGAGTGGAGAAGTAACTAATAGCTTTAAAATCAATGTTGGGGTCAGGCAGGGTTGTGTTCTGGCACCAGCTTTGCATAATGTTTTTATCAACGATGTTGACAATTACTTGAAGGCCCTAAACCTCAATGTGCCAATCTGTGGGGGCCAAAAAAACGAAATCTTGCATTTTGCCAACGAAGCTGTGCTTCTGTGCCGTACTGAATTGGCATGCATAAACTCTTGAAGACATTTGAATGTTATTGTGATATAAAGAAGTTAAAGATTGATATTGCTAAAACAAAATGTGTGATCTTAAGGAGCAGTACTATGCTGAAGAGTTCCTTTAAAATATAAGGAATTAGTTTAGATTGAGTAGAACACTATGACTACAGAAAGTGAGCAGAGGTTCCTATCGCTTTGATAAAAGCCAGGGCCTCAAATTGATTAGCCCCCCTCTTGTGGCATATCCAGTGCAAGTTCTTGCAGCAGAGCTGTGGGGCTTTACAAAGGCCAAGAGGTTGGCAAGGACAGGGAATCTGGTTTTATGTCAACTACTTCTCATTGGCCCAGGGACGCGAATGGGTGCTTTGAGGCATGAGCTAGGCGTTAAGTCTATTGAGCAGCATACAGCACTACACCACCTTCAATATTGAATAAGAATATGGACAAAACCTGAGTTGAGGATTTACTTGGATATTATGCAGCAATTCTGGTCGCAAGCCAAGCTAGTAAAACTACCCTGGTACAATCATGTGGCAACTACTTTTATAGCCATTGGCTGCGCCAAATGCAGATTTGAACCGGAAAGGATGACACGGAAAGTAGCAGGGTGGTAAAGATAAAGATTTGGCTTCACATTCTCAACAATCGGAAAGAGAAAAAAGTAGCCCAGCTCCAGATTATCAAACCCAACCCTTCTTTAGAACCATCCATGGACATGCTTTTTCCAGCTCTTAAAAGATTCATATATATATCCGATTTAGACTAGGCACCCTGCCAATGAAACTGTGTACTAAGACCTGGAAAAAAGGAGTAAGTATTTCATCCACCTGCAGATCCGAGTTTGGGGGGGTGGGATAGAATTTATAATGCATTTTATGTTGTTTTGCACCTTTTCTCTGAAGGCTAGAAGAGTCTACCTTCGTCACCTTTTTATTACTCATGGTATAATACACTGTAAGACTGTCAGGATGCTTTGACTTTATGCATGCGCACAGACTATGAGCTAATCTTTAAATCTCTCTCTCTCTCTGTCTCTCTGTCTCTCTCTCTCTCAACTGCCACAAGATATTGAACCAAATAAATAAATACAAAAATGCATGAATTCATTGTTGCAAGATACTCATCTTGATAAAAAAATTACAGTAAAATACTATACAAAAGATTATGGTAAAATACCTTAAAATCCTACTCTGTCTATCATGCTCCATTAAAATGATTGCGATATAATGTGCAAATGTGCGTCCACCCCAACATAATCTATTGTTTTACTATAAAGTGCCCAAGTGCTATGTTATTTTCTTCCGTGCAGCAGCAGAGATTTGTCCAAATACCTCTACAATTTGTATTTTTTGTTGGTTTATATGGTAACGTCAATATGATCCATCAAATAAATATGAACATTTTAAATGTACTATATATTGAAAGCTGTATAACAGATTTTACAAAAGCAATTAGTAAAAGATGCCGGTTAAAGGTTATTCTTTGATGGTCTATTTACAAGCAGGTATGTAAGTCTTCGATGGGGTTCAGCCCCCCAGGGCTCTTGATATCTAAATCAAGGAAAAAGCGTGTTTCTAATCTCCTGATTTTAGCTTCCCTATCCCCCCCCCCTTTCTTTAAACGGGGACTGCATCAATTAAGAAGTATTTGATATCATATAGGTTGTTATTATGGATTTATTTGAAATGCTGTGCTACAGGGTAAGTAGGGTCTGAGTTGGTAATGGCCCTAGTGTGTTGGAGTATTCGTTTGTGGGCTTGTAATTTGGTACTTCCAACATACTGAAGTCTACATGTACATCGTAGTACATACACTGCATGATCTGTTTTGCAAGTGAGATATTTATTGATCTTCCTTTCTCTATCACAAAATGAGGTTACATATGAGTTTTTATTTACCCCTAATTGCAAGCCTTGCAGGTTCTACATTTAAAGAAACCCTTTCTGGCGTTCAGCCATGTTCCCCCCTTTCCTTGTTTCCGGACTGCTCTTTACCAGGGCATTACTCATAGATGCCGTCCTCCTCTATGAAATGGAGGGTACTTTGGGTAAAAGATGTCCTATGTCTGGATCATCCAGGACTATAGGCCAGTTTTGTTTGATGATGTTTCTCAACTGATGTTCCTGTTTACAGTATATCAAGATTAGTCTAATGGGGTCAGTACTCTGAGTTGTATTTGTTATCAAATCTACCGCTGTACTCCCGCTCTTGCCAAATAGTAGCTCAGATCTGCTGTGTCCAATGTTTTAATGGAATAACCCCTTGGTTAAAAATCACTTTTTGCTTTCCTCTTGTGTTGCAATTAGCTCCAAATCATTGCTCCATATCCTCCTCAACATCTCCTCATAAGTTATTCTTTCAATTAAATGGATAGGGTGTGCGCTGGTAGCGTGTAATACAGAGTTACCTACTGTCTCTTTGCGATACAGTGAGGTCATCAGTTTATTATTAATGATGCTGACCTGTACGTCCAGGAAACTAACTGTATCTGAACTTGCTATCGCTGTGAAGTTGAGGCACCTTCCTCAGTTCCAGACCAAACAACAAATAAATCATTGATTAAAAAGTAGCTAAGTTACTACATGCTCCTGTACTTGATGACTAAATTTGCCCCAAGGACCAGCTCCTCCCACCATCCCATGTGTAGACACGCATTGCTGGGAGAGAAGATTTCTCCCATTGCTACTCCCTGTAGCTGTTGGTAAACCTGATTTTGGACTATAAGTTATTTTCCAAACAGAACAGAGTCATATTTATGAGCATCTGTGTTGTACCAGGCATGATGCTCTATTATTGAGATGATGTTCCAATGCACGGATACCATCTTTGTGTCGTATGCTAGTGTATAGCGATGTGACATCAGAACACATCCTTTGTACCACTCTATATCATTGATCCTCCGCAAAAAATCGCTTGTGTCCTGAATGTAGGACGGGAGGCTTTTTGCATAGTCCTGCAAAAAGTAATCAATGTAGCGGGATATGTTTTACAGTAACCCGTCACATGCAGAAATTATTGGTCTGCCCTGAGGCTTCCTTATATTTTGTAGACCTTGGGTATAAAGTAGATCACCGGCATGACTGGATGTTATTTTTTTTCAAAAATGTATCTTCCTCCAAACTTAATAAACCAGCACTTTTCCAGACCAACAATTTTGTATAGAATTAATGGTATGTAATCCTGAGGAGCTCCTTTTATAGCAATCAGTGTAATTGAGTTGTGATAATGCCTCCTCCACGTAATCTTTTCTTGGCCAGAGGAATTACAACTTGTTTGTCATTCTGTAGTTTGGAGATAAGTTGACAATATCTCCACTCCTGGCTTGTAAGTTTGTGTTTGACTTTCTGGAGACTAAAGTTTAGTTTCTTTAACTGAGCCACTATCTGTTCATAAAAAATATCCAATGAATCCCTTGGCATAATCAGATTAAATTTGATTTCAAACGGTGTATATGGTCTGGAAAATGTGTGGGAGGGCAGTGTAATTGAGGTAATTGGCTGGTTACTTTCTTTATTGGCGCAGTCTTGGCTAGAGCTTTCTTTTTGTAAATCGTGGAGGTCTCTAAATAATGGTACATCCCCAATAGTTAAATTCATTGTGCTTGATGATTGATCTCCTTCTTGCTATATATATATATATATATATATACATAGATAGATAGATCGATAGAAAGATAGATAGAATATGTGGCTTGGTGAGCAACTGCATCATTTCATTGGACACAGTCAACTGTGAAATTCAGGGTCTTTGACAAAAGTCCTGCCTTGCCTGCTTACGTGATTGCTCAGCCTAAAGTTCGTAACATAGTTGTTTATTTTTGATAGAAAATTGGGATTTTGTATACTGGGTGCAATTTATTGATAATACTTTTTTTTATTGGTCCTCTGCAAGAAGAATAACCTGCATCTTTGTAGCGTTGAGCAATTAAATGCTTGTTTTTGGATGAGTTTTATAAAGCATTTTATTTGCAGCTTTTCTTATAATTACTGAGGCGGCCCTCCTCCGGTTGCCGTCAATGCACCTATTATAAAGATTACCAATGTTCTCTTGCTCACTGCCAGTGGATTCAAGCTAGCTTGGCTGATGAGGGGTGATATCCTCAAACTGGTCCCAGGATGCTTGTTTCCGGTCCAGGGAGGATCTGGCCTGACAGTTCGGGCAAGAATATTCCCATGGGGTGCTGGGTCAAGACTTAATTGCATATGGCTTGATCCAAAGGTGGGTGGCGATGTGAGCAAAAAAAGATGGATTAAACCCAGATCTGTGAATGGGGGTTAATGCTTGATTTGTTCAGAATTCCGTCCATCATTTGTTCTTTTTTTACTTTTAGAAAGTTTGCATTTTCCTGCTCTTAGCCTTTTGTGCCTGTAGCCTGTCTCTGATTGCATGTCTGGGTTGTATAGTTCCCCTAGACAGCCCCCCACAGTGGGAGCTTAGGTGTGACTTGATGCGCTATATGTGTCCTGATAGGCCATCCTGGGCATTATGGGGGGGAGGAGCTGGACGCAGCTTCACGCTTACACCTGAATAGGCTGTGTCCTGTCCCCACACAAAGGGCTGCATAACCCCCTTAGTGAGTCGGAAGACAGGACCTCTAAGCCAGCTCCTGAATAATTGTTGGGACTCTGCACCTACTTGATCTCTCTCATGGCTGACCTGGGTGTTGTAGCCCTCTTCCCTCCCGCCGCCGCACCGCCAAACCACCGCGGCCGCAGTGTGGAGGGACTTCACCTCCCAGGCTCCCAGCGTTTGAGGGTGGAACCAGGAAACGCAGCCTACGCGCCTGGAGGCGCTTTAAATCACAGCCTTCCTCCCGCGTCGCGGGACAGCGCGCGTGCTGCGCCGGGCTAAGCCCGGGCAAAGGGCGGGCCGTCTGTGGCCGTCCGGGGCAGGAGGAGGCAGGTCTGGGCCCCAAAACTTAGTCCTACAATACGGGACAAAAGTGTAAGACTCATACTTGACTGTTTTGTGCCATTTAAGTGCCTAGTATTTGTCAGGGTGGACTACCTTTCCTTTTACCCTCTTAGTGTGAGCACTGCACTGAGTCTTACGGCCCCTTGAGCAGCCCAAGCATACATTCCCTCAATTATGTCTTCCCGTAATTCCCAAAGCAGACCCTCACTATTAGGAGGGTCAGTACGTGGAACTTTGGACAACTTTATCATAAGGGCTACTTCAGTACTTGAGAAAGAAATTGCCTTGGCGCAGCGGCGCCTATCGGCTGATCACTTATTAAATAAACGCTCTTCAATCGGTTCGATCCAGTTGGTTATTTCACCGGAGACTGTACCACCATCGTCTTGTTTGGTGAATAACTCAACGAGCGACGTCAGTATTCCCATAGATAGCATTCGCCTGGCAAAAACCCTAATGACTCGATAGGGCTCGTCTCTAACT
Organism: Triturus cristatus; assembly: GCF_964204655.1. Taxonomy (NCBI): domain Eukaryota; kingdom Metazoa; phylum Chordata; class Amphibia; order Caudata; family Salamandridae; genus Triturus; species Triturus cristatus. Next base: position 1,803,614,016 of record NC_140589.1, on the reverse strand, counting down.
TATCTTCTGTCTCACCCTCAGTCCTTACTATCTCAGAGAGACAGACACCTAGAGTCGATAGTGTAACTGCTCAGGCAAAGAAGAGCAAAGAAACCTTCTCCGCTGGCCCCCCACCAAAAAAAAGGAAGAGGGGAGGGAAAAAAAGTAATAATAAAAGTAAATTAGTGAAAGCTACCAAGATGCCGGTTTCTTTAGACGTCCCAAAGGTCCAGGGGGGCGAAATTCATTCGGACCCTCACTTTTTTGACCCATTAATTAAAGAGTTAACGGGACGTTTGGAGATACTTGTCAGATCACTCCTTCTTCCACTTTTGGAAAGATTGAAGGGAGTGTCTAACCAACTTGGGTCACTGGAAAACTCGTTCTTAAGTAACACCAATCAAATAAAAGTTCTCTCTACTAATAGAGCGACACATCCAAATAGCTCGACACAAGTAAAACCATCTTTATTGACTGTTGATAGACAGAGTAAGTCAGTGGCCGTTAAAAGTGTACCTCCCCCTTTGAGTCCAAAAAACCTGACACCCCAGCTGATGGATGACATCGAATTAGAAAATGGGCAGACAAATCCCAGTGCGCAAACCCATGGGTCTGATTTGCCCAGACGAAACGAAACTGCATCTACTGTGCCGGGTAAGTCTGACAGGCAACATATAGATTTGCCACCGGAGGTGGTCCCATGTGTTGTCGTCTTAGTAGGAGTACCAATACTAGAAAAAGGGAAAAAAGAGGGATACTATGATTTAAAGAACAAGGTTGTTCACTGGTTGGGTCAGAACAGACCCTTACCCCCTAACATTGATGGGGAAATTCTAAATGTACGTAGACTCGGCTGGGTTGGTCCCCGGCCGAAGGAAACACAAGGGGATTTGATTATTGTAAATTTTAGAGATCGCAGGGCAACAACGCATATAGTAAACTGGTTTCAAGGGCAAGGGCAGAGTGTTATTAGAACTTACGATCTGACCTATTTTTACCCCAGACACTATTGAGGAACCCAATTCAGCCTAGAGCCCATCCCCGGTACCAACCTGGGGGCTTTAATTTTAATATTCCTATCTCCAACCGTTTTCAATTCTTCGAGGCTTGGAGGATGTAGACTGACTGCCTACTGGGGGAAAAAATTGGGATCCCCAAGGGTCTGGTGACAGGATACCAGAGAATAGTGATTCTCCGCTTCCCTGCCCTAATCCTCCTATAGCTCAAAATAAGAACGTACAACAACAGGATCAAAGCACCGTCCCTCAATGGGTGGGCGACCTGTTGGTATCCCCCCCCCCCCCCCCCCCATCTTTAAACACTATGACTGGACATAATCGGGTGATCACTAAGCCAAAAATTGACGTTGTATTTTGGAACGTAGCTGGACAACGCTCCAAACTAGGGAATGACGTCTGGACTAATTTTATTTTAAATTTTAATATTCTGTGTTTACAGGAGACATGGCTGACAACGGAGATCCATGTAGATGGGTATAAAACCTATTTTTCACCTGCCCAACCATCTAAGTCTGGTAGGGCTAAGAGAGGCTTAACCATTTACATTTCAAACTTGATTAATATAGATGAGATGAGGGTTATAAAACTTGATCCTAACTTTCAGATCCTTAGTTTTCGTAAAAACACGAAGGACACTTTCCTGTTGGTAAATTTTTATAATAATCTTCCCGAGATAGAAGCAGCTAACTTAGTAAGCTCTATCTGTTCCTTAATATCATCCATTACAAGGAAATTAGCTAGGGAGGTAATTACCATATGGGTAGGTGATTTTAATCAGCCCTCTTGCCAAGTAACTAATCAATTTATATGTGGCATTTACGACGAGAGAGATAACCATATTCCCCATTTTAGCCACACGAGATTAGGTAGCTCCCTAAACGAAACTATGTTCAACTTAGACCTAGGAATTGCCAATAATTTAGTCAATTCGAACATGTCAATGGCCCCTACCTTCCATGGGAGAGGTTTTTATTCCACCATTGATTTTATTCTGATGTCCAATGGAGCAATAAGAGGAGATAGCTCTTTCCATTTACACCAGATTGTCTTGAGCGACCACTATCCTCTGAGCATCACCATTCAACTCTCTCACAGGCCCAACCCTAATATCCCTAGCTTATTGGATCAAAATAATTTAGTACTAGACAGACGTAATGGGTACTCTCTTAAGTGGGCCCTTGTTGATCCCGTTGAAATTGTTAAAACTGTGGTAACCAACGCATATTCGTTCATTGCGAAATGTTTAGATTTGGCCACAACAGATGCTGATGTTATTGCTAATTTTGGCACATTGACTAAGGCCATAAACGAAGCCCTAACGGTGAAAAATAATAATAAACCAAGGAAAAGACAGGGCTGGTTCAACCACAGCTGTACTGTAGCCTATTCAAACTTAAAATCTACTCTACGCATGACAGTTAGGGTTCCCATTGAGATCTCCAAACTGAAGAGGGCATATAATTCTGCTATAAAAGAAAGAAAATTGGAGTTAAAATAACAACTTTGGGACCAATTGCACGAGAGCTGCTTATTTAAAAATAGTGCTGCATTCTGGAAAGTGGTAAAATCACCTTTTTTAATTGACAACGGTGACTCCCCCAAAATAGAGGTCACTATCGATGAAAAAGACTGGGTAGAGCACTTTTCAAAAACTTTTATGAAAAACCCAGCATCTACTAATAAAATCAATAGCGATTCTTGCTATCAATGGTCTTCCCCGTTTCCCATTGACCTGAACATTTCATTAGACCAGGTCACTCGGGCTTTAAGTGCAAGTAAGAATGGGAAGGCCCCTGGCCCCGACGGGGTCCCAATTGACTTTTTTAAAATTCACACTGAACTTTGGATCCTTTTTTTGACTAGGGTCTTTCATGCACTGTGCACTATGGGACTCCCGGAATCCTGGAAAAAATCCATACTTGTCCTGATTTTTAATAAAGGGGACCGAAGCTCAGTATCCTGCTATCGCCCCATCTCCCTTTTGGATCCCTTGGGGAAAATGATGGGTCGGATAATTCTCGACCGTTTGCAGGAGTGGGCGGAGGATAGCAGCATCTTATCCGACTTACAATATGGGTTCCGTGAGGGTCTCGGGACCATCGACCAAGCCTTAAATCTCTCACTTTTGATGGATAAATATGTAAATGTCAAGGCTGGAGCTCTCTACATGGTCTACGTTGACCTATCTGCCGCATTCGATTGTGTCAGTCACGCTAAACTCTGGTCTGTTCTGTTAGAGATGGGGGTGGAGCAGAGTGTAGTTACCTTTTTGAGGGAACTATACTCAAATGCGACAGCCAGGGTGAGGTTTGGGACTAGTGGAGAACTCACTGCGTCGTTTGGAGTGGAGAGGGGCATTAGGCAAGGATGTGTCCTGGCTCCCTTTCTCTTTACCCTTTATACCAACGGATTGGAGAGAGACATGTTGAGGGGGGCCCAGGACCTCCCTATGGTAGGCAATCGTCTAATACCGGCTCTTCTCTACGCGGACGACGCAGTGATACTGGCCCGCACCACAAACGAACTACAAAGGGCGTTAAGTAGGTACTCCTCCTTTATGGCCAATTTGGATCTCAAGGTCAACATTGGTAAAACCTTTGTTATGAAGGCCGGGGTTGGTAAAAAAAATAAAACCAGGGATATTTACATGAATAATGAAAAACTGGCAACCACAGATAAATATCCTTACTTAGGTGTGATGATTGACCAGAAATTAAACTGGAAAGCGGCAGTCGATGTGAGGAAACTCCAATTTACGAGAACTACCACAGCCCTTGTAAATTTCTCTAGGAAACTAGGAAAAAAAGCACCCATGGAAATGGTTAAAATCTACAAAGCTAAATGTATTACAGTGGCTTTGTACGGAGCGGGTGTGTGGGGCCACGCAGCTTTGGACTCTATTCAGGGGATAGAAAATACCTTTTTGAGGTATCTTCTCGCATTACCAAGGAGCTCCGCAAACTTTTCATGCCACTTGGAACTGGGTCTTCCTTATGTGGCAGACCTTGCGAGAATACAGCCACTTTTATTGTGGCATCGAATTTGGTCGTCGGACAAAACAGTCTTTTCACAAACAATCATCCAAGACTGTAAAGCTCTGGAAAATGCACCCAAATCTAGGTGGCTATCCTATGTTAAAAGATTTTTAATTGACTTAGTGTTAGTAAAATATTACCATGATCCCTTTTAATTCGGGAGGTACTGAGGATGGTTTTTCAGAAACTCTGTTTAAACCACCTCGAAGAATTACGACTTACCTCTGAAGTTATGAAACAATCTGTTAGACACAGCTTGACTGTCCAGACGGTATTCAGGATGCAGCCTTACCTAACCTACAATATTACTGCTTATGAACTGTTTCTTTTGGTTAGGTTTAGGCTGAATTTTTTCCACCGTTTAGTTGCATTTCCGATGTGAAACAATTGGGCGAAAACACTACCCCCTTGTCCTTGCGATGGGACTTCTACCCAATCTACAATGCATACCATTCTTTTTTGCAAATATTATACGGAACATCGGAAAAAACTACTTATCCCATTATTAAAATGACTGGGCTTTCGAACATGTCGTCCAGCTTTCCTTTCTTTACAGTTATTGGATGGGGTGGGGCTGGTTTACACTGTCTCTAATTTTTTTGCAGTACATCATGCGCCATAGAACGAATTTAGGATGATTTTGATACGCCCTAGATGACCAGGATGGGTTGATGATGGGATCAGAGTGTTTTAATCTACACTTATTTTATGATCGATTTTATTACTATTCAATGGTTGTTAAAATTATTTCAATGCTATTTATTCAGCTATTATATATGCATTGTCACTTTAGCCGTGATTAAATTCCGATGATTAGAGTTAATGATTTTTATATTGTTGGCATATTTTTATGAGATGTTTTTAACATTGTATTTGCTTCTGCATCTTTTATGACCTGTCTTCGGAAGGTCGAATAAAGAAATCTTTGATTGACAGGACCTCTAAGCACTTCACAAACCCTTCTTTGAAGCCCCTTCCCTACCTCCCCTACTTCAGAAGCACCACTGGGTATATGAACTGGACCTCAGACCCCACCACTTCACTAGACTTCTGGACCTGTTGATACTCTGCCAGGTAGAAGGACTACTGTGCTGCTGAAGGACTGCCACTCTGCTGGACTGATGCTCGGGAAGAACTGTTTTCTTGTTGTGCTGACCAGCTGCCCTCCTTGCCTGGGTGAGACTAACTGGCCTGGCTTGTCCCCTGAACCAAGAGTGACTCGAAGGGATAGTTGACTGGCCTCCTGATCTGAAGTCTTGGGGACATAAAAGACTTCCAAACCACCTACTTCTGCACCTGGAATTTGCCATCCGTGAGCCAGCCCTGCCAAGTGGTACCAGTGGGTCTAAGGTGTTGCTCCAGCGGAACCAACACATCAGCATCGCTGTGGAGATTGGCACTAGCGCATCGCCATCACTGCTAGGGTCTACACTGACGCGTTGCTGCTGTTGCGCGGGTCAGAACTGGCACATCGCCATTATTGCGTGGATCAAAGGCAACAGATTGCCACCGCCGCTGCGCAGATCGGAACTGGTGCATCGCTGCCTGGATTGGAGCCGATGCATTGCCTGACCTGCCCCCAGCATCTTCCCCATCAACAGGATCCTTGAGGTAGATGCATTTCAAACCAAGGTACTTTTGCTCAGCAGGCCAATCGTGGCCCCTGTAGCCTGCCTGCGTTCCATCGTGGTTGGCCTGAACTTTTGACTTTGCCCTGGTCCAGCACAACTGGATATCCCTTATTGGTGATTTGTGCTTTTTGGCGCTATTTTCACCTGAATCAATATCTCTGGTCCTACTTATTGGATTTTTGTCATTTTGGTGTCAAATTATTTATTAAAATCAACACTTTTTCTAAATGTATTTTTCCTGTGTGGTGTTTTCATTTTATTACTGTTTGTGTGCTGCATAAATACTTTACACATTCCCTCTAGGTTAAGCCTGACTGCTTTTCAGTGTCAAACTACTCAGGGGTAAGCACAGATTTATTTTGTGACTTTTTGTGGTTCACCCTGCAAGGGATTGTGGTTGTTCCTTGACCAGGCAACCAACAACCCAATTTCTCACTTTTTTCTTTCCTTGTCTCAACAATATAATTTAATTCGCAAAATAGATTCATTATTTTCTATGGAATCAGTAAATCGCAACTTTTACTGGTGGTGTGAAAAGGCCTTAGAAGCTGTAGTTTAATTTCTTTAAAAAAATGGAGTCCATAACAATGTAAAATGTAAATGTATTTGTACTTATATAGCGCACTTCTACCCAGGGGTCTCGTAGCGCTGTATTCATACAGCTGTGGAACCCTTCCTGGTTTTCCTGTGAGATGTCCACTCCTGGGCACCCCCAAGGGGAAGCCAGGCATCATAGCGCTGTGGGGGCCGTTGTGGAGATTAAGCAAGCTATTGCCCAGAGTTGCACAGTGAGACCCATGATTAGAATAGGCACTGAGGCGAGAATTATCAGGTCCGGGGAAATTGAATCCAAGAGCCGCCAAGGCAGGAATTGAACCCTGGTCCCGGGCCAGACCTCTGCATCAGGGTCTGCCGCTCTAACCATTGAGCCACACTTCTCCAATCAATATAAAATGAAAATACCAATTTTTGAGAATGGCTTTTTATTGTTGTGAACATTGGGGAATCATCTATAGACAAAGTTACCTTGATCCTGCTTCAGGTTTGATGAAGTGTTTAGCTGTGTGAAAGAGTCTGTGTATGAAGAGGATACTGGCTCTTGTTAGCAATTTTAGTACAGAGAGCAAGGATTATTTTGACACAGTGTGAATTCCACCACTACCATCATTATGGCAGATGTATCATGGTGGGGCATGTGAGAAACTACCAGCAGTCATACTTTAATTGGACAGTGATGCTACTTTCCAACTAGGCTACTATTCTTTGAGTAGGAAACTAGCATCCCTTGTTTATTATGGGTTTTATACTTTAAATAGCACTTCATACCTCCACTTACCAGCAGGGCTACAGAAGGATAAGTGCCACAGTACGATCACTTATAAGCAGAGCTTCTGTTCTTTTTATTGGCATCTGTAATAGCTGTAGGAAGACTTCCTCTCAAGGTCCCTGTACTTGGCCTTTTCAAAGTCAATCATGAGCAGGGCCGATGGTGCGCTTGGGAGAGAACCACTTGACTCTACAAATGGAATTTCATGTGCTGTGGTCCGGCATGAAGCCACAATGATCAGGGCCAATCAGGTAGGGTAGGGTAGGGTAGCGACTGCTTCAGCTGGTTGGCCAGGATCTTGGTGAACACATTTTTTATCTGCATTGATCAATGAGATTGGCAGATATGAGTCGCATCTATCTGGTGGCTGACCCAGCTTAAGGATCACCATGATCACTGCCTTATCAAGCTACAGGGGAAAGGCACCTGTTGCCACTGCCTCTGTGTAAATATTCTGTAAATGTGGGATCAGGAGACTGCAGAACTTCTGGTAATACTCGACAGGGAACATTTTGTGGCCCAGAGTTTTACCATCAATTTCTTCGGATGTAATCGGCTGGTCCAGGTCATTAGCAAGCAACTGGCGGGATCTGAGGCAGCGGGCAGTCCTTCATCAAGGGGTGCATTGCCGCCTACGGATTTTTGGTCTGTGCTCATACAATGCTCGATAGTAGTCCACAAACATCTGCACAAAATCCGTGGTATGGGCCTTTGCCTGCCCCTCAACCATCATGATTTGCGGAATCGCCCAAGATGCAATCTTACTGGTGGCCAACCAATATAGAAGTTTCTCTGTCTTGTCTCTACGGTCATAAACCTGCCTTCTGCACCCTCTCCAACATTGATGGCCCTCCTCCAGCGAAATTTGTCTTACCCTTGTCCTAGCTACTGTAAGGTGATGTTCGATTTCCTCAGAGGGGGCTAACAGTGCTTGCTGCTCCAGGGCTAGAATTTGAGTCTCCAGAGTCATGTTTTGCTCCAATTTCTTCTACTCGCCACCCCGGATACACCCTTTTACATGACCCATAATGGTGAGTTTGCTGCCGCCCAAAGGATTCTGGTCAAGCTCACTGTACCCTAATTAGGCTCAAAGTAGTCTTGGAGCTCAGATTCCACATAGTTGGAGCAGTCCCGGTCCATCAAATACTATGCATTAAGATGCCACATGGGGCATTAGGTGGGTGCTGACCACCCCACGCACATCAGAAGCGGAGCGTGATAGGAGTTTCTTGCAACATAAGAACAGAGGGCTGGTAAAGTTTTGCTTAACGGAGTACAGCAGACTGTTTGATGCGGTCCAGGAGGCCATTCACATTCTAGGACAGTATCTTAACCTCTTTAATGGGGGGAGGTAGGGTTTGTGCGGTTTATTGTGCATTAGAGCCACAAAGCTATGGTCAGTGCCTTCGGTGCACTGTGTGATTGACACATCCAGGATTGTATGTACATGTAACTGCACATGTAACTGGTGTCCGTGACTTAAAAACTTTGCATCAAACAAGTGATAAGCCACTTAAGTTCCTCGAACCCCAACTTCCCCCGACCCATATGCCTACCCCTGATTCTTCTGTCTTCCTAGAACAAAGCATAAAAAAGATCTCACCCAAAACGTTGAGGCCAGACTTAAAATGGAGACCTCCGCTGTGATAGAATATTGCTGGGGACGCAGGACCGGAGCCACCCCTCCAGGAAGCGTCTGTCAGAAGATTCTGGAATAGAATTCCATGAACTGTAGATGATTCCTACGTGACCAATTTTTGCCATTTTTGGTGCACTCTGTAAAGACCTGCTGTGGCAGAGAGCAATTTGCTGTACTGCTTTTTGAGGGTAGTCACGTCATCTGACACTAAGAATATTCGATTTTGGCTTCAGTTACTTGACTTGCAACACTCCTGAGATCTTGACGTAGCAAGAAGACATCAACCTTAACTTAGTTAAACCTGGCCTCCACCACGCCTCTTTAGTCCCAGATTGCCTGTGTTGCGAGATTAGGTTGCACAGGATGTCTGTGCGATCCGAGCGGGTTGCAGGCGGTCTCTCTGTTACTTGAGGCTACTGCCATGAACTGGACCATCCTGGTCTTCATGCGCACGTAGGCAGGGGGCTTGTCCCTCCCTATCTCATCAACCAGTTGTTTAACCCCAGGCAGACCCAAACGGACCGTGGCCTGCTTACCTCTAGAGGGAGCATGAGCAGTCATGTCTAGGGCAATGGTGGGATTTGCTCTGGATTTACCTGGTCAGTCGGCCCCCTCCCAACAAGCAGGCTGCCCAAGAGTCGGGAAGGTGAGCAGATTGTGAGGTATGGTGGTGACTGTCAGTTGCTGGCCAGGAGCAGTGTCTGAGGGAGTTCGCCCAGAGGACATGTATTTAGTGAATAAATGCAGAAACCTTTCTGTGCCATTTAATATCTGCAAGGACGTCTGTTACTAGCAGTTGTCGTGCAGCCTATAGACTTCTTTAATATGTTGAAGATATTTTCTTGATTGAAAATACAACTGCAGCAATTTTTCTTCTGTAAATAATCTAAAACAAAAAAGCATAATTGCTGGTAAGGGTACTGCATCATTGAATTTAACTTAGACCTGGATAGCCATTACCTGTGAGTGGAACAGCCCAGGCCTCTCTTTACTGTAAAGTCTTGTTTGGATAGCCAGCGACTGACAATATAGCATTCATCTTATCATTCTATTTGGTGACTTTCCATATTGATTGCTCAAGAGTGGAAAAAGGGTACCTTATTCGAATGATATCTCTTTAGTGTCCACTCTATACTATTTATGAGGACATCTTGTTTTGACAGTGGTATTGCATGCTTTATTCCACAAGGACATCTGTTCACTAGATCTTCAGCCTTCCTTCTATCTTTAAGCCATCTGGGACATCTAATTGTTGCATGTGTTTGCTGTCCTGTGTCGATGTTCCCGTTAGCAGTTCATCTTCTTGCTAAAGGGGGGACTGGTGAGGAAATGGCACACTATTCATAAAAACGACTTCTACACCACACTGGCCAACACAGTCCCAAACTCCATATCTGATATTTTCCTCCAGGAGGAAACTATTCCAGCTTGGCTACTAGGGGCCAGCAACAAACATGCCCCATTCAAAAAAAATAAGACTGGCTCGCCGGCTAGAGGCTCAGAGATGGTCTCCCCTGAATTAAAATTACAAAAACTTGCCCTCCGCCAACTGGAAAGGAAGTGGAGACAGAATTACTCACTAAAAGAAACACTCGCCTTACTAACGGCTATGAGGGATTATAAAAAGGTGGGTAAACCCGCGCATTTCTCCACTAGAATCCTAAACTCTAATAACCGATCTAAGGAAATCTTTACAATCGTAGATGAATTGTCTAACCCAGACAGACCCTAAGTAAACTCACACCCTCTCAAGCTCTCTGCGACTCCTTGAATAACTTTTTTTTATTGAAAAAATCTCCTCCATTAAAGCCAGTATCCCCACATACACCTCTCAGGAACCCCTACTCCCTTGAATCTTTTTCATCCATCGACACCCAGACCTTCCAGGACCTTCTGTCCAAAGTCAAATCTGGATCCCCCATGGACTGTTGTCCTCCACACGTCCTAAAAGATGTCCTGCCCACTCTCCGGAGACCGTAATACTGGCTGTATTGGACTCCCTACAAGAGAAGGCCGACAGAGGTACTCCTAAGGCCCTGGTGCTGTTAGATCTCTCGGCTGCCTTTGACACGATCGACCATGGTATCTTGGTGAATCGTGTCAGGGAGGCAGGCATCCAGGACTCAGCCCTCAGCTGGATCATCTCCTCTCTGGAAGATCGCTCCCAGGCAGTCTGTGTAGCCAAGTTCATGGCTCCCAAATTAAAAACTATGTGTGGGGTGCCACAGGGCTCCTCGTTCTCCCTTTACTTGTTTAACCTCTACCTTCTCCCATTGATTAGGTCCCTGAAGGAAAGCAAAGTGTCCACTTTTAACAATGCCAATGACCTACAATTAATGTTCACAATTGACAACTCTCCCCAATCAGTCTCTGACTTTCAGTCTACCATGCTGTTCATCTGTCACTGGATGGACTGCAATCACTTAAAGCTAAACCCAGGCAAGACCGAACTAGTCCTGACAGGTGGCAGTCACAACTTCTGGGGCCCACATTATTGGCCAAGGGAACTAGGACTCCCCCCCCCCCCCCCCCCCCTTCCCCTCCTCTTCAGCCAAAAGCCTTGGTGTCACAATAAACAATGACCTATCTCTAAAACACAAGTAGGCTCTGTGATCTCCTCCTGCTTCTTCCAACTGCGTAAGATTAGAAAGATAAGCAGGCTACTCACCCAAGCAGCTTTTGATACAGCTCTTGATACCCATGGTTCTGTCACACCTAGACTACACCAACCAGTCTATCTCAGTATGCCACTTTTTCTTACTAAACGGTTACAGATGGTACAGAATCAAGCGGCCAGACTGATTTACCAGCAATCTAGTGGCAACATGCCTCCCCTTCCTGAGGAAGCTTCACTGGCTCCCTATTCCTCAACGCTGCGCATTCAAAGTTGGCTGTCTGGTGTTAAAATCCCTGCATGGCCAGAGCCCTAAATTCATAGACAGCCTTATATCACGGTACACCCCCTCTCGCAACCTCTGCTCGGCTCACCTTTTCTTCTGGCAATCCCTACCTTTAAGCTGAAGCGACAAGGGTGTTTGCAACTCTGGCTCCCCGACTATGGAATTCCCTTCCCCTGGAAATTAGGTCAAGTACTGACTTATTGAGATTCAGAAAATCCCTCAAAACATGGCTGTACATCCAGGCCTACGAATAAACTGCCACCAGGCTCGGCATCTCCTAGAATCAGCGCCATGAAACCAACCGGTGTACGAGCACTCCATAAAACCCTTTTAACATAACATTTAACATAACAAAGATTGATGCATTATGCGTTTGAATTTATCGCAATCATCCCTTGACAAAAGAAATGTCCTTAGGTTGTATTCCTAGCACTTTCTGAAAAGAGCGCCACGAGATGGGGATATCACGGTCAGAAGATCAGGGTGTGAATGAGGAAGGGGAAGTCTGTTGAACGTTTAGTGCCACTTGCTTTTAACACACACAGGAGACTCCATGCATATTTTTTGTGTGTTCTTAACCCCTTCAGTGCCCATGACGAGCTGGACTCGTCATGGGCCGCGGTGGCGCTGTGCCCATGACGAGTCCAGCTCGTCATAGACCCCGCCCGCTAATGCAACGGCCGGCACTGGGCGGGGAAAGGGGCGGGCACTGAAGGGGTTAAAAGAAAGCTCATTTAAATGTGTGATATTAAGTTTCCATCAGTCTCTCTTTTATGCTGTATCATCACTGCCTCTATTGTGTTCTGTGAGCAGTAAGAGCCAGTTCTTTTCAACATAGATTAGGGTGAGCCATAAATTGACAGGGAGAGCTGAGCCAGTGGTCTGGCTTGGCCCCAAGAGCCCAAGCACAAGCCGAGCCTTCAAAATGTAGACAAGTAAATCATGCAACAAACCTCAAGTAAAATATATGATCGTCTCTTCAAAAGTGTATTTCTTTAATATGCAGAGGCGTTTCACCTAGTACGTCAGAATATATAACTGCACTTAGAGGTAATTATTAAAAGTGAGTTTGTAAACATGAAGTTAGAAACATTCCCCCAGCCCTTGTGCGACAATGCACTCAGTGAACTAAAAGTCTAGTCAGTTGTCCTGTGCACCCCATCTGAGGTTTAGATTCTTAATATACATTCATTCAACCATATGAAGGGTTTTTGTCCTGCTCTCATCCTGAACTCATTCATAGGTGGTCTCATGTGCTGTAATAAAATAAAAGGACGTTCGCTGAACTGAAATATTCTTGTTGAATGACACCGTTTGGTTAAGGAGGGACCCTGGGATTGTTCCCAGGTTTTCTGCGTTCACTCTGTACAATTTGAAAACTGATAGGTATCTCTGTGTGTCTCCAGTTTTAACATCAAATGTTAATGCTTTGTCTTTGGTCATGAGGTTAGAGCAGTGGTCTTCAAACTTTTTAATGCTGAACCTTCACCCCCCCACCCCCACCATCCCCAGTAGAAAAAAATCATCAAGTCCCCCCAAGAATTTCTCAAAATTATACTTTTAAATTGGCATAGTTTAAATATTCTTTTAAATTGGCATAGTTTAAATATGTCTAGACTTATTTAAACATTGCTTGGAGTTCTCATGCCTTTAAAAAATGCAATCCAATACATGATTGCCAAACCTATTATTCTGGACAGACAGGCCTTACTTGCACGTATCCACAGTGTGATTTTTAGAAATAGGGCTGGGAGCTTTGAAGAATATTTTGAAGTCTCTTCCCTTTTGACACATACGCCAAGCTAGGATATAAATGACAAAAGATGTTAATGATGGACCATTCAGAGCGGTTTACTGCCCTTCGTTTAAAACAAAGCAGTGTTATCAGTCTAATGCTTCTTTTGGCCATAGCCTAGTGACCACCGCCCCTTCCCTCTCAACCCCCCCCCCCTCCACCTACCCCCCACTTCCGGGATAAGTTAAGGGGCCCACCTCCTAGTTTGAAGACCCCTGTGTTAGAGAATGAGTGGCCGGCAGAACCCACATGAAAGCTTAGCTCGTTTTGGGCTCAAGGTTCCAAGAGACCCTCGAGCAGAGCAGAGTCTGGCTCGTGTTTTCAGACCTTCTAAACACTACACAAAATGCAAACGTTTATCTTTTAATAGCATTTAGTACCAGATATCTTCAAAGTGTTCAAGATTTTACTACATTGGGCTATTGAGGTGTAGAAGTGCAACGTCATTTGTCCCGGCTAACACATAGAGGGAACCAGCATTAGCTCCAAGTTGAGGCCACAGTTAAACCTTTTTCATTCAACCTCCTCTCCAAAGTAAGTGTTTTGCCTGTTGATGCATGTTCTTTTTACCCACAAGCTGTTACCTCTGCACGTTCTTTAAGGCTTGGGAAGACCCAATGGTGGTCTTGCCCTGCATGTGAAAAAACAGGTCTCACCTTTAACTTTTGACTGTATAAAGTAGCAAGACTTTCTGTGAAGAGTGAGCCTGAGTACCACTTCAGAGCATTTGAATTTTTCTGTATATATTACTTAGATATGCATCCTCACAGCACACAAGTTAAGTTTGCACACCTCGGTAGCATAAGGCAACTCTCATTCTGTTAGTTTGTGTAGTGGCAGTGCTTAATTTCTTCAGTGCAGTGTGGGATTTCTTTGTTGCCTAATGCTGGGGTGCAGAGTCCCCAACCTGCCTAGACTTGATCCCAAATCCAGTTTGTGCCTTCCACCACCTTCACGTCCTCTTTGTTTCCCTATTGCAGGTTCTTCATCTCTCCTCTCTCGGTTGTGACAGTTGTCCTACCTTTTGCCGTACTCCCTTTTCAATCTTTTTCTTGCAGGCTCTGTCAAATTAATATGATGGAAAAATAACTCCCGGTAGGCAAAAATGAGTTCTGGTGGCCAGCACCCGCAACCACCAGCACAAATTTAGTCCAAATTATTGAGATTAACGAGCAATTAAATATTGTCTAAGTGCTACCAGTATTTATGTCAGAAGGTAAAATAATTTGACATGAACAACAGCCAGTAGGGGAAGTATGGGATGCCACCTGCGACTTGGAGTGAAATTCATAGATTTTCCCAAAATTGATACTTTTGAAAGGCAGGCGGGGCTGGTGAGAGCTAGTAACTTGTTACTCCGTCAGTTTTTTTGTATTGTTCAAGTAGTCCGAGTACCTCTGAACTAGAGCCAGTAGAATACACTTTACATGTGTTCAATACACATTGCTTTGGATTGCAGCTCTGGACAGGTTCATATGAACACGAGCTGGAAGATGACCACACGGCGAGTTAAGCATAAGTTGACAAGTTCTGCGTGTGGGCCACACTTTGCAGCTGTGAATCCTACCACAGACAACTCCTTATTTAACTAATTGGAGGGCATTCAAATCCCTACTGTGATCATTGAAGTATTAGGAGCTCTACAAATCTCTTATTATATACAGATCTACATTCCAGTGGAGCAAGTCGCATGTGACCAGCCCTGATTCTACATGAAGCGGCTCCGATTTTATAAAGAAGCTTCCTTTACTCATAGTCGTATAGTGCTTTTGCAGCATGAGCAAATTGTTTTCTGCCAGAATGAGCAGCAGCATTATATCCCAGGCAGGGGCACAGATCCTATGCATCCACTGATGCCTTTAATGTCCTCTGTAATCCCATGTGTAAGGTCTCGAGTAATGGCGTGGCGATGTTTTGGGCATGTATAGCTGGCCAATTTCCATGTAATTCGTCCAAATGATCTACTTTTGTTTGAAATATTGGTGTAGATGAGATGTAATCGCACTAAATATTGAACCAATTACTGCAATAACTTGTTTGCAATTAACGTAGTGTTATCAATTGCTTTATGTTGGCAACTGAAAAAATGTTTCTCTCCTTTCCCTCAACGCCTTCATCCTTTATCTTGTCCTTTTTTCTGACTTCCCTCCTCCTACCTGTCGCTGACTTCCATCTCACTCTTCTCGTTTTAGCTGCTGTAGGTAGATCCTGACTAGCATGTCGCGGCGACGTATAGAAGAAGCTCTGTGTATATCCAAGGAGCTAGAGAGCGGAGGGGAGAGTGCAGACGAGTATGTATCCGATGAGGACGTCTTAGACAAAGTCTCAGAACTCTTTGTCCGGTGCCATATACCTCTCCCTAAAGATAAGCACAGTATTTACAGCATACAATTCTCCCCTGATGGAAAGCAGCTTGCTGTTGGCTTTGGAAATGGCGGCATCCAGGTAAGGAGACTTTGGCGTTGCAAAAGATGGGAAATTGAAGGGCATAATCATCCTTTTTTTGATGTTGGTCTAAACCGAGCTAGATTAAAATGATTTATCCAATTAGAAGCTGAGACGCTTACATGGTGCACTTTGGTACATACTGGCAACACTCATACAATTCTAAAAAAAAAAGTCCAACAAATGGAAACATTGTACTATTGTGTTTCTGTGCAGTAGAACACCAAGTCTATGAGAGTCAATGGGCCGTGCTACTGTTGGACTACTCGTCCTAAAGTTCATTTAAATTTGGTACTACTGCACTAGATGTACGTAAGTATTGTGTGGAAAAACAAAAACAAATTATAGCTATAAAAAAGACTGAGCCAGCAAGCCTCGACAGAGGCCACTGTCATACTTGACCTAGATAGATCTCTAATTGTTGCTAAGAGGCACTGGGCATGTTCATAGCTCCTCTCAAAGTTGTGAAGGTTAGCCAAACTTCTCCAAACAGAAGGTGAACGTTGCTTTTTGTCCCCACTAAAGAGACTCTTTTTTTGTGTCCACTAAAGAGACTCCCTACATAGTGGCCTGCAGAAGCCGTGGTTTCTATGCCTGTGCACGGCCACGTGAAGATCTGCGTGGTGGGTAATGAGGCAGTACCCCCTGAACGTAGCAAAAGGTTGCCTTTAGTTGGTCCATGGATAGGAACTATTTTGCTTCCTGCAAGTTTGCCTTCCATGGAAATGAGGCGGAGTCTTGCTTAAGCAATCTCTCATGGGACACGTCTTGCTCTCTTCTCGCCAAATTTAAGTGACCTCATCTAAGGGGCCATGGGGGAGTTTACTTCTTGGGGAAAGCAGAAGGGCTACCTTTTTTTGTCATCCTGGTTTCCAAAGGGTCTGCCGGCATCTTGGCACAGGCGGCTGAAGCAGCAGCAAAAAACATTTATCCATCAGCACCCAGTAACGAAGCTGTTTGGTACTGGCGATAACTTGGCAGTTGAGGTTTTGTTACTGGTGCGGTATTCTGGTTGGCTTGTTAGGTCACTAATGCCCAGGCAGGGAATGTGTCTTATGCGGTTCCCTGGTAACTGCTCTGTTCTGCTAATCGTATTTAATCACTCACCTATTATTATTCTGGGAAATCTGCCATCATTTTGATGGCGTTATGCCACTGACCCCTTTGAGAGATATGCAGATTGTTGGCATCATGTGGGCATCATGTGGGGAATTAGACTGGAGTTTGGTTATCTGCAATGCTACAATATTCAGATGCATTTGCTTGTGAATATTTCGAATGTCGAGCTTATGTAAAGCAACTGAATGTATTGCTATATACAGTTGTTACGTGCTGTGGAATTGGTATGCCTTATAATTCGTGGATTTGTGATCAAATCAAGCTACCTCGTTTGACCAAAACTGCTAACGTCTGCCTCTGTGTCATTTCACCCAAGCGGAGAGTTGGTGGTGCGGAGGGTTGGGGAGGTGGGTTTTTTGTTATTTAGGGGTGTTGACGAATTGCACATTGTAAGTGTACTATTATAAATTACAGTCGGAGATTAAATATAATTAATGATTGTTATATAAAGATCTGTACATAAAAAAGTTGATCACCTAAGGTAGGCTGTGCATTAAATTGTAAAACTGTTTCATGACGTAACACAGCTGACTCGTGGACTATCTACAGAAGTAGTGCAGTCAAGGCTATGCGGTTCGTTTAACAAAGGGAGGTCATTCTAGAGAACATTGCACAAGATAAAGAGGTCTTCAAAACGTGTTTCGTGTCTGTTACATCTGTGTTTCAGATTGTGAACGTGGAAGAGATGAACATAAAGCACACATTGTTCTCTGGCCATAGAGCCAGCCATGCTGTCACCGCATTAAGCTTTCATCCAAGAAGTCGAAAAAGCCTGTTGGTTGCCGCAGGGGCAGATGGGATTGTGTCCATATACGACATTGAGGCCGACATGAATGTTGCGTCTCTACCAGGTGGGTCACATGCACATATTTATTCTCTTTAGCTTGTTGTTTGAAGGTATGGAATTGTAGATTTATTTTAGGCCATAGATTGAGACCTTGGTTTCAAGAGAAATCATACAAGCTTTTGGGTTATTATAATTGTGTTCTCATTATATTAGACCTATAATAATAACCTCTTTGATTGTTAGGGCTCATATTGTATTCTATCAACGCTCTTATTTCGTCTCCTTTTTGCAACTCTACATACTGGTGGAGGATAGAGTTAGTATCTAGCTTGGAATCACCCATAAGTCTGTGGATACCCAACGACTAATATGTTTAAGGATATTCTCCAACTCCTCTTCAATCTCTGCCACCACTGGAAAATGTTGAACATTTACTACTAATAAGGGCAGAGGAGGAAGGGGGGGGAGAAAAGGAGAACTGGGAACAGTACATTTGCAATTACTCAGCAAATTTTGACATGCGCAATATAAATATGTGAATATATGTATACCTATGGGTGCACTCCAGTGACTTTTTATAAGAATCGGGACCCTAATTTCTTTGCATGTTGCCCATAATGTTGTGCACTGATTCTGTCTTATTAACCATTTTTTTTAAAAATTAAACATTGGTGTGTGTCAAACTTGTTTTTCCGAAAGATTAATAGAAGAAATAAAATTGCAAAGTAGTTTAGCAAAACCTTTTTTCAAGTTGTGTGCATGTATTTTTTTTTTTTTAAGTAATCGATCCAATCTTCCTTTGCAACCGGGTACATATTTTCATATCAGAAACGCCATAATTAATGCAACCAGATTTCACAGCTCACTCCATTTCCTTAGACTACACACCCAAAGGGCTTTGCAATAATGAATCATGTATACAAGTTTGAACAACTTCTAGATAAAGACACAACGCTTGTCTTAGTGGCAGACAATGCGCTTTCACAGATCAATACTGTGGTATTATAAACTTGCAGCCAAATGGTTTGTAATCCATGGGATCAGGCCTACTTGTGGAGCGGACTCTGCGCCCAATGGGAACAGTCCAGCCCGAACTGCCAGGCCAGGTCCTCCCTGGACTGGAAACAAGCATCCTAGGACTGTTTTCGGGGTTTCACATCTCATCAGCCAGGATAGCTTGACTCCAGTGCCATGGAGAGCACGGGACCCACGTTTGGGCATACTCGTCAACCGATCCCAGGATGCTTGTTTCCAGTCCAGGAAGAACCTGGCTTGGAAGTTTGGGTTGGACTGTTCCCATAAGGAACAGGGTCAAGACTGATTTTCATATGGCTGGGTCCAAACTGGGGTTGTGTGGTGAGCAAAAGAATGATGAATTAAACCCAGATCCTTGTGACCGGGGATGAATGTTTACATTTTCCAGCATTCCATCCATCAATTGTTTCTTTTGTATATGGTACAAGTTAAAGTCAGCAAAGGAAAAATAAGAGAGACGGGCAAAATGCATGTAATTATGGAGATGCAGGCCCTCTTTACTGATGTACTATACATAGTAACAAGTCATAACTTAAAATTATTTGATGAGCACCAACTATTTCATACTTACAACTTTTAGTGAGTGATAGAATAGGCAAGTTTTCTAGATTGAACTTTTAAAACTCATTTGAAATTGGAGAGATAGAGAGAACATTTCACACTGTGCAGTCTATTTTCTTGAAAATATGAAAATGGGTGGGGCACATGGAAGTCTGTGTAATGCATGAGATTGAAATTGGCAAATTGTAAAGGCAGGGAAATAGTGTGCCGTCCAATTAGGGGCTGATGGGTATCCAGGAAAGGTCCATTGAACTGCTATAAACAGAAGGGTGAGTAACTTGAAGGACACTATTTTATTTGATGAGGTTATAGTGAGGTAGGTGATTATCATGTCACATTGTACTAACTATGGGGGCAAAATAAATACTTTTGTACTGAAGACGAAGACACAATAAGGAGAGAGACCAGTTATTAGACTATTACAGTAATCCATCTTTGTCTTTACTAGAGTGTTGATCGTTGACTTGACTGAGAAGAAGGGAAGTTTTGGTGAATCTTTCTACTGGTCCGCACATGGAGCCTTGTAGCAGTGAAGATGGGGATCCATGGTGCTCCTAGGTTTTCGAAGGAAAGGTCTGACAGCAAAGTACGGGAAAAGGAGATGAAGGTGTAAGGGTGAGGGTCTAGATGAAGAATTAAAGTAAATAGTTTGTTTCAGCATCATTGAGCACTTGGCAATCCAAAGTGGGATGACAGTAAAATGATTCAATATTATAGATTAGAAGATTGGTTACAGCGAGATTAAAACATTAAAATGTTCCTACAATTGGTATATCAATAAGAAAATGCAATGAAGGAGATCATGTCTCAGAGAGCTATAGTGTAAAGAGCGAAAAGGAGAGGCCATATAGCTGAACCTTGAGGCACACCAGGGAACCAGGTGGAAAGATAGTTAGCTGATATCTTGAATTGCTCACAAGCAGTGTTGAGGCTGAAACGAGGTGTGACGAATAATTGTTAGCTTGACCGTTAGTTGATATCTTGATTTGTTCACAAGGAGTATGCAGAATAATTCTTAGCTTGTGTTGTGTTAGCAGAGAGCTGATTCATAGCATTTTGTATTTAGAACAGCTATTCCAGTTTGTCTCTTGGGAGATTTTACTCCTCATGAGGGGTCTTTTAGTGACAAGGGTTGTGGGAGGAGTGGAATGTTGACGGTCTTGTGGATTGTAAAGTAATAGGAAGAAAGGGGTCAGTCATAGGGAGAGAAATAATTAGTGAAAATATAGTTAAGATGTGTTAATAAGCTGGCCACTAAAACACACATTCATGCCTCCTCCAGTCTTCCGGCCCACTCCCACTTTTATATGTAGTTATAAAGAATGAACCTTAAATAAAAATTTCTCTCCCTTGTTTGTTTCTACTGTCTAAATAAAGTATTTTTTGAATGAATTCTACCGCTTGAGTTCCTAGTTGGTGTACGTGATGTTATTATGGACCCAATTAAAGAATGAAGTGTTTTATTTTGTTTTTGTGAAGAATAATGTGCAGACACTTTTCATAAAAGATGATGCCAGAACATCCTTCTAAAGGTTTTGATAACCTTTCACAAAGGATTTATAAATGGAAAAAAGGTAGAGACCAATTTACCTAATCTGTTAAATGACTCTCACAGATAGAGGAAATGTAATAATGCTGTATGGAGCAAAGCTACTAGGCATTCCTTAACACTACAAGATAGAATCGGTCTTTGTGTTTAGAACACGCCTTGTCTTGTCTTGTCTAGTTAAACTGCCACTGATGTCACTTTCCCAGTTGTCTGTTATTCTGGGTGATCATCCCAGACTCTAAATACCGCTACTCCCTTGTATGGTATTACATGCCACTTCTAAGTTCAGCAGCTGAAACATTGGTATACCTTGGTACTAATGCATGTTTCCCCCACTTTCCTAGCTGTGAAATTCTGAATATTGCAAGCTTTCAAATTTTTTGTTGCAAAGTTTTTGTGGGGAGAAAAATGTATGCCTGGAAAAGAATGCTGGATGTGGTAATTGCATAGAAGTTAGACTCCAAATTTTGGTGCAAGCTCCCACTAACCCACATTGGTCATGTTAAATTTCTATTTCCTCGTCAGTAACGGTGTGAAATGTGTTACATTACTTTTAAAGCTAAACTGATTCCGGCTTAGTTGTTGTGTTTTTTTTTATCGAACAAAACTACGGTCTTCGATAATGCCTCAAAATAAGTTTAAAAAAACATCATTCACTGGACCCAGTAGCCTCTCCAGATTCAATCCAAATATCTATTTTAAAAGTGTTAGACTGCAAGAAAAGTCTATCTGCGGTGCACCCTAGATAGAGTCCTCCTCCTTAATGATTTAGCCTTGTGGTAAAAATAAGGAAATCTACAATTTCTGTCACATTTGTAATGCTACACAGAATATCTTTTTTTAAATGTCTGAATATAATTTATTAATTGGTGTGATAGTTCATATTTAAATAGTTTTTGGGCAAAATAAAATACAAAAGTTACTTGCATGCATCAAAATATATAAACCAAATTTAATAAGTACTTTAATAAGTTTTCAAAATTAAGTTCAGTGCTTTTCATGTTACTGTATAGTGTTTTATTTGTAAAATATTAAGGTGGATAATTTTGCATCCTGTTACTTTATGAATTTGCCTGCTAAGATGTATTTTTCTAACATTGAAAGTTCATGGACACCCAGTCAGTGACAGGTGAAGAAACAATTGCCTAGCTGCTTTGTGTAACTAATGGAGAGGCGAGTATCATTTTATTTGTTCATTATTTTTAAGAAATATAATAAATGAAACCTAGTACTTACAATATAAAAGCACAGCATATTTCAAAAATGATACAAGAGAAAAGAAAAAAAAATACTTTACAATCATCAATAATGCATTTGACAAAAGTGCTAAATAGTTGGTCCACGCCCATGCAATGTTTACAGCTTGCAATTCGTTTAGAGCTATAAGATTTATGCTAATCGGCTTTCCAGAAGCAATTTCATTAATTTTTCTTTTAACCTAATATATTTATTAAAAGTAAGACAAATACGGATTCAAAAAAACTTTCAAACCCAAGGATTAAATACAGGGTAATATATATTTTCTTTTCGACAGGAAGATTATGGGCAGATGCAAAATGTGCTTTTGAATTCCTTGGAGATCTTGTGATACCATTCCATCGGTGTGTCAAACAATTATCATGCTCTCCATATCAAGAAGCATTTAATGGTTATTTAGAACCCGCTAGAATTGCACACATCAGCAAGAATATTTCTGATGTAAATAGTTGTATAAGATTTTGTAGAAAAAATATAATCCGTTTCTGGATAAACTTTTCTCCTACTGAATGCTCTTTATGTTGAAATAATCACAGTAGGCTTTTGTTTCTTTGTTTTTTTACCTGGTTACAGCTATCTCATTTTTCTTTTCCAGTCCCTCCACTATATCAACACCTTGTCTATCCTCTGTTTGCGCCCGATTCACAAATGTACATATGCATGTGCTTATTTACTCACATGCAAATCTACTCCTACACTTAAATACAGCTCTCCACGTCCAGGTGTACTGTTATATATTTTTACCCCTTAAAATAAGCGAATAGATCCTGCTGCAAAAGAATTTACAAGTGTTGGTGGAGCTCACCCTATGATGATCTCCTTCCTGTTGGCATAGATCTCCCTATTGGAATTTACGTTTTCTTAAATTTCAAAATATTTGAATGTAACTGTAAAATGTTTAAAATATTTGTCAACCTGGATCAAATAAGATAAAATGTTTCAGCACATTCACTTATCAAATTAAATGTGCAATAAATAATAGAATACCTTGGATATATTTAATTTATATATATTAATTTTTGAGCAATAGTTTAAAAAATACCCTCCCTAAGTAATGTTTATTGTAATTAATTTTTAGTAAACTTAGTTAAGAGGTATGTTTTTAAAATACCTTGTAGTGTAAAGGCATCTTTTATTTTTCTAAATTAAGTTTACTATTAAATAAAAATAAAAAAAACTGATGTATCGGCTGGGATGGGTGGAGGATCACTGTTGGGGACCAGACTTTTTTCATATAATCACAGAACCTACTCAAAGTATAGATATTATTTAGGGCTCTTACACTCTCATTAGAGTAAATGAGAACGTTGACACCAGCATTTCAACACCTGACGGCAACCCAGTCTTTTGAGATTTCTCTATAGGGCATGTTCTGGGGTACATAACATAGCATAACGTGTATTTTTAAAGCACACGTTCACCCAGAAGGGTATCTTGGTGCTGAATAACAGATGTTTATTGATTCCCAACGATACTTATTTTTTCGACCTCAGAAGGATGAAAGGCTCAGTGTATCTGCCCTGATTTGAACTTGTGACCATGAGGTCAAACACGAGGCCCTAGAGTGGACGCAGTAGTCCACTAAGCCACCAACCTGGCATTTGAGAGGGACATGGAAGAGAGAGACATGGAATTTTGATATAAAAAAATAAAGGATGACCTATATGAGCATGATCTCAGCAGACCTATTCAGGTATAGCTTGAGAATAACAAAACCAATGATCTTTAGATCTCAACTGGTTAGGATACCTTAAAAGCGGTGGTTAGGGGCAAATGCATTGTTATTGCAGCCGGGCAGAGAAGAAATTGGACACTGGTGCAGGCGAGGTTGGTAGCAGAAATTAAATAAGTGGAGATAGAAATTCTATGTGAAAGTCTATAAAAATCAAGAAGGTGGTAGTGGTCGGAATACGTATAGCAGAAGCTTAAACTGGAATTCCAAATGTCTGACAATTGAGGCTGCCTCTCAATCTGTGAACTGAAAGCGAAAAATGATGTGTTCTTTATTTAAAGAACTGTATGAGGAAAAGTAGATTATTAACAAAACGGTAGATGTTTTCTTCGAAGACATCACTCACCCAACATTGAAACGGTCTGATCAGGATGCTTTAGAGAAACCGCTATCTGAGGTGGAAGTGTGGCAAGTGTAATTAAAATATTCAGGTTAACATGACACTGGGCCATATGTTCTTAAAAGGTTTTTCTATAAATGCTTCAATAATTTGTGGATCCCGGAAAAAGCCAGGCTGATTTCTCAAATAAGGATAAGCTCCCCTTTGATGAGGGAACCGGAGATCACTCTGATACATAAACCAGGCAAATCTCTAACTACTGTTCCTCTTACAGACTTGTTTCTTTTTTGAACACTGGTCCAAAAATATTACAGAGATATTCATTAACCACCTAGAAAATTTGATTCGATTCTGTATAGACCCTGGCCAATCAGTATTTATTCTTTTTCTTCAATAGACCGACGTTCAATAATGTCCTCAGAATTTTGCATCAAATAGAGAAGTTCAATGAAGGAAAACTCCTCATGGCAACACTTTCGTTAAATGCTGTAAAAGAGCTTGACCGCTTAAAGTAGTAATTCTTATAAAAATGTTTTACTCAAGGTGGGATTAGGCCCAATAATGAGGAAACGTTTATGCCATCCTATGACACACCTTCTGCAAGAGTTTCAGTAAATTGTAAGAAATCAACTCCCATATGTTTTAGTAAGGGAAATCGTTCCTCTCTTTTTTCACTTTAATTGATAATTCATAACCTCATATGATACGTTTATTCACTGATGATATACACTTGACATGTAGGAACCCAGAGATTTAAATTCCAAGAATTCTAGACCTACTGATACCGTACAAAAGAATCATTGTTTTCATGTGAACCCCTCGAAATCGGAATTGATTGGGTGGGGCTTGATGCCGAAGCTAGTACAAGCCTGGAATGTACTGTCACCATTGAAATGGGTGTAAGATCAAAAACCTTGGAGTGCATTTCATTCCTTCTATGCTGGGTTATACAAGTCAAACTACCCTGTCCTTTCCAAGGAACTCAAAGCCGGTCTATAAAGGTGGTGCCCGCTGTTTGTATTTTGGCTGGGGATGGTCACAGTGCTGAAAAGGAACGTCCTCAGTCAATGGCTTATACATGTTCCAAACCTTGCAAATAACTCTGCCCAAATCAAAAACTGGCAAATTGCAAGTTTCTTGTTACAAATTCATCTGGGATTGTGGGAGACCTAGAATTTTCCTGAAAAATAATAAGATTATCTAAAGTCGAGAGTGAACTGGGGCTGTCCAACCTAGAATGTTACTTTGTGGCGGCCCAATTCCAAGTGACTTTTGAATGGGCCCTGAGGGACACCGACAAATATTGGCCACATATCTAACCAGCATTAATTGAGAGATCCCTTTGGGACCTGATATGACTTACTCTTCAATCCAGACCGATAATTGCTTACACATCAAAGATGATTCACCTCCTCAAACATTCTCCTTCCTCTACAGTCATATACATCATAACCCTGATTTTACTCCTTTATTGGAAGGTGAGGCCTTTCAGGTATGGAGAGAGGGTCACTGACGTGTGTTGAGCAATATGTTCCTTGGCAGTGGCACAGCGGTCTTCAGGGCGCAATATGGTTGCTGGTGCGGTTATGGCAACGCTGAACATATTACAGGTTTCCTCACCGCCAGCAGTCTTATGTCGGTTCTCAGTTCTCACTCTATGAAAGAAGGTGAGGAAACCAAGGCCCCCCTGTTATCCCTGTACATGGGGGTGCATGGAGGTGCATGTAGGTGGACACTTGTTGTGCCACCCTGTGTGCATGCACCCCTGTTCCTGCATGGCATGGACTGCAAAGTCCATGCTGTGCAGGAACGTGCATTGGCAGCCTCGCGGCGGTGCAGTTCTAAGGCTCACATAGGAGCCTTTTTACTGCACTGCCGCAAAACCGCCATGCTGCCCGCCCATCAGATCACAAAATTACTTGTAATATAGGACTATGCTTATGCCAGGAATCATGAAAAATCATCAGACACGTATAACCCTTAAGCTATTAGGCAATAAACAAATAGCAGCACAACGGACGACCTCACCTACTTTGAAGGACTAGTTGAAGTGACTGGTTGCTGATGGCAATGGAGATGCTCTCACATGATCTACTAGATGAAAGGAACACGTTTGAGGTTGTATAGAAACCTCTAATACATTGTATTTGTAGGAAAGTCATATCTGCTTCTTATGGCTACCCCCACTTTTTTAATTGATGTCTCACTGTTTTTGACTAGTCTGACTGGAATCCTGCTAATCAGGACCCCAGTCTATCTGCTTTCTCCCTTAAATTGACATACATGTACTTTGACCCACTCCAGATTGGATACGGGGGTATCCTCATCAGTCTCTAGTATTTGGTACACATGTACCCAGGGTATAGGTACCCCAGAGGCCTCCCATGGGCTGAAGCATGTATTATGCCACCCATGAGAGGCCTTCCAAAACAGAACTGGAGGTCTGCTACTGCAGCCTGTGTAAGATGTTGCTTGCACCACTTACTTTAGATATCGGTTCACTATATCTAATTGTCACTACACTTAAAACTTATAAGTCACCCCTATAGCAGGCCTTAACAATCCTGAAGGCAGGGTGCGGGTTTTATGTGAGAGGGTGCCCCTGCATGAGCAGAGCCTCTGCAGCCTATGGAGAACATTCTCCCGGGTTGTCTGTGACACAACCGACCATATAGGTAGAGGTGCATTATAACCTCGCAGTAAATGCTATCTCAAATGGCTGCATAGAAACATATCGAGTTTGGTATCAAACACCTTGGAATCATACCTCCACACAAGTAACTGGTGTGGGAGGTAAGATTCCACCCTTCTGAAGCGAGCTTCGTGGGGTCACTGGTTAACCGGTGCCAGCCTTCTCGACCTGGACAGCACAAAATGGTTGCTGCCGACCCGAGACACATTTCTGCCCTCCTGCTGCTGAGCCGAGCTCGAGCAGAGGAAGGCAGCATAATAGGCATCCTGTCACAGGGAGGTGTGACCACCTCCCAGACAGGATTTAGTGTATTGGGGCTGGGTAAGTGCACTCTGAGAGTGCCCGAAAGTCTGCACTTGGGCCACCTTTGGTGTCCCTGTGCATAGTCCAGCTCAAACCAATTCTGGGAGCCATTGGCTCCTGCTCTGGTGCAAAACTGGTCAATGGACATGGTTGAAGCCACCCCTCTGTCCTGCCCCTCCCCTAGGAGGGACCCCTGAATCTGTCTAACCCTCTCCCGTGGGTACAAAAGGGCTTACTTGGCTGTAAGACTTTAGATTTTACGTGGACCAGATTCTACAAGAAAAAAACACTGACCTTCGACCGTCTGGACACCTTGGACTTCGCTGGACCTCGACTGGGCTCGACTTCATCCCCCTTTCCGTCCAAAGCTTAGTTTATGCTTTTGCTCCATACAGGCTCCGTGCAGGACCTGTGGTGCACTTAAAACAACAGAGGAATCTCCCTTGGAGTGAAGGAGTCACTCCCCTGCTTCACAGGCACCTGACCGCAACTGACCTGTTTGCTGCTCCTAAGCTCCTGCGGACTCCGAAGATTTCAGCAACACAGGAGAAGGCTTGTTGGTGCCCCCACCGCCACCGGCCCCTCAGCACTCTGCATCCTTTGTGGGATAGCTCACCTTCAGCTTCTGGTCATCCTCGAAGTCTCCTGGTCATCGTCAAGCGTCCCTTCTTCGCACCTGAAGCACCCGACATCGGGGGCCATTCATCTCCCGAGCCCCTCGTCACTCTGAAGTGACCCAGACTCTGTCCCCTCTGCTTTCAGGTTCCTTCCCTCCAGAATCCAGGCTTGGATTCCACCAGACGCTTTCCAACTTCACGGCAGCAGTACTTCTTCACAGCCTTCCATTGAGAGCGACAAGAGTTTCCGACGCCACTTCAGACCTATGCACCCGGCTCCTCTGGGATAGGTAACTCTGGTACTACGGTATCCATGGGTGTGGTGGCTCTTCAAACTCTTAAGTTCCAAATGGTTCGCTCGAAGTCCTCCTAGAAGGGTCTTTAAACTTTAAAAGTGTAACTGCAACTTCCCCATAGAATTTTATGGAGCCCCCGGTCGTGTTCCAACACTGCACTTGGCCTCCGTGGGGTCCCTGTCTACTCACCTTGGGTGGTTCCTTGGGGTCCCAGCGATTCTACGTGCTCTAGACCTTGTCTTGATCTCAGCCGTGACTGTTCTACCACTATTTTATTATATGGTTTGGTCTCCCCTTGGAGCCCATTGTGTATTGTGGTACTTACAACTGTTCTATTGTATTCGTATTATGTGCTTTGTGTTCTATCCTCGTGTAGAGATAGTAGAGAGTGTTGTATTAATAAATACATATTTTTATATATTTACTGTGTGGTTTTCTTTCATTTAGTCATTCAGGAGGTGATATTCTGGTAAAACAAGCTGCTTTACATTAATTCAAGATTAAGCCTCAAGGCTGCTCTCCACAGCTACCACTACTATAGCTCTCTAAAGGTTATCTTTGACCTCATACATCACAAGGGTCGTGTGAACTGGTACAAGGTGCCCAATTTAATTAATGGACAGCTTATACCAGGCCACCTTCTCACAGTATTAAAGTTCAAACATCATCCCAAAAGTACCATAGAACATTGGGATCCCTGAAGCTTCTGTGGGACACTTATTTTCTGGTAACACAATGGGCTGTAGGAATGATGGGAAGCTATGATGATTGACTAAGTGGTGTTGCCAGAAGAGGTGTGTTTTTACTAAGTAAATTATGTTAGAAAGACACTGTGTGCCAGTTTACAGGGTCAAGAAGGGGATTTGGGGCGGCAGAGATGGAGACAGTTTATCAAATTGCAACTATGTATTGTCTAAGAACAATTTCATTCCCCTCCTTCCTCCCCTCCGAGACGCCTTCAGACCCTAGCGGGTGAGTAGTCACGCTCTACAAGAATCCTGATTGATTTTCGAATGAACCATTAAACTATCTGTCATTTCTGTTTATATATATATATATATATATATATATATATATATATATATATATATATATATAATCTACTGGCGGTCGCCAGTAAATAGTTATAGTTAGGACCGTGTTTCCATAGGAAATCTGAAAATTCTATTTTGAATAACTTTGGCGCCGGTTGACGAATCCTCGCAAATTTTTTAAAATAGGTGGGGCGCTTCGCTCCGCTCCTACCCTGAAAGTCTCGGGGTGATTAGTCAAGCGGGGGCCGAGAAAAAAGGGGGGTCCCAAAACGCGTTTCCCCATGCATTTTCCCATAGGGACATTTAGTCCAAGGTACAGCCCGAACGGCTGAACAGAATTACTTGAAATTTGGCAGAGAGGTAGTCCTCAGGTCAGGGATGTGCCTTTTGAATATCTGGAGTATCTGGAGTCAATCTGTTCAGTAGTTCCAGAGAAAATTTCAGTTAAAAGTACATATATATTTATAAGCGCGCACCGTGCCCGCACGGTGCGCGCACGGTGACGTGCGCGAGCGCAATTCTGATTGGTTGTTAGATGTCAGTAAACATTCGAATCGGTCGAAATCAGGAAGTGTCGGCCGCCATTTTGTTTCTCGCAGTCTGAGGCAGTGAAAAACAAAGGTGGAGAACGTGAAAAGGGGGCAGGGTGGACAGTTCGTGACCCCCTAGCCTTTGTCAGGGGGTCACTGAAGGACCCCCAAGGGTGAAAAAAACATTTATTTTTTTGACGAAGAAGCACGGGAGGCGCGCACCGTGCGCGCACGGCACGCACAACGCATCGAGGGCGCACGGTGCCTGAAGCGCACCGAGTGCCCACAGCGCGTGCACGGTGCGCGCACGGTGAAAAACCTGAAAGAAAAAAATATATTAATAAATACATAACTTGGCATTTAAAAAAACGTACAAATTCACTTAAAAAAACCATAGGTTTCACACACGTTATAGTTAGGAATTAGCATTTAAAAAACCTTGAAAATTCACTTAAAAAACCATAGGTTTCACTCATGTTATAGTTAGCTGGACATTTCCCTCGTAAAAAACTAATGAAATTCCCCCGTTATAGTTAGTGCAGGCAACTATAACTCACGCGACCGCAATCCTCTGCTGATGACGTCAGATATTACATCACTGTATTTAGACACCTATTTACCCATATCTTCTTCCATTAATCTTTAGCTATACATATATTACAAATATTTATTTTTCAGAAAGACACATATGTAATCAGTGATGTAATATCTGACGTCATCAGCAGAGGATTGCGGTCGCGTGAGTTATAGTTGCCTGCACTAACTATAACAGGGGAATGTCATTGGTTTTTTACGAGGGAAATGTCCAGCTAACTATAACATGTGTGAAACCTATGTTTTTTTAAGTGAATATATATATATATATATATTCGAAAAAAGATTGAGAGACAGGTAAATTGCCCGGCGCTCTAACAGTCTCAGACACTGGTCCCCACCAGTGTAGTTCAACATATTAAACACAAACACATCTGAGAACAGTACAAATCCACAGATTCAATAATAGATAGATGATTAGTCTTCTTGTTCATTCATTTAATGATGTTTTTATTCTTGTTTCTTTAGAAGTCAAAGTTCACAAAAGGTATCACAAAGAGTGCCAAACACGTGTTTCGCGCCAACTGCGCTTCTTCAGGGCTCATCTTCCATTATAAGTCTCTTTTCTGTAAGGCTCGAAAGAAAACTTCCAAAATGATACGGGCTCCCTATATTTTGAAGCAGTTCCTTATTCGTGTATCTATTCCACACAGAAATCTTGTCATTAAAGTCTTGTAAATTTGATAAATTTATTAGCGTTCCATGATACGATCGCTAAGTAGAAAAACGTCCTGTATTCGGTCCGTCTATTCATAGACGGACCGAATACAGGACGTTTTCTTAGTTCCACGCTCACACCGCACTACCAGTTGTGATCCAGCAGAAGATATGGGCACTTAAGAAGGCATCGCTCTCCAGATGCCACAGGTAGATAGTGTGGGTCCCTCGCGCAAGATCTTTGATGACCCTGAGACCTCTATCAGAGAACAGGGGGCAAGCAAAAAAGCCCTTGGAGAGCACACTTCAGGGTGCCACACAGCAACAGGTAGTTAGCCCAGGCCAGCCACTATTCAGGAAGGGGCACAGTTCCTTCCAATGGCAGTAATCCTTGTGCACAACAGATTCCTCTGGCAGTGTGCACCACGCAGTTCCAGGATCTCCGATCCCACGTCCCCAGAAGTGTATTCTACCCTGCTGAAGTATGGCACCAGTAGTTATACTGTAGTTTGCCTTTGAAGTTTGGGGGTTGTTCAGAGGTTTATCTTTGAGCCACAGATGTCTCCCCTAAATTTCAGTTGTGTCTGCCATTGGGCTGTGGAAGACAGATCTTAATCTTTAGTGGGGCTATTATCTGGCTCCTAGAGGCCAATTGTCAAAACCTCTCCCTCTAATCTATCCAGCCAGGCACTCGAATGGAAGATGTTTGTCGTTCCAGTTGCATGCCCAATGTTTATAGCGGTCTCTGGGGAATGCACATATGTGTTCCCCCCTCCCCCATGCTCCAGTGTGGACTGAAGTCAAAATAAAGGCACACAGTATTTTAGAGCAAAGAAATGGCCACTTTCTAGAAGTACCATTTCGAATCTATTAATGACAAATTCCTCTTTACCACAGTAGAGTGTTTGCTATTGTGAATCCAATGATATGAAACATTTAGAGGCTGTTCCACTTTAAGCCACTATTGAAGCTTGAAGTAATTTCAACCATACTCCCATGTTAACTTATGGGAAGGCAAACCTCATAGGTAGTGAAAATATACATAGGTATTCTTCACTGCCTGGGCAGGGAACAGGGGAACACACGTGTACCTGCTCTGCCTATACCTGCTACTTGCTTCACCCCTTAAGACTTAACCCAGGGGTGCCCTAATGGTGGTTAAAGGTCCCCCCAGATTTGGTTTCAGAAATGCCTACCTGAACATAAGTGGAATTGCGTATACACAGGCATGCAATGGCAGGCTTGAAACATATTTAAAAACCTCATAGGTTTAAGTGCGCACCCACAGACCTGCAATGGCTGGCTTGAGCCATGTTAAAAAACATCAGGTAAGCACCACTTCCTAATGTGTGTAGGTAGAGTGTGCACACTTTCACACTGCATTTACAGTGGGAAAGTGCCCAGGGCCTTAAGGCCACTAATAGAGAATTAGCAAAACCTATGCCTTGTCCTGATGCGAAGACCTGACCTCCTTGGTCGGTAAAACCCGCATGGGGGCTCTTCAATACCTGGGCAGGGAACACTCATGTGTACCTGCCTTGCCTTTCAACTACCCACCCTTCAGGGCTTACCTTAGGGGTGCTCTAGTGGTAGTGTAAGGCCCACTCAGGGTTGGCTAATAAGTTAAAAATGCCAACCTCAGCATAGCTGCGACTGTGCACCCACAGGCCTGCAATGGCACCCTGATCCATATTTGACAGGTTATTCTGGTGGTTGGCACAATCAGTGCTGCGTCCCATTATTAGCCAGTGCAGTACCTGCCCTAGGTTTGTGGTGTACTTTTTTACAGGGCACTTACACCTAAATCAATCAATCAAGTAAGCATCACTTCCTAGCATGTGTAGGAAGGGCGTGAGCCCTTTCGCATTGCATTACAGTGGAAAAGCCAGAGTTCAAAGGCCACGGACAGAGAATCGACAAAAACCAGGAGGAAAAAAAGCAAAACGTTTTAGGGAAATCCCCTTAAAGGGGCCATGCCCAACACCTCTGCATTTTCCAAATTTCAGGAAATAAACAAGCTTCCAAGATCTTTATCTTGGATGCTACCCATGAATTCACAGTCCTCAAATTATAAATAACCTTAAATATCCAGAAATGTATGTAAGATGTTAATGAAAATATTCTGAACCATAATTCTGATCTGTATCCGGTTCTGGTTGTTTCGTGCACAGCGCAGTGAATGGAGTGTGGAGCGGCGGAGGAGCTCGGAGCACACATTTGCTGGCGGGGCTGTGCTCCTTCAGGGCACGGCAGCCGGCCTAGGGTTTCTACTGCGGAAGCGGCCCGGAGGTGTCAGGACCTGGTGCGGCTTGTGGAGGTCCTGCGAGGCAGCCACGCCCGCTTGTTTGGGGAAATCAAGTCGCCAGCCCCCAGAGAAGGGAGATAATCCGCAGCTGACTGGACCAGGCTGGGATCAACATCGGCGCTCTGCAGGAAGGCTCGTGACGGAGAGATTGCGAGCAGAGACAAGGTACAAAGGACAAGTGAGGGGTAGGGGGAACTCACTGCTGCTGCCAAGAGTGAGTTGGGAGTTACCGTGCTCCTGCTCAGCCCCAGGTTCTCCCAAGCTAAGCCCCACAGTTGCCGTGCCTCAATGAGGAGCCCAAAATGCAGTCCTAGCCCCCTGTAATCTGACAGGCAGCTCCAAGACAGCAGAAAAGGGCAGGGCCCGGAAAGATACTAATAAGCGATCTTAATAAAAAAAAAGTGCACACCCGCTCTGACTGTTGGACAAGAGTGCCAGTTTGCTAAACCTCGTTTCTTGCCAGGAGGTTTTCTCATAGCTACGGCCGCCACTGGCAGGTAATTACACCTTGGAGTCACCGTGGAGCCTCCCGGTCACAGAGGTCCGTGTTAAAATTCGCAAAGTTAAATAATGAATGGAGTTAAATTTTAAAAAATCCACTGCTAAAAAGTGTTGCAGTCCTGACAGGCCACAACATTAGCCACCATAAGTCCCCACCATAAGCCCCTGAAATCAAAAGATGAAGCAAAAAAAAAAAGCGAAAAGGGCGAAGGGCAGACGGCATAAAGCCCTTGATAAGCTCACCACCAACCACACCACATACCACGCTAGCACCAGGAATTGATCTGGGCGTGGGAGAGCCAAACAGCACACGCAAAACAAGACCAGATTTGTAACAGTGCAAGAGCATACCCTTAAAAAGTTTACCATATTACACACACAGGAACAAGTGACCTATAAATCTAAGATAATCCAAGGCAAAACAACCCACACAGGGAAGATGAGATCAGGAAAAATCCACCAGGCGGCAACAAGAAAAACCAGGAAAAACATCCCTCTAACGGCTCTAACCCCTTCATCGAGCAAAAAAAGGAAGACGTCTGGGCAGAGAGAGAGGCTAATTTCGCCCCAACCCCAGAAACAAAACCAACTTTTGCAACAAAAATGGAAAACAGAAACTCTTCTTCCTAAAAGACCCAATGGCCACTATCTATGCCACAACTGAAGAGAGATCCGGTATACCAAGTCCAATAATCCCAAATAAGATGGACAAAAAAGCCATTATAAATCAGGATCGTTAGAACAACAGGATACGTCTGTCTATGTGAAAACAAGTTCTCCTCTCATTCTGTCAGACAGTAGCAAAGTCCAAACAGCCCCACAGGGAACAATTCCAATAAGTAGACAAATAACTATAACTGCACAGGTGAACCAAAACGTACCCTTGCGAGGCCAGAATAAAGAAACAGTAAGAAGATCATACCTGGGCAACAAAAATGATCCCACAGAAGATCTATTAGATAATATTTGCCCTCAGGCAGTTCCCTTGGACGAAGCTTGGACTCGCTCTCTTTCTTTATCTAATGACGCCAGCCTTCTCCAAATCTTGGAAATAAACACGATAAAACAAAATGCAACTGATGTAGTTAATCTCGGGAAACATCTTCCTACCACTACACCGATCGGAAAGACATCAGGCGGAAAGCCTCTACCCCCCTAAACTCAATAACCAGAAAAGACCCACAAGAGAAAAATTCAAAAGATGGAAGCTTTTCAATCAGAATCAGATATGCCTGTCATCACCGATTTAATGATATCATCAGTAAGCAAAATAGGGACACAGCTAGAGTCACCAGGAAAGTCCCCCCCCCCACCTCCCAAGAGATACCAATGGCCATATGGAGTAAAACCCTGCCAGGCACTCTGGAGCAAGCAATAAGGGCATTGAACTTTCAATCTGACAAAATGGAGGTGCAGATCGACCTTATTAATCTGATCGCAGAACCCATTGCAGGAATAAACACAAAATTGGAAACAATTACAACCATACTCAAAAATAAGACCAGCATATAGGCGCAAGTAAGTAACACACAACAATTGGCCAACTGAGGCTGCGGCAAAATAATTGACAAATTGGTAATGCTCCCAGAAATCCTCACAGACATACTAGGGGCAGTTCAACCAACACGCAAAGTAGAACCCATAATTGAGAATCAAAAGAATGAAGAGTATAAAGACAAAGAAGAGCCCCCAAAGACTACAAAAGCGTCACGAGTCGAAAGTAAAAACATTGTGGAAGCGGAAGCAGAGGAAACAGAGGAAAAGACAGGCACAGGGGAAAATCAAGTAGAGGCAAAAGAGACCACCGTCAACCTTTCGCCAAACAAAAAACCAACTAAAAGGCAACAAAAACATGCCAGAGAGCAGGTTTAGGCATAGTAACCAATCCGCCCCAAGTTCTGGGCAAATCTACTCAATATTTACTAAACAAACAACGTTAAGTAAAATAAACAGGATCTACAAAGAAGTAACTTCAGATACCTCTATTTCAGGGTCCAATCTATCTAATAACTCTGTTGATTTAAAAAAAAAAAAAAAACTCAAGTGAAGCTGTCTGACCAAGCTCCCACCAACCAAGGGAAAATGAATTTGGTAGACACCGACATAACTAAACAATAAGATCTTCATCAAGGGTTGCAAAAGCACGGACCCAGGATGGCAAGATCAATGCAAAAACAATTGTTTTACAACGAAGACGGGGTAGTAAGAACCCCATGGAACCATAGAGCAACAGCACCTTCAGGTCGAAGAGACCTAAACCAAGAAAAGGAGGCTCAAAGAACCAACATAAAAGAGCTGGAAAGGAAAACGAATAAACCTGCCAAAGTGGAAGAAATACCAGGGGTAATGTTTTCTGCCGAAACAAAAGACGAAGAACAAAGCACCCAAATTCCGATAACGGTTACCATAAAAAGGAAGAGACACACCTGCAGGTTCTCGTCTACAGAGTCTAAAATTGAGACCCCACGGCCATAAACATACAAAAAAACTAGGAACCCGGAGATCGAAATTGCTGAAGGAAATTTTACCGCCTCATCACAAGAAAGGGTTCCCAAAGAACTTGTTGGCCAAGATAACCAAACTGGTCCCGAAACACATAATATTCAAAAATATCAAATAGCCAAATACGAGACCATAAAACCCCTAAACCATATCAGAGAAACTTCGTCAAAATTGACATATGTGCCAGAGTACCCAAACAAAGGGAGACAAGACACATTGAACCGAGGGAAACTGTTAACGCTGTTTAAAGAGATTCTGGAACTAAAGGGAATAACATCTCGATCTTCTAGCCGTAGAATTCCAGCAAACAGCATTTTCCCCAGACATAGAGACTTTGACCACTTGGATCACTAAGGAACTAGTTGACCGGATTTACGTGACCAGAACAACATTTGAGGCTCCACAAAAGGTCAAAATATCCATACCCCCTCGTACAAAGCACTGCGGTACCAAAAACAGGACGAACCACGGGTAAAAGCCAAAAAACTTGCCTACGCGGTGCTAGAAATACCTCGCCACCCGCACAAAATAACATCACCCAGATAGATGTAACAGTAAGTCCAGCAAACTTAGAATGCCAGCAAGATAACAACCAGGACTGGTCATGGGTGCTAACGGCCCTGAGTAAAAAACGTACCTGATGAAAACTCACGGACAGATCCTGACGACTCCATGGAGGTGCATTCAGGCAGAAACATCGGGGATAAAATTAAGATCCGTTCAAGGAACAATCAGGGTTTTGGAGAATCGGGCCAGGACTGGATCAAGATCTGTTCATGGAACGTCCATGGCGTCAGAGAAATGGACCAAGACCATGAAACACTGTCCTTCCTGCAAAACCAAGATCTAATATTGCTCCTAGAAATATGGAACATGAAACCAATTTTAATCCCGGGTTATACAGAACATCGTATTTGGCAGAAATGTTTTCAAACTTCGGGCATCCGAGAGGGGACTATCAATTTATGCTACAGTAAAACACGGCTGGATTACTTAAGAATTAGGTGCCGGGGAAAACTGGTTGCCAGTATTAAAACTTACCGGTAAACTTCCCTCCAATGAGTTGAGTTGACACTTAATACTAATCAATGTAGCCTAATCGCTGCAGCCTCAGCCCAGCGGCCTCCTGCTTCCGGATACTAATCAATGTAGCCTAATCGCTGCAGCCTCACCCCCGCGGCCTCCTGCTTCCGCAGTTCCAACCTGGCAGTGGGGCGGCCCGGAGCCCTGTGGCACCGGCTGCATTCCTCTCGCCTCCGAGGCGATCCTCACCCAACCGGGTTCGACTCGCCCTGGGGCGATCGCAGCCCTGGCCTTGTCTGGCCTCGCCTTTCTGCCACCTCGGCCCGCTTCGAGTGTGGCATTTGCTTTGTCTGCAGTGCTTTGGCAGACTGGCGTTTCATGGTGATCGCTTTCGGGATCTACATGGGTTGATTCTTGTACTTGGCAACTTTCCTGGATGTGGAGACTTGCCTGTGTGGCAGAACAGTGATCCATTGAGATTTTCATTTATTTGCTGAGCCACTGATTTATTTCTGGAGCCCAAAGCATGTTTATGTGATTTCGAGTATCTGGCCTCTCCGTTCTGCCACCTGTGCCCGTTTGAGGGTGGCCTTGCCCTGGCGGCTTCTTCTCTCTCCTGCAGCCTGGGGCCCACTCTGCGTCCCTGGCCGGTGGCTGGGACGGCCCTGAGCCTCGTCCGGCGGCAAAGGCTGCCCAGGGGCCTGAGGCACAGACTGTTTTTTCTCTGGTGTGGACCGGTCCCTGCACCTTCGTCCCCGCAGCCCGGAGCCTCCTTTCCACAGTGTCAGCTCGCCTCAGGGGCGGTCCCCAACGTGTGGTCTGATCGGCCTCATTTGCTTAAGGCCAGTGACTCTGCACAGTAGCTTTTCCCCGCAATCAGGATCCTGACCACTCTTCTCCGTTCATCTAATCCAGCCACGTTAGCAGCCCTAAATCTGCCCGTTCTGTTCACCATAACATGCCTAGGGTCCCCTCGGTCCTAACCCTAGGCTGTTCTTGGTTGCCTCTCCACCCCCTGCAGCCAACGTGACTGTGCCTCCGGCGGCCTATCTTCTCTCCCTCTAACACCATCAACAGAGCCATCTGGAGTGAGGCCATACTCCCCAGCCACACCCTACTCACACGCATACTGTCTGGCTACATGATCTTATGCTCGCTCCCTTTACTCTTGACACCCTGCTACTCTGCGGACTTCCTGTTTATGCCCTGGAGCAGTACCCTTCACTGCCAGAGCCCTGCATTACTGTGGACCTCCTTGTCTGTACCCCGGAGTAGGGATCCTCACTGCTAAAGCCACACCCGCAACCTCCCTTAGCACTCCCCTGGCCCTAAAGCTTCCCCTTTCTTGCCAGTATGGCAGGGCCTTGCCTAAACTCAACACGGGACAACTCCTACACCGTTGTTTATCCTCCTAATCTCTCCAAAACTGCAGGTAAAACCCTGAGACCCTGATCTCTGACCTACGATATAGCACTGACAAGGGCAAAATCATTAATGACCTTATCTTCTACTCTAGAAAAACATCCCTATGGAGCGAAACCATCTCGAACCTCCTTAACGTACATGAAACCAGGAACATTCTGTACGGCCCTCCGCTCACGATTGCGCCCTCCTCAAACTTGCGAGCTGACCTTACCATCACCTTTTATACAACAAGCATTGGCAAAGCCAATAGGTCTCACCTTTGGGATCTTATAAGTTTTTTGCTATGTAACAGTTGTTTTTTGCACTAAGGATATTCTTTGGCTAACTAAACAATATCTAGGTCTTATTGTATATGGCAATCAGTTTTGCTTTTGGGATATTATAATTATTTAGTAATGCAGTTTAATATTGTTTTTGCAATATTATTAACTGTTGTATCATGAAACATTTGTAAGGTCCTAAAGGCGAGACCATTTAATGAATGGTTTTTGTAATGCTAATTTGTATTGTTATAAATGTGAGAGGTTGGCCTGGTATATATTGACCATAAATTATAGTGTGCAGTTTGCACTTGTTTAAAGAACCCTTATTGATAAATGTGAGAGGTTGGCCTGGTATATGGTGACCACAAATTATAGTGTGCACTTTGCACTTGTTTAAAGAACCCTTATTGATGAATAGGATAAAGAAAACATTTTTTGAAAGCTATCCTAGTGTTAGTTATGGAGAGTAGCCTTTAGTGTAAGAGTTGAAGGATTCTAAAGCTGCTTATATTGCCGTTTGTGAAATTTATGAATGTGTAAATAAAAGTAGAACCATTAAAGGCATATGTAAAAAATATATATATTTTTTTCAATAAAAATGTTTATTTTTTAAATTGATGATATTAGAGAAGAAAGCATACTATATTAAATCTGTAGAAGGACAGTAAATAGAATACATAGTGGCTAGCAGGGGGAGAGAAAGAGAGAGAGAGATAGGGGAGAGATAGGGAGAATGAAGAGGGGGATGGAGAGAGAGAGAAAGGGAGTGGGGGAGAAAGGGAGTGGGGGAGAGAGAGAGGGAAGAAGTGATGCGAAAAAATTAACAGCCAATGCGTCCTTGTCCTGTGGGAGAATATTATTATTATTTTTTTTAAAAAGCAAGAGACAAATTGCGAGCCAAATAGAGTGAATAAGGAGGGGAATAAAAAAATACAAAAAATAGCGAGAGTAAGTGAAAGCAAAACACAAAGTGAATGCTAAAAGAGAAAACGAAAGAGAGTGCACAATGGAAAAAGTGATGCGAAAAATGTAACTGCTAATGTTGCCTTGTCCTGTGGGAGAATAAAATAAAATAAAAAAGCAAGAGACAGAGTGCGAGCAAAATAGAGTTAATAAGGCGGCGAATAAAAATATAAGACAAATAGCTTGAAAAGGTGAAAGCAAAACACAGAGTGAATGATAAAAAAAAAAAAGAAAGCAAGAGAGAGCACGAGGGAAAAAGTGATGAGAAAACTGTCACAGCTGCTTGATTCAGGAGATAGCCGTGCACGAGGGAATAACTAATGCTGCTGTCTTAAAATGCATCCATGCAACAAATAATGTGTGACAAAAGATAGGCATGGAAGAGCTTGATAAATAGTTTAGTGATTTGAGCAAAAGACCCAAACTTCAAGTTGTAAGTTATGACTACACAGCACTCTGAGACCACTCGAGAGGCTCCTTGTTTGCTGTGTAGATTTTTACAACCTGCAGGCCAAAGAGGAGGAGCGTGGAGGAGCGAATACAAGAGATAAAGAATGTAAGAAGGAATGGAAATGGAGCTCAAGTGGGAGAGTGGGTGAGAGAGAAGAGAGCGAGAGGAGAGAGAGAGAGAGAGAAAGAAGGGGAGAGAGAGTGAAATAAGGGGAGAGGGAGAAAGAAGGGGAGAGCGAGAGAAAGGGGGACGGAGAGAGAATGAAGGGGGGAGAGAGAGAGGGAGAGAGAATGAAGGAGAGAAAGAATTAGAGAGAGAGAGAAAGAGAGTGGGGGAGAGAGAGAGAGAAGTGATGCGAAAAAGTAACAGCCAATGTTGCCTTGTCCTGTGAGAGAATAACATTTTTTTTTTTTAAAGTAAGAGACAAATTGCGATCCAAATAGAGTGAATAAGGAGGGGAATAAAAAACAAATTGCGAGAGAAAGTGGCAGATGGCGCTCAAGTGGGAGAGTGAGTGAGAGAGAAGAGTGAGTGAGAGGAGAGAGAATGAAGGGGAGAGAGATAGAGAAAGAAGAGGACAGAGACTGATTGAAGGGGAGAGAGAGAGAGAGAGAAAGGAGAGAGAGAGAGAGAATGAAGGAGAGAGAATTAGAGAGGGGGGGATAGATAGAGAGAGAGAGAAAAAGAGAGTGGGGGAGAGAGAGAGGGGGAAGAAGTGATGCAAAAAAAGTAACAGCCAATGTTGTCTTGTCCTGTGGGAGAATAAAACATTTTTTTTTAAAAGCAAGAGACAAATTGCGAGACAAATTGAGTGAATCAGGAGGGGAATAAAGAAATTTAAAAAATAGCGAGAGAAAGTGGCAGATGGAGCTCAAGTGGGAGAGTGAATGAGAGAGAAAAGAGAGCGAGAGGAGAGAGAGAAAGAAGGGGAGAGAGTGAATGAAGGAGAGAAAGAGAAAGGGGGAGAGAGAATGAAGGGGGGAGAGGGAGAGAGAGGAGAGAGAATGAAGGAGAGAAAGAATTAGAGAGGGGGAGAGAGAGAGAGAGAGAGAGAGAGAGAGAGAGAGAGAGAGAGAGAGAGAGAGAGAGAGAGAGAGAGAGAGAGAACAAGAGAGTGGGGGAGAGAGAGAGCAAAGAAGTGATGCGAAAAAGTAACAGCCAATGTTGCCTTGTCCTGTGGGAGAATCAATTTTTTTTTTTAAAAAGCAAGAGACAAATTGTGAGCCAAATAGAGTGAATAAGAAGGGGAATAAAAAAAATTAAAAAAATACCGAGAGAAAATGGCAGATGGAGCTCAAGTGGGAGATTGAGTGAGAGAGAAAAGAGAGCGAGAGGAGAGAGAAATGAAGGGGAGAGAGAGAAAGAAGGGGAGAGAGAGTGTGAATGAAAGGTGGAGAGAGAATGAAGGGGGAGAGAGAGAGGAGAGAGAATGAAGGAGAGAGAGAATTAGAGAGGGGGAGACAGAGTGAATGAAGGGGAGAGAGAGAAAGAGGGGGAGAGAGAGTGAATGAAGGGGAGAGAAAGAGAGAGTAAGGGGGAGGGAGAGAGAATGAAGGGGGAGAGAGGAGAGAGAGAAAAAGAGAGTGGGGGGGAGAGAGAGAGAGAGAGAGAGAAGAAGTGATGCGAGAAAAGTAACAGCTAATGTTGCCTTGTTCTGTGGGAGAATAAAAAAAGCAAGAGACAAATTACGAGCCAAATAGAGTGACTAAGGAGGGGAATAAAAAAATAAAAACAATAGCGAGAGAAAGTGGCAGATGGAGCTCAGGTGAGTGAGTGAGAGAGAAGAGAGAGCAAGAGGAGAGAGAATGAAGGGGAGAGAGATAGAGAAAGAAGAGGACAGAGAGTGATTGAAGGGGAGAGAGAGAGAGAATGGAGGGGGAGAGAGAAGAGAGAATGAAGGAGAGAAGAGAGAGGAGAGGTAGAGAAAGAGAGAAAAAGTGAGTGGGGAGAGAGAGAGAGCGAGAGAGAGAAGAAGTGATGCGAGAAAAGTAACAGCTAATGTTGCCTTGTCCTGTGGGGGAATAAAAAAAGTAAAAAAAGAAAGAGACAAATTGCGAGCCAAATAGTGAATAAGGAGGAGAATAATACAATTTAAAAAATAGCGAGAGAAAGTGACAGCAAAACACAAAGTGAATGATAGCCGTGCACGAGTGAATAAGTAATGCTGCTATTTTGAAGCACATGCGTGCTTGTCATAGTAAAAGCAAAACACACTGCTGGCACCGCAATGGTGTGTTTGCTGGCCCGGGAGTGGTGCGTGTGCGCGCAGTCGCCTCTTTTTGGAAGCACATACTCGTGCTTGTGGCAGGCCCTGCGCGCTCCCACAAGGTGGATGCCGCCACAAGCACGAGTATGTGCTTCCAAAAAGAGCAGGGCGATGGCTAAAGGTCCTCCTATGCAGTGCATGCGTGCTGTGTAGGCGAGACCTAAAAACGGTATTGTCCTGATCCAAGCTGCAACCAAAGACCTCAATAAATTTGCAGACCTTTTCACCCTACTCAAACACGTGCATGACCATCATCCTTCCACGCTCCCCCCCCCCCCCGACACCAACTTTCGCTAGCCGACCCCCCCCCTCGCTCCGTTCAACGCAGCCCAAAGGGTGAGGGTAAAAGCCCCCCGCTTAGTCCCACCAAAGACCCAACCACTCCCCATCGCCCCCCCATCCCCTCCAAGGGTTCAGACTAGACCAACCCAACCCTTGCCTTTCCCCACTCTAAACAGCTCTCTAGGCAATGTCACCCATACTTCTGCTAGGGATTTTCCTTCCACTCCTACACAACCTCCGCCATCCCTCAAGGAGATCTTGCCGCCGCCCTCCTCCTCCAACCAGTGCTCATCCCTTCCATAGTCACTCATATGCTAGACACCTGCAGGGTAGTTAACACCCGCCCTAACGATCCCTCAACCAGCCTGCAAAGCGCGCCTTGTCACTCACAACCCACTCCTCCAAGAGTTTATGACACAGGTCGACCTAGCCCCACTACCATGCTACCAGCGCATGTCAACAGAACCGTTCCCAAACCATTGACCTCCTTCCCACAAGCTCTTCCCTCACTTATGGATATTGAAACTCTGCACCACAGAGCAGCCAAACTAACTCAGAGCACCCATAACTCCATTCTGGAACTAGAAAACATCCTTCACCTCACCAAACTCTCCTTCTCAAACTTCAAACTCCTGCAGAACTCTA
This sequence comes from Triturus cristatus, assembly GCF_964204655.1. Taxonomy (NCBI): domain Eukaryota; kingdom Metazoa; phylum Chordata; class Amphibia; order Caudata; family Salamandridae; genus Triturus; species Triturus cristatus. The sequence goes on along the minus strand of NC_140589.1, from coordinate 1,803,570,517 downwards.
CTACCCCCCCTCTCACTGAGCCCCTTCATCACCCGTTACCGCTATTCCTGAGACACCTTCGCCCTCGCAAGCAGCCCTGCCACCTCTCGGAGGAAATTCTAGCCCTCCTCCTTACCTACATATCTGCCCCTGAAACCCCAAGTCCACTGGACATGAGTGACAAACAAGCTAACCATATGGTTGCAATCAACTCTAACAGATCAGCTACTCTGCGCAACAGAGGAGTTATTAATAAAAACCTTGCTCAGGTACTCATTTCTGCCCCAACTCACGACACACACCCCAACCCCCCCTCTCTCCGGCCTCTTAATTAACTGCCGCTCAGCAGTAAAGCACGCTGCTGATGTCGCTGATCTCATTCTGAGCCAAAAATCTGACATAGCAATCCTGACCGAATCTTGGCTCAGTGAATCCTCATCTCCCTGCCTAGATCTTTTAGTCCCTCCTAACTATAGTATCACAAGGCTGGACAGACAATCAAAAAACAAGTGGGAGGCATTGCCTGCATCTACTGCTCTAACCTCCTCTTAACTGAACTTCTGGCAGATCCCACAGACTCCTGTGGATACCTTGCACTCTCCATATGCAGCAACTCCACTCAACTGTGCAGACTGCACATCTTTTACCACCCCCTAGGCATGAATGGCACCTTCACTGACCACCTCATGGAAATCATCACAGCCAAGGTTTCCTCCAATTCTAAAGACATTTTCCTTGGTGACTTCAATCTGCACTGGAATGACCTCATGGACCCTCCGGTAAACGCCATCAGAGACTTCTGGCTGACCAAGCGCTTACCCAAGCCTGCACACTCCCAACATACTCGAAACACGCCACTCTAGATTGAATCATTGCTAAGGAATCAGCGGTCAAGTTTATCTCTATAGACCCATGCGACTGGTCTGATCACCATGCTATTACCTTCCATTTCCCTGGCACCCACAAGACAAGGGCACTACAACCTGTGATTCCAAAACATTGGGTTAGAGACACTAAGAACCTTGATACCGGGAAACTGGCTGCACGCTGCGAGATTGACCTCCCCTCCCCCCATATATCACAACGGTCAACAACCTCACAGAACACCATACCACGACTATGTCTAACATTCTTGATGATCTTGCTCCGCTAAAGCTAAAAAGAGCCCAAATCAAAGACAGAAACCCCTGGTTCAACGGATCCCTCAACAATGAAAGGAGAACCCTCTGGCAGACAGAAAGAAACTGGAGACAGCACCCCTCAGCCTCCCATTTAAAACCTCTCCGCCAGACCAGAAATGCCTATAATAGGAACATCCTCAATTCTAATAAAAAAGAATTCTTCAGATCAGAACTGGGGAACGCCAAGAACAGACCTCGCAAGCTCTTCGAAATGGTCAAACACCAATCTAACAAACTGGCTAAAACCTCCAAAGAAAACCCTAAATATCTCATAAAATGCGAGGAATTTTCCTCCTCTCTGACAAAAGTACTGCCCTAGGAAACGAAATAAGATCCGCTACCTACTCACAACCTCCTCAGGAACTGCCTCATGTCTCTGCGCTGTCCACCCCCCCCACCCCCCCCCCCAGACATCACCCAAAAACCAAGCGCACAGGTCCAACTTTGTTTATGACGACCATTCCGTCTCGAAAATTCTATTCTCCTTAAACCCAAACAACCACTTTAATGACCCTCTCCCCTCTAACTGCTTAGCCGCCGCCTCCCAATCTATAATTCCTAGTTGGACTGCAATAATCAACGCCTCCCTTCTTCAGGGGTCGATACCTGACTCTCTAAAAGCCGGTCAATTCATCCCCATCTTAAAAAAACCTACACTGAATCCTGCTTCCACTGACAACTTCAGACCTATATCCAATATCCCTCTCCTAGCTAAAGTTCTGGAGAAATGTGTGCAACAGCAGTTGAGCCAACATATCACCAACTTCAACCTGCTAGATGACTTCCAATCCAGGTTCAGGCCTGGGCACAGCACTGAAACCACCATTCTCCACATCGTGGATGATGCCCTCCAAGCCCTTGACAAAGGCAAAACCGGTCTCCTAATCCTCTTAGATCTTTCCTCTGCTTTCTATACGATCAACCACGAAAAACTCCTTGAACTCCTCAAACTCAGGATGGGACTGGATGGCCCTGTTCTCGAATGGTTTAGGTCCTTTCTCCAGAACTGCTCTCAGAGATTCCTAATCAGCGGTAACTTGTCTGCTCCCTCCCGGATCACGGTCGGAGTCCCCCAAGGATCAACCCTGTCCCCTACCCTCTTCAATCTTTACTTCGAACCGCTAGCAGATGTACTACGGACCGCCAATATCTCCTACCACTGTATGCCGACAACACCCAGATCTACATCAAAATCTCTTCTCCTGAGGAGATTCTTTCCCTGAATGAGGCCTTGAAGCTGACTGTCCAATGGCTCACCTCTAACCAGCTCAAACTAAACGCAATAAAAATAGAATTTCTTCTAATCTCTCCACCCAAAACCAACCCTGACATTCAGGAATGGACTAAGGCGATCACAGCTTTAAACTGCCCACCGACCATAGTGGACTCTGCCAAATCCCTTGGAATAACCCTAGACTGCAGCTTGAATATGCGTGACCACATCAAATTGATGGCCAAAATCCCCCGATTTCACCTGAGCTATGTAAGAAAATTGAAACCTTTCCTTGACACTCCCAACCTAAAAATGGCAGTCCAGGCACTAGTCATCTCCAGACTTGAATATGGATGCTCTACCCTCTCGGGTCTACCCAAGATCTCTCTGGCCCCCTTAAAAGCCTGCCTCAACGCCGCCGCCAAATCCTAGCAGGTTCAAAGAAATTCAACCACATTTTACCACACCTGAAAGCTCTGAACTGGCTTCCGCTTGAGGCCAGAATCCAATTTAAACTGGCTTGTTTCACTCACAAGGCTCTATACACTAAATCCCCTGCATTTCTCGCCCTGAAACTCGTGGTATCCGGAGAAAAAAAAAACGTACAAGCGGGCTTTCTCTTGGGCCGCACCAAGAATATGGAACTCATTCCTGCCCGCCATTAAAAAACTTCTGTCTCTGGCACGCTTTAAAAAGGAGGCCAAAACCTTCCTAATGGGCAAATTCCTCTCCTAATTCTTGCACTGCACTCACCTACTTTGTTTTATATCCTATTACTGCCACACCTTGGACTAACCGGATGCTATCCATCCGGCACTTCCGGGCATTCCACCCTTAGGCTCTTGGACCTCTCGCTCTTGTGAAATGCATGTACCTGTTTTTATCCCAAATGTTTCCACTGCCCCCCCCTAGTTCTTTTGTATACAACTTGTTAATCCTGTAAAGCGCTCTGATACCCTAACGGGTCAAGTTCGGGCTCTATAAAACACACAATAAATAAATAAATGAAAATATATTCATCCAGAGAAAAAGACAAAGAAGGAACAATTCATTATTTTGGTGAATCTGATTCAGGTGTTGCATAGGACCCATGAACATAGTAACCTGATTACTTCGGAAGATTTCAATAGCAACCTTATTACGAGCAATCAGAGCAGTAAGAGGGAAGATGACCCGGGAAATCAAATAACAAAGCGCAAGTTGGAAGCACTTGGTCTAACAATCCTGAACGGAAACGTAACAGGAGACGGACTAGCCGCCATCACACACCTGAGCGGAAAAAGCCAATCAATAATAGATTTTACCTTTGCCAGTAAAAACATCATCCATATGATTGATTCCTTTCAAATCTCTCCACGCCCAGAAAGCGATCATTTCACGCAAATCATGAAGATCAACATCAAACTGATCCAGCTATGAAAATTAAAGTCCTTAGTCCAATATCCTGAAAAATATAACTTGAGGAAACTAAAGTGGCGAGGACCAGACACAACTGCAATCATGGATACAATTCAAGGTCTCGTGAATCAAACAGGGACACCGAAAGAACAAGAGATAGCAAATAATTGGGAACATTTGGGTCAAGTCCTCATTCAAAATTTCCCAGTCATTCCCGGACGCTAAAAGAAAACAGTAACCAGGATGGAACCATGGTTTAATTGCAAAACCAGAAAAGACAGATCGCTAGAGAGGTGAGGCTCCTAGCAGGGGCCACAAGAAAGTGGGGAAAAAACAGACAAAAGCAGGCTAAAGGAGGGAGGAGCCTAGCGCGCAACCAAGATGGCCGCGTAGGTGCGAGGCTCCCGAGGACCTCCGCGACCTCCTATGACTATCCTGAACATATCCTGTCCCAGATGAGGGGACTGTGTTGGTGAGCCCGAGCTGAGGTGGCGCCCGTTTTCCGCTTCCAAATCGGACCTCGGACACCGACTTTAGCACCGATTGAGGTTTGCGGCCTTCTCCTAGCCGAACCCCGGATTTGCGTTGTGGGGCGATCCAGTGACGAAGTGAATAACAGCGGCGGATAGGGCTTGGTGGCTCGCGTAACCCACACTTTCACTTTCGCTTTCGCACCCTCCTTGCTGTATATGCGAGGTTGGGTCGCGGGGCTTTGTGTGTTGGTGTGGCCTCGCTGGGGGACCCTGCCTGCCCGCCGGCTGTGATCCGCCCCGCAGATCTGGGGTGGCACCCCCCCGGAGCTCGTGGACCGGCTTGCCCGCCCTTTACGACGTGGCTGGTGCGATCGGGAGATTGGGACCATGGCCACGAAACAAGATGGCGATCGGGCAAAGGTAAAATCGGCCCGGCGTGGCGCAGCCCATCAGTCCAACAGCATGGATCGCTATACCATCCAGAAGGGATCTCCTGAGGTGCCACGCAGGTCCCCTGAGGGCCCTACTGATGCCCCCGATCTGCCCACGGATCTGACTCTGCGGGATGTCATGGGCGCCATCGCCGAGATGAAGGCCTCTGTGGGCCAGCGTTTTGACACACTGGCGCAGAAGATCGACTCGGTCCTCGTAGATGTTGGCCTGATAAGGGCCGATCTCTCCAAGACCAACGACCGAGTCGATTCTTTGGCCCACACCGCATCGGGCCTTACGACAGATGTGGCGGCCCTGCAAACGGAGGTGCGCCGGCTTGCTCGGGCGAGTGCGCTGATGGATCGTCGCCTGGAGGACTCCGAGAGTCGGGCCCGGAGGAACAACATCCGTATCATCGGGGTGCCTGAGGGACGTGAGGAAGCGGCGGCGGACCTTTTCGTGGAAGACCTGATTGTTACCCATCTCCAGCCACGGGGGCTGAGTAAATTCTTTGCTGTGGAGAGGGCCCACAGGGTTCCCGGGGGAAGGCCTAAGGTCGGAGCCGCTCCGAGACCTCTCATCGCCCGGATTTTTAATTTTCGGGACAGAGACGCTATCCTGCAATCCTCCAGACTACAGGGACCGATTTGACTTGACAATATGGACATTAATTTCTATCCTGATTTCACCCCTGCGGTCCAGAAGCAGAGACTGAGCTTCCTTGGTGTCAAGCGCCGTCTTCGGGACCTAAATCTCAAATACGCCATGCTTTTCCCAGCTAAGCTGCGAGTGGAGGTGGAAGGTCGCACACACTTTTTTGATCGTCCCGAAGCGGCCGGGGACTGGCTGGATACTCTGTCTGGAGATCGGGATCGGGGTGGCGGGGGGGGAGCGGCCGGGGGAGAGGGCTCGCCGGACCAAGACTGAGGGACTAATATTAGGCCTCGCTCGGGACAAAAATGATGCCACTTTTGACTATACGTCGGATTGCTTAAGTTCCCCTCCCATGGAGGTTGTGTGGGGTCTCTTGGGGGTTCTCCCTCCTCCTCTGGGGGTCTAGTTAGTTTAACTATCTATGGGGCGACAGGCACACTGCACGTTGGGGGGGCTGTCTGGGCTCATGCAGGGGTGCAGGGAGGGGGGAGTTTGGTTGGGGTGGGTGGGCAGGGATGGGGTGTTGTTCGTTATTATCACAAGGCAACCCTTTTTTTGTGTTGGTTCTACTGTGCTCTCGGGGGGACGAATGATGGTTTCTGTGTATGATGGGGGGTAGGGAGTTAACTTTGTTGTCTTGGAACGTCAATGGACTGGGGGACAGGATCAAACGAGGTGTGGTCCTACAGTATCTGAAGCGACTCTCGCCTGATGTGGTCTTCCTGCAGGAGACACACCTTATTGGCAATTCCTTCTGCGCCATGAATCGGCGTGGCTACCGCCTCGTGGCCCACTCGGGCTTCACGTCAGGCTCGAGGGGTGTGGGTATCATGGTAAAGAACTCGCTCCCGTTAGAAATTGATGAGGTGCTCCACGATGACAGGGGACGTTACACTGTCTTGGTGGGTAGAATGGAGGGCAAAGTGGTTGTCTTTGTGTCAGTGTACGTCCCACCGGGGTGGCAGTCGACCACTTTTGCAGATCTGGGGCGCCTCCTCCTTGGCCTTCCGGGGGGGCTTCTGGTGGTGGGGGGGGGATTTCAACGCGGTGGTTTCTGGGACTGTGGATCGTCACCCCCCTAGGGACCTCCCCCGGGCACAGGCGTGGCTATCCGGCCTCTTGGATACACTGGGATTGGTGGACTGCTGGCCCTTAAAACATCCCACGCAGCTGCAATACACTTTCCACTCGGGGGCCCATGGTAGTCTCTCACGGCTTGATTATGTCCTTGTCCCGGCGGCCCATGTCGGGAGGGTGGGGGAGGTGCGCCATTTGGCACGGGGTATCTCGGACCACTCCCCGCTATTGTTGCATTTTGATGTCTTTCCGAGGGCTGAGAGCAGGGTAGTCCCAATCAATTCCTGGTACCTGCGCGACCCCACCATTCGCGCTGACTTGATTAAATCCCTCCAGCGCTATTTTGAGGAGAATGTGGGGTCAGTGCCGTCAGCTATCCCCTTGTGGGAGGCCTTCAAAACAGTACTTAGAGGGGAGGCCCTATCCCTTATTTCCCACGCCCGGAGGCGCGAGCGGGAGGAGGTGACCCGGGTGGAGGCTGAAATAGCTGAGCTGGAGGGTAATCTAGAAGATGGGGTGACGGATGCTGCACTACATGTCCTCCAGCTCAAACAGGCGGCTTATAGGGCCCTCGTTACGGAGGCGGCCAGGGGCCTTAGTAGAGAGCAACAGGGGCGACTGTATGATGTGGGTGATAAGGCTGGTAAACTGATAGCGTGGTTGGATAAAAAGGAGAGAGCGAATCGTGTGGTCCCGCTGATTGAGAAATCGAATGGTGTGTGTGTAACTGAGCCAGAAGAAATTGTCTCCTGTTTCGCGGAGTATTTCCGCGAGGTGTATTCCCCGGTCTCTTCTTGCTCGGAAGAGGATTCCCGTACCCTGCTCAGGGATATTGCGCTGCCTTCCCTGTCCGGGGAGGACAGGGTGTTGCTGGACGCCGCTCCCACCTCCGACGAAATCGCCCTCGCCATACGCTCGGTCGCTTCTGGCAAGGCCATGGGCCCGAATGGTATCCCTATCGAGCTGTATAAGCTGCGACCGGATACATTGGCGCCTCACCTCCGCGCAATGTTCCTCGCGGCCCACTCGCTGGGCTCCCTCCCGCTTGACCAGCGTCTGGCTACAATCGTGGTGATCCACAAGGAAGGGAGACCTCGGGATCGGGTTACTTCTTATCGGCCTATCTCATTACTGAATGCGGAGCCCAAAATTCTCGCTAAGGTACTCGCCAATCGGCTGGTCGGTGTGGTGGGAGATCTGGTTCATCAGGACCAGTCTGGCTTTATTCCCCATCGCAATACAGCCCTAAATCTGCGGCGTTTGCATGGGGTGCTTGCGCGCGTCCCATTTATACGAGAACCGGCCATTTTGGCGTCCTTATACGCCACCATGGCGTTTGACACGCTTGAGTGGCCATACATCTGGGCGATGCTGGAGAAGTTCGGATTTGGCCCAGGATTCATCAGTTGGGTCAAACTGTTGTATGCGGGCCCATTGGCGCAGGTGGTCGTGAACGGAAGAGTATCGGCCCCGTTTGAGCTGGGCCGGGGCACGCGACAGGGCTGTCCCTTGTCGCCGCTTCTTTTTGCGCTTGCCTTGGAGCCCCTGGCGGAGTGGCTACGGTGGGAGCCTTCCATCCGTGGTCTCCGTTGGACCCCCGAGTATGAGGACCGCGTATCCCTATACGCTGATGACATCCTTCTGTACCTAGCCTCCCCACGTAAATCACTTATAGTGCTAGTTGATGTTTTACACTCGTTTGGTCGTAACTCCGGTCTCGTCATTAACTGGGCTAAGTCGTGTGTTGATGTTCTCTCTGGGGAGGCTCCTATTCTCCCGCGGGGCTGTCCGATCCAGATCGCCCCGCAGGGATTTCGGTACCTGGGTGTCTTCATTACTCTGGACCCGGAGGCCCGGTATGAACGGAATCTGCTTCCCCCCCTCCAGCGTCTGCGGGTAGATGTCGCACGCTGGCGGCGCCTGCCGCTTTCGCCGCTCGGCCGGGCGGCATTGTTCAAGATGATGTCTCTGCCGCGTTTTCTGTACGCTTTGCAGAACACTATGGACTTGGTCCCGGCGCGCTACTTCCGTGAGGTGGAGAGTCTGCAACGCCGCCTGTTCTGGGACGGGAGGCCGCGCATTGCTCTGGCTAAGCTGACGCTCCCATGGTTTGACGGGGGGATTGCCCTCCCGGATATTAAACGGTACTATTGGGCCTCCCAGCTCGCTGCCATTAACCATGGCCTCTACGGGCCCGCCTTAAACCCGGCATTTGAAATGGACAAGATGCTCCTGCCAGGTGGCGACTACAATCGAGCGCTCTACTCTAGCGCGCCCGACGCTCGTCTGACGGGCCCCACGCGTGTTATGGTGCAAGTCTGGCACGCGGCCAATGCAGCTATGGGGTGGAAGGACCGTTTGACCCGGGCATCACCTCTATACGCGTCTGAGCGGTTAGGTTCCCTGTGGACCTCTAAGGGCTTCGAGAAGTGGGACATAATAGGTATCAGTAAAGTGGGGGATCTTTGGACGAGGGGAGGATTTAAAACGTTCGATATGCTGCAGACGGAATTTCAGTTGCAGGGCAGTGAATACTTTCGGTATTTGCAGGTCCGTCATGCGCTGGGCTCCGTCTTCTCGGACGCTGCCTCCATCCCGGAATATTCCCCCCTGGAGGATAGACTGCTGGATGGGCACGTCCCGGACAGCACGATCTCACTTATATACAAAAAGCTCATAAACGACCGCTCGGGCCTGTTGTCTGCCCTTCGTGCGGCTTGGGTTGCCGACGGTCTGGAGTTGGACGACGAGGACTGGACCTCCGCGGTGGCCTCCCCGAAGGAGATGGCCATACCGGCTCGCCTTCGCTTCGTCCAGCTCAAGATACTCCACCGGGTCTACATGACGGGGCCAAGGCTTCTGCGAATGGGCTATGCTGGAGATGGGTTGTGTAAGCGTGGGTGTGGTGCTTTGGGGACCTTTATGCATATTTTGTGGGAGTGCCCGGAGGTAGAGGGGTTCTGGCGTGGTGTACATGAGGTGCTGCGACTGGTTACGCATGTGGCGCTGTTGCCTGAAGCGAGGAGATGCCTGTTGAATGTGTGGGAACCGACTGATTACTCGGCGCCGCAAACGTGGTGGGTGACTCTGGGATATATGATAGCCAAGCGTGATATTGCTCAACTGTGGGGATCCCGGAGGCCCCCCGACGGTCTCGGCCTGGAAAGAACACATGGACTGGTGCATGTTTCGCGAAAAGGTGGTGTATGTGGCGAGGGGTAAGCCTGGGACATGGGTGAAAGTATGGGGCCCCTGGAACGCCTACCGAGGGGGTATCTGCGCACCACCGCTGCTGCCTGGTGCCTCGCCAGCCCCATCCCCTTAGCCGACTCAATCCCCCGCTGCCGGGCATTGGGTTCCCCCAGTCCTCGCTCTGTTCTCTTCCCCCTCCTCACACTTCTGTGTATAGTTGGGATCCCCCCTCTTGGGGAGCACGTGCTGCTATTTTTGATTGTGGGTTGCCTTGTGGGTGTGATTTTAATTTTTGTTGTTCTTCATTTAAAATGAAACCGCATAATGGGGCCTGGATGATGTGGCTTTTGACATTGTTACCTACTGTGAAATGCTCCTCCTGTAATGCCACGTGTTCCATAAATGTATGTCGTATGTTCCTACCATTGCTAGCGGCCGGCCGGAAGGTTGTGGGCCCATACTTGTATACTTTTAAGACTTGTAATAAACGGTTTCAAAAAAAAAAAAAAGCAGGCTAAAGGATATGCGGGAAAAATGCAGGGAAGCAAAAACGGAATATAAAGAAACCATCTGGAATAAATTACTCTGGGCAAGTAAATTGCCAATAAGCAGGGAATTCTGGGGAAAAAAATTTGACTAAGGGGCCAAGACTCCACCTGAAGCATCTCAAGAGCAAAGGCATGGAGAAGTAAAAAACAATCTCCCCCCCCCCCCCCCCTCCCCCAGGAAGATCGTCACCTGACAGAACTATACATCAGCAGCAACGGTCAAAACATTCTAACTGATGCTAAACAACTAAGAGGAATAATAAAAAAAAACTAAAATGGAGGGGGTAGCAGGGCAAAATAGGCTCCCAAACGCTCTATTCAAACAAGCACCGACTTTTGGGCAGACTACCATACGCCCCTTTTAGACTACATTTATTGCCAGAACAAGCTACCTGGAAAGGGAACATGATTCATCCAATTTTTAAATGGGGAAATTGCAGCAAGCCAGAAAATTACAGAGTGATAACTCTGACTAAAGTAGAGGCCAAACTATACGCATCATGCATCCTAGTTCACCTTCAAGACTGGATAGAAGAGAAGAGCGTATCAATGTTCCAAACAGGTTTCAGGTCAGGGATGGGAACACCTACAAACCTGGCAACTCTGGCACTCCTAACAGATAAGGCAGAAAAAAGAAAAACACGATCACTCGCATGCTTCATCGACTTGAAATCAGCGTTCGATAGAGTGACCAGCAAACGACTATGGGAATAATTAAAAACCTGGGGGCTACCAATCGAACTACTAGATGCAATGATCGCCCTCCAAAGTGAAACCTGGGCGAGAGTGAAACTAGGCGATGTGAGCAGTTTATCAGCCAGAATTAATACACAGCACGGCCTAAAACAAGGCTGCGTCCTGGCCCCGAGTCTATTTAATCTGTATTTAGCAGACAGAAACAAACACATGCTATCAGTTAATAGTCATCCGCCTATCGTGTCCAAAGTGCCAGTCCCTTATTTACAATATGCAGACGACACGGTGTTGAGCAAAAGTCCGATTGGCCTGCAAAGAGCAATAAACAACCTGGTAATCTACCTTGCCCAGGAAAGTTTGGAGTTGAATAAAAAGAAAACGAAGGTCGTACGCCTGGTGGATCCCAAGAAAAACAAGTCCAAGTGGTATGTAAACGGTGCCCAAATTGAAAAGCAAGCATTGTACAAATACTTGGGTATAAAATTAGGGCGGGGCACGACACATAAGGACCAGAAAAAAGAAGTAAGCGCTAAAGCCCAATCACTAATCTTCGCTTTCAAACTTCTGAATAAAAACCTGTGCTGCCCGGCCTACACCCATCTTTTAAAATTGATGGCAGCACAAACTTTACCAACCCTTGGGTAGAAGAGTTGGCCTAACGGCTAGGGTGGCTGACTTTGAATCTGGGGAACTGGGTTTGAGTCTCGGCAATGACGCTGAACATCCTGTGATTCTGGGCAAATCACTTAATCTCCCCATAACTAACAAAAATGAATGTCTGCTCATGTAATGCAACTAGTGCTATGTAAAGCCTCTGACACCCGTTTTTGGTCAAGTTCGCGCTATATAAAACTCTGTAAGAAAAAACACAAAAAAAAACCCTGTCATACGGCCTAGAAAAATGGCGTGGAAATGAGTTCAAGTTATTGAATGAGCTTCAGTCCAAGGCATGTATGCCGTCTTTAGTCTCCCCAAGTCTGAATCCCCTGCACAGGTTCGGTTAGAATTTGGACTCAAGAACCAGAAATTCCGAAGCATGAATTCCTTTGTGAAGCTGTGCCATAAATTTAGATCATCTGAATCTGGCTCATTGAACAGCTTATGCTGGATAGAGATCAAAGCTCAAATGGACCAAGAAACATCCAACACATGGGGTGCTTACTTGAGTAAATGTCTAGGGGAACTGGACATTCGATCAGTATGGGACAGTAAAGAAGAAAAGGCGAAATTCAACAAGGTCTGCAACAACTCTGCAAAGATGAAATCCCTCTTGGAAGATAAATAATCTTGTCCAAACGGCGACATGCATGGACCGTGATAAACTCTTATACTCGCGTAAAGCCGCAGGCTTATCTAGCAGCCCACTTTCGCATGGAGGTAAAAAAGAGCTTCGTTCACCATTGTTCGGAATGCATGACTTGAAGGATCTTTTACCATCATGGAAAAGCAAACATCAAGCAGCGAACTGTCGATTATGCGGTTACTCTAATGAAACAATAACTCATTTGTTGTGTACATGCCCTGCAGTTAAGGATCTAAGGAAATCTCTTTTGAAACCTATTTTTAATGAGCTAAACATTCGCATATGCAGACCAGCAGTGATCTGCTGGATGGAGGGTTCATCAAACATTTTATCTTGCTGAGGTGTAAAATATTTTACACAAATAAAGAAACTTCTCTTGCAAGCAGACTCAGAAAATAAGAATGTTAGAATGTTAGCTTACTGGTTTTAATTGTTTGTACTGTATCCTAATTATTGTATGCATAGAAGGCAGCCTGGCCGCAACAAGGACACAGATGAAGTGGTTCACACTTCAAGAGGGTTTCAGCATTTCCGCGCTTGCACTTTACATCGTCATATAATCAAGGGACTTAGGCACTCTCTATAACTTGATACATTTACACCAGGCTTTCAAATAGGATACATCTTTGATCTGTTCAATAGGAACCAATGCACTGTACTTCTTGCTTTGAAGGTTTAAAAAAATATTTGTACGAATTTTTATTAACTAAACAAATAAAGATTGATTGACATAATTCAGATTCATATGTTGGAACCTTACATTCCATTCCAATGGAATGTTTTTGAACTTCCATAATATTTACAATTCACGTCCTCCATGTTCACCCACTGGTAACATTTACCATGTAGTGACTGCATCTCATTCTGAAACAAATGTTCATAGTTTAGAATTCTCCAAGCTAGATGTAAAATCAAAACAGAGTACACATTTTGGAGAGAACAAATTGCAATAGAACCAACTGTATTAGGATTTGGATATATTCATCAATCAAAGTAGATTCTTTCCTTAATGTGTGTACTCCTGATTGTTGTGTTGGCGATCATACTTACCTATCAAATGTCACACTGACTGCAGAAAATCCGTTATAAATCGATAATTCAGTACATTTAGTACGTTCTGATGCAGACCTACGAACGCGAAACCAAATTCCCAAGATGGCGAAAAGTGAATGAGGTTTGTATATAGCGTGCTGTGTTTAAAAAAAGATAAAGTTGGCACTTATCAATGTATGTGTGCATAGATGCTGTTGACATTGCTGCCTGTATACCAGCCAATCAGCACATGAAGATTTCTGAAGTCGAATTTTCCAATTGCTTCTTCCTCAGAGAAGGATAACGAAATCAATGCTCTGGACTTCTCAATGGACGGCACTGTGTTTGCCACTGCCGGCAAGGATAGGAATATTCGCCTGTATGATAGTACTACCAATCAGGTGAGTAGGGGCCCTGAGGGGAGTAGAAATGTGTAACACGACATGTAAGTCGGAGTGTGAGGTGCCCTACACCCAGGGCTTTGGTGTAAATGTTGGGAGAAAAGAAAATGTTACTGCTTTTATCAATAATTGAGAAAACGAAACCGTGAGGGACGGAATGCTTGAAGTGATCTAAGAAACTAGTATTTACTCGGGTTCCAGTAAAACGTTTTTTTGTTTCTTTACCGCTATGCCACTCTAGGAAGCAACCATTCGAAAATCCGACTTTGTGCTGCTGCAAAGGGAAGAGTCCAGAGCACAGAGTCGTGCCAGGTCCCCACAGTAGGAAAGCATCAGTATGAAATGACACCTTGGCTTTCTTGGTATAATGGCACCGAGTCATTGCCGAGCTGAAATTGTAACTTTGAAATGTCTTCAGTATCTGTACATTGATCAGTTTCTTTTTGCATTCAGCGTGATAATTGCAGAAGGGATGATTGCTAGCACAAGGGGAACTCACCTTCTGATTCCCCTTACACCTTGCTGCCAAAAAAGTAAACTTTGAGCGATGCTCCTTGGCCTCTGATGGTTTCCTAAGCGGTGCCAAGCCTTTGCAAACCATAGCCACATGGCAGTTCTCTGCTCCATTTTTATTTGCTAATACGGTTGGCATTGTGTGATGAATTGGCAGAAACATTGGCAGGATTCGTTTTCTATTGGCATGTTAGGTTTGGTGTCAATCCATCAATAGGGGGATCAGTTAAATGCTCACGTGCCGTAAACTGCACACTGTTTGAATCTGCATGAAATGTGGCAGCAAGTTCCACCCTGTACAAGTATTTCAGGTTTTGTATGATCAGTGAGCGAGGGCGGGGGGCAAAGTTAAAGGATAGGATCGAAAACATTGATTACTATTGACTTGTCACCATGTGAGGGATCTGCACGAGATTTGGCAGAAACTTAGCCCATTAACCCATCTCTTGGAATTTTAAACTTTGTGCGGCTCCATCAAGAGGAAAAAGAGGGGCACAGAAGTGTTCATTTGTTAATAACATTGGCACTGTGTGACAAATCGGTACAACATTCGGCAGAAACCTTGAATGATTGGTTTTCTAGTGGTATGTCAAGTTTTATGTCAATTCATGAAGGGTGAGGGTCATAATTAAAAAAAGGGGGCAATTGCCTTTTCTTTTGCCTATAACTTTAGCCCTGTTTGATTAATCTGCTTAAAATGTGCGAGGCAAGTTTCCTCCAGTCGAGGTATATCCGGTTTTGAGTAGGTTCAATTGGGCGGTGGGGGCATAAAAAGTGGAAGGGAGTCAAAGCTCTTTTGATTTGCTAACAATTCTGGCACGGTTTGGTGTATTGTCATGAAACTTAGAAAAAGCTTAGCCTATTCTTATTTTTCTCAGTTTTATGCAGGTCAATCAGGGTTCAGCTTTCAAGCGGCAGGCGGTAGGGCTCAAAGAACCATTTAATTTGCTTATAAATGTGGCATCATTTGATTAATCTGGACATTTTGCAGATGTTTAGAATATTTATTGTTCTGTATATAGCCAGTTTTGAGCAGATCCGTCGGGGTAGGCAAATAAATTGGATGTCAATAAAAGTTTAATTCACTAATAACTTTGATTCTCTTTGATTATGCTTGAAATGTGGTCCAACAAATTAAGCCCAGGCTAAGCCGGTCCCGTGACAACCCCTCTAGTTGCACCCACAGCCTATAGCTGAAGTAGATTGGCGCAGCCCTGGCCAAAGGCTCTGCACATCATAGATTGGTGAATGTGGTACATAATTAAAGGAATATAAATTGAAAAAAACATAGTTGCTCAGTTATTTTTAAGTGATCCCAAAACAAAGAAAGCCCTGAAATTCACCAGTTATGGTGTGCAGTACATAAAGCACACCATAACTCATGTCCCCCTACATGCGCAGTACACCCCTTAGCCGATGGCAGATGGAATAAAGGCTGTCTAAAACATGGCAGGAGGTGTGAGCTATGGTGTGCATTGTGCATTGCACACCATAACTGGCAAAATGACTTTCTTGGTTTTGGGTTCATGGTACAAGAATTGTAAAAATATATATGTTCACTAAAAAAAACAAAGGTTAAAGGGACTTAATAGTGAGGTTAAAATGTCAGTTAAAACGTATGAAACAAATGTCTGCTCCCACCCGGCGGGAGAATTTTCAAAGCTCCTACTGGTTGGGAGCAGACAAGTTTTTCCTGGCAGAGAAACTGTGTCCCAGAACACAGTGAGTTAGCCAGCACTGGGGGATAGGGCCCGGGCCCTTTGCAGGCTCACAGTGGTGAGCTGTGCATCCCTCCACTTTATTCTGATGTCCGCCCAGGAGACGGGGACCCCAGGGTCTCCTAGAGGCACGGGGGATGAGGCCCACATACTCTTTCCCCTCCTCTAAATAATTGAAAGTGCCGCACCCCCAGGCCCTGCCCAACCCAGGGCAAGTGTGTGTGTTTTTTTAAAAAAAAAATGTTTATATAGCATGGGAGCCAGAGCTTTTGGTTTTTGTGGTGGATCGATTTTGTGGTAACCATTTTAACCCCAGGGTGGTTGCAGGGCAGCTTTCCTCTGGGACTGTACCCTAGCAGGCCTTGGAGAGCAGGTTATCCCTACCAATGTTGTTTGTTGGACAACATCAGGAGTGCACCAGACCTTCGGTATATGTTGGCCTATGTACCTGCTAGCCACAGTGCACCATCTATACCCCTAACCTTACAAGGCAACAAATGTATGTGCAACCTAGAACATGACAACCTTGATCCCCCCCCCCCCCAAGGAAATTGTGTTAACAGATCTAGAACCTTTTCGTTTGGAGTCTCATGCATACACAAAGAAGTACACAAGAAAAACTCAGCAAGGCTTTTCAGCATTAATTGAAGTGTTGTGATTCTTGCATAAATGACGTGTGCTGTGATAATTAGTAGAGTGAAAAAGGTTTGAGAAAATAGCATCACAAGAAAAGTGAAAAGAATGAAAAGTTTCACCATTGTGCCAAGACAGTCAAGATATGCAGTACTGTGTATAGTTGTACTCCTACCTAGTGCTCCCTAACCTAGTTTTGCCTAGGGTGGATGTTCAGCTAAATTCCTGCCAGGTGGACTAACTCCCCGTTACCTGTGGGTAAGTGTCATCAGGCTGGCCATCTTGGTGTAGAGCTGGACATCCCTTGGGTTGGTACGCAGGAATCAGTTGCGCTAGAATTCTGAAATGAAGAAACTTCACTTTGTCAGACGAGTGCTCCTCTGCCTAAACACGGAGGTGGTTGTTTATTTATAATAACACCCATGTGGCCATATTGCAACTCATGTCGGGCTGCAATTTTTATTCTAGGAGGATTTCGGAGTCCCCAACCAGACAAATAACAAACATGACATTTGCGCACTGAACTTTATCCCTCATACTCATGATAATGTACCCACGAAGTAGAAATGTAGCAATGCAGGTTCAGAGAATGTTATCCTGCATTGACATGCATGCAAATATGTCAAAAGACAACATGCGCATGTAAATAGCGACGTTTCTGCTAATCACACTTTACTTGTAATAGTCAGATGATCCTAGATTATATGTTCCGCTCAATTCCATTGATAAACTGTATAACATCCTTCTCAATTTTACCTCACTGTGAAAGTGATCGTTTGCCCCAGTGGCTGACCTTAGACTATCAGATCAAGGCCCTGGAGACGTTCGAGACGACTGGCTCGAAGTCAGCATCAAAACTGAAAATCTATTAAATTGTCAAGGGACACTGCCACAACATATTCACTCTGGAAAACCAAACTTCATAGTCCGATCCTTCTACAAGCCCATAAAATCGAAGTCTGGGAACCATTTTTGCACCAACTTCTTTTAACCCTTATACTGAGCGGTCTGGATGGGGCATCTGGCCCCGTAAGATCCAGTGTAACGCAGTCCTGGTTCACAAAAGACCTCAAAATTCAGAAGTGCGCTTTACAAAAGATCAGGCAGATAAAAACTGGATTAAACATTGTATCTTTAGAAGAAATAAACTACTTGCACGGGACATACAAACATTCCATTTGGCAAGCAAAAAAGAGGCATGAAGAATCAATACAATTAGAGTTATTCTTGGCCTGTCGAACAAAAAACTCTAAAGCTTTCTGGAGCACTATAAATTGACTAAACAATGAAAAGGTCTCCCCTCGACAAAATGGAAACAATGTTACGGCAGACAGCTAGTCTTAACACATCGGTACTAATCCCATTCACCCAAACTGCCAATCTTCACACTTTACAACTGTCCAAATCTCCAGAATCAAAGAGGAGATTTAAGAACAAATACACCGTTAAGCATTAACCATCACAGCTAAGAGGATTGCTCTCTTAATTAAAAAAGTAGAGCGGACGGTGCCCCTGGACCAAATGGTATCCCTGCTTTGGTTTATAAACAGGACATTGAATTCTGGTCACAATTTCTGGAAAGGCTTTTCAGAACCGGCCTTATTACAGACACCGTCCCGCCCTCTTGGCAAGGTTCGATCCTGTAACTCATCTACAAAAAAGGCTCAATGGTGAACCCAGAAAGCTACCGCCTCATCGCCCTCTTGGATGTTGAGGCTTAATACTTTGTTTCCTTATTACTGGAGGACTTAGAAGCATGGGCAACCTGAATTCACTTTGCTCTCACTAAATCAAACTGGATCTAGACCCATGTTGGGTATCACTGATAACTTAGTGGCAATTAGGATGATAGTGTTAAAACAGATACGGAAAAAACAACTCCTCTGCAGATGTTTTGTATATTTCAGCAAGGCCTTTGACCACGTCCAAAGTGAACTCCTCTGGCTAAAATTGAAACATGTTGGCATCCTGGAATCACTACTCGGAGGTATCCAACTGCTCTTCTCTGAAACATGGGCCAGAGTTAAATTAGATAACAACTCAACAGTCTCCAACAAGATCAGTATAGAACAAGGAGTCAAACAAGGATATGTGTTTTTATGTCAGTCCTTTTTAACTTATTTTTGAGCGATTTGGTCCCTGCTCTTGATGCGATCGGCAGCGACTCTCCAAAGCTAGGACAGAGCCACATCACCTTCCTCCATTACGCTGACGACGTCGTTCTCTTGAGTCAAACAGCGAGGGTGCTACAAAGGCTGCTATACGTCTTATTTGCTCACATCACTACAAAAGGCATGACAGTGAATTTCGAGACGACCAATGTTGTGATCTTTAGATGGAAAAGGAAAAAACCCGGAACACGTTACTTCAACAAATATCGACTGTCCGGAGCCCCCAGTTACAATTACAGTGGATGCTTGGTTGATGAAAAGGGAGGGCATTTAAACCACGAGAATTCACTTAAACCAAAAGCCGCCATGCTACAATTTGCATTTCAAACCATCTTTAAACACACAAAGACTCGCAGCCTAGACTCCTTGCTGAAGTTAGTGAAAGCCAAACTAATTTCCACCATAGCCTACAGCTCGGAAGCCTTCCCCGGTAAGCTGAGCTCCTTTCTGAACAAATCCCTAAGTCGGGTGTTCAGGCCATTATTTAAACTCCCAAACCACTCAGCAGCCACTCAGATTCAACTGGAATTCATGTTACATGGCCAAGTCTTGGCACAAAAGGCCTGCAGCGTCAAATATTTACATTCTGCGCGTGCTGCCAAGGTAGAACCCTGAAATATCTAATCTGGCAAGAGACATCCGAAATAAATCATTAATTCCTTCAAACACTAGGTCTCTCGCCCTGCATGATGCACTAAAACTGAAAACCGCCTCCGCTGTCCTGACTCAAAATCTCCCACACCAACATTTCAAGAAGGCGTTAAACAGAGCAACTGAAAAAGCATAGTTATAACAAAAGCAATAGGCACAAAATATCTCAGACACTTTTGCGGGGCATTTCAAAATCAAGTATTGCCACAGTAGGATGAGAAATTTTTCATCCTTGGATCTCTTACCACCTTGGTCGCCACGTCCAGCATCCGAGTGTCAGCTGTGTGGTCAATCCTGGCAGATTTTAGCTCACCTTCTCTGCATCTGCCCAGCTTTAATCGACAATCACCGTAAGCTCCTCCAAGCATGAATCAAACAAGGGACCTGTACAATTCAAGCAGCTGTAAATTTTCTACTCAACTACTCTTACCATCAAGCTATCTGCAGCCTGGTCACATTTCTGGGCAAAGCCTATAAAATGCTTAGAGCTGTCAATCCACTGGCTAATTCGGGAATCTAAAATTCCACTCTAGTTTCAACTGCTTTTTGATTACGTATAAATGCACAAAGTACCGTTCCACAGGTAACAAAGACGAGTGCCCACTAAAAGCGCACTTTACCAACTAAAGGCTTTAAATTTGACTTCAAGACTTCTTGCTAAAAACTTAAGAAAGACCAGGGCAAAATCGTCTCAGTATGGAACGAGCTCACATCTCGATGCACTGGCACTTTAAGTCTCACCATAATGGGAGAAATGGTGACTGAGATTCAAATGCATGAAACAATCTTCAGTTTAATATGCCCAAATTACCAAAACGTTCAGGGCAACACACTGACTGAACTCTGAATGAACGTCTTTTAACCATGATGAAATTGCCATTTTAATGTTTTTATAACTGATGGCACAGCAGTGCCGCCACCTTTTTTATACTATCAAGCAATCCTATATTGTGATATCCATCTGAAACTTGCACTTCATTACTGAATCTGAATGCTATGTTATGGCTTGGGCACCAGGCCTAAGTGGTTTTTCTCTCTTTCTTAGTTTATACATTTTGCAGTGGCTTTTATTATAAAATTGCAAAGGCATTTATTAGCTGAGCATATATAAATAAACTTGAATGTTTCTGCCAGGCCTATTCTGACCACGTGTCACCCACTCCTTGGACGGAAGTCAAGAAAGCTATCCCTCGACAAATTCTTAAATATAAGGGTGAATCAATGGGAAAGAACCCTATTAAAATCTAAAAAAGCATCATACTTCTTTAAAACAAAGCGTAAACTCAAAGCCATTAAAATCAATAATGATAAAAGCAAACGTAAAAGAATTGAAAAAGTTGAAGTTGCATAAAAAAGCTGAATTTAAAAAAATGGTCCCACCACTCGAAACTGCCAGATTGTTAGTGTTCCGAGAGGTAGAGGAAACTTTGCTTTTCCCAACAACTGCAGAAGATGATCTCAGAGGCATGCATCAAATCAGATCCATGAGCAAACATGTTCCCATCCACCCGCTTCAGCAGCCACCGAAGGGGGCAGTAGCCTGTGCAGATCTACAGGAACCAGCCAAGATCCAGATCACTAGGAGCAGAAGCATCCCAGGAGGGCTCATAGAATTTGTTTAGAAGCTATAGAAAGTGCAAAGGACAACCATACAAGTGGGTTGTTAACGGACTCACCATTAGGTCAGTGTCCAAAGACTGAACCAGTAGCATTCCTAGTCATACACCCAATGCACACTTGAAAGTGCACAGAAGGTAGCGTAGCCACATAGCCAGAGAGGATAAGAACCAGTGTTTATTCAGTTCCTGAAGCAAGGGTGTGCCAAAGCAAGCACTGTATCATGCGTTCATGACACAGGAGCACATGTGGAAGTGCTAGTTCCATTTGACCTCCAAATGAGTATCATAAAAAATAAAAGGACCAACGGAAGATCTCCAGAAATGCTTCCCAGCATGAAGTGTATGAATGATCGAAAACTCTGAAGAATGTCTGGCATGTTAAAAATGTGGTGCACAAGTTCCCCCATATGTAGCAGGACATTAGTGTGAAGCAGCGACTTAGAAGAGGATCTTGCAACTTGAAGATCAAACATTTTCTTTGCAGATGTTAGGCCACATCCTTCTGTAACAGTGGGGCTTTCAGTCTGCTCAAAGCATCACAGTGCATGTTTGAACCTTTATCGAAGGCCAAAGCATCCACTCCCATACTGTACGGGCAGGTGGAAACAGTACTTGTGTACAGAAAGTCACAACTGCAGAAATTGTCACCAGATAGACGTTTCCCGGGTACATCCCGCAGCAGCCTTGTTTGTTCTAAATCTAATCACTCCCGTTCAAGAGCAATCTGAACGCCGGACATATCACAGCAGCTGGAGAATCCTTCAGATAACAGTACAAATTTGCTATTGATGCATTACATGTACTGTGAGGCGAAACCTCCCTGCACACCAAGGAATGTCCCAAAGTATTCTCACAGTCTGACCCGCTAAAAAGACCTCAGTCTCGCCATTCCTACAGCAATATCTAAAAGGTAAATTCCATGACTCGTGCAAACAGTATTAAAAGTGGACTGTCGATATTGGCAGAGAAATACACCAGTGAGTTATCAAATCAGTGTAAGGTATTTCTGCAGCAGTAACTTGTATATGTGTAACATGGTGTATGTTTCTTCCTTCCTAGTCATCGTTGTCTGCGGTTTTGTGAGATTGTAAGGTAAAAACAAGCTTGTCACATTCAGATGTCGCCATGGTACACGACCGTAACAAAGTGTCTGCAGGGTCCAGCTAATTACATAATTGATCTAAGCTGTGACTACCCATGTTGTAAAGAGTATATGTCATTCTGTATGATGTCGATTGCAGATGACACAATGTTACCCAGAGAGTACATTCTAGTGGACAATGTAGTCATATCATCTACTACCGTAAGAGCCCTTTCTAAATTTGCTCTGTCCATCTTGCGCAGTCTTTCAGCACCCGCTTGGTGGGAAACTTTCCACACTTCATTGTATATTGCATACAAGAAGCTCGTTTGACATGGTTTTCGAGGACCTAACAAAACTTACAGCAGTCCCATATCATCAGAAAGAAGGGACAAGTGTTGTTTCACCTGGGACAATGTTGAGGATTTTAGCCAATCAAGGCACAACTCCCCAACACTGTTAGTTGTCACCACCCCCGAATGTTGTGTCTATGCGTAACTTGAGTCCAGCTGCTGATTTTGAGCCCTTCGTTACCCAGGAAACGTGCATGACATCACTTTTTAACGGCCACACTAGCTATCCCCACAGATTGGTCCATTAAGAACTGTATGACCCGTTGTGAAGCAGGATGCCTAATGTCTCCTTGTAGTTTGTGAACCGTTGCCAATTCGTAAAACGTGGAAATGCAGGAATGTTTGGTGTATTTAAATCTTTTATCTTCGCCAAGACATGATGTTTGCAGCACTGTTTTGTTCCAGAAAATCCGTGGTTGTGGTATCTGGCATGTTCTGAATAATGCCTCATTCCTTTGTTCCCCAAATTGATTTTAAATCAACTGTGTCCCTCTAACAGTGAAACCCTGGTGAAAACTGCTGAAAAAGAAAGGATTCAAGATATGTCAGCTTTGTGTCATTAAGCATAGTTTTCTTTGCTGATATTTGTGTTAGCTATAATATGACTCCGGGTCTGTGGTAGTAAGATAAAAAAAGATATGCAAACCTTTGTGCAAACGTGTGTGAGCTATCCCGTTGTGGTGTAGGGCAGTGTTCCCATTGCGTGTATTTAAACGCAGCATGTGGAGCACTTTCTTTATGCAGGAAATGATGATCAAAATGTTGAAAACTGAACATTTCCTCATAATTTGCTGTTTCTTCATACATTCAGAATTAAAAGCAGTGGAATACTCTAGATCTTTTAACATTTCATACACTGTATAAATGGCCCAATCATCGGAGACCGTAATAGGGGTGATAATATCAGTTAAAGAAATGAAAAATATATAAGGTTTCTGCAGAAGTTTAGTAGGTCCAAATCTATCATACAGTACCCTATCCCAAACAATTCCATCGCGAATTGGAACAGCAGAGATGCTCACCAGGGAAAGGTATCTTCGCACTTTGTGTGATAAAGAATGAGGTGATAAAAACCAAGTTCACCATTTGTACAGTAGAGCGATCTGGCAGATAGTGTTCATTCATAAGCAAGAAAAACACTGTAACAAAATCAATCCACAAAATGAGGAAAAGGAAAGAAATTGTAATCCACAGGTATAGCCATGGAGGAACAAAGTACGTCTTCTTCAGCCAAAAGTAGGACACATGCAGTCTACTCCGGAGAGGTGGAATTTGAGGTGGTAGTGGCTCCAATGAATCTGACAAGAAGTCATCAAAGTCAACAAAGTATCCAGAGGCTGTTTAGTCTATTTTTGGCAGCTCTGTATGGTGTATGGAATTCCAAGTTGACTCGAACTGTGGTACGTTGCCGTAGACACCATCCGTATTTGGGTTTCCAATAGAAATCTGTGTGTCTTTACAAGTTGTTTGTAGAGTTGTTGTAACTGTAGCAGGTGGTAGAGATACTTCATATTTTACTATCCCCAGCCAAAGAGAAGAAGCTTCATTAATGATAAAAACATCCGTTGGGACTTCCTGTATAGCAGTGAGAGGAGACCGGTAACAACCCAGGATCGCATGTGGCCTACTGTGTAGAACTGGCCACATAATTTAGCTTTACAATATCTGCAGGCACAGGCACTCACATGGCCCAAATTCTTTCTAGAACACTTTTTTCTCCCTGACCAGTTCACCAATCTTGGAGATCCAGCCCGAGACTGGTGGTGCTTCCTTCACTTCTCCAGTGTTGATGAGTTTTACTTGTACATTGCTTTGTGCATCCCGGAAACTGTTCAGTTCCAGTAAAACGGCCAAACGTTCATTGATAATTGATATCAAATGGTATTTCAGCCACCACTGTTATGGGACTGTTGAGGTCAGGTACCCACCTCTTCACCCCAAACAGTGTCTCGTAGGATTTTCTAGGCAGATTATTGTGTGCTCTTTGGACCCCATATAGGTGGTGGACCCAACTGCATCCTGAGCCTAATACCCTTGCTGTTAAAGACTGCTTTAAGTCCTGGTTCTTCCTTTCCACCACCAAATGTCCCTCTGGATTGTAGGGGGAGGAGTACCACACAGTCACACCAAATTTTCACATGGTGTCTTTGTAAGCTTCAGAGGCGGATGCCAGCCCCTGGTCTAAATGGAATGTGCCAACTGCATTTGTCTGAATAAAGACTTGCAGATCTTTGATAACAGTTAGGGTGTTAGCCGATCACTGTAGCCAAACCCATAGGAATCAAGAGCAGGAATCCACTGATTTATTTGTAAGCCCCATCAGATTGTAAAGGGTCACAGTTATCCAGATAAATACAAGCAAAAGGCTTGTCTGAGATCAAAGGAGGTGTCTGGGGAGGCCTCTCCATGGCGGAACCCTTCATCTGCTGGCAGATGTCACATTTAAGGACAAAGTTCCTAGTCTGTTTATAAAGACCTGGCCACCAATAGCATTGCTGCAATAGTGAAATTGTAGCCTCTACCCCTGCGTGTTCAAATGCCAAGAATTCCGGTGCTGCTAGAATCAAACCTAACCTGCGATCTGAATTTGGTATTCCTCTATTACCCCACTCCAGGAATATGAGCAAATTCTATGTTTTGCATGCTTAACTAGTATGGGTGTCTTCACACGCAGTGTGGCCAGCCATCATGAGGTCTCTATCTACTCTTGTACTGGAGTAATCGCAGTGACTGCAGCAGTTTGCACTGTTTTTGCAGCTTCATCAGCCATGGACTTCACTGCAACTTGTATCCCTACATGCTGATGACTCAAGGTGTGAATCACATGGCAAGCATTCTTTCAGCTTAGCGAATGACAAGTTCTTCCAAATCATTTCGTGATTATGGTGTACCCTTTAGAATCTCTGAATCCATTCTGGCTCCACTAGTGTAAGTACTCGTTATAAGGCTGGACACAATAATGCAAATCGCACACAATGAGTGTGCGTAGTTCAGAATCCGTATTCTCTAGTGCCAGTATCCAAACCGTAAGTTCTGCCAACTGTGCATTGCAGTCACCAAGTGATTGCGTGTAGGTTTTGTCTTTGGAATTCACCCACCATGCTTTCTCCCCTTCACACCAGCGCATGCCTTTGAGTATTGGGGCTTTGTCCCTACCTCAGGTTGTGCAGAACCATCAATATTGACGATGTAATCATACTGATCAAGAGGCATGACTTCATTAGGCCATGGTTATTCATGGTCATATTACAGAAATGCATGTATTTGTAGTGTAGAATCAAATCTGTAGTCTACATCTGTTGCAGTGAGAGACTTGGCCCATTGTATCTATCTCAGATTTAATGCTTTTGCGTTAGGGACTCTAGTTTTTGTGTCCCAGAGTTACGGCAATTATCATTTCCCCATAGCCAATGCTCTCTCTCTCACCACAGCAGTCTGTATTGCCATCAGAATCTTCTCTGTTGTTGCAAACCGCATCTTGGCATTTGTGCATAAATGTGATTTTATATACAATTGCTGCAGTGTCACCTTCATTAAACGTAACCTAGGTATACCTTGATGATCCCGCAAAGATCTTGATCACCAGCTTTGTAGTGTTTACTTGTGTGTGTGTGTGTTTTGAAGCTAGCATGTCAGCTTGCACTGAACGTAAAATCTGTGTGTATTCAGTTGCCCAATGTGTGCTTGAAAAGTCTGGGCATACAATTAAATCATAGAATGTTTTATCCCATTCTGTGTAATATGGAATGTATGTTCTGCCAAAATTGAGGAATCCAAATATGGATTGAAGTTTCTTCAATGAGTTTGGTGGTTGTAAGGGTGCACACTTCTCTTACAAGTGTGTCGCCAGGCTTTCGCCTTCACTTGACAGCACGTATCCCAGAAACAGGACATTGAGGTGGGCATTTTTTATTAAATTAGATTTGTAGTCCATGTAAGCAAATAATATAAATGTAATGGACAAAGGACAGTGCCTATCGTCATATTCTTGTAGGAGTTCTGTAAACCAGGCCGAAAACAACCCGGGCTGTTCTTATACCCCTGGGGCAAACAGAGCTGCTTCTGAGAATCCAGGGCAGAAAATACAATTAAATACCTGCTTCCAGGCACAATTTTATTTAAAAAGATTTATAAAGTGCACAGCTACCCAACAGGGTTTCCCGGCGCCGAGCAGGACAAGGACAAAGTTTGTTGGGGACGAGGAATTAAACCTGACTATAAAGAAAAGTCTTTAGCTTTTTACGAAAGGCTAAGAGATACTGACAGTTCTAGAGGAAGGGAATTCCACAATTTAGGTCCTAGGTAGGAGAACGAGCGGCCTCCCATACGGGTCCGCCGCACCCTAGGAACTGAGAAAAGAGAAAGGCTGCCCGATCTCAGTTTGCGGGTGGGTTGGTAAGGCTTGACAAGGCTTTGTATGTACAAGGAGCCCAAAACATTCTGAGCTCGAAACATATAGCAAAGGGCCTTGAACTCAATATGTTTGTTTACCTGGAGCCAGTGAAGTTGATGTAGCAGGGGAGAAACAGAGGCGTGATGAGGCAACCAAAAAAGCAGATGGGCCGCTGCATTTTTAATAAGCTGGAGATGGTGGACGAAGGCCTTGTCCGACCCCAAATACAGTACGTTACCATAATCAAGTCTGGAGATTGCCAAGGCCTGCAATACGGTTCTTTGGGCTGCAGGTGGAATTAGCCAAAGGATTTTCTTTAACCACTTGAGGGCCGTAAAGCAAGCTGAGGTGACTCCAGACACTTGTGCTCCAAGAGAAAGCTTAATATCAATGGTAAAACCCAAGTTCTTAACCTTTGGGACCGGAGCCTGTAAAGGTCCTAACGAGGCAGGCCAATGGCTAGCTCCACAGAGCTCGGAATTGTTCCCCAAGATGAGGACCTCAGTCTTAGAGCCGTTCAGCTTTAAAGTATTTCTGGACATCCACAAGGAACTATTATGGAGTCCAAGCTGAAGTAGTGAAGGGTCCTGATATTGAGCAGATGAAAGAGAAAGTGATCTGCGTATCATCTGCGAAAGAGAAGATGGTCAACCCAGATTTTTCCACAATGTCCGCCAGAGTACGAACATAAAGATTAAAAAGTAAAGGACTCCGGATCGAGCCCTTCGTTATTCTTGATGTAAAGGCTACAGAGTTTGATTTAGTGGTGTGTGAGAAGACTTGGAAAGAGCGATCCTCTAAAAAATAGATCAGCCACTGCAAAGCCACACCTACAATTCCTGAGGCTACGATGCAACCCACCAGAATGGAGTAAGAGACTGTGTCGAAGGCTGCGCTCAATTCCAATAGTTGAGCGCTGCCGCACCGCCACAGTCAAGCCGCTGTCTGAGGTCCTCCGTGACCCCAAGTAGAGCCAATTTGTTACTATGACCAGGACGAAAACCTGACTTTGACTGATGGAATAACTTATGCAATGTCACATGTGCGGAGAGTTGAGAATTAATGTGTCTTTCCAGTAGTTTGGAAAAGGTAGAAAGAAGAGATATGGGCCGGTAATTTGACCAACAGAGGGCATCCAGGCCAGTCCTTTTTCAGCAAAGGGAGCACAAGAGCGTGCTTCCAATTTCGGGCACCTGCCCAAGATTTAGAGAGGAATTGAGAAGAGCAAGAATCACGCCAAGGGCAGACTCATTCAAAAGTCTGAGCTTAGATAGAGGGAGAGGGTCAAGTGGGGAGTTGGACTTGATGGTTCCCAGCAGGCATTGTAGAAAAAGCAGATCAAGTGGGAACCGAGCCTTAACTTGACAGGACTCAACAGATGAGAGGTCGGGCAGTATTGACCTGATCAGAGTTGAGCGTTAGGGAAGATGAAGTTATCATGAAGGGAGGAATCTGAATCAAGCTGCCGGTGTATAGAGACAACTTTATTGTGGAAAAACAGCACACGTTCATTGCATTGATATAGCGAAAGCGAAGGGGACGGCAAGAACGTACTTGACGCAGAGAGCTCTGTCACAACTTTAAATAGAGTTTTCTGGCAGTTTTTGGCAGTCATATTCTTATCTGTGAAAAAGGAAGCACAAGTTGATCTGTATAAAGCATGGTATTTTTTCAGTGCCTGCAGATAGGCAACCTTAGCCTCTGACGCGTAGTGCTTTCTCCACTGGTGCTCAAAAACTTTACAGTGTTTTTATCACGTCTGAGAGAGTCGGTACACCACGGGGTCGGGGGAAGCACTCTAGATGCCTCTGACAACTAGTGATCTACCAAGAGCTGATCCGGGTAAAGTTGAGATGTATTAGAGGGAGTGGTATTCAAGAGCTGATTATTAAGAACCTTCATATCAAGTTGAGACCAGTTCCGCATTTTTGGCATGACAGAAGGTCGAGGCAAGGGGGCCGAGGAAGAAATGATAAAGAAAGGAACAGCAAAGTGGTCCGACCAACCAAGTTGAATAGGAGGTGCTGTGGACAATGTAAGGAGATTCGAAAAAATAGGATCCAGAAGATGGCCCGCTGAATAAGTGGGTGAGGAATTGATGATAAGTGAGAGGATCAGGATCCTCAGATCATCCATGAGGGTTAGAGCTGATGTATTATTAGGATCATCAAGATGGAAGTTTAATTCACCGAGCAGAACAAAGGGGGGTTAGTGATTCGCCAAGCGTGGACCCCCAATTGTTAGATGGCCCAGGGGGGCAATAGATAAGAGCACCAGTAAAGGTGAATTTAAGCAAAAAGGAATAGAAAAATTCAGGGCTTCACAATTGGGAATCGTGAGTGCCTCAGTTTTACAATTGCGGTACAAAAGGGGGTGGTAATGGACAGAGCATCAGAACCAATCAAACACTCACACCCAGTCAACAGATCTGGATTTGAGCCATCACCGTTCTTTAGCCCACTCTGCCACCCCAGTTTAGACATGGCCATATGCAAATCAGTCTGACCCTGTGCCTCATGGGAACAGTCCAGCCCGAACTGCCAAGCCATGCCTTCCCTAGACCGGAAACAAGCTTCCTAGGACCGGTTTCTGGCATTTCAGCTGTCTTCAGCCAGGCTTGCTTGAATCCAGTGGCAAAGTGAGCAAGGGACTCAACGTCTGAGCATACCCTGCCAACTTATGGCGAACAAAGCGGTACAAAAGGGGGTAGTGATGGACAGAGCATCAGAACCAATCAAACACTCACACCCAGTCAACAGATCTGGGTTTGATCCATCACCGTTCTTTAGCCCACTCTGCCACCCCAGTTCAGACATGGCCATATGCAAATCAGTCTGACCCTGTGCCTCATGGGAACAGTCCAGCCCGAACTGCCAAGCCATGCCTTCCCTGGACCGGAAACAAGCTTCCTAGGACCAGTTTCTGGCATTTCAGCTGTCTTCAGCCAGGCTTGCTTGAATCCAGTGGCAAAGTGAGCAAGGGACTCAACGTCTGAGCATACCCTGCCAACTTATGGCGAACAAAGCGGTACAAAAGGGGGTAGTGATGGACAGAGCATCAGAACCAATCAAACACTCACACCCAGTCAACAGATCTGGGTTTGATCCATCACCGTTCTTTAGCCCACTCTGCCACCCCAGTTCAGACATGGCCATATGCAAATCAGTCTGACCCTGTGCCTCATGGGAACAGTCCAGCCCGAACTGCCAAGCCATGCCTTCCCTGGACCGGAAACAAGCTTCCTAGGACCGGTTTCTGGCATTTCAGCCGTCTTCAACCAGGCTTGCTTGAATACAGTGGCAAAGTGAGCAAGGGACTCACGTCTGAGCATACCCTGCCAACTTATGGCGAACAAAGCGGTACAAAAGGGGGTAGTGATGGACAGAGCATCAGAACCAATCAAACACTCACACCCAGTCAACAGATCTGGGTTTGATCCATCACCGTTCTTTAGCCCACTCTGCCACCCCAGTTCAGACATGGCCATATGCAAATCAGTCTGACCCTGTGCCTCATGGGAACAGTCCAGCCCGAACTGCCAAGCCATGCCTTCCCTGGACCGGAAACAAGCTTCCTAGGACCAGTTTCTGGCATTTCAGCCGTCTTCAGCCAGGCTTGCTTGAATCCAGTGGCAAAGTGAGCAAGGGACTCAACGTCTGAGCATACCCTGCCAACTTATGGCAAACAAAGCGGTACAAAAAGCAGTTTTACAATTGCACAGTTTTTTAAAAACAATGGCAATCCAACACCAGTTTTCTGTGGTTTGTTGAAACCTAGAAGCGCAAAGTTCTTAGGAAGCGCCACAATCACATCTGGTATGGACCTATCGTGAAGCCATGTCTCCATTTAAAAAAAAACCACATCAGGATCCATGTCAACGAGGAATTGAAATAGGTGCAACGGATGTTTAGAAAGAGAGCGACAATTAAGACTAAAACAGCAAAAAACCTTGGGTGGACAGAAAACAGGCTTGTCACCTACTGAAGTGTGCAAGGCCTCCATACCAGAGGGAGGTTGGGGGGCCAGTCCGTGAGTGAGAGGGAAGAATATTATCAAATTGGCAATGAGAGCAATGCCTAATGCAATGCCTAATGCATGTATCTGGAGCAAGAACCTGACAGCAAGTGTTAGGGGTGGGTTTTAGTCTGCAAAGGGCCTGAGAAGAGTAGGTGAGATTGGGTTGTAGAGGAAAATGAACAGGGGTTCTGGCCCCCGGCTAGATGCGGAGTGGCGCAGATGGACTTACCTTTGGCATGCCAGCGGCGAACCTGCTGGGCGTGCTTCGCATGTCTGCTGCGCGTCTGCCACGGCATGAATTTAAATAGTGTAATGACCGAAAGTACTGTGAATTGCTAACCTGACTAGTTCAATGACGCCCTCCTCACAAACTGCACACAGCCGCGGCGGAACAGGGCGGAACCAAAAGAAACAGGGAGTGCGAACACAGTGCGCACGGAGTCCAGAAACATAATAAACACACTACACTTAAGAGCCCCCCCCCAAGTCTCTCCCCAGCAATCACCCCAGAACTGTGCAATAAGTAGTGCAAGAAAACGAAAATAACATACAGGCTAAAATACTTTAGGTAGCTAAAAAGATTTAAAACATCTGATAGATACCGTTGAATAATTGCAGAGTAACCGCAACTACCTAACTCTTGTCCGCTCACTATATTTCGACAGAAAAATCCATTTGAAATATATAGTGTAGTTTTGTATTTTTGTACTGCGAAGGTGCGTGTAGCGTGTGTTTAAATGTCTGTAATCTATTACTAGACAATATGAATGGTCTGGTTTCACTACTGGAAACAAGGGATTATTCATAGGAGAGGTTCAACTTTCTATTACACCTTGATATTTAAGTTGTGGGAGGATCTCTCTAAATCGTTTTTTGAACTAATTTTTAACAGGGTATTCACTTTGAGGTTGTGGAGTCGACCATAATGGGGACTGTCTACGCACCCCACATGGTTGCAATGTAATGCAGGAGTTAGCGCTAACATCCACTCCTTGGCATATGAATGCATAACTGATTCTGGGATGAAGTCGAAAAAGACAGGTAATATTACCATTTCTCCGTTTGGGTAGTCCATCACGAATTCAGGTGGTCAATCCTTTTTGACCAAAAGAATGTCTTAAGCGAATGACGAGTTCTTCCAAAAGAGAACCTTAATGTTTCTAGGTATGTCTCTCAAATTGGAGTTGCATTTTTTATAAACGATGTGGGACGCTTACCCTAGTATTCAGTGTTTCCACCTGAATATATTTATTCAACGCTACTTCCACGAGACAATATATCTGGTTCCGGCGAATTATTGTGACTTCTGCCACGCCGTCCATCATGGTCAGAGACTACTCCCCTCTCAGAAGCAGTGTCCTTAATATCAATGGCATGCCTGACTTTAAGTCCTTGTGGCAAGCTGGCTCTGTATATAGTATGCCACTAGTTGGTTATACCATGCACAGAGCCCAGAGATTTCCCCCAGAAGTGTACAGGGCTCATTACAAACCCAAAGTGCTCTATTGTTGGTAGTGTGGTCGAGCAGCCTTAGGCCTCTCACTGAGGACTGTAAGACATTTATTGCACACACATAATCAATAACTGACACATGACTCAAAAAGGAGATCTACGCCAATTTTAGAAAAATTAGCTTTGTTTGAGTTTATTACCAAAGGAACTGTTGACATTTTTATATTGAATACGGAACCCCATTCCTTTGGCTAAGAAGGGACCGCTCTCTATTTGTTGAGTTTTATTTTAAGACCAAGATCTTCACAATAAGGTAAGTACGTTTTTCAGGAAAAATACTTTAGTCTTTTAAAAGTCGACACTTAGTACAATTTTCAAACAGTTCAGTGTTATTCTATGGAGGGAAAACCACAATTTGGTTTTAACTTACAATTCCAGTCTTCGGGACTAAATGTCAGCAACGGGCAAGGGATCTGGTGAGTACCAAAACTGCACCACGAGCGGCACAGGGGCGTCTTGGTTGAGAGGTCCATAACAGAGTTCGGCCCAATACGTTTCAATGGAGCCTGTAAGTGCTCAGGATCCCTTGGGAGCCTGTTCTGGGTCGGTGAGCC
Source organism: Triturus cristatus (assembly GCF_964204655.1). Classification (NCBI taxonomy): domain Eukaryota; kingdom Metazoa; phylum Chordata; class Amphibia; order Caudata; family Salamandridae; genus Triturus; species Triturus cristatus. Next base: position 1,803,537,723 of record NC_140589.1, on the reverse strand, counting down.
ACCTGGACATGGGCCATACGTGTCTGGTGCAGAGTGGGCGGGACTCGTGGATCCGGAGGGTACGGAGTCCTCTGTGTAGGTATCTTGGGGACAGAGCAGCTGTCCTCTGAACTTTGTCGTAGAGCAGGTAGGCTTCCTCGGGTTCTGGTTGTCTCTAGCTGCAGGACAGGTGTTGTCGTCTTCGCAGGGTCTTTGAAGCTGGAGACAGGCCGGTAGGGCTGGGGCTAAGTCAGTAGTCATCTTCAGGCTTTTGCTGCACGGTGACTTCTTCGTCCTTAGGCCTGCAGGGAACTGGGTCTGAAGGAGCCTCCTAAATACTAGATTTAGGGTTGGTTTTAAGGGAGTAACAGGTAGGGCCAATGGGCACCTCACCTGGGGGTAAATACACCCTCTATTATGCCACCCTCCTGTGAGAGCTGGGGCATAGTCCTAGCCCTGAATGAAGAGTTCCCTCATCTTTAAGATGGGAGGATCTGAAAAGTGTGTTCAATTTCGCCTCCTGCCCAAAGTGGGGGTGTAAACCGGGGACTGCCATCTGCTACTAGCAGCTGAGGCTGGGGGAGGTTTCGCAAAACAAAGGCTACAGGCCTTTGAAGCTTCCCTTTCGAGCACTGGGCCCATCCTGGGGAAGGAGATGTGACACCTCTGCCCGGTATGTGCATTGTTTCTGGTCCCAGAGAGCGGAGGCTCCCCACCCAGGGGTCCAGAAACATGTCTGTGTGTTGCAGGCTTCCTAAAGCCAGTCAGTGACCACACCAGGGTCAGTAGGTTTTAAGGAGGCACCTCTAAGGTGTCCTCTGAGTACATGGTGCAGACATTCCCACACTGTTATCAGTGTAGGTTTATTGAGAGGAGTAGTTTGGTATCAAACACTCCTGGGTTCAGTGAAGCCGTCTTGGTGCTGTATAACACGAGTTATCGAGTTTCCAGCCCATGTATTCTCTATGGCTTCCTTGGCATTTACAACATTAAGGAATAGACCCTATTATTGTAGGGGCATATCTGCTTACGCAGATATGCCCTCACCTGTTGTATATTGCTCCCTGCTGTAAGGCTTACTAGAGGGGTGACTTACATATACCTTCAGGCAGTGCTGGATTGCATGGCACCCAAGCAGGGTGCCATGTCGACTTTGTTGTTTTCCACTTCACTGGGGCATGCAAGCTGCAAGGGCAGTGACATGGTTCCAGTGAGGGGGTCCTATGGACCCTCTTCAGCTCCCAGGCCCTTGGCCCTTGGTAGTCAGGGTACCATTTACTAGGGACTTGCAGGGGATAGAAGTACCAATTGTGAATAGGTTTTTAGGGAACCTGTGCACTACAATCGGAACCACATCAATTTCCAGGCAAAAAGTGGGGGATAACCATATCAAAGGAGACACTTTCTCACAGTTCTGCAACCTTCTTCTTTTTTTAATTGAGACTTTGCCTGTTTGTTGTTCTTCCTTTTTTATTATGTAGTCAGACGAGTGTTGTGAATCCTCCTTCAGTTTCAAGTTCTCTTCTGATCTGCACTCCGACTGTCTCCCTCTCACTGATCGTTTCTTGGATGTCTCCTGAAATGAACAAGAGGAATATTTATCAGTATGCTGAGTCTTGTCAGGCGCTTTAATGTTATCATGGTTATGCCAGTTATAGCGTTCTTCAGTGGTCTCCTGCTGAAGAGATCCACCTCATGACTTTTCTTAGTGTTTCTTATTATCCCACTTCTTCTTCACAGAAGAGTCTGGTACATGCCTAGAGTTATCCTTTTCAGAATTACTCTTAATTTGAGGTTTACCAAGTCTGGCTCTCAAATTATCTCTACCCACTGTTGCGTAGGTTGGTTAGATAACTAGATAGATATAGGTAATTTAGGTAATTCGTGCTCCTGTTCTCCCCGAGCCTAATCCCTAAAGTGCTGGCATATAGCCAATGCTTCTGCTTCTCCTTTGCTAATCAACATAATGGCGGATACTGCAGCAAAATTGCCCATCCGTGTCTTCCCCAAATCCATAGGTGGGCCATCCCCGTACTCCTTTTTTTGAATATGTTTTAACACTTGGGGTTAAACAGCTAATGAGGGTGTACCATGAGTTCTTGTACATTCAGCAGCGAAGTCTATGCTCCAAGTGGCACAGTCCTCTATAGGGGGACCTATCCCCATCAGCAAATATACTGTAAGAATTTTGTGGTTTTCCTGGGGTCCTATATGGGAAAACACTGCTTCAAGCTGACTTGTTTTTTGTGCGATCCAGAACAGAATATCCTCCTGTCTGGTGGGAATTTTACCCATAACAGAATAGTCTGTGGACTAATGCCAGGTGTCGCCAATTGTGATTGTGCATTTCTCACAGGATTTACTGCCATTGTTCTCATAACTAACTGTTTCAGACTCCTAAATATTTTGACTACACGGTTATATAGTCTACAGAATTGTGGTGCTGTCATATTAGCTACATTTGGGTGTGGTGTGTAACCGGCTACGACTGGCCATGTTGCTCCCTCATTACTGAGGGGACCTAGTTTAACTTCTTCAGTAGTGTATGGTAGGGCGCGTTCAAATCAATTTTGATGTTCTTGATATGTTAATGGTATTTCTAGAGCTTCGTAAGCTGTATAGTTATTTGGAATGTCGGTTGCAGTGTAAGTATGAAACAACCTAACACAAAGGACATTCCCTGTTAATAGGTGAGATGGGGTATTTGGGTATACAAAGGAAAACTACTCAGGCAATGCATTAAATAAGACTCCCAACTCTACCGTTGGCTACGCTACGCCATGTCATACAGGTTGTACCTTCCATGGTAAAACTGTGTGTTTGTTGGACAACATAAACAGGAGTGTGCTAGACTTTTTCTGTGCACACCCTCCGCATATGTTGGCCTATGTCCCTTCTAGCCACAATGCACCATCTGTACCCCTAACCTTACCTGGTAACAAATCTATGTGGAAATAAGTTTCCACATGTTCTAAGGAACATGACAACCCTGATCCCCCAAAGAAATCGTGATACCAAATCTAGAACCTTTTCATTTGCACTCTCTTGCATAACCAAAGAAGTACACAAGAAATACTCAATAAGGCTTTTCAACATTTATTGGAGCGTTGTAGTTCTTGCATAAAAGATGTGCGCTGCAATAATTAGTAGAATGAAACGGATTAAAGTAATTAGCATCACAAGAACAGTAAAAAGAATGAACATTAACACCATTGTGCCAAGACGGTGAATATATGTAGGCATACTGTGTTTAGCTTTACTTCTTCTAGCACTCCCTAACTTATTTTTCCCTAGGTGGGATGTTCTGTGAAATCCCTGCCAGGTGGACTAACTCTGCATTACCTGTGGGTAAGTGTCATCAGGCTGTCCGTCTTGGTGTAGAGCTGGACATCCCTGTTATTGGTACGCAGGAATCAGCTGAGCTGAAATTCCAACATGAAGTGACCACGCTGTGTCAGCTGAGTTCTCCTCGGCCTAAACACAGAAGTGGTTGTGTATTCATATTAATCAAATCTATGTGCCCATGTTGCAACCCCTGTCAGGCTGCAATTGTTTATTCTAGGTGGATAGTGGAGTCACCAACTGGACAAATAACAAATATGACATTTGCACAGATGGCTGGCTCCGCTACCTACCCTGCAACCCTGGCAACCGCTCTCACCCATCCCACACAATAATGCCCTGACTGGGTTGGAGAGATCGAAATAAAGGCAGAAAACAACAAAAGCTTGTGAGGATGGCTCTGCTCGGCCGTATTATCACAGACTACATCACCTGCCTGCGAGCAACAAGAGAGTCATCATTGTGTAATTCTGAGGCCTACCACTTCTTCGTGCAGTACGGTGCATCCCCCGAACTCGGCAATGGCCATTCCTGTGCTCCTGTAAGACGAGGATGCTTACACAATACAAATTGTGACATTAATAACCGGGCCACATAGCTTCCATCAAGTTAACCACGGCACTGCCTGGTGCAGTTCACTGTGTCGCTACATAGACCAATTCCACATGGAGCAATGACATAGTAGTGCTGCAATCCCACACTCACACCAAACTTGGTATACCGACAACCGGGGTGGCCTGCAGCGCTCCTCCCTGAGCCCCCTCCATTGCTCTCTCCTGGGCCCCCAGTGGTCAGGCGGCACTGCAACCGCTGACACGCTCTGTTTGACCATGACCCCCGAATACGGATTCCAGCAGCAGCCACCCCACCTCCTCAATGACTCATGGAAAGTCCTGTTCACGGACACATGTAATTGCAGCAGCACTGCGGCATGCCCCTTACTATCTACGCCGCCCCTCTGAGAGCACTTAGCATAGTTTATACAGCTCCTGACCGCTGGTATTTAGAATGCAGTGACAGCCAAGGACTTAAGTCTGTGGCGAAGTAGGTGTGTGTTGAGGACGCCGTGAACCTGCAATACATCTGTCTTGTAAACCTGACCTCTGAGCCCTGGGAAATAAAACATAAAGGCGGCAACGTCCAGGCTATCTATCTGAAAGTCTCCGACCAATTTCTCACATATCCAATACCAGAGCCAAGGCCTCCACCACGAGGATACAATCCTAGTATTATCAAGTACCCAGAGTCCCAGGTTACCAACGCTGTCTCCCCGAGTGCGCTTAGTACAACTTATCTCTTTGGCCCGCAGTGGCCTAAAAGGCAGTGTCATCAAAAGGTTGACCTCCGAGGCGTAGTGTGGGTGTTTTGGGGGCACTCTGAACCTGCGGTCAGTATGGCCTGTAGACCAGACCAGCATCAGGCAATAGCAGAGTCACTGATCCTTGAGAGGGAAAACAAAATGGCAACAACATCCAAGTTAACATTCTAAAGGCCACCAACCCTCTTTTTATTCTTATCCAGTACCAGATGTAAGGTCCTCACCACAAGGATAGTGCTCTAACAGTACCTCTCAATAACCTCAGAGCTATTACAGTCTGCTGAAACTGTGCAAAACTCATATTGGAATCTGGAGAATGATCTTTGAGAAAAACGTAAGCATTGAAGGACTCAAACCAAACAAATGAACAGCCAACTTCTTGTACCAGATGTATTAATTTTGAGCAGCATTATAAGCCTCCAACCTTTTTGATCTACTTTATTTATGCCTCCAATGTGCTTGTTATAGTCTAACAGGTTTGCACAGTTCTGCTTCCTTACCCCAAACAGTCAGAAGTAAAGTGCTTTCATCATAAATAGTTATGAGCATGTGGACATTAAAACGTTAAATCCTACGCAGACACTGCTTTGTTCCCATTTAAGTTTTTTTATACACAAGCTCTTTTGAGTAACCTTTACATTTAGAGCAGATTGTACCACATGCCAGAGTGCACACCTTGAACAATTCCCTAAATAATGTCACACCTGTGCATAGAATTGGCCATTTATAAACGGGGACCTTTATTAAAAAGACCTCTGGCAAGTTCCCTGCAAAAATGTTTTCACTGAATACAAAAGTAGAAGGGCAACCAGGTGGGGTGAATTGACAAATTTCTACCAGTGTACATCCAGAAATTCTACACATATCCAGTGCACTTTCACACAGCATATACATCTTAATACCATAACATGCTCTCTTGCTGGGATCTTTTCTCTGAAAATATTAATGGCCTTTGAACAGGACCAGGGACTCATCCACAGATCTTTCTTGCCCTGGAACATAGATCTCAAGAAATGATCAACTAAATGATCAAGAGTAGACCGAATCTTGAAGAGATGTTCACAATAAGGATGCTCTTGCGGCAATCCTGTACCATTTCTACAAAATGCAGTATCCGCTGCAGAAGCAAATGCCTGTCTCGACTCATGGTTCTGGAAATCTAGAAGGTGCCATTAAGGGACTAGTAGACCAATATAAAGGCAGTTATGGCTTTCTTAGCAACTCATCAACAAAATTAAATCCCAGAACTGCTTAATCTCTTTGAGATTTGTGGAAGTCAACTGGGTAGCACTAGAGTGGGTCTTAAGTGTGGCACTGCTGTCCCTCAAAAACTGTTCTGCATACAAATTAATCTGCTCAACATCATCCAAAAACACATCCTCAGTAAATAGTTGGAAAAAAATGTTAGGCAAAAAGATCTCTTTATTGACTCTATATCTTGCAACGCCACTAAAAGCAGGCAAAACACGCTACACCATATTAGGGGCAACCCAGGGTTCAGCACTTCCAATTGGAAGCCGTCCAGCCCCTGCCTGCAATGTGTGGTTGTATTTGTAAAGCGCACTGCTACCCAATTAGGGTCTCCTGGCGCTGTAACTCATACCGCTGTGGAACCCTTCCTGGCTTTTCCCTGTGAAATGTCCACTCCTGGGCACCCCCAAGGTGAAGCCAGGCATCCCAGCGCTGTTGGGGCCGTTGTGGAGATTAAGCAAGCTATTGCCCAGAGTTGCAGAGTGGGACCCATGATTAGAATAGGCACCAAGGCGAGAATTAACAGGTCCGAGGAATTGAGCCCAAGATCCGCCGAGACAGGAATTGAACCCTGGTCCCGGGCAAGACCTCTGCATCAGGGTCTGCCGCTCTAACCATTGAGCCACACAATCCAGCTTGTTCCTGCTGCACTACTGCAATTTCAGTGTCCTCCTCTAAAGGTGGCACTTCACCAGTGCTAACATTGGATTCATCTTCAGATGAATCCTCTCAGACAGAAAAGTCACTGCTAGAATCTTCAACTTGATCCTCTGATGCAGTCAGTCTCAGAGCCATGTTCACAGGCCGATTCAAAAATCAAACCAACAAACTGATAGGCAGTCATACTACGGGCAGCCATAATACTTACTAAATAAACACAATAACAAAACAGTAAAAGTCATCACTGTGTTAAATTCTAACTCAACAAACTGTGGCTGTATCAAACAGCTATTGACATACATCTATTGACATACATCTATTGACATACAGCTATTGACATACAGCTATTGACATACAGCTATTGACATACAGCTATTGACATACAGCTATTGACATACAGCTATTGACATATAGCTATTGACATATAATGTTTTAGAAAATACTATACAAATAACAATGAACTTTATGTGCCAGAAAATACCTCTCACTTGCCACAGACCGCTGAGGATCAACTGCACCTACTCTGCACAGACAGAGCAGGCTCCAACAATATTCCACTAGAAAGGAAAAACAAAAGAAAATTACACACAAGACCACACAATACACATCTTTCACAAATCTAAAGTGAATTTGACACATAATAAAACAGAAGATAAACATGCTGCAATTATTACACCGTTAAAAAAAACACACATTCATGAAGATCAATAATAGTCATTTGAAGTAAACAGTACAAAACAAAATTCTTCCCTTAATAAGTAAGTAGACACCTTCTAAAGCGCGTAAATGCCGAGGCATCTTGGCCCTTACATCCTACAACAGAAGCATATGGAGAAAAAAATTCTTACTGGAAGTGAAGAGCCATGTCTTCAAAGATTTCCTAAAAAGAACCAAACTCTACAGAGCAGGACAAGCTTCTCACTCCCCCTTTGATTTTCGTTATCTTGGGAATAGACCCTAATTTGGCTGTTCCTGATCTAAGATTACGATGGGGAGTATACCAAGGTACAGAGCCTCTGAAGATAGAGAGGGCCAGTATTGTATAGGGCCCTATGAACCATGCACGAGGCCTTGTATTTAACACTCTCACAAACCGGTAGCCAATGAAGGTCAGAAATGCTCTTTAAGACAGAGCAGCATATAGGTATCTTCAAAACTGTGCGAGCTTTTGTATTTTGCAATGATTGAAGCTCAAGTTGTAACCACTTTGGAATTTTCAAATACAAGGCATTACAATAATCAATTTTACTGAGAGCCAAGGCTACAATTATCATTTTTTGCATATCAGAAGGAATAAAACGGAGAACTTTTTTTCAATACTCTAAGAAAATGGAAACTGAAAGAGGTGATACCAGACGCGGCCTGTGCAAGTAAGAGTGGTGGGGCAGGGTGGTGGTTTGGGCGGGGGCTGGATTATAAGGGCAAATTAATTATTCATTCAATTTTCCCACGTCGTCTGTTGCAATCCCACCTCACCACTCTTACCTGCACGGGCCGCGTCTGCGTGACTTATTTGGTCAGGGAAACCGGACTGAACATCAGATAGAACCCCTAGGTTCTTCACTTTCCGATCTAGTGATGGGCCAAAATTAGTAGGCCACCATGAGGTGTTCCAAAAAGCAATGTCATGGCCAAATAGGATCACCTCCATTTTCTCAGCGTTTAACTTGAGGCAGCTTTCCTGCATCCAGACTGCCGTCTGGGCCAAAAGTTTTTGAATGCGTTGGCTGTAGCATCAATATCTGTTAAAATTGATGCGACTATCTGCGTGCCATCAGCATACAAAACTGCTAAGAAGCCGTGCAATCTAATAAGTTTCAGTTGAAGAGTGTGGGAGATAGAGATGAACCCTGTGGCACCCCTACAAGAAAGAGAAAAATAATCCGATTAGAATTCTCCAAAAGTGACAGTCTGTTCTGTATTTGATAAAAAAGAGCTAAGGATGGTGAGGGCCATGCCTCTTATCCCCATCAATTTGGCGAGCTGTTTACAATCCTATTGAATGAATGAATAAAAAGTCTTATAAATTGCACGAATACGGAGGCATATTGGCGCTGAAGTTAAGAAAAAGAAGATGAGGGTCAGTTCCTTAGGTATCACTGGTTGAACAACCAGGTTTTAAGATTCTTCCTGAACGTCAAGAGTGTGGGTGCAACTTTGAGTTCTGGGGGCAGACGATTCCGCAGTAAAACTGTGGTTCTAAAAAAGCTTCTGCCTCACCAGGAAGCCCGCCTAAAGGAAACCACCTTCAGTAGGTTAGCTGTGCTTGACCAAAGACATCTGCCAAGGGATATACCTGGTCAAATTAGCCTTCAAGTATGCAGGTGCATTTCCATAGATTGACTTATACGCTAGGCAAAGAGCCTTGAAGGAGATGCAGTGGTGGACCCGCTGCCAGTGCAGTTGCCTAATGGCAGCCTTGGCCGATTGGAATTTTAAGAAGAAACCGAGTAGCAGCATTTTGGATTGTCTGAAGTTTTCTAAGAGAGCCTTTAGCAAGGCTACTGTAGAGACTATTGCAGTAGTCTAATCATGAGAGCACTAAGGCTATGACTACTGATTTCAATAGATTAGCTGGCAAAAATTTCTCAATTTTCTGTAATTTATTGGAAACTAAATGTAGCACAAAAGGCGGACAAGGGTTCAACGGACATCCTGATTTAGTGGTATCTATGTATTTTTTTACTCTGTCCTCCGTTAATGGAGTAAAATTCTGAAGAGTATTTTGGGCACCATTAATGTTATCATGCAACCCTGAAGATGATGTAGGGGCATGCGAAAAAGTGGCTAAGCTATTAACATTTTGATTGCATGAGAACTCCTCATAGACACTGATTACCTTTACATGGAAGAATCCTGCCAGTTTATTGCAGTAAGTTTGATCTGAGATAAAAGATTTAGTATGATCACATTTTGAAAGGGTATTGACAGTTTTAAAAAGCTCTCTTACAGAGTCTTTGGCAGTATTTATTTTTGCTGTGAAATATCTGACGGGATCAGTGCTTTATACTCACCATAATATAGATAATATTTATTTTTCTCTTCAATGCTTTAGCCCCAAACACCTGCAACTACGCAAACTGCAGCTAACAGCCAGGCACATGCCAGCCCGCACATACCACCAGCCAAATGCCAGTTCACCACACAAAACCGTGTTCCCTGGTGTCTAGTGGATTTCCACCACCCCCGTAGCCAAAACATGTACCAATATTTTTGGGAAGCGACCCTTGCCAAAGAAGCTGCTCCAAAATATTCATAAGAAAAACTAATCCCTGGTCTCTAGTGTTTTCGACCCCCTTGGGAGCAAATCAGCCTAATAAAATGGCTGCGGGTGGACTAGCCAAAACACATATCCCCAAATTGGCGAGCAACCCCTGTCCAAGGAGATCGCTCCCCATAAAAGTGATTTATTTCCCTGGTGTCGAGTAACCAAGCGCATGTAAAATGCTCTCGCTTACTCGAAGCATGGCAGAATTGCTTTTGGACAGGGCCTGCATGTTAGCAGCTCCCCCTGTCCAAAAGCAATGCTGGCTCCTGCAGGATGCGGGGAGCTGGCAGGAACAAATGGGCCTTGAGGCTCCTCCCGCAGTCCCATTGGTGAGTGGGTGCCCTGGATGTAACCAATTTAAATGAGAAGGCCCCGGGAGATAGGGTCCCCAGGGCTGAGCGCCCCCGCAATGCATTGCTTATGACCTGCCATATTAACTCACTCATGACATGGTCTGTGACCTCTCTCATGACATCTCAAATGGCATCACTGATGATCTCACTCATGACATCCTCCACAGAATCTCTGACGCACCCATATAACCTTTCATACATCCACTCCCACTACCACACAACAATTCACAAACCCATTCACATACCCATACCTGCCCTTACACACCCACTTACTGATTCATAAATCTACACACACTCTCACCCACACAGCCACTCATACACCCACTCACTAATACAGCCACTGACATATGCACTCGTACACTCATACAGCCACTCACACACTGAGTCAGTCACCCATAGAGCTACTCACACACCTAGTCACTCACCCATTCAGTCAATCACACACCCATTTATTCACCCATACAGATACACACACATACCAACACACTAACTCATACAGATACTAACATGTACTCATTCACCTATACAGTCACTGACACAAGCATACACTTGCACATACAGCCATTCACACATATACCCTATCACTCACCTATACTGCCTTTCACATACCCAGTTACTCACCCATAAACTACTGACACATCCACTTACTCACACACTCTCACTCACCACCCATACAGACCTTCACACACACACGCACACACTCACTAACCCATCCATCCACTGACTCACCCACTCACTCATCAATATAGGCAGTCTCACACACACCCTCATCCACCCACACAGATACCGACTCAGACAACCAATCCCTCACCCATACAGCCACTCACGGACCCACTCACACACCCATACAACCACTTAGACACCAACTGACAGACTGATACAGACATTCACACAACCAGTCACTCACCCATACATTCACTGAGACACCTAATCAGTCGCTTATACAGTCAGTCACCCACCCACATACATACATGCAGTCATACACCCACCGATTCACCAGTACACATTGGTATAAATATTTTACAGTCATAAACTTTTTTTAAAGCACTCGCAGTCACTGGATGATGTCATCAGCGATGTCCCTGACCATGTCATGAGTGATGTAATATGTGAGGTCATAATCAGCGCATTGCGGGGGGCGTGAGTTATAGTTAGCTCAGCTAACTATAACTACTGAATTTCACTGGTTTTGTAAGAGTCAAACCTGAGCCTAACTGTAACATCCCTGTAACCTTTGTTTTTTTTGAGTGAATTAGTTTTTTTATTCTATTTCCTAACTATAACGTCCCTGTAGCCTTTGGTTTCAGTATGTGTGTGTATATATATATATATATATATATATATATATATATATATATATATATATCACAAACACAAGTCCACCAGCCGTTGCTCCTCAGCGTCACGGGTGCTGCTCAGCGCTTTGAGGACGCGCAAATTAATTCCAAAAACTCAGGTTTCCCGCTTCCCCGGAACCTTTTTCCAATAGAGCGCACTCAAAGCCATCAGCGTTTCGTAAGCAATATTTCATTTATTTCCGTCTCCACTGCTTACAAGTAGACAAACGCGTTTCAGCGTTACCGCCTTCGTCAGTGTCTATACAATCATTGCATTGAAAATGTTTAAATAAAGTTTTAACGTAATTCATGGAAATAGAAAATAACGTTTTTAAATAAACATAGAAGAAGATCCAGTGATGCAGACATCGATATTGTTAGATCAGCGGCCATCTTTGAATGGTCAATACATTACATTCATGTATAAATTCATGACTTAAATCTGCTTATATATCACATATTTTACATTGCATATGATTATCATTTATCATTTTCAAATTTTTAAATGATATTGTGGCTAATTCAGCCGCATTACGCAAATTTCGCCCTGTATGGGCCGATCCTCAAAGAGGTCTGCATTATTTACATTTTAATGGACAATAAGTAATTTCATAAGGATTTTCATGGGCTATGGAGAACCATCCAACTAGCTTATATGGACCCACATTTCCTCTTCATTGTTGAGTCCCTTCGGTATTTTAGTTTGCAATTTTATAATATACTTTGATTCTAGGATACGTAATTTCTTCACCTGGTCTCCTCCCCTTTCAGATTTAACAATCTGGTCCAGGCAGAAGAACCTGAGAAGATTGCTATTGCTTTGGTGTTCCATTTCAAAATGACGGGCAACTGGGTAATTATGGTCTTTATTAGTAATTGCCCTAAGGTGTTCTAAAATTCTTTTTTTTGTGGGATGTATTGTACTTCTCACATATTGTTTTCCGCACGGACACACCAAACAATACACTGTATGATCCGAATTGCAATTCAAAAGCTTGGTAATCGGGGTTCTCCCTGTTTTCCCTGGTAGTGCATAATCTTTCACTTTGTGACTATTTTTACAAGCCTTGCATTTCATGCAAGGAAAGAAACCTTTAACAGGTATAGGTTTCCTCTTTCTAGCTACATAGTGACTTTGAACCAAATGGTCTTTCAAAGAATTTCCTCTCCTGTATGTTACTAGGGGGTTGTCAGTTAGCAATTTACCCACTGTAGTGTCAGATTTCAATATTTTCCAATTTCTTTTGAGAATTTGAAATACCTCCGGTGATTTTTCAGTAAAGTTAGTGATCATCCTGATTTTTTCATCTTTACTTTTAATCTTATCCACAAGTAAGACACTTCTTTCAATAGAATTGCAATGGAGCTCTGCTTTATTCAGAATTCCCTTGCAATATCCTCTTTTCTGAAATCTCACTTTGGCCTGACTAATCGCTTTGTTCAACTCCGGGGTCTTGGAACAATTTCGTTTCATTCTCAGAAATTCCCCAAGTGGTATGTTGTTAACTACACTCCTCGGATGACAACTTCCTGCATGCAGGATCGTGTTTCCTGCTGTGGGTTTACGATAGAGGGCTGTTTCTATGGTGTTCTCTTCAATATACACCCTGAGGTCAAGGTATACCACCTCCTTACTGCTGATGCAACTCGTAAATTGTAAGTTTTGATCATTAACATTTAGAGCTTTTATGAAGTCCTCTGCATCACTCTGTGGACCACGCCACAAGATGAACAAATCATCAATGTACCGCGTCCACAGAGCGATGTTATCCATCCATTTAGCATTGGTACCGGTCCAGGCAACGTGCTCCTCCCACCAGCCCACGAACAAGTTCGCGTAGCTGGGGGCGAAGCACGTTCCCATCGCCGTACCTTGTCTCTGTAAATACAGTTGTTCAGAGAAAATGAAGATGTTATTTGTTAAACAAAACTCCGTCAGTTCCATCAGCATCTCATTATGTTTTCGATATTTCAGTGGTCTCCTTTTCAGAAAGAAGCTTATAGCCTCTAAGCCCTTGGAATGAAAAATCGATGTGTACAAACTGACAATGTCCAAAGTTATCAACAGCATACCAGGTTCCCATGTGATACCTTGTATGGTACGAAGAAAATCCTTAGTGTCACGTAAATAAGATGTTAAATCCCTCACCATCGGAGAAATAAAACTATCTATATAGACTGAGGTATTCTCCAAGAGACTATTCTTAGATGAAACGATCGGTCGTCCAGGAGGCCATGTTTTACTTTTATGCACTTTCGGCAAATGATAGAACGTTGCCAATTCAGGGTGTTCGCATTTCAAGAAGTTCCAATCATCCTGATCTAAAGTTCCTTCATCCCTCCATTTTGTGATCAAAACATGGAAGTCTGAAATACTCTTCACGTACTGCTGTTTACTGATTGGAGTGTAGTGCTCCAACTTCTTCAATTGGGAAAATGCTTCGTCTTCATACTGTGTTCTTCTGAGGATAACTACATTCCCCCCTTTATCAGAGGGCTTTATGATGATTGATTCATCTTTTTTCAATTCCTCTATAGTTTCCCATTGTTTTTTTGTTAGATTTCTTCTTTTGATATTAAATTTACTTTTTTGAAGATTCTTTAATTCATCAATGACCATATCCTGAAAAGTATCGATTGCATCATATGGTGTTCTTGGTATCGTTTTGGATTTGTGTTTGAGATTGCTTTTGCAAGTTTTTTGTGGGATGCCACTTTCTTCCAATCTCTGAGTTATGGAAATATCTTCTTGTTCATCCTCTAACTCATGAAGTAACACAATGGTTGAAAGATCGGCTCCTGTCAAATCATCATCAGCCTCCATTGTTGTTGTTGGCGGCATCCCACAAAAAACTTGCAAAAGCAATCTCAAACACAAATCCAAAACGATACCAAGAACACCATATGATGCAATCGATACTTTTCAGGATATGGTCATTGATGAATTAAAGAATCTTCAAAAAAGTAAATTTAATATCAAAAGAAGAAATCTAACAAAAAAACAATGGGAAACTATAGAGGAATTGAAAAAAGATGAATCAATCATCATAAAGCCCTCTGATAAAGGGGGGAATGTAGTTATCCTCAGAAGAACACAGTATGAAGACGAAGCATTTTCCCAATTGAAGAAGTTGGAGCACTACACTCCAATCAGTAAACAGCAGTACGTGAAGAGTATTTCAGACTTCCATGTTTTGATCACAAAATGGAGGGATGAAGGAACTTTAGATCAGGATGATTGGAACTTCTTGAAATGCGAACACCCTGAATTGGCAACGTTCTATCATTTGCCGAAAGTGCATAAAAGTAAAACATGGCCTCCTGGACGACCGATCGTTTCATCTAAGAATAGTCTCTTGGAGAATACCTCAGTCTATATAGATAGTTTTATTTCTCCGATGGTGAGGGATTTAACATCTTATTTACGTGACACTAAGGATTTTCTTCGTACCATACAAGGTATCACATGGGAACCTGGTATGCTGTTGATAACTTTGGACATTGTCAGTTTGTACACATCGATTTTTCATTCCAAGGGCTTGGAGGCTATAAGCTTCTTTCTGAAAAGGAGACCACTGAAATATCGAAAACATAATGAGATGCTGATGGAACTGACGGAGTTTTGTTTAACAAATAACATCTTCATTTTCTCTGAACAACTGTATTTACAGAGACAAGGTACGGCGATGGGAACGTGCTTCGCCCCCAGCTACGCGAACTTGTTCGTGGGCTGGTGGGAGGAGCACGTTGCCTGGACCGGTACCAATGCTAAATGGATGGATAACATCGCTCTGTGGACGCGGTACATTGATGATTTGTTCATCTTGTGGCGTGGTCCACAGAGTGATGCAGAGGACTTCATAAAAGCTCTAAATGTTAATGATCAAAACTTACAATTTACGAGTTGCATCAGCAGTAAGGAGGTGGTATACCTTGACCTCAGGGTGTATATTGAAGAGAACACCATAGAAACAGCCCTCTATCGTAAACCCACAGCAGGAAACACGATCCTGCATGCAGGAAGTTGTCATCCGAGGAGTGTAGTTAACAACATACCACTTGGGGAATTTCTGAGAATGAAACGAAATTGTTCCAAGACCCCGGAGTTGAACAAAGCGATTAGTCAGGCCAAAGTGAGATTTCAGAAAAGAGGATATTGCAAGGGAATTCTGAATAAAGCAGAGCTCCATTGCAATTCTATTGAAAGAAGTGTCTTACTTGTGGATAAGATTAAAAGTAAAGATGAAAAAATCAGGATTATCACTAACTTTACTGAAAAATCACCGGAGGTATTTCAAATTCTCAAAAGAAATTGGAAAATATTGAAATCTGACACTACAGTGGGTAAATTGCTAACTGACAACCCCCTAGTAACATACAGGAGAGGAAATTCTTTGAAAGACCATTTGGTTCAAAGTCACTATGTAGCTAGAAAGAGGAAACCTATACCTGTTAAAGGTTTCTTTCCTTGCATGAAATGCAAGGCTTGTAAAAATAGTCACAAAGTGAAAGATTATGCAATACCAGGGAAAACAGGGAGAACCCCGATTACCAAGCTTTTGAATTGCAATTCGGATCATACAGTGTATTGTTTGGTGTGTCCGTGCGGAAAACAATATGTGGGAAGTACAATACATCCCACAAAAAAAAGAATTTTAGAACACCTTAGGGCAATTACTAATAAAGACCATAATTACCCAGTTGCCCGTCATTTTGAAATGGAACACCAAAGCAATAGCAATCTTCTCAGGTTCTTCTGCCTGGACCAGATTGTTAAATCTGAAAGGGGAGGAGACCAGGTGAAGAAATTACGTATCCTAGAATCAAAGTATATTATAAAATTGCAAACTAAAATACCGAAGGGACTCAACAATGAAGAGGAAATGTGGGTCCATATAAGCTAGTTGGATGGTTCTCCATAGCCCATGAAAATCCTTATGAAATTACTTATTGTCCATTAAAATGTAAATAATGCAGACCTCTTTGAGGATCGGCCCATACAGGGCGAAATTTGCGTAATGCGGCTGAATTAGCCACAATATCATTTAAAAATTTGAAAATGATAAATGATAATCATATGCAATGTAAAATATGTGATATATAAGCAGATTTAAGTCATGAATTTATACATGAATGTAATGTATTGACCATTCAAAGATGGCCGCTGATCTAACAATATCGATGTCTGCATCACTGGATCTTCTTCTATGTTTATTTAAAAACGTTATTTTCTATTTCCATGAATTACGTTAAAACTTTATTTAAACATTTTCAATGCAATGATTGTATAGACACTGACGAAGGCGGTAACGCTGAAACGCGTTTGTCTACTTGTAAGCAGTGGAGACGGAAATAAATGAAATATTGCTTACGAAACGCTGATGGCTTTGAGTGCGCTCTATTGGAAAAAGGTTCCGGGGAAGCGGGAAACCTGAGTTTTTGGAATATATATATATATATATATATATATATATATATATATATATATATATATATACGTGTAGGTGTGTGTATGTATGCGCATGTGTGTGTGTGTGTGTGTGTGTGTGTGTATGTATGTGTGTATATATATATATTCACTGAAAAAAACAAAGGATATAGTTACGTTATAGTTTTTTTTTTTTTAAATAACTTTTTTTTCCATTCTCACAGTGAATCACAACAAGGATGGCATGTTGATCACTCATTGCAACAGTACAGAATATAGTATCTCAAAGAAATGTATCTAATGCATAGTGCACAGTATAGTTCTGGACCACGTGTACATTTCCCACTTAAACAATTATTAGACACCCCGAATATGTTCCTTCACGACAAGGTTTACGGACCCATACCTGCCTACTAAAGGCATTTACTTATATCTGAGTTAATAGCAGGGTTCTAACACACCCCGGCAGGTACTATCCCTGCCGGGTTCTGTGAAGTAGGGCCAGAGTCCTTTTCTAGCAAATACCTCTTGAGTGGGCTCCAGATGTCATGTGGTGTGAATGCCAAGGGTTAAGTCATGGGGAACAGTTTGTTATTCGTATTACAATACACTAGACTGTTGAGCCAAGCTTTTGTGGTAGGAATGATTTTACTTCCCCCAATGCAGCGCTATATCAATAACAAAGCAATAGCTGTGTATTTTCGCGCTTCCTTAGGGATTTCTCGCACTTACCCCAACAGAGCCACGTCAGGCGCAGTTGTCAGAGGGAGTGATATCATGTTAGACAAGAGTTGGAAGATGGCTCTCCAATAGCCCCCTATCTTAATACAATTCCAGATCATGTGGGCAAAATGAGCATGGGGTGCATCGCACTTGGGACATGTGTGATCGATTGGGGTTGATTCTATGAATTTTTGCCGGGGACATGTACGCTCTCCAGAAACTGAAAATGTATGAACTTGTGTTTGCTGTTAAGGGAGACCTCCTTAGTCTGGGCACAACAATAGTCCCAATGTAAATCTTACACCTGGCGCCCCAAATCTCATTCCAGGCCTCTCGGATCTGAGCATCTCTGCTGTGGAAAAGGGCCATACTGGGTCTATATAGCTTGGAGATTAGATGGTCCCCCCTTACTTGTGATCAGTAGTGTTAATGTTGGAAAATTCACTGGCTCCAAAGGGAATTCAGTGATGTGCGCTAGCCTGTTAAGCACAAAATGATCCATGAAGGACGGCTCACTAAACCACCCTTCTTCTGTACTCAAACACATATCATCCTGTAAAGAGGTCACCTATTGTCACAAGAGAGTATGCTGTGTGTCAGTTGAACCAACCTCTCTTCGGTAATAGGTAGCCATTTGCAGTCTGGATCGCTGCAGAGTAAAGTGTGCACCCACCGACCGTACGCGACAATTTCTGCCAAACCCAGCTGGTAGTTGACCCAGTCTAGATATTGCGGGGCTCCCTAGGAAATCCTTTTGGCAGTATTGTGTTTAACTGGGCTGGGAGTACTAAATCGGTCTCCGGGGGTGCATTAGGGAGTTGGGCGTCCGAGTGGTACCAATAGTGTGCAAAACTACACTGTGCCACTAAGTAAACCTGAAAATTGGGGATCCCAAACCCTCCCCTCTTGTATGGTAAGGTTAACGTGTCCCAACTGACCCTGGTTCTGCCCCCTCCCCAAACTAGTCTGATGAGGTGCGAACATAGCGTGCGAGAAAATCTGTTACAGAGTGGAATCGGGATATTGTGTAACAGGTACAAAAACTAGGTAAGTACCACCATTTTGATGATCGCAGCACGACCAGCCAGCGAGAGTGGGAGCCTCAACCAGTGCTCCACTTGCGACTCTGGAGTATTTAGCGCCGGGCCATAATTGAGCAAAACAAATTGTTCAGCTTATCTGTGGACGTGTATCCCCTAATACTGATGTGTCAACCCATGACAGAGGGAAACTGCAATCAAATTTAGCAGTGCCTGGCATTAAAGGGAAGAGTTCAGATCTACTCCAGTTGATGCCCAAACCGGAGAAATCACCAAACCGATTAATTTCTCTCACTAACGGTGCAAGTTTCTCATGGGGATGCCAAACATATAAGATGATGTCACCCGCATAAAGTGATATGAGGAGCGTGCCGGTTTTAAACTGCAATCCCCTATGCATATGCTGATCTTGCAAACGTCAAACGAGCGGGTCTAGTGCTATGATGAAGAACAGAGGGGAAAGTGGACAGCCCTGACGGGTGCCCAGAGTTAGAGTACAGGAAGAGGGAAGAGTGCACTTTAATCTAAGTCTGGCCGTGGGAGACGCGTAAAGCAGGGAGGTGAGGTCCATAAACCCCTTAGGCTTGCCCATATTCCTCAAGTCGGCTAGGGCCACTCCAAAGAGGCAAAGGACCTCTCTGTGACAAGAAGGGCGGCAACTGCAGGCACCTCTGCCAAAATCCTATGGATCATTGTGAACAATGTACGTAGAATCAGAGATGTCGACCCATGCGGAACAAGGCCCGACTGAGCGGAGGATAAAATTTGATCCAGAAGGAGGGACAGTCTCATCGCGATCATTTTGGCTAAGATTTTGTAATCCAGATGTAATAGGAAAAGCAGCTTGTACAAGCCACAGACTGTCGGAGCTTTACCTGGCTTGGGGAGGAGAATGATTACTGCTTCACACGCCGTAGGGGGGAGTACCTGTCGATTCAGGGACTCATTGTAGACCTCAAGTTGATAAGGAGCTAAAAGAGTCTTCTAGAAGTTACCAGTGTACCCATCAAGGCCGGGGGCTGTCAAGCCGTTTATGGCATCTATAGCGGTAATAATTTCCTTCTTTGGAAAAGGGCTCAGACAAGAATTGCTGCTTAGCATGATCTAACCATACTAGTGCAATCTCTCTTAAGTACATGGTTTGATCCTCAGCGTTATGGGCCATGCGGCTCTAGTACAAGCCGGAATATTATTCAAGCAACTCGTCACGTATGTCTGACGTGCCGGTTAACACCTGTCTGTTGGTGTAGAGGGGCTAGTGATACATGATGGCCCTGCCGAGAAACTCAGAAGACGCGCCAAGGTGCGGTCGGGACACTCACATTCCCCGTAGCGCCTGGCAGTAGCATATTTACTTAGAAAATGTGTACCCCTGTCCGCGGCCTCCCTAAACTCCGCCAAGAGCTTCAGCCGGCAGCCAGGTCCGGCGGGTTCAACGTGCCCTGTCCGCTCACGATCTAGCGAGTCCAGCTGCTCTTCAATGCGGATAAGCGTGCGTCTCGGGCCATGCAGTACACCGGCATGCTTGGAAATTCATATCCCCCTCATGTAGATCTTGAACACCTCCCACAATGTGCCCCAGGATTGTACCGACCCTTTGTTTAGTTCAAAGTACTCGACAATAACACTGCAGTGCAGAACATTTTGTTCATCAGCGCCCGCCTGGGGAACCTCCATTGCCTCTCGCAACCCTCGGCCTTGGGGATCCTCACCGTTGGGGCATGGGGAGTTGTCGGATAACGTTCTGCAAAAGTGTTGTAACACCCGCTACCACGTGACCAAATTAGGGGACAGCAACCACAAGTGTATTAGTGTCCAGGTATTGTGCTGCGCAGAGTAATGGGTATAGGCGGCCTCCCCTGGCTGGCAGTGCTGCAATACATCCCCCAAGTCAAGTGCCCTGCACAAATCCAGTAAAGCATGGTGTGCACGGCGTTTAGAATCCGAACTATCAGCCTTACTATCCCGTGTGAGACTTATCAGGAGATTAAAGTCCCCACCCACGCAAATGTAATCCGCGTTCAACTGTGCTAACCGAGTATGTAGATCGTCCATATACACAAATGCCATGCGATAACCCATCAATTGACCTACCACTATCGTGTAGCACCCGTCCGCGTCATTGTGAGCCTGTGAAAGTTGGAAGGGCAGGCGCTTATGTATCAATATGGCTGTGCCTCTTGCATATGTGCTATAAGTAGCAAAATAACAGTGGGGGCCCCAGGTTGAAGCAAACCCTGTGGTAGCTGTCTTTGGTAGGTGTGTCCTGCAAGAACGCCAAATCAGTTTTGTGCCTCTGTAAGTAATGCAGTAACTTTTCCCCTTTCCTCACATTATTCAGGCCCCTGACGTTCCAGGTGATCAAGGTCCAGTCTGAAAAAGCGGACAATGTACCAAACATAGACATGTGACCTAATCAAGAGTTTTATTATGCGTATATCAAAATGGTAATCCAGCAATTCACAATGAGTAAACTGGACACTAAACAGTAAGTCTTTTGTATCGAACTTCCCCGAACCCCACCCCCATCCATCCATGCATACCCCAAAACAGGGAACCTCCCTTCTAGCTGAGAGATTGAATGCAAATCGTAAAAACCATACACAATAAATCGGGAGCAACTCAACATGCATTTTGGAAGTGTCAACCAACGTGCTCCACACTGGGGGTGTTTCAATGCCATGCTAAATACCCACATTTGTTGTAGAACAGTACATGAATCCATCATCCTAATGTAGTACCAGTCACTCAACCCTGCAGGAAGCATTGTCTCTTTGCGGCCTGCAATGACCAAGTCACCAAACAAAAACATGGATAGATATCAGCCTGATCTGAGGTTGATCATTCAAAGGAAAATATGTCTGTGCTGGCCACCGACCCACTGTGAGGTGGGGATCCCCTTGGAGCTTCCTTATCTCGACCACCACTAGAAACCTTGTACTCACGACAGAACTCCTGAACAGCCGTGGGGGAATCAAAGATGCGAGACTTGCCATCAATGTCAACACGGATACGAGCAAGATAAATCATGCCATACTGGAGTCCTAAATTTCGGAGTGCAGCCTTAACCCCAGTGTATTTTCATCTGGCTTCTTGAACCATTGCTGTGAAGTCTGGGAACAGCGAAATCGTTGACCCTTGCCATGTCAGAGGACCCTTTTCACTTGCCAGTTCCAACACAGTGTCTCTGGCACGGAAATTTAGCAGGCGGGCTATAACTGGTTGAGGTGGGGCAACTCGGGATTGGGGCACAGGCCCAGGGAACGGTGGGCCCGCTCCACCAAAAAGGTGGTAGTGAATGACTCCTTGCCAAAAAGATCTGACAGCAGGGTTTTCACGAGAAGGTCTATGCAGCCTGTATTCGTACTTTCGGAGACACCAAGAATACTCCTGCTCCTCACCTCCAAAACTTTGTTTTTCATGGCAACATTTTTCAGGATTTTCTCCACATGGTCTAGACGATTAGTGGATTGGGCCGCCTCATCTACAAGGTCAGACACTCTACCTTCAGCCTTGTCCAAGCGTCTCTCATGCGTGTCAAGCCAGGCCCCCATGGTATCTAGGCGCTTCTCCAAGTCTTCGAAGCGGCCATCCAGCGCCTTGAACCCCACCCTAAGCTCTAACATCAGGGTGTCAGAACTGGAAGGAGTGCTCACCGCATGGGCATCCTCACTCCCCCAATAGCCATGCCAACTCCAGAGACCACCACAGATTCACCAGGTTTATTAAAGTGCAACACCCGCTGTTTTTGGTCTCGGCGTACCATTGCGCGGTGTGTTGGTCAGGTGGGACATCACCAAGGCTCCTGCAGCCGTTTAGGGGAAGGAGGGACCAGCGAACAAGCAGGATCGTGAGAAGATGTCGGGTGAAGTGGCAGAGCTGCAGCGCTACGCGGCCATCTTGGTTGGTAGCCTGGCCACGCCCTCAGAGAGACGTAATAGTTAGTCTGACATTTCACTTGTACAAAACCAGAGAAATTCAGCCGGTATAGTTTAGCGGTTATAGTTAGCTGAGGTAACTACAACTCGCTCCCCCGCCATGAACTGCTTATGACCTACATATTACATCACTCATGACATGGTCAGTGACATCACAGTTTCGGCCCCGGGGTACGCCCATTTTCTTTCTTTTTATTTTTAAACCACCACTTCCCCAGGTCTTAGTTAAGAAATGAGGGGGTTGCCGTGTGACCGTCTTCTAGAAGCCCTAGATGGCTGTGGGGACCGCCATCCCCGTGCCCCCAGGGCTGGCTCCAGCAATGTTCTGGGGTGCCCACCCCTGGGACATTGTAGTTTGCTATGGCATGGCGGGGATACTGCTCCCGCCATCCCTTAGCAAACAGCGTGCTTCGCTTTAAGCTCAAAGTGGAGCACACTTTGCTTTTACACACATGGAGCTGCATGTCAGCAGCTCCATGTCTGTAAAAGCAATGCCGGCTCCTGCAGGAGGCGGGGAGCCGGTGGGGACCAAGGGGCCTTCAGGCTACCCCGCGGTCCCCTACAAAGTGCCCAGGCCCCGAGGAGTGGGGTCTCCAGGGCCCATATTAACCCGGGGAGAGTGCGGCATGCGAGCCTCCCCCTTTAAAAAAAATATATATATTTTAAGTTCTTGCTCCGGGGGATGGGGTCCCTGGGGCCGAAATTGAGGGTTTGGCAACCAATCATATCTTAGCATGAGATCTGTCGGATCTGCGTAGGAATCATATCCCTAGATATGTATTATTCTTTCTTTTTTAATGACTCCAAAACTATTTACACCAAATCACAAAAAGGTTTTTTTCTGGACCAAGAGCTAGCTAGCTTTCTGCCAAATTTTGTGTGATTCCGTTCAGTGGTTCGAGCTGTGGTCATGTCTGAAATCTCTGGGAAATTGCATGGGTAAACGCACATGTTTGGAGCCCACAAGTAGGCCACTTTTTGAGGGGGATATTTTGTGAAGATTAGTTAAATGGCACCAAAGTTATTAGCAAACTAAAAACTGCTTTGTCTATGGGAATTAGGTCCTAACTATTAATGCCCTCGGCGACCACCAGTTGGTAATCTATTTATACTGAACCTTTTTTAAGGAAAAGAAAACTGGGGTTGGGGGGGTCTTTTATACTTTTGTACAAGCACTGTTCGGATGGACTTGGTCCTTGATTAGTCGCTAAATAAGGCCAGTGGTCTTCTAGTCCTGTGTTCTTCATCTTGGAGCACAGGAAGCACTCCTCCAAGCAAAACCATTGCTTGAGAGATGATAATGTTGATGGGAAGAGACAAACAGGATACATCTATTCTGTCAGTCAAAACAACTTTACTCGGCCAGACAAATGCACTATCTCCATCAATTAGAAACATACAATTAGGTAATACAGTTGGTCTAAAACAATGAATTTCAATCTGTTTACAGTACTCAAACCACTAATGATCAACAACGTTTCCTTATTTCAGGGTACTTCGAATGAAATGAATCACAGCCAGACAGCTCATTTCCAACTAAAGTTGTTGTAAAGACAGCAATGCCCGAGTGGCTCTTCTTAATTTTAAGGCATGAAACATTGGCAATAAATAATGTTTCCTAGGAGTAGAATGAAACTTACAAATGAATATAAAGTACATGGTGCTCTGAAGAGTTGATTATCACGTAGACATTGCTGCAGTGTGAAAACGTGACCAAAAAGTGCACAGTATTCAGTCTCTAAGGCATTAAATAAAATCCATGCTGAGAATTTGATACCGTTAAAAGGTGGGATTCTGGCCCTTCTTCTGTCAGTAATTCTAAGTGGGTTTGTACCGTAGATTTGCTTATTTCACACACTAATAAAACATCTTTGAGGTTTGTAGTATGCAATTATTTCATCTTGTCCTTACATGATTCTCTCATTGTTTTTGGTTTGTTAAGATACTGTTGTACTCCCAGTAAATGAAAGTTATATTTTATGCAAGCGAGCCAAGGGATACCCACAGCTCTATCCAGGAGCCAACAGTCTCTTATATTTGCCTGTGTGAGACTCCATTCCTGTTTGGACCATGTAGAGATCCACCGTAATGGGGGTTGCATTTTTATTTGGTCGAAAACAAAAGGCAATCCCAACTCGTTATGGGATATGTTAGTGGAAGAGCCCTGAGGGACCACCAAAACTCTGCCTAGAAACGTTCTCTAGCTTATGCAATTGATCTATCCGTTCATATCTCCATAGCCCTGTTCTATATGAGGCTGTAGACCATCACTATTGGATCACGTCCGTGTTCATTTAGTAGGCTAATGGCCCAACTTTTTTTTTTAATGCGAAAATTGCCTCCCAACGAATTATAGAATTTGCTGCCGTCTAATATATAACAAAGTGGCTTCAATCAAATGCGGATTGAAAGAGGATACATGAGTAAAAGTCTTAGCACTTTCCACAGCAGAACCCTCTATAAAGTGTGATAATTTTGGGGTATTTTTCGCCAACATATACTAGATGTTTTTGTTAAATTAATGTTGAGATCTAAATCTCTCATAAAAAGACCAAAATGGTTTAGGAGACCCTGGAGACCATTTGCAGTTCTGGTCTGCAGAACTGCATCATCTGCATACAAAAGCACAGGAATCGGGCATTTACTCAGAAGAGTAATATCCTTCCCCCATTTGACAAAGTAGTCCCCCAATGCATTAATATAAATCGTAAAATGAAATGGAGCCAAAATTTATCCCTGGTGGACACCTCTATCTGATTCAATTAACTCAGGGCATTTCCCGCTTGGGCCGTACCTACCCCTTGATGTAACACTCCTATGCATATCCTTAATAGAGTAATCAATGATTCTTTCACCCCTGTCCCAGCAATATAAACCAAAGCTTTGATCTAATAACTGTGTTGAATACACAGGACACGTCAAGAAATTCCAGGTGTAAAGCTGTACTCTCGTCTTTGGTATATTTTGCAGTTAATAAATACAAGTTTAAGAATTCTTCCTCTGTGTTTGGCCCACGTTTCTAATCTAGCCAAAAGGACTTTACCTAAGATTTAAAGCCCAGCAACAACATCTACTCCTGTTTCTTTTGAGGGATTTCATTGCAACATTTAGTTGCCTCTTTGTCTGATGATCTTGCTGAATTGAAAGATATTTCCAGCAGGTGTTCTTCTCCTTCCTCTCCAACTTCTTCTGTTTCTTCATTTAATGTTTCTTCACCTTCATCGATTTCTTTATGGCTGTCACTGGAGTATGAGGAAGAAGAGGTTCAGGTCCCGAGACAGCTCATAGAAGCAAATCCATTCAGAAAATGTTTCTTTATTGTTTAGGTGATAATCTGCTGATTCCTATGAAGGAGAAAATGCCAAGCACTGGCACTGGGTTCTTTAAGCAATCACAGTCCCTCTTCCTGACTTGCTTGGCTATAAATAAGCAAATCATGAATTGACTTCTGAGCGAGTGGAAGAATCGATAGAAGGCTGAACTTCCTAAATTCCTAGCACGTTTTTACCTTTTGGCTAAGGGTGACATGGAAATTCCTTCAGCCATTAAGATTGACCCGACGTTGGCCAGTCATGCCAGACATTCCACGTGGATAGCTGAAGAGGTCCCAGTCGTAGAATTTGTGGATAGGAAGGTCGAAAAGAGCAATTTAGGGGTTAAATCTCACATTGAGACCTGCAATTTCTGCAGTGTATGCTGCCTCCCAATTTTTCGTGAAGGATTTTCAGGCTATAACTTCAGCTATACAGGATGGTACTGAGTGTTTTGAATTATTTTCTGATATGAAAATACAGGACAAATTCCTGTAACACTTCTATGGTTTCCAGTGTAGCTAGCAAATGTCAAATTTACATAAGGGATTGGAAAAGCTGAAGGAGCTCAAAGTGGGTTCCTTCGCATGCCTTTTTCAGGAAGCTGGCTATTTGGAGAATAGTTAGAAGACATGCTTCAAACGACTTTTAAGAAACAAATATGTACCATCGCGCCCCACCTCCAGAAAACAATCAACTGTTCCTTCGAGACAGCAACCTTCCCAGAAAGCTGGAAGCACGCCGAGATCAACGCCCTTGTGAAGAAGCCCAAGGCGGACCCCAAGGACCTCAAGAACTTCCGGCCCATCTCCCTGCTCCCTTTCTCGGCAAAAGTGACCGGGAAGATTGTCAACAAACAGCTGACCCGCTACCTCGAAGTTAACAACATCCTGGACCCTTCCCAATCCGGTTTTCGCAGCAACCACAGCACCGAGACCGCCCTCATCGCCGCCACTGACGACATCCGGACCCTGATGGACAAAGGAGAAACAGCCGCCCTCATCCTCCTGGACCTATCAGCAGCCTTTGACACGGTCTGCCACCGCACCCTATCAGCACGCCTCCATGACGCCGGTATCCAAGAGAAGGCCCTGGCCTGGACCACATCCTTCCTCTCCGGCAGAACCCAGAGCGTCCGCCTCCCACCCTTCCGCTCCAAAACCACAGAGATCATCTGCGGCGTCCCACAGGGATCCTCCCTCAGCCCGACGCTGTTCAATATCTACATGGCCCCCCTCGCCCACGTCGCACGACAACACAACCTCAACATCATCTCCTACGCCGACGACACCCAGCTGATCATATCCCTCACCGAAGATCCCCACACCGCCAAAGCTAACCTCCACAGAGGAATGAAGGCCGTAGCCGACTGGATGAAGGACAGCAGACTGAAGCTGAACTCAGACAAGACAGAGGTCCTCATTCTCGGACCCACCTCATCAGCCTGGGACGACTCTTGGTGGCCCACGTCACTAGGCACAGCCCCGGAACCCACGGACCACGCACGCAACCTGGGGGTCATCCTCGACTCCACTCTCTCCATGACCAGGCAAGTCAACGCCGTCTCCGCGTCCTGCTTCAACACCCTCCGTATGCTCTGCAGGATCTTCAAATGGATCCCCCTCGACACGAGAAAAACCGTTACCCAGGCCCTCATCACCAACAGACTCGACTACGGGAACGCCCTCTACTCAGGAACTACAAACAAGCTCCTGAGACGACTCCAACGCATCCAGAACGCCTCGGCCCGACTCATCCTCGACGTCCCCCGCCGCAGCCACATCACACTCCACCTGAGAGGCCTGCACTGGCCCCCCGTCAACAAAAGGATCACCTTCAAGCTCCTGATCCATGCACACAAAGCACTGCACAACACCGGACCCACCTACCTCAACAACCGACTCAGCTTCCACACCCCCACCCGAAGCCTCCGCTCAGCCAACCTCGCCCTCGCCACAGTCCCTCTCATCCAAAAAACCACAGCCGGCGGCAGATCCTTCTCCTACCTCGCCGCCGAAACCTGGAACACTCTCCCCACCATCCTACGACAGACCCAGGATCTGCTGGCCTTCAGAAGACTCCTCAAGACCTGGCTCTTCGACCAGTAGCACCCCCCCCCTCCTCAGCGCCTTGAGACCCTCTTGGGTATGTAGCGCGCTTTACAAATGCAGTGATTGATTGATTGATTGATTGATTGATTGATAGAGTTATCTGAAAGAAACACGTTTGTGTTAGATTCCTTACCTTAACATATCCCCAGGCATCAGACTGGATCTGGAAAGTTTTCGCTAGCAGTACCTCTGCGTGTCTGTAGGTGGCGTCGTACGGCTTCACGTCCGTCGCTTGCGTCATATGCGCCGAGATGACGTCACGGAGACTACTTAGGCCCCACCCATGCGCGCTGACGTCAGTTCTTTCTTTTTCCACCCCAGTAAGCGCAGATCCGGTTAGAATACGTACCTTAGTCACTTTTTGACTATCTTTTTGAGACTTTTTGTCTCCTGTAAGTTTGAGTCTACTCTGGTGCACATAGGGATGCCTGGTTTTAAGTCTTGTGGGTCCTGCCGTCGCAATATGTCGGTGGCGGACCCCCACGACGTCTGTCTCTACTGCCTGGAGAGCGACCACGACTCCCGGTCCTGTATGGACTGTTTGGCCAAGGCCCTGAAGGCCTGGGGGGAGCGGCGCCAGAAGCTGTTTGAGGTCCGGCACTCGTCCCTGCGCCGTTCACGGTCCAGGGGCCACTCCAGAGAACGCTCGCGGGGCCACCAGCATCGCTCCTCTGGCTCCAAGTCTTCACCCTCGGATTCGGGTAAGAGACGACACAAAAAAGTCGAAGAAGCGTTGTGGCTCTCCGACGTCCCCCCATCAGTCCCTGGACGCAGATGAGGGGGGCAGGGGTTCTGCCCCCTGCAGCTCCTTTGGATCCCGGGAGTCCCGCGGCCTACCCACCTTAGGCGACTCCCGCACAGGTACAAGAATTTCTTGCCACCATGGACCGCCTGTTTAGGCCTCGGGCTCCCGCCGGCGCCCCTTTGGGCTCCATGGTCCCGTGTCAGGATCCTGTCGGCGCTGCCGGCGGCTCCGGCGCCGCAGGATCCTGTGCTGCTAGCTCTGGCAACGGCGCCACAACGTCCCGCGCTGCCGGCTCCGGCCCCAGCGCCACCCTCGGCTCCGCCTCCGGCACCTCAGTGGATGCCATTGGTCCGCTCCTGCCTGGGTTCCAGGACACTTTTGTTCCTACCTGGGATCTGCATTGGGACACTGCGCCGGTTCGGCCCTGTCTGGCGCTGTTCCCGGCGCTGTTTGTTCCTTCCCTGGTCCCTGCCCTGCCGCCGCTGTCTGTATCATATACAGCGGAGGTGGAGGACGACTGGGAGGGGTCCGAGGACCCTCTTACTCATCAGTGTACCTCTGAGCAGGACTGGGCGGATGAGTTAGGGGAGGCCGGTGGCCTTGATGTCTCCTCTGACCCGGGGTTTGCCTCTCCTCCGCCTACCATGGAGGAGGGCGCTTACATGGTGGAGCTCCGTCGGGCAGCTGAGGTCCTCAACCTTGATCTCCCTACATTGGCCCTAAAAACTAATCTCCTCGCTAAGGTGCTCCAGACGGCGTCCACTTCGTCGGAGCCCCTGCTGCCATTTAACGACGCCCTCACTGACGTCTTACTGGGAAATTTGTCGCAGCCAGCCACAGGGGCCCCTGTGGATAAGAACGTCGCCCGGCGTCATCGCCCGGCGGCGGGTGACCCTGTGGTTCTGATCACTCATCCTACGCCCCAGAGACTAGTCATCCAAGCTTCGATGCCTCAGAGGGCCTTTCCCATGGCTCCACCGGATAAGGACTCTTAAGAAGCTGGAGCAGTTCGGCAAGCGGTTGTTGTCTTCGGCCAGCTTAGGGCCAGCTTAGCATAGGTGAACACCGCTATTCCCACGCGGTGTGGGATACAGTTGCACAGGTGTTGCCTCAGTGTCCTGAAGAGACCCAAGCTGTGCTTTCCCAAGCTGTTGCCGAGGGTAAAGATGCGGCTAAGTTCACCATTCAGTGTGGTTTGGACACCGCGGACTCACTAGGTAGAACAATTGCTACGACTGTGGCGCTTCGTTGTCACGCCTGGTTGAGGTCTACCGGGTTCTTGCCAGATGTCCAAAGCTCACTCATGGACATGCCCTTTGATGGCACTCGCCTGTATGGCGATAAAGCCGACACTGCACTGGAGCGTTTTAAGGACTCGCGGGCCCGGCCACTCCTTGTTTTCGTTCCTTTCGTGGCCACGGAAGGGGCGCCCAGGCAGGGTCCTTCAGCAAGCCTGTGCAGACCCAGCCTCAGCGCGGCCGCGGATGCGGTTTCTGCAGGGGCGGGTCTGGGAATCAGCGTGGGGATCAGTCCACCTCTGCCCACGCTGCTTCTACCTCCAAACCTTCCTAATCTGAGCTTTGGGAGGAACCCCACACCAGTGGGTGGCAGGATCCGCCATCACCTCCCCCACTGGCACGCTATCACATCGGTCAAGTGGGTGTTGCAGATCATCCGCAAGGGTCACTCCCTTCCCTTTCAATCCACCCCTCCAGCCATGCCACTTCTCTACCACCGCATGTCGGGGGAACACTTGGCACTTCTCCGCAGGAAGTCACGGCCCTCTTGGCCAAGGGGGCCATCGAGTACGTTCCTGGGCCAGAAGTAGGGAGTGGTTGTTATTCCCACTACTTTCCGGTCCCCAAGAAGGACAAAGGGGGTCTGCGTCCCATCTTGGACCTCCGGAACGTCAGCTGCTTTCTCCGGAAGGAGAAGTTCAAGATGTTGACTTTGGCTCAGGTCTTGTCTGCTCTCGATCCAGGAGACTGGATGGTAGCTTTGGACTTGCAGGACGCCTATTTTCATGTTCCCGTCCTGCCGGCGTTACCTGCGGTTCATGGTAGGCCATGAGCACTTTCAGTTTACCGTGCTCCTGTTTGGCCTTACCAGCGCCCCTCGGGTGTTCATGAAAGTGACGGAGGTGGTCGTAGCTCATCTGCGAAGATCGGGGGTCTCAGTCTTTCCCTTTCTAGACGACTGGTTGTTGAAGGCGGACTTGCCCCAAACGGTCGTCTCCCACCTCCAGACTACGGCCAACCTCCTGCACTTGCTGGGGTTTTCCATCGATGTGTCGAAGTCGCACCTGAATCCCTCTCAGAAGCTCCAATTCATTGGAGCGGTTCTGGATCCGGCGCAGTTTCGGGTCTATCCTCCCGAACAGCGGATCCGGGATATTCAGGCTATGATTCCGATCTTTCAGCCTCTATCCAGGGTTTCAGTCAGGGTGCCCATGGGCCTGATGGCCTCCTGCATCCTGCTAGTGCAACATGCCAGATGGCATATGCGGGTTCTGCAGTGGGACCTGAAGTTTCAGTGGGCACAGCATCAGGGCAACCTGCCCGATCACGTCCAGATTTCGGAGGGCACTGCACGTCACTTGCATTGGTGGCTCACAAATCGCAATTGGGTCAATGGCAGATCCCTCTCCTTTCCCCAACCGGAGTTCACAGTAGTGACTGATGCGTCCCTCCTGGGATGGGGTGGCCACATGGGAGAGGCGGAGATCAGGGGCCTCTGGTCTCCGGCGGAATCCCGGCTCCATATCAACCTTCTGGAGCTGCGGCGATCCGACTTGCTCTGAAAGCCTTCCTTCCCACTGTCCGGGGACAGGTAGTGCAAGTGTTCAGACAACACAACCGCCATGTGGTATTGCAACAAACAGGGTGGGTGTGGTCATGAACCCTATGTCGGGAAGCTCTGCGCCTCTGGACATGGCTGGAACATTGAGGCATGTCTCTGGTGGTTAAACACCTGGCAGGCTCCCTGAACGCCAGGGCGGACGAACTCAGCCGCAGATGCATGTTGGATAACGAATGGCATCTGACCTCGGACGTGGTGCAAGGTCTCTTTCTGCGGTGGGGAGAGCCTTGGTTAGATCTATTCACCACTGAAGAGAATGCGCAATGTCATCAATTCTGCGTGTTGGAATTTCCAAGGCGGCACTTGCTCGGAGACGCTTTTCGTCGCGAGTGGAGTTGAGGTCTGTTGTACGCCTTTCCGCCTATACCACTTCTGCCTAGAGTGCTGAAGAAGATCAGGCGGGACAGGGCCCAAGTCATTCTTGTGGCTCCGGATTGAGCAAGAAGAGTATGGTATCCCGAGCTACTCAGTCTGGCAATCTGTCCTCAGATCCGACTGCCTCGTCGGGAGGATCTTCTGTCGCAGCAGCAGGGGACGGTCCTTCACCGAACCTGTCCAGCCTCCACCTCCATGCGTGGAGATTGAGCGGCGACAGTTGACAGCTTTTAACCTTCCTGCCGAAGTCTGTGATGTTATCTTGGCAGCCAGGCGTCCCTCCGCTAAAACGGTATACGCCTGCAGGTGGAATAAATTTGTGGCATGGTGCACAGCGAAGGCTGTGGATCCTCTTTCTGCCCCTCTTTCAGAAGTTCTTCTGTTTCTCCTTTCTCTGACCCAGCAGGGCTCTGGGCACTATCAAGGGCTATCTCTCGGCCAT
The DNA here is from genome assembly GCF_964204655.1 of Triturus cristatus. Taxonomy (NCBI): domain Eukaryota; kingdom Metazoa; phylum Chordata; class Amphibia; order Caudata; family Salamandridae; genus Triturus; species Triturus cristatus. The sequence goes on along the minus strand of NC_140589.1, from coordinate 1,803,505,243 downwards.
TTCCGCCTTTTTACGGCTTTCAGATCAGCCTTCTCTTTTCAAATCCCTGGTTGTTAGTAGTTTCTTGAAAGGCATTACACACACGTTCCTTTCGGTCCCCTTTATAATGCCTCAATGAGACTTGAATCTTGCGTTGACTTATTTGATGTGCGCTCCCTTTGAGCCGCTTCACAACTGTCCTTTACGTCTTCTCACATTAAAGACTGCTTTCCTAGTTGCTATCACCTCTGCCAGAAGAGTGAGTGAGCTCCAGGCTCTTTCTTCTAAACCTCCTTTCCTTTCTGTTCATCCGGACAAGGTGGTGTTAAGGACCCGTCCTTCTTTTCTGCCCAAGGTTGTCACACCCTTCCACATCGGACAGACCATCACTTTGCCCACCTTCTTTCCGCATCCTTCGAAAGAGGAAGAGAGGCTCCACCGTCTGGACCCAAAACGTGCGCTCTCGTTCTATCTGAAGCGCATACAACAGTTCCGGGTGGATGATCAACTCTTTGGTGGCTACGTGGGCAACAAGAAAGGTCGGGCTGTGCACAAACGAACCATCTCTTGGTGGGTTGTTCTGTGTATTAAAGCCTGTTACTCCTTGGCTAAAAAGGAGCCTCCTGTGGGGCTGCGTGCCCATTCTACTCAGGCGATTGCAGCCACTACTGCTCTGGGATGGGGAGTCCCTTTGCAGGATATCTGTCCGGCAGCTACGTGGTCCTCCCTGCATACCTTTACCAAGCATTACTGCCTTGACAGCCAAGTCTGGAGAGACGGCTTCTTTGGCCGTTCTGTTCTACTGGACTTTCTGGTATGATCTTGGTTCGCAGACCCACCACCGAGGTTGGTACTGCTGGGATATCTATTCTAAGGTAAGGAATCTAACACTAACGTGTTTCTTTCAGATGAACAAGTTACTTGCATTCGGTAACGATATATCTGTAAGAAACATTAGTTAGTGTTAGATTCCTTACCGCCCTGCCCATCCTCCCCGTTCTGCGAACTGATTTCTAGGGTTAAGGTTATCCCTTTTAGGGCCCTAGTTTTATGCACCAGTGGTCAGTGTCTTGCATGGCTCTGCGTTCCTGGCACGGAAAGTCATGTACAGAACTGACATCAGCACGCATGGGTGGCGCCTAAGTAGTCTCCGTAACGTCATCTCGGCTCATACGACGCCAGCGACGGACGCGGAGCCGTACCATGCCACCTACTGACGCGCAGAGGTACTGCTAGCGAAAAACGTTACGGATCCAATCTGACGCCTGGGGATATTCTAAGGTAAGGAATCTAACACTAACTAATGTTTCTTACAGATATATCGTTACCGAAGGTAAGTAACTTGTTCATTAAGAGCACAGGTTAAACCAGAAACCCTCGAAGAGCTGCTAGAAAGCGACAACAGACATGTTTTTCTGTTCAATTTTCAAGCTGGAAAGAATAAATCAATCACTCAATCAGGTGTTTGTTAAGCGCGACTGCTCACCTGTAAGGGTCTCAAGTCGCACGGGGGGTGTAATCGCAGGTTCCAGTCCATCAAGGAGGGGGTCTGTCGAAGAGCCAGGTGTTGAGGTTTCTTGCGTAGATGGGGAGCGATGTTGTCTGTCTGAGGTGGATTGGAAGGTCGTTCCAGGTTTTGGCCGCGAGGAAGGAGTAGGAGCGGTCTCCCAATCTGGTCTTTCTGGTGCGGGGGACCACGGCGTAGGAGAGCTGGGCTGATCGTAGGGTTCTTAGGGGTGGGTGGAATTTGAGTTGGCTGTTCAGGTATGCTGGTCCAGTGTCGTGGAGGGCCTTGTGAACGTGGGTGAGCATCTTGAAGGTGACTCGAGCTTCTATGGGGAGCCAGTGGAGTGTGCGCAGGTGCTGGGAGATGTGGCAGTGTCTTGGCAGGTTGAGGACCAGTCTGGCGGCGGTGTTTTGGATGTAGCTTGCGGGTGAGGTTTTTGTTTATTCCGGGATAGAGTGCGTTGCTGTAGTTGAGTCTGCTGGTGACCAGGGCGAGAGTGACTTTCTGTGTTCAAGGAGGATCCATTTGATGGTCTTACTTAGGAGGCGCAGGGTGTGGAAGCAGGAGGACGAGATGGAGTTGATCTGGCAGTCCATTTTGAGCTCTGAGTCCAGGATGATTCCCAGTTTGCGTGCATGGTCCGTAGAGGTGGGCGGGTTTCCGAGGAAGGGGGGCCACCAGTTGTTGTTTCAGGCATCGGGGTTTGGGCCCATGATGAGTACTTCCATTTTGTTGGGGTTTAGTTGTAGGCAGCTGTTTTTCATCCATTTGGCGACGGCTTCCATACCTTCTCGAAAGTTGTCTGGCGGTGTTGGGTTCATTGGATAGGGAGAGGATGAGTTGGGTGTCATCTGCGTATGACACAATGTTGAGTTTGTAGGCTCTGACGATGGGGGCGAGCGGAGCCATGTGGACATTGAAGAGCGTAGGGCTGAGGGAGGACCCCCGGGGGACTCCGCAGGTGGTTGGTGTAGGGTCCGAGAGGAAAGGGAGGAGTTTGACCCGCTGCGTTCTGCCGGAGAGGAAGGAGCGGATCCAGTCTAGGGCTTTGTCTTGGATCCCTGCGTTGTGGAGTCTGTGTATTAGGGTACAGTGAGAGACTGTGTCGAACGCCGCTGAGAGGTCGAGGAGGATGAGGGCTGCTGTTTCTCCTTTGTCCAGTAGGGTGCGGATGTCCTCTATTGCGGCGAGGAGGGCGGTTTCCATACTGTGGCTTTTTCTGAAGCTGGATTGGGAAGAGTCGAGGATGCTGTGCTCTTCGTTGAATGTTGCGAGTTGGCTGATGATGGCTTTCTCAATGACTTTCGCTGGGAACGGGAGCAGGGAGATGGGTCTGTAGGTTTTGAGGTCAGTGGGGTCAGCCGAGGGTTTCTTCGGGGGGGGGGGGGGGGGGTTGATCTTGGCGTGTTTCCAGTCGTCGGGAAAAGAGGCGGTTGCCAGAGAGCGGTTGATGGTGTGGCAGAGCATGGGTACGATGGTGTCAGCGGCTCTGTTGAAAATGTGGTGGGGGCAGGGGTTCGTGGGGGCCCCGGAGTGGATTGACTTGATCGTCTTCAGTGTGTCTTCGATGGTGTGGGCGGTCCAGTTGTCGATCTCTGGCTTCAGGGTATCGGGGGTGGTTGGTGAGGGTTCAGTGTGTTAGTTGTCTTTGTCGAAGTTGTAGATGCTCTTGATTTTGTGGTGGAAAAAGGTGCTGAGTTTGTCGCAGAAGTCTTGTGAGGGAGGGATGTCGGTGGACTCGCTGGTGGGTTGGGCGAACTCCTTGATGATGTTGAAGAGTTCTTTGCTGTTGTGTGCATGAGTGGAGATTCTGTCTTCAATCGCATATTTCCTCGTTTTTCTGATGAGTTGGTGGTGGGCGTTGGTGGCGGCTCTGAAGTTGTTGTGGGCTTCTGTGCATTTGGTCTTCCTCCAGGCCTTCTCGAGTTGGCGGCAAGTTCATCTGGACTCTCGAAGTTTGGTGGTAAACCATCTAGCTTTCTTGGTGTGTGTGTTGTTGTTTTTCTTGAGGGGGGCTATGGTGTTGGTGCTGTCGGAGATCCATCTGTGCAGGGTTCAGGCTGCGGTGATCGTTTTCCACGATAGTTGGGGTGGAGTTGCTGAGTGATGTGGTTAGCTGGTCGTCGGTGATTCTGGTCCAGTTTCTTCGTGGGAGCAGGTGCTGGTGTCTGAGGATGGAGGGTGTTCTGAAGGTGAAGTGGACGCATCGATGGTCAGTTTGTGGGAGTTTGGTGGTGTGGCTGAAGTTGGAGTTTCCTGTTGTGAAGAGGGGGTCGAGTGTGTGTCCCGCTGAGTGTGTGGGTTCTGCCACTATCTGGCGGAGTCCAATGTTGTGGAGGTTATCCAGGAGGGATGTGGTGCTGGGGTCCAGTTGGTTGTCGAGGTGGAAGTTGAAGTCTCCCAGTAGGGTGTAGTTTGTGGATGCGATGGCATACATGGAGATGATGTCCGTGATGGAGTTGGATGAAAGGTCCGCGGGGTCCAGGGTGTCGGTAGATGAAGGTTCTTCAGAGGGTGGAGGTAGGGCTGGCCAGTATCTTGAAGTGGAGGTGTTCCATCAGGTCTGTGAGCTCGTCGGAGAGTGTACTCAGGCGGAGGCTGGATTTGTGGACGATGGCAATTCCTCCACCCGGGCGGGTGGGGCGTTTCTTCCTGGAGATTTTGTATCCTTGGGGAATGGCGATAGCGATGTCCGGTCACGAGGTTGTGTTGGTCCAGGTTTTGGTGAAGAAAGGTACGTCCGGGGTGGTGCTGTCGAGGAGGACTCAGATTTTGGTGGCGTGTTTGTGGAGGGATGGGACGTTGAGGAGGATGCATTGCAGGGTCTTCGGTTCAGTTGTATTCTTGCAGGTGGGTTGCACTGGGTCCATGGTCTTGGCAGTGCTGCAGGTGTGCCAGCAGCAGTGGCAGCTGAAGGGTCCGTGGGTGTTGGCTTGTGATGCTAGCTTGCAGTTGTTGTTGCGGTCTGCGTTGAGAGAGTGGAGTGCTGCTGGGTCATAGCGTTGGCTGTGCGGAGGTCCAGGGTTTCTGGCTCTGGTCGCGGTCGGGTCGCAAACGGACGCAGACGGGCTTGCCTTTGGCGCGCCAGTGGCGCTGCCGCCATTAAGTAGGGTTCGGGGAGGGCTGGACAGCTGGGAGGCGGGAGCGGGGAGCTGGATTGGGCCGGTCGCGCTGGGTGGGAGGGGCCACGGGGAATAGTAATGGGAGGAAATAGGAGTAAAGGGGAAATGAGGCAGAAGTAAAGCAGAAAAGAGCAAAGATGCAGAAAAGTGCAGAAAGGTGAAAAATAAGAGGGTAGAAAAACGAGTGAAAACAAGTGAAAGAGTGGAGCGAGAGGAAGGAGACAGAGGTCCACTGGACCACCAGGGATGAGGAGCAGGGAAACCTGGAGGAGGGCCTCAATCACCAACACTCGAGAGTGCATGGGCAGGAGCAGGCCTCACTTAATGGTGGAGCTGCGAGGGTGGGGGAGCAATTTCACTTACAATGAGTCAGTGGCCTTGCTAGCCTGTCCCCGCAGCAGCCACCATTAAGTAGGGGTCGGGTAGGGCTGGACAGCTGGGAGGCAGGAGCGGGGAGGGGAGCTGGATTGGGCCGGTCGCGCTGGGGGGGGGGCTGCAGGGGCAGCAGCGGCGGGTATAGGTAAAGGGAGGAAATAAGGAGTGAAGGAAAAGGGGGAAATAAGGCACAAATAAAGCAGAAAAGAGCGGAGATGCAGACAAGTGCAAAAAGGTGAAAAATAAAAGATGGTAGAAAAACGAGTGAAAGAGTGGAGCGAGAGGAAGGAGACAGAGGTCCACTGGCCCACAAGGAATGAGGCGCAGGGAAACCTGCAGGTGGAGGAGGGCCTCGATCACCAACACTCGAGGGGGCAGGCCTCACTTTATGGTGGAGCTGCGAGGGTGGGGAAGCAATTTCACTGACAATGAGTCAGTGGCCTTGCTCTGGCCTGGGCCCATGTTCAAAGCTTCTACCCCCTCCTCCGAAACCCAGGGAGCGCTCCTGACTATGCCGAGCCCCATTCGGAAGAAACCTATCTCTTTTTCTACCAAAGTGTCAAAATCTTTCAGATGCGCGGGTTCTCCAAATAGTAGAAATGGGCTATGCCTTGGAATTTGAGGAGATTCCTCCAGACTCCTCTATCATAGTCAAAAGATCCAGCAAAGGCTTTGCCTTTGTCTGAGGAGATATCGGGGCTATTAATAAAGTATGCAATATGTCCAGTATCGTAAAAATCTCTCTCCTCGAATTGGAAGGAAATGGAGGCTGTTCTTCATGCTCTTCTTCATTTTTCACACGTTCTACTAAATCTGGTTGTTATGAGAACAGACATACTTACTTGAACAAACAGTGAAGTATGGGATCTCTGTCTGTTGTGTATCTTTCCTTCAAGATAATCAGTTAAGCAGAGTCTCATCTGATGGCCCTATCAGGAACCTACATTCAGGGGAAGGACAATGTCCTGGCGGACAGCCTAGGCAGGATATTTCCTTCTTCCCATGACTTTTGTCTAGCTCCCTTTGTTTTTTGACAAATATGCCACATGTTTGGTATTCCTCAGCTAGATCTCTTTGCCAGTGTAGAGAATACTCTTCTACCAGCATTTCTGTCAAGGTTTCAAGAGCAGGGTTGTTGCAGACATGTCCATGGCCTCCTGTTCTTTTGCTCACCTTCCCTCCCTTTCTTCTGATACCCCAACTCCTAGCCAGATTGAGAAAGAAGAAAGTGTATCGTGTCCTAGTAACCTCCTTATGGCCAAGATTGAGGTGGTTTCCTATACTGAGGTAGATGGCAAATGTTCTAAAACGGATACCTCCAGTGGACCAATGTCCCCTTCTGTCTCCAGTGCATCCTCTGAGCACTTGCAGGAGTATGAGACTGTCTGGATGGTTGCTGAGAGCAGGGGTTTGATGAAAATGGGACTTTCATCTTCTGTGTGAAGTTCTGTCCAACAATATAGAAATTATCTACTAGAACATCTCATGATAACCATTGGTCATCTTTTTCTCAATGGTATATGGAGAAATCTTTGAGGCCTCCTGATTGTGAATCCAGATAAATACCTCAGTTTCTACAGGAAGGTTTTGACAAAGGTCTGGCAGTTACTATTTTAAGGGTTCAATGGACTACAGTAAGGACAGTTGGGGTACTCTGGGTGTTCCTGAAATCGATTCTTGGATTCAGGATTACTGAAGGGCTTTTATTTGATAAGGCCAACCTTTAAATCAATTTCTCTTTCTTAGGAGCTTCCTCTTGTCCTCAAACTGTTCAACAATCTAATCCTATTGAGCTTCTGGAAGACCTATTTGAAATATTGATCTCTGAAGGTATGTTTTTTAGTGGCCTTTAACAGTATCCCATAGGCTTGGAGAACTGGGTACCTTGTCTATTAAGCCCCTTCATTTACGATTTTGTTTTCAGATAGATTCGTTTTTACAATCGGGCCAGGTTTCTGTCCGAAGGTATTTTCCTTCATTTCATGAGGATCAGTTAATAATGTTGCCTTTTTTTTCTTCCAAGTGCCCCCTGAGCTTCAACATACATTGGATGTTTTAAGGCTGTTAAGATTTATTTGGCCGGACCAAAGAGTTAAAGCCAATGTGAATCATTGTTGGTGTTTTTCATCATGGGCAAAAGGCTTTTACTCAAGCCTTGAGCAGATGTGTTAAAACACACATTTCATGCAGTCTCTGTAGGTAGCAAGGGTAGTAACCCTCATATTTCCAGAGAAGAATGTGTTTACTCCGTATGCCCAAAGAAACAATGTGTAATGTTCATAAACTGTCATTACTAAAAAGATTTTTTTTTTAAACACTAATTTCCATTGCTTATTTACAGGACACTGTTTCTACCTGGTAAAATACAGGATGGCTCTACCGAGAGAATGACTGCCTCCTGGGCTGAGGGCTTTGGAGCTTCTGTGTTGGATAGATATAAATCTTCCATTTGGGCCACACTATCTACCTTTGTTTCTAATTACAGATTGGATGTAGTAAATGCTGTATCCATGATCTTTGGTTCCAGCGTATTAGCAGCCACTATACCCTGAATATTTGTATCTCCTAATTTTTGGGCATTAAAATTATGATTTGCTTCGTTAGGGAGTTTGTCATGTATATCAGGGAATCGGGTTGCGCTTCATAACTCTGGTATATGCTCGTATAGTAAATAGTGCTGCAAGAAAAATAGGGTTGAGGAGATAATGATGAAGTTACTTACTGATAATTTTCATTACTCCGAATACCGCTTTTTTCTCTCACCAGTACTTATAGCCCTCCCTTTCGGTCCCATTTCACAACCTTGATTCCCTTTTATAGTTTGGAGATATATGGGAAGAGTGGTGCGCTACGGCCCTCTTTATAGCCATATTGGTAGGAGGGGCAAAGAAGAGTGACGGAGGGTAACTTTGGTTTACTTTTTTTATTGGTCCAGCTATGTCACTTGGTGCCTGAGTAGAGGTTAGACACCTCATATAGTAAGTATTGGTGCGAGAAAAAGAGATCATTTCAGTAACGAAGATTACGGTAAGTAATTAAATCATTAATGACTAGTCTGCATTTGTCGGTTGTCCATTTTGTTGAGCAGTGTGAGTTGGAAGGGGGTGTGATGGAAGAGTCCACACTGGTACTAGTGGACGGGACACTCTGGCTTTTTGAAGAATTATTTAAACGGCAACAAAATTGTTACACTATGTTCACCCCCAATGTTTTGCCAAAATTCTCTTTATAGGAGCCAATACAGTATTTAAAAAAAAATCGACACAAGATAACAAGGTTGGGGAGTTTATTCTTCTTTAGTGGTAATGATAGTTGATGTACAGTAAGAGAAGGCCCTGGGGGTGGTAGGACGTACATGGGCCCCTGTTAAATATAGGAGGTGCTTGTGAGCACAGGGATTCTAGGAGAATGGAGGCGCACAGCTTGGAAGGGTGGCAGTGATAAACAGTGGCAGATTTTATTAAGATGGCAGTTGTGTGCAACGCTTTGGATGCTCTTATGTCTTTTTTCCTCTACTTGTCATCTTGTTAGGTGCTCAATGTGTTGCTAGCCCCGGATACTATGAGCAGTGATGACCTCACACTGACAAGTGGGCATTCTCGTCGAATATTTGCCCTGAAGTTCCACCCTGCTGAATATCACCTCTTTCTGACGGGAGGCTGGGATGATTCCATCAAGGTATTGGCTGAATGTCTTGAGGAATATCCAAGGGCCAGTGCTAAATGGGATGTAGCCTGGGGTGGAGTTTGGGACAAAAGACCCTGTTTTGATTGTTGGGGAGAATTATTTATGATGCAAGTAGTTTCTCGGGTACATTGTGTGGAACTAGCTCCGCATGTGGTATGTAGAACAGTCTTCGTATACAACAGCAGGACTTTTAGCTTTTTAGTGGTTAGGAAAAGTGGGAAGGAAAAAATACTTCTGGTCAGGCTTCTAGAACAACGAGAACTTTAAAAGCACCTTCATAGTGCTTCACCTTCTTCTTTTTTTTAAATAAAAAATAAGAAGCTAATAACATTTCCCTGTTCAAAATACACACTTGAAGTAGTAATCTCGTCCAGCTTTCAATCATTTGGTATGCTGAAAATTCTAAATATATAGTGAAATATGCTGGTATACACTATGAGCTCCTTATTGACACTTCTCTGTACCGTTTTATCTCATAATGCATGTTTGTGGTATTTGTGTAGCACATTCTTATCCAAAAGGCAGTAGAGCGCTGTACAGGGTCATAGGCAAAGGTACAGTCTTAGAAGGACTGGAGGGGGAGCTGGCTGCTGAAAGTGGAGATGAACTGTTGCTGCACTGAGATGTAGCTTTCTTTAAAGTGCGTTCGTCAGCTCTCATTTGTATGCGTATTTTTCGGAATGTATGCGAAGGACATAGACCCCTAAAGATGAGGCAGGTTCCAGCTCTCCTGTGCTGCTGCACCGATCTTCCTCACTGTTTTCTGAGTGTCTTCTTTTCCCCCCTCATTTTTGACTGCTTTCTCCTTCCTTTTCCCCCGTTTTTCTGAGCACTTTTTCCTATGTATCCCTCGTTTTCCACTGCTTCTACTTGTTCTACTAGCCCACCCCCCCATCGCCTCCCAGCGCCTCTCTCTCCTCCCAGGACCTACTTAATCAAGACCGCAGTACGACCCCATTTTGCAGTCCCAGCCCTCCTGTGCTGCTGCTGCACCTCTCTTCACCCTCCCATTTTTTTATGAGTGCTTTTGCCTCGTTTTTTTCCTGGTTTGTCTAGTTTTTTACTGCTTTCTACGCGACGCAGCTAGAAACTCCAGCACCTTGAGACCCTCTCGGGTGATTTGCTGCACTTTATAAATCCTGATTGATTAAAAATCCTGATTCAAGACCCCTTTGTCTACTACTGTCCCATTTGTCAAAAGTGCTATCCCATGACAAAGCCTCTTAGATGGGACACATCCCAAGAGTCTGCTATATGAATGTGGCACTGTGGAACATTATGCATAGTTTACTAACGCAGCGTTTCCAAAAGTTTCAGTACAACTACTATGCTGCAGAGAATCCACTGATCATTGAGTGATCTGAGGCAGATGAAATGATGAGTGCATTTAAGACACCATCCACCTATGGTGGTCTGATTTCATCAGCAAACCTGAGTCACGAAAAGGAACTCCTATTTGTTTGACATTCAGCACATAAGAATCATTACAATAGCAAGTTAATGGCAGACTGAGAAAAGCAACATTTACAGAGTGCCAAATGTATGAGGCATCTGGGGGTGGGGATAGATTTCTCTGCTTTGTTCTCAAAGTGTAAGCTAGGTATAATTGTACAAGTTTCTGTACATAATGCAGTAGCATGCTGCCATTTTAAGGCTTTTTCAGAAATATTTGGCTGTACACGTAAACAGTATTGACATCCCTGGGATGCAATACTACTGAGCTCTTTGGTTGCTTCATATCTGTCCTCTGGAAGATTTCCACTTTTGCTTTTTGCTTTGTATTCTAGCACTTGCTGTTTTGTTTTCTCATTACAGATGACACTACAAAATAAAAGAATAGAGATAGAATGCCAGCAATGGACAAACTACTCACACCTGACTTGGGTTAACCTGAGCGCTCCTGTAATGTCAACCTGTAATGAAGGCACATACTGTAGGGAGAGCACTGGACTGAGCTCTGGAGGCTCCTGTAATGTCAACCTGTAATGAGGGCACATACTGTAGGGAGAGCACTGGACTGAGCTCTGGAGGCTCCTGTAATGTCAAACTGTAATGAAGGCACATACTGTAGGGAGAGCATTGGACTGAGCTCTGGAGGCTCCTGTCATGTCAAACGGTAATGAAGGCACATACTGTAGGGAGAGCACTGGACTGAGCTCTGGAGGCTCCTGTCATGTCAAACTGTAATGAAGGCACATACTGTAGGGAGAGCACAGGACTGAGCTCTGGAGGCTCCTGTAATGTAAAACTGTAATGAAGGCACATACTGTAGGGAGAGCACTGGACTGAGCTCTGGAGGCTCCTGTCATGTCAAACTGTAATGAAGGCACATACTGTAGGGAGAGCACAGGACTGAGCTCTGGAGGCTCCTGTAATGTAAAACTGTAATGAAGGCACATAGTGTAGGGAGAGCACTGGACTGAGCTCTGGAGGCTCCTGTAATGTCAAACTGTAATGAGGGCACATATTGTAGGGAGAGCACTAGACTGAGCTCTGGAGGCTCCTGTCATGTCAAACTGTAATGAAGGCACATGCTGTAGGGAGAGCACTGGACTGAGCTCTGGAGGCTCCTGTCATGTCAAACTGTAATGAAGGAACATGCTGTAGGGAGAGCACTGGACTGAGCTCTGGAGGCTCCTGTAATGTCAAACTGTAATGAAGGAACATGCTGTAGGGAGAGCACTGGACTGAGCTCTGGAGGCTCCTGTCATGTCAAACTGTAATGAAGGCACATACTGTAGGGAGAGCACTGGACTGAGCTCTGGAGGCTCCTGTAATGTCAAACTGTAATGAAGGCACATGCTGTAGGGAGAGCACTGGACTGAGCTCTGGAGGCTCCTGTCATGTCAAACGGTAATGAAGGCGCATACTGTAGGGAGAGCACTGGACTGAGCTCTGGAGGCTCCTGTCATGTCGAACTGTAATGAAGGCACATACTATCGGGAGAGCACTGGACTGAGCTCTGGAGGCTCCTGTCATGTCAAACTGTAATGAAGGCACATACTGTAGGGAGAGCATTGGACTGAGCTCTGGAGGCTCCTGTCATGTCAAACTGTAATGAAGGCACATACTGTAGGGAGAGCATTGGACTGAGCTCTGGAGGCTCCTGTCATGTCAAACTGTAATGAAGGCACATGCTGTCGGGAGAGCACAGGACTGAGCTCTGGAGGCTCCTGTCATGTCAAACTGTAATGAAAGCACATGCTGTAGGGAGAGCACTGGACTGAGCTCTGGAGGCTCCTGTCATGTCAAACTGTAATGAAGGCACATGCTGTCGGGAGAGCACAGGACTGAGCTCTGGAGGCTCCTGTCATGTCGAACTGTAATGAAGGCACATACTGTCGGGAGAGCACAGGACTGAGCTCTGGAGGCTCCTGTCATGTCAAACTGTAATGAAGGCACATACTGTAGGGAGAGCACTGGACTGAGCTCTGGAGGCTCCTGTCATGTCGAACTGTAATGAAGGCACATACTGTAGGGAGAGCACTGGACTGAGCTCTGGAGGCTCCTGTTATGTCAAACTGTAATGAAGGCACAGTTCTGGAGGCTCCTGTAATGTCAAACTGTAATGAAGGCACATACTGAGGGAGAGCACTGGACTGAGCTCTGGAGGCTACTGTCATGTCAAACTGTAATGAAGGCACATACTGTAGGGAGAGCACTGGACTGAGCTCTGGAGGCTCCTGTAATGTCAAACTGTAATGAAAGCACATACTGTAGGGAGAGCACTGGACTGAGCTCTGGAGGCTCCTGTAATGTCAAACTGTAATGAAGGCACATACTGTAGGGAGAGCACTGGACTGAGCTCTGGAGGCTCCTGTAATGTCAAACTGTAATGAAGGCACATGCTGTAGGGAGAGCACTGGACTGAGCTCTGGAGGCTCCTGTCATGTCAAACTGTAATGAAGGCACATGCTGTAGGGAGAGCACTGGACTGAGCTCTGGAGGCTCCTGTCATGTCAAACTGTAATGAAGGCACATAGTGTAGGGAGAGCACTGGACTGAGCTCTGGAGGCTCCTGTAATGTCAAACTGTAATGAAGGCACATACTGTCGGGAGAGCACTGGACTGAGCTCTGGAGGCTCCTGTAATGTCAAACTGTAATGAAGGCACATACTGTAGGGAGAGCACTGGACTGAGCTCTGGAGGCTCCTGTCATGTCAAACTGTAATGAAGGCACATACTGTCGGGAGAGTACTGGACTGAGCTCTGGAGGCTCCTGTAATGTCAAACTGTAATGAAGGCACATACTGTCGGGAGAGTACTGGACTGAGCTCTGGAGGCTCCTGTCATGTCAAACTGTAATGAAGGCACATACTGTCGGGAGAGTACTGGACTGAGCTCTGGAGGCTCCTGTAATGTCAAACTGTAATGAAGGCACATACTGTCGGGAGAGCACTGGACTGAGCTCTGGAGGCTCCTGTAATGTCAAACTGTAATGAAGGCACATACTGAGGGAGAGCACTGGACTGAGCTCTGGAGGCTACTGTCATGTCAAACTGTAATGAAGGCACATACTGTAGGGAGAGCACTGAACTGAGCTCTGGAGGCTCCTGTCATGTCAAACTGTAATGAAGGCACATACTGTAGGGAGAGCACTGGACTGAGCTCTGGAGGCTCCTGTCATGTCAAACTGTAATGAAGGCACATACTGTCGGGAGAGTACTGGACTGAGCTCTGGAGGCTCCTGTAATGTCAAACTGTAATGAAGGCACATACTGTAGGGAGAGCATTGGACTGAGCTCTGGAGGCTCCTGTAATGTCAAACTGTAATGAAGGCACATACTGAGGGAGAGCACTGGACTGAGCTCTGGAGGCTACTGTAATGTCAAACTGTAATGAAGGCACATACTGTAGGGAGAGCACTGGACTGAGCTCTGGAGGCTCCTGTCATGTCAAACTGTAATGAAGGCACATGCTGTCGGGAGAGCACAGGACTGAGCTCTGGAGGCTCCTGTCATGTCAAACTGTAATGAAAGCACATGCTGTAGGGAGAGCACTGGACTGAGCTCTGGAGGCTCCTGTCATGTCAAACTGTAATGAAGGCACATGCTGTCGGGAGAGCACAGGACTGAGCTCTGGAGGCTCCTGTCATGTCAAACTGTAATAAAGGCACATACTGTCGGGAGAGCACAGGACTGAGCTCTGGAGGCTCCTGTCATGTCAAACTGTAATGAAGGCACATACTGTAGGGAGAGCACTGGACTGAGCTCTGGAGGCTCCTGTCATGTCAAACTGTAATGAAGGCACATACTGTCGGGAGAGTACTGGACTGAGCTCTGGAGGTTCCTGTAATGTCAAACTGTAATGAAGGCACATACTGTCGGGAGAGTACTGGACTGAGCTCTGGAGGCTCCTGTAATGTCAAACTGTAATGAAGGCACATACTGAGGGAGAGCACTGGACTGAGCTCTGGAGGCTACTGTAATGTCAAACTGTAATGAAGGCACATGCTGTCGGGAGAGCACAGGACTGAGCTCTGGAGGCTCCTGTCATGTCAAACTGTAATGAAGGCACATAGTGTAGGGAGAGCACTGGACTGAGCTCTGGAGGCTCCTGTAATGTCAAACTGTAATGAAGGCACATACTGTCGGGAGAGCACAGGACTGAGCTCTGGAGGCTCCTGTCATGTCAAACTGTAGTGAAGGCACATGCTGTCGGGAGAGCACAGGACTGAGCTCTGGAGGCTCCTGTCATGTCAAACTGTAATGAAGGCACATGCTGTTGGGAGAGCACAGGACTGAGCTCTGGAGGCTCCTGTCATGTCAAACTGTAATGAAGGAACATGCTGTAGGGAGAGCACTGGACTGAGCTCTGGAGGCTCCTGTCATGTCAAACTGTAATGAAGGCACATGCTGTAGGGAGAGCACTGGACTGAGCTCTGGAGGCTCCTGTAATGTCAAACTGTAATGAAGGCACATACTGTAGGGAGAGCACTGGACTGAGCTCTGGAGGCTCCTGTAATGTCAAACTGTAATGAAGGCACATACTGTCGGGAGAGTACTGGACTGAGCTCTGGAGGCTCCTGTAATGTCAAACTGTAATGAAGGCACATACTGAGGGAGAGCACTGGACTGAGCTCTGGAGGCTACTGTAATGTCAAACTGTAATGAAGGCACATACTGTAGGGAGAGCACTGGACTGAGCTCTGGAGGCTCCTGTCATGTCGAACTGTAATGAAGGCACATACTGTAGGGAGAGCACTGGACTGAGCTCTGGAGGCTCCTGTAATGTCAAACTGTAATGAAGGCACATACTGTAGGGAGAGCACTGGACTGAGCTCTGGAGGCTCCTGTCATGTCGAACTGTAATGAAGGCACATACTGTCGGGAGAGCACAGGACTGAGCTCTGGAGGCTCCTGTAATGTCAAACTGTAATGAAGGCACATACTGTAGGGAGAGCACTGGACTGAGCTCTGGAGGCTCCTGTCATGTCAAACTGTAATGAAGGCACATACTGTAGGGAGAGCACTGGACTGAGCTCTGGAGGCTCCTGTCATGTCGAACTGTAGTGAAGGCACATACTGTCGGGAGAGCACTGGACTGAGCTCTGGGGGCTCCTGTAATGTCAAACTGTAATGAAGGCACATACTGAGGGAGAGCACTGGACTGAGCTCTGGAGGCTCCTGTAATGTCAAACTGTAATGAAGGCACATACTGTCGGGAGAGCACAGGACTGAGCTCTGGAGGCTCCTGTAATGTCAAACTGTAATGAAGGCACATAGTGTAGGGAGAGCACTGGACTGAGCTCTGGAGGCTCCTGTCATGTCAAACTGTAATGAAGGCACATACTGAGGGAGAGCACTGGACTGAGCTCTGGAGGCTCCTGTAATGTCAAACTGTAATGAAGGCACATACTGTAGGGAGAGCACTGGACTGAGCTCTGGAGGCTCCTGTAGTGTCAAACTGTAATGAAGGCACATACTGTAGGGAGAGCACTGGACTGAGCTCTGGAGGCTCCTGTAGTGTCAAACTGTAATGAAGGCACATACTGTAGGGAGAGCACTGGACTGAGCTCTGGAGGCTCCTGTCATGTCGAACTGTAATGAAGGCACATACTGTCGGGAGAGCACAGGACTGAGCTCTGGAGGCTCCTGTCATGTCAAACTGTAATGAAGGCACATACTGTAGGGAGAGCACTGGACTGAGCTCTGGAGGCTCCTGGAATGTCAAACTGTAATGAAGGCACATACTGAGGGAGAGCACTGGACTGAGCTCTGGAGGCTCCTGTAATGTCAAACTGTAATGAAGGCACATACTGTCAGGAGAGCACTGGACTGAGCTCTGGAGGCTCCTGTAGAGCACTGGACTGAGCTCCGGAGGCTCCTGTAATGGCAAACTGTAATGAAGGCACATACTGTAGGGAGAGCACTGGACTGAGCTCCGGAGGCTCCTGTCATGTCAAACTGTAATGAAGGCACATGCTGTAGGGAGAGCACTGGACTGAGCTCTGGAGGCTCCTGTAATGTCAAACTGTAGGGAGAGCACTGGACTGAGCTCTGGAGGCTCCTGTCATGTCGAACTGTAATGAAGGCACATACTGTAGGGAGAGCACTGGACTGAGCTCTGGAGGCTCCTGTAATGTAAAACTGTAATGAAGGCACATACTGTCGGGAGAGCATTGGACTGAGCTCTGGAGGCTCCTGTCATGTCAAACGGTAATGAAGGCACATACTGTAGGGAGAGCACTGGACTGAGCTCTGGAGGCTCCTGTCATGTCAAACTGTAATGAAGGCACATGCTGTAGGGAGAGCACTGGACTGAGCTCTTGAGTCTTCCTGTTTCCTTTGCTTCTCCTCTTCGGTCGCAGTTTAATTCCTTTCTAATTGTGTGGATAGCGCACTTCTTCACTCAGGGTAACACGACTCTGTCCACCTTCAATTGGAGTGCGAAGAGTCGGAGGCAAACTTATTCATCAAGCCATTTATTACACTCAAGTGAGTACAATGTACAACTCCGCACTCAGATGGCGTGTGTCGACTGGACAAAATTCAACACACATTGCATTTTTATAGCAAACTCAGAGCAGTGTTACATGACTGAATACAAATTCGCTTAATAGTGGAAATTCCCTGTGGCAGCCCGAGGTTCAAAAGTTGCATCTCACAAGATAAACGTTTAGTATCCGTGATGGGACCTTCTAGTCTGTGGTTATCAGTTGCATGTCATGAACAGATGAGTAAATTAAAGCACAGCGCTCCTCCTCCCAGCATGTCAGTGAGTTGCCAAAGCGAACCAAGCTCTTTGCTGACTAAAACAAAAGCTTTTCTTGTGCTGTGGAAAATGTCAAGTTGCTTTGATTAAAACTACATTTAGGACAAATATACAGAATGAATGTCCTTTCTGTTCACTCTATAATCCATTTCTTAAAGTGAATTTTCTCACTTGTTCTACTTTCCTCTCATACATTTTCTTTCCCTTCCAACATTCCTGGTCATACACCCCTTTCATTCCATTGTTCATTTCTTCTCAAATGTGTTGTTGTTTTTCTTCTAGCTCTTCTCGCCTTTCATATCTGTTACTTTATGTCTTCTCCTCTTAAGCTTCTAAGGTAAATATGCTATATGCTATTCCCGTATTCCCAGATAAAAATGTTCTCACCTTCAACCTTGCATCCCGGATTGCCATGCCAACACCTCTCCTATATGCACTGCGTTCTAATATATCATCCCTTCCTAGGGTGCCTTCTCTCCACCTCACTACAAGTTACTTCTGCACCCCACTAACCAAGCACTAGGAGTAATGAAACGAGGTACAGGCCTCCACTATCCCAGAGCATTTCCTTCCTACTGAGAAGCATCTGTATTCACCCACTGATACATACTGGTTCATTTTCTGGTAAATAAAATCACTACAAATTCACATAGACTGACTAGAAGTGCTGTTTAATGCACATGCAAGGAGCCTCTTGTACCCTGGTACTACTCAGTCCCGCAACTAAGCATCTCCCAAACATGTGCACTGTGACGTACGTGATGTGGCACCCCGTAAAATCCCAACTCTTATGAGGCACCATTTGTGCTCCTTCAACCATTAGCCTAGTTTCATCGCACGAGGAGACGCAGAAGCCATTTTATTTAGGTTAGTACATATGCACATTTTTGCAAAGCCTAACCTCGTTTTCAGTTTTGGTCTCTATAAGCGGGATTTTAGCAAAATAATTAACTTTGTATTGTATTCATGAATGATATCGTCTCCTGAAAGACGTCTTCCTCCAGAAGATTCTGCCACCTGCTGACTAGAAAAGTGCTACTTTCAGCAAAAACGTATATCACGTGATTAGGCTCCATATACTTGTATTGGGAGAAATGATGTACTACATTTCATGTATTTTAGCGTTCTGCTCCAGCTGACCCTTTTCAAGCGAGAACTTTGGTCAGTTGAAATGACATTTGTCTTTTCATTATTTGCTGTGCTGCTTGCTATTTTTGTATTAACATGGAGAGAGTCAGTCGAAAAAAAGGGCCTTTGTTCTCCAGCCCGAGCAGCCTCTGAGGCAACGGAAGTGAAGTTACTTTTGCGCCATCTCCCCTCCTTTTCGCCCTCCATGCTGTCTGCTGTACCCTGTACCCTGTACTTTAATTAGTGCAGCAACAGTGACCCTGGACCAGTATTGAATAAAGTTGAGGTGAGTCAGATTGCAAAGAGGGTGGAAGGGCGAGGGCCGTGCCTGCTGGTCACAGTAGCTCTCCACTACTACCTGAACTCCCAGACACCAAATCCAGCACATGATGAAGCATTTTAAAGCCAGGTCCTTTTTGCAGAATTAATATTCTGTATTTCTAATTGATATTAACAAGTTCCTTACCTGAGCCCCTTCCTTAGTGTCAGAGCATATTGAGACTATTTTGTACAGCTACTCCATCACTGGGATCACATGGTGCAGGTCAGCGTCAATATTTTGAGCATTATGGGTTTCAATGACGTGAGGACCTTCTTACTTGTAAGGAGCCACATTTATTGTTGACATCAGCTGTTGAGTTGCTCAGTGATTTCATCCAAGGTTTTTCATTCTTTTACTAAAGGGACTCCAAAGTATTTTTGACACTGTGACTCCCTAAATGTTCGAGTTTCAAACCATGCAAGACTTGTGGGAGCCCATATAGGTGCCACCCTGCGTGCTGACGTCTGTTCTTTTGCGCACCGCCAGAAGCAGATCTGGAGCTATCTCTTGCCTTTTTGAGATCTCCGATCCCTCAAAATTTGTGCAGTGTGGAAGGGAAAACTCAGCTCTTAAGATGACCGGGTTTAAACCTTGTAAGAACCCTTGCAAACAAATGTTTGTGAGAGATCCTCGGCTGGTTTGCCAGTTGTGCCTGGGTTCGAGCCATGACTCGAAGGCCTGCAGTGACTGCGCATCAATGAACCCAAAGGCCGTACGTGGACATGTGTAAAACTCCAAGTTGGCAAGCACCGGACGTTTGCTTGTCGAGAGGTTCTGAGTCCAAAGGTCAGTCTTGGTCCTGTTCCTAGTTCAGATGTAGCAAGAGCCAATCCTGAGGTTGATTATCATTGTGTTCTAAATCTTCAGGTGCATCAAAGAAAAAACATAAAAGCAGGACTCTGCCCCCTCACCACTCTCGTAATTCTAGGAAGGAGCAAGGGCATCACCATACCTTTGGATCTTGCTCCTGAAGCTAGTCGACTCCAGAGCGAATCCCGCAACTTTTCCTGCCACAACCAGAGTTTCCGAGCAATCACTGGCAGGTTCCAGGACGCTATGCTCCAACTCTTCAGATCACTTCCGATTCCCTTTGGCACTTCTGCTGGCCCCAAGCAGCCGAGAGGCCCTCCATCTGAAATACTGCTGGTGGATTTGCCCTTGACACCATTTGTATACCCTCCAAAATCTTCCATGGGCCTCCTCGGCTCCTGTACTGACCCTGCTCCTGGCTCCATGTTCCATGCCGGTTCCTGGAGCAGCAACGCTGATGCCTACTCCATCGATGGTGGGGAACGAAATGTCCATTGTAGGAAAGTACCCCTTGTTGGCCTGGTCACCTCTCCATTTTTTGCCTGTTATCTGTTGCAATTTTGACAGAAGTGCGCTGCTAGCCAGGCCCTCAATCACATATCTCTTTCCCTAAAACTGTACAATTGTTCCCCAATTGGCAATACCTTAGCCCCCCCCCCCCCCACTGTAAGTCCCTAGTAAATGGTACCCCTGGTACCTAGCGCTTGGGGTACTAAAGAGGGTCACTAAGAGTTGCAGCATATATTGTGCCACCCTAAGGGACACCTTAGCATCAACATGCAAACTGCCATTGCAGGCTGCGTGCCAGAGAAAAGCGAAGACACGACATGGCATATCCCATGTGTGCCATGCCTGGACACTGTGCATGCAGTATAGGTAAGTCACCCCTACAGAAGACCTTACAGCTCTAAGGCAGGGTGCACCATACTACATGTGCAGACATATCTGCATTAGCAGATATGCCTGTGATGTCTAACTCAATTCTTAGATATTACAAGTGAACGTGGAAGCCATTTGGACACTGGTGTTTACGAGTTCCCCAGCTACATGATGGTTTCACTAAAACTAGAGATGTTTGGTATCAAAACTCTTGTATTATTTAACCCGCACTGATTCCAGTGATAGATTTATCACTACATGCACCCAGAGGGAAAGTTGGATTTCAGGGTGCCCCCTGAAAACCTACCAACTGCTAGTGTGTTAGCTGACTGTTGTAGACCAGCCTGCCACTACAGACAGTTTTCGGACCCCTGGAGGTGAGAGCCTGCTCTCTCTGAGGGCAGAAGCCATGCCTGCTCCGACATAGAGGTGTTGTCACCTCCTCCAAGCAGGATGGCTAAGTGATCAGCTTATCTAGGCAGGAGGCTGGGGAGGCCTCTGCTTCCTTTGTGTGATACAAGCCTTTCCCAGAGGTGAAATTCCACCCCCTGCACGGGCCCTTTTGGCACCAGGACAGGCGGGGGAAATGAGCTAGTAAGGAAGGGTGTTCCTCTCGTAGGCTATTAGCACCCCTAAGGTGGGCTACCTGATGTGAACACAACTTTTAGTATTCCACCATCTTAATTTTGGTGGAATTCGGCTCTCTGGGTCAGAGGTATGCCCACTTCCCACAGGAAGTGGTCATATAGAGGGTGTAGACACTCCTCGGAAGGTAGCCCATTGGCTCCCTGTAATGCCCCTAAATTGAGTATTTAGGTGGCATCCCTGACACCAGGAACATAGATTCAACGGATCAAGAAAAGAGGACAACGAAGAGCCACCAGACAAGCGTGAACAGAAGTCTGACTGTGGACTTTTGGCACCAAACCCTGCCTGCCTGCACCAAGTCTCAACAATCGCGACCAGCAACTTGTCCTGTAGCTGACCAGCTTCTAAGAACCCTGGGATTCTACCAGCCCTTCACAAATTGCCAGCAATCCTCTTTGGATTAGACGAGCTACTCCTCTGCAGTCCGCAGGCAACGAAAAGCAAAGTCCGGTTCACAGAGTTGCAGCTCACCAGCCAGCTGGACGCCGCATCCCCCAAGGAAGAGGTACCTGTGCTTCTGAAGGTCAGAACTGTTCCACCACCTAGTGAGAGGACATCAGGACCAACCGGAGCCACACAGGACCAGTACCAGAGATACCGAACTACTTGCAACAAACGAAGACCATGAGAGTCAAATCAGGACTCCAACAGGACGTCTGCACCACAGAGACCCACTTTTCAGAGTGGCCCAGCTGTCCTGATTTTGCACCCTGAACCGGCAAGACTGATGACTGCAAGGCTTCAGCACGGACAGAGCCAAGCCAACCTTTCTGCTTGGCAACCGAGTACCAATGAACCAAATGTGCTCCTGTGACCCCAGGACCGTGGTGACCTGTGCCCCTCCTATTGCAAGCTCCTGGACGTGTCCCAAAGTTCCTCTTTGCAGCCTGTTTCTAGGTGTCCTTCCTTCTCCTTACCTGTGTAGTGCATGCAGCTACCAGCTCGACCAGCAACTCCGCATCTGGACACCCTGAGTAACTGCTGGTAGTGCTTTGAAACTTGACCCCCTACTAAACGGACCATAAATACCTGTATGCAATCTATGTCTTTTCTCCCATTGGAAAGCATTGTGCATAAAGGAGCATTTAAGTAACTGTTTTATTTACCTGCAAAATTCGATATTTTAGTTTCAATTCTTTTTTATTGGTATTTCAGAAAACAAAGTGAAAATGGTGCCAATATCAGCAATGTCGGTCTCTCGAAGGTTCGTGAGGAAAATTCAATATATTAAAAAGTACTTACTTGCTATTGAAGCTCTTTATATCAAAATGTATATAAAAAGACGGCTTTTTTCTAAATTGTTCTCGGATTAATTGTGTGTCTCATTTATTGGCTTTATGAGTACAACAAATGCTTAGCACTACCCTCTGATAAGCCAAACTGCTTGCCCACACCACCACAAAAGAGAGCAATTGGGATATCATTTGTGCTTCTGTAATCCAATTGGGGTTGGCCTGGACTCGTTACACAGTGTATCTTGTTTTGGTCCACTATATAAAGAGCCAGCTTCTTACACCCATTTTGCTGTCCGACTCCAAGTCTGCGCCAGTGCGACCAAGGCCACACTATTTCCATCGAACCACAACTTACACCTCTGCAGACAAAATTCCATGCACTGCATTCCTTTTCTGGCACGGATTCCAAAAATGATTGACATCGGTGATGAAACTGTGGCCAAACCTACCAGAAATAGAATTTTCATGATGAGCTCCAGGAGGCCAGTGGCCTTGACACCTCTTGTGACTCTGGTCTTCTCACACCCGATTTCCTGCTACTGAGAGAGTACTTCATTTATGGTGGTCATGCGGAGGGCGGCTGAAGGTCTTGAACACTAGCTCCCCACCTTGGAGGCCAAAACCCATGTTTTGACTGAAGTTCTCCAGGCGGAGCAAGCTACTACTGATCCCCTGCTATCCTTTAAGAAGGCATTCACTGATACTCTCCTTGGGACCTGGGCCAAGCCTTGCTCTGGCCCTCCAGTAAATCATCAAATTGCAAGACGCCATCAACCAGCTCTTCCCAACCACACATTTTTGTCTCAGCACTCCTTTTTTGAGAGCTTACTCGGGCAAGCATCTACCAAGTTGGACAAACACAAATACTTTTCCAACCACTCCCCCTGATAGGGAGTCCAAAAGAGAGGAGACCTTTGAGAACAAGGTATTTTCTTCCACCAGCTTGGCCCTCTGGTCTGTCAATGCCAGTTGCCTGCTGTGCCACTAATCCCATACTCTGCCTCAATGACTGGCTGTTGAAGGCGGACCCATCCCAGGCAGTAGTCCACCACCTCCAAAATAAGGCGAGCCTACGATCATCTCTTGGGGTGCACTATCAACATGAAAAAAAGTCACACCCGACTCCTTCGCAGAAGCCCCCCCCTTCATCGGAGTCCTTCTGAGTGGTTTGTGCCTTTCCCCCAGAATTAAAATTCCAGGACATTGAGGCTATGATCGCAATCTTTCAGCCTCTGTCCTGGATTTCAGTACGGTTGACTGTAAGGCTGCTGGGACTGATGGTCTTTTGCATCCTCCTGGTCAAGCACACCAGATGGCATATGTGGGCTCTGCAGTGGCATCTGAAATCTCAGTGCGGCCAACCTCCAAATGACCTCTCCCACCATGTTCAGGTTTTAGACGAGACTGCAATAGATCTGTAGTGGTGGTTACTGGACCGCATTTGGGTCAGGGGCAGACCCCTCTCACTTCCCTACACAGAGCTGACAGTGGTGACTAATGCAGCACTTCTGGGTTGGGTTGGCCACCAGGGAGAGGTTTAGATCGGAGACCTAATGGTCTCCAATGAAGCCCAGCTCCATATCAACCACCTAGAGCTTCAGGCCACCCGCTTGGTGTTAAAAGCCTTCCTTCAGTCCTTCAGGAAAGTTTGGTTCAGGTACTTATGGGCCACACCACCACCCTATAGTATTACAACAATCAGAGCAGGGTGGGTCATTGACCCTGTGCCAGGAGACACTACTCCTCTCGTAATGGCCCATGAAGGATTTTCCTGGTTTTGGACCACCTGGCAGGAGCTTTAGATACCAGTGTGTACGAACTCCGCCATCCACACCTAGCAGACCACGGGTGCCAGTTGCACCCGGAGGTGGTGCAAAGTCTCTTCTGCGAATGAGGAGACCCTTGGCCTGATATATTAGCCACTGTAGAGAACTCAAAATGTCAGTAGTGATGCGTGTTAGTTTCTAAGAGGTGTGTCCCTAGGAGTTGTGATCTGGACTACTGTATACCTTTCTTCCAAAACCCCTCCTTTCCTGATTTCGGAAAAAGAGCAAGACTGACCGGGCCCAAGCCATCCTAGTGGCCCTGCATTGCGCATGGAGAGTTTGGTATCCAGAGCTCCTGGGAATGAACATCTGTCCTCCGATCAGGCTGCCTTTACGGGAGGATCTGCTGTCCCAGCAATGGGGTAGGGTCCTGCTCCCAGGCCTTTACAATCTCTACCTTCATGCTTGGAGCTTGAGCTGCGACAGCTGAGACCTAGGACCTACCTCCGGAGGCGGTTTGTCATCTTGGTAGCCAGGCATCCCTCAACAAAGACATAATATGCCTGTCATTGGGACAAATTTGTGGCTTGGTGCTGCACACAGCAGATTGACCTACTCCAGTCAAAGCTTTCTGATATTTTGTTGTTTGTTTTGTCTCTTGCCTGGCAATGATTTGCTCTGGGCATATTAATAGGATATCATTTGGCTCTTTCAGCCTTTTTGCATTGACAGATCAGCCCTCATTATTTACATCGCCGGTTGTGAGGTGTTTATTGAAAAGCCTACTACATAAGTTTTCACCCTTGCTCTTTGTCATTCCCCAGTTGGACCTTAACTTGGTCCTCACATATTTGGTGTGTACTCCCTTTGACCCGCTTCACAGATGTGCTTTGTGGCTACTCACTCTCAAGACCATGTTCCTCATCACCATACCGTCAGTACAAGATTTATGCTAATATTTAAGCTCTCTGTTGCAACCACCTATACACCACCTGTTTCCCAGACAAACTTGTTCTGCAGACACGAGCATCCTGCTTCCCAAAGGTTGTGATGCCGTTCCACATAGGTCATAATATCTCATTACTGGCGTTCTTTGGTCTGCCTCACACCTCTAAGGAGGAGGAGAGACTCCATTGCTTGGATCCCAAATGAGTACTGAACATTGATCATACCAGAGAATTATCAGGTGGACGATCCACTCTTTGTCGGGTTTGCAGGAGCAAAATAAGGCAGGGATTTGCAGAAGAGGACCATCTCCCACGGGATCATGTTCTGTATTAAGATCTGTTATGCAAAGGCCAAAAAGCAGCTTCCGGAAGGGCTGCATGCTCATTTGACCTGGGCTATCCTGCTATCACTGCACTGGTAGGCAGAGTTTATCCCTAGACATCTATCAGGCCCACTTACAAACTGGTACTGCTTTGGTTATCTATTTCAAAGGTGAGGAATCTGCGGTTAGAAGTCTCTATCAGAAGATCAAGGTACTTAACTTCAGTAATGTTCTTTCTGATTGAGAGACTGTCTAACTGCAGATTCTTCATCGATCCTCCCATCCTCCCCATTTGGTGAATCGAACTCCATCCTTTAATAAGATCCTAAGTTTAGGAATCTGCAGGCTAGTCAAAGTTAATTTGCTATTGCAGCTGTGCGTTTCGGGGTGCAGATAGCCTAAAAAGCAACTGACGTTGAAAAATGCCTCTATAGGCTTAGCACGTCACTCCCAGAGCGGAAGGGCAGCAGTGCGACATTTACAGATCCAGTCTGACGTCTGGGAGATTTTCAAAGGGTGAGGAATCTGTGGTCATATGTAGTCTGTACCAGAATGAGCGTTACTGTTAAACGGTAGCGGCAGTTTCAGTCGATAACCTTTCAAGTATTGCCCGGCGGTAATCGCCTCTTATACCATTCGATGTTAACCCCTTCAGTGCCCGCCCCTTTCCCCGCCCAGTGCCGGCCGTTGCATTAGCGGGCGGGGTCTATGACGAGCTGGACTCGTCATGGGCACAGCGCCACCGCGGCCCATGACGAGTCCAGCTCGTCATGGGCACTGAAGGGGTTAAACCAGTAAAGAGGCAGGCGCCGAAGACTGGAAGGCAGGAAACAAAGTTTTATTCCGTCGGAGCAGAACACATCAGATCAGACAGCAAGGTATCGTCACGAGGTGCTCTAACTGCATCTCTGAGGCCTGGCCTCTTATACACAGGTTTATGACTTTATTGCAGGTTTATCACACATGGCACATTCTTGAGATTGTCTTGATACAAGAAAGAACTTCCTCGGAATCCCCACTTCGAGCTCGTTCCCACACATATCTTCAGTGGGAGTCCCCACCCCTCCTACAGTAGGAGATGGCTATCACACAGCTGGACATTCCGCCAATTCCCGTGGGTGTGTGCAACCGGTCGGGTCTCAGGGGGTGTGGGCTTTGATCTGCTGTAATCCCTTTGATGTGGGGTGTTTTCCTTACAGTAGGGGCGATAAACTGCATCCGTAGGGCTAGGTGATGGCCTGGGATCGGTTCGGACAATCGGGCGCGGAGGATGGGGGTTATCAGGAAGGATGTATGACCATGTATGGGATGAAAGGAGGTGTTGGTCAGGCACGGGGTGTGATTCCATGGCAGGGTCGCGCAGAAGGAGAGGGTTTATGGCCCATGTATGAGAGAGTGGGGGTGGTCGGAGCGCGGGGGGATGCTTGCAGCGCCAGGGGGACGTGCTGGCGATCGACAATGAGCGGGGAGAGAGAGTGGGGTGCCTGAAATGGCGGCCGTGCGTTCGCTGTGCGTGGCGCTGGGGAGAGGCAAGATGGCGTAGATAATGTTCAGTTACAAGCTAAATTTCCACAGTCCTCCCTTTTAACATATCTCGCCAGCTTGCCTGGCCGACATTCACCTTCGTTAACCCTTCAGCTATAATACCGTTAATGTTTTTCATGCATTCCTTAAAGATACAGAGTTTTTAGGGCAGGCAGGAGTAATCTGACACATTTGTACATAGTTACATACAGTTGATAAAGTAGGCGAGGAGGTAGTACATACAAAATTACATCAGCTGTGCCGCATGTCAGGCCCAGGGATAGGAGGAGGGGAGCTTGTTTGAGCACAAACATGATACTGTAAAGCAAAAAAAAGAGAGAAACGTTTCTGGCAAAACAAGGGATATTTCGCACATTACTTAAGGCCCAGACTTCGTGTTGATCAAAAATAGTCAGTATAGTCGTGTGCATGGCTGGTGTTGTATGAATGTCATTATACAAAGTTAGATTTTCTTAACTTCTCAGTGTACAGTCGGAAGTGACTGACGCAACATCATGAAAACTCGATAGGAAGATAGTTAATATAAAATGGTGGTTGGGAGAGGAATTCAACTTAACATTAGCTACAGTCATGGGAGGGAGTTATTCTTTCCAGTGTCCTATTATAAAGAGCCATCACTGGTAAGCTCTTGTTGTTCTTCTTTTGTTGGCACTGTTGAGCACCGGCGGGGGAGCTAAGGTCCAGCTCAAATCCAATTTCTCACGTGGCAGGGTGTGACCATTCGTTGTTCTCCGATCACAGTCCTGTTCTCTAACACAGTTCATCATAGGTACTTTGAGACGGGGTACCCGCTTTTTGTTCTTCGGTAGTTAAGTCAAATTCAAAATCCATATAAAAGAGGGAGAGAGAGAGAGAGAGAGAAGGGTGTGACGTGCTTCGGGATGCCGAGGGAAGAGGGGGTGGAGTGGGGTCGGATCAAAAAGCGGACCAAGGGGGGCAGAATCTTCCAGCACTGAGCCCATCAATCGAGCTTGACGGGTTGGGACTTCAGGCACGCTGGTCAGCGAGTAGGGGGCCTCGAGATAGCCCTTCATTCCATCGCTTATCATTCTGATAATGGTGCCTCGTCTCACGCCCTTTTTGCTTCGTTGCTTCCCCCTTGGTCGATGTCATAGATGTTCCATGGTCCGTAGCCAGGCTGTGCGTCACGTCCGACCCCTCTCTTCCGGTGGCTGCACGTTATCTTTAAATGAGTAGAAGAAACAAAATCTTAGAGAGTTGGCAGGGAAGACATTTACACACTTCATCCTCTCTCCCAACCACCGAGTAGTTGGGGAAATGCTTTTATCGGTTGCTGTATGATTGATGTCTATTAACTCTGATGTTAGTGTGCGTGTTACTAATCTATTAATCATTGCTGTGGTGCAGGTTTCTGTGGGTGTC
This sequence comes from Triturus cristatus, assembly GCF_964204655.1. Lineage (NCBI taxonomy): Eukaryota > Metazoa > Chordata > Amphibia > Caudata > Salamandridae > Triturus > Triturus cristatus. The sequence goes on along the minus strand of NC_140589.1, from coordinate 1,803,477,373 downwards.
CCTGTCCATCGTCTGGCCTGCTAGGTGTCGATTCCTGCGCCCTTTAATCGTTGCAGGAGGCCTGACATCTGTTGACTTTCTGGTTTATCAAAAATTCGAACCGGCTTCTCCGGTAGAGACTCGTTCATTTTAACACAAGTTCTGTTAATACACATTTTCCTCCGAGGACTGCTAAGTTTATGGAAAAAGTACGAGGTGCTACTGCCATGGGTTCACAGGTATCTATTTCGGGAAGGGACATAAGCTAAACATTTTTTTTCTTGCTGGAGACAATAGGTAACCCCCATCAGCTTAGGCAATGTACCTTTAGAGAATAAGGTCATCAGCTGTTTTGTCCGAAATACTCTGAGACGGCTAGTACAGGGCTGGGGTTATTTTGGGAGAACGGGGTGCTTAGACATTCTAGTTTGGGGTAATTGGGTGGAGGCAATTCTGGGCGGTGGAGATGGTGTTGTTAAAGCTCTAAAACGAAAACCACTGACATATAGTCCCCGTGATGAGGGCCAAATTGGGAGACATCAGTCGTCTTACCTGTCCTTTCTTTCTCAGCCAATTAAGCTCAACATTTGCAGAAAGGAGAGGTAGTAACGTGGTAAAGTACGGTCGTTTTTGTTTCTGTCAATTTGTTCGAACACCACCGTGTTTGAGGCCAATTATACACAGACTGAGGAGGTATGTGTCGTTAATTTATTCAAAAAGAAAGAGGGCAAGGAAGCCTTTAGTGAGGGAGGGAGAGAGAGTGAGAGAGAGAGTGAGAGAGTGAGAGTGAGAGTGAGTAGGCTATTTGGCATATGTACGACACAAAACGAGAGAGAGAGACATGTGTACGATAATAGGCCACTTGGTGCGCACACAACATGGAGTAGCATGGGTCTGTTCTATGTAAGAAAACACAAGCGGGGGAAAGACATAAATTTGGTGATCACGCACACACGAATACCGGATAGGGTGTGACAGTACATGCATCAAGCGCAGAAACTTAAGACAGAGACTCAGGGCTACGTTGAGTATGGGGACCTCTCCTTTCCTGTCCTCTTTCCTATGCATGCTGCGTATTTTCAGTATTTTGTAGTTTATCTTGGGGGGGAGGGGGTGTCGGACCTTTTACTCTCCTCCCTTTGATCGATGGACGAGCACTTCAATCATACGATGATGCTCTCTTCAAGCGACCCAAGCATGAAATGCATACACATTCATACCGTATAATCGTAGCATGCACGCACAATCATACCATACAGTTTTTCATGTTCCCAATGGTGGTCTGCACTTTACGCACTATCCCACAACGTTTGTCTATGTTTTTCCCAATATTGAACACGGTGCGGTCCATGTCCACTCCATTCTTCAGTCGGAACTTCGTCGTGACCTATAGAGAGGGAAAAGAGGGGAGGGGATGTGCAGTATTCAAAGTACCTTAGCGCGCGTAGACACGAAAAAGTTCTACTTACCACGTACCAGGCTAGCCGCAGGAGTGGGTAATACCACAGACCTATTATTCTTTTCTCCCGAGACAAAGATGCTCTATTTCATTCATCTCCTAAATTCGGGTTCCCTGGTCGTACATGCATTTCTCAATCGGTCGTGTATTATGGTGCAAGATACCATACCTTGCATTCGGCATATACCTTAAGCTATGGTTGACCATTTTCTAACAACTCTTGGAAAAGACAGGTGTGACGGGCACAAATTCCGTCAATCAAAAAGATTCATGTAAATGGGGTCTGCATTATCTGTTTTCTATTGATTGGGAGTAACAATCGTTTATTCAAAAGAAAAACCTTTACCAACCTAGATGATTTGTCATGACACTGATTCCGTAATCCCTTTAAGAAGACCTTTATTTAAAACAATGTCAGTATACAAATACGGGCCTACAACCGTTCAGGCCGGCCACGGCGTGAGAGGCGTCGAGCATCATGAGCAACACTATCTTAGCATAAAAGAACAAAAACGCTAAATAAAAAATGGGTAGGTCAGCAATCAGTAAGGTTGTACGTATGCTCGGTCAGTACCCTTCCCGTCCCTCTGCTCATCATGTGTGGAAACATCACATACATATCCTTTTAATACAAATGCCACGTGACTGGAATGCCACAAGGCGTTGTAGGCCTCTCCTACATCGGCGCCATTTTGGGGCGAGGTCGGGCCAGTGTACAGTCTAAGTCTTTCCATGAATTAGCTGTCGGACCAGAATTCCTTTCGGTAGTTCGAGAACTTTCGTTGGCATCGATGGAAAAGAACAGACAGCATGAATCGTGATTCGGGGATAGGGAGGTACAGTTTTGGTTCCTACCGGGTCATGTTGAGATTCCACCGGACCCGATCCGAGCGGATACGCCGCGGTGTCTTCTGATAATTCAAACAGAAGCTTGCGTCAGCATGGCGTCACCACGGTCTCACGGTGATGCCGTGATCCGTTCTTAGGGCGGGACAGTAGGCGGGTCTTTCTGCCGACGTCCTGCCTCAGTCTTTTTCACTGCACCAAGCGGAGGCAAGGTGGCTGCCGCCCGGGGCAAAGAACAATGGCGGCGGTTTGTCCTTACCGGAAGTCCGCGGGAGTCGAGGGCCAATGACCCCCGCAGAATCTGCAAAGCTGTGGTGGCGTTTTTCCAAGGGTGGGGCCCACGCCCAAGCAGACAAGCTTCCGAGTCCAGAGCCGTCTTTCCAGCGGGCCGGGCCTGAATCTGAAAGATCAACCGCCACCCCAGGGGTCCAGTAGCAGTGACAGCAGCAGTTCAGATGGTATCGCCACCGTGGTGGGTCCCCGATCATTCGGCTGCGGGGGCCCACTCCTCGCGTCGGGCGTTAGTGGCAATCTTGGTGAACCCGGGCTTGGGTGGTTGTCCGGCGGTCGAGTGCAGGGGCGCCAACTCAGCTGGACAGCGAGTGAAATGGCTGGGTGCAACTCAGCTGGCCGGCGAGTAAAATGGTTGGGGTGCCCTCATCTGCTGGCGAGCCTCCACCTGGGGAGGCGGGGGAGGCCCGTCCGCGTCGCTTCCCCCCGCCAGGGCACCCTTCGTTATTGAAGGAAGAAGAGAATGGGAAGATCCGCACAACGTGGCAGACCCACCTTGGCGTTGCCAGGGTCTTGGCGCCGCGTGTGGCTTCCGGACTATTCGCACAGTTGTCCGCCACTGATGTCAATGGATTTTTGCATGGCTTTTATAGCCCAAGGCCGACTAAAAGGACCGCCCAAAACAGGCCAATGTTGCAACTTCGAGGAAGGAGAGGCGAGGACGGTGTCACATGGACGTAAATGCTTTGGGATGCAGGTCGCAGCAGACTGTCATGTAAATAGCTGTTTAAAACGTGTTTTAACCTGTTCATCTTGTCGGAATGTTGTTATACCTATAAGTTATTAAAATGTTTAATCATACTACTTTGTTGGAGTGTTGTACATATTTGCAATCTAGTTACAGTGTAATCGGAAAATGGCATAGTCCAATTGTGCGTGATCCTAGTCAAGTTCGGTGACGTCGATGGTGGGTATCAACAGGCTTTCGGTCGTGTCTACTGGGCGGGGTGGGTGGTAGGGCAGACATGTTTAGGCAGCGAGAGCGATGGAGCCGGGCTACCTCGTGGCCGTCTTGACCGTGAGCTTGGTTCCTTCCCCTAGTTCCATATATCCCACAAAGGGCTATTTCATAGCGTTTCTTTAGTTTTGTAGGGTCAAAAAGGATCCTACCAGTGGCCACTGACTCTCGGGGTCCCCCTTTGTATATTTTATGCCATAGCTTGCTATAAACTACGGCGATTAGTTCGTATTTTAGTGAACATGTCCTTATTAGGGGTGCCTTCCAGAGGAGCCGGATGGTTCACCTCTAATAAGCGGTCCGGGCAAAACCAACTACCAATCAGTGGGGAGAAGATAGGCATGACGGGTTTCAACGGGGACAAAAGTCAGCACTACCTATCCTTTCACTGCTTGCAAAGACTAGACAGAATATCTCTATTCCTCGTTATTTGTAAGCAGAGAATACCTCCAAAGAACCAATATCGAACAACTAGTGTTCGGACAATCAATGGGGAGATAAAGATAGGCACGACGGGTTACAACGGGGACAAAAGTCTGCGTTACCTACCCTTCACTATTTGCAAAGACTAGACAGAATATTTCTATTCTACATTATTTGCAAACAGAGAATATCTCAAATAGCACTATTCTTCAAAACAATCAATGTTCGGACAATCAATCAGTGGGGAGATAAAGATAGGCACGACGGGTTACAACGGGGACAAAAGTCTGCGTTACCTACCCTTCATTATCTGCAAAGGGAGAGAGAGAGAGTATTTCTACTCCTCCCCGTTTGTAGACAGCGAATATCTCAAAGAGAACAATCAATGAGCAATACTAGTATTTCAGTCAATCAATTATTTCGCAATTTGTCGTGTTTCACGACCTTACCCGGACCGCGTGGACAGTTTCTCGTCTTCCGCCTCCAGCGCCCGATCGTCCTCTACTCTCCGTATTTGCCGCGGCACTCCTGATGGTTCCCAGTCAGGACCGTAGATCACTCGAGAGAGAGGTCTGCTCGGAACCAGTGAAGTTCGGATGATCGGCTGCCAGACGAGGGTCTATCGGGCAGGAGCTCTCCCGATCGTTGCAGTCGTTTACTCTGTCGTCGGGACCTCTCCCACTGGATCCACGTGTCGCTGATGGGCCCCACGCTTGGGACGCCAATTGTTAAACGGTAGCGGCAGTTTCAGTCGATAACCTTTCAAGTATTGCCCGGCGGTAATCGCCTCTCATACCATTCGATAATTTACCAATGAAAGAGGCAGGCGCCGGAGACTGGAAGGCAGGAAACAAAGTTTTATTCCGTCGGAGCAGAACACATCAGATCAGACAGCAAGGTATCGTCACGAGGTGCTCTAACTGCATCTCTGAGGCCTGGCCTCTTATACACAGGTTTATGACTTTATTGCAGGTTTATCACACATGGCACATTCTTGAGATTGTCTTGATACAAGAAAGAACTTCCTCGGAATCCCCACTTCGAGCTCGTTCCCACACATATCTTCAGTGGGAGTCCCCACCCCTCCTACAGTAGGAGATGGCTATCACACAGCTGGACATTCCGCCAATTCCCGTGGGTGCAACCGGTCGGGTCTCAGGGGGTAGGGGCTTTGATCTGCTGTAATCCCTTTGATGTGGGGTGTTTTCCTTACAGTAGGGGCGATAAACTGCATCCGTAGGGCTAGGTGATGGCCTGGGATCGGTTCGGACAATCGGGCGCGGAGGATGGGGGTTATCAGGAAGGATGTATGACCATGTATGGGATGAAAGGAGGTGTTGGTCAGGCACGGGGTGTGATTCCATGGCAGGGTCGCGCAGAAGGAGAGGGTTTATGGCCCATGTATGAGAGAGCGGGGGTGGTCGGCGCGCGGGGGGATGCTTGCAGCGCCAGGGGGACGCGCTGGCGATCGACAATGAGCGGGGAGAGAGAGTGGGGTGCCTGAAATGGCGGCCGTGGGTTCGCTGTGCGTGGCGCTGGGGAGAGGCAAGATGGCGCAGATAATGTTCAGTTACAAGCTAAATTTCCACAGTTACCATATGTAATTAACTTGTTCATTTTCAATACCAGGGGATCTGTAATACAAATGTGAGGTATTATTGGTGGATCACAAGTTGATTCCTTATAGGCACCAATAGAAGGGAGAATAACCTGGTGCTACTGCTACACTTTTTGCACATGAACCCATTATTTTTGTATGGGCTTATACCGAAATAGACTGTTGCCTTATATTCACATTATAGAACTGACAGATGGCAATTTTATTGTGCAGAATTATTCTCAATTACTTTTTAGATGTAGCACTTTTGTTATCCTACGTGATAGTGCTGCCTCATCCATACTTCAATTAACCCTACATTTTAAAAAGCCCCTACATTCTCTAAACCATGCTTTCCCCATTAAATGGCCTGAAGGTTTTATCCCTGGAAAATGGGGCAGGTTTACCTCTTGGTGTCTCAACAGGAGCAATGGTTGATTATAAAAGTCACTCAGACAATGCAACCCTTTCACTAAGGTGATACATATGTGGCCTTCCTTCTCATTTGCAATCCATGAAGGGAACATGTTTTCCCCCACAGCAGGTACTGTTATCTGGAACAGAGGTGGGATGGCAGTGTGTTAAGGGGTAGGTGACAGCAGGTACTGTTATCTGGAACAGAGGTGGGATGGCAGTGTGTAAAGGGGTAGGTGACAGCAGGTACTGTTATCTGGAACAGAGGTGGGATGGCAGTGTGTTAAGGGGTAGGTGACAGCAGGTACTGTTATCTGAAACAGAGGTGGGATGGCAGTGTGTTAAGGGGTAGGTGACAGCAGGTACTGTTATCTGGAACAGAGGTGGGATGGCAGTGTGTAAAGGGGTAGGTGACAGCAGGTACTGTTATCTGGAACAGAGGTGGGATGGCAGTGTGTTAAGGGCTAGGTGAAACATAAGGGAAACTCAACATATAATTGTATGATTTTTTTCATACCACATTGGGGTTCTCTGGTTTCAGGTTTGGGACAAGCGAATGGCCAAGGAAGCCCGAAGAGTGATAAATGGACCTCATATCTGTGGACCAGGCATTGATATCAAGGTAATACTCGGAATAAGTTCTATTTTAAAATAATTAATATTTAAATTGTATGTATCTTGTAAACTGTTCAACTGAATTCACTCTCTCAATTGCAGGAAAATATGGTCTTGACCGCTTCATGGGTCGCACGTAATGCTTTGCAATTGTGGGATTTACGGTCTTCAGAGCTTCTGAAAGATATCCCTTTCCCAGCAAATTTGTTACAGGGGGAGTTTCTTTATGCAGCAAAATTCTGTGAAAAAAATGTGGTCATCGCAGGAGGAAGTGGCACTTACGGTGCCAGTGCTGTGGATTATAAAACTGATGAGGTAAGTGTGTGTGTTTTTGTGAAAAATAAGTGTGTAATATATGGCTTTAAGTACTCTTGAAAGACTTATTGAGTTAGGGCAAACTTCTGCCCTGTGCTCCCCATACCATTATTTGTAAACTCTTTGTGGTTTATATATAGATGTCAAATGCATCAAAACATCATTTCAGGCAAATCACTAAATCAAACGTGGAATAACCAGGTAGGCTTGTCTCAAAAGAAAATGGAGAAACATTTTTATAAAGTGCACATTTGTCCTCTCTTAGCACAATCTTTCAAAGTCCCAATGAACTGGGGTCTTTAACCTTTTCTGCAACAAGAGCTCCTTATGTTTAATGAAAATCCCCCTTAGCTCCTAATATTAGTAGTGTTCTAATAGTGACCACATCAGACAAGATTACATTGGTAGCCATCCTATGCTTGATGACCAGCAGCGATAAGTTCAGTGCAGCAGGCAGATTTGCCAGCAGTAATGTTAAAATATATATTTAGTGGTTTTCAAATGCTCCTACATAGGTAATACAGAGCAGTCATGCCCGTGGTACCAAGGTTTTGATATTAGTAATAAGTATGCCCGAAGCCACATGGTGTATCACTCAATTCTCTTCCAGGGGATCCTCATCAATAGTCATAAGCATTAGAATATTCCCGCCCATGTGCGGGATCCCGGAAACAGTATATTATATGTGCCCCACATATACATATCCATACATATATACCTATATGTATACACAAGCAAATGCAGCCCCTAACACCCTAGAGCTGAATCATGCTGTAAGGAATTTCCACTACACATTAGAAAAAATAGCATTATAAACATGAGAAACAACATTATAACTTGTTTGGAAACTGTTTTAATGCTTAGAAAACAGCAGAAATTCTTAGAAAACACTGAAAGCATAGGAAGCTCCCAGGCTGCATTGCAAATACCCAGTCTAAAAAGACTGAAAAGCTAACTCATAGCTGTATAGTAAGAACTGACACCGTGCCTTTAAGGCACACCTGACCCCCACCTTCCCATCATGCCTCAGGGGTGACAGTTAGGTCAGTTGTTCTTTCCGGCTCCTTCTAGAAGGATCCTGGCAACAGAGCTCCACTTTTTTCTGAGTTTGTCAGAAAATATTGTCTATTTTTTCAATTCTTTTTCCCTTACTTCGACGTTTCACAGCTAAGTCAGTAAGAGGCTGCCTTTTTTTAGGCTTATTTGGGCATTTTTTCCACTTAAAATGCCTTCTCTTTTCGATCCTTGCCCTGCCTGTGGCAAGAAAAAGGCCGCGACTGACTCTCACAGGGTCTGTATCCTGTGTCTGCCGGAGGACCATGATTCCAGCACATGTCCTCACTGCCAGGGCCTGTCCAAAAGAACTTTGAAGGACAGAGAGCGAAGTCGCGCTTATGGCCTAGCGCAACCATCTAGAGGCCGATCTCCGGTGAGGAAGGGCTCCAAGAGGCATAAAAAATCATCTAGAAGCAAGTCCTCTCGTCCTTCCGCCTCAGCGTCGGGCTCGGCGCTGGGAAAAGATGTTCCGGTAGGTCATATTTCGAAAAAGAAGTTCTCGACAGCGGGCTCGCCGTCGAGAGCAGGTACGACGTCGACGTCGAAGTCCAGACCGCCATCGTCAACTCGGCGACGATCGGCGTCGAGATCCAGAGCGGCGTCGAGATCCAGATCCTCTCCGCCGTCGTCAACCCGGCGACGTTCGGCGTCGAGAGACACCCCCCCTCCGCCGTCGTCAACCCGGCGACGATCGGCGTCGAGAAGCAGGGAACCTCCGCCGTCGTCAACCAGGCGACGATCGGCGTCGAGGAGCAGAGAACCTCCGCCGTCGTCAACCCGGCGACGATCGGCGTCGAGGAGCAGAGAGCCTCCGCCGTCGCCAACCCAGCGGCGTTCGGCGTCGAGGAGCAGGGACCCTCCGCCGTCGACATCTCGACGTCGATCGGCGTCGAGGAGCAGGGACCCTCCGCCGTCGTCAACCAGGCGACGACCGGCGTCGAGGAGTGTCACCCCTCCGTCGTCGAGGGCACCATCCCCACCGTCGTCGAGGCTTCATCGACGTTCGACGTCGAAGCAGCAGGATCCTCCGCCGTCGTCCTCCAAGCGGCGTTCGGCGTCGAGGTTGGCATCGGTATCGACGTCGAGAGTGGCAGCATCTCCGCCGGCGTCCCCGCGGCGTCCGGCGTCGAGGGAGAGAGAGCCTCCGTCGTCGGCTTCACATCGCCGCTCGACGTCGAGGCGGCAGGCTTCGCCCACGGAACATGGCCGCCGGTCCACGTCGAGACGGCGTTCGACGTCGAGAGAGTCCCACCGAGACAGGAGAGGACACCACGGATCGTCGTCAAGACCGCGCTCGACGTCGAGACAGGCCTCAGACAAGTCGGTGGTCCTGGTTACGGAGTCGGCTTCTCGCCACTCCTCCTCCCACTCAGAGGCCTCTCCACGACCAGCAAAGCCACGAGACCATGCAGCTCAACCCCGTAGGTCTTCTCCTCAGACTCAGACCGTTACTCTGTCGCCCAGATGGCTACTACCAGCACATCATTGGCTAGACTCAGGGCCTACAAGGAGGATGCGGGAATACATCAGCCCAGTGCATGATTCTCCGCTGCAACGCCTGGTGGCCGCTGTGGACAGAGCTAGTCCCCCCAGGCCAGCACGTCCGAGATCTCCGGACTACAGGCGACGCAGATCGCGCTCCCCCAGACGGGAGGAGCGTTCACCTGGGTCAAGGGCGCGTGATCATCACCGGAAGCGCAAAAGGACTCCATCATCGTCCTCTTCCTCATCCTCCAAGTCCTCCATCAGAAACTATTCTCCCACGCTCACGGACAGCCCAGTGTCCAGGGTCTCTCCCGTAGACGACATCAACACCTACCAGGAAGTGTTGCAGCGGGGAGCACTGAAGCTGGGGATTGAGATGTCAGTCCCCCAAGTCACAACCTCGGTGATTTTTGAAACACTTCACCAAAAGTCTGCCTCTCGTCCGCTGCTACCTTTGGTCCCAGGAATCATGGAACCAGTCATGGACACTTTTCTCACCCCGGCGACTGTCAAAGCCGTTCCGGCTCGTATCCTAAAAAAATACAAGCCAGCTACCTCTGACCCCGTCTTTGTAAAGACAGACCCACCTGCGGACTCCGTCATAGTGGCAGCTGCCAGGAAGGGTCAGACGGCGTCGTCCTCCTCCTCCTCCGTCCCTCCAGACAAGGAGAGCAGAACCCAGGACTCATGGGGACGCAGGACCTGCTCTTCGGCGGCGGCAGCCCTCAAGATCTCCAGCGCGGCGGCGCTTCTGGGCAGGTACGATAGGGCCCTCTGGGATTCGATGGAACGTTTCAAATCCAAGCTGCCCAAGGAGGACCAAAAGGACTTTGAGGAGATTGTTACTGAAGGGGCACTGGTGGCTAATCAGTCGATTAGCACAGCGGCGGATGGTGCGCTAATCTCAGCCCACTCTTATACACACGGCGTCTGCGCCAGGAGGTCGTCCTGGTTGCGTCTGACAGGGCTCAAGCCGGACGCACAGCAACGGATTTTAAACCTCCCGTTCTCTGGCAACTCCCTCTTCGGCACTCACACGGATGAGGAGATGGGGCGCATGAAAACTGAGCTGGACACTCTCAAAGCCGTGGGCTTGGAGAAGAAAAAGGAGTTCAAGCGCCGTTTTCGACCCACCCAACGCAAGGGGCCTCAACAGAGGGTTCAAACCCCTCAGTGGTCTCAGAGCAAACCCCAAGGGAAAACCCAGTTTCGAGGCGGAAAGTCTGGCAGAGGCAGAGGTGGACACCAACAACAGTCCTCCACTGCCACAAGAGGAGGAAAGTCATGAGCTGTGGCTTCCTCTACGACCGTTGCCCACTCCAGTGGGAGGAAGTGCGTCGCAACATCTAGCAGAGTGGGTCAGCATCACAAAAGATCGCTGGGTGCTGAATATACTGCGTCATGGATATGCGCTACGTTTTCGAGCGCTTCCCAGAGACATCCCGCCAAAGAGGTCCCGTCCTCACCACCTAAACCTACTCAAGCGGGAAGTGAGGTCCCTTCTGCAAAAGCATGCCATAGAAAGGGTTCCTCCTTCACAGGTCGGAAAAGGAGTGTACTCCCGGTACTTCCTGGTGCCCAAGAAAGATCAAGAGCACAAGTTTCGGCCGATTCTGGACCTTCGTCTCCTAAACAAAGTCATCGTCAAGGAGAAGTTCCGTATGTTGGCGCTTCACCAAATATGTCCACATCTACAAGTCGGAGATTGGATGTGTTCGGTGGACCTCCAAGATGCGTATTTTCACATTCCAATAGCAAAGCATCACCGCAGGTACCTGCGGTTTGTGGTAGGAGACAAGCACTACCAGTACAAAGTGCTTCCATTCGGACTCAAGTCGGCCCCGCGAGTCTTCACCAAATGTATGGCAGTGGTGGCGGCCTGCCTACACAAGCAGGGTCTCTTCGTCTACCCGTACCTGGACGACTGGTTACTGAAGGCTCCAACCCAGCAACAGGTGAGGAAAGACTTCCAAATCTGTCTAAGACAGTTGCACGCTCTCGGCCTTCACGTCAACATGGCGAAGTCCGTGCAGCGGCCTACTCAGTCCATCCACTACCTTGGCTCCGTTCTGGACACAAGCGTGGGAAGAGCGTATCCTTCGGAGGAGAGACTGTCTTCAATGAAGAAAAAATGCAGGCTTATGCAGCAGATGCGGAGGCCGTCAGTTCGGCAGGTAGCATCTCTGCTGGGTTCCATGGCGTCCTGCATTTTTCTGATTCCCCACGCCAGGCTGCGGATGAGACCTTTGCAGCAAGCTCTGGAGGATCAATGGGATCAGTCCACAGGTCGTTGGGGAGATCGGATCTCTCTCCCCCAGGTAGCGAAATCTTCCCTAACATGGTGGACTCGTCAGAACAATCTGTTGGTGGGAGTCCCGTTTCACCAGCCACTTCCGGTGCAATCAGTGGTGACAGACGCGTCGCTACAAGGATGGGGAGCCCACATGGGGTGCCTCCAGATACAAGGTCAGTGGTCTGCAAAAGAACAGGGCTACCACATAAATATGCTAGAGCTTCGGGCAGTCCACCTTGCTCTAAAAGCGTTCCTCCCAGCAATCGAGACCAACTCAATCCTGGTGCAGACCGACAACACCACGACCATGTTTTACCTGAACAAACAGGGCGGGACTCGGTCACGGCCCCTCTCCCTGGAGGCGCAGGCGATCTGGCACTGGCTGCTTGCCCGGAACCTCTCGGTGGTGGCAGTACACCTTCCAGGGGAATTGAATATCAAGGCAGACGCACTCAGCAGGCATTTCGAAGATCAGCCCGACTGGGTGCTGCACGACGACGTGGTGGCGGACCTGTTCCGTTGGTGGGGTCGTCCAGACATCGATCTGTTTGCAGACGACGAAAATTCAAAATGCCACGCCTTCGCGTCCAGATTCCACCGTCCAGGGACCAGGGGGAATGCTCTTTTGATGGACTGGTCAGGGACATTTGCCTACGCCTTTCCGCCCCTGCCTCTGATTCCGAAGGTGGTATCCAAGCTGCTCAGATCCGACATGAAGATGATCCTCATAGCTCCGGACTGGCCGCGCCAGTGGTGGTACCCGGACCTTCTTCATCTCTCGGTTCGACCTCACAGGCGGCTGCCTTGCAGGCCGGACTTGCTGTCCAAGATGGGCGGGAGGATTCTGCATCCCAACCTTCCCTCACTGAACTTAACGGCATGGCTCCTGAGGTCCTGCAATACGGACATTTAGGTCTACCTCCTGACTGCATGCATATTCTCAAGGAAGCGAAGCGACCCTCCACAAGAGCGTCTTATGCGTTTAAGTGGAAGAGGTTCTTCATTTGGTGTAGGGAGAATCACCATGATCCTACAAAGGGGCAGGAGGACGTCATCCTTCCGTACCTCCTCCACTTAGCTAGATCAGGCTTGAAGTATGCATCCATCAGGGTCCATTTGTCTGCCATTACAGCTTACAGGAGGTCTCCCAGTCAACCTTCTTTTTTCCAGATGCAGGTGGTCAAGGACTTCTTGCAGGGGTTGAAAAAAGTTTACCCCCCTGTTCGAAACCCTTCACCTCCGTGGGAGTTGAACTTAGTGTTATCCAAGTTGATGGGCCCACCTTTTGAGCCGATCCACAAAGCTTCTTTACAGCATCTGTCGTGGAAGGCGGCTTTTCTGGTAGCCATTACATCGGCACGCAGAGTAAGCGAAATCCAGGCTCTGTGTACTAAAGAGCCGTACACAGTTTTTCACCAGCACAAAGTGGTCTTAAGGGCACATCCATCCTTTCTCCCTAAGGTAGTGTCTGATTTTCATATTAATCAGTCCATTTCTCTGCCATCCTTCTTCCCGAATCCAGCGACCCCGGCTGAGCGGTCGCTCCACTCCTTAGACCTCAAAAGGGTACTTAAATTCTACCTGGCAAGTACCAGAGGCATTAGGAAGACGGACCAGCTGTTTGTCAACTATGGCGCCATGAGAACAGGCTTCCCAGCAGCTAAGCGATCCATTTCCAGATGGATTGTTTCTTGCATTACCCTAGCCTACCAGCTGGCGAAAAGGCCCTTACCTTTGGCCCCTAAGGCCCATTCTACTAGGGGGAAAGCGGCCACAGTAGCTTTCCTGCATGACATTCCTATGGCAGAGATCTGCAAGGCGGCCACTTGGAAATCGGTCCATACTTTTACCAGGCACTACTGCCTCGAATCCGATTCCAGGGCGGATGCCCAAGTAGGCCAAGCCTCCTTGAGGAACCTGTTTGGGTAGCTGAGCTATCTGAGCATACTGTTCCTTCTCTGTTTTTTTCTTTCCTTTGCCCGCAGGGAGATGAGGTGAGGCTCGCTATTCTATTCTAATGCTTATGACTATTGATGAGGATCCCCTGGAAGAGAAGGATTAGTTACTTACCTGTAATCCTAGTTCTCTTCCAGGGGTATCCTCATCAAAGTCATAAGCAACCCTCCCGCCTCCCCGGGCAAAGGTGTGATAGTTTTCAGAGGTTATTATTTTCTTTGGGCCATGACTTTTCAGTCTCCGCAAAGAACAACTGACCTAACTGTCACCCCTGAGGCATGATGGGAAGGTGGGGGTCAGGTGTGCCTTAAAGGCACGGTGTCAGTTCTTACTATACAGCTATGAGTTAGCTTTTCAGTCTTTTTAGACTGGGTATTTGCAATGCAGCCTGGGAGCTTCCTATGCTTTCAGTGTTTTCTAAGAATTTCTGCTGTTTTCTAAGCATTAAAACAGTTTCCAAACAAGTTATAATGTTGTTTCTCATGTTTATAATGCTATTTTTTCTAATGTGTAGTGGAAATTCCTTACAGCATGATTCAGCTCTAGGGTGTTAGGGGCTGCATTTGCTTGTGTATACATATAGGTATATATGTATGGATATGTATATGTGGGGCACATATAATATACTGTTTCCGGGATCCCGCACATGGGCGGGAATATTCTAATGCTTATGACTTTGATGAGGATACCCCTGGAAGAGAACTAGGATTACAGGTAAGTAACTAATCCATATCCGCTTTAAATGTGTTGTGAAAAGTGAGCCATTTTTCTTCAAACATCATGCTAGGAGTTCTGGAAATACACACATTACATCTCAAATATGCATTCTCAGTTTTGTTGTCCATATATTACTTCAGCCAAGCAAAGCCTCTAACTTAATAGGCTGGGCTGCACATAGGCGAGCTTCTTACAGGTAGCCGGTGAGCTACTAGTATCACATGAGCTACTCATTGGAGAAGCCTGCTCTTAACTATGCTTTCCCCATCAAGTGGCCTATGCTATATGGGGACAAACCATCCCTCTGCTAATGAACTATCAGGTTCCACACAAATTACATCTCCCAATATCTATCTCTTATTTGGTAATGCTGCAAGCTGTACCCGTTTTGTTAAGTTTTACAGAAACCCAGAATAACAAACATTTAACAGCTCCAGATAAAAGTCTAGACTTGTGACTAAAGGGCATAAGGAAAAAGTCCAGACTCTAAGAACCCCACGAGATATGTGCATGTTCGACAACTTCCTACCCTCCTTCCCCAATCATGTTGCCACTTGTTTTACAAGTGATGGACAAGGACTCCCATTGCAAGCATGAGCACGTGCCGCAGCAGCAAGAGGGTTGATAACACTTTTTAGGTCCCCGGTACTGGAGATAGCAAGTAAAATCTTTGGTGGAAGTTCCGTTTAGATGGTCCAAAGTGATGATTCCCAAAGAAGACTGCACATCTAAAAGGCCAGGGAGTGAGAAGGGAAGGGTTCATGATATTAATGGAAACCATGCATATGGCAAATCCCAGCTCACAACAAATACATCATTCATAGCAATAGAATCCTCTGTTGATGAGTGGTGTAATGCATGTCCCCCAAATTTAAACACCACTGTATGTCTGAAATAATGGCCTGGAAGAACCACTCTTCTGCCGGTGTTTCTCCTCAACCTACCTTTATTGTCTCTTTCTGCAGTACTGTTACAATGCCAGTATGTCCAGTATTTGTAAAGCGCAAACAGTTATCCGAGGGTGTTGAGGCGCTGGGTGGTGTCGGGAAGATTAAGCGAGCTATTGCCCAGAGTCACATAGTGCTGGACTGATCTGCCACCGGCGCTGGGGATCGAACCATGAGCCCCCGGGTTCTGGAGTCAGTTGCCATGGCCGTCTGTACTGAAGTTGTCATTCGGATTCACCACCCGCCTCTTCAGAACCTATAAAAAAACCCTTCCCATAGAAGTTAAAGTATCCAAGTTTGCCAACCCGAGAGAATAAACACTCGGAGATCAGCAGAAGCGGTGGCTTGCTTTTACCAATGAGCTCAATCATACTCCACCAAACCAGCCAACCACTACATCCAACCACAAAATAGGTAGTTATCAACAATTAAGAACATTCACATCCAAGACTGCCATCCATGTAAACCTGAAGGCAAATTAAAGGATGTGACCATAACTGTTCAAAGGATAGTGTCTTCAGCAGGGAAGAGCAGAAGAACAGGTGAATGTCCATCAAGAAGGCATAGTCCAACATGGCACGTCAAAATGTTTTCTTGGAGACAGCACACATCTTTTCTGCCAGCTTCACCGCCTCTAAAAGAACCACTGCTGCTTGTTGAGGCTGTGGCAGTGCTGTGTCGGAAGTGGAATAATCCAGAGGGCCAGGAGCATTCTAGGATAGACCAATATAAGCAGGAAGTGCTTTGTACTATGCAGTGCAGAGTGGGCTCCCTGTTCTTTTAACTGAGACATCAAACATTTAATCAGCCATTCAATATTTTGATTGATTGCCTATGTTTGCCTATCAAATTGTTGGTGGTAACGAGAGTAATGTGTTTTGGAAACTCAATTCGTTGAACCACTTTGCAAATAAATACGTCTGTAATTTCATAGCATGTGAACGTTTGGAGAAAGTAACCAAGTGCACTATCTTAGTAAAGAAATTAAAGACATTTGATTATCTTTCTGATGGTTTTTCTATGAGCTTTGGAAACTTCCCAATGAAATCCTTAAACATCATATACCAGTGCAGTGTAGAAATGAGTGAATGCTACAAACTTTGTTGTATGTTATCCCAAGATCGACTCCTTGTTACTGCGCTTTAAGGTTTTTGCAATTGCTCTCAAGTAGAGTACTAGCCAGCATAAGAGCTCCTTCACTCCACATAGGTGTTATAAGATCTGCATATTACATCATTTGGGCTAGGGGTCTGTGTTTGTTCATGTTTTTGCTGTTTTCCAGCTGATGCTTCAGATTCTGGCCAGCCGGTGTGGCTGTTGCCTGAGATTCCTCATAGTTTTGACAACCACTTAATATTTGCTTGGTCCTTGGGTGTTAGGTTGTATTTCGTAAATGAAATTGATCTACAGTTGCTACTGTAGCTTTTGTGTGTAAACTGTTAGTGTGCAAGATGTCCACCTGGAGTTCTTTATTGCATGTTGCAATCCTGCTATTCATGTTCACCTGTTTCACTAGAATTTCTAAGTCAGTTGCTGAGATTTTAGGTGTGACTATGTTGTCTGGGGAAAATATTTGTTGTTGCGTTTTAGTAAATCACTAGCATGAAACGACATAGCATTACTTATGGAACAAAGTGCCATTTTATTTAAAGCATGATGCATGTATTGTTTTCCTACTAATCACAGGTTCTTGGTGATGTATCCTTATTCAACAAAACTGTTCAGACCTTGGATGTGACACGCGATGGCCAGGTTGTAGCAGTGGCTGGAGTTGGAGGGAATCTTCATATTGCTGAGCTCTGCTGATTTGCCTGGACTTCAAAGCATGCTGAAACAAGCTCCCAAGTTATTAATGTGTCTGATGATAGCCTTGTAAACCAGTAAAAACATTTAAGATTGGTTGATCTAAATGGAGCCAAAGGCTTGTAAGATTTGTTCTTCCAAACAATATTATTAAAGTGCCACAGTTCAGTAGTAGATTTGCACCAGCTATTTTTTTCAATATGAAAATAAGAATGTATGTTCCAATAAATGAAAGCTAAAGAATAAGCAAGTGTGTGATTATCTGAAGTCCACAGCAAACACCTTCTTTTTTGTGTTCACTGATCATTTTTATGTTTTGTTTTTGCTAAATGTCTGAGACTTCATATAGTTATATTCATCATAATCCTGACAAGTTATCAGCCCTTCGTTCTCATTCAGGAAACCCCTTGTCCATAATGGCCAGCACAACAGAGTTCTGTTCCTGTTAACCATGAAATGTTCAGCCAAATCTGACGGAATATTTCTGGCTTCAATAAAAGCTGCATGAGAATCAATTGCAAGAAGCATCGGACAGAAAGACAACATTAATGAAATGTTCTGGCCATACAATATTCCATTCAATGATTAGGGGGCATATGTATCAAACTCCCGTTTAGCGAATCCGAATTTGCGATATTTTGCGATTCGCAAATTGAGATTCGCTAAGCGGGATGTAAAAAATTAATCGCAAATATATTGCGATTTCTTAAAAATCGCAAAATATTCTCAGACACCCATTTTGCGATTTCTTAATAGCGAAATTCGCAAAATAAGAAATCGGAATCTGCAAACCAGGTACAGCCTGATGACATCACAAACAGGAAACTGGAGTGATTTCCTGCACCTGCTCACCTGAGCCACACCCAGAGGCTGCTTGGGGAGTGTGAGGAGGCGTCCCAGGAGAGAGCAACCAGCAATGGATTCCCACAAACAACAGGAGGGCAAGGATGCAGAGAAGAGGAAGAGGAAGCATAAGTTCTCAGAAAAGGAGCAGGAGGTCCTCATTGAGGAGATGGTCTGCAGCCATGAGCTCCTCTTCGGCAAGAAGGCACTGCGTGTCCCAGAGGCGAGGAAGAGGAAAATTTGGCTTCAAATACAAAATAAGGTGAATGCAGTGGGAGTCACCACTCGTACCATCGAAGAGCTGCGCAAGCAGTGGTACGACATGCGCCAGAGGTCCAAGGAGAGGGTGGCAGCCAGACTGAAGGACGCAAATCAGACTGGAGGAGGACCATCCACTGCAGAGCAGCCAACACCCCATGAGGAGATTGTGGAGTCAACTCTCCTGCCTGAGAGCGTTGGTGGCGTGGCTGACATAGACAGCTCCGACCCTGCATCCAGCAGTCAATGTAAGATGCATGCAAAATCAATCTGCACTCCTCCCCATCCCATGCACACTTCCCCAAATGTGCATAGTAAACTCCCAAAATGTCATTCCAGCCCAGGTCTTACAGCACACCCAGCAATGCATCATGGGACTCGTAGTACTGTGTCTGACAGTGTGTCCATGAGACAAAGGAAATTTAATGCAACATGTGGGTTGGGGATAAGTGAATGATACAGTGTCAGAGGTTAGCCAAAAAAAACTGTAGGAACTTTATTGATTGCCACATGCAGACAATAACACAAACTCATGTAGTCCCCTTTACATTCACATCCACAGCACATTCCAGGGCACAAGAAGACAGCGCAGAGGGAGAGGAGCCTGCACACTCTGCGGACTCCAGTGATGACACTGAGCAGCAGCCAATCCAGCACAGGAAGCGCACACATGTGCCCCCACTGCCTCCGTTTGAGGACGAAATCCCTGCCACAGGGGATGACACCGACAGGAGAGAGGGGAGTCCGGGTGTGTCACACATGCCCATTCATGACACACAAAGCCCAAGGAGTAGACCACAGGACACATGCGGATCAAGGCCCAGGAGCAGCACTGCGACTGAAGCAGAAGGATCCGTGTTCTCAGGCCTGGAACAGAGCATGCTGCAGGAACAGCGCCTGCAAAGCAAAGCACTGAGATCAATAAATAGGCAGCTATGCCGCATACACAATGAGCAGAAGAACATGGGGGAGGGCTTCATGACCATGGCAGGGTCGATCCGTGAGCTCTGTGACACTTTGAGGCAAAACCAAGCCGCCAATGACAGGGCTGGCCGACGTGCCAATGCACGCCTTCACAACTACACGGAGGCCGTGAACCGCCTCTGCACCACCACCAGCACCCTCACACGCAGAAGCGTAACTATGCAGGTCGAGATGGCGCACTGCTGTCAGGATATAGCCCGAGGACTTGCGCAGGTAACCACTGCTGTGGAGCAGCTGCAGACGGCCAATGCTGGTGGCAGCGCACTCATGGCCTCTGCCGACAGTGAGGACACCTCAAGTCGGAGCAGCGTCACTCCCACCTTGCCAGGGGAAAGACGACGCAGTGCCAGACAGGGCGCAGGACAAGGGAACACCATGGGGGGCACTCAGTCTGGACGTCACCGAAGGAGGTGAACATGTGCGGTGACACTTACTGCAACACGGGTGAATGAACCCTACAATGCTGTTTGCACAGTTACTTGTGCCTTACCTGCACTGTGTGCACAACATGTGCTGGGGACAGCTACTATTTCTTTAATGTGAAGTGTGAATAAACACTTCACACATCCTCAAGCTTTGTTGTCTCATTTCATCATTACTCACCTAGAAGTAGTTTTGTGTGATCTCTGTCCGTCTCTGGCGTCCAGCAGCTGCCCCAACTCCTGCTGCAGGTCTGGCAGGGGGAGCAGGGCGCTCGTCATCCGATGTGTCTGTATCGGTCACATCAATTGTGGTGCCTTTCCTCATTGCCATGTTATGTAGCATTGCACAGCTTGCCACGATTTTACAGCAGGTCTCAGGGCTGTATTGCAGTGCGCCTCCACTTTTATGCAGGCACCTGAAGCGGCTCTTCAGGATTCCAAAGGTACGCTCAATGACGCAGCGTGTAGATCTGTGTGCCCTGTTGTAGCTCCTCTCACTTGCATTTGCAGGATCCAGATATGGGGTCAGGATGAAGTCCTGCACTGCATAGGCACTGTCACCTGCATGGACAAACACAATAGGTAAGTCAATGTCCCCCCCCCCTCAAGTGATGTAGTGGATGTATTGATGTGTGCCATGAATTTACCTAGCAGGTACCCCTCCCCAAACTCTCCAGCACTCAGACGTCTGTGTATTCCACTGTGTCTGAAGATGAAAGAGTCATGTGTACTGCCGGGGTATTTGGGTACGATGTCTGTGATGATATACTTTGCGTTGCACACAATCTGTATATTGAGGGAATGGTAGCATTTCCGATTTCTGTAGACATATTCAGTTGCTGATGGGGGTGTGATGGCCACATGGGTCCCATCGATGCAGCCAATGACGTGGGGGAAACGTGCAATCTGGTAGAAGTCCAGTTTGGTTTGCTGTAATGCCTGTTGGGTGGTGGGGAAGTATATGTGATGTGAAAGCCTCTGTAGCTTTGCATCTAGAAAGGCATGGAGAAAGCGCGAAAGTGCACTCTGTGACACCCCACCAACCTCCGCTATTACCCGTTGGAAACTCCCTGACGCCAGGAGGTGCAGGGAGCACAGGACCTGCACATGTGTGGGAATTGTTTGTGTCCTGCATGTAGGGTGTTCCAAGTAGGGTTTCAGCTCCTCAATCAGGTCCATTATGGTCTGTGGGTGCAGTCTGTACTTGTCATAGATGTCCTCTTCAGTGTGCTGGAACAGAGTGATGCGCAGCCTGAATATACGTTCCTGTCTCATTCTCCTCTGTGCAAGAGCCTGAATACGCAGCCTCCTGGCTATCACGAACATTGCTGCCATTGTGGGTGGGTCTGTTGCATTGTGGGGTGGTTTAAGTACCTTGCACCAGTTTACCACCTGCATGCAATTGGTGTTAATAGCGATTTCTTAATTTGCGATATCCTTTTAGGAAATTTCGCTAGGTTGAGAAATCGCAATTTAAGAAATCGCAAGGAAAATCGCAAAAATCTTGTTTCGCAGCCTAAGAAATCGCTAATTTAGCGAGTTCTACTTTTTCTCTAAATATGTGTGTCAGACATGTGGAATTGCGAAAAATCAGTCGCAAACGCTGCTTTTTGCGATTCGCAGCGTTTGCGACTAATTTTTGCTTTCATACATATGGGCCTAAGTAACAAACAAATGCACACTAGTTCGCCTCCTCATGCTCTGAACCACCCCATGAGGGATATATGTTATCTTAGTATTTTAAAGCATGTAGAAGTCTCTCTATGCAGGCTGGAGCAGAAAAATATTAACAATAAGAAATGAGAAACTAAGAGCTGGCCACTTAAAACAGAGAATAGAGTAGGAGAAATTGACCGCTATTTACAAAAACATAGGAGATATTATGTCTTCCTTGTCCGCTTAGAAAGTAATCCACATTTGAACACTTTGGAAAACTGCTCAAAGAGATGGGCAAACAAATGCTGTCTCCCTCTTGACATTGCCCAAACTTAACAAAACAGTTTTCAACTTCATTTTCAACATTAAATTGGCATGCAAGGAGGTTAATCACCAGGTGAAATATTTGTACATTGGTAAATGAATCTACTAGAGGCCACAGTCCACCAGAAGCCAGAAAAGGATAGCTCCTCTTATAAGGCTTTAAATAGGCACTAATGACATTGGTTATAAGAAGATCCGATATGGTCCTGCCTGTCAGTCTCATCTCTTTTATTAATCCTAACATTGGTGTCATTGCAAGTTATTAGTTAATAAATTCCAACAATACATTGCTACGTTGAGTTATGACTAGCTGCTGGAATTTGTGTCCTAGTGAATACCACTAAATAATACAGGAAGATCTCCACATACCTTACACCAAGGGAAAGATGTGAAAGAATGCACGATTGCCCTGTATGTCAATAGTTGTTGGGACAAGGTAGAGTGTAGTTTCAGGCCATCTCAAGGTTTAGTATAGAAGCTGTTTCCCCTTTTCCCTACATTTCCCCCCCCCGTTTGCCCCATGCTCCCACCACTGCATTGACCCATGACCCCTCCCCTGACCACCCTGCTCCCGCCTCCCAGCTGCCCATCCCCCTTCCCCTGCAGAATGGCGGCCGCTGCGCGCCTAAGGCAAGCCCGTCTGCGCCCGTCTGCGACCCGGCCAGCGCCAGGAACCCTGGATCTCCGGGACTCCGCTGATATGACTCCGCTGGACTCCATGCACTCAACCCCGGAAGACAAACCGACTGCGAAAGATCCTCGCCCATCACCACCCATGAACAGTTCTCGTGCAGACTCTGCCGCAGATCCTTCACCGTCGACAAAACCACCCCTACCGCCAAAGGCCCGCATGATGCAGGCACCGCCGAAGCCCTAACTTGCATTCTCCTCAACGTGCGCTCCCTCCACGACACGCCGTAGAGATCTGGGACTTGATCGACAGCCTCTCGCCTGAGGTCGCCTTCATCACAGAAACTTGGACCAACGCCACCTCCGGCCCCAACATCGCCATTGCCATCCCCGACGGCTACAAGATCAAGAGAAAGGACCGGCCCCACTGCCCAGGAGGAGGACTCGTCATCGCACACAACACCCGCCCCAACTCTCCACATCCAGCATGAGTGACCCCCACTCCAACACCTCCACTTCCAGATCCAGACCAGCCCCAGGATCACGCTACTCGGCACCTTCATCTACAAACCACCGGGACCTCGCACCCAGTCTGCAACTACCATCGCCGAATTCGCTGCACCCTATGCCATCACCTCCAAGGACTACATCATACTCTGGGACCTGAATTTCCACCTCGACAACCGCAACGACCCCGGCACCACCACTCTCCTCAACAACCTCGCCAACCTCGGACTGAAGCAGCTGGTCAACACGCCCAAGCACAAAGCTGGACACACCCTCGACCTTATCTTCGCGGGTGGGATAAACAACCGCTTCAGCCACACCACCCAGCCCCTCTGGACGGACCGCCACTGTGTCCACTTCACCTTCAACACCACCACCGCACCCAAGCCTCCCCTGCGCCCGCCACAAAGGAACTGGAGCAAGGTCTCTGAGGAACTCCTCAACACCACCCTCCTCCAAACCCCCACCAGCACCTCGATCGACACCAACTCCACAGCCAGGGAATTCCACCACTGGATCTCCTGCTGCGCTGACAAACTCGCTCACCTCCGCCGTCCCACCAAACTACTCCCCATGAAGGCCGCCTGTTTCACCACAGAACGACAAGAAGCCAGACGCTCCTGCAGACGCCTAGAGAAAACTTGGCAAAACCAGAAAGCCACGGAAGAACGGAACAATCACAGGAGCGCCCTGAAGGATTACCACCAGCGTATAAGAGACACCAAACGGACCTTCATCAGAGACAAAGTCCAGACCAACGTGACCAATGCCAAGGAACTGTTCAAAGTCATACAGCAGTTCGCAAAACCCCCCAGCGAAGCCACGGACGTCACACCTTCCCAAGAACTCTGCGACAAGCTCAGCTCCTACTTCCATCTGAAGATCAAGGTCCTCTACTTAAACGAACAGACGCCGGACACCCCTCACCCACGCCGCCTATACCCATCCACCATGATCTGGATTCCCGCCACCATAGAACACATCACCGCGACCATGAAGAAAACCCACTCGGGAGCCCCAACGGACCCCTGCCCACTGCACATATTACACAGGGCCACCGCTGCCATCGCACCCGAACTTGGATGGACCATCAACGCCTCCTTCAGGTCCGGCATCTTCCCAGACGACTGGAAGCAGTCAGAGATTAAACCCCTCTTCAAGAAACCAACGGCCGACCCAACGGACCTGAAGAACTATCTGCCCATCTCTCTCCTTCGATGCCAAAGTCAACGAGAGACTTGTAAACACCCAACTGACCGCCTTCATCGAAGAGAACTCCATCCCGGATGCCTCCCAGTCTGGATTCCGCAGGAACCACAGCACCGAGACAGCCCTCCTTGCCGCAACTGACGACATCCGCATG
Source organism: Triturus cristatus (assembly GCF_964204655.1). Taxonomy (NCBI): domain Eukaryota; kingdom Metazoa; phylum Chordata; class Amphibia; order Caudata; family Salamandridae; genus Triturus; species Triturus cristatus. The sequence goes on along the minus strand of NC_140589.1, from coordinate 1,803,453,232 downwards.
CTACTCGACCAGGGACACACCGCTGCCCTCATCCTTCTGGACCTCTCCGCAGCCTTCGACAATGTTTCACATCGCACACTCGCAGCCAGACTTCACGATGCTGGGATACAGGGAACCGCCCTCGACTGGATACAATCCTTCCTCTCCGGTCGAACCCAGAGGAACAGACTCCCTCCCTTCCTCTCCAAACCCACCGATATCCTCTGCGGAGTACCCCAAGGATCATTGCTCGGCCCCATGCTCTTCAGCATCAACATGGCCCCCCTCGCCGCCATCGTCCGACAGCATGCGCTCAGCATTGTATCCTACGCCGACGACACCCAGATCATCCTCTCACTCACGAAGAAGCCCGTAGACACCGGACTCTGTTTCCAGGAAGGAATGAAGAATGTGGCAGCCTGGATGAGAGACAGCTGTTTGAAGCTCAACTCTGAGAAGACCGAGGTCCTCATCCTCAGACCCTGCACCTCCGCCTGGGACAACACATGGTGGCCTGCCGCCCACGGGAGCCCACCCACCCCCACAGACCACACACAAAACCTTGGCATCATCCTCGACTCCTCCCTCTCCATGAACCGCCAGATCAACGCCGTCGCCTCCACCAGTTACAACTGCCTACACATCCTCTGCAAAATTTTCAAATGGATCCCCCCCGACTGCAGAAGAACCCTCACCCACGCACTCATAACCAGCAGACTGGACTACAGCAACGCCCTATACGCCGGTATCAACAGAACCCTTCTACACAAACTCCAAGCCATCCAGAACACCCCAGCCAGACTCATCCTCTGGACACCACGTCACTAAGACATGACCCAACACCTACGAGACCTCCACTGGTTCCCCGTCGAGAAGAGGCTCACCTACAAACTCCTCATCCACGCCTACAAATCACTCAACAACATCAGACCCAAATACCTCAACGAGAGATTATCCTTCCACGCACCCAAGAGGAACCTACCATCCGCGATCTCGCCCTGGCAAAGGTCCCCCGCATCCGCAGAAACAGAACAGACAGGAGAGCGTTCTCCCACATCGCAGCCAAGACCTGGAACGAGCTCCCTGTGAACATCAGACGCTCCCCGACCCTGCACACGTTCAGGAAGGACCTCAAAACCTGGCTCTTCAACTGATCCCGCCCACCCCTCCCCTCCTCCCCTAGTGCCTTGAGACCCTCACGGGTGAGTAGCGCGCTTTATAAAATCCTGATTGATTGATTGGTATTAATCTTTTATTAGAACATTGGAATGTTGAGAGCTCCATTGAACACAATGGAGGTGCTCCAGTCTTATAATGTTTGTCTCTCTGTTTCTCCCTTTTTAGTTTAAAATATTCTACCCTCAGTAAGTTAAATGTTCTAATAGCCTTATAGCCCTTCTGCCTTGGGCTATACCTGTTGTTAAAGGCCCTCACCCTTGTATAGGCCCTTATCTGTGGCTCGGGCCTATACTTTGGTTCAGGGCCTTTAAAAAATGGAATAGCCTTCGACACCTGGCTATTAGCCTGTATTAGGACATTGGGATGTTGAGAGCTCTGTTGAAGACAATAGAGTAGCTCTGAGTTTATAGTGTCTGGAATAAGTCCAGAGCTCCATCATTCCACCATTAGTGGGTGGAATGTTCTAATAGTCTTCTGGCCCTTCTGTCCCTGACTATACCTATTGTTAAAGACCCTCTCAATTGTTATAGACCCTCGCCTGTGGCTCAGATATATAACTCTGGTTCAGGGCCTTTAACAACTGGTATGGCCCTCTGAAGCAGGTATAAGACTATATTGTAGACCCCTAAAGTTAGGGTGGCATGCTGGCTTCCAGTTGTGCCTCCATTCTATTTGGAATGTGTCTAAGACCAGGGATGCCCCTTCTATTCCCAATCACACAGACGCCATGCTGTTTTGTGACTAAGAATGATCAAAGGAATTAGTAAACTGGTGAATTAGGTGAACACTGAATGGATATGATCAGTTGCATCACATAACTCATATCAACAATAAATCTGTTTTCCCTCTCTTCAGTATGTAAAATTTACTGTGGGATACGCACAGTCCTGCCTCTAAACAACCTCACAGACCAAGTCACGCGGTTCTAAATTCTAATGGTATTAAGGAATGTGAACTACACAAGCATTGCATTATGCTGAGATTTCAAAAAACCTGTTTAGAAACAATCTCTATGCTCTCTTGGAGGCAGCATTGGCAGACAAGGCAAGAAATAAAATCTACACATGTTCCTCTGAGGCACAGTACAAACTGTCCATATGTCCTCTATTTTATAAAACTGTCAAAGTATAAACTTGCCACTTACTCTGGAATTTAACTGATCCAAGACTCAGCTTGCCAACTTTATACAACGACTCCAAATAGGGAGCTGTGGAGACACTTTCTATTTACAGCACACAGCATATCAGATACCCTAGTTCCCCCCTGTCTTTTCAAGATCATCACGATGCCAGCTACGGTAGTCAGTCTAAAGAATAGCCTCTCTGGAAAAAATAAAATAAAATGAAATGTAATTTTGGTTGAGAATATTCCAAACTTGAATACATTCAGAATAGTAGCAATACATAAAGTTACATAGTTGCATTCAGTGTGATGCAGAAAAGAAACGATGTATAATGGCTGCTTACATAGATAGGGCAATTACCATGCATTGTTCTTACCTTTATATGCAACACAGTCAAGGAGTTAGAGAAATCTTTTTTGGGAATTTATCAGGAAATCAATAGGGCTAGATATTGGGATCTTACAATGAGGAGATTAGAGAGGCTTAAAATCATGCACTTTGAATTGTTCCTTCATTACCACCGGTTCTGCCCAGAGCTACACTGATACAGTACACAATATTTGCAAATATTCTTCCCTATCCACCAATTCAGCTCAGGTTTGACATAGATCTGAACTAATTAATGTGTGCGCTGACGACACCCAGCTGATCCTCTCCCTCACCAACAAACCCACAGTCGCCAAGAGAAACTTCCATGAGGGGTTGAAGGCTGTCGCCACCTGATTGAAGGACAGCTGCCTCAAGCTAAATTCAGAGAAGACCGAAGTCTCATCTTGGGCTCCATCCCCTCCGCTTGGGATGACTCCTGGTGGCCTGCAGATCTTGGGCCTCCGCCCACACCCACAGACCACGGAAGAAATCTCGGCATCATCTTGGACTCCTCATTCACCGTGAACCTCCAGATCAACCACGTTTCATCATCTTGCTTCCACATGCTATGTGTGCTCCGAAAGATCTTCAAGTGGATCCTCACCAAGTCCAGAAAGACGGTCAGCCACGCACTCATCAGCTGCAGACTCGACTACGGCAACGCACTCTACGCCGGCATCACCTAGAAACTCTTCAAGAAACTGCAAAGCATCCAGAACGCTTCCGCCAGACTCATCCTCAACATCCCCCACGACAGCCACATCACCACCCACCTGAGAGACCTCCACTGGCTCCCAGTCAACAAAAGGATCACCTTCATGCTCCTCACACATGCCTATAAAGCCTTACACGACACAGGACCTGCATACCTCAACCATCGCCTCTCATTTCACGCACCCACCAGAAACCTCCGCTCCACTCACTGGCCCTAGCCGCCATCCCACATATTTGCAAGACCACGGCCGGGGGAAGATCCTTCTCGTTCCTCGCAGTAAAGACCTGGAACACCCTGCCTCTCCCCCTAAGGTAATCACCGTCACTGCCCCAATTCAGGAAGGCCCTCAAGACCTGGCTCTTCGACTGAACCACAGTGCCTTACGACAGATCTGCAGCCGTCCACCTCTCCCTCTCCCAGCGCCTTGAGACCCTTACGAGTGAGTAGTCATGCTTTGAAAGCCACTTGATTGATTGATTGAGCTGTTCAGCTCAGTTCTTTTATTTATGCCATTTTTAGGTTACTTTAGAGACCAGTTCTCCTCACTGGAAAATGTTTTTTTTTTTTCTTTTTTTGAGTGGTTCATTTATTACTATACAAACGCTTCATTGGACTGTTTGCTTCAGCTTGTGTGGCTCCTTACGTCTTTTGCATCTACCCTTGTGATTATATCATCCCTAAAATAACAGTTGGAGTTTTTAAATCCCACCATGGGCGGAAAACTGCCAGCCTCAAATCTTGAAGATTTGTGTATGGTATAACTGGGAGTTTAAAATGAAACTATTTAGTTCTAGCTCGGACAAGCCTAAAAACGAAATGAGTGCAAAATGAGGTGTAATTAACAGCAAATATGAACGAATCGTAACCTCTCTTTTTCTAGTTTTTGTTCAACATCTCTGCTGTTCATAATGAGAAATTTTTACTTTACTGATTCTATGTGGGGTCATGGATACAGGCTTAGATGGAAGCCTTGGGGGCGTGGCTTGGACACATAGCAGAATGATGGCATGACGCCGGTGCAGCATTTTCCATTCGTATACTGTGAAAAATCAGTAATGGCGCCCATATTAGAGGGAAAGCTGCTTGGAAGTGCGGGGCTCCCCACCACATTACTTGGAGGCATGCTGTTGCAGTTTGTTACATGTTTGGCTCCTCAGGAATACAGAACATCATGGCGACCATTGTGTGGTATTTCCAGCTCTCTCAAGTGGAATGGATGGTTTCTGATCTAGGCGCCTGTTAATATTCCTTAGCAAGGTCTCCATGCTGTTGGTTCCTTTATCTTAGTTGTTGCTTCAAATCAGCAAACAATGTCCTACTGTTTGTTCACCTTTTATGGTATTTTCATTATTCTGGTTGCCATCTTGCTGGCTTCAATTTTTCACAATAGTCCTTCTATTTTGTCAAGAGATTAGGAGTAGACCACCAAGAGAGGGGCCTGGAGTCTGTAAATATAAGCCTTTTTAACAATCTTGGGTTCCTAAATGCAGAGTAGGCAATAGAGGTTGTCAGAGACTGGTTGCTTGAAAGTTGGTGAACTAGAACAATGATCACAGAAGGAATGGAACTTAATGTTTGTGATGCACTTTCTAGTTGATAGCGGTGGAAGGGTATTTAACAGTTTTACCCCCAGCCTATTCGCCTGGTAGTTGTAGCTGCATTGGCTCTCTTCTTTGTTTATTTGGTCACCCGATTTGTTGCTCTGCATTTTTGATGTTTTTGTCTTTTGCTGGTTCCCTCAGGTATCCTGTCTCTGCCACTGTTGCGACTCTTTGTATTGGTAATATATTGTTTGGCAAGAGTTTGATCATCTGCTGTATCACTTTGGTATCCAATGTCTGGGCATCTTGGGGTGCTTCATCAGCATCCAGGGTGACCCCTACAATCAACACCACTCCACCTGACTAGGATTTGGGTAGCTTGCCGGTTTGCTTGGCTGCGGTCTTCTCGGAATTTACAGCTTTCCAGACCGCTATACCTTTATTACACCTATTAAGAGCTGCCATCCTAGACCAGGTTTCACCATCACCAGCCTGCAACAGCAACTCTCCTGTGTTCTCTGTCCCTCCCCCGTTTCCCCCTTCATAGCCCCGTAGCTGCTGATGCTTCTGCCCCCACCCCTTTCCTCCCGCACTGGGCTATTTTCTGCCAAAAAGGTATCCAGGCCTATATGCATCACTTTTTCCATAATGTTAGGATTCTATAGTCATCCAGGATTTGTGAATTCCCTGAGAGGGAGCCAAGAAAATTGTCAAAATATTTAAAAATGTTTTGTAAAAATGGAAAATAGTGCTGTTCAAGTACATGTATGTTTTTTTTTCCCTTCTTCTAAAAATGCCATCAACATAAGGTTTCCTGTGCTAAGATCAGCATATTCCCAGCTCGCAGGAACAAACCGTTATAAAAAAATGTGTGATTTTTTTATCAGTTTTTTCATTTTTGTTTAATTGTTTCTTTTTTGTTTCTGCCTACTTGCAGTCTGTGCTGGAAATGTGTGAAACCCGTGGGAGAACCTGGAAAGCTATACAATTCCGAAAACTACACAAAATGTGGAATTTAGCAAGATTGTGTGGATTGCTCGTAGTTTTCACAAAGAATATAATTGTTGAGTTAAAAAAGTAGGAACATTTAGAAATAGATAACGTTTACAAAAGTAATATTTCGTTACACCTGTGAAACCCTCAGACCACAGAGATTTTTGTATTTGTTGGCTGCCAAAATGTGAGCCAAACCCATACCCAGAGCCAAGAACTGAGCAGTACCTTCTAATGATTTTTCATTTGGTCCCAAACATACAGCATTTCATAATATGTTAAAATCTAACAAATGAAAAATGAGTATGAAGAAACATGTACATTTCTGAAATGTTCCCAAGATACTGAATTTCGGAATTATGTGTATTTGTTTTCAATAGGAGAAGAGTGGTAACACTAGGTAGTAGGAATGTTGTGGCTCCTGACAGATCTCAGAACTTTCCCTCACATAAATGTGAGGGGAATATGTGATTTACTTACTCCCTCCCAGCCCATGTGTCAACACTAACCTCCAACATTTAAAATCTCCTCTTGCTTGCCATGGGAATAAAGAGCTTCTCCCAAGTCCCAATATTACTGTTACGTTTTATACTGGGATTGCAGGTTTACATGTATTTTATGGAAAACCTACAAATGTAGTTCTGAATGATTCATTAACTATTATCCCCTCATCACATTGTCCTTCATTGAATGTATTTCTTAAATACTCAGAAAAGTTTTGATGTTATTTGTGTGTTTTCCTTTTTTTTTCTTAATTGCAGTTACCTCTTGGTAGATTTCTGGAGAGTTTGCAACTCAGGAAAAAAGGAAATTTTCCTTTCTCTCTCCTGTTTATTCCTCACACTCTGGGTTAGATTATATATATATATATTTTTTTAGTATAGTTCTTACAATTAATTTACTTTGGTCAGAAATTAAATCCGTTCTGATTTCCTACCATGAATCTGTCTGGGTTCATTTTGAGATTCTTACTCTAAGAGTTGAAGGTTTAATCTGGATTTATTGAATGATTCTAACTTTGTGGAGGAATTAAATATTCCTAGGAATTCTTCTTACGTAATAACCATGCAGGTCCTTCTGTTCAGAATAATTGAATTTCATTATTAACTATGTTGCTAAGAAAAGGGAAATTATAAACTCGAAATCAAGAAAGATCCAGCTTAACGCAAATTTATTAGAACGTAAATTCTATGTCTACAAATCTCAGAATTCCCTTGATTAATTGAGTAAGGCAAAAATGGATTTTAGTATTAGGCTAATGGTTTTTTTCCGGGGGAACCCCCCCATCACACAATAACACAATTAAGTTAAAAGTTAAGATACATCTCATCAAAGTGCAAGTGCGAATTGAGTTCCATTAAAATCTGAAATCAATAAAACAAACAAATGTAAATCATATTCGTCTTATGTTTGCCTGCTTGAGCTGTGTTTTAAATGCCAAGCAGACTATAAAACTTTAGGCAGAGCGAAAATACTCAACTAATATGGCCCCTGGTATTATTTCTAAAACAAAAGCTAACTTTCTTAGTGGCCAGGTTAAAATAGACATAGTTTTGGCAAACTATTTAAAGGTTTAAAAAGAAAGGTCATTCATTTCTTATATTATTGAACATGGGAACCCAGTACTGCTTATTCTGAGATGTTGGATGTTTTTCTTAAATGTTACAAATCTCAGAACTCCCAGTAGATTGATAGATGTATGGGGCTTTAGATAAGTACTTTTTATCATCTCAAGAGATTTATATCATGCACTTATCGTTTCTAGACTCTATTACTTTGGCGGATATTCTTAAAGCTATTTCATCATTAAAATATGATAAATCCCTGGGTGGTGATGGTTTTCCTCTCAAATCTTATTTTACTCTATTTCGGATTTACTTTTATTTTCTTATGAACTGCAATGTAAAGGCCATGTTGCAGAGCAAGAAATACCAAACCGTGCCCTGGCACTGTTTAGACAATTTGATTTACTTTGGGAGAAGCCGGGTATTTACAGCATTACAGAACCCAGGTAGTGCCCCTTGTAGCCTTAATTCTAGGGACAGAGAGTGCCACAGCCTGGCAGGTGCCACTAAAAATACTTGGCCTCCCATCAGTGTGTGATGAATCATAGGTATCGACAAAAGTCGAGCATTGGCCTACCTCAAACTACAGGAGAGTAGATTAACCTGGAATTTATCTTACAGGAATTAAGGTCCTGGGAGATGGAAGGCCCTGAAAACCAGTCCTACAGCCTTGAATTCAAGCTGCTTAGGATATTGGGAGCCAGCGAAGAGTTTTTCGCACTTGAGAGGTTGAGGGTCATTAGGTAAACCCAAAGCCAAATGAGCTGTATGATTTTGAAATCGTTGTAGTAAAGTGTCAGGAACAGAGCTACAATAGTCAACTCAACTCAAAATGTTGGCTGTAGCTACCAAAGGTCTACTCTGCTGGTAGGAATGCCAGGATCTTCCATCGAACTCTCATTAATTTGATGCAGGTAGTGGATGGCCTAGTCACATGAGAAGGTCAACTCTTGATCTAGTTGACCACCCAGAACCTTAGAGGCTGGGGATGGAGAAAGGCTCAGTTGTTGAGGCCAAAACACAGGTGGCAGGGTGTCATTGAGCGTGAAGCGTTGGCAACTGCATGGTCTGTTGAGCATTTCAGGACTTTCTTGTGGGGTCTTGATTTCTGCATCCACACCGACCACAAGCTCTTGGTTAAGGTGTTAAGTCTAGGGGGTGCCGGAAAGGGTTCAGCCAGACTTGCCACTCGGCTCCAAGAATACAAGTACCGGGTGTCTCACATTCCGGGCTGGAAAAATGCACAAGCAGACTGCTTGTCTCGCTTGTCTTTGAAGAGCAAGGGAGGTCAGAGCAAAGGCTCTTTTTGGGAACAAGATGGAGCTGTAGCCTCTTTGGGCGATGTGGCGGAGTGCGTTGGCAGGGCCTGGTCGGCAGATGAGTGGAACTTGTGCATGGATCAAGACTCTACCCTTAAGGATGTGGAACGCATTTTGGTCTCTGGTGGTAGAAGAGAAAGCACTGTAGTTCCCTCTGTAAGACCTTTCGTTGAATTGAGTGTTAGTGAGTCTAAGGTTTTGATGAGGAATGACAAATTCGTACCTCCTTGTGGGTTAAGGCCTAAGATAATTGGACTTGCTCATGAGGGACATCTTGGGCAAACCATGACCAAGAAGTGGGTGCGTGAAAATTTCTGGTGGCCCTGCATGGATGAGCAGATTAACTCTTGGATTGTTAATTGTGAGGTGTGCTTGGAAGGTGAGAAAAGGGTCAAGACCGGTTGTCAGACTTCTTTTCGGCACATTGAAGTTCCTGGGTTATCCTGAAGTACCATTTGTTTGGACTTCATTGGGCCTATGCATGGTGTGGAGGAGAGGTTGAGGAATGTGTTGTTGATGGTTGATGTTCACTCCAAATGGCTGATTGTACGTTTTATGTCTGATGTTACAACTCACAGGACGATTGAGCAGCTCAAAGTTGTGTTTAAGGAGGAGGATCTTCCTTGTATCCTTGTCACGGATAATGGCACTCAACTTGTTTCACACAAAATGAGGTATTTTCTTGTTAAGTGTGGAATCACTCATCACCGCACGGCCCTTTACAACCCTCAGGCCAATGGCATAGTAAAACATGCCAATCGCCTGGTTAAGGGCACTATTTCCATGGCCATCCAGAGTGGTAAGAGTGTCAGAGAATTCGTTGATAACATGTTTTGGGCGCATCACACAACTGCGCATAGTGTGACTGGTATTGCTCCCTTTGAGAAAATGCGTGGGAGGAAGCCTGGCACCAAACTTCTACCCTCCTGGCTGGTTTCTTCCCATTCTGCAGCTGTTAAGGGGGATGGTCTCAGTTCTGATGCTAAGGGTGTCTGCACTGGTGACTTGGTCAAAATCAAACATGGAAGACCTGGCAAGGGGTTATCCAAGTTCTGGGGGCCCTTTAGAGTGAAGCAAGTTTTCAGTAACTATGTTGTGCTTGACAATGGCAATAAGTGTAACAAGCGCAAGGTTGCGTTGTATCGCAAAGGAGGTGACTTGGGGGCCAAAGCAGCTGGGTCCCTTGGCAGTAGTTCGGACAACAGTGTCATTGACTTCTTGCTTATGAGTGATGTTGATCTTCGGGCCAACAACTTGGTTGGGAGTGGCGAGAGTGGCTCTGGGGGTAGCTCTGGGGGTGTTCCCAGTACGCTTCCCTGTGGTTAATGCTCTCCTTTGGGGCCTGAGTCTTCCCGCCTTTGCCGGTCTCTCAGACTGCCTTGCTATTTGGCTGATTATGTACTGACCTGAGTTTTGCATTTTCTTCTGTTTTGTGTATCTTCATTCTTTGATGCTTTTCCCTTTATGTGTTTCGTGCTTTTGCTTGGTCTTTTGGGTAGAAGGGAGGGTGGGGTGTTGTAATGGGCTTAGTTCTTTCTCTGGGCTTGGTTCTTTCTCTGGGCTTGGTTCTTTCACTGGGCTTGGCTGCATCCGGCCCCAGCATTTCATCTGTGTAGACGTTGCTGTTGTGCGGTTCCACCAGCGACAGTTGGAGTTTGGCTGGCGATGGTGATTCGCGCTTCGTTGCTGCCTCTGTGAAGCTGACAGCCAATAAACATATGTTCACGGAGTAAAGGTGTCCGGTGTCTTTACTACACAGGGCTTTGGGAGAGTTTTCCTTGCGATCATCAGTAAAAACAACTAGTTAAACACTCACCAAAAAACAAATAGGTGGCAGCTGTGCACATCACCGCTGTAGGTAGGATGGCCACTACAATGTACGTTCAGCTGTAACTTTGAGCGATGTCTCAAAAGCAAATAAACGTTAATTATGATAAAATCCGTTTGGTGTGCCTATCACCGTAAAGAACAGTTACACGTAACGGTGTTGTTTGTAGGTCCAGCGGACAGCTCTAAACTTGGCAGGCAGAAGTCTCTCGGGATGGTGGAGGTATTGTCCTCCACCATCTCGGCGGAGCTATTTTCCATGGTGAGTAAACTTCATCCCCAAAAGTCTAAATCGAGCCCAAAGATCTTAAATAGCAAAGATGTGCAGTCATTTTCCTAAATGTGGGTTATAGTCTGCCTATGGCGCAATGTCCTAAGGGACTCCTTTATCCAGCCTTGACTTTTAAGCAACACTTTGTATGTAGGCATTTATGGGCATCAATTGTACTAGCAAAATATTTACATCTTGTGTAGTAAGAGTACTCGGCCCTTGGCACACACTCTTTCATTTGGCATAGCATAGAAAGGGACAGCATGTTGTAGAGACTGGTTCACCCATAAGTAGAGGAACAGGTAACATAGGTTTCTGAAATTAGCGGGGTGTTGGATGCTGTCGGAGCAGTGAGTGTTGGGTTTGGATACATTTCTTAAACATGCAGGAAGCACTGGAGAATGGTTCCTCTATGTTTTGTGGTGAGACAGTAGCATGTGGATTGGCTGCCGCGGTTGAGGCCATGAAGGGTTGCAGCACAGTAGATCAGGAGGTTGGAGGACCAAGGATCCTCGCACCAGGCACGGTCCAGTCGCGGATGGGAGACGACGGGCTTGCCTTTGGTGGGCCCTCTGCACGAACCTAATGTGCCAGCCCTTAAGTAGGTACTTGGGGGAGAGCGGTGTGATGTGACTTCCTGTGCTGATGGGCGATTGGAAATACAGTGATGCCACTTCCTGTGCAGTTGCAAGATGGGAAACCCAGTGATTTCACTTCCTGCGTCGATAGATGATGAAAATAAGTCCTCTTGCTTGGCTTCTTTTAAAGACAATTTTGGTGGGAAACCAGTGATGTCCCTTCTGTACAGTTGGATGATGGGAAACCCAATGATTCTTTCTGACCCATATTTTCTACAATAGGTTAGGGTGTATTAAAACCCTACTAATATAAATATATATCTATAAATATATAGATATATAGCTATATAGATATAAAGGAACATCCAACTCCAATGAAGAAGAGGTACGTACTTGAGGTAGGTAGGAATAGGGGTCATTTATTGTAATTCAGGTCTCCCTCGACCCCGCAATGGATGATATATATAACCTGGCTTTGGATGGATCCTTTAAAGGATTTGGCCCATTACCATCCCTGTGACTTCTCTGGAAGGTGTGTTGTCCTCCAAACATAGCCCATTGGTAGGGTTGTCTGATACAAGTATATTTTATCCTCTGCAGAGTAAAATCAAATCCTCTAGTACCCAGTGAAAGCTATCCAGCCATATCCCAGAAACCGTATATATTTAGTTCCCCTGAGGGCACAGTGACTCGTACTCCTGTGAGTTGTGATTTGTAGATCATCACAAATACACAACAAAATGTATAGTTCAGACTGTTTTCAAGTGCAAAAAGAATTTTAAAAAAGGACATCTAGGCTGAGGTGCTTTTCAGAAAATGTTGAGTACAAATGACATGTGGCTTCCAGGGAGAGCTAATCTTGGATGCATGAACCTTCAGAGATGGAACACAAGAGTGAGGGGCAGATTTACTAGCATTTGACGCTGCGCGACACAGCAACACCACTTGCTGCACTGTGTCAAATGGAGGGAGAGAGCAGGAATGTGCCGTATCTATTAAGATAGGGCCCATTCCTGCTCTCTCTCTGTGCTGTTGCACTGGTGACTGCCAAGCACCAATGCAGGCTCCTTGCACCAGGGTGCAAGGGTGCCTGCTTTGCAGGCAGGATTGTTTTGTGCAGGTTTTCTACACAAAAACAAACCTCTGAGACTTTTTAGTCTATTAATGTGTGCTGCACATGTAGCACATGTAGTAAGAGGAAAAACGTGGAGAAATAAACATGTTTCTCCTTGTTACGCCTCTGCTGGGAAGGCTTAGCATTTTGCTGCATTCCCAGGTTTGCTACTGTTAGTAAATCTTGGAATGCCCCAAAAGCCATGGGTGGATGCGACGGAACACCCATGCTCCACCCATCGAACGCCTTCCCAGGGCAGAGTAATGCAAGGCAGCAGCTTGCATTACTCCAGATTTACCATGCCACACAGAGACACCTCAGCACTGCAAGCCTTTGTAAAGCAAGGCTTCATTTTATGGAGCTCATTTTCAATAGATGATTGTTTTTTGACACGGTATTTACATGCATTGAACACATGATGGTGCTATAGTAAAAGAATACTGCATCTCTTCCTCTGTTGATCAGTAGTTTCCTTAACTTCATAGTATATATTCTGATATTGAATTTCTATTTATCTAGCCGAGATGGGTTGGTGATGAATCAATACTGAAATGTATAAAGTGTTTTTTTCCTATGCTTTGTTTCCAATCCAACTTTTAAATCACATATTACTTTCTTACTTTGTGATAGCGTCAACCAGCATAGCTTCATGGGTGCCTGTGAAAAACAGACTTGTTGTACTGGATCCTGGGGACACCATCTTCCAGTAAGCAAGATGCTATAGATAGTGATTTGCCCAGAATCACACAACGTGAGCCGTAGTAAAGATTAGATCACAAGTTTCTGGCCTGGATTTCGAGCTCTGTCATTTAACTACCACACCAAAGGTACTCCCTACCACTTTACAATGTACGCTGTGACGCTCTCAATGCACAAACACACAGTTTTATAGTTTTTATTCTCCTGTATTAGAACGTCTAGTTATAGCTTATTCCCTCATTGTCTACTTGATAACTAACCCAGGGCATAGTACTACGTTTCGCTCACGGAACATGCGTAGTAGTTTGCACTACTATGCAAAATGCACGTAGCACAGTGCAAAAACTGTGCTACAACACATAGCGTAGCAGTAATATCAACAATACCACAAATGCTTTGATAAAGCAATTTAACATGCTAAAAAGCATATAACCAATTCACAAAAGTGAACTGTGAATGAAACTATTAGACAATGAGAGTGGTGATGATTTTGGGGTCCCCCCTAACCTAGGGGGAGGGCCAAGCAGATGCCTTGAACACAAAGAGCATATCATGCTGGTGAATGATTCAGTGGTGGTCCCTTCCTCCTAGCACCACCCCAAGCACAGTTATGGGCAAAAATACAATCCCAACCAAAGGCCCTGCAAAGCATTATGGGGCGAGATTAGCAGTGGGCAGTGAATATTATAGTGTCCAATATCAAAATAATTCTACAAAGAGCTGCAGTTCAACAAGTCGTTACTAGATGTCCCTCACGAGTAAATGCAAAAGCATTGAAATTATTATTACATCAAGCTGCAGTTCCACTAGTCGTTACTAGATGTCCCTCACAAGTCAAATGCAAAAGCATTGAAATCCTTTCATGAAGCTTTTTTGCATTTGACTCATTAGGGACATCTAGTAACGACGAGTGGAACTGCAGCTTGATGTAATAATAATTTCAATGCTTTTGCATTTGACTCGTGAGGGACATCTAGTAACACTGAACTGCAGCTCTTTGTAAAATTATTTTGATATTGGATACTATAATATTCATTGCCCACTGCTAATCTCGTCACATAATGCTTTGCAGGGCCTTTGGTTGAGATTGTATTTTTGCCAATAACTGTGCTTGGGGTGGTCCTAAGAAGATAGGACCACCACCGAATCGTTCAAGAAGAGGTGCTTTTTGTTTTCAAGGCATCTATCTGCTTGGTTCTCTCCCTAGGTTAGGGAGGATCCCAAAATCATCACCTCTCTCACTGCTTGCTAATTTATCATTTTCACTTTTGTGAAATGACTATATGTATTTTAGCATAAAAAGACATACTTATTTTATCATAACTTGCACTGTGCAAGATGCTGTTTGCAATTATTGCTCAGATCAGACAAGCACACAGTGCTATCAGCTACGCAGTTGTAGCTGAGCGTAGTTCAAATTGTACTTCGCGTAGCCACGTGTAGTGCTACTAACCAAACTACGCCCAGGCTTATTGATAAGTTCCTTCATAAGGCCTGAAGTGGGCTAACACAAATGCAAGAACATTCATCATTCACTGTAGCATGGAAATGTATAATGTTACATTTTATCAACAACTATCAATAAATGAATAATTAGGAAATCTACATGAGTAACTTCATTGATGTCCTACTTCTGCATTCCTTACACCTGCCCTTCGCATCAGTACATATGCAAATGCTTTTAGGATCTTAGGGCCATGTGTATCAAGCTTATTTGCATGCGCAAACGGTGCAAATTGCTAAATTTGGCCATTTACAAATGCAAAATAGGCTTTTGTGATGTATGAAGGGCATTCGCTTCGCAATTTTAGCAATTCACATTTTTTGCGAATCTTTAAAATTGTGACACCAAATTGGAAATCACATTTAGCAATTTCCTAAAAGGGAATCACTATATAAATGTATGAAACATTCGCAAATTTGTGAATTGTCGCAAAATGCACACTTTGCACGTGTAATGTACCACCAACCACAAATCCAGATGGTAATCAGGTGCAATCTATCAAAGCATCTCCAGAACGTATCTGCGTTTCCAACAATGGCTGCTCTCTGTCATGGCGAGGATGATGAGGATACTGGGAGGTGTGCAGAGAAGTAGGAGGAGACGAGCACATATTTTGAATTCAAATCATTATGTTTGATCAGACGGAGGAAGAAATCTTTGAGAAGTACAGATTAAGCAGTGCCCTTATCTTAGATTTATTAGCTAAAATTAATCCTCAGCTATAACAAAACACTTGCAGGACAACTGCTAATCCCACCCATGCGCAGGTATTATATTCCCTGCCCCTCTTACCGTAAGGGAAGTACCAGGGTGTGATAGCTGCAGCAAGGGGACTTCCCAAAGTGAAGTTTCTCGTTACTTTTTTATGCATTTCTGAATGTAATGCTCAGTAAAAGTAAGCATTACATAGTGTTAGACCTGTCAGCCCTTTGGGTGGTCCCTCCTCATCATTATTTATTTTGTCCCACTTTTGCCTCAAACCCTGTTAGAATTTTTCCTTTTTGGGAACCACCAGACTTTTTAGTGTTGATGCAGATTCAGGGAGCCATTTTATCTACCCCTGGAACTTCTGTCTGAGGGCCTGGAGCACAAAATGGTGGCCACCTGTGACATCACCAGCACCCACTGGAACCTACTAGAACCTTCTGCAACATTCTGGAGCCCTGTGACAGTTGGAGGCGGTTTAGAATGTTGGGAAGCTAAGACAGAGAGTTGGCAGTTGGAGCTGGCAGTTGGCACCTGACTGGTGAAGAGTGAGCAGCAGAAACCTGAAGGAGGAAGGAGTGAGGCAGCAGGGGTGGAAACTTGTGCCTGGAGTGGGGTCCATAAACCCACCCTTGATACTAGTCCCTACTGACTGAGCCCAGCCTGAAGCCCTGTGTGGGAAGAAGCAAGAAAAACCATCTTAAGGACCTGGACAGCAGGAACAGGCCTTAGAATCCAAGAACAGCAAGATCCTGACCTGGATACTGGTTTCCCTGGAGTCCGACGTCGAGAAGCCTGAGACCCGGAGCCCGAGGTGGAGAAGCGGCGCTGACTGGAAAAGCAGACGTCGTACCCGGAGCCGCCAGAGGTCGAGAGAGGGCGCCGACGGAGGTCGTAGAGAGTACCAGAGGTCGAGGAGGAAGTCACCCGAGGTCGAGTGAGCGGCGTCGACGGGGGAGTGAAGTCCACCCTCCGGAGTCGCCGGAGACCGAGGTGAAGCGTGCCGGAGGTCGGGAGTGGAGGTCGCACTCCGGAGTCGCCGGAACCTGAGGAGAGGAGCACCGGAGGTCGGGAGTGAGGTCGCACTCCGGAGTCGCCGGAACCTGAGGAGAGGAGCACCGGAGGTCGGGAGTGGGGATCGCACTCCGGAGCCGCCGGAAGTTGACATCGAGCCAAGGCCGGCCGACGTCATAGAACCTGAGGTCGCCATCGGACCGGAGCCGCCCAAAGTCGACATCGAGCCAAGACTGCCCGACGTCATCGAATCGGAGGTCGAGATCGAGCCGAGGCCGCCGACATCGATCCGGAACCGCCTACCGGCGTCGTCAAGAACTGACATTGTGCCGAGGCCGCCGACATCGAACCGGAACCGCCTCACGGCGTCGACACGACTCCAGCGGCGTCGGAGCTTCAGAAAAAGGGCAGTAAGTGGAATAGAGGGCGCCTAAGGCCCTGTGGAATCCTAAGAGACTACTCTAGGGGTTAGAGAGGTGCTGGAACCAGCTTGATTGTGCCAGGGGTGAGCTGAGACTAATTCAGAGGGGTTGTGTAGAGTGAGAGAGCCAGGTCTCTAGTATTCCCCCCTTGATCTACCTCAGTTTAGGCCTCAGCCTTGTCCAAGCCAGGGAGTAGACACCCTCAAGCCATCCACCTAACCCCAAGCCGTGCCTGGGCCAAATTAGCCCATAGTAATCTCAAATGTGAACTGATTCTATAAGTGTCACTGTCAGCTTTTAATTATTTATTGAGAGCACTGTATTTATTGTATTTAACCTATTTATTGCTCCACTGTATTTATTGTTCCACAGTATTTATTGTCGCACAATATTTATTGGTTTGCAGTATTTATTGCCTCAGAATATTTAATTGCCTGTATGTTTTGCACTTATATTTATGCCTTAATTATTTATGATCACCCCTATTTATTGAACCATTAAGCCAGTATTTATTTGACCTGCACTATTTAAAAAGCCTTGTATATTGTGATTGTGTTATTATTTATCTAATCGGCAGCTAAGAGAAAAAGAAGATAAACAGAGATATTTTCATAATTTTTACGGTGTAGAGTCGTTTTTGGAACGGATGCACGCATGGTTATTGTATGGGTATGACGTATGCTTAGCACGGTGCCTGATTCCTGACCACTCGAGCCAAGCTACCACTGTGTGTCTGGAAAGACCCCGTTACCACCAACCTCTTCAGGCGTGGGAGTGGAGTATTTCCAACATAATTGGTGTTCAGTGGTGGGATAGAGCTGTGCCTACGTATACTCAACAATAACTGTGGGTAGTCCATAGGCCTACACCGGGAGTTTTCTCAAAGCGGCCTTCCTAATTGTGGGTTTTTGGTTTTTTCCAAATTTACTCTGGTGGTGGGAGGAGGTATTATATAAGGTACCCCCCTGCATAGTTACTGCAAATAACTGTCCTCTGACCTGAGTGGGCAAGATGGAGTTTGTACTGGAGAATTTAGAAACGTACACTGTGGCCCAACTCAGGGAGTTTTGTCAGCGGGAGGGGGTGTATTGTCCCCCAGGAGCAAAGAAGGGTGCACTCCAAACCAGCTTAAGGGCTTGGGGGAGGCACGCCGAGAAAGCAAGGCTGAGGAGGAGGACAGGGATAGAGAGCCCGACAGTGAGGGAGCTGGTTTGTACCAACCTGAGGTGGGGAACCTGTTAGCGGGGCCCAGGACACTTTCCAGGAATGGCAGCAGTGCCTCTAGCGGTGGCTTGTCTGAAGTGGAGTTAACAGACCGGAGGGAGAAAAGACAGCTCACATGGGACTTAGCAAGGCTGGAGAAAGAGAAGGAGGAACAGAGGATGGCTCATGAGCTAAGACTGAAAGAGATAGATCTTCAGATCCTGAGAATCGGGGCACACCCTGTACCTAACGGTGGCAGCGAAGAACGAGAGTACACCAGGGAACCCAAACCCTACCTGCCAAAGGATATAGTAGCTAGCTATGGGGTGGGTGACGATATCGCCAAGTGGCTAGCGGCCTATGAGGTCTCGTTAAGGGCCCATGGGGTTCCAGAGAAGTACTGGGGAGGGGGATTGTACAAGTACATGCCTCCAGCTGGTAGGGATGCATTATTGGCCCTCGAGGAGGATGAGCAGACCCACTACCCCACCATGAAACTGGCGCTCATAAGAAAGTTTGGACTAACACCCGAAAAGTACAGACAGAAGTTCAGGGGTAGTCACAAACTGGGCACACAGAATTGGGTGGACTTCCTGGACTATGCAAAGAAGGCACTAGAGGGTTGGATTCAGGGCAGTGAAGTGAGGAACTACGAGGGGTTGTTTGATCTAGTACTGAAGGAACACCTGCTCGAGAAATGTTTCCCTGAACTGCGTCAACACCTGGTGGATAGCAAGCTGACCAGTCCCCGGAAGCTTGCTGAGGAGGCGGACATTTGGGCTAGTACCCGGGTGTCCACAAGGGGGACTGGAGGGGATACTCAAAAGGCCGGACAGGGCGCCCCTCAGAAGAAAGAGGGAGGGGAAAAGAAAAAGGAGTTCTCCAAAGGCCCCCAAAATAACTTCCAAGGGAAGGGAACAGGATTCACCCCTAGGGCTAACCCACCCAGAAACCCTAATCCTGGCCAGAGTCAGCAGCCAAGGGTTGTCCATTGCTACGAGTGCGGTGGCGTTGGACACTATAAGGGAGATCCGAAGTGCCTGAAACGACCACCCCCTCCCATTGGAGGAAAGACCCCCGGAGTAGCTAGTGTAGTGCTCGGGGAGGAGATGCCCTTAACTAAGGGAAGGGAGTGGGCGGGTGTCACTTTAGTGTCCCTGGGAGAACGGGAGATGGTTCCTAAGATCCAGGTGCCCGCAAATGCTGTAAAGTATGGGCAGTGGGTCACCATCAACGGCCAAAGAGGGGAGGCTCTGAGAGACACAGGAGCCAGTATGACTATGGTACGTAGCCAACTGGTGTCTCCAGAGCAGGTAATTCCCGATGTACTCCACCCAGCCGCGATGGCTGACGGCAGAACAGGCCACTATCCAGTGGCCGAGGTTCCCTTTGAATGGGGGGGGGGTTGCAGGTTCACTTCGAGTTGCCGTAAGCCCTGCCGTGCCAGTCGATTGTCTACTGGGGAATGACATGGAGCACAACGCTTGGAAGGAGGTGGAATACCGGACTCACACTGAGATGCTGGGTACACCTGACTGGGCCTGTGTGAGCACAGGGTCCGCGACTACCCGGAGAGGGAGTTCGTTTCGGCTGGAGCCTGGAACAAAGGCCCAGCCAGCTGCCAGTCAAGGGAAGAACCGAGGACAGGAGGAGCCTGCCTCGGCGTCCACACCCCGTAGGACGGATAGGCCACCGGAGGTGGTGGACCAGGAGTCTGCGGTGGGGGATGTTACCAAACTGGGGGACCTACCCATCCCAGCCGAGTGGCACGTGGAGGGAGGCCCGTCCAGGGAGGAATTCTGCCAGGGCCAGAAGGAGTGCCCTACCCTTGAGGGGCTGAGGCGACAGGCCGAAGCCCAGGCAGCAGGGAACGTTGAAGGGAACTACAGTGTTTACTGGGAGGATGGCCTCCTCTACAGTGAACCCAAGGCACCCCTACACGGATCGTCACGAGCCTTGGTAGTCCCTCAACGTTATCGAGCCTTCCTTCTGGAGTTGGCTCACGAGATACCATTGGCAGGACACCTGGGGCAAGACAAGACCTTCGCCCGTCTTGTCCCACACTTTTATTGGCCTCAGATGAAAGTGTCGTCCGATACCTACTGCCGGACATGTGTGTCTTGCCAAGCCAGTGGGAAAACAGGGGTGAAGCTAAAAGCTCCCCTGGAACCACTTCCTGTCGTTAGCACCCCCTTTGAAAGGGTGGGCATCGACATTGTGGGTCCGTTAGATCCACCTACAACAGCTGGTCACAGGTTTATCCTGGTTCTGGTGGATCATGCCACACGGTACCCAGAGGCAATACCTCTGAGGACCATAACAGCACCTGTTGTGGCTAGGGCCCTAATGGGAATCTTTCCCGAGTGGGTTTGCCCAAGGAAGTTGTGTCCGACAGGGGGACCAACTTCATGTCAGCGTACATGCGGGCGATGTGGAAGGAGTGTGGAGTGACCTACCGGTTCACAACTCCTTACCACCCCCAGACCAATGGTCTGGTGGAGAGGTTTAACAAAACCTTGAAAGGCATGATCAGAAGTCTGCCTGAAAGCCTGCGGAGGAAATGGGACGTCCTCCT
Organism: Triturus cristatus; assembly: GCF_964204655.1. Lineage (NCBI taxonomy): Eukaryota > Metazoa > Chordata > Amphibia > Caudata > Salamandridae > Triturus > Triturus cristatus. Next base: position 1,803,432,537 of record NC_140589.1, on the reverse strand, counting down.
ACCCTGTTTATTGTTCTCTTACAGGGAAGTGCCACAGAAGGGAGTGGGCTTCAGCCCCTTCGAGCTTTTGTATGGGCACCCTGTACGTGGACCTCTCAACCTGGTGAGAGACGGATGGGAAAGAACTCCCAGAAAGCTTCCCCAGGATGTGGTGAGCTACATGCTGGCCTTCCGGAGCCAAATGGCTAAGTTGTGGAAGCAAGCTTCTGACAACTTGGAAGCCAGCCAAGCAGTAATGAAGGCGTGGTATGACCACAACGCTCACCCGGTGGAGTTGGAGCCTGGCCAGAAGGTGTGGGTGATCGAACCAGGAGAGCTTAGTGCCCTCCAGGATCGCTGGTCAGGACCCTTTGAGGTGTTGGAGAAGAAGGGTAAGGCTACCTACTTGGTGGACCTGAAGACCCCTCGTCAGCCCCTACGGGTGCTGCACGCCAACCGCCTCAAACCCCACCACGAGAGGCCCGAAGTCATCTTGATGATGGTGACTGACGGAGCAGAGGACGCGGAAAGCGAGCCTCTCCCCGATTTGTTTGCGTCTCAAGAAAAGGATGGGTCGGTGGAGGGAGTGATTCTCTCCCCATCTCTAACTCCTGAACAGCAGGAGGACTGCCGCCAGGTCCTGGGGCAGTACTCTTCATTGTTCTCCCTTGTCCCGGGTAGGACTCACCTGTGCGTCCATGACGTGGACACAGGAGACAGCCCACCTGTGAAGTCCAAGATCTACCGGATGTCAGACAAGGTAAAGGCCAGCATTAACAGTGAAGTCACTAAGATGCTGGAGCTAGGAGTGATCGAACCTTCTAGCAGCCCCTGGTCCAGTCCGGTGGTGTTAGTACCAAAAGCTGCACCACCGGGTGCCCAACCGGAACTGAGGTTCTGTGTGGACTACCGGGGACTGAATTCAGTGACCAAAACTGATGCTCATCCGATCCCTAGGGCGGATGAATTAATTGACCGGCTGGGAGCTGCCCAATATCTAAGTACCTTTGACCTTACTTCTGGGTACTGGCAGATCTCTTTGACTGATGGGGCAAGGGAAAGGTCAGCCTTCTCCACGCCCAATGGCCACTACCAGTTCTGTGTGATGCCCTTTGGGCTCAAGAACGCACCTGCCACGTTTCAGCGCCTGGTAAACCAGATCCTCACCGGAATGGAGAGTTTCTCTGCTGCTTATCTGGATGACATAGCCGTCTTCAGTAACAGCTGGGAGGATCACTTGTGTCACCTGCAAGCTGTTCTCCAGGCCCTGAGACAAGCTGGATTGACGATCAAGGCCAGCAAGTGCCAGATCGGGCAGGGGTCGGTAGTGTACCTTGGACACTTGGTGGGTAGGGGAGCGGTGCAACCCCTCCAGGCGAAGATCGAGGCCATCATGGCCTGGGAACCCCCCAAGACTCAGACTGAGGTCCGAGCTTTTCTGGGCCTCACGGGATACTACCGCCGCTTCGTGAAGGGGTACGGTACCATCGTAGCCCCCCCTCACGGAGCTCACGTCCAAGAAACAACCTCGACGGGTAGTCTGGACGGAGGCTTGTCAGCAGGCCTTTGTGAGATTGAAGAAAGCCATGCGCGAGGCCCCGGTCTTAAGGGCCCCAGACTTTTCCAAGGAGTTCATTGTCCAGACAGATGCATCAGAACATGGCATTGGGGCAGTGTTATCGCAACTCAATGAAGAGGGTCTGGATCAACCCGTGGTCTTCCTATCCCGGAGACTACTTCCCAGGGAACAGAAGTGGAGTGCAATAGAGCGTGAAGCCTTTGCAGTGGTATGGGCTCTGAAGAAGTTGCGGCCATACCTGTTTGGCTCGCACTTCCTGGTTCAGACCGACCACAGACCCCTTCGTTGGCTGATGCAGATGAAGGGGGAGAATCCCAAGTTGTTGAGGTGGTCTATCTCCCTACAGGGAATGGACTTTCAGGTGGAACATCGGCCTGGAGTGGACCACGCCAATGCAGACGGTCTCTCAAGGTATTTCCGCCTTAGTGATGAGAACTCCCAAGGGGTTGGGTAGCTCTCCCCACTTTCAGCTGGGGGGGACGCGTGTTAGACCTGTCAGCCCTTTGGGTGGTCCCTCCTCATCATTATTTATTTTGTCCCACTTTTGCCTCAAACCCTGTTAGAATTTTTCCTTTTTGGGAACCACCAGACTTTTTAGTGTTGATGCAGATTCAGGGAGCCATTTTATCTACCCCTGGAACTTCTTTCTGAGGGCCTGGAGCACAAAATGGTGGCCACCTGTGACATCACCAGCACCCACTGGAACCTACTAGAACCTTCTGCAACATTCTGGAGCCCTGTGACAGTTGGAGGCGGTTTAGAATGTTGGGAAGCTAAGACAGAGAGTTGGCAGTTGGAGCTGGCAGTTGGCACCTGACTGGTGAAGAGTGAGCAGCAGAAACCTGAAGGAGGAAGGAGTGAGGCAGCAGGGGTGGAAACTTGTGCCTGGAGTGGGGTCCATAAACCCACCCTTGATACTAGTCCCTACTGACTGAGCCCAGCCTGAAGCCCTGTGTGGGAAGAAGCAAGAAAAACCATCTTAAGGACCTGGACAGCAGGAACAGGCCTTAGAATCCAAGAACAGCAAGATCCTGACCTGGATACTGGTTTCCCTGGAGTCCGACGTCGAGAAGCCTGAGACCCGGAGCCCGAGGTGGAGAAGCGGCGCTGACTGGAAAAGCAGACGTCGTACCCGGAGCCGCCAGAGGTCGAGAGAGGGCACCGACGGAGGTCGTAGAGAGTACCAGAGGTCGAGGAGGAAGTCACCCGAGGTTGAGTGAGCGGCGTCGACGGGGGAGTGAAGTCCACCCTCCGGAGTCGCCGGAGACCGAGGTGAAGCGTGCCGGAGGTCGGGAGTGGAGGTCGCACTCCGGAGTCGCCGGAACCTGAGGAGAGGAGCACCGGAGGTCGGGAGTGAGGTCGCACTCCGGAGTCGCCGGAACCTGAGGAGAGGAGCACCGGAGGTCGGGAGTGGGGATCGCACTCCGGAGCCGCCGGAAGTCGACATCGAGCCAAGGCCGGCCGACGTCATCGAACCTGAGGTCGCCATCGGACCGGAGCCGCCCGAAGTCGACATCGAGCCAAGACTGCCCGACGTCATCGAATCGGAGGTCGAGATCGAGCCGAGGCCGCCGACATCGATCCGGAACCGCCTACCGGCGTCGTCAAGAACTGACATTGTGCCGAGGCCGCCGCCATCGAACCGGAACCGCCTCACGGCGTCGACACGACTCCAGCGGCGTCGGAGCTTCAGAAAAAGGGCAGTAAGTGGAATAGAGGGCGCCTAAGGCCCTGTGGAATCCTAAGAGACTACTCTAGGGGTTAGAGAGGTGCTGGAACCAGCTTGATTGTGCCAGGGGTGAGCTGAGACTAATTCAGAGGGGTTGTGTAGAGTGAGAGAGCCAGGTCTCTAGTATTCCCCCCTTGATCTACCTCAGTTTAGGCCTCAGCCTTGTCCAAGCCAGGGAGTAGACACCCTCAAGCCATCCACCTAACCCCAAGCCGTGCCTGGGCCAAATTAGCCCATAGTAATCTCAAATGTGAACTGATTCTATAAGTGTCACTGTCAGCTTTTAATTATTTATTGAGAGCACTGTATTTATTGTATTTAACCTATTTATTGCTCCACTGTATTTATTGTTCCACAGTATTTATTGTCGCACAATATTTATTGGTTTGCAGTATTTATTGCCTCAGAATATTTAATTGCCTGTATGTTTTGCACTTATATTTATGCCTTAATTATTTATGATCACCCCTATTTATTGAACCATTAAGCCAGTATTTATTTGACCTGCACTATTTAAAAAGCCTTGTATATTGTGATTGTGTTATTATTTATCTAATCAGCAGCTAAGAGAAAAAGAAGATAAACAGAGATATTTTCATAATTTTTACGGTGTAGAGTCGTTTATGGAACGGATGCACGCATGGTTATTGTATGGGTATGACGTATGCTTAGCACGGTGCCTGATTCCTGACCACTCGAGCCAAGCTACCACTGTGTGTCTGGAAAGACCCAGTTACCACCAACCTCTTCAGGCGTGGGAGTGGAGTATTTCCAACAAATAGTATATCCCAATACGGCATAGGAATTGCAATTTACAACATTTAATTTGTATCCGATACCTCAATTTCCATATCATAAGGCTGCATTGATGGGACACATGTTCAAACAAGTCCTCCATCAGAAAAGGATTATATCTTTAGAAAACATAAGAATACTCATTCATTAAACATTCAAGGGGTGTGTTTCCTGATATAGCGGCCAGACTTCCAAGAAGCCCAAATGATTATTTTATATTTCACCTTAATGGAATTTACACACAGCTTCTTAGTGGAGAATTTGGTGAAGGATCTTTACTAGGTAAATATTTTTATATATGTTTTAGTATGTAGTGGAGACATATGTATAATTTGTCACTACATCATTTAAAATGTATCATTGTGGTACAAAGTGTGTATGCGTTGTGCTCCTTTATCTTAAGACCTCGTTTGAACCCAGCTTCTTCAAGCGGGCATCGCTACAATGCTGTACATAATTCAGCAAGAAATGTGATAGAGAGACTTTTGAATTGCTGAAAACCCGCTTTAGATGTCTTCACAAGAGTGATGGAGCACTACAATACAGACCAGAAAGCTGCTGAAAAATTATAGTTCTATACGCTATACCCCACAACAGTGCAACACGTAGGGGCATACCCCTTATCCTGTCCGATCCAGAGTCTGATGAAAAGAACAGCCAATCCCACCACACCAACCTACAGATGAACCAATAGCTGGAGAAGACAGAGAACAACATGCAGAGATTACTCGAAATTATTCTCAAAGTAAGAGGATAATGACATTTAGGCTTCTAGATGTTCAAGATTTTTTTAATACCGTAACGTCTGGTATTTGTTTTTTAAATTATCAAAATATGAAATGCACATTAATCACAATTGTCATCTCAGACAATACTATTGTATATTTATGTTGACAAATTAGAAATATAAACAAAATCCATGTTCTTACTGCTTTTTTCTCCCTCACGCTGCACTCGGCCTTTCTGTGTGGTCAGCAGTTTGACTTTGGGAGCCCTCTGTAGATGCACTTTGTCTGCGACTGTGACACATTCATAATTTCAGGGCAATAATGCTACTTAGGCTGGATACCTCCTCACTCTTCCCTCCACCGAAGTCATCAATTGCTGAGATATGTACTGTTTGCACTGAATCTCGTGCTACACCCCCACTGCATTGTGCCGTCTGACCCTCCTGTTGGCTGTGCTGTGAGATAATGTTCCTGTAGCATTGGTCAGACAATGGACAGATCCAATGAAACCATCCAATCTACCTATGAATTGGCAATTCGCCATTGGTGTGTTATTTTATCTTGCTGAGTTACTGTGCATAAATCCTTAATGGCAATTGTCCGCTCCTTATAATTTTCAGCAGCAGCTTTCGCCCTTCCGCAACAGGTTTGTTTATTACACATTAATGGTCTCTTTACTTTCTGAAATGTTTGCATCATTGACTCGACCTGTGCCTTTACAGACTGCAGGCATTGCACAGAAAACATAGATGCCTCCAAGCCACCAAATACAGCAGTATTGTCCACTTCCTCAGAAGCCCTTCTATCACCATATCTATGCCTTGGGGTGGCATTGCGTTGGCTTCGAAGAAGGGACTGACTTCTTTGTGTAGATCTTGTGACACAAGGAGTTGGAGGCGTGTTTTTTCTGACGCTTTCATTTCCGTCCTCAAACTCAGGGTGTAGACACTGCTGAAGTGTGTCTGGGTGGTGCAGGTGGTGTGGGTGTGGGAGTTCGGATGTTATCATCCTACATATCTGGCTGAGGGTCCTGATTTTCCTCCTGTTCAGTTTCTTCTGTAATTGTTGTAGGTAGATCTGACAGATATATCATAATTAATTTAGTTGAACAAAGACTTTGTTATAAATACATTTACATGAAGTTTGATTACAATAATATTTCATAATCTATTATCAAGTGTTTGAATGTCATATTGCATCTCACTGTAGATAAGAATACAAAATATCTACTTCTGCTACTGTATCTATATGGTTAGGCTTACAACTACAAATCCCATAATGCATAAGGAGCGCCATATTAATTTGTGGACTGGAGTTGATTTGAAATTGGAAGGAAGTATACATTTCCAATAGTATTATTTTTACCTAATATGTTTATGTGTTAAAAAACGAAAATTCTTACATTTGGAGGTACTGGGTATGACAGAAGCATTATTGTTGGAGCCCCCAACAATAGTTTTTTCATGCTACAAAGCCTGAATTATGTCCTCAAGAGAGGGCAGGTGGTGACTGGGTAGATAGTTCTCCATCTTTTTCCCATGCCTCTGCAAGTCTGCTTGCCACCTTTTCTTTGGTACTTGACCAAAGATCGTACCAGGGCTTGCGAATGCCTTCGCAAGTGTAGTGTGTCACATCAACCGCACTGATCATAGCCTGGAAGCCCCTCCAGATCTTTCGCTTCTTCCATTTTGGAACTTGCAGTGAGCTCTTTGCAAGAAGAGAATCATGGTGTGCTACACACTCTTCAGTGAGCACCTCAAGTTCTTTGTCACTGAATTTCAGCTTTCTCTTGCGCCCTCCTGCATCCTCAACATTGTCCTCTGTGGACATGATCAGCACATTGATGCCTCCAGGCCAGACAAGGTCACAGTGGCTCTGCTGACAGCTTGCCTGCCTCTGTGTAGGTGAGCTCTGGAGACAGCATTGGACGACTCGCTTCCTCATTGTGATGTCATCACGCTGCTCCAGAAAGCAACATTCGCAAGTTTGTCATTTTCAAATTGCGATTCCCTACTTAGGGAATTTTCAATTTGATAATTGCTAAATTGCGATTGAAAATCCTAAGGAATTATAAAACGTCTGCCTCTGAGTTTAATAAATTAGGAATTGCGATTGGTGGATGCTCAAAAAGGGTCGCATTACAAGTTGCATGGTACTGGTTTCATGTGGTAACACCCCACCAGTATGGTGCAACTTGGAATGAATTACCACTGAAGAGGGAGTAACTGCATGGAATTACCTCTCTGATGGGAATTGCCTCTTCCATGGGAAGTAGCCCTCACGGTTGCCATCTGCTCTGATGGGCAGTAAGTAGGAGCGAGGGGGCAGTGATGACGAAGCTAGGCAGGAGAGCCCCGAAGCCCCAGGATAAAGTGTGAATATTGAAGCATGGCATGGGGTTGTTTCCAAGTTATCTAATGTAAGGCATGAGTGCACCGGCTGTGGACCTCTGCCAGACGCACTGACCCCAAGAACTACGACATGCGGGGGGGGGAGGGGGGGGGGGGGCATACCTGACTGCTCCGAGCAGTCGCACCTTGGGAAGTGGCACGCCTGGAGGGAGGGAGGTAGGGAGAATGGGTAACGTAGGGTATTAAGTTTACGAGCTAAATAGTTTCAGGCATGGAAGGTTAGACCTGTGTGTCATGGGGTAAATGTAGGAGCTGGAGGGAGGGGGGGCCTTGGTTAGCGGGGCTCCTTTCAGTCAATTGAGGCACGCAGAGCATAGCGGGCTGTACCTCCTCAGTTAATGTTTCTGATGTTGAAATGTGATATGTATGTAAAATCAAATAAAGTTTGTTAAAAAAAAATTATGCAGGTAGGCAGAGTATCGGTGGGGGAGGGGGGGGGGGGGGGGGAGTAGGCTGGCAAGATGGAACATGACCTGCTCCTCCTTTGCAGCAGGGGAGAATTGGATGCTGGGGTGTTGAGACTCGGCTGCTCTTGTAGGCCAAGCGTCAAGAGGTTTTACTGGGCTATTTTCAGGCTGGTGAAACAGGACCGAGTTTCCTGCATACTGCTCCACTTATCAGCCCCTAAGTGTTCAATAACCTTTACAGGAGGATCCACCCAGGATCCAATTCGAAAAGGTAAAAGTCTGCCATTCCGGATTATAAGCCAGGACTGTGACCTTAACTGCGCAGGTGAGTTCTTTTTTGTACATCAGGAGAAGACATAGCTGCACAACGGTTATGCTTAGGGATGGAAAACTAAATTAAGTTGTAGTCTAATTTGAAATCTGCTATTTTAGCGTGTGCATCTTTATTTGAAAAAGGTGTAAATGCTGCCGCTAGATGGCAGGATTGAACTAGAATTGAAAAAGTATTGCTGTATCGGGGGTGCAAACACTAGGTACTCCTGTCAATGTTTTAATTGGGATCCCACCTGTAATTTAGAGCCAGATGTACTCCCATTATGAACAGCCATTTCCAAATTGCAATTATCTTAGAATCACAATTGGGTAATATCTTTTCCTTATGTATGAAACCTGTCTTTTTTTTAAATGATCGATTCCTAGTGGGTCGCAAATTGACCTACCTCATGAATATTAATGAGGCAGGTCTCAGTTTGTGACCCATCAGGAATGATAGCCGTCACAGGCATGGTGGCTTCCTGGGGTGAAAGGCCACTATGTTTGAGATTGCATTCAAATAAAGCAATCATTTTTTTTAATGCAGATTGTTTTTCTCAAAGAAAACGGGATGCAATTAAAAAAAAAAAAGAAACAAAGAAATAATAAACTTTCATTTTTTAAGAGTTGGTAGTGGTCTGTGGGACCACTGCCTGTTATTAATTTTTTTTTTTTTTAACATTTAACCCCTTCAGTGCCCGCCCCTTTCCCCGCCCTGTGCCGGCCGTTGCATTAGCGGGCGGGGTCTATGACGAGCTGGACTCGTCATGGGCACAGCGCTACCGCGGCCCATGACGAGTCCAGCTCGTCATGGGCACTGAAGAGGTTAACAAGTTACCAAATAACAATTCAGTGTTTTTACATTTAAGTAATCATTGTTTAGGTCGGAAATGCCCTGTTTCAGTGAATTGGGGGTTTGTGACCTCAAAAATACTTTATTACTAGATTTATATAGTAAGGCATATCACACGTGAGGGTATCCAGGCGCTGTCCACGGGCACAGGGAGATTAAGTGATTTGCCCAGAATCAAAGGATGTTGCGCCAACACGGACACTCGAACCTTGGATTCCCAGCTCCCGAGGCGGCAGCTCTGGCCGCCACCCCACATCCACATCCTCTCCTTTGTACATCTCATCCTCGGTAACTTCACAAGTTTACCAAGTTATTACATTGCTTATTAAAACATTTCGTGCAACAAACACTAAATACAAAGTTTTCCCTTTTTTTATATTTTAATGCTTGATATCAGGCTAGTGTCTGGTCACTAACCTTCACAACGATACAATGATCGAGCGTGGTCCAAGTGAGTGCTTAATTTGTAGATAAATAAATGTGCTATGGGCCAAAGATATTCTGAAGGGTATGTCATGTTTACCCCACAGCCTTTACCCCTCATGGCCGGATGTATGACGTTACAACGCATGCTGTTACAACGCATGCTGTTACAACGAAAGTTTTACAACGCGAGTGCATTGACAACGGAGGACATTACAACGCAAGTCTTTACATCGACTTGCACTAGATGGCGTGCTAACATTAAAAAAAGTGTAATTTACTATTCCAACTCCAGTCCACGTAGCAGTAGGGAAGGTGTTGGGATAGTAAACTACACTATTTTTAATGTTAGCACGCCATCTAGTGCAAGTCGATGCAAAGACTTGCGTTGTAATGTCCTGCGTTGTCAATGCACTCGCGTTGTAACAGTTTCGTTGTAATGGTAGTGCGTTGTAAAAGTTGCGTTGTAAAGGTTGTTCCCCCTCATGGCCTTTACCCGGCAGTTTTCCAAAGGTACGTGACTTTAATGGGTTTTTACCTTTACCCCACATCCTTTACCGAGTGGCACTTTAGTCAACAGCTGTTTTTTTTTTTTTAAAGGGGTCAAGGTGCAGTTTGAGGTGATCGGAGTAAGGGCGATTTTAGGGTTAATGGGTAGCGAGAGGTAAATTAGGTAAGGGTGCAAGGCGCTCCAGGGTGCTCCTTGCAAGGATGCAGTGAATAATAAATTATTTTTTAGGTATCCAAGTAATCACTGACCCATCCTTTTTTTTAAATAATTATTGAGGATGAGATGTGCACCCCCCCCCTCCCTGAGCCTTTATAGGCTCTGGGGACCCCTATCCCCCAGGGCCGTACTGATTTAATAAGGGGAAGGGGCGGTGGCCCCATAGCGTCTACAGGCCCCATCACCCATACTGCCCCCCTCCCCAAACCCTTAGTGGTCCCTGGGACCCCATCCCTTGGGGCCTTAGATGGGTGCCCCAGAGGCCACTCAGGGCACCCACAAGACACTATGATGAGGCCATAGGGATCGCCAGATCCCCGCGGCCCGCTGGCTTCCTGTATGCACCTATCCTGGATGTATCAGGAGCCGCCATTGATCTCGCCTAGCAGGAGCAGGTCTTTTTTCCAGCTCCCGCCGGGCAAGAGCAGTCCTAGCTTCCCGCCCACAGGAGCATGGTCATAGAAAGAAGGGAGGATTTTTAAAGCTTCCGCCAGGTTGGAGCAAACAAGTGTTCCCTGCCCGCGCTCTTACGGGCAGAGAAACCGTGTCCAGGGAGTGGGCTCCATAGGACACCACAGTGGCTGGGACCTGGGGATGGGATCGCTGAGACCTTAAGAGGCTAGGGGAAGGGGCCGCACACCCCTCCCTATAAGTATCTATGCAGGCCCCGAGGGATGGGGTCTCCGGAACCATGATCCTCTCCGGAAGGAGGACCCGATGCAGGCCCCCCCCCCAACAATATATATTTTTATTGACCTTTGAGCCCTGGCCAACTCCAGGGGGTCATTTTAAAAAAAATATATGGCGACCCCCATTTTTTTTCTTGCCCAGACCGCTGCCAGATCAGCCAGCTGATCCCACATCGCTGGAGTATGTGGGATGTGTACTGGAAGTATGGCGGTGGTGTTGCTACCCTGGCTCAAAAGCACCAGAGGTAAGCTTACAGGGGCCCTTCCTGCTTGGGGTTGTGGGAGGGTGCAGGAATATCAGCCCAAAACCCATTTGCCAATGAAAAACAGAACACTACAATGTATAAAACTCACGAAACCCCAGTTTCCTTTTTTCAGTATTTTCTAGTGCTTGCAAACAAATTGCAGAAATCTTCTCCGTAACATGTCACAGGGCAGGTTTTTTCAGTGCTGATAAAGAATCTTGCTTTCATTTTCCTCCTGGCAGTTCTACCTTCTTTCTCTCCTGATCCAAACACCCTTCTTCGTACCCTACCCTTCCTTTACATTTTAACTTTCAAGTAACGTTTTATTATTTCTCTCACCTCCTTCTGTTTCATTTCCCATCTCTTAGACTCCTTTTTCGAGCTGTCCAGCCCCACGTCATTTGAAAGATGTACATGGGGGGTGCTTTGCACCCGATTAATACTTGATTGTAGCACATACAATGGTAATGTAGTTTGGGATGATCTAAACCTGCTCTACCTAGTCATAGGAGAGAATCCTGCTTGGGAGTTGATATGTATGCTGTTAGCTATAGGTTCGTTTTTGGTAACCACAAACTGTGCTGCTATAAAATAGCATCTGAGGTCATGAATACAGTCCATGACCTGCAGTATGGCTGGGATCATTTGCCTCTACAGTTCACACAGTGAGTGAAGTTTATTTTACTTTCTTGGGCTCTGCCTAGGAGCTTTTGTAGTTATTTGAAGGCCAGTGCGAGGCCCACTAAGCATTGGTTTTTGCAAAGCGTGTGGGCCTTTGTTTATTTAAATCAGTGCAGGGACTGGCTCCCTAAGGGACGTGTGAGAGAGTTATTTAAGGCACTTTAAGTTTTTGTTATGTGCAATATGCACTGCTCTAGTGCATTTCTCATCTTGGGGGAAAGAACACACGCATAGCTCAATATTAGTGCATTAAAGGTGGTCACAGTGACTTCTAAGGGTGATGCTGTGTCAAGCCTTGTGTCTGCACCATCATTTCAGAGCCTCATTTTGACATGGATTCAGCAGGAAGGAATGCTGAAAATGGTGATCCTGGGGTGGTATCAGGACTGCATTCTGTGTTAGGGCACTTGCTCACAACACACCTGAAATTGCATTGTTTCAAAAACATACCATGATTGCCTCTCTCTGTTTCTGAGCTGTAATCTCATATTTTCTGAGTTAATGTATACAATGTAGGAAGCACAGCTTCAGCAAAGCTGGCCCTTGGGTCCCTTCTGGGCCTGTACATGGGTGCGGCATGAGTTCATGACATAGCCTCTGATCCTTCTGTATGAAGGCATCTGGCTCCTGCATTCAGCTCTCTAGACCATCCCAATGTAAACCAAAGAACCTCCAAAAAGTGTTGGGTGTAGCGTTTTATGAGGGGACATTGATTCTGGTGACATCCGTGGGGACAATGAACTTTGAAGCCAACATACTGACACCTACCCTTTCAGTGAGCAGGGTCCTTCCTGCTCTCACTGAATAAGGGTGCCATCAAGGTTGTGCTACTTATCTTGGACTGTGAGCCAATCCAGCTGTGAACCTGTGCACAGAACCCAATGCACAGAAGCATGAAGCAGGAAACAGTGAACCAAAGCCATCTGAGGTGAATCCTGCTCCTAAAACAGAAGGGGAGTAGATCCTTAGAGTCTAGGAACCTTGCGGTGGGACCATCTTACCATGTACTAGCATGGTCCAAGTGGGCCATAGCAGCAGCATTCATCACAGAAAAGTGCTAAGAGGGAGTGGCTGCACTTGTACTGACACCAGAAGGCATCAAAGCTGTACAAGAGCAGTGACATCCAGTGCTTTCCAGTTTCAACTGAAAAGCAAATATATCCTACAACAATGCATTATCGGTTATAACTGTTTTAAAATAAAAAACAGACATAGAAATTCTAGCGGTTTCTAATAAACTGCAAAGTGTGCCCAAAAATAAGAAAGCAAATAGAGACAGGCAAATCTAACTCACAAATAAAGATTGTCATTATAGTTTGGCAAAATAAGTACCAAACATTCAAGAATTGCAAATCATAATAGAATAAGCAAACTACACTAGCAAATGACCATTAACTGGAAGTCAGTGATAATCTGATTCAATTGCAAAATATAGAAGGATGCCCAGATGCATCAGCAAATTTCATTATGGCAGTTCTATGTGACATGGGGGCAGAGTTTCAACAGAATGGCAGAGCGCTGTGTCACACCACTATTGGTAATGCCGCACTCCGACATTGTGCAGTACGTATAGAAGTTGCAACTCGTCATTATTTGATGAATATGTGCAGGAAGGGACACCTTCCTGCACATGAACAATCACTATTGGAGATCTGCCTTTTCTAGCCCACATAGAAACAGCAGAAATAAGGAGACATTAATAATGTCTCTTCGTTGCGCCAGTATAAGAGCAGGTTTTCCCTGGTTTGATTTTTGGCGCTGTCCCATATTTACGCCAGCCTTGTAAATAGGGGGCAGCGTCAAAAAGCAATGGGTGTTGCAGCAGAACGTCCTCTGCAACACTCATTGCCTGTCCCTTTCACGGTAAGTTCTGCATGAAAGGGGCATTATTTACTATAAGGCAGAGGGGTTATTGCCACCAGAAAATCAAAAAAAAGTGGTGTCTGGTGGTGATAACCCCTTGGAAATATGCCCCATAGTGAGAAAGAAGAGAATTTTGGGATCCCTGGCAGAGGAGACGGAGGTGCAATCTAAAGAGTGCATCTGGGGAGTTCCAGGCTCAGCGGGGAGGCAATATTAGACCTCACTGATGAACTACAGCCAGTGCTTGGAAGACCAACGCCATACAGTCAAGCAGCACCCACATGCCCAGGTCCTCGGTGCGCTACATATGATGAAAAAAGGGAGAGGCGAAAAGGCATTTCATAAGGGCCAAAATGCCTCTCCCCCCTGCCCCCGCCCCCCCAGCTTTATTGGCATACATATAGACTGTCCTGCGTAGGAGACCGACGCATTTACTAGAGTTAAAAAATGTGTTTCCTTTAATAGGGGCAACTCAACTATGGATTTGGAATAAAAATGTATGCAGGTCCCTTACACATAGTAGTTGGCATGCTTCATGATTGCGGCTACCATTATTTTGCAACACCCTGTTGCTGAAACCCCCCCCCCTCTGCCCCATGAGCTCTTTATTTGAGGATTGTGTTTCCGCCAGTGTCCTGTCCTAATTCTCCTGCGAAGACTCTCCACCCCTATAGGTGTTCAACGACCCCCTGGCTGGGTCACAAATGTGAAAATTGTACAAAGAAGGATAGAACTGGTTTTATAAATGTTCCATCTCACCAAAAGACATTTGTGTGTTTAAACTAGATCTTTGGATGAAACAGTACTGCTTCCTTGAGTCCATGACTATCACGGGTTTCTGTGAAGTGTATTAAAAGTCGAAAGGGGTTCTATCCCTGTTCTAAGGGCCCTTGCCTGAAAGAAAGCTCTGGTACTGTTCCATTAGAATTATATGCAAAGGTTATTTTTTAGGCTATGGCTGCTATATTTAGGCAGTGATATGTTCGACTTTTTATTATTGAAACATAGAAAATTCTCAAATATCGCGCCAGCTTTACAAGCCCAGGTCTATTGTTTTTGCAGAGGCTTGTTTTTATTGCTTGAGTGCCCTGTTAGTCACGCGCTGAGCACTGCACATTGAGGGGTGAGCTCGGGCACTTTTACTGCTGGGGGGCCCATCAGCTCGCAGCATAAGAGTTTGGGGGCGCCCACAGGGATTGTTTTCTTAGCAGTTGAGCCAAAAGGAGCAGTTTGCGGACCTGTAGACACATGCAGCTGGGACCAGGTGCCAGCAGCCTTAAGTTAATCTTAAGTGTTATTACCGTGTGCCCATTCCATTCCATCATTATTTGCTCGTTGTGCTATTACAGTCAGGGACCATCATTTCACATACTGTTTGGCCTTACCCTGAGTATGAATGCATGAGTATTTTTTTGAATGAATGTATTCCACTTGCAGGTTTTTTTTGCATTTATACTCCTAGGTAGGCAGAGGCCGGCTAAATGTCTGAATCTCCTGCTGTTCCAGCATACAGCACTTGGGCACGGGAAACAGCTATTACGTCGCAACTATCACAGCGCATGCCATCGCAACGCAAGTGCCATTAGAACACACTGCCATTACAACGCATGCCATTAATGCCTTTACAATGAATTTCGCTGTAAAGGCAAGAATGGCAAAGACATATCTGTTTTACATGTAAGTATGTGTGTATGTGTGTGTGTGTGTGTGTAGATATATATATATATATTCACTGAAAAAACCATAGGTTTCAGGGGTGTTATAGTTAGCTGGACATTTCCCTCATACAAAACCCTAAAAATGCCCCTGTTATAGTTAGTTCAGCTAACTATAACTCGCGCCCCCGCAATGCACCGCTGATGACGTCACATATTACATCACTCATGACATGGTCAGTGACATCACTGATGACATCACTGATGACATCTCAAATGACATCACTAATGACATCACTGATGACGTCATCCATGTGATAAATTAGTGCATCTTCTCACACCCTAATATAACCTTTGATGCACCGACTCAAAATTTCAGACAGTCATTTTGACAACCATAGATACTCCAATACCAATAACTACTCACCCACTCATTGACTTTTAGGTCTACATACATCTCCACTCACTCACCTGTACAGTTACTCATACTTACAGTCACTCTGTGCATTTATACACCTATATAGACACTCACACACCGCCAATCATCCCTTAAGGTACTGATACATCTAGTCCGTCATGCAAATAATTGATCACAGTAAAATGTACTCACCTATACAGTTAAAAACACTCAAGTTCACTTACTCATAAAAATACTAACAAATTCTGTGTCTTCCTGCAGAAAAACAAACAGCACATGACACAGATATCCTTGCACTATGGTGCATACAGCCACTCACAAAATCACACACTCTCACATATAGATAATTATATACTCTTACACACATATACACTGCATTTCACATATGTAGTTACAGACACATGTACAACTGAGATATACATTCAATCACTAACACACCCATACATACACTCACCCAACCATACAGTCCATCACAGATGCACTCTTAAAAACATGCACCCACTGAATCACCCACTCACACATCTAGTCACAGAGTCACACACACCCTACCCACACAAACACTCAGGCACCCATACAGATACTCAGACAACCAATCAATAACCCATATAGACACTCCTATAGCTATTCACAAAACCATGCTGCCACTTATACACCAACACACAGACACATACAGACATTCACACAGTTTAGTCACTAGTCTGCAGTAAGATACATTTAATGACTCACTTATAGACTCAGTTACGCACCTAGAAAATCATCCATTCACACACTTGTACACCCACTTATTTTTCAACAGGCCTTTCCCTATATATATTAAACATAATAAAACTGTTCAGAAACACATACTCAATGGATGATGTCATCAGTGATGTCCTCAGTGATGTCATTTGAGATGTCATCAGTGATGTCATCAGTGATGTCACTGACCATGTCATGAGTGATGTAATATGTGACATCATCAGCGGTGCAATGCGGGGGCGCAAATTATAGTTAGCTGAACTAACTATAACAGGGGAATTTCTAGGGTTTTGTATGAGGGAAATGTCCAGCTAACACCCCTGAAACCTATGTTTTTTTCAGTGTATATATATATATATATATATTTACACACACACATATATATATATACATTTTATCTCTTCATATATTTGTCAAGTGATTATTCGTTCTAGGTCTCATGTTTACTTATTTGAATTTTTTCTTTCGTAAACCTGACCAGTGCTCATTTATGACAAACATAGACCACAATTTATTGTTGGAGTATTGGGTCTCTATGCTGCTATATGGATCTATTTTTCATATGATGCCCATTCTGGTGTTTGAATTAATGTATAACTTAGTTATACTGTTCTCATCTTCCCTATTTTGCACAGCAAATTCCTAGATCCGATACGATTATATCAGATGCTTAGTGTTGAGGTGTTATTCTATGTTTCAACCGGTAGAGGCACTTGCCTCTTTCCTCGTGATAGCAATATTGAGAGCTATTGATGATTTATATACTATGACTGGTTATAATGTGTTTATTGTATATTATTATATTTTTAATATTACAAAGTATTATATTTATATTTATTTATATACATATTTTTAACACCCATGGCATTTTGAAAGCATAATACAGTGGATGCATAATCAACTATGAGCTACTAGGAATATGTTATAGTCTGTTTTCCATACACATAAACCGAGTGAGCTTGTTTTTACAGGCAATTGTGCACTTTTATGTTTTTTAATGAGTTCCCTGAAAGAAGACGCATCATATGATCAAGCTCCCTGTGAGGAGTGAAACGTGTCATGGCAGGCATTATGCCTGTTTAATTTGTGTGGACTTTTTATGAAATAAAACTTCACTGCTTCATCCACCAATACTGCGTGGGATTTTGTAAGTTCGTTGGGAGTGCCTGAGTCCGTGCCTGAAGTTTCTGCCAGATCGAGTGGCAGACAGGAGTTCTCGAGTGATATATATATATATTTTTGAAGGATCCCCTTCCAACAAATTATTTTAACTGTCTAAAATTTTCTTTATGTGCTTGTGCAAGTGAGTAGTAAACTTTCCTCTGGTTACCCCAACTCCTCGGGCCCGATTCACAGAACTAACTTTAGACAAAATCCTAAACTTACTACCATTTTGGTATTCACAGAAGGCACTTGCTCATTTTGGTATTCACAGAAGGCACTTACTCATTTCGGTATTCACAGAAGTTAGGAGTCCTAACTTTAGGACTCCTAAATGCCTTCTGTGAATACCGAAAGTCTTAAAATTAGGATTTTTCTCAGTTTAGTAGTAGTAAAGTTAGGACTCCTAACTTTAGGACTCCTAAACTGAGAAAAATCCTAACTTTAAAACTTTCGGTATTCACAGAAGGCATTTAGGAGTCCTAAAGTTAGGAGTCCAAACTTTACTACTTCTTAACTGAGAAAAATCCTAACTTTAAGACTTTCGGTATTCACAGAAGGCATTTAGGAGTCCTAAAGTTAGGACTCCTAACTTTTGTGAATACCAAAATGAGTAGGTGCCTTCTGTGAATACCAAAATGAGTAAGTGCCTTCTGTGAATACCAAAATGGTAGTAAGTTTAGGATTTTGTCTTCAGTTAGTTCTGTGAATCAGGCCCCTCGTGTTTAAGATGTGTATTAGTGTTAAAAAACCATTATTATTCGTGGTTAAGGTCGGCATGGCGGCTTCCTTCTGGTGTTATCTAATGCCATAACTAAATTATTCCTGGGTTGTCCTTTATCTATTTTCAGATCTCTTTCCATTATAGTTTTAAAAACTCAGTTAAAAAAGAAAGGGAAAAAGATTAAATTCAGTATCCGTGAAAAAGTGAGCAAGTCAGTAACTAGGTTTTATTACAAGCAGGTATAAAGGTCTTCCGTGTTATTTAAACCTCCCGGACTTTTGCTATCAAAATTAAGAATGTACCTCGTCTCTAGTTTTCTCAGTCGTCCTTCTCTATCTCCTCCTCTTTTGGTGTTGGGTTTGGAGTAAATTAAATAACACGAGAGGTGCTTTAGGATTACTTTCATGCACTTCCCGAAAGTGTCTCGCGACTGGATACGTGGGTCACAATTATTTATTGCTCTAGTGTGCTGTAAGATTCTTTTATTACCTGGGAGTTTGGTGTTTCCCATGTATTTGAGATTACAGGAACATTCTAAAATGTAAATGGCATAGCCAATTTTGCAGTGCAAAAGTTTATTGATTTTAATTTCTTTGTCACTAAAGGCCATAAAATGTGTTTTTTTTTATTTATGCCATATTGGCATGCCTCACAAGTCTTACATTTAGTGAATCCATTTGGTTTCTCCCACCACTTTTGTTGACCAATAGTTTCTGGGCGACTGATGACCAAACTGCTATACATCGAAGGAGCCCTTCTGTAAGTGATACTTAGTCTAGGAGACAGTTTGGCCCCAATGACTGGGTCACTTTTCACGATTAGCCAGTCGTGTTGCATGATTGTTTTGACTTGATTTTTCTTGAGCACTGTACGCTACAATTAGTCTGGGTTCCATAGGATTTTGTTTGGGAATAACTACCTTGTTTTTGTTCTTCTTGGTAGTTAGTAACTGACCTCTATCTAGATTTTGTGTTTTACTGATAGCTGCTTCTACTGTTATTTTGAGTACCCTATAGATAAAAATCTTTTCTTGCTTTACACTTGGGCTTTTGCAAGGTCTACGGGGTTGCTGCAAATTCATTTAAGATGCAACATTTCCCAGCATTGTTCGCATACAGTTCAGTACTGAATTAAGCACTAGCACTTTATCATTTTAGAATTAGATCTAAGTACTGTCCTTGGAAAACTATGTTTTATAAACAGACACTAGTAGTTGTCCTTTGATTCTCTCCTTTACCTTTTTCTATCAACAGCGGTTTGAAATGAAATAATCACCGTGGGTTGTCTCATACAAAAACTATGAAATATGGACAAAGATTATCTGACGATGTTTTGTATATAATTTGTTACATGGAATGATAAGGACTACATGTTACCGAATAATGATTTAGAGTATTTTAACTTTGTATCAAATAGTGTCAAATTTTCTCTGTAATCAAAATGTTGTCTATATGGATGATTCGATTAAATTGTAAATATATGAGATAATATGTATCTTTTTAAATCTAATCCATTTTTTACAACTATTGATGTTAAGAGATTATTGGCACTATGTCAAGATAACTCTTCATGTAGACGGTTGAAAAAACATATATTAGTCTGTTTACCATGTCTAGTGAGTAACCAATCATGTGACTCTGCATTTGGTTTTAAAAGAAACTGATTTGTTCGCATGTAATTGTGTGATCAAGGGAGTTGTCCCGAAACGCGTTACGCGAAGAATAAAATACCCAAGCCGGATGGCAGAAAGCATCTCCAGTGTCGGTGTCTGATTTTTATACGAAGTCGGATTTGGTTGGAATATATATATATATATATATATATATATATATATATATATATATATATATATATATATTCACTGAAAAAACCATAGGTTTCAGGGGTGTTATAGTTAGCTGGACTTTTCACTTGTACAAAACCATTGAAATTCCCCCGTTATAGTTAGTTCAGCTAACTATAACTCGCGCGCCCGCAATGCACTGCTGATGACGTCACATATTACATCACTCATGACATGGTCAGTGACATCACTCATGACATCACTGATGACATCTCAAATGACATCACTGATGACATCACTGATGACATCATCCAGTGAATGTGTGTTTTTCTGAAAATTAAATATGTTTTATATATGTATATCTCAAGGTCGATGGAAGAATAAATGGGTATATAAGTGTCTAAATGGATGATTTGTTTTTGAAAAATTGATTGTGTAACTGACTGATTAAGTGTATCATAGTGAATACATGGCTTAGTGAGTAATGTTTAAATATGTAAATATCTGTATCAGTCTCTCACTTTGTGTATAAGTGGCTGCATGGGTTGGTGAGTAGCTACATGGGTGTCTATATAGGTTATTAGTTGGTTTTTTGAGTATCAGTCTGAGTGTCTGCATGGTTCGGTGGGGGGTATTCCGTAGTGCATAGGTGCATGAATGAGTGACTCACTGTTTGTATGTGTTGAACACAGCATGTGTGCAGGACTGTATGGGTGGATGAGTGTGTGTATGGGTGTGTTAGTGAGTGAATGACTGTCTCAATAATGTCTTTATGAGTAACTACATATGTTTTAAACTAGTATATGTGACTATTGGTGTATATATGTGAGTATATGTGAGAGTGAGAGATTGAAAGAGTTCCTGTATGAATACGTATGTGTTTCTATAAGTGATTGTTTAAAAGACTAAGTATGTGTAAGTTTCCGTAGAAGTAAGTATGGTGGTGTGTGTATAACTGTATATGCAAGTAAATGTATGTTTGATTCTTTATTAGCATGAGTGACTATGTGTGTGAGTAACTCTATGGATGAGTGGCATTGTGTAACAGGATGTATAGGTGTATGAGTACATATGATGAGTGAGTACATGTATGAGTGACTGTATAGGACTGTTGGTGAATGAGTGGATGTGTATGTGGATCTTAGAATTACTGAAGAGGTTGTTGTAACTGGTATTGGTATGTCCATTGTTTTGAAAATTTTAGTCTCTATTTTTGAATGTGTGTATCAAAGGTTATATTA
This sequence comes from Triturus cristatus, assembly GCF_964204655.1. Taxonomy (NCBI): domain Eukaryota; kingdom Metazoa; phylum Chordata; class Amphibia; order Caudata; family Salamandridae; genus Triturus; species Triturus cristatus. The sequence continues at coordinate 1,803,411,396 of NC_140589.1, read as the reverse complement.
GGGTAAGAGGAGGTCTGCCACTCTATCACAAGGATGATGTCATCAGTGATGTCATCAGTGATGTCATTTGAGATGTCATCAGTGATGTCATGAGTGATGTCACTGACCATGTCATGAGTGATGTAATATGTGACGTCATCAGCAGTGCATTGCGGGCGCGCGAGTTATAGTTAGCTGAACTAACTATAACGGGGGAATTTCAATGGTTTTGTACAAGTGAAAAGTCCAGCTAACTATAACACCCCTGAAACCTATGGTTTTTTCAGTGAATTTCTGAGGTTTTTTAAATGCTAATTCCTAACTATAACGTGCCTGAAACCTATGGTTTTTTCTGTGAATTTCAAAGGTTTTTTAAATGCCAATTTCTAACTATGCCTACAGAGATAGGACATGTGAAGAAAGAAGAAAAAATGCACAGAAAGAAACAAAAGAAGTGCAGAAAGAAGCAACAGAAGTCCTCAAATACGAAGATAAGTGCAGGAAGAAGGATAACGTGCAGAAAGAACAAAAAGAAGAGCAGAAAGAAGCCTTGTTGCAAAATCATCCTGTACCCTCAACTTTTTCAGACGGATACTGGTGGTAACTGAGTCTGACTAACCAGTCCTAGAGCCAGTGCTATGTTAAAAGACACTTAGAATACAGTGAAAACACCTACATACACTAGGGAACATTATGCGTTGGGGTCCCCCTGTGATTAGCATGACCTCCTCTGTAAGCCCCTAGTATATAATAGGGCATGGGGATTAAAACTACCTCTTCAAACAGGCCACAGGGCGTTTTTGCACACGTTAACTCAGGCCCCGTCCCCTCCCTTCACCACTGTGTAAACACGCCCTGTGTCCATTTTTAGTTGGGAGATTAAGTTCATTTGAATCCTGAGGGTCCCTAGGGTCCAACTAGCCCACTAGGTACCTCCAGTAAGTGCCACAGAGCTGCGTTGCAGAGAGGTGTAAAAAGTGGCACGGCCGGGACCACCTCTCTGCAATGCAGCTCAGTGGCGCTTACTGGAAGCACTTGGTGGGCTAGTTAGCCCCCAGGGGCCCTCAGTATTGAAGGGAAATTATATCCTCAATTTAAAACGTGCCATAGTGCGTGTTTGCACACGTCACCTCAGGCCCCGTCCCCTCCCTTCACCACTGTGTAAACGCGCCCTGTGGCTGTTCTAAGTTGAGAGATTAAGTCCCCTTGAATCCTAAGGGTCCCTAGGGTCAAACTAGACCACTAGGTACCTCCAGTAAGCGCCACAGAGCTGCGTTGCAGAGAGGTGTAAAAAGGGGCTTGGCCTCAGAACACCTGGCTGCAGCGCAGCTCCCTGGCGCATACTGGAGATGCCTGTTGGGGGCGCGTTTGCAGAGTGCTGCACGGAGGGGGCATGGCCTCCGGCACGATGCCAGTCTTTTATTTATTTTAGTTTTTTAAGAAGGGGGGCTGTTTGGTTCCCCTTCTTATTCTAATTTATTGGCCCTGATGACCCCATCCCCCAGGGCCAGTCTCCTAATTATATTTTTTTGACCCCAATCCCCAGGGCCGGCCACTGTTTTTTATTATTTTTAAAAAATATATATTTATAGACACACCTAGGACATGCTGGACAAACCGTACGTACCTATCACCATGACGATTTGCGTGATATTCATTAAAAGGCGACTATGCATGCAATGAATCCACGTGGAATGTATTTACACCACTAGTGAAGCTCTGACATGTCTGATGCCCTACCGTGCCTAATCCTGGTAGACACCCTTGTCGTTTATTTATACAAACATGGGTAGCTATTGACGGGCACATTTAATACACATGCACACCAAGCCATTCAAAGGGGATTCGACAAAAATTCGACCAAAACTATGCAAGAAACCCCCCTCACGGTTAATAAAACACACATCCACTGCCGGATGTGTAATACTTTTTATTTTACTCTCTGGAAAGGGGACGAACATCACTTGAGAGTCACAGCGTGCTCCTGACAGAGCCCAATGCTGTGTTACACCCACCATTGCCTGCCGAGTGCCACACACCTCTGTGTTGTATTCCACTAGCTAGTGCATATACTATGACACTCTCTAGCCCATGTGCACTGTAACACCACCCCGTGAATATGTCATGCCACACTTGTCTTCGCACAGGTTATATTGCCCCATCTAACGTGCCTTTCTCGATGCCTATGTTATAACGCACAGTGCTATGCCATACATATTACAATCTGGGATCCATATCTTTGTCACAGTGCATATGCAACGTTACACTCCCCAGCACATATTTTATATTACAACTTTAGAGACTAGTTAGGTTACACAACACTGCCCTGTGCATATTACACTCCAAGGCGCATATCGCATAGCACGCGCTAGTGCCTGTGCTATCTCGCGCTCTCCAATGAATCTGTCATTGCGCACAATGTATTGCATATTATATTTCACGCCCGGTTCATCTTATATCACACTTTTTGGTGCATAGTTTATACCATACACTATATCTAGTTTTCATTTTCAATCGTGCTCTCAGGACTATGTTCTATATAACACTGTGTTCACCTACCCTTTTCACGGGCATTACATTTTGCGATAGGGGGTGGAGGGTCAGGGGGTGTTTCTGCCAAGTGAGCCCGGAGTCACAGTCACAAACGTCCTCTTCTTCCTGAATAAAAGTGAGATTATGCTGCATACTTGTTCATATTTTAAGTAGTTCGCACAGACACAATGTTTTAAAAACAAGAAAGTTCCTAATACCCGCCTTCTCTGAACAGTTAGCTTGCTGCCCCATCCCCTTCCTCCCTATCCTCTGTTGTGTGAATCCATGGACTAGCCTCCTCCCTCCTGCCATGCATGGTCTGATGTGCTGCCACTGCCCTCAATTTAGTATGATGTACCAGTCCACTCCTCCTGCCCTCCATTGCCCAATTCTATGCCCCATCATTGACCTCCTGCTTAAACTCTGTGCTTAGCTTGCTGCCCCTATTCTCCTTCCCCCTGCCCTCCGATGTCTTTGTGCATGCCCCTGCTCCATCCTTTTTGCCCACCATGTCACATGGACCTGCCACTCCTATCTACTCTGAGTGTTCTGTTGAGCTGCCACTCCCCTCCCACCTGCCTAGCATTGTCAGATGACTGTAACCTGTCCCTGCCACCTCCACCCTGCCTGTCCACATGCCATGCCCCTATCCTCTTCCTCCTGTCCTACATGGTCCATTGTACTGCCACACCCTTCTGCCCTCCCTGGTCTGTTGTGCTGCAACTGCTCCTCCTGCCTGCCCCGTGTGGTCTGTTGTGAGGTCCCTTCCCCTGAACTTTCTTGTCTGTGCACAGGTCCTGACCCTCCCTTCTATCCTCCATCATCCTTTGTGCATGCCCCTCCACCCTCCTTCTTGCCCATCATAGCCATTGTGCTGCCACTAACTCTCCCACTTGCCATGCATGGTCTTCTGTGCTGCCATGGCCCCTCCCACCTTCCCTGTGTGGTCAGTTAGCTGCCCCTGACCCCCTCCCACCTTCCCTCCATGGTCTGTGTGTATGCCATCACAGTCTCACTGTTGCTCTTCATGGTGTGTCTTGCTTCTAGTGCCCATCCTGCCTGACCTCCATGGCTATCTTGCTGCTCCTGCCCTGCCCCCTTGCCCCCAGCCCTACTCCCTCCCTCCTGGCTTGTCTGTTCCATTGTAATGCCCCTGATCCGTCCCTCCTGCCCTTTATGGTCTGTTATGCTGCAGCTTTCTCTCCTGTCTGTCCATTATGGTCAGCTAGCTACCATTGCCTCTTGCCCCTCTGTTCTCTGTTGTCCATGTGCATGGTCCTGTCCCCTCCCTCTTGCTTTCTATGGATTGTTGTGCTGCACTCCCGTCCTGCATGCCCTGTGTGGTGTATTGTGCTGCTGCAAACCCTGATGCCTGCCCTGCAGGGTCAGTTTGGTGCACCTCTCCATGTCCCTCCTGTCCTCTGTTATCCAAGTCCACGTCCCTATCCCATTTCCTTCCATGATCCAATGTACCATACTTGCGAACATTTTGAACTTGGTAAGAGGGAGATTTTGAAAAAAAACTGGGGTATTGATTTTCCCCTTTGAGTTACATTGAAAAAGAGGATATTGTAGACAGGAGACAGATCAAATAAAGCCCATTTGAGCTTAAAAACATTGGATGTTTCCTGGCTGAATCGGGTCTGTTGGCATGTATGGTTGTACTACCATTGCCTCTTCCTTCTGCCCACAATGGTCTATTACATTGCCACAGCCTTGAAGGAGGGTAGATTTTGTATCACAGGGGGCCCCTGGCCCGTTCTGTCCACACCTGAAGTATGAGACCCTTGTCCTTGCCCTGCCAGCTGCATTTGTAGGCCGTATTAAATTGACCAGCGGGTCCTGTGTTGCTATATAATTATCCTGAGACATCCTTACCACTCAGCCAGCATAAAACCCCTGTGTAGGCCCTTCTGTTCAATATGTAGGCCTCTTTGTTAAATTGACCATAGCTCTGCAATTTTAGTGTATAGCAGTCTGAAGGCAGGTCTGCGAGGCCTTCTGATCCAAACTAGTAGCCCCCACCCTACCCGAGTGCTCCGTGCTCGGTATCAAAGTTCAACATCCCCCTGAAGCTGTCGACATACAGTAGGCTGCATGCTGGACTAGTACTTGCTTCCTGGGCAGGTTTCCCGCTTTTAAGGAAGTGGCAACCGCAGAGCGTCAAGTTAGGAGAACTGAGGAGATTTTATACATGAATATATTGAATTCCCGTACAATACCCATTATTTTCTGCTTGCTCTATGGAACTTACGATAAGCGATTGGCCTGAGAGACTGACCTTTTCACCCAGTCCATTGTCAGCATTAAGTGGGTAAATGACGAAATGTCTGGTAAAATCTGCAGACGAAGCTTTTGGGTAGCATACGTAGGTAGATGTAGCGTGCAAAGGAGCCCACAAAATGATATAAAAAGGGAGCACCCACAGATATCGACGGACTACCTCGCCGTCTGTATGTAGGTTAACAGGCAGTGCAGGTTTTCCCCAAGAGCTGGGAGCTCTTGTCTTCCTTTGCTTAAAATGTCTTGCTCTGCTTTGCTTGAAGTATCTTATTCTATTTTACCTATATGAAATGTCATGTTATGTTTAACCATTGTTCTCTTTACTTTTGCATTTAAAAGATTTTGTATTGTAATTGCAGGAATGCTTGCTCTAAGAGTAAACGTGAGTGTTCCTAGGTAACATTTTCCTTGGTGTAACTTGTTTCTCATGATGCATTTATAGATGTGTTTTCTCTCTCTCTCTGTCAGTACATTAATTGAGATACAGAGAATATTATGACAGCTGTATGATTATCTGGATTCTGTATTTTGTACTTTATGTCTCTATTCTGCGGTTTCTTTGAAGTTGCATCTTCTCATTAAACTGCCATTGTATTCTGCCTCCAATTCCATGTCTCATATGTCTGTTTTCTTCATTTTTGGAGCAAGCGTTCCTAGGCACCCCGGCTCAAATTAAGGTGCCCCTTTTGTCCCTGACTCACTCTCCTGCTCAGTTCTGTGGTGGCTCCCGGGGATCTGGGGACCGCCCCTAGCTTCCTTGACCCGTAATAGATCTTCCCTCCAACAGCCTCTCTTGCAAGTCCTGTATTGTTGGTTTGTTGCCCCTGCCCCCCTTTCCACTGCCCTCCATAGTCTGTTGTGCTTCCACGGCCCTTCCTGCCTGCTCAGTGCGGTTAAATTGTTGCCTTTGCACCCTCCTACCTGCCTTCAATTTTCAGAGTCCGTGCCCCTGGCCTCTGCCTCTCAACAGTATCCTAATGAACAACTAGATTGCTAACATTCTATATTTATTACAAAAGTGTGGAACGCCTGACATCATTTTGATGTAATCAAAACTGTAATACCTAGAGCATTTCCTTTAGAAATTACATATATGAGAGGGTCTTATTGGCATCAAAATTATGGTTAGTGCTCTAAAAGAATAAAATAAGGACATATTTTCTGAGTTTTCAAATAGCGACAAAGCACTTTTAAATTATTTGTTATCTTTATGTTTTTTTATCCAGTTGACCACTTGATTAAGTGTTGCACTTAGGGGAGAGGATGTGGTGTTACTTCCAGAACTGCAGACTTTGCAACTGGGGAACCAGGTTGAAGTTTCTGCTTCAGCTCGACATTCTGTGATTCTGGTCAAATCACTTAGTCTCCCCATGTCTACAACCAAAATGAATTTGTTCTTGTGTGATGTAACCAATGCTCATGTAAAGCACTCCAATACCTGACAAGTCTGCACTATATAACACTGCAAAAACACAAAATAATAAGTGTTTTGCACACTTCTGTCATTGGGCTATATTTGGGCTACATCTGGGTGATTTTGGGCTACATTTGGGCTCTTTTGTCTCCGGTGGCCATCTTGGGAGATTTATTTGTTATGAAGTTTCCTAATTTCCTCATGTACTGCAGTCTCCTCAGTAGGAAATGCTTTCAGTTTTTTACTTTGATTCCATCATGAAGGTATTCAGATATGTCACACATTTGCCATAAATTCTGAATGTTAGCACTCTAGTTGCTCATTAGATCACTGTAGTAAAACTACTGCACCATGGAAGTCTGCTCCTGGTATTAAAAGTGCATGTTTCAGTCTGCATGTCAGAATTTTTTAATGAAATAGAAGAGGATTTGAGAAGTCACTCAAAATGTGCCCTCATTTTCTTTCTTCAGCATTAATCATAATTTCTATGGCAAAATGAACCTCCTCATTGTGTTCCTTTTTAAATTAAATGTTTTAAGTGTTACCAGTTTATTCCAATCAAGATGGCTTCAGGTGTGCCATACTTTTGTCATAATGAAGACAGTAAGCGCTCTAGTTGTTTTTAAGAACATTCTGGGACATTCTGTCATTGGGCTATACTTGGGCTACATCTGGGTGATATTTGGGCTACATTTGGGCTCTTTTGTCTCTGGTGGCCATCTTGGGAGACTTATTTGTTATGAAGTTTCCTAATTTCCTCATTTACTGCAGTCTCCTCAGTAGGAAATACTTTCAGTTTTTTACTTTGATTCCATCAAGAAGGCATTCAGATGTGTCACACATTTGCCATAAATTCAGAATGTTAGCACTCTTTTTGCTCATTAGATCACTGTAGTAAAGCTACTGCTCACCAGGGAAAACTGCTGCTGGTATTGAAAGTGCATGTTTCAGTCTGCATGTCAGAATTTTTTAATGAAATAGAAGAGGATTTGAGAAGTCACTCAAAATGTGCCCTAATTTTTCTTTCTGCAGCACTAATCATACTTTTTATGGAAAAATGAACCCCCTCATTTTGTTCCTTTTTAAATTAAATGTTTTAAGAGTTACCACTTTAATCCAAGCAAGATGGCTTCAGGTGTGCCATACGTTTATCATAAGTAGGACTGTTAGCGCTCTAGTAGTTCTTTGGAACACTCTGGGAAGCTGCAGTAGAACACAAAGGAATCAACTGACAGTCTCTGCCCTTGTTGGATGTACATGTTTTACTGAGAATGTCAGACTTCATTCTCACATGACTGAGAAAGATAATGTGAATTTACAGAAAATAAGCTCTCAGTTTAGCCTATAGATCACCTTCCAAACCTCTGTGGTAAAAGCATGAGAAAATATTTTTCTCTCAATCATGATATCCCAGCAGAAGGCTTTTTCACATGGTGAAATCACCTTAGAACATACCACAATTCCTAAAATGAGTATGGTACCATCAACAAATGATGTATAATGTAACTAAAGTCTTAAAACCTTCTATTAACTGCAATGCTTTTTAATGAAGTGCTATCATGTATATTGGTCCCAAGATGGCTGCCAGCACTTCTTGGATGAAGTGCTGACAGCCAATCAGATCTCAGGATGAGATGTGTGGTTAGGCTCCGCCCACATATATATGCTTTTAAATGCTATTTTCTCAGGAAATACTGAACAGATTTACACCAGACCTGCAAAAGGCACTTCCTTGACCTTATGGCTACCTCTCTGCCACATTTCAAGTAATTCTGTTCAGCCGTTCGGGCTGTAGCTGTGTCTAAAGGTCCTATGGAAAAATGCATGGGGAAAACGTGTTTTGGGACCCCCCTTTTTTCTCGGCCCCTGCTTGACGAATCCCCCCGAGACTTTCAGGGTAGGAGCGGAGCGTAGCGCCCCACCTATTTTGAAAATTTCGCGAGGATTCGTCGACCGGCGCCAAAGTTATTCCAAATAGAATGTTGCGGATTTCCTATGGAAACAGGGTCCTAACTATAACTACCTACTGGCGACCGCCAGTAGGTAATATATATATATACATATATATATATAGTGCAATTTTAGGGTTTAGGGTGGGTTTTGGGTTGGAAGGTTCATTGTAAGGTTTAGGGTGGGTTTGGGTGTCTGGGTGGGAAGGGTAATTTTAGGGTTCAGGATGGGTTTTTTTTGGGGGGGGGCTGATTTAAGGGTTTAAATGGGTATGGGGGTTAAAACAAAATATATACATAAAAAATGAAGACACCAGGGGTATAAGCCAACCAAGAACAACAATGGATGGTACAACTATTGCGGACCTGTCTGCTTTAAGAACTGAGAGATTTGGAAATGGAGAATGAGGCTCCTTATGCCGAATTAACGATTCAAGACATTATATTGGAACAGAATTTGGAAAGTGGAGAAGGAGTAACCACACCTTTTAGGCCACGATCAAGACTGACCCCAACTACTAAAAAGGACAACATTGATACGTTTCGTGAATTAATTACTTAAGGTCTGCAAATGATCAATAGGGGTTTTAATGTCAAGGATAGATATATATATATATATATACATATATATTTTATTTTTTATTTTTTATTATCTACCATAAACATTTTTACCAAGTGTATGCCTTTGCCAGGCATGTTTTTGCTTTGTAACGGCATGCATTCTAGCACTGTGAGCATGTCTGTGTGACTGTGTGTGAGTTAGAGGGAGGTGAAGGAGGAAATCAGAGTGAGTGAGAATGAGTGACAGTAAGGACGAGTGTGTGTGTGAGAATGAATGTGAGTGAGGGAGGGAGAATGACTGTGTGTAACTGAATGTTGCTGTGTGTGAGGCAGAGACTGAGTAATTAATGAGTGAGAATGAGTTAGACTGAATGAGACAGAGTGGGTCAGGGCAGAATGATTGAGACTGCATGAATTAGTGAGACTGAGTGAGTGAAAGTGAGACAGTAAACTTAGGGGGTTATTTATAAGAAGCCTGTGCTGCCGGGACGTCACTTTTTTTTAGACTCTTTGGGGGCGCAGGCCTCTCAATCATATCTACGAGGTGGAGCAAAGCCACCCTGCGTGGCTTTGAATGGCCTCAAAGATATGGAGTAAAACAAGGCGGCATATGTCAAGGAGGCGTTCCATGAGCATTATGGTGGGTGTTCCCATGCAACATCCATGGATTTTGACACTGCTGCAGATTTAGAAAGTTACTTAAACCTGGATCAGCACCAAAACCTTAAGCCTCCCTAGAGCAGCCATAACAAGGAGAAATATTTTAAATGAGGCCTTTAGTATAAGAAAGTGTGAGAGAACTCTTCAAGAAGAAGTTCATTGGAATTCGAACCAAGGAATACGTCCCATCACTTTTAAAGGTCAACAGCCGCCAATGTTCATATATCTGTGCAGACTGTCTGGCCTGAGTACGGATGGTGCGGTAATGGAGTGACATCACCGGTGCGGAACGCATTCAGATTTCCTAGAGGAGGATCTAACCTTCTAATCTGTGAATGCCTGATGAGTCTGAAAGTGCCCGAGATGACTCGAAGCTAGATTGATGTGCATGCCTGTCAGTCACCCCTATACCTGTTTTGTAAATATGCTGTGTCTCCGTCAGAGTGTTTCATTTAGAACCTGGTTCATCTGCATCATAGCAATGACCTGGTTCCAAGCTGAATGGATGAGAGAGGAGCGATGTGTGTTTTGTGCTCTCCTGTCAGGCAGGGACAGATGCTTCAGGTTTGCTGCAACCTTCTAGAAGCCCTTTCTCTCTTTCCTTTTTGGCTCTCCAGAGTGGGGTAACTATTTCTCTTTTTCGAAGCTTGGACCAGCCCAGTCCAAGAGCTGAAACATTAATTCGCCACCCAGTAAACCATATAATAATAATAATAATTAATAATAATATTTACTAAATAATAATAGATAATAATCATATGACACTGGATAAACTAATGAAGTAAGTATACTTTTTTTTAAAATAGTTTTTTACTGCAAATCCATTGAACAGTTTCATGGTCAATAGACTCCACTGCCAGTCACGTATAGGGATTGCTAGAGATCCCCGTTACTGGCGCACGGAAACCACAGGATAGACTGCCAAGTGATATAAATGCCTCCCCCAACCCCCCATCAGGTGCACTCTTTACATACACATGTACAGAATCTGTAAACTAATGTGTACAATCAAACAGGTGTTGATGCATGGAGTTAGATGAAGTCAATAAAGTTTCAGGTGAGACTGCGCAAATCACAGCAGTCATGCTTAGATCTGGAAAGGAATGCTTTAAAGAGATAGGTTGTGCTAACTATTACAGATACTTCCAACCCCCTGCAGCCTTATGCCACCACCTCACAAATACAGTGACCTACAGTACTTACAACCATATACAACCATTAGGCCGTCCATTTATGATACTCTTCCACAGAATCCTAACATTTGTTTCTCAATTTTCACCCCACCAGTTGTCATCTAACCATTTTAGGGCCACCTTCCCTCTACTCCCCAACTTCATTGTCCGCCTACAACCTCTCCACAGCTCAACTGCACCCCCTGCCCCAGATGCATCTTGTGCAATCAGGGGCAAAGCAAGGTCTCCCTCATTCCCACATCCAACCCTTTATGGTGTCCTGCCATATAACCCCCATTTACTTGCTAGCCCCATTATGCCTCCCTTAGCAACAGGGTAATACCTTAGCTTCATCAGATGATACTTGCTCCCCTGTCAAATTACATGCAGTCTGCCCTCCCTGAGTACACCTTACTGCAGAAACTTTGTTTATTCGTGTTTAATCTTTGGATACTCCCTGTTGATCAACCTTGCATTTTGTGATTAACTTGTTCTGAACTGTTCACCACGGTGGCTTTGCCGCTACCCTCCAAACATTCCTGGGATCCAATTCACTCCTGATAATGCAAGTTCTTTTCCCAGCCATCTTTATTGCCCCCAAATCTCTTTTCAACTCTTTTAAAAGCTTCACATCCATTGTGGTCACTAAGGGCTGATTTATATTTCGGTGGGTGGGATACATTGTTACCCATGTGACGGATATTCCTTCCACCATATTAATGGTGCCATAGGATTAAATGCACTTGTAATATGGCGGCCAGGATATCCGTCATGTTTGCGACAGAGTACTCAAGTCCGCTGAGGTATAAATCCGGCCTAAAGTTCTTTCACCTGAAGTGAATCGCAGCCTCTACTCCATATAGTTCAGGCAAGATTGGTATTACTTGACCCCAACATGCCCAACCCTACCTGATTCACAAGATGCCCTGCTACACTTGTTTCTTTGCCAATTTAACGCACAAATGTCCAATTATCCACCCTTGCGTGGTCCTATCTTTTGATCCTAGGGTTAATTCCCAGACATAAATGGTAGAAGAGGAGGAGGGTACAGAAAAGCACACATAATAGCTCCCCAAATTCAAAATCACTTTCGGCTTGATAAGCCTGGTCAAGCAGTCAGATCACCCACCACTATGCCTCTAACCTGTCCTTCCGAAAAAACTATTCTACTAGCCTTCATCACCTTAACCCCTTGCATGCCCGCCCCTTTCCCCGCCCAGTGCCGCGCTTTGTATTAGCGGGCGGAGTTCATGACGAGCTGGACTCGTCATGGGCACAGCGCCACCGCAGCCCATGACGAGTCCAGCTCGTCATGGGCACTGAAGGGGTTAAAATTTGAAGACTGGATAACAGCAAACCACTGGCAAGCACAAATACATCTCAATCCGCTTTAATCCAAAGGTGTAGTACATCCTTCTAGAATTTAACTAGATAACCACTTTCTCAGATTCCTGATTTATTTACTAACTTGACTTAAACTTTCTCGTCCAGGTTTGTATTCCATGGCCTCCATAGGAAACATCCTGCCTATGAAGTCCCAGCTCTCTCCTGCAACATAGGAGCACTCACACAAAGCACTAAAAATAGCCATACCATACACAACTTAAAAAACATGAGTGACTCATCCATCATGTAAATAAAGTCACCCAGCATGCCTTTACTTGTTTTATCTTCTGAAGGCTATTAGAAGTATGTTTTATTTCCTGCTAGAGCACTTTCACAAGGAAATAATCTTGGCCTGTGCTATCTCCAAAATTGACTATTGCAAGATATTCTCTACCAGAATCCTCACAGAATGTCTTACCATGTGCCCAAAAGGCAGCAGTAAGAACTGCAGCTAACTTAAGGAAACATGAGCCTGTCTCACAGACAAGAAGGGAGGGTCGCTGGTTCCCAGTTCAGCAGAGACTTCTGTTTAAAACCGGCTGCCTGATGGATAGGCCCTTATGGGTACAGGAAATACCTCTTTAACACAAGATCCAGATTGTAGAAACCCTTTAAAGAGCTTTGTTCTACCTCTAAAGCAATATGTCTCATTTCTGAGATCAAGAAAATGAGTGTAGGTGGCAGATGACTATCATACCTGGAACCACAGCAGGGGAATGAAGTACCACTTCAGATTAAATCCATTCAGCCATATAAGAGCTTTAGGTGGGCTCCTAAGGTGCACCTAATCTGTTAAGGATTAATAGGAAGTTGATGGTTTGGTACTCATGGAGTGGTTTGTCTGATAAGCACCAAGTTACCTTAGGGTGAACGCTGGGAACTGTTCGGTTATGTGCTACCCAAGCTTTCAGCAGGCAGCTCCACCAGTTCATCCATTTACAGTTGAAAATTCTCCAAAGGTTCCTCTACATGTACCAATTGCCTTGTCACATCCACATAGAACAAATGCATTGCTGTGCCTGTCACTTCTGTAAACACCAACTCTAGGAAAGAACTACAGTTTCCTACAATGTATAGGCTGTTCAGCAACCCATAGGCAAAACTTTGTATATAAGCCAACTTCATGCTGTACCTTGTTTTGTCGGTTCCTTACCCACACTCACAATTCGAACAGCATCATCTTCTCTGACATATTGTGCTGAGCTGTCCTCGACTGGCATAAAGCCAGGGACTACTGGTTTGCCTCCTGGACAGGATAGATGACAGAGAAGCTGGAACTTCCCTCTATGTTCTGTGGCTCCACCACTAATGGACATATTATCTGAATATCTATAGACCCAAAGCACCTACCAATCTCCCTGCTTCTGACACTTTCTCTTCAATTGTTTTTAACCTGCCTGTATCCTTAATTGATTGGAAATTATCGGCCCACCACCTCCCTCTAGTACCCAAATATCCCAATCTAAACTCTTCCTGGAAGGTCATACCTAGGACTCCTGCCACCTGTCTATGCAACTAGAATGTCAACTAGCGCTACAACCTCTCAAGATTAATGGTTGGTTGAGCCATTCCCCACCACAGATACCCCCTACTTCTGGCTGGTTTGCTGTGGGTAATATCTTCTCGACTTGCTTGGAGCATTGAATGACAGGGTGCTTGCTCCACATTTGGCACACTTTAGACTATTCAAAAATCTTTTTTACAGAACTTCGTGTACAGGTACCAACAAGTCCGATCTGGGTTCAACTTATACTGCATTTTATTGAGGTCTTTGGCTACCTTGTTTTCAAAAGTGTCAAACATGTTAATCAATCAATCAATCACTGCATTTGTAAAGCGCGCTACATACCCGAGAAGGTCCCAAGGCGCTGGGGAGGTGGGGGGTGCTACTGGTTGAAGACCCAGGTCTTGAGGAGTCTTCCGAAGGCCAGCAGGTCCTGGGTCTGTCGTAGGATGGTGGGGAGAGTGTTCCAGGTCTTGGTGGCGAGGTAGGAGAAGGATCTGCCGGCGGCGGTGGTTTTTCGGATGCGGGGGACTGTGGCAAGGGTGAGGTTGGCTGAGCGGAGGCTTCGGGTGGGGGTGTAGAAGCTGAGTCGGTTGTTGAGGTAGGTGGGTCCGGTGTTGTGCAGTGCTTTGTGTGCGTGGATCAGGAGCTTGAAGGTGATCCTTACTGTTATGACTTACAGTCGGCATGTCGGCAGAAGGAGGTTTAGTATTTTATAGTCTTCCGGAAGCCTTGGTGGTATCGGTGTCTCTGAACCTAAGTAAACTGAGAGTTTACTTAAGTTCAGAGATGCTGGGGAGCTGCGGGCGCGGGCAGCTTGTGGGGCAACGCCACAGCGCCCTAATGAACGTACCGCCCCATACCTTGCAAAACGTTTGTTTGATTCTTAAAATCTCCATATATGTGAAGAAGTCCCAGTTTCCAACTGATTGGAACAATGTGTTTGCAGTAAGTATCTCTTTTGTAGGAGCGAATTTCTCTTTCAGTAAGGCTTTTTACCTGTTTTCGAATGTCAGGTTTGGCTTCTGATGGTGCGTTTGATTCACCCTGTGGCAGGTTTTTCATCTGATAAAGTGAGAGCGTTTAGATGGTTATTTGTAATAAAGTTTACTTTAAAAATGTCAACTACATTGTAGTTGAGATGAAATTATCGAGGTAGTGTTGCATCCATTATTACCAATGCAATTCTAAAAGTATTAAATTATAAAAGTTGCTTTTATTATATGCATACTTTAATTTATTTAACTGTACCACTTTAGTACGGCTTAACACTTCCCATCGCTGAAAGCTTAAAATCCTGAAATACTCATTAATGACACCTTTCCCTGAACCCTAAAAGACCCTTGCCACCCCTTTCCCTGAATCCTGATAGCCCCTAACTTCTCCTTAATGCTACCAGTTCCTGAACCCTACCAACGCCTTACTACCCCTTACTGCTACCGTTCCCTAAATCATAAAAACCCTTTCATTGGCTCCACCCCCTTCCCCGCCTCACTGTAAATGACCCTCTCTACGTTAGCAGTATGCCCCACGCTGCTGCTCCTAGAACACATACGATTGTCCTATAAGGCACACCATTTTTGTTTTTTTTGGTAGTCACATTTTTTTCCATTCTTGTTTTTTTTGGTAGTCACATTTGTTTCCATTCTATATTGTAAGTATGCCGCGTTTTTCCACAACTGTTTTTCAGTCTACCTTTATTTTAACTGCAAACCATTTAGATGCTGAAGCTTGAGTTAGATCTGTGTCTTGTTTGTCAAGATGCCTGTTATGTTTAATGGATTGTGATGGCATAAGTTCATCTTCAGAAGCATTCGATTCTTCAGTGGTCGCTCTTGATGTTCTGGGATGTTTTACGTTTTTCTTACCTTTTACTTCTGCCCAGGAATAATCTTTGCCGACTTTGTAATCAATGGTGTTCTGTTGAAAGTTTCCTATCTTTCTGTTGTTTATTTCTTTTGTATAGGATTCGAGTCTTTGAATTGGTTTCTCCAAGATATTTTTGCCCATCCTCTGTTTTGTTTTCAGAGTTGTATTTTAATTTCCTCTTCAAATTAATTTGATAGTTTTAATAATTCTTCTCAATAAACACCCGTACAAGAAACATTTATTTAGAATAATGCACCATTTCTCATTGCAGTATCTGTGGTGTTTTCCCAATGCATGTTTTATGGACATTTTTAGTCCTCTTTGGGATCCTACTAGCATCATAAGCGTGTAATAACCTGGAAGCAGGTAATGTATAATTGATTAGATTTTCTTTAAAGGTGGTTTAGTTTTTTTATTGTATCCGTCGGATATGCCTTTTGTTCATCTTCTACTTTTGGGTACATATTTCCTGTATTTATTTATTGCTGTATTTCAAAGTTGAAGATCGATTTTGTGATGAACGAGATATTTCCCTAAACGACAATTGATTTAGTATCTACGTGACGCAGAGTGCGTGGCTGGCTATGCAATAGTTTCAACTACGAATATGCGCTCTGAGTTTCACACTTGAATGCATTAACCGCTCTGTTTGTGTCTGCTTTGTTTTCTTTTTCATGCACGTGCTGTAGAAATGCCCCAGCAGCCAGCGGGATTCCTGATTCGTGCACCCTCAGCATTAGGAAGCTGGCTCCCAGCACCCAGCAATGACATTATTTTCAAACTTTGCTCCTAGATAATGTTCAAAGATGGCTTTAAAGAAATTTCTAATGTGCGCGAAATGATCCAAGAGAAACACTTCATGTGTGACATTTGTTTCGTTCATCCTTTAATTACGATCCTTTGTGATTAGAACGAAGAAAGCTATTTTCCCTGAACCCCAGTGCGTTTACGATATGACCCTTTGTTTTGGAGCAATGGCGAAGTTAATTGGTTCATGATTACACACGAAGAGGAGAAGGGATGACAAATACAACCTTCCATGGACTCACGCAGGAGCAGTTGATAAACAAAGAAGAAATTCAAGTCAGATGATGCATGGCGCAGCACATGGAGGACCAAGCCAGATGATGCATGGCGCTGCACATGGAGGACCAAGCCAGATGATGCATGGCGCTGCGCTTGGAGATCCAAGCCAGATGATGCATTGCCCTGCACATGGAGGACCAAGCCATATGATGCATGGCCCTGCACATGGAGGACCAAGCCAGATGATGCATGGCGCTGCACATGGAGGACCAAGCCATATGATGCATGGCGCTGCACATGGAGGACCAAGCCAGATGATGCATGGCGCTGCAAATGGAGGACCAAGCCAGGTGATGCATGGCGCAGCACATGGAGGACCAAGCCAGATGATGCATGGCGCTGCACATGGAGGACCAAGCCAGATGATGCATGGCGCTGCGCTTGGAGATCCAAGCCAGATGATGCATTGCCCTGCACATGGAGGACCAAGCCATATGATGCATGGCCCTGCACATGGAGGACCAAGCCAGATGATGCATGGCGCTGCACATGGAGGACCAAGCCATATGATGCATGGCGCTGCACATGGAGGACCAAGCCAGATGATGCATGGCGCTGCAAATGGAGGACTAAGCCAGATGATGCATGGCGCAGCACATGGATGACCAAGCCAGATGATGCATGGCGCTGCACATGGAGACCAAGCCATATGATGCATGGCGCTGCACATGGAGGACCAAGCCAGATGATGCATGGCACTGTACTTGGAGGACCAAGCCAGATGATGCATGGCGCTGCACATGGAGGACCAAGCCAGATGATGCATGGCGCTGCACATGGAGGATCAAGCCAGATGATGCATGGCGCTGCACTTGGAGAACCAAGTCAGGTGATGCATGGCACTGCACTTGGAGAACCAAGTCAGATGATGCATGGTGCTGCACTTGAGAACCAAGTCAGATGATGCATGGCGCTGCACATGAAAGACCAAGCCAGATAATGCATAGCACTGCGCTTGGAGAACCAAGACAGATGATGCATTGCCCTGCACATGGAGGACCAAGCCAGATGATGCATGGCGCTGCAAATGGAGGACCAAGCCAGATGATGCATGGCGCTGCACATGGAGACGAAGCCATATGATGCATGGCGCTGCACATGGAGGACCAAGCCAGATGATGCATGGCGCTGCACATGGAGGGCCAACTCAGATAATGCATGGCACTGTACTTGGAGGACCAAGCCAGATGCTGCATACTGCTGCACTTGGAGAACCTAGCCAGATGAGGAATGCCTCTGCAGACAGAAACTAACGGCCCAAACTAACTTTCTCACCTCTTACAATTTCTACACTGATTTAATTTGTTGTAATGAGAAGAATCTAGATTGCTGTTGTAATTCACATTCTTTAAACGTGTTTAACTTTACAATCAACTCTAAATGAGGGAATTCATAATTTTAGGACAAGGAACAATGCTACCTGTTGTGCATCGAGCTGAAAATATTTCACAAGAAGTTTATGCATCGCCAAATGTGTCGCTTAGGACAATCTTTTGATTGCAGTATACTCCCCTGCTGTATGTCTGCGTTTCAGCATTAACTAACGTTCTGGATGGCAGCAGGCATTTATTACTTATTAGAGCCTATTCTGTGGGTGTCCTTATTGGTCAATAAATGGATTGGATGTACTTGTATATCATAGGTGACTATTCTAAAGGGCATTAGCATGAGATAAGTGCTGGCCACACAAGTCATAGCTACCGAGCTGAAAGTGAGCATGCATAAAAATGGTAAACATCAATGAGGTGAACCATATTGAACTCTAGATTGTATGTTAATGCTATTAGACCATGTTTGCTGGAGCAGGAGTGGTTTTAAAAAAGGAGTCAGTTTAGGAACACCTGCCTGACCGATGTGCTTTTGTGTCTTGTGCCTTTTAAGCAATGTTGGTTGACGAGCACATCATAATAATTAATAATTCCTATTTGTAAAGCGCATACATATCTCACCCCTTAAGGTTTCAAGGCACTGGGGGCTGTCGGGGAGATTATGAAAGCTTTTGCCGAGAGTCACATGATGCTGAGCTGAGGCCGGGATTCGAACCGTGAGCCCTGTGCTCCAGAGTCCACCTCTCTGGCCACTGCACCACACCTGTCCGTCATACTGAGGACCTTGAGAAGACTGAAGCAGCAGCCTCAGGAAAGGGTATGAGAGGCACCTTATGATTGTCTGTTGAAATAGTTTTATAGCACCAAATACCCTTTCAGTACAGATTACGGTGCTTAGATATAGTTTAATACTTTTCCAAGGGCACTGCTGTGTGAGTGCTGTACAGTCCAGTACACATGCACACATGCAAAGTTGGAAAGGTTTAGAGAAAAGAAAACTTTTCTCCATTTTTCAGGTTTTGAGTGGGCATGTTTGTTGTTGATGCAAACCCCTGTCTGTCAATCTTAGTAGAGAGGGATTTGCATCAAAAGCCATGGGTGGTTGCACCGGACCCCTGTTTACCCACCTTCAAACGCCTCCTGACACAAAGTAGCGCTATATTGCACAAAGCGATTCTTTGCATTATTTTATCATTTAAATCTGTTTTATTGATTTACAATAACAAGAAGAGAACCGACAAACAACACCCTCTATGCAGAATGCTGTTTCTCCTAATGCCATGGCTAACGATGACTCCAAAGGGCCCATGTCCCATCCTCGCCCCCCTCTGGGATAAACCCTCCTCCATACTCTTCCACAGTAGAAATCCCTAGCGCCAAAGTAAATCCCAACACAACACAGCACAATCTTTGTGATGCAAACCTAACACAAAGTGTTAGTAATTGTTGGTGAAAGTGCGTACATCAAGCTGTACAAAGGGTGTGCAGTACCGGACTCGAGGGGCTGTCTTCGATAATGCCCGAAAATTCTTAGTGCATGGCTCTTGGGGGCAAATGTATGAACAAGCCCTTTTGCGATTCCTTATTTTGCGAGGGGGGGTTTGTGTGCTACATTGCACACTGCTAATTTGCGATCGCAAACACTGAAATTCTGCGAATTTCGGCTTTTGCGATTGCAAATTGGCTTCATACATATGGCTCTTGGTCCGCACATCTCGTTTGAAACTGAGCTATGTTGAGTTAACTTCAGAATCCGCTAATGTCACATCTTTTTATTCTATTCTGAAAAATTCAGGTATACATGTGTCAAAATAAAAATGTTGTCACGCTTTCACAAATCGTTTTGTAAGTAAAATGAAACTACCATTACAGCGTAACTGTGGAAAGGATTGTCGCCCTGTGCGCCAAACAAAATCCCATTAGCCACAAAATTGAAAACTTCTCATGCGTGTTGAAAGGAAGATTGAAAGGCACTGCTGGAGAAAAACGACTTAAGCGCTGGAGTTCTGCCTAATCCGCCATATTTATAGTTGAGGGCGCGTGAAATCTGCAGCGAACAGCTTCACTCATTAGGGCTGGGAGGAAAGAAATAACCACAGGTCCCCGTGTGCCACAGGCCGCAGTATATACTACTGTTCGGGGCATATTTACAAGCCTCTTGCGCCACCGGTGCGTCACTTTTAATATGCGAAAAGTGACGCACCAGCGGTGCAAGGAGCTTGTAAATAAGCCCCTTCGTCTGTAACACACCTGCCGTGACCATGCGTCGTGTCAAGATGGAGGCAAGCACACCATAAGTGGAGTGTTTATTCTACTGCTCTGGGCAGTTCGTACATCACCTGTTCAATGCACAATATTCGGGTCACGGCAGAAGACCAACGTTAGAAGCACTTGGGCCAAGATTCACAAAGGCTTAGCGTTGGGTTAGCGTTACTTTTTTCACACTAAACCTTCTAGGGGATTAACAAACCAACGCAAATTGGTATTTGCGTTGGCTTGTATGAAAGAGTATCGCAAAGCACTGTGAAAGGCTGCTTTGCATTACTTTGCGTCAAGGGGATGTTACATGGGCGTTCCCATCCAGCCACCCATCCTTTTTTCGATGTAAAACACTATCTACTAACATTAGTAGACAGGGTTTAGCACCAACAATTAACGCAGCTGAAAAGCAGACGTTAAAAGGAGAAATGTTTTCATTTCCCCTTGCTTTTCTGACTTTACTTGTCTGCTGCACTGTACAGCACACATACAAAGTAGGAAAAGCTTTTAAACTTATCGAGCCATAGTATTTTGTACAGGAAGGATACCCTTATGTACAAAAACCTATAGTAACTCTGGCGTGTGTAATGATGCACCTCACATGAGGGGCACTAGGACCTGCCCGAGGGAGGACGAGGGCAGGCGGAAAGGGATGAGCCGGTGGCCAGGAACAGCATTTAGCCGCTACCCGAGGTACAGCGAGGTCGAGAATAAAGAACTTCCAACAGAACTACCAGTGTCTGTGTTCCTTTGTCCACGCAGGACACTACAACTGGCGACGAAGCGTGGGATACACGCGAGGGAAGGCTAACTCGGTGTGGCCCCTGGGAAAGGAAAGCACCTAGCTGCGTGGGGCCGGAAACCGCGTGGCAAATAAGCGACGGCGCGAGCTGCCCGGAGCTCGCCCCGCCACACTGCGTGTGCCTGTGGCATGTACTGAGGGCTAGAGCCTGCCGCCTGCCTACTCGCCGGCAGCCCACCCCGGCGGTGACTTCATTTGAAAAACAAAAAAAGAGGGAACCAAAGAAAGAGCTGCCTCACCTGGTGCCTGGCCGGAGAAAGTGCCAACTGAAACTGACAAGCGTTGAGTGAGAGAGAGCGTGAATAAATAATCTAGTCCCCGGTGAAGAGAAGGCCAAATCTCGTTGCACACGAGACTCTCGTGGTGGCCATTTTGAAGTCAGGCAGTGTTATCCAATCCCCTGTCAGGGATATTCGGCGGCCATTTTGAAGTCAGCAGAAAACTTGAAATAGCAAACAAGCACTGGCGAGTGCAACGAACATAGCAAACAAGCACTGGCGAGTGCAACGAACATAGCAAACAAGCACTGGCGAGTGCAACGAACATTGTAAACAAGCACAGACAAGCGCAACAAACCACGAGATGGTGGAGGTCGCTCCGGCTCCCATCGGTGTGCTGGAAGTCTCGTTCCTACGCCCTCCAGAGCCCCTCACTCTTGAATCGGGCGGGAGCATGGGCCTGCGGTGGCAAGAATGGCTAGAAGATTTCACGGACTTCCTGAAAGGGTCTCAGGTAACGGGCCTGGAACAGAAACTGATTGCCCTCAAGAATCTGGTCGGCAAAGAAGTTGGACAGATCATAAAAGAGCTGCCTACTGAGTCCGCTGGCGCATATGATAAAGTCTGTGAAGCACTAAACTGCAAGTTCCTGCACAAAAAGAATGTTGACTATGAGCGATACACCTTCAACTTAGCTTCACAGGAAAGAGGTGAGCAAATGGGTGTATTCGTCACACGTCTGAGACGCTTGGCAAGATACTGTGAGTTTGACAATTTCTCCACCGAAGATGCCCTCCGACTAAGGATCATAGAAGGCTGCCTATCAGAACCCCTGAGGTGCAAACTGCTAAAGAAAAGCTACCCGCTAGAAGAGATTGAAGAAATGACAAGAGTTGAGGATCAAGCCGATGAACACGCAAAGAAGATGGAAGCAGGGAGAAGTGAAAAACGTGAACAGGCATTCCGAATGCAATCTCGACAAGCGCATGGACGGTCCTCACCTCAAGTGCGCTCCTCCAGATCCAAGAAACAATACCACTCGTCAAGCAACTCACGCCGAAGCGCGAGCCACACTCAAAAACGATCGGAAAGACAATTGAAATGCTACAGATGCGGCTACGACTTCCCGCATGCAGACGCATTCCCGGCACTAGGACAACAATATCGGAAATGTGGCAGAAGCAACCACTTCGAAAGCATGTGCGGTACCTCACACAAGGATGGCCAACCTAGACAGCCCCGGCAACACCATCCCTCGGGCAGTCGTCACCACGTCAGAGCAGTTCAGGATAGATGAGACTCATCCACAGGGTCGTCACAATCCAGCTGTCACTCCTGCCGGACCTGTCAGTCTCGACGGTCGTCATCGAGAGAATCCAGCTCCCTCTCACCCATCCCACAAGACCGAAATGAATATATCCACTTAGTGGCTGATCCTGACCGGCTAAAAGAATACCCACGGCTAGACATTAGAGTTGGCTCTCACCACACCAAGTTCGTACTGGACAGTGGGGCGTCACTAAACTACCTACCTGTAGCGGAATATCAAAGAATGAAGCTGCCTCCCAAACTGGTCGACGCCCATGTGCAAGTGTACACGGGGATGTCAAAGAAACCACTGCCGTGTCTGGGGAAGTTCGCAACCGACCTATCGTATCGCGATCGCACGATACAAGCCTACATTCACGTTATTGAAGGACCTGAGGCAGACAGTTTATTAAGCCTGCCCACTGCAGAAAGACTAAAACTGATAGACATACTATACAAAGTGGATGACAAAGTAGACGCCATTCAAAAGTTCCCCAAACTTTTCCAAGGTCTCGGAAAAATGAAAAACTGCCAGGTCAGACTGCACATCAACGAACAAATCACACGGGTGGCCCAACACCACCGAAAGATCCCATTTCACCTGCAAGAAGCAGTAGAGAAGGAGTTACAAGGCCTACTAGAGGCTGACATTATAGAGAGAACAGATGGGCCCACACCATGGGTCTCCCCGGTCATAGTAGTCCCAAAGAAAGGAGAGGCAAGCCAAGTCTGCCTGTGTGTGGACATGAGAGCACCTAACACAGCGATAGAGAGAGAGAGACACCCGGGCCCCACATCAGTGACATGATCACGTCACTTAACGGAGCAAAAATATTTTCAAAACTAGACCTCAACAAAGGATATCACCAATTAGAGCTGCATGAGCGGTCCAGATATATCACGACGTTCTCAACGCACCTAGGGTTATTCCGGTACAAAAGACTCAGCTTTGGGGTGTCCTCAGCAGCAGAAATATTTCAAGAAGCAATTGGAAGAACAATCCATCATGTGCCTCATGTACTAAATTATAGCGATGACATCCTGGTATACGGAGCAACCACTCAAGAACATGACAGGGCGCTAGATCGGGTTCGTCATGCACTGACGGAGGCAAACCTCACACTCAACAAGGACGAGTGTGAATTCCAAAAGCCAACGCTGAAATTTTTTGGACACATATTCTCCGGAAATGGCATGAAGCCAGATCCTGAAAAGGTAGCAGCGCTAAATGACACACCGAGCCCAGAGGACGTTGGCGACGTACGTTCCTTCCTAGGCATTGCCAGCTACTGCTCCAGATATATACCAGACTACGCCACAATAAGTCACCCCCTGAGAACGCTCACCAAATAAGGGCAGCCGTTCCTGTGGTCCACTCATTGTGAAGGGGTGTTCAGAGAGATCAAGAAAGCGGTAGAATCGGCTAACAACTTGGCCTACTTCAATCCACAAAAAAGACAGAAATAACAGTGGACGCCAGCCCAGTGGGGCTAGGAGCCATCTTAGCGCAATATGACAGAGAGGAAGACCGACGGCACATTGTAGCATATGCCAGCAAGAGTCTAACAGACACAGAGAGAGCATACTCCCAGCAAGAAAAGGAAAGTTTGGCTGTCGTATGGGCGTGTGAACATTTCCACATATTCATCTTCGGAAAACACTTCACCCTGGTCACTGACCATCAGGCTCTGATCACAATCTTTGGAAATCCTCGAGCAAAAATGCCGCCACGGATAGAGAGATGGGGCCTCAGGCTACAAGAATACACGTACACCATCATACACAAGCCCGGAAAAGCTGAGAACCCTGCTGACTATATGTCCAGACATCCGACAAAGACCAGCCGATGCGAGCAATCGATTGCGGACGAATACATTCACTTCGTGGTAAATCAGGCTAGACCGCCTGCAGTTCCGCTGGAAGCCATTTGCGAAGCGACACAATCTGACGTCACCCTACAAGACGTAAAGAGCCGGATACAAACGAACAGCTGGCGACAGGCGCAAACAAAGGGACAAAATGACCAAGAGATGGCAGCGTTCAAGCACGTCCATGAAGAACTGTCCATAGCGACCAATGGTCTCATCCTAAGGGACACGTGAATTGAGATCCCACGACAACTAAGACAAGGGGTCATAAACCTAGCACATGAAGGACTTCGGGGCATAGTAGCAACGAAAAGAGCACTCCGTGAAAGAGTCTGGTTTCCAACACTGGATCAAATGGTGGAAACAAACACTGAAGGACTGCCCACAATGTCAACTGGTGAGCCGTCCAGATCCCCCTGCACCGCTACAAATATCTCCACTACCGGAGGGCGTCGGGCAACACGTTGCCATCGACTTCTTTGGGCCATTCAAGTCAGGCCAATATGTGTTGGTCATCATGGACGAATATTCCAGATTCCCCATTGCACAACTATGCACATCCACGAAAGCATCCAGCACCATATCAATACTAGAGGAAGTCTTTGCTGCGTGGGGCATTCCTCAAGTGGTGAAATCCGACAAGGGGCCCCCATTCAACAGCCACGACTTTGCCGACTTTGCCCAACACCTCAACTTTAAACACCGGAAGATCACACCACTATGGCCTCAGGCGAACGGAATGATTGAACATTTCATGTCCACGATCAAGAAAGCAATACAACAGGCGGAACTCACTCGAAAGAGCATCCAGACAGCACTGAACGAGGTACTAAGAGCCTATCAAAACACACCCCACTCCACCACGGGCAAGTGTCCGGCCACCCTCATGCTAGGACGGCCCGCGCGCACTAGACTACCAATGATAGGTGTCCCCGCGAGTGAACAATACCACGACTCTGACCATGAAGAAATTGCAGCCACAGACAGGCTGAAGAAAGAGAAAATGAAGGACTACGTGGATAAACGGCGACATGCCTCTCCCGCTGAGATCCAAGAAGGAGATTGGGTGTTAGCCCGAAAAGAGCAACACCGAAAGACTGACTGCAGATATCACGAAACTCCACTGAAAGTGGTTCAACAGAAAGGAACTATGATCACTGCAGAAACTGACGGAAGACGAGTTACCAGGAATGTGACATACTTCAAGAAGTGCAGCCCGAATGTCAAGGAACTACTGACTGAACTGCGAGTTGAGAAAAGAGAACCAGAGACACCGCCCGCTGCAGTCAAGCACTGATGGAAATCACTGGCGAACATGAGCGGGGCAGTACTGATCATCAATCACGCCCCAAGCGGACCATCAAGAAACCATCTCGCCTAATTGAAGAACTGTAAAAACTGAAACTGTTTTTCTTTTGTTGTTTCTGTTTTGTTTGTTTACAGGGGGGGAGATGTAATGATGCTCCTCACATGAGGGGCACTAGGACCTGCCCGAGGGAGGACGAGGGCGGGCGGAAAGGGAGGAGCCGGGGGCCAGGAACGGCAGTTAGCCGCTACCCGAGGTACAGCGAGGTCGAGAATAAAGAACTTCCAACAGAACTACCAGTGTCCGTGTTCCTTTGTCCACGCAGGACACTACAGCGTGCTCCCTAGCACTATGGCGCTAAGGTGTGTGCGTGGCGCTCAGCAGCTGAAATCAGCGCCAACGCCAGGGACAGGGGTGGAGAGAGCCATATCTCTGTAGATAAGGCGCTCTCCTGCTCCCTCCCGGTCACACAACGCAGGGCACTGCAGCATTTTTGGCTGCTGCGCTCCTTGATTTTTGGAGAATCTAGGCCTTGGTCTTATGGAATTATAACGCATAGTTACACAACCAAAAACAACCGTAAAAGGGGAACGGAATCAGATTCCACTCAGTAAAGCTAAGAGAGCGAAAAATGTAAAAGTGAAAATACGATAAAACAAACAACAGAGTAGACACAGTTCATGTAACATTATCTTTGTTCCAATTTTGCCGCTTTTCAGATTGTATTACCGTTCCCAGGCATATGTAATGTTTGGGTGGGCTCTTCCTCAGTCACCAACCCTTTGTCCTTGTACAACTTTGCTGGTGTGCCACCAGTTCTACCAACTCTAACAGCTCCACCTTTGACTTCTTGGACAACTTTTAGACCTTCAGGACATGGGCAGGTTGCTTCACTTGCGCTCGCTCTCCCACGCCAGCTTCCTGGGATGAGTAGAGTGAAGGCAGGGAGAGGGGAGTTTAGGCCCCCCTCTCCCTGCCTGCAAGATGCACAATCCGGGTTCAAAGCTGGACCCTTCTTGGAATGAGCCACGTGTGAAAAGCTGCCACTTCTATAACATGCGTCTACCTTTTGTCGTGGGCTTTTGGCCCTGTCGGTCAAAGCTGGTGAACGTTGAAAATGTTTGGGCTTAAGATAAAATCCTTAATTAACCTGTGCAAACAGGCGAGCGCAGCAAGTAAGTATGGTGCTCTAAAGACAGTGCAGCAGACAGGGGTGTTTGTACCCCCAGAGAACTGCTTTTTAAATGGTGGAAAACGGGTCATTTTACATCACCAATGTCTTTAATGTATAGGCCGAAAGCAATAGTTGTTTGCTGAGTTTGCACAGGAACAGTGTGTGTCGGTTTGTGGATCTGTGTGTGTGTTTGTGTACACATGTTTATCTGTGTTTGTCTAATAGTGGTATTGTGTGTTTCTGTTTCTTAGTGTATCTGTGTGTGTGTTTGTGCCACTGCAATGAAGATGCATCGATGGGCCTGTGTATTGTCGGTACTCTCATCCATCCTGCGATTTATCCCTCCCTACCTCATCCAGGCAGTCAAGCAGGATGTGGCTTAAAGGTTAGAGCAGCTGACTTTGATGCTGGGTAACAAGGTTCGAGTCTGGCGCGTGGCTCAGACATCCTCTGATTCTGGACAAATCTCTTAATTTGCCGAAGCCTAAAAAAATAAATAGATGAACGTGTCCGTCTGTAACGCAACTGGGGCCATATTATATAAGTGCCCTAGGGGCATTACGGGTGTTTGCGCGCCCCAGGGCACCTTGGTATTTCAGAAGGGGCTGCAGATGTTTGTGTGGGCCCTTCTGTAATACCGCTGGCGCACATAAAGCACCCTCTTCTGAGGGAGTTCCCTCATTTGCATGGGGGCATACCCCATGCAGATGAGGACAGCTCTTCGCCTCTGCGCCCACGCTGTATTGTGGGAGCAGAGGCACAGAAGCTCTCAGGAGGCGCACTGACACTGCAAATGAAGGATCACCCTGGCACTACATGTAATCCAAAAAGTGGACAAATCTAATTGAGATCCTTCGCTAGTTTTGTGTCATGAGTCACCAGGAATGTCAGGAGTCAGAAACACTACGGGCATATTTACAAGCCCCAAATGCTATTGGAACGTCACTTTTTCTGATGCTCCAGTGACGTTGCTCTCAACCGAAGATTTACAAGGTGGCGTTAAGCCACTTAATGTGGCTTAATGCCACCTATAAATATGCCCCTTACCGCAGCAACACTCAATGCTTTTTGACGCTGCCCCATATTTACAAGCTATGGGGCAGCGCAAAAATGTATCCAGGAAATACCTGGTCTTAAACAGGCGATACGGGGAAAAACGTTTTATTTCTCTTCGAATTTTGCTCTTTCTATGTGTGCTACAGCAAATCGCCTGTAAAGGTGTGTCCTCCTGCACATAAATAATTCCTCCTTCAGTGCAGGCACCATTGCCCTAGGCAGCTTTTTTAGTTGCTGCACTAGAAGAAAAGCAGGGGTACACCGTATTTTTGTAAATACGGTGCACCTCTGCTTTCAAAAAATGTCAAAGCGTGGCGTTACCACTATTTTTCTAGTAACACCGCACTGCGACATTTTTGGGTAAATGTCCCCATATGTATCCTATATCATGAACACCTGAGAGATGTGGGGAAAAAGGAGAATTGGGAAAAGAAACACAAGCTGACCTAAGAGGCCTGTGCTTAGACAACAGAGGATCTCGCTGGTGGTTTAGCGCTCACTGTCTCTGATCATGGACCATAAGCACTGATATTTGTACCATAGATTATATTGCAAACTCCTTCTAAATTATAAATACCCACAGTTATACTTTTTCATTAACTAGCATTCTCTTTAATTCTCTATGTTGCAGTGTGTCTAATATAACCTGCAAATACACACTAATATGTGAGATCAGTATTATTACTTAACGTGAGCACAGGAAACTGTTACTTTACAATATGCTGATATATAATCCCGGCACCTGTGAGTTTGTGATGAAGAGCTGGCAAACTACCATGTGAGTGAAACATTCATAAATAACAACCTGAATATACTGCTTCAGCAAATCCACAGACCATTGAATGCAAACAGACACAAGTTCCACAAAAGAAGCAGCAGCAGCTCCTTCACGCATCGCCTCAAGGGAAAAACAAGTTATTATCATGTTATTTTTCACGAGAGGCTCTGTAGGTGCGGGACGGGGCGGGGTTAAGCTGCCCACAGAGCAGCCGGAGGAGTGGTGGGCACTTTTTAAGTTCGCATGATGGTTTGGCCAGCCATGTCGGGCCAGCCAAACAGTCATGCGCACTTAGCATGTTCTCTACCCAGCTGAATGGCACTGTCTAGGTGGAGAACATACACAGCCTCCCAGTCCCTTACTGAGCGCCAACCAACGGCACTCGGACCAATTCCAGCGCTGCTGTCATGCGGGTGGCAGCAGCATTGGGATTGGCTAAGGAAGTCCGGGAGCCTGGGTGCTTACTGTTTTTTGTGCCATGGACAGAAGGATGGAGGATAGGCAGCTGCCAGGAAGGTAAGTAGAATTTTCTTTTGTTCTTTCTTTAAACCCTCCTCCCCGCCCCACACTACTGCCCCATAACAGTCGCTACTGAATAGAAGGCTTAAGTTCAGGACGTTTTAGCCATGAATTAAAGAACAAAAAACAAATGTGAAGCTTTATTTTCCATACTGGCATTTCAATATACAATTGAAAATGGCTGCCAAGTTCAAAATATCAATCACATTATGGGGAATATTGTGACCCTCCATTCACCATGTTGGATAAGGATAATCCAATCTTCCCTGTCTTAGTATGACAGCTATCTTGAGTGGACTCAATGTATATTGGATGCTTCCAAAATAAGGAATAAATAATAAATACACCCTCCTGAGGCTTGAGCCGGGAGAGCTGCTATTGCTACCTTTGCACACTTACTTTGCTATTTTGCACAGTGACTTGGCTGAGAGAAGTGAGTCTGGCTGATTTTAAATACAGTTTTTTACTCGTTCGTGAAACGGATGTTATTTTATTACTTACAGCATTTTAGCACGTAAGTTATTGTTATCAGGGGCAATTTATTTTCTATTCACAATTAGAAGGGAGGCACACTTCCCGGTTGGGGATTGAACCGGGGGGCTTAACGGGCATAAACGGGGCCGCCATCTTGGGGGAAGTACGGTCAGCGGGCTAGTGGTTGCGCCCCTGAACGTATAATTGGAAGGGCCGGCGCGAGCGCGAAACCCTACACCCTCCTGAGGCTTGAGCCGGGAGAGCTGCTATTGCTACCTTTGCACACTTACTTTGCTATTTTGCACAGTGACTTGGCTGAGAGAAGTGAGTCTGGCTGATTTTAAATACAGTTTTTTACTCGTTCGTGAAACGGATGTTATTTTATTACTTACAGCATTTTAGCACATAAGTTATTGTTATCAGGGGCAATTTATTTTCTATTCACAATTAGAAGGGAGGCACACTTCCCGGTTGGGGATTGAACCGGGGGGCTTAACGGGCATAAACGGGGCCGCCATCTTGGGGGAAGTACGGTCAGCGGGCTAGTGGTTGCGCCCCTGAACGTATAATTGGAAGGGCCGGCGCGAGCGCGAAACCCTACACCCTCCTGAGGCTTGAGCCGGGAGAGCTGCTATTGCTACCTTTGCACACTTACTTTGCTATTTTGCACAGTGACTTGGCTGAGAGAAGTGAGTCTGGCTGATTTTAAATACAGTTTTTTACTCGTTCGTGAAACGGATCTTATTTTATTACTTACAGCATTTTAGCACATGAGTTATTGTTATCAGGGGCACTATTCACAATTAGAAGGGAGGCACACTTCCCGGTTGGGGATTCAACCGGGGGGCGTAACGGGCATAAACGGGGCCGCCATCTTGGCGGAAGTACGGTCAGCGGGCTAGTGGTTGCACCCCTGAACGTATAATTACAAATGCAGACGCGACCGCACGCAGCGGGCGCGCCGCTGGCGCACCGAAGGCGCGCCAAAGGCAAGCCCGTCTGCGCCAGTCCAGCACCCAGTGCCAGTACCCATGCTGGTTTTGGAAGCGGTAAGCCAGTAAGTCTACAATGGTCAAGTGATTATCTAAAAAGTCTAAATAGGACTGGCAGACTGGCCGGATGTTTTAACCATAACCTGGCTAAGGGATCGCCTATTGCCCCACATTATGCCCCAGGTGTAAAGTTATGCTTCCAGAATTGTTATAACAGCTAATTCTGCCGCAAGATCAAGATCAAT
Organism: Triturus cristatus; assembly: GCF_964204655.1. Lineage (NCBI taxonomy): Eukaryota > Metazoa > Chordata > Amphibia > Caudata > Salamandridae > Triturus > Triturus cristatus. Next base: position 1,803,380,674 of record NC_140589.1, on the reverse strand, counting down.
CAAGTCCGAATTATACAGGCATGCTACAACTACAGGGACTGAAGTGCATTTTGTTGAATGCCAGATCCCTGGTAAAGCATAGTATAGAATGCACCAGACTAATTGAGGAAAAGGGCATAATGGTGGCCTTCATTACAGAATCGTGGACTGACGAGGCATCTAGTCCAGATTTAGTCAAGGCTACGCCCCCTGGCTATGTTTGTCATACTTTAAATAGGACTTCTAGGAGAGGTGGAGGGCTTGCTGTTAATTATCTTTCTACTATTAATGTGAACTTTGAAAATGCATCCATTTCAGATTGTGAGGCACTTGAATTTTGTGTATATTACTCCCACCAGGCTACTTTTAAGGGGATTCTCCTTTATAGACCACCAGGCCTTAGGACGCCTTTTTTAACTTCAGTGGGAAATCTGCTGGAAAGAGGTATCTGTGCCAGTTCCTTTACTCTGCTCGGAGATTTTAATTTTTATCTCGAGGCCCCGTCTGACCCTGATACAGCGACTCTTTTGAAATTTATGGAAAGTGTTAACCTTGATCAACGGGTTGTTGGCCCTACCCACACTGCAGGGCACACCCTAGATGGGATTTTTTCTAGCAACCCGCAACTCTTGTTTACTGGCCTACTTCCCCTGGTCTGGTCTGACCATGTGGCTGTATGCTTCTAGTTGGCATTTCCTAGTCAACATGAGAAGAATAAACTAGCAAAGAAGCAAGTTACAGTTAGAGCATGGAATAAAATTAATAGATATAGAAGAGGCGACCACCCAATACTCTAAATGGCTTGAGGCAGCCGGTGACAAGTTAGCGCCTGAAAAAATTCTATATTCTAATAGAGCACGGCCCTCTGCTCCGTGGTATGGACAGGAATTAAAAGATCTTAAACTAAAGTGCAAGCTGTTAGAGAGGAAGTGGAGAAAGGGATACAAATCCTTAGAGAAAGAGGCATATAGACTAAACCTAGTAGCCTATAAACACCTTCTCCAAGCAGCTAAGAAAACTTTATTTGCCAATCGAATAAACTCTGTTATAAATTCAGCTAAAGAACATTTTAAAATAGTAATCAGTCTGGCATACCCGGGCACTCCCAATATCCCCCCGAGCCAGGAGCTTTGCGATAAAATAGCTAGATTCTTCTATAGTAAGGTGGAGGCTATTTTCGCCACATTTAATAGCCCTACAACAGATGGGAAATTAGATGTCGAAAAGAGGTACAAATTATGATCAGGCTCATATTTTAGTTTTGATGAATTTGCACCTCTACTTATTAGTGAGACTCATAAGTTATTGATGTCTACTAAATCAGGCTCTCCTTACGATCCATGTCCAGTGGTAGCCTTAAAGCTAGCTCCAGAACCGATGACGATATCACTGACCACGATTATAAATGCCATGTTTAAGAAAGGATATTTCCCGATAGCCTGGAAATCCACATCAATCCTGCCTCTACTTAAGAAACCTAACCTAAACCCGAAGGATCCTAATAACTTTCGACCTATCTCGCATATCCCTCTGCCAGCTAAACTGGCCGAGAAAAGTATGAACGCACAACTTACTACATACTTACTGGAAGCTCAAGTATTGGATCCAACTCAATACGGGTTTAGAGCGGGTCATAGCACCGAGTCTGCGCTGTTAAAATCTACAGAGGAAATTAGGACCGCACTAGATCAGGGAGGCAAGTGAAGCAGTGATCATGCTGGATTTGTCGGCAGCCTTCGACACGGTCCATCACGATTTGTTGATGACCGGTTGTGGGAATGTGGAGTACAAGGCAAAGCATGGGAACTCCTGAAGTCCTTCCTTTCAGACAGAAAGCAGACAGTGTCTCTTGGCACATTTTGCGCTAAACCGTTTTCTCTGCCCTGCGGGGTCCCACAAGGTTCCTCGCTCAGTCCAACACTATTTAATGTATATGTGTCCTCTCTTGCCCCTTTGATCAGGTCATTTGGATTCGATCTAACATCCTATGCAGATGACACTCAGATTGTGGTGTCTCTGCGACCTGGGCAAGAGAGGGGGACAGAATTACGATTTCATGATTGTATGGACGCAGTGGGTATATGGATGTCCCAGAACTGCTTAAAACTCAACTCAAGCAAGACCGAGGTCATTTTGTTTGGTAATGATCCCAAGTTCTGGACCCCAAGTTGGTGGCCAGTTTCACTGGGCATACTTCCAACCCCCTCCAGGAAAGTAAAGAACCTGGGAGTTTTGATTGATGATAGGCTTCAGTTTGAAGATCAAGTCAACACAGTTGTCTCGGCGACCACATTTGCCCTGAGAACCTGTATGAAAATTTTACAGTATCTTCCTAAGGAAAATCAATGCACAATAGTGACTGCATTGACTATGACAAGGCTGGACTATTGCAACAGCCTTTACCTTAATATCCAGGAGCGTCTGTTGCATAGACTGCAACTTCTTCAGAACTCGGCAGCTAGACTGCTTACAGGGACACCTAAGTTCGCCTCTGTTTCTGGCGACATTAGAAGACTCCACTGGTTGCCTATTAAGAAACGGGTGCAGTTCAAGTCACTTTGCACCGTTTTTAAAGCTCTTCACGAGACCGGCCCAGAACATCTGAAGCAGCAGTTTCAGTGGTATGTTCCAAATAGACCATTGCGATCCCTAGGAGCTAAATTGGTAGCAGTTCCAGCCTTCAGAAAAAACGGCTGGGGAGGTAGGAGTTTTCGGGTGGGGGCAGCCAAAGCTTGGAATGCCCTCCCGTTTCAGCTTCGTAATAGCATAGACCTCATGGCTTTTAGGAAAGCCTTAAAACCCTGATGTTTAATGTGTAATATGCGGCTTTTTCTGGCGAGCTCTTTGGGAGGTTCTTTGTAGATAGCGCCAGGACACCTTCGGGTAACAGTTTGCGCTTTAGAAATATTATAACATAACATAACATTGATTAATGTGAGCAAATATCGATAGAACATATTGAGTTAAAGAAGTGTTAAAGAGTAAGATACAATTCCAGTGAGCAACTGATCTTCTCATTCCATCTTAATCGATTATCACCTGTAACCACCCCCTTTTACTCATGACCATAGTGATATCAGTGGAATTAAACCTTGAGTTCGTGACATATCACTATTGAAAAAAACATCTTTTTGTTTAAGGATGAATATTGTTTATATCCAGGTACTAACCTGTTTGATAGCAATATAGTGTTACAAAGCTATCAATTACATTTTTTGCCTCTGGAAGAGCACTTTTAATGATCGTAAACTTTTCTTCTCATGGCTGAACAAAGAGAAGCTTGTTGTATATCATCAAACAGGAGATTTATTCCTGGATTTGTGGATAAGGAAAACTAAACGCAGCGGTGTATCAAAAATCCCTGTGCTGTTAATATATAATAGTCATCATCCACATAACTACAGAGACAATCTGCTCTTTGGACAGTTTCTGAGGTTACATTGCAGATGTACAAAGAGATAACACAATTTTTGGATGCAGAGATAGTGAGCCAAAATTTGCTAGAAAGAGGTCACCAATGACAATTGTTCAGGAAGACTCCAAAGCCAGCCTGGTACTTCATAGTGAAACTAAAGAGGAGGGGTAATGAAGCAAAGTTTGTGTGCATTACAACTGTGGCGTGTATCTAGTAATGCCACCAGGAAAACAATATGAGACAATTGGCACATTTCGAATAATGATTCTGTCGCGGCTACTCGGAGGATTGTGTTCAATGCCCAGGAAACCAATATCCGCGGGAGCGAAGAGAGCGTCTCAATACTCCTGTAGGGTATAGGCTCCTCGAGATGTTACATACTCAGAAGGCCACCTGACACCCACCAGGAGAGGAGAGACCCAAAAAGAACCACCAGGAAGGCAGGCAGCGCAGTAATTCAAGGACGGGATATTCCTGCAAGGAGGGAACATAAGAAACATATAGGGCATAAAGAACATAAAGAGCAGAACAACACTCTGTGTATGTACTACGTGTTGTAAACTATATGCTTTCCCAAACTTACCAAAGACAAAGCCAGTGTTAATTATAGTGTAGGTCTCTCTAGGATTATTAAGGACCAACAGTAAAGAATTGCTTCAAGGAAGGGACTTCTGTAATGATCCCAGAATGCTAACGTCATGTTAGCGATAAATTCTTGCTACTAAGTAGTTCTCAAAAGTAGCAGAATGTTAGTCCCATAAGAAAGAGGCAAGAATGTACATCCTTGGTTATATCACTGTTAGAATTTTCTTGTTTCACTTGCTTAGTGTCTCTTGATTTCTCCGTTGTAAATGAAAAGCGCGTGTCTTAAAGTTAACTGAAAACGTGGAATCCCCAAATGAGCAGGACAGAACTTTCCGCTTGGTATAGCTTCACTTTAACATCCGTCGTGCTGACTCGAGTCGTGTAGATTAAAACATCCACTTTTGTGAGCCACGAGAAGCGTGTAATTCCAACACGTGTTCCGGCGCGTAGTCGGCAATAAACAAAATAAAAATAGTTCGATGCTATCGAGCTAAGCTTCGCTCGTAAATGTTAAGCGCGGCTTCGCACATCTTGAAAACAGGGGCGCGTTAAGACGCGTTATCTCTCAAGGCCAACCGCAAATTAAAAGGAAGAAAAACAGTCTTTGCTCTAATTGGCAGCAGGGCGCTTTTGCAGGAATCTCCGCGTCTTACTTGGAGGATGAAAATTAATATAGCTCTGTTCAGCACAGCATAGATCGAGGAACTCTCCAGGCAGGGGAAAGCAGGAAAACCAGCAACAGCAGGGGAAGACTTCATGACAGGATGAGAATCTGCCGAGGTTTAGAATTCCGGGGTCAAAGAACAAGGGGCGTGGTTCTAACAAGGATGAAAGCCAAGCACCTGGGAACGGGTGAGGGCTGGCTTTATACTATGGGGATATCAGCTGACCAGCATTCACTGCAGTATGGGAAAGCATACAGGGTGGTAGCCATTACAATGCATTGTGGGAGTGGTAGTTTTTTGATTGTTATGAGACAGGGAAAGGGCACAGGAAACCTGGATGTTGACAGTTCTCCCCCCAATGACCTTCTAACTGGCTTAGGCTTTGAAGGGTGTAATGCATGGAATCGTCTCACTAATCTTGGAGCATGAACGTTTTCGGCTGGTTCCCAGGTTCTATCCTCAGGTGCATATCCCAACCAGTCTACTAAGTATTGTAATTTCCCTCTGAGTCTACGAGAATCCATAATACGTTGGACCTCATACTCCCTTTCTCCTTCAATGGTGACAGGGGGAGGGGGAGGTTCCACACAAGAAGGGGAAACAAAAGGCTTAAGCAGAGAAGTGTGAAAGACTGGATGTATTTGCATATCAGGTGGAAGGTCTAATTTCATAGCTACAGGATTGATTATTTGTAGGATGGAGAATGGGCCTATGAAGGTTGTAACTTGTGGGGACCTGGTAATGTCAGATTTTTGGTGGACAGCCAAACTTGATCTCCAGCCTTGTAATCAGGAGCAGGACGTCTATGTTTGTCAGCATGGGTTTTCATATCTTGCTTCGCTGTTTTTAATTCTCTTTTAGCATGTTCCCATATGGACCGAAGGTTTTTGTGATGTTCAGTAACCGCTGGGACTTCACACAACATAGGTGGCAGGTGAAGGGGAAGGAATTTAGGGTGACAGCCAGTGACAAAGTAAAAAGGAGATATTTTGGTAGCGGAGTATGGAGAATTGTTATAGGCAAACTCTGCGAAAGGGAGGGCCAGAACCCAATCAGAGGTCGTAGTGCTGAGTAGACACCGAAGGAATTGCTCCAGAGTCTGATTGGTTCTCTCTGTCTGACCATCAGTTTGGGGATGGTAAGCCGAAGAGAGTCTGTGGTCGATATGAAGTTTGTTGCATAAGCCTTGCCAGAACTTGGAGACGAACTGGGATCCTCTATCTGACACAATCACTGACGGTAACCCATGTAATTTTACTATATGGTCAATGAATATTTCAGTGAGCTCTAAGGCCTTAGGAAGTCTTTTGAGGGGAACAAAATGAGCCATCTTGGATAGCATATCTACCACAACCAAGAGGACTGTATACCCCCTACTTGCTGGGAGGTGTGTGATGAAGTCCATAGTGATAGAGAACCAAGGGTACTCTGGAATAGGTAATGGTCTAAGAAGACCTGCAGGGGCACAGTGTAGAGACTTCTGACGAGCACAAGTGGGACAGGCCTTAACGTACGTGGTGATGTCTTTGTTCATCCCCTCCCACCAGAACCCTCTCTTACATATTTGAAGGGTCTTTTCTCCTCCTGGATGGGGGGCCATTGGTAAGGCGTGACACCATTGCAGGATTGTATGTCTTGTTTGTACGGAGGGTACAAACAGGTGATTCTGATGATAAAACAAACCCTCAACTATGGTGTTCAAAGGATCAGACAACCATTTTCCACGGTCCAGTTTGAGGAGTTCCTGTTCTAATAACACTAAAAAAGGGTCTGAATCATCCTCCTGTCGATCTCGCAGGGCTATGATCTTATTCTCTGGAATTATAGGCTTAGGAGACTCTGCTATGTACCTGAACTCGCTCCCGAACCGTGATAGTGCATCTGCCTTGCCTTGTTTTGTGCCTGGCCTAAACGTGATCACAAAATCATATTCACTAAAAAAGGAAACCCATCTCATCTGTCGGGGGGTAAGGGCTCGGGCAGACCGAAAGAACTGCAAGTTGCGATGGTCAGGATAGATAGTGATGGTGTGCGGAGAGCCCAGTAAATAATGGCGCCATTCTTGATATGCCCTCTTTATCGCCAAGAGTTCTCTTTCCCCAATCGTGTAATTCTGTTCCGCTGGGGACAAGGTTTTTGAACAGTAGGCCACTGGATGAAGAGCACCTGTCTTTAGGTCTCGTTGCGACAGCACTCCCCCCACCGCATATTGCGAGGCATCGGCCTCTACATAATACGGTTGTGTCTCATCGGCGTGTCTTAAGATAGGCGCTGTAGTGAATCTGTTTTTTAAGTCTTTGAAAGTGGTTTCTGCTTCAGGGCCCCATTCAAACAGTACTCCCTTTTTCAATAATCGTGTTATGGGAGTAACGAGCTCAGAGAAGCGATGTATAAATCGTCTGTAAAAATTGGCAAATCCTAGGAAGGATTACACCTCTCGCACTGTTTTAGGGCTCTCCCACTTTGTTATAGCAGCCACTTTGGTAGGATCAATGTGGATTCCCTCAGGGGAAATAACGAACCCCAAGAAGTCTACTTTCTGGGCATGAAAAAGACACTTGTCCAATTTTGCAAACAAATGATTGTCTTGCAATTTCCGTAATATTAGTCGTACATGTTCAATGTGTTCCTGTTCTGTCTGGGAATAGATGAGTATGTCGTCTATATAGACGATGACAAAGATGTCCAAATACTCTTGTAGGATCTCGTTCACAAAAAACTGGAAGGCCGCAGGGGCATTGCATAAGCCAAACTGCATTACACAGTATTCATAAAGTCCAAACTTGGTGTGGAAGGCTGTCTTCCACTCATCTCCGTCCCGCACTCGAATCAGATGGTAAGCCCCTCACAGATCAAGCTTCGTAAAAATGTTGGCCTTACGCACCTGATCCAATGGGTGGAGATGAGTGGAAGGGGGTATTTATTCTCTACAGTGACTTTATTCAGAGCTCTGTAGTCCAAGCACGCTCTTCATCCCCCTTCTCTCTAGGGAATAAAAAAAATACGAGATGACACGGGGGAGGTGGAATGCTGGATAAAACCTTTCTTTAACATATCTTGTAAGTAGTCATAAAGATACTTGGTCTCGGGTTCGGTTAAGGCATAGATTCTACTGACCGGCAAATCCGCACCAGGAACCAAATCGATCCTGCAATCATAGGCCCTGTGCGGAGGCAGAGCTACAGCTTTTTCTTCATCGAAGACCCCTGCAAATTCCTGATAGTCAGGAGGCAAACTCGGGATATCTAGTTTAGAGAGGGCACAACACAAGGGGGTTGCCACAGGGTGGTTTCCTGATAACAATGCACCGTACAATAGGAGGACCGTAGTGTTACCTTCCGGGACACCCAATCTATATTCGGATTGTGTAATTGCAGCCAAGGCACCCCAAGAATAGCACCGAAAGTAGGAGTATCGATGAGGTCAAAAGAGATGATCTCTGAATATCCGTTATCGCATAACATAATAAGATCAGGCGTGTGATACGTTATCAAACCGGAAGATAACTCAGTCCCATCTACCCTACCGCCCTTACTTTTTCGGGATGGGTTTTGGGAATAAATTCCAAACCCAGTGCCTTGGCTATAGCTAAATCCAGAAAATGTCCTGTAGCCCCTGAATCTAGTAAAATGGACATGGATTGTCTATGTTGGGAGGGCAGAATAAGGACCACAGAAATGCAAAAATGTTTAGGTACGGGAGGTAAAATATTAGCTGAAACATGAGAGATCTGCAATAAGGGCGGACTTGGAGGAGCGACCTCTAACTTCCCCAAGTCAACTAGTTTTCCGTCGACACGGCAGCTCCTGATCTGACCACAGGAGTTTTAAAGGTACTCTTGGGTTTGACGGGACAGTCTTTAGCGAAATGCCCTTCTTTGCCACAGTAGAGACATAAGTTCAATCGTCTTCTTTTCTCTCTTACCTCTGTGGTTAAGGGACCTCTTATCCCACCAATTTGCATTGGTTCGCTGGAGTCTTTAGGCTCTTTCTTTTCGTTGCGGGAAAAGAAAAGACGAGGATATTCTCCCTTGGTTTTCTCACCTTTCCTTTCTTTCAGACGATGATCCAACTTTACTACTAAATCTATAAATGCTGAGCACTCCTCTGGGGGATCCACTATCTGTGACAAAATGTCTTTCAGTTCGTCCCGTAGCCCTCAATAGAACAGAGAACTAATTTTTTCCTCTGGCCATTGTGTCTCTGTGACTAACCTGTTAAAGGTGGTAATATAGGTTAGTAGATCTCTAGAACCCTGTTTGAGACTAAGCAGTTCATTGTCGCTCGCCTGCATGTATGAATGGCGGGCAAATAAGCTGCGCATTCGGTCTTTGAATTGAGACAGGTTATATAAAACAGCATCATCATTCTCCACCAACGGAACCGCCCAAAGGGCTGCGTTCCCACTCAAATAAGAGATGTTAAAGGCTACTTTAGCCGCGTCATCTGGGAAGGAGGCAGCACGACACAGAAACTGATGATGGCATTGATTCATGGATACTGCGAATTTATCGCTATCTCCATTAAACTGTTCCGGCATGGCTAAGGGGGTGTGTGGTGGTGTGACTACTGTTACGTGAACAGGGGCTGCACTGGAGAGCATCTCAATAGTCCTGTAGGGTATAGGCTCCTCGAGATGTTACATACTCAGAAGGCCACCTGACACCCACCAGGAGAGGAGAGACCCAAAAAGAACCACCAGGAAGGCAGGCAGTGCAGTAATTCAAGGACGGGATATTCCTGCAAGGAGGGAACATAAGAAACATAAGGGCACAAAGAACATAACGAGCAGAAGAACACTCTGTGTATGTACTACGTGTTGTAAACTATATGATTTCCCAAACTTACCGAACACGAAGCCAGTGTTAATTATAGTGTAGGTCTCTCTTGGATTATTAAGGACCAACAGTAAAGAATTGCTTCAAGGAAGGGACATCTGTAATGATCCCAGAATGCGAACGTCGTGTTAGCGATAAATTCTTGCTACTAAGTAGTTCTCAAAAGTAGCAGAATGTTAGTCCCATAAGAAAGAGGCTAGAATGTACATTCTTGGTTATATCACTGTTTGAATGTCCTTGTTTCACTTGCTTAGTGTCCCTTGATTTCTCCGTTGTAAATGAAAGCGCATGTCTTAAAGTTAACTGAAAACGTGGAATCCCCTAAGGAGCAGGACAGAACTTTCCGCTTGCTACAGCTTCACTTTAACATCCGTCGTGTTGACTTGAGTCGTGTAGATTAAAACATCCACTTTTGTGAGCCACGAGAAGCGTGTAATTCCAACACGCGTTCCGGCGCGTAGTCGGCAATCAACAATGTAAAAATTAAAATAGTTCGATGCTATCGAGCTAAGCTTCGCTCGTAAATGTTAAGCGCGGCTTCGCGCATCTTGAAAACAGGGGCGCGATAAGACGCGTTATCTCTCAAGGCCAACCACAAATTAAAATGAAGAAAAACAGTCTTTGCTCTAATTGGCAGCAGGGCGCTTTTGCGGGAATCTCCGCGTCTTACTTGGAGGATAAAAATGAATAAAGGTCTGTTCAGCACAGCATAGATCGAGGAACTCTCCAGGCAGGGGAAAGCAGGAAAACCGGCAACAGCTGGGAAAGACTTTGTGACAGGATGAGAATCCGCCGAGGTTTAGAATTCCGGGGTCAAAGAACAAGGGGCGTGGTTCTAACAAGGATGAAAGCCAAGCACCTGGGAACGGGTGAGGGCTGGCTTTATACTATGGGGATATCAGCTGACCAGTATTCACTGCAGTATGGGAAAGCATACAGGGTGGTAGCCATTACAATGCATTGTGGGAGTGGAAGTTTCTTGATTGTTATGAGACAGGGAAAGGGCACAGGAAGCCTGGATGTTGACAGATACTTTTAGGATTTAAAAAACATTGTTTAAAAAAATTTTTGGGGAGTTCCAGCGATTTAAGAAGAACAGCCTGGGAGGACCTAGAGAGAGCCACCGCACTCAAGGACTCAAAGAGTTTTTGGGAGATTATAAATCGCCCACTCTTCTCTAATGATGCCAGGAGCATTGACTCGACTATAACAGCTGAAGCTTGGGAAGCACATTTAAAAAAAATATTTAATCCACGGGGCATATTAATAGAAGAGTAAAGGGAGGAGACAGTCATTAATTCTCTAACGGCATATGAACTAAGCTTAACACTATCCTTGAGTGAGGTTGAAGATGCAATAGCTAAGGGTATATCTCTAAAAATGCCAGGCCCAGACTGAGTTCCCTTAGATTTGCCTAAAAGCAATCTCCAATTATGGGTGCCCCTGTTGGTCAATGTTTTTAAGGCGGTAATAGTCGGTCATATCCCATCTTCATGGAAGGAAGCGGTGGTGGTACCAATTTTTTAAAAAGGCAATAGGAACGACCCCACCTGCTTCAGGCCAATTTCCTTGATAGACTCTACGTGCAAGGTCATGGGAGGGTGATTTTAGCCAGATTGGAATCATGGGCTAGTGCATCAGGCCTCATAGCAGATACACAATACGGCTTTAGAAAGGGGAAGGGTACAAACGAGCAGTGTCTTGACCTGTCTCTGATCATGGGCAAGTACATGAAGGCCAGGGGGGTTTCGATTCACCTGGCATTCATGGACATGTCCAGTGCTTTTGACACTGTGAGTAGGGGAAAGCTATGGACAATGATGGGGGAAATGGGGTTTGAAGAACCGCTCATCACCCTGCTACGCAGGTTGCCTGAATCCACCACCGTAGCTGTTCGCTTTGGCCAGGAGGGGAGAAGACTCGACCCATTGCCTCTACGGAGGGGGTCCGTCAAGGATGTATCCTGGCTCCCTTCTTATTTCTTGTATACACTAATGGCCTCAAATCATTCCTGATCAAACAGCAATTGGATTTTCCAAGAATAGATGGTAAATTGGTCCCCCTGTTATTATATGCCGATGATACGGTATTAATGACCTTAACGGCTAACAGTTTACAAAAAGCCCTGACTGTTTTTACTGATTACATGCTAGCATTGGATCTTAAAGTACATTTTAACAAATCCTTTGTCATGGTCTGCGGACCGAAAAAAAATAAAAAAATAATTCACTGTGAAAGGAAAGACTATCGAAAAGGTGCTCAATTTTACTTATTTAGGTAACGATTTTAATAATAAACTGAAGTGGGATGACCTGGTTTTGACAAAGGTCCAACAGACCAGTAGAATTATAGAGGGGCTATTTCGTTTCGCTTGTAAATTAGGACACAAGCTGGTAGCTGAAATGATAACTCTATACAAGTCAAAATGTTTATCAGTGGCTACCTATGGGGCCGGAGTATGGGGTTACCATAAGAGTTAACAGATTCAGGTTTTAAAGAATACATTTCTAAAAAGATTACTAATGATGCCTAGTAGCTCCTCGACATCTTTTTGTCATTCTGAGTTAGGCCTTGAATATGTGAAAGATAGAATAAATATCACCCCACTGATCCTATGGACGAAAATATGGTCTTCTAAAGACCAGACTTTCACTAGGAGTATCCTTAAGGACTGTATGAACATGGATAACGCAATGTCACTCCCTTGGCTACGTTATGTTAAGGATACCTTTTATAAAATTGGCCTAGACGAATATTCTAACAACCCAGAAACCATCCAACCTAATACGAAAATGATTATTAAAAATGCATACCGTATTGAATTAAGCATGTCTAATCAGGATCGGGGCATGTTGGATGGTGGGGTGCTAAGACATCAGCAATTTTATCTGTCCTTTACTTACATGTACAATCACAGTTGTTGTTGACTAGATTTCGGTTGGGCACTCTGCAATTTTTATTGGCCTATCCTAAACAGGCTGGCTGGTGTGAGAGACTAGTCCCTTGTCCTTGTAACAATCAGGCCAAACCGAGCACAATGCATCTCATGTTGTTTTGCTCACTTTATGCAGACCCAAGAGCCTGCTTTATTAAGCCTGTACTAAAAACTGTTCGGCCCTGTTCCTATCAGGAAGGCTTTGACTACTTGAGGTCATTGTCTACAGCTGTAATCTCAAGTGCAGTGCTTAGTTTTATCAGAATTGCATTCTTAATCAGAAAACTTTATGAATTGTGAAAAGGAATGCAAATTAGAACTAGTCAAATGTACAAACTATGTTGGGGAGGGCTATGGTGATTTTAAAAGCTGATAACATTTTTATTGGTACACCAAAATATATGGAAGGGAACATGTGGAAACCTTTTTAAATGTTCTTAACTGTTTTTATTATGTATATATGTAAACTTTTATGATTCTAAGAATCGAATACAGTTATTTGAACTGAACTGAGTTCCAGCGAAACGTTCATTACAGAAAGATGGGTTCTGTAGAGAACCCAGAGGTGTTTCAGATGTAGACAATATGCTGCTTGAAGTATCACTAAAATTGAAAATATTCAAAGAAGAGTCTGGGTTGGTAAAAGTAAGATCCCAAAAGGAAGTGTTGAAGTTTCTTCTAAATGTGAAGACTTGTGGACACAAGTAGGTTCAACTAATTGTCACGATTGTGAAAATGCAAAGGAGCCTGCAGTCAAATCCAGGACAGGATGATAGTTTTACAGGTTCTTAATTTTTTATGGAGAAACTCCATCCACTGCTGCTCCGTCTCTGCAGGTCCCTCAGCAAATGTCGCCCTTCTAGCCTTAACAACCCCAACATTCTATATAGAACATACATAACAAGGTAATACATCGGAAGATATCATAAGTGCAATTACATGGATAACAATACCACACTGCTCCATAGGTAATCATTGGGATGCCGTGGTAAATAATAATAATGTAATTTGGGAATGGGACTAACTAGAAAAATATTTCCGTAATAATTTTTAATAGTTAATAAAAATCCAATTCAATTGTGAAGTCGGATTAATTTCTAGATATGACGGAAAATTAACTTTTCAAAAGTCACCTTTGCTATTCCTGAGGTCCCTGTAAACTAAATCTGCATTTTGCTCTCTCACATCTGCCAGCCAATAATTAGCATTTCAACAGGTCTCAATGATGGTGAATTTGCTCTCAGGAGAGGGACATTGGTTGTGAGGAGGTGTTGTGCCCTTGTTAAGATGGCATGTGGTCTAGGTCCAGGGATTGATTAGCTTTAAATAGGTCTATCTTGTTACAAGCAGATGTAGCTACCACCCAAGCCTGCCCCCTGCTTTTGTCCTCCTAGTCAAACTGGTCCTCGTCGCAGTGGGCCTCTTGTTGACATCACAGTATCAGATCCTACTGGAGTATCAAGACCTGCTTGAAATGTCTACTGGGGTTTTTCACATGACACTTGAGGCACACTTCAAAGAGGACTAGCCTGTCAGGAGGCAAATGTTAGCTGACACTTGGGTAGAGCTTTCTTTTGTTCCCCTAGCCAGACAGGCCCCAATCGCTGAAGGCCTCTTTTTGCAATTACAGTGTCAAAGCCTGTTTGACAGGTCTGCTGGGTTTACATATACCATATGGGGCACACTTCATAGGAGGACAACAGAAGTCCAAAACATTTTGTGTGTATCCGTTATCTGGTTGCTGAAAACCCACCTGGGAGGATACTTTGTTTACTATAGTACACTTCCCACACACACCCCCAGCACCAAAGTTCAGTCTGGATAAAGACTTCAGCCATTTTAAGAAATGCCCAAAGTGGGTAGGGGTGTCCCTGGGAACCTTCATCCCATTGGTTACGGCATCCCTAGGGTTGAACACCCACTAGCGCATGCCAATTATGAGATAAATGTGGTATCTCCAAGCAACAAAGTCCGAACACTCCAGGACCTGAGGAAGATCAAAAGCGGACTGAACCTGCTGTCTGCAACCTGTGAAGAGCCCTGGAGAGACTGGACCTGATCTCTCCCTCTCTTGTATCCAGGACAAAGAAGTGCGCACTACAAGGGTCACAAGGCTGAGCTCCTGTTCAAGTTACAGGGATACAACAGGCCCTAAGAGGCCTTTACTGCAACTACCAAGCTGATCAGTGGCAACTGGCCATGGGCTAGACTCTGTCTGGACCCTGCCTTCCACCACGAGTCTCTAATTGGCCCTGACAAGGCTTGTGATTATTACCTTGAGTGGGTGCCTACCCCCTCAACCAATATCCCTTTTTCTTACAGGCCTTTTACAAGTACATGCTATTGGGCCCTGGCCATGCAGCTACATTTTGTTAAAAAAGTGTTGTAAATTATTATTTTATAGTTTTCACTGCAGTCTTTTGTTTAGTTAGAGTAATAGTTCAAAACTTTGCCAAGCTACTTGCTTGCTGCATTTCTGTCAGGGTGATGCTTTCTTTAACCGCCAGGGCACAGAGCCTGATGCCTAAGCATCAGAATGATAGAATTAATAAAATGGTTTTACAGAAGAATGTAATATATGCCGCAGATTCTGTTTCATCAGAGCCTGCAGTGAGGTGTGAGCTGAATACCATTCCATTTCTGTTTTGTTTCCCCAGTATCAAACAGCTCGAATCTAAGCCTGGCAAGATTCTTTTTTTAGGCTTAGTCATTGATGTCATTAACCCCTTGTATGCCCACGACGAACTGGACTCGTCATGGAGCACAGTCGCGCTGTGCCCATGACGAGTCCAGCTCGTCATGAGGCATACCCTAGGGAATCCCTCTGGTGCGGGCACCAGAGGGATTCCCTTTCGTGCAAAATAGCCTCGGGAGCTGGAGAAGAGCTTCCCCAGCACCCGAGGCCCCCCCCACTTTCACTGCAATGACGATTGGCGCGCACGTCGCGCCTACGTCATTACAGTGAAAGTGAAACTGAAATGAGCCAAGAGGCTCGTTTCAGGTTTCACTTTGTACGTGCTCAGCGGGCTATCACAGCCTCCTGAGCACGTACAAACACGGGAGAGGTATCGTTGGAAAGGGGAGAATCTCCCCTTTCCAATGGTACCCGTCCCCAGTGGATACCTGCTTGGGGATCGCCACAGGAGGGCGATCCCCAAGCAGGGATCCACCCACTAGACACCAGGGAGGGGGGGAGCGGCCCCTTGGGCAAGGGCCTATGCTCCCCCCTGTATATTTTGGCCCTTTTAGTCTTTTTGCCCCCCCTGGGGGGCAGATGGGGGCATTAGCCCCCAATCTGCCCCCCGGGGGGGTAAAAAGCCCACTAGACACCAGGGAAGTTACATAAATAAATAAATAGGGGTGGGGGCTGCCCAATACGGGCAGGTCCATGCCCCCCCCAATTACTACAGTCTTTCTGCCCCCCCGGGGGCAGATGGGGCATTGTCCCCTAATCTGCCCCTCCGGGGGGGGCAGAAAGACCACTAAACACCAGGGATTCGTTTTTAGTTTTATTTTTAGGGTGGGGGCTGCCCGCAACGGGCATGGCAATGCCCCCACCCACCCGCCACCATTACAGCCTTTCTGCCCCCCCTGGGGGCAGATGGGGCATCGGCCCCCAATCTGCCCCCCCCCCCCGGGGGGCAAAAAGCCCACTAGACACCAGGGAATTGTTAAAAATAGGGGTGGGTGCTGCCCAAAACGGGCAGGCCCATACCCCCACCCCACCCCACCCACCAAATATTACAGTCTTTCTGCCCCCCCTGGGTGGCAGATGGGGCATTGGCCCCTAATCTGCCCCTTCCGGGGGGGGGCAGAAAGCCCACTAAACACCAGGGATTTTTTTGGCGCAATTGTTTTTAGGGTGTGGGCTGCCCGAAACGGGCCCGCCAATGCCCCCACTCTCCCCCCCACAAAAATGTCAGTCTTTCTGCCCCCCAGGAGGCAGATGGGAGCTGTAGCCCCCAATCTGGCCCCCCCCTGGGGGCGCAGAATGCCGACTGGAAACCATGGATTTTTTTGTTTTATTAGTGTGGCGGTAGGGGCTTCCCAAAATGGGCATGACAATACCCCACCCCACCCCCAGAGAAATTCCAGTCTTTCTGCCCCCCCGGGAGGGCAGATGGTGGCAGTGGCCCCTGATCTGCCCCCTGGGGGGGCAGAAAGCCCAGTAGGCGCCAGCGAGTATGCAGGCTTTTTTTATGCGTGGGGGTGGGGGCTACCCAAAATGGTCATACCAATGCCCCCACAAAAAATAGCCACAGTCTTTCTGCCCCTTTAGGGGCATATCAGGATGAAACCCCCTTCCCCGATTCCCCCCCAGGGCGGCAGAAAGCCCACTGGGCTCCGATTTTTTTTTTTAGCAATGTGCATACCTGTGGATTTTGGGCCCTAGCGCAGTTGGCACGTAGGCAAACCTAGCAAAACTGTACATTCTTTAAAACTAGACACTGAGGGGAATCCAGGATGGGGTGGCTTCACTGGCTCTCACCAGGTTCTGTTACCCAGAATCCATTGCAAACCTAAAAATGTGTTAAAAATAACACTTTTTCCTCACATTTCTTTGTCGGAAAGTTCTGGAATCTGCGTGGGTCCACAAAATTCCACCCACCCTGCGTTCCCCAAAGTCTTCAGAGAAAAATGGTACCTCACTTGCGTGGGTAGGCATAGTGCCCGCGTCAGACAAGGGCCCAAAACCTATTGAGGAGACATCAAAATTACCTATCACAAAACAACCTGGTTTTGCAAAGGGGGTCCTATGAGTTTTTGGCCCCGGGCTTGGCGGCTACCTAGGGAAACCTACCAAACCCACACATTTCTGAAAACTAGACACCCGGGGGATTCCAGGGAGGTATGGTTTGCGTGGATCCCCCAACGTTTCCTTACCCAGAATGCCCTGCAAACCTCAAATTTGGCTAAAAAAATCACCTTTTTCACACATTTTTGTGTGGGAAAGTTGTGGCATCACCGGGCTGACACAAATTTCCTACCACCCAGCGTTCCCCCGTGTCTCCCGATAAAAACGGTTCCTCATTCGTGTGGGAGGCCCAAGTACCCGCGACAGGCAAGGTTCCAAAAAGTATTGAGGCGACATGAAAATTGCCTACCTCAAAACGACCTGGTTTTGCAAGGGGGTCACCTGGGTTTTTGCCCGGTGCTCAGCGGCCACCTCGGGGAACCTACCAAACCCACACATTTCTGAAAACTAGACACCCGGGGGATTCCC
The DNA here is from genome assembly GCF_964204655.1 of Triturus cristatus. Taxonomy (NCBI): domain Eukaryota; kingdom Metazoa; phylum Chordata; class Amphibia; order Caudata; family Salamandridae; genus Triturus; species Triturus cristatus. The sequence goes on along the minus strand of NC_140589.1, from coordinate 1,803,363,034 downwards.
GGGAGGTATGGCTTGCGTGGATCCCCCCACGTTTCCTTACCCAGAATGCCCTGCAAACCTCAAATTTAGCTGAAAAAATCACCTTTTTCACACATTTTTGTGTGGGAAAGTTGAGGCATCACCTGGCTGACACAAATTTCCTACCACCCAGCGTTCCCCCGGGTCTCCCGATAAAAACGGTGCCTCACTCGTGTGGGAGGCCCAAGTACCCGCGACAGGCAAGGCCCCAAAACGTATTGAGGCGACATGAAAACTGCCTACCTCAAAACGAACTGGTTTTGCAAGGGGGTACGTTTTACGTTTAGGACCCTTGCCTGTTGAGGCGCAGTACGTTTTGGGGCCTTGCCTGTCGCGGGTACTTGGGCCTCCCACACGAGTGAGGCACCGTTTTTATCGGGAGACCCGGGGGAACGCTGGGTGGTAGGAAATTTGTGTCAGCCCAGTGATGCCTCAACTTTCCCACACAAAAATGTGTGAAAAAGGTGATTTTTTCAGCTAAATTTGAGGTTTGCAGGGCATTCTGGGTAAGGACACGTGGGGGGATCCACGCAAGCCATAACTCCCTGGAATCCCCCGGGTGTCTAGTTTTCAGAAATGTATGGGTTTGGTAGGTTCCCCTAGGTGGCCGCTGAGCACCGGGCCAAAAACCCAGGTGACCCCCCTTGCAAAACCAGGTCGTTTTGAGGTAGGCAATTTTCATGTCGCCTCAATACGTTTTGGGGCCTTGCCTGTCGCGGGTACTTGGGCCTCCCACACGAGTGAGGCACCGTTTTTATGGGGAGACCTGGGGGAACGCTGGGTGGTAGGAAATTTGTGTCAGCCCGGTGATGCCTCAACTTTCCCACACAAAAATATGTGAAAAAGGTGATGTTTTCAGCTAAATTTGAGGTTTGCAGGGCATTCTGGGTAAGGAAACGTTGGGGGATCCACGCAAACCATACCTCCCTGGAATCCCCCGGATGTCTAGTTTTCAGAAATGTGTGGGTTTGGTAGGTTCCCCTAGGTGGCCGCTGAGCACCGGGCCAAAAACCCAGGTGACCCCCCTTGCAAAACCAGGTCGTTTTGAGGTATGCAATTTTCATGTTGCCTCAATACGTTGTGGGCCCTTGCCTGTCGCGGGTACTTGGGCCTCCCACACGAGTGAGGCACCGTTTTTATCGGGAGACCCGGGGGAACGCTGGGTGGTAGGAAATTTGTGTCAGCCCAGTGATGCCTCAACTTTCCCACACAAAAATGTGTGAAAAAGGTGATTTTTTCAGCTAAATTTTCAGGTTTGCAGGGCATTCTGGGTAAGGAAACTTTGGGGGATCCACGCAAGCCATACCTCCCTGGAATCCCCCGGGTGTCTAGTTTTCAGAAATGTGTGGGTTTGGTAGGTTCCCCTAGGTGGCCGCCGAGCACCGGGCCAAAAACCCAGGTGACCCCCCTTGCGAAACCAGGTCGTTTTGAGGTAGGCAATTTTCATGTCGCCTCAAAACGTTTTGGGCCCTTACCTGTCGCGGGTACTTGGGCCTCCCACACAAGTGAGGCACCATTTTTATCGGGAGACCCGGGGGAACACTGGGTGGTAGGAAATTTGTGTCAGCCCAGTGATGCCTCAACTTTCCCACACAAATATGTGTGAAAAAGGTGATTTTTTCAGCTAAATTTGAGGTTTGCAGGGCATTCTGGGTAAGGAAACGTGGGGGGATCCACGCAAGCCATACCTCCCTGGAATCCCTTGGGTGTCTAGTTTTCAGAAATGTATGGGTTTGGTAGGTTCCCCTAGGTGGCCGCTGAGCACCGGGCCAAAAACCCAGGTGACCCCCCTTGCAAAACCAGGTCGTTTTGAGGTAGGCAATTTTCATGTCGCCTCAATACGTTTTGGGGCCTTGCCTGTCGCGGGTACTTGGGCCTCCCACACGAGTGAGGCACCGTTTTTATGGGGAGACCTGGGGGAACGCTGGGTGGTAGGAAATTTGTGTCAGCCCGGTGATGCCTCAACTTTCCCACACAAAAATGTGTGAAAAAGGTGATGTTTTCAGCTAAATGTGAGGTTTGAAGGGCATTCTGGGTAAGGAAACGTTGGGGGATCCACGCAAACCATACCTCCCTGGAATCCCCCGTATGTCTAGTTTTCAGAAATGTGTGGGTTTGGTAGGTTCCCCTAGGTGGCCGCTGAGCACCGGGCCAAAAACCCAGGTGACCCCCCTTGCAAAACCAGGTCGTTTTGAGGTATGCAATTTTCATGTTGCCTCAATACGTTGTGGGCCCTTGCCTGTCGCGGGAACTTGGGCCTCCCACACGAGTGAGGCACCGTTTTTATCGGGAGACCCGGGGGAACGCTGGGTGGTAGGAAATTTGTGTCAGCCCAGTGATGACTCAACTTTCCCACACAAAAATGTGTGAAAAAGGTGATTTTTTCAGCTAAATTTTCAGGTTTGCAGGGCATTCTGGGTAAGGAAACTTTGGGGGATCCACGCAAACCATACCTCCCTGGAATCCCCCGGATGTCTAGTTTTCAGAAATGTGTGGGTTTTGTAGGTTCCCCTAGGTGGCCGCTGAGCACCGGGCCAAAAACCCAGGTGACCCCCCTTGCAAAACCAGGTCGTTTTGAGGTATGCAATTTTCATGTTGCCTCAGTACGTTGTGGGCCCTTGCCTGTCGCGGGTACTTGGGCCTCCCACACGAGTGAGGCACCGTTTTTATCGGGAGACCCGGGGGAACGCTGGGTGGTAGGAAATTTGTGTCAGCCCAGTGATGACTCAACTTTCCCACACAAAAATGTGTGAAAAAGGTGATTTTTTCAGCTAAATTTTCAGGTTTGCAGGGCATTCTGGGTAAGGAAACTTTGGGGGATCCACACAAGCCATACCTCCCTGGAATCCCCCGGGTGTCTAGTTTTCAGAAATGTGTGGGTTTGGTAGGTTCCCCTAGGTGGCCGCCGAGCACCGGGCCAAAAACCCAGGTGACCCCCTTGCGAAACCAGGTCGTTTTGAGGTAGGCAATTTTCATGTCGCCTCAATATGTTTTGGGCCCTTACCTGTCACGGGTACTTGGGCCTCCCACACAAGTGAGGCACCGTTTTTATCGGGAGACCCGGGGGAACACTGGGTGGTAGGAAATTTGTGTCAGCCCGGTGATGCCCCAACTTTCCCACACAAAAATGTGTGAAAAAGGTGATTTTTTCAGCTAAATTTGAGGTTTGCAGGGCATTCTGGGTAAGGAAACGTGGGGGGATCCACGCAAGCCATACCTCCCTGGAATCCCCCGGGTGTCTAGTTTTCGGAAATGTGTGGGTTTGGTAGGTTCCCCTAGGTGGCCACCGAGCACCGGGCCAAAAACCCAGGTGACCCCCCTTGCAAAACCAGGTCGTTTTGAGGTAGGCAATTTTCATGTCGCCTCAATACGTTTTGGGGCCTTGCCTGTCGCGGGTACTTGGGCCTCCCACACGAGTGAGGCACCGTTTTTATGGGGAGACCTGGGGGAACGCTGGGTGGTAGGAAATTTGTGTCAGCCCGGTGATGCCTCAACTTTCCCACACAAAAATGTGTGAAAAAGGTGATGTTTTCAGCTAAATGTGAGGTTTGCAGGGCATTCTGGGTAAGGAAACGTTGGGGGATCCACGCAAACCATACCTCCCTGGAATCCCCCGTATGTCTAGTTTTCAGAAATGTGTGGGTTTGGTAGGTTCCCCTAGGTGGCCGCTGAGCACCGGGCCAAAAACCCAGGTGACCCCCCTTGCAAAACCAGGTCGTTTTGAGGTATGCAATTTTCATGTTGCCTCAATACGTTGTGGGCCCTTGCCTGTCGCGGGTACTTGGGCCTCCCACACGAGTGAGGCACCGTTTTTATCGGGAGACCCGGGGGAACGCTGGGTGGTAGGAAATTTGTGTCAGCCCAGTGATGACTCAACTTTCCCACACAAAAATGTGTGAAAAAGGTGATTTTTTCAGCTAAATTTTCAGGTTTGCAGGGCATTCTGGGTAAGGAAACTTTGGGGGATCCATGCAAGCCATACCTCCCTGGAATCCCCCGGGTGTCTAGTTTTCAGAAATGTGTGGGTTTGGTAGGTTCCCCTAGGTGGCCGCCGAGCACCGGGCCAAAAACCCAGGTGACCCCCTTGCGAAACCAGGTCGTTTTGAGGTAGGCAATTTTCATGTCGCCTCAATATGTTTTGGGCCCTTACCTGTCGCGGGTAGGCCTGGGCCAAAATTCCGTTCCGTTCGCGGAAATTGCGATATTTTGGCATTTTCGCGTTCCGCGGAAAGCGCGAAAATGTCAAAATTTCCACATTCCGCAGCTTAGCGATAATTTTTTTCTTGCTCGCGCTGTAAAACAATACATTCTCGAGCGCGCGCGATCGCCTTACCTGAATCCCTGCGTTCTCCGACAAGTTTTCTTGACCCGGTCGCGTTCTCCACGAGATGTTGGATTTTGGTAGCCATTTTGCGCTGTCTCGCGAGAGTTCACGGCCGCATTAAAGTCATTTTTCACGCGATCACGTCATTTGTCGCGCGATCACGTCTTTCTTCTCGCGATCATGCACCGCGCGAGTATGAGAAGATTGAGATCTCGAACATGTCATTCTACATCGCGAGCCAGAGGATGAGGACGCGGGCACGTGAAATCGAACGCGAACAGGAGAAAGAGACCGCGAACACGTCATATCCAACGCGACAGGGACAAAGAAGAGAACGCGATCATATCGTTTTCGACACGCCGGCGGAAGTAATGTGAAGCTCGAGAACTCAACAACATAAAATTTACAATTTGGAGAGGAATATCGGCTCTAGCAGCATGAAACCATCTGCAAATACTGATTTTGGATGAAAAGGACTCCTTACATTCACATTTGGCTTTCCTTTTTTGTGCAAGGAGTCATTTTTTTACAAGGTGGAGAGAGGGAGGAAGTGACACAGAATCTCCAACTTCCTGTTCCTGTCCAGCAGGCTCCTCCCAGTGCTTTGTCCATCTCCTGCTCATTCTGCCTTTGGATTTGGAGCTGGAAAGATCACTCTTTTTGTCTGCTGCATCATTGCAATTGGATTTCAGGATTTTTGGAATAGGATATTTTACAAGTAAGTGGTTGTTGTGTTTGATTGTGGGCATTGCAGTTGTTGTGTAACTACAATTTATTGTTGATAATTAATTAATTATCATCATTCCTTTTTTAAAATTTTTTTTTTAATTTTGTGGGTTGTAGTAGTAGGCCCGAGCTAGCCATGGGCATGGCCTCATGGGTGTGTGTGAGCATGATGAAGCAACTGTTCCTTTTGTTTTTTGAATATATTTCATTTTCAAGCACATTTAGGGCATGGATGGCATTGGATTGAGTTGGGGAAGTGTGTTTTTTGGGGTGGCCTTGCTGATGTTGTTGGGCCTGGCCATGTGGCTGGTGGCCATTTTGAGGCCTAGGCCTGCAAGCTTGCCTGGCCTTGTCTGCCAACAGGCCTGCTTTCATCCACTGCTACCAGAGCAGGTAGCCACAGCTTTAGGAATCTACTGTTTTCTGTGTGCTCTGTTGAATTTAGACATCATTTAGGGCATGGATGGCATTGGATTGAGTTGGGGAAGTGTGTTTTTTGGGGTGTCCTTGCTGATGTTGTTGGGCCTGGCCATGTGGCTGGTGGCCATTTTGAGGCCTAGGCCTGCAAGCTTGCCTGGCCTTGTCTGCCAACAGGCCTGCTTTCATCCACTGCTACCAGAGCAGGTAGCCACAGCTTTAGTAATCTACTGTTTTCTGTTTGCTCTGTTGAATTTAGACATCATTTAGGGCATGGATGGCATTGGATTGAGTTGGGGAAGTGTGTTTTTTGTGGTGGCCTTGCTGATGTTGTTGGGCCTGGCCATGTGGCTGGTGGCCATTTTGAGGCCTAGGCCTGCAAGCTTGCCTGGCCTTGTCTGCCAACAGGCCTGCTTTCATCCACTGCTACCAGAGCAGGTAGCCACAGCTTTAGTAATCTACTGTTTTCTGTTTGCTCTGTTGAATTTAGACATCATTTAGGGCATGGATGGCATTGGATTGAGTTGGGGAAGTGTGTTTTTTGGGGTGGCCTTGCTGATGTTGTTGGGCCTGGCCATGTGGCTGGTGGCCATTTTGAGGCCTAGGCCTGCAAGCTTGCCTGGCCTTGTCTGCCAACAGGCCTGCTTTCATCCACTGCTACCAGAGCAGGTAGCCACAGCTTTAGTAATCTACTGTTTTCTGTTTGCTCTGTTGAATTTAGACATCATTTAGGGCATGGATGGCATTGGATTGAGTTGGGGAAGTGTGTTTTTTGGGGTGGCCTTGCTGATGTTGTTGGGCCTGGCCATGTGGCTGGTGGCCATTTTGAGGCCTAGGCCTGCAAGCTTGCCTGGCCTGGTCTGCCAACAGGCCTGCTTTCATCCACTGCTACCAGAGCAGGTAGCCACAGCTTTAGTAATCTACTGTTTTCTGTGTGCTCTGTTGAATTTAGACATCATTTAGGGCATGGATGGCATTGGATTGAGTTGGGGAAGTGTGTTTTTTGGGGTGGCCTTGCTGATGTTGTTGGGCCTGGCCATGTGGCTGGTGGCCATTTTGAGGCCTAGGCCTGCAAGCTTGCCTGCCCTTGTCTGCCAACAGGCCTGCTTTCATCCACTGCTACCAGAGCAGGTAGCCACAGCTTTAGTAATCTACTGTTTTCTGTTTGCTCTGTTGAATTTAGACATCATTTAGGGCATGGATGGCATTGGATTGAGTTGGGGAAGTGTGTTTTTTGGGGTGGCCTTGCTGATGTTGTTGGGCCTGGCCATGTGGCTGGTGGCCATTTTGAGGCCTAGGCCTGCAAGCTTGCCTGGCCTTGTCTGCCAACAGGCCTGCTTTCATCCACTGCTACCAGAGCAGGTAGCCACAGCTTTAGTAATCTACTGTTTTCTGTGTGCTCTGTTGAATTTAGACATCATTTAGGGCATGGATGGCATTGGATTGAGTTGGGGAAGTGTGTTTTTTGGGGTGGCCTTGCTGATGTTGTTGGGCCTGGCCATGTGGCTGGTGGCCATTTTGAGGCCTAGGCCTGCAAGCTTGCCTGGCCTTGTCTGCCAACAGGCCTGCTTTCATCCACTGCTACCAGAGCAGGTAGCCACAGCTTTAGTAATCTACTGTTTTCTGTGTGCTCTGGTGAATTTAGACATCATTTAGGGCATGGATGGCATTGGATTGATTTGGGGAAGTGTGTTTTTTGGGGTGGCCTTGCTGATGTTGTTGGGCCTGGCCATGTGGCTGGTGGCCATTTTGAGGCCTAGGCCTGCAAGCTTGCCTGGCCTTGTCTGCCAACAGGCCTGCTTTCATCCACTGCTACCAGAGCAGGTAGCCACAGCTTTAGTAATCTACTGTTTTCTGTTTGCTCTGTTGAATTTAGACATCATTTAGGGCATGGATGGCATTGGATTGAGTTGGGGAAGTGTGTTTTTTGGGGTGGCCTTGCTGATGTTGTTGGGCCTGGCCATGTGGCTGGTGGCCATTTTGAGGCCGAGGCCTACAAGCTTGCCTGGCCTTGTCTGCCAACAGGCCTGCTTTTTCATCCCCTAGGATCAGAGCAGGTAGCCACAGCTTTATTGATCAAGTGTTTTCTATGTGATCTGTTGAATTTTTAGACATCACCTTCCTGAGAGTGTAGTGTGTGGCTGTACACAGTACTAGTAGTATAACATAGCTCTAGTTAAAAAAAAGTCATAAATGGCTAGACTATCTTTTGTTTGCACTAGTACAGTACTAAGTAACTGAACCACAAAAACAAATGCAACATTTCACTGATGTTCTTCTCCTGTCTTCTTTGCTTTTAGGTGCACAAAAGACAGAGTAGGAGGTGTCATCGGCATCACCTGGCTACCCGTTGTACTGCCAGCCAGACAGAAGTCCTGCTGCGCATCACGCCCACGTGTGACCAGAACTTGTTGTGCATCTGCCTCCTGCCTGACATCGGAAGAAGATGGCCCCAAAGAAAGGTACCAGGTCCAGTACCAAGAAAGTTGCTGGTGAGAAGAAGGAACAGAAAAAGGAAGTGCCATTAACCACGACTGGTGGTGTGCCGGCCAAGGTTTTTTTTGGCACCAAAGCGTTGTCCGGGAACCAAGCTGGGAGCAGCACAGCGGTCCAGCAACCCCAAACCTAGGCCCAAGGGCTTTACTGTCGCAGAGGTAGCCAGTCTACTAACGGGCAGCGATGTTGAAGAAATGTCATTACCGCAAAGTAGTACACAATCAAGTTCAACGCAGGCGCAAACTCAGCAGATCAGTGTCAAGCCGCCGCAACCAGAACAGCAGCAGCCGCCGCAACCAGAACAGCAGCAGCCGCCGCAACCAGAACAGCAGCAGCCGCCGCAACCAGAACAGCAGCAGCCGCCGCAACCAGAACAGCAGCAGCCGCCGCAACCAGAACAGCAGCAGCCGCCGCAACCAGAACAGCAGCAGCCGCCGCAACCAGAACAGCAGCAGCCGCCGCAACCAGAACAGCAGCAGCCACCGCAACAGCCCACCATAGTAGTTGTTGCTCCTGACGTAGGGGCATTTCAGGAAATCGAGCTTCCTGCAGACAAAGTGGAGCGAAGTCAAACCACTGTTTCAGAAGATCAATTGTCTTCCAGACCACCAGCAAGGAAAAGGAGGCTTAGTCCATCATCTTCTTCTTCAAGCCCCGCTTCTGATGATGGTGATGACACTTGGGTCCCACCAGCTCGGTCTGAGAGTGAAGTACGCCACAAGACATTGCTTCTGAAAAGGAAGGTCCCAGAAAAACTTAGAGTTATGAAGGTAGATGTAGAAGAGGGGGGTGATGATGTTGATGAAGATGAGCCAGTCATCACGCACATTACTCCCGCCCCAAAGGGATTGGAGACCGACATTCTCACCCTATCCAGAAAGGCTGCTACTGAGCGGGATGTAGCACGGATCTCACCAACACAGGTTACACCACCACTACCTCCAGCTGCCATATTTTGCAAGGCCCGGCAGGGACCTACATCCAGCTCAACCATCTCAGTAGGAAGTGGTAGTAAAAGTCACAGTGCAGGTGGACAGGGTCACATATTTTCAAGCACCCCCTCAAGTTCATCTGGTGTTGAAAGTGGCACATCCAGCAGTGCCAGAAAGTTCTCCTCCCCAGTTTGGGACTTCTTTTCTGTTAGCGCCAAGGAGGAGAACGTTGCTATATGCGCAATTTGTCGGCAAGGTGTTCGACGTGGTAAGCTTGGTACAAACTATGGTACCGGAGGACAAGCAAGTCATCTAAAAATACACCACAATATCGTGTGGGAGGATCACCTACGTAAGTTAAAAGAAAGTAGGAAAACTAAACCCTTTGAAGTTGGTCAGGAATCAGGGAGCGATATTATTGTGGTGGCAGGTGAAGAACAGGGAGGCATTTCTAGCCCTGTCTCCAGTAGTGCAGTCACTGCAGTGGTAACGCCCACATCCTCCTCAGTAACATCAGAGTGGCACCGCAGTAAGAGCCATACTCAGAGTGTGGGTGAGACACCAAGGCGACCGGCGAGTACATCAATGAGACAATCTGTGTCATTGAGCCTTAGTGGGTTAATGAAAACAGCACCACTAAGGAAAGTAAGCCAGCCTACCATTGACAGCATGTTTAGGTTGGAGGGGCAGTTCCAACGCAACCACCCAACGGCACGATTGTACAATGCGAAGCTGGCTAAAATGTTAGCGCTGGACCTTCTTCCTTTTTCATTTGTGGAAGGGGTGGGTTTCCTTGAATTTGTGTCTGCCATCTGCCCGAAATGGAAAGTTCCCAGCCGGTCCTATTTCGCAAGAATTGCTGTTCCGGCACTACATCATGATGTGCTGGAATTGATTGGTCACGGTTTGCAGCAGAGTGCTGTGCACAATATCCACCTGACAACAGACATGTGGACCAGTTGCCAAGCCACAGATTACATGTGCATTACTGCACACTGGATCTCTTTTGTGGGGGTTAGAGATCAACTATCTGCACGAGGTGTTGTTGACACAGCTGCGATTTTTGAAGGTACTCGGAAACATGCAACTGTAGCCATGTTCGCCATGGAGAAATCTCATACGGCTGAAAACATTTTAGAAGAGTTTCGCACCAAGGTTTTGGAATGGCTGCGGCCCAGAGGGCTTGGTATTGGTTTTGTTGCCACAGACAATGGCAGTAATGTACTTAAGGCCATGGAACTTGGTTCCTATTTCAGGGTTCCGTGTTTGGCACACTGCATAAACATTATAGTGCAAGACTTTCTGAAAAAAGAACCCATAGTAAGCAATTTACTGGCCATCTGCCGAAGAATATGCACTCATTTCAGCCATTCTTTTAAAGCTCGGAAGCAGCTGAGGATCATCCAACGTGACCGTAGGATGCCAGTCAAGGCACTCATCCAGGAGGTGGCAACACGTTGGAACTCAACGTATTACATGCTTGATCGTCTGTACAACTCAATGATTATGTCTGGTACAGAAGCAGTGATGCTAGTGTTAAAGGCATGACCCTTCAGAGGGAGCAATGGACCCTAATTCAATGCCTGACTGAGATGCTGTCTCGTTTTGAGGTCTTCACACGTGAAGTCAGCAAGGAGGACTGTACAATGGGCCAAGCTATCCCATTGTTGCAAATGCTAGAGCATGAGCTGAATAATGTGTCTGAATCCTACAAAGGTGTAGAGGACAGAAGGCAAGCCCATGACTTGGTGGAGAGCTTATCCAGGCGCTTATCAGAAAATGTAAGGATACAAAATAAAATTTTGTCACAAGAACATTACATTTATGCCACAATTCTGGATCCACGTGCAAAATTAGGACTATTCCTTTCTTTTTCCGACACTGATGTTGCCCGCTACAAAAGTTGTATAGCTGAAGCAGCCATCAAGTTTGAAAACGAAGGGCTGCTAATTAAAAGCCCGCCACATCAACCCACAACAAGTACTGAAACTGAAGCAGGCCATGCAGAATCAAGTGCAACTTCGTCGGCTGAGGGCAGTGCGGTTGGCTCACAATCGCAACACTCACCATCACCATCGACTACAAAAACAATAACTGGATCATTCGGCCGAATATAATCATTATCAGATTGGTATGTAAAGATGGGCCTTAAGCACAGTGCTGATGCACAGAAAAAACAGCACAAAAGCTTACCAGCAGCAACCCTGAACATTGAGCGGATGGTCCAGGCCTATCTGGACGACCCAACAGAGGTGTACGTTGATCAAAACCCAGTGCAGTATTGGTATAGGAAAAGGTCTGAATGGCCACAGCTCAGCAGGCTGGCGATAAGCTATCTGGCTTGCCCTGTCGCAAGTGTCTCTTCCGAACGTGTTTTCAGTGCTGCTGGTTCCATTGTAACCTTGAGAAGGACCAGTCTATCTCCCAAAAACGTGAAGAGGTTAACAATGATCAAAATGAATCAGCACTTCATACCACCGAATTACACAATGCATGAATCAACAGAGGAAGATGAGGACAGCGGCTCAGGTGACGGAAGTATTGTGTCAGATGATTACCTACTACTGGAAGATCCCCCAGAGTTTGAGGACGAGCTATACTTCCCTGACAATTAGGCTCGCACTTACTGTCTTCCTCCCATTCTTCCCCCTTTGTTTGTGTCTGTCGTTCCGGTTATGAACTTGTGAATCGCAACAAATGCATTATCACCGTCTTCTACTCTTCTAATTTAAGATACAAGTTTCAGGTGTCTGCCATTGGACACTACAGTCCTCAGAATCCAGCTCCTCCGCTCGATCATACTGCATCTCCTGCTCAATTCCATTTCCCTCATGAATGATGATTGGATGATGGTAACAACAAATTCAAACTTTCCTCGTCCTTCCAAAACAAGTGGACCATGAATCTGCTGACTTCTATAGCTATCCTCCTTCAGAGCCGAGAGAGACTGGCCATTAACTGAAAATAAGATGCAACATGTAATGATTGATGCCATGCATTGGCCGCAGAATAGCAGACTGAATGATGTAGATTTTGTTGTGTGTGTTGCGCATGAATGAATTGATGTAATTGTGCACTGCCACTAATCAACATTCTACAGAACACACTAATTTTCCCCTTCTTGCAAACAAGAAATGTGTACTTCTCCTGCATCTTGGTGATACATTGCTTTTAATTCAATACAGGAAGGGGACTCACTCAATCTGCGCAATGCAAATGACTGTGACTTAACAGCACCGTCCATCATGATGATGGCGAAAGAGACGGTCTGCAGCGTTAACGAGATGAGATGCAACAGGTAATGATTGATGCCATGCATTGGCCGCAGAATGGCAGACTGAATGATGTAGATTTTGTGGTGTGTGTTGCGCATGAATTGATGTAATTGTGCACTGCCACTAATCAACTTTCTACAGAACACACTAGTAATTACTAATTTTCCCCTTCTGGCAAACAAGAAATGTGTACTTCTCCTGCATCTTGGTGATACATTGCTTTTAATTCAATACAGGAAGGGGACTCACTCAATCTGCGCAATGCAAATGACTGTGACTTAACAGCACCGTCCATCATGATGATGGCGAAAGAGACGGCCCGTTAACTTAAGATGAGAAGGAACAGGTAATGAATGATGACAATTAATGGCATGCATTGGACACCTGACTCTGAGCTATTGGTCTTTGTGTTTGCGTTGTTTGTTGTGCACAAAGTGATGTCAAAGTGTACTAGTGGTAATCTATCTTTCTGTACACAATAAAGAATGACTCAAGTCAGTAATATTTATATTTCTACTCTTGTTGTGTTATAAAAATTACACTTGTACTGCAGGCCGATCACCAGTCAGTCAGTAGAAGTATCAGAGCTGATGATGAAGTCAGGAGGATGTTTCATGAGTGGCATAAAACGGAAAAGCCTAAAGGTAAACACGTCAACAACAACCACAGTACACCCAAATGTCTGTGTAGAAGTTGACTAGAGTGTAGCGGTGGGATGACTGCAGTGCATTGATTTTACTAACTTTAACTGTAAAATGCTATGTTTGGAATGGATAATGTGCTTTGCGTTTGTCCAACTCTTTGAGAGAAAAAAAAAGGACTCTAAAGTGTTAACGTAGGATGTGCTAATGGTAAGCACTGTGGGCCTGATCTCTCCTGTTACTGTTGAAGGTCTATGCTGGAAACAGACTACAGTAGAGATGATGCATATGCATACATGCCACCTCGGAAAGTGTTCTTGTTGCACTACACCATCACTTGTGCATTTGTTTTCACTTTCTTTCTGAATATCCCCTTTGGTTTTCAATCTAAAATTACAGGCCGGGCCTTGTCCAAAACTTTGTAAAACATTACAATGCATATTAATTACCTTACCAATCAATCACCTTTTTATTCCAGCCGGGCAGTGGCGAGTGGCGAGGCGACACACCCAAGATTGATGGATGAGAGGAGCAAGAGGAATGCAGAGATGCAAAAAACCAGTCCACATTTTTGACCAGGATAAGACAGTAACAGTATCCACTTTTCACTTCTTTTAAATAATTTGATTAATATCTTGTATACATTCTTTACAACAGTGTGTTCTTGGAGTTGTTATTATCAATCATCATTACGTTTGCTCTGTGTTTACGATTCTTCACTACCAATATTTAAAATTTCTATTTGCTATCTGTTAAAGTATTAAGGCCGGAACAGAACAAGAAATAGAAGTGTATGTAATCTGGGTCTCATCATCATGCATGCATTGCCTTTTTCTCCCTTAACATATGGAATGGATATGGTATGGTAGTCTTCAATGATTGTCGTTTGTTTGTCTATGTATGCATACTGTATTTCTATGTCAAACCTTTCCCAAAATCCCCCTTCCCATCCAATCGACGGACCCTAACCCTCTTCCCCCGGGCTGTGTGACTTATTGTCGAGGTGTAACTAAATTAAATGTACACCAATACTTAATCACACACTTGCTGGGGCGGATGTGGTGAAAGCAACACTACTTCAATTTCAATGCAGAGCGATGATCTTCTTCTGCTTGCCCGCCCATGAGTAGGATATTTCAGAGGTTATTTTATTTACCAAAGGAACATATACCTCAGCATGAATTGCCGGCATTGATTGGATTTGTTTGTTGTCATTCCTCATATACAGCACTAACTGTTAGACTGTAGGCATAGTCAAGTCGACAAAACTATAGTTTGTAACTCTGTCTAGTTGGCTATCCTCATAATAACCAGCATTCAGTTTTTTTGTCAAATATTTGAGCATATAATTGTTGCTCGGTAAATTCTGTGATGTACTTCATTCAACTACTCCTCTAACAGTCTCTCAAAGGCGATTGACTATCTCCTTTTCTTTTTTTGGAAATGCTGCCACCCTGCCAGTGTATACTACTACTACTATACTACCACCACCACCACCCCAATCATGGCATGTATGAAAAAGGAAACCATCTTCACCATGCAGCCAGTGCTGTGCCACAGTTGGACATAAACATCAAGCACCGGTAAGAGAGAAGTTTGGGGGAGGCAGAATTAATAGTGGACATGTTGTCAATGATTTCAGTTTCAAACACCACTCCAAAGAATGCATAGTAGGACCAGTCGATGAGTGAGGTGTGTCGCATCTATCTGTTTGTGTCTTATACAGTCAGCAAATTATTGAAATCAAACACATGCTATGGGCGGCCATGCACCAGCAAGGAAACAGTGTGATGTAAAACAGTTACCCCACCTACAAAACATTAACAACATTGCATGTAACATAGAAAAATATATTTAATTGACCCTAACAAATAAACTAACCCCACAAAAGCTGACCCACCCACCTCCCTAACCCCAACGACTGTCCATAGAAGTAGAGAACGCCCAAACGAGTGAAGAACGAACAGGAATTAAAAAAGGGGCAGTGACAGGGACTAACTGGTGGGGCGGGACTGGAGGAGGACACGCATCTGGTCCTCTAAATGGGCGACGCGGCGTCTAAGGCCGCGGCAGTTGCAGCCACAGTGGGGGGGGCACCGGAGATGACACGGTGGCGGCGGGCAGCCGCCAGGCGGTGGCGCCGTACCGCTGGAGGGCGGTGGCTGGGGCCCGGGGCACTGGAGGAGGGTTCAATAGCTGCAGCAGTCTCCTCCTCCTCCTCGGCTAGGACCACAAGCCGCCGGTATTCTTGCTGGATTGCCTCCAGCTTCCGGCGCCGTGCCTTGGCGGCCAACTCCTTACGGTTGAGTTTCGGAGTTGCTGTGTATCAAAAAGAAAAAAACAAGACAATTGTAAAATATAGTCTTAATAAAACAGTAGGACAAGGTAATTATTTATACACATAGTGGCATGGTAGAGTAGCACTATAAAATAAAGCACAGTAGTACATAACATTTTAAATGTCGCCCGTCCTTCTTCCTTCCACCTGTCTTACACTTTTTAGTTGAACAGTGCACCAGGTGCTCTTCTCCATAAAACTTTCAAAGCGGAGTTGAAATCAGATAGATGAGGACATTGGTTACTCAATACTCCGGCTCCTAGTCCTATACCAATTAAAGGGAATTCTAGTCTTCTAGTTCACTCTTCAAATGTCCCCAAGAACTCATACTTACTTACGACATCGGATAGCGGGCGGACTTTGTCCGCCCGCCATCCGACTGCTAAAAAGGGTGGGGGTCCCGTGGGGACAATTAATTAGGATGATGCGCCCGGCACAGTGGCGGGCGCACCCTGTTTTTTTAAATTTAAATTCTGGTTGGCTTTGCTGAAAGTAATGCTAAAATGTTGTGCTGCTTTTCCAAGCACAACATGACGGGCCTCGCATGGAGCCTGTCACGTTTTGCTTTGAAAGTCGGGGGGGTACCATAGCATCGGTAGGTACCCTCCATGGGGGCCCCCAAGCATACTCTGCAATGTGTGCATGCCTTTCCGTGGCGGACGGCAATGCCGCCAGGCAAAGGCATTCCAAAATGCAGATTATATGGCTGCCGGTGTGGTGAGAGAGACACCACCGCCATATTGAACCCTTTTCCGCCTGGACATGTCTGAATATTTTCTACAGGGATGGCGGGAGGTTTGCCCCTGCGGTGACGGCAGTGAATTCCAGCCGGCCCGGCGGGGGCAATACGCCCACCATCCTAATGGGGCCCTAATTCACAACTGTACAGTATACATATACATACAGTACACCTTTGCAGTGAGTGTGCTGTCAAGTTCAACAATAGTTAAAGATTATGAATCTAACTTACCACCGCCTGCCACTGGTGCTGCCACTCCCCCTCCGTTGCTATCTGCAACTGCCGCATCCTCGCCCTCGGCGTCGCCTTCGCTGGCCCCAGCAATGGTGGTCGGTAGTGCGCCTAGAAAACATTACACATTTATTAGGCGACATATACACCTCCCCCCTATTGATCAGTAGCAAGGTTGAAAAATGAGTTAATACTAACATACATCACTAGTACAAATCAGGTAGTAGTAGAGTAGACACTCAGTTATATGATCATTGTAGCATTTGCTTGATTAGCCCTAACCATGCACATGTGACGTTACCTTTACCTTGCAGCTTCTTAAGACACCTTTGAGCCCACATGACCTGCCTCACACTGCTACTGTCTAGTCTACGCGCTGCGTACAAGCGGTCAACAAACATTAACAAGCCACTTTTTTAGGAAGAACTGGTGTACTACTGTTACTGTTAGTCCATATTGCTTATCCATAGATGCTACACTTTTTGGCACGGCTGAGAAATGCTTGCAAGTTGCAATATACTAACGCACACCATTTCTTTTTTCGCATTACAGACGCAAGATTCCCTTCTACGAACCAGAGCTTCTGAACGATGCACCAACTACCAGTACTAGGTTCTTGTGAGGTGAGGGGTCCCTTCACTCACATCTTCATTTATAAATGTATATAAACTAAATTGCTATGGGATGGTGGTGCTGCCTTCCACCACTGTTCAGTTATCATGATTTAATTCCCAACTGTATAAGTGTAACAATGTATATTGTTTTAATGTTATTGATTTGCCGGTTGGTGCTGCTAAGAAAACAGTGTACAGACCTTCTCAAATTGAAATAAACATTTTAAACTTACATAGACTTCGTGGTATTTGGTGTGGAGTGGACTAACTTACACGAGTGAGCAAATTAAAGTAAGGGTGTGCATGTGAATTGCTTCCACGACAGAGGTTGGGTGTGTTATGTTCTGGGTTGTCTACTTGTTGGTTATCTTGGGGGGAGCGTTCCGAGACCTAATAGGTATGACAAGACAGTACTATAGTCAAGCAGTGGAATTGTAGTGGGTGCGGAATTTCTGATTGAGGTGTGCAAGGAAGGTCAAACCTACCATCACCAACATCCTATTTTCTGGTGCAAATGTATGTGCAAGATCCCTACAACAGTGGTATGTCCTATAGGGTATCATATCAAAATATTAAGAAATCTGGTAGGGCTGTTGTTGCTGTGAATTTTCAAAGCCTCAACATCAATAAGAGTAAAAGTAGTACAAGACAACGACCCAACGGATTGTACGAGCTACTGGTGAATATGAGTTTTATATTACAACCTTTCACAAAGAGTGGCATTGGCCAACTGGGCAAGACTAGCTACTACAGTACAGACAGACTGATAGTATGTAGTAGTACTCAGTCATCATAGCGGAGGCAGGGATAAGCTTTTTGAAACCGTACAGATCGAAGGATAATTGGTGGTAAAAAAATAGCATTTGGAAACACACTATAGTTCGGGAGAAATGGGGCAGTAAAAGTTATGGAATAAGAAATATTATTAAAAACAAGAAGACTTACTGGGGCCAGCAGAGGAGCCCTCAGCGGTGTCCTCCTGGTGGTGTTCCTGTCCCGCCGACTGTCCAGTCCCTGTCGGTCTGCCCCTGGGTGCTGATGGACAGGAGAGATATAAGAATTAAGAAAGAGACAAACATTGATGGATGGTGTCAAACAAATACAATATTTTTCAACAACGGTCAAAAAACACTTATGTAAACAACAATTGCAATAACTACATTGACCGATCTCATCTGGTCAACATGTAATATCGTGGGATTCGCAGTTCGACTACTTAAGTTACTATTTATCAACAGTAATCCATTCTGATTCCAGAAAACTAAGTTACAAGTAAGCCTAAGTATTAGTACAACGTACCACCCAACCTAGCCCACCTATTCCAGGCATGCCAATTGTACATTAAGTATGCATTTCCACTGTATTCCTCAACAATGTGTATGATCCAATCATGGAGGACACATGAACATGACTACATTTTTTGTATACACCAAATTTTGGTTTGATTGATGCTGATCTGCTACTGCTAAGTAACTGCAAAGCCTACCTCCACTCATTGAACAAACTAGAAAAGGTTCTAAAGACTGCCGTACTAGCAGCACGTCACGTAACTGAGTGAGGGGGGGCATCACGCATACCACTAACCAATTAGAAGCTCATACAAAGTACCTAAACCTAAGTATCAATCCGCCCCTATCTATTAGTGACAGGACAAAGTAAGGAGTGGACGTGAGTCACTGTAGCATTACGTAACTTAATTTCTCTAAAATAAACTCGTAAAGAATCACGCTAAGCAAGCGCAAACGCAAAGCTGCAAACAAGTAAGATTAGTAGTAGCGCAGAAGAGCACCTGTGTCATAATCACTGAAGACTTTTAAACGTTATTAACCTGGAATGTATTGTAAGCAGCAACATTCTAGCTGGTTGGAAGGAAAAAAAGATATTCGCAATATATAACATAGAGCAGAAGAACAGACACAAAGTTGTAATAATTAAATAGGTACTCAGCAAGCCCCGGGACCTCCACTCCTAGCAGGTCCAGCAGGTCCTGCTCACGGTCCAGTATGTCGGACCACCGGTGCGTCAGCTGTGCCTGGGTACGCCGGACCCCAGAGATGCGCGACACTGCCCGGCGCACCTTCCCCCACCGCTGCCGACGCTCCCGGAGGCCGTACCCGGACCCAGGCCTGCCACCTGATGCCAGGGTTGAGGGGAGGTGGCACTGCACAAAGAAAATTGGTGCAGCCAACTCCGCCTCCCCAAATAAGGCCCGTGCCTGCACCCCTTGTGGGCGCCGCCTTCCGCAAGGAAGGCGGTCGCGGCTCTGGCTGCGCCGGCGAACAGCCCTGCCCTTGGACATGGTTCTGGGGACGGGGCGGGAAAGAAAAGGTAAAATAAATAAAGGAGTAAAGGAAATAAATAGCGGGCAATACAAAGAGAAAAAGTAGCTAAAAAACTAAAAAAAAGTAGACAAAAACCAAAAATATAGAAGCAGGAAAATAGTTAGAGAAATAATAAGTAATAAAGATCCCAAAAAAGTGGCTATAAACAAAGGATTGAAAAGATTTAGGGAGGATTGAAAATCAGGCCCCAGAACCATGCAATAGAGTGGAAAACAAGATGGCCGCGCCCATTGCGACCACGTGCGCAAGTTCGCGCGATATTTTCTCCCCGAGCAAGCAAAAAGCAACGCGATCAAGTAAAAGCGGTCGCGAACAGGAAATATCGACCGCGAACATGCATTGCGCGACCCGGAACAGGAAGTAAACATCGCGAGAGGGCGGGACAAGTGAAAACAGGATGGCCGCGCCCGTGAGCAACCGCATGGGTAAGTTGGCGACCCGCGATCACGCAAAAAATACCACGAATAGGCGGCAAAAAACTTCCGCGTCTTTGCGATATTTCCGGCGTGTTTGCGGAGATTTTCTGCATTTTCGCGATAATTTGCGGAAGTTAATTCCGCAAATTCCGCCCACCCCTAGTCGCGGGTACTTGGGCCTCCCACACAAGTGAGGCACCGTTTTTATCGGGAGACCCGGGGGAACACTGGGTGGTAGGAAATTTGTGTCAGCCCGGTGATGCCCCAACTTTCCCACACAAAAATGTGTGAAAAAGGTGATTTTTTCAGCTAAATTTGAGGTTTGCAGGGCATTCTGGGTAAGGAAACGTGGGGGGATCCACGCAAGCCATACCTCCCTGGAATCCCCCGGGTGTCTAGTTTTCAGAAATGTATGGGTTTGGTAGGTTCCCCTAGGTGGCCGCTGAGCACCGGGCCAAAAACCCAGGTGACCCCCCTTGCAAAACCAGGTCGTTTTGAGGTATGCAATTTTCATGTTGCCTCAATACGTTGTGGGCCCTTGCCTGTCGCGGGTACTTGGGCCTCCCACACGAGTGAGGCACCGTTTTTATCGGGAGACCCGGGGGAACGCTGGGTGGTAGGAAATTTGTGTCAGCCCAGTGATGACTCAACTTTCCCACACAAAAATGTGTGAAAAAGGTGATTTTTTCAGCTAAATTTTCAGGTTTGCAGGGCATTCTGGGTAAGGAAACTTTGGGGGATCCACGCAAGCCATACCTCCCTGGAATCCCCCGGGTGTCTAGTTTTCAGAAATGTGTGGGTTTGGTAGGTTCCCCTAGGTGGCCGCCGAGCACCGGGCCAAAAACCCAGGTGACCCCCTTGCGAAACCAGGTCGTTTTGAGGTAGGCAATTTTCATGTCGCCTCAATATGTTTTGGGCCCTTACCTGTCGCGGGTACTTGGGCCTCCCACAAGTGAGGCACCGTTTTTATCGGGAGACCCGGGGGAACACTGGGTGGTAGGAAATTTGTGTCAGCCCAGTGATGCCTCAACTTTCCCACACAAAAATGTGTGAAAAAGGTGATTTTTTCAGCTAAATTTGAGGTTTGCAGGGCATTCTGGGTAAGGAAACGTGGGGGGATCCACGCAAGCCATACCTCCCTGGAATCCCCCGGGTGTCTAGATTTCAGAAATGTATGGGTTTGGTAGGTTCACCTAGGTGGCCACTGAGCACCGGGCCAAAAACCCAGGTGACCCCCCTTGCAAAACCAGGTCGTTTAGAGGTAGGCAATTTTCATGTCGCCTCAATATGTTTTGGGCCCTTGCCTGCCGCGGGTACTTGGGCCTCCCACACGAGTGAGGCACCGTTTTTATCGGGAGACCCGGGGGAACGCTGGGTGGTAGGAAATTTGTGTCAGCCCGGTGATGCCTCAACTTTCCCACACAAAAATGTGTGAAAAAGGTGATTTTTTCAGCTAAATTTGAGGTTTGCAGGGCATTCTGGGTAAGGAAACGTGGGGGGATCCACGCAAGCCATACCTCCCTGAAATCCCCCGGGTGTCTAGTTTTAAGAAATGTGTGGGATTGGTAGGTTCCCCTAGGTGGCCGCTGAGCACCGGGCCAAAAACCCAGGTGACCCCCCTTGCAAAACCAGGTAGTTTTGAGGTAGGCAATTTTCATGTCGCCTCAATACGTTTTGGGGCCTTGCCTGTCGCGGTTACTTGGGCCTCCCACACGAGTGAGGCACCGTTTTTTTGGGGAGACCTGGGGGAACGCTGGGTGGTAGGAAATTTGTGTCAGCCCGGTGATGCCTCAACTTTCCCACACAAAAATGTGTGAAAAAGGTGATGTTTTCAGCTAAATTTGAGGTTTGCAGGGCATTCTGGGTAAGGAAACGTTGGGGGATCCACGCAAACCATACCTCCCTGGAATCCCCCGGATGTCTAGTTTTCAGAAATGTGTGGGTTTGGTAGGTTCCCCTAGGTGGCCGCTGAGCACCGGGCCAAAAACCCAGGTGACCCCCCTTGCAAAACCAGGTCATTTTGAGGTATGCAATTTTCATGTTGCCTCAATACGTTGTGGGCCCTTGCCTGTCGCGGGTACTTGGGCCTCCCACACGAGTGAGGCACCGTTTTTATCGGGAGACCCGGGGGAACGCTGGGTGGTAGGAAATTTGTGTCAGCCCGGTGATGCCTCAACTTTCCCACACAAAAATGTGTGAAAAAGGTGATTTTTTCAGCTAAATTTTCAGGTTTGCAGGGCATTCTGGGTAAGGAAACTTTGGGCGATCCACGCAAGCCATACCTCCCTGGAATCCCCCGGGTGTCTAGTTTTCAGAAATGTGTGGGTTTGGTAGGTTCCCCTAGGTGGCCGCCGAGCACCGGGCCAAAAACCCAGGTGACCCCCCTTGCAAAACCAGGTAGTTTTGAGGTAGGCAATTTTCATGTCGCCTCAATACGTTTTGGGGCCTTGCCTGTCGCGGTTACTTGGGCCTCCCACACGAGTGAGGCACCGTTTTTATGGGGAGACCTGGGGGAACGCTGGGTGGTAGGAAATTTGTGTCAGCCCGGTGATGCCTCAACTTTCCCACACAAAAATGTGTGAAAAAGGTGATGTTTTCAGCTAAATTTGAGGTTTGCAGGGCATTCTGGGTAAGGAAACGTTGGGGGATCCACGCAAACCATACCTCCCTGGAATCCCCCGGATGTCTAGTTTTCAGAAATGTGTGGGTTTGGTAGGTTCCCCTAGGTGGCCGCTGAGCACCGGGCCAAAAACCCAGGTGACCCCCCTTGCAAAACCAGGTCATTTTGAGGTATGCAATTTTCATGTTGCCTCAATACGTTGTGGGCCCTTGCCTGTCGCGGGTACTTGGGCCTCCCACACGAGTGAGGCACCGTTTTTATCGGGAGACCCGGGGGAACGCTGGGTGGTAGGAAATTTGTGTCAGCCCGGTGATGCCTCAACTTTCCCACACAAAAATGTGTGAAAAAGGTGATTTTTTCAGCTAAATTTTCAGGTTTGCAGGGCATTCTGGGTAAGGAAACTTTGGGCGATCCACGCAAGCCATACCTCCCTGGAATCCCCCGGGTGTCTAGTTTTCAGAAATGTGTGGGTTTGGTAGGTTCCCCTAGGTGGCCGCCGAGCACCGGGCCAAAAACCCAGGTGACCCCCCTTGCGAAACCAGGTGGTTTTGAGGTAGGCAATTTTCATGTCGCCTCAATACGTTTTGGGGCCTTGCCAGTCGCGGGTACTTGGGCCTCCCACACGAGTGATGCACCGTTTTTATCGGGAGACCCGGGGGAACGCTGGGTGGTAGGAAATTTGTGTCAGCCCGGTGATGCCTCAACTTTCCCACACAAAAATGTGTGAAAAATGTGATTTTATCAGCTAAAATTGAGGTTTGCATGGGATTCTGGGTAAGGAAACGTTGGGGGATCCACGCAAGCCATGCCTCCCTGGAAGCACACGGGTGTCTAGTTTTCAAAAATGTATAGGTTTGCTAGGTTTCCCAAGGTGCCCGCATAGCTAGGGTTCAAAAACTAGAGCTAGACATTTTGCCAAAAAAGGGTCATTTTTCACTGCGAGATTGAGGTGTGACCACGTTGCGTTTTGCACCGTTTCCTGTCGCGGGCACTAGGCCGACCCACACAAGTGAGGTACCGTTTTTCTCGTAAGACTTTGGGGAATGCGGGGTGGGTGGAAATTTGTGGATCCACGCAGATTCCGGAACTTTCCACCACAGAAATGTGTGGAAAATGTGTTTTTTTTGTCAATTTTTTAGGTTTGCAAGGGATTCTGGGTAACAGACCCTGGTGGGAGGCAGTCAAGTCACCCCATCCTGGATTCCCCTGGGTGTCTAGTTTTCAAAAATGTATAGGTTTGCTAGGTTTCCCAAGGTGCCCGCAGAGCTAGGGTTCAAAAACTACAGCTAGACATTTTGCCAAAAAAGGGTCATTTTTCACTGCGAAATTGAGGTGTGACCACGTTGCGTTTTGCGCCGTTTCCTGTCGCGGGCACTAGGCCGACCCACACAAGTGAGGTACCGTTTTTCTTGTAAGACTTTGGGGAACGCAAGGTGGGTGGAAATTTGTGGATTTATGAAGATTCCGAAACTTTCCACCACAGAAATGTGTGGAAAATGTGTTTTTTTTGTCAATTTTTTAGGTTTGCAAGGGATTCTGGGTAACAGACCCTGGTGGGAGGCAGTCAAGTCACCCCATCCTGGATTCCCCTGGGTGTCTAGTTTTCAAAATGTATAGGTTTGCTAGGTTTCCCAAGGTGCCCGCAGAGCTAGGGTTCAAAAACTAGAGCTAGGCACTTTGCCAAAAAAGGGTAAATTTTCACTGCGATATTGAGTTGTGACCACGTTGCGTTTTGCGCCGTTTACTGTCGCGGGCACTATGCCTACCCACACAAGTGAGGTACCATTTTTATCGGGAGACTTAGGGTAATTCAGTTTTGTAAAGGAACTGTTATTATCTATTGACTTTCGATGCATTTCTGCCTTCCAAATGAAAGATATTGTGTAAAAAAGGAGTCATTCTAAAAAATGACTGATAATTCTCATGCTAGTACGAGTATCCCCAATTTCAGAAATGTGCAAATATCTACTGTTTATAAACTCTATATTTTGTTCCCATTTCAGAAATATATAGGTGTCTTTCATACCGATTTTTCCATGTACACATTTTTACAGAATAATTACTATATACCCGGTACATAATAAAAAACCATTGCAAGTTGCTGCTCAGTTTTTGGCTCTGGGTTCGTCGGGTTCTTGGTGAACCCACAAGTCCTATATATCCCCACAACCAGTAATGTCCAGCGGATGTAATGGTATATTGCTTTCAAAGAACTGTCATAATTAGAAGAAGTTACAGGTGAAAACGTTGACACAAAAGGCTTTTTTTTTCAACTAATTTTTAATTTATCCTATATTTAACTGTTAGTTTCTATAAAAAAGCCTTGATGGATCTACACAAATGACCCCTTGCTGAATTCAGAATTTTGTCTTCTTCTCGAGAATGTATAGCTTTCCAGGATCCATTATTGCTTTTGTACCCATTTCTGCCATTAACTGGAAGGAGGTCAAAAGCACAAAAAATAGCAAAATTAGGCTATGTCCCAGAAAAATGCCAAAACTGTGTAAAAAATGTTGGGTTTCTGACAAAAGTCTGGTATCCCCGAAAAGCTGGGAAAATGGTGATTCCAACCCCAGAAACCCTTTTTTGATAACATTTGCAGGGAAAAACCCAGATGCTTTCATTTGCAGCCCGTTTTTCCAATTTTTCCGAAAAAAACCAAAATTTTGCTGTATTTTGGCTAATTTCTGTGACCCCTCTAGGAGAATCCACAAACCCTGAGTACCTTTAGAATCCCCACGATGTTGGAAGAAAAGGACGCAAATTTGGCGTGGATACCTTATGTGGCCAAAAGGTACAGGGGTCTAAGCGCGCACTACCCCAAATAGCCAAAAAAGGGCGTGGCACAGGAGGGGAAAAGGCCTGGCAGCGAAGGGGTTAAGGGTCACCAGGGGTTGCCGATGCAACACCTGGCCTTCCCCTTGCTCTTGCGACCACTGGCCTCAGAGTTAACAAAGCCAGTATGAATCACAGAGGCCTTTGACATTTTGGTAGCATTAATACATTAAAAAATACATTTTGGATCCTTTCTCTCTCGTTTCCGAAAAAAGCAGGTACTCGATGCTTCTTCTGCCTTGGGACAGGAAATAGTTAAAACTTGCTACTGTTTCAACTAGGTCAACAACAAGTCGCCTAGCAACACATCCTTAATGGCTTTGCAGACCCCAGGCTTCCCTAAGCATCATGTAAATTTGATCACAAGTTAGGGATTTAGATATTTTCTTGTGGCAAGAAAAGGCAAATTATGCATCATCTGTGCACGTTCTATGATGGTGTTATTACTCCATTTTAAAATTGTAATATATGTCAGTACTATCATCAGTCCTGCCAGGTCCCACGCATCAGGCGTTAGACTAACGCATTTTAGTGTGGTGCTCCTTGTCACCGCACTGAAATGCTTTGTTACGCATTAAAGGCATAGAGCCTTAGCCGTCACTTGAGCTGTTAGCTCTGCCTGAAACTGTTGAACTACACTGGAGTGGCAGCTTGCAGCGTGCCGTGGCATATGTGCGCTGTTCCCACAGGCTTGGCTGCTACAACGTATCTCATGAGAACTCAGAAGGAGACTGATTCATTCTGCGGCGCGGCTCTCAGACTGACGTCACGTCAAGGTAGTGCACAATGGCTACTTCCAAAACATGACAGCCAGTAAGGCTGTGTGATACAAAAGTCTGGCTTAGATGCCGCAAGGATGTCACGTCCAGAGCCGGAGTTTGTGGGAGTCTGGCTACTGGTTTGCAGCAAATTATGGCGCTCACAGTGCTGCCTGTCGCGCAATAATCAGTCCAGGCCAGGTAAGTTAGCGTAAAAGGCCATTTTATTAGGACAGGGTTGGACAATCATAACCAAACATAACACAAACCCCACAACAATCCCCAACAACATAACTTCTCACTTTCTATACTCTCCCAGACTCCAAATACTCCATCCCCACTTCACACAGCACCTCCTCACCTATCCCATTCGCTTCCTCACTTCTCTTCCAAACTTTCCCATCCTCTCCATTCCTCGTACACTGATCTGACGCACCCCCACCTTTCCCCAGTATCCCCCTCCCCGGAAGGGTGAGTATGCCCGTCATGGACTCCTCCCCCCTCCCCAATTCGCTCCGCACTCTCCCCAACCTGTCCTAAACTGGCACGCTGATAACACTTAACACCCGAAATCAAATCCCACGACTGTAGGGTGGGCGGGTGGCCAAAGCTCGCCTAACTGCTCCCTGAGGTGCTGGGGAAGGAAGAGGAAGAACTTCCTCTCCCAGCCCCTTTAACCTTTCCCTGCTGACCCCACCCCTAATCCCACCCCTTCCTCCCCTGTCCTTACATCGCCCGAAATCCCCAGGGGAAGACTAGACCACTGGCCTTCCCCCGGGGGCCGCATCGCACAATAATCAGTCCAGGCCAGGTAAGTTAGCGTAAAAGGCCATTTTATTAGGACAGGGTTGGACAATCATAACCAAACATAAAACAAACCCCACAACAATCCCCAACAACATAACTTCTCACTTTCCATACTCTCCCAGACTCCAAATACTCCATCCCCACTTCACACAGCACCTCCTCACCTATCCCATTCGCTTCCTCACTTCTCTTCTAAACTTTCCCATCCTCTCCATTCCTCGTGCACTGATCTGACGCACCCCCACCTTTCCCCAGTATCCCCCTCCCCGGAAGGGTGAGTATGCCCGTCATGGACTCCTCCCCCCTCCCCAATTCGCCAACCAGGGAACCCCCGGAGGGCGGTTACCTGCCCCACCCCTACACAAGTGCACCTTTCGCTCTCACCCCCTCAGACACCAGATAGACTCATTCCACAAACCACTGATGAGATCCCTCAACTCCATCATATAATAAGCGTTTCCCATGTGCGAAAGGTGCACTCCATCGTCCCTAAAAAGCAAGGGTTCCTCAAGCCTTAGACCAGGGTGCGCCAGCACCTTGATCCCACACTTCTCACAGAAAACTCTCATCGCCCTATTCAATTTCCGGCGGGCTCGTTCCACCGCAGCAGGCTTCAATGCCCCCCTCCAAATCCGTCGAGGAATGAATTCTGTCCACACAATACAGGCGCCAGCCAGATTGCGCTTCATCGCTTCCAAGTCCCGTTGCATCAAATAAATCAAGGACACCGCTGATTGCCGCACCAGATCATTCTCCCCCAGGTGGATAACAAGCAAGTCCGGACAGCCGTTCTGCGATACTTTCTTCGTGAGCCAAGGCAAGAGTTCGCCCCAGCGCATCCCACTCCGGCCCCACCAAAACACCTCATGACTGCTGCTTCTCAGGCCCAGGTTACGCCCGTACACCTGCCTGTCGGAATACTTGGATGCCCAATGAACAAACGAATGACCAACGATCCAGGTAACCGTCTTGGCTCCCGGACCCCCAACACAACCTACAAAGAAAAAAGGCAATTAGAACACGAAATACAACAGACACGCTCCAACAGCCAACGCGCCCCCTCTGCCCTACTTCCGGACGTACCGCTCGCAACAGCGCGACCTCCACCTGCCAATCCGCCGGATCTTGTCCCAGGACCACCCCAACCGCGCCGCCGCCGTCGCAGCGCCGATCCTGAAGGAGTGTGTCCCATACCCAGCCGGGTCCCTACCGAGGCGCCGCAATGCCATGCGCAAGACCGCAAGCAGCTGGAAGGCCGTGACCCTCTTACCGGAGGCACGACAGAAAATCTCGCCCACACTCCGTTCCACCTGCCCACAAAAACTGCCCCATTCACGTACCGGGCAAACTCCCTCCCCCCCCGACTCAGACAACCACACCCATGTTCCCCGTCCAGTCTGGTCCATTTTTGACCGTCCCAGCCAGATTGCCAAACGCGTCCCATCCAAACGAACATCTTCAAACCTCAGCCCCGGCGCACCCCTACCCCCCAACAACTCCGAAACCCGGAAAGCCCCAAAAAACATCCAGGTCATGCACAACCGGAACAACGCTACCTCGGCCCTGTCGTAACAACAAACACTCAGTTCAGCCACAACCTCAACCAGCAACTCAAAGGTGATCGCCTCCCACACAGGCCCACTCCCCCGCCCCCCCCCCGCTCCCTGCCCCAACCCTTCAGCATCCGACTCAGCAACTCACTCCTGGCGGGGTCAAACCCCAAATAAACCATACCATAGAAAGAAATCCCCGCCAATCTCCACGCAATCGTCACCTGCGACAAACCCTTGTCCATGCAATGCAACACATACCGCATCACCCCCTCCTCACACTCCTTCTGAGACATACGCCAAGCATCCCGCGACCACCCCAGAAACGCACCAAATTCCACCCAAGCCAACCGATACGCCCGCCTCGTGGACTCAGCAACAGACTTCTCCACCAAATTCACCACTCTCACTCCCCCCAGCTCCAGATACCCTCCGGCACCTTGGTCTTGACAACCTCTGCTCCGGGCGCCAACCTTCGGAAATACTGCCACTGCGAACGAGACAATGCATCCGCAATGTCATTGCTAGCGCCCGGCACATGCTTCGCGCGAAACAGCACATTAAGACGCAAGCGCAGCAGCATGAAACTTCGCAGCAAGCGTAGCACCCGCAGGTCCCTCGCCCTCTGATGATTCACCAGGTCAACCACTGTTTGGTTATCCACATGGAAAAGCACGGATCTGTTCTGGAATTCCTGTCCCCACACCTGCAGTGCCACCACCAGCGGAAAGAACTCCAAAAACGCAATACTCCTGCCCTGCGACAACCAGTGCGCCGGCCACTGCTCCGCACACCACCTTCCGTCCCAGAACACACCAAAACCGCGAGCCCCCGCTGCATCCGAAAAGATCTGCACCTGCCACACCATGTTGTCATCCGCAAAATCCAAGGAAACCCCGTTGAAGTCGCTCAAGAACCCTCTCCAGACCCGCAGATCCGCCCGGACTCCCGTGGAAATCCTCACCCTGTGGTGGGGCAGCACCGCCCCAGACATAGCCAACCCCAGGCGCCTGCAAAAAGTCCTGCCAGCCCGCACCACTCGGCACGCAAAATTCAGCAAACCCAACAACCGCTGGACGGACCTCAAATCAATCTTGCTCTGCAACACCACCTGGCCCAAAAATTCCTGCATCTCCTCCGCTTTCTGCTGGGGCAGGCGTGCCACCCACGCGACGGAGTCCAATTCAATCCCCAAGAAAGCCAGACAACTGCTCGGCCCAGCCGTCTTCTCCGGTGCCAATGGGACCCCAAACTCCCCCGCCATCCTCTGGAACTGCCACAACGCCTCCCCGCACTCCCCCGACTGTCCGCGCCCTACGAACAAGAAATCATCCAGATAGTGGGACACCAGCCGGTGCCCCGCCCTGTCAGTGAAGGCCCATTGCAGGAAAGAAGTGAAAGTCTCGAACAACGCACAGGACACCGCACAACCCATGGGCAAAACCTTATCCACAAAGATCGCCCCCCCAAACTGCATCCCCAGCAGAGAAAAGTCAGCCGGGTGAATGGGCAGAAGGCGAAATGCTGACTTGATGTCACACTTAGCCAGTTCCGCCCCCCGCCCACACACCCTCACCAGCGCGATCGCATCATCCACCGACGCATACAGCACCCGAGAATCCTCCTCCGTGATGAAATCATTCACCGACGACCCCTCGGGCCACGACAAGTGGTGGATCAAGCGAAATTCCCCTGGTTCCTTTTTTGGCACCACCCCCAAAGGGGATATGATGAGCTCCGACAATTCTGCCTTCCAAGACCTCCTTCCGCAGTTTCGCCTCAACCACCCCAGGCAAATCCTTCGCCGACCTCAAATTCTCTGCCCATCTGCACTCCCGCGGTCCCTGGTACCCCACCCGAAACCCTTCCGTGAACCCCCAAAACAGCTTCAAAGCCGCCTCCCGATCAGGATAGCGGGAGAGCCACAGACCCATGGCCTCCACACTAACCGGTGTAGGAGCCCTTAGGCCCAGCCTGCCCTCTGCCCTTGGTAACCCGCCACTGCTCGGAGGGAGTGGCGAGGGTAAAACAGGTTGTGACCGGGTGCCGCCCACCACACTTAGAACACTCGTGCTTGAACTTGCACGGGTGGCGGGTACAGAAACCCTTGTTAAAATTCCAGCAGGCCCCCGTGGTGGCTCCCCTGCTCTTGGCCGGCTGACCTGGTGCGCCTGCAGCGGCAGCCTGCCCGCCCGCTCCCCCGGCTCCACTAGATCCACCTCCCGCCCCCGTCGAGGCGGGACGGGACTGAAAAGGCCGATACGACACCGGGAGCCTGCTGGCCGTGTGCGTGGACGCGGAGGACTGCGTCGAAGACATCCACTGGACCCACAACTCCTGGTCTACCTCACCCCAGGGCTTGTCAGGGTTTACGCTGATCCGTGCCCGAAACTCCTCATCGTAACTGAGCCACGCGAAACCCCCAAAGTGCATCTGCGCCTTGCGGATGATATCCATATATTTGAACAACGCAATCGCCCTATCCTGATGTTTCTCACAATAGATGCTCGCGTAAATCAAAAAGGCCGACGTCCAATTCTCCATATTCACAGGCACCCGCGGCCGCCTCGTCAACTCCCACTCCTCTTCCTTAGACCCCTCCTTAGCCTGTATCTCCCGGTGCAACAACTTGAATACGTCCACATACTCATGCTTCCAGATCCTCGCCCTCGTTTTCTCAGACAAGTGCGACCCCAAAGGCATCGCCAGGCCCATATAGGGCAACTTCTTCTTATGTTTCTCCCCCCCCCTCATCCTTCCCCTCTTTCTCCCCCTCCTTGTCCGTCTGCACACCGGCCCCCCCGAGCCTCTTCCCTTTCCCCTCCAGCGCCGCCGTCTTAGCCGGAACCGTTGGCTTCACCGCCTCACCCTCCACCCTCACCGACCCATCCCCAACCCCAACAGACCTGCAGGACCTCCTACGCCCCCTTTTATCCCCCCCATCCCATGCCCCCCACCACGCTCCCTCACCTGTTAGAGTGCGTGGCACCACCTGGGCCCGTCCGCCGGGTGTCGGGGCTTTCGTCTTCACCACTGGCGCCGTGCTGCAGCTGGCTTTTTGCGCCTGTAAAACACCAAACCTCCGCGTTGCCTCCAGCCCCCGCTCCTCTCGCACTTCACCTTCTTCCAGCTCCTCACTGTCCGACTCGTAATCCAGCTCGTCATCCACGTCAACCGCACCAGACTCCATCCGCACCTCACGCATCACTCGTTTCACACCTTTGCCTTCCTCGCCCTGCACAAACTCATACTCCGGCGCCGATGATGCCCGCTCCCTCGATGGAGGGCAGGCCGCCGCGGACCCCCCTGCTGCTTTGCCCCGGCGTCTGGAGGCCGTTATGCGCCCCGCCGGCCCACCCTGGCCTCTGCCAGCAAACTGCGCTGGCTTGGATCCCCCCCCCCCCCCAGGACCGGCATAGTCCGAGGGGGCCCCGGACGTCAAGTCAGTCCCTGCCTCATCCACCCAGATCCACCGCCCGCATCCCGCCGCCGGCCCGGCACCCCCACCGCACTCCGCACTCCGGTCCACCGCCCGCGCCCCCCCCCGGGTGCCCCCCATCCCTGGCCGCGCACATCTCCTCCCACCGACGCTCCGTCTCCTCAATCAATCTCCGCTGTTCCCGAATGCGCTCCTCCAGAGACATCCCATCCCAGCGGTCCTCCCACCGGACACCGCCCCTGCCCGCCGCCTTCGCCCCGCCGCCGCGCCCCTCACCCCCAGAGTCACCTGGCGCCGCCCGACCCCCCCCCGGGGTCCCCCGCCGCCTTCGCCGGGCCTTTGCCCTTGCCCCCCCGGCCCCCGGCCTTCCCCTTACCCCCACCCGAGCCGCCCGGGAGCAGTTCCCCCTCCCCCCCTCTCTCCCCCCCAGCCGACTCGCTCCCAGATAAGTACAGGGAAAAACCCTCCCCCACCGGCCCCTCAAAATCCTCATCCAGCTCACTGTCATCACTGTAGACCACCAGGCCCACCCCACTCCCCAGCCCAGTCGCCACTGACCCCCCCCGGGCCCTCCGTCCCCCCGCCAGGGCCGCCCCCGAGGACCCTCCCGCCGCGACCGGGCCTGCAACAGTGCCCCCCCCGCGCCCCTCCCCCCCACCACCCCCCGTGACCCCAGCGCAGGGAGGCTCAGACGCCTATCCCCCAGCTTGTCCCCGTAGCCCCCCCTCTTGGCCCCGCCCCGCGCCTACGCCGCAAGCCTCTTAGGAGGAGGTTCCTCCTGACATGCTGCCACTGCCGCCGCCACCCCCGCCGATGCCGCCCGCGGAGTCCTGGCCATGCCCACCCACGCCTGCTCCAAGACCCCCGGCCTCAACAGATCCGCCCTCCCCACGCGCCCAAGGAGCTGCAGCGCTGCGTGCACCGCGGCGTCATCAGGCACCTGACCCCCCTTTACCTCCATAGCCTCAGGACCGCCTCCGCCGATGCCCGCTCCTCCGCCGTCGATCTCGCCCCGCACCTGGGCCGCCAAACGTCGCCTGACGAGGCTGCCACGCGTCTGCTACTCCGCTCCCGCAGCCCGCCGCCAACCGCCACTCGAACGCTGAGAATCGGGCCCCCCCGTTCACGGGACAAACAGGCCCACCGAACCGCCGCTCTGCGTCGCATACCTCGAAGAGGCCCGTCTCCAACCGCCCCGCACCCAAAGCTCGCCTAACTGCTCCCTGAGGCGCTGGGGAAGGAAGAGGAAGAACTTCCTCTCCCAGCCACTTTAACCTTTCCCTGCTGACCCCACCCCTAATCCCACCCCTTCCTCCCCTGTCCTTACATCGCGCGAAATCCCCGGGGGAAGACTAGACCGCTGGCCTTTCTTCCCCCAGGGGCCGCACTTGCACCGTCTGCCATGTGGTTCAGCTGTCAGCTGCAGTAATTAAAATCCGTTGCAGTGGCCAAGACTCTCACTGGACAGGACTCACTGAGGAGGCGGGCGGCAAACCCGAATTGCCGCATTGACTGAAGGCCTGAGCATGCCTCGCAGATTCGCTGAAAGTTGGAGTAAGTGAGACAGTATGCAGTGCAGCTGGAACCACCCGAGCGGGTGTGTTAATTATTTACAAATTCTATTTTAGTGGCAGCACACAATCAGGCATCTGCCTCCATTCAGAGTTTGCCAGTCCTGTTACAGAATTCACTGTACTAAGGTAAGACCTCCGTTGCCCTGCCAGTATGCAAGCACGATTTCAAGCACTTGGCGAGTGCAGCCGGCTTATTGGCCTCTGTGGTTTATTTATCGGTGGTAATTGAAACAAGCATTTGCAATGCAATAGGTCTCGCAGTTACGCGAGTTTAAGCTATTGGCATTGTAAATAACAATGCCTTTTATTTATGTTTTTAAAAAGAAAACAAAAATAAAAGGCATTGTTATTTGCAATGTCAATAGTTCAAACTCGCGTCAATGCGAAACCTATTGCATTGCAAATGCTTGTTTTGTATTATTCTTATTTGGTACAAGGTGACCTTTATATCGAAATTTTATTGGTGTGTAGCCCTCGGGACAATGCTGTACCAACTATAAAAGCTGAATAAAAATGTGTTTAAAAAAAATAAAACGGGGTTCAGGCTGAAATGAGAGGGAGGAAAAGTCATTGACAAGCGGGGGGGCACGTAATCACTCTTTATGAGAGAACTTCAGTCTGAAAAATAACATTTTATTTATTTAGAGATTTTATACACTGCAACACAAAATGGAGTCCATTTCAGAGTGCAAAATAGTCCCTAGTAGTGGACCCTTACAGTTAGGAAGTATTTAAATAAAATAAAAAAATTTAAAACTACCACAGGATACACAAGATTGTCTGATACAAGACATTAACTCGCTTCTAAAGCTTATAAGGTACTTCGTTTCCAAGAAGAGTTAATAACATAGAAATAAGCACGATCGTTGTCCTGTACAATCGTTATTATGGGATTCCTAAATTCTCTTTTCATTGTAATCAAGTTAAGTCAAGTCAAGTCTGGGATAATAGGAAAGAAAAATCTACAAAACATAAAGAAAACATTCCTGAGGGATATGGGTTGGTAGCCCCTTCTTTAACCCAGTATGAACGAAAACAAAGGATGACTCACAAAAGCCACAATTAAAATGGCACGTTTTAACACTAGCCTGCTCTTAACCCCGTTTAAAGTAACATTTCCAGGTACACTCAAAACGCATTGCCTACATTTCGGCGTACAGTGACTTAAAACATTATTGAGAAGTTCACTATCTACCCCTTCAAGAGGCACAGCGTCAACGATCGCATATTTAAAAGCCAGACCCTATCCTACTGTTTTACTTTGAAATGCACTGAACTGGTGGCATATTTTGTAGAACCCCAGCAGGAAATGTGCATTTTCCAGGAATAAAAAACACAAGAGCAACCCCCTTCAAACGAAGTATAGGCGCTTCTTATCGCTTCACACAAACGTGGAGAGAAAACCGAACCGGCCCTATTCAGGAACAGACAAACTTGTGCGGAAAGAAGGCTTGGGCGGAAGGGCCAGGAAGAAAGAGCCCCCGGCCGGCCAGCACACAAGCCTCGCAGGCCACACAATGCAGCGCGGCTCAGCAGCAGTCCCAGCTGTCACGGGAGACCGGTGACAGTAAAAGCCAAGCATTGACATAGCCAATAGGTCTCGCCTTTGGGACCTTATAAGTGTTTAGTTATCCAGCACAATAACCTAGGTGCAACAACATCAAGTGTTGCATGGCTAAACACTTATAAGGTCCCAAAGGCAAGACCTATTGGCTATGCCAATGCTTGTTTTAAAAGGTGAGAAGCGGGAGTATGTAGTGGTCACTATTTTAAAAACTACAAAAAAAAGAAACAGCAAGGAAAACGAGGAGGCACCAGCCAGTACAGAAAACAAGCACTGGCAAAGCCAATAGGTCAGACATTGGCAAGCGGTGCATTTTGTTTCATTGCAAACATATGCCACAAAACGAAAAAAAGAATATCCGTATATGGCTGGCACATGCTTACCTTAAAATATTATATTTAAAAAACATTCACTAATGTGGCCATTTCACTAGTGATGTTTTCAAATTCCAAACCCTTCAGTTGTGCCATGCTTTTTTTATTATTGTCTTATATTTTTAACACTATCGAGTTTTACTCTGTCATTTTTATTTTTTTAACACCAATGTATCTGTATGTATAGTATGTCCCTATGTTTATGGCCTTGTGCCCAATACAATTTTATTGACTGAGTGACTATTGTTATTTGTGAAGGAGACAAGAATAAATCACCTCACAAACAACCACTCAAATTACGAGCAGTTACAAAGTTACCTAAACACTTTATAACTTTAAAAAAAGGAGAAAGAAAATACATATCCATCTAAGCACCTAATGTGCAGACGAAATAAATAGCTGGTGTTTAAAGTTAATATACAAAGCTTTGTCACTGACGAAAAAGGATCTATTTTTAGTTCGAAGTAAACAATGTGCACAGACTTTGTGCAGTCACTCAAAGTGACAGGAGCCATTGAGAAAGGGGGTAGGTA
Organism: Triturus cristatus; assembly: GCF_964204655.1. Lineage (NCBI taxonomy): Eukaryota > Metazoa > Chordata > Amphibia > Caudata > Salamandridae > Triturus > Triturus cristatus. Next base: position 1,803,327,471 of record NC_140589.1, on the reverse strand, counting down.
ACCACTTATGCTGTGCTATATGCTATGTAGAAGCGAAATGTGACTGACAATTCAACAGACCAGTGAATAAAGTCCTCTGACCGAAAGCCCCTCTCAATATGTATATTAACTCTGTTATTTTAGAAATACACTCTAAAGCGATCTCAAAGCCAGGCCTAATAATATCAGAAATGGAGATGGGCCGCAGAAACTGGGCTCACGTCCTGTTTCCGTTCTTCTTCTTTCAACCATCAGAGAGGCCACTCTTCCAAACAAATACATGGAAGAACAGCGTTTAAAAAAAGGTATGCGGGGGGATTGGTGGAGGGGAGCGAAGCTTCACTGTGGGACATTCACCTGCACCTCGAGGGTGTCACTGGCTGTCCTGCGGGGAAAAGTTCTAGAACCGCCAGCTATGTCAGTGTAACTGAAGGGAGAGTCATGCTCTTCAAGGCATAAACCTGTGATATCGATGGATAGCTCTGCTGTGTGAGGCATATACCACTGACAGTGTAACCACGTGGAAAACTGTTGACTGGAGCTTTGACAAGTAGTGTATCTCGAGAGACAGCTCTGATGTCTGATGAAAAAAACAGTTTACTCTAGGGGAGGCTGCATGCATTTGTGCTAGCTGTATGCAATGTCTGTGGTATTATTGTGGTAAAGCCACCGTAAAAACCCGCCCAATAGACAACAAAACAAGCCCACAAACTGCCACAAAACGGGCCGCGTCCTGACCTGTCATAGAAGGCCTTCTGGAACTGGCAGTTCGCCCTAAAGGCCAGGCCGACACTGGTGAATACGTGATACAAGAGCAACTCAATCCGTGGCTTTGGTGTCTGGGGCTTGATCATGTGTGTTAACTGGGGCGTAAAATCTACAATTTGGACAAGGTCGAACTTAGCCTATTTTTATCTGCGCCCATAAAACGAAGCTCACTTCTGCAATGCAATATTATTTGCATAAAATACATTTCTTTAAAGTGCTTTATCTGAAGGCCCTCAAAAAGCACTTAAAAGACTATTACTTCCGTCTAATCGAGGCAATGATACCGGTGTTGAGCGTTGGCTGCAGGAACGGAACGGCTGAGATGGCGTGAGCTTACGGAGGAAAGACACATGGCGCTGCGCGCGTGCACGTTCACGTGCACTGTAGCTTTAGGCCACGGCAGCACTTTGAAAAGCCTGTATACAAAATGTCTCGGCCAGATCAGCGCAAGCGCTGGATCAGGCGAGACCTAAAAAGGTGGATCTCTTCTGACAGTCATAGCTGTCAGCTATGCCTTATGTATGTGTGATTAGTGGGTTGGACTCAGCCTGTGAATAATGCAAAATATTGCCTGTCCGCACACCAATCAGCAGACTTTGTGACACTTAGGCAGCTGAGATGGATCTGTTTAATATCATGGTTACACACAAGTTTAACAATACAATATAGATCAGTACCCTTCCATTTCTGGTGCTTTGCAGCAGTTTTAAGATCTTCCCGGAGTTTCTTCTTGCTCAAATAGGTGTCATTAACGATATTTATGTTTCCTCGTCTTCATTACTTGATTTTGCTCGCAAGAAAGTGTAACTCATAGTTGTTGAAATGTCACTCATAATTACACTGAAATTATGAAAATGTCACACATAGCAATCTGAAACCTAGACAGCTATGTGTCATTGACCCTTGAAGTCAACTAGTTCACAAAATGTCTCGCACTGTGTACCACCATACATGGCACATTTTTATTAACTTTTGATCAATTAAAATAGAAATAGTTTGTTTTAGTCCGCAAATAATCAGCAGATTGTAGATTATGTGACACGTGTTGTACACCATAATTGTGTGGAAATTGCAGCATCCGCAGAATCATACAATTTCAGTGACCCAGCTTATATATTGCAATTTGAGTAACACTTTTTATCACTAGCAGTGTGAGAAGCTCTGAACACTTCACATGATTTTTTAAAACGATCCCAGCTTCCTGAATTGTTATGCTGGCAAGGTTTAAAAAAAAAGTTAAATGGGAAGAAAACCACACACTGCACAACAACAAGAAACGTTCTAAAGGGCGTAAGCAGGCCTCCCCTGCCACCTATTCAAGATTCTCTACAGCCAGAAGCAGAAAAATGCTTCTTGTGCCCAGTGCCTGAAAGGGGTAACAACAGGTCTGGGCCACTGTGAGTAAAACACTCTTGATAGCCACAAATTCCTGACGGATGTCTTACCTATCCTAATACTTAATTTTAAGTCCTCATCATAAGATTTTTTGAGTAGCCTTTTATTGAGAATTGATAGCATCTGGGAATTCTTAAACTGTGTTGTGTTGCAATTAAATAGTGTTTTGTATACCCGTTGACTTGCTGAAGCACATTAGGAGATGGCTAGCATGTTACACAGTGTGGGACTATTCAGTTGGAAGAGTTGTCGATTGCAATGTGGATTATGTGAAAAGTGTTTTGGTGGTCTACGGGTGTGACCAAAATAGTGGTGCTTTCTTAGGGTTGTGTGAAATTCAGGGTCAAAGTTGTAGTGATGTCACTTCCTGTTGTGTTAGGGTCATAAGTGATGTCACTTCCTTTGACATCACAGGGTCAAAGGCCACATGATGTCACTTCTGCTACACCTGGCATTTTTATGAATCGACGTTCATGGACTTAGTGGCACTGCTTCAGTAAGGTAGGATTGTAACTTACCCTGAGCAAAAGGAGCTAGGAAAGTGTCATAGTGCTTTAGTGTGGGGAAAATGTCTTATCATGATTAAAAGAGTGTAGAAGCAATAGTTAAAAAAAAAAAAAAATGGCTGCAATAGGAACTCCAAATGACTTGCAGGTCTAACAGCTTTAACACATAATAAAGTGCCAGTTTGTGCCCTTGATTACTCGTGTTGCTGTACCTCTGCTCAGCCCACAAGTAACAATTTTAATTCATGTGCTTTGCAGCCTTACAACAGTGCCAGAAAATTAAAATGCGGGATGCTTGCTAAAAAGAGTGTTTAATTAAATTACACTATGTGATTTTTAATGATTGACTACTAAATGATTATTAGTACAGTACCTTTCAGGCCCTCTGAGAGGTTGCTGCAGTGCAATCCCACGATGGTGGTGTCAAATACAACAGTATCATTGGCTTATTTAAGTATATGTAGTGAAATCCCATCAAGTTTTTAGGGACATGCTCTTGAGTTAGCTATTGCTTTGTGATGTCTGAAACATATATAATAAACAGAGTGGGGCTAAGACACATCCCTGCTTAAGACCTCTACTAGTGAAGATTTACTTTGTGAAAGACAATTATCGCCAAGCTTGACCTGAACTCAGGTGTCTGAATCCAAAGCCTGTTTGGCCTTTAGGAACATCTGTTTAATCTCCTACAAAGAAAGTGTACTCCACAATTTGTTTTGGTGAACATTTTCAAAGACTTTCTTGAAGTCTATAATGCTGGCACAGAGACTTAGGGACTCATTTACGAAAAATTGGCATAGGGCAGCACAGCAATGCCAATGCAAAAGGGCAGGAAAGCACCGTATTTACAAATCACGGTGCATTCCTGGCCTCTCAGCAAGCGCCGGCGCAGAGGTAGCAGCTAGGTGGCAGTGCAGGCACCCTTGCATCATGGCGCAAGGGTGTCTGTGTTGTTGACATGATTGTTTTTGTGCAGGAAGTGGCACCTTTTTGGCTCTGCCCCAGGTTTACGTGATGTTGTAAATCTGGGCCAGTGTCAAAATCCATGGGTGTTGAGTGGGAACACCCAGGGCAACGCCAATTGAATGCCTCCTTGCCGCAGAGTAAGGCAGCGCAGCACTTTGCGCTGCCTTGCCTTACTCCATATCGATGAGGCCATGCAAGGCCACGCAGGGTGACTTCGCGTCGCCTCATAGAGGTGATTGAGAGGCCTGCGCCACAGGAGCGTACAAAAAAGTGATGCTCTGGTGGCGCAAGCCTCTTGTAAATAACCCCCTTAGAGTGGAAGGCGGCCTGAAATTGTTTTCAAGAGTAGAGAGTGTCATTATATTTTCTATAGTCCTATTGTTGTCCCGAAAGCCTGCCTAGTACTAGGGGATAAGAACTTTTTCATCTACCCTTTCTATAGCAGCTTCCCGAAGCAAACTGGCACGGCTTCAGTATCGAAGCAATGAAACCATCCTATAATTAGATGCTTCAGATTTTAATCCTTTTTTGTGTAACGGGCAGAAATGTGACCTGAGAAGTAACAGGCCCTTGAGAGTGTAATCAGCAAAACCAGTATTCAATGTATAATTTGTAAACTTAAGCTGGTAACTCATTTGCCCCCGGAGTGCCGTCTGATCCAGCTTTCACTGTACATGTAGATATTAATTTTAGGGAACACCATGAAACTGTGTAATCCTGAACAGCGCACAAAGTGCACTTCTCTGTTAAACAATCATTGGTAAATGCATTAAGTTTTGCCAATGTATAAGCTGTTTTTTGTTGTAAGTTGTAGCTTGCTGAGTAGTCACAGAAAGTCTGTTAGAGTGTTGTAACTTGTTTATGTACAAAAAGGCAATGCATTGTGCTGTGGGTTAGTGATAGTAAGTAATAGCGACATTTTTAACAGTAAAATGAAAGAGGGAAATAATAGAATTAATTGATGTAAAAGCCATGTTAAGTGTTTAGAGGAGTTCTGACAACTTGTAGGCCTGGTGCCACTGCACCTGCTGCACCATTCAAATCATGCCCCTAGTGCGTGCAAGATAACTGCATTTGTGACTGCCTGTTTAGTAGTAAAATATAGCAATATTTGGTGTTTAGAGGAGTCATGACAACTTTTGGCCCTGGTGCCACTGCACCTGCTGCACCATTTACATCATGATCCTATTGCCTCTAAGGTAACCGCACTTGTGACTGCCTGTTTAGTTGTAAAATATTGCAGTATTTGGTGTTTAGAGGAGTTCCTAGAGCTTTGGACCTCGGTGTCACTGCACCTGCTGTACTATTGAAATCATGACCCCAGTGCCTGCAAGGTAACTACGCTTGTGACTGCTTATTTAGTAGTGAAATATAGCAATATTTCGTGTTTAGAGGAGTTCTGACAACTCTTGGCCGTGGTGCCACTGCACCTGTAACACCATTGAAATCATGAGCCTAGTGCCTGCTAGATAACTGCACTTGTAACTGCCTGTTTAGTAGTAAAGTTTAGCAATATTCTGAGTTTAGTGTGGTCCTTAGAGCTTTTGGCCCCTGTGCCACTGCACCTGCTGCACCATTCAAATCAAGCCCATTTTAACTGCAAGATAACTACAATTGTGTATGCCTGTAGAGTAGTGATATATAGCAATAGTAGGTGTTTTGAGGAGGTCATGACACATTTTGGGCCCGTTGTCACTGCACCTGTTGCAACATTCAAATTATGACCCGATTGTCTGCAAGGTAACTACACTTGTAAATGCCTGTTTAGTAGTAACATATAGCAAAATCAGGTGTTTAGTGCGGTGCCTAGAGCTTTTGGTCCTGGTACTACTTCACCTGCTGCACCATTCAAATCATGACCCTACTGCCTGCTAGATAAATGCACTTGTGACTGTTTTGTTTAGTAGTAAAATATAACAATACTCTCGGTTTAGTGGGGCCCCTAGAGGTTTTGGTCCCAGTACCACTGCACCTGCTGCACCATTCAAATCAAGTCCCTTATAACTGCAAGGTAACTACAATTGTGACTGCCTGTTTAGTAGTAAAATACAGCAATAGTATGTGTTTAGAGGAGTTCTGACAACTTTTGGACCCGGTGCTACTGCTCCTGCTGCACCATTCAAAGCATGACCCTGTTGTTTGCAAGGTAACTGCACTTGTGGCTGTCTGTTTAGTAATAAAATATAGCCGAGCTCTTGTATATTAACGTTATTTTTAAAGTGCAATGTTTTTTACAATATTTACAATTTGATTATAATGACCAAATTGATTAAGTTGAAAAAAAATCAATCCAATAATGCCTACAAGTGCAAAGAAAGGTACTGAGGCATAAATAGGAATGCTACAAATGTTCTAAGGCTAAAGCATCTGCTTTACACAACTTAGTAATAAAAAACAAGCCTTTCAGCATACTGTTAGAAGCTGTCTGCCTTTTCATGGGAAGAGATCTTAGCTTGACATGAATGGAGCTTAAGCAGTGTGAACAGCTTCAGTAGACGTATTGTAAATGCCTACAGCCAGGAGAAGTTAACAACAAAAAAGTTCTACACAAAAGCAAATGAACACAGTAAATCGGCTATGGGAACTGATAAGAGCCCCCTTTTAAGATTTATTAAATACAAGAGATTTCACAAGCACAGCACAAGCGCTGTGCAGGCAAAACCTAAAAATTGGCTTTGTTTCCGCTGTTGCAATATAGCAATATAGCAATAAATCATGCTCCTCCCACTGAATATTTGACATGTTTCCTGTATTCGAGAAGGTTTGATTGTTGAGTGAATTTACATAGTGCCAACATTTACCTGCATCCTTAGATTTGCTTATGGACAGCAATGTAATCCACTCTTTCTCTTTTGATTTTAGATTTGATTCCCAAACCAGCTTTATATAGGCCTTTCAGTAGAACCTGTATACGTCAAGATTCTGAGCGGCGGCAGTCCTCTTGCTTGTCACCAAAGCCCCTCAGTTTCTTCTCTTTTACTCTGAGTTAATTTAAAGAACAAAACTCTTTGAGCTTATTTTCAGTGGGCTTCCATTGAACTCCAGAATCTCTAGGCCTATCAATGTTAATAAGTGAGATGGCGGCAGCAGTCCATAACTCTATCAGTTGCGGACGGTGACATTTGAAAGTGGTGAGGCGTAAAAGTTGCGGATGAGAGCCTGACCATCACAAGGGAGGGTCGGGGTTCACCCTCGATAACATTTTGAAAAAAGGAATGGGCTCTGTGCATGCTGACGAATAGCACATGTTCTCAACTTTCTGTGGCAGTGGCATGTGCATCAGCCCATTGGCACAGCCTGTGCATGAGCATTCTGGGCACAGTGGGCAAGTTGAACTTCTGAGGATACCTTCAAAGCAGGAAACATGATCTGATCTCTAGGACTGCTACTGTACAGTACTGGAACCCAAATACAGCTTGCCAATCCATGCCCAAGGCCGGACTGCCCATAGCGGGCACTAGGCATTTCCCCAGTGGGCCGCCAGGGTGGGGGCCGTATTTGGGCCCTAGGGACCCGCTTTTGTTACGGGCCGTTTTTGCAGCACAGCTGCAATATTGCCCCCTGTAACAAAATGGTCCGAAACCCGCCCTGGAACACAGCTCGGCCGCACCCCCAGGCCCCGGGGGGCCGGCGGAGCACTTTGCCAGGGCCGGTTTTGGTTCCCAGTCCGGCCCTGCACCAAAACCTGCATTCTGACTCCTACAATAATAAGGTGGCGGCCAAGTGACCAACATGGGGCCAGCACGCAGGGCAGGTGTTGTGGTTTTGACATTCCTTTCAACCAACTTTGTGGTTAAAGGTTTGTTTGTCATGCCATTTGCTGTCTTTGGTTCTCTTAATGCAATGTTATATAACGGTGCTGGGCTATGTACACGTCAATCATTGGAATGTGGTGCTGTGCACAAGTGGGGGGCCCAGTACATCAATTTGAAATTGCCAGAAAATTATTTTATGAAACCAAAAAGCTCTGTGGATTGGACGAAATGTCAGGTAAATCCCCTTAAGATGAAAGTGGAAGATGATGGACCCGCGGTGTAGGCCTGGGTCTATGTTGTAAATAACCATACTCTTTACCTTTCCTTAACTACAACAAAAATAACCCCTTGTTCTCTGAACTGAACCTTCTTTACGTCTCGCCTTCAGACTACATCAGCTATCTGACGAGAGCTTACATCATCGCACAAGACACCCCACTTCAAACCCCACACATACATACAGATACAGGAAGGGCTTTTGGATAGGCCTTTGTAGTCATTGGCTACTGTGGTTTAGCTAGCTTCAGGCACTGGCCGACAGGGTTGTCCATCAGCGTTAGTATCAGCCTGCAATATTTCCCACCTGTGAAGTTCTTATGAAAGTAGTCCACAATCACATTGTAACTAGTGCATTGCATTTCTATGTACTTTTGTGAGTGGGCCCCACTATTAGCACATTTTTTGTGTACTTCAATTCTCATACCCTCCATCCCTTGCCCACTTGTTCAGTTATCCCCGGTGCTTCCCCCTCAGTTCCTGTCTTGCTCTGTTTTATATATATTTTTTGTTTTCTACGTTTTAATGTTTTTTGAGGGTCCGGCAGCTGGAAATTATCAGGCTGCTCACTTCACTAAGTGCTCCTCACACTATACTTTTTTTTTTAGCTTGTCATGTCATTATGGCTGTAAGAATGCTTATGTGTAGCTTGCATACATGCACATGCATCGCAACACATGCACGCAGGTGTGCGCATGATGACCATCTAAGATGTTAACTATTCCAAGTGAGCCACTGTGTGTGTTATGTGCAATAGCTATTTTGGATTTTCTTCAATCTTAATTTTAATGTACTGTTCCAGCATGGCCCGTGACCATGTTGGAACCGTATACAAAAAAAAGCCAGTAGATCAGTGCTCCACCTCTAAAGAAAGGACATTGGATTTGCCAATGCTTGTTTTTAATAACTTTCCATTGTGGTGTTTTTTTTTAATGGCTTTCTCGGTTCTGGATTATTTTCCATGTAAACTCAGAGTCTGGCGTGACCGTCATCCTTCTGCATATGAATAAAACTTTGGATAATGCATCTATCCTGTGCATACCAAATGTTCAGTAGTGCCCTGTAATGAGAAAGGATCATAACGGTTCCCTAACTAGTCCTGAAACTGTGCAGAACATACAAACCTACATGGTGAAAATCTGCAGGATTTAGAATTGTGCAAACTATAGGCCTAGCATGGTATTTGATCAGTTTTCTACACAGCAACCAGCCACCTTTAGAGTTTCCATAATGAGCTTCTTTATCATAATGTTTTCATCTTTTACAATTCATTTTATATGCAATCATGGCCTTAAATATTTTCCTTTGGCTTTAAATGAAATCCTCACAAGACATTGCTCAGTTACTAGAAAAATATTTGTGTGGATCTCTGATGTTGACTGACCCTTGTTGTTTAAATCCGAGTTGTATTAATTATTGAAAAACTCAAGATTTGAAAGAAAAGCCAAGACACACTCCCAAATCTGCCTCACCAAAAGGTCAGGGAGAGTGTTTTGACAATGGACAAGAACCAAAAATGCTATAAAAAGATATTTTTATTGTATATGATCGGACACCTAGCATTTTTAGATTAAAATTTTAGAGTCTCTGATATTAGCTGCCTGGTTTGCTTCTTTAATCCCTAATCCAAATATTGATTTCATGAGGTTTCAATGCTAGTAAATTTACTGTGAAAATCCTTCTACTCATAGACTGCAGCAGGACAATTACTCAGAGGAAGATCAGAATAAAGGACACTTTACTAAGTAACTTATTCTGTGGAACAAATCATCAATTGGCACTTCCCAAAACAAGATTAGTTTGTTATCACTTTACTTTTAAATGGTGAAGGCCGTCTTTGAAATGTAGACCTTGAATTCAATATTAAAACATACTATATTTGTTCGACCAATGCACCTCTGTATAAAAACCGGTTTCCAACACCTCGTATGTCCAGGAAGACATTCTGTTCTATATTCAACAAGAGGAATATTTGCTTGATTAGGGAGGCACAAACAGGTAAAGGGGGAGCCCCCTCTCATGCTAATTATGAGCAAATTGGAGTATCTATTGTTCCATTGTTGATCTGCATTAAAAAGGAAAATGTTTATTCTGCCCTGTTTAATGGTATCTTGTAATAAGAAGGTAGGCAAAAAGTGCCTATGCTAACAGGCAATAAAACTGTGTTATTGTAAACTAGGACTGGTCTTGACACTGAATAGGATCATTTAGATGGGACGTCATAATCATTAATACATAGGCACATATTATAGTTCATTATGTGTACATTTTCATCATGGTTCATCATTCTAGATATTCTGAAGACCTGATGGAAATTCATTGTTTAGCGGGTTACCATACAGACCCATCCATCTTAAAGCAAATCTTTATTACTGCTGTTTTATCAAGAGCATTGCATAAAATTGGGCTTGATCAAATACTTGTATAGCCTTGTCCTATCTTTTGATATATATATATATATATATATATATATATATATTTTTTAATAACACATTTTATTGGCCTTTCACAAGCTAAATCACAGAGATATAATTAAGCTTAGGCTAGATATCAAGACAGTTCATGAAAATATGTCAAATTATGAGCAAAATCTTTGAATACATACAAGTCTTTAATATAAGAGACATCTTATTTACTTTTTGAAGTCTTGTTTTAAAATCTCCGATTGCTGAGCCCACCTTGATGAACAATGTTTGCACATCAGAGGGAGGAGCTGTCCCGTTTATGAGAATGCTACTTTGGTGGATAAGGGTTAAATGTCCTTTTAGCCAAGATAATAAAAAAAAAAGCATCCGAGCTCTGGCTTGCACTAAGAAAGACAATATGCTTTCCCCTTCTGTGGGATAGCAAGTCCATCCTATTAAATTTGTGTTTGCATCAATGTTGCTGGGGGAACCGATAATGCCTGCTTGGGAGAGTGGAAGTGATAACCAATCCCTTTTTCGCCAGTACAATCTTCTCATGAGGCTGTTTGTAGTCTCTGATCCAGCACGGCATCTGTACTTTGGTACCGTGCTTCTACCAGGGGGAGTTCATCTCCAGTCACTCACTCAGCCATTCATCCTACCTTCTATCAGTGACCAGCCAATAACTGGGACTTCTTGACACGGAAATACGTCTTAGGATCCTGATAGCATACCTAGAACCCGATTATGAGTTTGGAGGTAAAAACCACCAAACTTGCACATAGGGTAAATTCCGCTTACACAAGGGGCCATATTCTCAAGAGGCTAACGCTGAGTTAACGGCACTTTATCGCACCCGAAGTTGCGATAAACATATCGCCCCATTCACAAGCTGGTGTCAACAGCCCATAACACCAGTTTACCGCGATAGCAGCCGCAAAAAACATCGCCACAGATGACCCGGGCAACTATCGCTAATGAGATTGAGAGTAGGCGTTTTCCGTGCCAAAAGCCGCGACAACACCACTCCACAACATTCTCAACGACCAGACAGATCGGCGATAAGATCACAAAACATGCAATAAAGCGCGTTAGCAGCAGGAAACTAACACCTGCTCTGACCTGGTGTAAAGTCAGATGGCAGCCTGCCCCACAAAAGGGAGCACAGCCCAGACCCACACCTGAAGAACAACAGATGCCATGGAGCCACTGAACATGCGTGCCGGATACCCAAGAAGGCCACAACACCCACCGCCACCACCCACAGGACCACCCCCACCCCCCTGGACAACCACCGCCCCCCCCCGGACCAACACTGAGGCAGCACAGACAAAGACAGCGACCCTTCCAAAATGCACCAACCACACAGACCCAACACCAGAGAATGTCATTGCTCACTACATGCCCAAAGGGACAACCCTCCACCGCATCCTGACCACCATTGCCCACAGGCTAACGGTACCAACACAGCGGACAACCAACATCCCATCTCAGACAAAGCTGTTGGCCGTGCTGCAGGTGCTGGCCTCTGGTACCCTCCAACCAACATCCACCTGAGACGGAGGAGTCACACAGCCAGGGCAATCCATGTCCCTCACAACGGTCCTGGATGACACCATCAGCTTGGTACCCCACTATCTATACGTCTCACACACTGCACAGGAACAGCCAGAGACCAAGCAAGGCGTGTACGCCACAGCTGGCTTCCCGCACCTGTCAGGGGGCAATTAACTGCACACATGTCCGACTAGTGGCCCCTGGTAACACTGCACACAAGAAGCGCAACAGAAAGCGCACGTATCCCACCAATGTGCAGGCAATAGTGGACCACCTGGGAATCTCCGCCAATGCCGCCGCAAACCACCCAGGCAGTGTGCATGATTCCTACACCTTTCGACAGTCCATCATCAACCTGCGCCACCAGGGTGCCAGCCACGGAAATGCACTGCTCGTTGGTCAATACCACATGCACACACCACACACCTCAACTCCACAATCATGCAACTCACAACACTGGGAATGCACACATCACAAGGTCACATACAACATGCACACCCACCAGACACAACAGCACAACTCACTGTGGGAACCTGGGCCAGCCATGTACATTAGCCATCAATGGCATGGCACCTCGGCCACACAATAGCAGAATGTCGGAAGAGGTGGCGACCAGGCATGTGCGAAGGAACCAACCGACCCATGAATGAGACTGTACACAATGCCAAGTGTGGCGTGGATGTGCTGGCCAGACTGCAGTATGCAGACCACACACATATCCATGTCGACACACACCGATAGTGTTTGGAGTGTAGTGGACAGTGGACGCAACCCTGTCACCCCAGCCAGTGGGGAAGATCTGGGAAATGTAGCTTGTTACATCCCCCCGTAAGCGTGAGCAGAGTGGGCTGGCCCGGCGTACGCCAGGCCTCTCTTCCAAAATGCCTAATGTCTCTGCCAGGGTGGCACCTCTCACCCCGCCACGAGGCCGACGCCGTGAGCGGAGTCGCCAGCGATCCTGTGCGCCTGCTGCACCCCTGGACGCTGGTACCCGAACCAGTCCTACTCGCCCCTGCACACCCAGGCCTCAATACCCACCTGCCGACCCCGGCGTGTGTTGAAGGGGGTCCACCACCTGCCAGTGCAATCTCCAAGCCCGGGGCCTGCGACCTTGGCAGCCACCTCAGACCATCACGGCCTCCGCAACACAGGCCCGCAGTACTCCTTACTCGTTGATGTACTCCATCGGCATGCACAGCGGGCAAGTAGGTCACACATTTGGAACTGAGTCTTGATTACACCATGGCAGTGAACATTACTTAAGGCAGAGTTTATGTCACTATACTCCCTGATGTTGTGCCACCAAGTCTGTACATAGCATTACAACCACACGTGTCGGTGGGCCTACGCAGACTACTGCCCTCGGCTTACGCTGCGCACGAGTAGGTCACAGAATTGGAACTGGAAAAGGCAGAATAAATATTGCACGCAAGGAGAGGCGTAAGAGGATGACACGTTGCAGTCCGGAGGGAATAGGATCACTGTTACGGAGGTAATCGAACACTACCGACAACTGCCCTGGTGTCACTAACTCTGTGCATCGCGAGCCAATGACACGTGGCTGTGGGCCACTGCTGACCGCTGCCTCTGGCCTACACTGTGGCCCAGTAGGTCTTGATTTAGCGATGGCGGAGTTCATATCAGTGTAAAGGCATCATTGCAGACTGCATCCCCTCTCAGCCCTGGTGCCACTAAGTCTGTGCCCTAACATTCATGGACACTCTCTGGTCATACATCGGTGCAGTCTGAGCCTATGGACTAGGGGGTAGTTTTCATTATCATGTGGCTGTCACCAAATTGGTGGTGGCAACGAGGCTGTCGCTTTCCACTCCTCCATTTGCTGCTTCCGGATAACATCAGACCTCTGCATCATGCCCTGAAGGACACCTTCCACTTCCCCCGCAACCCTCCGCCACATTCACCTCGGACATTGATGAGGACACGCCCAGTCCGCGTGGCCCTACCTCAGTGCACCGCAAGTCACCGCCCCATGGCGGGGTGCTTGTGCCGACCGCTGTGCATTCAGGGCCACTAACTCTGTGCAGCTCACGTCAGGGACTCTGTCTGAATGAATATTGGATGACCCCTGTGACGGTGGTCTAGCGGTCATCAACGCATGTGGCTCTGCGCTGTCCGCTGCCTCCGGCCTCAACTGCGGACCACCAGGGCTCACACATCAAATCGAGTCTCCACACTGATGACTGGCCTCCATTTCCTCCTGCACCTCCTGTGGCGCAGGACTCCCACCTCCTGTCGCTGTTGCTGCCTTCCTTTTGGTGGTGGGTTTGTGCCTGGTTTAGGTTTTCAGGTCATGCCAGCGCCTCTTGGCCTCCTCCATTGGCCTCCTCGACACTCCGGCTGCATTCCAGGTAGTCTGACTGTGGGACAGTTGCTGGTAGTGTCACCTCCGTGATGCTGCTCTTGTGTTGCTGCGAACTGCATTCCGTCTTCCTCTCCCTCTTCTCCCTGGCCTTCCCCGACCCCGTTGTACCTTACTGGTGGTCTGTGGGGTTTGTGTTGGCCTCTGCGCTCGGTCAGGGTGCATCCATGGTGCTGCGCACTTTTGATTGTTTCTGGTGTGTTTTTCTTGTTCTGCTATTATAGTGCATTTTCCCGTCAGACGCGTGGAATTTGCAGGCCTGTGGCTGGTTTTCGCAGCTTTTTTTATCGTGCTTGGTCTCATCGCAGCTTTTTTTGCGTTTGTGTTTCGAATTTTTGCGGCGTGGCGTTGATTTGTACGCTGCCATTTGATGCGTTATCTGGTGACTATCGCATGGTACCGCCGTGTTGTGAATACTTGGTTAACACGGCGTACATTTCTCGAGGTAGACTTCGATGTTGTAGGTTGCGTTAAGTTACTTTTGAAATGTTTATCACACGTTCTTGATAATATGCCCCAGGGTTCGCTAAATAACATGCGTTAAATAACACTCATCATGAGTTATCACTGTGTACCACAAAATTGTTATCTACCACATGTGTTAAATACCAAATGTCCTTAGTTACGAGTTTGGTGGTAAAAACCACAAATCCTGCACATAGGTTAAATACTGATTCCACAGGGTTCACTAAATAACACTTATTAAATACCACTGATTATGAGTTGTTACCATGTACATCAGAATCGTTATTTAGGGCATGTGTTAAATAACAAATGTAGTAGTTAAAAAGTTGCCTTGCCTGGTACTCCTCATGATTGTGAAGAATGACTGATATAATGTGTTTAAAAAAAAAAGCTCTAGCTCAAATTTGTTGCACATATTCACATTCATCCTTGCATGTGATGTAATAAGGTCCAATAACTCACTGATGGCACTGCTGATATGTATTGAGATTGGACTACAACAATCATAATATGTTTAATCTTGATGATGAAGGGTTAATGTGACTGCCCACTGTATTAAAGGTGATGTATCCCCACGATTCCACCACAGTAGGATTATTGGTGGTTCTCGTCAAGGTCATGATATTGTGATTTCGCCCAGAGCACCTGGCAGAGCGGTTCAGTTTACACAGATACACATCACACAGTTTGTGCACATAAATAGTGAGCCTAATTTTATGGTTTCTGCAAAAGGAACAATTGATGGACGGCCTGGTGAGGAAAAAAACCAATGGATTTAGGGCCAGATCTCTGGACTGGGAGTGAGTGCTTGACATTGTTCAGCATTCTGTCCATCAATTGTTCTTTTTGTGATTTTACATTTTCAGCACACTAGGTCCTGTCTACGTGTGGCCATGATGTGTACATGACTACAATCAATTGACCGTAAGATGTCAGGAAATCCTTCTGTATTCGCTTTGCTGGTATTAGCTATGTGGTTTTGCAAGGGAAACTGTCTGCAAGACACCCATCCTTAAGGATTGACTGAGAAATGCCACACACCAGGCCTGCTGTCTGCTTTGTGGTGCCTGTTGCAAAGAATTATAACACTGATAGCATTTTCAGGAAGGGGGGGATGCAGTGATCAATATGTTGAACTCCATGGTATCCATATTGATCAAAATGTGTTTGATATGATGCCCATATTAAGCCTGTGTATCCTCTAGATCTCAAGCTGACCCATGTTTATGGGTTCCAGCCTTACTCTGTCAATCCTGGCTCATATGCTGCATTTATGCCCATCAAAGTCATTGATTTCCATCCATCGCCCAAGTTTCCATCCTCATGCTACATGATTTTGTAGCAGAACATGGATCTGGCACAGCATGAGATAGAGGACTACCAGTGCTGTAGCCATGGTGGTGAACTGCAGAATGGAAGGATGAGCTGCTGCAACCAATCTGTGTGAGCTTCACCTGTCCATGGCCATTGATGTAGGTCTGATCCTGTGTGCAGGTGTGTGCAAGACTGTATTTTTATCAGCTCAAACAGTGCATCTACTGTGTTTGTTTGTATTATTGTGTTACTCTTGGCTTTTTTGTAATGTTTTACAGCTTTTCTTCTATTCCCTACATTCCCAGTGATTTTTACCACCCGCTTTTTACTAGAGGTATTTTAAGGGGGTATTTGACACTGGATTTTAATAACCTCTCATATTTGTAATTGAGTGTTATTTACCACATGCATTATTTTTCACATGCGACAAATATCACATGCCATAAATAGCACAAGCGTTAAATAGCCCACGTGGACCACATACATGCGGCATTTAGCATGTGTGCTAATTAAAGCATGCGTGTTTTTACTCGTGATCAGGTGATTCATTAAAGTCATGCCCTATTTGCCCTGGCATGAGGTAATTACCACCATGCCTAACTCATAATGAGGGCCCTCGAAACCTAGACTCTGAGGGATTTTCTCTCATCCTGAAATGATTCACTATTCCATGCCAGGCTCTACCAGTTCAGACTTGATTACCAGGAGCCTGAACCTGTGGCCCTGCATAAGCTAAGCAAGGGGCCAGCTATCGGTAGTGTTCATGCTGCAGTAGCACTGTGGCCCTCTTTTGTAGCTGTTCTACTATCAAACCAACAAATGGGGGCCCAGTTTCTTCGCTTGATTTAGGGTCCATTACGCTACTCCACTGGCTGAGAGGAACCCCTTGTAGTACATTGAAACAACCCTAAACTTTGTTTCTGAAGGAAGGCCTTTTCAGAACATTCTGTCTGGGCAGCAAGCACTTGTAGCCCTGCTTGGACCTTCAAAGTGAACTTTTTCGTTTTTGGAAATAAATCAGTTCCATCTAACCCAACAGTCTATTGTGAAATCACAAGCATTGGCACTTGTGACGCGTGATGTGATCAATTAACTGACAAAGAAGATTTTGCACATTCATACATAGTCATAGTGGCCTGAGTGAAAGGAAGGACTTTTTCAAATTCAACCAACTTGCACCTACCCACTTAATGCTCAACTGAAAACAGTGCATGGTTACAGAGGTGCGAATTGTGCGCTTGATCTGGCCATAGCTACCCCTATTATCTTAGGTGATCCACCAATAATCTTTTTTTTCCATATTTTGTGTGATGGGGCTTTAGTTTAGGTAAATCAATCAATTGATCCAAAAAAGAACATAAGTGTAAAATTCATGGCCGTCAGGATCAAGATGTTTTTACTGGCAATAACAACATTAGGGGCCATATGTAGGAAGCCAAATACCGGTCGGTAACGGCCGATTTTCGGTAAAAATCCTGTTACCGACCGGTATTTTGGCTTTTGCTATGTAGGGGGCATATTTCAGGATTCGGTAATTTACCGAATCGGTAAAATTACCGAATCGGTAATTTTACCGATTCGGTAAATACCGAATCCTGAAATGACATGTAGGTAACACTCAAATGAGTGATGTCTAGGAAAAAGAATTCGGTATTTAGCACCAAATATAGGTTGGTGCTAAATACCGAATACATTGCACACAGCAATATTTTGCTGAAATAACAGTGCCATGTGGCAGACATACATGCCCTTAGGGCACGTATGTCCGCCACATGTGCACACATGCAGGAATCAGGGGTGCAACAGGGTGTCAATGTGACACCCTGCCACCCTTGAATGTGCTCCCCCCATTACCGAATCGGTATTTACCGATTCGGTAATGGTAACTGGCTTCCCATTGATTCCTATGGGCCTCCTGGCCCATAGGAATCAATGGGAAGGTATGCATCATTACCGAATCGGTAAATCCCGATTCTAAATTACCGACCCTTTCCGAATCGGTAAATATTACCGATTGATTACCTACATCACATTTACCGATTCATAAATACCGAATCGGTAAAATTCGGTATTTATGAGTCGGTAAATGTGTCCCTACCTACATATGGCCCTTTATGTGGAAATACTTGTCTAACCCTTTTGCTTCCCCTGTTGCAGGTAAAAACTGCTATGGCTGACTTGTTAGATGTTTAGTGGACTAATGCACAGTGTTAACGTAAGGCATATGCACAAACTGCATGAAATTGTAGCTTTAGTTGCCAAATTTTAGTAGTCACAAATATATCCCCCTTCACTATGAGCGTCCTTTCTGCAACAGTGAAAATCAAAGTGCTGCACTGTTCTATTTGGATAGAATCTAACAACTGACTCTTCCCCACATTGTCCCTCTTTTTCTCTTCATATGCATGCAATTTTCTGCTAGTCAGTCACCTATGACCCTACCAAGTAGGAGAAATTGGACAGGGTAGTGTGGCGATTCGGTGTATTATATGGTGTGGTTGTGCGAGCTCACTGTGTAATAAACTAACGAAAACCTCTTTTGTCCAGTCAGACTCATTTTTAAAAGCTCTAGCTCAAACCTGGGTAGCTGTGGCTTCGAGCAGTAAGGCTTAAGCAAAGGAACTAGCATTCAGACACACCAAACAACAGAATAAGAAAGTTACACAACACGCAAGAAATCCAACACCAAGTTATAAAACAAGAATATATTTTTTATTCATTTTTAAACACCGAGATGAGCAAAATCGAGTTCGGGAGATATAGATTTTTAAGCAAAACGTAAATCTCAGCTTTTTAGTCAGAAGAGCAAACAAACATTGGTAACCACAAAGTTTGGAAACTTTTGAAAACTTTTAAAGAGTTGTGTTTGAGTAGTCGAGCCTGGACTGGGTGGTCAATTCCATCAGGGGGAAGGACAAGGGGGCAATAAGGAGTATTTGGACAGTTACCTGGTCACCAAAGCAATCTCAAGTCAAGTTCCAAAGTTTATGCAAGGACCACCATAGACTTCAATGGAGTAGTCCTGATTCTGGGGATACAGGATGCTGAAAGATGCACCTGGTGCTTTGCAGGCAAGGAGGGTCTTCCTGGGGCTATTCCTTGGTCCACATGTAAAGTTGCGCGCCTTTTGACACATGGGTCAATGTCCCTTGAAGTCCTTTTTGGTCCAGCAGAAGTCCAGTGACGACTATCTTCGGTCCGACAGATTCGTGTGCAACGCTTGAGTGCCGAGGAGTTGCCCCTGGCATATCCTGAACACTTTGAGTCTCCCTACTCATTCCTTTTGCAAATATATGTGTATGTTTTTTTAACAGCCTATTAAATAACACCTGTTGAAATATTGTTTTTGTTGCATACATTTACCACCCAGGTCTCAACTGGGTTTATGGGAGTACTCCTGTTGTTTGTTCTTATACTTTGAGCAACCGCTGGGTTGTGAGAGTGGGTCTTTGTTTGACCCTTACATCTTTAGTCATTTTTTGACACATAATGTCTAATTTGTTGTCCTCTAGGGAGACTCCCAATCACTCGGATGACTATATGCAAAGAATACCAAGTGGTCCCTCCCTCCTTTCTACTTCTTCCACCTCCACACCCATCATTCCCGCAGCTAACACATCTCAAGTACTTCTTGACAGATTGAGGAACTCAAGAAAAAAATCAAATCAGATTTAATTTACATGTACGTATGCTAACGGAATATTTGAAGGCTAATACAATTCCACTTGGCCTACAGATTCGTAATACCCCTCCCATTTTCACCCAAGATCCCAAATTCCGTACTGGATTCAGCCACCTGGCAACAACATGCTCACGCCATTGGATGGTTTTGGGTATTGACACAGCCATTGAACACATTCGCAAAGAACTGGAAGAAATCGCAGAACTCGAGAAACTCATCCTTGAAGACAGCACACTAACTGATGCAAAAAATCTCCTTGACAAGATCAATACCACAATTGCTACCTTCAACACCTTCGAAATAAACAAAATGATCAATAAAATACAATAAGACACATAAAAAATTACGACAAGGAGAGAACATACCCCTACCACCGGGACGAATTCTACAACACCCCGTACCAACCGCCAAGAACACGTAACTGGGGAAGATTCAGAAACAATCAAACTATTACCATCTCAGTCTGTTCCTATTCTCAGTAGAGGACTCGGACCCTGGTGAGGGAAGCAGTACAACTAGGAACACAAATATACACCCACCACCACTTCTACCTCCCCATTTTTTAGACGGGAGCCGCGGACATGGAAGAAGCAGAACAAGGACTTACTACCAATACCAATATCCCAGGGAGCGCCAGACCCGCAGTAAGTTCTACCAATGAGGCCCCCTGCATTAACCAATACTGACAATCCCCCTGAACCAAACAAGCAACTGATCCCCATATTCAATCTCTTCCAACACATTTTGTCCTCACAAGAAACCTCTCTTCTGAGCAAAGGTCTGTCATTTGTCCCCACAGGGCGGAGCAATTTCTTTGACCTCCAAGAAAATCTCCGCCAATTTTTTAGATGAATTTCGCTCCTACAATTTTTCAATGATAGACCACCCACTGATCACCTAACCATATTTATTTATTTATTTGAAAAGTTTTATAGAGCGCGAACAAGACCCAAACGGGTATCAGGGTGCTGTACAACGGAACGAACGTTGGCATGAGGTAACAGCATGAGTACAGTACAATAAGGAACACAAGAAGTACCTGAAACATAAAAAGTTCATGGGGGAGCAAGTAGAAGACAAAATAAAAGGTTATCCACAGGTATCGGCCCTACTAGTAGGCACTGTATAGTTCTAGCAGAGCAGTATGCCAAAAGGACAACAAAACACATTTTGAAACACAATGTAAAAAGACTGTCAAACAGAAGAAGAAAGTAAATTGCAAATGGCATCAGGGCTATTGCTGATAAAGGTCCTTCAGGAGTAGCCATTTGACGTTTTTTTAATGAAGCAGTTGATGGGTTGGATCTGATCTCAGGAGGAAGGGCATTCCAAATTCTTGCAGCAAGCCCGGAGAAGGCACGGTTGTCAGTTCTTTTCTTGTTGAATTTAGGAGGTTTCAGTAGTAGAGTATTAGAGCTTCTTAAGTTCCGACTAGAGCCGGAGAGCTCAAGGTTTTTTGCCAGGTAAACAGGGCTGTAGCTTTATGTGTCAGACAGGCTATCTTGAAACAAATCCTTGCTTCAATGGAAAGCCAGTTAAGTTGAATTAAGCCAGGTGTGATATGGTCAGCTTTTCTGGATCCCGTGATGAGTCTGGCAGAGGTGTTCAGAGTAGCTCTTAGCGGAGCTAACCTAGACTTAGACAGTCCAGCTACGGTCACCAAACCATATTCCAATCGTGAGATAACTAGGGATTGGACTGCTGACTGGATGTCCTCAGGAGGGAAGAAAGGCTTGATTTTTCTAAGAGTGTTGAGCTGATGATTGGCACTCCTAATAGTGGCACTGATGAGCACTTGCATATTTAGGTATTTGTCCAGGGTGACGCCTAAAGATCTAGCGAGTCAACAGTTGAGTGCGGAAAGTTGTTTGATCCAGTCTTGCGTAGGTGCCGAATGGTTACGGGGGCAATCAGGAGGAATTCCGTTTCAAGTGTATTTAATAACAGATGATTATGCGTAACCTGTACCTTCTTTTATCCCCCATCTACCTTCCACCCCCCGGCTACACTAATGCCAACTGAAATACTTTCGTTCAAACGAATAGTCCTCCAGGAAGTTGCAGTCCTCAAAAATGAGTTTGAATACATTCCATACAATTTGACCTTTGCAGAAAAACAGGCACTCCTTAACCTTAAAAACAACATGAACGTGGTAATCAAACCAGCAGATAAAGGTGGAGTAATTGTTGTTTCGGATATAGACAAATACGACATGGAAATAACAAGACAGCTATTCAATTGCTGCCATTATCGCCCACTGTCCAAGGACCCCCTACCAGACATCAAATCTAAAATCTAAACTGTGACAAATCAAGCACAGTTACAGAACATAATATCTCAAAAAGATTTCTCCTTCTTGAATAACCAACATCCCCGTACACCTGTCATCTATGTACTCCCCAAAATACACAAGGATGCCATCAACCCGCCCGGACGCCCCATTGTCTCTAGCTGTGGTTCGATTTTGGAACCATTGGGCAAATATATAGATGCAGTAATCAAATAATTTGTCCCACACACCGACACCTATGTACTTGACAGTATGGACCTCATCAATGTCATTAAGGACAAACCATTCAACACTAACACCCAAATGATGGTAGGACTTGACATTGAGTCCCTATACACAAACATCCCGCACGATGTAGGCTTACACGTTATCCAAAACCTCCAGGATACTAGACCCAAACCCACACGAATACTGACTGAATTCATCATGGACCTACTCAGAACTGCACTCAGTAACAACTACTTCTTGTACAGGGATACCTTTTACTTACAAGTCAAGGGTGTCTCCATGGGAGCTTGTTTTCCCCCAACTTCGCAATGCGGTTTGTACATAATCCTGAAAAAATCCACGTACTGATTCCTAACAACCCTATCTTTGACCATATATGTGTCTGGCGAAGGTACATAGATGGTATTCTCTTACTATGGAAAGGGACCAAAGAAACCCTTGATTCCTTCTTGGAATGGCTCAACCATGCCCAACTGCACCTGGGGTTTACTGCAGATTCCATGTCTAATGATCTCCCCTTTCTTGACCTTACTCTCCATGTGGCAGATGGAAAAATTGGCACCATGCTAAATAGGAAATCTACCGAACACCCTTCTTCTCTATTCCAGATACCAAGTGCGCGGACTTCGTGATGGCCTCTTTTACGGTCAGTTCCTTCGCATCAGAAGGAACTGCAAATGGAAGAAAGATTATTTTCGGGAAGCCGCCATTCTTACCACTAAACTCAGTCAACTGGGCCTTTTTTTGTTAGGACATATTAAAGTACATGTCCTACTTAATAATATACAGCTCCTTGCCTTAGGGCTTGATAGGCCTTCATTAAGGGAGACTTATATTTATTAGTAGGGGGAGTGTGGGCTTTGCCATTAGTATTCAGGCTGCTGTGGTAGGTGGGAAACATGTTGTATTTTGTCACACTCAGCATGGCACAATCAGTGCTACATCTCTCGGTGGACACTTTAACTTACAGGCCCTGGGTATCCTTGGTACCATATACTAGGGAGTTAACTTATGCCAATTGTGGATAGCCAATTCAACATACACTTTTAAAAGGGTGGGAACACTGACACTGAGGTCTGGTTAGCAGGTCTCAGTGCACTCTTAGAGTCGATAAACCAGCAGCATCAGTCCAAAACTTTGGGGTGATCATGCAAAAAGAGGTATTTCCTTACAGGTAGGAAAAAAGAGATGGAAAGAGAGATAATCAGAACAGTATAGTGAGAGACATGAAATAGAGGGGGAAAAAGTAGAGCTAACAATGGTCTAGAAAAATATTTATGGTAGGGAGAGAGGTAAATACTGAGATAGAGAGAGGAAGATGAAGGAAAGCTGTCTTAAGCTGAAGTCAGACAAGACGGAGATCCTCATCCTCGGGCCCAACCCCTCAGCATGGGACGACTCCTGGTGGCCCGCATCACTGGGCACACCCCCGGACCCTACCAACCACGCACGCAACCTGGGAGTCATCCTCGACTCAAAACTCACCATGACCAAACGCAGTCTCCTCCACCTGCTTCAACACCCTCCGCATGCTCCGCAAGATCTACACATGGATCCCGACAAACACGAGGAAAACAGTCACCCAGGCCCTAGTCAGCAGCAGACTCGACTACGGCAACGCCCTCTACGCCAGAGCCTCGTCCAAGCTCATCAACAGACTGCAAAGAATCCAGAACGCATCTGCACGCCTAATCCTCGACATCCCGTGCCGTGACCACATCACCCCCCACCTGAGGAACCTGCACTGGCTCCCCGTCGACAGAAGAATCTCCTTCAAGCTCCTGGTCCACGCACACAAGGCACTCCACAAAACCGGCCCAGCCTATCTCAGCAGTTGGCTCTCCTTCTACGTACCCAACAGGAACCTCCACTCCGCTGGCCACGCCCTGGCAACGGTCCCTCGCATCCGCAGAACCACATCCGGAGGCAGGTCCTTCCCCCACCGCGCCACCAAGACCTGGAACACCCTCCCCCTCAACCTACGACAAACCGAAGACCTGCTGACCTTCAGAAGACGACTCAAGACCTGGCTCTTCGACCAGTAGCAGCAGCACCCCCTCCACCCCACCCCCCTCCCTCAGCGCCTTGAAACCCTCACGGGTAAGTAGTGCACTTTACAAATGATTTGATTGATTGATTGATTGAAGATGTAGGTAGAGAAATAGAGGCAGAGAAATAGGTATGCTTTTAGGGAGTGGTAGAAGGTTGAAAGAGAGAGAGTTTGGGAGAGAGAGAGGAGTAGATTACTTCAAGAGAGAGGTAATACAGAAAAAATAGGTGAATTGGAGAGTAGAGGTAAGGGCAGATATATGTACTTTGAGAGACTTGAGGGAGAAAAGAGATGCGGGGAGAGAGATATAAATTACAAGAGGTGTATAAAAATGGGCCAGGTTAAGAGTGGTGGTGAAGAGAGAAAGGTAGAGAGACGGTTGATGAGTAGACAGAGAAATTTGGTATAGAACGAAGTGAGGAATTTGATTTGAGAACAAGAGATGTGAGAGTCATACAGAGGTAGAGAGTTGCGAGGTTGAAAAAGTGGAAGAGATGGGGAGGTAGAGAGATCTATAAAGAAAGGTTGAGAAAGATAGTTGAGGTGGAGTGGTGAGTTGAAATGAAGTGCAGAGAGACATCCAGAAATTGCATCTTCTTCAACAGAAGTCAATGGCGGAAATATATTCTCCTAATTGTTTTTTTTTAATCTCCCACTTTCTTCTTAAATGTTTGCGTGCATGCATTACATATCTGATGTATAGTGCAGTACATATGTGATGTAGTGCAGCACACATGCAATGTGTGTAACGTTCGCAGGAATGAAAACATTTCTCCATATTAGAGCTGCTTCATGGATGCGTTGTTTTTTGATGCAAAGCCTGGTCTGGCAGCTTAGCAGAGGCGGCTTTGCATCGAAAACTATGGGTTCTTGCACTAATCAATGCAAGCAATGCTCCATTGAAACCAAGTGGTGCAAAGCGTTATTTTGCTCTGAGAAAAGGACACCTTTGAAGCGAAAAAATTATGTAAATGCCCTTGCAAGCGTTTGGCATGCTTTGTGTCATTTTGCCTCATTACAAATCATTAGTAGGTCGATATGGCACTTTGTCTCTGTTAGATTTGAGGGAATGTCAAATTAGAAATAGAGGGGCATATGTACAAGGCCCTATCGCCAACACAACGTCACTTTTATCGACGTTGTGTTGGCAAAAGGGGTTTAGCCTTATTTATAAGGCAGCGTTAAGCCACTTTACGTGGCTTAACGCTGACTTGTAAATAAGGCCCCCGATAAGGCCCCCTTTCACGCTATGGTTAGAGTGAAAGGGGTGAGCAGTGGGTTGATTTTGACGCTGCCCCCTATGTACAAGGGCAGCGTACATAGGAGGCAGCGCCAAAATTAAGACCCCGAAAAACCTGGTCTTAAGTTAGCAAAACAAGGAGAAATGGATTATTTCTCCTCGTTTTTGCTTTTTCCATGTGTGCTTCCTTGTGCAGCACACATGGAAAAAGCAAAATGCCATGGATTGTTTATGTACAGGAAGGTGTCCCTTCCTGTACATAAACAATCTAAAAAATAATGTAATTTTGTGACTTTCAGGTGTGCGGCATTATGCAGAACACATGAAAGTGACAAAGTGGCATTTCAGGATTGTTTATGTGCAGGAGGGGACACCTTCCTACACATAAACAATCCCCCCCTGCACGCAGACACCCTTGCAAGGGTGCCTGCGTTGGCGCTACACTGCCAAGTGTAGCGCCATTGCAGGGGGAAACGAAGGGCTGCACCATATCCTTGTAAATATGGTGCAGCCTTGCGTTTCAGAAGTGGCGGAGTGAGGAATTGAGCCATGACAGCTAACGACTTTCACCTCCACCTCATAGTACAAATCCCCCAGAAACTGTTGTTTATGAGCAGGGATTTCGATTGGTCCACCAGGTGGAAGGTAGGCACATGCCTTAAAACGCATCTGAACGTCATACCTAAAATAAATCAAACGGACGGTCCGAAAGCAGATCTAAATCCGCCCTCCTCCCGGCAGCATGTATTGGAATGGGAAGTGACGTCTGGACGCTCAGCGGTGCGCCCTCGCGCCGGCAGGAAGGAGGTGAGAGGGGAGGATATCGCCATTATTCCCTCTGCATCGCACACGCTTGTGTTCGGCGGAGGATTAGAAAAAGATTACACAGCCCTTGATTGCATTCGCTCAAAAAGCTGCCCTAATTTCTCTCCTGTGTGCGGTTTAATGAGCTCTAAGGGGAGGAAGGAGCCCTTGTCCGTGAACTCAGTGGATCAGGACAACAAGCCATTTAATTGGAAGCCATGGAGATGCTGAGCACCGAGGGAGACTAATCTGTCATCTCAAATCAGAGTGGACATTCTACAGCCACAGAAAATGGAAGCCGGGAAGAGAACCAGGGAGAAAGGCTGGGCTGGGAGTGAGGGAGGGAAATGGAGGCGGGGGAGGGACAGGCCCAGTAAAGCTATGAGCCCACCAGAGAGCATTGATTTACAATATTACCTTTCTTCAGGAAACAAAGACCATGCTTAATTTGAGCCGGTGTTTGCGGGTGGGGGCCTCGGAATTCATTGTTGTGGACTGGCTTTTCTATTCCACAACAAACTGATACAGAGTGAGACAGAGACAAACACAAAAGGGGAAAAGACGGAGGAAGACAGAAAAACAGAGACTGAGGTAGAAAGCAGGGATGAAAAAGAACCTGCAAAAGTGAGGCAAAGAGAGATGAGTGTCTGGTGCTGGATTCAGGCATGAGGTGAAATGAAATCTTCGCAGCCTTCGATAGCACAGCTTGTTGGCTTCGGAGCTAAGCTTTAGTGGCCATGGAGAGGCAAGCAGTGATGCGCTTTCGTTTTCAATAAATACTTAATGGAACAAGTTTAATTGAACTTCAGTTGTTGTAATTCATAGTTCCAGGTTGCTTCACACATGCGTTACTGAAATAAAAGTGGAGAAAAAAATATTTTTGCATCGTTTTTTTTGCAATCGTCTAAACCAATCACAAAGAGGAGTCCTCCTACAACCCTCTGAATATTTGAAAAGTGGTTGAGCTTAAGCATTTAGATTGAGAGCTATGCTTCCATATGTTGTCAATTCCACTGCAGGTTAGGATAAAGTTCAAGGCCATGGTAATATTCTTTAAAGACCCCCACGGTAAGGGCGCTAAATACCTCAGAAGGCGTGCCTGTCGCTATGCACCCATCAGATCGCTAGGATCATCCTCCTCTGACTTTGCCTGCATCCCCAAGGTACGCTTGGCGCGCAGGGGTGGTAAATATTTCGTCTTCCTGGGTGCTCAAGCATGGAACCAACTACCTGCCGCATTGAGAGCAACTACTGATTTGACATCCTTTAAGAAACATCTGAAAACCTGGCTCCTTAAGAGCTAAGTCGGCTTCTTTTTGCAGTCATGTGTGAACCTCTAGCGCCGGGACACTCCTGATGGAGTAGCTGTGCAGTTTATAAGCTCCACTCATTCAGTCATTCATTCATTCATTCATTTTGTACTACATTATTTTGGGTATATGTCTGCATGTGTTCCTTTTTGACCATGACATGGTGAGGAATAGACATTTGACCCAGGCAAATGTCTCATTAGATGTTGTATCTATGCCACTAATCGAAGAATGTGACACTATCAGTCGCTAGAAATATAACGTCTGGCAACATCTGCGTTTAAAGGCAGACATGACAATGATTCTGGACAAATCAGAAAATTATGGCGTCTTCCATTGTCTAAGTTAAGGAAGATGGCGGTCTCCATGAACTAAGATCGAGTCAGGGCCTGCATAGGATGGAGTCGGACCGTAGGAACTTTACGTCAGCCCTGCTGCCAGAGGACTGCTGCTTGAAGGACTGCCTTGTTGCCTGAGATGGAAAACTGAACCTTGCCTTCATCC
The DNA here is from genome assembly GCF_964204655.1 of Triturus cristatus. Taxonomy (NCBI): domain Eukaryota; kingdom Metazoa; phylum Chordata; class Amphibia; order Caudata; family Salamandridae; genus Triturus; species Triturus cristatus. The sequence goes on along the minus strand of NC_140589.1, from coordinate 1,803,299,597 downwards.
CAGGCTAACCAGAGTGACTCCAATGGTCAGTTGGCTCGCCTTCTGTGTGAACTACAGGGACACAAGCTTCAGAGGCCTCCCTGAAACTGCCCAGCTGACCTATTGCAACTGGTCCTGCCTGGACATGTGATGGGGTCTGTCTGAGCCTTGCTGGCCTCTGTTTGAGTCAGTCCTGATCCCCAAGAGGTGCTTCTCCAGGTCCTGAAACCCTTGGCTGGCATCAGAGTGCACTCTGTGATGGCTTGTGACTGCGAATGGACCCGTTAGTGCCCTACTGCTCACGATGACCGTTATTGCGAAGTACCAGTAAGAACCACTGTTTGTTCCGACAACAACTGTCTGAGGTGATCAGCAATGCAAGACCAGCACATCAGGCTACAGCAACAACAGCCAGCGTTGACCTCCAGCGCAAAATTACAGCAATGACAGTTCGCAACGCTTGACCGTCTCTTCACACTACAGTGACGACCACCTGTAATACTCAAACTGTTCTTCACGCTACAGCAACAACTGTCCATGACGCTGATCCTCCTCGCGGCCTCCTCCAACACAAATGGAACTTTTGCGCCGGACTCACAAGGTAAGTTTTCAGCGGGACGAACCTTGTCCCTGTATCCGACCCGAGCTCTATCATGGTCGGTCTGAACTTGTGACTTTCCTTTGGTTTAGGATGAGCATATCACCGCAAGTGGCATTTTGTGGATGTAGGAGATATTTTTACCCCCAAAAATGAAATTGCTTATCCCGGTTCTACTTAGTGGATTTCTATCTTTCTGGCATCATTTTTTTAATTAAAATGTACTCTTTTTCTATATTGAGGTGTGATTTTTCTTGTGTTATGTTTTCACATTATTACCGGTTGTGTGCTGCATAGATACTTTACTCATTGCCTCTAAGTAAAGCCTCACTGTTCTAGTGCCAAGCTCCCAGAGAGTTATGCACAGGTTAATTTCTTGACTTTTGTGGTTCACCCTGACAAAGATTGTAATTGCAGCCTGAGTGGGGCAACAACCTCAACCAACAAGCCAATTTCATGCACTTATTATATATCACTGGTGATATTATGAAGAGATATGTGAGAGGATATAAATTCGAAGTTAAGTGAGCAATTATGATGGAAAAAGCCTTTAGAATAATACAACAGCTTCATATATCAATAACAATTGTTAAACTCTTCAACTATGTGTGCTAAATTTCCTCATTTTCACAGCACCAAAATGGCTGCTACTCATCACTGTCAATTGGGAAGGTGTAAGAAAGTGCCTCTTTTTGCATGGTTAGCCCCCACTTTTTGCCTGATGTGATTTCAAACTGTGAGCGCACTGGGTCCTTGCTAACCAGGTTCCCAGTGCCACTTGTCAGGAAAGGTCCTTTGCCCAGATTATCAACCGATATTCTGCCAGAGATGGTCTCACCTGCTGCCAGCACACTTCACACTTCGCAGATGCTACATATTGGCTGAAGACTGAAGTTGAGAAAGCCAAGTCCCAGAGGAAGACCGACTGACTGCTAGCGCAATTTGTGTTTGCCCTTCACGGGGAACACTTTCTTCACGCCTCCGCTGATAAAGACAGCTTTTGCTGTCAACAAGGTATGCAGCGAGTCTCTTCTCCCTAAGACCCTCCAGACTGCAAGCTGCTCTGTCTTTCATGCTCTCATAGTATAGCGCACAGAAGTAGGTGATAAGTTTCAAACAACTTAAATTACATTTTAACAATGTGGGAAATGTTCATTTTATTCTCGTTATTTATAACGTGTTTTGTTGTTGTTTTTATATTATTCTGTCTTGTTGTTTTAGATGTACTGAGAAACAGATTGTTCCTGTAGCCCTGGGTACATGTAGTACCATTTACTAGGGATGTACAAGTAACTTAAATGTGCCAGTTCATTGTAGTCCAATTTTACCATGGTTGAAAGAGTGAGCACAAGCACCTTAGCACTGGTTAGCTGTGGTAAAGTTCAGCTGAAGCCAACAAAAAGGAATTCAGCAAAACAGGAGGGGTGAAGGCAAATAATTGGGGAGAATACTGCGCCAAGGATGTCAGGTCTTAATAAGCCATTGAACAAGAATTCTCTGAGGTACTGTTCTGGATTATGGGCATCACCAGCAATTTCCTGCGCTTTGTGTGTCAGTAAGTCCACTTGTCAGGAACTCGGCAGAGATCAGCATGAAACAAACAAGCAAGGATAGTCTGATCTGAGCAAGAATAGGGTAGTTCTGGAGCAGGGGTTTATGTCTATGTCTATAATTTGCAAAGTGCAGCTGTTACTCCTAGGAGTGTCCTTGCCCTACTGCAGAAGGGCAGTCAGTGGAAAAATAGGAGGGCTGAGCCCAGGGATAGGAAAAAAGCCAGGTCTTAAGTTTTTTTCGAAACACAGGTGTTGTCTTGATCCATCTGAGTGTCAATGGAAGTTTGTTTGAGAGAAAAGGGCCCAGGAAGGAGAGAGCTCTGCCCCCTGACCTTGCCTTCCTGATCCTCTGAACTTTGATTTCTCTGGGGGGTATAGAACCTAATTCTATCTTGTAGATAGCCTGGGCCAGTTCTGTGGAGAGCTTTCTGGGTAACGAGCAATGTCTTAAAAGTGATCCTCTTCCTCACCGGAAGCCAGTGAATACTCTGAAGAAGACAAGTAGCATGGGAATTACGGGGAGTCCAAAAATAGTATGTGCTGGTGCGTTCTGGGCCAACTGCAGCCTATAAATCAGATATTTGGGCAGGCCTGTGTAGAGGCCGTTCCCATAGTCAAGCTGTGGTGTTATCAGGGCTTGAATCACTTGTTTAGCCGTTAAGGACACAAAATACAGGAACTTCCTAAGTTCGCAAAGTAGGGAAAAGCAAGTACCCACCACCAAATTAACTTGGGTGCGAAATAGCAGCTGTCCATCAAATGTGAAGCCCAGGTTTTTCACCACCAGATTTTAAGATAGCGGGGGAGCATCCAATAGCCAAAAGGACTGCCACGAAATCTCGCCTCTAGACCGAAGAAGAGGAGCTCGGTCTTCCCAGCATTACATTTAAGTTGGTTCATGGACAGCGCTGTGAGACAATTCCGGATTCTGTCGCCTGTGAAAGCCTTGCTATTCTTCCAGGAGAAAAGCATTTTTGTGTTCATTTGCATATGACACGATTTGTGTCCCAAAGGATTCTGCCAGGGTAGCCAAGGGAGTGAGATAAACATTAGAGTCGGACTCAGGGCTGAGCCTTGTGGCACTCCTACCTTTAGTTTACGGGAGTTGGCAGAAAAAGAGTGACACCACACCTCTTGTCCTCTCTCCTCCAGAAAAGATGCGAGCCACTGCCAGGCCTGCCCCCTAATTCCCACAGAATGGAGATGGGCTAACAGGATATGGTGAGAGATCGTATTGAACACTGCCGATAGATCTAAACAAACCAGCAGCGTCCTATCACCCACTTTCAAACTGAGTCGGATGGAATCGACTACCTCCAGCAGAGCTGTCTCAGTCCTGTAGTTGGGGCAAAAAACGGATTGCCTAGCATTTAGCAAGTTATTGCTTTCTACGTATGAAATATCTGTTGGTTGACATGTTTTTCCAGCACTTTAGAAAAGGCTGGGAGGAGAGAGATTGGTCTGTAATTGGTCGGTCAGTGGGGTCCGCCTGAATTTTTTTTAGGAGCAGTACGATTTTTACCTGCTTTCATTTTTTTCGCACCGTAGCTGAGGAGAGGGAGGTATTAAGTAATTGATTCACCAGCGGGTTAATAGCCTCTGCCCCGCGGGATAAAATAAAGGAGGGACCAGGATCCGAAGGGGAGCCTGATTTGAGGCGACTTAGCGTTAGAAGAGAGACTTCCATGGGGATGGGAGGAAAGGAATCCAAGGAGCAAGCTTTTCCTTTAGTGATAGAGACTGATCGAATAAGATCTGGACAACTCTCTTCCACACTCACCTTCTCGTTGCAGTCTACTACCTCTGTGCTATATCCCAAAAAGCAGCTTTCAGCTCCAGGAGGCGGGAGGCTAGCTTGGATAGTAGCTGTTTTTTCATGAAAAAAAAGAGCGAGTTCACACCATTTCCGGGAAGAGGGTTTATGATTATTACCTGCTTGCGGTGTGGTAAAGGACTTAACAAATTAAAAAAATTCCCTGGAGTTGTTTCTCGCGTTTAAGATTGTGGCCTCCAAGTAGAGTTTTTTTGCTAATTTGATTTCTTTATGGTACTTCCCTAGTGCTTCTCTGTATTCTGGTTTTGCTTTTTAGCAGTAAGTTGCCCTCCATTGCCTCTCTTTACGTTTACATTATAGCTTTATTATTTTAAGCAAATTAATATACCAAGGGCTGGACGGTTTATTGCGGCGTTGCTGTGCCCTTCTTTCTGGAGCTAAAGCTTGGATAGCGGACTCAATCCAACTATATATTCAGCTAACATCCTTGTCAATATTGCCGGAAAGAGAGGCTTTACCTTCTTCTGGTATACTACAGAGAGCTTCCGATTGAATTTTATGAAAGGCCCTTACCGTACGGGATAAGTTGCCTTTTTTAACAGGGAGGCCTCTGAGCTATGCCCATTTGAACCTGAGCATGTATTGGTCAGACCAGACAGGGGGATAGGAGTATCAACTTCAAGAGGTCGAGAAGTTAAAATCTGGTCTAAAGTTTGACCATCAAGATGCGTGGGGGCAAAGATTGATTGGGCAAGGCCCATAGCAGCCAAATTCTCCAGAAGCATTGAACTTTCTTTTGAGTTTGCACATTCCATGTGTAAGGTGAAATCTCCCAGAATGCAATATGCATATCTGAGAGTTAAAGGGGTCAGAGCTTCACATGGAGAGAATATGAACCCTCTGGTAGGACCAGGAGGCCTATAGATAAGTGCCCAGATATAGATTGCTTGGATAAGGGGGCGAGAGTGAAGCCTAAAATATCTGCACCTTCTAATTCCATTGTGGGCAAGGGGGGCCAAACTGTAACATTTCTTATAGATAATTGAAAGTCCTCCCCCTCTACCCTTATCTCGATCTTTCCTCAGAATTGTAAAGCCTTTAGGGAGTGCTGACCAGAAGTCAGGGCCAGAGGATTCTGTAAGCCAAGTTTCTGTTATAAACAAAGCATCAATATATTCATCACACAGTAGGTCTTGTGCATTGTCAGCATGTTTTGGAAGGGAGGGGGAGTTGATCAAGGCTGCTACAAAGGAGGGACTCGGCCCTAGTTGATCCATCGTAGATTGTTCCCCAGGATTAGTGCAAAAATCACAAAATGCGCACTTATTCTCTAAAAAACCATGGGTGTAAGGGTTAAAAGGTGTACAAGTGGAGGTTAAGGCCTAATCCTGAAGTTGTGACGGGCTGAAAAAGAGACGAGGAATACCTTTTTTTGATGGCACTGGCATAGAGGCTGGGTGTTTTTGGGACGCTGTCGGGCGCAGACTGGCTGATTAAATACATTAGGGATGCAAGGTAAGCTAGAGTGCACACTCACAGAAATGGCCGTTGTAGCAGTCCCCAAGGAGGAAATATGGCCTCTGTGCACAGGCGCCTCAAGCAAGCAGCCCTGCGAAAAATACCAGCTTATCCCTCCGCCCGCAATCACAAGAAATGACACGGATCCCCCAAAACCAAGGTAATTTTCTATTCAAATTCACACCATGTAAAAAAAACAGTGTTTGCTATGGATGACTAAAGTGCTAAGTAAAGTTAAAATTCAGGATGCATTAAAAACACATAAGAAACCAAATGAAAGTGAGTCAAGACCCACTGAAGTCCTTACTGCAGCTGCGTCCTCGCTGCGTCCCTGATTAAAATACATTAGGGATGCAAGGTAAGCTAGAGCGCGCACTCATAGAAATGGCCGCTCTAGCAGTCCCCAAGGAGGAAAAATTGCCGCTGTGCACAGGTGCCTCAAGCAAGCAGCCCGGCGAGAAATACCAGCTGTAACCTCCACCCGCAATCACAAGTAATGGCACGGATCTCCAACAACCAAAGTCAGTTTCTAGTCAAATTCAAATTTATACAATGTAAAATACAGTGTTTGTTATGGGTGACAAAAGTGCTAAGTAAAGTAAAAATTGAGGTTTAGCATACAGAAACCTGAACTCGGGGAAGAAGAATCTGTTAACTGGAAAATGTTGGAATTGGAACCCTGGAAATAAATAAGGTAATGTCTGCAAAGACAAAACTATAACAGTAATATATAAATTGAACAATAAACAATGAGTCGCCAACTGGTGACTGTAGAAACTGAAGCTCGATGAACAGACTATCTTAAATAATAGTTGTTTGCTCCTTGGGAAGTGATCTTTCTGTGAGAGGAAAAGATTGTACAAAAGATTTTCTCACCTACATGTTGATTTCTTGCTTTTCATCTCATATAAAGTAAATTAACCTGTACCCTTTGCTGAGCTCAGTAAGAAGTAATCTTTGAGTGGGTAGAGCATTAACCTCATATGCACCTAATAATCGATCTGAGCTCTAATAATTAAATGACGCAATGTGGTTTATACTGAAATTATTTAAATAATGTTCAACCATTAGTGATCAGTTAGTGACATATCTGTCCAGTTTACATGCAAGGTTGCAACTAACAGTTTATAAATTAAACCTAAGACTTTTTTTGCCTTGAGGCAGATCTGTCAATTAACCTCACCTACAAATTCTAACTAAAGATTGTTAGTTACCATGTAATCATAAAGATTTTTTCTGCTCCACAAATGGACCTTTGTTTCCTTTTCCAGGACTTTTACCTTTGATGCTTTTATTTGGAAACTATTATAGTTTTTGTCATGACTTTTCCATATCAAATAGTTTTTTGCTTCAAAAGTACAATTTAAAAGATTTTTACTCGTTGTCTCATTATAATTACAATTGATTCTCCAGGTGAAGGTCCTCTAATTTTCAGATCAGTGCCAAAATGTTACTTTCACTGACTACAGATGTATTTAGCGTCTAAATAAGCAATGCATACGGTTAGTCTATAACTTGTTTCACAATGTCTTAAACCACTGGGCCATGTTTCCCAAATTTTGTACTTTATCTGTTAGTCCACCTATATAGTTCAGTTTCCCAGCTAATATACTTGTCACTTTGCACTGCACCAAATTTGCAAATAAGTTAGTGACCACACGTTTTTTATCCCTTTTTATTCTTGTGTGAATTGTCTAAGAGTTTCATAATTAAACACCACACAAACTACATTAGACAATCAAACAGTTGTAATCACTTAACGTATGTCTCTCTAGAATACTATGAATTCTAACCTGGCAGGTTAGTAAAACAAATATGTTGTATGCTGTTCTTTAATAGCTAGGGTTTCTGTTTTTCAGTTAAAATTGATTTTAGCCAATACAACACCACAGAAAGGAATGTTTGCTTTTCAGGAGAAACCGGAAAACAGCTTTTGCTAACTTTTTACTGCTTTGATGTCCTCTGGTATCAAAACCGTAGAAGTGCATCACGTTTCTGTCTTGGCGCTACTGCCATGACCCACTGGGCCATGGTAAACCAATTATTATGCCCTTTACAATGTCCCACAACTACCTTGACCTACTTCCACACCCATGTTTGAAGCATGGCTCACCTCATATTGATTCAACTCACTGGAGTGGCAAGCAGGCTCGCATTTGAATTATAATAAGCATTAGTTTCAGATCATGGGGAGACCCTCCACCACAATGTCATCCTCCTTCACTGATGGCAGGATGGAGCTTTGCTTTCAATCAATCAGGAGGTTTAAAGCGTGCTACTCACCCGTGAGGGTCTCAAGGCGCTGGGGTTCGAAGGGGGGATTGCAGCTCCGATTCAGCGGATGAGCCAGGTCTTGAGACTCTTCCTGAAAATGTGTAGCATAGGGGAGCGTCTTATGTTGACAGGGTGCTCATTCCAGGCTTTGGCCACAATGTAGGAGAAGGCTCTTCTGCCCATTCTGCTTCTGCAGCTGCGTGGGGTTTCTGCTAGGGCGAGTTTGGCGGAGTGGAGGTTCCTTTTGGGTACGTGGAAGGAGACTCTTTTGTTGAGGTATTTGAGTCCGGTGTTGTGGAGGGATTTGTAGGCGTGGTTGAGTAGCTTGAAGGGTACTCTCTTCTCGACAGGGAGCCAGTGGAGGTCTCATAGGTGTTGGGTGATGTGCTCATGTTGTGGGATGCCGAGGACGAGTCTGGCCGCGGTGTTCTGGATGGTCTGGAGTTTGAGTAGCAGGCATTTGTTGATTCCAGCGTAGAGGGCATTTCTAGTCTGCTTGTTATGAGTGTGTGGGTGTCTGGCTTTCTGGATTCGGGGAGTCCACTTGAAGGTCTTGGTGAGGATGCGGAGGGTGTTGAAGCAGGTGGCAGTAACAGCGTTGATCTGCCGGGTCATGGTGAGGGAGGAGTCGAGTATGATGCGGAGGTTCCGGGTATGGTCTGTGGGGGTGAAGGGGCACCAAGGGTGAAGGGCCACCAGGAGCTGTCCCAAACTGAGGGGGTGGGTCCAAGAAGGAGGACATCCGTCTTCTCCGAGTTGAGCTTCAGACAGCTGCTGCTCATCCAAGCTGCAACGTTTTTCATTCCTTCTTGGAAGCTGAGTCTGGTGGTTTCGGGGTCCTTTGTGAGGTAGAGGATGAGCTGAGTGTCGTCGGCATAGGATACAATGCTGAGTCCATGCTTTCTGACGATGGCGCAGAGGGGGGTCATGTAGATGTTGAAGAGCATGGGGCTGAGCGATGATCCTTGTGGTATTCCGCAGTTGATCTCTGTGGGTTTAAGAGAGGAAGGGCGGGTGTCTGATCCTTTGGGTTCTGCTGGCGAGGAAGGAGGGGAGCAAGTCAAGGGTGGTTCCCTGTATTGCGGCGTCATGGAGTCTGGCTGTGAGAGTGCGGTGGGAAACGGTGTTGAAGGCAGCAGAGAGGTCGAGTAGGATGAGGGCTGCAGTGTGGCCTTGGTCTAGGAGCGTGAGGATATTGTCTGTGGCGGCGAGGAGGGCAGTCTTGGTGCTGTGGTTGCTGCAGAATCTGGATTGGGTGGGGTCGAGGATGGAGTTCTCTTGGATGAAGATTGGCAGATGGTCCGTTGACTATCTTCTCAGTGACTTTAGCTGCAAAGGGAAGGCGAGAGATGGGTAGGTAGTTCTTCAGGTCCGTCGGGTCTGCAGAGGGTTATCTGAAGAAGAGCTTGACTTCTGCGCATTTCCAGTCATCGGGGAAGGTGACTGGTTTGAAGGAGGCGTTGATGGTGCGTAGTATCTCGGGCGCTATGGCGGCTCTGTGGAAGATTTGCGGGGGCAGGGGTCAGTGGAGGCTCCTGTGTAAGTGCTCTTCATGGTTGTGGTGGTATCTTCGGTGGTGGCTGGGGTCCAGGCAGGGATGGAGGATAGGCTGTGATCGCTGGAGGGAAGGGAGGTTTCTATAGTCTGCTCATTGGAGTTGTCATAGAGGGCCTTGATTTTCAGGTGGAAGTAGGAGCCGAACTTGTTGCATAGGTCCTGGGAGAGAGTGAAGTCAATGGCTTCGCTAAGGGGTTTGGTAAATTGCTGGATGATGTTGAAGAGTTCCTTCGAGTTGCTGGAGTTGGTGAGGATTTTTTTGACGATGACGGTATTCTTTGTGGATCTTATGTGTTGGTGGTATTCTGTCATGGCGTTCTTGTAGGTGGTCAAGTCTGCCGTGGTTTTGCTGTTTCTCCATTGTTTTCAAGACGTCTGCAGAGTTAGCGTCAGTCGAGGTGGGGGGGTCGTGGATGAGGATGGAGTTGAGGTGCTTCTCTGTGACCTTGCTCCAGTTCCTTCGCAGAAGGCGGGGAGTGGGTTTGAGAGCGGTGGCGGTGTTAAAAGAGAAGTGTACGCAGTTGTGGTCCGCCCAGAGGGACTGCGTGGTGTGGCTGAAGCGGCTGCTGTTCCCAGCTACGAAGATGGGGCCGAGAGTGTGTCCTGCCTTGTGGGTAGGGGTGGTAACAAGCTGTTTCAGTCCATTGTTGGCAAGGATGTCTAGGAGTGCGGTGAAGTTGGGGTCGTTGAGGTTGTCAAGGTGGAAGTTCAGGTCTCCGATGAGTATGTAGCCCATAGAGATGATGGCATGGGGTGCGATGAGGTCAGCAATGGTAGTGGCGAACAAAGTGCGAGGCCCTGGCTTCTGTAGGCGAGGGTGCCGTGAAGTGTGGTTCTAGGGCTGGTCTGGATCTGGAAGTGAAGGTGTTTGGTGGTGGCAGAGGGGTCGCTCCTCTTGGAGGCGGAGAGTCAGAAGAGGGAGCTCTTGTGCGCGATGGCGAGTTCTCCTTCTTTCTTAAAGCTCGGGTATTAAGATTGTGGCATCAAAGATCACTGTGCTTATGACTTATCTAGAGCGACTGTCCTCCTATGAAGCACTGTGCCTAACATTCTTGCTCTTAGATTTACATGACAATGGTCTGAAAAGACTTTCAATAAAAACTGCACCCCCTCTTACCGAAGGACAAAGACATTTCATGAACATTTTCAGTGACCAAAGCAAGCTCTGAAGAGGTCCATCAGCCAGTTTTGCTGAAACAGAAGTGTCTACAGTGCATAAAGTAACTCAGGAAATCTACAAGTTAGAGTATTACTTGCAGACAGTGCAGGTTAAACACATGAATAGGCAGCCACAGCTCTTTGTTTCCAAGTATATGCAGCAGACAGTGACTTCTGGGTAAAAGTAGGTGGATGGACCCGCTCTGAGCCTGCATACTAAAATAGAACATGTTGATGGTACTGCCCCAGGATCAACAAATTCAATTTCCAGTCCTATTGCAACCAGACGGAAATGAAGATTGGAACTTATGTTGATGAAATAAGACCAAGCACGTGAAAAAATCACCAGTACAAACTAAGTGGTATATTTAATGGAAATATATTGACCTACGCTTTTTCCTTTTCCCAAGACAGAAAATGCACTAGAACAGTGAATGCTGCACAGAACTTAAAGGGTAAGTGCCTCGGGCAACTCTCATGAGATGCACGGCCCCTGCGCTGCTTTCAAATAAACAAAAGTCCCCAGGCTTGGAACAAATCAGTTGTTAGCAGCCTTGCAAATAAACACAAAATCCCTTCAGGCATGGTCCAACAATGTAACATAAACCTCATTCATGATGTGAACTGCACAGACAAACAGCTGAAGGCATCTTGCAGGTCATGAAGTTTCTTTGTTACCTGAACAGCACAGCAGCAGAGTTTGCTATCACCAAAGAAAGTATAGCTGACAGTGTGCATACAAATACCTTTCCAAACATCTCCCCTATGGCCACATAGAGCAGAAATATGCTCAGAGCTGACAATACAATCATGTTTATTAACCCAGTCCTTTCTTAAACTCCAAAGACAACGAACATGGCAGTGTGACACTGGCTAGCAATAAAAGAGCACAAAGGTATCCGAAGTAGAACATCTTCATTCAGTCGATCTTCCATTTGTCTGGAGAAAAGAAAGAGCAGAAAGGTGTGTTCAGTTCTCACTAGTAACCTTTTATCTGCAGCAATCCAATCTGAATGAGTGGAGACATATCTTCATATATGTGCATAATAGACACAGGATGGAACTGGATGGCTGGAAATAAGATTGTTATTATTATTTTTTATTGTTGCATTAAATTGTGCCATCTATAGCGGTACAGCGTTACATTGCAAATAGCATCACACATTGGTTACAATATTAGTTAGGATGCATCGTTTTGGTGGAAACAATGAACAAAAAACACATGTGCAGTACAGTGCTACTTCCCATAGTACATGTTCAGCAGCAACCACGTATCTTATCAATAACCTGAGCCTCACATTTACCCATATTCAGCAGTGCACAGATGCCGTGCTTACATCACGTCTGGGTGCTCTAACAGATATGCTGTCAGTGGCGCCCAGAAGTCTTTTGGTCTAGAAGCCACAGGCAGTTCCTCCGCGTATGTGGCTAATTGTTCTTTACAGTATACAAGTTCTTTTATCCACTTCGCCACTGTAGGTACTCGCAAATTGCGCATGCAGTTTGATGGGTGCTAGGGGGCCTAAAGGCCACACTGCTGCACCCCCAAAATTGGCATGTGTGCACATGTGGCACACACATATGCCCTAAGGGCATATGTATGCACCACATTGCACTTTGAAAAATGCATTTTAGTGCATTTTTCAAAGGAATCACAAATTATCATGAACTTGAAGTTGATGGTAATTTGCGATTCCAAATTGCGAAAACGCAATTTGCAAATTCATTGCATTTAGGGAATCGCAATTTGCGATTCCCTAACTGCAGTCGCAAAATAAGTAATTGCAAAAATTGTGATTATCTGTTTTGCAAATGCTTTGGGGCTTGATTCTTGATTCTGCGAATTGGTCCATTTGCGACCGATAAAATGCTTGATGCATGTGCCCTTTGGTGTAGAAACTTTAAATGTATTATTCGAAGGTTACAGTTGGCTGTTAGGCGCCCGGTCAAGGCACAGCACGCTTCCCACTCCTCCCAGGCCAACAGTTCAGCTAACTGTCTATTCCAATTATCAAGACATGTAGAGCATTTGACATCAATTTCTCTTTGGATGCATTATATAGCCTAGTGATTAGCCCTTTACATTCTCCTACTGTTAATACAATTTGTAATGCTTTTAGCAGCATCGGCTCGTTGGGGAACCCCATATCTAGGGTTCTGACAGCCATGCGCAGTCTGGTGTAGACAAACCCTTGCATCGCAGTATAAGGTCATTGAGGGATATAAATGTTCCATTTGTGTACAGATCCCCTAATTTAGTGATCCCTGCACTTGACAGGATACTCAGCACCCCTCGCTCATGCGACACCGAAATATCCGGGTGCCCCGCTATCTGCATAGCTGGTGCATACAAACACTCTCATCCTGCACAGGCGCCCAGGGCCTGCCATGCTTTAATAGTGCATGTAACTGTGTCTATCACTTTTCTATTCCCCTTCGATTTATTGGGTAATACCATGGCAGTCAGCGGGATTGGGTGAGCATTATTCTCCTCTACAGCTAAGTGTGGTAGGTAGCCCTGAGGAAAGCACCAGTAGTGTACAAATTGAGCTTGCGTGCAAAGGTAACAAAATCGTAGATTCGGGGCCTCGAAACCTCCCCTTTCGAATGGTCGCGTAAGAGTGTCCCAGCTACATCTCTGCTCTTTACCCACCCAAACCAGTTCCAGCAGTCACGAATGAAGTGCCTGAAATACAGCTCTGTTACATATATTCAAAACAAGTACAACAGTTTAGGGAGAATTGTCATTTTAACAACGGCTATTCTGTCTTCTAGGGACAAAGGGAGGTAGGTCCACTTAGCAACTTGGTAATTTAGTTTAGCCAGCACTCGCCCGTAATTAATGCTAATCACGGTCTCAGGATCTCTGTGCACCCAGACTCGTAAGTGTTGCACAAGTTCACTCGACCAAGCAAGCGGGAACTCTAACACTAACACGTTCCTGCACTCAGTACGGAGGAAGACCGTAGACTTATTCCAGTTGATGCATAGGCCTGAATATCACTCAAACCTGACATATTCCCACAGTAGAGGCGCCAAGTGTGTCGCAGGGTATCTAACGTACAGTAGCATATCATCATCCACGTATAATAATATAGCGAGTGGTCGCTACCTGAAAGCCAGTGCAGCATTGGCATGTCCCTGCCTGATCTTGCAGGCTAATGGCTCCAGTGCCAAAGAGAATAGCATTGGGGAAAAGGGACACCCCTGCCTGATACCTCTCCAAATATCTATTGGGTCAGTAACCACTCCGTTCACATGTATCCAGCGACTGGGCCTGAGTAGAGGAGGCGCACCCACTTCAGTAAAAATGCTGGTATCCCCATACGCTGCAGGACCACAAACATATAGCCCCAATGTAACGAATCAAAAGCTTTGGCCGCGTCTAATAGCACAGCCGCGGCTGGACGCTCCGGGTCCAACTGATGCAGCACAGCAAATACAGTGCGCAACTTATACGTGGTGGATCTCTTAGGTACAAATCCCGAGTGATCCGGCAGCACCAAATTTGGGATCAGAGGTTGTCATCTAGTAGCGATGATTTTGGCCAATATTTTAGTCTCAAAGTTTATCAATGAGAGTGGCCTATATGACTCGCACCTTTTGGGCTCTTTATCTGGCTTCAGCAGTGTTACTATGAGCGCTTCCCACAGAGATAGGAGCAGCCCGCCCCCTCATACGCTTCAGAAAAAACCTCCAGTAGCTTTGGGGCTAGCATGTCCACATACGTTTTGTAAAACTCACCAGGCAGCCCATCCAACCTGGCCCCTTTACCATTCAGGAGTGACAGTATAGCCTCCTTCACATCTTCAACCATCCTGGGCTATCAATCAATCATGGAATTTGTAGAGCGCACTACTCGCCCGTGAGGGTCTCAAGGTGCTGGGGGGGGGGGTGCCGCTACTGCTAGAACAGCCAGGTCTTGAGTAGCCTCCTGAAGGTTAGTAGGTCTTGGGTCTGCTGTAGGAGGATGGGGAGGGTGATCCAGGTCTTGGCGGCAAGGTAGGAGAACGATCTGCCACTTCGGATGCGGGGGATAGTGGCGAGGGCGCAGGCGGCCGAGCGGAGCTGGCAGTTCGGGGTGTAGAAGGTGAGTCGTCTGTTGAGGTATCTTGGTCCGGTGGTGTGGAGTGACTTGTGTGCTTGGGTGAGGAGCTTGAAGGTGAGACTCTTGTTGACGGGAAGCCAGTACAGGTCTCTCAGGTGGGGTGTGATGTGTCTGTGTCGAGGGATGTCGAGGGTCAGGCGGGCCGAGGCGTTCTGTATGCATTGCAGTCGTTTCAGCAGTTTGGCCGGGGCACCCGCGTAGAGGGCGTTTCCGTAGTCCAGCCTGTTGCTGACGAGAGCCTGGGTGACCGTTTTTCTTGTGTCGGTGGGGATCCACCTGTAGATCTTACGGAGCATGTGGAGGGTGTTGAAGCAGGAGGATGAGACAGCGTTGACTTGCTTGGTCATGGAGAGTGTTGAGTCGAGGACGAACCCCAGGTTGCGTGCGTGGTCGGTGGGCGTTGGTGCTGCTCCCAGGGTGGTTGGCCACCAGGAGTCATCCCAGGCTGAGGGGGTGGAGCCGAGGATGAAGACCTCTGTCTTGTCCGAGTTCTGCTTCAGACAGCTGTTCTTCATGCATTCGGCGACAGCTTTCATTCCTTCGTGGAGGTTGGTCTTGGCGGTGAGGGGGTCCTTGGTGAGGGAGAGGATCAGCTGTGTGTCGTCGGCATAGGAGATGATGTTGAGGTTGTGCAGTCTGGCGACGTGGGCGAGTGGGGCCATGTAGATGTTGAACAATGTTGGGCTGAGAGATTGGGGTACGCCACAGATGATCTTGGAGGCTTTGGAACGGAAAGGGGGGAGGCAGACACTCTGGGTTCTGCTGGAGAGGAAGGAGGTGATCCATTCCAGATCCTTGTCACAGATCCCTGCGTTGTGCAGGCATGTGCATAGGGTGTGGTGGCAGACCGTGTCGAAGGCAGCTGATAGGTCTAGGAGGATAAGGGCTGCGGTTTCGCCGTTGTCTAGCAGGGCCCTGATGTCATCGGTGGCGGCGATGAGGGCAGTTTCGGTGCTGTGGTTGCTGCGGAACCCGGATTGGGAAGGGTCCATGATATTGTTCTCCTCAAGGTAGCGGATCAGCTGCTTGTTGACCGTTTTCTCGATGACCTTGGCCAGGAACGGGAGCAGGGAGATGGGCCGGAAGTTCTTAAGGTCCCTCGGATCTGCCTTGGGTTTCTTGAGCAAGGCGTTGATCTCGGCGTGCTTCCAGCTCTCCGGGAAGGTCGCGGTCTCGAAGGAGATGTTGATGGCCTTGCAGAGATGGGGTGCGATGGTGGCGCTGGCTTTGTTGAAGATGTGCTGTGGGCACGGGTCTGACGGGGAGCCGGAGTGCATGGTATTCATGATTTTGATGGTGTCCTCGTCATTGATGTTAGTCCAGGTGAGCAGGTGGTCGTTGTGGGTGGTGATATTCTCCTTGGCCCAAAGACAGCAAAATAGTTAGAAATCTCGCATTCCTTAACAGTTGGCCTAGGCCCATACAGATTGGAGAAGAACCGGCTGAACTTCGGCGTGGTATAATGTGCTATTATTTCAACAAAGTGGTCCTGTACCCTTGGCATCGTCAATTTACTTGCCAGAGACCGACGTGGTCTGCCTCCCTCCCCATATAGTCGCGCTGTCAACCTCCTGGACCTACGTCGCACCTCCTGTTCGGCCACATCATCATATTCTGTTATTAATTCTCTTATTTGGGCCATTAGTGCATGTGTGGATTTTTGTTCGTAGATGCGTTCATTTGTCTTCTAAATACCGTAGTCTATTCCTCTGTGATTTTAACACACCAGCGTGCGCTCCTATATATTCCCCACGTATAGTTACTTTGAAGCCCTCCCAAAGTGTGCCAGCCCCATTCACAGTACCTTCATTCTCAGAGAAAAAATTTGTGATAGCTGCCTCAATTGTAGTGCAAAATACTTGATCCAGTAGTGACGACGGCCGCAGTCTCCACAGGAATGGCGGTCTCCAAGAGCACCAGAGGATGGTCAGACAGTGTTTTGGAGAGGTGCGTAATTGAGCCTGTCGATGTGCTAACTTCTTTTGAGACAATCCAATAGTCCAGCCTGGACCATGAGCCATGCACAGTAGACACATATGTGCCCTCCCTCCCAGGTGGGTTGCAGCATCACCACACATCCACTAGGCCCCCGCCTCTATTATTTCGCCTATCATTTGCGCAGTGTCAGAGCGCCAGATTCTCCACAGAGGCAGAATGTAGCAAACTCCCAATGCCCACTTCCCAGAGCCCACTGTGTATATGCAACTGCTCCAGAAAGGGGGAAAGGGGATTGGGACAGAGAAGAGACACTCAAGGTAGTCCTGACTCCCGCTTCTTGACTGCTCAGCTTAGTGACTGCGGGAGTTCCTAATACACAGATGGAAATATAATTTCAGATTATCCTAAAACCTTCCCTTTCTAAACAATCTCTATACATTTCTGTTTTCCCCCCACCAGATTCAGCGTGAGTTTTTGCCTCTCTTCCTTCTTTTAGATAATCACGTCCACAAAAGGTTTTCAGGAGAAACATACAAATCAAAGTTAACCTTGGTACTCAACTCTCTCTAAACTGGTTACCCAAGTATTGAACTATTCCTATCTAAGAGGATTGGTGAATGTTAGTAATTACACTGCTCAAAACATTAATAATCTCAGCAAGAAGTGGTAAGTTCTTTGAAGGAATTTCCTGTCACATGGTAAAGTTAATGTTTCTCTGGTATTGTCTTTTGCAACAGATTCTGATAAATTCCTTAAAGTTCCAAGCGCTGAAGCTTCTGAAAAAGGGGAACGTGCAAAAAGGTACCAGGGAGGGGAGAGAGGGAGGACAGAATAGGAAGGAACGCAAGGAAGGAAGGGGCGAGTGAAGCTTAAGCTGAAGTGCTAAAGTCTGCTCTGCTGCTGTAAGCGCTCACAACTTCTGCTGCGGAAGAATACAGGAATGATACGGCTTATTTGAATACTGCTGACGGTGAGTGCGACACACAGGACCTGTACTTGACTTTCAGGTTACCAATTCTCAACGGTAAGCCTACTGGAGCTTGTCAGCTATGGAGGATTGCAGAATCTTGATGCAGGAACAGAAATGGCAAGTCTGAGGAACTTCGTGAAAAGGCGAGTTCTCTCGTAGCAATTGTTTTGTACTCGCTGTGACCGGCATGACTGAGGGGGAATACTTGCCAAATGGGAATACTAGTTTACTTACTCCCTCTCAGACCCTAAGACTGTCTAATAATAAGACCGGAACAACTAGAGATTATGCTACTCTCAAAACATCAATTTAGAGAGCGCGTCTCGAAACCAAACTTCTCTTTAGTGCAAACTAAATTGAAGTGCGCAGTGGAATGCGAGCGCTCGCGAATCGTAATCTCGAGTCTAGCGAGATTTCGCATTCCTTCCCAAACACTGCACTGACACTAAGGGTAACTGTGCGGCCATCTTGGAGTGTGCAGTTTCTCTTCCCATCCACCCACAGATTGGTGTGGGAGGGTTTGTCTAAGACTCTGTGTTTCCTACACGCTCTCATTCCCAGAGTAATGACACACGCTTGATTCCTGACAGTACCCCCTCTCATTGACCATTTCATCGGTCTTGGTTTGAGAGGATGCTGTAAATGAAAGCGTTTAGTAAGTCGAGGGGCATGGACATTTTCTGCAGGTTCCCAGGACCTCTCCTCTCAGCCATAACCCTTCCAGTCCACTAAATAAAACAATCTTCCTCTGATTCTTTTTGAGTCCAGGATTCTCTTTACTACATACTCGGACTGTCCTTCAATTCTCAAAGGGGGTGGAGGCTTGCCTAAACGGATATTGGGTGTCGTTTTCTTCAAAAGAGACACATGGAAAACTGGGTGAATGCCTAATTTAGTTGGGAGTTTCAATTTGACTCTAACTGGGCTTAGAACCCGTTCTATGGAATAAGGGCCCACAAAACGAGTCTGGAACTTCCGATTACCCTTTAAATGAAGGTGACGAGAGGATAACCATACAGAATCTCCTACCTGATATATGGGTGCAGGTTTTCGATGTTTGTCTGTCTGTTTCTTATAATTCTCCTTAGCCTTTAGCAAGTTAGATTTAGCTGACTCATGTACTGTGGTCAATTCGATTAATAGGTTGCTTACTGCTGGCACCCCAAAATCTCCCTGACAAACGAAGGGGTTTGGATGACGTCCATAAATTTAAAAGAATGGCAAGTACCCCGTGGAGAGATTCTTAGCATTATTAATTACGAACTCCGCCTACAATCAAATCCAGTGTTACCGTATGCCAGGGATGTTCTGTGGTGGGCAAAGGATGTAATAAACCCTGAGGAACTTGTCTATTGGACTTCCCTCTTGCACAGAGTTCACAGGACTCCACATATTGTTTAACGTGTGAATTCATACCTGGCCACCAGAAATAACGTTGAACTAGATCTATGGTCTTGAGTATTCCCTTATGTCCCACTAAGGGTTGGTCATGGCAAACCCTTAAGGCCTTCTCCTGAATTTCCTTCGTGGGCAGATATAAAGCTCCATGATGATAAGGTAATGAATGCAAAATTTCTCTTCCTTCCTCATGATTTGACCATTCCGTCATTTCCTCTTCTGACATAAATTTCCCCACTTCCTCTTTGAAGTTAGCTAAGGAAAGGGCACACAGGATCTTAGATTCTGGGATAATGGGTTGAGGGACAATAGTATGTTCTGTAGAATCAGTTTGTATCCTAGATAAAGCGTCCGCTTTACCATTCATGCTCCCAGGACGATAAGTTATCACAAAATCAAAGTCTGCAAAGTAAAGGGACCAACGTAATTGTCGAGGTGTTAAGGTCTTGGCGGATTTCAGAAATTGAAGGTACTTGTGATCAGTGAATACTCTTACAGTATGCTCTGCTCCCAGCAAGTAGTTTCTCTATTCTTTAAAGGCAACTTTCACTGCCAACAATTCCTTCTCTGCAACTGTATAATTAATCTCTGCCTGATTCAGCTTTCTGGAGCGGTATGCCACTGGATGTAACTGTCCAGTTGATTTATGGCGTTGCGACAACACTCCTCCAATAGCTTGATCAGAAGCATCGGCCTCGAGAAAGACAGGCTCTGCAGGATCAGCATGTAGTAGAATTGGAGCTGAAGTGAAACTTTTCTTTAAAGATTCGAAGGCCTGTTCAGCTTTGTTCCCTTCTTGAAGAGTCTTGTGATTGGAACAATTTTCTGTGGGAATCCAAAAATAAATTGCCGGTAAAAATTGGCAAAGCCTATAAATCGTTGTACTTCTTTGACATCCCTGGGAGATGGCCAGTTGATCACAGATTCCACCTTCTTTGCATCCATTGTGATTCCTTCTGGGGACAAAACAAATCCTAAAAACTCCACAGTTCGCACACTGAAGGCACATTTTTCTAGCTTTACGTAGAGCCGATAAAGACGACTTTCTAAACTCTACTTCCTCTCTTTTGCAATTACGCCTTTTAAGAAAACACTCTTTCATCCAGTTTAGATCCCTCCTACAGATAGTTTGCGGGTTGTCAAATAGGTCTGCCCTTCCCAAACTGCTGAGACACACTCTAACATACTTGATCCAACCGATCCGAGTAACATGATCTAATGATAGACAATCCCTTAGAATATCCTTACTAAGTGAGTTTTCTTTCTTAATGCCCGTCTTCATCCACAACGCTAGGGGGCGGTAAGCCAGCTCATCTGAAAGGTAGGCCATTCCCAATTCATCATGCACTACATATGATGGGATACACTGTGGGACAAACAATAACTGTCTCAAACAAGTAATTTCAGTAATTAGCAGTGCCTCCTGCCCATGTCCCTTTCTTCATCCACAACGCTAGGTGGCGGTATGACCACCTAGCGTGGCGGAATTGGGAATGGCCTTCCTGAAAGGAAGGCCATTCCCAATTCTTCATGCACTACATACTACGGGATGCACTGCGGGACAGATAATAACCATCTCAAGAAAGTATTTTCAGGGGGGCGTGGCTTGCGCCCAAGGAGGATGGCGGCTGGTCTTTGATCCTCCTGCGATGGTGGCTGGGACAGCGGACCCGACGCAGCACTCACCTTCAACCCAAATGCCATAATGAAGGTTTGAACCCTCGGATGTGAAGCGGCATCAAATGGGACGTTCCTTGTTCGCCGCAGTGCCCTGCAAGCAACATATTTCATCTATTGTGGTACGGAGCGGCTCCGTCTTTTGAAATGGCGGCCATCTTAGTGCGCATCTGAGGAGAGTGTTAACGAGGCACCCTCAAGAGGTGCGTTCATGCCGAAATTAAAGCAACCTTCTTGCTTTTTATTTGTCCTGTCCTTTCTTTTTCTCTTCACTCCTATTGCCATGAGTTACGATAATTGGGCTATAACATAGCAATATTTCCTACGTTCACATTTTCCTGTCAGAAACGTTTTGGTTGGTACATTTTGTTTCTACATGCGGAACAATACTTCAATGGGGAAGTGGCATCTTACATAGCCCTTTTCTTTCTACTCCCGCATTTGAACGATATGCCTACTGTAATCTGCACTAGCCTCTTTTCTGGATTTGTATAAAAACTACCTACCTCCACACAACAACGAGCACAGAGGATAAAATAACGACTGTTTATCCTTCCTGACCTTGCTAATAGGGGTTTGCTTTTCTACATTCATACACCAACTGCATTTTCGTTTCCACAATATGGAGAAGCCATCTTAGCATTGTTGAAGGGTACATCGAGGACAGCTCTCTCGTTCCACTTAAGTTGCTCTACTTACTACTTCCTTGCTCAGGTGCATGGGAAAACTAGTCAAGGTCTTTTCTCAATCAATGCCCCTGGCGCGCAAACATTTAACCCGTTCTAGTTCTCGTTCTCACTGCTACACAATGAAGGAATCAACAAATATATCTCCCAAGGGCGCCTTATCATCTGCCATTAATATACTGGTACTAGTAAAGTGTCAAGTAAACGCATGAAGAAAGACCCTCCCTCTCCTCCCAGACAACCCTCTTCAGTGTCATTGGACTTACTATTAGAAGAAATAGAGCTCTACGCCCATTTGTTGAGGAAACTAACTCTAAATTACAAATTCTAACGGATAGATGGTCAAGTCTTGAGGACAATGGAGCAAAAAATTGAATCTCTAAGCTCTTCACCTATCAAGGTAGATGCTCTCCATTCTCAAGAGTCAACGCTTCAAATGCAGATCAAAAATCTCGAAAACAGGAATAGAAGGAATAATCTTCGCATTTATGGATTGCCGGAAGGCACAGAGGGCTCAGATCCAATCACTTTCTTCAAATCCTTTATTCCAAAAATCCTTAAATTACCAGAGGAAACTCATCTCAACATTCAGAGGGCACACCGTTTGGGCCCTGCGTCTGCAATGTCTTCTTTCACTGCGAGGAGACCTAGCGGCACAATCCTATATTTCTTGGAATATAGTGACTTGATCAAGAGCAACAGCTGCCAGAGCCATCAATCGTATTACCTGGTCAGGTAATCCTCTGTCTCTTTTGTTTTTCTATCAGGGTTATTCAAAACCTACTGCTGATAGGCGTTGAGAACTCCTGGAAATGAGACCGCAGCTATGTTCTATTGGTGCACGTTATGACCACTTTCACCCATACCTGTTCAAGGTGACCATCAATAATAAGACTACCATGTATGAAGAGCCCATAAAACTGAAAAGCTTTCTTAATTCTTACCATGTAGAGTTTATGGGCAAGTCTTCTTTGCACAATAAGTAGATTACTTTGTTTTGGTCATACCTTTGACTTTTGTTGCATGTTTCACAATTTTCTGCGCTCATAAAAAGTTGATGACAGTAGTTTTTTTATCAATACTTTTGATTGTTTATTAACCTTCCATTCTTTTTTCACAGGTCATATTTTCATGTTGTATTTCCCCCCTGTGTTGTTTTGCTCGTCGGTCGTGCTCTCCTTCCCACCTTCCCGTATGGAGTCTGGACATGTCATTGTTCCATGCGGCTTCATCTCCCCCCACCCCTCCTATGTCTCCAATATTTTTGCTTTCTTACCCTACTTATTTCTTTATCTTCTTCTCCCTTCTCTTTTCATTTTTCTTTTCTTATCCTTTTGCTCTCTTCTCTTTTCTGCTGCTGTTTTCTTGCCCCTCTAATGGAACAGTTACATTTTCATCTTTTTTCTCTTCCTTTCTTCCCAGTTTGCTTTTTTCACTTTGCATATAGTCGGTTTGTTCTTTGGTATGCTCCATGTTATCCAATGATTTGCTTTGATTGGTGTCCATTACTTACCTTCATATTTATCCTATGCCCTTAAAACTTGTCTCACGGAGTGTGCAGAGGGTTACATTCACCTATTAAAAGACAGAGAGTTCTAACACATTTAGCTAAATTGGGGGCAGATATAGCTTGTCTACAAGAATCTCATTTAATGGCTGAGGAGTCAATACAATTAAAGAGAGGTTGGGTGGGAGAGGTCTTTTTTCCCCAGGTGATAGCAAACGCAATGGAGTTCTCACTCGTTGCCGTAAATCGCTTCCTGTTAAATTGCTACCACAATGTTCTGATAATGATGGTAGAAGGTTGTTTGTTAAACTAATGATGGGGAATGCTCCGATCTCTTTACTTAATATTTATGCGCCCACTACTGGAGATTCCTCTTTTTGGTCATCCATAGCTCAACAAATTACACATTGTATTGATGATAACTTTATTCTCACAGGCGATTGCAATCAAGTCTTTGACCCTTTTTTAGATCGTAATTCAGCAGTCTCCTTCGCCCCTCATAAAACTCATAAACTTTTCACACAAACTATTAAACAACACAAGCTTATAGATTCTTGAAGACTTTCTAATGCCACATTATGGGAATATACTTATTACTCTCCGGCACATCATACCCAAACACGACTAGATTATTTTTTTTAAATCACATTACAAATCTCAGTCGTTGATGGCGGCAGACATTGGATCTATTCTAATATCCGACCATGCTCCTCCTACCATTCAATTGGACATTTTACAGAAACCCAATTCATCTCGAAAATTGCATTTTCATGTGGTGTGGGATGCTTTCAAAACAACAGCTAAAGATTTTATTATTGGATATGTTTCTAATAAACGTGAAAACTCAAAGGAGCTTACTAAAACCCTACTGGCCAAGATAAAGACATTGGAGCATTCTTCTTATTCTTCCAAGTCGAAAGTTTGTTTGTCAGAACTTATAAATGCTAAATTTCAGTTTAATAAGAAAACGACTAACCATGCTTTTACTTATTTATTAAAATCTAGCACAAAATTTTATGGAGGCCAGACTAAAGCCGGGAAGATACTAGCTAATTACTTGAAGGTTAAGCATCACAAACTCAATATAGTGTCTATTATGGATGAACATCAGACATTGAAGTTTAAAGATAATGATATTTTAAATGAATTTCTCCAATTTTATAAAACATTATATACATCAGAAATTCCTCCCTCAGAACATCACATTTCTCAATTTCTATCCGAGATTCAACAACCTTCTGATATACGACCGTACCTTACACTCTTAGAATACGATTTATTGCAGACACTCAAGAGAGACAAAACTCCAGGTCCAGACGGTTTCACTGTTGAGTTTTTCACACACTTCGCACATTTGCTACTTCCCAAACTGCACAATCTCTTAAGAACTTTTTTGCAATCAGGAGAATCTTTTGGACATTTTTCCAATGCCCTAATATGTTTTATTCCTAAAGACGGTAAAGACCTACGATATTGTAAAAATTATCGACCCATTTCCCTAGTCAATATCGACAACAACATTTTTTCAAAAACCCTGGCCTTACGTTTGGAATCCCACCTCCCTGAATTATTAGGAAAGGAACAATCTGGATTTGTCAAAGGATGCCTCATCACAGACAATACTCATTTATTTTGTATATCCTATCCAAATTCTCCCATGTCTCACATTCCTTAGCAGCAATAGCTTTAGATGCAGAAAAAGCATTTGATAGAGTGGAATCCCTACCTTTTCCACACACTTAAGTGGTTTGGCTTTGAACCTAAAATTATTTCTTTAATTTCAATTTTATACTCTAATCCTTGAGCGAATGTGTGTGCAAATGGTGGTACATCTTCTTATTTCAATTTAGGTAAGGGTGTTAGACAAGGTTGTCCACTATCCCCATTTCTCTTCAACTTAGCCTTAGAGCCTTTTTTGTTAAAAATACATCAAAATAAAAATATTCATGGTTTCGATTTTAAGGATATCCAAATCAAATTGACGGCTTATGCAGATGATGTTTTATTATTTCTCTCACAACCTCAGTCCTCTCTCCCTGCTTTCTTACAAGAGGTTGATTCCTTTGCAGCTATTTCTGGTTATAAATTAAATAAAGATAAATGCTAAATCTTACCTTTAACAAAATATACTTTTAAAGCTGACTTCACTATCTCAGGTTTCGCATGGAGTCCCCAAAATATTAAGTACTTAGGCTTACTGTTTACAACCTCTATTCCAGGTGCAATTTCATGCTGTATGGAGAACTATATACAGAGATTGTCCTCTATGACCATTAAGTGGCACCCTCTATACCTAAATTGGTGGGGCCGTTTAGATACCATGAAGATGATGTTATCCCCTATAATTCTTTATACAATCTCCAATATTCCAGTTTCTATCCCCTTAAAAAATTTTAAGAAAATAAACCCTATTTTGTCCTCTTTTTTATGGAGTAATAAAAAATCACGTATGTCCATATCATAATTGATTTGCCCAAAGTCAGAAGGTGGTATTAATTTCCCTGATTTCCCTACATACCAAAGGTCTTTCTTACTTCGTCAGGCTTCGAGATAGCTCTCTGAGTCTCTTGTGGACTGTCCACTCTGGGCTGAACTTGAACATTCTTTCATATCCCCTTTTTCATTCCAAGAATACCTATCTTTCTCTCGCAAGCCACAATCTCTATTCACTCCTGTAATTAAACATACATCCAAAATCCTACAACCTAATTCACCATCAGACCCTACTGATTGGAATTCTTTTTCCAATTCCTCCATATGGCAGAACAATATGATATTGATACGTGGCATACCTTTATGTTGGAAATCTTGGAGGCAATGAGGTTTAATTTGGTTACATCAATTATATATGCAGGATAAGATTATGTCTTTCTCACAAGCTAGTAGTCTTTTTGACCTGCCTACATCTTTCCAATCTAAATATATCCTCTTGACACAAGCCATTCAAAATTCTCACACCCAATTTATACTCCCAAATCCTCCTATTAACCCTGCGGCTCCTCCTGTTAACAAATTACATACTCTTCTAAGCAGTAACCCAAGGGCCTCTGACATATATAACCATTTACACAGTTTGTCTGCCTCATGAGAACAGACCATAGTAGAGCTCTCTTGGGAAAAAGATTTAGAGGTGTGTTACTTTTTACATGCGCACCTGTTCATAATTTTTGGAAAAATGTCTGCTCTCAAGTTAACTCAATTTTCAATTCCAGCTGCCCTTTTTCTGCTTCTCGTCTTTTTAGGAAGCTTATCCCCTGTTTGGGCAGACTGTGATTCTAACACTAACATAATTAATTTGCTGGTAGCAGTTGCTTTTCCACAGATAACCAAGAATTGGAAATACTTTACCAAACAGTCTTATCAAGCAAGGTGGTACGCTGTCTGTTATAATCATAGGTTGGATACAACTTTTGTATATCCTATTCATATGGCAACGAAACGTTCAAACTTATGGTTACCTGTTACGTTGTTTATTGATGCTATTGCTAGACGCTCCCTGTCCATGGATCCTGCGCAACAAGAAGTTTCTAAACCTCCATGACTTCCCTCATGTTAATATTATATTCTTTGGTCACTTTTCATTCTGTATTATGATCTCGATATAAGTTGTAACTCTTTTTGATTCACACCATCAATCTGTATATCGCTGTTATTTTTCTCTCTATGCTATGCTAAGCTGATTTATACATTTAATTATCTTATTTCTCAGTTTTAGTTTGCTTTATATTATGTCTTTTTGGTTGTTGTATTATCCTTTATATTACTACCTTAATTTCTCTAAAAAAGTTCACTTTTCGAACTTACGAAAGTATTTTCAGCAATTTGTAGTGCCTCCTGCCCAGTGTAACCCCATATCTCACTCCCATAAGTAACCTTCAAGAGACATTAGGCTCTATAGATCTGCAATAAAGCCCCCATTGGTTTCCCGCCCAATCTTGAAGCAAAATTAAATGCAGCAGCTTTTGCTAAATTTTTACTGTTTTGGTGTCCATTGGTATCAAAGCTGTAGAAGTGCAGGCTCTACCTCTAGGCACGTTTCTGTGATGGATGCTCCTGCCATGACCCACTGGGCCATGGTAAACCAATTAATATGCCTTTCTGACCATCCACCAAATCCAACAACTCCCTTGACCTACTTCCATACCCACTTTTGAAGCTTGGCTCACCTCATATGGATTCAACTCACTGTTGACAGCACATTGCTCTGCAGTGGCCAGCAGGCTCGCATTTGAATTATGAGCGTGGTTTCAGATCATGGGGAGAGGCACTACCACAATGTCAGCCTCCTTCACTCAGAGCAGGGCAGAGCTTTGTATTAAGATTGCGGCACCAAAGAACCAAAGATCACTGTGTATATGACTTATCTAGAGCGACTGTCCTCCCATGAAGCACTGTGCCTAACACCCTTGCTCTTAGATTTACACGGCAATGCTCTGAAAAGCCTTTCAATAAAAACTACACCCCCTCTTACAAGAATATTTCATGAACATTTTCAGTGACCAAAGCAAGCTCCCAAGAGGTCCATCAGCCAGTTTTTCCTGAAACAGAAGTGTCTACAGTGCATAAAGTAACTCAGGAAATTTACAAGTTATAGTATAACTTGCAGACAGTGCAGGTTAAACACATGAATAGGCAGCCACAGCTCTGTGTTTCCAAGTATATGCAGCAGACAGTGACATTTGAGTAAAAGTAGGTGCATGGACCCGCTCTGAGCCTGCACACTGAAATAGAACGTGTTGATGGTACAGCCCCAGGATCAACAAATTCAATTTCCAGTCCTATTGCAACCATACGGAAATGAAGATTGGAACTTATGGTGCTGAAATAAGACCTAGCACATGACAAAATCACCAGTAGAAACTAAACTGGTATATTTAATGGAAATATATTGATCTACGCTTTTTCTTTTTCCCAAGACAGAAAATGCACTAGAACAGTGAATGCTGCATAGAACATAAAGAGAAAGTGCCTCGGGCAACTCTCATGAGATGCACGGCCCCTGCGCTGCTTTCAAATAAACAAAAGTCCCCAGGCTTGGTACAAATCAGTTATTAGCGGCCTTGCAAATAAACACAAAATTCCTTCAGGCATGGTCCAACAATGTAACACAAACCTCATTCATGATGTAAACTGCACAGACAAACAGCTGAAGGCATCTTGCAGGTTGTGAAGTTTCTTTGTTACCTGAACAGCTCAGCAGCAGAGTTTGCTGTCACCAAAGAAAGTATAGCTAACAGTCTGCATACAAATACCTTTCCAGACGTCTCCCCTATGGCCACATAGAGCAGAAATATGCTCAGAGCAGACAATACAAACATGTTTATTAACCCAGTCCTTTCTTGAACTCCAGAGACAACGAGCAGGGCAGTGTGACCCTGGCTAACAATAAAAGAGCACTAGGCTATCCCAAGTACAAAATCTTCATTCAGTCGATCTTCCATTTGTCTGGATAATAGAAAGAGTAGAAAGGTGTGTTCAGTTCCCACTAGTAACCTTTTATCTGCAGCAATCCAATCTGAATGAGTGGAGACATATCTCCATGTATGTACATAATAGACACAGCATGGAACTGGATGGCTGGAAATAGGATTATTATTATTGTTATTATTATGTTATTGTTGCATTAAATTGTGACATCTATAGCGGTACAGCGTTACATTGCAAATAGCATCATGCATTGGTTACAATATTACGTAGGATGCATAGTTATGGTCGAAACACAAATAAAAAACACAACATGTGGAGTACAGTGCTACTTCCCAAAGTACATGTTCAGCAGCAACCACGTATCTTATCAATAACCTGAGTATCGCATTTGTGTAAATGTACGCCGTGCTTATACCACGTCCGGGTGCTCTAACAGATATGCTGTCAGTGGCGCCCAGAAGTCTTTTGGTCTAGAGGCCACAGGCAATTCCTCCACATATGTGGTTAATTGTTCTTTACAGTATACAAGTTCTTTTATTCACTTTGCCACTGTAGGGGCTGTCCTGCCTCCCCAATGCTTTGCCACCATGCGTTTCGTGAATAGGGTGGTGACAGCCACTTTACGCCTGTTACATGGCTTGAGCTTTTTTACTAATCCTACATATCTCAGGTGTACATTCCACAGTTTCCATTGCTATTAATGTTAATGTCTGAGTTACGTTCTGCCAGAAATCATAAATAGATTTACAAGCTCAAACCAGGTGCCCCATCCTCACCACATCTCACACATCGAGCATCCTCACGCAGCCCGTACTCTTAAGCTTCACCAGTGTGTAATACATTTGGTGTAGAAACTTGAAATTTATTATTCGAAGGTTACAGTTGGCTGTTAGGCGCCCGGTCAATGCCCAGCATGCTTCCCAGGCCAACGGTTTTGCCAACTGTCTATTCCAATTATCAAGGGAGGTAGAGCATTTGACATCAATTTCTCTTTGGGATGCATTGTATAGCCTAGTGATTAGCCCTTTACATTCTCCTACTGTTAATACAATTTGTAATGCTTTTAACAGCGTCTACTCATTGGGGAACCCCGGATCTAGTGTTTTGACAGCCGTTCGCAGTCTTGTGTAGACAAACCCTTGCATCGCACTATAAGGTTTCACTGATGAAAGTCATCGAGGGATATACACGTTCCATTTGTGTACAAATCGCCTAATTTAGTGATCCCTGCACTCGACAGGATACTCAGCGTCCGCGCTCTTGTGACACCAAAATATCCGGGTGCACCGCTATCAGCATAGCCGGTACATACAAACACTTGCGTCCTGCACGGGTGCCCAGGGCCTGCCACGCTTTAATAGTGCATGTAACTGTGTCTATCACTTTTCTATTCCCCTCCAATCTATTGTGTAATACCATGGCAGTCAGCGGGATTGGGTGAGCATTATCCTCTTCCACAGCTAAGTGTGGTAGAAAAACATGAAAAACAGTGACGATTGTCCACGCTGGTTTAATCATCACTGTTCTAGATTAAATAGAGACCTGAAGGAAGAATTAAAAAGTAAACCCAGGAACAGAGTAAAAATCTGCAGTCTCCTCAAGAGTTATAAGCAAGTTCTTAAATTGAGAAAAGCTGAAATTATGGAGAATGCTTTGGATAATCTGATCCAAGCAGCTGAGACCAAGAATTCTATCCTCTTCTGGAAAACTATAGACCAACCCCTGTTTCAAGATATCTCATATGCAAAGGTTGAAACATCAGTTATGCTAGAAGAATGGTTAACCCTCTTCGAGAATATTTTTAACCCTGCACAACAGCCTCTGGAAATAGACGAAAACCGTTACATCACCTTAATAAATACTCCCAAGATAGAAATAATCACCATAGAAGAGATAAAAATAGCTTTTAAAAAATAGCGCAAGTGGAAAGGCTACAGGACCGGATGGAGTGCCTATTGATGTTTTTAAGCATGATGTAGAACTGTGGTCCCCCATTCTAGTCAATCTGTTTAATTACCGGTAACCTGGGCTGAAAGTGTGATCGTCCCTATTTTTTAAAAAGGCGACAGGGGTAGCGCAAATTGCTACCGACCAATATCCCTTCTCGATTCCACCTCTAAACTAATGGGCAGAGTTTTGCTAGGCAGGTTGGAATGTTGGGTAAAAGAAAATAAATTCTTAACCCATGCCCGGTACGGCTTTAGAAGGGGTATTGGAATGGTTGAGCAGTGCGTCAACCTCCAGCTGCTTATAGGGAAATACACACTTGCCAAAGAAGATTCACTCCATCTCTGTTTTGTCGACCTCTCCAGTGCGTTCGACTTGGTAAATAATTTTAATTTATGGCAAACACTAGCAGAGATGGGCACCCCACACGATATTATAAATTTTTTATCAGAGATATAGGGCCATTTAACCTCTAAAATACGCTATGGCCAGATGGGCAAATGCACAACCCACTTTAGAGTAACTCTAGGAATTAGCAAGGCTGCGTTCTTGCCCCCCTTTTATTTTCACTCTATATTAACGATATTGACTTTTTATTACAGAGTTTGAAAGCTGATGACCCTGTTGTCTGCAAACGTGTCACCCCAGTTGTATTATATGCAGATGATGCAGTCCTAATATCTAGGACTGCAAATGGCCTCCATCTCCTGATAACTCTACAAACTTCATGACCAAAAAAGACTTGAAAATAAACTTGAGTAAAACACTCGTCATGACATGTGGGAAAAGGAAAAGGAAGAGTAAAACCCATAATGTTGGCGGAACACCCATTTTAACAGCAAAGGTCCGTGGACCGCACACGTGAATTATTGTAAATTAGAGTTTTTGAGAACAAGCGAGGCTATCTTAAGATTTTCTCAGAAAATAGGCAATAAGCCGGCACGTGCGATCTTAAAGCTATATGGGAGCAAGTGCATTACAAGAGTTTGTTATGGGGGAGCTTTATGGGGCATGGCAGATATCTCCCCATTACAAACCCTTGAGAATAAATATTTAAGAAGGGTATTACCGGTCCCAAACTCAACAGCTACTTATATTGCCCATAAGGAGCTAGACGCACCTTATATAAGTGTCTTGATTAACGTGGCTGCCCTCATATTGTGGCACAGAATTTGGACAAAGGATGAAGCACACTTCACTAAAGTTATAATTCTGGATTGCCTTAAATTAGATCATTGTAGGAATATACCATGGTTAAACTATATCAATAGACTTTTAACTGAGTGCAACATGGTAACTAACTTTAATGATCCCGAGAGCATCCAGATTTATAGTAAAGAGGAGATTCCTGAAATCCAGAGAAACAAGGAGGGTAGCCGAATTTAGTACAAAACTAGGGGTCAGATCTTACTGTGAAGGACCATTCTCTTTGGGCACACAACCGTATCTTATTTTTACAAGAAATACACAACACAGATTTTAGACTTAGGTTGAGTATGCTCCACTTCCAAGTAGCATTCCCTGAGATGGGTAAGTGGAGCACTAACTTACCTAGGTGTCCGTGTGATGGTAAAACCTCCCAGAGTACTTTGCATTATTTTTTTGTAATTTTTATAGGGCCATCCGAATAGTAATTTTAAGACCGCTTTTTATTACTACTAAGATGTATTCTTATAAATCTGCTTTTTATCACATCCGTAATCTGGAAAATGCATCGATATGTAGTGCGATCATCCTTTTCATTCAGATGGCTATTAAACGGAGAAAGGATCTTACATATTTGGAAATGCTGAATTATGAAACTGAATAGATTGCTTTTTAACATATAGATTTTTATACTACACATCCTGATACAAAGATTTTAATGATAATAAGCTGCTATTTGAGGTATTCTATTTTATTATTTTATATGGATTAATGTAGGATTTCTCTGTTCACTCCAATCCAAACCAATTTCATTATTGTTTGATTAATTAAAATCTTACAATGAAACAAAATTCATATAATAATCCAATATAAACAGTTAAAACAACAACTATAAATAATGCAGTGTTTTTAAACTGAGTTGCATTTGATAAAATTCATTACGTATTGTATTTTGAAATATGGTGGTTAAAGGTTTTAAATTGTGCTCCTCTTATTTTGTTCCTATTTTCAATAACATTTTACAAAGGCAAAGTTCATGAGTATATCATTAGAGGACAGTCATAATATCAACGCTTGCCTACATGTCCTTACTCCTCGGTGATTAAATAGTCTCTTAAGTATGGTTTTTCTTTCATTTTCCAATTCAGGACAGAGACACAGTAGGTGCATAATGTTCTCCTCCCCAGATTTACATAGTGTGTCCTCTTCTGACTTTATCCAAGATGGTAAATGGCATAATCCCGGCAGTAAACTAAATCGTGCTTTTGTGAAGATTTGTTTGTTTTTCAATGATCATGGTGTTTCCAAATATTGCTGTACCTTCTTTTTTGAAAATCCATTTATTATTGGCAATGCATGTTTCCTTTTTGCAAATGTGTCTTTGGGCCTCATGTAGGTAGCGAAATACCGGTCGGTAACGGCCGATTTTCGGTAAATATGCCGTTACCGACCGGTATTCAGACAAGTGAGATGTAGGAGTCCAAAAACCACTTCTCGGTAAATATGAGGCGGTAAATACCGATTCATAGTTACCGAATTCCAAAATACCGATTCATGTTTACCGAATACATAATTAACGAATCGGTAAATATGAAGTGGTAAATATGAAGTGGTAAAAATTTAAAATGACATGTAGGAGCAGGCGGTAATTAAGAAATCCAGGAAAATCGGTAAATAAGAGTCGGTAATTAACACGGATTGAAAGCAGGTGGTAACCATCAACAATGCACATAAGCAATCCCAAAATGCAACAGCGTGGACAACATGGCCGCCATGTACGTCATTGCAAGGCGCCTACGTCTACAGGCAGCAGGACTGAGGGTGTGGCGACGGGAGGAACAAATCTACAGACAGCGCATCACACTATTACAGCTGACTGATGCAGAGATACATGAGAGGTACAGGCTACACCCCGAAACCATCATGGACCTGATAAGGGACCTGCACCCACTCCTGGACCAGCCAACAAGAAGGGCGCACGCCATACCACCACATGTGCAGGTGCTCTGCAGCCTACATCTACTGGCATCCGGCAGTTATCAGGTGGTGATAGCTGCGGTGGGTGGTGTATCCCAGAGTTGCCTGTCCCGTTTCTTCAGGAAGTTCCTGGATGCCATGATGCAGAGAATGCACCACTACATAAGCTTCCCAAACACACAGGCTGCACTGCAGAAAACAAAAACAGACTTTTATCACATGGCACAGTTCCCCCATGTCATCGGCTGTATTGATGGTACACACATCCCAATCTGTCCACCAGCTGATACAGAGCACATCTACAGGAACAGGAAGTCCACCCACTCCATCAATGTGCAGGTGATCTGTGATGCAGGGAACATCATCACAGATATTGTTGCAAAGTTTCCTGGGAGCACCCACGACTCATACATCTTCCAGAATAGTGGGATCTACACACGACTGAGTGCCGGCGAATTCGGAGAGGGATACCTGCTGGGTAAGTAACAGTGACGCCCCTTGAAACCTGCAAATCAGAGTGTATAGAGGCATGTAACTGATGGTTCCCTCTTACTCATCCAGGCGACAGTGCATATGCATGCCGTTCATTCATCCTCACTCCCTACCTACACCCAGCAACCCAGAGTGAGAGACGATACAACGTGGCCCACAAAACAACACGCAATGTGGTGGAGCGCACGTTTGGACTACTGAAGAGCAGGTTCCGCTGCCTCCACAAGAGCGGAGGCGCACGCCAGTACAAACCCATCACCTGCTGCAAGATTATTGCCACTTGTGCAATGCTGCACAACCTTGCCACGAAAAAAGGTACAGATGTGGAACTAACATATGTTGAGGACAACGAGGATGAGTCAGGCCAGCCAGAGGGCAGCGCAGCTAGAGTGCCAACTGCAATCGATGGGAGAGAGAGACGGGCAGAGATCACATGCAACTATTTCTGAGTAAGTGAGGGGACACAGCGAGTTGTGAGAAGTCATGACGTAGTTTAATGTGGCACCACGCCATGAACACATGAACAGGCCAATCTGGCAATATACCATCTATACAAGGAGTATGTCCAGGGTTACGTCACCCAATGGGAAGTGGCTAAGCAGGGCCACATCAATGTTTGCGCATACGCGCTGCAGTGGTGGATTGCACGGCCTGTGCATCCTCACTAGAGCCAACCCCAAGCCGCCTGCTGCTCCTGCGTGCTTCTGGGACGGGGGGTGTGATGCTGCTGCTGGTGTCGATGCGCTCCGCAGCATCCCCTGCAGCAGTTGTCGACGCCTGACTACTCAATAGCACCCCTAGTGCACTTGTCACCTGCACCATCCCCCGAGACAGGTCGCTGCAGCACTGTGTTAGGCCCTCCTGCATCGTCACAGAGCGCCGGCAAAGTAGGGAAGTCGCAGTTGCCAGACGGTTGAGTGCCCTGCTGGTAGTGTCCCTTCTCTGGCGTTCCCGGCGCCGTGCTTCGATGTCAGCATCTAATTTGCTGCACAACTGCTGGATTGACTGGGACATGTCCCGAATGCTCGCAGCCATGCCGCCAATGTTTGTGTCCATGTTGACTAAGCTTGTCTTCATCACCCGCATGTGCCTCTGGACTGACATAACTGCCTTTGATTGCAGGCGCTGTTGCTTCAACATTTGGCCCTCGAGCCCCAAGAAGACACCATGGCCGTCAGTGGGTGCTGGTGGACTCTGGACACGCGACCTGCGGCGCCCTCTTGCTCCCGTCTGTGCTGCCTGTGAGGTGTGGGGCACAGTGGGATGGCTCCCTTCCTGGTGCCCGGTGCGGTCTTCTGGGCCCATGCTGTCGTCTGACGAGGTGTCGAAGGCCCGTAGCCTGGCTGCTGGACGCCTCCTCATTCTCACACCTGCAAGCGGAGATGTGGCCGGTGAATCGAACATGAGTGGCGATGCTGGCTGTGGTTGTGGTGATGCTGGCTCTCGGTGAGGTGATGCTGGCTCTGTGTGCGGCGAGGCTGGCTGTGTTGGTGGTGCGGATGCCAGTGGGCCTGCTCCCTGGTCTGAACACGTGCTGGCTAGAGGTGATTTTTGTGGCAGGTGTGCCGTCTCCCCTGCAGCATGCCCTGTACTGCATGATGTCACATCTGTGGACAGAAAAACAACAGTGGCTCAGTGTCCCCGAAGGGCTGCATTGCAAGCGTCACAATAAATCATTTCACATTCCAATCTGTCCTCTGTCTCCTTGTGCCTCGAGTGCGTGACATGCCCTGTTGCCCTGTGACATTTACGTCATGGTTAGTGTTGCCCTGACTACATCTCCCGGAATGCATTGCCTGTCTGCACTGACACGTGTGGACTGCAGTGTGATTCTCGTTTCACAATGGGGGATGTGGGATAGGGGTAGGGGGGGCTACATTGCTGTGCTTTCGTCTTACCTTGGTGTGTTGCGGCTCTGGCAGAGCTGTCGGCGTCCCCAAGACCCACGACGCTCTCTTGCTCGATTGTGGCCGCCACCAGCTCCTCCAGTTCGGTGAGGGCAGGTGCCCTGTTGGTTCCACCTCCAGTCTGGCTGGCCTCCTTCTGGATGTCGCCCATCTTCCTCTTGGTCACAATCCTCAGGTCATACCAGCGCTTTTTGAGGACCTCAATGTCCCTGTGGGTCACTCCCACAGCATTGACCTGCGCCTGGATGGCCAGCCATATGTTGCGCTTTTCAGCCTCAGGCACTTGCAGGGATTGCCTCCCAAACAGCTTCTGGTGCTGCTTCACCACCTCCTCCACCAGCACCTGGAGTTCCTTGGGGCTGAATTTGAGCTTCCTCCTCCTTTCCCCTCCGTCTTTCTGTGTTCTCTGGCTGGACATGCTGTTCGTTTCCCGCTCGCACATGCAACTGCTCCCTGCCTCTCCTCTGCACTCCAAGCCTCTCCAGGGTCGGCTAATTATGTACACCTGCCTGGGTGTGGCCACGTCGGCTAATTGTGTACACCTGCCTGGGTGTGGGCAGTTCCTGGTTGGGTGGGCTGTCGTTGCACAGGATTAGCTGTTTCGTCAAGTCATGTGATGTTATTTACCGAATCCGTACATACAGATTCGGTATTTTCCGATTCGGTGGATACCACCTCGGTATTTTCCGAATCGGTAGATACCACCTCGGTATTTTCCGAATCGGTAATTATCACCTCGGTATTTACCGATTCGGTGAATTCCGATTCGTATTTACCGAATGTTACCGAATCGGTAACTGTTACCGAATTTTTACCTACATATAACTTACCGATTCTAATTTACCGATTCGGTACGGCTCGGTATTTAAGAACCGGTAAAATTTATTTACCTACATGAGGCCCTATGTCTCTTATCAGCGATAGATGATCTGTTGTCGATAGCTTTTTAAAATGATTCCTGGGTTATTGTAGTTTCCCAGATCGGCATTACTTCAAATTCTTCTAGCGTTGTATTTTTCTCTGTTGATCTCCAGTAAAAATGTTAAGATATGCAAACAGTTAATGATATGTCTCCCTTGTGTTTGTATGGAAATGTGCCTTCTATGGAAATTTATGATATGAAAAATGTATTTTTAAAATTTATGATGAAATGTTTTTTACTGTAGAATGCTTTTATCTTTATATTTCTATATACTAAATAAAGCTTGATTGAAACTTGAACCTTGATTGCCTGAAGAAAGTTTAAGTCTGCAACAACTTGTCAAGGCACAGATGTAATATGGAACCTTTCTCATTTGCCTCCAGTGGATATGGTTGAATTTTGAGCAAAGTTAAACTACATATAGGCAATTGTAGCATTGGTTTATAGTGAAATTATTTAAATAATGTTTAACCATTAGTGAGCTGTTAGTTACATATCTGTCCAGTTTACCTGCAA
Organism: Triturus cristatus; assembly: GCF_964204655.1. NCBI lineage: Eukaryota > Metazoa > Chordata > Amphibia > Caudata > Salamandridae > Triturus > Triturus cristatus. The sequence goes on along the minus strand of NC_140589.1, from coordinate 1,803,262,568 downwards.
AGTTGCAACTAACAGTTTTCAAATTACTTTTTGTTACCTCAAGGTGGAGTTGTCAATTAACCTCACCTATGAATTCTAAGTAAAGATTGTTAGTTACCACATAACAATAGAACTTTTTTGTGCCCCACAAATGGACCTTTGTTTCCATTTCCTGGACTTTTACTTTTGAAGCTTTTGTTTGGAAACTATTATAGTTGTTGTCATGAGTTTTCCTTATCTAATTGTTTTTTTACATCTAAAGTACAAATTATTGTTCATTATGATTACAATTGATTCTCCAGGTGAAGGTCCTCTAATTTCCAGGTCAGTGCCAAAGCGTTACTTTCACTGACTGCAGATATATTTGGCGTCTAAACGAGGAATGCATACAGTAAGTCTTTGACTTGTTTCACAATGTCTTAAACCACTGGGCCATGTTTTTGAAATTTTTTACTTTATCTGTCCATCTATATAGTTCAGTTTCCCAGTGTCGGAGGGATGGGCGGAAATGGAAACTAGGAGGCCGCAGTGAAGGTTGAATGTTGAAGATTTATTGGTTAGATACAAAAATGATATATGGATTAGTGGTTTTCCAGCGTCAGAGTGGGTCAAGTGGTGGGGTCGGGTCTCACTCCTCTTTTCTCTCCTGGTCTCTTCCGGATTGTGTGATGAGGACAGCCGTCCCGGAGGGTCTCGAAAAGAAGAAAAAAAGAGCGGTCAGTGGACTATCTTGTTTTGGTCCGAGTTACTACCATCACCACACCCGGAGTGTTAAGAGCGGTAAACAGAAAAACAATTAAGGATAGGTGGACCTTCCACCTACAAAGGGTCAACCATAAACCAAGGAAAAACTATTGAAAGTCCCCTGTAGGGCTTACGGTTGGACGGTTTGGTGGAGTCATAGGATATTCTCTCCTTTCTAGTGCTACCGTAGGGGTCCCTTTCCTCGTTGCCTCGATTGATGAGGGGGCTATGTGAAAGCCCTAAACCAAGAGGACTCCACCTTAGATCAGGTAGTAAAGTGCACAACGGAAACACAAAAAAATAACGGCAGGACTGTACTGTTGTGGGGGACACCTCCTCTCCGTCCCCTTCTTTTAGGAAATCTGAGGGTAGGGGCGTCTTAGTGAGGGAGCATGCAGGGTTGGGGTTCAGGTTCGTGGCCCAGTACAGTGACACACCTCTCCCCCTCCTGCCCCTGTCTGACCACTCACCGCGTCTGCCGCAACTCTCCGGAGTTGCGATGGCTTCTCAGCGTCCTCCGGAGGCGTCCACCAGTCTTCGGACCACCGCTCCGCTTCTTCCTCGATGTCCTCGGTTCTACCCGCGTCTTCTTTGTCCTTTGGCGTCTCCCGCGACTCCGTCTCCGGCTGTTCCTCCCGCAACTCCACCTCCATCTGCTGCTTCCTCTTGGAACCCTCGGCGTCTTCCGGGTTCCTCCTCCAGCACACCGTCTCTTCCGGCGTCCGTCCCCTTAAGGCCGGTTGTCCCGCCCCTTCCAGGTGGTTCCTCCTCTCGTCGGGCTGCTCTTCGGTTTCCTGCGGAAGGGAGGGAGGGGTTTACATTAACTCTTTGCGGCCCTGTTTAAAGGGAGGACAGAAGGTGGTAGAGACCCCGTCTTCAGATGACGATATTTTCTCACATCCAGCTAATATACTTGTCCCTTTGCACTGCACCAAATTTGCAAACTAGTTAGTGACCACACGTTATTGATCCCAAACACTTTTACCCACTTAACATATGTCTTTCTAGAATATTATGAATTCTAACCTTAAAGGTAATTTAAACAAATATGTTGGATGCTGTTCCATTAAATCTAGGGTTTCTGTCTTTAAGTTAAAATGTATTTTAGGCAATATAACACCACAGAAAGGAATGTTTGTTTTTCAGCAGAAACCAGAAAACAACAGCTTTTGCTAAATTTTTACTGCTTTGGTGTCCTCTGGTATCAAAGCCAAAGAAGTGCAGGTTCTACCTCTAGGCACATTTCTGTGATGGATGCTCCTGCCTTGACCCACTGGGCCATGGTAAACCATCATAATCTTCAATATACTTTATTTGTTTTTGTACAATTAAAACCATAAAAGTCACAATATCAAAACAGACATCAATAAAAAAACTCCAACAAATACAAAAAGCAGTGCAGTAGGATCATTAAACGCCCATAATTACAAGGTTAAAAGAGAAGGCCCTGCCATCAGGGTTAGTCCCATCTGGACCTAAGCTTGATAGCCGCCCTTAAAAAACTGAACGTATATAGTACTGAGTCACTTGAAAGACGTTGTAAAAAAATTAAATCAGGTTTAACCCTCCTAAAACATGCTTTCTTAAGAATAAAAACTATAAAAGATCTTCTAGGAATCTCATAAAAACTACAAAACATTAAAAAGTGCATCATATCCTATGGAGACTGGCTGTCACAGCAAAACACACAATGTTGCACATTGCCAAAACATTCACCCCCAGTCACAGATCTGGGTTTAATCCATCGTTATTTTGCTCACCACGCCACCACAGTTCAGACATGGCCATATGCAAATCAGTCTTGACCCTGTGCCTCAGACGTGAGTCCCGTGCTCTCCATGCCACTGGAATCAAGCTATCCTGGCTGAAGAGGGGTGAAACCCCGAAACCGGTCCTATGATGCTTGGTTCTAGTCCAGGGAGGACCTGGCTTGACAGTTCGGGCTGGACTGTTCCCATGAGGCACAGGGTCAAGACTGATTTGCATATGGCTGGGTTCAAACTGGAATGGCATGGTGAGCAAAAAAACGATGGATTTAGGCCCAGATCTCTGTACTGGGATGAATGTATGACATTGTTCTGCATTCTGCCCATCAATTGTTGTTTTTGCATTTGTCACCCCGAGTGGGACGGGTATGTTCAGACGTGAGTCCCGTGCTCTCCATGCCACTGGAATCATGCTATCCTGGCTGAAGAGGGTTGAAACCCTGAAACCGTTCCTAGGATGCTTGGTTCCAGTCCAGGGAGGACCTGACTTGGCAGTTCGGGCTGGACTGTTCCCATGAGGCACAGGGTAAAGACTGATTTGCATATGGCTGGGTTCAAACTGAAATGGCATGGTGAGCAAAAAAACAATGGATTTAGGCCCAGATCTCTGTACTGGGATGAATGTATGACATTGTTCTGCATTCTGTCCATCAACTGTTGTTTTTGTATTTGTCACCCCGAGTGGGACGGGTATGCTCAGACTTGAGTCCCGTGCTCTCCATGCCACCTGAATCAAGCTATCCTGGCTGAAGAAGGGTGAAACCCCGAAACCGGTCCTAGGATGCTTGGTTCCAGTCCAGAGAGGACCTGGCTTGGCATTTCGGGCTGGACTGTTCCCATGAGGCACAGGGTCAAGACTGATTTGCATATGGCTGGGTTCAAACTGGAATGGCATGGTGAGCAAAAAAACGATGGATTTAGGCACAGATCTCTGTACTGGGATGAATGTATGACATTGTTCTGCATTCTGTCCATCAACTGTTGTTTTTGCATTTGTCACCCCGAGTGGGACGGGTATGCTCAGACGTGAGTCCCGTGCTCTCCATGCCACTGGAATCAAGCTATCCTGGCTGAAGAGGGGTGAAACCCCGAAACCGGTCCTAGGATGCTTGGTTCCAGTCCAGGGAGGACCTGGCTTGGAAGTTCAGGCTGGACTGTTCCCATGAGGCACAGGGTCAAGACTGATTTGCATATGGCTGGGTTCAAACTGGATTGGCATGGTGAGCAAAAAAACGATGGATTTAGGCCCAGATCTCTGTACTGGGATGAATGTATGACATTGTTCTGCATTCTGTCCATCAACTGTTGTTTTTTCGACTGGCTGTCACAGCCACAGGGTAAGAGAGACTGGCCTCTATGGGTGCCGCATGGTTGGCTCAAAAGATAAGGAAAAAGATCGAGCCGGAATCTAATCAATAAATAACTATCATGATTACTTTTGTCCCATAAAAGATATGATTCAATAGATGTCACTGTTTATAATAGAATGTACCTGCGCACACTTGACTTTCTAAACTCTGCTTCTTCTCTTTCCCAACTCCGCCTTTTACAAAACCCTCTTTCCTCCTGTTTAGATTTCTCCTACAGATAGTTTGCGGGTTGTCAAATAGTTGTGCCCTTCACAAGCTGCTGAGACACACTCTAACCTACTTGATCCAACCAATGCGGTTAACATGATCTAATGAGAGACAATCCCTTAGAATATCCTTACTAAGTGAGTTTTCTTTCTTAATGCCTGTCTTCATCCACAACGCTAGGGGTAGGTAAGCCAGCTCATCTGTAAGGAAGGCCATTCCCAATTCATCATGCTCTACATACGATGGGATACACTGTGGGACAGACAATAACTGTCTCAAAAAAGTAATTTCAGTAATTAGCACTGCCTCCTGCCCAGTGTAACCCCATATCTCACTCCCATAAGTAACCTTCGAGAGACAGTTGGCTCTATAGATGTGCAATAAAGCCCCCATCGGTTTCCCGCCCAATCTTGAAGCAAAATTAAATACAGCAGCATTTGCTACATTTTTACTGCTTTGGTGTCCTTTGGTATCAAAGCCGTAGAAGTGCAGGCTCTACCTCTAGGCACGTTTCTCTGATGGATGCTCCTGCCATGACCCACTGGGTCATGGTAAACCAATTAATATGCCCTTCTGACCATCCACCAAATCCAACAACTCCCTTGACCTTCTTCCACACCCACTTTTGAAGCATGGCTCACCTCATATGGATTCAACTCGCTGTTGACTGCACATTGCTCTGCAGTGGCCAGCAGGTTCGCATTTGAATTATGAGCGTGGTTTCAGATCATTAGGAGAGGCACCACCATGATGTCATTCTCCTTCCCTGACTGCAGGGCAGAGATTTGTTTTGTGAAAGCTTGTTTATTAAGATTTGCGCACCAAAGATCACTGCGCATATGACTTATCTAGAGCGATGTCCTCCCATGAAGCACTGCACCCAACACCCTGACTCTTAGATTAACATGACAATATTCTGAAAAGCTTTTCAATAAAAACGACACCCCCTTATACAAGGACAAGGACATTTCATGAACATTTCCAGTGACCAAAGCAAGCTCCCAAGAGGTCCATCAGCCAATTTTGCCGAAACAAAAGTGTCTACAGTGTATAAAGTAACTCAGGAAATCTACAAGTTAGAGTATGACTTGCAGACAGTGCAGGTTAAACACATGAATAGGCAGCCACAGCTCTGTGTTTCCAAGTATATGCAGCAGACAGTGACATTTGAGTAAAAGTAGGTGCATGGACCCACTCTGAGCCTGCATACTGAAATAGAACGTGTTGATGGCACAGCCCCAGGATCACCACATTCAATTTCCAGTCCTATTGCAACCATACGGAAATGAAGATTGGAACTTATGGTTCTGAAATAAGACCTAGCATGTGACAAAATCACCAGTACAAACTAAAGTGGTATATTTAATGGAAATATATTGATCTACGCTTGTTCCTTTTCCCAGGACAGAAAATGCACTAGAACAGTGAATGCTGCATAGAACATAAAGAGAAAGTGCCTCGGGCAACTCTCATGAGATGTCTGGAAGGAGCACGGCCCCCGCGCTGCTTTCGAATAAACAAACTCCCCGGGCTTAGTACAAATCAGTTGTTAGCAGCCCATGTGCTGCCTTGCAAATAAACACAAAATCCCTTCAGGCATGGTCCAACAATGTAACACAAACCTCATTCGTGATGTGAACTGCACAGACAAACAGCTGAAAGCATCTTGCAGGTCATGAAGTTTCTTTGTTACCTGAACAGCGCAGCAGCAGAGTTTGCTGTCACCAAAGAAAGTATAGCTAACAGTCTGCATACAAATACCTTTCCAGACGTCTCCCCTATGGCCACATAGAGCAGAAATATGCTCAGAGCAGACAATACAATCATGTTTATTAACCCAGTCCTTTCTTGAAGTCCAGAGACAACGAGCAGGGCAGTGTGACACTGGTTAGCAATAGCAGAGCACGAAGCTATCCCAAGTTCAAAATCTTCATTCAGTCGATCTTCCATTTGTCTGGAGAACAGAGAGAGCAGAAAGGTGTGTTCAGTTCCCACTAGTAACCTTTTATCTGCAGCAATCCAATCTGAATGAGTGGAGACATATCTCCATATATGTGCTTCCTAGACTTAGGATAGGGCTGGATGGCTGTCAATAAGATTTTAACTGCTAGGAAATGAGACAGGCGGGGAGGTAAGCGAAATAATAAAAAGTTACTTGGCAGAGCAAACACAAGAAGGCACAGAGAATAGAATTAGGAGAAAGAAAGAAGGAAGAAAGAACTGACAATAGGAATGAGTGAGAGTGAGAGAAGGAAGGAAATAAAAGACAATTTTTATCCAGGCACCAGAAACCACCATTCCCATGATTTTCTATGGTGCTCAAATGAGAAAACACTCATAAGCAATGCTTTTCACAATTTTTTAAAACATTGGAAACAATATTAAAAACCTGACGGAACAAATAGAAACTGAAAACAGAAAAGCCTTATAATAGTTAAACATTGTTTAAATAATTTTGGAATACACAAACACACAGTTTCCCTATACATTTCTGTAGGCGCGCCTATAAATAGAGCAGATTTAGATAATTAAGACTATGAATGTTTGGCCTGCGCATCAGAGACCTGCTTTCTCTAATTACAAAGGCCCTCTATGGCAATGGAGCCTACAGTCACACACGTCTGGTCCATACAGAAACTCCTTCCCTCTGAGGGCAGTGCTCTAAAACATTTGGGACTTTCTTCCAAACGTTTAAGGATAGATGTAATGGACTCACTTCCATCAGATTGCCTGATCTGTACTGGTACTCTATGGTCTCTAAATATTTAGCTCATTGGGCTTCCCTTCAGATGTGGACATGCAGCATCCCACCCCAGGTGCATTGTTTGTATTCATAATGCCCAATATTACCAATAAGGACTGATAACCTACTATTGATCTGCTTTAGCATCAAAATTAACAGACTAATTCTAGGCATTTTTAAGGTCTAAAAAAGCCAGGTTATAATCCAATTGATACCTGGTAAATCTCTCGCGAGAAGAGCTAGATAAATAATTTACAGACATCAGGGCACTTTGCATGTTCATGCAAGACAATTTTTCCCTTTATAGAAATGTTTACTTTTTACAGAAATGTATTTGATTTGGAATTTGGTAAATTGTAAATGTTTAAATGTGCATCTCACATGTCCTTGATTTAGACACTCGGGTAATGATTGTCTAATGAAAATTTAAGTCAACAACAACTTGTCAAGACACAGTTGTAAGGTAGAAACTTTCAGATTTGCCTCCAGTGGATAGGGTTGATTTGTTTTAGCAATATCACGTTGAACTACATATAGGCAATTGTAGAATTGGCCTACCTTGATCGAACCGGTGAGTCCCTAATAATTATCTACAGTGGCATTGAATTCGATTTGTTATTTTCTTCTCCTGACCTTTAACATCTTTTAATTTGTGTGATTAGTAACAATAGATATTGCATTGGATCCAAATGGCTGTAATAAAAGCATTATATTGGACTGTAGCATTGTACAAGAAATGTTCTCGGACTTGGGGAATTCCAACTGGACTTTGGTTAGATGGAGGATTAGCTTGGACTGAATGTTTTCATACGGCTCTTTTTCAAGACCTTCTTATCTCTGTAATGATTGCTTCTATGGTTTCTCGTATCTCAAGGGTGGTAAATGAGCTTACATGTCAATGTTTTATGGGGGTTATTGCGGATGGGGAAGCCCACACTGTAGCAGTAATGTATCATTTTTGGTGACGTTATTCATCCTGATCACTATTAAGTTTGGTATAGAATGTGGATATAATATATTAATACCTGCTGGAGTTGTAAACTGCCCAATTTTCCATTTGGATATCGGCATTTCCCAATATTGTTTTGGTTTATTGCAACAATATTAGGATTTAAGAATCTAGAGCGGATTGATATTTCTGTTAGTGCTGTTCTTCTCATGTCAGAAATCAGATTTTTGTGAAGAATCAAATCAATTTCTGTGTCGAAAGCCTGATTTTGAAGTCTAGCTAGATGACATACGAGTCATCGAAGGTCTAAAATCCTTCGTACCGCCAAATCCTTCAGATGCAGGGTCTAAATGCTTTCATTTTAACTGTCCCCTGTATCCCAAGTGAGGTTTCAGTGCCTTTATCTGTAGACCCTTTGAAAGTGACATCTTGAGATGGATCTCCACATTTGCACAGTAAGTTCTGGGCCGCCTAGACTGATATATAAATATCAACATTGATAGTTAAGACATATTAAAAGTGCACAAATCCTTTCTGATGATAAAATATCCCGTCTGGAGTGTCTCGCACAGTTGCAAGACTATTGGGGTGGATATGGAATAATTGCTATCCTTTTTATATTTTTGTATTAAATTAGTTCCCATTGTTTCAGGGATGTATTTGGATGAGTTGGATACGGTCTGAATCCCCTACACCCTCCCATTGACTGAAACATGGCAGTGGACTGCCCTAAACTCTCGAATATCTTGGAGCAAACTGCATCTAATCCAGGAGCCTCATTATAACCAAACTATTCTAGATTTCAGTTTACTTATGACAGAAGAATGTCAGACTGGGACCTCTGCTCATCCTGCTGAATTCTTATGACAGCTTCATGTTCATCAGCCCGTTTTTCCTCACTCATTCTGTTTATCTCTGTACTCTGGCATTGTCACAATTTGATGGGTAGTGCTTTAGAAAACACCTACGGCCAAATTTACCAATTTCTCATGCAGCGCAGTATAACAGCCGTCAAATGCTGTGCTGCGTTGCGTGAGAAGGAGTGAGCAGGAGAGTGCCAAATGTACTGAAATATGGCACTCTTCTCCCCTCTCCCTAACACCGGCACAAAAATTAGCTGCCGTTCGGCATGGAGACACCATTGCGCCATAGTGCAAGTGTCTCCATGATTAAGCATATGTTTTGAATTGGAAGGATACCCATCCAGTACAAAATACTATGCTTAGACTAATTTTAAACAGATTGTCGCACTTTGTATGTGTGTTGCACAGTGCAGCACACATGCGAAGTCCAAAAATAAAGGAGAAAAAAAGCATTTCTCCTTCATAGCGCCTGCTGAAGTGTGCTCTATTTCTGATACTAAACCCTTCCTACTTTATTTAGTGAATTGAGTTTAGCATCAGAAACCTTGGGTGGTTGCATGGGACTGCCCTTGCGCCACCCATTGTACGCCCCATTGGCGCTAAGTACTGCAAAGCAGTGCTATGCGCGTTACTTTCACGTTATTTCGTTGATCGCTGGAAAGAAAATCAGATAGAAAGATTTTGCACCGATTTGCGACACTTTTGTTACACAAACATGGTGTAAAATCATAGTAAATCGGTCCCCTAGATAGATAATTAAATAATACAAAAAATCCCACTAGAGGCCAGCCTGTCCCTGTAAATCAGGCTTCCTCCCTCTCTAGCGCCTTCAGATGCTGACTCAGGTTTATGAGGATGCCAGTGGAGGAAGGTGCCACTCCGTGCAGGACTAGATTCCACCTTGCTGTTTGTATTTGTTATGTTATGTGCCTTTGTATAGCGCTCAGATATGCGTGAGGGTATCCTGGTGCCTTAAGCGGGAGCAAGCCTGGTCTGGCCTCTGGCTAAGCTGCAGGGCCTATCTGAACAGCTATGGCTTCAGCTTCTTGCAGAATTCAAGAATAGAGGAGTGGGCCCTGATGTGCAGGGGCAGGTCCTTCCAGGTGTTGCAAGGAGCCCTGACAGCTCTCTATGAAGTCTCTCAAGTGGTGGGTGTTTTATGGGGCCACTGTATGTCATTTTATATGTTGTGTTTATATGTTGTGTGATCCAACACCCCCACAGGTGCTCCTGTCACCTACAGTGCCGATAAGCAGGAATACACTGAACTGAAATCAAATCAGCTGAAATCATTATGCAGTCACTGGCCTACCCCACTGACAGCTGCTGCATTTCTCTCATTAGCATAAAATACATTATGCTTCAAGTGAGAGGAATACATTATAGAGCCTTTTAGTTGACAATAATAGTAATACTGAACTGGAAGAGGACCGAAAATAGATAAAAAATGATACATGTACCTGGAAGCCGTGATATTATTGAACCTTGTGCAGTCAATGCTAGGTCATCAGAGAACACAGCCTGAATACTAATGCTCACATTCTTAACAATGAAGTCTACAGGAAGTTCATTTGTTTATTTAAATTATTTTTTAGATAATAGCTCACTATGGAAGGTTACCAAGTTTTGTGCAACTGACCAGGAAAATGCTATTTAAGCGACAGATAAGAAACAACATCAATGTCATGGATTGCACAATTATGCTGATTTTGTGTATACATTTTGCAGCATGTGTGTTGCAATGGTTTATGGTGTGTTCTTGTGGTAGGTAAGCAATGAATGCGTGAGCCTGATTACCTCAAGTGATGAATTGGATGAATTTTCGGCCTAGCGAGAGGATGCCTGGCGAATCTTTTAGTGGCTTTTGGTATTTCCAGCATATTACATGATCTGAACATCATCAACTTTGATGACTTTAACATGGAGATTCAATGATCCATGGAGCTTAACAGCCTTGTAGGTGATCATGAAGAAATAATGGCTTCTCATGGTAAGCAATGTAAATCCATTCTGATGGAGAAGAGATGCATTCCCATGCTCTTGTTACTTAGAGGGCATCTCAGTGGAGAAGGCCATTTCTGGGTACTAGCGTAACTTCGGGCAGCCATAAGAGGATAGTGCCGCCTCCGTCCAGATGCAAGATCATGCCGGGATAGTAGGTACGATTTTCCTAAGTAGGTAGAATTGGCATGAGGGCAATTTGGGGATTCTGGCAACATGGGATTGTTTATTGGAACTTGAGTCAATGTTGAAGGACAAATGGTTGGCAGACGGTACACAGTTCGCATGTAAATCTGGTCGGCATGCAATGCTCATGTCATATATTTACCTGTGTGGAGGGTTTGAAAAAACTATTTTGTTTGACTTCGGGATTAAGGAAGAAGCAGCCATTCAATTTTAGAGGATGGAAAAGAAGTTTTTTTTGCCTGCCTCGTATAGCTAACTCTGTGATATAACTTTGTTTTAGCAGCAGATTCTGCTCATGGTCACCATGGACAGTGATTTGCACAAAAGTTGTGGAAGCACCATCACATACCTTGTAGCTCATTTTGACATGACAGGAAGTTACAGGGGATGACTTTTCACCCTGGTACCTTTACAAAAAGTGTGGCGCTTATTTTATGACACAAATTGACATTATTGAATCTGAAAAAAAGCAAATTCAAGATTAATAGCTCGATAAACTATTTTGAAAGGTCTACTTTACTTTCCACATTTATATTAACAAGATAGCAGTTGTGATACGCCTGGGAGATCGATATGACTTGCCTTTGGCATTGACATCATATGCCAGAACAATGCAAACACATACCCAATTACAACAATCACTTGCCCAAGTACAACCTCATATTGCCAATCACAGCTGCAGGTGTCCAATTATATCATCAAAACCCAGTAATCACAACCATCATAAGCAAAGGTGCCATCTCAGATGCACATACACAGCTTCAAATGCCCAGACATTGATCTCAGATGCTTAGAAAGAGCTAACCATGCCAAGTCATAAGCTGCCACCCAATGCGCAATAACAATGCCAGATGCCCAGACACAAACATCATATGCCCAGTCGCAGACTCAGATACTGTCCAATGCCCAGGCAAAATAACAATGTGCAGACCAGAATGTACAGCTACAAGTTTTTATTTTTTATTTTTCTTTTATTGACATTTTCAAAAACAACAAAATTACCAAACAATACAACCAGCCGGCATAGAGATCAATATAGGAGCTCAGAAAGAGGATCACAATCTCACAATTTCACAAAAATGCATATCAAAAAAGAAAGCAAGTGTGCCAGTATCCCACCCCCATCATAGAAATCAACATGCGACCTTCACCCAAATGATATCGTAGAGGACCAAATGTGACAGCAATAAGAGCGAGCTTCATTACACAGCCCGGTGGGTTAAAAAAGAAAATCCAACCCCGACATGTCCTCCCTACCTATCCCTCAGGGGTGGGGCTATCTGTCGTCATCTAAACGTGACCATCTCCTGGTAGTGTCGCAATCGTGGCCTCCCCCTCAGTCGACTCCTGCTGCCATTGGAGCCATGCCAAAAAAGGCTCCCATATATCACGGGGTCTGGAAGACATTGGCATCAATTCCCAGAACACTCCCTATTGTGTGTGCCCATACGTGACATCTCGAACCCAATCCCTAATGTCAGGCACCCGTCTTCTGCCCCAATGAATCGCAACTTGCCTTTTCGCAAACAACAACAAATGGGCATACAGCTTACGCAATTTAGGCGGCATGTCTTTAACATATCCCAAGAGTCCTAAAGTAGGGGAGGGGGCTAACAATACATTCAGGATAGAATTTATGGAGTCAAAAATCAATGCCCAATATCTAGCAATCCTGGGGCAGTCCCATGCTATATGCAAAAACGCAGCTGAACTGCGTCCGCACCACCTGCAGTTGTCAGTGTCACGTAAACCCATGCAATAGAGGCTAACTGGTGTTCTATAAAGCCGATGCAAATACTTGAAATGGATCAGCCTTAATTTGTAGTTGGGGGATAGTTCAGTTTGCTGCCCACAACAGAAACTCCATTGTGAATCAGTCAGAGGTGTCTCGAGATCTGCATTCCAGTTATTGAATGACGGAGGAACTACCAATGGGGCAGTGTCTTGCCTGTGTGTATATAGTTGCGTAATAAGTTTACGTGGGGATGGAGTTTTCAATAAGTTTTCCAAAGCAGGTAACTGCGATGGCACCCTTGGAAAGCTGTCCCATAAGGACCGACATGCTGCGCGCACCCTGTGGTACAGAAAGAGTTCCGCAAATGTCACCGGTTTGCCCTCAGATGCCACGGGGTAGGTCTGAACACGTCCCCAGGATATAAATCAGCAAAGGTGATAAGGTTCATCTCCAGAGCCCGCGCTTTACTAACACTGTCCCGCATGCAAGGCAGCATTGGATTATGCATCAAAGGAATCGGAGCAAACAGCACTGGTATAAGTGCACGCCTGTGCAACTCCTCCCACGCCCAACACAGCGTACCCGCAGAGTCAATATCTCCTCGAGGGTGGTGGGCTTTCTGATATAATGCCACATTAAGTCGGATGGAAGGGGGTGGGGTGTACCCAGAAATGCAAAAAGTGTGCCTGCGCACAAAACGCATATAACTGCATGTCCGGCGCACCCAGGCCACCCTGCCGCAGCGGGAGGGTCAACAGGTCCCTGGAGGCTCTAGCCTGACCGCCTGCCCATGCCAAAGAGATCAGCAGGGATCTCAGGGACTTGAAGAACTGCCGAATGAGGGGGATCGGAATATTCACAAAGAGGTACAGGAATTTTGGTAATATTACCATTTTGGCCAAAGCAATCCTGCCAGCAAGCGATAGAGGCAGTTTAGACCAAACGTTGACCTTATCCTCAAACAATGTAACCGCTCGACCATAGTTTAATCTCCACACCTCCTGTGTGTCCCGACTTATCCAGATCCCTAGGTATTTAACCTCATCCGCCTCCCACCTAACGGGGAATTCCGATGTCATGGGTGGGGTGTTGTCCGTCAATGGAAAAACCACCGACTTGGCCCAGTTAATAAAAACACCTGAAAATCCCCCCAAAGCGGATGAATTCCCTCAAGTGGGGATCAAGGTTCTCCTCTGGATTGGTAAGATAAAGAGTAACATCATCTGCATAGAGTGAAATGAGCAATCTTCTAGAGCTGAATCCAATGCCCCTTGCGGTATGATGTTGCCGGGTGCGGGCCGCCCGCGGCTCCATCGCAATTGCGAAGAGCAAGGGGGACAGCGGGCATCCTTGTCTCGTACCCCGCGAGATTGGAAATGGATCAGAAAGCAGGCCATTTACCTGTATGCGTGCCCTAGGTAGCTTATATAGCAGCCGTATGCTCTGTATAAACAGCGGTCTAAATCCCATACTACCCAGAATCGCGAATAGATACGGCCACTCGAGCATATCAAACGCCTTAGTGGCATCCAAGAATACAACTGCAGCTCTCACGTCGGGGTGTAGATAATGCAGCACAGAGAAAACAGTCCTCAAATTATGGGAAGTGGATCTCCCCAGGATAAATCCCGATTGGTCAGGAAGGGCCATCATTGGCAGCAGAGGCTGCAATCGATTGGCAACAAGCTTAGCCAGGATCTTGACATCCACATTTATCATGGACAATGGCCGGTATGAATCCAGGTCCTCCTCTGACTTCCCGGGCTTGAGGAGAGTAACAATATCCCTCCCTCCAATGCCTCCCCGTAGACCGCCAGTAGTCGGGGTGCTAATTCGTCAACACAAGCTTTATAAAAGGCGGTAGTCAACCCGTCTGGTCCCAGGGCCTTACCCAGGGGCAAGCTTTTAATCACTTGTGCCACATCTGCCACTGTATACGGGAGGTCCATATATGCTCTATGATTATTATTGAACCAAACTAGGGCCACGGACTCTAAGAATTCCTGCAGCTCCTCAGTAAGTATACCCTGTCTTGTAGTATATAAGCTAGTATAGTACATAGAGAACTCAGTTAAGACTTTGTCTGGGCTTCGAACAAGTGTTCCCCCCGGGGTCCGGACAGCATGGATAAATGTGGCAGATCTAGACGGTCGAAGCAACCCAGCTAATGTGCGCCCTGGTCTATCCCCTTCACCATACCTGCGCGCCTCCGCATATTTCCCCAAAAACTTCACTTCTCTTTGGGCTTCTTCCACAAATTTCAGCAGTTTATCTTTCAAAGTTTTCGTGATGCCAGGCTCGTTCGTAGAGTAATATTGTTCCTCAAGCTGCCTGATTTGGGACTCCAGGGCTAGCAACGTGCCCCGGAGAGCCTTCAGCACTCCTGCTTGACGAGCGATACATTGGCCCCTGATTACCACTTTAAATGCCTCCTAAAGAGAGACTTCAGTTTGAACTTAGCCCACATTAGTATCAAAATAGTCAACAATGTCCGCCCTAATTTCTTCCTTAAAGGCGTTATCCATCAAGGCATGTGGCTGTAGGATCCACGTAAATGCCCGAGGACGTGACCCAGGGAGGGATAGTCGCAATAAACAAGGGGCATGATCGGATAATGTACGCGGTAAGTGGGAAACTGCCAAAGTCCATGCAGCCACATCCCTAGAAACCAGCCAGTAGTCCAATCGGGACCAGGATCTATGGTGGTCGGACATACACGTACCCTCCCACACCAGGGGGTGCCTGTCACTCCAGATATCCACTAACCGCCCCTCCGCAACAATGTTCTGTAAAGCGGCAGTGGCCGTTGGGTGTAGCGAGCGAGCCGCGCCCTTCCTATCCATAGCATCGTTCAGGATTACATTATAGTCCCCGCCCCATAATATTGTGTCGCAGCCAGTCATTACAGTTCTGGACCATATGTCCTGAAAAAATTCGAGAGAGTCAGTGTTTGGACCATAAATGGCCACCAGTACCAATGAGATCCCTCCTAACACCCCGTGTAGCATGATGAACGGTCCCTCGAGATCCCTGTACACCCCGCCCTCATGCCAGTCCAACCCCTTCCTCACCAACACTGCCACCCCTCTAGAATAATTGGAATAAATAGCTGAATATACATGCCCCCACCTGCTATGTCACAACCTCTGCAATGGTGCGACATTTAAATGTGTCTCTTGCACTAAACAGATATCAATATTATGTCTAGATAGGTAGGCATGCACAAGTCTAGCTTTCCTGCCATCATTCAACCCTCTGATGTTCCACATTAAAAAATTTAGGGTTACAGCGTGTGTCTAATAATACTGAACCGATTATTGCGGTGGGAACCACCAGGACACAGTAACACCGTGACATAGGCTGTGAGTGCGACCCAACGTCCTGTAATCTTACCGCATTAAATGAAATAAGAACCCCTACCCTCCACCCACCACCCACTCCAACCCCCCAATCAGGTTGTAGAAGACCCCCCCCCCAAACAGCCAAAGGCATAACAATCGTTTACATGAAAAAGGGGAACTCCCCATGGGGGCGTAGTGGCTTCAGCATTTTCCCCTTTTCGCACAGGGTGGCTGGGAATACTGCAGCATGCATTACAGGCCCATCCCAATGACCCCAATTAACCTGAATGCCAAAGAGCCATGTATACTAGAGCTCATTTCAGGGTGTACATAGATTACCACTCGCATGGGCACCTCGAAATCTCAGACTGAAGAGGCTGTGGGACAAAAACAATTAAATCAGTCATTATCACTGAGACGGACGGAACCAGACGCCCACATGAGTCTCTAGCCGCCTTCCCTACATCATGTTTTGCAAACTTCAAGGCAGATTTCGTATCAGTAAAATAATGTGCGGTTCCGTCATGGGAGACTTTCAGTTTGGCAGGGTATAGCAAATAATAAGGAATTCGCGCCTGTAGAAGGATGCGCTTGGCCGGCAGGAACTCCCGCCTCGCCGCCTGCACCGCCGGCGTGAAGTCCAGGCTTATTTAGTGAAGGAGACAGACAGCTCAGAATGCTCCACTTGAAATGGGCGGCACAGGGTATCCAAGCACTCCACTCTGCCAGTGCAACCTCTTCAATGAGCAGGCAAGGCCATGCCGTTGTCCTGCGCAACCTTCATCCAGCCCGACCAGCAGCTCACCTCAGCAGCGACACTGGGCAGCACGCCCCCGCAGGCAGCTAGCGCTCAAGCAATGAGCGAACATCGAAGAGGATCCGTGCAAGAAATCAGGAGCAGCAGGGCTCGGGGGTCTGACCAGCGGCACAAGCGTCTTCATCCACCAGCGCACGGAGCAGGCACCCCCCGCACACCCTCGACCAGCAGCAGCTCTAAGGTGCACTCATGCATCCAGCAGCCGCCGGCACCAGCATCGGGCAACCTTCCCCAGCGCGCATCATCCAGGGCAGCTCAACAGCAGAGGCCTTAAGGGCACTGGTTTCAAAACTCAGCAACCCATGCCACCCGGCAACTCACAGCAGTCCAAGGAGGGATGAGGCAACGAGGCAACACAGTAAGCTCAGGTAAGTCCACAATAAGCCCCTCACAGCGTGTCTATAAGGTGACGGAGGTCTTCATCAACACCTTCCAGGAATCAGCGTCAGGAGAGAGGAACCTCCTCACCTCCCCTCAGTGGTAAGCAATAGCCTTCAACCTCATCCCAGGACATCCGCTTAGGACCCACAGCAGGCGCACACAGGGGCATGCATCCGCTCGTTAATAATGGCAGTAGGCTCTCCCCCCCACATGTGCTCGTCGGGGCTGCCGCACCCTCTCCTCTACAGCAGGCAGATCGTCACCTCAGAGCAGCACAGCGACTCACCCCTCCGCGCCGTGCACCATCAATGATGTTTCCGTAGGGATCGGCGGGGGGGGGGACAGGAGCAGGATGCAGAGTGAAGAGCCGCCCGTGACCCGCCCCGGGTGCACAGCGGGCCAGCTCTCGAGATGGCATCGGCCATCCCCTCCTCATGTCCGTGGCGGTTGCAACGCAAGCGCTGCTCACGTGCACAGCAGCGGGCCGAGTCCTCTTCTCAGGCCACAGAAGTCTCTCCGTTCCCCGGAGACGGCGTCCGCCCCAGCAGCCGCAGCAGCGCAATGCGGCTTCAATCACCACAGCGGGACGCGGCCTGTGAGACAAACCGCAGCCGCGGTCTCAAGTTGCGGGTCTTCAGCAACGGTTTTGCCTAGGGGACGGAATCAGCGGCAGCAGGTCAGCGCGGTGGGCCGTCGCAGGGCATCCAGTGCAGCAAAGCTTGGCATCATCATTCTTCGCCGGGCATCGCCAAGCAAGGGGTGTCGATCCCGGGCCCAATAGCACGCTGTGAAGCAGGATAAAGGTAGGATTTCTAACTAGGCCCGGGGAGCACACTCAACGAGCGGCCATTCCGCTGCTCGGCAGACCACGTCCCTACAGCTACAAGTTAAAGTGCCCAGTTGCAGCCTCACATTCCCAACCAGAGTCTGCAATGACCCACACTGCATTGGATACTAATTAACCACTGATCCTTTTTGTGTTCCAGAGTAGCGTGCTACCCGCTGAAAAGCGCAATTCCTCAAAGGATTTCATGTGGTTACCCTTCCAAATGTCTCTTAGTCTCGATTCTCCAGTCAGATCCCATGATGTGAAGCTTGCTAGCCATGCAGGGTGCGCAAGCCGCATGCCCTACCATAGCGGAGCCTCCCTAATGGGTTTACCATCCCAATGTGTGCCCCACAAGGCCTTGTGGTGTCTCTGGTTACCACTAGGCTTGGGTGTGAAATTATGCGTAGCGCAGCAGAGTTTTTTGATCACTTCGCTGAGCTCCGCGTAGTGTAACTCCACAAACTCCTCCCTGGCCTAGATGCCACAGTAAATCATCAGAGTAATAATGCACTGTATAGAAGGCCCACAAACTGAGCCCTCAAACAGATCTATTGCCAACCTGTGTACAAGATTATCTCTATCTCCAATTAGATAGTTGTTAATGATGGTGAGGTGGGCAGCCCAATAACACAGTTGAACATCTGCCACTTCGAGCCCTCGGTCATACTCTGACTGCATGCATTTATTGAAGAGCACTCTTGGTTTCTTGCCTACCTATAGGAAGTTGGAACCATGGACATGCAGCTTCTCCAGGAAACCTGGCAGAGTCTGACAGGGATCATTTTGGATTGTATAAGCCGTCTGGGAAGTGAGATCATCTTAAATAAAGCAACCATGCTCATAAGCAAAAGGGGCTGCACGTCCCATCCCTGCATATCTCTCTGCATGTGGTCAATCTGCTATTATTATATTAAGGTCTCAGCACTTCTGAGGATTCGTCTTGATGTGCAGGCCTAATCATCAGAAATATTTGGATAAGTAGATTGGTTTGTCACTCTGTTGCAAGGCTCCCTTCCATGAGCCGGCAAAGGGTAGAATTTCTCCAGTTGACCTTAAGACCTGAAGTATCACCATATAAATCCACAGCAGTTGGAGCATGTTGTCTTCATTCAGTGGATGCAGTCATTGCTATCTCCCTCCCACCAGAAGCCCTGAACCTGGCCGTTGCATTTAATCCATTCCAATGGCTTGATTATAGGAGCAAACAGCAAGGTAGACATTGGTGCACTCAGCAATGTTGAGGAGTGCTCTGCCTAAGGGGAGAGGGGGATGTGCTTTCTCTAATTACATGGGCCCTCTATGGCAATGGAACCCAAACTTGCACAAGCCTGGGCCACACCGAAACTCCTTCCCTCTGAGGTCAGTGCTCTAAAACATTTTTGACTTTCTTCCAAACTTGTAAGGTAGAAGTAGTGGTCTCATTTCCATCATATTGCCTGATCTGTACTGGTACTGTATGATCTCTAAATGTTTAGCTCATAGGGCTTCCCTTCAGATCTGGACAGGCAGCATCCCACCCCAGGTGCATTATTTGTATTCGTAATGCCCAATATTACCAATAAGGATTGATAACCTACCTGGTCTGCTTTAACATCATAATTATCAGACTAATTCTAGGCATTTTATAGGCCTAAAATAGCCAGGTTATAATCCATTTGATACCTGGTAAACCTAGTCGAGACTGAAACATCGGGATGGATGATGGCTACGGCGAATTCCGCCTAGCGTAGCCGCAGGTGATCACATTACCCCTCCTCTTTGCTATGGAGCAGAGTGCTGAATGCCGGCACTCGTGTAAGCCGCAAGGAGACGCCGAGACGCTGGTATTACGGAGCCGATAACATGGAGACTCTTTTCTGTTTTCTGGCATTTCTTTGACCTGCGCAGGCACCCTATGCTCGGAGAGGTGGATCCCAGGGACAATCGGAACCAATTTGCTGAGGACGGGGCTGAAAGCGCTTTCTCTTTAAGGACTGGTAACTGAAGTGAGTGGGCTCTTGACCCAGAGACATTCTATTCCCGGGGATGGGGGGGGGGGTTTGTTCTTGATGCTGGGATATCTTCATAACCCCCCCAGCTGGCATTACTCTGGATGCCTGGTAGTGCAAAACCCCTAGGAGACTTTATAAAGTACCAACTGCTGGCAGCTGCTTAACAGTATTGATTGCCAATCAACAGGCACTAACTGTAATGTAATGCTCAATATGCGTAAGTAAGAAGACGGCCTGAGGAGGAGAAGAGAAAAGGGGGAAAAAAGAAGCGGGCTGCGTACTCGGCATATAACTACGCGTATTGGATGGTACTGGGATAGCTTTCTCCCTTGTACGTGGTTAAAAAAACACTTTGGTTCGACTTCCTGATCCCCCTGTTATGATGGGGAAGCATCTAAAGATTGCCAATGTAATTGCTCATGTTAACTCAAATGCCGGCCTTAAATCAAAAACGTGAATGACCCAGATGAGGACAGCCTCAGCAGTTGCATGGGCCGTACACTTGCAAAAAGCTCGGCGGGGATCAGCGCTTCTTCCAAGCACTCTGAACTCCGAAGAAGATGTGCTGGGGCTTGGAATGGGGGCTAAAAGCAACCAAATTCCAGAAATGTCTGAACCCCCAATGGGAAAAAACGACTGTAGAATCAGGTGCTCAGGCGATTGTCGCGGCCCAATTTGGCATAGTCGCAGAAGGCTTTATGGCTGGTGAGGAAAGCTGGACAGCAGGGAGTTTAGAGGAGAGGACGAATCAAGAGCCCACAAAGGAAGACTCCTCTATCATGCCTCAAGGAAAAACCAAGGACTATCCATTACTCTTGAAACCCAAAATACCCTCAAGTGGGCCATTAGATCTCCAAACTTCTACCTCACCTCTTAGGCCATTGGAACACCGGAAGGAGATTCTAATGGGTGGCCAGCGTCTGCTCTCTATGGTGGATAAAATCACAGTGGTGGGACAGCAAGATCTGGTGCGGCTAGCACCAGAAGAACCCTTAGGAAATCAGCCACTAGAGGCCAGGACCAGTATCCAATACAACATAAAACGATGTTGGGGGGGGAGGGTTCCTGACCTGACCCTTAGAGTATTCATGCAGCATTAATCATAGGACCCAGGAGAGGAAAAAAAAAATCCTCTAAACTGCGGGTCCCATTTCCTTCCAGTATATTCCAGAATGTTCTCTTCTTTTTCCTGCCTGTTCTCATTAAGTCCAACTTGGAAGTCGCCAGAACAGACGATTGCCAGTCAAAAAAGGAAGGAAGGGTAGGATCTGTCCATTTCTTGCATATTTGTCTCCTATCCAGGAGCACAGCATAAAAAAGTAGCGATCTTGCAGGGCCTCTAACATTGTCTTGAAGTCCAAAGAAAATCAGGGGTAAATCCATAGTAACCGGGATTGCTATTATGTCAGACAAAAATTTGCCTACACTATCCCAAAAGGAAATCAGCACTGGGCACTCTTTAAACATGTGGATGTCGGAAGCCAAGGCCAAACCGCATTTCTTACAGCATACAGGCAGTTCTTTATTGATTTTAGAGAGCTTCAGCGGAGTAAAGTAAACCCTGTGGATGGTGAACAGATGGTTCCTTTTCAACCACGTTGGCTTTACTGTGTCATACAGGAGTTTGCACGAAGATTGCCATAAAGAGTTGCATTCTTGACCTGGTAAGACACTACCCCATAATTCCTCAGCGAGATTAAACTCTCCATCCACTGCCTCCAAAATTGCCTGATACCAAAAGGAGACTTCTTTCTTCCCGCGGGTTCTGGTCACAAGATTGTACTCTAAGTCGTTACCTCTCCCTAATAAGCCCCCCTTGGTTGTTTGTACCTGAGCCTGAACCCACCTAGCCAGCTGCAGATATTTAAATCTAGAGAGACCTCTCCCTAAGTTGTTTCCATGTTGCAAAAGTGCCATCTGAGATCAGATCCCCCCAAACCGCCAAGCCAGATTCCCTTAACGGGGTCGCTAAACTGTCCCTCAGACACTCTGGGCCACCGGGAGAGTCCCATAAAGGGGCCATACTGGAGAAGTAACCAAGAGTAACCGACCTCCTCAGGTTTGCCCAAGTTTTACCCAGACCCTGCAAAACCTTAAACCTAACTTTTTTGAAAAACGTAACATCCCCGAATTTAAACAAAAAACCCTCCACCGGTAAATGTGCACCCTGAAGCATTGCTAAAAACAACCCTCCTACCCCAACATTAACCAGCATTTTTAATAGCATGTGAGCATGGGAGAGTTGGAAAGCCCATGCATAAAGCTGAACGTCAGGCAGGGCAAGGCCCCCCTTCTCCCTTTGGCGTCTCAGCTTTTTCCAGGCTAATTGCGAGAATTTATACCCCCAAACAAAAGAATTGATATCCCTCTGAATTTTATCAATTTGTGATTTTTTCAAAATAAAGTGGGATACAATTAAAAAGGAAAGTAATTTTTGGAAGTATCAACATTTTCGCCGAGTTGACCCTACCAATAATAGAGAGGGGGAGCGAGGCCCAAGTCTTCATACGCTTCACACATTCTCTCGCCACTACAGTCACATTTGACTCAGCAATCTTGGCTATATCTTGCACTATATTGACTCCTAGATATCTCATTTTGGATGCCGCTTTCCCTGGTTTCAGAATTAAAACTATAGTGGCCTCATTTCATGAATCTGGGGGATCAGGCCTTCTTGCAAGATCTGATTGAAGAGTTTGGTCATAATAGGAATAACCTGATCCCCTATCACTTTATAGATCTCAGAAGGTAAGCCATCTTGCCATGCGGCCTTACTGTTCTTACTATTAAAGATAGCCTCCCTTACTTCTGTGCAGGAAAATTCCCTGTCCATGTACTCTAAGGGTCAGGTCGGGAACCTCCCCCCCCCCCAGTATGGGGTGGAGGCCCTAAGACAAGGCCATCGAGCTCTAGAAGCTCACAATATAGTTATCTCAGTGGGTGCTTTGGTGTACACATCAGCAAGTCTTAGTGCCGGTAGGTGGGCGATTTTAATCTATAGCCGCCTACGCCTCTCAGCTTGCTGAGTGTGGGCATGGACTGCTTGAATGTGCATTCCAAGGGAGATTGGCGGTAAATGTGGACAATTTTATAAAAAATATTTTATTTTTTTAAAACAAACCATAAACCGATGTTAAATCTCATCCTGGATGAGATACGTGAGCTTAAAACAACGCAAGCAAAGAGATTGCAGCATTACATCAGCGCTTGTCAAAAATCGGAGAAGCAGTCAGTAGCTATCCGGCAAGATTACAAAAGTCCAGGATATCCCAACTTGAAGATAAGATGACCTCGATCAGCACCAGGCTACTTTGGATAAAAGCAAACACAAGGAGATGATGGACGGAGTGCTGAAACTTTTCAGACACCCACCCCCAGTCACAGACCTGGGCTGAATCCATCATCGTTCTTTAGCTCACTATAGACACAGCTATATGCAAATCACTCTTGACCCTGTGCGTCATGGGGAACAGTCAAGCCCGAACTGCCAAGCCATGTCTTCCCTGGGCCGGAAACAAGCATCCTGGGACCGGTTTCGGGCTAACAGCCCTCATCAGAAAGGCTAGCTTGAATCCAGTGGCAAAGTGAGAAAGGGACCCACGTCTGGGCATACCCTGTCAACTTAGGGCGAATAAAGCAAACACAAGGAGATGATGGACGGAGTGCTGAAACTTTTCAGACAGTCATCCCAGTCACAGAGAGTTTTTCTGTTTATTGAACCCTTATCTGTTAAAATTCATAATAATTGACTGATTTTGCCCCCCATGGAGGGGATGGCAAAAATTAAGCTATATGCAGACAATATAATGTTATATCTCAAAGCAGGGGGATCTAATATACAGAATGCACTGGATGAAATCCAGAAATTCACGCAGGTAGGGGAATATAAAGTGAACCAAGCTAAAACAGAAATCCTCACATTTAATTCGGTGCCTTCTGATATCCTGGCTTCCCTACAACTACGATCACCACATTCAGTCAGATACCTAGACATCTTTGTCACAACCGATTATGGCCAATTTTTCACATTGAACTATAGTAGTACGCTTGCGAAAGTGACAATTTTGTTAGATAATTGGTCTTTGCTCCATTTATCATTGATAGGATGGATCTCCATGGTTAAAATGTCGGTGCTCCCATTGTTTTTGTTTCTTTTTAGTAATCTTCCCTTGAAAATCCCACGTTCCTAGTTTAAAGAATTGGACGAAATGTTACGGACGTTTGTGTGGAATAATAAGCACCCCAGGGTTAAGCTAGCCACATTACATCTGGATGTAGCACGGGGGGATTAGCACTTCCACATTTTGCAACCTTCTACCAGGCATTCTTGATCAATTTACTTTTTTCTAATACATATGCTGAAGAAAAGTGCTATAAAACTCCCCACTTTTTTACAATTAGCGAAATTTCCTAAAAAGACCAGATATAAGGTGATACTGGCATTAGCAGCAAGAACTCAGCTTTTTTTACAAATCACGAGATATTCCAGCATATCATGCTTATACCCCTATCCAAGATTGTGCAGCAGGAGGCCCGACGTTGTCTAGAGGGCTTTACCAAGTATGGCAAGAATTAGGTTTTGAGCAGCTTGGGGATTTTTATAATCATGAGGCATTAATTACTTGGGAAACAGTATGATTGCAATCTTGCAATCTAAACACCGCTTTATCTACGAGTTTTCTTCAGCTCGTGAACTTTCTCAAAAACAATTACACCATGCTGAGTGAGGCCGCAATGTCAAATCACTAGACAGATGTCGAATAAAATTGTGGGTGTGGGATTTTGGTACCGGCTATTACATCAGAAGGCTCATAGTGAAGAGATTATTATGAAAGAGCTCCAGAAAATTCACTCAGAGACAGGCGGCAAGTTTAATATGAAAGAATGGCAGCAGCTCAGTGACTTATTGAGTAAAGCATTGTGAGGCGCTAATTTTAAGAGAATTAATTTTTTATACAGATGGTTAGCATATTACACCTCTCTGCGATTGCATAAATGTTTCCAACTAATCTAAACCAATGTTTTAGATGCAATAAACAGGATGATGGGGGCTGGGTAGACATATTTTATGAGTGTAGCAATCTACAGCAATTTTGGAAAGACGTTTTTACCATGATTTCTCAATTTTTGTCTTTCACAATAACCCCATCATTAATGCTGGTTTTATTTGGTTCATGGGGGAGGTAAAATGTTTAACGAAATATCAGCAGTATTTTATAGTAATTTCTATAGCGGTTGCTAGGTCACTTGTCCTGCAAAATTAGAAAACTAATAAACAAACTAGGATTGACCATTGGGTTAGTAAAATGTGCAGGATTTACAGATTGTAGGAGGCCTATGCAAAACGTGTAGGAGCAACTGTAAGATATAGAGCTATCTGGCAAAATTTCTCTACTCATTGTATATCTGAGTAACGTTGATTTCAAGAGCCCTGTCCTGTAGGGAGTTAATCTCTGCACTTTACTAAAATATCTGCTGCTAGCCGCACATGCACTTTAAATAGTTTTTGATATCTGTACGCTAGTCTGATGTAGCCATTGTTTAGATATTAGGAACCTGGTTAGTAATACCATGGTAACACTCAACTGCTTTAAGTCCCAGGAAGTGATTAAGGGTAAAATTCGGGACATCCATAATGCACTATTTACAGAGCTTAAATCTTTTTTTGTTAGATCTTTACCACCTACTAACAAAGGTAAAGAGTTGAGATCTTGTTCCTGGTATGATAAAGATTGTAGAAAGGCCCAAAGTGCTCTGATTCAGGCCATTAAATCCAGGTTACCTGTACCCATCCAAAAATGTAGGGCTGATTATAAACTCGCCCAATTAAAGGCAAAGAAAAATTGGGATGAGGACCGTTGGAGAAATTTATACCAGGCTTGTGACGGTCGTAATATGGTTCAATTTTGGCACCTTCTTAAATGGGGCAATTGCCCCAAGATATGCGGCCCACTACTCATGTCGAGCCCCAGCAGTGGGTTGCGTATTTTGAGGAGCAGTTTAAGGTCAGCGATAAGCCTGCTTCTATTACATTTTCCCCTGTATTTGAAACCCCCTTGGAATTTACTCCTTGCGAGGTGAAGTCTGTATTAAAAAGTATTCGGAGTGGCAAAGCCCCGGGACCAGACTGTATCCCCGCTGACTTATTTAAACAAGAACAAGATGTATGGGTCCCGTACTTGACGATGCTAGCTAACGGCCTTGCGGGTGGAGCTTTGGTCCCTGAATCGTGGCTTGGGGCGGAGATATTGCCGATCTATAAGAAAGGCGATCGCTCTGCCCCGGCCAACTATCGGCCGATTAGTCTCATAGATGCAGTACAAAAAATCATAGCTCATCTAGTACTGGGTCGCATACAGAGTTGGATGATTGAAACTAATGTTTTCACTCCCCTCCAGGCGGGGTTTCGGTCCCACATAGGGACCCAGGATCAAGCATTTAGGGTTGTCCTTTTATATTGGAAGGAGGTTTTTCTCGGGGGTGGTAAGCTCTTTGCGGCCTTTGTGGACTTACGGTCCGCGTTCGATCTTGTGCCAAGGGCTAAGTTATGGGAAGTTCTTTTGGAGATGGGTATGCCTAAAGAGTTGGTGTCGATCCTGGTAAATATCCACGATAACACGTATGCCCGTGTCCGCTGGGGTAAACCAGGGGAGGTGACAGAAAGATTTAAGGTATCGAAGGGAGTTCGACAAGGGTGTGTGCTTGCCCCTACCCTGTTATCGCTGTTCATTAACAGGGTTATAAGTTATTTTTCTAATCACCCAACAGATGCTCCCACTCTGGCTGGTATGAAGATCCCCCTCCTCATGTTCGCGGACGATACTCTCTTGATTTCCAAGACAAGACAGGGCCTGCAGTTGGCCCTGTCTCGTTTTGAGTTATTTTGCCATGAACATGAGTTGGAAATAAATGTAGGGAAGACTAAGTTTATGGTTTTCCGTGGCCCAAGGCGTGTTAGTGCGCAGGTTCGTATCGGAGGTGCTATTTTGGAACAAACGGCTGTGTTTACCTACCTGGGGGTTACTTTCAGCGAGAATTTTAGCTGGAAGCAACAGCTAGACCTCCTTGTTCTCAAACATGCCCAATTAGGTGGTGCTTTGTTGAAAGAGCATAGCTATTCCTTAACCAAACCTATAGCTCCCCTGATGAAGATTTACGGTTCCAAGATTCTCCCTGCCATTATGTACGGTGCTGAATTGTGGGGATTTAGCAATTTGTCTAAATTAAAGATTGCACAGAATCAATTTCTTAGGTCCGCAATAGGGCTTCCTCAATCAACACCTTGAATTCTATTATTATATGATCTAGGTTTCCAGCCCATTGAGGACATGGTAAGGTACAGACCCCTCGCGTTTTGGCGTCGTCTGTGGACCACACGGGAACTGTCTATTTATGCCAAAGCACTACTGGAAGTTAAAGGGCTTGAGGGTTCACATAGGATCACTTGGTTGACCGAAATTAAAACATTGTTGACTGATATAGGGATGGGAAATCTTTTGGCAAATCCGGACACAGCTGTTTTCCCTTCGAAAATTGTTCTTAGGGATGCTTACTGGTGCAGGATTAAGGCCAAGAGATTTGCTTCCCTTACGGGTAGTTCTATGACAGTAACATTCTTTGCTCTTAAGGATGAGTCCGCCTATGAAGGATATTGGGACACTATTACGAAGCAACTTGATCGTAAACTGTATCACCAGTTTAGAGTGAGCTCCCTACCACTGCGAGGGCTAACAAAATGCTGGAGCCTTCTTGGTAGTGATAAGTGCCCTTTTTGTGTGGACCAGATAGAAACCATGGATCATTTTCTCTTCTGTTGTCCGGCATATCTATTTCCACGGCGTGTGTGGCTCCGTCCCGTATGTCGACTAATGAGAACTCGTTCTGCACAGGTAGCTGGGAGAATTTTGAAATCTGACACTTCAAAACCTGTGGTTATAGGTGTTGCTAAATTTGTCAGTTGGGCTTGGATTCTTAGGTCTCGGAAGGCTAAAATCTAACTTTCTGTCACATATGTCATTCCGTTGATTTTAACAACTGTTATTTTTATGGTTACAGGGTTAGGTATTATGTGTTTATTATATTTATCTATTATGTACAGTCATTGTGTTTTCAATAATATGCATATTTAATAATTTTTATTGGTTTTATTATGTACACATTTATTGTTATGTTTGATATAACTATTTTATATGAATTTTATTATGTATAGTATGTCTTTTATGATGAAAATCGAATAAAGACTTTTTGGTATGTATGTATGATATTAGTTCATCTCTGCACCTACTAAAATATCTGCTGCTAGCCGCACATGCACTTTAAATAGTTTTTGATATTTCTACGCTAGTCTGATGTAGCTATTGTATAGATTTTAGTTTGCTAACTATGTAGTGATAGTCATCAACGAATATGTGTATTGGTGTTCCTGGGGAATTACCAGGAGGTAGCAAAAGCCTGGTAGATTAGGGGATCACATTTTAGTGTGGGCTACGTTGGAATATATTCCCTATTCACTTCCCTATTTTTATTCCTTTCGAACTTTTATCAAGTATCTCGATAGCTGATGTTAATCCTGATTTATCTTTGCAATTTCATGTAA
Source organism: Triturus cristatus (assembly GCF_964204655.1). NCBI lineage: Eukaryota > Metazoa > Chordata > Amphibia > Caudata > Salamandridae > Triturus > Triturus cristatus. The sequence goes on along the minus strand of NC_140589.1, from coordinate 1,803,234,070 downwards.
TGTATTTTTGCTGCTATCGATTTGAAATCCGTAATTTCCATCTTTTTTATTTATCCTGTGCTGTCATGCTTCCTCTGCTTTTATTCCTGCTTTAATAAAAATATAAAACATCAATTAGAAAAAAGTAAACCTAGTCCAGAAATAGAGCTAGATGAATAATTTACAGACACAAGGGCAGTTTGCATGTTCATGTAAGACAATTCTTCCCTTTATAGAACTGTTTACTTTTTTCCAAATTTGTATTCGATTTTGAATTTGGTGAATTGTAAATTCTTAGATGTGCATCTCACATGTCCTTGATTTAGACACTAAGGTAATGATTGCCTGATGAAAGTTTAAGTCTGCAACAACTTGTCAAGACGTAGATGAAAGGTGGAAATTTTCTTATTTGCCTCCAGTGGATATGGTTGAATTTTGAGCAAAGTTATGTTGAACTATATATAGGCAATTGTAGAATTGGTTTATACTGAAATTATTTAAATAATGTTTAACCATTAATGAGCTATTAGTGACATATCTGTCCAGTTTACCTGCAAAGTTGCAACTACCAGTTTTCAAATTAAATCTAATACGTTCTTTGCCTCGACGCAAAGTTGTCAATTAACCTCACCTACAAATCCTAACTAAAGATTGTTAGTTACCACATACTAATAGAACTTTTTTCTGCTCCACAAATGGACCTTTGTTTCCATTTCCTGGACTTTTACTTTTGATGCTTTTGTTTGGTAACTATTATGGTTGTTGTCATGACTTTTCCTAATCTAATTGTTTTTTGCTTCTAAAGTACAAATTAAGTGTATTTTGCTCGTTGTTTTATTAGGATTACAATTGATTCTCCAGGTGAAGGTCCTCTAATTTTCAGGTCAGTGCCAAAACGTTACTATCACTGACTGTAGATGTATTTGGCATCTAAACAAGCAATGCATACAGTTAGTCTATAACTTGTTTCACAATGTCTTAAACCACTGGGCCATTTTTTCCAAATGTTTTACTTTATCTGTCAGTCCACCTATATAGTACAGTTTCCCAGCTAATACCCTTGTCACTTTGCACTGCACCAAATTTGCAAACTAGTTAGTGACCACAAATTTTTGATCCCTTTTTTATTCTCCTCTGAATTGTATAATAGTTTCATAATTAAAGACCACACAAACTAAATCAGACAATCAAACACTTTTAATCACTTAACATATGTCTCTCTAGAATACTATGAATTCTAACCTGAAAGGTAATTTAAACAAATATGTTGTATGCAGTAACATAATATCTAGGGTTTCTGTTTTTCAGTTAAAATTGATTTTAGCTAATACAACACCACAGAAAGGAATGTTTGTTTTTCAGCAGAAACCAGAAAACAACAGATTTGGCAAAATATTTACTGCTTTGGTGTCCTCTGGTATCAAAGCCGTAGAAGTGCAGGCTCTACCTCTAGACACGTTTCTGTGATGGCTGGTCCTGCTATGACCCACTTGGCCAAGGTAAACCATCATCATCATGATTATACTTTATTCATTTTTTTACAATTAAAACTATAAAAGTTGCAATATCAAAACAGACATAAAAAAAATCCAACAAATACAAAAAGCAGTGCAGTAGGATCATTAAGGGCCCATAATAACAAGGTTAAAAGGGAAGGCCCCGCCATCAGGGTTAGTCACAACTGGACCAAGGCTTGATACCAGCCCTTAAAAAACTGAGTTTATACATTACTGAGTCACTTGAAAGAAGTTGTAAAAAAATAAAAGCAAGTCTAACCCTCATAAAACATGCTTTCTTAAGAATAGGAACAGTAAAAGACCTCATAAAAGCTACAAAACATTAAAGAATGCATCATGTCCTGTGGAGACTGTCCGTTGCAACCACAGGGTAAGAGACACTGGCCTCTATGGGTGCCACATGGTTGGGCCGAAAGATAATGAAAAAGATCGAGCCAGAATCTAATCAATAAAAAACGATCATGGTTACTGTTGCTCCATAAAAGATATGGTTCAATAGATGGCACTGTTTTCAATAGAATGTATCTGCACACACTTGACTTTCTAAACTCTACTTCCTCTCTTTCCCAACTATGCCTTTTAAGAAAACGCTCTTTCATCCACTATAGATCCCTCATACAGATAGTTTGCAGTTTGTCAAGTAGGTCTGCCCTTGCCAAACTGCTGAGACACACTCTAACATACTAGATCCAACCGATGCGGTTAACATGATCTAATGAGAGACAATCTGTTAAAATATCCTTACTAAGTGAGTTTTCTTTCTTAATCCATGTCTTCATCCACAACGCTAGGGGGCGGTAAGCCAACTCATCTGAAAGGACAGCCATTCCCAATTCTTCATGCACTAAATACGACGGGATACACTGCAGGACAGATAATAACCGTCTCAAGAAATTATTTTCAGCAATTTGCAGTGCCTCCTGCCCAGTGTCACCCCATATCTTACTCCCATAAGTAACCTTCGAGAGACATTTTGCTCTTTAGATCTGCAATAAAGCCCCCATCAGTTTCCCACCCAATCTCGAAGCAAAATTAAGTACAGCAGCTTTTGCTAAATTTTTATTGCTTTGGTGTCCTCTGGTATCAAAGCCGTAGAAGTGCAGGTTCTACCTCTAGGCACGTTTCTGTGATGGGTGCTCCTGCCATGACCCACTGGGCCATGGTAAACCAATTAATATGCCCTTCTGATCATCCACAAAATCCAACAACTCCCTTGATCTACATCCACACCCACTTGGCTCACCTCATAAGGATTCATCTCACTGTTGACTGCACATTGCTCTGCAGTGGCCAGCAGGCTCACATTTGAATTATGAGCATAGTTTCAGTTTATGGGGAGAAGCACCACCATGATGTCATTCTCCTTCACTGAGATCAGGGCGGAGCTTTCTTTTCTGAAAGCTCGGGTATTAAGATTGCGGCACCAAAGATCACTGTGCACATGACTTATCTAGAGCGACTGTCCTCCCATAAAGCACTGCACCCAACACCCTTGCTCTTAGATTTACATGGCAATGGTCTGAAAAGCCTTTCAATAAACACTGCACCCTCTCTTACAAGGACATTTCATGAACATTTTCAGTGACCAAAGCAAGCCCAGAAGTGGTCCATCAGGCAGTTTTGCTGAAACAGAAGTGTCTACAGTACATAAAGTAACTCAGGAAATCTACAAGTTAGAGTACAACTTGTAGACAGCGCAGTTTGAAACATGAATAGGCAGCCACAGCTCTGTGTTTCCAAGTATATGCAGCAGACAGTGACATTTGAGTAAAAGTAGGTGCATGGACCCGCTCTGAGCCTGCACACTGAAATAGAACATGTTGATTGTACAGCCCCAGGATCACCACATTTAATTTCCAGTCCTATTGCAACCATCTGGAAATGAAGATTGGTACTTAATGTGCTGAAATAAGACCTAGCATGTGACAAAATCACCAGTAAAAACTAAAGTGGTATATTTAATGGAAATATATTGACCTACGCTTGTTTCTTTTCCCAGGACAGAAAATGCACTAGAACAGTGAATGCTGCATAGAACATAAAGGGAAAGTGCCTCGGGCAACTCTCATGAGATGCCTGGAAGGAGCACGGCCCCCGCGCTGCTTTCAAATAAACTAAAGTCCCCAGGCTTGGTACAAATCAGTTGTTAGCAGCCCATATGCTGCCTAGCAAATAAACACAAAATCCCTTCAGGCGGCATGGCCAACAATGTAACACAAACCTCATTCATGATGTGAACTGCACAGAAAAACAGCTGAAGGCATCTTGCAGGTCATGAAGTTTCTTTGTTACCTGAACAGCTCAGCAGCAGAGTTTGCTGTCAGCAAAGAAAGTATAGCTAACAGTCTGCATACAAATACCTTTCCAGACTTCTCCCCTATGACCACATGGAGCAGAACTATGCTCAGAGCAGACAATACAATCATGTTTATTAACCCTGTCCTTCCTTGAACTCCAGAGACAACGAACAGGGCAGCATGACACTGGTTAGCAATAAAAGAGCACAACTCTATTCCAAGTAGAAAATCTTCATTCAGTCGATCTTCCATTTGTCTGGAGAATAGAGAGAGCAGATAAGTGTGTTCAGTTCCCACCAATAACCTTTTATCTGCAGCAAACCATTCTATTCATAATGAGTGCAAACATTCTCCATATATGCGCTTCCAAGATTTTAAGTGCTAGGAAATGAGACAGGCAGGGAGGTAACGTTACTTGGCAGAGCAAATACAAGAAGGTACAGAGAATAGTATTAGGAGCAGGGAAGAAGGAAGAAAGAACTGACAATAGGAATGAGTGAGAGATAAAAGACAATTTCTTTCTAGGCACCAGAAAACACCATTCCCATGATTTTCTTAATGAGAAAACACTCATAAGCAATGCTTTTCACAATTTCTTAAAACATTGGAAACAACATTGAAAACCTGCCAGAACAAATAGAAACTGAAAACGGAAAAGCCTTATAATAGTAAACATTGTTGAAATAATTTTGGAATACACAAACACACAGTTTCCCTATACATTTCTGTAGGCGCGCCTATAAATAGAGCAGATTTTGACAATTGAGACCATGAATGTTTGGCCTGCACATCAGAGTCGTGCTTTCTCTAATTACAAAGGCCCTCTATGGCAATGGCACCTGAACTTACGCAAGTCTGGTCCGTACAGAAACACCTTCCCTCTGAGGCCAGTGCTCTAAAACAATTGGGACTTTCTTCCAAACATTTAAGGTTAGATGTAATGGACTCATTCCCATCAGATTGCCTGATCTGATATCATCAGTGATGTCACTGACCATGCCATGAATGATGTAATATGTGATGTCATGAGCAGTGCATTGCGGGGGCGCGAGTTATAGTTAGCTGATCTAACTATAACGATGGAATTTCTATGGTTTTGTACGAGTCAAATGTCCAGCTAACTCTAATGCCCCTGAAACCTATGGTTTTTTCAGTCAACTTCTAAGGTTTAATAAATGCAAATTTCTAACTATAACTTCTGTAAAACCTATGTTTTTTTCAGTGAATTTCAAAGGTTTTTTTAATGCTAATTTCTAACTACAATGTCCCTATAACCTATAATGTTTTTTAAGTAAGTTTTAAAAAGACGTCTATACTTTTTATAGTGAAAACTAACTTAACAGTAGTCTTTTATAACTTATAATTATGGCTCCTGGTTTTCTGGTATTTATTTTTTGGTCAATTCCGTCTGTATTTATCCATTTTTTGTTTTTATAATTGTATCTGTATTTACCCATATATATCTTGAGTTTTGTGTAAAATTGAATCTGAAATTAGTATATTTCCACATTTATTTGTCTGATAAATATGCACTCATGCCTGAAGGACTGACCGTTTTCAGTCATATAAACACTCTCAGATGATAAAACATGCACATCCTTGATATTAAAATGTGCATGTTTTCTTTTACGAGCATATATATTGCTGTTAAAGGCTCTTTACTAAAATTGTTTTATTGTTTTAACCCTTCTACTTTTAGAACGACAGACCTATTGGCCTGATAGTCATGATTGACAGCATTTAGAATCGCTCAAAAAATAACCCAATTTCAGTTTTTATCCACATTTTAAAATAAATACAGAGAGGAAAATAAATAGTTTTCTGTCTGTATTTATCTGTAAAAATCAGTAAAAGCGGAAAACAGGAAGCCCTACTTATAATTTAACAATGTTTACAACTTAATTAGCAGTAATTAACATATAAGTGTTGTAAAAGTGTGACGCAGCACCTATAATACCTGACTTCGAACAACAGTGTTCACAGTTCCATTCCCGGCTCTAGCAGCATGTTAGCCCACCACTATCTCACTGTGGGCAACACCTTGCTTAATCTTCCCAATGTCCCCGAGCGCCAGAACACCTTTCCAGGGGTAGCTGTACGCTTTACAAATGCTGGCATTTTTTTAATTTAACAGCATAGTGATGACAAATATTAGCACGTATTTTGTTTTCTTCTATTGGGAACGATATTTTTTTTTATGTCTTCTAATTAGATGTTTTTAATCATTAGAATGCAAATGACACAGTTTGCCGGGTAACAATTTTTAAACTCTCCAACGTATATACATATTAAGGACCTTATTTGTGTTACGATGGAAATCGAAACCATTACAGCTTCACATTTTGTAACTTTTCCCAACACGTGCACAAGTTAAACAGTTAAAACGTGAGCAGGTGTAAACTATAAAATGTGACATCTAAATAGGCGGAGCCGCATCTTCCTTCCATATACAACTCAATAACCAAAAAGTATATAAACCACACCCGTTGTTCGATTAGTTTCGTTTTCGCAAGTTATTTATCCGTGTCCATTCTGTGATGCAGGTTCCCTTTTCTAGCGTCAGATTCTTGTTTTGCGGCAACAAAACATATTCCGGAATTGTAAGTTGTTTGATTATGGCATAGTAGATATTTATAATACGTAGCTATTTGTCAATATTTAAACATTTATATCTAGAAAAAAGTATTATTGCATGTTTTTGCCTTTTTCTCTGTAACGTCAGCAGCTTGTTTTCAGAAACAGACAGATTACAGCAAACATTGCTCCTTTTCTGGCTCTTTCAGCTTATGTATTGTGACTTTCTATATTATAATATTGACACTGTACTTCACTTCAGAGGTGTTGGTGAGCTGTCGGCGCAAACCCTAAAGATTTATAATTAACGTCACCAGCTTCCAGTTGTTAGTCTGTTTTCCCCTGGGGATCATATACTGTTAATATGTATATTATAATAAGAACAGTCATGGTGATCTCCGAGGAGCTCATGACCCATCTGCGCAAAGAGTAAAGATATATAAGCAACGTCACCAGCTTCCGGTTTTTAGTCTGTTCCCCCCTTTTGATCATATACTGTAAATATGTATATTATTATTTTCACAGTAATAATGATCTCAGAGGAGTTTATGATCCGTCGCCACGAAAATCAAACATTTCGAAGTCCCGGAGAAAAGAAGCTCTGAAAATATTCACCGCTCGAAAGTATCTCGTTATTGATCTTCTGTTGTATTCATAACTTTATTTTCCTTCTCTTTTTACTGTATCAATGGTGTCACTCGTTATATTGCAATAGACTGTCCTATTGTTACAGAAGAGGAATTGGAGATTTGTCGGCACCATCTGAAATACAGTTTACTAAGCTTTATAACATATTTGATCAGATATTTTTTCAGTGAGCATATTTTACGAAATTGCAGTCTAAAAAAATATAGCTTTCATACATAATTTCTTACTTTAAACATTTGATAATCCCTACATTTCTGAATGTTATTTTCTAATTTCTATTTTTCTCTGTTGCGGTTCCTATTCCCCTTCTCCCTATAGAATATATAAGACCAGTACTATATATTATAATAGTACTATCCTATATATTCGTAAATGAGTATGTGATATGTTAGCGGAAAAGTGTGCGACCTCTAAGCACTACGACAGAACGTTCCCGAATTCTACAATATACAAACTTGAAAAATGATAATGCATACATTTCTATGTAATATGAAGTCATTTGTGATAAACAGTTTTTTACTTATTCTCCTGACCTCAGATGATGTAGTGCGGGAGTGTTTGTTGTAGCACTTCTTTTCTACTTTATCTAAAAGTAACTGATGCTCTCTTATATTATCAAGAATATGGGGCAACACTTTTACAAACTATAGCAGAAAAAAGGAGGGTGTGGCCACGCTTAAGTGATATTTTATGACATCCAATTTTTATTTGTCACCCCTTTAATATATACAGCGTCAGTATCCGAAGAAAGTTCATTTGTAATTGCTAAATAAAAACTGTTTGAAATCTAAACTGACATTTTTGCTGCGCAACCACACCTCCCCGTCGGAAAAGTAAACACCACATTATAAGTAAATAGTGCTCTTGGGAAGTCTCCCACCCGCAAACTTAATAAAAAGAAGACCGCTACACACTCTGTTATTTTTCCGCCATGATTTGCACAACCCACGGCAATTATATAAATGGTCCTTAAAATATATAAAAAACAATTTTTACCATTACAATCCCTCTCTACCCTCCCCTCTACTACTTTGTTTTACCGTACTCCTTTGGAAGTGCATCACAAAATGGCTGACAACAGTGAACCGTTCCCACCCAATAAGGAGCAAACTTGTACTCGGAACACTTTAGCCAATAAAATGTCCATGTTGTTCCGCAGAGGAGGAGGGAATGGCTGCCAACACTTCTACTTTTAATGCTTCACAGCCAATGAACATTAAGCTTGGGAAGGACCCGCTTGGAACACGTTACCCATTGAGATGTCCCTAATACTCCGTGGAGGGGAAGTGAATGACTGCCAACACTTCTACTTTAAATAGTTCGCAACCAATCAACATGAAGCTCTGGAAGCTCCTCCTTAGAACACGTCAGCCAATCAGATGTCCCTCCTACTCCGCAGAGGAGAAGGGAATACCTAGCAAAACCTCTACTTTCAATAGTTCGCAACCAATCAATATTAAGCTCTGGATGGTCCTCCTTACAACATGTGAGGCAATTAGATGTCCTTGCTACTCTGCGGAGGGGAAGTTAATGGCAGGAAACACTTCTACTTTCGATGATTCGCAGCCAATGAACATTAAGCTTGTTGTTAGAACACCACAGCCAATTAAACGTTAATTTTGTTCTGTGCACAGATACAGAACACGCCCTCCCACATATTAATAAATTTCCTGTAACAAAGTGACTCTATCCGTGATAAAAGTGAACACTGCATAATAAGTAAACATTATTCCGCATTATATTAAAGGAAGGCCGCAATACGGACCATTGTTGTTTTCCCAATATAATTTCCACAGCCTACTGCACCCCCCTCCCAACATAAGTGAAGCTCTGGGGCTGCACGGGCCCCAGCCGGCCCCGCTATCATTGTTTTAGAAATGCCCCCGGGATAGAGAACACTCCCGACCACATATTAATAAATTTCCTGTAACAAAGTGACTCTATCCGTGATAACAGTGAAGACTGTATAATAAGTAAACATTATTCCGCATTATATTAAAGGAAGGCCGCAATACGGCGCATTGTTGTTTTCCCGATATAATTTCCACAGCCTACTGAACCCCCCTCCCAACATAACTGAAGCCCCGTGACTGCGGGGGGCCCCAGCGAGCTCCCGCTTTTATTTATTTAAGAAATACCCCCCGGGACCTAGCCCACCCAGGGGCCTCATTAAAATAAAACGCGAGCACCTGCGACCTCAGCGCGAATTGCGCCGATTTTATTTTTTTAAATGCTTTTTGTGGCCCTGGGGGTCCTTCTGGGACCCCCTAAGCAGGCCTAGGGGGTCAGGGTGTTTCTACCCTGCCCCCTTCTCTTGTTTTATATCTTTGTTTCTCAGTTTTCTGGTGACTCGCTTTTACCGAGTCACAAGATGGCTGCCAACACTTCCTGGTTTGGAGTGTTGGCAGCCAATCACAGTGAAGCTCGTGCTTGGGGCTTAGGCTCCGCCCAGATATCAAAACTTTTATTTTTCAATTTTCTCAGCAAATACTGAACGGATTTACACCATTTAAAAAAAAAGTCGCTTCCTGATCCAAGCACTACCTTTCTGCTAAATTTGGGATGATTCCGTTCAGTAGTTTCGGCTGTAGCTTTGCACAAAGTTCCTATGGGAAATTGATTTTTTAACTCTTATTTTTTCAATTTCTCAAAAACTACTGAACAGATTTACACCATTTTAAAAAAAGGTCGCTTTCTGAACCAAGCTCTACCTTTCTGCCAAATTTGAGGTAATTCTGTTCAGCAGTTCGGGCTGTAGCTCATCTCAAAATTTCCTATGGAAATTAACATGGGGAAAACGCGTTTTGGGAGCCCCCTTTTTACTCAGCCCCCGCTTGACGAATCACCCCCAAACTTTTAGGAAAGGAGCTGACCTGGATAGACTTTTTTTTGGTAGAATTTCGCAAAGATTCGTCAAACGATGCCAAAGTTATAAGCAAATCAAAAAATGCTTTTCCTATGGAAACTAGGTAGTAACTATAACTACCTACTGGCGACCGCCAGTAGGTTGTGTGTATATATATATATATATATATATATATATAGATATCATCGCTCCCGCTGCACCTCCAAACCAGCGCACTCAAAAGACGGGTGCTTCAAAACGCGAAGGTGCGTTCGCGTTCATAAATGCGCGCTCAGTCCCAGTCACATCAAAAACTCGGGAAAGCACTCACGGGACACTCCTGCAGTTACTAGGTCGTTTATTGCATAGCGAGCATGGAAAACATGACGCGTTTCGGCTATGCCTTAGTCTGATGTTTTACAAATTTCGCGCCAAAGAAGCAGCATATTTAAATGAAACGTTACGTGGATCACATGACATCACTATTCATAGACATCATAGAAGGACAAACACATTGAGAGAGTCACTGTTGGCAATTCATCGCCATTTTGGAATGTAAAAACAATTTGATAATATTGCTTATTTCGCCGTGTATCGGCTTTCAAAATCAATCCCAAATTAGAAGTAAGGTTAAAAACTTCACGCATATCGCCATATATAGGCATGTGACATCCCTCAAAAATAACAAAAATAAAGCCGTGTATCGGCAAACCAATGTCACATGAGAAATATCAAAGCAACACAAGGGTCATTTTAAATTGCTTAACACGTTAAATAACATTAAGTATGTTACGATAACATCCTATCACATATCTTTTGTCCTACATTCAAGTAAAACTTAAGAAAATCACGCCATGTATTGGCTAAGACCTTAACATTGTTGCTGACATTGAAAAGTATGAAGATCCACATTTGTAATAACAACATTTAAAATTTTTCCCACAAAATGTCCAAAAGCTAACGTGTATAGCCAATCTCACAAATTCGATCACAGAATACCTTATGATCACACCATGTTATGGATTACATTCTCCAGTTACTTATCTAACCTATAGTGTATAGATTCTTGCTACTCTTTAATCTCCAAGATGAACTGACAGTTCCTCCCCCACTTTCATACCCAACGGATTCTTAGTTCCTAAATCGATGATATATCGCGATTCAAGCCTGCGAAGTTGTTTAATTCTGTCCCCTCCTCTGATGTTAGCGGGGACCTGATCTAAAACGTAATAGCGTAGCAATTCCCTATTGCCATTATGCTTTTCAGCGAAGTGCCTTGCCACGGGATAGGTAACATCGTTCTTGGCTATCGCTCGCATATGTTCTAAAATGCGAATCTTAGCACAATGAATCGTGCTGCCCACGTAGCGTAACCCACATGGGCATTCTAGGCAATAAACCACATAATTGGTATTGCAGGTAAGGAACTTTTTGATGGGCCGAGGACTCTTTAGACCAGTGACCATATAGGTCAGTGTTCTCTTGCTGCCAAAACAAGCTTTACACTTGCCACAAGGGAAGAAACCTCTAAGGTCCCTTAGAGTTCCCATCGCCTTGGGTCTAGTAGATAAGTGACTTTGTACCAAACTATCCCTTAATGATCTGGCTTTTCTAAAAGTTACCAAAGGGGCAGGAGGGATGTCTGGACCAATGGTATGATCTGTTTTCAGGATATGCCAATTTTTCCTCAGAATCTTCTTTACTTGGTTGGCATCGTTCGAATAAGTTGTAACCATCCTGAATTTATTGGTACCTGACTCATCCATCCTATTTTTCTTTCTGCCCTCTTTCTTCTGCTGTGTATCCCTATTCGGATCACCATCCAACAGGGTGGTTCTCGGTATATTCCTGACTTTTTGCAGTGTGGTCTCAAGAAATGATTTACCGTCACCTCTTGCAATGAATCTACAGATACTTTCTCTTGCTGCATCTTCGAAATCATCGACTCTTGTACTGTTTCTCTTCAACCGTAAGAACTCACCATAGGGGATATTTCTAACTAAACCAGGAAGATGGTTGCTCCTAGCATGAAGGGTCGAATTCCCAGCTGTGGGTTTCCGATATAAGGATACCGACAGTTGGTTGTTGATTACTCTGATCTTTAAATCAAGGAAATTAACAGTTTCAGAGCTTACCTCCCCACTAAATTCTAGATTAACAGTATTCTTATTCAAACTGTCAATCAGGGAAGAGGCTGTTTCGAAGGAGCCATCCCAGATAATACAGAGATCGTCGATATATCTATACCAACTTATGACCCTGTTGGAATCAATCAGGCCAGGTGTTTTGGACACCTGCTCCTCCCACCAGCCCACGAACAAGTTCGCGTAACTGGGGGCGAAGCAGGTGCCCATCGCAGTGCCAGATCTCTGGTGGTAAAAGTCTTCACCGAAAACAAAAATGTTGTTTTTTAAGCAAAATTCGGTAAATTGAAGAATCATAGTGTTATGTTCCATGAATTTTAGGGGCTTCTTCTTGAGAAAATGGGCTACCGCCTCCAAGCCATGTTCATGTCTTATCCTGGTATACAGGCTGGTGATATCGAGCACAATGAGTTTATACTCAGGATTCCATTGTTGTTTTTCAATGCGCTTTAAGAAGTCTTGCGAGTCCTTAATGTACGCAGGTAAGGTTTGGACCAATGGAAAAAGAAAAGAGTCAACAAAAATAGATAAATGTTCTGTTAGTCCCCCCTGAGAGGAAACAATGGGTCTTCCTGGGGGATGGTCCTTATCCTTGTGGATTTTGGGTATGTGGTAAAACGTGGGGACAACTGGATTCAGGCAACGGAGAAACAGATATTCTTCCATGCTTAGCATTGATTTATCAAGCCATGTTTTAATCATATCATGATACCTCCGGATGCTGTCCAGATAGGTATCCTTGGAAATCTTTTGTATTTGTATTTGTATTTGTATTTGTATCTGGGTTTTGTATCGCGCCAACTCACCGACAGGTCTCAAAGCGCTACTGACCAAGTACAGAACAAAGATGGAGGAGATAGAAGGTAACGGGTCTAGCAATTTGTTAATGAAGTGGGAACGCGTTCTTGAAGAGTAGAGTCTTCAAGGCCTTCCGGAAGCGGAGGAGATTGGGCTCTCTACGAAGAGCCTCTGGCAGCTTATTCCAGTTGATGGGGGCCTGTACTGAGAACGATCTGCCTCCTTTGGTCGTCAGCTTAAAGCGTGGTTGAGACAATACGAAAGAGCCCGACGATCGCAAGACGCGTTTGGGTTCGTGGAGCTCGAGCCTTTCCTTTATATAGGTTGGCGCCTGTCCATGTAATGCTTTATGGCAGATGCACATGCTTTTGAACTCCACTCTCTGCTGCATGGGTAGCCAATGTAATCGATGGAGCAAGGGGGAGGCATGGGTCCTCCTTGGAACTCCAAAGACCAGGCGTGCTGCGTCGTTTAGAATGACCTGGAGACGGCTGATGGAATACTTCGGAAGGCCGAGGTACAGCACATTTCCATAGTCAATTCTAGACACTATTGTGGCTGACACGATGGTTTGCAGCATATTTCTCGAGAGCAGGGGGGCAAGTTTGCGTAGTTGCCTGATTAAGTTAGTGCAGCAGCCAACTACAGCAGAGACTTGATTAGCCATTGAGAGATCTTGATCGATTTTCATCCCAAGACTCTTGACATTGGGGCAGGATTTAGGGGCAGGGCCTAGCTCTTGGGGCCAGTATAGATCACTCCAAGGGGACACAGCAGTTGAGACAACCAGGACTTCTGTTTTATCCGGATTGATTTTCAACAGATTAGACGACATCCAATTCACTGTGAAGCGTAGGATGTCTTTGGCCTCTGATTGTGCCGATGAAGTGTTGTCGATGCTCAGCAGTAGCTGCGTATCGTCGGCATAGTTAAATACTTTGCACTTCATCTTAGCCAGCGACTCTACCAGTGGTTGCAAGTAGAGGTTGAATAGCAGTGGCGAAAGCGCTGACCCCTGCGGAACCCCACAAACTAACCTGCCCACCTCTGAGACCTGGTCTGCCAATTGGATCCTCTGCGTCCTTCCTGTTAGAAAGGCTGTGAACCATTTTAGCGCCTGTCCCCCTATCCCGAACCCGGCCAGCCTACCCAGGAGCAGTGCATGGCTGACAGTATCAAACGCTGCTGAAAGATCTAATAATATCAGCGCGCATGGCTTTTTACCGTCAGCCATGCACCTTAGCTCATCCAGTACCGACAGCATTACTAGCTCCGTGCTATGATGTGCGCGGAAACCTGCTTGCCGGTCGTGGAGAAGGTGGTGACATTCCAGGAAGGCTGACAAGGACTTAAGTACATGTTGTTCTAGTACTTTTGACAGGAATGGTAGCTGGGATATTGGCCTATAATTCTTCAGGCTAGATGGGTCGGCTCCCGGTTTTTTTATCAAGGGTCTGACACATGCCTCTTTAAAGGTGGATGGCAGAAGTCCAGTGGCTAATGAGGTGTTTAAAAGGTCTAAGATCTGATCCTCTAGAAGCGGTATTGCCATCCGAAGGGTGTCAGGCGGGCAGGGGTCCGCAGGGGAGCCAGATTTAGTGGACGCTACTAGTTTCCTCAGAATACTAAGGTCAATGTGGGGAAAGTCAGTAAAGTTGTCTCATCGCCTCCGTTTCATAATTTTCCCTTGTTTGTAAAACCACGTTACCCCCTTTGTCCGATGGTTTACAGATCACCATATGGTCATTGCCCAAGTCGCAAATCGCTGCGCGTTGCTCTTTCGTTATATTTTGCTTGATATTTGAGTGTTGTAACTTCCCTCTCAAGGCCAAAAGATCTTTGTTAACTGCCTCAGCAAACACGTCGATGGCATCCATGGGTAGCTGCGGTAGGAATTGTGAGGTGGGTTTAAAAACACTTATATCTCTCACTTGATTGAATCCCAAACGCGTGGTTCTTTGTATTAAGTCAGTTTCCGAGATGTTATCTTCCTGACTTCGATCTGTATTGTCCGTGTGCAATGACTCCATTGTTTCAAGGGCAGATAAGTCTTCACCTGATAAGATGTCAGCCACTCCTGGTCGGCTTAAAGATTTTCTTGATTTCAAGGCGTTGGGTTTCAACTTGAAATATTTATGAAGCTTAAGTTTTCTTATCAGCTTGAAAAGATCGATACGAGTCTGTGTATATTCCATTCTGTTAGAGGGGCAAAAAGTTAGGCCCAAACTGAGGACTTGTTGTTCTGCAGATGTAAGGGGTCTAGGTGTTAGATTGATAATGGTAAGATTGTCTAATTCCATTTCTTCCCCCTTCTGTTGCGAGAGGCCCTGGTAGGAGCTTTTCGTCCTTCTTCTCCAGCCGCCCCGCCTTGTCTTTCTTTTTCTTTTTCCCCCTCCGGTGGTCTGCTCTTGCCCCCTCTTAGCCATGTCTGCCTCATTATCCGGAACTCCTCCTGAAAAGGAGTCGCAGTAGGTCTTGCGTGTCCAGTGGTGTCATCCGAAGATTCACCCCCCGTAAGGGCCGATTCTGATGTTTCAATTCTGATGGTATCCGGTTCATTGCCTTTGGCCCTTAACTCTTTGCGTGGGCCCTCGAATTTCTTGGCAAACGTCAGGACTCTCCCTAGGGCATAATCACGCTCGTCGCGTTCAAACTTTTCTTGTTTTCTTAATTCAATTTTAGCTTCATATTTAACAAGTCGTTTTTTCATTTGTTCTTTCAGTTCTTCTATCTTCTTTTTGTCCTCCTCCTTTTCGATCTCCATCTCCATTTTCTCAATTTCAAGTAGAGCTTTGTCTCTGTCGCTCCAAGCGAATTTGACCAATATTACTAGCATGCCTGTGCTCGATTCCGCTGAGTGTGCAGCCCATTCATCTAGCAACTTAGGATCCGGGTTCTCATAGGCCGGAATGGTGTAAATTCGCAACCCCCTGGGGATGCGATCGACGTCGATGTAGCTCTGCAAGGAGGTGGCTTCCCACCATTTGCGTTGTTCCCGCTCATAGAGTCGTTCAAGTGCCATGAATTTCGTGGTCAAATTCGTAACTGTGGGGAGCGCTCTGTTGCCCCGCTGTGTGGTATCGGTGGAAACACTGCTCTTGAACATGTCCTGAGCCGCTTCGCGGCGTTCGGATATGTTAAACATGCTCGCATAGGAAATTATTTGTGTTTGTCCTTCTATGATGTCTATGAATAGTGATGTCATGTGATCCACGTAACGTTTCATTTAAATATGCTGCTTCTTTGGCGCGAAATTTGTAAAACATCAGACTAAGGCATAGCCGAAACGCGTCATGTTTTCCATGCTCGCTATGCAATAAACGACCTAGTAACTGCAGGAGTGTCCCGTGAGTGCTTTCCCGAGTTTTTGATGTGACTGGTCACTGAGCGCGCATATATATAGATATATATATATATATATCTATATATTACCTACTGGCGGTCGCCAGTAGGTAGTTATAGTTAGGACCCTGTTTCCATAGGAATACTGCAACATTCTATTTTGAATAACTTTGGCGCCGGTCTATGAATCCTCGCGAAATTTTCCAAACTAATGGGGCGCTACGCTCCGCTCCTACCCTGAAAGTCTCGGGGAGATTCGTCAAGCGGGGGCTGAGAAAAAAGGGGGGTCCCAAAACGCGTTTTCCCCATGCATTTTTCCATAGGACCTTTAGACACAGCTACAGCCCGAACGGCTGAACAGAGTTAATTAAAATTTGGCAGAGAGGTAGTCTAAAGGTCAAGGAAGTGCCTTTTGTAGGTCTGGTGTAAATCTGTTCAGTAGTTCCTGAGAAAATAGCCTTTAAATCAATATATATATCTGTGGCAGCTTACGGTGCGCTTACCGTGCGCTTACGGTAAGCTTACCGTACGCATACGGTGCCGTGCGCGAGCGCAATTCTGATTGGCTGTTAGATCTTAGTAAACATTCGAATCGGTCGAAACCAGGAAGTGTCGGCCGCCATTTTCACTCTCGCACTCTGAGGGGAGTGGAGGAAAATCAAAGTCGGAAAACAATAAAAGAGGCTTGCTAGACAGCTCCCAACCACCCAGTCATGATTATGGTGTCCCCAAAGAACCCACAAGGGCAAAAATTAAATTTTTACAATTTTTGTAAAATCGACGATTACGCTTACCGTACGCGTACGGTAAAAAATAATTAAAAAAAAAACCAATGTCCACATTTTCCACACCCCGTGTGCAAAAGGTGGTCGAAGGCCACCTTTTGTGCATTGCATATGTATATTTTACAGAATAAACAATAATTAACATTTAACAACGATGCGCCTAATACGGCCTCCGTGTGCGCACGATGCGCGAAGCGCATCGTGCGTACATGGCCCATGTAGCGTAACGGCACTAACTGCGTAAAGTGGGCGCGCGGTGCACGAAGCGCACCGTGCGCGCACGGAACAAATTGCGTAAAGTGGGCGCGCACGCCACGAACGGCGTAAAGTAACTTAGCATTTAAAAAAACGTACAAATTCACTGAAAAAACCATAGGTTTCACACATGTTATAGTTAGGAATTAGCATTTAAAAAACCTTGCAAATTCACTGAAAAAACCATAGGTTTCACACAAGTTATAGTTAGCGGACATTTTACTGATAAAAAACCATTGAAATCCCCCCGTTATAGTTAGTGCAGGCAACTATAACTCACGCGACCGCAATCCTCTGCTGATGACATATGTGTCTTTATGAAAAAAAAATATTTGTAATATATGTATAGCTAAAAATTTATGGAAGAAGACATGGGTAAATAAGTGTCTAAATACAGTATTAGCATCTGCAGAGGATTGCGGTCGCGTGAGTTATAGTTGCCTGCACTAACTATAACGGGGGAATTTCAATGGTTTTTTATCAGTAAAATGTCCGCTAACTATAACTTGTGTGAAACCTATGGTTTTTTCAGTGAATATATATATATATAGATATTCACTTAAAAAACCATAGGTTTCACACACGTTATAGTTAGGAATTAGCATTTAAAAAACCTTGCAAATTCACTTAAAAAACCATAGGTTTCACACATGTTATAGTTAGGTGGACATTTCACTCATAAAAAAACCAATGAAATTCCCCCGTTATAGTTAGTTCAGATAACTATAACTCACGCGCCCGCAATCCACTGCTCATGACATCACATATTACATCACTCATGACATGGTCAGTGGCATCACTCATGACATCATTAATGACATCATCCTTGTGATAGAGTTGCGGTCGCGCGAGTTATAGTTATCTGAACTAACTATAACGGGGGAATTTCATTGGTTTTTTATGAGTGAAATGTCCACCTAACTATAACGTGTGAAACCTATGGTTTTTTAAGTGAATTTGCAAGGTTTTTTCAATGCTAATTCCTAACTATAACGTGTGTGAAACCTATGGTTTTTTAAGTGAATTTGTACGGTTTTTTAAATGCTAAGTTATGTATATATTATTTTTTTTCAATTTTTTTTCGCCGTGCGTGCACCTCGCGATATTTTTAAAAAAAATTTAAAATGTTTCTTCACCCTTCGGGGTCCTTTAGGGACCCCCTGACAAAGGCTAGGGGGTCAGAAACTCTCTACCCTGCCCCCTTTTCACGTTCTTATATGTTTTTTTTTATTTTTAAGGGTTTTTTACCGTGCGCGCACTGTGTGCGCACCCCGCGATTTTTTGAAAAAAAATAAAATGTTTTTATCACCCTTCGGGGTCCTTTAGGGACCCCCTGACAAAGGCTAGGGGGTCAGGAACACTCTACCCTGCCCCCTTTTCACGTTCGCCACCTCTCTTTTTCACTCTCGCACCCAAAACAAACAAAATGGCGGCTGACACTTCCTGATTTCGACCGATTCGAACGTTGACTGACATGTAACCACCAATCAGAATTACGCTCGCGCACGTTAGGGTGCGCGCACGGTGCGCGCTTATAGATATTTATATGCTTTTAAATGCTATTTTCTCAGGAAATACTAAACAGATTGACTCCATATATGCAAAAGGCACTTCCTTGACCTGAGGACTACCTCTTTGCCAAATTTCAAGTAATTCTGTTCAGCCGTTCGGGCTGTACCTTCGACTAAAGGTCCTACGGGAAAATGCATGAGGAAAACGCGTTTTGGGACCCCCCTTTTTTCTCGGCCCCCGCTTGACGAATCACCCCGAGACTTTCAGGGTAGGAGCTGAGCGGAGCGCCCCATTAGTTTTGAAACTTTCGCGAGGATTCGTCAACAGGCGCCAAAGTTATTCAAAATAGAATTTTCAGATTTCCTATGGAAACACGATCCTAACTATAACTATCTACTGGCGACCGCCAGTAGATAATATATATATATATATATATATATATATATATATATATATATATATATATATATATACATATATATATTCGATATTGATATTCAAGGCAAGTGCACAAATCCTTTCTGATAATAAAATAGCCCGTCTGGAGTGTCTCGCACAGCTGCAAGAATATTGGTGCGGATTTGGAATAGTTGCTATCCTTTTTTAAAAAAATTATTAAATTCTTTCCCGTTGTTTCAAGGATGTATTTGGATGAGTTGGACACAGTCTGAATCCCCTTCCCCCTTCCATTGACTGAAACATGGCAGTGAACTGCCCAAAGCTCTAGAATATCTCGGACCAAATTGCATCAAACCCAGGAGCCTCATTATAACTAAACTATTCAAGATTTCATTTTACTTGTGACAGAAGAACGTCAGACTGGGACCTCTGCTCATCCTGCTGGATTCTTACCACAGCTGCTTGTTCATCACTCATTCTGCATATCTCTGTGCTCTGGTGTTGTCACAATGTGAGGAGAAGTGCTTTAGAAAACACCTAAGGCCAGATTTACCAATTTCTCATGCAGCGTATTACAGCAGCCACGAAATGCTGCGCTGCGCCGCATTGCTTGAGAAGTATAGAGCAAGAGAGTGACAAATTTACTGATATATGGCATTCTCCTCCCCTCTCTCTCCGTGAGTCAAGCATATGTTGTATATTGGAAGGATGCCCTCCCCATACAAAATACTATGCTTAGACTAATTTAAAACATTGTCGCACTTTCTATGTGTGCCGTACAGAGCAGCACAAATGCAAAGTCCAAAAATAAAAGAGAAAAAAAGCATTTCTCCTTCATACGGACTGTTGAAGGGCGCGCTATTTTCTGACGCTAAACCCTTTCTACTTTATTTAGTAAATTGAGTTTAGCATCAGAAACCTTGGGTGGTTGCATGGGACTGCCCTTGCACCACCCATTGTACGTCCCATCGGCGCTAAGTAATGCAAAGCAGTGCCATGCGCGTTACTTTCACGTTATTTCGTTTAGCGCTGGAAAGAAAATCAAACAAAGATTTTGCACCGATGTGCGACACTTTTGTGACACAAACAAGGTGTAAAATCATAGTAATTCGGTCCACTAGATAGATAATTAAATAATACAAAAAATCCCACTAGAGGCCAGCCTGTCCCTGTAAATCAGGCTTCCTCCCTCTCTAGCGCCTTCAGATGCTGACTCAGGTTTATGAGGATGCCAGTGGAGGAAGGTGCCACTCCGTGCAGGACTAGATTCCACCTTGCTGTTTGTATTTGTTATGTTATGTGCCTTTGTATAGCGCTCAGATATGCGTGAGGGTATCCTGGTGCCTTAAGCGGGAGCAAGCCTGGTCTGGCCTCTGGCTAAGCTGCAGGGCCTATCTGAATAGCCATGGCTTTAGCTTCTTGCAGAATTCAAGAATTGAGGAGGGGGCTCTGATGTGCCCGGGCAGGTCCTTCCAGGTGTTGCAAGAAGCCCCTACAGCTCTCTTTGAAGTCTCTTAAGTGGTGGGTGTTTTATGGGCCCACTCTTTCCTTAGGACTGGGACCACCACGTGCGATACAGAGGTCTATTACTAATGGTACTGTGTCTTGTATGCCAGTTTATGTGTTGTGTTTATATGTTGTGTGATCCAACACCCCCACAGGTGCTCCTGTCGCCTGCAGTGTCTATAAGCAGGAATACACTGAACTGAAATCAAATCAGCTGAAAGCATTATGCAGTTACTGGCCTACCCCACTGACAGCTGCTGCATTTCTCTCATTAGCATAAAATTCATTATGCTTCAAGTGAGAGGAATACATTATAGAGCCTTTTAGTTGACAATAATAGTAATACTGAACTGGAAGAGGACCGAAAATATATAGAAAATGATACATTTACCTGGAAGCCGTGATATTATTGAACCTGTGTGCAGTCAATGCTAGGTCATCAGAGAACACAACCTGAATACTAATGCTCACATTCATCGCAATCAAGTCTACAGGAAGTTTATTTATTTATTTTAATTATTTTTTAGGTAATAGCCTACGATGGAAGGTTACAGAGTGTTGTGCAACTAACCAGGAAATTACCATATATACGACAGATAAAAAACAAAAATCAAAGCCATGGATTGCACAATTATGCTGATTCTGTGTATACATTTTGCAGCATGTGTGTTGCAATGGTTTGTTGTGTGTTCTTGTGGAAGGTGAGCAATGGACGGTGAGCCTGATCACTTCAGGATGAATTTTGGGCCTAGCGAGAGAAGGCCTGGTGAATGTTTTGGTGGCTTTTGGTATTTCCAGCATCTTACATGATCTGAACATCATCAAGAGACCTCCTCCTGCTTTGATGACTTTAACATGGAGATTCAATGATCCATGGAGCTGAACAGCCTTGTAGGTGATGATGAAAAAAAATGTCAAGCAACGTAAATCCATCATGATGGAGAAGGGATGCATTGCCATGCTCTTGTTACTTGGAAGGCATCTCAGTGGAGAAGGCCTTTTCTGGGTACTAGCGTAAATTGGGGCAGCCTTAAGAGGATAGTGCCCCCTCCGTCCAGATGCAAGATGATCTTGCCGGGCTAGTAGATAGGATTTTTCTAAGTAGGTGGAATTGGAATGAGGACAATTGGGTGATTTTGGCAACATGGGCTTGTGAACTGGAACTTGACTCAATGTTGAAGGACAAATGGTTGGCAGACCAGTTAAATCTGGTTTGCATACACTACTCATGCCATAGCTAAATGTTTGGCACAGTTTTACCTGTGTGGAGGAATTGAAAAACTATTTTTTTTGAGTTTGGGATTAAGGAAGAAGCAGCTATTTAATTTTAGAGGATGGAAAGAAAGTTTTTTTTGCATGTCTCTTATAGTCAACTCTGGGATATAACTTGGTTTTATCACCAGATTATGCTAATGGTCACCGTGGACATTGATTCGCTAAAATGGCAGAAGTAGTGGACGCTCCATTGCATACCTTGTGGCTCACGATGACATGATGCGAAGTTACAGGGAATGACTTTTCACCCTGGTACCATTACAAGAAGTGATGTTACAAG
Organism: Triturus cristatus; assembly: GCF_964204655.1. Classification (NCBI taxonomy): domain Eukaryota; kingdom Metazoa; phylum Chordata; class Amphibia; order Caudata; family Salamandridae; genus Triturus; species Triturus cristatus. The sequence continues at coordinate 1,803,211,914 of NC_140589.1, read as the reverse complement.
AAGTGTGGCCTTTATTTAATCACAAAAATTGGCATTACTGAATTTAAAAAAAGAGCAAATTCAAGATTAATAACTCGATAAACGATTTAAAGGTCTATTTTAGTTAGCACCTATATATTAACAAGAGTGCAGTCGTGATACGTCTGAGACCTAGATATGACTTCCCTTTGGTATTGACATAATATGCCAGGAACAATACAAAAACATTCAAATTTACAACAATCACTTGCCCAAGCACAACCTCATAGTTCCAATCACAGCTGCAAATGTCCAAATATAGCACATCAATATAGTAGTCGCGGCCATCATGAGCAAAGGTGCCATCTCAGATGCACACACACAGCTTCAAATGCCCAGACATTGATCTCAAATGCTCAGAAAGAGCTAACCATGCCGAGTCATAAGGTCCCACCCAAAGCCCAATAACAATGCCAGATGCCCAGACACAAAAATCATATGTCCAGTCGCAGCCTCAAATACTGAGGGCTAGTCTCCAATGCCCAGGCAAAACAAAAAAGTACACACCAGAATGTACAGCCACAAGTTAAAGGGCCCAGTTGCAGCCTCCCATTCCCAACCAGAGTCGGCAATGACGCACACTGCATTAGATACTAATTCACCACTAATCCCTTTTGGGTTCCGGAGTAGCATGCTACTCGCTGAAAAGCCGCTTCGACACCTCGTCAGTGGTAGTGAGCGCTATATAAATGCATTTACAATAACAATATCTAATACTTTGTCTATGATCCAGGCAGAATGTCAATGAAGAGTTCTCCTTCAATTCCACAAAGGATTTCATGTGGCTACCCTTCCAAATGTCTCCCAGTCTCAATACTCCTGTGATATCCCATGATGTGAAGCTTGCAAGGCACACAGGATGCGCAAGCCACATGCCTTGATATAGTGGTGTCTCACTTGTGGGTTTACCATCCCAATGTGGGCCCCACAAGGGATAATTTTAGAGTCTGTAGGCAGTCTGGGAAGTGAGATCATCTTAAATAAAGCAACCATGTTCATAAGCAAAACAGGGCTTGCTTCCCAGCCCTACATATCTCTCTGCATCTGGTCAATCTGCTATTATTATATTAAGGTCTCAGCACTTCTGGGAATTCTTCTTGATGTGCAGGCCTAATCATCTGAAATATTTGGATATGTAGAATAGTTTATCACTCGGTTGCAAGGCTCCCTCCCATGAACCGGCAAATGTTAGATTTTCTCCAGTTGACCTTAAGACCTGAAGTATCACTATATAAATCCACAGCAAGTGGAGCATGTAGTCTGAGGCTTCCAGTGGAAGGGAGATAGCAATGACTGCGTCCACTGAACTTAAATCTGGGCATTGCATTTAATCCATTCCAATGGTTCGATTATAGGAGCAAACAGCATGGTAGACATTGGTGCACTCAGCAACGTTGAGGAGTGCCCCGTCTAATGAGGAAGGGTGCAGCATGCCAGAATTTCCAAGCACCGCTTTACCCCACATGGTCACCTCTTCCCTTGTCTGCTGGGTGCTTCTTCCAGCTGTTTTGGTGCTTCACTGTCACCACCTGGGGGGTTTACCTCATGCTAGGCCTGCTACTAATCAGGCAGCTGCATTATCTGAAGCTGTCATCTTGGATCCCCTGTGTTATCTTATGTTATGTTAGTGGGATTTATAAAGCGCAGTAATACCCGTAGGTGTCATGGTCATCCACTATCCTGCAGGCTTAGTCCTGGCTGCAGCTATAACCTGAGGCTAGGGCCCAGGCACCAGCAGGTGTGGGACAAGGGGAGCCATGTATCTGTCACTCCTGGTTCAGTGCTCAACTCCACATCCGCAGAGGACAGCGGCTCACATGTCCATCTGCTACCAGCCCTCTACACTCCAGGTCTGCCTCTGTCAAACGAAGCTTCAAGGGAGGGTAAGAGCAGCCACGAGCACCTCCTGCTGGGCTAGGCTGATCCCCAGTCCAGAGCATCTGCTAAAATATTCTGCACTAGGAAAGGAAGATCTGCTCTGCACCGGATGATGAAGGATTACAGGCAGCAATCCTGAGCTCTTCTAAACTGCAGCTGCTGTCTTAGACGGTCAGGCCAAGCCCCCAACAATACTGTATCTTGCATTCATGGAGCCAGTGCAGTCACTGTCTTGTAGCTCTGAAGTATTATCATATTTCATAACAGGTTCTTCAATTAAAGCCCACTTAACTGGTGCATTTCTGTATGTGGCTGGAGATATCCAGTACACACCACGATGTTTGTTAAGTGTGAGGTGCGGGTTGACTTTGTCTTTCACAAAAAAGTGCAACACAATAGAAACACAAAAAAGACGTCTGGAGATTATCGTCTTCCTAGTTGAGATCTTGGGAAGGGATTGTACAATTAAATTAATAGTAAAATCCCAGTTTCTAAACTGTTTTATATTTATCTTCTGAAAACAAATGTGGAAGACAACGGGTGTAAAAAATCTAAAAAAGCTTGCTACAGCTGAGTCTCACTCGCGATGTGAAACGAGCGTGGGTGGTGCAGGAAGCGCGGGCTGTGGAGTAGATCGGCATGGGCACAGTTAATTGAAATTGAGCGCAGGCAGTAAGGTGAGAACACTGTGATCAGGGACATGCTGGAGGGAAACCGAAGAAGAACCTGAACAAGCATTTGGCCCTGCAAGTAAGACTGTTGACCATTGTCAAAGAGGTGTCAGTACGGAATACTGGATTTACAGTCCTCATAACTCTCGGGCCACGATGCAATACACGTGACCTCATTGATTTGTAATTGACGTGTGGGAGTCATCAGATGAATCGGTTATAGATATTGGTCCTTGGTTCTTTAATTACCATTGCTTTTACGGACTTCTCCGACCTCCCAGCATGGATTGATCGAGTTACGTTATCAGATACTGACCGAATTTAGCCGCTTCTACTGTTGCCACACCGATCGGACGCCTTTTTCCAATCGTCAAATTACTTTGGGCTGCCTACTCTGTGGCGGTTCTAACTTGAGTGCAGCGTCTAACGGATTGCTGATCCTATTTTGATATTTACAATAGATAATCATTGGATTTACTTCTTCCTTTTTGCTTCGGATCGATTTGAAAACTCTGATATTTTAATACAGGAACATATGGGAATATTTCAAGTACCTCAGATACGACGACGGGTATACTGCTGGACAACGAGCAATCACATATAGGACTGAGATACGCTGTGACTGGTATATTGCCAATTGCCACAATTCTTTCGCCCTGGGGAAGCTCCCCATGTGGGAGCGAAACGCGTTGGCTGATAATTTTGAATGGAATGTTTTTAAATTGAAACAATTTCAAATAAAGAAGAGACTTTTTCTCATAATTTGGCCTACTTGACTTTATGAGCTGCGCACCCCCATTTGTTATATTCATTTCTTGATCTGGAGCACAGTAATGCCAATCAACGGCTGGCGTAGGGGTTGGCTGCACAGCATCTTCATACTGAGGAATTGGCGCGAGGTGCGGCACTGAAGGTCCGCTGTTGCTTTTTGTAAAAAATCTTTTTTCGAAATGACATAAGCATGTCTCAGAAACGCAATTGTCATGGCTTGCTTTCAGTGCAACTGTTGACTATGGTTAATCCAATAGAAAGGCAAGCTCTCTTGTCCGGAGTAGGTGTGATTTCCATAGGACTATATAGTCCCACAAGGCAAAGGGCTACAGTAATTGGCAGAGCTGTCAACCAATTGGAGTGTCTCACTGGAATGCCCCTCAGACTATTACCACCAATAGGTCCGTTAGGGCTAGGACAGATAGGTCAGTGGGTGAAGCTAGATTTTGAGATGTGAGGATGTTCTCACCCCACTCCTGTTGATTTGATTCAGCATTTCGACGCTAATTTACAAAATGGCCCTGTCCTATATCAGGCTGAGGGCTACCTAGGGCCTACCTTAGGGGTGACTTATGTATAATAAAAGATGAGTTTAAAGCTTGGCAAGTGATTTTAAATGCCTAGTTGAAGTGGCAGTAAACTGAATACACAGGGGAAGATTTACCAAATCTTCATGCAGCGCAGCCTCCTACGAGGCTGCGCTGCGTTGCGAAACACGGAAGGAGCAGGAGAGCACCATATTTTCTAAGATATTGTTCTCTCCTTCCCTTTCATTTACGCTGGTGCTGATTACAGCTGCTGTGTGCCACGCACACACCTTAGCGCCATAGTGCTAGGGTTTGTGTGTGAATCTAACATAAGTTTTGTACAGGAAGGGTAGCCTTCCTGTACAAAATACTATGCCTAGACACGAGGGAAAGCTTCTCCCACTTTGTATGCATGCTGCACAGTGCAGCACACATGCAAATTCGGAAAAGGAAGGAGAAATGAAAGCATTTCTCCTTCCTTGCACCTAGTTTAAAATGGGGCAGTTTTCTCACACTAAACCCAATCTACTGTATTTAGTAAATTGGATTTAGCGTGAGAAACCTTTGGTGGTTGCATGGGAACGCCCATGCACCACCCTTGGTACTCGCCCATGGCGCAAAGGAATATGTCTCTTTACACCGTGAGCAAATACCACGCGGTAGGTTACAACGCGGACGTTACATCATCCATGTTGTTACCACGCATGGCTTTACATCGCATGTCGTTTCTACAACTTGCACTAGATGGCGCACTGGACTCAGGAATAGTAAAATTACTATTCCTACTCCAGTTAGCGCAACAGTAGAGAATGTGTTGGATTTAAAACCCAACACATTCCCTGGTGTTGCGCGCCATCTAGCGCAAGTCGTTGAAATGAATGTGTGGTAACAACGCGGACGATGTAACGTCCGCGTTGTAACCTACCCGCGTGGTATTACCCACATTGAAACCGCTGTTTCCCGGCGCAAAGTAATGTGAAGCAGCGCTATACGCGGCTTCGAATTACTTTTACGTTATTTCCAAACAAATTTAGCGCTGGAAAGTAAAGTAGGAAAAAAAAGATTTTGCTCCATTTTGCATCACTTTTGTGATGCAAACCTGGCGCAAAATCTTAGTAAAACTCCCCCACAGCCCTTGCAATGTCAAGCCTGAGACAGGTTTGAAAGGCTACTTGTGTGGGTGGGACAGCCAATGCTGCAGGCCGACTAGCAGGATTTAGATTACAGGCCCTGGTATATGATAAACCACTTTACAATGGGTTTATAAGTAAAGTAAATATGCCCTTTGTGTATACACCAATGTTACCATGTTTAGGAGAGAAGCACATGCACTTTAGCATTATTACCAGTGGTAAAGTGCTGAGAGTCCTAAGACCAGCAAAAAGAGTAGGTAAGCAGGCAAAAGGTTTGGGGGAAGACCACCCTAAGGGTGAGGTGTCTAACAGGCGTGTTATTGCTTGACTGCCACATGATCACATGATTGAGAAGCCCAGGGAACTCCCTGATGGAAACGGCCGGGGACGGGAAAACCAGCCACCTGGCCATGTCTTATTAAATCAGACAGAAAGGGGTTATATATTGTAGCCCTTTCTGATCGAGAATTATCAGCTAATTTATGAAAATATTACGCAGCATATATGTTATTCATAAACAGTGCATACTTGTTGCAATATTTTTTTCATGCTGTGTCATAGAGCTAAAACGACAATTACAACCAAAGATGCCTTTTTAGTAGCCTTTATTTGTTAATAAATGTTATGGTCTGTGGTGTGTGACTTTATGGATTGTTTTCACATTTTGTGTGGTCTGCCGTGTCCCTGCGCTTCTGGGCTGTAATGAAGCACAAGCAGTAATAACATGGAATGAGGTGAAATGGACTGAGGGATCATCTTGTTACTGACTCACCGGCGGGAGCGGATTACCATGAAATACATAATGCATCAGGAGAGGGGAATAAATCACAGGCGCGCTGGGTTGAAAATAATACGAGGTCTGTGCTGGGGGAGGACAGGGAACTCAGAGAGAAATATATACATCCAGACAGATGTAATAATACTGAGCGTTTATGCGGCAACTACAGGGCATAATGAGAACACGGATGCTTGTATCCAGGGCCAAGGGTAGTTTATGAATTCATTTATTTCAAGTAGTAACTCAAAAGGTGGAGGAGAACCAACATATGAAGAAGTGAATGCAAATAAAGTAACATAAATATTAACCAGGACACTGCATAGTGGAGCTTGGTTATTTAACCCAGACGGCAATGCCACATAAAGTAATCAGGGGCACCAGATCACGAAACATTTCGCACTCCGTAAGGCAGAACACCTTTTACCACTGTATTGTGGAAGCAGATTTGTGGTGGTAATATGTGACAAGAATGTTTGTGCATATTTTGTCTTGCATTTTGTTGAAGTACTGGGTTTTTCAGAACCCAGCGGTGCCAGGGAACACACCCTAAGACTTCGAGTTCTTCCTGTTTCAGACTACAGAAACACAGAGTCTTCTTGGTGAAGTCAAATATCGTATTTATTGGCTGCAACCAGTAACAGGTATCCTAGAAGTACAACACGGTGTATATTCTCAGGAGACTGCTCAACCTTACAAAGCCAGCCTTCTCTTTATATACAAAATATTATGCTTTAGGCAAACATTCCTTATTTTACAGTTGACCATTCACATATTTTCACTACAAAGAAAAAGCAAAGTCATGATGACAAGCCCATATTTCAGTTTGTCCAGCCCTCAATCAATTACCCAGCAAGGCTCAGTACTTTCATCAGATATCGACGGACCCCTCCTCCTCGTAAAGCAAGTCATAAAGTAAGAAACAGGGGCAGGTGTGTGTAAGATTAGGCATGGTTTGTGTGTGATGAAAGGTTTTATGATATGTTGTGCCTGGATACTAATCACATTCGGCCACTGGGAAAGGAACTGGCCGAACAGGTTTGGCTTCAGGCAGGGGAGTCAGCTTGCCCAGGTCACAGAGGAGTCAGCAAAGTGTGGTAAATAATTTAATTACCGGGACTTAATTTGATACAGAAACATAATAAATTAGCTCAGTAAATAAGAGGCAGAATCCGTGGTATTAGAGGTTCGGAATGGGCTTTATTCCAATGGTCGATTATAATCGGTTGCTCCAGGTTCCATCACCACGAAGGTTCAGGAAGTGAAGTACATACATTATTGATAATTATTCACTTTTATACAATAGGCATTACAGTGAAGCCAATGCAAGAGGCGTAACAATTGATAGCAAAGATAACATTTTACATGCGTAGCTGAAGGAGGCGTAATTGGGTGTAACAAGGAAACGTCATTGGTTGTGATGTCACATATGGGTGGACCTATGAAATAATTTCGCAATGTCAGCAGAAATACTTGGCAGAGATGCGCGCACAGCAGCATGACGTGTGATTGACGTGCAACTAGGGGGTGAAGGGGACTTGACATTTAGCTCTACATGTGGCGACAGAAGTCTGGAGGGTCAAGTCAACCTAATCCCAAATCATATCTAACATCCTATGTTTAAAGAACTATGTTTATCCAAAAGAGAGGTCTCTTAGAGTAGAATCTTATTCTATACTGACTATACTGACTGTTAGTGCGTGTACAAGCGTCTAAGTGTCTACACTAGATGCGAGGGCAGGAATCTTCCATAGTAACAGGGCTATGAATTACTTGCATGAAGACAGAGAAGCCGGGCCTTTGCTCGGTAGCTGGCAGAATGTTTACTTAAACTACTAGACAGGAATGCATTGGGCAGGGATCGGAGCAGATAATTTCGAAGGTGAAATACAGTTCTTGGCAGGCAGCAAGCTGATGTCAGGCATCGTGAGCCGCGCAGGGAATGAGACAAAGTTCATGGTCACAGATGCAGACTCAGACTGGAGCTTCAGAGGCAGAAAGAAGGAAAAGCTTGATGACAGAATCAGGGCCTACTTGCCTGGACTGAAAAATAGCATAAGTGAACCATATAAAGGCGGTGGCCTTTTGTACTTAGGAATGGAATATCCGGCCCATTCATGGCGGATCTGAAAGAGGACATGTTAACGGTGGACGCACATGTGTTTGCGTCTTCATAACTGGAACTGGAGGGAACATACATGTACTTGTAACATGCACATAGAACCGTTGGGGTCCAAGATAGGGGACATAACTGACCAGGAAAATCCATATTTCCACATTCCCTCCTTGTCCCCTACTTGCCCGTCAAGAGATATCAATCTTCATTAATCCATTGATCTGTTCATATAGCATCATTTGTTCTTCTTTCTTCTTCCGGGATCTTGAACGAAAATCTTGATGTGGAATACACGATGTGGCACACAGACCACAAATCGCTGGTCCACATTGCAAGCATAAGCAGCAACTGAATAGTATGAGAAGGCCGATACCTAGGAAGGATAGAACTCTCCATCCCCAGGCTGATAACACGCTCCAAAACCACCCGGACCAAGTCCAAGTGCCTGGATTCTGGTGTATCTGGCTCACAATCTTATGAAGGCGGGTTATAGCTTTATATACAGATGGCGAATTTTCTGGTATGAATACGCAGCAGCTTGATCCGATGACCCTACAAGCTCCGCCCCTATCGGCCAGGATGACGTCAAGGACAAGACGATTTTGAAGCACAACAATCCGCATAGCAGACTGCTCTTCTGTTAAGTTGCCTAAGGCGGAAATAGTTTCGTTCACTACTGCTTCAAGGGTTCTGGTTAATCTACGTATCAGCTTACTATTAGTAACTGTACCTATATAGGGAAAGAGACCTTTATTGAAATCTGTGTATTTTTCCCATGCTGTTTCAGTGTAATCGACTATTGGGAGATCTCTCCTTACTCTATTATATACTAAATGAGTATTTCTGTGATAATCAGGAGGAGCTAGGAAAACAGGTGGCAAAAGAAATCCAATCTAGCAGGTACCATCCCAATCTAGAGGCAAACGTACATAGGCCGTCTGACCACATATGAAATAGGAATGGCGGGAAGCTCTAAATGTAGACTTGCCTTGATCACTAAATTCTACTACAGTGGTGCATCTACTATGGCCCATATGTATGGAACCATTCTTTCTTACACATAATTCACCTTTTACTGGAAATATTGACATAGCGGGCAAAATTGGAGTAGCTTCGGATTCGACATTTAGGATCATAAGATTAAGCGTGAAATTACCTAATCCATATACTTCATTTTCTAGATCAGTTCCTGTTCTTTTGGGAAGTCCCTCCTTGTTGGGGTGGCAGACTTTAAGTAAAACTAAGTTCAGATTTCCCCATACCCAGTTGTCTTGATAAACTGCAGAATTTGAATCTAAGGAATTAATTAAGCTAAACCATGCTCCACAGGAGCCGTTGTGTGTGAACGGATATGGAAAGAGAGGTAGAATTCCTTTATAATTCTGATAGGGAGGGAGTCGGCCACATATCCAACAATTTGTAGCATTGTTAACCTGATGGGAATGATGTAACATACTAATAAACGTGTTATTGCGCAGCGCAAATCTATAAGACAACTCAAGCGGAGGTAATTCACTAAAAGAATGTTCAGCAGTAACATTATAAACGTGTCTAAAAATAGGATAATATATATGCAACAATATACTTGCAGTAATTATTAAAAGACTTAAGGACAACAAAATTAATAACGTCACTGTACAATGACTACGCAGTGATTTACAGTACGCCTGTCGTTTCAGCATTTTTCGGGTGCATTCTCTATTCAGGTCCAAGGGATACATGTCAGAGACAATTCAACCGCTTCACCTCGGAGAGGACTTAAACAATCAAATTGCTTGACTGATTGGACCTGAGTTTTAGTTTATAAAGTTCGGAATTACTCTTTTCAACAAAAGGAAGTTTTGAGTCAATGGGTGAAGACACACGAGGTGTGGTATTCACATCCGCTGGTAGTCCATGGAATTTCTTGATATGACTTGAATGAATCCAGCCTTTCCTGCCCTCGATCTTCACGGCTGTCCTTGTGGTGAGCAAGACCAATTTCGGTGACTTCCACCTAGGATCCAGCTGAGTCTTTCGATCAAAGTTCCTCACTAAAACGAGATCCCCTGGAACCACGTCATGGGGCTTCACCTCAGTGTTGTCAGGAAAAGCTGCAGCTACCTGTGAACGACAAGATTGTAGTGCAGACATCAAGGAGGCCAAATAATCTGTCAGCATATTACAGTCAATATCAGTTATTTTGCGTGGTATAGGTGTCCCCCACATATTTGGTGGTCTGCCGAAGATCACTTCATACGGGGATAGCCCTGTTCGAGAGTGTGCTACCATTCTTGTGTAAAAGAGTGCAACTGGTAACGCTACTACCCAGTCGACACCTTTCTCTCTGCATATTTTAGACAATCTAATTTTCAGGGTCTGATTATGTCTTTCTACGAGACCTGCTGCTTCGGGGTGTCGGACACAGTGGAATTTCCACTGATAGCCTAACAAAAGTGAAACGTGTTTCATTAATTCGGATGAGAACGGCTGGCCGTTATCTGAGTGAACAACACGTGGTAAACCGTATCGTGGGAAGAATTCTCGAACTAACTGTTTGGCAGTAGTCGGGGCCGTGTAATCTGAAACCGGGTATGCCTCCGTCCAACGGGAAAGAGCACAAACAACTACGAGAACATATTTGAATCCTCGACATCGTTCCATCTGGATATAATCCATCTGGAGGACTTCAAAAGGGTGATCAGGAGGCTGAAATCCACCCTGTTCTACGGGAACGCTTTTTCCTGGGTTGAACTGACAACAGATCATACAGGTACGAACTTTTTGTTTGGCTGCTGCTCGTAAATGTTTATTGAACCAAATGTATTGAATGCTATCTAGCATAGCTTTTTCTCCTAGATGTGCTGGACTATGTACAGTGTTAATTATAACCTGGACCATTGAATCAGGAAGGAACCACACAGACTTTTCCTTCATCAACCATCCTTGATCCGTTTGGATCCCTCCTAATTCAATCCATTTCTTTATTTCGTCTGGTGTAGCATGTGTCTGTATATCAATTACGTCAAGAGTAGGATCTTTAACCGTCATACAATGTGTTGGCGTCGGGACTATTGTCTTTGTCATGTCGGATGTTTGAGTTTGAGCAGTCTGTTTAGCTGTTCTGTCAGCTAAATCATTGCCTTGAGAAATGATATCAGTAACTTTCGTATGTGCTTTGCATTTCATAATCGATATTGCAATGGGTAAATGTATTGCATCTAATAAGGCATGAATGAGGGGTCCGTGCTGAATGTGGGCACCGTGAGAAGTTAAATAACCTCTCTCTCGCCACAGCACGCCGAAGTCATGTACAACTCCGAATGCATAACGTGAATCAGTGTATATGTTGACTTTTTTATTTGTGGCTTGAATACAGGCTTGTGTCAGAGCGACGAGCTCTGCTGCTTGAGTGGACAAGGTATTTATGCAATTTGTTTCAATAATTTCAGTGTCTGTTGTGACTGCGTAAGCGGCTACTAACTCTCCTGTACTTGTTCTCATACATGAGCCATCTACATACAACGTCAGGTCTGGGTCTGACAATGGGACATCTGTCAAGTCTTGTCTGGGTTTCGTCGTGATTGTAATAACATCAATACAGTCATGGGCTAGTGGGTCTGTTCCGATTACAGGTAAAAGTGTGGCAGGATTCAATGTGTTACAACGTCTGATTTCTATATGTGGCTGAAACAATGTTAGTTCATACCCTGTAAGTCGTGCTATAGTCAAGTGTTGTGTTTGCGTTCGATTCACAAGAACCTCTACTGCATGTGGTACTTGAACTGTCAATGGATGTCCTAACACTATAGCATCGCTTTGTCTGATTGCTAAAGCTGTCGCTGCCACTGATTTCAGGCACGCAGGCAGAGCCTGAGCTACGGGATCTAATGTACTAGAAAAATAAGCACACGGTTTGTGTGATCCTGCTTGTTCCTGTGTGAGTACTGACAAGGCAGTACCTTCTCGTTCTGTAACAAAGAGTGTAAAATGTTTTCTGTAACATGGTGTTGCTAAAACCGGTGCTTGACATAAGGCTGTCTTTAAGCTTTCAAAAGCTTGTGTATGTTCCTGAGTCCAAGGGAGAACAGTCGATGTGGCTGCCTCCTGTGTTGTCAACTGAATGAGTGGTTTTGCTAGAAATGCATACTGAGGGATCCACTGTCTACAATATGAAGTGAGGCCTATGAAAGCCCGCACCTCCTTTTGTGTCTTGGGTATTGGCATGTTAGCTATTAACTGAATGCGGTCGGGTGTAAGCTGCCTTCCCTCCTTGGACAGCGAGTGACCAAGGTAAATAACTCGCTGGACACAGAATTGCAGCTTAGAAGGGGACACCTTGTGCCCCTTTTTGGCTAGAAATTGTAAAACTATCAGTGATGCTTTCTCACATTCGGGTTCGCTTCTAGCGGTGATCAGCAGATCATCGACATATTGAAGCAAGGCAGTGTTAACTGGCATGTGGATACTGTCGAGTTCTCGTTTCAGTGCTTGGCTATAGATGCTGGGGCTTTCTGTAAATCCTTGAGGTGCGCGTGAGAATTTGAAGCTACGTCCATTTAAACTAAATCCGAACAAATATTGGCTTTCCGGATCTATTGGGACGCTGAAAAAGGCATTTTTGAGATCAATTACAGTAAAGAATGTTGCTTCGGAATCAATAGCTGTCAGTAATGACGAGATATCTGGGACCACAGGGAATTGTGGCACAATGCATTTGTTCAATTCGCGCAAATCAATAACCAATCGATATACTGGCGGGGCCTTCGGATCTGTTCGTTTAAGAATCGGAATTATCGGTGAATTACATACATTGGAGTCTGTTTCTACAACCACTCCTTGGGCAATGAGCTCGTCAATGATTTGTAGTAAAGCCACTACAGCATCTGGTGGTAACTTGTATTGTCGCATTCGTGGTAGTACCACTCCTGCCTTCAGTGTAACTCGATATGGTGTAATATTCATGCAACCAACATCAGTAGGGCCTTGTGCCCATAGATGTGTAGGTAAAGTCTGCAGTCGGGGATCCATGTCTCGAGACACATAGTGACCTTTGAAATCACGTAAAAACAATCTTACTCCTTCCGGAGAACAACATATTATAGCTCCTAGAGCTTTCAGTGTTTTTATACCTAACAAGTTTTCTGGACATGATTTAGTAAGCAATAAATCTGTAGTTCTGGTCAAGGGTCCTTCCGTAAGTGGAAGAGGCTGTGATACTTCATTAACAATAGGTTTTCCTGAAAAACCAAGGGAAATATTCTGTGAGCCTGAGAGGGGTGCCCCTGGAACTTCACTACGTTTTATGGTTGTTCGACTTGCCCCTGTATCGAGTAAAAATTTTCTGTCTTGACCTAATAATTCACTATGTACATAAGGTCCTTCTTGGTCTACAGGGACCTCGATAAGGGGTAAGTCAACTTCCCTCTCTAGGCTGGTTCATGCGTATCGTTGATAATCAGGGTAGTCATACTGTGCGGTCTGGTACAGCTGTCGTGTCGTGGTTTGTGTGGCAGCAGCAGGCAACGCTGGTGCGGCTGGCACAAACTGTATAGATTGTTGTGGAGCTGGCATGGCCTGTGCATGCTGCGGTGCTCCTTGTTCATTCTGATCCTGTCTAAGTGGCCGTGGTCTTTCTTTTGTAATACCTGTGGCGATATTACGCTTCAGAACTGGGCAATCGTGTATGTAATGTCCTGGCTGTTTACAATAGTTGCATGTCCCTTTTACAGGTCCTGCTGAATCACCGGAATGTGTCGTACCCTTTTTATGTCCTTCAGCTGGAACTGTCTGGGAGACTAGCATTTTCATTTTCGTGTCTTTCATGCGTCTTTGTTCATGATCTTGTTCCTCTCTAATTCTATTGTGATGATACTGTAACATTTGTAACATTTGTGATGGGGTGTTACCTTGCCAGGTACTCTCGAATTTTAATACTCTATTCTTCACTTGGGGCAAGGAATTTTCAACTAATTTTGTCACAAACAGATGTGGGTATGATTCGCTACTTGCTTTTATGCCACTATTTATACCAAAACATTTTTCAAATCGTGCATAGAAATCACTAGTGTCTTCATCTTGCTTTTGTTTACAGGCTGAAATTGCACCCCAGTCTTCCTTTTTCGTGGTTAATAAGCGTGGCAGTACCTGTACTAGTAAACCTGGTAGTGCTTTAGTTTTGTCCCCAAGCCCCGAACCTGGACCTCGGGCCTTTTCTTCATTTTCTAATGCTGTCCAATCTATCTTTTGGTCTCCCACCTCCCACTCTTTTTCCTTGAGTTTTTCATAAATGCCAGCAGGCATTAATACCTTTAATATTGTCATAATGTCGGGATAGGTATACTCTCCCATGAGTAACATGTCTTTAATTTCTCGGTGGAAACCCGCTGGGTCTTTGTCATGACTGGGTACCACTTTCTTCATTTCTAACAATTCTATTTTCGATATGGGCGTATATACATATACACGTTTAAACTCATTGTCCTCGCCTTTTATTGGGTGTACTTCTCGTAAGGGATTCTGTCTGTCCATGTAATACGTGGTTCTTTCCTTAATGGGCAGTGAGACATGTTCTGGGCATATAAAAAGAATGTACTGCTTTCTTGATTCTAGTATTTCTTTAATTAGCTTAGTACCTGAACCTCTCCATCTATTCGTGAGTAATTCAGTCAATATGTCAGGTAAGGGACCAGGATCTGAATGTTGGCTTTTATATAGTATAAGAAGTTGTTGAATCATATAAATCCCAGCTAAACGCTGTTCATCTGGGGTGAGATTCAAAAATGTGTGTGCTACTGTATCATCATCATACTTTCCGGGACTGTCAACCCAATGAACGGCTGACCTGGCTAATTCTTGTTCATCCATAGAATCGAGAAAATGATAACCCCTTCGTTCTCGCAGTAATTTGTCAGTGGTTTGGAACGAATGCTCGGGGGACCTTATATTTATTATAGGTGTTTGAAAATTCCTGTTATTTTCTAGACATATCGGACGTATCGGGTCAGTAAGACATCTAGTACTATTACAAGATCTTCCTCTACCTACATAGGCTATGGTTTCTGACTGTCCTGTGGGCAGTCCTGATCCTTCCTCCTCCTCATTTTGTTCAAACTGGTCTACCGCTAATCTTTCTTCGTGTAGACGTTCTATTTCTTTACGGATCTTTCTGCACATGGCTATTATACAGTTTTGCTTATCATGTCTCCCTTCTGATATATTCTGGCTCCATCTGGTAAGAATTTGCATTGCTTCCGGGTCTACCCCCGGTCGTTCTTGATTTCTGATCACACAATTTATAAGGAAACGTAACAGTTCCCCCTGTATCTCCACTTTCTGGTATTCCATAGCTCTGTTAATACATTCAGAATCTCGCCCTGTTTGGACAAAATGATATATATTATCTAGATGCATAGTCATTCCTGGTAACTTCCCTAAATACACCGCGGCTCGTCTGATACGTAATGATGCCAGGATCATTTCGTCCTCTTTGCCGGGCACAGGGTCATATCTACAATCTATAAGAAGTTCCTTAAGTGTGCGGGCATTTATGAGTTTGGGGGTACGTGAATGTGCAGATTCTTGAAAAAAGTTTATTTATTCTGGGTGGCGTAGAAAAAATATTGGTAGCACCTCCCGTAGCCCCATCTGGGGTATCGGGCGTGAAAGGATTCGTTGAACGCGATACAGCAACTATAGGTGTAGACACAGCTATAGAAGTAGCTGTAGGAACAGATGTAGAACCAGATGTGCTTGCCGGAACTTGTGTCGGAATTTGTTGCTGTAGAGATACAGATACTGGATCTCGGTGTTGAACCTCTCTGGCAGGTGGTCTATGTGGGGCGGAATTAGCGTACTCGGGAGCTGCGTCATCTAAATATGAGGAAAGAAAAACATCTTCTGCGGTTCTAGGATGCCCCTTAGGATGTACTTTTATTGGAAATAATGGGGGTGGCAAGTCTTTTGGTATCCCCGCAGTAGCCTTAGGTAATCCCTCGGCCAGAAGGGGATACATACCCTTCATAAGGGCATGTCTTTGTCTGTCTACTTGTTCTGATTTCACTCGTGCACCTTCTTCAATTAATAGATTTTCTCGGACTTCATTTGAATTCTCTTTACTCTTCTCTTCCTGTCTACGTGCTTTTTCTGTACGTCTATACGATTCTTTACGCCATAATTCAATGGCGTCTTTCTGTGATTGTCTAGCTTTCTTTTTCCATAATTCTTCCTCTACTTTCACGATGCACTCTGCATCCCAGGTCCCAGCTGCGGGCCACCTCTGACTTTCTGGTAATTCCTTAGTGTAGTCTACCCATAAATCAAGAAATAATATAGCGTCTAAGCCGTGTTTATGATACATGAAGTACCCTGGAGTGTCCATAGGAGGAATAGGAACAGCTTCTTCGAGTACCCCTTTTCTAGTTGTGATCTGTCTTAATTTCGAAAAGAGCGGCATATTGAGAACTGATCTGATACTTGATCTTGAACA
The DNA here is from genome assembly GCF_964204655.1 of Triturus cristatus. Classification (NCBI taxonomy): domain Eukaryota; kingdom Metazoa; phylum Chordata; class Amphibia; order Caudata; family Salamandridae; genus Triturus; species Triturus cristatus. The sequence goes on along the minus strand of NC_140589.1, from coordinate 1,803,195,558 downwards.
AACTTAATACAGTAATCACAATAATGAACAGTCATTCATACCACAATATGCAGAACGTACTAAAAACATTTAACATTTAACATTCCTGAGCAACAATGATGATACGATCTAAGGAAACTTAATTACTGAACATAATACTCGGCATTAACTGAATTATTCTGAATTTATATACTAGATATACTAGATGTACTGCTAAACAGTACAGATACACTGCTAAAACAGTGCAGACCGGATTTGTGTACCCAAACCCGTCTGGACCGGCACAACTTATGTGCACGCCAGAACGCCTCCCCAGTAATGGTACTCACCGGGTAGCTCGGAACGGAAGGCCTCGGAACGGAACTGAACTGAACTTGAACCGGACTGGACTCGACTCGAACACTTCGGAAACTGGACTCGACTCGGGACTTCGGAAACTGGTGGGCCTCTGTATACCTCGGATCTTGCTCTCTCAGCTAGGCTCTGGTCGGGATACTTCGCACTTCTCACCGCCTCGTCTGGGTGTTGATCGCAGCCTCAGTCGCCCCCGCTTGACCGGAGGGAGATACAGGAAATCCTGCTGGTACGCGTTGTTGTCCGTCCAGCTGTGGCAGGAGACCGGGCCTGCAACGCACCACCGGCGCGTGAGATGAGAAAGTGTCCCTATTCGGGCGCCATTCATGTGGTAAATAATTTAATTACCGGGACTTAATTTGATACAGAAACATAATAAATTAGCTCAGTAAATAAGAGGCAGAATCCGTGGTATTAGAGGTTCGGAATGGGCTTTATTCCAATGGTCGATTATAATCGGTTGCTCCAGGTTCCATCACCACGAAGGTTCAGGAAGTGAAGTACATACATTATTGATAATTATTCACTTTTATACAATAGGCATTACAGTGAAGCCAATGCAAGAGGCGTAACAATTGATAGCAAAGATAACATTTTACATGCGTAGCTGAAGGAGGCGTAATTGGGTGTAACAAGGAAACGTCATTGGTTGTGATGTCACATATGGGTGGACCTATGAAATAATTTCGCAATGTCAGCAGAAATACTTGGCAGAGATGCGCGCACAGCAGCATGACGTGTGATTGACGTGCAACTAGGGGGTGAAGGGGACTTGACATTTAGCTCTACATGTGGCGACAGAAGTCTGGAGGGTCAAGTCAACCTAATCCCAAATCATATCTAACATCCTATGTTTAAAGAACTATGTTTATCCAAAAGAGAGGTCTCTTAGAGTAGAATCTTATTCTATACTGACTATACTGACTGTTAGTGCGTGTACAAGCGTCTAAGTGTCTACACTAGATGCGAGGGCAGGAATCTTCCATAGTAACAGGGCTATGAATTACTTGCATGAAGACAGAGAAGCCGGGCCTTTGCTCGGTAGCTGGCAGAATGTTTACTTAAACTACTAGACAGGAATGCATTGGGCAGGGATCGGAGCAGATAATTTCGAAGGTGAAATACAGTTCTTGGCAGGCAGCAAGCTGATGTCAGGCATCGTGAGCCGCGCAGGGAATGAGACAAAGTTCATGGTCACAGATGCAGACTCAGACTGGAGCTTCAGAGGCAGAAAGAAGGAAAAGCTTGATGACAGAATCAGGGCCTACTTGCCTCGACTGAAAAATAGCATAAGTGAACCATATAAAGGCGGTGGCCTTTTGTACTTAGGAATGGAATATCCGGCCCATTCATGGCGGATCTGAAAGAGGACATGTTAACGGTGGACGCACATGTGTTTGCGTCTTCATAACTGGAACTGGAGGGAACATACATGTACTTGTAACATGCACATAGAACCGTTGGGGTCCAAGATAGGGGACATAACTGACCAGGAAAATCCATATTTCCACAAAAGGTGTATGTGTCCTTCAGACTCGTTTTTGGCCTAGTCATTGGCCTATGTGAGGGCAATCACAAAATGGCTGCCGTTCAATGGAAACCGAGGGATCAGAACGGAAACTATGATTTCAGGGTGATTTCTTCACCCGAATATGGCGAAAATGCTTGTGCATAGTATCCTAATCATTTGCGGTCTGCTGATACCAAAATCGTCATGATACGCCGATGTTTATAGCACGGGTCCAGAATTTTCAGTACCACAGACCCTCCTTTTGCCCTTACATAGGCAATAACCTATACTCACGTTAATCTGAGTCCAGGTCTGAGTCCAGGTCTATGTTCATAAAGTCGTTGAGATGTTGCTGTAGCATCATCCTATTACTTAGCTCGTCTCTTGATACAGGTTTCCTTACACACGATGTAGCACAGAGGCCACATATTGCAGGAGCACACTGTACACACAGACAGAACAGGAAAAGAATGGCTAAGATCATCCCAATGACTATCAGAATCTTCCATCCCCAGGCTGATATCAGTTCCCAGAACCACCCCATCACTGACCAATCTCCTTTATCCACGTGAATAGATTCGGAGATCTTATGCAGTTTGGAAATGGCCTGGTAAACTGTTGGAGCGTTATCTGGAATGAAAACACAGCAACTTGATTGGATCACTTTACATACACCACCTCGGTCTGCGAGTATGACGTCCAATGCGACCCTGTTCTGAAGAGTCATAAGGCGATCCGACTGGAGCTCAGCAGTCAAATTACCATGGGCACCGGCGGTTTCATCTACCGTGGATTCAACCACCCTTGTCAATTGCCTTATGTTCCTGCTGTTAACCATAGGCCCCCAAAACGGCAGAAAACCCTTTACGAAATCTCCAAGTTCTTGTCCTGCAGTGTCTTCTTTACTGATGACACCTCTAACTATCCTTGTCTTATGGTAATCTGCCGTGTAGGTGGGAGGCAACAGGAACGAAACAAAACATGTGCCTGAGAAGTCAGGGGGCAACCATGTATAGGCTCTATTATGGCAGATGAAATAGGTACCCTTAGCTGCTAAGAACAAAGGGGAAGTCTGAGACGCAAAAACATATGTTTCAGTGCAGATACTTCTCCCTAGCTGAGCTCTGGGATTCTTGCCATTACCTTGCAGACATAGGTGACCCTGATGGGGTACAATCCAAATCGGGGAGGATCTCTTTGCTCGCTGGTTCTCACTCCATTTCCTGTTATGTTCCATCCAATATATGCTAGTGTCTCATCCCTCGGGATAGTCTCATAGGAAATATCTTCCCTAATCATATCTACTATACCCTTAACTAGAGCACTATTCTTAGGATTATCTTTCACAGAACGTAGGAGGTTGGCTTCATGAACGTATCTGAATATCGTTCTATATGCCCACACAGAACCATTATGGCTGAAAGGCAGGATTAGATAAGGGATACCTTTATCAGTAGTATGCGGCATGAGACCACACACCCAACAGTTAGTTGTGTTCACTACTAATTGGTGTTGGTTTAGAAGCTGAACGAATGAATTATTGACGAATTCTAATCTTCTAGCAGACTCGTGTTCAGGCAGGGGGTGAAAAGAATGCGAGGAAACAGTAGAAGGAGGTATAGGCTGTGTAGTGGGTGCAAATGTCACTTGAAAAGAGCATAAAACATATCCTATTAAAAACGTCATTACACTAAGCAACATGAAAATACATAATATCAAAAATCGTTTCTTTGTCATCATTATACACATTCTGGCTTTAAAGTTCATCTGTTTGGCAGGTCTCTCATTCTAGAAAAACTCCATCCTCTCTAATTGCTGCTCGTGGTGGTAGGGTGTTCTATGCTAAGGAATGCTTCTGTCAGTCCAGGGCAACTCCCTTAGACCGACCAGAACTGTCGACCTAACGTCTCCAGCTGCACTCCAAAGACTTGGGCAACCACGACCCTACAGCTGAACCCGGATGGCGGTTCGAAAAACAAAAATAAGAAAGTTTCTCAGATGAGAGAGCTGCACTTTCAAAAATAGCAAAGAAAAATAATTTTTATTTGTCCATAGTTCTCGGCCTCAAATTGTAACGTTTTTTTCCAGGTACTGTCTGGTTCTGGAACAAGAGTTCAGGCTCTGTAGTGTTCAATCGAATTGACGGTGTCACAGCTTCTTGCAAAATATTGTCACTTTCTTGTTCAGAAAGTGTTCCTTTTACACGTGCATCACTAAAAGGCAGAAAACGGGGCACAGTCTCAGTCTTGGAGTCAGCGATCCCCTCCTGGGCCCACCGGTCGTACGGTAGAGGCAAAGGGACCCTCTTGCAGTGTACGCCGTGGATCCAGTTCTTTTTCCCTTCCACTCGAACAGCTGATCTTGTTGAGAGAAGGACGAGATGGGGGCCGGTCCAACGGGGCTGGTCATTGTTTGACCGCTGGAAGTTTTTGACCAGCACCCATGATCCAGGATCGATAAGATGTCCTGGAGCTTCAGATGCCTGAGGCAAAGTATCGTGAACCTGTTGGTGTAAAACACGCAATTTAGCCGTCAATTCATACAGATAATCAAGCAGTACAGGGTGTTCGATCTCACTGAATTTTGGCGGCCTTGGCACTCCCCATATGTTAGCCGGGCGGCCGAACACAATTTCATAGGGACTAAGTCCCACTCGCGAATGCACAGTCATTCTTGTTGATAGGAGTGCTAAAGGCAGAGCTTCAGACCATTTAAGACCAAAGCTCGCTTGTATCGTTGCCAACTTCAATTTGAGCGTGTCATTATAGCACTCTACTAGTCCAGCTGATTGGGGGTGATTTGCAGCGTGAAATTTCTGCTGAATATCTAGCCCCTCACATACTTTCTTCATCACACGACCCACAAATTCACTCCCATTATCACTCCAGACCATTCTCGGCATTCCAAACCTAGGGAAGAATTCTTTGGCAAGGGCTTTAGCTGTGGATAAGGCAGTGTTGTCTTTTAAGGGATATGCTTCTACCCATTATGAAAAGGCACAAACAAATACGAGTACGTATTTCAAGTTGTTGCACCTTTCCATGTGGATGAAATCTAGCTGCAAAACCTCAAACGGATACGTTGGAGGCGCAAAATGACCAGCTGGAGTTGGGGTTCCCCTACCAGGATTGTATTTCAGACACACCATGCAATTCTTGACCACATTCTCTGCACATTTAGGAATTCCAGCATTTTGCCATACTGGAGCCAACAACTTACAAATCCCTTTCACACTGATATGGGCCATTCCATGAGCCATTGTCACCACTGCAAGCACATACGCATCGGGTAACAACCATCGCTGATGTTCTGACAAGTCAACCCAACAACCATTTTCATCCAATTTACCCGTACTTTCTCTCCAGACACTCAACTCTTTCTCTGAAGCTTCAGCTTGAAGAGACTTCACACTCTCTATCGTATCTTCACACATTCCAACGTCACCAACCCATCTTGCAGGGCCTGCAACATACATTCGATTCATCACATCTTTTGCTGTTTCTTTTTCGATTTCGTCAGCAAATGCATTACCACGACCAACATCATCAGTAACCTTTTTGTGTGCACTGCATTTCACAATCGCAACTTGTAATGGCAAGGTCAGTGACTCAAGAAGCTCATTCACCAACTGACCATGCTGAATCTTAGCTCCATGCGAAGTCAGGAACCCACGCTATTTCCACAATCGTCCAAAACTATGAGCTACACCAAACGCATACTGGCTGTCAGTATATATGGTCACCTTCATTCCTTTCGATAACACACACGCTCTCGTAAGTGCAATCAACTCTGCTGCTTGAGCTGAATTATGTGGTATACGTGCAGCTTCAACAATCGTATGCAAAGTCGTGACAGCATATGCTGCAGTCGTATCACCATTCGGAAGCTTGAAGCATGAACCATCCACCCATAAGGTATCATCACACTTTACAAGAGGAGTATCTTTAAGATCTACTCTCCCTTTCGTTTCTTCTTCTGTCCTAAGAAAACAATCATGCTGTTCAACATCATCTGTCTCTACTGAAATTGGCAATAACGTGGCTGGATTCAACGTATTGCACCTCTTTATGTGCACATGACTCGCTAACAGTGTCAACTCGTAACCTGACAATCGAGCACTAGTTAAGTGCTGTGTCTTGGTCCTGTTTAACAATGTGTCCACTGCATGTGGAACCATCACGATCAACATATTATTCATCACTAACCCAGCAGACTGTCGAATAGAAACAGCTGCTGCCGCTGTGGCTCTCAAGCAACTCGGCAATGCTTTAGCTACCGGATCCAAAGTCGACGAAAAATACGCGCATGGACGCTGCTTGTCTCCAAAAGACTGTGTCAGCACTGACAATGCACAACCCTCTTTCTCATGGACATACAGTGTAAAGGGCTTACTGTAGTCGGGGGTACCCAACACAGGAACCGAACACAGTGCATTACGCAATTCGGAAAAACATTTCTGACAATCTTCAGACCATGGAACGGGATTCGGTGTATCTTTACAGGTCAAAGCTACCAAAGGTTTGGCCAGCAAAGAGAAATTCGGTATCCACTGTCTGCAGTATGATGTAATGCCCAAGAAAGCACGTACTTCTCTCTGTGTCCTTGGCACACTCAATTTTGCAATTGCCTGAATTCTTTCTGGGGTCAGTTTCCTTCCCTCCTTCGATAAGAGATGACCTAAGTAGGTCACTTCTTGTCGACAATATTGCAGTTTTGAAAGAGACACTTTGTGATGTAAATCAGACAAATGACGCAACAATGACAAGGTGGCTTCTTTACAAATTTCCTCAGTATCTGCAGCGATTAGCAAATCGTCGACGTATTGAATAAGGGTAGCGCCATCAGGTAAAACAATTGCATCAAGCTGTGTTTTTAAAGCCTGACTATATATTGACGGACTTTCACAGTAGCTTTGAGGAGCGCGTTTGAAGCGGAAACTTCGGCCTCCTAAACTGAAGCCAAAAATATCCCTGCTCTCCTCGGCAATCGGGATGCTGAAGAAAGCATTCTTCAAGTCAATCACCGAGAACCAGGTGGCGGAAGCTGGAATCATAGTCAATAGGGCAGTGATATCAGGAACAACTGGAAACTGTGGCACAACTATTTTATTGACCTCTCTAAGATCAATCACGAACCTGTAAACAGGTGGCTGAGAAGGGTCAGTACGTTTCAAAACAGGCAGAACAGGACTATTACAAACGTTGCCTCTTGTCTCTTCAATTACATCTTTTTCAATCAAATCATAAACAATTGCTAGCAACGCCTTTTCACCTTCACTAGAGATCTTGTATTGGGGAATGCGTGGCAATTTAACATTGGCTTTCAATGTCACAACATATGGCGGTATTTCCAAAAGACCCACATCATTAGGACCAGTAGCCCAAAGAATATCAGGAAGAAACGACAATTCTGTCGGAAGTTTATCCTTCGACAAATACATTGGAGAGATCACTTTCCTACCCAGTGTAAGTTGTACTCCCGAAGGAGAACAATATAATGTCGCATACAATCTTTTCAACAAATCCAATCCTAACAAGTTTTCACCACAACCTGTCGTCAGAATAAGGGGTGCTTCCAATTCACAAGGTCCAACAGATAGGGACCTATGGACTAGAAATCGGATTCCTAACCGGGGCGCCAGAAAAACCTACTGAAACATTCATCTTGCCAGACAAAGGTGCGCCAGGGAGTTTTGAGTGCATAATAGAACTCCTTGTAGCAGCAGTATCCGACAGAAAAGGCTCTGACACACCTGATGTAATCACCTTAACAGAAGGTCCACTCTGATCTACTGGAACTGAAACAACTCCCTCTCTTTGTCTATGGCTGTCCTAGCAATCATTACCTTCCATATTCTCATCTTCTGCATAGTAGTCGTCAGCATAGTACTGAGCCGTCCTACCAGACGCGTTATTTTGCTGGTCAAAACTATTCATTGAATTCTGAGACGGAAGGGAACGCGCGTTCTGGGGGACACTTCCACGTCCTCTACCTCTAGGAGCTTGTTGAACACCTCGACCTCTTGCGCCAGAAACACCATTCGTACGCTGTAACAAAATAGGACAACTATATTTGAAATGACCCTCTTCTTTACAATATGAACACTGAATGGGACCTACAGGAACACGTGGTTGAGAATACTCGAACCTTTGCGAGTTTCTCTGAAACTGTTGAGGTTGCTGATAGTTACTCTGACCACCACGTGGCGGATACGCCTGTTGTAAAAGAACCTTCGTCTTTAATTCTTTAGTTTTCTTTTCTGCTCTATCCTTCTCATCTTTATCCCTATTTTCATAGTACTGTGCAGTAGCCGGTATTTGTGCTGAAGAGGAAACGGCCCAAGAACTCTCTGAATCTTTCAATTTCTTACACAGCTCGGGAAGCAAATTGTGCACAAACTTGTCAACGAACAACCGTTGACCACGTTCTGTACTCATATCTTGACCACTGTGGTCGATAAACGTTTCCTCAAACCTGGTGAAGAAATCAGACACTGTTTCATCTTTCTTCTGCTTACACGCAGACAATTTATCCCAATTCACACGCATCGCAGGCATTAAAGTCTTCATGTAAGTAATGATCCTAGCAGGAAGTTCTGCTACCAAAGGCTCAGGCTTGGCACCACCAACTTGTCTATCATTTGCAGTACTAATATTAGCCCATGTGTCACCTAACTCTTGCGCATGATCTGTATGGCGAATCAATCCCCACAAAGGCTGTGGAACAACATTCCCAAATAACATGTCTATGTCGGCTAAATTCATAATGCGTGAGTCTGCAGTCTGTGATAATTCCTTATAATACCCTGCAGGGTTTTTACGAGGATCAGGCAAAGTCTGCTTAAGGGCTAAAACTTCAGCTCGCTTCCAAGGAACATGCACCCAAACACGCTGAAAATGAGCTGGCTTAGCATCAATGTTATTAACGGCATCAGCCGCAACGGCGTCCTTCCATACCGGAGGGACTTCTCTCATTGGGTACTGTCGCACTTTTTTCCTAACTGAGGAGTCAGGCTCAAACAGTGATTGGGAAGGATCCTTATTCCTAAAGGACAACAACGTTGTGAGTGCTTTCTCAACATCAGAACCCACAATCGTGCCTTTTGAAAACTCAAACCGTACACGGCACAATTCAGGCGGACTTACTTCCAAATCATTATCCTCCAATTCTTCACAAAGGAAAGCACACATTTTCTCAAAAACGTATCTTTGTTTCGGTGCTTCCCATTGACGGAAAACATCCATAACAGACTCTACATCCTATTTAAAAGGGAAAGTAACCCATTTACGCGCCATATGGTTAAACACTTCTCTCTCTCTCTCTCGAGAATCAGGCAGTTGACTACGCGACGGCTTACGTTCCGAATCAGGGGTCACACCAGATGACCCGAAAAGAGGAAATATAATGCTAGCAACAGTATCAGTCATTCTCTGTCGGATAGAAGGAGAAGTTGACAAGAGAACAGGAGGAAAAACAGAGGGAGGCAAGGCAGACGCAGATGCAGACACAGAGGCAGTATCAGGAAGAACACCAGAAGAGGCAGTCGATGTAGTAGACAAAGTCGTAGGAAGTACAGATGAAGCAGGTAGCAAAGTCGGCGGCCCTTGAGGGGGCTGCGCCATAGGAGTAGGAGCCAACTGAAGAGGAGCTGGCGGCTGTGGAAGAACCTGAGGCACAATATTTGGGGGTTGCACAACTAAAGGTTGCGGTGGTGCTGTAGCACTCTGCGCATAAGGGGGTGGCGAACTCAACAAGTGTGACATTAACCCCTTGAGTGCCCATGGCGAGATGGTCTCGTCATGGGCCGTGGTTGCGCTGTGCCCATGACGAGACTATCTCGTCATGAACCCCGCCCGCTAATTCAACGCCCGGCACAGGGCGGGGAAAGGGCGGGGCACACAAGGGGTTAAAGGATCTTTCTCAATTTCTTTTGCTGCATCTTGCTGAAGAAGCGGCAAAACTGGATAGCATCTATCGATCACCATTTTACGTTGCCTGTGCAACTGCTCACTCATCTGTTCTTCTTCATTATCTTTAAACTGCATAGCAGCTTGCATTATCGAGATACCCTTTTCTCTCTTATTTCTCTTTGCTAATTTAATTTCCTTCTGTTTGGCTTCCTTACGCCATAGGCGGAAAGAGTCAAACATCGCCGGCCGGGCTTTCTTCTTAAAAAGTTTAACCTCCAGATTATCCAGAATCTCTGTGTCAAAACTACCATATTGGGGCCATTTTAAAACACCATCTTTCCTGGTGTATCAGATCCATACTTCATTATATGTGATGGGGCCTACGCCATGTTTCACATATAGTTCATAGGTTGGAGTTCCAATCGGAGGAACCGGACACGAGTCCTCCAATCGGGAATCCCTATTACAACAAAGACAAAACAAATTTCCAAGTCTGCTAAGACCAGGCATCTTCGTTCTCTAGTCTAGCTTCAAACTTCAAAGGATTATCAAATACGATAGTCTCGTGAATACACGAGTCCCTTGGCTTTGGTACTTGCAAGTTCCAAATCAAAGATCCCAAGGGGATACCAAACTAAGAACCAAACTAAGGACTGGGAGACGCTCCACTTATACTTAACTGAGGTATCGATGATGTCACCAGAAGACTCGTCTATCGTTTCGCTCTACCAATCATCAAGGGTCCAAAACAGGGCGATAGTCAGGGCAGCAGTCCTTCGTAGCCGTCGGGAAGCGGGGAACCTCGCAGCAAAGACTTTCGGACCACGTCGACATACAGGGGTCGATGAAGTGGCGGCCTTCCTCCAGAATTTTCACACGAAGCTCCTCACGAACCTCTGGCTTGGACCGGTACCGCTGAAATCGCCCCGCGTTGGGCGCCAACTGAAGTACAGGGTTTTTCAGAACCCAGCGGTGCCAGGGAACACACCCTAAGACTTCGAGTTCTTCCTGTTTCAGACTACAGAAACACAGAGTCTAATTGGTGAAGTCAAAGATCGTATTTATTGGCTGCAACCAGTAACAGGTATCCTAGAAGTACAACACGGTGTATATTCTCAGGAGACTGCTCAACCTTACAAAGCCAGCCTTCTCTTTTTATACAAAATATTATGCTTTAGGCAAACATTCCTTATTTTACAGTTGACCATTCACATATTTTCACTACAAAGAAAAAGCAAAGTCATGATGACAAGCCCATATTTCAGTTTGTCCAGCCCTCAATCAATTACCCGGCAAGGCTCAGTACTTTCATCAGATATCGACGGACCCCCAATAAAAACGGGCACCTCCTCCTCGTAAAGCAAGTCATAAAGTAAGAAACAGGGGCAGGTGTGTGTAAGATTAGGCATGGTTTGTGTGTGATGAAAGGTTTTATGATATGTTGTGCCTTGATACTAATCACATTCGGCCACTGGGAAAGGAACTGGCCGAACAGGTTTGGCTTCAGGCAGTGGAGTCAGCTTGCCCAGGTCACAGAGGAGTCAGCAAAGGTGTATGTGTCCTTCAGACTCGTTTTTGGCCTAGTCATTGGCCTATGTGAGGGCAATCACAAAATGGCTGCCGTTCAATGGAAACCGAGAGATCAGAACGGAAACTATGATTTCAGGGTGATTTCTTCACCCGAATATGGCGAAAATGCTTGTGCATAGTATCCTAATCATTTGCGGTCTGCTGATACCAAAATTGTCATGATACGCCGATGTTTATAACACGGGTCCAGAATTTTCAGTACCACATTTTTGTGCTGTTGATGTGTTGTTTTTTTATGTTGCGTTTGTGCTACATTATTGCATTGTTTTGCGTTGTAATGTGGCTGTTGGTTTGCATTTAGTTTTGATTGTTGTGTTGTGCCAAATTATGCTCTTGTTGTGTTGTTATTTTTCTTTGTGTGATGTTACTGCTTTGTATTCTTTTGCACTCTGTAAGTACTTTAGAGATGTCAACAACTGTTGCTACATTTCCAGCCAAAAGCAGCACATTCCTTTCGAGTTCAGTCAATCAATCTGTAGATTTGAATAGCGCTACGTGCCACCCATGAGGGTATCCTGGCACTGTATACCCTCACAGGTTATACAGAGTTCCAGCAACAAACAGCCATTCACTACTATATATGGAGAAGGGCGTGAGGCAAGGTTGTGTTCTGGCTCCATTTCTATTCACCCTCTACACCAACGGTCTGGAGAGGGAGATGTTGAGAGGAGCCCATGACCTTCCTATGGTAGCAAATCGCCGCGTACCAGCTCTTTTGTACGCCGACGATGCGGTGATATTGGCTCGCACACCCAACGAACTCCAGAGGGCCCTAAATAGCTATGCATCATTCATGGCCACCCTAGACCTTAAAGTCAACATCGGGAAAACTTTCGTCATGAAGGCGGGCATTGGCAGAAAAAATAAAACTAGGCCCATTTACTTGAACAAAGAAAGATTATTAACCACTGACAAATATCCCTATCTCGGTGTCATGATTGATGAAAAACTAAGCTGGAAACCGGCAGTTGAAGCGAGAAAACTGCAATTTGCAAGAACCACTTCCGCACTTGTAAATTTCTCTAGGAAACTAGGGAGGAAAACACCGGTGGAAATAGTTAAAATCTATAAAGCCAAATGCATCTCAGTGGCTTTATATGGAGCAAGTGTATGGGGTCATGCAGCTGTGGGTCCTATTCAGTCAGTAGAGAATGGCTTTTTGAAATATCTTCTCGCCTTACCAACTACAGCAGCTAATTATTCCTGCCATTTGGAACTGGGTCTCCCCTATGTGATAGACCTGGCGAGAATCCAGCCTTTGCTACTATGGCACCGAATCTGGTCGTCAGAACAAACAGTCTTCACCCAAAAAATTATTCAAGACTGCAAGGGCCTTGATAATGCACATAGATCTAGGTGGTTAGTCTATGTCAAAAATTTTCTAACTGATTTAGGGTTGGCAAAATATTACCATGACCCTACCCAGATCCAGGAGTTAACAAGAAAGGTTTTCCATAAACTTTGTTTTAACCATTTGAAGACATAAGACTAAACTCAGAGGTTATGAAACAAACAGCCAGGCACAGTTTAACAGTCCAGACGGTCTTTGGGATTCAGCTTTACCTAACTTATACTATAACTTGCTATGAACTGTTTCTTTTAGTTAGGTTTAGAATGAATCTTTTTCATCGTTTTGTCGTAAATAAAGTAATTAGCACTCATAATTTCTATAATATCAATATGATCATGCATAAAGCAAGAGGCAGAGTCCGTGGTATCAGGTTCAAAAGGGCTTTATTCCAATAACTCGAGTTATAGGGAGAATAGTTCCATCACCACAAGGGATCAGGAAGGGTCTTCTGATCAGAATTCTCAAACTTTATTCACAGAGTACAGTATATATATATTCAATATTATACGTAAGCAGGAGTGCTTCAGGCGGAGCAAGAGAGAAAGAGATAAGAGCATGTGGGTGTGTAAGTAGGCGTGAAGGTGGGCGTCCATGTGGGCGTCCATGTAATAATCATAGGTGAATGTCATAGGTGGGTGGATACCTGGAGGGGGTTGCGTGATCAGCTGGAACTTTACTGGAACTTTGCCTTACTTGTGCTCAACTCGAGCATGACGTGTAACTGACGTGGGGAAGGGCTGCTGTGCAATCGGGGAGTCTGGAAGTGAGGCCTTCAGTGTCAGGACGACCAGTACATCTTGTATTATCTGATATCTAAAGTCCGGAGCAGGGACTGATCTGTGACATAGGTTGCCCATCACCAAGAGCCGATGTGGCGTCTATTTCTTCATTCACTGCGTAGGCCTTACATGGGGGCTATGGGCTTTTCACTGACGTGAGCTTTGCAATCACACAAAAAGAGACAGAAAGGCTAGGCTCTCTCCTTTGCAGACGGGTGGTGTTTATTCCTCCTTCTCCAGGCAGGAATGTGGTTCAGTAGGAGTAAGCAGATAACCGTGCTCAATACTGTCTCGGCACCTCGGACAGGGCCCCTTTGGCTGAGGCCCAAGTGTGCAAGGCCAAAGATATGCAGCTGCAGCTCTCAGAGCGTCTGAGGCCTGAAACCTCTTTTCGGCTCTGGCTGAGCCACAAAAACGGGCTTTCATGAAAATGACACGAGTACAGGAAAACATGATGCAAAACGTGTAGGCCTCAATGCAGAGTTGTCGTTTCTCTCATGGGAGACTGGATGATGGCAGGCCACGTTATAGCATAAGCATCATGATAGACAGGCCATGGAGGGGAAATGCATGGGATACATGCATGTGTACATAAAGCGTTGGGGGGGCACATGGGGACACATAGGTCTCACAATTTTTATTTCCTCATTCCCTCCTTGTCCCCTAGTGGACCCTTCATGTCACATCTATTCTCATGAGACAGTCGATCTGTTCTTGCAGCATTATTTTTCCATTTTCAATGCTCTGTAAATGGGGATGTGGAACACATGCAGTAGCACACAGACCGCAAACGGCCGGGCCACACTGCAGACATAGACAACAACTGAATATCATTAGTAGTATTAATCCACAGATGGTCAACACTTTCCATCCCCATGCCGATATTATTCCCCAGAGCCAACTGGACCAAGTCCACGTGCCTGGGTCTTGGTGCATGCTTTGGGCAATCTTGTGGATCCTTGTTATTGCTTTGTATAAAGACGGTGCGTTATTAGGGATGAAAACGCAACAGCTGGAACCGATGACCCTACAAGCCCCGCCCCTATCCGCCAGGATGACGTCAAGAACAAGACGATTCTGAAGAACGACCATTCTCATAGCAGACTGTTCCTGGGTCAAGTTCCCCAGGGCTGATGCAGTCTCATTTGCAACTGTTTCTAGAATCCTTGTTAGCCTGCGGATAAGTTTACTATTCTGGACGGGACCTATGAAGAAAAAGAATCCTTTGTTGAAATCTGTATATTGCTCCCAAGCTGTCTCAGTCTGGTCAATGCCGGAGGCATCGAGCCCTCGTCTGTGTCTGATAAGTGCTAGTTGGAGATCTTGATGATAGTTCGATGGGGCCAAGAAAACGGGTGGTAAAAGAAATGATATGTAGCACGTCCAACCCCAGTCTAAGGGCAGTTGCACATAGGCTGTCTGGCCACAAATAAAGTAGGTGTGTCGTGATGCTCTGAAATAGGACTTTCCTTTGTCTTTAAACACTAGTATAGTATTACACTCGCTGTGCCCCAAATGTACTGATCCTTCTTTTCTGACACACAAGTTCCCTTTTACTGGCAGGACTGTAATTGAGGATGGACCTAAATTGTGTATGGGCTTGACATTCAACACTATAAAGTCGAGGGTCGCATTTCCTTGCAGATACTCTTCATTTTCTAGATCTGTACCTTTCCTTTGGGGAAGACCTTCTTCATCTGGGAAACAGGCTTCATTCATGACTTTATTCAAGTTACCCCATACCCAGTCGCCTCTACACTCCTTGTCTTGACATTCTTTGGCATCACCGTTGATGGATGTCATTAAGGCAAACCATGCTCCGCAAGAACCATTATGGGAGAATGGAAATGGGAAAAGAGGCAACACTCCCTTCACCTTCTGATACGGGGGAAGTCGGCCATAGACCCAGCAGTCTGTAGCATTACTAGTCTGATGTGAACGGTGCAGCATCTGAATAAAGGTATTGTTGCGTAAGGCAAGTCGATATGATAGCTCATGGGATGGCAGATCACTAAATGTGTGCTTTATGGTATCATTAGTGGAGGAGTGTAAGAGTGAGGCAATAGGAGGAAAAATAGCATGTAGTATTAAGCTGATACATATTATCGTGATGCACTGAAAAGATAGAAAAATCAAAGTCACTATACATCTACCACGTAATATTTTACAGTATTTGCTTTTCATCTTGCTCTTTTTATCATTATTATTGTCCGAGATCTTATGCAAGCCAGAATACATGTTCAACCGCTTCACCACCTAGTGGACTTAATTGATCAAACGGGTTCTGACTTTTTAGATCTAAGTTTAGCTTTGTACTCCTGCTGGGGAGTCTCCTCTAGTAAAGGGGGCTCAAAGTCTGAAAAGTTTGTGTCCTTTTTAAAAGAATCGTTATTCCCGAAGTAGCGTTTACAATGATGAAGATGAACCCATCCTTTCCGTCCTTCGACTTTAACGGCCGTCCTCGTGGTCAATAGCACTAACTTCGGCGCCTTCCACCTCGGCTCAAGAGGACTCGATCTATCAAAGTTCCTTATTAGGACATAATCCCCAGGAGCAACGGATTGTTCCTTGACCTGGGTGTTGTCAGGGAAGGCGGCAGCAACCTGCGAACGACAAGAGAGTAGTGCAGACATCAAGGAAGCCAGGTAATCTGTCAGCATGTTACTATCAACATCAGTAATCTTTTTAGGCATTGGAGTGCCCCACATATTCGGTGGTCTACCAAAGACCACTTCATAGGGAGATAAGCCTGTTCTAGAATGGGCTACCATTCGCATGTAAAAGAGGGCAACCGGCAGCGCTACCATCCAATCTACACCTTTGTCTGCACAAATCTTTGCTAGTTTTATCTTTAAGGTCTGATTATGTCTTTCTACAAGGCCTGCTGCCTCAGGATGTCGTACACAATGGAACTTCCAGGTATACCCTAACAGAAGGGACACCTGTTTCATGAGTTCAGAGGAGAAAGGCTGACCGTTGTCGGAATATACGACACGCGGTAATCCATAACGTGGGAAAAACTCTCGCACCAATTGTCTGGCGGTAGTTACAGCAGTATAATCAGGAACTGGATAAGCTTCTGTCCACCTTGTCAGTGAACATACTACTACCAGGACATATTTGTAACCTCTACATCTGTCCATTTGGATATAATCCATCTGGAGGACTTCAAAAGGGTGATCAGGTGGATGGAATCCACCTTGTTCCATCGGAATGCCTTTACCTGGATTGAATTGGCAACAGATCATACATGTTCTGACCTTTTGTTTCGCTGCTGCACGCAGGTGCTTGTTGAACCAGATATTCTGTAAGCTGTCTAGCATTGCTTTCTCTCCTAAGTGTGCAGGACTATGTGCGGTATTTATGATCACTTGTACCATCGAATCAGGAAGAAACCATGTTGTTTTGCCCTTAGTCATCCAACCCTGATCAGTCAGTACCCCTCCTTGTTCCGACCATTTCTTTAATTCGTCTAGAGTAGCATGTGTCTGTATGTCTTGTACATCCCTGGAAGGATCCCTGACTGTCATGGCTTTGGTCATTGATGGTATCTGTGAGTTTGTCATGTCTAGTGGGGTTTGAGCTGTCTGTTTAGCAGTTCGGTCTGCCAGATCATTGCCTTGAGAAATGGTATCTGTGGCTTTAGTATGTGCTTTGCATTTCAGGATAGCTATAGCTGTCGGCCAATGTATTGCTTCCAGAAGAGCTTGTATAAGGGGGCCATGCTGTATCTTGGCCCCGTGAGAGGTCAAGAAACCTCTTTCTCTCCACAGTACTCCGAAATCATGAACTACCCCGAATGCGTATTGTGAATCGGTGTAAATGTTTACCCTCAAGTGCTTAGCTCTTATGCACGCTTGTGTCAGGGCGATGAGCTCTCCTGCTTGTACTGACAGTATGTCTATTCTTTTAGTCTCTATAATTTCAGTAGCAGTGGTCACTGCATATGCTGCCACTAATTCTCCCGCCCCCGTCCTCATGCATGAGCCATCAACATAGAGTGTTAGGTCAGGGTCTGGGAGTGCAACATCTGTCAAGTCTTGTCTTGGTTTAGTCACGGTATGTATCACTTCAACACAGTCATGTGGTGGAACGTTTTCTGTACTGGAGGGCAAAAGAGTAGCAGGATTCAGTATGTTGCATCGTCTGATCTCTATGTGTGGTTGAAATAACGTCAGCTCATAACCTGTCAGTCTCGCTACAGTCAGGTGTTGGGTTTGTGTTCGGTTCAAGAGAACCTCCACTGCGTGCGGTACTTGTACTGTCAAGGGGTGGCCCAGCACTATCGAGTCACTTTGTCTTATGGCTAAGGCTGTTGCTGCAACAGATTTTAGGCACGCAGGCAAAGCCTGTGCTACTGGGTCCAATGTACTGGAAAAATAAGCACAGGGCTTGTGTTTTCCTGCATGATCTTGTGTTAGGACAGATAGTGCTGTTCCATCCCGCTCTGTCACAAAAAGCATAAAAGATTTGTTGTAATCAGGGATCGCTAAAACTGGTGCTTGACATAAAGCTCTTTTTAATTCTTCAAATGCCACAGTGTGTTCTTGTGTCCAAGGGAGGACATTAGTAGAAGCTGCCTCCTGTGTTGTCAACTGTATTAGGGGCTTGGCTATGTAAGCATACTGGGGGATCCACTGCCTACAATATGAAGTGAGGCCAATGAATGCACGTACCTCCTTTTGTGTCTTGGGCTGTGAAAGGCCAGAAATCAATTGAATACGTTCTGGTGTCAGTCGCCTACCCTCCTTGGATAGCAAGTGCCCAAGGTACGCCACTTGCTGTTCACAGAATTGTAGCTTCGAAGGGGACACTTTGTGCCCCTTGTCAGCCAGGAAGTGTAAAACCGTGAGTGATGCTTTTTCACAGTCAGTTTCCGATCTTGCAGTGATGAGAATGTCATCTACATACTGTATCAGTGCTGTAGTGGTAGGCATATGAATACTGTCTAGTTGTCGTTTGAGTGCCTGACTGTAGATGCTAGGACTTTCCGTGAAGCCCTGTGGTGCTCTTGTGAATCTGAAGCTGCGGCCTTTTAAACTGAAACCAAAAAGATATTGGCTGTCTGGATGTATTGGGATACTGAAAAATGCGTTCTTCAGATCGATAACTGTAAAGAACGTAGCCTTCGCATCAATAGCAGTCAATAATGAAGAAATGTCCGGGACCACAGGGTACTGTGGCACCACACATTTGTTTAATTCTCGCAGGTCCACGACTAATCTATAGACAGGTGTTGTATTGGGATCAGTTCGTTTAAGAATAGGAAGTACAGATGAGTTGCATATGTTTGAATCCGTCTCTACTACCACCCCTTGTGCAATGAGTTCATCGATTATTCTCAGTAACCCTACTTCAGCCTCAGGTGGGATTTTATATTGTCTAATCCGTGGCAGCACTACTCCTTCCTTGAGGGTGACCTGGTGTGGTGTAATGTTCATGAAACCTACGTCAGTCGGGCCTTGTGCCCATAGGTGCTGTGGTACATTTCGGAGCCTGATGTCAATATCTTTCATTACAAAATGTCCCTTGAAATCACGTAAATACAGTCGCACTCCTTCTGGCGAACAACAGATCATTGCTCCCAGTTCCTTTAATGTCTTTATACCAAGTAAGTTTTCTGGACATGATTTAGTAAGCAGGAAGTCTGTTGTATGTATTAGTGGACCAACTCCTAAAGAGACTGGTTCTGAAACCTCATTAATAATAGGCTTTCCTGAAAAGCCCAGGGATATGCTCTTTGAGCCCGAGATGGGTGCCCCTGGAACCTCGGAATGACTGATGGTAGTTCTACTCGCCCCAGTGTCAATCAAAAACTTTTTATCTTGTCCTAGTAAACGTGCATGTACATAGGGACCCTCTTGGTCCACAGGAACTGGAATAAGGGGCAAGTCGAATTCCCTCTCTGGGCTGTTTCATGAATATGCTTGGTATTCTGGATAGTTAGCTTGAGCGTGCTCATACATTTGTGTTGTGGCGTGGGCTGGTGCAGGTGCATGGACAGGCGGTGGCGGTGGTGGAAACGTATCTGATGTCTGATGTGTGTTACTTTCCTTGGGAGGATAAGGACGTGGCTTTGTTTTACCTATAGCTATATTGTGTTTCAGGACGGCACATTCATTTACGAAGTGGCCTGGCTTCTTGCAATAATTACAGGTCCCACCAGTTTGTTTCGTGCTATTCTTGTTTGTGTTTGTGTTTGTGTTTGCCGGTGTCGATTGGGCCATCAGCATTTTCATCTTTGTGTCTTTCATGCGTCTCTTTTCCTGGTCGTGTTCTTCTCTAATTCTGTTCTGGTGATATTGTAACATCTGTAACATTTGGGACTGGCTGTTTGCTTGCCAAGTACTCTCAACCTTCAGTACCCTATACTTTACCTCTGGTAGGGAATTTTCTACTAGTTTGCTCACGAACAGATGGGGATATGAATCGCTACCGGGCTTAAGGCCACTATTGATAGTAAAACATTTCTCAAACCTAGAGTAAAAATCGCTAGTGTCCTCGTCTGGTTTCTGTTTACAGGCTGAAATAGCATCCCAGTCTTCCTTCTTAGTAACTAATAATTTAGGCAAAACTTGTACAAGGAGTTCAGGTAAGTCTTTAGCTCGGGGACCCAGACCAACCCCCGGGCCTCTTTCTTCTTCCTCTGTTTCCAACAGATCCCAGCTAATCTTTTTCTCTCCCACCTCCCAGTCCTTTCCTTTAAGCTTCTCGTAAATACCAGCAGGCAATAGTACTTTTAATAACTTTAGAATGTCAGCATATGTATATTCTCCTAAGCGGAGAATGTCTTTTAGTTCTCGGTGAAAACCCCCCGGGTCTTTATCATGGGAGGGCAACATTTTTTTCATTTCCAGTATCTCTAATTTTGACAAGGGGGTGTAGACATACACCCGTTGCAGCGCATTGTTTGCATCCTTTACAGGATGAACCTCTTGTAGGGGGTTCAGCTTGTCGTATAACTGTCCCTTATCCTGTGGTGGAGCGGGAAGCAGGGACCTAGTCACGTATACTATATATTTGTGTCGCTGATCCAGGATGACATTAATCAATTCAGTACCCATGTTCATCCACCTGTCTAGTATTATGTCGTCCAGCAACTTATACAATAGACCAGGACCAGAATATTGACTCTCATACAACGTAATCAAATGTTGGACCATGTAAACACCAGCTATGCGCTGTTCGTTTGGTGGGAGGCTCAAGAACGTCTGTGCTACGATATCATTATTATATGTATCATATTGGGATACCCACAGGGTGGCTGACCGTGCTAATTCATTTTCGGTCGGGGTGAGGGGCTGATCGTTACCTAACCATTTATTCACCGCTTTTTCGGTGATTTGGAATAAACTTTCAAGGGAATATCTTTCTTTTATAGCCGTTCCCTGTTTACGGTGATTGAGGCCCTTGGGCCTCTCGAACCGTCGGGCATGGCCCACATATAGTACTCTGTCTTTGTCCCCTGCTTCGTCATCAGAGGCTGACTCAGCCTTTTCGTCCGGTCCTGCTTTGTGTGAGGCTATTATTGCTTTCCGGATTTTGGTCAACATGTTGTCTGTCTGACCTGATTTATCATGCTGACCGGCATCTATGCGATCACTCCAACCAATATAACAACGGTCTACGTCCCCGTCACCTTCGTCTTTTTCCCTGATCAGACAGTTAATCAGGAAGCGAAGGATATAGTTCTTAATAATTACTTTTCTATTTTGTATGGCTTCTGTTATGCACTCAGGACCTTCCCCTGTTCTTATGAATGTGTACATTTTCTTTAGATGTTTATCCATGTCTGGTAATTTCTCCAAATCTGCGACTGCTCGTCTAAGCCTTAGTGAAAACACGAGCATTCTGCCCTTTCCTGGATCTGGATCATATATACATTCGGAGATGTCGACTTTTACTGTCGGCCCCCCTCCTGATGTTGTCCCGGATCCTCCCTCCCCGCCGTCCTCGAGCTCCTGGAGCTGGGATTGCGTTGGTGGTGCAGGGAAAGATCCGTCCACGTATGCTGGTGGGGATTCCTCTAGGTAGGTGTTAATAAACTTTTCGGATGCTGTTGGTTTTATTTTTCGGGGTACTTGCGGTGGCACTCTAATGGGTCTTTCTACTGGGGCCACTCTTGCTAATTCCTCTGAAAGGACGGGATAAATACCAGCAACGACAGTATTTCTTTCTCTTTCAGTCTGCTCTCTTTTTACCCGTTCCCCTTCCTCCTGTAATTTCTTTTCTTTGGCTTTTTCGGACTCCTGTTTACTTCTCTCTGCTTTGTGGAACTCTTTCTCTGTTCTTCTATGTGACTCCTTGCGCCAAAACTCAATGGCATCCTTCTGAGCAGGTCCACATTTTCTCTTCCATAGCTCTTCCTCTACCTTCATGATGCATTCCGCATCCCACGTTCCCGTGATAGGCCATCTATACTTTGTCTCTAAATCCTTTGTGTAATCCACCCATAGTTCTAAAAACAACACGGCATCTAAACCATGCTTACAGTACATGAAATGTCCAGGTGTGTCTCTAGGCGGAATGTTAACTGGTTCCTCTAGTACACCTTTTCTGGTACATATCTTACGCAGTTTCGAAAACAACGGCATGTTGGAATGTAACCGAAAACAAAAATCACAATAACTCAAAAAACAAAAATCACAATGAAACAAACTTACATAAAAACCTGACACATTCAAACCTAACTGAACCTGGCTAAGACAATAACATTCATATAGTTATATCGGTGCACCTGAATGCTGGAATTACTTTAATTCTTTAATTCTTTAATACTTGATGCATGCTCTTGAATCCTTGAAACTTGAAAACATACCGGTCTCACAAGTGAGACACGTCTTTACCGTGTTCATTAAATGAACCCGTCTTTATGCAACCCCCATGAAAAACTCACCGGGAAGCAGAACTTGAAGGCCTCGGACACTTGACGCTGCGCAGGGAATGGCGTATCTTTGGTGGATCTCTAGAAACCTCGGACACAGCTCTCTCGCAGGGTGGGCTCT
The DNA here is from genome assembly GCF_964204655.1 of Triturus cristatus. Taxonomy (NCBI): domain Eukaryota; kingdom Metazoa; phylum Chordata; class Amphibia; order Caudata; family Salamandridae; genus Triturus; species Triturus cristatus. Next base: position 1,803,173,080 of record NC_140589.1, on the reverse strand, counting down.
GGGTCGGGACGATCCGCAATCCTCACCACCTCGTATGGATGCCTGGTCGCAGTCCGTCTCCTTCGTTGGCCTGAGGGAGTTGGCGGGAAAACCCGCGACGTGCGCACTTGAAGTCCGTCACGGCTGTGGAAGGGGGCAAAACTGGACCTTCATCTCCGGCGCGTGGGGAAAGAGATTCGTCCCTGTTCGGGCGCCATTAATGTCGTAAATAAAGTATTACGCACTCATAATTTCGATAATATCAATATGATCATGCATAAAGCAAGAGGCAGAGTCCGTGGTATCAGGTTCAAAAGGGCTTTATTCCAATAACTCGAGTTATAGGGAGAATAGTTCCATCACCACAAGGGATCAGGAAGGGTCTTCTGATCAGAATTCTCAAACTTTATTCACAGAGTACAGTATATATATATTCAATATTATACGTAAGCAGGAGTGCTTCAGGCGGAGCAAGAGAGAAAGAGATAAGAGCATGTGGGTGTGTAAGTAGGCGTGAAGGTGGGCGTCCATGTGGGCGTCCATGTGATGATCATTGGTGAATGTCATAGGTGGGTGGATACCTGGAGGGGGTTGCGTGATCAGCTGGAACTTTACTGGAACTTTGCCTTACTTGTGCTCAACTCGAGCATGACGTGTAACTGACGTGGGGAAGGGCTGCTGTGCAATCGGGGAGTCTGGAAGTGAGGCCTTCAGTGTCAGGACGACCAGTACATCTTGTATTATCTGATATCTAAAGTCCGGAGCAGGGACTGATCTGTGACATAGGTTGCCCATCACCAAGAGCCGATGTGGCGTCTATTTCTTCATTCACTGCGTAGGCCTTACATGGGGGCTATGGGCTTTTCACTGACGTGAGCTTTGCAATCACACAAAAAGAGACAGAAAGGCTAGGCTCTCTCCTTTGCAGACGGGTGGTGTTTATTCCTCCTTCTCCAGGCAGGAATGTGGTTCAGTAGGAGTAAGCAGATAACCGTGCTCAATACTGTCTCGGCACCTCGGACAGGGCCCCTTTGGCTGAGGCCCAAGTGTGCAAGGCCAAAGATATGCAGCTCCAGCTCTCAGAGCGTCTGAGGCCTGAAACCTCTTTTCGGCTCTGGCTGAGCCACAAAAACGGGCTTTCATGAAAATGACACGAGTACAGGAAAACATGATGCAAAACGTGTAGGCCTCAATGCAGAGTTGTCGTTTCTCTCATGGGAGACTGGATGATGGCAGGCCACGTTATAGCATAAGCATCATGATAGACAGGCCATGGAGGGGAAATGCATGGGATACATGCATGTGTACATAAAGCGTTGGGGGGGCACATGGGGACACATAGGTCTCACAATTTTTATTTCCTCAGTTTGGTGACTTTCCCGTTGAGGAATAATTGGGCTAAAATATTGCCACCCTGCCCTTGTGATGGGAGTTCCTCCCAGTCTACCATCCACACCATTTTCTTCTGTAAATATTACATGGACCAACGGAGAAACCTACTAATCCCCCTACTAAAACGTCTGGGCTTTCGTACCTGTCGCCCAGCTCTACTTTTTTTACAGTCACTCGAGGGTGAGGGGCTGGTTTACATCGTTTCTAACCTCTTACAGTATATCATGCGACATAGACCGAACTTAGGGTAATTTAATTTATTTGATTTACTGTTAAATTGATCATAATTGATGCTCCTAACCTTGATATCTTCCCTGCATTGCCACTTTAACCATGTAAATAGAAATCACTGTGATCACTCCTGTCTGCGATGAATTTTAAACTGATGGGTTTTTTTTCCATGCGTAAATGTTATCATGTATACGCTTTAATTGTATCTTTTATGGCCTTTTTTTTTATGAAAGACCGAATAAAGAAATTTTGAATTGAATACTATATATGATTGAAAAATACCACTACTCTGCCTTTCAACATTTTAAGACACCGAAGAGCCTAAGATTGAGGTAGCAGCCTGTTTTAAATTAGCACTTCCAGGGCTCACTTTGTGCGATACAGCTTTCTGTCATTACTTTAATTTTGGGTAGAAATCATCTGAGTAGGAGACTACGGGAGGAAACAGTAGAGTATGGAATGGGGGCAGAGAACTGGCATATTAGGATGTGAGCGATAATCTACAGATTTATGGCAGGAACCCGGAAAGGACACAGCCCAAGTCCCCAGTTGGTACTTTAGTGAAGGAGTGCTGTTAAGAGAGGTGCACTGCAAACCTCGATGGGTCATGACTGGATCTGGTCCGGTTGCAATGGAGCCAGCGGACAAGCGTGCGTGCACTTTCCAACTAAACTCCTAGACTGGGCTGGCAGGAAAATGAATCCGACCCCTCGCTTCTCTTTTATCCTGTAGCCTTTCCTTCTCTCCACCGGGACGGGCGGCTGCAATAGATGTCCCAGTGAGAGCGAGAGTACATTAGATCATGCAAACTGGAGAATAAGGTTCCACTCTCTGCACACTATGTACAACCTTTTTGGTAGAGGCGCTTACAAGTTTTTAATGAACTGAGCTAAGTTCACTCAAGCTGACAAACCGAGGAAGACAACTTTGATATTGAATGCTTAAACAACTTCAAAAGAAGCCTCAAGGACCCCAAAACAAAACTCTGCAAGAACAGTGGTGGGCTTTCCAGAAACGACAGGAGGAAACCTTGAATTGCTGAGAAGAAACTCAAGTAAGAGCTCAGAAGGAGACTCAAGAGAAACTGAGACACTAAATTTGCCACATGAAGGACAGCATCCAGGCTTGCACCCGGATAACACTTCCTCCTCATGCCTGTCTGCCTAATCCACTGACGAGGTCCAGGAAGATATAGAGGATGATCTCTTGCATATTGTGAACTACACATGCTTCCAGTGGTGTAGCCACGGGTCAAAAATAGGGGGCTCAAAATTTGAAAAGAAAACAAATTTGTACCACTAATTGTTTTTCTTTTAATATTTTGCTTCAGGAAGTGCAAATGGTCCTTGGGTTAGGGGGCACAAAACGTGCCTTGCCCTGGCTGCTGGCAACCCACGCTATGCTACGCTGCTGCTTGCTGCAGCCATGTTTTCTTATTATGGTACCATGGGGCATATTTACAAGGGCTTTATCTCTGCTTTTTTGGCTTACAAAGCCAAAAAAACGGAGATAAAACCAGCACCCTATTTACAAGAGGGTGCTAACATGCATAATCGCATGTTAGCACCCTTTTCCCCAACGCCTCCCTTTGGATCTCCAATGAGATGCAAAGTGGGCGTTACTGGGCGTACCCCGGATGGACTACCTTGCAAATATCGCTGATGTTTACATCGCGATATTTACAAGGAAGCCCACATGATTTTAGCAGACGTTAGATTTAGGCGAAAACGGACATTTTTCGCCAAAATCTAACGTCTGCTAAAATCCCGACTTTGCCATCCCTATCATAGGGGGTGGATTATTCTGATACGACCCTGTGGGTTGTATCAGCAAGGTTATCGTCGTTTTGCAGGGACTATCGCTGGAAAACCAGCCATGTTCCCTGCAAAACGGCAATAACCTCGCTATCTCTGGAATTTTTATTGCCCTGGAGAAACGCGTTGTTAATAACGCGCTACCAGGGCGATAAATTCCAGAGATAGCCTGCGATAATATTATTATCGCTAAGCACAGCTGCTGCAGATCGGCGCATATAAATTCTCCCTGCTTCCACGGACAAAGTAAACCTACAGTCACACGCACATACATACATCATACGCTAGGGCCCATCACACTAAAATTCATACTATTACTCTATCCACACTAAATATAGGAGAACCAATCTGCATCTACAATGAGGTCAATGCGACCAGAAAATCATTGTCCTGAGTCATGATTATTAAACATAGGAAATACATTTGAAACTCAATAAATGACAAGAAATGAACATCCAACACCATAATTCAATCAATGCTTATTTATCTAAATTAGTTCAAAATGAAAGTCAATCATTAGTGAAATCATTATTCTCATAGTTACCTATTCTAGCTAAAAGGGTCAGGACAGGTCTCTCAGTAAAGTCTCTCGAGATGCCGTCCTCAGCATAGGTTCAGGAAGAAGTCCAAAACGTGATGAACTGCATAGCACGCACTGAACGCGATGGACACGAAAACAGCAATGAACACGGACCCTCTCTAGTCTAACATATTTATAGGAAAAGTTTCGAACAAAAGATACAACAAATGTTAGATATCCGTTGAACCGCTGAGCAGAGCGGACAGGAAAGGATGCCATTCAGTTACATTTAGGAAACCTCCGCTCAGGAAAAATCACAAAAATATAAAGACGGAAGAAGGAAACTCGAGTTTGCTAATGTATCTTTCGTAAATGTTCTTCCTTGATATCTTAGCAGAGTCACCGCAATTGTTCATTGTGACTTTATCCTTGTCCAAGGGCAGCTGGAAACGTTCCCAGAACTGCTGTCCTCACGGAAAGCTTTCTAACCAGGCAAAGGCTGCGGTCAGGTGACTCTCGACCATGTTCAGCAAGGCCTCTCATCAAAATTCAATCACTCGAGTGCAGGCTGTAAAAGGCAGCCATCTTGTTTTAGGCCAAAACGGATCATCTTAATTAAAAGAAACACAAAACAATGTTACCACAGCATAATGATTAAACAGTGTTAATCCCCACTAATACCCATATGTATATGTAATTATCTAGCCTTCTGCAACGCAATAAAGCATTAGTACACGTTATTTTAAAAACAAAACATGAAACAAATAGCACTTTTACAACACTCATTTAGTAAAACCGCACATTATTAGTAAGCAACATATATGCGACCCACGTGTAATCGTTTCCTCTCATAAGTAATGTTGGTTAGTTCAGACTTTTAACAAAACAAACTATTTATTAGTATTTTCAAATTAATATTTTAAATCATAACATATAGACAAAACTGGAGCTTAAAACACGATAAATTTTCAACAGAAAACTCTGCTGCAGCAATCCCCCCTTTGGTGATATCTTATCACCACAAAAACCAAACCAAAAAAAAAAATGTAGTCCCAATTTTTAGGAGAAATCGAAAATGTCTTTTTCAACACACATTAAACACCAGACTCCCTCACATAATCCCTCTTTGTCTCCAAGTAAACACTCTCCCTCAATTCTTCTAATTCTATTTCTTGCTGATCTCTCCTTGATCTCTTTTGTTTCTTATCAGTTTTTCCTCTAATTATTCTCTTTTTCCCTCCCCTGTTTTTACAACACAAACACCCCAATCTTAGAATCAGTAAAGCTACAATTACACATGACAAAGGAAATAATATTTTACCAATAAAGGTACTACCTATCTTAGCAATAAAACTCTTAACAGCAACTATATTATTAGCTATTTTAGTCCAGACACTCTCAGCTTCCAGGGGTACTAATTCTTCATGCAAATCAGTAATATTTTTGATATAGACCTTTAGGTCTTTGCTTTCGTCAGGAATGTAAGTGCAACAATGTTGAACTTTCAGCATTCCACAGACTCCACCCTCCTTGGCCAATAGAATATCAAGGGCAAGTCGATTTTGCATAGACATGGCACGTACGGCAATCATCTCCGTATTCACCAAAAGAAACCCTCCAGCGGTACTTGTCGATAAGCGATCCACCACTGTTGACAGTTTCCGAATCCCATATGCATTCAAAGAAATTCCCACTGCTGGAATTAAAGCACCAAAAATATCACCCACTATCTCTGACCATGTTTCTCTCCTAAAACGTGTTAGTAAATTAATGTGTTCTACATCTTCTATCCTATCTATATGAAAAATCTTTGGAAAGACCAGGCCCACATAACATGTGCCATACCAATGGTCAGGCAACTTGTAATAAGCCTTGTTCCCACAAACATAATACACTCCTGGGAAAACTGGATCTTCTCCACCTTTAAAACCCCATCCTATTGCAATGAAGTATGTATCATGACACTCACTAGTCCCAACAAAATATGTATCATATTGAGACTTCTTTCTGGTAATGCATAGTTTACCCTTCTGTGGTGCATCTAAAGCTAAAGTTGGACTAGCCCCATTCTTCAACTCCTTTCCCATTTCAATATCCCAAATAGTCTCGCTCACTTTATACTTCCCTGCCTTCTCATGCATGCTCACTCTCCTTTCCTCTACCATGTTTAGGAAAGCCTTCTCCTCCTCTTTCAAACTGCAAGTTAAATTGTTTCTAAAAATGTAATCTAATGTTAATTCTTCTTTCTCAATAAAAATCTCACCAAAAATGTTAGCTTCTTTAGCTGGATTCAGCTTTTGGTTCATAGGCAATTGCCCAAAAATACTATCTTTGTTAGACATCTCATAATCTATTTTCCCTAACAAATAAAAAACACTACTCAACACACTACAGGAAATTCCATACGTAGCTGGTAAATGGTGATAAGTAACACCTTCTGAAACGGATGCAGGTAACTGCATACAAACGTAGCAATCCCTAACTTCCATTGTCTTTACGTATTCGTACAATAACTTTGAAAAAACATTGCTAGAAAAATCATTAATTGACCTATCTTTATGTATGTAAATGTTACTAATTCTAGTTGGAACTACTTTTTGTGAACTCTTCTCTACATTGGTCACATTCTCAGTATGTATTCCAAAAGTATCTATTGTAACTCTAAAAGTAACTAGTAAAGCTAGTACACCCCATAATAGCATTAATAATCCAGTACAGCAGCAGCACATTCTACACCATCTTTTCAAGAAGGCACATCTACTTTGATTATTCTCAGTGTTAGCCATTTTACTACTTTGGCAGTGTCTTTTGACTTAGCCTCTTCTACTCCACTACTGAGATTTAGAACACTAGATTATTTCAAACAGCTAATTTCAGACTTTCTTCTTTTCACTTTTCCAAGTGACTCTTCTAGTTCACTCAATTTGGATTTTCGCCACTTTTCACTTCTTCTTCAGCAACATCAAATTGTATCAGATCATCAACAACATCCTGTGCATCCGACTCTTCTCCAATGTCAGTCAAGATTACTTTCAGGATTCCAACAGTTTTCTCCTCAACCACTTCTCGTACGGTCCCCTCTGGATTTCCTTGACCTTCTGTCTCTTCACCTTCAGACAGTGCCACATACGTCCATTCCGGTGACCTATACTTCTGGTTAGGTTTTCTTATTCTCTTGATCTCTTCCGGTTCCTTTGTGATCTTTTGTTTTTCACCTTTCGCTTGATTCTGACTCGACACTTCGTTCACCTGTTCAGCTTTTGATGAATTTACTCGTGTCAGTCTGTATCTCAGCCTCTTTATCCTGTTAGGCCAAAGATCTCCTCTTACAACCCTCTTTGGTCTCACTTCTTTATTATTTCTCTCTCCAATCCAAGTTCTCTTTCTCAGAACTCGACCGTCTGATTTCTCATTATCACTCTCATCCGATTCTGTCTCATTTGCCTCTTGTTCTTCAGTAGTCTTCTTTTGCTCCACAGTTTTTACCACCATTGATTGAGACTTCCCTATTTCTTTCCCTCCTCGGGTCTCCGACACGCAATCTTCTTGCTGTCTACTTGTCCCTTCACCTAGCTCATCAGGAATGTTCTCTACACCTCCTCGGGGTCTTCCGCAATCTGTCCCTCTCTATCTTCTTCTAACCCTACTTCTTCAGGTGTAATCTCAAGTGGACTTTCAACCTCCTCATCTGATTCAGGAGTAGTCTCTGTGGAATTGCTCCTTTCTCTTCTGTCTTCTCCACTGCTTGTTGGAACTTCAGGCACTCTTACAGAATCTGATCTTTCCCCTGAAACTCTCAATGTTTTTCTTGAAGCCTCTCTTGGAAATAAAGAATCACCTGACTCTCTTTCTCCTTCAGCCCTTTCAGGATTCTTTCTCCTTCTCACTGGCTCAGTCTCTTCATCATCACTCGAATCTGACTCTTCAAAATACTCTTTACCAGTTCCCTCTTTTGGATTTGGAACTCTCAGAGTATGACTCGCATGCACCCAGTTTTTCACACCGGCACACTTCACTGCAGTTGTCGTAGTCAGAATGACTTGTCTTGGCCTTCCCCACCTTGGAACCAAGCAATTTCTTCTTCTGTGTACCTTAATCCTCACCCAGTCCCCTGGACTCAGATCATGGGCTTGCTTCTTCTCAAGTGTGGTAGCGTCTCCTCCAACCTGGTGAAACACAGAATGAACTGCGTCAGCCAGGCCTTTACAGTAATCCAAAATCATGTCATCAGTTATTGTCATCAACTTGTTGACAGGCACAAAAGCATGTCTCATCGCACGTCCCATTAAGATTTTGTGCGGACTCAAACCTGTGGTTCTATCTGGAGTAGACCTAATGGTCATCAGCACTAGAGGCAAGACATCAGGCCATTTCATTCCAGTGGCTAAACACATCTTACCTATTCGGTTTTTTATTGTGCCGTTCATCTGCTCTACGACTCCAGAAGCCTCTGGTCTGTATGCACAATGTAGCTTCTGCTGTATGCTCAATGCTTCACAAATTAAACCCATGAGCTCATTGTAGAAGTGTCCACCTCTATCAGACTCAATTGTCACTGGAAACCCGTACCTAGGAATCAACTCTCTCAACAGTAACTTTGCAACTGTTATTCCATCATTTCTCCTAGTCGGATAGGCCTCCACCCATCTTGAAAACAAACAGACTACCACTAGAACATACCTCAATTTGTTCACTTGAGGCATTTCAATGAAATCTATTTGCATTCTGGTAAAAGGACCTCCTTCTCTGCCTATTGTTCCTAGACTCACCACTGTCTTTTTCCCAGTATTGAACTGTTGACAAATCAAACATCTCTGACAGATGCTTTCTGCAATCAACCTGAACTTTGCATTGTACCAGGTCTGCTTAAATGACCTAATCATCGCGTCCCTTCCCAGATGTCCCTGACCATGATACATTCTTGCCATTGTCGACAACATGCTATTTGGCATGACTGGTCTACCATGTCTATAGATCCAAACATGATCTGTCTCTCTTGGGTCACAATCTGCCTTGATCCAATCTCTCATTTCCTCATCTCCTGCCTCATCCTGCAACTGTTTCACTTCATCCCACGTTTCTAGGACATTAGTAAACATCACAGAACAAAAAGACATTTCCCTCTCTCGTGCCTTATTAATCGATTGATTTGTTTTTGCACAATACTGCGCTATGTCATTGGCAAATCTATTACCAAGAGTAACAAAATCATCTCCTTGTCCATGAGCAGCACACTTCACAACTGCTAGTTCTTTAGGCAGCTGTATCGCCTCAAGTAATTTTCCAATCACTTCAGCATTCTTTATTGGGGTCCCACTCGACGTCAAGAAACCTCTCTGTAGCCAAAGCTGGCCAAAGTCATGAACAACTCCAAATCCGTACTGACTATCAGTCATCACAGTCACTCTCAGATTCTTCCCAATCTTGCAAGCTTTCGTCAATGCCACCAATTCAGCCACTTGAGCACTCCTTTCAAAGGCGAAGCTTCCATAACTTCCGAAACCTTGCACACTGCATATGCCGCACTCAGCACACCATCATCAGTCATCAGACATGATCCATCCACAAACAACACATGATCACTCTCAGGCAATGGTAAATCTCTTATGTCTGGTCTGGGTTTTGTGCAGTAGTCAAGCACATCCAAACAATCATGATCAACATCATCTCCCACATTCACATTTTCAGCATCTGGTAAAAGTGTCGCTGGATTCACATTCACACATCTCTCAAGAGTCACATTTGATGCTCCCAGAATGATTTTCTCATATTTAGTCAATCGACTATGTGACATGTACTGAGTTCTGCTTCTTGTCAAAAGAATTGCCACATCATGAGGTACGAATACCCTTACAGGATATCCCATTATTATACCCTCACTCTGTTCCAAGCTCCTGCATGTAGCAGCTACTGCTTTCAGACAACCTGGCAAACCCACAGCTATGGGGTCAAGTGTCGATGAGAAGTACGCAATCGGCCTTCTCAGTTGTCCATGCTTCTGAATTAACACTGAAAGTGCACAACCATTTCTCTCACTGCAGTACAACTCAAACTCTTTCTCATAGTCTGGCATTCCCAAAGCAGGGGCTTCACACATTCTGCTCTTCAACTCTTCAAATGCTGCCATTTGTTCTCCATCCAATTCCAATGGGTCTCTCACTTCACTTTTTGTCAGCTTAATCAGTGGTTTTGCTATCAGCGAGAAATTACTTATCCACTGACGACAATAACCCACCATCCCCAGAAACATCCTCACTTCTCTCTGGGTCATTGGGGCTCTCATTCCTCTGATAATTTTGATTCTGTCATCAGTCACCTTTCTCAGACCCTTTTCAATATTGTGTCCAAGATAATGCACCTCTTTCTTGCAAAACTGCAATTTGGCTGGAGATACCTTTAATCCTCCATCTGCCAGATGATTCAGTAAAGCTATGGTATCTACTTCACAAGCTTCACGTGTCTTCGATGCCACAAGTAAGTCATCGATATACTGCACCAGTACTGAGCTTTCATGCATGATCAAACTTTCCAATGATTTCTTCAATAACTGATTGAATATCGAAGGACTCTCTGTATACCCCTGTGGGATACGACACCATGCTAAAATACGCTGGCCAAACCGGAATGCAAAAATCGGCTGGCTGTCATGATGCAATGGAATTGAAAAGAAAGCATGACACAAATCAATCACCGTGTACCACTCAGCATCATGAGGAATCTGATACAAAATCACTGAAGGATTTGGCACAATGGGACAACATGCCACCACAATTTTGTTCACTTTTCTCAAATCCTGTACAATCCTGAACTTCCCATTAGATTTCTTCAGCCCCATTATCGGTGAATTACACGGACTACTCAGTATTTCTCTCAAAACACCCTGTTGGATCATCTTGTCAATTATAGGTGTTATTCCCTCAATTATTTCTGGTGTCAATCTGTACTGAGGAATATTAGGATAAACAATCCCCTCTTTCACTGAAATCTTTACTGGATCTACATTATTCATCAATCCCACATCTTCTCCAGTAAAATCCCAAACTGCTGTTTTCACTGTGTGTCTCAACTCCTGAGGCAAATCATCTGGATTAAACACAGCATATGTACCAACAATCTCACTCTCTCTATTATCTAGAGTCATCGGGTACAAAACATCCTCATCTGGTGTCTCAAAAGCTATTCCATCCGGAGTACAAAAAATTGTACAATTCATCTTGCACAATAGGTCCCTACCTAATAAATTCACTGGACTAGTGTCACAGACAACAAATCTGTGCATGTCTGAAAATGTCCCTATACTCACCCTTACTGGCTCAGTAAGACGAGTCTTAATCTGTGTATTGGCTACACCAACCACTTGGATTGCTTCGTCCGAGAGAGGAAGATTTCTAAAATCTGCTGACCTGACAGTTGATCTCGTCGCTCCTGTGTCTACCAAAAAAGTAACACACTCCCCATTTATTTTCCCATCTACAAATGGTCCTGCCTGGTCTATTTCTAGAGTTGCACCAAGTATGCACTCTTCCTCCTCTCTTCGGCACCGTCAATAGTCCCCTTCAGACTCACTCCCCTCATTCTTTAACCAGTACTGTTGTACCAGATTAGAACGTCTCGGTTTGTTTACCTGCTCATCATTGTAGAATCCTGAGTCCTGGTTATACTTTTGGGACCCTCTATTCTGCGGCAAGGGCGGTTTTGGCTCTTGACTCTGCTGTCTGACAACCTTCTGCTGTTGCTGCTGTTGATTACACCCCTCGTTCTGCACCTGTTGATTTAAGGGTTTTATTTTCATTACTCACTAATGGTGGATTGGTACACTCGGATCTCCAATGCCCCAATTGTCCACAGTTGTGACAAGGGAACTTCTTCTTGGCCTCCTCTAAATTCCCCTTTCCTTTTCCTGCATATCTGGGTCTATTTCCTGGATTATTTGCCTGTTCCATCAACTGTGCTTCTTGTCTTTCAGCAACCTTCACTTGTGCCCACATTGCCTTTTCTTTTAACTTTCTCTGTTTTGCTTCAATCTCATCACTGAAGTATTTTGCATGTCTCAGGATCTCATCAATCTTTTTACTCTGCCAATCAACTGTATGTTCACGAATCCTTTCACTGATTTCAGGTCTTAGGCCATATACAAATCTGTATACAAAATGACTCAAATCCTTGTCACCCAGGTGTTCATCTCCACTAAACTGTTTAAAAGCCAGTATCAGCCTTTCGTAAAAAGCATGAACTGATTCTTTTGCTTCTTGATGTGTTCGATCTATCTTAACCCAGTCTGTCTCTTTCGGGGGTACTTTATTTTTCAGGAACACAATAACCTGATCATACTTTTTCATAACCTCTGGATCTGGTGCTCCTGTTTTCGAATCTCTTGGATACTCCTTTGCAGGCCAATTTATAACTATTTTACACTCAGCCCACAAGTCTGCTGGAACAATTATATCAAACAGACTATTCAGATCAATCTACAGCACTTTTGACAATTTCACAAACCTGTCTACCTGCCTATACCACTGGACGGGCTTTTCTCTCAGTCGAGGGAAATCATTCGTAAATGATAAAATATCCTGTCTAGTCCATGGGACATGTACATATCCACCTCCAGGAATCTCTCTCATAGGATAAGCATCCACTGTTTTCTCTTTTTCTCTCACAGGGAAAGCTGAATAAGTCCTGTCCACTGAATCTTCCCTTTTCTTGTACCATCTATCCTTCCACTTTTCTACATCACCCCATTTTCGTAATAAGGCAATCCTTTCCTTAATCTGTCCTGTTCAGCCAGCACCATTTAGATTTTCAATATCTTTGTCAGTGAAATCCATCCTGTAAGACTTCTGCAAAGCTTTCACCTTATCCATGTCAACTCCTTGTTCACTCGCTATTGCTCTTAACCTGTCATGTTACTCATAGCCCTCCAGGTGATGCTTTTACACATGAATAACAACTCCCCATCATGATGATTTTTGAGTATATCTGTAGGAATTGTCCCTGCAATAAGCTCCTCCAGTTCTATGCGCAACCTTGCTACATCAATTGCCTGTGAATCTTTATCCTTCTTTTGAAGAACCTTCAACCAATCATTCAAATCCTCAGCTGTTATTTCAGTAGACTTTTTCACTGCACCCACTCGTTCTGTCACCCTCTGTGGTTCCAGAATTGTTCCTCCCAAACAACCAGTATTCAATCCCGAATTAGGCTGTACATCTAATCCTCCACCACAGGTGTCATATCTCAATTGACTCAAATTATTTCCTCCCGTTCTCATTCCCGATTCCTCCAAAGAACAAGTACCAACCAAACCATTTCCAACATAGGGAACTGTCAAACCATTTTCACCCATTCTTTGCTTATCAAAAATAGGCACAACCGGACCAATAGTTACAGGTACCGTAACTGCTTCAAGATTTTTCGGCAGCTCTCTAATTTTCTCAGTCAGCTCAGATGTCGTTCTGGCTAATTCTCTTGTTTTCTCGTCACTGACTCCTCGATTCTCTCTCTCCCGCTCTCTCTCTCTTTCCCTTTCTGTGAAAGAGCTATCACTTTTCAGATCAGGTGTCACAACTTCAGTTTTAATAATTCGCAAAGTATCTCTTATTGGAGTAGCAACTGGCGTGCTCTCTTCTGGTTCTGGTCTATACGGAGGTGGTCTCTTGTAAATCATGTCATCCAAGACCTCATCCTCATAATCATTAGCTCCATACCTTCTCACTTCTGCATCAGGCACCTTCGCTGCACCTTTCCTCCCTTCCGCTTCTTCAACTGTCCTCATAGGATATAATCCCTCTGACATACTAGCATCTCGCCATCTCCTCATGCGATCATGATGAGTTTCACGATCATATTTCCTCCCAAAAAAGTACCTATAATTATTTCCACTCCTCTGCTTTTCTCGCTCATGCACCTCATCTTCCCATTCCACCAACGCCTCGAACTGTGTCGGCCTTGGTCTAGGTTCTAGACACATCATCTTTTCCCGTAAATTTCTCAACACGGCCAAATTAAATGAACCATGTTCCGGGAACGCTAAGACACCATCTTCCTTAGTATACTTAGCCCAGTTATCTAACCAAATACAGGTATGATACCCATACTTCGCAACCATGAAGGATGCAGGAGTTCTCGTTGGAGGTAGCAATTCACCCTCTCTGGTTATTATGCTCTTATCCTTGTCGAACCACCTCTTTATTTTACCGAACAAGGATTTCTTCTTCTTTTCCTCCGGTTGGTAATACATTGTAATGTTTACCAATATTCTCTATTCCCTTCCGTGCAGTTGCGGATCTTTTGTCCAATAAAAGCGCGACTCACACCAACGCACCAATCCTGGAGCGTCTACATCACTCTGTACTCCTTCCAATCCCTGCGCGGCTCACACTAACGCACCAATCCTAGCGCGAGCACTGTTCTGATCCACTACCCAATCAGAGCGCGGTCTGTATGACGTCAGCAGTCGCTGCAGTCGCTTCTGCTCTGTCTCCTGTCACTCGTCTACCCCTCCTTTACAAAGCCTTCTTAGTAGACTTCGTTTCAGATTCTACAAAATCTATTAGTTACAACACATAAACATCTCCATTGTCTGTTTCGCTAACCACAGAATAGTAAAAGAAATCTTTTTCACAAGAATCCCGCTTCTCTCTAGAACAGCGCTTACCTCTGCTCCACTACGGAATTATTACTCTCGTTGACACAGTAGCACATCCCTCTACTCTGCCCTTCTAACATGCATCCATTAACTGTTTCCTCTAGGACTGCTCCAAAGAGTCTTACAATCAATTAAATGCTCATACATTCACGCACTTTCACACCAGAAAATGTAGCACATGCACACAGAATCCTACCTTTCCCGAGAACAGCGAACAGTCTGTCCCACTACAGAATTATAACACACGTTAACCAAGCAGAGCTTACCTCTGCCCAGTCCTTCAGACAAGCTCAGAGAATACCTATTACTCCTCCCGCGATAAGCTTTAACGGCGAACCTTACGAATCCCTGGGGCTTATGACCAGTGTTTCACAGATAACCTTCTCTACCATACACATTCCTTTTATACCGCAAATATATCCCTAATAGTAACACACGACGATGTCACTGATGATTCCAAACCCAGACAATGTGACGCGCAACTTCAATTGTCACACGTTTTTCCTGCATACATACAGGTAATTCCAACAATCCCGTTTTTCCCGAGAGCAGCACACACTTCCCTCTGCCCTACTACGGAACCGTCACCAGCTCCCAAGTTCCAGAAGCACTACATAAAACTCAATACGACAATCTCAACATATATTATTAGTACATATACCAACATCAATCAATAATCAATTAATCAAAAGCCAATGTACCAGCAATCTAATCTGATCAAGACAATAATCAAACCATCATACTGCTACCAGGAAACTGCTGCAGATCGGCGCATATAAATTCTCCCTGCTTCCACGGACAGAGTAAACCTACAGTCACACGCACATACATACCTCATACGCTAGGGCCCATCACACTAAAATTCATACTATTACTCTATCCACACTAAATATAGGAGAACCAATCTGCATCTACAATGAGGTCAATGCGACCAGAAAATCATTGTCCTGAGTCATGATTATTAAACATAGGAAATACATTTGAAACTCAATAAATGACAAGAAATGAACACCCAACACCATAATTCAATCAATGCTTATTTATCTAAATTAGTTCAAAATGAAAGTCAATCATTAGCGAAATCATTATTCTCATAGTTACCTATTCTAGCTAAAAGGGTCAGGACAGGTCTCTCAGTAAAGTCTCTCGAGATGCCGTCCTCAGCATAGGTTCAGGAAGAAGTCCAAAACGTGATGAACTGCAAAGCACGCACTGAACGCGATGGACACGAAAACAGCAATGAACACGGACCCTCTCTAGTCTAACATATTTATAGGAAAAGTTTCGAACAATAGTTACAACAAATGTTAGATATCCGTTGAACCGCTGAGCAGAGCGGACAGGAAAGGATGCCATTCAGTTACATTTAGGAAACCTCCGCTCAGGAAAAATCACAAAAATAAAAAGACGGAAGAAGGAAACTCGAGTTCGCAAATGTATCTTTCGTAAATGTTCTTCCTTGATATCTTAGCAGAGTCACCGCAATTGTTCATTGTGACTTTATCCTTGTCCAAGGGCAGCTGGAAACGTTCCCAGAACTGCTGTCCTCACGGAAAGCTTTCTAACCAGGCAAAGGCTGCGGTCAGGTGACTCTCGACCATGTTCAGCAAGGCCTCTCATCAAAATTCAATCACTCGAGTGCAGGCTGTAAAAGGCAGCCATCTTGTTTTAGGCCAAAACGGACCATCTTAATTAAAAGAAACACAAAACAACGTTACCACAGCATAATGATTAAACAGTGTTAATCCCCACTAATACCCATATGTATATGTAATTATCTAGCCTTCTGCAACGCAATAAAGCATTAGTACACGTTATTTTAAAAACAAAACATGAAACAAATAGCACTTTTACAACACTCATTTAGTAAAACCGCACATTATTATTAAGCAACATATATGCGACCCACGTGTAATCGTTTCCTCTCATTAGTAATGTTGGTTAGTTCAGACTTTTAACAAAACAAACTATTTATTAGTATTTTCAAATTAATATTTTAAATCATAACATATAGACAAAACTGGAGCTTAAAACACGATAAATTTTCAACAGAAAACTCTGCTCCAGCACAGCCAGCGATAATTATCGCTGGCCATTGAAAATATGCCCCCAAATGTCTAAAGGATGTCCCTGTACCTAATGTTTCAAGCCTTTATTTCACATCTTGGCTCCTGAGACAAGAAATATTTGGTTAATTTGCTAAACTGAACATTGTGCATACTTGTTACCAGTGCTTCATTTGTAAAAGAAAGAAGTGGCGGTGCCAAAGCTTTGCTCAGAAGCCCATGCCTGTGCCATTAAAGGATGGCATGCCCTATACCAAGACTGGTCGTCTAAAATCCATCTCATGCCTCTCTAATCCACTACCAGACACTAACTGCCTCTTTATCTCACTCTTGCAGATAACTCCATTTGTGGTGGGTTTTCCATCTTTCTCCTTCTCTTCCTTTGTGTGCTTTCCCATTTGTAAATGTCTGACGAGGAAAAATAAGTGCTGGTCCCCAAAAAAGAGGGCCTCAAGGCACCAATGTAAACCACCGGCTCAAATTAAGCACTGCTTGTTGCAAGCTAAAGGTCTTCTTCTTCCGTCCTCATGATCGGACTTTGGACACCAGCATGCTCCTGTTGTTTAAACATATCTTCACATGGTCCACATTGTAAATCTGAGCATTCGCTTCTTTAAATGCGTGCTTTGCCTGTGCTTGTTGAGCGTGCTCCAAGACAGTTTGCTGAGGAACCTTCTGGCCACTGAATCTGTCCTTCATAGGCTATTCATGTTTCTATCTTTACTAATATCTTTTGGACTTTGATTGACATGTGAGCAAGGCTTCTTTAACAGACCATTTCTGCTAATTCTTCTAATTAATAATTTACAGATTCAGTCTGTGCATGAGATTCTCTTTGACACTTCAATGGGACGCCAGTATAGTTCCTGCAGAATGGCTGAAAAACGATGGCGCACTACAAGTGCGTAACTTACTGAGCTATTTTACAACCTCAAATTGCATAGCCTAGCACTGACTTCCAGTCTGCATTATGGGGCCTCAGAAAACAAGGCAGAGGATCCAGTAAACCAGTTTGCATTTTCAGAATGAATGCATGGCTGTGTGTGCCTAATGGGAGCCTGGTACTTAAGGGACATAATCTGGCATTAGGAAGATTCATAAATGCCGCGCCTGCCGATCCTGCACAAGGAAGAGGGGAGGTAGAAATCAGGGGCCACATGTATAAACCTATTTTGCGATTCGCAAACAGACTGCAAAATAGGCTTGTCCTTTGCATCAAACCCTATTTTACGATTCGGTAACCTGTTACCGGATCGCAAAATGGGTTTGCGATTTGGTATTTGGAAGGGGCGTGTTTACGGCATCCCTTCCAAATACTAAATGGCAGAGGTATGTATGAATGTTTTGTGGCCGTGAATGCGGTCGCAAAACATTCACATTTTATCACTAACTTTAAGATAGTGGTAACCTATTCGCAAATGGGAAGAGGTCCTCAAAGGACCCCTTCCCCTTTGTGAATGGTGGTGAAAATGTTTTTAAGAGCAGGCAGTGGTCACACGGACCACTGCCTGCTCTTGAAAAAGGAAAATAAAACTGTTCATTTTTTTCTTTTAAACGCAACCCGTTTTCCTTGATGGAAAATGGGTTGCATTTAAAAAGAAATTGGTACATATATGTGGATTTAAATATAAAAAATCTAGACTTACCTGTCAATATTTATGTTCGTTATTCTGTCCTCAATATTGTGTCTTGTTGATATTGTGGTTTTGATATTCATAGAGCACACCGGTGTGTGCAGTTGGACTCTTCACTTGTCTAAGATCTAAGCCTGCAATGTATCCGATTTTTTAATTCATCCAAAATGCATAGGACCGGGCAACATACACAGCATGGTAATCCCGGTTGATTTAGTAATAGATATGCAGGCAAGTCATAAAATCATATTTGAATTAAGTAGCGAGATCTTCTAAAGTGTTCTTCAATTGGACTCACATACTAGCTGAGGAGGTTGGGACTATTGCTAAGTTTAAATGAATATAGAACGTGTAAAAAGTCTCAAGTCAGACATAGAAAATTGACACAGAATTTCTTGTAATAGATATGTGAGTGTAAAAACTTCAAAACTGTGTAGTCTGTGGGGTTGCAATTTGTGGTAAAAAGAAGTTCGAGCCCATTGAGGGTTCTTGGCTGAAATTTCAGCCTTAAACAATTGTAAAGAAAATAAGGCAAAGGCTGGGGTTAGGCTCCCCTGTCATTAAATACCCATTACTATAATCTTGCAAACAAAAAATTGTAGGCCTTCAATCTTGTTTTTTGTCTGTACATAAACAAGGGTCTTGTAAACACAGGTCTCTTTGTGTTTTCATGTTTTTCCAGTATTTTGGAACAACATTTTATACAGCACTTTTATTGGCTACAGATATGTGAACCCACTTTCACCATTGTCTCAAATCTCCTGAGAATACCTTCCTTTCCCCTTTTCTGCTCCTTAAGAATTCAATGGCAATTACTTTAGGAGACTTGGCCTCTTCCCAGGGTCTTCACAGATATTTTACTTTTCTTGGGCTGAATTTACTGACTTTATTGGACCATGGACGCTAAAATGCTGATAAATGCCTTTTAGTGTGATGCAGCGAAAGCGGATTTTGCTAAATTTATCATCAGGGCCCACATTTAACACCTCGCAAATCCCTCCCGCTGCGTATTGTTTAACACCAAGATACCAATTTTTCATTAACTAGGTGGTCCTCTTCATGGAATGGACCTTTATAAGTAGACTAGGATTGGCAAAATATTTGAAAGAATACTAATTTATGACTTATGAGGGCCTAACAGCAATCAGTAAATCATTCAACATTACCATGGCATAGATAATGACAGACTCCGGTTACTTATCAATGTACTTTTATCTAATCAATGTGAATGCTCATCAAGTACAATACAGCTTGAATCATAGATCATAACACAAGAGAAACAGTAATATAGTGATTCAAATTAGCATCTCAAACACAGCGTCGAAGAGAGTGGATAGGCGAAGATTCCAAAAAACATTTGCAAATAAGTTAATGCAAATTCAGAATATCATACGCACCTGATGAAAACTATTGCATATAATGCTATTAGTCAGAAGAGCCACCCTCCTGCCGGAAGAGTGAGCTAGGGCACCCTAAAGAAGATATGAGGAGCAAAGTTAAAGAGTCATGATCAGCAGAACAACAGCCAGCCAGTAAGTAAGGAAAACAGCAACATATCTCTCTCCTCAAGCCTGCCTAACGTAACGATTCTAACACTAATAGTTATACTCTAATTCACTAAAGTTTCAACCCCCTATGTATCAAACCCCTAAAATTCTAAAACCTGATTGGTCCCAGCCAGGGGGTGTTCAATCACACCACTTTCAGTGAGCCTAATTCCAACAGTTCCTTTGTCTTTCATAAACTGTTGTCATTGTCATTCAGCTGAGGAAGCTCATGATTTAGTTTCCGCAGCTTCGTACATCTTCTCCTCGCAACATGTTTCAATTCTTTGCACAGAGTCCGAACGGCAAGGAAATTCCATTATTAATCTTTCATGACTTCCTCCACCGCTTTTTGACCATCATCAGGATTTTGCAAAGGACATATTATTTTCTCCACTGCCTACATTTTCAGAAAATAAACAAAACCTAAAAAGACTCTCGAGGCCTTCACTGCAGAACAATAAATTGTACTCCTATGGAAAACAAAACACACATATTAATCATCTATATTACAACAAGATTTCATTTATTAATTCTCTATTAGTTCTCTGCATTATTTTTTTCATCATATACTTTATTTTCAAAACAGTTAATGGAAAGGAAAATATATCTCTTTTAAACGTACTTATGCTTTGGCGGTTATTTTTCTTGCATAATTATTCACATTTGTGGCTACTAGGAAAGCACTGGAAATAGTGATTTCTTTCCAGCATGTATTTGTGCAACTTCGTCTCCCTGTTTTAGTTTTGCACTGTTAATTGCACATGACTTTTGTTATATTTCTCACAATAAGAAGTTTGATCCGAGCAGGTTTTATTTTTGCAAAACCCTGCTCCATCAAGTAAGTGCATGTGCTCTCACCCTGAAACATTGTGAATTATTGCCTAACCCCAATTGCCAAACCTGATTTTGTTTTGTAAGATCACAGTAATATGGTGAAGAAATTGAACCAGCAGCATAGAAGTCAGTTATCACATGTGGACTGCGGTGTGCAGTTACATCACCAACATGAGTGACATTAAAACCATGAGCTTTGGACTGGGTTTCAGTCCTCAGCTGCTATTGCCAAAAGATCCAGTCAACCCATATCAAAGTGAACATTTTGTAAGGACTACTTTAACCATTAGCTAAGATACCTATAAGTAGTGCCCAGGAGCCCTCATAGCTTAGATGCACAATGTGTAATACTTACATGTGCTAAATATGAAGTTATAATGCTTCTAGGGTGACAACATGCTATGTCACTATATAAGCTACATAGTTATTTCACGTTGTAAAAGCCTGTTTAGGAATAAACTTAATATTTTCCATAAGTTGGCTTTGGAAAGGAATAGAAACGTCATCTGTGCACCATTGTAATACTTATCAAAAATGTAACACATTTGTGAACACAGAGTTTTGATATATATGTTTCAAAGATGATTTTGATAAGGTTGTACACCTCTGCTGAAGCCTGGGCAGACTGGTAAGCTGTGAGTCCCGGACTCCCTCCTCTGCTGTTACCGTAAATAGATTTCCCCAGCATGGCATAAGTGGCTCCCATCAGAGAACAAAGGGGTCTGGGAGCAACTGACCTGCCAGTAAATTTCCGGCAGAAAGGCAGGGGTACGTTAAGTACTGGACAATCAATCAATCAGGGAGTATTAAGTGCGCTGCTCACCCGTGAGGGTCTCAAGGGGCGGGGGGCACGCACCTAAAATGAAATGTCATAGGAGGGGTGTGGGCAGATCCACCATAAGGGCACCACAAAGGACAAGCCGGAACTCCCCGAAAAGACTGATACAGTTCCAGTGTGAAACTTGCCTTTGATGGAGCGCGCTACCAGCCAACCGATACCTGTTTTATTGCATGATGATTTGGGTCCAGAACGAGTCTGAGGTCATTTTCTGGGGGTAGGAATTAAAGTTTCCTCACTATAATAGGACAGCCCCAGGGTGGGAATACCAACCCCCAGAATATCCTCCTGGTATAGATTTACCCAAGTCAGGAAAAGGGCTGCATAATTGGGATATGCCTAGTATATAAACATTTCAGGGATAGGCTGAGAGCCCTCTGCTAACCAATGTTTTCTTGGCCCTCTTACCGCCATCACACCAGAACACAGCTGGAATTGGAGAAGATAATTAGAGGCAGGACCTGCTGTCAGAATGTGGAGGAGACTGCTTCAGGCCTAATTTCCCTTATTCCCGAAAACAGAAGTGCTTCTCAAGGGTCAGACTAGCTGTCCTCCTGTGGTCCAAGAGACTTAAAGTACAAAAGGGCGTCTTTCAGAACAACGAGCTAAATGGAGGGCTGGACTATGGCTGGGAACTGGCACTACAGAGTGGTTGAGCTTTTCTCCTAGTGTTATCTATGTTCTAGTGTCTTTGATGCTGCCTCTTGCTTTTTGGAAGCTTTAGGAGTGAGCATTAGAAATAACTTCAACATCCAAGAAAAGTTGAGACTTGAAAGGAATTAGTCTATGGGATTACCAGCACGAGCTGCTGAGGTTACCAAAGAAAATCCCTACCTTGGCTGTCACGGGCTGGTCTTGCAGGTGGGCAATTCCAGCTTCCTTTGATATGTGGATAACGCCTGCTGTTTTGTTCTGCCACCTTGATCACTTGGATGGGCACAAGCTGAATCCATGAGGAATGAGAGAAAGCAGGATCAAAATCCTTGAGGAATAAAACCAGTGAAGAAAAATGGAATGTAATACAAGCAACAGATTGAGCAACAAGGTGAATACAGTGACGTCGTGATGTACTGAGTCTCATGAAGAGCCACCTTCTATATTCCTGAGCAAGGAGTTATCTGAAAGGAATTAAAAGGAAGAAAAAGATACCATGTTGAAGTGGTTGTTTTCCTGGGATTGCAGAAACATATTGTCAATTGCGGGTCTTCTTCACCTGGGTGTAGTATCTTCCTAGTGCGTAGGAATGGCCTTCTGTCTCGGCAGAAAAAGCCAGACATCTGAACATAACTGCGAGTCTAAAGTTGCTTCATAAAAGGATATCCAGCAGGAAGGAAAAAACTGAAATCAGAAACCCCCCTTCAGGAGTTCAGGCCAAGCAGCAGGGCAAGGAGCAAGAAGAAACACAAGCAGGAACTGGAGAAGGCGGAGATTCCACGGAGGTCAATGAGCAGGCAATCAAGCAAGCACAATGACGACACAACTGAACTTGAAATTGTCTCCCCTGTTGTATAGTGCCAAACAGGATGTGACAAAATTCAGGAAGTGGGTCGGCCATCTTAAAATGAGGATAGAAATTAATGATAATCTTCAAATCCATAGTAATAATAATGGTACATTGCAGGCAATCGTTGAACAGTACCAATATAATTATGTCGCCCAACATCTAATTCAGGTCCGCAAAGGTGCTGTGGAATTATATCCCTCCTCTATGAGGTGGTCTAGGAAGCTGACAAGCAGAGGAAAGCGCCCCATAGTTCCGCGCATGTGTTGATTGGGGTGAGGGAAAAACAAGATGGCGCTGCCCGAGGACGCCGCTGTGCAATGGACTGAAAGTTCACTGAGGAGTGGTAGGAGGCAGCAGAGAATAAAAGCCTCGCCTCGGACCGCGGCGCAGGTGAGGTAAGGGAAGAAACCTTACACATACGGATAAGCATCCCAAAGAAAAGCCTGGCTTGGAGTATTTTACAGCTGGTTAGAAAAATATTGCTACACTGAAAAAGACCAGCAGCGGACGCTCAGAGACTGTCTGTCTATGGAATCTTCTTTAGGCTGACACCACCATCCTGGAATTATGCAGAACAGGTCCATTAAACAAATAAAAACTAGCAAGGCCAGTGCCAACATAGAGAAGCCTTCAAAAAGGGCTAGACTTCTCCCCACCCATAGAGTGTAGAGTTCTACAGACGCGACATCTGTGGTTATTTCAGAATGGCGAGAACTGGCAGCGTGTTACCCTGCAGGAGACACCCCTCTGAAGCAGGAAAGGGATCTTACTACTCGCTCAGCTCCATGAGGGATCGGCAGCTGCAACAGTTGTCTCACCTCTATTACCTTGGCTGGCAAGATTCCCTAGTTTGCCTCACTCTGCGCTTTTGGTATTGAGGTTTGAGGGTTCACTGAGACAGCGGAATCTAGGTATCTCACCTCGTCGGGCACAGCCAAGTCACAGCTCTTGTCCTTGAGAATTCTGAGCTGCATAAAATGGACCCTGGCACCAAAAAGACTTTTGCAGATATGACTGCCTTGCTCAGAGCTTTTGGGCCAAAACTGAAGACGTCCGCAGGATACTAGCATCCTGCCTTGTCGCGCTGGTGGATTTTCAGCTCCAAAAAGAGACTGCGCTAACATGGAAGAAACAAGAGGGAATAACATGCTTTGTGATTCCAGCAGCGAGTCAATTTTGGAGGTGCCATACTCCATGTTGCCCCATCCAGAGCTTTTGGTGCCAAAACTGAAGGCTTTTTTGACCTTATGAAGTCCTTGCCAGCCATGGTATCCTGCTTTGCTGTGCTGGAGGATTTTGTTTGCTATCTTTGTGAGTAATTGTGAAGGCAACTGTGTTGACTGAAGAAAATGCTATCCAATGCTCCATCACAATCTGCCTAAAAAGGCATCCAGGACCTTTTCGCCCCCACCCAATTGGCACTTTAAGGTTTCTTGGTATTCTTTTACTTTTAAAGTTTAAAAACCTGTAACTATTGATTGCTTTATCTGATTTTGACCATTGTTTTGTCATTTTACTTATTAAATTCGACCTACAATGGAATTTTATTGTTTGGTCTCCTGACTTTAATTTAGGGCCTCACTTATATCTTGGCAGATGATCTGACATTCTGACATAGGGACAGAGCAAATTCCTCTGTCCTCATGATGGAGGGACTGTCCGCCAATTTATTAATGACCGGTAAGGAGATGCTCATTTATAAAGCATTGCCAGGAACTGCCGTCACAGCAGGTTCCTGTCAACGCAATCCTCTCTTTGGGGCAGCATCAGGCAACTCTGCACCAAACAGTATTCTTTTTTTATTTTCAAAAAAGGAAATCCCAAAATGGAGTCATCTCTCAAGGAGAGTGAGTAATATGTTGTTTTTACTGTCCCTCACCCCCAGGGTGACAGACAGTAAAATAAATCGTACATGTCTGCCCATCCTGATTGGTCGGCTGGACATGTGGCCGTTTGACGGCCCATATTCCGTCGGAGAGGTTTAGCTATGGCGACAACAGAATAGTCACTGCCGTTGCCATACAAAAGGTCCGCGCACATTTAAACCGGGCAGGTTGTCCTTCGCGTTGGCAGTGTGTATACTCCATTGTTGTTGTGACGAAGTACACACACTGCCAACATATAAATCGGGCCCCCCGTTTTTCTGTTCTGCTACGTACTTGACATGCTTTCTCGGATGGACGCCTAATGCTTGAACCATAAACTACCAGGGGGAACTTAAGCTTCCTCATAGAAGCCAGCTTTTATCTAACAAAGAGCTAGCGAATTGTGGTCTGTCTAATGAATATTAATTAGGAAGGGTATTCTATGACCTTTGCAACTCTTAGGGCCTCATTTATGGAAAGTGTTGCATTGCTGGGGAAGAACAGTGATGCAACACGTTTCCTTGCGCCCTCCTTGCGACACAATGGATGTATTTACACTACGGCGCTCCATGTTGCAAGGATTGACCAGCTACGTCAGGAATCCTGACGTACCTGGTGGCGCAGTAGTGATGCATTGCTCGAGTGTGTTGGTCAACTCATGCAACTCCGCAATGGTGTAATTACACATGGGCGAGTCCCATGTGAAAGGCCCTGTGTCCCTCGGATTTGACGCAGTTAAGTCGTAGAAGTGGCGCAGTGAAATCTCACAGATTTCACTGCGCCACTTTTATGAGCCTTTTTTACGGGGGAACGCCCACCCTGAATACATTATAACTGACGCAGGTCTAATGTAGCGCAGGCATTTATAAAGTGACGCATCTGCCTAGAAGCATCACTTGGTAAATAGGAGGCGGTACAGCACATTGATTACGCCGAAGCAGCATCACTGAAAAGTGACGCAACAGCGGCTTTAGGCCTTCATAAATAAGGCCCTTAGTAAATAGGTTGGTTCGCAAAATAAAATAGTGTCTGTATAAAGTCAGTACGCAATTTGTGACTGCTTTTTGCAATCACTGTTATAGCACATTTACCGCCCAGCCTCCGGCATGTGGTCATCCGTCATTGGCTGCACTGTGGCATGGAGTCAGAGGATAGCACTGAGTCAAGAACAAGGCCCGGTGGCTCTGAACACAAGCAGGGGGCGCTGCAGCTGAGATGCTATGAGATGGTTAATGTCTCACAAAAACGACTGAGCTCATACTTTTTTATTGACACTTTTCTTACAAGATCAATAATAAAAAAAAATGCTGACGTTAAAACTTTGCTGGGACCACATCATCGTCTTCATTTAAGGAGAAATGTGATTTCGGTCTCTGCCGGGGTTTGATGATAGCTCTATAATCCCCTTCCTTCCTTTGAAATTTGAAATCACAGCTGAGTTCAGAGTGTTTTTGACCTGTCAGCTTGAATCCTAGCTCTCATTCATGCTCCCTTGGCTTCAAATTTAAGAATGTGGGCATGTAAGTGGCGCTCTGTGTAGCATGAACCTTCGTATACATGGATGCATATTCACACAACCGTAGGTCTGTGCTCAATTAGGATACGTTTATCAAATATTTTCTCAAATTTAAATGTTATTTAGAGATTCATTTTGTTGCTCCTTTTAATGCAAAACTTTGTTAAAACCGGAGTCTAACATGTATTTCTCAGAAATGTACCCACTGCTTTAGTTTGTGAAAAACTTTGTGCTAGAAACAAAAACTCTTGCTAACAGTTATAACTCTAAAATGTAATTTTTTTTTCGACACAATTTAGCCAAAGACGAAATTGTTCTACTTCGTTGTAAAATAAATTTTGCGTGAGAATGCTCTGGCTCTGCGTGGATAGCGCTGTAGGTTAAGCGTCGCGTGCACCGAGAGTAGTGTAGGCTGCAGGTCACACGTTCGAAGCTTAGCAGGCTGAACTCAGCCTTTCATCTTTATGAGGTGCATAAAATGAATACTGTTTATTTGGGTTATAATAAAACCTATCACTTATGTGCCATGTGTCTCCCAGTCTATCCTAGAGCAAAGCAGTGGTGGGTGCAGAGCTAAACCATATACACCATTTACATAAAGTTTGTACTTGTGATCCTGCCATCCCAGAGCTGGTGTGCTTTCATTGGGCGTTGGTCTCTGTTCATATTACATTTTTAATAAGCAGTATGGTGGAATGCCCTTATTCACTTCCAAACGACATCACAGACAACTGCTCCCGAGACCGCATCAAGCAGCAGGTCAACCCCAGGAAGGCCCACCGAAGCAGTACTTCCATCCGTGGATGTCTCGGCAGTCCCACTCGCAACTAGGGTCCGCTGAACACCGGCAGTGGGTGAGGAGGGCTAATGTTGCCCTGGAGCCTGTGTCGGTCTCCCTTCGACCTGGGAGAATGGATCGGACATTGTTGCCCCCGCTGCCCGGTTCCTGTGCACATGGACGACACAGCTGTGCTTCGGAGACCGCCTGCCCCTCCCCCCGACTGTATGGCTCCGTTCCCCTTCTTATTCCTCCTCCGTTGGGTCGGCTCCCTAGCTTTCTTCGGTCTTGGCCCTCCTAACTCTTGGACTGGGACTCATGTGTGCCCCGCCATTTTGGGACCGTCTACTGTTGTCACTCTTGTCCTTGATCCACCATTTTGCGAACGTGGTCTGTTCCTCTGTCCCTGCTGGTCTCCAGCTGGGCGACCTCTCGATCGTCCTCCTTCTCCACAGATCTGCTCCCTGTTTGTGACTATTGTTTATACTTCTGGTCCCATCTCTGTTTTCTCTCTCGCTCTCTCTCTCTTTCCTGTCCCTATCTGCTTTTCTTACTTGTTTCTCGCGGATACTCTTGTAAATGCCATGCTCTGTAAATTTGTAAGATATATAATTGTCCAACCCTAATCGCTTTTTAAATGTAATCTTGAGTGTTGTTTTGCAACTTGTATATATATAATTCTATCCACTAGAATCTGTTGTAGACATATTGACTTATTACTGTTCTTATGTAACTTTGGAGTTTTTTCTGTTTGTTTCTTCTCCTTGAGTGAATCTTCAACTTGTATATATGCAACTCTAACCTCTAGTATCTGTAGTAGGCGTATGTACTGACTACTGTTCTTTTGCGATTTTAGAGTTGTTCTGTCTGTATCTTTTATGTAACTCATGTACTCCGAAGTCCTTATGTAATGTTACTGGTCCTTTTGTAAAACGCTCTATCCGCTAGTATATGTAGTAGACCATTGTACTTACTACCATTCCTATGTGATTCAAGAGTCTATCTGTTTGTATCTCTTCCTTGAGTGACTTTACAACTTGTACATTCGCAATTGTTCCCTCCTTTCGCTCCACTTGTACATTTGCAATTTTTTCCCTGTTTTATATCTCTTATGCAACTCATATAATCCAAAGTCCTTATGTAACGCAACTGGTTCTTTTGTAAAGCGCTCTGACACCTTCGGGTAATGTTTGCGCTATATAAAATTGCATTAAATAAAAATAAAAATAAATAAAATAAAACAGAAACACAGTGAGAATTGAATGTAATATTGGGAGGTCCAGTGATGGCGGTGGTTGTCGCCAAGGTTTGGTGTGCAGTCACAAAGGACCTTTGTCATTTTAGGTGCAAAAAAGCCTGCAGACCCTCCTAGGGTCTTTCAAACTAAGAGTTAGTGGACAAATCTAAGCTTCGGTTACTAGGTCACCAATCATCTCCCCCTGACCAGAGCTAGAGAAGCAAGAGTTAACCTTGAGCATGTCAACGCATCAAAAGCCATCAACCCGCTGGTCCTGGAAAGGCAAATGCTGGACCGGCCTCATCTCACCATAGTACCTGTAGAATCCAGAAAACCTCCCGCAGAGGGAGGTGCAGGGCTACCCCTGAGGATGAACGCTGAGTAGCAATCAACATTCAATCGATCACAAAAAACTCACTGCAAAAAGTCACCTAACAGCAAACTGTGGAGCAGGGATATAGTTGACAAGGTGAAGCATGTTCACACGGTTCACAGTTAGGGAATCCTAGGGTACATGACTCCAGCTAAGGTTATTAAGGAGGTGGTCCTGCTACACAGTCACCTGTCCCTCGAAGCTTCCTACTTTGAAAATGGTAATTTGGAAGTGACCCACAGATATTTCTCGTTTTTTCAGCTCCGAAATCAAATTTTCAGTCCCCTCCTCAGTGAAATTGGCCTTCCTCTTCCTGCTACCCTCCTGGACAGCACCTTATTCTTGGAAAATACCCCTCTGGGTGGTAGCATCTTCCTGCGCCTTGCCAGGGTGAAAGGGCAGGTATGTTGTGCGAGAATTGCATTTTTTTAAAGTGGACAAATGTCTCTTACATGACACAACACTGCCTTGGAAGTCTGATGTGTGGCATGCAAAGACAACTTGCAATATGGCGTGTTGCACTATAATGCAGAACTTTGCGTTGTAGTGCGCCACTTTGTAAATGTGACGCAGTGCAGCATTGCGTCACATTTTGTATATCCAGGCGTCAATCCTAGGGCACATAGATTAGGATAAGGTTATTACAAAGGCGAACCTACTGCACAATGACCTCCTTCAAAGACCCAGATGTGAGTTTAATCTTTTTTTTTTTTTTACTTTTTTTCTTCTCTTTTTAGTCCTCATACATGCCTCCAGTTGCGGGTAACCTCTAGATGGGATCCCCCGCGCCTTCCACACAGACATGTTCAATAGCCGCCCTGATAGATGGCCTGTGATAAGGTAACAGAGTTCACCCAGAGGTAGGGCTGTCTCCTGGTCCCACTCCCGTTCACCGCACCTGGCCAACCCTATGTTACTAGGGAGGACCGGACAACAGTCCACTGGCATAATCACAGGACCGATCTTAATTATCCCTCCAGGTCTCTAATGCCGCCCAGATTTTGTTAATGCTTGATTTATCACAGGCCATATCCGACTGCCTAATCATAATAACATTCCTGAGACAATCTGCAAATGTAGGTGGTGTCTCAGATTTCCATACTCTGCAAATCTCCCTTCTGGCAATGACTACTACATAAAATACAAATTTCGAGGCCAAAGTACTCATACGATAGTTCGGCAAAAGACCAAAGAAAATCAATCTAGGGCTTACTTCAATCGGCATCTGCAGCACTTCCTCCAAGAAGCCACAAACCTCAGTCCAGTAGGAGCCGATCTTCGGGCAATCCGCAAACATATGTTGATCATCAGCTGCTGGGAACTTACATCTGGGACAGTAATATATCCTCGCAGACACCTTAGTCAGTTTCCCAGGAGTCCAATACACTCTATAAGTAGTGTACAGATGGTTCCTCCTGAGAGAAGCTGGTTTAACCACAGTCTGCAACATAGTAAAGGAGTCACACCAGATTTTCCGTATTCCCTCCCCACCACCTGTGAGAACGCTGCCCCATCGATTCCCCAGTTCAAGGTCTAGGCAATCTTCTGCACCGATCAGGGCCCCATACCAAAACGAGATTTCACGTTTCCATGGGACTTTTCTAGAAACAAGATTAGTGATCATACTTGCCTCCTCATTGTCCCAAGGCTGTGTTGCCCACCATGCAGATAGCTGGTAGTACTTGAATCTAGTTAATGTCCCTTTGGTCAGATTGCAAAAAGACTCCCAGCTTATAAGCTGCGAGTCCTCACAGAAATCAACCCACAACTCCATGCCGGCTAATTTAAGTGGCTGACACAATTGGTCCTGCAGACATTCCGGGGTACCCGGTGAGTCCCAAATTGGAGCCTGTGCTGTATAGTATGGTATTTTCAGAGCTCTCCTAATATACCCCCAATTGTTGAGTGCAGCCAACAAGGTCTTAAGCCAGACTTTTTTGTAGAACTTGGGGTCGCCAAACTTGTATAAGATGTGAGTTTAATCTTGAAGACCATCGCCAAGGAAGACTAGACCGCAGAAACAGGAACGACGCAGACCACGCATCCGAAGTCTGGTGTCAGAGAAGCAAGAGTTCCCTCAGTTGCGGACTACCCCCATGAGGCATGGAGAGACAATGTTTTAGTGCATTCCACCAAGTAAAGCAATCTTGGCACTCCTCAAAGTGACATGAGAGTGGCCTTTTAAGGTGTGTTTCTCGAATCAACAATGAATGGTGTGGTAAATCATCAGAAATCAAAGGGTGGAAGGAAGGGGCTGGGATGCAAAATAAATAATGAACACACTGTAATCTAAGGCAGACAGTGTGCAGAATAAGTAATTACAGGATGTATCGTGAAAGACTGCAGGGTTTAGGGGCTGTTTACCAAGAAACAGAAGCCTGCTGCAGCAAGCCCTTTGGAGAGAAACCAGAAGCAAGACAAAAGATGAAGCAGAACTTTGAGAGACAACCAATCAGCACACAGCCACATCCAGTTTTGGGGAGATACAGGACCCTCTGGGAGAGAGGCATGAAGCGAGTTCTGGATGAGGGACAGCTTTAAATAACCCAAAGTCTGCATCAATCAATCAGTCATTGATCATGTCAGTGGAAGGTCCTCATTCTGTTCTTCATCATGAAGAGCAAGGGCCTTGCCTTCCTTCTGAACATTATAGAGGGATGGCCCCAGAGCATATATACTTATGGAGCAAAATCAAAAAGAAGCATCAAAAAATTAATGAGCAATAAAGTGATTCCAAAGTGTTATTTAATCACACTTAGCAAGAGTATCATTTATTTTTAGGAATAAATCTACAATAATTATGCAAAATACAACACAACAAGGTGCCCGGAGAGGGGGGGGGGGAGGTGAAGTGAGTGAGAAAAAGGAGGGCAAGTGACTTCAAATTTTGACAATATCACAAATCAATTGTTGGACATACTATTCTATGCCACATAGTCAAACAGAAATGCATTCCTTGGATATACAATCGTTTGAGCGACCATGTACGTTAGAACAAACACAGTGCAAAATACACTATTGATGGTACTGGTATAGGTTGTATGTCGACGTTTCGACCCCTTAACCCTGGTAGGTTGATTAGATCCTTACTGACGGGGTCTTCTTCAGGACATTGGTGACGGTGGGGAGGAGGGGCACCTAAAAAATGATAATTGAATATTAAAAAGGGGGGACATTGCATCAAGTCCTAAAGCAACACTAATTAGGACTCACAGGGATCTATCACCATATTTACCATTTAGAAGGATTAGAACCTAATAGGTACTGGCTTGACGTCGAAGACAATGGGGCTGTAAGGCTCCACGGGCGGTGGAAGTGAAAGACACCTGACACAATAAGGTGTCATCGTAAGGGTGATCCATAAAAAATTAAGCTAGATTATCAAATTCAAAATACCAATAAGTTCAATTTACTTAATCAAGATTGTTCTGGAAATGTAAATTTTTAAAGCTGCGTTGCTGGCCGTGGATGTACCATCGGTTGGAAACGTGAGATGAATCACAATAAACTTTAGCCTCTAGGGGTAAAAAGAAAGGTAACGAATTGTGAAGGAAATTTATTAAAAAACCCAATTCCAAAAGAAATACTAGAGAATTAGAGCGCACAGGACAGGGAACCGAACTCTAAAAAAAACAGATTGACTGAGAGGCCAATTAAGGGAACATTTTGCACGTTATATGTGGTAAATACCAACATCGTGGAGCAAAGTGGGGAGAGGCACTGCTAAGACTCAAGGTCTCAAAGAGGAAGATCGAATAAATGCCTCAAGGGAGAGCAAACAGATCAAGCGATCAAAAAATGGACCATAAGGGTCCCATCGAGACATCATATTAGTTCGAAAGGTACAAGAGTTTTAAATATGTCATTCAAGTCATTGCCTAGCAGAGTAACGAAGTAGAAGAGCTAGGATAAATTAGCGTAATACTTCGGAGGGCACGAGATTTATCGAAAAGCCCTTTAAGTAGGTACCTCGCAGGGTAAAGAAGTAACCAGGCTCCAATATATTAAATTAACCGCTAATGCAAAAAAAATACGTTACAGAGTTGCGAAAGCCGACCAGAGCGACACCAAATTAAATTGAAGACATGACCGGCAGCTTAAGGCAAGGGATCCCCATGGGTGGATGGGCGAGAGCAAAAGAGCTTACCGTGAATCACGCGGGGAGCTTGTTCCTTCAGTAAATGAAAGGGAAAATGTGCAGCGCAGGCCGCTTATTTGTGTTGTAACGCGAGAACGCCGGCCGCCGCAAGGCGTCCCGCGCAGAGCAGCCGCTAGATGCTGGCATGAGCAGTGTGTTAGAAGAAAGACATCCTAAGGATGTATTCGTTTGTGCAATAATAAAAATGAATTGAAATCTGTGCTAGAGCTGTGGTAAAATTATTCAATATAGCAGAGACCTGGGGCCATATTTAGGAAGGGTATAAGAGGTCGAAACGCTTCTATAAATAAGACGGACAATACATTTTCAGTTCTATGTAAAACAGAAGTCACAGAATTACAAGTGATCTAGATAGAGAGATCACAGTATCACTACATCACTACATGTAATATCAGACCGGTTTAAAAGTACATATATAGGTATACTTGTATATGCATCAAATCAAACGGTCACATGATCATCTGGAAGCTGGCAATCTGCAAAACATAAGACCGTTGCTTAGCAATAGAATGCATTAATCACCATAAGGTTAAATAACCCAATGATCCACCAAAAAAAATATAAATACAAATGGCATAATAACATAATTGGTTGGATATAGATAATAATGCGGCATGAAATGCACGTGTCAAAAGGCAAAAATGGAATCCCCATACCGCCCTATCTGCTGAGACAAGCTAATTGGGCATTGCTGGGATCAAGTTCATTCAGGCCATTGTTGATCGTGTCCAAACGGATCATCAATTTAGATTCCCTTACAGTAAGGATCGAGGTTATGTTGCCTCCTCTTGGGCCCAACTCTGTTTTTTCAATGACAAGCCATTGCATTTGATCAGGGCTGTGTCCTGATTGATTGTAGTGTTCGACCAGGGGTGCTCCTGCAACATGGAATCTGATCCTGCTTTGATGTTGTAGTATCCTTGCTTTGATTTTCTGCTGTGTTTGGCCAATATATAGATAACCACAAGGACAGATGAACATGGCCTCATCTTCCTGTGGTAAGTGTAGTCACGAGGATAAGGGGCAGGGTCTCCGCTACAGGCCTCTCATCCTCTCCGCGCCATCAGGTCTTTTTGTGCAGATCCTATTACAGTAATAATGATAATCATGATAATAATCTAAAATATAATTCTTCCTCTGTGTCTACATCTTCCCACAGCACAGAAGAGAGTCCTCTTTGTTTTCATTAGCTTTCATCTTCTTGTGGATAAGTCATTTTGACTATGATCTAATAGGAAAGATTGGGGTCTCAGCATTGCAGCATTTACCGCATGAGGACATTTGCAGAATCTCAAAAGCTAATCTGCTCTGGCCTTTCTGTATATTTAGTAAGTTGCTCCTATCACAGCCAAGCTCGACAGAGCCTCTCCTCTCTGTCTGAATCTGTCAGACTAATGTCAATCACTGTCCTGCCCAGCGACAGCTGAAAGACAGCCCCAAGTTTACTAGGACTCTGCCATTAAGGATGTGAAGGTATCACAGAAGGATACACAGACACACTTTGGGCCTCATTACGATGCCAGTCGGCCGAGCGTCCAACCGGAATCGTGTAGGAAATGAGACGCCCGACAAGGAGTCGTGGTCCCGCTTACCAAATTACGATGCAACCGCATTTACGGTGCTCAGAAAGTGTATTTTTCCTATTGCAGCTTGTGATGTGGGCTGCAGCACACACCGCAATAGGGAAAATACACTTTTTAAACATCCATGCACCGTGTGGCAGACACCATGCGGTGCCTGCCACACAATGCATGGATGTTTAGGGGTGCACCGCAGGTGCCCCCCAGGGCCCATAGCCGAGGGCCACAAGAAAAAGGGGCCCTGCTAAGGGCCCCAAAAGCCTCTTTCTGCCAGCCTCTTCAAAGCAGAACAACTGACATGAAATGGCTCTCGGAAATGTGCATCGCAATCCCCATGGCGGTGCCTGAGCAGGCACCACCTCCAATTTGGGGATTACAATCCACCTGCCACACTAACGTGCTCCTTGAGCCTGTTGGAGGTGGAGTGGATTCCCCTCACAGGCATCAGTCAGACCGCCTGTATCATAATACGGATGTCAGACTGATGCCTCAGATGTCGGGCAGACCACCACTGACGAGCTGTCGGATGGCCTTCCGCCCAACATTGTAATAAGGTCCTTTGTTTTTACTTTCTAGAGTAAGGATGTTGATTGTTGATCTACACATTAGCTAAAGTATTACATTGGGAAGGCATGAATAAAATGAACTTGAGACGAAAAATCTCAATCTATGGGAATCCTGAAATCTAGCAGCTAGCAAATAAAAGAGAGCATAATTCATTTAATTGCCACACAAAGCTTATGTAGCATTATTGTCGAGAAACAAAGGATCCAAGCCCACTGCAGTATGATTCTGCAGCAGCTCACCTCATACGTCTGATTTATATTATGTTTTATTAAGTCATGTAATAACAACTTCTTTCACGACCACCAATTTGGTGTCAGACCAGAAAGATGGACTAAATCTGCCCTGACTAACCTCTGAATTGTTGTCACCAATTGGGCTCAGTAACTCTTCTGCTTCTGATAAGAATGAGCGCCGGATTCTACTGAACCGTCTGAAGGACTAAACAGGCGCATCAGACACAGCTTTGGACTGGATTGGCTAAATCGTTTCAGACTGAAGCCAACAGATCAGGATCAGTGCATTGAATCAAACTAGAGACAGGCCACATGTGGGGTCCAAGAGGACCCTTCACTACCCCTTCTGATGCTCAATGTTTACATGAGACCTGTCATCCAGGTCATGAACGTATACCGCATCCAGTTCCAGATCTATGCTGAGGACACCCAGATGTTTCTTGAAACAAGTTCATGTTTCCACAACAATTAGTATAAATGCTTGGATCACATATGTTCTTGGATAAAGCAAAGCTTCTTCTGTTTGAATGGGGAAAACTGAGATTCTGATCTTTGTGAGTGAGGCTGTCATCACACCACTCCTACACTTCGCATAACCATGTGCTTTAATCCAAGCCCAAACTTTAAATACGAAACAAAAAATCTGGGTAGCCTGTTAGACTCTAACAGGTGTGGCCGGTGTAGGTAAGCACAGTGGGGCGGTGGAGCGGGGCAGGGCAGCGGAGGAGTTGACAGACGATGAAATAGGTATTATTTATTTATTTAATTTGACTTATTCTGTCCTCTGTCGACTTACTCCCTCTGACGTCACCCTGCCTCACCGCGCTTACCTGCGCCGCCCGCCGCTGGACTCTAAGCTGTCATTTACGTCCACAGATTTACAGTGCGTCAAAAACACGAATCTTCTACTATCCATGCTAATAAGACTTTGCCCATTTTTTCAGACCAAGCAACACCACTGAACATACACAAGAGCAGTTGTCCCATCAAGACCTCACTGCTGCAGACTATGCCGGCCTAAAAAACCATAAATGCCAAAACTTCATCTAATCCAGAATCAAGTAGGCATACTGTACATGTAGCAAAAGTGGCACAAGGAGATCACCCTTGCACTGCTATCCCTCCAGTGACTCACTGTACAGCAACGGATGCTGTCAATGGTTACTTCTATCTGCAGAATATTGCCTGGTACTATCAACCAGCAAGGACCTTAAGGTCGATGAATGCCTTCAAAGCAGTCTGAGAAGACCCTGGCAGTGGATTGATCTTGACCATACTAAGTACATCCAATGCAGGAAAGACCTAAAAACCTCTCTTCTCAGAAACGCCTTAAGTAATCCAGAACCAGATTGGGGCCATGAGTCCCGGCCCCAATGACAGGGCCCGGCAAGCAAAAGCATCTGTCTGAGGGATGATTTCTCTGTTAAAAGCCAAGAGGGTGTTGTAACTACCAATCTTGATCTGAACTAGTCTAAAGTTACTCCACCTCCAAGCATTGATCTGAACTAGTCTGAAGTTACTCCACCTCCAAGCACTTTGAATGGCTGTAGAGTGACATGGTCCTGCACTTTCCAAAACTTCAAAATACACAGTTTAAAAAATACTATCTTATTAAGAATTGTAAATTGTTTCCTTTAAAACGACTGACTGTTTTAAACATATACAGTGTTTAATGAGGACGGCTCTTTCCTTTTTCTCTCCACGCCTTCTACTGAGGCACCTCCTCCAATCTGGCCTCTTTATAGCCCACACCCATCTGCAGACAAAGAACCCTAGGAATGAAAGCATGAACATTGAGAGGATTGTTTCCCACAGTATCCATCACAGCAGATATATTTACTCCACCTCCTTTCTATGTTTACATTTATTGCTTGAAGCATATGTATGTTGGTTTATACAGATGCCATAATTCTATTTATGCATCATCGAGGGAATAAGAATTCTTTGCTCAGAGGGTTTCTGTGAGTTATAAAAAAAATAAGTGTGTGCAGATGTTGGGGCAGACCATTGAACATCCTTCCGTAACATCTGGACAAATACAACTTTTCATTCTAAACTATTATCAGCTCTGTTTGTTTCAGCTGGTCGGGTAAATGAGGCTAAATTGAGCTCTTTCTAGTGTTTAGGTGCAGGTATATTGTAGTGCATGGTAATGGATGTCGACAATAGGCCAGAAATGACCACCATTTTGCTAGTGTGAGTGTAAGAAATTGGACTACTGTTTGAGGGGGATGTGAATCCATTCTCAGGCAGGAACCACAATCATTGTCAGTGTGAAACATAAGCAAACCCCAAATTAACCTATGCTAAACCTCTGGTAGCATGGCAGAAAGAAGTCAGGCTTAACTAAGAGGCAATGTGTAAAGTATTTATGCGGCAATTCAAACAGTAATAAAGTGAAAACACAACACAAGAAAACTCCCACACCAATTTAAAAAAAAAGTAGAGTACATTTTAATACATAGATCAAGCCT
Source organism: Triturus cristatus (assembly GCF_964204655.1). Lineage (NCBI taxonomy): Eukaryota > Metazoa > Chordata > Amphibia > Caudata > Salamandridae > Triturus > Triturus cristatus. The sequence goes on along the minus strand of NC_140589.1, from coordinate 1,803,135,294 downwards.
AAATCAACAAAATTCTAATAAATAGAACCAGAGATATGCAAGTTTGAAGATTTGAGTGAAAATAGTGCCAAAAAGCACAAAGCGCCAACTGTGGATAAGACTGCTGTTGGGTTGCAGGTAGAGCTGATAACATGGAGGAGTTTGGAGAGGAGGCTCTGCCCTGGTGGCTTTGCTCCATCCTGGGCCTGGCGAAGGCCAAGCCTGAGCTTCTCATTGGTGGCGAGTCACGATTCTGTATGTGTGAGGCCTCGGTGTGGTTGCTCGTCCTAGGAGATGTTAAGCTATCCTGGGATTTCGGATCTTTGATTAATGGAGAAGGGTCATGAATGTGGTTTTAAGATTTTTTGGTGGACATGGTGTGTTGCACGGTCTGGTCCAGGGCTTCAGGGTCTCCCAAGACATAAAAATAATAACTGCTATCTATTGATGCATGGACAACGACAGATGTAGCCAGCGGGAGCATATACTTCTCAGATGCACTGAGCCCTCGACCTGGTACCCTTAGAAGCAGGCACAGCGTGGACGCTCTGTCCGCCCAGGGATGAGGCCAGTGCATTGGTCCTTCTTTCTAGGCCACCGACTCTTGACATTTGTTCACAGTTTCTGTCTGAACTTCATTGATTCTCAACTTATCAAGAGCCAGCAAGGGCCATAGCACAAACACCGCGAGGGGCCACCCAACCCCCTCATTCTTCAACACCAAACGTGTCTTTTTCACACCGCTAGCACGTGCACTGACAGGCCTTTGCACTGAGGAAGCGTGACGTCTCTTTTGTGAGTGTGAAGGAGTTGTGACATGTGAAGGATGCCCCTGTGTGACTGAAACATATTCTTTCTACCACTGCCTAAGCCCATGAATGGGACCCAGACAACTAGGCCTCATCCATCCGAGACCTTCAGGCCTCGCCCACCCCAGTTGGCACTGCTGGTAAAACTGTACTCAGGCCTGCAGAGGGCAGTGCGCGGCTGAAAATTCATGTTTCCTCGCAGCTTGACGGTCGCTGACGTTCAGTCTCCCACACCACAATCAGTGCCTGATTGGGAACACAAACCAGCCCTGGCAATTCAGTTGGACCAGCCCCGGAGGGGTAGAGGTATGCTAGTGAGAAGCACTGCTGCTGCTTTTGTTACAAGGGGGCGATATTGCACACTGCTGCAAAACTGGCCCCAGTAACAAAAACAGCCCCCGCCACTCAGAAACTGGCCCGACCCTTCCGGCCCACCAGGAAAACTCCAGTGCCCACCACGGCCAGTACGGCACTGACCACAATGCGGCCCCCGGGGGAAGAAAGGTCAACGGACTAGTCTTCCCCCGGGGATTTCGCGCAAGGAAAGGACAGGGGAGGAAGGGGTGGGATTAGGGGTGGGGTCAGCGGGGAGAGGTTAAAGGGGTTGGGAGAGGAAGTCCTTCCTCTTCCTTCCCCAGCGCCTCAGGGAGCAGTTAGGCGAGCTTTGGGAGTTAGGCGAGCTTTGGTTGTGTGGGCAATTGGTGACGGGCCTCTACGGGGGTACGCGACGGCGGTGCGGGCGGTTTGTTGCGCCTGGTTGTCCCGTGAGTGGGGGGCTCGATTATCGGAGTTGGAGCGGCGGTTGGCAGCGGGTCTGCGGGAGCGGAGCAGCGGACGCGTGGCGGCCTCGTCAGACGACGTGTGGCGGCCCAGGTGCGGTGCGGTATCGGCGGAGGAGGAGCGGGCGTCGGCGGAGGCGGTCCGGTGGCTATGGAGGTAAGGGGGGGTCAGGTACCTGATGACGCTGCGGTGCGCGCAGCGCTGCAGCTCCTTGGGCGCGCGGGGAGGGCTGATTTGTTGAGGCCGGGGGTCTTGGAGCAGGCGTGGGTGGGCATGTCCAGGACACCGCGAGCGGCATCAGCGGGGGTGGCGGCGGCAGTGGCAGCATGTCAGGAGGAACCCCCTCCTAAGCGACTTGCGGCGTCGGCGCTGGGGGGGGCCAAGAGGGTGGGCCCGGGGGACAAGCTGGGGGATGGGCGTCTGAGCCTCCCTGCGCTGGGGTCAGTGGGGGGTGGTGGGGGGAGGGGCGCGGGGTGGTCGCTGTCGCGGGCCCGGTTGTGGCGGGGGGGTCCTCGGGGGCGGCCCTGGCGGGGGGACGGAGGGCCCGGGGGGGGTCAGTGGCGACTGGGCAGGGGAGTGGGGCGGTCCTGGTGGTCTATAGCGACGACAGTGAGCTGGAGGGGGATTTGGAGGAGCCGGTGGGGGAGGATTTTTCCCTGTACTTATCTGGCAGTGAGTCGGCTGGGGGGGAGGGAGGGGGGAGGGGGAACAGCCCCCGGGTGGCTTGGGTGGGGGGGAAGGGGAAGGTTGGGGGGCGGGGGGGCAAGGGCAAAGGCCCGGCGAAGGCGGTGGGGGGACCCGGGGGGGTTGGGAGGTGCCAGGTGACTCTGGGGGTGTGGGGCGCGGCTGCGGGGCGAAGGCGGCGGGCGGGGGCGGGGTCCGGTGGGAGGACGGTTGGGATGGGATGTCGCTGGAGGAGCGCATACGGGAACAGCGCAGATTGATTGAGGAGACGGAGCGGCGGTGGGAGGAGTTGTGCGCGGCCAGGGATGGGGGGCACCCAGGGGGGGCGCGGACGGGGGACCGGGGTGCGGCGCGCGGTGGGGGTGCTGGGCATGCGGCGGGACGCGGGCGGTGGATCTGGGTGGATGAGGCAGGGACTGACTTGACGTCTCAGAGACCTGGTGGCGCTGGGGCCCCCTCAGACTATGCCGGTCCTGGGGGGGGGGATCCAAGCCAGCGCAGTTTGCTGGCAGAGGCCAGGGTGGGCCGGCGGGGCGCATGACGGCCTCCAGACGCCGGGGCGAAGCAGCAGGGGGGTCCGCGGCGGGCTGCCCTCCATCGAGGGAGCGGGCATCGTCGGCGCCGGAGTATGAGTTTGTGCAGGGCGAGGAAGGCAAAGGTGTGAAAAGAGTGATGCGTGAGGTGCGGATGGAGTCTGGTGCGGTTGACTTGGATGACGAGCTGGATTACGAGTCGGAAAGTGAGGAGCTGGAAGAAGGTGAAGTGCGAGATGAGCGGGGGCAGGAGGCAACGCGGAGGTTTGGTGTTTTACAGGCGCAAAAAGCCAGCTGCAGCACGACGCCAGCGGTGAAGATGAAAGCCCCGACTCCCGGCGGACGGGCCCAGGTGGTGCCACGCACTCTAACAGGTGAGGGAGCGTGGTGGGGGGTGTGGGATGGGGGGGACAAAGTGGGGCGTAGGAGGTCCTGCAGGTCTGTTGGGGTTGGGGATGGGGATGGGTCGGTGAGGGTGGAGGGAGAGGCTGCGAAGCAAACGGTTCCGGGTAAGAAGGCGGCCCTGGAGGGGGAAGGGAAGCGGCTCGTGGGGGCCGGTGTACAGACGGACAAAGAGGGGGAGAAAGAGGGGAAAGATGAGGGGGGGGAGAAACATAAGAAGAAGTTGCCCTATATGGGCCTGGCGATGCCTTTAGGGTCACACTTGTCGGAGAAAACGAGGGCGAGGATCTGGAAGCATGAGTATGTGGATGTGTTCAAGCTGTTGCACCGGGAGATACAGGCTAAGGAAGGGTCTAAGGAAGAGGAGTGGGAGTTGACGAGGCGGCCGCGGGTGCCGGTGAATATGGAGAATTGGACGTCGGCCTTTTTGATTTACGCGAGCATCTATTGTGAGAAACATCACGATAGGGCGATTGCGTTGTTCAAATATATGGATATCATCCGCAAGGCGCAGATGCACTTTGGGGGTTTCGCGTGGCTCAGTTACGATGAGGAGTTTCAGGCGCGGATCAGCGTTAACCCTGACAAGCCCTGGGGTGAGGTAGACCAGGAGTTGTGGGTCCAGTGGATGTCTTCGACGCAGTCCTCCGCGTCCACGCATACAGCTAGCGGGCTCCCGGTGTCGTATCGGCCTTTTCAGTCCCGTCCCGCCTCGACAGGGGCGGGAGGTGGATCTAGTGGAGCCGGGGGAGCGGGCGGGCAGGCTGCCGCTGCAGGCGCACCAGGTCAGCCGGCCAAGAGCGGGGGAGCCACCACGGGGGCCTGCTGGAATTTTAACAAGGGTTTCTGCACCCGCCACCCGTGCAAGTTCAAGCACAAGTGTTCTAAGTGTGGTGGGCGGCACCCGGTCACAACCTGTTTTACCCTGGCCACTCCCTCCGAGCAGTGGCGGGTTTCCAAGGGCAGAGGGCAGGCTGGGCCAAAGGGCTCCTACGCCGGTTAGTGTGGAGGCCATGGGTCCTTGGCTCTCCCGCTATCCTGATCGGGAGGCGGCTTTGAAGCTGTTTTGGGGGTTCACGGAAGGGTTTCGGGTGGGGTACCAGGGACCGCGGGTGTGCAGATGGGCGGAGAATTTGAGGTCGGCGAAGGATTTGCCTGGGGTGGTTGAGGCGAAATTGCGGAAGGAGGTTCTGGAAGGCAGGATCGCTGGCCCGTTTGACACGTGGCCGTTGCCGGAGCTCATCATATCCCCTTTGGGGGTGGTGCCAAAAAAGGAACCGGGGGAATTTCGCTTGATCCACCACTTGTCGTGGCCCGAGGGGTTGTCGGTGAATGATTTCATCGCGGAGGAGGATTCCCGGGTGCTGTATGCGTCGGTGGATGATGCGATCGCGCTGGTGAGGGTGTGTGGGCGGGGGGCGGAACTGGCTAAGTGTGACATCAAGTCAGTGTTTCGCCTTCTGCCCATTCACCCGGCTGACTTTTCTCTGCTGGGGATGCAGTTTGGGGGGGCGATCTTTGTGGATAAGGTTTTGCCCATGGGTTGTGCGGTGTCCTGTGCGTTGTTCGAGACTTTCAGTTCTTTCCTGCAATGGGCCTTCACTGACAGGGCGGGGCACCGGCTGGTGTCCCACTATTTGGATGATTTCTTGTTCGTCGGGCGCGGACAGTCGGGGGAGTGCGGGGAGGCGTTGTGGCAGTTTCAGAGGATGGCGGGGGAGTTTGGAATTCCGTTGGCACCGGAGAAGACGGCTGGGCCGAGCAGTTGTCTAGCTTTCTTGGGGATCGAATTGGATTCCGTCGCGTGGGTGGCGCGCCTGCCCCAGCAGAAGGCGGAGGAGATGCAGGAATTTTTGGGCCAGGTGGTGTTGCAGCGCAAGATTGATTTGAGGTCCGTCCAGCGGTTGTTGGGGTTGCTGAATTTTGCGTGCCGAGTGGTGCGGGCTGGCAGGACTTTTTGCAGGCGACTAGGGTTGGCCATGTCGGGGGCGGTGCTGCCCCACCACAGGGTGCGGATTTAACATGGGTGTCCGGGCGGATCTGCGGGTTTGGCAGGGGTTCTTGAGCGACTTGGATTTTGCGGATGACAACATGGTGTGGCAGGTGCAGATCTTTTCGGATGCGGCTGGGGCTCGCGGCTTTGGCGTGTTCTGGGACGGAATGTGGTGTGCGGAGCAGTGGCCGGCGCACTGGTTGTCGCAGGGCAGGAGTATTGCGTTTTTGGAGTTCTTTCCGCTGGTGGTGGCGCTGCAGGTGTGGGGACAGGAATTCCAGAACAGATCTGTGCTTTTCCATGTGGATAACCAAACAGTGGTTGACCTGGTGAATCATCAGAGGGCGAGGGACCTGCGGGTGCTGCGCTTGCTGCGAAGTTTCATGCTGCTGTGCTTGCGTCTTAATGTGCTGTTTCGCGCGAAGCATGTGCCGGGCGCTAGCAATGACATTGCGGATGCATTGTCTCGTTCGCAGTGGCAGCGTTTCCGAAGGTTGGCGCCCGGAGCAGAGGTTGTCAAGACCAAGGTGCCGGAGGGTATCTGGAGCTGGGGGGAGTGAGAGTGGTGAATTTGGTGGAGAAGTCTGTTGCTGAGTCCACGAGGCGGGCGTATCGGTTGGCTTGGGTGGAACTGGGTGCGTTTCTGGGATGGTCGCGGGACGCTTGGCGTATGTCTCAGAGGGAGTGTGAGGAGGGGGTGATGCAGTATGTGTTGCATTGCATGGACAGGGGTTTGTCGCAGGTGACGATTGCGGGGAGATTGGCGGGGATTTCTTTCTATGGTATGGTTTATTTGGGTTTTGATCCAGCCAGGAGTGAGTTGCTGAGTCGGATGCTGAAGGGTTGGGGCAGGGAGCGGGGGGGCGGGGGAGTGGGCCTGTGCGTGAGGCGATCACCTTAGAGTTGCTGGTGGATGTCATGGCGGAACTGAGTGTTTGTTGTTACGACATGGCCGAGGTAGCGTTGTTCCGGTTGTGCATGACTTTGATGTTTTTTGGGGCTTTCCGGGTTTCGGAGTTGTTGGGGGGTAGGGGTGCGCCGGGGCTGAGGTTTGAAGATGTTCGTTTGGATGGGACGCGTTTGGGAATCTGGCTGGGACGGTCAAAAACGGACCAGGCTGGTAGGGGAGCATGGGTGTGGTTGTGTGAGTCGGGGGGGGAGGGAGTTTGCCCGGTGCGTAAATGGGGCGGTTTTTGTGGGCAGGTCGGTCGGAGTGTGGGCGAGATTTTCTGTCATGCCTCCGGGTAGAGGGTCACGGCCTTCAGCTGCTGGCGGTTTTGCGCATGGCATTGAGGCGCCTCGGTAAGGACCCAGCTGGGTATGGGACGCACTCCTTCCGGATCGGCGCGGCGACGGCGGCGCGGTTGGGGTGGCCCTGGGACCAGATCCGGCAGATTGGTAGATGGAGGTCGCGCTGTTGCGAGCAGTACGTCCGGAAGTAGGGCGGAGGGGGCGCGTTGGCTGTTGGAGCGTGTCTGTTGTATTTCGTGTTCTAATTTCCTTTTTTCTTTGTAGGTTGTGTTGGGGGTCCGAGAGCCAAGACGGTTACCTGGATCGTTGGTCATTCGTTTGTTCATTGGGCATCCAAGTATTCCGACAGGCAGGTGTACGGTCGTAACCTGGGCCTGAGAAGCAGCAGTCACGAGGTATTTTGGTGGGGCAGGAGTGGGATGCGCTGGGGAGAGTTATTGCCCTGGCTGACCAAGAAAGTTTCACAGAGAGGCTGTCCGGACTTGCTCGTCATCCATTTGGGGGAGAATGACCTAGTGAAGCAATCGGGGGTGTCACTGCTCTATTTGATGCAACGGGACTTGGAGGCGATGAAACGCAATCTGGCTGGCGCCTGTATTGTGTGGACTGAGTTCATTCCTCGACGAATCTGGAGGGGGGCATTGAAGCCCGCAGCGGTGGAACGAGCCCGGAGGAAGCTGAATAGGGCCATGCGGGTTTTTTGTGAGAACACTGGGGTCAAAGTGCTGGCGCACACCGGACTGCGGCTCGAAGAGCCTCTGCTTTTCAGGGACGATGGAGTGCACCTTTCGCACATAGGCAACGCGTACTATATGATGGAGTTGAGGGATTTCATCAGTGGTTTGTGGAATGAGTCGATTTGGTGTCGGAGAGAGTGAGGGCGAAAGGTGCACTTGTGAGGGGTGGGGCAGGTAACCGCCCTCCGGGGGTTCCCTGGTTGGCGAATTGGGGAGGGGGGAGGAGTCCATGACGGGCATACTCACCCTTCCGGGGAGGGGGATATTGGTGAAAGGTGGGGGTGCGTCAGATCAGTGTACGATGAATGGAGATGATGGAGAAGTTTGGAAGAGAAGTGAGGAAGCGAATGGGATAGGTGAGGAGGTGCTGTGTGAAGTGGGGATGGAGTAATCGGAGTCTGGGAGAGTATGGAAAGTGAGAAGTTATGTTGTTGGGGATTGTTGGGGGGTTTGTGTTATGTTTGGTTATGATTGTCCAACCCTGTCCTAATGAAATGGCCTTTTACGCTAACTTACCTGGCGTGGACTGATTATTGCGCGATGTGCTTTTCTCCCATGCTGCCAGCGTGTCCTCCACATCCACAAAGCAGCACCGTGGGCTCTTTACCAGCGAGGACTCCTTTCCGCTGTGCAGCCCTCTGAAGATGTCTTTTTGTAACACTTTGCTATGCTTCGAAATTTTAGGTGAGGGGCGGGGGGCTGTCGCTTGTGAAGTGAGTTAAAGAGGCATTAGTAGGAAACACGAATACACAGCCTTGGTATTCAACACCCCAAACTTCATGAGTGCCGACTATGGACTCCTGAGAAATCTTTGGACACCCGCACTTGTTGTTTTACAAATCAAAAACTAGAGGTGGGCAAGCCAACAAATGAACAGGGAGAGCCAAGCCAGAGCCACCCCAAGGGTGTGGCTCGGATCTTAGAGCCCGTGCACGAACAGACCCTTGAAAATGTTTCCTATGTAAATCATACAGAAAACATCCCGTAAAATATGATGAAGCCTCTTCAAAGCTTAAAAGGGTATGCTATAATGGGACTGTTTTTGTTACCGGGGGCTGGCAATATCGGACCTCCTGTAACAAAATCGGCCGAAACCGGGCCTAGCAAACAGCTCGACCGCACCCCCCCATCCCCTCCAGGGGGGGGGGGGCAGCCGAGTGGTTTTCCAGGGCAGGTTTCGGTTCCCACTCCAGCCCTGCTGCAAGGCCACATCCAGGGGGTGGGCATTCAGGCAAGCAGCCGCGTGCGCCACATGAAAGCTCGGCTTGTTATAGACTCGAGGTTCTAACTGAACCTCGTACTGGAGCTTTCAGTGGCTTGCCCACCTCTGTCAAGCACTGTATGAATCCCTTTCTTAAACCTTAAATCTTTCAGACAGTTTCATGTTAGCAATGTTTGTTCAGGACATAGCTGTGTGTTCAGGGGCGTCAAGAACACTCCGCTTTAGCAGCTACAGCATGGGTTGAGTTTTTTATGGGCTCTTTCTGTCTGCAGCTCTGCAGACAAAAGCTCATAATTAAAGGGAAAGAAAAAAGGACTGGCAGAAAGCGGAAAGAAGGGTGAATGTTAAAAGGAAGGATGGGTGAAAGGGTGATGAAAGGATGCATGGGTTTGTGAAAGGATGGATAAAAGGATGCATGGGTGGGTGAAAGGATGGATGAAAGAATGCATGCGTGGGTGACAGAATGAATAGGTGGTTGAATGCAAGGATGGGTGAAAAGGTGGATGAAAGGACGCATGGGTTTGTGAAAGGATGAATAAAACGATGCATGGGTGGGTGACAAAATGAATAGGTGGTTGAGTGCAAGGATAGGTGAAAGGGTGGATGGGTGAAAGGGTGTTTGGGTGGGTGAAAGAATGGGAGAAAAGGTGGATGGGTGGGTGAAGCATGAGTGGAAAGATGAAAGGATGGAAGAGTGGACAGATGGTGAAAGGATGTGTGCGTGGGTGGAAAGATGAAAGGATGGGTGAAATGATGGATGGGTGGGTGAACATATATGTATGTGGGTACATTGGTGGAAGGGTGGGTGTAAGGATAAGTGACAGGGCTAATGGATGGATGAATGGAAGATTGAATGATGGATGAAAGAATGAATGGATGACAGAAAATAAATGTGAAATATGGATATCAGCTCGTGAATGGAAGGGTGAAGGGATGAATAGATAGATGCTTGGATAGAAGAAACAAGAGCGCTTTTCTAGGGATGGTCAGACTCACTTGCTTCACATGCTTGGTGCCATCAGAACTTTGGTTCAAAATGGGGGGTATTTTATTTTTCTAGCTCCTCCCTTGTGTGTTTCTCTGAAAAAGCCTGAAGTTTTCTTCTGTGTAACACCACTTGCGTACCTGGAGTGGGCTTTAATCGTGGGTGCTTTCAGTTCGCTGAATCTCGGTAAAGTATACCCCCAAACTGCACTCCTTTACGGCCATTTAGACGCTAGTTTACCGTCTTTTTTTCTGTCTTGGGATACATGCTGGAGCTGGCAGGGGGCGCACAAAATGGGAATTCTAGGATATCCAGAAATAAATTGCCAGACTCAGTCCTATATTATCAGGACACTGCCAACCTTGCTGGTTCCATGAGTGGCGGCAGCTTTACGTGTCAGGCATGTTCTGTCACCCAGCCATGGAGATCATGGCTGCTGACTCTCAGGTGGCAGGCTTGGCCAGTCGTAGAAGGCAGGTCTACTGGTGCCAACAAGTGGGCACATCAAGGGTTATGGAAAGGTAGAGGGTTGAGAAAAGGCTGCTTGAGTCATAAAGTAAGTTCCATGTCTTGGAGGTTTTAGGGTGTTTTTAGGACAAAGGACAGTATTCTGAAAACGAATCAACATTGTTGACGCTCTTCTAACCTGTCGAATATTTAAGGTCTGTGCGTGGTGTGGAAAATATCAATCTATCTAAGAAACACGCTATAGACATTACGGCTTTCAATCCCTTTAAGGGAGGGCAGGACTTTTAAAGCTTTCTGTAGTTATCTGCAAGGAACATGTAGATCACAACTTCCAGTACCAGTAAGATAGCTTAGTGCGTTACTGCACTTGATGTACCAGTGTTTCTATGTGTGTGCAAAGTCCTGGAACAGCCTCCCCTCTCCACCTTCGGACCTCACCCTCCTTTCAGGAATTCAGAATGGAACTCAAGACCTGGTTGTTCAACTGATTCCAACCGAGCAGCATAACTGTAAGTGCCTGGATACCCTGTGGGGGATTAGCAGCGCTTTACAAATCCGGTTCGATTGATTGTGTGTGGGGTTGTGTTTTATTGTGTTAGGTATTTAATATTTATTTATTAAAGAGTTTTATATAGCGCTAGCCTGACCTGAGGGTATCGGAGCGCTTCACAACAGTTTTTGAGCAAGATTCATACAATAAGCAGTATTCTACATATAGATTCGGCAGTCCAAGTGTGCTGAGCAGCATTGAGGTAGTGCGTGAGTCCTGAGATAACCTCATAGAGTGCACATTGTCTTGGGGTTGAACCAATTAAGGGGAGGGGGAGCAGTTGGGGGACGAATAGCAGGGAGGATATTTAGCATGAACCTAACTCCAAGGAGCACCAGAGCACATATCAGGGAATATTCCTATATTAGCTGTGTGTGCATGCGAGATATGTTTGAAACCAGGTTACAAACCATATCCCGCATGAGCCACTAAGGAAGAGCAACAGGGTGTTGGGCCTAGAATACTTACATTTGGCTGAGATAAATTGAACCATTCTACCCAATCAATAACTTTTTTGTTTATCTCACCCGAGGATTAATAGATATCTCACTGATTAGTTAAACCTATTTACAAACAGAGACAGAGGGAGATAACATAATTTCCCCCAAAAAACATGTTTTAGGCATAGATCAAAATCACTATTAGAGCCCAGGCCTGCAGGTTATCAACATAAGCCTATTGAAAGTGTTAATTATAAAAGCTGATCCTCAAAACGGCATCATACTGGACTCATCGCTCACAATGAACTGCCAAATTAACGCAGTCTCCTCAGCCTACTTCCACACGCTCCTCCTGCTTCGAAAGACAATCCAATGGAACCCCACAGAATCCAGAAAGACTGTCATCCACGCACTCATCAGCAGCAGACTCGACTACGGCAATGCACTCTATGCCGGCGCCACCCAGAAACAGCTCGAGAAACGATGCTGCCAGACTGGTCCTCGACATCTCCCGCCGCAGCCACATCACGCAACACCTCCTACAACTCCACTGGCTCCCAGTCAACAAGAGAATCACCTACAAGCTCCTCACACATGCCTACAAAGCTCTCCATGACGAAGGACCAGCATACCTGAACCACCGCCTCGCATCCCAAGTGCCCTCCAGATAACTCTGTTCCGACCAGCTCGCCCAAGCCTCCGTTCCCAGGATCCGCAAGACCAGAACCAGAGGAAGATCCTTCTCTTACCTCGCCTCCAAGCCCTGGAACATCCTGCCCCTCCACCTCAGGCAATCCACATCGCTGACCTGGCTTTTTGAATGATCCTACCCCTAGAGATATCAGCAGCCACTCCAGGGCCTTGAGGACCCTCACGGGTGAGTAGCTTTGCTGATTGATTGATTGATTGATTGATGCAGGAAGCATCACATAATTAAACTCTGACAGTTCCACTGCCTCACTCTTCAAGAGTAGGAAAGGTCTGGTGATGTCACTTCCGGTGATGTCACAGTTGTCAAAAGTTGTAGTTTACATATCAGTAACCAAGGCCTACTTTCTTCGCCCTGTTAATCTGGAAGTATGCTCTTCTGTTTAAGACAATGCGAATAAAAGGCATTGAGTTTGTAAGGCATTAGGAACTCAGAGGATTCACCCCAGAGACTAAATAGAATGTCCTGTTTTAAAAATGGCACATAAGAATATTATTTATATCAAATAACAAACAGAATCTTCTTAAACTATTTATGAAATAGTATAATAAAACTATTTTCTGGTGTGATGTCTGTAACTGTCATGTAGCAAGGGGAAAATGACAGGCAGGCTAGAAAGAAAAATATTTGTTGTACAGTGCTTTCTGATAACTTACATTCCCATATTTCCCTTGAGGTGAGGGTGCCTTTGATAAATGACTGGCTGTGTGCCATCTGGCTCCATGCCATGTGTGGTACTTTCAGCCGGCCTTGACCTTTAACCCATCAGCTGGGATTTCTCAATCCACACTTACAATGTTAAACATGAACTTGAAATGCCCAGAACACAAGGTGCTAGTGACTACACAACCTGGACTAACTCAAGGTGTGGGGCATGATATGACGCCACTTAGTAGCTGAACCAGTGTTGAATCCACAGTGTTATTTGGACACTTTTTTAAATAGGACCCCAGTTCAGTTACTGCTCCTCTGCTAGGTTGCAATTGTAGGAGAAAAGTAGCAGTGAATTTTTCATTACTTACCGGTAATCCAATTACTCTGATTCTACTTCCTTGTCCCGGTCGTTACTTCATGAGATGTGCCCAGACCCTGGAAACAAGCACACTGCTGCCTGCCTGAAAGAAAACAGTGTAAACTTCTCCCTTACTGTGACCTCTACCCAGGATCCTCCAGGGCCAAGAACCAGAAAAGCAGCCCAACAGCCTGCGATCGAAGCCAGGAGCACGGCACAAAGTATGGGAGGATGATGAGGTCAGGGATGAGGAGGAAGAATCGGAGTAATGAGCACGCGGGTAGGTAAACGATGCATTACTTCTTCATTCCCTCAATTGAGTCCATACATCATGAGGGTATACCAAAGCAGGTAGGGCTGGCATTGATTGCCCACCATGGTTGCCAGACAGAAAAGTCAAAGTCCGTATACAAAGGAGGAAAGACCAAACCCAGGAGGTCAACAAAGCCCCAAGTCAAGTGCCATAGCAAGTCATCAAGCACCAGAGCCCAAAAGGCAAAGGGCACAACTTGTGGACCCACGAGGCAAACACAGAGCGAACAAAGCTAAAGTAATCAGCACTAACCCACAGGCAGTGATGCATGGAAAGTGCTAGAAGGTGCAAAAGGAAACCACAATCAACCCCTTCCGCAAAGCATGCACTCTCTAGTTCAATCAAAAACATAAGCCCATGTAAGAGACTGTCACCAAACCCTACAATGGGGGTGGAGAGGACAGACAAGAACTATAAGACCAAAAGAGAAGGCCCAGATATGAGATAGGAGGCAGACTCTCAAAATAAACCCAAACCCAGAGCCTTTGAATTCTTAGGGGAAATGCCACACACAGGAAATACACCACGCCCAAAACAGGGTAAAAGAGCCCATCAGCCCAAGCATACAAACAAACACCAACCGAACAGGAAGTCACAAACAGGGCCAACAGTCAACACCTAGGCAGGAGATCAGTGCCCAGCACATAGAAAAGGAAGGCCAGACCACAGCACCTGCTATGCTAGATGATTAAAACACCCCAAAATGGCCCTAGGCGTTTGTGTTGGGTAAGCACACTACACTAAGGGCAGGTCCCAGCATGTTATTGAAGACGATAAGCCCAGAAGGCAAAATATATGCTTGCCATGCAGAAAAGTGTGCTTACCCAAACCAGAGCACAGACGAGGCCTGTCGAATATTTAAGGTCTGTGCGTGGTGTAGAAAATATCAATCAATCTAAGAAACACGCTATAGACATTACAGCTTTCAATCCCTTTAAGGGAGGGCAGGACTTTTAAAGCATTCTGTAGTTATCTGCAAGGAACATGTAGATCACAACTTCCAGTACCAGTAAGATAGCTTAGTGCGTTACTGCACTTGATATACCAGTGTTTCTATGTGTGTGCAAAGTCCTGGAACAGCCTCCCCTCTCCACCTTCGGACCTCACCCTCCTTTCAGGAATTCAGAATGGAACTCAAGACCTGGTTGTTCAACTGATTCGATTCCAACCGAGCAGCATGACTGTAAGTGCCTGGATACCCTGTGGGGGATTAGCAGCGCTTTACAAATCCGGTTCGATTGATTGTGTGTGGGGTTGTGTTTTATTGTGTTAGGTATTTAATATTTATTTATTAAAGAGTTTTATATAGCGCTAGCCTGACCTGAGGGAATCGGAGCGCTTCACAACAGTTTTTGAGCAAGATTCATACAATAAGCAGTATTCTACATATAGGTTCGGCAGTCCAAGTGTGCTGAGCAGCATTGAGGTAGTGCGTGAGTCCTGAGATAACCTCATTTTTTTTTTTTTTTGTTGAAACATTTTTTATTGTTTTCATACACAGCAATACAACAACCAGCTCTCAATCCCCGCCCAGTCAGGAAATACCCCACATATACCAGCATTTCCACTCAGCTGTCCCACCCGGCCCCTTCCCCCCCCGCCCCCCACCCTCTGTCAGTGTGCCCCCGTCTGCTACCCCGGTCCCACGCTCGATGCTTCCCCTCCCCTCAATCAATGCAATACAGGAGCCCCACCTCTCCCTACAGCCACAATACCTTCCCCCCCAACCCTATCCAGAGTGCAGTCGGTCAGGGCCCGCCAGTCGCCTCCACTACTCCCCACTCCCCACTACCACTTCCTCATCAGGCCCGCTCCCTTCCTCCCCCGGCTCGGACATCAGCCCCTGGAGTTCTACCACCAACGCTTCCCACGCCCGGGCTGTCGCTAGCGCTTTTTCGTCATCTCGCCGGAGGGCCAGTTGCACCCGGAGCGTGCCCTCAGCCCCCGCCCAGCGCTCCAGGGCTGATCTCCAGCGCAGGAAACTGGGTCCCCCCCGGGATTTCCAGTGCAGCGTCAATTCCCTCTTGGCCAATATCAGCCCTAGATCATAGAATTTGCTTGTGACCTTCGTGCGACGGGTGTGGGGGAACCAAAGCAGCAAGCAGGTGCCCATCTCCGGACCAATGGAGCGATCCGTAACCTGGTTCAGGCACTCCACCACCGCTTCCCAGTAGTCCCCCAACTGCCTACAGGCCCAAAACATGTGTCGAAAGTCTGCTCCGTCCGCCCCGCACCGCGGACACTGAGAGTGCGCTCCCCCGAAATATTGTAAAACCTTTGCCGGCGTCAGGTACGCTCTGTGTAGTGTAAAAAACTGGACAAGCTGGAACCTGGCATTCCTCGTCCCCTTCCATGCCCTCCGCACCAGCGTGTACCATGTGGATTCAGGGATCTCCTTCCCCAGGTCCGCCTCCCACTTTCCCCTCAAGGCGCCCAATGGGGGGAGGCTCTCCGTTGACAGCCTACGATAAAGGCATGTGATGGCCTTGGTCGTCCCCGCCGCCATCACCACATATTGGCAACCCGTGGCAGTCGGGGGCTCCGACAGCCCCACATTCCAATGCCTCTGAAGGCTTGCCACCAAGGCCGCATGGAGCAGGAAGTCTACCCGCGGAAGCCCATAAGAGTCCTGCAAGTCTTGGAAAGGCAGCAGTACTCCCTCTCGAAATAGATCCCCTACCATCTGGACCCCCATTTCCTCCCAGACCGCCAACCCCGACCAGTCTCCTCCATGCGGGAACGCCGTGCACATCCCCAGGGGGATCTCAGGGGCATCTGAGATAACCTCATAGAGTGCACGTTGTCTTGGGGTTGAACCAATTAACGGGAGGGGGAGCAGTTGGGGGACGAATAGCAGGGAGGATATTTAGCCTGAACCTAACTCCAAGGAGCACCAGAGCACATATCAGGGAATATTCCTATATCAGCTGTGTGTGCATGCGAGATATGTTTGAAACCAGGTTACAAACCATATCCCGCATGAGCCACTAAGGAATAGCAACAGGGTGTTGGGCCTAGAATAATTACCCTTGGCTGAGATAAATTGAACCATTCTACCCAATCAATAACTTTTTTGTTTATCTCACCCGAGGATTATTAGATATCTCACTGATTAGTTAAACCTATTTACAAACAGAGACAGAGGGAGATAACGTAATTTCCCAAAAAAACATGTTTTAGGCATAGATCAAAATCACTATTAGAGCCCAGGCCTGCAGGTTATCAACATAAGCCTATTGAAAGTGTTAATTATAAAAGCTGATCCTCAAAACGGCATCATACTGGACTCATCTCTCACAATGAACTGCCAAATCAACGCAGTCTCCTCAGCCTACTTCCACACGCTCCTCCTGCTTCGAAAGACAATCCGATGGAACCCCACAGAATCCAGAAAGACTGTCATCCACGCACTCATCAGCAGCAGACTCGACTACGGCAATGCACTCTATGCCGGCGCCACCCAGAAACTGCTCAAGAAACGATGCTGCCAGACTGGTCCTCGACATCTCCTGCCGCAGCCACATCACGCAACACCTCCTACAACTCCACTGGCTCCCAGTCAACAAGAGAATCACCTACAAGCTCCTCACACATGCCTACAAAGCTCTCCATGACGAAGGACCAGCATACCTGAACCACCGCCTCGCATCCCAAGTGCCCTCCAGATAACTCTGTTCCGACCAGCTCGCCCAAGCCTCCGTTCCCAGGATCCGCAAGACCAGAACCAGAGGAAGATCCTTCTCTTACCTCGCCTCCAAGCCCTGGAACGTCCTGCCCCTCCACCTCAGGCAATCCGCGTCGCTGACCTGGCTTTTTGAATGATCCTACCCCTAGAGATATCAGCAGCCACCCCATGGCCTTGAGGACCCTCACGGGTGAGTAGCTTTGCTGATTGATTGATTGATTGATTGATGCAGGAAGCATCACATAATTAAACTCTGACAGTTCCACTGCCTCACTCTTCAAGAGTAGGAAAGGTCTGGTGATGTCACTACTGTTGATGACACAGTGGTCAAAAGTTGTAGTGTACATATCAGTAACCAAGGCCTACTTTCTTCGCCCTGTTAATCTGGAAGTATGCTCTTCTGTTTAAGACAATGCGAATAAAAGGCATTGAGTTTGTAAGGCATTAGGAACTCAGCGGATTCACCCCAGAGACTAAATAGAATGTCTTGTTTTAAAAATGGCACATAAGAATATTATTTATATCAAATAACAATCAGAATCTTCTTAAACTATTTCTGAAATAATATAATTAAACTATTTTCTGGCGTGATGTCTGTAACTGTCATGTAGCAAGGGGAAAATGACAGGCAGGCTAGAAAGAAAAATATTTGTTGTACAGTGCTTTCTGATAACTTACATTCCCATATTTCCCTTGAGGTGAGGGTGCCTTTGATAAATGACTGGCTGTGTGCCATCTGGCTCCATGCCATGTGTGGTACTTTCAGCCGGCCTTGACCTTTAAGCCATCAGCTGGGATTTCTCAATCCACACTTACAATGTTAAACATGAACTTGAAATGCCCAGAACACAAGGTGCTAGTGACTACACAACCTGGACTAACTCAAGGTGTGGGACATGATATGACGCCACTTAGTAGCTGTACCAGTGTTGAATCCACAGTGTTATTTGGACACTTTTTTAAATAGGACCCCAGTTCAGTTACTGCTCCTCTGCTAGGTTGCAATTGTAGGAGAAAAGTAGCAGTGAATTTTTCATTACTTACCGGTAATCCAATTACTCTGATTCTACTTCCTTGTCCCGGTCGTTACTTCATGATATGTGCCCAGACCCTGGAAACAATCACACTGCTGCCTGCCTGAAAGAAAACAGTGTAAACTTCTCCCTTACTGTGACCTCTACCCAGGATCCTCCTGGGCCAAATACCAGCAAAGCAGCCCAACAGCCTGCGATCGAAGCCAGGAGCACGGCACAAAGTATGGGAGGATGATGAGGTCAGGGATGAGGAGGAAAAATCGGAGTAATGAGCACGCGGGTAAGTAAATGATGCATTACTTCTTCATTCCCTCAATTGAGTCCGTACATCATGAGGGTATACCAAAGCAGGTAGGGCTGGCATTGATTGCCCACCATGGTTGCCAGACAGAAAAGTCAAAGTCCATATACAAAGGAGGAAGGACCAAACCCAGGAGGTCAACAAAGCCCCAAGTCAAGTGCCATAGCAAGGTTTCAAGCACCAGATGCCCAAAAGGCAAAGGGCACAACGTGTGGACCCATGAGGCAAACATAGAGCGAACAAAGCTAAAATAATCAGCACTAACCCACAGGCAGTGATGCATGGAAAGTGCTAGAAGGTGCAAAAGGAAACCACAAACTACCCCTCCAGCAAAGCATGCACTCTCTAGTTCAATCAAAAACATAAGCCCATGTAAGAGAATGTCACCAAACCCTACAATGGGGGTGGAGAGGACAGACAAGAACTGTAAGACCAAAAGAGAAGGCCCAGATCTGAGATAGGAGGCAGACTCTCAAAATAAACCCAAACCCAGAGCCTTTGAATTCTTATGGGAAATGCCACACACAGGAAATACACCACGCCCAAAACAGGGTAAAAGAGCCCATCAGCCCAAGCATACAAACAAACGCCAACCGAAGAGGAAGTCACAAACAGGGCCAACAGTCAACACCTAGGCAGGAGATCAGTGCCCAGCACATAGAAAAGGAAGGCCAGACCACAGCACCTGCTATGCTAGATGATTAAAACACCCCAAAATGGCCCTAGTGGTTTGTGTTGGGTAAGCACACTACACTAAGGGCAGGTCCCAGCATGTTATTGAAGACGATAAGCCCAGAAGGCAAAATATATGCTTGCCATTCAGAAAAGTGTGCTTACCCAAACTAGATCACAGCGAGGCCAAGCAAGTACAGAATGTGACGAAGAAATGACAAGCGTGCCAGATACACCAGAGAACATGAAGAATGTTACCAGGCAGAGCTAAGAGTAGATGCAACTCCTGCCCAGTGCCAACTGGGAGCACCTGGCAAAATCCATCACCAAAACCCCACATAGACGAAAAGGAGTAGGAGCCCAAGGCCTCAATAAGTATGCATGCAACCGAAGGCAGAGCTGGCCCACGGAAGGTCAAGCTTGCAACCCCAACAAGGAGCACGGGGGAAAAGCCACAAGAGTCTGAGCTGAAAAGATCAACGCAAAAGGCCATAATAACCAGAAGTACATCCAGGATATCCCTTACTCTAAGTCCGAAGGCCCAACAGATAGGCAGGACTGCAAAGTCATTAGAGGTCCAAAAAAGTGTGTAGTGGAGCAGCATAGGAAGACAACCTTTGTGGCAAAGACCAAGGGACTATTGAAGACCAGCAATGGCTGGACCATCAACGAATGCACCAACACCACAACCAAAGGATACTTCAGTGGCAGGGGTAGGTGCCAGCCACAAAGGGTAAAAGTCCAAGACAAGGGGTAAGCCAGAGCTGCAGAATACTTTGTAAGAACCCACAACACACAAAAAGAAAAGGCAACCCACGTCATCCTACACATCCAGTAAAACAGCAGCAGGAGAAGGAGGGGCGCCAGCAAGAAGTGAGAACCAGCCAGTGTGCCCAAAGGGCCAAAGACCAAAACTCCAACACCAGCTAGTAAGAACTCACTGCACCAGAGCAGCAAGCATCCAACAAACAAACTATGAAAGTGCTCAACCTCAAGATTGAGGACACCCATCTGAGAGCAAGGCAAGGTAACAGGAACGAACCCCACAGCTGAGACCAGGACAGTGCTCTGTAAGACAGTTAAGATTACAAGGATGCTGTAACTCTCCAAGTATGGCTGCAAAGGTGTCAAAAGAGCAAACAAAATAAGCAAAGGAATACAAGGCCAGCCAGCCCACCAGGGAGCAATGGGATCACTCCTACAGGATAAAGTGCCCCACCCCAGAAAAGGTAAAGTCCCAAGAAGAATTACGTGAGACAGCTTACTACCAAACAACATCCCCAATAACCAGAATGATAGCAAAATAAAAAAAAACTGAGGATTTCTATTGGGAGAGCCAGACAAGCCAGAGAGACCACAATGCCATAACTCCCTTAGCACCAAGAAAGCATCACAAAAACTAAGGCAGCGGGCGGGAAGAAAAACTGAGGAACACATGATTAGGAACCATGTGCTTCAAATGCAAGAGAGAGCAAGAATGGCAAACCACTAGGAGACCAAGAAGGAGAAGGACTCCAAGCAAAGGAACATAAAGATGCCAGCTTACAGTAAAAATGCAAATATCTGTTCAGGAGCCACAAAGCATGGGAGCCAAAAGTGGGCGGAGATGGGCCAAAGTGAGAGCAAGAAGGTAGAACCAATCTCCCAGCACTCAAGAGAAGAGCAAACCCCAACCAGCACCACTAGGGAAACCTGAAAGCAACCAATTAGCACTAAGCCCAACATGGAGCGAACGGAGATCCCTACAGAAAGCCAATCAGTGCACCATGCCAGTGTAGGACACAAGTGCTCAGCTTGTGGGACAGTCCCTGTTGCAGTTTAAAGGGGAACAACCTTTACAACGCAACTTTTACAACGCACTACCATTACAACGCATTTTTTACAACGCATAATCCATTACAACGCATGACATTACAACGCATGACACTACAACGCATTTTTAAAAACTACCTTTACAACGCATTCCATTACAACGCATACTACCATTACAACGCATACCATTACAACGCATAATATTACACTATACTATCCAACACTTACCCTACTGATGCACCCCCTGGAGTTAGAATAGTAATTTTTACCCCTATACTATCCAACACTTACCCTACTGATGCACCCCCTGGAGTTAGAATAGTAATTTTTACCCCTATACTATCCAACACTTACCCTACTGATGCACCCCCTGGAGTTAGAATAGTAATTTTTACCCCTATACTATCCAACACTTACCCTACTGATGCACCCCCTGGAGTTAGAATAGTAATTTTTACCCCTATACTATCCAACACTTACCCTACTGATGCACCCCTTGGAGTTAGAATAGTAATTTTTACCCCTATACTATCCAACACTTACCCTACTGATGCACCCCCTGGAGTTAGAATAGTAATTTTTACCCCTATACTATCCAACACTTACCCTACTGTTGCACCCCCTGGAGTTAGAATAGTAATTTTTACCCCTATACTATCCAACACTTACCCTACTGTTGCACCCCCTGGAGTTAGAATAGTAATTTTTACCCCTACACTATCCAACACTTACCCTACTGTTGCACCCCCTGGAGTTAGAATAGTAATTTTTACCCCTACACTATCCAACACTTACCCTACTGTTGCACCCCCTGGAGTTAGAATAGTAATTTTTACCGCTACACTATCCAACACTTACCCTACTGTTGCACCCCCTGGAGTTAGAATAGTAAATTTTACCCCTATACTATCCAACACTTACCCTACTGTTGCACCCCCTGGAGTTAGAATAGTAATTTTTACCCCTATACTATCTAATACTTACCTTAAATGTAATTTAATATTATGCGTTGTAATGGTATGCGTTGTAAAGGTAGTATGCGTTGTAATGGTAGTGCGTTGTAAAGGTATTTTTTTTAAATGCGTTGTAGTGTCATGCGTTGTAATGTCATGCGTTGTAATGGATTATGCGTTGTAAAAAATGCGTTGTAAGTGCATGCGTTGTAAAAGTGTGCGTTGTAACGTCATACATCCCAGTTTAAAGCATAAAGAACAGTCTAATGCCAAACACCATTAAGATCAAAAAGAGGGGGACAGAGAACCCAAACTGGAAGGAGCAACCCCACACAGAGAAGGGGACTTCCTTGTAAAAACAGCATTGGAGGTTAACAGAAGCAATAGGGGAAGGACAGGCATTGTGGCAGGATGGAACAGAAAGGCAAAGTCCTATTACAGAAGCACTAGGCAAACCTCAAATGCACACAGAGCAAGCAAGACCATGGAGGAGAGGAGAGGAGAGGAGAGGAGAGGAGAGGAGGGGTGGGGAGAAGAGGAGTGGAGAGGAAAGGAGAGGAGAGGAGAGGACTGACCTTAGCTAATGCAGGGCTGCGTTTTAAAATGGCTGACACTGGTTGCCATCTTGCATCATTACATGTGAGTCCTTTATTTCTAGGCCAAACACAATGTGCCTGATTCACAAAGGTAAACAGACGAAAGTCTAACTTTACGACTTTTGGTATTCACAAACGGCATTTACAAGCAGTAAAGTTAGACTTTTGTCTCAATTAAACTTAAGTTCTGGTCTTAAGTTTAACTGAGACCAAAAGTAGAGTTTAACTGTGACGAAAGTCTAACTTTACGACTTTTGGTTTTCACAATGGTTTTTACAAGCAGTAAAGTTAGACTTTTGTCTCAGTTAAACTCAAATTTTGGTCTTAAGTTTAACTGAGACCAAAATTAGAGTTTAACTGAGACAAAAGTCTAACTTTACTACTCATAAACACCCTTTGTGAATACCAAAACCCTAAAGTTAGACTCTCGTCTCAGTTTACCTTTGTGAATTGGGCCGAAGTTTCTACCCTTATTTTCTCACGAGAAGAAATATTTTTACTTCCTTGTAATCATTGTGGAATGCTATAATGAGTAACAAATTCAAGAAAACACCTGCAGTGTGGCGAGTTTATACATTTTATCTAGTAACAGATTCTGCAAATTTGAAGGACGTTGCTAGAAGATTGCTATTGAGACAGCCTTGAGAAGCCGTTGCCTGTGCAAATGTATCATATTGTTAGATTCTGATCGGACAGCTTTCCTGAGAACAATGTGGAAGTGTGTGAAATGCTGGGAATGGGAATTTAATATAGGGCAGAGCTGAACTGACCGATTCAGGTGGCTCCAGACTCATTCAGATGTAATTTAGACTCCTACTGATTCAGAGCTGTCACTGAGAAGGAGCACATTTTAGACTTTTCCTTTGAGGCATCCTTATAGTAGATTGTCCACTGAACTATAAGATTTGAATGATTTTAATTTGCATATGAACTGCATAATAACCGAGAAGACACATTCTAATTATGATTTTCCATTAACCTGATTGATTTTTGATTTCCATAAACCATTAACTTTTAATAAACTTTTATGGCTTTAAACTAAACACTCTGTTGTTTTTTGGAGCCAAATATGCTTCACGTATTATCGAACGTATTTATTCTGCTGACCAAGTTTAGTCTTGGAAAATTCGATTCATCCGAGTAGCGCTTTATGATCCCTGAAATCTGCACGAAGCAGAGCCCTAGCACCAAATTATCCACAACACGTAGAGAAAGCACAGATGGGGCCCAAAAGATAAGTTGGGATTTCCACATGGAGACAATAAAGCACAGGGTGACTATCGCGCATATGAGCAGAGACAACAGGCAGGGTGGCCCTTTATAGGCACACTTGAAGGGAGAGACCTTTATTTTTGTTAGGCCTCACCTAGCGTTGCAGCGTGAATGCGCTGCCATCGCTTTGCGAGACATGCAGCATATACTGTAGTGTGAAGGCTTTGTGGAAGCTCCGCCCACTCTCTGCCCATTGGCTTTTATCTTAAATGCTGCCTTCCGATTGGTTTGAGGGTTGTTAGTCCCTCCTCATTCATCATTTGTATCCTTCCACGGCTATTGGCCCCATTACTCCTAACACTATTTTCTTCCCTGTCTCCCCACCCCACCGCCCCCTCCATCAGTCTGTGACTTCTCACCCTCCCCCGCCCCCACTCCTTGTGTTTTCCTGCCTACCGGCACTTCCGGTTTCACCTTTATTATTGCCACCTTGAAATATGCAAGTTCAAGATGCGTGCTGTACAAACATTTCTTTTGTTTAATGAACTAGATTTTAATGTTACTCTAAATAGAATAAGACTCTAGGCAACATTCGGGGTATGCATGGGAAGTGACGCCTCTTAGTTCACAAACTGCATTGTTGTCGGGCGGGAGGACCGGCAGTGTTTTAACCCATGCTTAAAACGAGCACTTTTAATAACTTCCTCTCAATTCAGTGCTATAATCTTGTGTACTGAGGTGACGCGATAAAGAAATGCACTTTTTTGAATTCTGAAGAGACATTATCGCACATTTACATGTTTACTGTATGATTAACATGCCGGTCATTTTCACGGCTCTCCCACTGGCTCGTATACGCTTGGCTCGTCTCCAGCTGGCTCTACCTCTTAATTAATATATTGGCTTGCGCACCTCTAACAAAGAGAGATGAATGGATACATGACAGTGAGACCGGTAGATGATAGAGAAATAGACTGGTGCAAACAAACAGACCAAGTCAGTCTCCATTGCCTCATGTCAGAATCATCACTTTCAATAACCTGGAAATCTGCCGGCAACTCCTGTATGCCCCAACCTCATCCCCTCACATATTCTTAGCAGAAGCGGCAGATTCTGAGCTGTGCCCTCCTGGTGCTGAGGAGCACGGCAGAGTCTGTAGAAGCACTGGGATCTCTAGCCTCTCCGGGCGGGCACCTAAGCCTTCCGGGTGCCTTCACACTCAGGATAAATTAATACATTTTGTTCTGTGCTTTAGTTGCCCCTCTGTGAGCACTGTCTGGTAGATGAAGCTCTGTGTCAATAAACACATTCAGAGAGGTGGTTGTCTACAAACAACAGCCACAATTCCGTACGTTTTGAACGTGTAGTTAAATACCTGCTCATCGAGTACCTCATTGGCTGATCATTCCATGGCACTACCAAAATTACATTTGGACACATTTGCTCAACTGTAAAACACACACTCTATGGGTCATTTAACTACTCGGGGCTTTGGGGTTAGGTAACCTACTTTGGATGCTGTGTAAAAGAGTAAATACAAAAATGAATGCAATGAAACTAAGCAACCAGTACTTCTAAAACACTGTGAAAACTGACACACATTCTGGCATTTTGTTTAGTTAACGTCAATTTTCTCATAGATGAGAGTAAAGTACTCTTAATATCTCAATGGAATCTGCACACTTTTAACTAATAGCACTGGGCGACCTTTGACAACTAGGCAATGAATACATTTTCATGTACCCCCGAAGCCCCCATGCCCCCCATGCCCCCCATCCCCCTTGGCAAACTTCATTGCCTCTCAGTGTTTGGGGGATAACCAACACGCAGGAGAGTGAGTCACATAGTCTAGAAAATGAAAGAGAAGCCGGGATTCGGATTCACATGCTCTGATCTCGATCGCGTTGGTTAGTCTGTAAGCACTACTTTTATTAATGAGTTTCGCATTAGTAAAGCACCACGGTGTGCATGTGTGGCGACACTTCACCTATGAGGTACGTGCCAAGCAATTGTTGACACAATCCACACATTGCGTCTTTTTCAATATATATATTACGAAGTGCAGGACCTTTCCAAGGGATTTTGCACACTACATACATTCACTCCAAACATAAAACGTGTAGGTAAAAAACATTGCCATTTACAATGTCAATAGCTCTAACTCACAAATGCGAGACCTATTTGCATTGCAAATGCTTGTTTTTAGGTAGGCAGCAGGGTGTCTGGGGTGGAGACAAGTCATGAAGCAAAGCCGAGGACATTTGTGCTCCACTGCTGTCTGCTTAGATGTGTGCTCTACAAGCTCCCATACATACAAGACAGATGCATAGCAGCTGGTCTCATTAAGAAAGGGCGTCTATGACTGGTGTAAGCTTCGAGGCTTTCCTTTCTTTACATTAAGGCTCACCAGGTCGCACACATCATTGACAGCGGTTCAGTGTGTGGTGCACAAACCCTCACTGTGTGGCCACTGGATGATGTATGTCAAATAACATTTCAAAGCTTATAAAGTTCTACTGATTATCCAAGAAAGGTTCCTCTTGCTTGAAGGTTTTCCAACTCCCGGATTCTTACAAAATGCACACTGACTGTGAATGAGGCCCTCCGACTGCAGAGAGCCCCACCCTGGAGCTCAGTCATCCCACTATAGTGAGACTCAGGCGTTGGGCAATGAAATATACTCATTCGGCAGAGAGTGTGGATTCCACAGGCCCAGCTCTGGAACCGGTCACTGGGGCTTTCTGGCTTTTTGTGTATTCTTCACAGACCTGTCAAGTCACAGGCTTTGTCCTTGGTGTCAGTGGAAAGGCTGGGTGGGGTTGGGAGCTCCCTGGCAGGGAGAACAAAAACAACGACCCAAAAGAGGGAATGACTTCCTCACTTAGCTACCTGCAGGCCTGCTGAGGGTAACACCTCTGGAGAAGAATGGAGTGGTGAGAGGGCAAGGACCGTTTCTATACTTTGGGGGGGGGAGACTATGCCTCCTTTTCTGCACACCCTAAAATAAGGTCAACTTCAGAGGCGCTCAGTGATGCTATGGAGGAGTCCTGCAATTCACACTGCTGGCTAGCGGTTCCTGCCAACATCCATGTTGTGTCCCATCCGCACACAGGATGGATTCCTGGGCTCTGCCACAGTGGCGTAATGAAACTTGAGGGGCCCCCGTGCAAAGTACATGGAGCTCGCCCCCCCTCCACCACAGGTGCTGCGGTGCCTTATGTTACGCTACTGCTGTTACAGCCAGACACAGGACATGTGCGCCACACCCTTTCTACTGTCCATACATTATGTACGTATACATGGAACATACATGTGTTATAAGGGTAAAGTGAAGGATCCAGCTGCAGGACACTGGCAGACCATTTTAAATAGGAGAGGCTAGTAGGTACCTCTCTATGCAGGGGACATATAGAAAGGTCAGTCTTGTTGGTATAATGCCACCATTGTCAGTCCTCCACAGACCAGTTTAGTGATAGTATGTCATGCTCAGAAAGGCACTGTTGCTCGTGGTGTGCAACTCCAGACCACACAGCCATGCTCTGGGTCTCAATCCACTTCTACCGGGGCCCCCAGCAAACATGTGTGATAGGATAGGGGCTGATAGTAAGGGTGCGGCAACACCCCAAAATAACCATGCTGGAGTTCAGAAATTGAATGAGCAATAAATGTCTTTATATTGTGTTTTTATCTTAATACAGAGGTCAAATGTTAGGCTATGTTTTCTAACAAATTGCTGGTTATTCTTTTAACATGGAGATTGGTGTTTACTTTTTTTTCTCTGACTGCAAAGTGAGAAGGTTTTGCAATGTGATCTATGTGACAATCTTGATGAGTGTGAAAGGAAAGGCTGCAGGATGTATAAAAAATGTTCTACCTCAACAAAACATGAACTGTACAAATATTTCAAAATATTTCAGCAGTTAGGAAAGCACCACTGAAGCACGTTCTTTTGTAATTCTGAAGTGTGATTGAAACAAATATTTTAATTGTATTAAATTAAATCACAACACTTTACTTTATAATGTGCAATTGATAAATATTCACTGAAATCAATGTTCACAGATCATCATCTGTCCGCTGTATAGTTTTATCGTAAAACTACATGTCTGTGCTGAGTCAGGGGCCATTTCAATGTGAATGCTCCACATCTTTGTAAATATGAAGTATTTCTGCTCTCTTCCTTTCACTCAACGCAGCGCAGCAACTTTATTTGCTTCCCTGGGTTGTGTGATATATAAGTAAATGTGCCCCTGAAATGTCCAAAATTCTCATGAGTTCAGTTACGTAACACTGATAGCAGCACCCCACTCCGAAAGGTTTTCCAGCATCACTGTGTACTTGTTGTGTGTGCTCAGACTAAAAATCAAAATTATCGTCAGGTCGCTCCATGGGTAACTATGAATAAGGTTGCACGCTTTCTAGAACCATGAACAGGACGTTCACACCCAATACTCAGGGGTGAAATTTGTGGAGCAGGGCAGCGCAGCAAGTTACCTTGCTTCATTGCCCTGCATCATAGGGAAATGGCAGAAATATGCCTTATTTGTCTAATTCAGTGCATTACCTCCTCGTCTGTTTTCCTCTCACAGTTCTTACGTATGAATTTAACCCCATTCATGCAGAGCCTAATCACCAAACTTGATTTTTCCTTCCCAATCCAAAATGGCCCCCATACCAAGGGTATAAGTGCATCACTTCCTAGGAAAGACTTCCTGAAATAACAAAGAACAGAAGGAAATCTGTTTAACAATAGGGAGTGGTGTGGCGGGAAGTCAGGACTGAGATGAGGAAGACATGGCCTTGGAATAATGAATATTACCCCTAAGTAACCAGGCATTGCCTCGTCATCCGTATAGCTCTCACAGTCCTTACGTTCGAGTACGTACCCAAGCCAAGAAAATTATTTCCACCTATACCATGAAAAAGCAAAACGAGGGATATCAAACAAGGACCCAAGAAGATGACACTGCAGGCGAACCCCCAGGACACAAAACAGCAGAGACCAAAAAGCTGAGGGCACGCCACTATCCAGAGGGAAACGTGAGCGGCAGCACTCAAGTGGCAGCCATGCCAATGCCGTGAAAGAAAGCCTCGGCAAATGCCTCCCAGGAGGCCGCAACATCCCCAGAGACCACTCTGGGGAAAACCCCAGACAAGGAAGGCCAGCAAAGGCAGAGGAATGGGCCAAGGACAATGCAGCCGAAGGGACAAGAAAGGGAGAGGAGACATGGAACCCCAGAGTCAGACCCAGGGAGACCGACAAGGCTCCCAACTTGCAAAACACAATATTGTGTCATAAAGACAGAGAAAGAGAATGAAGCACAGACAGAAAGGAAACCAAGGAGCAGACAACAGGAAGGTAAAACCACACCAAAGTCCAATGGCAAAGAGGACACTGCCGGTAGGGAAAAAAGCCTGATGCAGAAAAAGCCCCACAACGGTCAGAAGAAAACAAAGCCGAGGAGGAAGGACAAACAATGCCCCAACTCCCCAAACCATCTCTGAGAAAAAAAGGCCACCAGAACAGCTGCAGCCGTCAGAGGGGCACAGACAAACACCAGCCCCATGAAAAGCCAGATCGCCACCCACGCACCATGGAGGGAAGAGATAGCCACAACCAGCTGAAAAATGTCCCGAAGGAAGCCACCTAAGCAACCAAGATGAAGAGGAAAATTCCTCAACCCGACACCAGACAGAAAGAGATCGCCAAGGATGGCAACAAGCTGCAAGGGGAGAGGAAAGCCACAAATGCAGGAGCAGCTCAGCAACAGCCAAAGAACATCCAGGGTCCAAGACTGACTGGCTCACAAGAGACAAACCGCAAGCCTCAGTCAGTGAAGTGAGTCCTGTCGCACAGGCAACGGATGAAATGGTAAACTCCAACAGAGCTGAACAGAGAGGACAAGGGAACCCAGAACGCTCAGACCCAACCGGGGAAGCAACAGAACCACCACGCGGTCCCAAACACACCACAGAACCAACCGAGGGAAAAGAAGGAAGGTTGGAAAATACGAAAAGAGGCCCCAGGCCAGAGAACAGCAGGAAGAACTGCCATCAAAGTAATCGAGGAGGGTCCAGACAACCAAAACAGGGGAAGAAGGGTAGTCCCTCGGTGGCGAACCACATCAGGCAAGGGAGACCGAAACAAAAATTGACATACAGACCACCAAGCCAGAAAAACACCTCCACAGAGGAAGGAAAACACCACTGGGCAACAGAAGGTCCAGACAGACACCCAACGGCCGAAAGCCAGGAGAGGGAAACAACCCCGAGGCAAGTCCACCCAGACACAGAAGCAGGGAGAGGCACAACTGCCCTGCCAAAGGAGCCAACAAGCAGGCCGCCAGGCAGAGGCACCCCGATATGCACAAGGACATGCCGCTAGCCTCAACAAAAAGCAAAAGAAAGCACTGCCACCGGGCACAGATGCCCCGAGCAGCAGACCCCCCCCATTGCGGCACCCCAAGAACTTAACATGTGCACACACACAGCGCACGGGCACCCATATGCATCTCGGGGCAAAAACACAGGTATCGACCTCATGAGGATGAAAGCCTGAGCGAACCCTCCGGGATTGGAACCAGTCCCCAAGAGGTCAAACACTGTCCCTACAGTGGACACATCAGTCCACCAAGCCACCAGCCCCGGCACCAACACAAAAATAGAAACAACAAAAAAGCAGAGCCCAACCCCATAGGAGAGCCCCTTCGGAACAAAGAGACACCAGACCAGCACAGGAAAACCATTCATGAAAGCCGTCTAGGTGCCAGGGCAACACCAACCACAAGCGTGCCCCCTCCGCATACAAATGACAGGCAAAGGCAACAAGACGTGCCACATCGGAAAAGGAAGGCGCCATACAGAGTCCAGGCAGATGCCATGCATCAGCTGCCCACATGCAGCAACACACCGCCATATGGGAAGCCGCGCACCCCTGGAAGCGCAAACTCAACTAGGGAATGTATGCAGGAAAAAAGAATAGAGCCCCGAGGCCCAGCAGGTCATCATGATAACACTGCACCATGCCGCGTGCTCACCCGCTCGCAAAGGACAGGAGGAACCCTGGAGACACGCTGCAAATGGCAAAGCGGGTGCATCATATTGAGATCAGGCAGACGTCACACGACTTGCGATCTCAAAAAAATCGGGCCTGGCAGGCTCAGAGGGGCTGCACACCCCCCACAGAAGTCCACTATGAGCCCAGAAAATAACCAGGGAATAAAGCACATGAAAAAAACTAACACAGAAAAACATATATCCCCATGGCTGTCACAAGCTGCTCAGCAGGCTACAGACACCCCATGTGGTCTTGTGTGCCCGGCATACGAGTGTGACCATTAAAAACAAAAACAAACCTCTTCAGCAGGTCTGCAAATACAAAAGAAAACAACTAAAACATACCTGTAGCGAAGATGGCAATCGTCTGCAGAAAGAAGAAAACTGCAAGTCCTTTAAGGGAAGTGATGCACTTATACCCTTAAGTATGGGGCCATCTTAGATTGGGAAGGAAAAGTCAAGTTTGGTGATTAGGTTCTGCATGAATGGAGGTAAACTCATACATAAGGACTGTGATGAGAAAGACATGAACTCGTAGTAATGAATATTACCCGTGAGTAACTGGGCACTCCTGTCCTTTCCCCCTGCGCTGGCGCTGTTTTGGTAGCCTAGCACCAATGCAGGCACCAGGGTGCAAGGGTGCCTGTGTTGTAGGCAGCATTGTTTTTGTGCAGGAAGGAATACCTTCCTGCAAAAAACAATCCTGAGAGGCTTCTTCCTCTTTCTATGAAGAATGCATCACACATAAAGAAAAGAAAAAAAAAGAGGAGACATATTTCTCCCCGTTACACCTCTCCTGGGGAGGCACATCTTTTTGTTGAATTCCCAGGTTAACCAGGTTTGGTAAATCAGGAAATGCGTTAAAAGCCATTGGAGTTAGTTGGGCAAACTCACGCAACGCTAATGAAACGCGACGTTGCATTGGTCCAGATTTTTGTGTGGCTTCAAAAATATGACAAGGTTTGCGTTGCTCTTGCACCACGTTGTGTGGTGCACGAGCGACGCAAACCGGGTCGTTAATATGGCCCTCAGTGAGGCTCCAACTAGTTCCATGGGTTAACCACATCTGTCCAGAACACCAAGGACTCTGTGGCATGCAAGAAGCCCAGTAAACAGGAGGCATTGATAGTTTTACGTAAGAGGATTCTAAGTAAGAAGCACCCCTGCGTCTGGGATCTGGCGCACAGTTTGCACCGAGCAGACACAATTAAGAGCGTGCGACAGTGCACGCGATCACTAACATGGCCCGGGGTGCCGTGAAACTAGATGGCCCTATGTTTTCAAGCGCTTGGTGGTGTGGGCTGTGCAGAACTTTTGCTGTGCCGCAGTGCAGTTTTATTTGCATCTGCAATGTAGAAACCGAGCATCACAAATGCTTGCCAGCAAATGTGTGCCTTGGTACCTGCTCCTGATTGGAGACACAGTTATCTCTTAATTGCTTGTTTAAAGGTGTGCGTGCCCTACTCTATTTCTCTTGTGGCTTCTTAGCGCTAGAACGGTGGCAGCACACCCAGAAACGGTGACCCCTCCACGGATGCTGTTACTGAACAGACCCCTCACTACTCTGTCAACATCTGAAGCTACAATTAATTTCAAGACAGACGTGCTACCTTCGTTTGAAGAGGTCAACTATAATTTGCATTCAATGGGGCTTATTTACAAGCCCTTTGCTCCGCCGGTATGTCACTTTTTCCCATATTAAAAGTGACGCACCGGTGGCGCAAAGGGCTTGTAAATAAGCGCCAATATATTTTTGCTGAACTACAAAGACCATAATGCACTGCCACGGACTGAGTCAAAAGGCTAGTTTGTTTGTGGAATTTCCATTTTTGTTCCGTTGTGTGCTAAAGGAATGCTGGTCTGTTGCAGCCCGTTGGGGTAGGGTGGTGTAGGTGGCCTGCTGCTCCTCGTGCAGGTGTCGTGTACGGACCCCATCGGTGCCTGGTCGAGGAGGGGCCTCTGTTTTGTCTTCTCCCAGGAGAGAGACGGCGCTGACAGCTGAGAGAAATAGCCGGTGCATATATGGAGACAGCTTTAATAGCAGCCTCCACAGAGTGGAAAAACGTGGCCTTTTCCATAAATAACAAAAAGAGAGCGGTGAACCGGGGCAGTGTCATTATTACCGTGCACATAAATTAGACTCTCAGCCTTTGGCACGGGATACAAACAGTTATCCTTGTGAGAGAGCGCGTGCGGCCCTGACGTGTCCCGGGAGAGGCTGACACTGCCAGCAGCGCGCGGGCGCCACGTGACTCGGCGCCGTTCAACGAAGCTCCATTTTCACGTTAAATCGGCCGACTCTGATCTTGATGAGAATCGATTTAATAACACTAAATATAGTGGGTTTTTTTCCATTCAGAATAATGTACCTAATCCTTCTAATCCAGCGTGGGCACGATACCCCTGGAAGACCGCACCGAAATATTTTTATCAGACACGTTTCACTATATATTCATTTTTTCCACTACTTCGGCCAGGCCGGGGGACGTGTAGGGTGCCAAGTGGGCGCGGCCTCTGGGCACGCTATCTTGCAGTATGCTGTGAACCAGGCCAAACAAACCATGCAAGAAGGGTAAGGGTTACAGAAAATCCGGTGACACACTTGGGGTTGTATTACACATTATCATTGTTTGCGCCAGGCGCCCTTTTCAAAAGATGCGCCAGGCACAAACAGTGATAATGCGCCCCATTATGGTGTATGCGATGCCCCCAGGACAGCCGCGAACTTGCGCAGCCCAGGGCCTCCTGAGGGCCTCTTTGACTCTGAGCTCACGTCTGTAATATAGCGCGGGCACAGTCAAAGGAATGCCCTCATTTGCATTTGCATGGGGCACGCCTCTATGCAAATGAGGGAGCACCCTCTGTTGATAGCGCTGCCGCTTTGAGTGCCCCTTAGCTATCGGTATTATAGACAGACCCTCCAGGATATCGCGATTTCGCGGCAATCCGCGAAATCGGCACTTTTGCAAAAATGCCGCGATTTTTACTAAAGTGCCCGCGAAATCGGCACTTTTGTAAAAAAAATGCGCGATTTTTACAAAAGTGCCCTCCAAATCCAATTCGCGATATCTCACTCTCCCCCGAGATTGCCTTGCCCCCCCCCCCGATATCTCCAGACCCCATTCTATTGGCGGGGGGGCTCTCGCCACGGGTCCAACCAATAGAAGGAGGGTCCTCACAGCAGAGCAGGCGAGGGGGTGTTGGGAAATCTGAAGCTCACACCCCCAATCTAAATGACCAAGCTACGTCCCTGGAAAGTGTGCGCATCCTTGCCACACACGTCAGGAAGTGGTGCTTGCTTGGTGTTGGTAAATATGTGTCTGGTCTGCCATTGCAGGCTGGTGTGCACTTTGCACCAATGGTGTTTCTAATCATAAGTCCAAATGGTAAATGCAGGTCTGTGCGTGCGCCATTGCGGCTGGCCTGTTTAAATCACTTGCCATCCTGAGGGGACTTTCCACTGCCACCGATTTCCCCGAGGGTACGTCCTAAGGGGTGAAGCGAGTGGTTGGTGAAAGTCAGTGCAGGCACACCTGCATGTCTCCTGCCCAGGGAGTGAGGAATACACGTGTGTCTTCACTACCTATGAGGGTTGCTCTTCCCATAGACTAACTTGGGGAAATAGTTGAAATTACCTCAAGCTGCAATAGCGGATTGCAGTGGAGCAGCCTGACGATGGTTCCTATCATTGGATTCACAGTGAAAACCCCTTTCCAGTGGGAAAAGCGGCTTTGTCATGATTCGTCTGAAAATGCCACTACCAGAGAGTGGGCATTTCTATGCTCTAAAACTCTTTGTGTACCTTTGTGCTGGGCTCCAGTCCACACCAGAGGTTTGGGAGCACATCTTGGCATTCCCCAGCGACAGCTACAAAACACTGGACACGCAACTGGAACGACAGACCGCTGCCATTTGCAGGCCTTGTTGGAGAGATTGGAGAAAGAGGTTTTGACACTTGACCTCTGGAGCCAGATCATGGCCCCAGTAAAGATTACGATCTGCATTCCATGGCCTCATGGCAGACAGGACTGAAGTTTAGGGGAGAGAGATGTGGTTCAAAGGGAGACCATTTGAACCACCCCCACTTCAAAGGAATGCTAGAGTATACCTACTGGTGCCATGCTTCAGCAGAGGGTGAGATACGCTTGTAGGGACGTGGGACTGAGAACCTGGAACTACTTGGTGGGCACTGCCAGAGGAATCTGTTGTGCACAAGGAGGATTACTGCCATTGAAAGGGACTGTGTGTCCTTCCTGAATAGCGGCTGGCCTGGGCCAACTACTTGCTGCTGTGTGGCATCCTGAAGTGTGCTCTCGAAGAGCTTATTGAGCTTGCCCTCTGTTCTTTTGGTGGTCTCAGGGACATCAAAGATCTCCCATGAGGGACCCACACCATCTACCTGTGACACTGGAGATCAGTGCCCTTGCAAGAGCCCACATTGTCTGCTGGATCCCAACTGGTAGCGCGGTAAGAGCGTGGAATTAAGAATTGCGCCTGGAAACCAGATTGCCTTGTACCGAGCTCCAAAGCATTGCCTGCATCTGAGGCATGTGGCCCCCGCAACGTGGGGACTTCAGCAAGCTTTAGCGTCTTGTTGGTGGTGAGCAGATTCTCCGGTTGCGGGATCCAGCATGGCCTGCTTCGTCGATCGTGCTGAATTTCTCTTGTGTGATACCATTGACAGCATACTCATTGCTTGCGGTATCCAATTCACAGGTCGCGACTCTCGGAGGAGGGGGCGTACCCATAGTAGTGCCTTATTCTACCTCGTGAGGCATTTCGGAAATTGCGTGTGTGACTAAACTGTCTGGTGCGACCAATATCAATGTGCACTGGACATTGTACCTCATTTCTAGAGAGGTATGAAATTTGCAACTCTCCGTTGTGTGTACCAGAACAGTCTGGTGCAACCCGTATCATCGCACACCAGACGTTGTGCCTGGATTGCCTGATGTGACCAACGTGTACCTGATGGGGTGCCTACTCCTTCCAAGAGGCCCCCGCTTCATTCCCCATTCATCAAGTGTTCCATTTTTGCCCTCAGCACGGTGGACCAATTGCCCTCTCCTCGCTTGTGGTGACAGGTAGTATTTCCTAGCTCGGGCCTGGGTGGTGATGGTGATTGACTGGGTTGGAGGAATGCTTCTAAGAATGATCAAAAGTGGGTAATGAGACTGCGTGACCCCCCTGTGCTTCACTGAATTGGGCTGGTGCCAGAAAACCCTTGTGGACCCCCATTGGTGTCAACGACTATTGCCCTCAGCCCGTTTCTGCTCCGCATCCTGTGGGTGAACTTCTCAAGTGGTTGCCAAACCTCCTTAGGCAACCTTTGACAACTGCCTCCTAATTAATCCTGCTACCTACCCCCACCTTCTTCCCTGGGAGCCTGACTAAGAGTGACTTTAGCCGCGTGCGGCCTAGTTTCCGGGAGGGGGGGTGGAGGGGTTGGGTTGTCTTCAATCTGTGGGTGTAGGATAGTTGGGGTGAGCTTGAGGGTGGGAGGGAGGCTTAGGGTCATGGGGTCTGCAGTGTGTTATCAATTGACCCACTAGGTAACAGTTGCACTGCATGAGGGTGCTGAGTGCGTATGTGTGCGAGCGCATTCTGTATATACTTGCCTGATATCCGTTGCACTGTGTATTGGTGCATAGTGAAAGTGTGTGTGGGAGTGACAGTCAGGGAACCACCTGTGAGTCACAACACTGGCTGTCAGTTTGCCTTAGACGTTGATTTCTTGCCAGAAGAGCATTATGTTTGATGTTGGTTTTACCCTTGCAGCCGTGGCCTATGGTGCTGCTAAAAAGTGGTATAATTCAGTGCATGTACATATTTCTGATATCGTTGTGACCCGGGGTGCACCCTCTAACTTTGTAGTATTGAATTATAAAAACTGTTACAGTGGACCTAGGGTGATTCTCAGCATGCATGAGGACTGACGCAGGCCCTTGTACATGGGACTTGCCCATGTGTAATGACACATTGCTGGAGTTGTGTCTCTTTTGTGACGCACTCCAGGAATGCTTCATTACTGCGCCACCAGATATGCCAGGATTCCTGACGTATCTGGTCAATCCTTGCAACATGGAGCACCGTACTGTAAATACGGTGCATCCAAGTTGTCACAAGTAAGGAGCAATGAAAAGTGTTGCATCGCTGTCTTCAACCAGCAATGCTACACTTTTCATAAATAAGGTCCGTTCTGTGTACTTCAATCTGGATTTCAGCCAGGAAGCAGTGTTTTGGTTGTGTACTTGTGCGTTAGCATTTTTATTTCAAGCAATCCATATTTTTTGGCAGAAAATAGCTTTGTCTTTTTCATTCCTACATTCTTCATTTTGAGTTGGGTCTGGTTGGTTTTCATTGGTTTTCTCTAACTCTCGTCCTCCGTAGCCACTGTCTTCTCTGAAGCTCTGTTCGCCTTTCATTAGAAAGTCCTCAACTGACCACAGTCCTCTATAGAAAAGTTTCAGACATTTTTCAGTCAGAGGTAAGAGAGACATATTTGGGATAGAGTTAATGCACTGACCATATAGTTTTACACAAACAAGGTTTAACAAAGAAAAGAACAAAAATACTGAATTACCCAAGAAGCAGACTTTGCCTGCAAGACTGAAAAACTATACATATCATTCAAGAAGAAACAGACTTATATAAACGTTATATATGTTTATCTCTACATAACCATGCAGAAGAGGACCTAAAGTCCTCTGGGTAAAGAGTACCTTGTATAGTATAAATTCCAGTAATTTGATAACAAAATCATTAGAAATATGATATTGATTTTCAGCTCTGTTAGCAGTCAAAGTAGATGGGTTTATAGCAGGATACCTTTCCTTTACCTAGCTAACCCTTTGGAATTTCATGGTGTATGGCTCCCTCAACATCCATGAACCCACAATCAAGGGTCACTATGCAAGTAGTAAGTCAAATGACACCTACGATTCTCCTAGTACATCCAGAGAGGTTTAGTGGGGAGCCACAAAAGGCCCAACATTTTCACACCCAGTGGTTACTCCGTTTCATGTGCAGAGACATGTGCAGAGCCTCTGTTTTTCCAGCTGCCCCATTCAGATGTGCCTGTGTTATCTTATTTGAGTGAGGACACAGCACCTTAGTCTCCAGGGATGATTCATAGTTATATCATTTTGAATGATTCACAGCAGTATTTCTGTGAATATTTGATTTCAGAAAGGTGACTCAAGCAACTGATAATGAACTTCTGTACCTTAGACAAGGTAATCAAATGTTAGTTGCTTATCTAGCTCAATTTCATAAATTAATCGTGGAAACAGAGCGGCTAGAGCCTAAGAGAACAGCAATTTTGTTAGCGGCCTGTGTGACAAACTGAAAGATGTCCTAGCTCAAGTGCCCAATCAATCCACAGAGGGGTTTTCCCCTTAAATGTATTACTAGAGATAGATTACAGATTAACAGAACAAAAATTGAGAAAATATACAGATGTTTGTCCAAATGTCACTAAATTACAATCAAAACGAAAGGGAGCAAGAACAATTTGTGGTTCATTAACAAAGGAAGAGAAAGAGAAAAGGAGACACGGAAATCTATGCCTTTATTGTGGGTGTACTGGTCATTTTGTTAAGAACTGCCCAAAAACACCAAAACAAATAGTGAGGGGAAACAACCCCTATCATCCGTAGAAGGAGTTGCCCCGATGGGTGCCGACTGTAAGAAACTCTAAAGATTTATCATTTGGCCAATAACCTGCAACCTACAGCACCCCCCTTGGTAATTTATATGACCATGAACATTTGACATGCAGGGGCCTATTCACATACTGAACTTTTTTGTATGTTTAGTAGAATTACAATAGCACTACTCATGTACTTCGAATGCTGTTAAGTAACCTACATGTGGGGGTCTATACCTCTGCCACTCATGTATTTTCTATGTGTGTAGATCAGCCTCCATTGCTGAGATCTGCACATGCGTATGCCTACGTTTCAGTAGTAAATGTGGGAGGGACGAGGAGTGGCTGGAATATAGGGGCTCTTACTACACAACGGAGGGATTGAAGACGCGACAAACACCCACCCACAAAAGCATATGCCCATTGCTATTCACAGACTGCACTTCTAAAGTTACTATAGCCCAAAAAGACCCAAAGCAGCTGCTAATGTAGTACAACCCAACTCTGGAGTAAACCAGCGCCACAAAATGGTCACTCACATGTACTGCAAAACACTCCAATAGAAAGTAATTAAGGCATGGATTTGAAATAAAATTTAATGGAAAATAATGTTTAAATTAATTGACTTATGTATTTTGACATTTTATATCTATATGTATATAATCTCTTTTACATTATTACCTACTGGCGGTCGCCAGTAGGTAGTTATAGTTAGGACCACGTTTCCATAGGAAAACCTCAACATTCTATTTTGAATAACTTTGGCGCCGGTCGCCGAATCCTCGCGAATTTCTCAAAATAGGTGGGGCGCTACGCTCAGCTCCTACCCTGAAAGTCTCGGGGGGATCCGTCAAGCGGGGGCTGAGATAAAAGGGGGGTCCCAAAACGCGTTTTTCCCATGCATTTTTCCATAGGACCTTTAGAACGAGCTACAGCCCGAACGGCTGAACAGAATTACTCAAAATTTGGCAGAGAGGTAGTCCCTAGGTCAAGGAAGTGCCTTTTGTAGGTTTGGTGTAAATGTGTTCAGTAGATTCTGAGAAAATAGCCTTTAAATCAATATATATATCTGAGCCCGCTTACGGTACGCTTACCGTACGCTTACGGTAAGCGTACGGTGGCGTGCGCGAGCGCGATTCTGATTGGCTCTTAGATCTTAGTAAACATTCGAATCGGCCGAAACCAGGAAGCGGCGGCTGCCATTTTGTGTATTTCACTCTGAAAAAAAAGAGTGAAAACAAGGAAAGGGGGCAATGAGGAGAGTTACAGACCCCCTAACATTTGTGAGGGGGTCAAAGAAGGACTGTAAAGTACAAAGAAAACATTTATTGATTTTAAAAAAAATCACGGGGTACGCGTACGGTAAGCTTACGGTAAGCGTACGGTAGAAAAAATAAAAAAAAATAAATGAAAAGCAGATTTAAGAGTTTAGATATTAGGGAGCTCTAAAAAGAGCCGTTGTGTTTATGAAATGATTTTTTAGTGGTACCTACAAGTAAGTACCGATGCAGAGTCTAAGGTTCAAGAGGAAGACTCTGTTCCCTTCATCATTGAAGTGCACACCATCTCCTCTATAAATGTCTTGCATGTCATAACGCAAGTTGTTGTGGTAAATGGCACCCATACCATAGTCACGGAGGAAAGCAGAAACAGATTTGTTGACGTACTTTCTTGCTTTGTCATCGCACCGCGTGCCCATCGTGCGTGCGTGCACGGCACTAACTGCGTAAAGTGGGCGCACGGTGCGCGAAGCGCACCGCGTGCTCACTGTGCGCGCACGGTGCGCGAAGCGCACCGTGCGCGCACGGAACGCGCACGGAACGAACTGCGTTAAGTGGGCGCGCACGCCACGAATGGCGTAAAGTAACTTAGCATTTAAAAAACCGTACAAATTCACTGAAAAAACCATAGGTTTCACACACGTTATAGTTAGGAATTAGCATTTAAAAAACCTTGCAAATTCACTGAAAAAACCATAGGTTTCACACATGTTATAGTTAGCGGAAATTTTACTGATAAAAAACCAATGAAATTCCCCCATTATAGTTAGTGCAGGCAACTATAACTCACGCGACCGCAATCTTCTGCTGATGACATATGTGTCTTTATGAAAAAAAAATATTTGTAATATATGTATAGCTAAAAATGTATGGAAGAAGACATGGGCAAATAAGTGTCTAAATACAGTATTAGCATCAGTAGAGGATTGCGGTCGCGTGAGTTATAGTTGCCTGCACTAACTATAACGGGGGAATTTCATTGGTTTTTTATCAGTAAAATTTCCGCTAACTATAACATGTGTGAAACCTATGGTTTTTTCAGTGAATTTATATATATATATATATATATATATGTATATATATAAAATTTCCAACTGACGAAGCCAAGTGCGGTTTTAACCCCTTGAATGCCCATGACGAGCTGAACTCGTCATGGCACACAGTTCTCGTGTGCCCATGACGAGTCCAGCTCGTCATGAGGCATTCCCTTGGAAATCCCTCTGGTGCGGGCCCCAGAGGGATTCCCTTTCATTCAAAATAGCCTCGGGAGCTGGGGAAGAGCTTCCCCAGCTCCCGAGGCTCCCCCCCCTGCTTTCCGTGTAATGACGATCGGCGCGCACGTCGTGCCGATGTCATTACACTGAAACTGAAATGAGCCAATCGGCTCATTTCAGTTTCACTTTCTACGTGCTTAGGGGGCTATCTCAGCCCCCTGAGCACGTAGGAAGACGGGAGAGGTATCGTTGGAAAGGGGAGAATCTCCCCAGTGGATCTCTGCTTGGGGATCGCCACAGGAGGGCGATCCCCAAGCAGGGATCCATCCACTAGACACCAGGGAGGGGGGAGCGGCCTCTTGGGCAAGGGCCTTTGCTCCCCCCTGATGACTTTGGCACTATTTAGTCTTTTTGGCCCCCACGGGGGGCAAAAAGCCCACTAGACACCAGGGAATAAAAAAAAAAAAACATAGGGGTGGGGGCTGCCCAAAATGGGCAGGCCCATGCCCCCACCTCCCAATTATCACAGTCTTTCTGCCCCCCCTGGGGGGCAGATGGGGCATAGGGCCCTAATCTGCCCCTTCGGGGAGGGGGGCAGAAAGCCCACTATACACCAGGGATTTGTTTTTAGTTTTTTGAGGGTGGGGGCTGCCCGAAACGGGCACGCCAATGCCCCCACCCACCTGCCACCATTACAGCCATGGGGCATTGGCCCCCAATACCCCCCCCAGGGGGGCAAAAAGCCCACTAGACACCAGGGAATTAAAAAAAAAGAAAAAAATTGGGGTGGGGGCTGCCCAAAACGGGCAGGCCCATGCCCCCACCCCACCCCCCAATTATTACAGTCTTTCTGCCCCCCCGGGGGGCAGATGGGGCATTGGTCCTGCCTGGAAAGCCCACTTGACGCCAGGGATTTTTTCGCGCAATTTTATTTAGGGTGATGGATTTTATTTAGGGTGGAGGCTGCCCGAAACGGGCACGCCAATGCCCCCACCCCGCCACCATTACAGCCTTTCTGCCCCCCCTGGGGGGCAGATGGGGCAGTAGCCCCCAATCTGTCCCCCCTCAGAGGGGCAGAAAGCCCACTATCCACCAGGGATTGTTTTTGCGCAATTGTTTTTAGGGTGTGGGCTGCCCAAAACGGGCAAGCCAATGCCCCCACCCTCCCCACCACAAAAATGACAGTCTTTCTGCCCCCAGGAGGCAGATGGGAGCTGTAGCCCCCAATCTTGCCCCCCCTGGGGGGCGCAGAATGCCCACTAGAAACCATGGATTTTTTTGTGTTTTATTAGTGTTGGGGTAGGGGCTCCCCAAAATGGGCATGACAATAACCCCACCCCACCCCCAGAGAAATTCCAGTCTTTCTGCCGCCCCCGGGAGGGCAGATGGTGGCAGTGGCCCTGATATGCCCCCTGGGGGGGTAGAAAGCCCACTAGGTGCCAGCGTGGGGGTGGGGGCTGCCAAAAAAGGTCATACCAATGCCCCCACCCCCACAAAAAATAGCCACAGTCTTTCTGCCCCTTTAGGAGCATACCGGGATGAAACCCCCTTCCCCGATTCCCCCCCACTACGTTGTGGGCCCTTGCCTGTCGCGGGTACTTGGGCCTCCCACACGAGTGAGGCACCGTTTTTATCGTGAGACCCGGGGGAACGTTGGGTGGTAGGAAATTTGTGTCAGCCCGGTGATGCCACAACTTTCCCACACAAAAATGTGTGAAAGAGATGATTTTTTCAGCTAAATTTGAGGTTTGCAGGGCATTCTGGGTAAGGAAACGTTGGGGGATCCGCGCAACCCATACCTCCCTGGAATCCCCCGGGTGTCTAGTTTTCAGAAATGTGTGGGTTTGGTAGGTTTCCCTAGGTGGCCGCCAAGCACCGGGCCAAAAACCCAAGTGACCCCCCTTGCAAAACTAGGTCGTTATGAGGTAGGCAATTTTCATGTCGCCTCAATACGTTTTGGGCTCTTGCCTGTCGCGGGTACTTGGGCCTCCCACACGAGCGAGGCACCGTTTTTATCGGGAGACCCGGGGGAACGGTGGGTGGTAGGAAATATGTGTCAGCCCGGTGATTCCACAACTTTTCCACAAAAAAATGTGTTAAAAGGGTGATTTTTTCAGCTACATTTGAGGTTTGCAGGGCATTCTGGGTAAGGAAACTTTGGGGGATCCACGCAAGCCATACCTCCCTGGAATCCCCCGGGTGTCTAGTTATCAGAAATGTGTGGGTTTGGTAGGTTTCCCTAGGTGCCGGCAAAGCTAGGGTTAAAAAACTACAGCTAGGCCATTTTTCACTGCGAAATTGAGGTGTGTCCACGATGCATTTTGCACCATTTCCTGTCGCCGGCACTAGGTCGACCCACACAAGTGAGATACCATTTTTCTCGGAAAACTTTGGGGGACACAGGGTGGGTGGAAATTTGTGGATCCACGCAGATTCCAGAACTTTCCACCACAGAAATGTGGGAAAAATGGGTTTTTTTGGCAATGTTTTAGGTTTGCAAGGGATTCTGAGTGAAAGAACCTGGAGGGAGG
Organism: Triturus cristatus; assembly: GCF_964204655.1. Lineage (NCBI taxonomy): Eukaryota > Metazoa > Chordata > Amphibia > Caudata > Salamandridae > Triturus > Triturus cristatus. The sequence goes on along the minus strand of NC_140589.1, from coordinate 1,803,092,433 downwards.
CAGTCAAGTCACCCATCCTGGATTCCCCATGGTGTCTAGTTTTAAAAAATGTATAGGTTTGCTAGGTTTCCCTAGGTGCCGGCAGAGCTATGGTTAAGAACTACAGCTAGGCAGTTTGCCAAAAAAGGGTCATTTTTCACAGCGAAATTGAGGTGTGTCCACGTTGCGTTTTGTGCCGTTTCCTGTCGCGGGCACTAGGCCGACCCACACAAGTGAGGTACCATTTTTCTCAGAAGACTTTGGGGAACGTGGGGTGGGTGGAAATTTGTGGATCCACGCAGATTCCAGAACTTTCCACCAGAGAAATGTGGGGAAAATGTGTTTTTTTTGGCAATTTTTTAGGTTTGCAAGGGATTCTGGGTAACAGAACCTGGTGGGAGGTAGTCAAGTCACCCCATCCTGGATTCCCCTGGGTGTCTAGTTTTGAAAAATATATAGGTTTGCTAGGTTTCCCTAGGTGCCGGCAGAGCTATGGTTAAAAAACTACAGCTAGGCACTTTGCCAAAAAAGGGTCATTTTTCGCTGCGAAATTGAGATGTGTCCACGTTACGTTTTGCGCCGTTTCCTGTCACGGGCACTAGGCCGACCCACACAAGTGAGGTACCATTTTTCTCTGAAGACTTTGGGGAACGCGGGGTGGGTGGAAATTTGTGGATCCACTAAGATTCCAGAACTTTCCACCAGAGAAATGTGGGGAAAATGTGTTATTTTGGGCAATGTTTTAGGTTTGCAAGGGATTCTGGGTAACAGAACCTGGTGGGAGGCAGTCAAGTCACCCCATCCTGGATTCCCCTGGGTGTCTAGTTTTCAAAAATGTATAGGTTTGCTATGTTTCCCTAGGTGCCGGCAGAGCTATGGTTAAAAAACTACAGCTAGGCACTTTGCCAAAAAAGGGTCATTTTTTACTGCGAAATTGAGGTGTGTCCACGTTACGTTTTGCGCCATTTCCTGTCGCGGGCACTAGGCCAACCCACACAAGTGAGGTACCATTTTTCTTGGAAGACTTTGGGGAACGCGGGGTGGGTGGAAATTTGTGGATAAACGCAGATTTCAGAACTTTCCACCACAGAAATGTGGGGAAAATGTGGTTTTTTGGCAATTATTTTAGGTTTGCAAGGGATTCTGGGTAACACAACCTGGTGGGATGCAGTCAAGTCACCCAATCCTGGATTCCCCTGGGTGTCTAGTTTTAAAAAATGTATAGGTTTGCTAAGTTTCCCTAGGTGCCGGCAGAGTTATGGTTAAAAAACTACAGCTAGGCACTTTGCCAAAAAAGGGTAATTTTTCACAGCGAAATTGAGGTGTGTCCACGTTACGTTTTGCGCCGTTTCCTGTCGTGGGCACTAGGCAGACCCACACAAGTGAGGTACCATTTTTCTCGAAAGACTTTGTGGAACGCGGGGTGGGTGGAAATTTGTGGATCCACGAAAATTCCAGAACTTCCCACCAGAGAAATATGGGGAAAATGTGGTTTTTTGGCAATTTGTTAGGTTTGCAAGGGATTCTGGGTAACAGAACCTGGTGGGAAGCAGTCAAGTCACCCCATCCTGGATTCCCCTGGGTATCTAGTTTTCAAAAATGTATAGGTTTGCTAGGTTTCCCTAGGTGCCAGCAGAGCTAAGGTTAAAAAACTACAGCTAGGCACTTTGCTAAAAAAGGGTAATTTTGCATTGTGAAAATGTGGTGTGTTCACGTTGGGTTTTGAGCCATTTCCTGTCGTGGGCACTATGCCTACCCATACAAGTGAGGTACCATTTTTATTGGGAGACTTAGGGTAATTCAGATTTGTAAAGGAACTGTTATTACCTATTGACTTTCGATGCATTTCTGCCGTCCAAATGAAAGACATTGTGTAAAAAAGGAGTCATTCTAAAAAATGACTGATAATTCTCATGCTAGGATGAGTATTTCCAATTTCGGAAATGTGCAAATATCTACTGTTTCTAAACTCTATATTTTGTTCCCATTTCAGAAATGCATAGGTGTCTTTCATACCGATTTTTCCATGTACACATTTTTACAGAATAATTACTATATACCCGGTACATAATAAAAAACCATTGCAAGTTGCTGCTCAGTTTTTGGCTCTGGGTTTGTCAGGTTCTTGGTGAACATACAAGTCCTATATATCCCCACAACCAGTAATGTCCAGCGGATGTAACGGTATATTGATTTCAAAGAGCTGTCGTAATTAGAAGAAGTTACAGGTGAAAACGTTGACCCAAATTTTCAATTTATCCTATATTTAACTGTTAGTTTCTATAAAGAAACCTTGATGGATCTACACAAATGACCCCTTGCTGAATTCAGAATTTTGTCTACTTCTCTAAAATGTATAGCTTTCCAGGATCCATTATTGCTTTTGTACCCATTTCTACCATTAACTGGAAGGAGGTCGAAAGCACAAAAAATAGCAAAAATAGGCTATGTCCCAGAAAAATGCCAAAACTGTGTATAAAATGTTGGCTTTCTGACAAAAGTCTGGTATCCCCTAAAAGCTGGGAAAATGGTGATTTCAGCCCCACAAACCCTTTTTTGATAACATTTGCAGGGAAAAACCCAGATGCTTTCATTTTGCAGCCCGTTTTCCCATTTTTCCCCCCAAAAACTACATTTTGCTGTATTTTGGCTCATTTCTGTGACTCCTCCAGGGGAATCCACAAACCCCGAGTACCTTTAGAATCCCCATGATGTTGGAAGAAAAGGACGCAAATTTGGCGTGGATACCTTATGTGGTTAAAAAGTTACAGGGGCCTCAGCACGCACTACCCCAAATAGCCAAAAAAGGGCGTGGCACAGGAGGGGGAAAAGGCCTGGCAGCGAAGGGGTTAAAAGTTTATTCCGCTGCCGCACTTGGCTTCGTCAGTTTGAAATTTGATGTATAGGACCCGCTCTCGAGGGGTCACAGCGACGAAGCAGTTTTCGTTCTGGTGTGGCAAGGAATACTCGAGAGAATTGTGAGGAGATATATATAAATATATATAGTCACTGAAAAACCATAGGTTTCAGGGCTGTTATAGTTAGCTGGACATTTCACTCGTACAAAACCATTGAAATTCCTCCGCTATAGTTAGTTCTGATAACTATAACTCACACGCCCGCAATCCACTGCTGATGATGTCACATATTACATCATTCATGACATGGTCAGTGACATCACTGTTGACATCACTGATGACATCTCAAAAGACATCACTGATGACATCATCCACGTGACAATCAGATACACCTCATCATACACTAGTATAACCTTTCATCACTCACTGTAAAATACAGAGTACCATATTTGAATCCATTGACACACCAATACAAGTTTCTAAAACCCCACTCAGTGATTCCTAGATCTACACACACATCTAATCACTTACCTATAGATTCACTCATACATGCTGTCAATGATCAATAGAACACTATCAAATATACTTATACACCTATATCGACATTACACACCATTACACATCCTATTCACTTATGCAGTCATCCTACTCACTTATGCAAACAATGGATCATACTTACATTTAGTCAGCTACACACTTATACAAACACCACTTCATGTATTCATATAGATAGTAACTCATATGTAGTGTGTTATAAAATCACTATTACAAGTATACAGGAGAGTGCCTGGGTGAATTTATATAAGTGTTTGGTTTTTGGCGCACTGAATGGATTAGTACATGGTGCTGAATGGGTCACTAGAGGAGTGCAAGGGGAGTGACAGGGTGTTTGCTGGAAGAGTATGGATACTGACTGGGGAATTGAAGGTGTGAAAGACAAGTGTGTAGGTGGTTAAAGGACTGCATGCATAGTGGATAGGGGTTTGAAGCAGTCCATGTGCTATGGCCTGGGTCACTGGATGAGTACTTGGGTACTGACTGAATGATTAGAGTACGGCAAGGAGAGTGCCTGGGTGAATTTATAAGTGGTTGGGTTTTCACGCAGTGAATGAATTAGTACATGGTGCTGAATGGGTCACTAGAGGAGTGCAAGGGGAGTGACAGGGTGTTTGCTGGAAGTGTATGGATACTGACTGGGGAATTGCAGGTGTGAAAGACAAGTGTGTAGGTGGTTACCGGACTGCATGCATAGTGGATAGGCGTTTGAAGCAGTCCATGTGCTAAGGTCTGGCTCAGTGCATGAGTATTTGGGTACTGACGGAATGATTAGAGTACTGCAAGGAGAGTGCCTGGGTGAATTTATAAGTGGTTGGGTTTTGGTACAGTGAATGGATTAGTACATGGTGCTGAATGGGTCACTAGAGGAGGGCAAGGGGCATGACAGGGTGTTTGCTGGAGTGTATGGATACTGACTGGGGAATTGAAGGTGTGAAAGACACGTGTATAGGTGGTTAGATGACTGCATGCATAGTGGATAGGGGTTTAAAGCAGTCCATGTGCTAAGGCCTGGCTCACTGCATGAGTACTTGGGTACTGACTGAATGATTAGAGTACTGCAAGGAGAGTGCCTGGGTGAAATTAAAAGTGTTTGGGTTTTGGCGCAGTGAATGGATTAGTACATGGTGCTGAATGGGTTACTGGCGGAGTGCAAGGGGAGTGACAGGGTGTTTGCTGGAGTGTATGGATACTGACTGGGGAATTGAAGGTGTGAAAGACACGTGTATAGGTGGTTAGATGACTGCATGCATAGTGGATAGGGGTTTGAAGCACTCCATGTGCTAAGGCCTGGCTCACTGCATGAGTACTTGGGTACTGACTGAATGATTAGAGTACTGCAAGGAGAGTGCCTGGGTGAATTTATAATTGTTTGGGTTTTGGCGCAGTGAATGGATTAGTACATGGTGCTGAATGGGTCACTAGAGGAGTGAAAAGGGAGTGAGTCCTAGAGCCAGTGCTATGCTAAAAGACACTTAGAATACCGTTAAAACAACTACATACACTAGTGAACACTATGCGTTGGAGTACCCCTGTGATTAGAATGACCTCCTCTGTAAGCCCCTAGTACATATTAGGGCAGGGGGATTAAAACTACCTCTTAAAACGCACCACAGGGCGCGTTTACACGCTGGTGAAGGGAGGGGTAGCTAAGCTGACGTGTGCAAACACGCCCAGTGGCCTTTTTAATTTGGGGGATAAAGTCCCCTTGAATCCTGAGTGTCCCTTGGGTCCAACTAGCCCACCAGGTATCTCCAGTTAGCGCCACAGAGCTGCGTTGCAGAGAGGTGTAAAAATTGGCACGGCCTGGACCACCTCTCTGCAGCTCAGCACAGTGGCGCTTACTGGAAGCACCTGGTGGACTAGTTGGCCCCCAGGGGCCCTCAGGATTGAAGACGAATTATTTCCCCATCTTAAAACGCGCCACTGGGCATGTTTGCACACATCACCCCAGACCCCATCCCCTCCCTTCACCACTGTGTAAACGCGCCCTGTGCCCTTTTTAATTTGGGAGAGTAAGTCCCCTTGAATCCTGAGGGTCCCTAGGGTCCAAGTAGCCCACTAGGTACCTCCAGTAAGTGCCAAAGAGCGTTTGCAGAGTGCTGCAAGGAGGGGGCGTGGCCTCCGGCGCGATGCCGGTCTTTTATTTGATTTTTTTTTAAGAAGGGTGGCTGTGTGCCCCCCCTTCTTTTTCAAATTTTTTTTTTTTAAATTAAAAAAAATTGGAAGGGGGCCACGGGCCCCCCTCCCGAGGCCTAGATCGGCCCCGGGGACCCCATCCCCTGGGGCATGGCCTTTTTTTTTAAATATTATTTTGGCACCGGATGACGAATCTTCGCAAAATTTTCAAAACTAGTGGGGTGCTCCGGTCAGCTCCTATCCTAAAGTTTCAGGGTGATTCGTCAAGCGGGGGTCAAGAAAAAAGGGGGGTCGCAAAACGCGTTTTCCCTATGTTATTTCCCATAGGAAACTTTAGACACGGCTACACCAAATTTGGCAGGAAGGTAGCCCTTGGCTCAGAAAGCGCCCTTTTTTTAAAATGGTGTAAATCGGTTCAGTAGTTCCTGAGAAATTCAAAAAATAGAGGTCATAAAATCAATTTCCCATAGGAAACTTTAGACACGGTTACAGCCAAAACTGCTGAACGGAATTACACCAAATTTGGCAAAAAGGTAGTGCTTGGTTCAGAAAGCACCCTTTTTCTTAAATGGTGCAAATCCATTCAGTAGTGTTCGAGATATTAAAGGAAAAAAATCTTTTTATATCTGGGCGGGACCTAACTACACGAGCACGAGCTTGGCTCTAATTGGCTGCCAACACTTCAATCCAAGAAGTGTCGGCAGCCATCTTGGTGCAAATCTTTTTAGGTCTCACCTAGCGGCGCAGCGCAAGTGCTGCTCACTACACAAACACCACTGCACTGCCCTAAACCCTGAAACACCACCCCCAGAGCGACCCCCTACACTGCCCGAACACCACTGCACTGCCCTAAACCCTGAAACACCAGCCCCAGCATGACCCCCTCAACCTCCCCAAACACCACTGCACTTCCCTAAACCCTGAAACACCACCCCCAGCGCGACCCCCTACACTGTCCGAACACCACTGCACTGCCCTACACCCTGAAACACTACCCACAGCATGACCCCCTACACTGCCCGAACACCACTGCACTGCCCTAAACCCTGAAACAACACCCCAGCACGACCCCCTATACTGCCCGAACACCACTGCACTGCCCTAAACCCTGAAACACTACCGCAGCAAGACCCCATACACTGCCCGAACCCCACTGCACTGCCCTAAACCCTGAAACATCACCCCCAGCAAGATGCCCTACACTGCCTGAACAACACTGCCCTAAACCCTGAAACACCACCCCCAGCAATACCCCCTACACTGCCCGAACACCACTGCGCTGCCCTAAACCCTGAAACGCCACCCACAGCATGACCCCCTACACTGCCTGAACACCACTGCACTGCCCTAAATCCTGAAACACTAGCCCCAGCACGGCCTCCTACACTGCCCGAACACTACTGCACTGCCCTAAACCCTGAAACACCCCCCCCTGCATTACCCCCTACACTGCCCGAACAGCACTGCACTGCCCTCAACCCTGAAACACCACCCCCAGCAAGACCCCCTACACTGCCCGAACACCACTGCACTTCCCTAAACCCTGAAACACCACCCCCAGCAAGACCCCCTACACTGCCTGAACACCATTGCACTGCCCTAAACCCTGAAACACCACCCCCAGCAAGACCCCCTACACTGCCCGAACACCACTGCCCTAAACCCTGAAACAGCACCCCCAGCAAGACACCCTACACTGACCGAACACCACTGCACTGCCCTAAACCCTGAAACATCACCCCCTGAACGACACCCTACACTGCCCGAACACCACTGCACTGCCCTAAACCCTGGAACACCACCCCTGCATGACCCCCTACACTACTCGAACACCACTGCACTGCCCTAAACCCTGAAACACTACCCCCAGCAAGACCCCTTACACTGCCCGAACACCACTGCACTGCCCTAAACCCTGAAATATCACCCCAGCAAGACCCCCTACACTGCCTGAACTCCACTGCCCTAAACCCTGAGACACCACCCCCAGCAAGACCCCCTACACTGCCCGAACACCACTGCACTGCCCTAAACCCTGAAACACCAGCCCCAGCATGACCCCTTACACTGCCCGAACACCACTGCACTGCCCTAAACCCTGAAACACTAGCCCCAGCACAACCCCCTACACTGCCCGAACACCACTGCAGTCCCCTAAACCCTGAAACACCACCCCCAGCACGACCCCCTACACTGCCCAAACACCACTGCACTGCCCTAAACCCTGAAACACCACCCCCAGCACATCCCCCTACACTGCCTGAACACCACTGCACTGGCCAAACCCTGAAACACCAGCCCCAGCACGACCCCCTACACTGCCCGAACACCACTGCACTGCCCTAAACCCTGAAACACCACCCCTGCATGACCCCCTACACTACTCGAACACCACTGCACTGCCCTAAACCCTGAAACACTACCCCCAGCAAGACCCCTTACACTGCCCGAACACCACTGCACTGCCCTAAACCCTGAAATATCACCCCAGCAAGACCCCCTTCACTGCCTGAACTCCACTGCCCTAAACCCTGAGACACCACCCCCAGCAAGACCCCCTACACTGCCCGAACACCACTGCACTGCCCTAAACCCTGAAACACCAGCCCCAGCACGACCCCCTACACTGCCCAAACACCACTGCACTGCCCTAAACCCTGAAACACCACCCCCAGCACGACCCCCTACACTGCCCAAACACCACTGCACTGCCCTAAACCCTATACACCACCACCAGCACGACCCCCTACTCTCCCCTAACACCACTGCTCTGCCCTAAACCCTGAAACACCACCCCCAGCACATCCCCCTACACTGCCCGAACACCACTGCACTGGCCAAACCCTGAAACACCAGCCCCAGCACGACCCCCTACACTGCCCGAAAACCACTGCACTTCCCAAAACCCTGAAACACCAGCCCCAGCACGACCCCTACACTGCCCGAACACCACTGCACTGCCCTAAACCCTGAAACACCAGCTCAGCACGACCCCCTACACTGCCCGAACACCACTGCCCTGCCATAAATCCTGAAACACCACCCCCAGCACGACCCCTACACTGCCTGAACACCACTGCGCTGCCCTAAACCCTGAAACAACGCCCCCACACAACCCCTACACTTCCTGAACACCACTGCACTGCCCTAACCCCTGAAACACCACCCCCTGCATGACCCCCTACACTGGCCGAATACCACTGCACTGCCCTAAACCCTAAAACACCACCCACAGCAGGACCCCTTACACTGCCCGAACACCACTGCATTGCCCTAAATCCTTAAACACCACCCCCAGCATGACCCCCTACACTGCCCGAACACCACTGCCCTAAACCCCCCCAGTACGACCCCCTACACTACCCGATCACCACTGCACTGCCCTAAACCCTAAAACACCCCCTAGCACCACTCCCTACACTACCCGAACACCACTGCACTGCCCTAAACCCTAAAACACTCCCCCCAGCACGACCCCCTACACTACCCAAACACCACTGCACTGGCCTAAACTCTAAAACACTCCCCAGCAACACTCCCTACCCTACCCAAACACCACTGTACTGCCCTAAACCTTAAAACACTCCCCCCCAGCACGACCCCCTACACTACCCAAACACCAATGCACTCCCCTAAACCCTAAAACACTACCCCTGCACGACCCCCTACCCTACCCAAACACCAATGCACTACCCTAAACCCTAAAACACTACCCCAGCACGACCCCCTACACTACCCAAACAACACTGCACTACCCTAAACCCTAAAACAATACCCCCCGCATGACCCCCTACACTACCCAAAGACCACTGCACTACCCAAAACCCTGAAACACCACCCCCAGCACATCCCCCTACACTGCCTGAACACCACTGCACTGGCCAAACCCTGAAACACCAGCCCCAGCACGACCCCCTACACTGCCCGAACACCACTGCACTGCCCTAAACCCTGAAACACCACCCCTGCATGACCCCCTACACTACTCGAACACCACTGCACTGCCCTAAACCCTGAAACACTACCCCCAGCAAGACCCCTTACACTGCCCGAACACCACTGCACTGCCCTAAACCCTGAAATATCACCCCAGCAAGACCCCCTTCACTGCCTGAACTCCACTGCCCTAAACCCTGAGACACCACCCCCAGCAAGACCCCCTACACTGCCCGAACACCACTGCACTGCCCTAAACCCTGAAACACCAGCCCCAGCACGACCCCCTACACTGCCCAAACACCACTGCACTGCCCTAAACCCTGAAACACCACCCCCAGCACGACCCCCTACACTGCCCAAACACCACTGCACTGCCCTAAACCCTATACACCACCACCAGCACGACCCCCTACTCTCCCCTAACACCACTGCTCTGCCCTAAACCCTGAAACACCACCCCCAGCACATCCCCCTACACTGCCCGAACACCACTGCACTGGCCAAACCCTGAAACACCAGCCCCAGCACGACCCCCTACACTGCCCGAAAACCACTGCACTTCCCAAAACCCTGAAACACCAGCCCCAGCACGACCCCTACACTGCCCGAACACCACTGCACTGCCCTAAACCCTGAAACACCAGCTCAGCACGACCCCCTACACTGCCCGAACACCACTGCCCTGCCATAAATCCTGAAACACCACCCCCAGCACGACCCCTACACTGCCTGAACACCACTGCGCTGCCCTAAACCCTGAAACAACGCCCCCACACAACCCCTACACTTCCTGAACACCACTGCACTGCCCTAAACCCTGAAACACCACCCCCTGCATGACCCCCTACACTGGCCGAATACCACTGCACTGCCCTAAACCCTAAAACACCACCCACAGCAGGACCCCTTACACTGCCCGAACACCACTGCATTGCCCTAAATCCTTAAACACCACCCCCAGCATGACCCCCTACACTGCCCGAACACCACTGCCCTAAACCCCCCCAGTACGACCCCCTACACTACCCGATCACCACTGCACTGCCCTAAACCCTAAAACACCCCCTAGCACCACTCCCTACACTACCCGAACACCACTGCACTGCCCTAAACCCTAAAACACTCCCCCCAGCACGACCCCCTACACTACCCAAACACCACTGCACTGCCCTAAACTCTAAAACACTCCCCAGCAACACTCCCTACCCTACCCAAACACCACTGTACTGCCCTAAACCTTAAAACACTCCCCCCCAGCACGACCCCCTACACTACCCAAACACCAATGCACTCCCCTAAACCCTAAAACACTACCCCTGCACGACCCCCTACCCTACCCAAACACCAATGCACTACCCTAAACCCTAAAACACTACCCCAGCACGACCCCCTACACTACCCAAACAACACTGCACTACCCTAAACCCTAAAACAATACCCCCCGCATGACCCCCTACACTACCCAAAGACCACTGCACTACCCAAAACCCTAAAACACTACCCCCGCACGACCCCCTATACTACCCAAAGACCACTGCACTACCCTAAACCCTAAAACACGACCCACTACACTACACAACCACCGCTGCACTACCCTAAACTCCTAAAACACTACCCCATCAGTACCCCCTACACTACCCAAACACCACTGCACTACCCTAAACTCTAAAACACTACCCCCATCAGTACCCCCTACACTACCCAAACACCATTGCACTACCCTAAACCCTAAAACACTACCCCCAGCAGACCCCCTACACTACCAAAACACCACTGCACTACCCTAAACCCTAAACCAATACCCCAAACATGACCCCCTACACTACCCAAACATCACTGCACTACCCTAAACCCTAAAACACTACCCCAGCACGACCCCCTACACTACCCAAACACAACTGCACTACCCTAAACCCTAAAACACTCCCCCCAGCTCGACTCCTTACACTACCGAAACACCACTGCACTAACCTAAACCCTAAATCTACCCCCAGCACGACCCCCTACACTACCCAAACACCACTGCACTACCCTAAACCCTAAATCTACCTCCAGCACGACCTCTACACTACCCAAACACCACTGCACTACCCTAAACCCTAAATCTACCCTCAGCACAACCCCTACACTACCCAAACACTACTGCACTACCCTAAACCCTAAAACACTACCCCCAGCACGACCCTCTACACTACACAAACACCAATACACTGCCCTAAACACTAAAACACTAACCCCAGCACGATCCCCTACACTACACAAACACCACTGTACCTCATGAAGGTTGCTGCAGTGGATGTCAGAGTGCGTCTCCACAGGTGGGAACCTTGGCGCTTTGATTTTTACGCGGCCTCCCAGCCGCCGGAGATGTACCACCCGGAAATTTGGGGCCACGAAGCTCCGAATCACGGAGTCTCAATGTGGAGGCATCGATGGAGGATTGACAAGCCGGATGTGCGAGTGGAGGCCCATTAGTGGGCTTGAAAAGTCTCAGACAGCGGCACACAACTGAGGCACACACTACAAGACCCACAAACCAACACGGACCCAGTCGAGTCGCCCATTCGAGGGCTCATATTTTTAAGTGGGAGGTGTGGCCGCTATGCCAAAATGACTGTCACGCCTCTGAAGAGTGCAATGAGCACGAAACGCGTCTGGCGTGAATCGACAGGCATGCTGTAAACTGGATCTGCCCGCCGATCCGGCTTTTACCTCATGAAAGTTGCTGCAGTGGATGTCAGAGTGCGTCTCCATAGGTGGAAACCTTGGAGCTATGATTTTTACGCGGCCTCCCAGCCGCAGGAGATGCACCACCCGGAAATTTGGGGCCACGAAGCTCCGAATCACGGAGTCTCAATGTGGAGGCATCCATGGAGGATTGACAAGCCGTATGTGCGAGTGGAGGCCCATTGGTGGGCTTGAAAAGTGTCAGACAGCGGCACACAACTGAGGCACACACTACAAGACCCACAAACCAACGCGGACTCATTCGAGTCGCCCATTCGAGGGCTCATATTTTTAAGTGGGAGGTGTGGCCTCTATGCCAAAATGAATGTCGCGCCTCTGAAGAGTGCAATGAGCACGAAACGCAGCAGGCGTGAATCGACAGGCATGCTGTAAACTGGATCTGCCCGCCGATCCGGCTTTTACCTCATGAAGGTTGCTGCAGTGGATGTCAGAGGGCGTCCCCACAGGTGGGAACCTTGGAGCTTTGATTTTTATGCGGCCTCCCAGCCCCGGGAGATGCACCACCCGGAAACTTGGGACCACGAAGCTCCGAATCACGGAGTCTCAATGTGGAGGCATCCATGGAGGATTGACAAGCCGGATGTGCGAATGGAGGCCCATTGGTGGGCTTGAAAAGTCTCAGACAGCGGCACACAACTGAGGCACACACTACAAGACCCACAAACCAACGGGACTCATTCGAGTCGCCCATTCGAGGGCTCATATTTTTAAGTGGGAGGTGTGGCCTCTATGCCAAAATGCCTGTAGCGCCTCTGAAGAGTGCAATGAGCACGAAACGCGTCAGGCGTGAATCGACAGGCATGCTGTAAACTGGATCTGCCCGCCGATCTGGCTTTTACCTCATGAAGGTTGCTGCAGTGGATGTCAGAGTGCGTCTCCACAGGAGGGGAACCTTGGAGCTTTGATATATAAACTACTAGCCGGAGTTCTGATTCACAAGACCCGGCGACAATTCACAGCCGAAATATGTCAGCGGAGGAGGTCCGGGAACGGGAGACGGCTGCCGATGAACTGTTTAAAAACTTACCCAACATTCCTATTACGGGAGGAAGCATACAGTTGAATACTGACAATGTCGGAAACAATTCTAACGCCAGGGAGCTTCTTAAAAAACTGGAGAAATGTAAAAGGGCTGAAGTCACGAAATGGTGGGAAAACAAGTCCTTAATTAAATATGAGGAAGCAGGGCGAGTGCCAAGAGGACTGAGAATTTTTTTGGCACCCAGTTTTGAAAATCCAAATCCCGCCATGCTAAAAGAATGGGGGCAAAGCAATTTGGATGCATCTATGAATCTTGTTCGCATTTTAATTAAATATGCTGAATCAGATCGACTGGAGCTTGTAAAGGAGATCGAAAAAATCAATGGGGAGTTAAATCTATTAGAGCCCAATGAATTCATAGCCAAAACAAGACAAGAGATCCTTGGACGCCTCAAAGAACAGGAGGATAAAATTAAAACACGCAAAGTTTACAAATTTGTAAAAAACAAATATAGCCTCAACAAAAGACATCAATACTATCCGACCACAAGTTGCAGGTACATCCAAAGACTCGCTATCACTATCTGATATAACCTCCCTAAGTAGTGACATCGGCTCAGAAGACAGCGATAGCAATACAACTAATGCTGAAGAAAGAAGACTGAGTCTGGGGGAAGAGGTGGATTTTTTAGTGACAGACCGGCGCAATACATTAAGACCGCGGAAGCAAGATCAATCCACAGGAAAAAATGCAATATCAAAAGAAGAGAGCGGCGCAAAAAAACAAAAAGCAAAATCAAAAAGAAATTACTGGCGCAAGTAGAAAATCAGGATGATAAAACTATTGTGAATTTATCAACAATAGTACTAACACCAGCAGAGAAAAAAGTGCTTAACCTGGGTCTGTCATATTGCCCACCGAATTAATTTGACTATGTTCAAACCAGGATATACATATTTGGCTATATCCGCAAATTAAAATTAAGAAAGTTTTTTACCATAAAAAATGGCTTGAAAGAACAACAACAAGGCGTACAACACAACCCTAGCAAAAGATCAGGGCTGCAAGTCACAGATATTCCACTACTACGAATTTTACATGAACTTAAAGAAGGAGCAGCATCACAAACGGATGATGAAACACCGCAAATGTCTACACAGCAACAGCTACTGAGTATGGATATTATACAACAAGGGTCTGAGAGCAGCCCCTTTAAACCTAAGTCAACATTCATACAGCAATGCCAAAAGACGCAATAGACATTTTTCATGAAACAGTGACGGAAGAAATTAAAAAATTAAATCTCCATGTGAACAACAAAAGGCGCAAAAAGAATTATAATGAGTTGAAATATCATGAATTAATGGACAAACTGCGGAAAAACCATGAAGTGGTAATTACCAAAAGTGACAAAGGAGGCAACATTATTATATGGCCCAAGATCCAATACATTGAAGAAGCAAAAAGACAACTACAGGATGAAACATGTTATGTGAAAACCAACTGGAAAGAGTATAGTAAGGCTAAAGACTCTTTAGAAAAAAAGTTACACCAGTTTAGAAGAGAAGGGATGATTTCACTGGAGGAATACAATTTTTTGAGAGTAGCATATCCAGTCATTCCAATAATCTATTTTATTCCGAAAAAACACAAAAACATTGTACCTATTCCTGGACGTCCAATAATATCAGCCATCAATAGCATGGGCGAACATTTATCTCAGTATATAGATTTCTTTTTACAGTAATTAGTCAAGGATCTACCCACCTATGTGAGAGACACGGGGGACTTCTTAAACAAAATCAAAAATATAAAATGGGAAAAAGATATGATTCTTATGACTTTGGATATTGAATCCCTTTATACATGCATAGAACATGATATAGGTCTTCAAGCTATTAAACATTTCCTAGACTCAAGACCTATTGAGTCTTACAAACACAATAACATGCTATTAGAATGTATATGTTGGTGTCTTAATAACAATTTCTTTCTATTCAGTATGGATGTGTACAAACAGTTGCGCGGTGTGGCTATGGGATCCTGCTTCTCTCCCAGCTATGCCTGCCTGATGGTAGGCTGGTGGGAGGAGCAGGTTCTCAGGGGTACCCACGCAGAAGTATACAATCAGCATGTCAAGTATGGGTTCAGATATATTGATGATGTTTTTGTGGTGTGGCAGGGAAATGTGAATAATGCACAAATGTTTATCAATACCATTAATGATAAGGAGGTCAATCTAAAATTCACATCCAATATAGACATGGAAAGAATTGAATTTCTGGATGTTGAGGTTAATATCAAGAATGATCAGATTGTCACAACACTGCATAGAAAAGCAACAGCAGGCAATTCCACCCTCCATGCCTCAAGTAATCACCCAAGACATCTAGAGAGAAGCATTCCTTTTGGAGAACTACTCCGAATTAAAAGAATCTGTAGCCAAGAACAAGATCTAGAGAAATGTACAAAAGAGGCCATTAAAAGATTTAAAGATAGAGGTTACAGTGATGCTGTCCTCCAAGAAGCACAGGCTAAAGTTAAATTGAGAAACAGAGAAGGGCTCCTAGAACCAGCAATTGACAATATTCAGATGACAGAAAAAGAAGACTCTGCACCTAGACTGATTATTACTTACAATCAGCAAGAGAGAAAAATTTAATCTATTTTAAAGCGTAATTGGCCCATAATCCTCACGGATGCGGTACTGGCACCCCACATGCCGGACAGCCCCATTATTACGTTCAGGAAAGGCAAATCTATGAGGACACAGCTAGTCAAAAATAGCCCAGAGATTTACCAAAACAAAATGTGGTTGCAACCAAGACAAGGTTTTTTTAAATGTTCGAGTTGTAGAGCATGCACGTTTGGGATAAACACAACCAGCTACATTACCCTGTTCAATGCTAAGCCCAAACCGATTACAGGCAACTACAATTGCAAAACTAAATTTGCTGTTTATGTCCTGGCATGTGCCTGTGGGCTTAGATATGTGGGTAGTACAAAGCTGCAGGTGCATGTCAGGATCTTGCAGCACATTCGAGCAATTGTAAATAATGACAATGCTTATCCAGTTGCTAGGCATTTTAAACAAATCCATAATAATAATGACCTCAAGTGCCTCAGCTATTTTGTCATCAGCTCAGTACCAAAACCACGTAGAGGGGGAAACAGAGAACGTTCCTTACGCCAATTAGAATCACGGTTAATTGTGGAGTTAGATAGTAAACACCCCAATGGACTCAATAACACCGAAGAGCTGCACAATTTTCTGAAACTCTGTTGGTTGGTTCCAGAAAGAGAGTAAAACATGATAAATAAATCAATTCTATATAGATTTCCGCTAGTTACAGCTAGCTACTCCCAGTTCAATATGCGGTATGAATAATGAGTACTTAATACCACAATCACAATATATATTAAATAGGCTTCTTCAATGACTATACCAGCAATTAAGGTCTAAATGAGTTTGAAGCTTTGAGTATAAATTTTAAAACGTACATTGTTATTACAGTTCACTGCCAGCTGCTATTCCCTTAATTTTTATATTCACAGTCAAGCACTTTAATTTAATGTATTTAAGCACCAGCACTTTTTTATAAAGTGGTAGTATTTAGCACAAAGCACTTTTAATAAAATACGTAATTACAAAATTGATAGAGTCTGTGAGGTTTGAGTAGATAAGTCTACGTTATTTTGCTAACAATAGGCATACCAACCATGTCAAAAATATACACCCAATTAAAAACAGGGTATCTATGCCATTAATGTCCACTTAATTCAAATTTTCATTAGCAAGTTAAATAATGAATAGTTTGTAGCACTTTGCACAAAGCTATGGTTTACACCCTTTAAAGCATTTATGCAGTAATAGGTTTTTACACTTCGCAATATGTGTTTTTACCATTGAAAGCGTGATTGTATGTATAAATTTGCTTATATATATTTATATGTATTTATATATATATATATTTATGGTGTTAAATCAAACAAGATGTATAAACGGTTTTATTGGTATTTTTACTCTTTTAGCACACACCATTGTATCTGCGACAAATAGATACAGTTCACATTATAACAACTGTGCAAATTTCATATTATGTGCATGTATATAAAACTATCTATATACAGACAAAAGTAAGTAGCAAAAAGAACTCAAGATAAAATATAGACTTCAACAAACCATAATACTTGACTCATCCAAACTGTGCGAACGGAAGTATTTTGTTTGTGTTCACTATGGGTGTAACTCACTAAAAAATATAAAAATAGAAAACGGACTGCGTTTCCGCATGTGATCAAGGGCATCTGAGTGCCCGAAATGCGTCATACGGCTTTTTAAATAAATTGTTTCAGCCACCAAGTTTGGGTCCGTGACTCTCTTTTCGATGAAGAAGAAAACATGAAGGAGTCGCTTTGCTGATATATATATATATCTATATATATATATGGTACAAATTTGTTTTCTTGACCAATCACCTGTCACACTGAGCCAGTGGAAGTGAAAACAATAATGTTGATTGGGAATTATTTAAATTTAGTCTAATCAACAGCACACAGTTTTAACTGATTTTAGATGTGTCTTGTCTCAATACAGTACAATCCAACAATTGATTGGGAAAAAGGAACAGTGCCTAGGACTTCCAATCACTGTCTGGAACATTGCTTTAAAATTAACAAGTCTTTGAAAGAGCCAACTCGAGCGGCACTCTTTGCTGATGGAAGTTCTTCCATATCTATAATTGATACAATTGAGGATCCCCTTAAGTATGAAGAATTCACAGAAGTCTTTAGTGAAAAGGAAGCAGAGTAACTAGCCCCACATCACTCTTATAAAAAACTGAGAAAAGAGGACAGTTGAGAGCTTGCATTAGCTGCCGCACACTCAATAGAGTCATGGTTAAGTACCAATGTTTCCTAATACTCATATCAAATTTGCTCGATCAACTGAAGGTTTATTTGAATACCAAGAAATTCCATATGGACTTGTAATGCTTCTGCTGTCTTCGAGCAGCAAGAATTGTATTAACGATGTGTTGAAGAACCTGATAAACAGTATTAGAATAGTATAATTAGATGACATGTTAATCCTTTCAAACGCATCAGAAAAACGTACCCAACAGGTGAAGATGGTGCTAGAAAGATTTCTAGAACATCAATTATATGTGTAGCTAGAAAAGTGTGCTTTTAATGTAAGGTCAGTGATGTTTCTAGTGTTTGACCTATCTCCAGATGGAATCCCAAATGTGTGAGAAGAAGGTAAATGCCATTGGAAGCTGGCGAAATGTGAAAGTGGTAGGGCTTAAACTCTTATCTGGAATTGCAAGGAGCAGGCGAAGGAAGCAAGCGAGCCCAAGTCATTAAATGAATAGATATATGTAGAGGGATGTGGAATTCCTATAGCCCAACACCCAGGACATATTGTTTGGAGTCAAGGGCAACAAGTTTTCTTGTGTATTTTGTCCTTGGGACAAGAAAGCCCAGCCCCCTGCAGCACAAACCCTTTGGCTGCCAGTTTGAAGTACCACAGTATGGATTAGGAAAGGGCATTGTCTGCAGTTAACGTGATATGTTTGTCTATATGTTTATGCTGTTCAAACTTGTATAAATAGTTCATTAATTGAAAGTCTTTATTATTAGGGTGAGCGCTGTAATTAAATGTTGTAAGCTCCGACTGCACCACTGACAGTGGTTCCAGTAAAATAATGTGTACCAAGTTTAGCAATATGAGGCTATATATAATGCTCCAAGAATGCTCTCTGATTTGATGCAAATATTTGCAGACACTTGAAAGCAAGATTGATGACTCTTTGCTTTCAAAATAAAATGTTCATAAAAAAATGGAAGCAGGGAAAAAAATCATTTTGCTAAACTACTGTAAAATATCAAGTACCATTTCTTTGCAGCATCATTTAGTGACATGTGTTGATGCATGCTAGTATTTTCCAAAATAATCAAATCAGTGTAACCAGTTTCAATAAGATTATGGGAAACAAAAATAAACAAGCATTTGCAAAGCCAGTGCGTCTGAAATTGGTGGTCAGCTTTTTAGTTTTGTGAATGTGTGACTTGTTTTGGATGGTTTTTGTAAAACCTTATTGATGTGGGAGCTGCCGGGCCCTCTCCATTATAACAAACATTGGCAAAAGCAAAAATAGTTTTTTGGTCACAAAAAGCACAATAGTTACACAGTAACACAGTGTACACAGTACAGTGTACAGTGTGCATAGTACACAGTAGTTACTGGCATGGAACAAAACAACTTTGTGTGCAGATATGCTCCTTGTGAAAGAGCAAAATGCTGTCACTCACTGTGAAGCCAGGGATCCAGAGAGAGAGAGACAGAATTTTAAAAAACACAAAAGGTCACAGTCAACGCCAGACCAAATTAGGGGTCCAATTATTCAAGAAAGTCTCAAAAGTGCACCCATGGTATATGTCCTTGCATTAAGTGTAGCTATACAGCTTGTGGGAATTCCCAAGACTTAACAGAAGTAGGACAAGAAATAGTACTCCTAAAAAATATTTGTGAACTGCATTATAGCATGAGCAAATATGCATGTATAGATTTGCTCATGCGAAAATCTGCCATTGTCGGGAGTACATTTCCAACATTTCTCAGTATGGGACAGATTAGAGAAGAGTTGTTGAAAACCCTAAAAACATGCAAGTTAGTAGGTTTGCACAGACTCAAAAGGGCATTCTAACCCTGGAGCTATTGGTTACCACTACCTTCAGCCCCAGTATGTAGATCTGCGGAAACGTGGCAACATACGGGGATTGCAAGTATTCAAACACTACTATGGTATGAGCCCTGGAATAATCAGAGAGGCTATATCAGAGCTCTTATATAATGAGACTGCTGCCATAATTTGTTGCTGTACTACATGGCACCAAAGGGGCAAGTGGATGTTGTTACAGGACAAGTAGATTTATGAAGCAACCTGCCCCATGGACAAGTAGATATTTTATTAAATTCCACACCCTGTATATATAAAATCTTGGCGCCTCTTTGAAAGGCACCATGCTACCTAGAGTGATGCGGATAGGTAAAAGCCTTGATTGCTCCATTTTCCTGCATTTCAGCTGGTATGTGCTCTTCTACCGGAAGAGTGTGCGTTGTGTGTATGAACACTCGGTGCAAAGTTAATGAGAAGCACAATGTTGTCATTGCCTTTATGCCTCTTTTTATCTGTTTTCCTCACAGAAAAGATAAAAGGCGACCACTGGCAGTGATCGGCATATCGTCACAAATATTCAGACCAACAGCCATTAAGTTGTGGCTTAAATCTTTTTACTAGTTTACAATATACATACCATTGCCTGCATCCACTGGCCGGCGAGGAGCATATGAACAATCTAATAATAGTTTAGATGTATCAACCCTTTAACCAGCTTAGCACTCTCTCCGCCCTTCCTCAGCTATGTTGTCAAGCAATGCCGTAACATGGTAATATGAAGTCCCTATATTATGGTTGTGAGAAGTTGGCCTGATGTATGATGTCACTAGTTATAGTGTACACCTTATATCAGTCCAAATACCCTTATGGTGATTGGTTGTAAAGTCAACCTTATAGACCAGCTATCCTAGTGGTAGCATGGACAAGAGCAGTCTTAGGCTAAACTCTGAATGGCATGTGAAGCCAGCTGTGATACCATATATAATCCCTTGAATACCAAATGAAAGGACACCACAACAGATATATATATATAAAATAAAGTGTATTTATTCTAAGCAAACCCTCAGCACTCTTTATGAGTTTAGAGGTAAGTACAACACAGTCTTATTAATGCATACAGTAAGTCACACAGGTAAGTAATACAGTTAGGCCCTAGGGGCCACGCAAACCATATACTAAATAAGTGGTATAAGAACCACTGTCACGGAAATAGAATAGGCCTAGGCCTAGGGAATCGCTGGGGCTACACTACACTAGCGTTAGTTAGGGAGTGGGAGGCCCACGGGATTCGTGTGCAGAGTGGAAACACTCACGCGTAATGCGTAAAAGTCAATAGCAATGTTACAGTTTAGAAATAGATAGATTTAGGACACTTCCGGAGTAGCTAGGAAGTTGAGACTTGAAAACTAGACACTAGGATAGTCACTATCCTGATGAGCACCGGAGTACCCAAGTTACCTAGCCCACAGGCTGCGGGTGCATAGGGGTGAAGATGCGTCGTTTTCGTCGTCGACTCCTATGGATGCCTGAAAAAAGATGCTGACAGGCAGTCAGGGGAGAGTGTCCGGTGGATCCCAAGCCTGGGATCAAGAAGAGAAGAAACCTGCAAGCAGAGGGGACAGAGTCAAGGTCACTAGCCAGTGACCACGTGGAACCAGGAAGGAACCAGGCGATGTCGTGAAGAGTTGCAGGGGAAGGTGAAGCTTGTCGCTGGAGCCAGGAGGACCAGGAAGCGTCGAGGACGACCAGGACCAGGAGGCGAGCTGTCCCACGAAGGCTCTTGCTGTCGGCGGCGTCGAAGTTGGACTAGGACTCACCAAGCCTTGGCAAGCGGAACCCACGAAGAACAAGGGACTTGCTTCTGGTGCAGACCAGGAAGGTCTGGGGTGCTTCTTCTTTGCAGAGAAGCGGGAGCCAGTCTGGAGGAGCCAAACCAGCGCAGAAGATTTTAGGGAGCGTCGTCACAAAGGCCACTAGCCAGCGGGCAAGCAACCGGACAGACGCGGCAAGCAGGAAAATGCTGAAGGGCCCCACGCAGGACTCGTGGAGTGTGGGGGGCTGGTCTTCGGTGCAGATGGTGCTTGGGGTTGGGGCTTCTCAATCCCCGGTGCACAACTTCGAGGGTACCTCAGAAGCTGCGCTGTAAGTTACTAGCCACTTTTCCCAGGTAGCCGGTCCCACGTCGCTCGTCGCCTCCACGGATCTCAGCTCTGCTGCAGATGTGGATGAGGGTCGGAGAAGTCTGGAAATCAAGGCTCTGGTCGGGCTCTGCAGTCGGTTCCTCGTCGAACGTTTCACAAAGCAAAGGGTAGTCACTTGATGGTGCCTGTTTGCACAGGGTAGCCACTCCTTGGCTACAAGGGAGATTCTTCAGTCTTCTTCTTTCGTCGAATGTCGAAGGTCCAGAGTTTCTGTTCAGTTTTGCAGGTTCAGGATAATCTAATCTCTTGAGGCCCAACTCCCACTCTTATACTAATCTGGGGGGCTGGGATACCTGCTAGGTCACGCCTTATGGGTGGGACCTGGGAGGGGGTGGTTACACCCACTTCCCTTTGTCCAGTTTCGCGCCAGAGCTGGGGCTGGAGTGCCCCAGCGCCGGTTTGAACTGGACTATGCAAGGAACACCTTGTGTGCCCCAGGCATGTCTCATTCCTTTCAGCCCACCCTGCCCCAATACACTAAAGGCTGTCTGGGGAGGTGCTAGCACCTCCCCAAGCAGGAAACCTATTGTCCAGGCCTCCCTGGCTGGGATCACTCCCAGCAGCAGGAGGTCAGACTTGTGTCTGTGGCAGCAGCATCCATTTTGTGATGCTGAGGCTTTGGTTAGAGATAAACAGCAAAGTATGATTTTAACATGTCTCTCCCTCTAGAAGGGGGGAATAATATCCTCATCACCAGAAATGGTATGGGGGTATTATTCCAAAGTGTTAGACACCTTACACGACATGTTTTGATACAGCCCAACCATAGTTACCATAACCGTTTAAGATTATAAGGCACTTTAAGAGTATATGGTAGGCTATATCATAGAACAGCTATAAGGACATGGTTCCGAAAGCTGCAGACAGGCTCAGCTCATGCTAGAGCACCATCTCACATGTTACCAAGCACTCTGCCTCCAGGATTGTTAAGGCCTGCCATAGGAGTGACTGATAGGTACACATGTGTCTATATATAAGGTAAGTATAGGAATACTACACCTAAGCAAGGGGTGATTACACGACCTTGCCCCAGCTGAGTGATCAGCCAGTTGTGTCTGATTGGAAGGCCAGACCAGGGGTGGCATAATACATGCTGCAGCCCCTGGGAGGCCTAGGGTACACCTATGCCCTGGGTACCTAGGGTACACTGTACAGGGTCCAATAAGGTGATCCTTACCAATTGGTTATGTACCTAGGGTACATGGAGTCCATTTTACAGAGAGAGCAGACAGCCTGAGACCCTGAATGGCAGGATCTCAGGCCAACTAAGTCGAAAAACCAGCTAGACACTCGGCAAAAAGTTGGGGGTAACCATAGTCAGATATCCACCTTCCTACACAACCCCCCCCCAAACGAAAGGAGATAAGGCTGGCCTTGACAAGGTAAGCCTCTATTGCCTGAGTGGCCATATAAGGAAGAACCAGCACTGGCATGGTTACCCCCTGTCTCATGGTCCACTAAGCAATCCCTCATCCTAAAGATATCATAGGGTCTCCACCATAGGGAATCTCTACCTTTGGTGTGTCTTTGCAAAGTAAAAGGCTGGTGTTGAGATGGAGTACTGAAGTGAGTGTCCCCAAAGTGAGGCCTCAGCTTCCTCCAATCATCCTCCACCATGGATGCCTTTCTTTCTCTAACTGAGTTGCACTGTGCTCTCAGGGTCAGCCTCTGGCTACCTAAAGCTGGAGGCTGGGTCCCTTTTGTGGGCTTACTGGAGGGACAGGTCAGGTTTGGGGCCCTAAGGTCCCATGTTTGCCTGTGCCCAACAGAATCCCTCTGGGGGAGGTCCCTAACTACCTGTGAAGGGGATCCCTCAGGAATGTTTTTACCCATCACCTGGCTAGGGCAACTAACCAGGCAATCCTCATTCTTTTGAAGGGGGGGTTCTTGTGGACAGGGGCCCTCTTGGGGTCCACTGGCCTCCCTGACCTCTGCAGCCCTGGGCTGACTGAGGCAGGGTAGAGAGAGGCAGGCTACCTGCACCAGACTGGGTCCCACCTTGGAAGGGGCCACTGACATCAGAGGCTCTGCCAGGCCAGGCCTGGCTACCTCTGGGGCAGTTCCTTCACAAGGGGTGAGGTCAGATCCCTGAGGAGGCTGACCTTTTCCTAATGTCTGGGGAGAGGGAGACTTTTCTTCCTCCCCACTACTCTCTGTTTGTGTGGAGTGATCCATAGTTTCAGGCTTCACTACACCTATATCAGTCTGAGTATGGGCTGAGACCATTACAGCCTTGCCAACCTTTTCAGGAAGGCACTCAGTTTGTGTTTGAGCTGTGACTGTCACAGCTCTGCCAATTGCTACAGGGGAGTCTGTCTGTGCCTGGGCTGTGGCTACCACTGCCCTTCCAACCTTTTCAGGGAGGAAAGCTACTTGGACAGGGGTTGTGACTGGCACAACCCCACTACCCTTTTTGGAAAGGCCTACCATTTTAGAATGGGTGTCTTGTTCAACTCCAGCCCAAGCTGAGAGTTCTAAGTCATTCCCCAGTAAGCAGTCCACAGGCAAGGTTGGAGACACTGCCACCCTTTTAGGGCCAGTGACACCTCCCCAGCTGAGACATACCTCTGCCATGGGATGACTGTTCTGCTTGCCATCAATGTTAGTTACCTGGTATGAGAAACCAGGCAAAAGCTGCTCAGAGGGAACTAGCCTATGGGCCACCATAGTGATGCTAGCTCCAGTGTCTCTGTAGGCCTCAGCTTTTCTACCATTGATGTAGGGTTCCTGTCTGTACCTACCCAAAGTGTTGGGACAGGCAGTGAAGTTGGCAAACCCCATGCCACCATCACAGACAAGAGTAGCTGCTGTAGGGGAATTGGCTAAGCCAGGATCCCCCTGTGTTCCCCAAGAAAACCCAACCAAATTTTTGGGGGCACTCCCACCACCTGGGGGATTACTGCTGACAGTAATAGGTGGTGTGACAGGAGTAGTTGGAGGAACAGTTTTGTTTTTAGCCTGTGGACAACTGCTGTCAGTTTTCCAATGCCCAGGTGTTTTACACACATGGCAGTAAGGCTTTTTAACTGTGGTAGAGGAGGGAGCTTGGGACCCACCACCCTGTGTGGAGTTTTGGGGCCCTGAGGAAGATTTCTCTTTTGCTTTATCCCCACCCTTCTCTTGAGGTTTGGTGGTATCTTTCTTTTGGTCACCACCCTGATTTTTAGGCCTAATCCTGGTCCTGACCCATTTATCTGCCCTCTTTCCCAATTCTTGGGGAGAGGTCAAATCTGAGTCTACCAGGTGTTGATGGAGAAGCTGGTTCTGACAATTACTAAGGATCTGCTCCCTCATAATCAAGTTGTACAATCCTGTGTAGTCCTGCACCTTGCTGCCAGTTAACCAACCTTCCAAAGCCTTAGTGGCACAATCCACAAAATCAGACCAGTCCTGTGTCTGTGTCTTCTGGGTGTCTCTGAACAACAACCTATATTGCTCAGTGGTTAAGCCAAACCCATCTATCAGAGCACTCTTCAGGACTTTGTAATTGTTTGCATCCTCATCACTGACTGTGAGGAGCTTGTCTCTACCTTTGTCAGAAAAGGAGAGCCACAAGATAGCTGCCCACTGACTTTGGGGTACCTGCTGTACTTTGCAGGCCCTCTCCAAAGCAGTCATCCATTTGTGGATGTCATCCCCATTCTGGTATGGGGGGACTATCTTGCTTAGGTTTCTATGGTCATAAGACCTATCCCTATCTCTAGGGATGTTGCTGCCACCAGTGGGTTCTGACCCACACAATTTTTGCTCTCTGGCCAGAGCAAGCTTCTCTTTGGCAAGGGCAATTTCTTCCCTCTGAATCCTCAGATTAGCTTCCCTCATTCTGGCTTTATGCTCCTTTCTCTCAGGTGAAGTCATTCCCCTGTGAGAGGAAGCATTAGAGATGCTAGAGACATGGGAGTGGATGGATTCCCCTGAAGGGGATCTGTCCTTCCTGTTTCTCTGTGAATGTCTACTTGTGGGTCTGTATGGGGGGACCCCATGCAAACTCCCATGTAAACTTAAGTTAGCCTGGCTAAGTCTCCTTACTTGGCTCTGGCTGTCTACCTCCCCATCTGAAGCCCCATCTGACTCCTCTGTGGTGGGTAGACCCTCCTCTGTGCCTAGGGCACCTTCCTGTGATGCCCTCTGAGCATCATACTCCTCTAGGAGTTGTCTTAACTGAAGGAGGGTAGGGTTTGCACCCTGTTTTATTCCTCTGGAGGTACACAATTGTCTCATCTCCTGGAATGTTAAGGTATCATACCTAGAGGGGGTCTTCTGCAGACCTGCCCCTCCTGAGAGAGCATCTACTTGATCTCCTCCCAGAGGCATGATCTAGTGAGGGTGTGGTGTGTGCACCTACCTACACTAGTTGTATCTACTAAACCTTTCTAGTAGTTGTAGTCAGGGTGTGTTATTCCCTTCAACCTACAACTACAAAGTCCAGTAGGACTTAAGTATAATAATCTATGTTATATGTACCTAGACAATATCTGTGTGATCTTTCAATTTAGTATCTCAAGATTACAATGGTATTACAACAGCAAGCTCAGATCCCACCGCTGCCACCAATGTGAGAAGTTGGCCTGATGTATGATGTCACTAGTTATAGTGTACACCTTATATCAGTCCAAATACCCTTATGGTGATTGGTTGTAAAGTCAACCTTATAGACCAGCTATCCTAGTGGTAGCATGGACAAGAGCAGTCTTAGGCTAAACTCTGAATGGCATGTGAAGCCAGCTGTGATACCATATATAATCCCTTGAATACCAAATGAAAGGACACCACAACAGATATATATATATAAAATAAAGTGTATTTATTCTAAGCAAACCCTCAGCACTCTTTATGAGTTTAGAGGTAAGTACAACACAGCCTTATTAATGCATACAGTAAGTCACACAGGTAAGTAATACAGTTAGGCCCTAGGGGCCACGCAAACCATATACTAAATAAGTGGTATAAGAACCACTGTCACGGAAATAGAATAGGCCTAGGCCTAGGGAATCGCTGGGGCTACACTACACTAGCGTTAGTTAGGGAGTGGGAGGCCCACGGGATTCGTGTGCAGAGTGGAAACACTCACGCGTAATGCGTAAAAGTCAATAGCAATGTTACAGTTTAGAAATAGATAGATTTAGGACACTTCCGGAGTAGCTAGGAAGTTGAGACTTGAAAACTAGACACTAGGATAGTCACTATCCTGATGAGCACCGGAGTACCCAAGTTACCTAGCCCACAGGCTGCGGGTGCATAGGGGTGAAGATGCGTCGTTTTCGTCGTCGACTCCTATGGATGCCTGAAAAAAGATGCTGACAGGCAGTCAGGGGAGAGTGTCCGGTGGATCCCAAGCCTGGGATCAAGAAGAGAAGAAACCTGCAAGCAGAGGGGACAGAGTCAAGGTCACTAGCCAGTGACCACGTGGAACCAGGAAGGAACCAGGCGATGTCGTGAAGAGTTGCAGGGGAAGGTGAAGCTTGTCGCTGGAGCCAGGAGGACCAGGAAGCGTCGAGGACGACCAGGACCAGGAGGCGAGCTGTCCCACGAAGGCTCTTGCTGTCGGCGGCGTCGAAGTTGGACTAGGACTCACCAAGCCTTGGCAAGCGGAACCCACGAAGAACAAGGGACTTGCTTCTGGTGCAGACCAGGAAGGTCTGGGGTGCTTCTTCTTTGCAGAGAAGCGGGAGCCAGTCTGGAGGAGCCAAACCAGCGCAGAAGATTTTAGGGAGCGTCGTCACAAAGGCCACTAGCCAGCGGGCAAGCAACCGGACAGACGCGGCAAGCAGGAAAATGCTGAAGGGCCCCACGCAGGACTCGTGGAGTGTGGGGGGCTGGTCTTCGGTGCAGATGGTGCTTGGGGTTGGGGCTTCTCAATCCCCGGTGCACAACTTCGAGGGTACCTCAGAAGCTGCGCTGTAAGTTACTAGCCACTTTTCCCAGGTAGCCGGTCCCACGTCGCTCGTCGCCTCCACGGATCTCAGCTCTGCTGCAGATGTGGATGAGGGTCGGAGAAGTCTGGAAATCAAGGCTCTGGTCGGGCTCTGCAGTCGGTTCCTCGTCGAACGTTTCACAAAGCAAAGGGTAGTCACTTGATGGTGCCTGTTTGCACAGGGTAGCCACTCCTTGGCTACAAGGGAGATTCTTCAGTCTTCTTCTTTCGTCGAATGTCGAAGGTCCAGAGTTTCTGTTCAGTTTTGCAGGTTCAGGATAATCTAATCTCTTGAGGCCCAACTCCCACTCTTATACTAATCTGGGGGGCTGGGATACCTGCTAGGTCACGCCTTATGGGTGGGACCTGGGAGGGGGTGGTTACACCCACTTCCCTTTGTCCAGTTTCGCGCCAGAGCTGGGGCTGGAGTGCCCCAGCGCCGGTTTGAACTGGACTATGCAAGGAACACCTTGTGTGCCCCAGGCATGTCTCATTCCTTTCAGCCCACCCTGCCCCAATACACTAAAGGCTGTCTGGGGAGGTGCTAGCACCTCCCCAAGCAGGAAACCTATTGTCCAGGCCTCCCTGGCTGGGATCACTCCCAGCAGCAGGAGGTCAGACTTGTGTCTGTGGCAGCAGCATCCATTTTGTGATGCTGAGGCTTTGGTTAGAGATAAACAGCAAAGTATGATTTTAACATGTCTCTCCCTCTAGAAGGGGGGAATAATATCCTCATCACCAGAAATGGTATGGGGGTATTATTCCAAAGTGTTAGACACCTTACACGACATGTTTTGATACAGCCCAACCATAGTTACCATAACCGTTTAAGATTATAAGGCACTTTAAGAGTATATGGTAGGCTATATCATAGAACAGCTATAAGGACATGGTTCCGAAAGCTGCAGACAGGCTCAGCTCATGCTAGAGCACCATCTCACATGTTACCAAGCACTCTGCCTCCAGGATTGTTAAGGCCTGCCATAGGAGTGACTGATAGGTACACATGTGTCTATATATAAGGTAAGTATAGGAATACTACACCTAAGCAAGGGGTGATTACACGACCTTGCCCCAGCTGAGTGATCAGCCAGTTGTGTCTGATTGGAAGGCCAGACCAGGGGTGGCATAATACATGCTGCAGCCCCTGGGAGGCCTAGGGTACACCTATGCCCTGGGTACCTAGGGTACACTGTACAGGGTCCAATAAGGTGATCCTTACCAATTGGTTATGTACCTAGGGTACATGGAGTCCATTTTACAGAGAGAGCAGACAGCCTGAGACCCTGAATGGCAGGATCTCAGGCCAACTAAGTCGAAAAACCAGCTAGACACTCGGCAAAAAGTTGGGGGTAACCATAGTCAGATATCCACCTTCCTACAATGGTTACTGTGAGGAGTAGCAAAGGCTATATCTATTGGAAGTGTTGTGCATTTCGCTTAGGTGGAATCTGCAGGTAGGAGACGAAGGACTCTTAGATGTTTGGGGCACATCAGTTTACTATACTCTCTGGAGAAAATTGAAATTAGTGGGGCCCAGTCAGTGTTATATATGTTTTGATTATGTGCTTCAGTGTTATATATGTTTTGATTATGTGCTAAGAAAAGTGCAATATTTTCCATTGCAAGAATTTCCAAGGTATTGTCCTTGTTACTGCTACTATTGTTATTGTAGTCTGTTTTTCCAGAAGTGATTTGTGGGATCTGCCTCCTTTATATTGTAGACCTAACATGACCATCCCTTGGACCCTGGGAATTTTGACAAAGGCGTTATCATTCTGCATTGAGATTTCTCCTCAGTATCTGTGTAGTTTAGGACATTGCCACAAGAGGTGTACCTGTGGAGCCACAGCCTCTTCAACAAGAATTAACTTCGATTTGTCCCACGTCACTTGCTTAGAGTGAGGATTCTGTATTGTGTTTTTTTCTTATTGAAACATATTGGGCCTGTTTCACAAACTGCACTTTATAATAGGTTCTGTAGCATAACAAAAAGTACTACAAAATTGTATTTACAAACTATGTGTGGAGTTTACGCCTCCTCCTGTCCTAGCTTTTTATATGCAGAGTTCTATGCCTCAATTGTGAAGCCTCTGCACAAATAAGTGTACGTTTTACCGGTAAATATGAGAGACACTGGAGAGAGTGGATGGAAAAAGGGTCTGACTTACTACAAAAGGAGAGGGGAATAGGGAGTAGTAAGGAGGGGTTCTGGCTGTGGTAGGAGTGGTTATGCAAACAATGTCACCCACTCAGAAAAGAGTAAGAGCACTGAGATTCTTAAACTGCACCTCTAAAGTTGCTACAGCTTAAAATAGCAAACTGTAGCAAGTAAAGCTCCACACATGGTATTCGCAAACTAGGTGTGGAGTTTACGCCTCTGCATGTTCTGTCTTTTTATGTGAAGAGTTCTCTTCCTCTACTGCGGAGTGTCTGCACACATAAGTACCTTTTTGTAGTAAATTTGGGGGGCACTGGAGGGAGTGGGCGGAAAACGGGGCTGACTTACTACAAAAGGAGAGGGTAGCAGGGAGGATTAAGGAGGGGCTATGCGAGTGCAAGGTGGGTAATGTGAGGAATGTCACCCACTCACAAAAGGGTTATACCACTGAGTTTCTCAAACTGCACTTCTAAAGTTACTACAGGGAAAAATAGAAAACTAATAAGTCAAGCACCACATATGGCCAAACACTGGCATTGCAACACCCCCCCCCATAGAAAATAATGGAAAAATAAATCACATAGCAAATTAGGTAAAATAAATATTTGTAAGCGTAGTGATAAAAACACTGACTTGCAAATAAATGCACTTATTGAAATAAAAAAAGCAAATGCATATAAATTAATGGTAAATAGAATACCTGAAATTTAGTCTTCAAGTGCTGAAGACATAAGTAATATTGAATTCAAAACACCTGCTAATGAAATTAGTGATTGTTTTCAGGTCTACCACCCATCTCCAGGAGAATCTCATTAAAACAATCAATCACAGAATTCTCTCCACATAAATAAGGAATGCACATAGCAAAATGATTTTCCTGCCGTCATTATGTAATTGAACGTATTTGTTGGTTTGCCCCTTCTTTTGAAGAGTAATGATGATTTGAAAAGGGTCTTCTCTGACAATGTTGGCCTCTCACAGGCAATCGAGGCCCAATGCTTGCATCAGATCATGAGATGCATCAACCGAACACTGCACCAGTTTTTCATCATGCCATAGTCACTGGCTGAAAGACTAAGGAAGGCAAGGGGATTTTAAGCCTTTGCCACTTCCCTCATATACTAGGTGCCATTGACTGGACCCACGTGGCACTTTAACCACCTCACTGCACAGCACACCTTTACTGCAAAAGACACCACTGGTACTCCAGCACCATGCAGGCTTTCTGTGAAGCCAGGGTCTGTTTTACAGATGTGAATGCTGTCTTTCCTGGAAGCACAGACAACAGCTTCCTTTTCCTGCAGTCACCGCTTGCATGTTGTTTGGTTATTGGTGAATTTGTTGACATGTGACTTTCTGGTAAGAAATCACACCTCATACAGGGCTTGTATTGGTATCGGGGTAGCTATTTCAGCACTAATACAGAAGGACTACAACACAATGAACACACATTTCCCTGATACTCACGGCAGACTGCCCAACCACATAAATGCAGGAAACCCTGACCTCTGTTGTGAGGCCCACCCTGGTTCCCCGGATGTGGTGAGGGTGAACATGTAACTGTAAGCCCCATCGTATGGCGGTGTTCTGCAAACCCAACAGGCTACTATAATCTGGCACACAGCTTGTGGGGAGGCCCGAGCACCTCCCCTTTATTGTCAAGACATCTAAACTGCAACTTGAGTGTGTTCAATAATGCCATGTGTACGCATGTGTGCCCTTGCCCTACTGTACCTCCTCTCAGATACTGTGGATGGACGTCTGTAGGGTGTGAGGAGATAGGGAAAGTGAACATAACCAGCATCATTTGAAAAAAGAATATATATGTATCATGAAGGGACCTCTATTCTAATGAACTTACTTTATGCATGTGGTGTACCTCAACCACCGCCTCTCCTTCTACACTACCACCAGACATTCCCGCTCCGCCCAACTGGCCCTGGCCACTGTCCCACAGATCTGCAAGACTACGGGTGGAGGAAGATTCTTCTCCTACCTCGCTGCGAAGACCTAAAACTCCCTGCCTCTGCACCTCAGGAAATCCCCATCGCTGCCGCAGTTCAGGAAGGACCTCAAGACCTGGCTCTTTGACTGAACCGCAGCCCCAGACCCCACAACCCCCCACCCAGCTCCTTAAGACTGTCACAGGTGAGTAGCCACTGTTTATAAGACTCTGATTGATTGATTGATGTGGTGCAGTAACTGTTGGACATATTACTGGATGTCTGAGCCATCTGCTCCTTTAAGCAGGCCCCTAATATTGGTGTTGATGTGTCTCGAGCAGGTTCTCAAGGTCTTCTTGCATAAACAGGATATCAGTATATTGGTCTTCCAGGCGCATCAACTTAATGCCGAAGTGGTGCATTTCCTCCGATCGCATATCTAAGGTCTGCACCATATCATCCGCCCTATCTCCCAGTTCACTTGCATCCTGTCTGACTTTACGCTGAAAGGGGCATATTTATCAAAGAGTTGATTTGCTCTTGTGACACACAACAGGGTGCAAGAGGGATGCAACTTTTATATTATCGAGCCACGCAAGGCCATTTTGCATGGCCCTGAGTGGCTTGATACATTAGAATAAAGTGCCCGCAATCTATCACAAAACGACCTGTCTTAATAAGGGGGCACCTGCATTTTTGGTCCCGGGTTCGGCGGCCATCTAGGGAAACCTACCAAACCCAGACATCTCTGAAAAGTAGACACCCACGGGAGTCCAGGTAGGTGTGGCTTGTGTAGATACCCCAAAGGTTTCTCACCCAGAATCCCCTGCAAACCTCAATTTTAGAAAGAAATCACAATTTTCTCACATTTGTAAGTGGGATCACCATGCCAGCACAAACTTTCTACCACCAAGTATTCCCCTTGGTCTCCTGATAAAAATGATACCTCTCTTACCCATTTTGTAGAGGGGTGGGGGCTGCCCATGCCGTCACCCCCACCCCTAAATAAAAAACAAAAAGAATCCCTGGTGCCTACTGGGGTTTCTGACCCCCTGGCGGGGCTCTTGCCCCCATCTGCCCCAGGGGAAGCAGAAAGATTGTGCCCTTTTGGCGGGGGGGGCATTCACATGCCCATTCTGGGCGGCCCCTACACAAAGGAAAAAAATAGTCCCTGGTGCCTGGTGGGCTTTCTGTCCCCCCGGAGGGGGCAGCTCGGGGCTGTTGCTCCTATCTGCCGTCAGAAGGGGCAGAAAGTTTGTGTCTATTTTTTTGAGGGAGTGGAGGCATTGGCATGCCCATTCTGGGCATCCCCCACAGCTACACATAGAAAGAAACAGTCCTTGATGCCTGCTGCCTTTCTGACCCCCCCCCCCCCCGGGGGCAGAAAGACTGTTCCCGTTTTTCCAGAGTGCGGGGGGCATTAAAATGCCCATTCTGGGCAGCACCTACACAAAGAAAAAAATAGTCCATGGTGCCTAGTGGGCTTTCTGCTTCCCCAGCGGGGGGCGGGTGGGGGGGTCAGCTCGGGGCTGTTGCCCCTATCTGCCCATCAGAGGGGGCAGAAAGACAGTGCATATTTGTTTGATGTGGTGGCAGCCCTCACTCCTACACATCGAACGAAATAGTTCCTGATGCCTAGTGGGCTTTCTCTCTGTCCCCTCTGGGCAGGGTAGATCAGGGGCTGTTGCCGCATATGTCCCCCCGGGGAAGCACAAGGACTGTGCACGTTTTTTGGGGAGGTAAGAGCATTGGTATGCACATTCTGGGCAGCCCCACCCCTACATTAGGACAAAAATAGTCATTGGTGCCTAGTGGGCTTTCTGCCCCCCAGGGCTTTTGCCCCTGTATGCCCCCTAAGGGGAGGTTGAAAGACTGTGCCCATTTGTTTTGGTAGTGGGTGCATTGGCATGTCCATTCTAGGCAGCCCCCGCCTCTACACTGCCTGGGGGGCAGAATGGGGGCTGTTGCCGATATCTGCCCCCCAAGGGGGACAGAAAGACTGTACCTTATTTGTTTACAGGTTGTGGGGGCATTGGCATGTACATTACGGTCAGCCATCACCCTTAAACTACCAAAAAATAGTCCCTGATGTCTAGAGGCCTTTCTGCCCCCCGTGGTGCATGGTAGATCAGGGGCTATTGCTCCCATCTATGTCCCACAAAGACTGAATTGGGCAAAGAATAGTCAGGCAGGAGCAAAAGCCCTTGCCCAAGGGGCTGCTCTCCCTTCCCTTGTCTCTAGTGGAGGATTCACCTTCGTGTAGTGATCCCCAAGAAGGGATCCACTAGGGAAAGGTACCATTAGAAGGGGAAGATTCTCCCCTTTCCAAGGATACCTCTCCCGTGTGCTTCGGTGCCAGGAGGGGCAAAGATAGCTCTGCTAGCACCGAAGCAGGGAAAGCGGAATAAGCCGATCAGCTCATTTCACTTTCACTTTCAATATAATGACGTCAGCCCTCCATGCATGCCAATCGTCATTATACTGGCAAAAAAAGCTCTTCCCTTGCTCCAGGGGCTAAAAAATAAAAAAGGAAATACAGCAGAGGTATTTCCTGGTTGTGTGCAGAGGATGGAACGGCTTCGTCTGCAGCATCGAATGGGTTAAACAACACTATACCAAACTTTTAAACATCCACCCTAAATCTCCCCATCCTAAAAACATCTAAAAGATTCCTAAAAAGGGACTTACCTGTTTGAATGAACAGCAGTACCTAACCCCCACTTGCATCCTTTAAAAACAACCCAAAATAACACCAATAGATTACAAAATAGAAGCCTGCAGTAAAAAAAAATGGCCTCCCGATGAAACAAAAAAAAACTATCTCCGCATAGAAATCAATGGGAAATATAGTAAAAATGTTT
Organism: Triturus cristatus; assembly: GCF_964204655.1. Lineage (NCBI taxonomy): Eukaryota > Metazoa > Chordata > Amphibia > Caudata > Salamandridae > Triturus > Triturus cristatus. The sequence goes on along the minus strand of NC_140589.1, from coordinate 1,803,057,473 downwards.
AATTGATGATACAAAAAAGATAAAAATATAAAAAATGTTAAACATGGCAAACAATGTTTTGAAAAATGCTCTAAAACTTGTAAAGTATAAATTAAATAATACTCTGAAGTGTATGTAAAAGATGTACACAAGTAAAATAAATGTTCAAAAATGATATTGAATTTAAAATAAAATGTGAAAATGTATATTATACAAATACGTATTAAAAAAGTCCGTTTTTTTACAAGTAAAAACATAAATTACTTTATTTATTTCACTTTAACAATGCTATTATTTTGCCGAATATAAATTGTACAAGAAATTAAAATTGTTAAAAAATTTTTTTTAAATATATGTGATATCTATTTGTTAAACTAAATTTGGGTAAATGGTTCAAAACTAAAGGGGTGACATTTTCTATTCCCACTCCAATCTAAACCAACTCGGGGAAGGTGTTGGACGCTAAAGGGGTGACACTTAGTATTCCCACTCCAATCTAAATCAATTTGGGGAAATTGTTGAACAAAAAAGAGTTACATTCACTATACTAAAGGGGTGACATTTCCTATTCCCACTCGAATCTAAACAAACTCAGGAAAGGTGTTGGACACTAGAGGGGTGACATTTACTATTCCCACTCCAATCTAAACCAACACAGGGAAGGTGCTCGACATTAAAGGGGTGACATTTACTAATTTCCACTCCAATCTAAACCAACTCAAGGTAAGTGTTGGACACTAAAGGGGTGACATTTACTATTCCCACTCCAATCTAAACCAACACAGGGAAGGTGCTCGACATTAAAGGGGTGACATTTACTAATTTCCACTCCAATCTAAACCAACTCAGGGGAGGTATTGGACACTAACGGGGCGACATATACTATTCCCACTCCAATCTAAACCAATTTGGGAAGGGTGTTGGACAATAAAGGGGTGACATTTACTATTCCGACTCCAACCTAAAACAACTTGAGAAAAGTGACAGACACTAAAAGGGTTACATTTACTATTCCCACTCCAATATAAACCAATTTCAGGAATGTGTTGGACAGTAAAGGGGTGACGTTTACTATTCCCACATGATTCTAAACCAATTTGGTGAAGGTGTTGGACAGTAAAGATGTAACATTTTCTATTACCACTTCAACCTAAACAAACTTGGGGAAGATATAAAAACTTAAAAATACAAAATAAATAATTCCAATACAAAATAAATCTTTTTACCCACGATATTATATTTAAAAAATACAATCCTTGAAAAATTATAAATTTTTCTAAAATGTTATGCTATAAATCACTAATTTAAACTAATAATATTTATGTAAAAAAGTAAATTAAAAAAAATTAAAATATTTTAGATTTACTAATAACATTGGCTAAATTTGTAATAATATTTCCAACCATTCATAATTTTTTTTATAGTACAACAAATTTTTTGCAAACAAACAAATTTACTAAATAATTGTATCCATTTTTTAAAATATTTAACATTACAATTTTTTTTAATGTTTCCATTCTAAATAAGTTTTTAACAAATGTTTAAACATATATAACAATTTCATACAAAAAAATTATTAATGGCGACCGTGTAAGGGAAAGATAGCGACTGTGTAATCGCCGCCTTACGGACCCTCCCCTTGGCCTGCTCTGTCTGGATTGTGCATCAGCACGGTCCCTGGGCCCCTCTCTCTACAAACAATGCTCGTGGGTTGCACGGCGTCCAGCTGCTGCAGACCGTGCAGGATGAACCTCAGAGAAGTAGTGCAGTTTTTAAAACCGTGTTTGGTGTGCAATCCAGCTGTGTGGTTGGGATGCGGCCACAAAAGAACTGCCCGCCAATCAACGTGAGGATGGGTCCCAAGTCATCGGGGGCCCTAAGCCTAGAGCGGCCAATTCTGATCGTGGGGTGGCAGGCCAAGGAAAGCCCCTCCCCAAGCGAGAAATTGGTGGGGCAGTTCCAGAGAAGGCTGGCCCCGGGGTATGGCATCTGCCAGGAAAGCGGCAGACTTCTTTAAGCATGTAGATCTTATGCTAGGTCAGAGACTCCATTCCGCCCTCTCAGTCAACGGAGGCAATGCCAGACATGCCAGATTTGACCCAACAGGCACCTGGCGGTATAAACTTCAATGTGAACAACATAAACCCCACCACAAAGGAAGGAATAAGCTGTACAGAAACTATATCTATTGCAAATGTAAGTACTGCATTACAAGTCTGCACCCATCTACACTCTCCTATACAGATATAGAGGCCATTAGGCAAAGGGTTGCAAGACAGTCTCTGTTAACCGCCAGGGGCTACTGTGGCAGGAAACAAGGGGCTGGGCACTAGAAAATTGTTAGGGGGCATGCATAAGCCATCTGTGGGAACGCAGCATTAGCCGCTCTGGCCACAACATCTAATCAGAAGGCAGACTCTATCACCTCTGGGAAGGCCAGTGAGCGCAGAAAAAGGGTTCAAAGCAGACGTAGACACACATCAGCTAATACAGGTGGAGAGACCGGCACGGTAGAGCATTTCTTCTCTCTTTTGGATCAGCCTGACTGGACCGGGAAGGACTGATGGGGGCTGAGAGGCAAATCAAGAGGTAGCCTGGAAAGCTGCTCTAGTGATCTAGGTGAAGGAGGGGATGTCTTGGGTATGAAAGACGCCTGGCAAACCATTAAAAAGGCAAAACGAGTAACTGAGGAATCAGGTGTTAAGGCCAGACTAAAATGGGAAAACTCAGCAATGCCTAGGCTGGGAGGAAGTACTTCAGATGCACTAACAGTAGAGGCGACTCACCCAAACCAATGACCCTGGAGGTGATATACGAGGGGATTTTGACCCATCATGAGGAGACCAGGGTGGATAGCCACAGATCATACGCTTCTACCAGGAAACTACAGGTAGCTATATGGAAGGTGGCAAAGACCTGCTCAGAGTTTTCAGATAAAATGGCTGAGATGGAGAATAGAGTGGCCAACTGGAGCTTAATGTTTTCGTGAATAGAAAAGCAGGAGCTGAGCATGAGGCACACATTGTGGACACCCAGTGGCAACTTGAGGAGTATGAAAACAGACTAAAGCGTAATAATCTCAGGGTCGTGGGGGTCAAGGAAGGAGCTGAGAAAGAAGAAGCCCAAAAGTTTATCATTGGCTTATTTCAGAACACATTCCTAGAACCGATGGGTTGAAACTAGAAAATGGAGGCACAGAGGGCACACAGATTTCCCTTTAGGCAGCATCAGCATCAGGGGCAAGATGGGGGTAAACCAAGAGCCATTCTAGTATTCCTTGGTAACTTTCTTCTGAGACAGGCCATTTATGAAAAAGCTCATCCTGATTCAAAGCAGGTGGTTGAGGGTTGGTTGACAATTTTTTAAAAATGTTTCCATTCTAAATACTTTTTTTTTTTACAAATTTTTAAACATATGTAACAATTTCATATAAAAAATATTCTTTTTAAAAGAAACATAAATAAATGCTAATATAACATTTTATTTTATAAAATCTAAAATATATATATTTTTTAATTAATCTTTTTATTGCAAGAACAGAATAAAAACATTACAAACAAAAGAAAGTGCAATGTAGTGCATTCTCCAACAATTTCAACAATCTTATTACATTAATCCAGCAATTGTCATATCGTTAAACAGGGTCTAAAATGTAATCACATGTTCGCAGTTCCCATCGTATTCAAAACATTACTAAACCTCGTGATCTGCTGACATCGGGGGATCATCGCTGAAAGGGGTGCATATCAACCCTCTGCTTACTTTCCAAGGACCCCAGATTTTAGTCCATTTGCGTGGGCATCCCCTGCTCTCATATATAACCCTCTCTACTTGCATGCACCAATCTATGTCTGATTGCCAGTCATTGAACCTTGGCTTGGCAACTCCTTTCCATGTTCTGGCTATATTGCGTTTTGCCACCGTACAACCCAGAGAGACCCACAACCTCTCAGATCTTGACAAGTCAGTAGCTTCCCAGATGTTAAGAAGACAAAGCCGGGGGGAAACATTGATGGGTTTATGACAAATCGGAGACAACGCTGATAAGACCGTTCCCAGTACTTTTGAAGTATCGGGCAATTCCACCATTAGTGCAAGTAAGTGCCGGTGTGACTGCATCCTCTGGGACAGGCCGGGGGGCCCAGAACCCCCATCTTGACAAGCACTGAGCTGGTGTAATAGGCTCTGCTTAATAGTTTAAGTTGGATAAGTCTGAATCGAGAACGGATCGCCACCTCACGAGGAGAAGCCAGGGCCCCCCGCCAGTCTTCGTCACTATTGTCCCCTACATCGTCTACCCATTTTGCACGAGTTTTACCTTGGGTATCATGTGTATTATTAAGTATTTTGTGGTATGTCAATGGAATGGCTTTTTCTTGGAGGTAGTCATCTAATAGTCTGTCTTCCAGGGGCGGGGAGACCGGCAGGTCAGTTCTGTTTGGTATGCGTTACAGGCCTGGAGGTAGCGGAAAGTTTCTCCGCCTCGCAATTGGTAGTTCCTCTGCAATTAGCTGAACGGGAGCACTTTACCTTCTACCCATAAGTCGCCAACTCTCAAGAGGCCTATCAGGTCCCACTTATCGAATCCTTGCTGTTTTTACAACATAGCCAGTTGGCATGATTCGAGCAATGGAGTGACTTGCGTAATTTTGGCTTTCCACCCGAGAGCGGCAGTTGCCTTGTGCCATAGAGCAATTGTGCTGGAAGTGGGGGTGTATCTGAGTGCATTGTTTCGACCCACCATAGATTGCCCTTGAATAATTACCGGGGAGGATGTTATGTCTGTCCATCCTTTAGGCCGGATCCGTAATGGGTCGGTGCACCCAATGATTAAGAACCACCAACTGCAAGGCCCAGTAATAGGTTCTAATAGCGGGCAGGGTGATACCTCCGTCATACCAACTTTTTGTAAGCTTAGCTAGAGCTATGCGGGGTGTACCATTATTCCAAAGCAAGACGCGTACCTGAGATTCAATTGCTTGAAAGTAGTGTGATGGAAGCAAATAGGGTGTGTTTTGTAGGGCATAGAGAAAATGGGGGAGCGCCATCATCTTGTAAAGGGCAGCCCTGCCTACTAAAGCAAGGGGTAGCATTTTCCAGTGTTGCACGTCAGCATGAAAGCGACGCAGCGGCGTAACAAGATTTTGATCATGGAAAACTGTAAAGTTGACCGTAATGTATATTCCCAGGTGCAAAAAAACGTCAGCGACTATCTTGGCCTCACAGCCTGCGGGTTCCCCACTCAAAACATAAACCAGGGATTAATCCCAATTAATAGTATAGCCCGAGTACTTTTGAAAGAGGGCAAATATGTGCAGTATGCGGTGAATGGAAAACCGGGGTCTGGCCAAATAGAGTAAAATATCGTCTGCATAGAGGGAGATTTTATCCATCCGGTCTACCGACCAATTGAGGCCCCTGACAAGGGGGTCACCCCTAATCCAGAGTGCCAAAGGATCCAGGGCCCAGGTGAAGAGCAGAGGCAAAAGGGGGCAACCCTGCCTCGTACCTTTCTGCAGTGCAAATTTTGCTGAATGCCCTCCATTCACCGTGATTCGGGCTAGCGACCTCAAATAAAAGAGACTTACCCAGGACAAAACCGATCTCCAAACCTGTATCTTTCAAGTGAGGCAAATAAGAAGGGCCGCTCAATCATGACGAAAGCCATTTTGGCATCTAAAGACATAATCTCTGAGTCCTCATGTATTGTGGAGGCTCTTACCCAGGACTCCATAAAGGCATCGGAGATTCAGCGCAGTATTCCTAGTTGGCATAAAACTGGATTAGTCTGAGTGTATCAGTTTGCGAAGATACGGTGAAAGACGCTGAGCCAGAATTTTAGCTAGTATTTTGACTTCTGGGTCTAGGAGGGAAATATGCCTGTATGAGCTACACTGCTGGGGGTTTACCCTTTTTGTGTATGACAACAATGTAGTCTCTGCGGTTCGGGTAGGACACCCCTGGTCATGCTCTCCTTGTACATCCGTATGAGAAATGGGGCAATCGTAGAGGCATTAGATTTGTAGAGTTCAATTGGGCCCATGGCCTTTCCGGACTGCAAGGCGCCAATCGCCTAGGACACCGCCTCGGTAGTCAAGGCAGCATCTAGATCTTTTACATCCTGGGGTCCTAGAACGGAGAGTTGTAGAGTGGCTAGCAGTTCTGCTGCTTCAGCGTGAGTGGAGGCCTGGGTAGCGGTGTAGACCCGCTCAAAGTAGTCGGCAAATGCTCCCGCAATCTATGCTCTGTCCTGCAGTTTCACGCCATCCTGATATATAATCTCAGCCACCCACCTGTTGGCCACTTCCCGCCTATCGAGCCACACTAACAGCTTACTAGCCTTGTCACCAATATCATAGCCACGATGCTGAGTGGCCCGATATTGGCCCTAGCTGCATCCTCAGCGATGTTTCTATACTCAGTTTGCTTTATGGATAATTGTGCGCGGTATCTGGGGTGCCTGACTTCATGAGATCACATTCGAGAAGCGCAATCTCACTTTCTATCTCATTCAGTTGTTTCCGTTTTTCTTTTCTATGTCCCGCTACTGCCACCACCCTGCTACCTCGGATCACCATCTTGAATGCCTCCCATAGCGTCACGTCTGAGTCAATTGAACCAGAATCGAAAATATTTTTAATAATTTTCAGTATTTATTAATTTATTCTCAAAAAGCATTACAAATTTCTTATCTTACAATCAAAAATTAATAATATAACATAGTAAGATACATTTAAAAATTATTAGAACAATTTGCATTAAAAACTATGATGCACATTTTTTTTTAAATCTCTCCACCCTTGGATTCCTCCTCTTTGTCCTGGGAACAAGAGCGAGTAATTCCAGTCCTTTGTGGCTCGTCTCAGGCAGCAGGCCAAATCCTCCTCTGATCTTCCGCAGGTCCAGAAAGTTTCCTGAGGAGGATTCCTTGGAGTGCCATATTTATGGTTGGCACTAGCTAGTGCATTGGAGTACTTCTTGACACTCCCTAACCAATGGATAAAAGGTTCCTTGTGACAACCCTACCCACCTTTTCATCAGTGCCGGGTTACCCTACTGCAAACAATCCCATGGTGTGCTCACTCCTAAAATACAAGATGGGTAAACACCCTCTCCCTTGCACAGGCCTCTTGCGTTCACCCAGAGGTGTGGCCAAGAAAATGAGCAGCTGCCTTCCCTGTGTTGACTCCAACCCAATTCTGGGTAGCTTCACTTCCACAGGAATTGGTGACAGCCCAGCTAGTGTGGGTCTTGGGGACACATTACCTCAGATCCCCCCTCAGACTAAACTATGAATAGGTACAATTCACCTTTGTTCCTGTCAGTTAATGAAATTCCTGGTGCCACCCTAACTTAATTTAGGGATTAAATGCACCACACTCAGTCCATCCTGTAACCAGACATAAACCGCTAATCTGTTCTTGGAGCAGTTCTCACACTTCATTAGGGTCAGGCACTTGCTTGGCAGCTGCTGCCAGGCTAATGCAAATTAGCCTCCAGGAGCTTCGAATGGGTAAAAGGTAATTTTCCAAAAGTTACTCCCCGTATATATTTCACTAATGAATTTGACTTTTTATATATAAAGGAACCATAGTCTTTGAATAACTATGTTAGCTGTTTCGTGCCAAAAGATACACATTACATTTTATAATCTTTGACATTTTCTATGATCAGACTACAGCCCCATCAGTGAAAATAATTTTTGTGGGCTATTGAGTGGAGGAATATACCAGCTTTCATTTTGCACATGGTCTACTTTTAAATATCTGGCACCCTACCGTGTGGGAGACAAGATGTAATTAGGGGTGAATTATTAATCTTTAACAGCAGGGATTCCCACCTGTCAAAAAAAGATTATTTTGACCGGTTTGACAATATGGGGGATATTTACAAGGAAGTGGTGGAAAGAGGCGTTAGCCTTCCTGGCTTAACGCCTTTCTCCGCCACTTCTGAAATGCAAGGCTGCACCATATTTACAAGGATATGGTGCAACCTTGTGTTTCCCCCTAAAATGGTGCTACACTTAGCAGTGTAGCGCCAATGCAGGCCCCCTTGCACCATAGTGCAAGGTTGTCTGCCTGCAGGGGAGGATGGTTTATGTGTAGGAAAGTGTCCCTTCCTTCACATAAACAATCCTGAAATGCCATTTTCTCACTTTCATGTGTGCTGCCTGATGCAGCATACATGAAAGTCACAAAATGATATTTGTTTACGATTGTTTATGTACAGGAAGGGGGGCCTCCCTTTACATAAACAATCCATGGCATTTTGCTTTTTCCATGTGTGCTGCACAAGGCAGCACACATGGAAAAAGCTAAAAACGAGGAGAAATAATGCATTTCTCCTCGTTTCGCCTACTTAAGACCAGGTTTTCCCTGGTTTTATTTTTGGTGCTGCCTCCTATGTACGACACCCTTTAACATAGGGGGCAGCATCAAAAACAATGGGTGTTGCGGTAAGTTAAATATGTCAGTCAGGGTTAAGCCACTTTAACAGTGTTTACGGGGGAACACAGGCACTTTACTCCTGTTTAGCAGGGGTAACAGTGCACAGAGTTATAAGTCCAGAAAAAAATGGGTCCATAAAAAGGGGAAAAATCTGGGGTGGCATGCAGAAAAGGTGGATTTTGTATGCTAGCCATCGAATGGATTGAAGAGTGAGACATGCATTCCAATTTTTAAATATGGTCTTCACACCCACACCTGTTTTGCTCCATTCTGACCCCACAAAGCCATTCTATTCTGAGGCAGATGCTTCTGACCAAGCCAAGGAGGAGTTCGGTCTCAGCATCATAGGTATACTGGACAGTCACATCTAGTGACTAGGCCTGGGCGGTAAATTCCGTTCCGTTCGCGGAATTTGCGGAATTTGGGTAATTTTGCGTTCCGCGGAGAACGCGAAATTGCCCAAAAATCTGCGTTCCGCGACTTCGCGAAATTTTTTGCTTGTTCGCGTTCTCAATATGCGTGTTCGCGAGATATTTCACCCCGAGCACGCAAACAGCGATCGCGAACAGGAAAAAAGTATCGCGAACACGCAATTCCGCGTGTTCGCGGAATTTCTGCGTGTTCGCGGAGATTTTTTACCGTTTCGCGTAGATTTGCGTAACGCGATTACGCAAATTCCGCCCACCAGGTCACGGAAACTAGACCGGCTGAGATTGATTACACCATTATGGAGAACGACTTGCTGGCAGTTAAGGATGTCTACCGAGAATAGAGAAATTATTTGATGTGAGCCAGACCTGTGGTTAAAGTACTTACAGATCCTCCTGTTCTTTGACTTCGCTAAAACCATTACGCTTCAGCAATTATGATGGGCACTTGATTATGCTGACTTTAATTTTGTGGTTACTTATCATCCAAGAAGTAAAATGGGAAGGCAAACACCCTGTGTCGAATCAACACAAAACAAAAAGTACATTCAGTAGAATTACAAACCACAATTCCATAAACTATGATAATATGTTATAGTTTTGCCAGTTAATTGGCAAGAAGACCTAAAACGGTTGATGACTCAAATGAAAATGTTGTAGTGTTTTAGACTGGAATCAAGAAGAGAAATAAAAAACTATTTCCTTACCTTGAGGGAGTCTTGTATTTGCCTACAAGACAAATTCATGAAAAGTACTTACAAGAGGATCATGATGGTACACTGGCCAGCCATAAGGGAATCTATAAAACAGCATTATTTAAGTGGCGTTTTGTAACTATAGATAACTTCCGACATTTCTAAATATGTGACTATCTTTGAAGTCTGTGCCCAAGGGAAGTCAAGCAGAGAAGCTCCCCAGAGTTACTGCATCCTTTACCAGTACCTCTCTGTTAGAAATGTGGTTTCTGGTTGTCTATGGTAGGCACTTCAGCCAGGCAGAACCCATCACTCCAGTCAGGGAAAGTCAGGTACACAACCTAAGTTTATCACCTTCTGGTAGCCTGGCACAGAGTAGTCAGGCTTAACTTAAGAGGCAATGTGTAAGTATTTGTGCAACACTTTCAAACAGTAACACAGTGAAAATAAAACAAAAAGACTCATCACCGGTTTAGAAAAAACAGGGAATATTAATCTTGATAAAGCAAGACCAAAACGAAAAAAATCCAATCAATATATCATGAGATATTCACTTGTTAAGTAAAAAGAGTGCTTTAAAATACATAAGCGTTCTGATATGCATGAATTATGGTGATTTTAGAAGCCCGCGCGCTTCTATTGAGGTAATTAGGGTATCACTGCAAATTACTGTGAGAAGCGCAGGACAGAACCGTTGGGACCGCTCGGGTCCGAAGTAGGTGAACCAAAGTCTGTTCATAAATTATTTAGGCAATCCAGTCTAGCAGCGCTAGCATGTAGGGACGCGTCTTTGAGCAACACGCTGTCTCAAATGCATGCAATGTATCCCAATAATATCAGTTCAGAAAGTAAACTGCGGTTGCTTCCTTTATGGGAGTTACGAAAATGTCTTCTGTTCCTCACCACAGCCATCTCCGCCTCAGAAAACAAGGAGGCTTTTAATCCACCTCATGAGGACCAGAATGGCACAAGACAACTAACTGTCCTCACGGACCTGAGCAGGCCGCACACAATTCTTCTGACAAAGTACCTGAGATGAGAACCACCGCTCCGGTTGCTGGCAAGCTGTGCACAGAGGGCTCTCTGTCCTGGAGGCGGGGCTCAGCTCCAGAAAGGCAGGTGGGTCTGTTATAGAGCGGGGCAGGGCTAAAAGGAAAAACTGCACTTGATTTGTTGGCGATGAACAGGCACGCTCCTGTAACTGGGAGCGCACAGGTTATGATATGCTGTAGCAAGAGGTCTTTGAAGTCCCGGAGACCTCTAAGAAAACCGGAAGCAAGCCATCAAGCCCTTGGAGTTTCTGGGATAAGGACAGGATATAGAGGGTAATCTGGATTTTCTTCAACACTGCAGAGCACAGTGCAAAGTGGCAGTCCCTCCTGGCAACACAGCAGTCAGCTTGTAGCAGGCCAACACAGCAAAGCAGTGGCAAAGTGGCAGTTCCTCCTGGCAGCATAGCTCCTCTTAGTTGTAGAATCATCTCCGGACCCCTAAGTGAACTAGTTTGGGGGTATCAGCGGTCCAGTACTTAGACCAAAATGTGGGGGAGACAACAAAAGAGGTTTTTGATCCTCACAAGGCCCCTGCCCTGTCTTGCCTGGCTCCAGACACACAACAGGGGATTTTGCAGGTCTTTGTGTGGGGACAGGCACAGCCCTATTCAGGTGCAGGTGTCAGCTCCTCCCTTCTAATCTACAGCAGCAAGGCCCATAAGCCTGGTGATGGGCCATCAGGATGCAAATGTCACACCCCAGCATCATTTTTTTGACTGTCTAGAGGGAATACACAAAGCCTAGCTGTCACTTCAACCCAGACGTGCATCCAGTTACAGGCAGAGGCACACAATGGTTAAAGTAAGAATATGCAACTTTCTAAAAATTGCATTTTCAGACCTGCAATTTAAAAACCAACTTTACTAAAAGATGTGTTTTAAATTTAGAGTCCAGAGACACCAAACTCCAATTTTCTATCTGCTCCCAAAGGAAAGTTTCACTTAAAAGATGTTTTAAGGCAATCCCCATGTCAACCTATAGGAGTGATAGGCCTTGTAGCAGTGAAAAACAAATGTAGCAGTTTTTCACTACCAAGACATGTAAAAGCCAGAAGTACATGTCATACCTTTTAAGTACACTTCCCAGGGCCTACCTTAGGAGTGTCTTACATGTAATAAAAGAGAAGGTTTGGGCCTGGTAAGTATTTTAACTTGTAAGGTCGAAATGGGAGTTTAAAACTGCACATACAGGGTCTGCAATGGCAGGCCTGAGTCATGTTAAAAGGGATACTGAGTGGGTGGCACAGTCTGTGCTGGTGGCTCACTAATAGGATTTAAATTACAGTCCCTCGCCACACATAGTGCACTTTACTAGGGACTTTTAAGCAAATAAAATATGCCAATTGTGGATAAGCCAATGTTACCATATTTAGAGTACAGAGCATATGCACTTTAGCACTGGTTAGCAGTGGTAAAGTGCCCAGAATCCTAAAGCCAAGAAAAAGGTTAGAAAAATAGAGGAGGAAGCCAAAACGTTTGGGAATAACCCTGCAGAAAAGGCAATTTCCAACACTCTCCATCCCTAGCACACAGTTACGTTGGAGTTAATAGTTGAATTACTATTTATTCAGGGATATAACACAATTGTAGTATTTGTAGACACCTTCACTAATATTAGCCATTTTATTCCCTTTTAGGCCATTCGGCATGCAAGACAACTGGCACAATTATTCAATCAGCAGATTGTCAAAGCGCACGGTATTCCATAGGTTGTAATTTCAGATAGCGATTCTCAATTTCTTTATTGTTTTTTAGAGGCTTCTACGTAAGGATTAGGAATAGACTCCATGTTATCCACCAATTATAAGCTAGAAATAGATAGACAGACAGAGAGGGCAAACCAGTTGCAGTTCAGCTGAAATTACCTCAAAATTCTGGAACTTATCCAGTATTCCATGTATCATTGCTGAAAAACTCCTAGGTCTGGAGTCCGATCTAAAAAAAAAACAGAACCTCTAAACATAGATCGTCATGTAGAGTATCAGATTAAAAGAATACTGGATTCCAAAAAGGTTAGAGGGGAATTTGATAACTTTTGACCTGGAATGGGTATGGCCCAAATGAGAGGTCCTGGGAATTGTACCCAACAAAACCAGGGCCCAAAATGGCAACTCTGAAAACCACTTGAAGATAGGAGATGTGGTGCCACCTTTTGCAATACTTTACGAGTAGGAGAGGCCCAGACGAAATGCATTCTGCGCACTTCAATCGGGATTTCAATTAGCAGGCAGTGCTTCCAGTTGTTAATCGGCTGCCAAAGGAGATTGACGTATCAACAACATTACAGAACCATCTACTATTTCTAGTCAAGCATGGGTCTATGCCAAGGTTGAGCAGATAATGCGGGTCAAGCTTTAAGTGTGATATGAAAATTAAGCGTGAAGTAGTGAAGAGGAGTTTCCTTTTTTTCAACTTGTATATATTAATTTCATAAAGGTCACCGATCAATAAGAGTTAAAAAAACAATGGGACAGGCCTGGATAGTACTCCATGATAAGGAATAGCATGGCAGTTACTCCATGGAATATTTATAAAATGTAAACATTTCTCATGTATCACCATAGATTCAGCTCTACTGTGGATGGAACTGAATCGTGAGTAATGAATGAAGAAGAAGGAAGGTCGAAATAAAGAGAACAAAGAAAATGAAGGATACTAGAAGAGGGAGAAGAAGGGGTGTAATAGAGATTCTAGGGAGAGTGAAATAGACCCCTCCCCAAAGTGTAATACAAGAACTATCGATACAATAAGTAATGAACCGTCAAACCTTTATGAAAGAACAGTGAATTGGACTTCCATACAACTCTTTCTCCCTAACTCTCTTTCTCTCATAAACTTGTCTTTACCACTGTGTTCTTTTCATGAGGATCGAAAAAGATGTAAATGGGTCTGGGGAGTCCATAGCATTACTGTAAGATCAAGCCCTGGGCAGAGATTTGTGCTTGAGTTTTGACAATAAGACTGTAAACAAGAGAATGCACACTTACAGGGAACCAATTAATTCTATGTATTAGAATGTTACATAGGTTTTACATTTATGTGATTTATGTGAATGGAGCTCTTGCAATTATACGACAAAAAAAAACAGGTTAACAACATAATTTGTCTTAATAAACTGCAAAAAAGAATAACTTTTTGTTATTTATGAGAGATAAAGTTGCCCACATGCTCTGAAATGGAAATGGGTGGGCAGCCATTTTGTATTCCAGATCCTGTGGAACTGCATCTCTTAATGGTTCTTGGTGTTGACCTGAACTGCTCAGATTCCTGACTTCTAAGGTGTTCAGTATTCAATCTTGGGACTTCCTGGTGATTGTGTAGTACGAGATACCCAATAGAACGCATGATTTGATGTAGGTGATTGTTCATGTTGATGCTCTCTAATGTACTAGTAACAACACAATGAATATAGCTTCAGGTAAAGTATTTATAATTCTTGTTTCATCATAAGTCTCCTGACAATTAGCGAAGACGCCACGCTCAACAGTGGCAGCCGACAGTTTCTCCACACATGCGCTGAACAGCAAAGAGCTCTTCAGCATCATCAAGGAGTTCGCCCAACCCACCAGCGAGTCTACAGACATCCCTTCCTCACAAGACCTCTGCGACAAACTCAGCACCTTCTTCCACCACAAAATCAAGTACATTTACGACAACTTCGACGAAGACAGCCAACACAGTGAACCCTCCCCAACCATCCCTGACACCCTGAAGCCAACGATTGACAGCTGGACAGCCCTCACCACCGAAGACACGCTGAAGACGATGATGTCAATCCACTCCAGGGCCCCCACGGACCCCTGCCCCCACCACATCTTCAACAGATCCCCCAACTCCATCTCACCCATGCTTTGCCACACCATCAACCACTCCCTTGCGAAGCCTCCTTCCCCGATGACTGGAAGCACGCCGAGATCAACCACCTCCTGAAGAAGCCCTCAGCGGACCCCACTGACCTCAAAAACTACAGACCCATCTCCCTGCTCCAATTCCCAGCAAAAGTCATCAAGAAAGCCATCAACAGCCAACTTGCCACCTTTGTCGAAGAGCACAACATCCTTGACCCTTCCCAATCCAGCTTCAGAAAAAACCACTGCACAGAAGAGAAACCGTCCTCCTTTGCCGCTACAGACGACATCCGCTCCCTCCTGGACAGAGGAGAGACAGCAGCCCTCATCCTCCTTGACCTCTCAGCGGCCTTCAACACAGTCTCTCACCGCACCCTAGCACACAGACTTCACGACGCAGGAATCCGGGGCAAGGCCCTCGACTGGATCCAATCCTTCCTCTCCGGCAGAACGCAGCGGGTCAAACTCCCTCCTTTCCTCTCTGACCCTACACCTACCATCTGCGGAGTCCTCCAGGGACCCTCCCTCAGCCCCATGCTGTTCAACATCTACATGGCTCCGCTCGCCCCCATCGTCAGAACCCACAGACTCAACATTGTCTCATACCCAGATGACACCCAACTCATCCTCTTCCTATCCTACGAACCCAACGCAGCCAAACACGACTTTCAAGAAGCCATGGAAGCAGTCGCCAAACGGATGAAAAGCAGCTGCCTACAGGTCAACACTGACAAAATAGAAGTACCTATCATTGGCCAACACCCCGACGCCTGGAACGACACCTGGTGGCCCCACCCCCCTCAGAAGCTCGCCCATCCCCACGGACCACTCACGGAACCTCGGAATCATCCTGGACTCTGAACTCAAAATGGACCACCAGATCAACTCTGTCGCATCCTCCTACTTCCACACTCTCCGCCTCCTATGCAACACCTTCAAATGGATCCCCCTGGAGCACAGAAAGACCGTCACTCACGCCCCCGTCACCAGCAGACTTGACTACGGCATCGCACTCTACGCCCGAATAAACAAAAACCTCATCCCCAAGCTTCAAAACATCCAGAACCCGCCGCAAGGCTGGTCCTCAACCTGCCAAGACAATGCCACATCTCCCAGCACTTGTGCACACTCCACTGGCTCCCCATCGAGGCTAGAATCACGTTCAAGATTCTCACCCACGCACACAAAGCCCTCCACAACACCGGACCAGCATACCTTAACAGCCGACTCGAATTCTACGCACCCCAAAGGACACTTCGATCAGCCCAGCTCTCCTACGTGGTGGTCCCCTGCACCTGGAAGCCCAGATCGGGAGGCCCCCCCTTCTCCTTCCTCGCAGCCAGAGCTTGGAACGCCCTACTGCTCTACCTCAGACAGACGACATCACTCCCCGTCTTCACGAGAAACCTCAAAACATGGCTCTTCGATAGACCTCCTCCTTGATGGACTGGAACCTGCACCTCCCTCCTCCCCAGCGCCTTGAGACCCTCACGGGTGAGTAGTCGCACTCAACAAATCCATGATTGATTGATTGATTGAACCAAGCCAATCAAAGAAATAGAACTCTTACCCGAGGTGAGAATTCTATTCCCATTAAGTCGTTCTCTGCCACACCACTCGGCCGTGACCACTAAGGCTCTATTCACATCTCTTTTGTGTTAACTGCAGTTAAGGTGCTCCAGTTCCAAGTTCTGAAGAAACCCCAAAAATATAGGGGCCGAAATTTGTCGATCCAGGTGGAAACCAATTCTAAAGGGATTTCATGATAGCGTTCCCCAATGAACTATGCCGTAGCCCCCTGCTGATCTCACTCTTTGACCTAGGCATTGGAGCGCGTCTTTTAAATAGGCTCAAATGGAAACTAATCATGCTGTTAACCCAAAAAATTGGACTAGAAATGTGACTCTGATATCATACATAGATATTTTTCATGTATTAACAGAAAGTTTTTTTCACTAATCATTGGTGCCGTGTAATGACACTGGGCACTGGTTTGCTGGTTTTGCTAAGTGTGCTTGATTCCAAGGTCTTTTTGATTTGAAGAATTCCATTATTGATCGAATGTGTAGGATAACTACAAACAATTGTAAGTACTGGTTAAAAAGAAATTGTGAAAAGAAGGAAATGAACTTGCGTTTTAGATCATCTCACTAACTGTTTTGATTCTGATGAAACTAAAATTATAAATACTTTCACCTGATGTTATATTTGTTGTGTTTTTAGTAGTGGTCTAACCTCATGTGATTTTAGGGACTCACCCCCCTTTCTTGTGATTTGCTGTAGCATGCACATAAGCATTTAGCTCTTGCTATCCAGTACTTGCAACTTATCAGGCCCATATAAGAACTGCTGCTGTACTTTCTATTCAGATCTTATGATTTTCAGTGTCCTCAGAGATACCACCCTTCCTTCTTCAAGTATGGACAGATATGTGATATTTTGTTCTTCGCTCTGGTTAGTTGCAGGCTAAAATGTTCTTTGGTAACCAGGTTTCACCAACTGAAACATCTTTTGTGGTGGCCAGTGGTTTTACCTTCCACAGTTTTTCCAAGGATAACCACTGAAACGCTATTTCTTCATCCTCTGAGGGCTGATGGACTCGACAATGAGTAGCGCTAGAGTGGGACTTAGGTTCTAAGAACTGGGGCCTGTCGTCTGTGTGCTGGATGATGTGACCTTGTCGTATATTTGAAAAGTCTCATGTGCTTGTGGACATGTCCTCTGCCTGTGTGGAAAACAGATCAAGGACCAGAACTTCCTTTTTTTTTTTTTTTTATATATTTTTTATTTGGAAATCACAGTTGCACAAACATACAAAAGTAAACAATGAAATACATATTTTTACGCTTCTATACTGAAGGAAAGGGCATAATTAAGGAAGATGAAAAATAGCTACTTCCAATTTAAGCTTATTTATATACAATTTATATTATCGTTTTTCCAATCCTCAATTGGTTTCCAAATTTCAGTACCACGTACTTTCGATTTAATTCCTTTACAAGCAAAGATCGCCTTTTCCTGATTATACATCCCTAATAGCCTAGAGAGCCAGATCTGAAAATTTGGAGGCTCGGTATCTTTCCACCGGGCGGTAATTATTATTCTATAGACTGAAGTACCCAGAAAAAGAGATATTTCTTCTGCCTTAGTATGATTAAGTGTGTTATCTTTACCCAAAATATATAATGTAGGAGATTCCTCTAAAGGGTGCCCGAACACTTCCTGCCAGAATCCAGCAATCATTGTACGCAACATTGTTAGTTTATCGCATTCGTATAACATATGTATTAGATTAGCTGCTGTTCTACCACACCTTGGACAATCTGATGTAGGCCTTTTCCCCCAGGAGTAAAGTTTGGCCGGAGTAAAATATAAGTCAAAGATGGTTTTATAAAGTTGAGCTTTCAAATTGGATGACATAAACACCTGGGTTGATAGTGTCAGAGATGAATCAATATCAACATTAGGATTATTTAATTTCCGAGACCAACCTACTTCGGTAGATTCCAGATCATCTTGTCTGTTTTCTAATAATATATCATAGAAAATGCCAATCTTTGACTTAGATCTTAACATGCAGTCGATTAAAGCGATAGTATCCAAAGATATGTCAGCGGCTTTGCGATTAAGGATTGAGTTGATTTGTATGAATTTAAATATACTATTCATTGGGATCGAGAATTTAGATTGCAGTTGTTGAAATCTAGGCCCTTGGGGGGTAAGTAAGAAATCTCCTATCGTTAATACTCCCAAATTTTCCCAAAGTCTCGAGATAGTGTCATACATATGAGGTGGTAATATTGATGAATGCCATAAGGAAATATATCTATTATATTTTGGTATTTTCATGTGTCTCATAATTTTTCTCCATAAAGACCAGGCGTTTGTTATAACCTTAAATTTCACTTTCTTGAAATAGGACGGTTCAATCTGTTTTATTAACAAGCCATTGGCCCTTTCTCCAATGGATAATTCAAATATTGAGGGTATGTAATTTGTCGCTCCTTCATTTCCAGACGGTCTAGCCTCGAATAGTGGCTTCATCTGTTGAAGAAGTGCAGCCCATAGGTATAAACTCAAATCCGGAATTGCTAACCCACCTCTGATAATCGGTAGACAAAGCTTCCGTGTAGATCTCCTAATCTTCCCATAACCCCACATGAATTTACCCATATGGGATTCGAAGCCCCTTAAGATTACTTCATCAACTAAAAGAGGGACCGCACGGTTACGCGTAAATTGGCAGATCCTCTTGGTAGATGGGCGATTGTTGAACTCAAAAGTGGAATGACAATATGCTCTATTTATGCTTCTAATTATGACGATCCTACAATGTTTAATGACCTCGAGATTGAACTCTCCAGCTGGCCTCAGGAGCTGATATTTTGTGGAGACTTTAACATTTCTTTCCCTGGAAAAAATACATTTCAAACACAAAATGAATTAATATATGCTGGTCATAAGCCAAGGGTATTTAATGCCGCCGTCTAATTAAAAGAGAGTTTAGGCCTGGTTGATTTATGGGATTTGAAGCATGGTTTAGACCCTGGATATACATATTTTTCTTATCCACATCAGAAATATGTCCGTATTGATTATATTTGGATATCAAAAACTCAGTTGAGTACTGCACAAATTAGTAAATTACCAAAGATTATCTCGGATCATAATCCTCTAATACTCACCGTATATATAAATAACATGTATAGACCCCGCACAACTTGGTCTTTTGACAGGAAGCTACTGGTAAACAACGATTATGTAGTTTATATGAAAAATTGGGCGCAGAGATTTATTGACGATAATCGGTATAGCACGTCCAGAGGCATGGTGTGGGATTGCTTCAAAGCTGCAATACGAGGGGAGACAATCAGTTATGTAGCCAGACAGAAGAAAGAGGAGGTAAGCCATAATGACTTACAGCTACGAAAATTAGCGGAAATAGAAGAGAAACATACTAAGCTTATTGCTCAAGGTAGAGATGGTGGTCCAATTGTAAGGGAAATGGCGCTACTTAAAGCTGAGATTAATAATAAACTCACCCAAAGGCAGGCTGAGATATACCAATCACATCGAAATAAGATTTATGAAATGGGGGATAGGGTGGGTAAGCAGTTAGCACTCCGAACTCGCCAGAGCCAATCTATTAATTCTATCACGCGTATCGAACAAGATGGCCAAGATTACACTACACCAGAATCGATTCTAGAAGTTTTTCAAAATTATTATGGTAAACTATATAAAAATGAGGATTCTTTAAATCTTCACACAATAAAAAAAAAATTATTTAGATGGGCATTCGAGCATGAAATCGGACCAGGTATAGATAATACCACGAGGTTTGAATTAGATCAAGATATAACCCAAACTGAATTAGAAATTGCCCTAGCAGAACTCGCAACGGGAAAGGCAGCTGGGCCGGATAAAATACCCCTTGAGTTCTACAAAATTATGGGCAATAGTATAATGCCTCTATTACTCGACTTATTTATTGGGATTCAGGTATGTGGAATTCCACCTAGGTCTTGGCAAGAAACGAACATAGTAATCTTCCCAAAGAAAGATAAGCCGGCTCACCTCCCCTCCTCGTATCGACCTATTTCCCTTATAAATTCAGACTCGAAACTTTATTCTAAGATCTTGGCCAATCGGCTCAGGGGGGTCGTCGAACGCTTGGTCTCTCCGTGGCAACACAGCTTTATTCCGGACAAGGGCACTACAGATCACATTCGACGTGTTATTACATTGTTCGATGCTGCGAATGCTACGGGGGATCAGGTGTCGATGATCCTCTTAGATGCCGAAAAAGCCTTCGATAGGGTATCATGGGCTTTTTTGTGGGCTATATTAGAAAAAACAAATATCGGACCATGTTTCATGAAAGCTATTAAGGCAATGTATGTCTCACCTAGGGCAAGGGTAGTGGTAATGGGGCAAGAATCAGGACTCTTTGAAATATCTCGAGGGACTAGGCAGGGCTGTCCATGCTCACCTATCCTTTTTGCCCTTTATATAAACCCTCTTATCCTGAAATTGCTAAAATCAGAAGCTATCAAACCAGTAATATTGGGTCATCATCACACAAAAATATTAGCTTATGCTGATGACGTTGCAGTATTGACACCACAACCAACTGAGGCTATACTTAAAATAGAGCATATCACTCAAATATTTGGTAAGTTATCTGGTTATTCCTTAAATAGGGATAAAACGATGGTTATCTGCACTAATAATATTAACTTTGCTGATTCCAGAAGGGTCGACTCTGCTGTTTATCTAGGAGTTCGAATAACCGCCAAAATAGATGAGATAGTTAATATCAATTATGAACCATTGCTGCAGAAAGTAAAGATAGACCTGAAAAGGATTGACGGACTACATTTATCGATCATAGGAAGGGGTAACTACCTGAAAATGAATATCTTGCCAAGGACCAGAACTTCCAATCATGCTGGAGCTGGAGGAGGACCAGCTGTTTCTCCTGGGTACCGATCTAAATTAACCATCATGCCCCTTTACATGCCACCGCACACACGCCGCCCAAGCATCATTACATCAAAGTGTTGCACTAATATTCACAATACCACCTCTGATCAGGAGAAAGTGCAATTAAGAAAATGCTTTTGTGTATAAGATAATCCCCCACACTTCTCTACCATGGAGGTGTATGCTTGTTCATAGCATCCCTCATCTTTTACATTCAACATCTGTTATAAACCAGGCACTCAAGGCTATCGCGGCGCTAGCCTACTTAGCTGTGATGTACACTCATACCTGTCTCAGCATTTGATGTTTATTCTTTAAGTAAGTAGTTCTTAACCTTTTGATCTCTGCGGACCCCCAATTAATCATTACTGGACCCCTGAGAACCCCTCTGAATCATGATTGTAATCTTGGGACCCCCACTGAATCGCTATTGGAAGGCGAAGACGCTGGCTGGGCATTTTGGATGATTTGAACTGCAAAGCAATACACCAAACATACAGAAATAAGCATTCATAAAAATAATACACAAATTATGCAATATTTTATTTAATCTATGAACAAATATAAAAATAAGCAAAATTTGTTACCTTAATGGAAAGTTGGAGCTTTTCTAAATTTTAATGAGGCCACTCTTTGTCCATACTACAATCTGTTGGATGTACTTGCGAAGCTCCCAAGGATTCATCTGAAGACACTAACTTAATTTTTAGCCTCCAATTCCAAATTTCTGCACTTTTACAGAGCATTTTAAATGTTCTTAAATTAACATTTTCATATTACATTTCACTTCATTATTATACAATCTGTTAATATTATTTAATTTTCTAAGCAGTCGCGGACCCTCTAAGAATACTTTGTTGCCCCCCACTGCGTTAAGCCATTTGGGATAGTGCGTCACACATTCCCGTCTATCTCAACATCCATTATCAGCAAGTGACACAAGCAGACGTCTGATCTACCTTAGACACGGAACTGCATCAAGGGTTTCAACAACACCACTTGAGGATGTAAGTCCACAAGTGCCATCCAGACAGAGTAGATGTGTTTGTTGAGATGGTGAGCGAGAATAGATTAGGGTGCAGCCTGTCACCCAGCAGGAAGATGTTGGAAATGGAGGGGATGTGAATTTTTTTCCGTCAAGTAAGGCCAAAACAATGTGTTGACCCGCCCCCTCTCAAAGCATGCATCTGATTTAACCTCGAAGATGTCACCTGATGGAATGTAGATTAAATGTACTCACAGATCATTACGATGCCATTGACGACCCTGCAACATTCAATCAGAAGAAACAAACAAAATTGTTCAAATAATGCTCCAAAATCAAAGACAAGGAAAATCAGTCTGATCCAATGAATGCCCGCGGCATCAAAGATCCCCCCTGTCTCCCCAAAAAACAAAAATATCAAAATACTGAACAGTGGACGTCAATTGTAGAAGAAACATATCCTTTACACAAAAGCTGCCTTACTTAGGCAGAGACGGACATTCGGCAATTGAATTGCGACAAATTGAGTCAATTTAGTGACGTTTGGGAGCTCCTTGAGAAAGACAGTGAAAGGACCCTTCTCACCTACTTGGCTGTATATGATTAACCCCATACAGCTGCTGAGTTAGAGATTTGAAAGAAGTCGAATTCTATAGATTGTCCAGTTAATATCTTCATTTTACACAAACATTCAAAGATTTGTAAACACAAGCATTGAGTTACATTTTGCTTGTGACTTTCCTGCAAATAAAATTATTTGGTGGGATGCTCAGTTATTTATCAGTCATGAAGATGACCATGTACTTATGACAAAGGTTGAAACGCCGTCGACGCAATTGTGGCCACAATTTATGGAGGACACATTGTTTTGTGTGTTGTAGTTCCAGTGTTGGTTTGGAACTCCGACTTTTATGTAACCTCTTTTTGTATGCCACTTGTCTGGTCGTGTATGTCTATTAATTGTTATATGGACCAGCTTATATGTTTGAGCCTCACGATACTAATTTTTATAAAATAAAAAATGTTTTTATATGTTCCTACAACTAAATTTGTTTCCTATATAAGGGCCACACTTTTATATTTTCTTTTTTCACCTTTTGGTGTTCAGTGTTGTTTCATTTAAATATTTGTGATTCTAAATGAGTATTTTGTGTACGCTGTGAACCATTGTTAGGATAAAATATTACTTAGGCTTAAAACAGACACAGCTTAAAATCAGTGGGGCATATGTACAAGGAGTCAACGCCGCCTTAGCGGCACTTTTTTTACGTTATTGCGGCAATGATTTTATCACCATATGTACAAGCTGTCGCTAACCTTAGTTAGCAGCAGTTTTCCAGCGAAAAAGTCCATAGAAAAGATCGCCACTTCTGTTAGTGATATTGACATGCAAGGGAGGCGTTACGGTGCAAAAACGGCCACTAACTCCACTTTGCAATATTTACAAGGGAATCCTTGAAGTTTGGAAGACCCAAAAAACTGCCTCTAACTGCAGTTAGAGGCAGTTTTTTAAGACCAGAAAATAGCTGGTCTTAATAATGGAAATAACACTTGGGGCCTCATTTCAGCAGGTTTTGGTGCTGGACAGCGCTGCAAGCAATGTTGCTGCGCTGCCATGTGGCAAAACTACAGGGCAGTAATGTGCACCATCAATAAGATAGTGCGCATTCCTGGATCTAGGTTATGAATAGTGTTGCAGCGCTGCGACAAGACAGCGTTGCAACACTTTTCACTACGCCCTTCTTGCGACACCATGGATGCGCTGTATTCACTGGACAGCTCTCCATGTTGCAAGTAAAGACAGATACGTCTGGAATCCTGACGTATCTGTCAGTGCTAAAGTCATGCATTGCTGCAGTTGTGTCACAAGCATGACGCAACTCCAGCAATGCATGGGGCCAGCTTATCCCTGTGGCACTGCATCACCCTTACGCCTGCCATCAGGCATGCGTCAGGTACTGACGCAGTGCCGTCCTACAATAGTCGCAGTGAAATCTGATGGATTTCACTGTGCCACTCCAATGAGGCCTTGTCGCATGTGAACACACATCCTGCATACATCATACCTGATGCAGGTATGATGTGGCACAGGGCTTCACAAGGTCACGTATACGCCTACTTGTGTCACTTTGCAAATACGGCGCAACTTGGGACTAGATTTTGCCTGGTCTTTTCCTGAGAAGTTCTTCAGTGGCTGTTAGACCTGGCACCTTGGCGTGAGTTTCCCTTCCACTTTTTGATGGTGTGCCTCGATTGTTTTGCTGGTGTTGTCCGCTCAGGGCACTGCGCCACGGCTAATCCGTGCCGCAGTGCAAGTGCTCCCTAAGTAACGTGTACCTGTAATTGATGTTCATGATTGGTTTATTGGATTCACTGTCAGTCCCCAGTAAAGTGCACCAGGGGTGCCAGGGCTTGTGAATGCCAATGCTGCTGGTGGGCTTGCAGCGCTGGTTGCGCCACCCACGGAAGCGGCCTTGTAAAGTATGTCTAGGGTCTGCCACCACCGACCCTGTGCGCGGTCCGGGACCGTCGCGCTGACTGCGCAAGTGCCCCCACTTGCCAGTCCCTAAACCTTCCCTTACCTACATGTTAGCCACCCCTCTGGTAGGCCCGAGGGCAGGGTGCATTGTAGGCCTAAGGTAGGACATGCCCTGATGTGTGTGGCATGTCTTAGTAGTGAATTACAGCCCTTGTCGTTTTTCACTATTGAAGGCTACCTGCTCTCCTTAGGCCAGAATGGGCTGCTAGGATCACGCCAACGCTGTGACCCCAGTGGACTCAGAGAGCATGGTAGAGTGTCAAGTTTGGTATGCCTGAACTCAGGATGATAAGATACTTCTTGTAGTCAAGTTTATTTTAATATCCTGGGTTTGTAAATACTACTTTTAGAAAGTTGGTATTTACTGACCTGACCATCTCAGTCCGCCTCTGCTGTGTGTATGTGTTCTGCCTGGCAACAGTAAGGAGCAGGGTGGGGGGATCCCCAGAGACAGGTTGGCTGCCAGGTGGTGGGTAGAGAGATTACACCTGGATGGGTGGGAGGAGTACACCTTGACTCTTGAATAGACCTGTGCTCTGCCACCACAAAGCCGGCGCCATCCCCTGTGGGGCGGCTGATGTCTCTGCCCTGCTGCTGAAAGGAAAGAGCAGAGTCACCATAACAAAGTGCTCCAGAACTGGACTGAGCCAGGCCTAGGCCCCCTGGCGCTAAAGAACAAAAGAATTGGTGTATAAAAGTAGGAGCCTGGCTCCTAAGAAATCAGAATCCTGTTTACCACAAAGAACCTCTGCCCGACTAGAAGGAGAAGAAGACGCTGGAGGAGCTGGCCTGCTGCTTGCCTTGCTGAGAAAGGAGAGGAAGAGACTTACTGAAAAGACTTTGCTACTTTGTGCTTGAACATTCTCCAAGGGCTTGGTCTGAGCTTGCCCCCTGAACTGAACCCCAGGAACAGTGGGTTCTCTGTGCTTCTTGCTCGTCCTCCAATTCAAGCCGTGTGTGCATCCCGCTGGAAAAGAGACTGCGCCCCTCATCGCCCCTCCTAGGGCCGTGACACTCAGAAGCTCGCCTGCCTCCAACCCGTGAGAGCCCCGCTCCGTCCCGAGCCGCTCTCTGTTCCCGGGCCAGGCCGCCTGCATCCCTGTCACCGCCTGCCATTGGAGTGCGCTGAACGCGCTATCACCCCTCCTGCCGGAAGCCGTCCGACGACTGTGATCTACGCCGGGTCACCCAGCTGCACTAACCGTGCCCTGCGACCCCGCTTCGCTATCCCCGGACATCTCAGGCCGCGCCGCCCCCGCTGTGGAGACCCTCCTGCACCGCCGTGCTAAAGGGTCGCGGGCCGCGCCTGCCTACTTGCCCACACCTGCTGATTGAGGACCCAAGAACACTTCCCAAGCTGAGAGTCGCACCGACCTGTGCTGACTCTCCACATCACGGAAGAAGTTCCAGCATCGGGCTCGGGGCCCGCAACGCCTTATTTCCCCGTTCGCAGGAACCGATCTCTGTAAGTACTGGAACTACAAGTAAAGAGACTACGAAGTATCCATTTGAAGCTACGAACAACGAACATTTGCCCGCTTTACAACCTGGTGGCATAGCGAAAACGTTATTGGTCTTGTGATAAGTCTGCTGAGATATATATACACCTTATTTTTACATAAAGAATCGTATTTTTATATATATCCAAGTCTGGTGTCCGTTTCTGGGGGGATTGATGTATTTACTGTGTGTATGATTGTAAGTGCTTAACCAACAACGCCTGAGGAATCGCCTTGGCTGCTCACGCCACGCACCTAGAGGGTGAGCAAGGGTCATTCGCGAGGGGTTATCCTGCGCCCTGACGTGGAGGAGAGGGTTCCTGCTTGACACAAGGGCAACCTTGCGCCAACCAGAGATCCCCGACTCTAACATTGTTGGCAGCGGTTGGGATTTCGGATTGGCACTTGTAATTTGCATACAGTGAATTATTAATCACCAGATAGTGAGAGCAGACCAAGTAACGCAGCCACAGGTTTTCATTTTCTGAACTTTGTTGAGACATCTGCCATTACTGCGACCATGCCTGGCTCACACTCCGCTGGGAGAGCACTCTCTGTGATTTCTGGAATCGATGAGGTGGATTGGGAGAGACTGGAAGGCTACACGATGGAGCAATTGAAAGGCTACAGTGTACAATTCAGAGTCCCCCATGCTGGATGCAAGAGGAAGACCCAGTACACCAAGGCGTTGAGAGCCTGGAAGGAGTCACGAGACCTACGGAATGCGGGGGACATCGTTCCACCCGACAACCTTGAGGAGCCCAGCAGAGTCCGGTCGCCAGAGGAGCTGGCAGACAGGGCAGCAGACAGGGCGCATGCAATGGAGATGGCAAAGTTGGCAGGACAAATGGAAATGGAAAAGCAGAAGTTGGCCCTGGAGGCACAACAACGCCAAATGGATCATGATATCAGATTGAAGGAGTTGGAGCTGAAGGCGAAAAGTTTGGACACCGCTCCTTCTGGTGGCAGCACTCCACCAGCGCAGGTAGAGTCCAAGGTGTACATCCCCAAAGATGTAGTAAAGGAGTATTTTAGAAAGGATGACATAGGGCAGTGGTTTAGAGCCTACGAGGTGGCCATGTCCTCACACCGGGTCCCTGAGAAAGACTGGGGAGCGGGGTTGTGGGGAAGGTTCCTTGCGGAAGGGCGGGACACACTGTTAGATTTGCCCTTAGAAGTCCAGACCTCATACCCCCATATGAAGGAAGCTTTAATGACCAGGTATGGGTTAACTCCTGAGCTATATAGACAGAGGTTCAGGGAGACCAAGAAGATCCCTGAGAGTACGTATGTGGAATATGTGACCTTTTTCTGCAGAGCGCTGGATGGTTGGGTGAAGGGTAGCAAAGTGAATGATTATCAAGGGCTGCTTGATTTAATTGCATGGGAGCACTTGTCCAGTCAATGTTTTCCTGAGCTACGCCAACACCTGATAGATAGCAAGCTGTCCAACCCGAGGAAGCTTGCTGAGGAGGCGGACCGCTGGCTCAGCACCAGGGTCCACAAGGGTCAAGTGGGAGACTCCGCCAAAGGTGGGCAGGGTCCCCAGCAGAAGAGTGGGGGGGACAAGGGTAAACAGAAGGGGTTCCAAAAAGGCCCCCAAAGTAATTCCCAAGGGAACCAGCAGAAGGGTTCTCAGCCTCCCCCAACCCCGCAGCAGAACGGGGCCCCGACAGGTAGACCTGTTCCAAAGGGGCCCTTCAATTGTTATAAGTGTGGCGATCCGGGTCACATTGCCTCTGATCCTAAGTGTCGCCTGTTTGGTAAGACCGCACCCACTGGTGCTCCACCCCGGCAAGTAGCTAGTGTTAACTTTGGGGAGGAAGTAGCAGTCCAGGAGGGTGGGGGTCCCGGGCAGATGACCCTAGTCTCGCTAGGAGACAGTGAGATGGTCCCTGTAACCTACCTGCCCTCTAACACTAAGAAATATGGGCAGGTGGTGACCATCAATGGAAAGAAGGTGGAGGCTCTTAGAGATACAGGAGCCAGCGTGACCTCGGTGAGGCAACACCTGGTGTCTCAAGAGCAGATTGTACCCAATGCCTACTGTAGGGTTGTCAATGCTGACAACGTAGAGAGTCGTTGTCCAATGGCTCAAGTTCCCTTTGAGTGGGGGGAGGTCTCTGGTACTCTACAAGTCGCTGTGAGAACTGACATGCCTGTAGATTGTCTGCTAGGGAACGACCTGGAGAGTTCCCCTTGGGAAAAGGTGGAGAAGACCACGCATCTGAGGATGGTGGGTCTACCCGACTGGGCGTGCGTGACCACCCGGTCCATGGCAGCCAGTAGGGGTGTTGAGAGGGTCCTGGAGCCTGAGGGAGAGGTCCAGGAACCGGCCTTAGGGAGAAGGCGCAGGAGGCGCGGGAAACCGGCCCCCGAAGTTCCCACGGCCCAGGAGGAAGTAGACCCTGAGGGGGATGCTCTGGAGCCTACCGGGGAACAGATTGCCGAACTGGGAGATCTGCCTGAGCTGACCCATTGGCAGCAAGAAGGAGGTCCCTCCAGGGAGGAATTCTGCAGGGAGCAGAAAGAATGCCCTTCTCTCGTGGGTATGCGGCAGCAGGCTGCAGACCAGGCCAATGGTGTTCAGGCCAAAACACACTACGTGTACTGGGAGAGTGACCTCCTGTATTCCGAGCCTAAGGCTGCTGAACCTGGGTCAGCCCGTGTGCTGGTGGTACCCCAGAAGTTCAGAACCTTCCTACTGGGGCTGGCTCATGATGTGCCGTTAGCAGGACATTTGGGGATGGACAAGACCTATGACAGGCTTGTCACCCACTTTTACTGGCCCCAAATGCATAAGAATTCCGATTCCTACTGCAGAACCTGTCAGACTTGCCAGGCAAGTGGTAAGAGCGGAGGGAAGCACAAGGCTCCTCTGCAACCTTTCCCTGTGGTCGGTACGCCATTCCAACGAGTGGGTATTGATATTGTGGGGCCTCTGGATCCCAAGACAGCCCTGGGCAACAGGTTCATCCTGGTCTTGGTGGACCATGCCACCCGGTACCCTGAAGCCATCCCTCTGAGGACAGTGACGGCCCCCGTGGTGGGACGGGCACTGATGGGAATTTTCTCCCGAGTGGGATTCCCTCTAGAGGTGGTGAGCGACAGGGGGACCAATTTCATATCCACATATATGAAATCCCTGTGGAAGGAGTGTGGGGTAACGTACAAGTTCACCACTCCTTACCATCCCCAAGGAAATGGGTTGGTTGAGAGATTCAACCGAACCCTCAAAGGCATGATCATGGGCCTGGACGGTCCAATGAGGCGTAAGTGGGACGTCCTCTTGCCATGCCTGCTCTTCGCTTACCGAGAGGTGCCACAGAAGTCTCTAGGATTCAGCCCCTTTGAGCTTCTGTATGGTCACCCGGTAAGAGGACCTCTGAGTTTGGTAAAGGAAGGCTGGGAGCAATCTCCCAGGAAACCTCCCCAGAATGTATATAGTTACATGCTGGCCTTCCGAAACCAGACTCGGCGTTTCAGGCAACTTGCTGAGGCAAATCTGGAAGCCAGCCAGGAGGAGATGAAGCGGTGGTACGACCGGAATGCCACTCTGGTAGAGCTTCAACCTGGACAAAAGGTGTGGGTCTTGGCCCCAGTGGAGCCGTGTGCACTTCAGGATAAGTGGACAGGTCCATTTGAGGTTGTGGAGCGCAAAAGTCCTATCACCTACTTGGTGGACATGCAGACTCCCAGGAACCCTTTGAGGGTCCTACATGTTAACCGCCTTAAGCCCCACTTAGAGAGGACCAAAGTGGGCATGCTGCTGGCCACTGATGATGGAATGGAAGAGGAGACCGAGCCTCTTCCTGACCTCTTAGTGGCCTCTGAGAAAGATGGGTCAGTGGATGGAGTTAACCTCTCACCCACCCTGACGCCCGAACAACAGGAAGACTGCCGCCACTTGCTGGGACAGTTTTCCGACCGATTCTCCCTGGTTCCTGGTGTCACAGATTGGTGCGTCCATGATGTGGACACAGGAGATAGCTTACCTGTGAAGCACAAGGCTTACAGGGTAACTGACAGGGTCAGAGCTTGCATTAAGGAGGAGGTCTCCAAAATGCTTGCGCTAGGGGTGGTTGAGTCCTCCAGCAGTCCTTGGTCCAGCCCCGTGGTCTTGGTCCCAAAGGCTGCTGCGCCGGGAGCCACACCTGAACTCCGGTTCTGTGTGGACTACAGAGGACTCAATTCAGTCACGAAGACTGATGCGCACCCCATCCCCAGAGCTGATGAGCTCATTGATCGGCTGGGGGCTGCCCGGTTCCTCAGTACGTTTGATCTAACGTCTGGGTACTGGCAGATCGCCTTGACCGATGGGGCCAAAGAGAGGTCAGCATTCTCTACACCAGATGGGCACTTCCAGTTCCGAGTCATGCCGTTTGGAATGAAGAATGCCCCTGCCACCTTTCAGAGGTTGGTCAACCAGGTACTGGTTGGGCTGGATGCGTTCAGTGCCGCCTACCTGGATGACATCGCAGTGTTCAGTGCCACCTGGCCTGAACACCTGCGCCACCTCTGGGAAGTGTTGATGGCGCTGCGCCGAGCAGGCCTCACGATCAAGGCAAGCAAGTGCCAGATCGGGCAGGGTTCCGTGGTGTACTTGGGACACCAAGTGGGGAGTGGCAAGGTGGCACCCTTGCAACCCAAAATTGAAACCATCCTGGCTTGGGAACCCCCCAAGACGCAGACCGCAGTGAGGGCCTTCCTGGGGCTCACTGGGTACTACAGGAGGTTTGTCAAGGGCTATGGAACGATCGTTGCCCCCTTGACAGAGCTGACTTCGAAGAAGCAGCCCAGGAACGTGATTTGGACTGACACCTGTCAGAAAGCTTTCGACACCCTGAAGACTGCCATGTGCACGGCGCCCGTGCTCTTGGCCCCTGACTTCTCCAGGGAATTCCTAGTCCAGACAGACGCTTCAGAGCATGGTGTGGGGGCTGTTCTTTCACAGATGACTGAGGAGGGCTGGGACCAACCCGTAGCCTTCATCAGTAGGAGGTTACTTCCACGGGAAAGTAGGTGGAGTGCAATTGAGCGAGAAGCATTTGCTGTGGTCTGGGCGCTGAAGAAGCTAAGACCCTACTTGTTTGGGTCTCACTTCCGGGTTCAGACGGACCACAGGCCCCTCAGATGGTTGATGCAAATGAGGGGTGAAAACCCGAAGCTGTTGAGGTGGTCCATCTCCCTACAGGGTATGGACTTTACGGTGGAACACCGTCCTGGTACAGATCACGCCAACGCTGACGGTCTGTCCAGGTATTTCCGCCTTAGTGACGAGGAACCCCCTGGGCAAGGGTAGTTCTCCCCACATTTCAGCTGGAGGGGACACGTGTTAGACCTGGCACCTTGGCGTGAGTTTCCCTTCCACTTTTTGATGGTGTGCCTCGATTGTTTTGCTGGTGTTGTCCGCTCAGGGCACTGCGCCACGGCTAATCCGTGCCGCAGTGCAAGTGCTCCCTAAGTAACGTGTACCTGTAATTGATGTTCATGATTGGTTTATTGGATTCACTGTCAGTCCCCAGTAAAGTGCACCAGGGGTGCCAGGGCTTGTGAATGCCAATGCTGCTGGTGGGCTTGCAGCGCTGGTTGCGCCACCCACGGAAGCGGCCTTGTAAAGTATGTCTAGGGTCTGCCACCACCGACCCTGTGCGCGGTCCGGGACCGTCGCGCTGACTGCGCAAGTGCCCCCACTTGCCAGTCCCTAAACCTTCCCTTACCTACATGTTAGCCACCCCTCTGGTAGGCCCGAGGGCAGGGTGCATTGTAGGCCTAAGGTAGGACATGCCCTGATGTGTGTGGCATGTCTTAGTAGTGAATTACAGCCCTTGTCGTTTTTCACTATTGAAGGCTACCTGCTCTCCTTAGGCCAGAATGGGCTGCTAGGATCACGCCAACGCTGTGACCCCAGTGGACTCAGAGAGCATGGTAGAGTGTCAAGTTTGGTATGCCTGAACTCAGGATGATAAGATACTTCTTGTAGTCAAGTTTATTTTAATATCCTGGGTTTGTAAATACTACTTTTAGAAAGTTGGTATTTACTGACCTGACCATCTCAGTCCGCCTCTGCTGTGTGTATGTGTTCTGCCTGGCAACAGTAAGGAGCAGGGTGGGGGGATCCCCAGAGACAGGTTGGCTGCCAGGTGGTGGGTAGAGAGATTACACCTGGATGGGTGGGAGGAGTACACCTTGACTCTTGAATAGACCTGTGCTCTGCCACCACAAAGCCGGCGCCACCCCCTGTGGGGCGGCTGATGTCTCTGCCCTGCTGCTGAAAGGAAAGAGCAGAGTCACCATAACAAAGTGCTCCAGAACTGGACTGAGCCAGGCCTAGGCCCCCTGGCGCTAAAGAACAAAAGAATTGGTGTATAAAAGTA
Organism: Triturus cristatus; assembly: GCF_964204655.1. Taxonomy (NCBI): domain Eukaryota; kingdom Metazoa; phylum Chordata; class Amphibia; order Caudata; family Salamandridae; genus Triturus; species Triturus cristatus. The sequence continues at coordinate 1,803,025,139 of NC_140589.1, read as the reverse complement.
GGAGCCTGGCTCCTAAGAAATCAGAATCCTGTTTACCACAAAGAACCTCTGCCCGACTAGAAGGAGAAGAAGACGCTGGAGGAGCTGGCCTGCTGCTTGCCTTGCTGAGAAAGGAGAGGAAGAGACTTACTGAAAAGACTTTGCTACTTTGTGCTTGAACATTCTCCAAGGGCTTGGTCTGAGCTTGCCCCCTGAACTGAACCCCAGGAACAGTGGGTTCTCTGTGCTTCTTGCTCGTCCTCCAATTCAAGCCGTGTGTGCATCCCGCTGGAAAAGAGACTGCGCCCCTCATCGCCCCTCCTAGGGCCGTGACACTCAGAAGCTCGCCTGCCTCCAACCCGTGAGAGCCCCGCTCCGTCCCGAGCCGCTCTCTGTTCCCGGGCCAGGCCGCCTGCATCCCTGTCACCGCCTGCCATTGGAGTGCGCTGAACGCGCTATCACCCCTCCTGCCGGAAGCCGTCCGACGACTGTGATCTACGCCGGGTCACCCAGCTGCACTAACCGTGCCCTGCGACCCCGCTTCGCTATCCCCGGACATCTCAGGCCGCGCCGCCCCCGCTGTGGAGACCCTCCTGCACCGCCGTGCTAAAGGGTCGCGGGCCGCGCCTGCCTACTTGCCCACACCTGCTGATTGAGGACCCAAGAACACTTCCCAAGCTGAGAGTCGCACCGACCTGTGCTGACTCTCCACATCACGGAAGAAGTTCCAGCATCGGGCTCGGGGCCCGCAACGCCTTATTTCCCCGTTCGCAGGAACCGATCTCTGTAAGTACTGGAACTACAAGTAAAGAGACTACGAAGTATCCATTTGAAGCTACGAACAACGAACATTTGCCCGCTTTACAACCTGGTGGCATAGCGAAAACGTTATTGGTCTTGTGATAAGTCTGCTGAGATATATATACACCTTATTTTTACATAAAGAATCGTATTTTTATATATATCCAAGTCTGGTGTCCGTTTCTGGGGGGATTGATGTATTTACTGTGTGTATGATTGTAAGTGCTTAACCAACAACGCCTGAGGAATCGCCTTGGCTGCTCACGCCACGCACCTAGAGGGTGAGCAAGGGTCATTCGCGAGGGGTTATCCTGCGCCCTGACGTGGAGGAGAGGGTTCCTGCTTGACACAAGGGCAACCTTGCGCCAACCAGAGATCCCCGACTCTAACAGTGGCCTTGATCCAACTGCGAGGGGGGGCGATGATGCCAGTGGTGTACGGTAGGCATGGTGAAGACGTGATGTATGCAATGATAGTCGGCCCAGGAGAGTCCGGTGGTGTGGCTGTAGTTGAAGTTCCCTCTGGCGGAGGAGACGTGCTCGACCGTGTGTCCTGTTATGTGGCTTGGTGCGGTGACTAGCTGCTTGATTCTGATGTTGGCGAGCTTCCCCAGGAAGTGGTGGTGTTCTGGTCACTGGGGTTGTCCAGGTGGAGCTAGAGTTCACCGAGTAGGATGTCGTCGGTGGATGGGAGAGCCTGGGGTGCAATGAGGTCTACAATGGTATCTGAGAATGGGGGGTCCATGGCCCGGGGGGCCTGTAGATGATGGTGCCGCAGAGGATGGGTTTTGGGTTGGTCCGGATCTGGAAGTTGAGGTTTTCCATGGTCACCATAGGGTCATTAGAGTGCGTGCTCAGTCGGAGTGTGCTTCTGTAGATGATGGCAATGCCTCCTCCTGGGCTGTCGGGGTGGTCCTTGCGGGTGATTTAGTGGCCGTCAGTGATGGCAATGTCCGCTCCGGAGCAGATGTTGGTCCTGACAGGCGATGTGGTGTCCAGGGTTGATGGCGAGGAGGGTGCTGGTGTCGTTGTGGTGGAGTGTCTGAGAGGAAGGGTCCTTGGTGCTGAGCGCGGTCCAGGGGCAGACGGATGCAGACGGGCTTGTCTATGGCTTACCTTTGGCATGGGAGATGTCCATTACAGAGATGAAATGTGGGGTGTATTATGGGGTCAAATATGAAATTTGGGGTGTGTTTTAGGGTCAAATATGAATTTTAGGGTGTGTTCTAGGGATCAGAGATGAATTTCAGGGTGTGTTTTGGGGGTCAAATATGATTCTTAGGGTTCCGGGTGTGTTTTGGGGTGCAAGGGTTAGTTCTAGGGTTGCACTCACAGAAGTGGGAATAGTAATTCTTTCATCTCCGCTATCCAGCACTTTCCCTACTGTTGCAAGATGCGTAGTATTAGTATGCATTGAAATGGAATGCAATGTAATGGTATGCGTTTTAACGTCATATATAGCTTTGGCACACCAGTGGTACACCCCCTGCGCATGGGCGCACAGCAGCCGCCATTGAGAAGTGCTGCGTGGGGGACGACGGCTGGGAGGTGGGACGCGCGGGAAAGGACACTGGATGGGGCTGGAATGCGGGGGTGTGTGTGTGAGCGGGTGTTGTAAATATATTAATGATTGAAACCTTACCTCGAGGCATGTCCTGTGTCTTCATTGCTCCTGCTCTCCTGAGTCTGCTTTCAGGAACAGGAAGTAGACAGCCAGGCTCCGTCCCCTAAGCCAATCACAACACTGCAATGCGGCGTTGGGATTGTTCTTGAGCGCTGTGACATGGCGTTCAGCCAGGGGCTGGAGGTGTGGGCATGTTCTCCATGCAGGTTGTAATGCAGGCTGCATTGCAAACAGGGAAGGGCGCATGACTGCTTTGGGTGGCCTGAGCGGGCCAAACAAACAATCATTGTGCACTATAGTGGGCATGCCCCTGCCCTGCTCCATGAGTGGAGCAGCCCTACCCACCCTCCCGCCCGCAAAGGAAACATGGCACGATTACATCAGAAAGTTATCATCATGTGATGATTTTTAGGTCTCGCCTGACCCAGCGCATGCGCTGGTCTGGCGAGACTTATTGAGAGGGCTCCAAAAAGTGTTACCAGGCCAGCCTAGAGCTACAGTGAATGTGCGCGGGCGCGCGTGCCGCGCTTTACCACGATTACTTTCACTTTCGCGGCCGCTTTGATGTTTGATCGTGATCGTGATCACTTTCACTTTCGCGGCCTCACGGCCGCTTTGCATGGCCAATAGGTCTCGCTTTTGGGACCTTATAAGTATTTAGTTATGCAACTGTTGCATGGCTAAACACTTATAAGGTCCCAAAAGCGAGACCTATTGGCAATGCTTGTTCTTCCTGTTGCACTGCTTGAAAGCAGTGGGGCAATGCTCTTCCATCATTGCAGATGAGCCTCCACTGGGGAGTGCATCACACAAAGTGCTAGGCCTGGGCAACTCGACCACCGGGCCTCCTCTGCTACGCGTCCCACCTTCTCCTTACCTGGACATAAACACCGTGGCGCAATCAGCTGCACTCTCTCCAAATCTGTGACTCAACCAGCAGGAGCCTCAGCCAGGTGGGATTTCTCAAGCCTGGGTACAGCAGCTGCCACCAAGTCCGCTGGAGAACCTCCTGATGCAGGTGATGCAGCAGGGCCCCCTTAGGCGTAAAGTTGCAGCGCTCCTGCCACACAAGTTCAGCGCAGCTCAGGGGTATCACCTTCCACATGGCCAGCACAACTTCATCTGGCCTGTGATGCAGAGAGCCTCCGCCCACCGTTGGCAATCTCCTCCGTGCACCCCGGTGTAGTGGTGGATCGTAGTATGCAATGCAGACCTCCCTACGTTGGTGCGCAGGAGTGCCTCTACCATTCATAGCTCCAAGGGGCTCAAGGCGGTCCTCTCACACAGGTGAGCAACGTGTCTCCATGTGACCTGCCAGACTTCACCACCAGGTAAGGGCGATCGCCGAGCCTCAATGTCTACCGCCACAGCTCATCGACTCCACAGCACCTCGGCATCCCACTCCAGGCTCCAGACGCAGGTCCAGCGAGGCATCCAGGCTCCAGACACAGGTCCAGCAAGGCATCCAGACTCCAGACGCATGTCCAACGAAGCATCCAAGCTCCAGACGCATGTCTAAAGAAGCATCCAGGCTCCAGACGCAGGACCAGCGAGGCATCCAGGCTCCAGACGTACGACCAGCGCGGCCTCCAGGGTCCAGACGCAGGACCAGCGAGGCCTCTGGGGACTGTCCGCGCTTTCAAGGTTTTGGATGACATGGTGTTGCGAAGAGTGCGCAATGAGAAGTGATGCATCACTGATGTTGCACCGCGATGCGCCTCTTTTCATGGATGTAGCCCTGAATTTCTCTTCCCTGGGACTCTGGCTGGTCATCCTGGATGTTGAGGAACTTGAGGGTGTTGTTGATCTGTGCTGCACTTTGCCCTGGCTGCTCCATTCTGAATTCCATTCTGTTTTTTGCCTGTTATTCATTGGAGGTCGTCTGATAGGCTATTTTTGCTTATAGAGTAAAAAAAAACTCATGTTAGGCTGACTTTCGTTAGTTTTCACCCACTAACGCCGGAATTCCTATCGCAATCACGCTAATGTTACTGGCAGTTTTCACCACTGATCCCTGAAACTATCACCATGTATCGACGTCTTGGAAATACGTCGCTAACATGGCGATAGTTGTCAGCGGTACACGGCGGTGAGAAAACTGCCGCTAACTAGCATTAGCGGTAGTTATCGCCAGTCCTTGTACATATGGTCTAGTGTTTTTTGAGATTGCGAAACAGAATACCCCACTTCTTCAACAACCCTCAAGAACTCTGGATAATATAGGTCACCTTCCCTGATTTTTTCACCGCGTAGCAGCAGTTTGGGAGTTACTAATTTACCACAGTCTCCCCTGGCATATTCAGGATAGCACATGTGCAGGAAAATCAGCGCACTAGGAATTTTCCCTTTTTTTTTCGCTAGGCAAAGCCAGGCAGAATATAGATTGGAAAAAGTGTACGGTGTTTGGAGAAAAACTGTAGAAATCTAAGTGGAAGCACCGATTTCTGGGATAATCCTTATTCCTGGGTGCCTACAATTATAATCAGAAGGAAACCCTACAACTAGAAATTAGCCGTCCAGGGGCATCAGTGGCGAACCTCACAATTTGGATAAATCCTTGGTATGGGATTTCCTACCCAGTCACCACGAAGCTCATAATAAGCCCCTGAAACCAGTAAAATGAAGCAGAGGGTGGATCCCACAAGGATTGGCGACACTGCTGCTCATTACAAGTACCACAGTTCAGAAGGAGACTCACCGTGGGAAGACTGCATGGTTTCCCTCATCCTTAACTGCAGAACTTAGAGCACTGAGCTTTTACTCACACAAAGTTCTTGAGATGTTATCTGTCAAACTTTGCGTGAGGAAAAGCTGTCAGGTTTGTGCAAAATTTACATACAACTCATAATTTGAATTGGGGCACGAATTAGGGTTAAAATGGCGCTTGGAATGGGGCCACCTCAAAGAGTCTTAACATTGATAAATTATGTGCCTCCTTTTACCCTACCTCTGCAGTTTCCTAACTCAGGGCCTCATTACCAGTTGTCTGGAGTTTACAGGGGGAGATACCGACCGCTACTTCCCCTGTAAACAACTCACCATTCCTTGTTTAAGCCCCCAGAATGGGGAATAACCACACACAGGATTGGGGAATAACCAGACACAGGATGGGGAATAACCAGTCCAGACCCAGGATTACTGGGTGCTTTTGCCCATTGTATCCCCGATTACGGGGACTTTTCTGCTCAGATGTACTACCTGCTTCCAGTGGGTGGTAGGTGTGAGCAGGGTGCTAAGGCAGGTCACAGAGAGGGAGCGGGGGTTGAGGACGGGCGGTTTGGCAGGGCAGGCTCTGCAGTGCCTTGGAAGAGTGCTGGATGTTCCTCGTGTGCTGCGTGAGGTCTTCTCCACCCGTTGCCTGGCTAATGCCCCAGTGGGTTTAGTGGGTGAAATTCCCCCAGTAATCCTGGGTGCAGGAACACATGGTCATTCAGAATTATCCAGGGAGGTATCCCCACAGGAACATCAATTCGTAAAGAGAGAGTCAATGGTACCCAATTTACCAACATCGGAAAGATGGAAGGCAGAGTCTGCATTGCTAGAACTCACTCACTGGTATTTAGACAGAATATTGGAAACAAAAATATTGTGGGGCAATGTAGTGTGTCAAGAATATCGAGGACAAAAATATTGTGAAGATAAGTTTCTATCGGTAAGCAAAGTTTTATTACATAAAACAAGACATATGTACCTTGACTATATTATATATATGTCGTTAAGGTACGCGGAGGGGGAGTTAAGAATAGTAAATCTACTCTTGCGTATTTGCACTCACTTTCTCGATAATTTGGTCCTTCGATATTTTTGACACGATATTCTGTACACACAATATTTTTTTTTCCGATATTCTGTCGGTGGTCCTTCTCACTGCAGATGTCAGCAGTGACTACACTGACCCATGATGGGATGTCATCTTCACATGACAGGTGAATATTAATGTCACCGCTAAACTCCAACAGTCGATACTTGTGTAGTGCATACCCACTCACCCTTCAGCTGCACTTACAGCATAAACACACTGCTCAGACATAACTTATCTCCTAAGGAGCTCCCGCATATTCAGTCTTGCAAGGAAACCAGGCACACATCAAGATGGAATTTTAAAAAGGGCTTCCTAGCCTCTTACAGCCATTTATCTTCCACTTCTGTCTGGATCCAAGGAAACAGTCATTATTCCTCTCTGCTCCAGCACAGTGATGTATCCCATTGAAAAGCATAAGTGACAACTGGAATATGACATAGAGCTGTGCATAGGGGAAAGTGCTGGGCACGCAGAGGCAATCTGCAGAGCTGACACAAAGCCATTTTATAGCCATTAAAAATGGATTGATGCTCTTCCCAGAGCCGCCTCTGCATATGGAATAAGACCTCATATTTCCCTTCTGCTGTGGGAAGGCCACAGTCTCCCTGGCACTGTCTGAGCCTCCAGATGCAGGAAGGGTGGAGCGATTGAAGGGCTCCAGGCGCAGTATAGTGTCCACAGTAAGGTATGGGATTGCAATATCTGGATAGCACTCACTACTCCTCTGTGGAGCATTGCAGCCCTGGCCTACATGGTCAACAAGCTACGCCTTGCAGGGCTGTAGCTGCTTTTCGTTCTTGATCCTCTGTTGGGAGTGTTTCTGCATCGTGCGGGATGAGCGTCAAGGTGTGGTTATAGCGTTAGCAGTGCGGTGGGTCAAGTGGTGTGAGAGATCGATGCACAGTTTATGGTTTCCTGGAGGCTGCCAGCTGTGAACAGCTCTGCGGGTCCCTTCATGGTATTCCTTTTGATCATCGTCTACGAAGCTGGTTACTGCGCTGGGTTGTCCAGCCTGAAATTTTGTTTAAAGCTTTTGGTTCTGAGCGGGCGTGGTCAAAGAGTGAGGTGCTGGGGATATCTTCTGGGATGGGCCTTGTTACTATCATCTCACTTTTGATTGTTGTCATTATGAAAGGTAAAGAAGTGATCATAGTATGTATCTAGGCGGGGCCTGCAGTGATGGCCTAGATTAGACTCTTCCGATTGGCCATCAGTAGGCCACAGATCTCTTCAGTTGTTCCATGCCTGTTCAGTTGGTGATGGGTGGTTCCTGGGCTGCTACAGTACTGGGTGATGGACAGGACCCAAAGCAGATATGTCTTATGTGAGTGTCAGAGGACTAAGCTACAGTAGGCTGCCATCCACTGAGTGATGTGGTAAGAGCATTAGTGCATTTCAAAGTGGCGCGCATTGGTTTTCAGAACAATAGAAAAAAGACACATCTCAAAAATAAATAAATAAACATTAAATAGTATTAGAAATAAAAGTTGGTCATAGCCCAGTAGCCTTGGTATTTAAGTGAACTACTTTGTAGGCAAGTGTCCGCATATGCAAGAGCAAAATGCAGTCACTCGCAGTGGAGAGAGACAGTGGTTGAAGTGGGTTGACCCATTGCCCCTACAGTGTAGATTGCGGCAGGTGGAAGCAAAACGCGAACCCACCTGAGTGTACATATACATGTGGATATTTATTATAATTTTTAAAAAACACCTGAGGTTGGTGAAACAGAAAATACTGTCTCTAGGCCATACCTAAAAGTAGTACATCCTTCAAAACATAAAACACTCAATACATTGGAAACATCACAGTCAGCAAGTGGTTGTTCCTAGTTTATAACAGGAGAGTCAGGACAAACCATTTGTGTCATGATGGACAGGATGAAGTCATCCCGGGGGAGTGGAGAAGCAAAAATAGCTGTATCCAAAGTGTTTCTCAATTTCATTTGTTTTTTTCTTCCTTTATAAATGTGGAAGACAGGAGTTTGTGTAAAGAGCTTGTGGGAAGTAGTTCCAGATCTTTGCTGCACTGCCAAGGGGAGACCAGACACTTTTCAAACTGTTGTGGAAAACACCTTGCATTGTTGAGGAGTTCACCAGGGAGTTCCATTATGGTAGCAGTATTTTTTCCATGTCCATGTTCAAGGTACCAGACAGTCCATCAGAGGGAAGATTGGAAGGTTTAATCTTAGTTATAGTTTCAAATAACTCTGACTTGGAGACTAGATAAATGTGTGGTGAGGTCTAATTCTCCTAGCAATTCAGTATGTAGTCCTCTGAGTTGACAGATCTCGGTGGCAGTGACAGTTCAGTAGAGTTCACTGTTTTGTAAAGAGGTTTGGACATTTTTCACATGCGCTTCCTGGTGTATAGGCTGCACTGGTGGAGTGCTGGTTGTTAGATTGTTTAACAATATTGAAAATAAGTTTAGGGTGATTTTTTTGAGTTGTCAAGCAGAGATTTAATGTGACTAGATTTAGCCCCAACTATGTTTGATTTGAAATTTATTCTAGCAGCCTTGATGTTTTCTGGTTTGGGGGGAGGACCTGCTTTTCAAGTTCTCAGAATAGTTTCTTTTTATATATAGATCTTTAGAAAAGTAGGGGAGAGAGTTTTTTTGGTATTTTCTTCTTGCTTTTCAGTTGGATATATTCATAATTTAGGTTTTCCATGACTCATAGTACTCATATGTTATGGTATTAATGTGTTACTGGGACCCAATGGGTGAGAAGGTTATCACAAGCCATGGAAGCCAGCGCACTGATGTTGAAGTTCTTAGTGTCTTGGAACCAAGACGTTTCTCTTTTAAAAGTACTTGCAATTTACTGGTAGGAAAAGGAGAGTACGAGGGAATTTTTCCGATGGTTGGACCAACTCACCGACGTAAGGGCATCAGCTGTCAGAAGCGTATTGATAGAAATGGTCAGGACTCCAGAACGAAACGTTTGCAATGAGTGCCTTTCTATCGGTGCTCTAAGTGGGCAGTGTCTTGAAGAATAAAAAAGAACACATTTTAGAAGTTTTGGTAATTTCTTCATGCCAATGGCGATTGAAATCATGAAGGAAGAGGAGAGTCTCAAAGGTAGTTGGTTGTGCTACAGGAAGACTACTCAGTAAGTTCTCTCATTGAAAGGTCTACTTGAATTTCAAAAGGAGCCCTGTTTCCCCTGCCCTCACTTCAGTTTCTAGTTCTCTGTTCAGCTCAGGAATATCAGCAATACACTTTCACTGTGTAGTACAACAGCCTTGTCATCATCATGTGCGTAGGAACAGGCCAGGGTCCTCCAAAAGGAACCCAGATGCCTCTATTACTCTGCATCACTCATACACACAAAGCACGTACCACACAGGCCACACAAACAAATACATACAACATACACCTGGGATGTTAACGCTAGGTACCTTTGCATCTGCAGTTTCTCTGTTGTAGAAACAACCTAGAATGAGATTCGGTAACATGGGCAATAAATCTGACTGTATGTTGGTGTGATGCTCTCAGCCAGTACCAAATAATACCTTTTCAGTGAGTTAAGCAAACTTTTAGTGCAGTGATATTATGATAATTAGGGAAAATAACTAAATTAGACTTTTCCCTAAAGAAGGAGAATGCGCCACCTTCCCTTCTTCAATATAGAGATCCTGTACAAGTTTGGGATACTCCATAGTAGGTTTAAAAGGACTGCTCTAGGGTTTGCACACAACAGCCTTGGGCTCTTAATGTTTGAATGATCTGCACTCTCGCACTCAGATGTTTATGCAATCTTCCCTTTACAAAGAACACAACTCAATCTTGTTTGTTTCTACAGCTTTACAGCCTCAGATTGCATGCTATCTCAGAAAAAACACCTTTAACTATATTCCTCAAACCATGTTTGAAATATTGACCTTGACTTACAACTCTCAATTGCTTCCTCTCCCTACTATCCTCAGAGTCCCCCTTTTCTACCTTCCATCCTATGCATGCTACTTCTTTCTGAGTATTGTTTTCTCTCAGTTACATGCCTGAATCACAGTTACTGTATTTCTGCAGATGACTCACAACTCATTTTATAGACTCCAAGAGCTCCTTTTCTAATACTCTATCCCTGCAATCAAACAATGTCTAATCTCTGCCATATCTATTGATCTCACCAATCATTTGTATGAACCCACATAGCCCCGACTAATGATCACACCTATCCCCTGTCAATGTAATCTACCACAAAGAAATTGCAGTAAATGCATGGAAGGTGTCCTGAGAGTACACATATAATATTGGCCTTTTCCGATGTATCCTCAAGGCCAACCTCAATTTTTCCCTGCTAGCAACCCCCCTTTTTTAGGCAGAGGCTGGGGCAGAGGAAGAGGGCGCAAAAGAGGAGGGCAAAAACAAGTCCAGTGGCAAGACCAACAACCCAATATGATGGAAACCAGGAGCAAAACACAGGGAAGGAGAGTCTAGTGGTTAATTTATCTCATAGACCACTAACATCCACGGAACAGGCAGTACTTGAGAAAGAGTTCGGGTATGTCCCCACCCCCAAAAATGACAGATTCCGGGAACAGTGCGAAATCCAGAACCTGTTCAGAAAAGTACGCCTGAAAGCTTACCTTTTGGATAAGGAAGAACCAGCCAGACTAGATTCAGGCCTACGTAATCCCTCGACCTTCAAGCCTACTACGGGCATGATACCGGTGGAGGTCTTGACTTTTGAAAAAGCCGTGCTTAAAGAACTGAAAAATCAGGACAACAGAGCACGGTTCCATAATCTCTCTAACCAGGAACGTGCAGCTATTAGATCGCTGACAGAGGACAAAAGTATCACAATAAAACAAGCTGACAAAGGGGGAGCAATGGTCATACAGTGCACCACGGACTACAACACCGAGTGCTTACGCCAACTACAGAATAGAAAATTCTACACCCCCATCGCAATAAACCCCACGACTCGATTAACAACTGAAATTGCGACTATGGTATTCGAGGCAGAGAGTAATGGGTGGGTTAGTAAAAAAGAAGCAGACTTTTTGATTACCAAACATCCCAAAACACCTTATTTTTATACTCTGCCAAAAATACATAAGGGGACCACTCCTGTCCCGTGCAGACCAATAGTTCCAGGGATCGGCTCGCTCCTAGAACCCCTGTCGAAATTCTGCGACCACAACCTCCAGCCTTTGGTCAAGCAGACTCCCTCGTACATCAGAGACACAACAGATATACTCTGGGTTATAGGGGAATTGGAAAACACTAGTGATATCAACCTCCTGGTCACCCTTGATGTGGAACAATTATATACCAACATCTCACAGAGAGAAACACTAACATTGATAGAATCTGCACTTACAGCAATTGAATGGATGGCAACAACTCACATTTCTTTAATTATGCAATGTGCCACTCTGGCACTAACAGAAAACGTCTTCGAGTTTGACAACCAACTCTTCCATTAGTCTCAGGGTACTTCGTTGGGGAGCACATTTGCTCCCAGTGTGGCATGTCTCTACATGGCGGCATTTGAACATGAGACTATCCGACATGCCAGCAACCACTTCGAAGGTAATCTGAGGCTATGGAAGAGGTATATAGATGACATACTCATCTTTTGGCAGGGGGTATACAGACATGCGAAAAATTCTGTGAGTGGATCAATACTAAGAACTAATATTTGAAATTCACCCACACCATATCACCTTCAGAAATCACCTTCTTAGACCTCACCATCAGACTACAAGAGGGAAAACTTACGACAACCCTGTATAAAAAGCCAACTGACAGGAACAGTTTGCTGCTGTACAGCAGTTATCACCTAACAACTCTGAAAAACAACCTTCCCTTCAGCCAATTTTTAAGAATCAGAAGGAATTGTAGTTCACTAGATGACTACAAGTCTGAAGCAGAGATACTGTCAGACAATCTGCTGAAAAGGCAATATCCTAAAAAACAGATCCATGCCTGTATGAAACGAGCAAGAGACAATCAACGTGAAAGCCTTCTGGAGGTACATGATAAGGAACCCTCTAATACTTTGACATGTGTAACTACATACACAGCAAGATCCAACTTGATAAAAAAAGCAGTGAACAAACCATGGGAGATCTTGAACACAGGTACACTGACAATACCTAAACCCAGGTTTGCGTTCAAGCGTACTAACAATTTGAAAGATTTGTTAATGCATACGAGACCCAAGAACAAGAATAATTCTAACCAGAGACAACTGTGGGACCTCCCCCCAGTCACGGGACACTACCCCTGCGGCTCATGTACTGTGTGTCCACAGACTAAACACACTAAACAACTGGTTCATTCAGACACATTTACATGGACGCTGACCAAACACACCAATTGTAACACATCACGTTTTGTGTACATGCTGACATGCCCCTGTGAGAAGAGATATGTTGGCATGACCATGAGGCCCATTAAGACCAGAATCACTGAACATAAGAGCAGTATTCGCTCTCAGAAAACAAACAACAACCTATATACCCATTTTTCAGAACTAAGACATCCCCCAGAGAGTTTGCGCTGGGTTATCCTTAAGTCTCACCAACAAATAACACACACAGCACTGTTCAGGATTGAACAGAGGTGGGTGTTTCGACTTGACTTAGCCAATAACGGATTGAAAGATGACATCCCATGGAGCACCATCAACTAACAGTTTATTTACATGCATATAGCTATTGTGCCCAACACAAACCACTATACATCAGCACTACCTGTATAGGAATCTCCTCTCTGTCAATTTTGTTTTGACATACATCTTTCCCATATCTATCACTACAGAGAAATAGTAGCGTAATAAGAATACAGATACACACTGACAACGTAGCATTAAACTACACTCCAAGATGGCAGCCGCGAGAGCTCCTTTAGTGACATCACCCACAAACACCTGATGTTGCCGTTATCAAAGGCTACCGATTATCCTCAAAAGGCAGAGACACACTGAGATAACCAAGCGCCAATGATTTACAGGCCGACATGGCAGACACGTTATCATCCTTTATGACTTGGGGTTTTTAGAAGTCCTAACAACAGTAATTTTTAATAATGACACAAGACATTTCTTGAATTTTTGCAATTTCAGCACTTTATAACAGTAGGCATCAGCTTTACTTATAAAAAATGACCTCTTAATTACCACGTATTTATAAATTATTAAGGGGTGCGCCTACAGCATACTGAGATAGCTTTGATTGATTTAAACCACACTCTAAGATGGCCACCATGATTCCGTCAAATATGACGTCATTTGATACCACCAGGCTAATTCCTTTCAGCTGCGGCCAATTTTCCCTGCTCGGGGGCTTCAGAGGCAGGTATTTAAAACAGGTCCCGTCTGTTACACGGTACCTTCCTGATGCAGCGGAGCGGGTAGGTGAGCAACGAAGCTCCGAGCGGGAGCAGGTGAGTAAGCACTACCATTTGGAGGCCAACTCTGACACCGGCAACTAACGAAGGTAAGAGGTATTGGGGAGTGGTGTTAGCAGCCTTAAGTCTTAAATGGCATACTGACACCTTTGTTTGTTTATTTTTGAATACCCGCCCTAGTCACAGCCGGGTTACTGGAGGCGCTAAACACAGTGCCTCATTATTATTTTAATTGAGGGGCCTAGAAAGCGGCGAGACTATCAAACACACCGGCCTGACTTGAGCACCCTAATATTGAAAAATCGTCTCATATGTTTAGATTTACAACTACGGGCCTAGTCCACCCTGATCCATACCTCCTGCACATCGTAATATAGTTAACCAGAGCCAAGAAGTGAGCGCTTATCTGAGGTGCTTGCAGCCTACTTCTAGCTGATACTCTTTGTTCCTTTATACAACAGAGACACTACACTGTCTGTCCAAATTACTCCTCTGTGATCTGATGAGGAAGCACATGAAAACCAAAGAGGTGAGCATATGTTCACTCACCCACCATGGTCTTAACCATGACCTTTCTGAATACGGTTACACAGGGGATATATGTATATATGAAGGCAAAGTCAGAGCTCGATGGGTTTGCATGACAGCACTGTGTGTTTTTAAAGTTTTTACATGTTTAACTTTGGGAATGTATATAGTGAGACACATCCACTGCATTTAACCAGGATCACTTGCCATTAGCTTGACATGGTTCTTGATCTTTCTCCTTTCTTGTACTCTAGGTTTGCTGCCCTTCTCCGGGGCATTAACCCTCGGATAGGAAGAGTGGTAGGTAGCGGTGCACCACACCACCCACTGTAGATAGTTTTTTAGTCACCTGGTCCTGAGGAATCGCCAACTAATCACTTCGTGACATTCTGAGGCGAGAAGCATGTTGACCATCGGGGGGTAGAGCGAATTTTTGTCACATTAAAACAAAATAGTCGCCCCCCTCTCTTCCCTTTTTAGTCAGGTTGGGACCTTTCCAGAATATAAATAATCACAAAAGATTCCCTTACATGTTTTAATCCACACACCACATCTACACGCCTCTAGGCCCCTCACACCCACGGCACCTATACGGCAAGGAACTAAAGATCTCCGAAAAAGAGTCCCTTTATGGGTGCTCGTCGAGCATTGCAGCGCCGGCTCGACGAGGAGCAGACCCATAGGATGAAGCATGACACCTAGGTTGCTGGGTGTGTGAGTGCCCTAGTTCCAACAGGAGGTATCCCCCACCTCCTCACTACCTTGAGTACACATCAGGTGGCCAACTTGCCACAGAGGAACTTCGTACCTTTCATTGTCTTCTAGCTTAACTCAGGGCAAGTACGTTGGACCTCTGTTAAGCCCTAGCTGTCCCTCTCTTTGTTGAAGCAAATGAATAATCCCAATAACCACTTTTAAAAACACTAAACTTGGGTTTCGGAGTAGTATGCTACTTGCTGCAAAGCACTTCAATGCCTCTTCAGGGGTAGTAAGTGCTATATAAACACAATTACAACACAATACTTAGCCACTTTTCTGCTTCATCTTTACTGAATCATTTAGTTAAGTTTAGTGCCCTGCTCCCACTTTGCTGTTTTATCTGATGTCTAACCCCCAGTGCTAAGACCCCTCCTGGTAAATATGCGCTATATAAAACTAATTTACATTACATTACATTACAGCTTACTCTCCCCTAAATATATTGAATTATCCAAATTAAAGCAAATCTCAAAGGTCCTTTGCACCACCCACAGACTGCTCATGATCAAGACTGACTATTACAAGACCACCATCTATGAGTGCTCCATGAGAAACAGGATACTATTCATGGACATCAAGCATTGTGCAACGCCTTCAAAGACAATATTGGCTAAAGCTGACATTATATCTATTTACTATAATTTTTTTATATCGCGGGAACTAGACCCGAAGGCATCAGAGCGCTTTACATGAGCACCAGTTGCGTTACAAACGGACACATTCGATTTTATTAGGCATGGGGAGATTAAGTGATTTGCCCAGAATCACAGGATGTTGAGCATCCGTGCCAAGACTCAAACCCAGTTCTTCAGCTCTGAGGTTGACCGCTCTAGCCATTAGGCAACATCTGCTCCACATTTATTGATAATATACCCACACACCACATTGCTACAATGATCTCCCCCACTGCATTCCACATTTGAAACCCTTCTCCACTAACAATCTGTCAAGATTTCAATCTCAGAAGGCCACCTCATATGAAAACGATGTCCTCATATCATCTATTAGTAGTTTGATACTATTTTCACCAACCAGAAGTAGCTCTTGTTGTCGAAAAAGTTGGACCTCTATAGCAAAGTAAATCTGAGGTGACATTTTGACCCTCTGACCCTCCATTATGTTACCAATCTGCTAAACCTGGGGAAGAACATGAAGACGATTGTCTTCCGATCCACTGTACAATCCAAATCAATACCCTCCTTCAAGTCTACTAATCGAATGTGATATCCCCATGCAGTATGTATTCGGTATCAACTCAAAGCTTCCTTGACACTTTCCCCACAACAATTGTAGTCACCCCATCCTCTCACCATGCTTGAGCTCTTCGCAGTCTTCATTATCTTTGATCCCCTTCCCATCACGACTGAGCATTATTGACATTATCTGGCAATTATCTCAATCATACAGGGAGGAGAGAGCCCAGCTGGTCCAGATACGTTCCTCCAGATGCAAGACTATTTCTATCTCCTATGGTGTTCATCAAAGGTCCAGCCTCTTTTCTGTGTGTTTTAATTTATATATGAGCTCCTTAGATGCTTGTAGGCTGCCAAGAATGTCAGACTCCACCAGTATATGGATGACGAGCAACTCTCACTGAAAGTCTCAATTAGCTATGACTCCCATGCCCTGATCAAAGCCTTAATGCCCCAGGTTTAACTTAAACTTAACCATGCCAAAATGTATTTTGTGCTCATCAGCAGTGACAGCAAATTACATGAGGTACAAGGCACGGTCTTCAAGATACATCTGAAACCCACTTGAATCCACCTAAAAATGTCCTTCATGCATCAGCATGCCTCAGTGAAAGTGCGACCTATTCACACCGACCTTCAGGAAACTTAAATCGCTCACATTACCTATCCACATCACATTCAGGACCTACTGCAAGGTCTCAAAAGTTGTCAATGTTGACATTCTATCATGCCATGCAATCAAGATCAAGACTTGCAGAGAACCAGGCAGCAAAATCACTGGCATAGAAACA
This sequence comes from Triturus cristatus, assembly GCF_964204655.1. Lineage (NCBI taxonomy): Eukaryota > Metazoa > Chordata > Amphibia > Caudata > Salamandridae > Triturus > Triturus cristatus. The sequence continues at coordinate 1,803,008,307 of NC_140589.1, read as the reverse complement.
GGCAAATGCAGGAGAGAGAACACAAGATGCAAGGTGTTCTCCATCTATGCTGCTAGTATCTGTAATGGAACGCCAGTTTTGATCCCCCTGTCTCCTTACATTCTCTGACTCCAAGCAACACCTTTTCACATGGTCACTCCACCTGTTCCTGCCCCACCTTGTCTCCCACTTGCAGCTTTTCAACTCTTCTCACTGCTCAAACCTTAAGCACCATCCCAGAACCCTTCTCCTGTCCACTGCAACCCCTGAACATGTTCCTGTATTCCTATTACCCTTTAATGGATAGCTTCCATTGTGTGGAGCAATCTGTTGCTTCGAGCCTAGGCTGACTGTATATAAGTCCCTTGCAAAGCACAAACTAGCAAAAAACATGCAATAACACTTGAATAATTTTCAACTGGCAAGAGAAAAACATATTTTTTCATCTTTTATCCATCAGTGCATGTAAACAGAGTAAGATGTGCTGCAGTGCATAGTTAGATGTTAGGAGAGGATAGCACTTTGGAGTCATCAAAAACCAGCTTCCTAAAAGCTTTTCAACCCTGGTTTCCAGTTGGCACATCAGTCAAGCAGAGCATGATGTCAGCATTACCACCCAGGCCTTCATTTGGAGTTCATCAGAAATGTTGCTTTAATACCACAAACCAGTAATAGTGTTACCCTAGCCATTAATAATGGTATTCGCATCAATGTAGCTTTAAACAGGAGGCTAGTACACACACAACGTCTCTATATTTTTCACATTCAAAGCTCTACAGTTAGTGCCATATTTTGCTAGCACCAATGGGGATGGGTTTCCATTGCTGTTATAAGGTATGATCGTAATACCGCATCACTCTCCATAGCAAAATGTGCTGTGTCTGACAAAACGCTTATCGTATATTTAACCCTGCTTTTGCGGAAACCCAACACACTCTAAACAGTGGTGCTGGCATGGCCATTTGTGGGAGAAACAAAACTGTGGAACTAGTGGTTAAGGAGCAATAGGGTAGGCTTGCCCCCATGCTTTCTTTTAAAAACGGATATCTTAGACAGGGTGATCTCCCAGCATCCCAGTTATGGGTCAGTTTAGGGTGGCGCACAATTGAAGTTCTCAAATAGTCATGAGTGGCCATTGAGAATGTGTGGCCTCTAGCAAATATAGATAAAAATGCTCTATAATACATGATTTGGTCTTATTTGTGAAAACTACTCGGAAGGTGAGAAACTACAAGCCCTCCTCATCTTCCTCAGAGGAGCAGGACCTCTAAAACAACTTCTCACAGTACATCTGCAGCAAGATAAATACCATCTACGACAACTTTGTTTTCCAACCAGACCCAACAAATCTTGTAACAAGACTCTCCATCTCAGTCACTCTGACCACATGGCCAGCTATCGATATGGATGAAAACTCCTCCACCATGAAGTCTATCCTCTCCGGGGCCCCTTTGGACCCCTGCTCAAAAGGACTACAACCCATTAGCACAGCACTCACCCTGATCCTGAACACCTCCATCACTTCTGCCACCTCAACTCCCCTTTACAAGAACACTTCTGCGAACCTAACAATACCCGCCAAATACAGACTCATCTCTGTGCTTGCGTGCACGGCAAAAATTCTGGAAAAACTTACCAACACATGCCTAATCAACCATTTTAACAACCACTAAATCCTTGACAGCACTAAATCCAGCTTTAGACCCAGCCACAGTACGGAGACAGCCATCCTCACCACAGACAACATCTGGATGATGCTGGACAGAGGAGACACTTCTGCACTAATCCTCCTGAGCCTCTCCACAGCATTAAATACACTAACCCACCCCATCGTTATCTAATGCCTGCATGAGATTGGAATCCAAGAACCAGCTATGTGGAAGCACATAGTCGGCTTAGCCCCAGGCTCTTCAGACATCAGTAACATAATCTGTGGAGTACCACAGAATCTTCACTGATCCCGACCCTCTTTAGCCTATACATGGTCCCACTAGCAAGCATCGCTCGCACCCACAACATCAACATCCTATTTTACACAGACAACACCCAGCTTATACTCTCCCTCTCAGACAAAGTGCCCAACACCAGAACCAAGTTTTACGTCTGCCTGATCAAAGTCAACGACTGTCTCAAATGTAACACTGACAAGAGAGAAGTTCTTCAGAATCATCATCGACAGCCAACTGAACATGTCTGCCCAAGTCAAGGCTGTCTCAGCTTTACGCTTCCACATCCTGAAGGTGCTGAAAAAAATCTTCAAATGGCTCCCAACCAGCACTCGCAAAACCATTCTACACACCCTCGTTACAAGCAAGCTGGACTATGGGAACACCCTGTAGGGCAGTATCAGCCAACATTTCAGCAGAAGACTTGAAACCATTCAGAACACAGCAGCCAGAATCACACTCACCTTCCACACAGCACACACATCACACCTCTGTTCAGGGAGCTCTACTGGCTTACAATACACATACAAGCTGTCCACAACATGGGTCCAGCCTACCTCAATAGATACATTTAATTCCACAAATCAACCAGACACATCCGATCGGCCGGACTCCTTCCTTTACACATCCCACGCATACACAGAACCAGAACTGTCAATCGGGCCCTCTTCGACATCACTCCTAAAACCCGGAATGACCTGCTGTTACACATCAGAGCTGCGTCTTCAATTCTTGAATTCTGCAAGAATCTGAAGACCTGACTCTTCAAATAACACCCCGGCCAGTCATAGGCCAGACTATAACAGCACCTGCAGCACCAGAATACCCTGCCGGGTGATAGCACACTTTATAAATACACATAACATACGGTAACATAACATAACATGACTTGACATGACATACCGTAACATAACTCATGTCTGCTCCCTCTACATGTTCGGTGCATTTCAGGACTTTACACCATTTCATTTTGAAATTTCACAAGCCTCCAGTAACCACCCCAGGTCAAACAGGATTACTTTTGAAGTCATCCCAGAGTCATTGGATGGCCAGCCAACTACTCTAGAAGTCATTTTGGCGTCATCAGACATCATCAAACTCTTGAAGTCATCAGCACAGTTTAGAAACTTGAGCTTGATGACTTGAGGATGACTTAAAATGCTGACTTCACAAGGTGAGACTATTCCTGATGACTTGAAAATGAGTATCTAATGACTTCATAAGGTGTGACTATTCCTGATGACTTGAGGATGACCACAAAATGAGTATCTGATGACGTCATATGGTGTGACTATTCCTGATGACTTGAGGATGACTCCAAAATGAGTATCTGATTACTTCACAAGGTGTGACTATTCCTGATAACTTCAGGAGGATTTAAGAGTTTGTGATGACTTCACAAGGTGTGACTATTTCTGATGACTTCAGGAGGATTTAAGAATGAGTATGTGATGACTTCACAATGTGTGACTATTTCTGATGACTTCAGGAGGATTTAAGAATGAGTATGTTATGACTTCACAAGGTCTGACTATTCCTGATGACTTCAGGAGGATTTAAGCATGAGTATGTGATTACTTCATAAAATCCAATGTTTCTTTATGATTTGAAAATAAACATCCAAATCTCCTTGAGCATAATTCTTTTTTAACATGATGGAATTGCATCTGATGTTTAGAGAATGATTTGCTGATTACTCAGGTCAAACAGGATTACTTTAGAAGTCATCCCAGAGTGATTGAATGATTATAAAGCAACCTTAGAAGTCATTTTACCATCATCCAACATCATCAAGTTTTTTAAGTAATTAGCAGAGTTTAGAAATTGTGCCTGTTGACTGGTGAATGATTTGAAAATGACCGTCTAAATACGTCTCACGGTGACATTATTCCTGATGATTTGAGGATGAGCATGTGATGATGTAATATGGACAGATTGTTCCTGATGAAAATGAAGAGTTGATAACTTCTACAGCATTAACATATAGGGCCACATGTATCAAGATTCGGAATATTGATTACCTAATTGTGATTTTCAGCAAATAGCAATTAGATAATCTCTACTCCAAATGTATGGGGTTAGGAAAATGGGTTGTGTTTAAAAAACAAAAATGAAAAGTCTGCTCTTACAAAACATTTTTGCCACCATTCCCAAAGGGAAAGGGGGTCCCTTGGGGACCCCTGAACATTTGCAAATGGGTTACAACCAACTTGAAGTTAATTGCGAATGTTTTGCGAAGGCCTTTACGGTCACAAACCATTCATGCATACTGCTGCGATTCGCTATTTCAAAGGGACGCCCTAAACACGCCCCTTCCAAATGCCAAATAGCTAACAGGTTACCGAATCGCAAGAAAGGGTTTGATACTTGTAAAAAGCCTTTTTGGCGTTCACAAACTGACTATTATGCTAATTGGCCCGTTTGTGAAGGCAAAATTGGTTGATACCCGTGGCCCTTTGTCCTCACTTGAAATGTTTCTAGATAATTAAAGACTGATTCGCTGATTACTTCACAAGCCCATTTTATTGTTAGCAAAATAAAACTTTTGCGGAATTATTTTAGAAATTTCTGGAGATGCTTTGCAAATAAGATTATTTTGATATTGCAGCAGGAACAGGTGCAGTGGGACCGCATCCAGAGGGGCCCACTGAACCCTTATTATTGCTGTACTTCACAATTCAAACAGAGGCAGAGGGGAGGGGGATTTCCATCCTTGCACCTGTGTCAATGACACATTGGCTATGCCGCGGCATCCGAGCTGTTTCGAAATTAAGCAAAATAAAAAGTGCTTTTGAAATCTGTGCGATTGCGCAGCTTACAAGTTTCAAACATGTGATTTAGAACAATGGGAATAAATTTATCTCAACAAGATTGCTCAGTGTGTTGAGTGCCTGCTGTACTCATCTGTACATATCCTGCATTCACATGCTTCAGGCGCACAAAGTTTAATTACATGTGCTATAGAGATCTCTTTTTAACCTGCATGGCGCCCTCCAAGTACCAATCACCATGAATGGGTCAGTTAACTCACTGCATAAATATATTTGTATGTTACAGGCACAGTTAACCCTGTTACAATACATCTGTGGATTGCGTGTCTTCTGCACAAATAGCAGGGTAACTTGCAGACCAAATATTCCTCACTGAGTAACACAGCTAGTAGGATTGATGCATCTGATGTAGAAATCAGACGATAACATGCAGGTCTCTTTCCCATCCCAACATGATATATGAGTAGAAGCAGCCCCTGCTACAGAAATCAATGTGTAAACTCTAGGCTCTGCTCCACTCTTAGAATTCTAGTTTTGTTCATCAATACATCCCTGAAAAGATGTAAACAAGCTCCAGTTTGCACTCAGCCCTATTACAACACCCCTCTCTCTTACTTACTATCTCTCGCTAGCGACAAACATGCATACACACACAAACACACACAATATGTTCGCTCCTGAATTGCTACGTTTACATTGGTAAGGTCATATCTTATATTACATATATCCTATACTAAAAAAAGTGGAGTAAAAATTGCTTCCTATATATTTTACAGCAACAATTAACACATCAGCAAACCCTGTCAAAATAAATCAGTTTTGATTGTAAATCTTTTTATATGGAGATAAGAGTAGCGCTGCATTGGGTGTAGTTGTAAAATCCTAATGTAAGTTAGGCCTCTATTTATTTTTCATAATGTTGCTTAGAGGCAGCATATGCAAACTCTCTAAAATAAACTCTAATGCCTTCTGTACCTCTTAGTATATGTTTGGTTGTAGGGTAAAAGAACTTGCACATCATGAATGACTTTTGCTATTTTGGAAATGGGAACAATGCATTTGTATCACAACCACTTTGAAGCAGACTTTGTCCTTCTCCCTACAGAAAAACCTGCCTTTGCCGCTGGGAGAGAAAAGGGACAGTACCAGGAGAGATCCAAAACAATGGAATTGGTTTAAAAATAGAAGCTAGGGCCTGAGGAAGAACTGGGCCAGGCGAATGAACAACACTGGAATGTTTCTCAAATCATGATGTCTTTTGTGTCTTTTGAACTGTGCTTACAGGAAGAGCAGAAACTGTTCAAGTGTAAAGGCTTGCAGTGAATGTCCCTTCTTTCATCTACTGTGACTGATTGTCTAAACAAGACATCTGAAAGCAAATCGCAAAGACACAAAAATGGCTGCCTCTCGTTTCATATTAGGAAAAAATAGAGATACTGCTTCTCTAGCAGTGGCTTTTCTTAAGAGACATTGAAAACAAACTTTGAATGGCCAATATATTTAACTTTTGTATAGCACATGCACACCTGCAGACAAGCAAGTAGCATCCATGCACACAGTGAAACAGATGATGATGCCTTTCTGCAAACATGCAAACAGGTCACAAGCCTACAGGCATCCATGCACACACAGGGCAACATACGCACAGGGACTACATGACATGAGGTCACCCATGCACATGTAGATCAAGAAGCATTGCTGGCTACATCAATAGCTCTTTATGTTGCTGTAAGGCCATCTCCAAGTACTAAAAGTGACATGAAAGAGAGAAAAGGAGGGAAGGAGGAAAGAGACTTGTGATTGGACTTATCTTCCCTAAAATGGAGTCACACTTAGTTGTCAACCATAAGCGTTCGGTAGCCAATGAGGAAGTAGCTGAGGGAAAAAGGCAACGGATGCAAGAAGGTTGGAGCAGAAGAAGATTGGAGGTATGACTGGATGGGGTGGGGGGGCAGTGTGAAATGTTAGGAGGCAAAAATGTTTTTTTGTTATAGAGGTGCCAGATTGTGCCAGTGAGACAAGCCCACAGAAGCTGACACACATGCAGTCCCACACAACACAGAAAACAGACAGAATAAAAGGAGGCAAACTTAGTGGGACACGGGGACAAATGGACAGACAAAACGAAGGACAGAAAAATAGAGGCAGATTACGTATCCACTTAATAGTTATGTCCTTTGCAGACTCAATCAGATTTGAGGTAGAGGACATATTGGTGTCAGTACTTCGTCATCTTACGGCCTATCCTTAGAGACGTCACTTTTACTGGGTGATGGAATACTGCAGTGTCTATTTACATTCAATCAGTGCCGTTTTTGGAACAACCACCTGTTGGGAAATATGGAGGGCTCTCTGAATGCCCATTCCATTATTGGCCTCTTTGTGTAGCACTGCTATTCGTACCTTCCTTTGTGTAATTCTGATATATGACACACAGAGGAATTGCAATATTCTCTGGGTGAATTATGTTCCCAATTAATGGCTGAAATATGTAACCTCGTCTTAGTATGTAGTTATATCAATTATAGATTTGGTGTGTTCCACTCCTCCGCCCTTGCCCATGGTACGTTTCATCACAGGTAGTTTAGGATGTTGATGGTTTTTATCTCAGAGCGTCTGAGGAGACTGGAGATAGATGTAATGAAGCATGGTCTCCATCATAAATGGTTTCTTTGAAAATGTTTCTATATGTTTGAGGAATATTCTATCTACATCAAACATTGTTACATTGTGTATCTAGTCCTGGACATTCTCTGTACACTGTAATCAAATGTATTGATTCATTAAGGCAGTAAAAGACTATAAATCTAAGAATATATTGGTTGGTCAAATGAAATCGAAGGAGCAAAAACAAATGTACTTATTTTCATATTAAAGCGGATGTGCTATTTTACACGATGAATCGATCAATCATGGGTTTGTTAAGCGCAACTATTCACCCCGTAAGGGTCTCAAGGCGCTGGGGAAGGGGTGGTGGGAGGCGCAGGGTCCTGTCCATCAAGGATGAGGTCTATCGAAAAGCCATGTTTTGAGGTCCCTCGTAAAGTTGGGGAGTGATGTCGTCTGTCTGAGGTGGAGCGGGAGGGTGTTCCAGGCTCCGGCCGCGAGGAAGGAGAAGGAGCGGCCTCCCTATCTGGACTTCCTGGTGAGAGGGACCAGAGCTGGGCTGATCGTAGGGTCCTTTGGGGTACGTGGAATGTGAGTCTGCTATTCAGGTATACTGGTCCGGTGTTGTGGAGGGCTTTGTGTGCGTGGGTGAGAATCTTGAAGGTGATTCTTGCCTCGATGGGGAGCCAGTGGAGTGTGTGCAGGTGCTGGGTGATGTGGCAGTGTCGTGGCAGGTTAAGGATGTTTTGAAGTTTGCGGGTGAGGTTTTTGTTGATTCCGGCGTAGAGTGCGTTGCCGTAGTCAAGTCTGCTGGTGACGAGGGTGTGTGTGACGGTCTTTCTGTGTTCAAGGGGGATCCATTTGAAGGTCTTGTGTATGAAGCGGAGGGTGTGGAAGCAGGAGGATGCGACGAAGTTGATCTTGTTGGCCATTTTGAGTTCGTAGTCCAGGATGATTACGAGGTTGCGTGCGTGGTCCGTGGGGGTGGGCAGGTGTCGTTCCAGGCGTCGGGGTGTGGGCCCATGATGAGTACTTCTGTTTTGCCCGTGTTGAGTTGTAGACAGCTGCTCTTCATCCATTTGGCAACTGCTTCCATGCCTTCCTGAAAGTTGTGTTTGGCTGCGTTGGGTTCGTTGGATAGGGAGAGGATGAGTTGGGTGTTTGTGTGTATGAAACAAAATGAATAAAATGCTGGAGAATGTTACACTTTCATGTAAGTTATGGTCCTGTGATGAATCTGGTGTTTTTGATGTCTTATTTGTGTGTTCTTGCTATCATACAAGTTAAAAGTTTACATTTTCAGTCTCTTCATAAGTTTGTTTTGATGCCTCGCTGTTCATTTGTGCCAATTGCTTCCAAGTAGTTAATCAATAATGGCAAGGTCAAAGCCCTGCTCTGAAAACAAAGACATGACGTCAGCAGCGACCATTCTTGGGTGTAAGCCAGTATTCCTCAATGGGGATACCCAGTAAAGGGCAGAACCTGGGGACAATTACATGAAACGTATAGTGGTTCTGCCACAACACACTTATACAAAGCTAAGTTACTTCAAAGTTTTATCCCCTTCTACGCTTGGGATATCAATAAATGTTATACATCTCAGTCTAAACACATACTCCAAGTCAAATGGCGCAAGCTAATTAGCTTATTGATATCCCAAACGTAGAAGGGGATAAAACTTTGAAGTAACGTAGCTTTGTATAAGGGTGTAAGTCAGGCAGCAACCACAAGACATGCCTAAAAGGAAATGCTCTCAGAACAAACATACTCTAGGCCAGATTTACCATGTCTTTATGCATCATGCAAACCTGCACAGTCAGCAGATTTAAAGTTACCGCCCACTGCTAAGGTCTGATTGTGTTGTTTTCGACCTATGGGAGACACAAACACTGCCTTACACCATGCTGTGCTCAGCACAATTGTTTTGTGTATGAAAGGGGGGCATGTCGGGGCAGAAGCACTGCAGTATCCATGCAAAGCTACCAACTATTCTGATGCAAAGTCATGCAATTGACCCATGTGTATAGAATACTAAAGCAAGGTCAGAGCAGGTGCAACAGTCTGGGATAACCTTATCAGCACCATGTAAATGAGCAGAAGTCATCAGTCCTCACACTGGGAAACAGCATTTGAGAGGGTTATCCTGTGTCACAGTCAACACCCAGGTAAACAAATGAAGATACAGAAGAGACAGGATCATCATGCAAAGGGTCAAATGTCTGAACCACGCAGATGAGGATATCATCAAGGTTTATAGACTCAACAAGGAAATGATCAAGGGTTATTAGGACCAAATTGGATGCAGCTTGTAGGCCATCACACCAAGGTCACATGTCAAACTGAGCTCATGTCAAATTGTTGGCGCTACTCCACCTACGTGAGACATTTCAGAGCAGATCTGCCAAAGTGGCAGGTATTTCCCAGAATTCACCCCATCTTTTCAAGACACCATCTTAAAAATCACTCAACATCATCTATATTTGTCATAAACCTGGACCATGTTTTGGGTGCAATGGACTGCACCAAGGTGACTTTGGTCCTGCTAGGGGTTACCGCTCATCTCTGCATGAATCGCATGCACATGTACTTGAACAATACACAGGCCGTATGCAATGACCGGTCCTGTTTCACCAATCTCATAGCCAGGTACCCTGGGAGTGCACATGACTCCTACACCTTCATACACTCCGCTGTCACTCACTGGTATGAGAGCTTGATATAAGGCGATGGACTATTGCTTGGTAAGTGGGCAATGTAAATTTCTCAAGGAAATGTGTTTTGTTATCTATACTGCTTCTGTGGGTAAATTCATGGTTATTTCAAGAGAATTTCGAGGTGCGTTATTCAAAGAAATAAGGCACTGCATGATATAAAATTTGTAAAAAATACATTATCTGGGTGGCATAAAAAGAACATCTTGTTGCGCTATAATCTACAAGACAATAGAATTTCAAAGGTTCATGATGACACGCTGCGAAGCAAAAAACAACTCTAATGTACAAATATGTCATCTAAGATAATTGGAATTATAAACAAATGTATTTTTTGAATACATTGGCATTTTCAATGTTGTCACTATTTTAAGCATTTCACAATGTTATAAAGCATATCTTCATCTCTATATGTTGGGGAGATCTTCAAAAACTGTCACATTAAGATCTTGTTACAGAGATAATCCACACAGGACCCATGTACAGAAATCCACATCTTATAAGTAAAATGTGTTCATGTTAATTTGGAACCTGTCATTGCCAGCCCATGTCCCCCATGAACAGAAATACAAGCAATCCTAGACCGGTTTCAGCCTATTTGGGTCTCATCACTAGGATTCCTATTGCAACAAGTATGCCCAGGCGTGGTTCTCGTGCTCCCTGTGCCACAGAGCTAAAGCTATATCTCATTGATGAGACCTAAGTAGCCAAAACTGGTCTGGTGTGTTGCTTTTGTTCACATTGTGAGGAGTCCCGGCCTAACAATTCAAGCTGCAGTGTTGCTATTGGAGAAGGACATGGATAGATTTGCATATGGACGGTCTTTGTCTAGAGTGGCATCATGGACAATAAACGATAACCTGGGATGCGACCCTAAGTGATCACAAGTGTCTGAGAATAATTCAAGCATTCCCTCCATCATCTTGTTGATCGTTTAAGTTGACACCCTAAGTGCATCAGGCATGCCCAAATGTGAGTCCTGTGTTCACTGTTCTAGGAAGCAAGGTATATCTCACTAATAAGGGCTATGTAGGCTGAAACCAGGCGGGGTTTCTTGTGCGCTCATTTGTAGAGAACCTAGCTTGGGAGTTCAGACTGGACTGTTGCTACTGAAACAGGAGGAAGACGGATTTGCATATGGTAGGTCGATTTCTAGTGTGGCACAGTGGGTGAAAAAGTTTGGCCTGGGATGCGGTCTCAGCGATCACCAAAGGGTGAGAGGAAATGGGAAAAAAAATTGTTTATTGATGATTACTTGAAATTATCACAATACGACCCACAACAAGCAAAAGAGAAAAAAAAACATTGGATAAAACTATACATTCTTCATAAAAAGAGGTAGATAAATGGTTACCAATTTTAAAATAAATTATGATATGATAAGAATATATGCATACTGTTAGACTTGCTAGCCTCAGGCTGGTTTCCCCCAAACCTTTTGTCTCCAACCCGCCTATTTTTGTTTACCTTGATTTTGCTGGCCTTCGGACTCGGCACACGGCACCACTGTTAACCAGTGCTGAAGTGCTTGTGCTCTCCCTTTAAAACATGGTGAAATTGGCATACACCACACTGGCAGATTTAATTTACTTATAAGTCTCTAGTAAAGTGGTACCATATGTTCCCAGGGCCTGTAAATTAAATGTTACTAGTGGGCCTGCAGCATTGATCGTGCCACCTACTCAAGTAGCCCTTTAAACATGTTTCAAGCTGCCATTGCAGCCTGTGTGTTCAGGTTTAAACTACAATTTCGACCTGGCAAGGTAAACCTTTTCTCAGGCTCACACCTTCCCTTTTAATAAAAATAAGTCACACCTAAAGTAGACCCTACACAGCCCAGTGGGCAGGGTGCATTGTATTGAGAAAGTTGTACATCTTCTTTAAAGTTTTATATGTCCTGGTAGTTAAAAACTCCTAAATTCGTTTTCACTACTGGAAGTTGTACCTCTTCCATTCTTCCATAGGATAACATCGGAGTTACTGTTACATTTAATAAGCTGCCACTTCAAATTGGGAAGAGGTAGACAGGTAGAATTTTCTGTCTAAAGAATTGTAAATAAAACTTTTTTTGACAGTAAAGTTGGATTTTAATCAGAATTCTGAAAATGCCACTTTTAGAAAGATGACATTTGATGTCTGCTGCCTATATCCAGGGTCACGTGGCTAAGTGCAGTTGACAGTTGGTCTTTGTATATGGCTTCCAGACAGTGAAACAAAGGGAAGCTAGGTGTTGGCAGGATGGGCCACTCTGAGTTAACAAGGGAGAAGAGCTGTCCCCTACTATACTTGCACATCACAAAGGCCCTGCCTGAGCACTCTCATAAAGGTATTTGATACTATACTAGTCTATTGTGCCCCCAGACAATCTTGAGGCAGGACAGGGAGGCAGGAAATTCCAAGCACCTCTGGGGGTGGAATCCTCTGGAAACTTCTCCCACTTCAAAGTGGGCACCAAGTATAAAAATTGGGCTTCAGACACCAACTCTTCAGTACACTTCTGGACCTGTAGACCCTGTCAGGTAGAAGGAGTGCTCTGCTGCTGAAAGGACTGGCACTCTGCTGGACTGCTGCCCTGAAGGACTGCCGCCCTGCTCTACTGCCCTCTTGCCTGGGTGAGAGGACTGTACCTTCATCTCAACCCAGGACCCCAAAGTGACTCCAAGGGCTAGTTGGCTGGCCTCCTGATCAGAAGCCTCAAGGACATAACAGACTTCCACCAACCTGGGCTCTGCCACCTGGGAGTCATACCCAGCCAAGTGGTGCCGCCCTAGTCCCGGACCCTTGGAACTGGGCCTGAAGGTGCTCAGCTAGCCCATCTAAGGACCCCGCAGAATGCACGCATCTCCTCTGCGCAACTCAAAGCAGAACTGATGAATCACCTCTACTACGTAGATTGTCCCAGCACAAGGACTTCACATCACCCTCAGCCTGCAGCCTCATCTGAACCGCTACTGTACAATGCATCCCAGATGCAGGCCCTTGCATCACAAGTCTCTCGTCGATTACAGCCTCGATGAAGACACAGAACTCTGCATCGTAATCCCCACAGCCTCTTCGGAACCAGTCGCTGCACAACGCAGTCTCGATAAAGGACTTCGCATCGCAAGCCCCCTCGTCAACGGCCTCCTCGACTACTACGCGTGACCTCGCATGGCAGCCTGGCAGCTCCTAAGATATGTGACGCTGTGTGACGCATCTCCGATCACGACTCCATATTGCCTCGGCTGCACAACATATACTTGTTGCAGGACTCTGCAACTATTCGCAACCAAGATGTAAGGTAGACTTGTTTAGTGCGTCTGTGGACCCACCTCGCACTCTGTTGCGGTCAGCCTGAACTTGTGACTTTTTCTGGTCTAGCACGACTAGATATCCACGGTTGCTGCTTTGTGCTGTTTGATGCTATTGTCTCTTAAATCTTCAGAATTGCATAACTCTGGTTCTACTTATTGGATTTTTGTCATTTTGGTCTTAAATATTTTATTAAAATGTACTCTATTTTTCTAAACTGGTGTGGGATTTTCGTGTGCTGTGTTTTCACTTTATTACTGTTTTAAGTGCTGCTTAAATACTATACACCTGGCCTCTCAATTCAGCTTGACTGCTCTGTGCCTAGCTACAGGAGGTTTGAGTACAGGTTAATTTGGGGTTTGCTTGTGACTTCACGCTGACAAGGATTAGAGTTGCAACCTGAGTAGGGTTTCGCCCTCCCAGCCCTCAACCAGTAACCCAATTTGTAACTTTAATGATCAGCGGTGAGGATTTGGACTTGTGTTTGCGCAGTGCCATACAATCATTTTGTGTGACATTAAAACCCCAGATAAATATTCTGTGACCAATTTGAGCCTTTTTGAATTCTCCTTAGTATCTGAATGGCTGGAGATTACAGCTAGACACACCTCAGAATCCTGCAGCAATGGTGTCAGTTTACCTGCAGTGACTGAATGTGACAAAAAGGTCTGCAGTCATAAAGATTTGGTGCCCAACTATGTGGTAGGGAATGATATCGACAAATGGCCTGCTACATATGAGATAGCTCTGAGGGTACACAGGATCCAAGAGGAGTTCTGGGGGGTGAGAAGTACCATAAGAGGTTTGGGGACAGCTGCAAACTCCCAAACCAGTCTTGGGTAGATTTCTTGGATTACTCCAGTAATGCACTGAATGACTGGGTGAGGGGCAGCAACGGTGATGATTATATTGGGCTGTACCACCTGATTCTGCGGGAGCACATGTTCCATACTTGTTTTACAGAGCTGCACCAGCACCTGGTGGATGATAGCCAGCTGACTGATCCTAGGAAGCGTGCTGAGGAGGCGAACATCATGGTCAGTACCACGGTGTCCGAGATGGCTACTGAGGGGACTCCCAAAAGGCAGTCAGGGTTCCCACTAGAAGAAGGAGGGGGAGGGTTAAAAAAAAAGGAGTCTTTACAAAGCCCCCAAAACAGTTTACAGGGTAAAGGGTGTCATTCCTAATCAGGCCACCAAAAGAAAGGCTTTGTGGAAAAAATATACTGCTAGGTTTATCCATAAAAGCGACGTTTCAGGTTCTCTTCAGGTAGATGAGAGCCCTGTTATGCCTGCGGATTGTTTACTAGGGAATGACCTGGACACTCTGCCTGGAAGGAAGTGGAGCTCAAATTGTGCCTGGAAATGCTGGGGTTGCTTGAATGGGTCTGCGCGACCACCCGGTCCATAGCTGCCCAGCAAGAGAGTCGAAAGAGCCTGGAAGAATGGCCCAGGCAGTTGTTAACAAGGGAAAGGACAAAAGGTGTGGGAAACCATCCTCTGAAGACCCCACGGTACAGGTGGATGGGGTGCCGGAGGATTTGGCCTCAGAGATGACCGGGGAAGACATTGCCTCTCTAGGAGACCTGCCTGAGCTTGCTGGATGGCACGTTGAGGATGGGCACACCAGGGAGGATTTCTGCAAAGCACAGAGAGAATGCCCAAACCTAGAGGGGCTGAGGTGGAAAGCAGAAGCCTAGCCAGTTAGTGACACCTCTGGAGACCACCATATTTACTGGGGGAACAACCTCCTGTACAGTGAGCCTAAGGCAACTGTGCGTTGCACAGCACGTGTGCTGGTGGTCCCCCAAAGTTATAGGGCCTTTCTACTAGGTTTAGATCATGATATACCCCTGGCAGGACTTCTGGGACAGGAGCAGGCTTTGACAAGCTTGTCACTCACTTTTATTGGCCCCGGATGAGGACAGCCTCAGATGCATTCAGTAGGACTTGCTGAACCTGCCAAGCCAGTGGGAGACACGGAAGACGTTCAAGGCTACTCTGACAGCCATGCCTGTCGTTGGCACCCACTTCGACATTGTTGGGCCCTTGGATGCCAAAACTGCCTTGGGTAACAGGTTCATTCTGGTTTTGAACGACCATGCCACACCATACCCAGAGACCATTCCTCTGAGGACCATACCTGCACCTGCAGTAGGTAGGGCCTTGGTGGAGATTATTACCCGACTGGGCTATTCCAAGGAAGTGGTGTCACACCGGGGCCGCAACTTCATGTTCGTGTACATGAAGTTCATGTAGAACGAATGTGGGTTATCCTATAAATTCTCTACACCTTACCACTCTCAGACTACTGGGCTTGTTGAGAGGTTCAACAAGACCCTCAGAGGCATGATGATGGGTCTACTGAAGTCTATGAGGCAGAAGTGGGACATCCTCTTGCCCTGCTTACTCTTTGCATGCAGAAAGGTGCCACAGAAAGGAGTAGGGTTCAGCCCTTTTCAACTCCTCTATGGTTACCCTGTAAGGGAACCATTCAGTTTGGTGAAGGAGCGCTTGGAGCAAGCTTCCAAGAAACCCCTTCAGGATGTGGTTAGCTACATGCTAGCCCTCCACAATCAAATTCAGAAGCTCTAGAAGCTGGCTTCTGAGAACTTTAAAGCTAACCAGGAAGAGATGAAGCAATGGTATGACCAGAAGGCTACTCTAGCTGAGTTTCAACCTGGCCAGAAGGTGTGAGTGATGCAGCCAGTTGAGCCCAGGGCCCTACAAGATTGTTGGACAGGGCCCTATGATGTGATTGAGAGGAAGGGGGAGGTCACGTACCTGGTTGACCTCAAGACCCCTGGAAACCCCCTATGGGTCCTCCAACTCAAATGCCTTATGCCCCACTATAAGAGCTCGAAAGTCACCACGTTGTTGGTGACTGATGATGGAGTAGAGAAGAAAATGAACCTCTCTCTGATCTCCTGTCATCCAAGGAGAAAAATGGGTCAGTGCTTCAATAACCTACGCATCCTCCGTAAGATCTTCAAATGGACCCCCCCCCAATCCAGAAAGATCATCACCCATGCACTCATAACCAGCAGACTGGACTACGGGAACGCCATCTACGCCGGAATCAACAATTCTCTACTCCTCAAACTCTAGACCATCCAGAACGCAGGAGCCAGACCTGTCCTCGGCATCCCACGACAAGCCCACATCACCCAGCACCTACAAGACCTCCACTGGCTCCCCGTCAAAAAGAGAGTGACCTTCAAGCTGCTCACTCACACCTACAAATCCCTCCACACCAGAACCCAATACCTCAATGAAAGAATCTCCTTATACGCACCAAAGAGAAACCTCTGCTCCGCCGACCTCGCCCTGGCCAAAATCCCACGCATCTGCAGAGCCAGAATGGGAGGAAGAGCCTTCTCCTACATCGCCGCCAAGACCTGGAACGAACTCCCCCTCAGCATCAGACAAACCTCCACACTACAAGCATTCAAAAAGAGCCTCAAGAAGGCTCTTCGGATGAGACGGAGATGCTCCAATACTCCCTCACCCCCAGCACCTTGAGACCCTCACAGTGAGTAGTGCAGTTCACAAATCCCTGATTGATTAACTGATTGAGTGGAGGATGTCAGCCTCTCACCTTCTCGGATCGTAAAGCAGATGCCAGCTATTGGGACGGGTTTGCCACTCTTTTCTCCCTCGCCTTTGGGCTTCCACACTTGTGTACTCACAATATTGACACTGGTGACACTCCCACTGTCAAAAAACAAAATCTACAGAATGTCAGACATGGTGAGGGCCAGCATCAAGGAGGAGGTCTCCAAGATGCTAGAGTTGGGAGTGATTGAGCACTCCAGTAGTGCCTGGTCCATCCCAGTAGTGCTGGTTGCAAGGCTGCCCCACCGGGCACCATACAGGAACTCCCGTTCTGTGTGGAATAGAGGGGGCTCAATTCAGTCACAAAGCCTGATGGTCATCCCATGCCCCAAGATGATGAGCTCAGCATTTCCTACATCAGAGGGCCACTTCCAATTATGCCATCTGTGAGTCCTACCCTGCCAAGTGGTGCCAACCCAGGGCTGGAACCTTGGAAGTGGGCCTGCAGACTCAGTCGAACTGACACATCTCTGCTGCCCTGGGCAACCTTGAGTGGAACCAACGCATTGCCTTTGCTCCATGAACTTTCCTGATGCAAGCACTTCACATCGCCCTCGCAGCCCGCAGCCTCATCGGAACTGCTGCTGCATGATGAGGCATCGACAAGCCTCTTGTCGATGGCAGCCTTGACAACAACACAGGACTCTGGATCGCAAGCCCCGCAGCTTCTTCGGAGCCAGCTGGTGTGCAAGACATGCTTGACGCAGGACTTTGTATCGCAAGCCCCCTCATGGAGGACATCCGTAATAACGACGCTGGACCTCATATCGCAGCCTCACAGCTCCTCAGAATTGTTGCTGTGTGACGTATCTCCAATGAGGACACTGCATAGCCTCAGCTGCAGGACGCATCTTTGGCATGGGACTCCGCAACTCCTCGCTACCAAGATATAGGGATACTCTGTTCAGAGGTCCTTACTGGGTCCCTGTAGCCAGCTCATTCTCTATCATGGTCAGCCTGAACTTGTGTCTTTGTCCCTGTCCAATGCAATCAGATATCCACAGTTGCCGCTTTGCGCTTTTTGATGCTATTTTTACTTAAATCTTCAAAATTGCATATCTTCGATTGGAGTTTTTTTGTTTTAGTTTTAAGTTAATTGTTAAAATGTACTTTATTTTTCTAAACTGCTGTGGTAGCTTTCACTTTATTACTGTTTGAAGTGCTGCAGAAATACTTTACACATTGCCTTTAAGTTAGGCCTGACTGCTTTGTGTCAAGCTACCATAGGGTTTAGCACAAGTTAATTTGAGATTTGCGTGTGACTTCTTTCTGACAAGGATTGTGGTTGCTGCTTGAGTAGGGTTTCACCCCCCCCGACCAGTTACCCAATTTCTACTACACCCATGAAAGTTCTTTCCGTGTATTTACCAAAAGTTTAATTTGCTGTAAGACCCAAAAGGGCTCTAAAGTTACTGCACAATAAAATACAAGAGCTCTATTTTAAGTATATGCAGGTAGCATCATGTGCACCATCTGAATTTTCTTCTAAGTTAATCAATACAAGTTCTATAAATGTTGTGAAACTTTTGATGAGACTCAAATCAGTACCTTACACATTTTTTTACAGGGTCTACAATTGTGCGAATGTTTTATTTCTAGAAGCTTGGCCTAAGTAGTTTGTTGCAAGAAATTCTGACTGTGGGGCATTCGCAAAGCAAACACGATAAAGACTGGTGTTTACCTCCACATAGGAAAAAGCATCTGCATTTATTTTTTATATCATTTTCTGAGCAGCTGAGAATGAAGCCTCATATACCTATGTTTAAGTTCTCTTTTCTGAGCTTCGCTAAGATAGGGCTGTGGGATTAGGGATTCTTAAACAAATCATTTATCAAGCTTTCACGCAGTGCAGCAAGACACCTTGCTGCGCTGTGTGACAGGGAAAGGGAAGGAATGGACCATATTTAACATTATACAGCACATTCCTATCCTTTCCTTGCACTAGTGCCCTTTTGGCTGCCCAGTGCCAATGCAGGAACTCTTGTGCCATGGTGCAAGGGTGCCTACTTTGTAGCTAGGATTGCTTTTGTGCAGGAAAGGGCACCTTTCTGCACAGAAAGAATCCTCAGAGGCATTTTCCTATTTCTAAGTGTGCTGCAGGATGCAGCACACTTAGAAAGAGGAAACAACAAGGAGAAATAAAGATATTTCTTATGGGTGAGCCTCCCCTTGGGAGGCGAAGCATTTTGACGCATTCCCAGGTTTACCAGTGTTGGTCAATCTGGGATTGTACCAAAATCCATGGGTGGCTGCGTGGGAACACCTGCGTTCCACCCATGAAACGCCTCCCTGAGGCAGAGTAATGCAACACAGCGATTTGCGCTGCGTTGCAATGCTTCAGATTTATCAAGTCATGCAGGGCCACACATGGTGGTCTTGCGTAGCTTGATAAATCTGACTAGGATGTATGATGGAACCACGCATGCCATTACTACGCATGCCTTAACAATGCAGTTGTAACCACACACTAGTCTTTAAAACACGTCTTTACCACGAATATCTTTACCACGCGTATACCTTTGTCAAGCATGCCTTTGCAATGCAAATGTAACTATTTTGCAGGTAAGTATAAAGCATTTATATATACATATGTGTTGTAAAGTGATGTGTGTGAACGGTATATGCATGGTAACATTTTGTGTGGTAAAGACAAATGCATTGTTATGGATGAATGGTAAAAGTAATGCGTGGTAATGGCCACGTTGTAAAGGCTGTTCCCCATCTTACTTTAGTGTTGCGTCGCCCTTGTGCCTCCACGCTTTCTTGAGTGAATTATAGGTCACATAATCACAACTGAATAATAGCACAGGCATCATTTCCTTCATTCTGGCTTAAGTAGAATTATATTGATTTGGGATGTGCCATTCAGCATTTGAAATCGTTCAAAAAGAGATTTATGACATCTATCATTTTCTTTTCCCACTGTGCTAATACCAGACACATCCAGGCAGAGCCTGTTCTTAATTAGATTTTCTGAGGCACTCTTCAATCCTTAGCAATATTTAATAAATAATGAATCTGATATTAATTTGAGTTTCATAAGTCTGAGGTCTAATCTTAGTTGGCTAGGAGAGCAAGCCTCGGGCAACCCAAAAATTGATTTTAAACACTTACCAAATGGATTCTCTACGGCTCTCTACAGGCCTTTTCCAAACCTCGCTTCATATGAGAGAGAAGGTTGAAGTTTAGATTTTATCACTTTAAGAATTGATGCTACTGATGGGCCACGTAAATCCATATATATTTTTCTGAGCACATACCTCTTATGTGCACCTTTTTAGGTCTCGCCTAAGCAGCGCACATACGTTACATAGGAAAAAGACCTCTTGTAATCGATATAGTTTTGGCCAAAAACGTGCACTCGTTGCATTGCTTTCAATGGCAACGCGTGCACATTTGGCGATTCCCTTGCGGGAGCGAGCTTTGAAACCATATGGTTCCTGTTCGCTCCCGCAAGAGAAAAAGGCGCAGGCCCCCTCCTCTCTCCCCTCCCCCTGCTGCCTCCGCCTCTCCTCGTCAGCGCGAGCCACGCGCGCTTGTTTTTCCGTTTGCTCGTGTGTCTACAAAGAAGTGCTCTTAGTTGTTGAGGTTGGTGGGTGAATACTTTCTTTGCGAAACCCTTTTTTCTTTCCATTCTTTATCCTTTTGTTTTGTTTCAGTGTGTTTAAACTTTGTCTTCAGATTACAGTAAATCAAAGCCAATAGTGCAGTTTCTATCTTCCAGTAGGAATCCTATTTTTATGGGATGTGTATTAAAACTAAAAAAGGTGCTAACTACCTGTTTTAAGTGCAACTGCTTGCTATGAAGCGCCCGTAAGTTTCTTTTAAAATGCTATCTAATGGTTATTATTAATTTTGTATTTGTTTTTTTAGTGCAAGCATATGGCTGCTAGAATTAGGCGGCAGCAATTTTCTTTGTATTTTCCTTGTTATTTTGTGGTATGTGCTCCTCTAAAAAAACATTAAAAAAATAAAGCATCACACCACCTTGGCAAGCCGAGAGCTTTTGGTTGCACTAAACCTAAACAAATCTGACATTTATGAATAATCACCCTGCCAGCTGTGAGCAGACTTATAGCTTACAAGTGTCTTTTCCAGACAATGAGGAGCCATGCCATATATGGCCGTGTGCACTATGCGGAGGACCTTGAAAGAGTCATGGCAGATTGGACCAAACCCTTTCCATCTTAACTCTGAGGAATACAGCACAATAGCGCTCACAGCATTTCCAGCAATGACACATGTAGTGTCACGAACAGCTTTGCAGTGGAGCTCAGCAGGGGTACTGAAAATGTTGAAAATGCTGCAGTGGTGGGTTTGACTTAATCAAAACATATCACAGGAGCAGGATTATAGCAAAGGCTCCCAGATGACTCCATGTTACAGGAAAACGTTCTTTACCACCCAGTGCTTCATATTACTAGTGCATTCTGGGAGCTGCAGTACTGATTCATTTCAATTGGTCTAACACAACTGAAAACACTAGTTTGTAAAGGGTGAAGCCCGGGAGTGGGAGGCGCTGGTCCCGGTGACATGGAGCCAGTCTTTAGTGTGGTAGGGCTATGCTCGTGTGTGTGGTGGGGGCAGATCTGTGCTGTGATACGGGGAGCAGTGGCAGCAGGACACAGCGCCAGTGCTTAGTGCTCTGTTCAGACCTACCCGGCACGCGCCCGGCCGTTGAGTGTTATAAATTGAACGCCGATCCTGCCTGTGACGGGGCTAAGAGACGGGGCTATTCCTGGCCGGGCACATGATTAGCGCCTCCGAGTCCCTCCCAGACTCCAGGGGACGCACTTGGCAGACGCAGGCTCCCCTCCTCAAACAGAACTCAGTGCTTCCCAGTATTGCCCTCTGTCACTCCAGTGCTGGGACATGCAGCTGTGCCAGTGCGCCTCAAAGCAGCCATCAAGCGCCTTCCACAGCTCCAGTACTGAGACGTGCCTGCTGCCCCCAGTGCTCCTTGCAGTACTAAGACATACAGCTCTGCCAATACACATGAGCGCTTCAGTACTGACACACAGCTGCTGCCCTGTAGTACTCACTGCTAGTGCAGTACTGAGATGTACAGCTCTGTCCTCCAGTACTGCTGCTCTGATAATGTGATGCAGATTGGGGTGTACAAAATCTCCCTACTTCCACGGATAGAGTAATTTCACAGTTACACGCACATACACTCACCATACACTAGGGCCCATTTCACTAACATACACTCAAATACTCTACCAGCATTGAACCTGTGGAAAGAAACCTTCTAAAACTCCTAAACCCCACATCTACACCGAGGTCGATAAGACCTAGCTATTGCAATTGTCATAATCTAAACAATCTATACATCAATAATCAAATAGAATACTCAATAATTGACAAGAAATAATCACCAACACCGTATTTAAAATTATGATTCTTTATCTAAAATTAGTCAAAAGAAATTAATCAGAATAAATCATTTTCTCATAATTACCTATTCTAGCTAAATGTCAGAATGGGTCATCAGGACAAGTCTCTCAGTAGAAATCTCCCAAGTCACCGTCTTCACAGCATCGATCCTCACCAACGCAGGTTTGGGAAGAAAGTGGCAAAAACCCTCTCTAGGCTAACAATTTTTATAGTATTTTAAACAAAAGAAAGCAACAAAAAGTATTCATCGCGTCCGCTGAACCTCTGAGCAAAGCGAGAAGGAAAGGATGTAGCATCGCTACATTTGGAAAATCTCCGCTCAGGAAAATCACAAAAATAAAAAGACAGAACAGGAACCAAAAATAAAAATGTATCTCTTTACAGTCCACATTTCCTCAGCGATGACACAATGCTCAGAGTTCTTTCTTAACAGTTCCTTTGTCCTCCAAGGCTGTCCAATACATCTGGAAACCTGCCCAGAACTGCTGCTGTCCTCACGGAAAGTTTTAACCAGGCAAGGACTATGATCAAATGTGTTCAGCAAGGCCTTCTCATCACAAATTCTCACTCGAGGCCAGGCTGCAAACGGCGGACATTTTTGGTTAGGCCAAAATGGACCATCTTAATTAAAAGAGACAAAAACAACGTTACCACAGCATAGTGATTGAACAGTGTTAACCCCACTAATACCCTTATGTGTATGTAATTATCTAGCTTTAGCAACACAGAAAAGCATTAATTCAAAAGCGTTTCGTGCTTAAAATAAACAGCACTCAGCAACGTTTATTTAATAAAACATGCACATTTGTCAATAGCAATACAAAAGCGTTCCCACGTGTCGGTTTTCTTCTCATTAGTATGTTGGTAAGTTTAAACACACACTTACACAAAACAAATAATTATTAATTAATGATTATTAATTTTAATCACGACAAATAGACAAACCAGAGCTTCAAAACCCTATAGATTTTCATTAGAAAATCCTGCTCCAGCAATCCCCCCTTTGGTGATTTTATCACCAAATAACCCCAAAAAAAAAAATCTAGTGAAAATTTAGTCCCATTTTAGGAGAAATTTGAAATGTCTTTTCCCTCCTTACACAACACTACACACCAGACACTCTTTCATCATCCCTCTTTGTTTCTAAATAGACACTTTCCCTTAATTCTTCTAATTCAATTTCTTGTGGTTCTCTTTTCAACCTTTTATTTCTCTTTTCATTGTTTCTTTTAATTAATTTCTTTTTCCCTCCCCTGTTTTTACAACACAAACACACCAATCTCAATATCAATAAAGCAACAATTATACAAGTTAAAGGAAACAATATCTTACCTATAATAGTACTACCTATTTTTGCAATAAAACTCTTAACAGCTATCACCTTATTAGCTATTTTAGTCCAGATACTTTCAGCTTCAAGTGGTACTAATTCTTCATGCAAATCAGTAATATTTTTGATATAGACCTTCAGGTCTTTGCTTTCGTCTGGAATGTAAGTGCAACAATGTTGAACTTTCAGCATTCCACAAACTCCACCCTCCTTAGCCAATAGAATATCAAGAGCAAGTCTATTTTGCATAGACATAGCACGTACGGCAATTAGTTCCGTATTCACCAAAAGAAACCCTCCAGCGGTATTTGTCGATAAGCGATCCACCACTGTTGACAGTTTCCGAATCCCATTAGCATTTAAAGAAATTCCCACTGCTGGAATTAAAGCTCCAAAAATGTCACCCACAATTTCAGACCAAGTTTCCCTCTTGAAGCGCATTAGTAAATTAATATGTTCTACATCTTCTATTCTATCTATATGAAAAATCTTTGGAAAAACCAGGCCCACATAACACGTACCATACCAATGGTCAGGCAACTTGTAATAAGCCTTGTTCCAACAAACATAATACACTCCTGGAAAAATTGTATCTTCTCCACCTCTGAAACCCCATCCTGTTGCAATGAAGTATGTATCATGACATTCACTAGTCCCAACAAAATATGTATCATATTGGGATTTCCCTCTTGTAATGCACAGCTTACCCTTCTGTGGTGCATCTAAAGCTAAAGTTGGACTAGCTCCATTTCTCAATTCTTTTCCCATCTCAATGTCCCAAATTGTCTCACTCACTTTATATTTCCCTGCCTTTTCATGCATACTCAATCTCCTTTCCTCCACCATGTTCAGGAAAGCTTTCTCCTCTTCTTCCAAACTACAAGTTAAATTATTCTTAAAAATGTAATCTAATGTTAATTCTTCTTTCTCAATAAAAATCTCACCAAAAATGTTAGCTTCTTTAGCTGGATTCAGCTCTTTGTTCATTGGCAAGTGCCCAAAAATACTATCTTTGTTAGACATCTTATAATCTATTTTCCCTAACAAATAAAAAACACTACTTAATACACTACAAGAAATTCCATACGTAGCTGGTAGATGGTGATAAGTAACACCCTCTGAAACGGATGCAGGTAATTGCATACAAACGTAGCAATCCCTTACTTCCATTGTTTTCACATATTCGTATAACAACTTTGAAAAAACATTACTAGAAAAATCATTAATTGACCTATCTTTATGCATGTAAGTATTACTAATTCTAGTTGGAACTACTTTTTGCAAATTCTTCTCTACATTAGTCTCATTCTCAGTATGTATTTCAAATGTACCTATTGAAACTCTAAATGTAACTAATAAAGCTAAAATACCCCATAGTAGCATTAATAATCCAGTACAGCAGCAGCACATTCTACACCATCTTCTTAAGAAGGCACATCTACTTTGATTATTCTCTATGTTAGCCATTTTACTACTTTGACCTTGTCTTTTGACTTAGCCTCTACTACTCCACTACTGTAATTTCTCAAACTTTGGATTACTTCAGACAGCTGAGTTTCAGACTTTCTCCTTTTCACTTTTTCCAAGTGATTTCTTCAGTTCACTCAATTTGGATATTCAACACTTTTCACTCCTTCTTCTTCAGCAACATCAAATTGTATCAGATCATCAACATCCTGTGCATCTGACTCTTCTCCAATGTCAGTCAGAATAACTTTTAAGATTCCAACAGATTCTTCCTTTTCCTCAACCACTTTTCTCAAGATCCCCTCCGGATTATCTCGAGTCACTGTTTCTTCTTCTCCTTCTTCAGACAGTGCCACATAAGACCATTCCGGTGATCTGTACTTTTGGTTGGGTCTTCTAATTCTCTTTATTTCCTCAGGTTCTCTTGACTCCTTTTGCTCCTTCCTTTTTACTTCGTTTTGACTCGATACTTCATTCACTTGTTCAGCTTTCGATGTATTTCCTCTTATCAATCTGTATCTCAGCCTCTTTACTCTGTTGTTAGGCCAAAAATCTCCTCTTACGACCTTTTTCGGTCTTGTTTCTGTATTATTTCTTTCTCCAATCCAAGTTCTCTTTCTCAGAACTCGACCCTCTGATTTTCCATTCTCACTTTCATCCGATTCTGTTTCAAATGCCTCTTGTTCTTCAGCAGTTTTCTTTCGCTCCACAGTCTTTTTCACCACTATTTGAGACTTCCCTACTTCTGTCCCTCCTCGGGTCTCCGACACGCAATCTTCTTGCTGTCTACTTGTCCCTTCACCTAGCTTATTAGAAGTGTTCCCTACACCTCCTCGGGGGTCTTCCGCAATCTGTCCCTCTCTATCTTCTTCTGACCCTACTTCTTCAGATATAATCTCAAGTGGTTCTTCAATCTCCTCCTCTTCTGATTCAGGAGTAATTTCTGTGGAACTGCTCTTTTCTTTTCTTTTTCCTCCACTGCTTTTTGGAACTTCAGGCTCTCTTTCAGAATCTGATTTCCTTTCTGAGATTCTCAATGGTTCTCTTGAACTTGAAGCCTTTTCTGCTTCTTTTCCTGAACTTTGATTCTTTCTCACTGGTTCTGGGTCTTCATCATCACTGGAATCTGACTCTTCAAAATACTCTCTACCAGTCCCATCCTTTGGGTTTGGAACTCTCAGAGTATGACTCGCATGCACCCAGTTTTTCACACCAGCACACTTCACTGCAGTCGTCGTAGTTAGAACGACTTGTCTTGGTCTTCCCCACCTTGGAACCAAGCAATTTCTTCTTCTGTGAACTTTAATCCTCACCCAGTCTCCTGGACTCAGATCATGAGCTTGCTTCTTCTCAAGTGTAGTAGCTTCTTCTCCAATCTGGTGAAACACAGAATGAACTGCGTCAGCCAGACCTTTACAGTAATCCAAAATCATGTCATCAGTTATTGTCATCAACTTATTGACAGGTACATATGCATGTCGCATTGCACGTCCCATTATGATTTCGTGCGGACTTAAACCAGTAGTTCTATCTGGAGTAGATCTAATAGTCATTAGCACTAGAGGCAAGACATCTGGCCATTTCATGCCAGTGGCTAAGCACATCTTACCAATACTGTTCTTGATTGTGCCATTTATCTGCTCAACCACACCAGAAGCCTCTGGTCTGTATGCACAATGTAGCTTCTGCTGTATGCTTAATGCTTCACAAATCAAACTCATGAGTTCATTATAGAAGTGTCCACCTCTATCAGACTCAATCGTTACCGGAAATCCGTACCTAGGAATCAACTCTCTTAACAGTAACTTTGCCACTGTTACTCCATCATTTCTCCTAGTCGGATAGGCCTCAACCCATCTTGAAAACAAACAGACTACCACTAGTACATATCTCAGTCTGTTCACTTGGGGCATTTCAATGAAATCAATCTGCATTCTTGTAAAAGGACCTCCTTCTCTGCCTATTGTTCCCAGACTCACCACTGTCTTTTTCCCTGTGTTAAATTGCTGGCAAATCAAACATCTTTGACAGATACTTTCTGCAATTGTCCTGAACTTTGCATTGTACCAGGTCTGCTTAAAAGACCTAATCATTGAATCCCTTCCCAAATGTCCCTGGCCATGATACATCCTTGCCATTGCTGACAGCATGGAATTCGGCATTACTGGTCTGCCATCTCTATAGACCCAAACATGGTCTATCTCTCTCGGGGCACAACCTGCCTTAATCCAATCTTTCTTTTCTTCCTCCTCTGCCTCATCCTGCAACTGTTTCACTTCATCCCATGTCTCTAAGACATTAGTAAACATCACAGAACAAAAAGACATTTCACCCTCTCGTTCCCGATTAATAGACTGGTTATTCTTTGCACAATATTGTGCAATGTCGTTAGCATATCTATTGCCAACTGTCACAAAATCATCTCCTTGTCCATGAGCGGCACATTTCACAACTGCTAATTCTTTAGGCAGCTGTATCGCCTCAAGCAATTTCCCAATCACTTCAGCATTCTTTATTGGAGTCCCACTCGACGTCAAGAAACCTCTTTGTAGCCAAAGTTGGCCAAAGTCATGCACAACTCCAAATCCATACTGACTATCAGTCATCACAGTCGTTCTCAAATCTTTCCCAATTTCACAAGCTTTTGTCAATGCAATTAATTCAGCAACTTGCGCAGATTTCACTCCTTTCAATGATGACGCTTCCATTACTTCAGAAACCTTACACACTGCATATGCTGCACATAGCACACCCTCATCATTCCTCAGGCATGATCCATCCACAAACAACACATGATCACTCTCATGCAAGGGAAGATCCCTTATGTCTGGTCTCGGTTTTGTACAGTAATCAAGCACATCCAAACAATTGTGATCATCTTCTGTTTTCACACCCACATTTTCAATATCTGGCAACAATGTCGCTGGATTCACATTCACACATCTCTCAAGAGTCACATTTGATGCTCCCAGAATGACTTTTTCATATTTAGTCAACCGACTATGTGACATGTACTGAGTTCTGCTTCTCGTCAAAAGAATTGCCACATTATGAGGTACGAATACCCTTACAGGATATCCCATTATGATTCCCTCACTCTGTTCTAGGCTTCTACATGTTGCAGCCACAGATTTCAGACAACCTGGTAAACCCACAGCTACAGGGTCAAGTGTCGATGAGAAGTACGCAATAGGCCTTCTCAGTAATCCATGCTTCTGAATTAACACTGAAAGTGCACATCCATTTCTCTCACTGCAGTACAATTCAAATTCTTTTTCATAATCTGGCATACCCAAAGCAGGGGCTTCACACATTCTGCTTTTTAACTCTTCAAATGCTGCCATTTGTTCTCCATCTAGTTCCAATGGGTCTGTCATCTCACTTTTTGTCAGCTTAATCAGTGGCTTTGCTATCAGCGAAAAATTAATTATCCACTGACGACAATAACCCACCATTCCCAGGAACATTCTCACTTCCCTCTGGGTCGTTGGGGCTTTCATTTCCCTGATCATTTTGATCCTGTCATCAGTCACTTTTCTCAGACCTTTCTCAATATTGTGTCCAAGATAATGCACCTCTTTCTTGCAAAATTGCAATTTAGCTGGAGATACTTTTAACCCTCCATCTGCCAGATGATTCAGTAAAGCTATAGTATCTACTTCACAAGCTTCACGTGTCTTTGATGCCACAAGTAGGTCATCAATATACTGCACTAATACTGAGTTTTCAGGCATGATCAAACTCTCCAATGACTTTTTCAATAACTGATTGAATATTGAAGGACTCTCTGTATACCCCTGTGGGATACGACACCATGCTAAAATACGCTGGCCAAATCTAAATGCAAAAATCGGCTGGCTGTCATGATGCAATGGAACTGAAAAGAAAGCATGACACAAATCAATCACTGTATACCACTCAGCATCATGTGGAATCTGATACAAAATCACTGATGGATTTGGCACAATAGGACAACATGCCACCACAATTTGATTAACTTTTCTCAAATCCTGTACAATCCTGAACTTCCCATTAGGCTTCTTTAGCCCCATTATCGGTGAATTACACGGACTACTCAGTAGTTCTCTCAGAACTCCCTGCTGAATCATTTTCTCAATTATAGGAGTTATTCCCTCAATTATTTCTGGTGTCATTTTGTACTGAGGAATGTTAGGATAAGCAATTCCCTCTTTCACTGAAATTTTCACAGGATCTACATTATTCATCAATCCCACATCCTCTCCAGTAAAATCCCAAACTGTCCTTTTCACTGTGTCTCTCAGCTCTTGAGGCAAATCCTCCGGATCAAACACAGCATATGCACCAATTAACTCACTTTCTCTATTTTCTAGAGTCATTCGGTACAAAACATCCTCATCTGGTGTTTCAAAAGCTATTCCATCTGGTGTACAAAAAATTGTACAATTCATTTTACATAACAAATCCCTACCTAACAGGTTCACTGGACTTGTGTCACAGATGATAAATCTGTGCATGTCTGAAAATTTCCGTATTTGTACTCTTACTGGTTCAGTAAGACGTGTTCTGATTTGTGTATTGGCTACACCAACTACTTGGATTGCTTCATCCGAGAGAGGAAGATTTCTAATATCTGTTGACCTGACAGTTGATCTTGTCGCACCTGTGTCTACTAAAAAAGTAACACCTTCTTCATTTATTTTCCCATCCACAAATGGTCCTGCCTGGTCTATTTCTAGAGTTGCACCAAGTATGCACTCTTCCTCCTCTCTTCGGCACCGTCAATAATCACCCTCAGACTCACTCCCTTCATTCTTTAACAAGTACTGTTGTACCTGGTTAGAACGCCTTGGTTTGTTTACCTGCTCATCATTGTAGAATCCCGAATCCGGATTATACTTTTGTGCTCCTCTATTCTGCGGCAAGGGCGGTTTTGGCTCTTGACTCTGCTGTCTCACAACTTTCTGTTGTTTCTGCTGTTGATTATTCCCCTTGTTCTGCACCTGTTGATTTAAGGATTTTCCCTCATTATTCACTAATGGTGGATTGGTACATTCTGATCTCCAATGTCCCAGTTGGCCACAGTTGTGACATGGGAACTTCTTTTTAGCTTCCTCAAGATTCCCCTTTCCTTTCCCTGCATACCTAGGTCTATTCCCTGCATTATTTCCTGCATTATTCGCCTGTTCCACCAACTGTGCTTCCTGTCTTTCCGCAACTTTCACTTGTGCCCACATTGCTTTCTCTTTCAGCTTTCTCTGTTTTGCTTCAATCTCATCACTGAAGTATTTTGCATGTCTCAGAATCTCATCTATTTTCTTACTCTGCCAATCCACAGTATGCTCACGAATTCTTTCACTAATCTCAGGTCTCAGGCCATATACAAATTTGTATACAAAATGACTCAAATCCTTGTCACCCAGGTGTTCATCTCCACTGAATTGTTTAAATGCCAGTATCAGCCTCTCGTAAAAAGCATGAACTGATTCTTTTGCTTCCTGATGTGTTCGATCTATTTTAACCCAGTCTGTTTCTTTTGGAGGTACTTTATTTTTCAGGTATACGATCACCTGCTCATACTTTCTCATTACTTCTGGATCTGGTGCTCCTGTTCTCTGATCTCTTGGATATTCCTCAGTAGGCCAACTCACAACTATTTTACACTCAGCCCACAAGTCTGCTGGAACAATTATATCAAACAGACTAGTCAGGTCAATCCACAGCACTTTTGACAATTTCACAAACCTGTCTACCTGCCTATACCACTCGACGGGCTTTTCTCTCAATCGAGGGAAATCATTCGTAAATGATAAAATATCCTGTCTGGTCCATGGAACATGTACATATCCTCCTCCAGGTATTTCTCTCATAGGATAAGTATCCACTGGTTTTTCCTTTTCTCTCACAGGAAATGCTGAATAAGTCCTATCCCCTGATTCTTCTCTCTTTTTGTACCATCTATCCTTCCACTTTTCAACATCACCCCATTTTCGCAATAAAGCGATCATCTCTTTAATCTGTCCTGTTCTACCAGTACCATTCAAATTCTCTATGTCTTTGTCTGTGAAATCCATCCTGTAAGACTTTTGCAAAACTTTCACTTTATCAATGTCAACTCCATAATCATTTGCTATCGCTCTTAATCTGTCATGTGTATTTCTCGCTCTCCAGGTGATATTCTTACACATAAACAATAATTCACCATCATGATGATTTTTTAGAATTTCTGTTGGAACTGTCCCTGCAACAAGCTCTTCTAATTCTACACGTAACCTAGCAACATCAATTGCTTGTGAATCTTTATCCCTCTTTTGAAGAACTTTCATCCATTCATTCAGATCCTCAGCTGTTATTTCAGTAGATTTTCTCACTGGAACCACTTTCTTCTGCGGTTCTAAAATCGGCATCCCTGAACAACTAGCTTCACCAGCATCCAGTCCTGAATTAGACTCCTCTAATCCTTCATTACAGGTGTCATGTCTGAATTTTCCTGCCCTTTTTCCTGAATCTCCTGAAGGACCAGCCAAACTTGTCAATCTATTCCCAACATATGGAATAACCAAACCATTCTCACCCTTTCTCTGCTTATCAAAAACAGGCATAACCGGACCTATGGTTACGGGTACCGTAACAGCATCTAGATTTTTTGTCAGCTCCTTGATCCTTTCAGTCAGCTCCGATGTAGTTCTGGCTAATTCTCTCGTATTTTCGCCACTGCTTCTATTCTCTCTCTCCCTGAAAGGATTACCATTTCTTAACTCAGGTGTCACATTTTCTGTCTCAATGATACGATGCGTATCTCTTATCGGAGAAACAACTGGTGTACTCTCTTCTGGTTCCGGTCTATATGGAGGTGGTCTTTTGTAAATCATGTCATTTAAAACCTCATCCTCATATTCATTAACTCCATATCTTCTCACTTCTGCCTCAGGAACTCTTTCTGCTCCCTCTTCAACTGTTCTCACAGGATATAATCCCTCTGACATACTAGCATCTCGCCATCTCGTCATTCGATCATGATGAGTTTCACGACCATGTCTCCTCCCGAACATATACCTATAGTTGCCTCCAGACCTCTGTTTCTCTCGCTCATGTACTTCCTCTTCCCATTCCACTAAAGCCTCGAACTGTGTCGGCCTTGGTCTTGGGTCAAGACATAACATCTTTTCCCGTAAATTTTTCAACACGGCCAGATTAAATGAACCATGTTCTGGAAATGCTAAAACTCCATCTTCTTTGGTATACCTAACCCAATTCTCCAACCATATACAGGTATGATACCCATATCTCGCAGCCATGAAGGATGCAGGCGTTTTCGATGGAGGTAACAATTCACCCTCTCTCGTTTTAACATCTTTATCCTTGTTGAACCAATTTTTAATCTTTCAGAACAAAGATTTTTTCTTTTTCTCTTCTTGGTAATACATTTTAACGCTTACCAAAACTTTCTAATCCCTTCCGTAATACAACTACACAATATGATTTTCTAACCAATAACAGCGCGACTCACACTAACGCACCAATCCTGGAACGTTACGTCACTAGAATAGCTCCACCAATCCTTGCGCGGCTCACACCAACGCACCAATCTCAGCGCGAGCACTATTCTGATCTAATATCCAATCAGAGCGCGGTCTGTTTGACGTCAGCAGTCGCTGCAGTCGCTTCTGTCTCCTGTCTCTTGTCACTCGTCTACCCCTCCTTTACAAAATTTCTCAGTAGACTCCGTGTCAAATTTCTACAAAATCTATTAGTTACAACATATAAACATCTCCATTGTCTGCTTCGCTAACCAAAGAATAGTAAAGAAAATCTATTTCACAAGAAACCTCTCATTGACACAGTAGCACATCCCTCTACTCTGCCCTTCTAACATACATTCATTAACTGTTTCCTCTAGGACTTGTCCAAAGAGTCTTACAATCAACTAAATATACGAACATTCACGCACATTCATACAAGAAAATATAATACATACACACAGAATCCTGCTTTTCCCGAGAACAGCGAACAATCTGCTCCACTACAGAATTATAACACACATCAACCAAGCAGCTTACTTCTACCCAGTTCTCAAACAAGCTCAGAGAATACCTATTACTTCTCCCGCGATAAGCTTTAACGGCGAACCTTACGGATCCCTGGGACTTAAAACCAGAGTTTCACAGATAACCTTCACTACCATATGCACTCCTTATATACCAGAAATATCTCTAATCGTAACATATAACAATGTCACTGATTCCGAACCCAGACAATGTGAATTTTCCTGCATACGTACAGGACCAACAATCCCGTCTTTCCCGAGAGCAGCATATACTTCCCTCTGCCCTACTACGGAACTGCTACTAGCTCCCAAGTTACAGAAGCACTACATATAACTCAACATGACGACTCCAACATATAATATTAGTACATATACCAACATCAATCAATAATCAATAATCAATAAGCTAATGTACAAGCAATCTAATCAGATCAAGACAATCATCAATAACCATCATCACTCTGCTACCAGGAACTTGATGCAGATTGGGGTGTACAAAATCTCCCTACTTCCACGGATAGAGTAATTTCACAGTTACACGCACATACACTCACCATACACTAGGGCCCATTTCACTAACATACACTCAAATACTCTACCAGCATTGAACCTGTGGAAAGAAACCTTCTAAAACTCCTAAACCCCACATCTACACCGAGGTCGATAAGACCTAGCTATTGCAATTGTCATAATCTAAACAATCTATACATCAATAATCAAATAGAATACTCAATAATTGACAAGAAATAATCACCAACACCGTATTTAAAATTATGATTCTTTATCTAAAATTAGTCAAAAGAAATTAATCAGAATAAATCATTTTCTCATAATTACCTATTCTAGCTAAATGTCAGAATGGGTCATCAGGACAAGTCTCTCAGTAGAAATCTCCCAAGTCACCGTCTTCACAGCATCGATCCTCACCAACGCAGGTTTGGGAAGAAAGTGGCAAAGTGGCAAAAACCCTCTCTAGGCTAACAATTTTTATAGTATTTTAAACAAAAGAAAGCAACAAAAAGTATTCATCGCGTCCGCTGAACCTCTGAGCAAAGCGAGAAGGAAAGGATGTAGCATCGCTACATTTGGAAAATCTCCGCTCAGGAAAATCACATAAATAAAAAGACAGAACAGGAACCAAAAATAAAAATGTATCTCTTTACAGTCCACATTTCCTCAGCGATGACACAATGCTCAGAGTTCTTTCTTAACAGTTCCTTTGTCCTCCAAGGCTGTCCAATACATCTGGAAACCTGCCCAGAACTGCTGCTGTCCTCACCGAAAGTTTTAACCAGGCAAGGACTATGATCAAATGTGTTCAGCAAGGCCTTCTCATCACAAATTCTCACTCGAGGCCAGGCTGCAAACGGCGGACATTTTTGGTTAGGCCAAAATGGACCATCTTAATTAAAAGAGACAAAAACAACGTTACCACAGCATAGTGATTGAACAGTGTTAACCCCACTAATACCCTTATGTGTATGTAATTATCTAGCTTTAGCAACACAGAAAAGCATTAATTCAAAAGCGTTTCGTGCTTAAAATAAACAGCACTCAGCAACGTTTATTTAATAAAACATGCACATTTGTCAATAGCAATACAAAAGCGTTCCCACGTGTCGGTTTTCTTCTCATTAGTATGTTGGTAAGTTTAAACACACACTTACACAAAACAAATAATTATTAATTAATGATTATTAATTTTAATCATGACAAATAGACAAACCAGAGCTTCAAAACCCTATAGATTTTCATTAGAAAATCCTGCTCCAGCAAATGCACCTCAACCATAGCCTGCAAACACCCTAGTACTGCTGCTCTGTTAATGCACCTCAACCATAGCCTGCAACCACCCCAGTACTACTGCTCTGATAAGGCACCTCAACCATAGCCTGCAACCACCCCATTACTGCAGTACTGCTGCTCTGATATTGCACCTCAACCATAGCCTGCAACCACCCCAGTACTCCAGTTCTGCTGCTCCAATAATGCACCTCAACCATAGCCCAGAACCACCCCAGTACTCCAGCTAGACACACCTCAGAATCCAGCAGCAGTAGTGTCAGTTTACCTGCAGTGTCTGAATGTGACAAAAAGGTCTGCACTCATAAAGATCTGGTGCCCAACTATGTGGTAGGAAATGATATCGACAAATGGCTTGCTGCATATGAGATAGCTCTGAGGGTACACAAGATCCAAGAGGAGTTCTGGGGGGTGGCTTGTGGAAGCATATGCCTACAGTGGGGAGGGGCACGTTACTCATACTAACAGTCGATGACCAGAGGAAGCACGCTCCCATTAAAGCCATCCTTGTTGCAGGGGTGACCAGTGAGAAGTACCATAAGAGGTTCGGGGACAGCCGCAAACTCCCAAACCAGTCTTGGATAGATTTCTTGGATTACTCCAGTAATGCACTGAATGGCTGGGTGAGGGGCAGCAAAGATGATGATTATAATGGGCTGTACCACCTGATTCGGAGGGAGCACATGTTCCATACTTGTTTTACAGCGCTGCACCAGCACCTGGTGGATGATAGCAAGCTGACTGATTCTAGGAAGCATGCTGAGGAGGCGGACGTCATGGTCAGTACCAGGGTGTCCGAGAAGGCATCTGAGGGGAGTAAGGGTTCCCACTAGTAGAAGGAGGGGGAGGTTTAAAAGAAAGGAGTCCTCACAAAGCCCCCAAAACAGTTTACAGGGTAAAGGGTCTCATTCCTAATCAGGCCACCAAAAGAAAGGCTTTGTGGAAAAAATATAATGGTAGATTTATCCCTAAGTGCTAAGTTTCAGGTTCTCTTCAGGTAGATGTGAGCGCTATTATGCCTGCGGATTGTTTACTAGGGAATGACTTGGAGCACACTGCCTGGAAGGAAGTGGAGCTCAAATTGTACCTGGAAATGTTGGGGTTGCGCGACCACCCAGTCCATAGCTGCCCAGCAGGAGAGTCAAAAGAGCCTGGAAGAATGACCCAGGCAGTTGCTAACAAGGAAAGGACAGAAGGTGTGGGAAACCAGCCTCTGAAGACCCCACTGTACAGGTAGATAGGCACCGGAGGATTTGGCCTCAGAGATGACCGGGGAAGACATTGCCTCTCTAGGAGACCTGCCTGAGCTTGCTGGATGGCAAGTTAAGGATGGGCATACCAGGGAGGATTTCTGCAAAGCACAGAGAGAATGCCCAAACCTAGAAGGGCTGAGGTGGGAAGCAGAAGCCTAGCCGGTTAGTGACACCTCTAGAGACCTCCATATTTACTGGGGGAACAACCTCCTGTACAGTGAGCCTAAGGCGCCTGTGCATTGCACAGGACGTGTGCTGGTGGTCCCCCAAAGGTATAGGGCCTTCCTACTAGGTTTAGATCATGATATACCCCTGGCAAGGCTTCTGGGACAGGAGCAGGCCTTTGACAAGCTTGTCACTCACTTTTATTGGCCCCGGATGAGGACAAAAGACACACAATTGATGGGCGGAATGCAGAACAAATCAAAACATTCACCCCCAGTCAACAGATCTGGGTTAAATCCATCGTTCTTTTGCTCACCATGTCACCCCAGTTTAGACCTGGCCATATGCAAATCAGTCTTGACCCTGTGCCTCATGGGTACAGTCCAGCCCGAACTGCCCAGCCAGGTCCTCCCTGGACCGGAAACAAGCATCCTAGGACCGGTTTCGGGGTTTCACCCCTCTTCAGCCAGGATAGCTTGATTCCAGTGGCACAGTGAGCCCAGGACCCACGTCTGGGCATACCTGGCGCACTTAGGGCGAGAAAGCAAAAGACACACAATTGATGGACGGAATGCAGAACAAATCAAAACATTCACCCCCAGTCAAGAGATCTGGGTTAAATCTATCGTTCTTTTGCTCACCATGATGAGGACAGCCTCAGATGCTTTCTGTAGGACTTGTTGAACCTGCCAAGCCAGTGGGAGAGCCAGTGGGAGACAGGGAAGAAGTTCAAGGCTACCCTTACTTCCATGCCTGTCGTTGGCACCCACTTCGACAATGTTGGACCCTTGGACGCCAAAACTGCCTTGGGTAACAGCTTCATTATGGTTTTTAAGGACCATGCCACACCATACCCAGAGACCATTCCTCTGAGGACCATATCTGCACCTGCAGTAGCTAGGGCCTTGGTGGAGATTTTTACCCGACTGGGCTATTCCAAGGAAGTGGTGTCAGACAGGGGCACCAACTTCATGTTCGTGTACATGAAGTCCATGTAGAAGGAATGTGGGGTAACCTATACATTCTCTACAGACTACTGGGCTTGTTGAGAGGTTCAACAAGACCCTCAAAGGCATGATTATGGGCCTACCGAAGTCTATGAGGCAGAAGTGGGACATCCTCTTGCCCTGCTTACTCTTTGCATGCAGGAAGGTGCCACAGAAAGGAGTAGGGTTCAGCCCTTTTCAACTCCTCTATGGTCACCCTGTAAGGGAACCATTCAGTTTGGTGAAGCAGCGCTTGGAACAAGCTTCCAAGAAGCCCCTTCAGGATGTGGTTAGCTACATGCTAGCCCTCCGCAACCAAATTCAGAAGCTCTAGAATCTGGCTTCTGAGAACTTTAAAGCTAACCAGGAAGAGATGAAGCAATGGTATGACCAGAAGGCTACTCTAGCTGAGTTTCAACCTGGCCAGAAGGTGTGAATGATGTAGCCAGTTGATCCCAGGGCCCTACAAGATTGTTGGACAGGGCCCTATGATGTGATTGAGAGGAAGGGAGAAGCCACCTATCTGGTTGACCTCAAGGCCACTTGAAACCCCCTATGGGTCCTCCACCTCAATTGCCTTATGCCCCACTATAAGATGTCGAAAGCCACTATGTTTTTGGTGATTGATGATGGAGAAGAGAAGAAAATGAACCTCTCTCTGATCTCCTGTCATCCAAGGAGAAAAATGGGTCAGTGCTTCAATTACCTACTCATCCTCCGTAAGATCTTCAAATGGATCCCCCCAATCCAGAAAGATCATCACCCATGCACTCCTAACCAGCAAACTGGACTACGAGAATGCCTTCTATGCTGGAATCAACAAATCTCTACTCCTCAAACTCCAGACCATCCAGAACGCAGGAGCCAGACCTGTCCTCGGCATCCCATGCCAATCCCACATCACCCAGCACCTACAATACCTCCACTGGCTCCCCGTCAAAAAGAGAGTGACCTTCAAGCTGCTCACTCACAACTACAAATCCCTCCACAACACCAGACTCCAATACCTCAACAAAAGAGTCTCCTTCTACGCACCCAAGAGAAACCTCCGCTCCGCCGACCTCGCCCTGGCCAAAATCCTACGCATCTGCAGAGCCAGAATGGGAGGAAGCGCCTTCTCCTACATCGCGGACAAGACCTGGAACGAACTCCCCCTCAGCATCAGACGAACCCACACACTATAAGCATTCCAAAAGAGTCTCAAGAAGGCTCTTCGGATGAGACAGAGATGCTCCAATCCTCCCTCACCCCCAGCACCTTGAGACCCTCAAAGTGAGTAGTGCGGTTCACAAATCCCTGATTGATTGACTGATTGAGTGGAGGATGTCAGCCTCTCACATTCTCGGATTGCAAAGCAGAATGGGGACTGATGCCAGCTATTGGGACAGTTTGCCTCTCTATTCTCCCTCGCCATTGGGCTTCCACACTTGCGTACTCACAATATTGACACTGGTGACATTCCCCCTGTCAAAAACGAAATCTACAGACTGTCAGACAAGGTAAGGGCCAGCATCAAGGAGGAGGTCTCCAATATGCTAGAGTTGGGAATGATTGAGCACTTCAGTAGTCCCTGGTCCAGCACATTGGTGCTGGTTGCAAGGCTGCCCCACCGGGCACCATACAGGAACTCCCGTTCTGTGTGGATTAGAGGGGGCTCAATTCAGTCACAAAGACTTTTGGTCTTCCCATGCCCGAGATGATGAGCTCAGCATTTCCCACACCAGAAGGCCACTTCCAGTGATGCCATCTGTGAGTCCTACCCTGCCAAGTGGTGCCAACCCAGGCCTGGACCCTTGGAAGTGGGCCTGCAGACTCAATCAACACATCTCTGCTGCCCGGGGCAACCCTGAGTGGAACCAACGCATTGCCTCTGCTCCATGAACTTTCCTGATGCAAGCACTTCACATTGCCCTCGCAGCCCGCAACCTCATCAGAACTGCTGCTGCATGATGAGGCATTGACAAGCCTCTTGACAACGACACAGGACTCTGGATCGCAAGCCCCGCAGCTTCTTCGGAACCAGCTGGTGTGCAACACATCCTTGACGCAAGACTTCGTATCGCAAGACCACTCATTGAGGACATCCTTAGTAACGACACTGGACCCCATGTCGCAGCCTCACAGCTCCTCAGAATTGTTGCTGCGCGACGTATCTCCGATGAGGACCCTGCATAGCCTCAGCTGCAGGACGCATCTTTGGCATGGGACTCCGCAACTCCTCGCAACCAGGATCTAGGGATACTCTGTTCAGAGGTCCTTACTGGGTCCCTGTAGCCAGCTCACTCTCTATGGTCAGCCTGAACTTGTGACTTTGTCCCTGTCCAACGCAATCAGATATCCACAGTTGCCGCTTTGCGCTTTTTGATGCTATTTTTACTTAAATCTTCAAAATTGCATATCTCCGATTGGAGTTTTGAGGTTTTAGTCTTAAGTTATTTGTTAAAATGTACTCTATTTTTCTAAACTGCTGGGGTAGCTTTCACTTTATCACTGTTTGAAGTGCTGCAGAAATACTTTACACATTGCCTTTAAGTTATGCCTGACTGCTTTGTGTCAAGCTACCATAGGGTTTAGCACAAGTTAATTTGAGGTGCAGGTGACTTCTTTCTGACAAGGATTGTGGTTGATGCTTGAGTAGGGTTTCACCCCCCCCCCAACCAGTAACCCAATTTCTACTACACCCATGAAAGTTCTTTCCGCATTTTGACCAAATTTTTAATTTGCTGTAAGACCCAAAAGGGCTCTAAAGTTACTGCACAATAAAATACAAGAGCTCTATTTTAACTATATGCAAGTAGCATGATGTGCACCATCTGAATGTTCTTCTAAGTGAATCAATACAAGCTCTGAAAATGTTGTGAAACTTTTGATGAGACTCAAATCAGTACCTTACACATTTTCTTACAGAGTCTAAAATTGTGCGAATATTTTATTTCTAGAAACTTGGCCTAAGTAGTTTGTTGCAAGAAATTCTGACTGTGGGGCATTCGCAAAGCAAACACGATAAAGACTGGTGTTTACCTCCACATAGGCAAAAGCATCTGCATTTATTTTTTATATTATTTTCTGAGCAGCTGAGAATGAAGCCTTATATACCTATGTTTAAGTTCTCTTTTCTGAGCTTCACTAAGATAGGGCTGTGGGATTAAGGATTCTTAAACAAATCATTTATCAAGCTTTCACGCAGTGCAGCAAGACACCTTGCTGCGCTGCGTGACAGGGAAAGGGAAGGAATGGACCATATTTAACATTATACAGCACATTTCTATCCTTTCCTTGCACTGGTGCCCTTTTGGCTGCCCAGTGCCAATGCAGGAACTCTTGTGCCATGGTGCAAGGGTGCCTACTTTGTAGCTAGGATTGCTTTTGTGCAGGAAAGGGCACCTTCTTGCACAAAAACAATCCTCAGAGGCATTTTCCTATTTCTAAGTGTGCTGCACGATGCAGCACACTTAGAAAGAGGAAACAACAAGGAGAGATAAAGATATTTCTTCTGGGTGAGCCTCCCCTGGGGAGGTGTAGCATTTTGGCACATTCCCAGGTTTACCAGTGTTGGTCAATCTGGGAATGCACCAAGATCCATGGGTGGATGCGTGGGAACACCTGCGCTCCAACCATTTTTTAAATTTTATTTTATTGGCATTTAAACAGTGTCACCACATATGTTCATTTGATGTACGGATCAAGTATCAATTGCACATAGCGTGTCATTGACATTCCCTGGTATGCGTTCATCAACTGTCCCGCGAAAACAAAACTATCCCCCATCCCCCCTTGAGCTGAATTTGAGAAACAGGCTGCGGTGTCTACATGCTGCTGGGTTTTCGTGTATGAGGTTCCCAAAGATTGTGTGGCATAATGCCCTCTGTCTGTTTTAGGCCAGTTGTCCCTCTTGTCCATCATCTGGGTCCGGTTTTGGTATCCTTGGAGAGCCCGCCTCACTAAGAGCGTCCAGCTCATTCGCCACCAGTTCACATACTAGGCTTTCCCAGGCTCTGGCCCTCTGCATCTTGCTTCCTGGAGCAACAATCTACCTTTTGCTCCCGCCCACCTCTCTAGCTCCCTTCTCCAGGTGGTGATCCGTGGCCCTCCCGGCGCCTTCCAGTTCCTGACTATTTCCCCCTTGGCCAAGACATAGGCAAGATCCTGAAACTTTCCCGTCACCTTGTTTTTGGCTGTGTGAGGAAACCATCCCAAGAGAAAGTGCTCTGGAGTCTGCGGAATCTCTTTGTCAACCAGGTCGCCTATCACCTGACGTATTTCCCCCCAAAAGATTTGCAATAATGGGCAGTCCTAGAACATATGGAGTATGTGTGCCTCTCTTTCTCCGCATCTTGGGCAAGCCGCTGAATCCGCACCAAAATACTTCCTAATGAG
Source organism: Triturus cristatus (assembly GCF_964204655.1). Taxonomy (NCBI): domain Eukaryota; kingdom Metazoa; phylum Chordata; class Amphibia; order Caudata; family Salamandridae; genus Triturus; species Triturus cristatus. The sequence continues at coordinate 1,802,966,584 of NC_140589.1, read as the reverse complement.
GGCCGGTGTTCGGTATGCTCTATGCAGCACATAGTAGTTAACGGCTTTTGCATATCCCTCCATATTGCCTTATAGAGGCAGGACACCGTCTTAATTTGTCATGCTGACAGCACGACGTACCTGCATCCTGCCAGCGCTTTTGGCTCCGTACTCCCACCCCTCCAATTTGTCCTAATCCTGCACGTTAAGGCCCTATGCTTCAGGAAGTGACCCCCGGGCAAGTCAAACGCAGTTTGGCGGTCTTCAAAAGGAAGTAGCGTGGAGTCTCGGTATAGGTCCCTCATCTCTCTCAGTCCTGCCTCAACCCAGTCCTCCAGCCCTGCCCAATGTTCCCCTTGTGGGAGATAGCGCAGCTTCGTGATTGGTATGTCTGGGGAATACGCAGTGCCTACCTTCTTCAAGCATCTGGTCCAGCAGTGCACCACCACCCTAGTTGCAATTGTGTCCTCGGACATAGTTCGACGCACTCGCAGAAGGATTTTCACCAGAGTCGCAGTATCAAGTGCAGTTGGGCATTGTTCACTGTCTGGGTTACGATCCGCTCCCAACCATTAGATCAGCCAGTATAGCTGTGCAGCTAAATATTAACTCTCGAGGTCAGGAACTGCCAGGCAACCCTCCGCTGTGGGGGGGCCGCAGTGAGGCCAACGCCACTCTCCTTCTGCCCGCACCTCAAATAAAGGACGTGATCATTGAGCACAGCTCTTTGAACATCGCTCGCGGGATCCAGACCGGTAGAGTCCCGAAGTAGTATAGTAGGCATGGTAATGTTACCATTTTCAGTACTGCTACCCTACTGCAGTACTGCTACCCTACCGACCACGAACAGTGGGAGCGTTCCCCAGAAGTCCATCGCCGCTTTCGCTGATCTCAACACCCTACCCACATTGCCTTCCAATAAGTCCACCGCTATGTGGTATATTTCAACTCCAAGGTACTGGAGGCAGTTAGGTTCCCACCTTAAGTGTTCCAGAGTAAGCGGTGGCGGGGTATCAGGTGCCAGAGGGTATAAGCTGGATTTTTGCCAATTGACCTTGAGGCCAGACATAGCGCCAAGGCGGGCTAGCATGTTGCGCGCTCCATGTAATTCGCCTGCCGTGTTACGTAAAAATATCAAGGGGTCATCCGCGTACAACGCTATAAAATGCCGCCCCGTTACCGTCTCCAGGCCCCTGTAGTCCTGGTCGCCCCTTGCCCCGCATGCCAGCGGTTCCATAGTCAGGCCGAACAGGAGCGGAGAGAGGGGACATCCCTGCCTCGTGCCTCTCTCCACTCTCTGTCTAGGCGAGATGATCCTCCTGGTGCGCACGCCATGTCAGGAATCCCTCCCCCAGACCCATCTTGGCCAGGACTTCATATAAATACTGCCACTCCAGGCTGTCAAATGCCTTTTCTATATCCACTGCGCACACTGACGCATCTCGCTTGTCGTACCCTTCAGAGTCCATCACTGCCAGGAGTCGTCTGATATTTATGGCTGTAATCCACCCCGGGATAAATCCTGCCTGATCCGCGTGAACCAAAAGGGGCATAGGTGGTAGTAAGCGTGATGCAAGGATTTTATAGTCCATGTTTAACATGGACAGTGGTCTGTAAGCCGTATAGTCATGGGGCTCCTTCCCTGGCTTGGGTAAGGGGACAATAAGGGCCTCTCTGGCACTTTTGGGCAGCTCTCCAAGCACTTGGGCCCCTTGGTACATTGTGACCAGACGGGGGGGTCAGCTCGTCTACATATCTTGTGTAGAATTCGGCCAGTAGGCCATCTGTGCCGGGGTCTTGTTTCTTGCCATGCCCTTAATGGCAACTCGTATCTCCTGCTGCGTGATATCAGCCCTGTTAGAGTCGGGGATCTCTGGTTGGCGCAAGGTTGCCCTTGTGTCAAGCAGGAACCCTCTCCTCCACGTCAGGGCGCAGGATAACCCCTCGCGAATGACCCTTGCTCACCCTCTAGGTGCGTGGCGTGAGCAGCCAAGGCGATTCCTCAGGCGTTGTTGGTTAAGCACTCACAATTGTACACACAGTAAATACATTAATCCCCCCAGAAACGGACACCAGACTTGGATATATATAAAAATACGATTCTTTATGTAAAAATAAGGTATATATATCTCAACAGACTTATCACAAGACCAATAACGTTTTCGCTAGGCCACCAGGTTATGCAGTAGGCAAATGTTCTGGGTTTGTAGGTTTCCAAATGGATAGTTCGTAGTCTCTTTACTTGTAGTTCCAGTACTCACAGAGATCGGTTCCTGCGAACGGGGAAATAAGGCGTTGCGGGCCCCGAGCCCGATACTGGAACTTCTTTCGTGATGTGGAGAGTCGGCACAGGTCGGTGCGACTCTCAGCTTGGGAAGTGTTCTTGGGTCCTCAATCAGCAGGTGTGGGCACGTAGGCAGGCGCGGCCAGCGACCCTTTAGCACGGCGGTGCAGGAGGGTCTCCACAGCGGGGGCGGCGCGGCCTGAGATGTCCGAGGATAGCGAAGCGGGGTCACAGGGCACAGTCAGTGCAGCTGGATGACCCGGCGGGGATCACAGTCGTCGGACGGCTTCCGGCAGGAGGGGTGATAGCGCGTTCAGCGCGCTCCAGTAGCAGGCGGTGACAGGGATGCAGGCGGCCTGGCCCGGGGACAGAGAGCGGCTCGGGACGGAGCGGGGCTCTCACGGGTTGGAGGCAGGCGAGCTTCTGAGTGTCACGGCCCTAGGAGGGGCGATGAGGGGCGCAGTCTCTTTTCCAGCGGGATGCCCACACGGCTCGAATTGGAGGATGAGCAAGAAGCACAGAGAACCCACTGTTCCTGGGGTTCAGTTCAGGGGGCAAGCTCAGATCAAGCCCTTGGAGAATGTTCAAGCACAAAGTAGCAAAGTCTTTTCAGTAAGTCTCTTCCTCTCCTTTCTCAGCAAGGCAAGCAGCAGGCCAGCTCCTCCGGCGTCTTCTTCTCCTTCTAGTCGGGCAGAGGTTCTTTGTGGTAAACAGGATTCTGATTTCTTAGGAGCCAGGCTCCTATTTTTATACCATGATTCTTTTGTTCTTTAGCGCCAGGGGGCCTAGGCCTGGCTCAGTCCAGTTCTGGAGCACTTTGTTATTGTGACTCTGCTCTTTCCTTTCAGCAGCAGGGCAGAGACATCAGCCGCCCCACAGGGGGTGGCGCCGGCTTTGTGGTGGCAGAGCACAGGTCTATTCAAGAGTCAAGGTGTACTCCTCCCACCCATCCAGGTGTAATCTCTCTACCCACCACCTGGCAGCCAACCTGTCTCTGGGGATTCCCCCACCCTGCTCCTTACTGTTGCCAGGCAGAACACATACACACAGCAGAGGCGGACTGAGATGGTCAGGTCAGTAAATACTAACTTTCTAAAAGTAGTATTTACAAACCCAGGATATTAAAATAAACTTGACTACAAGAAGTATTTTATTATTCTGAGTTCAGGCATACCAAACTTGACACTCTACCATGCTCTCTGAGTCCACTGGGGTCACAGCGTTGGCGGGATCCCAGCAGCCCATTCTGGCCTATGGAGAGCAGGTAGCCTTCAATAGTGAAAAACGACAAGGGCTGTAATTCACTACTAAGACATGCCACACACATCAGGGTATGTCCTACCTTATGCCTACAATGCACCCTGCCCTCGGGCCTACCAGAGGGGTGGCTAATATGTAGGTAAGGGAAGGTTTAGGGACTGGCAAGTGGGGGCACTTGCGCAGTCAGCGCGACGGTCCCGGACCGCGCACAGGGTCTGCGGTGGCAGACCCTAGATACACTTTACAAGGCCGCTTCCGTGGGTGGCGCAACCAGCGCTGCAAGCCCACCAGCAGCATTGGCATTCACAAGCCCTGGCACCCCTGGTGCACTTTACTGGGGACTGACAGTGAATCCAATAAACCAATCATGGACATCAATTACAGGTACACTTTACTTAGGGAGCACTTGCACTGCGGCACGGATTAGCCGTGGCGCAGTGCCCTGAGCGGACAACACCAGTAAAACAGTCGAGGCACACCATCAAAAAGTGGAAGGGAAACTCACGCCAAGGTGCCAGGTCTAACACGTGTCCCCTCCAGCTGAAATGTGGGGAGAACTACCCTTGCCCAGGGGGTTCCTCGTCACTAAGGCGGAAATACCTGGACAGACCGTCAGCGTTGGCGTGATCTGTACCAGGACGGTGTTCCACCGTAAAGTCCATACCCTGTAGGGAGATGGACCACCTCAACAGCTTCGGGTTTTCACCCCTCATTTGCATCAACCATCTGAGGGGCCTGTGGTCCGTCTGAACCCGGAAGTGAGACCCGAACAAGTAGGGTCTTAGCTTCTTCAGCGCCCAGACCACAGCAAATGCTTCTCGCTCAATTGCACTCCACCTACTTTCCCGTGGAAGTAACCTCCTACTGATGAAGGCTACGGGTTGGTCCCAGCCCTCCTCAGTCATCTGTGAGAGAACAGCCCCCACACCATGCTCTGAAGCGTCTGTCTGGACTAGGAATTCCTTGGAGAAGTCAGGGGCCAAGAGCACGGGCGCCGTGCACATGGCAGTCTTCAGGGTGTCGAAAGCTTTTTGACAGGTGTCAGTCCAAACCACGTTCCTGGGCTGCTTCTTCGAAGTCAGCTCTGTCAAGGGGGCAACGATCGTTCCATAGCCCTTGACAAACCTCCTGTAGTACCCAGTGAGCCCCAGGAAGGCCCTCACTGCGGTCTGCGTCTTGGGGGGTTCCCAAGCCAGGATGGTCTCAATTTTGGGTTGCAAGGGTGCCACCTTGCCACTCCCCACTTGGTGTCCCAAGTACACCACGGAACCCTGCCCGATCTGGCACTTGCTTGCCTTGATCGTGAGGCCTGCTCGGCGCAGCGCCATCAACACTTCCCAGAGGTGGCGCAGGTGTTCCGGCCAGGTGGCACTGAACACTGCGATGTCATCCAGGTAGGCGGCACTGAACGCATTCAGCCCAACCAGTACCTGGTTGACCAACCTCTGAAAGGTGGCAGGGGCATTCTTCATCCCAAATGGCATGACTCGGAACTGGAAGTGCCCATCTGGTGTAGAGAATGCTGACCTCTCTTTGGCCCCATCGGTCAAGGCGATCTGCCAGTACCCAGACGTTAAATCAAACGTACTGAGGAACCGGGCAGCCCCCAGCCGATCAATGAGCTCATCAGCTCTGGGGATGGGGTGCGCGTCAGTCTTCGTGACTGAATTGAGTCCTCTGTAGTCCACACAGAACCGGAGTTCAGGTGTGGCTCCCGGCGCAGCAGCTTTGGGGACCAAGACCACGGGGCTGGACCAAGGACTGCTGGAGGACTCAACCACCCCTAGCGCAAGCATTTTGGAGACCTCCTCCTTAATGCAAGCTCTGACCCTGTCAGTTACCCTGTAAGCCTTGTGCTTCACAGGTAAGCTGTCTCCTGTGTCCACATCATGGACGCACCAATCTGTGACACCAGGAACCAGGGAGAATCGGTCGGAAAATTGTCCCAGCAAGTGGCGGCAATCTTCCTGTTGTTCGGGCGTCAGGGTGGGTGAGAGGTTAACTCCATCCACTGACCCATCTTTCTCCGAGGCCACTAAGAGGTCAGGAAGAGGCTCGGTCTCCTCTTCCATTCCATCATCAGTGGCCAGCAGCATGCCCACTTCGGTCCTCTCTAAGTGGGGCTTAAGGCGGTTAACATGTAGGACCCTTAAAGGGTTCCTGGGAGTCTGCATGTCCACCAAGTAGGTGATAGGACTTTTGCGCTCCACAACCTCAAATGGACCTGTCCACTTATCCTGAAGTGCACACGGCTCCACTGGGGCCAAGACCCACACCTTTTGTCCAGGTTGAAGCTCTACCAGAGTGGCATTCCGGTCGTACCACCGCTTCATCTCCTCCTGGCTGGCTTCCAGATTTGCCTCAGCAAGTTGCCTGAAACGCCGAGTCTGGTTTCGGAAGGCCAGCATGTAACTATATACATTCTGGGGAGGTTTCCTGGGAGATTGCTCCCAGCCTTCCTTTACCAAACTCAGAGGTCCTCTTACCGGGTGACCATACAGAAGCTCAAAGGGGCTGAATCCTAGAGACTTCTGTGGCACCTCTCGGTAAGCGAAGAGCAGGCATGGCAAGAGGACGTCCCACTTACGCCTCATCGGACCGTCCAGGCCCATGATCATGCCTTTGAGGGTTCGGTTGAATCTCTCAACCAACCCATTTCCTTGGGGATGGTAAGGAGTGGTGAACTTGTACGTTACCCCACACTCCTTCCACAGGGATTTCATATATGTGGATATGAAATTGGTCCCCCTGTCGCTCACCACCTCTAGAGGGAATCCCACTCGGGAGAAAATTCCCATCAGTGCCCGTCCCACCACGGGGGCCGTCACTGTCCTCAGAGGGATGGCTTCAGGGTACCGGGTGGCATGGTCCACCAAGACCAGGATGAACCTGTTGCCCAGGGCTGTCTTGGGGTCCAGAGGCCCCACAATGTCAATACCCACTCGTTGGAATGGCGTACCGACCACAGGGAAAGGTTGCAGAGGAGCCTTGTGCTTTCCTCCGCTCTTACCACTTGCCTGGCAAGTCTGACAGGTTCTGCAGTAGGAATCGGAATTCCTATGCATTTGGGGCCAGTAGAAGTGGGTGACAAGCCTGTCATAGGTCTTGTCCATCCCCAAATGTCCTGCTAACGGCACATCGTGAGCCAGCCCCAGTAGGAAGGTTCTGAACTTCTGGGGTACCACCAGCACACGGGCTGACCCAGGTTCAGCAGCCTTAGGCTCGGAATACAGGAGGTCACTCTCCCAGTACACGTAGTGTGTTTTGGCCTGAACACCATTGGCCTGGTCTGCAGCCTGTTGCCGCATACCTACGAGAGAAGGGCATTCTTTCTGCTCCTTGCAGAATTCCTCCCTGGAGGGACCTCCTTCTTGCTGCCAATGGGTCAGCTCAGGCAGATCTCCCAGTTCGGCAATCTGTTCCCCGGTAGGCTCCAGAGCATCCCCCTCAGGGTCTACTTCCTCCTGGGCCGTGGGAACTTCGGGGGCCGGTTTCCCGCGCCTCCTGCGCCTTCTCCCTAAGGCTGGTTCCTGGACCTCTCCCTCAGGCTCCAGGACCCTCTCAACACCCCTACTGGCTGCCATGGACCGGGTGGTCACGCACGCCCAGTCGGGTAGACCCACCATCCTCAGATGCGTGGTCTTCTCCACCTTTTCCCAAGGGGAACTCTCCAGGTCGTTCCCTAGCAGACAATCTACAGGCATGTCAGTTCTCACAGCGACTTGTAGAGTACCAGAGACCTCCCCCCACTCAAAGGGAACTTGAGCCATTGGACAACGACTCTCTACGTTGTCAGCATTGACAACCCTACAGTAGGCATTGGGTACAATCTGCTCTTGAGACACCAGGTGTTGCCTCACCGAGGTCACGCTGGCTCCTGTATCTCTAAGAGCCTCCACCTTCTTTCCATTGATGGTCACCACCTGCCCATATTTCTTAGTGTTAGAGGGCAGGTAGGTTACAGGGACCATCTCACTGTCTCCTAGCGAGACTAGGGTCATCTGCCCGGGACCCCCACCCTCCTGGACTGCTACTTCCTCCCCAAAGTTAACACTAGCTACTTGCCGGGGTGGAGCACCAGTGGGTGCGGTCTTACCAAACAGGCGACACTTAGGATCAGAGGCAATGTGGCCCGGATCGCCACACTTATAACAATTGAAGGGCCCCTTTGGAACAGGTCTACCTGTCGGGGCCCCGTTCTGCTGCGGGGTTGGGGGAGGCTGAGAACCCTTCTGCTGGTTCCCTTGGGAATTACTTTGGGGGCCTTTTTGGAACCCCTTCTGTTTACCCTTGTCCCCCCCACTCTTCTGCTGGGGACCCTGCCCACCTTTGGCGGAGTCTCCCACTTGACCCTTGTGGACCCTGGTGCTGAGCCAGCGGTCCGCCTCCTCAGCAAGCTTCCTCGGGTTGGACAGCTTGCTATCTATCAGGTGCTGGCGTAGCTCAGGAAAACATTGACTGGACAAGTGCTCCCATGCAATTAAATCAAGCAGCCCTTGATAATCATTCACTTTGCTACCCTTCACCCAACCATCCAGCGCTCTGCAGAAAAAGGTCACATATTCCACATACGTACTCTCAGGGATCTTCTTGGTCTCCCTGAACCTCTGTCGATATAGCTCAGGAGTTAACCCATACCTGCTCATTAAAGCTTCCTTCATATGGGGGTATGAGGTCTGGACTTCTAAGGGTAAATCTAACAGTGTGTCCCGCCCTTCAGCAAGGAACCTTCCCCACAACCCCGCTCCCCAGTCTTTCTCAGGGACCCGGTGTGAGGACATGGCCACCTCGTAGGCCCTAAACCACTGCCCTATGTCATCCTTTCTGAAATACTCCTTAACTACATCTTTGGGGATGTACACCTTGGACTCTACCTGCGCCGGTGGAGTGCTGCCACCAGAAGGAGCGGTGTCCAAACTTTTCGCCTTCAGCTCCAACTCCTTCAATCTGATATCATGATCCATTTGGCGTTGTTGTGCCTCCAGGGCCAACTTCTGCTTTTCCATTTCCATTTGTCCTGCCAACTTTGCCATCTCCATTGCATGCGCCCTGTCTGCTGCCCTGTCTGCCAGCTCCTCTGGCGACCGGACTCTGCTGGGTTCCTCAAGGTTGTCGGGTGGAACGATGTCCCCCGCATTCCGTAGGTCTCGTGACTCCTTCCAGGCTCTCAACGCCTTGGTGTACTGGGTCTTCCTCTTGCATCCAGCATGGGGGACTCTGAATTGTACACTGTAGCCTTTCAATTGCTCCATCGTGTAGCCTTCCAGTCTCTCCCAATCCACCTCATCTATTCCAGAAATCACAGAGAGTGCTCTTCCAGCGGAGTGCGAGCCAGGCATGGTTGCAGTAATGGCAGATGTCTCAACAAAGTTCAACAATTACAAACCTGTGGCTGCGTTATTTGGTCTGCTCTCACTATCTGGCGATTAATAATTCACTGTATGCAAATTACAAGTGCAAATCCGAAATCCCAACCGCTGCCAACAATGTTAGAGTCGGGGATCTCTGGTTGGCGCAAGGTTGCCCTTGTGTCAAGCAGGAACCCTCTCCTCCACGTCAGGGCGCAGGATAACCCCTCGCGAATGACCCTTGCTCACCCTCTAGGTGCGTGGCGTGAGCAGCCAAGGCGATTCCTCAGGCGTTGTTGGTTAAGCACTCACAATTGTACACACAGTAAATACATTAATCCCCCCAGAAACGGACACCAGACTTGGATATATATAAAAATACGATTCTTTATGTAAAAATAAGGTATATATATCTCAACAGACTTATCACAAGACCAATAACGTTTTCGCTAGGCCACCAGGTTATGCAGTAGGCAAATGTTCTGGGTTTGTAGGTTTCCAAATGGATAGTTCGTAGTCTCTTTACTTGTAGTTCCAGTACTCACAGAGATCGGTTCCTGCGAACGGGGAAATAAGGCGTTGCGGGCCCCGAGCCCGATACTGGAACTTCTTTCGTGATGTGGAGAGTCGGCACAGGTCGGTGCGACTCTCAGCTTGGGAAGTGTTCTTGGGTCCTCAATCAGCAGGTGTGGGCACGTAGGCAGGCGCGGCCAGCGACCCTTTAGCACGGCGGTGCAGGAGGGTCTCCACAGCGGGGGCGGCGCGGCCTGAGATGTCCGAGGATAGCGAAGCGGGGTCACAGGGCACAGTCAGTGCAGCTGGATGACCCGGCGGGGATCACAGTCGTCGGACGGCTTCCGGCAGGAGGGGTGATAGCGCGTTCAGCGCGCTCCAGTAGCAGGCGGTGACAGGGATGCAGGCGGCCTGGCCCGGGGACAGAGAGCGGCTCGGGACGGAGCGGGGCTCTCACGGGTTGGAGGCAGGCGAGCTTCTGAGTGTCACGGCCCTAGGAGGGGCGATGAGGGGCGCAGTCTCTTTTCCAGCGGGATGCCCACACGGCTCGAATTGGAGGATGAGCAAGAAGCACAGAGAACCCACTGTTCCTGGGGTTCAGTTCAGGGGGCAAGCTCAGATCAAGCCCTTGGAGAATGTTCAAGCACAAAGTAGCAAAGTCTTTTCAGTAAGTCTCTTCCTCTCCTTTCTCAGCAAGGCAAGCAGCAGGCCAGCTCCTCCGGCGTCTTCTTCTCCTTCTAGTCGGGCAGAGGTTCTTTGTGGTAAACAGGATTCTGATTTCTTAGGAGCCAGGCTCCTATTTTTATACCATGATTCTTTTGTTCTTTAGCGCCAGGGGGCCTAGGCCTGGCTCAGTCCAGTTCTGGAGCACTTTGTTATTGTGACTCTGCTCTTTCCTTTCAGCAGCAGGGCAGAGACATCAGCCGCCCCACAGGGGGTGGCGCCGGCTTTGTGGTGGCAGAGCACAGGTCTATTCAAGAGTCAAGGTGTACTCCTCCCACCCATCCAGGTGTAATCTCTCTACCCACCACCTGGCAGCCAACCTGTCTCTGGGGATTCCCCCACCCTGCTCCTTACTGTTGCCAGGCAGAACACATACACACAGCAGAGGCGGACTGAGATGGTCAGGTCAGTAAATACTAACTTTCTAAAAGTAGTATTTACAAACCCAGGATATTAAAATAAACTTGACTACAAGAAGTATTTTATTATTCTGAGTTCAGGCATACCAAACTTGACACTCTACCATGCTCTCTGAGTCCACTGGGGTCACAGCGTTGGCGGGATCCCAGCAGCCCATTCTGGCCTATGGAGAGCAGGTAGCCTTCAATAGTGAAAAACGACAAGGGCTGTAATTCACTACTAAGACATGCCACACACATCAGGGTATGTCCTACCTTATGCCTACAATGCACCCTGCCCTCGGGCCTACCAGAGGGGTGGCTAATATGTAGGTAAGGGAAGGTTTAGGGACTGGCAAGTGGGGGCACTTGCGCAGTCAGCGCGACGGTCCCGGACCGCGCACAGGGTCTGCGGTGGCAGACCCTAGATACACTTTACAAGGCCGCTTCCGTGGGTGGCGCAACCAGCGCTGCAAGCCCACCAGCAGCATTGGCATTCACAAGCCCTGGCACCCCTGGTGCACTTTACTGGGGACTGACAGTGAATCCAATAAACCAATCATGGACATCAATTACAGGTACACTTTACTTAGGGAGCACTTGCACTGCGGCACGGATTAGCCGTGGCGCAGTGCCCTGAGCGGACAACACCAGTAAAACAGTCGAGGCACACCATCAAAAAGTGGAAGGGAAACTCACGCCAAGGTGCCAGGTCTAACAAGCCCCCAGCAGTTTTGCTATTTCCGGGCGCAAGATCGTCAGTGGTAAGTCAGCCAGGTAGTCTCTGACATCCACAGGTTCGCTTGCACACGTCCTCGTATAAAGTTTAGCATAGTACCGTGCAAAGACCTCATTGATCTTTCTTGCGTAAAATGTCTGACCCCCCCCCACTCATCCTCTATTTCCACTAGGGGGGAACTCCTACTCACCGGGTTCATCAGCCATGCCAGGAGCGATCCTGACTTGTCCCTCTCAGCATGTGTACGTTCCAAATATTTCTTATAGTCGAAGCTTCTAAGCCTCTCTGTTTGCTTCACCACTTCCTCCAGAGTGCCTGTTGAAGCTCTGCGTTCCTTGGCCTTCTGCATTCCACCTCTCTGAGATCCAACACTGCCCCCTCTACCTCTCGCATGATGACGTGCCTGACGCCCGTGGCACACGTAATACATTGGCCCCTCAAAACCACCTTGAAGGCATCGCACTCTATGTTCTGTGATGCAGTCGTTCCTGTATTGGCTTGGAAATAGTGCGCTATTTCGCCTCTAATCTCCTCTCTAAAGACCTGGTCTTCCAGAGTGTCCGGGGTAAGTCGCCACGTAGGAATCGCCATTGGTGGATGTGCCCATTTCAGGGACATGACCAGCGGATTATGGTCCGAGATGGTGCGCGCAAGGTATTCCGCAGCAGTGACATGACGCTGAGCATCTACTGAGCATAGGAAAGCATCAAGACATGTGTGTACCTCATGGGCCGCTGAGAAGTAGGAGTAGTCCCTGCCCTGTTGGTTTAGGGTTCGCCATGCATCTATTAGTCCCCAGCTCTGCCACCAAGTATTGAACGCATGAGAGGCGCGCACTGCCTGGGAGTTTTGCAGCGGGGGGTGGGACCTGTCTAAGAGTATGTCATCTTCGCTATTAAAGTCGCCCCCCACTATAACAGTACCCGCAAAATATTGCGGTAGTCTGTGGCTCAACGTCACGAAGAAGGCAGGTTGTTCTACATTAGGGGCGTAGACACTAATCATATTAATCTCTCAACCCTCTAGTCGCCCCTTTATGGCCACATATCGACCCTCCGGGTCTACCACTGAGCTTAGTAGTTGGAACGGAACTCCCGCTTGATCCATATTAATGTCCCTCGTGCATAAGCCGAATAGGTGGTGTAAAAGAGCTGCCCTCTCCACCGCCTGTGTAATGCCAGCCCTTCCTTCTGTGTTAGGTGCGTTTCTTGTAGGAGAGCTATCTGGGCTTTCCGTCTCCTAATGTATGAGAGAGCCTTGTGGCGTTTTGACATGGTATGCATGCCCCCAATGTTCCAGGTCATACATTTGTAGTGTTTTTTGTCAGTCATTATCAGATGTTACTGTGGTCTGATCGCCTTCCTGGCTGGGTGGCACCCTCTGCGCCCCCCCACACTCGAATCCGTGTGGTGCTTTGCACGCTGCAACTCAATGTTTCCCCCCCATTTCAACAGTAAACATGTTCCCCAACTCCCACTCCCTATGATATGCAGGAAAAAAAAACATCCAAACGAGTGTAAAATGTCTTCAAGTGACTGCTTGCAGTTCAATCAGTCAGTCCCAGGGGGTGCCACTCATCAATGCTCTCCCAGTCTCTGCGTCCGCCATCCCCCTCCATAACCTTGGAGACCTTCCGCACAGCGTTCTCCCCTCATTTACCCCTGTACCTTAATGTAGAGGCAGGAGCGCCCCACAGCAGTCTAGTTATGCGCTTCTCAGTCCACCGCTTCTCTCCACTAGATAATGTAATCCGCCGTCTGTGGGGTGACATTCGGAAGTGTCACACTCTGCCCCTACTAGTCGCTGGACCCAATCTCGGAGCCGGTGTCCACCACAGCCTCTCTGCCCTCAGGAAGGTCCTGGTTGCTCGCCCCAATGCTGATCAGGGCCACCACTTGCATCGCGCTCTGTCGCTCAAGCTGCGCCTCCTCCTGCGAAGGTGCCAGAGTCTCTGTCCCAGTCCTCCAGTTCCTGGAGTGGGTTCCTTGTTGCCTTTCCTTTGCTGGGTCCCGTGGCTGCTTTGTCCCTCCATGTCGGTCCAACCAGTCGGACGCCTCCTGAGGGGTTCTGAAGAACTCCGTGCCCTCGGCCGTGGTAACTCGCAGTGTGGCTGGGTACTGCATCACGTATTTGTAGTTCAGTTGATGCAGCCTCTGTTTCACATCCCGATAGGGTCCCCTCTGCCGCTGTACTTCTCGTGAAAAGTCCGGGAATATGCGCACCAAGGAATTATGCACTTGTTTGTCTCCTCTGAGGCGTGCTTGGGTTAGGATGTGATCTATGTCCTTGTAGTGAAGGAGTTTTGTTATCACTACCCGTGGTGGTGCTCCCGATATGGGAGGATTTGCGGGGACGCAGTGCATCCTTTCTAGGGCGAAGAAATTTGATAAGCCATCCGGTGCCACTTTTTCTCTGAGCCTTTTTTCGAGGTTGTCCGTCATGCTGCGGCCTTCAATTTTCTCTGGCAGACCCACGATTCTCAGGTTGCTTCTGCGTGACCGGTTTTCAGTGTCTTCAGCCCTGCCCTCCAGCACCCGCACTTTGGTTTCCAGCATAGTCATTCGGTGCTTCATGTCTGTGAGTGCCGATATTGCTTCAGCTGGCTCCCCCTCGTTTGCTTTGACCCGGTCTGCCAGCTTTCTGTGGTCTTCTCGGAGCAATCCCATGTCCAGGCTCAAAGAGTCAATTTTACCTTCCAGGCGTTCACTGGATGTGGTAAGAGCCTGCAAAATATCCTGCAGTGTGGGGTCTACAGGGTGGTCCTTCTGCCTTGATGCCCTCTCGGTCTCGTCCGAAGGCCTACCCGTTGCGGGCTCTTCCCTGTCCTTCTTTTTGAGGGGCTTCCCCATGGCGTCTTCCCACCCTGTGATGCTCCTGGCATTGCGTGTACTCATGAGACGCTGCAGGCTGCACCCGCTGGTCGTGTGCTCGTCCGTTCCAGCAGATGCCCCCCGGTTGACCCCGGTTCCTTCTCTCAGGGTGTCACGCTCTCCTAGGGGGCTCCCAGGTCTCCCCAATGCATAGGATACGGGCAGGTCGTTACTTCGCTGGCCCCAGATCCGCCGCACAGTCACTCACGCAGCAGCCCCGCACCGGTGAGACCCCTGTGGGCATGCATCTAAATCTTCAGGGCCAGGTGCAGGGCATCAGTCCCTGCCCCTGTTGGGCCCTGCTTCCGTTGATCACCGCCACAAACAGGCTCCAAACCGTGCAGCAATCTTCACTTTCAACAGGGCTTGGAAGTCCTCAAGCGCCTTTGCCCAGACCGCGTGCCCCTCCCAGCCGGCTTGGCACGCGGGGCCCGTCAATGACTCAGATCTCTCACTGCCTTGTCCTCTAGAAGCGCCGCAAGGAGCCCCAGGGCACTGCACCCAGTACTCACACAGGGGGAGGCAATCCAGGCCCCTCTTCACCCCCAATAAGTGCGCACCGGCAACACGATACCTGCCGCAATTCCCTCCATGTCCAACACACACCGTCACCTTGCTGCCACCTGCGTGTCTATTGTCGCGCCATGTGGTCTCCCCGGAGGGCCTCCAGGCACCGCCGTTGCCCCTCGGCCTGTCGCAAGAGGCACCAGGGACTCAGATTGCTCCGTCCCCCACTGCAAGACTTACTTCAAGAACCTCCGAGCCCGGCACATTGTCCTGCATAGGGGGCGAGAGGGGAGTACTCCAGGCACCAAGCGGCTCCGCACCGGCTGCCCAGTCTCAGGCGCAGCGGCCGCCGTCATCTGTCCCCTCCACTCGGGATTCCAGGGGACCCCTCGATCCGACGCTCCGCGTGAGAGGTAGAAGGCGGGACATGTCAGCCCTCGGATCCTGTAGATTCTCTCAAGAGGCCGGCGCTCATTCCGGGTCTTTCAACACCCACTGGGGGTCGCCATCTTGGTCGAGTGCTCGGCCGCGCTTACAGCATCTGATTTTTCCGCTGTCCTTGCCCCTCTCTCAACTACAGGGATGCGCTGTGCGGCTTCGTGCCCCGTGTAGGGCATCAGGATATCTGTCATGGCGGCCGGCCGACGGGAGCTCGCAATCAGTGCTGCTCACTCCATCAGCACCAAGCCACGCCCCCTCAACACCTGCGCTCCACCCATGAAACGCCTCCCTGGGGCAGAGTAACGCAACACAATGATTTGCTCTGCGTTGCAATACTCCAGCTTTATCAAGTCATGCAGGGCCACACATGGTGGCCTTCAATAGCTTGATAAATCTGTCTAGGATGTATGATGGAACCACGCATGCTATTACCACGCCTGCCTTAACAACGCAGTTGTAACCACACATTAGTCTTTAAAACACGTCTTTACCATGAATATCTTTACCATGCATATACCTTTGCCAAGCATGCCTTTACAACGCAAATGTAACTATTTTGCAGGTAAATATAAAGCCTTTAATATATACATATGTGGGAACGGTATATGGATGGTAACATTTTGTGCGGTAAAGACATACGTAGTGAAGACTTATGCATTGTTATAGATGCATGGTAAAAGTAATGCGTGGTAATGGCCGCGTTGCAAAGGCTGTTTCCCATCTTACTTTAGTGTTGCATCCCCCTTGTGCCCCCCCCCGTGCTTTCTTGAGTGAATTATAGGTCACGTAATCACAACTGAATAATAGCACAGGCATAATTTCTTTCATTCTGGCCTCAGTAGAATTATATTGACTTGGGATGTGCCATTCAGCATTTTAAATCTTTCATATAGAGATTTATTACATCTATCATTTCTTTTCCCACTGTGCTAATACCAGACACATCCAGGCAGAGTCTGTTGTTAATTACATTTTCTGAGGCACTCTCCAATCCTTAGCATCCTTTAATAAATAATGAATCTGATATTAATTTGAGTTTCATGAGACTGAGGTCTAATCTTAGTTGGCTAGGAGAGCAAGCCTTGGGCAACCCAAAAATTGATTTTAAACACTTACAAAATGGATTTTCTACGGCTCTCTATAGGTCTTTTCCAAACCCTGCTTCATATGAGGGAGAAGGTCTAAGTTTCGCTTTTCTCACTTCCCAGAATCAATGTTACTAATGGGCTACGTAAATCAACATACATTCTTCTGAGCGTATACCTCTTATGTGCACCTTGTTTTTACTTCTTGTAAATGTTTTTAGGGCCTGGGCTGCCATAATGCCAGACTCCAAGATATTTTTAGGTTTGTACATACTAGTTTTCAGAACCCAATATTGAGATGAATCAATTAATTTATTTATCAAATGTTATGATCATGTTATAAATTATAATATATATCATATCATCTGTGTATAAATTAAAGAGAGGAGATGCTAATACACAGTCCTGCTTCAGCCCTCTATTTGTTGGCATTTTTGCTGTCTCACTCTGGTCCTGTCACCAATCTTAACTCAAACCGAGCAGTTATTTTATTTTATTTATTTTTCTGGATTTGTAGAGCGCATGCTCTACAAGTCCATAGAGCACGTCGCAGCACTAGCGGAAACTAAACTCTCCATAGAAGTGCAGAGTCTTAGCCCAAGGGCCAGAACATTCAAGAGTTTGGCCCCCAGATATTTAAAAGAATTTCCACCTTGTCTGAGCAACTTCAGATGAGGAGTTTCTACAAGAGTCGGGGTACCAGAGCCCCAGGGACGCTTGGGGAGAAACGGAGGCACTACATTTTAAGATATTGGGAGCCAGTCTGAGTCGTGGCTTTGCACACGAAACATAGTGCTTAGAACTTAAAGCGCTTATTGATGGCAAGCCAGGGCAAATTCTGCAGATGAGTAGAAACCGGAGCTTGCCGGGGGACATGACAGAGGAGTGGGGCAGCAGCATTTTGGACAGACTGCAGCCTCTTCAGGTAAGGCTCGGAGGCTCCAGGCAGAGCACATGGCCATAATCAAGGCCGAGATAAGAGCTTGAACAATCCTCCTTTGAGTCGAAACAGGAAGGAGACAAAGATTCTTTCTCAGGCATTCAAGGAGACCCACACAGCTAGCAGACACCTTGTTAACCTGGTGGTGCATCGTGAGGTTGCCATCTAGTCAGATTCCCAAGTCCTGACCGCTTGTTTTGGAATAGGAAGCATCCTTCCAGCCATAATTGTGGACCCCAGAGGTGCGGGTTGTTTCCCACAACCAAAACTTCAGTTTTGTTGGTGTTTAATCTAAGACGGTTATCTTTCATTCATTGTGCCATGGCAACTAGGCATGGTCTGAGATTAAACCATCTTCCAATTCAGAAGCTACATTGCTCCCAACAATGATCTACATATCTCCTAGTATGACAATTTTGCCTATAGGATGAACCCTTTTACCTTGTCAAAAGCATTCCAATAATCTAAAAAACAAGCCATTTGTTTCCTTGAGACTGTTTTATAAAGCTAGCATGTTCAGGGCAAGAATGCTATCTATAGGCGTGTCCCATTTGTGGAACCCAATAGGCTTTCTAGGTTGATATTTTAGCATCACTGACTAGTAGTGCTATTGTACGATAACTTTGGAGACTGTTCTGTCCTCCTTTTTAGGTTTTGTCTGAGACAGCGTGCATGTTCTGAAATCTATTGTTAACAAACAAAAGCTTAAAATAGCCATATAACACACCCATTGCTTACAATTGCTTACTGCTGCCTTTCACGTCGCTCTTGTTTCCTTTCTTCTGATTGTTCAGCGCGTCTTGCTCCTTCCTGCTTCCTCCTGGGGATTCAGGGGCTTATTTACTAGCCCCTTGCGTTGCCCGAGCACCCCTTTTTGGGATGCACCTGCGGCGCTACCTTAGCCCCATATTTACAAGGACACGTAAAGCCACCCTGCATGACTTTAAGTGCCCATGATAATATGGCCCCTTTACACGGAAAATCTTTGCGTGAAAGGGGCGTGCCATGGGTGTTGCTGTGGGTGTTCCCACTCAACACCCATGGCTTCTGCCACATTTCCAGATTTACGAGAAATCGTAAACCTGGAAATGCGTCAGAATGCTACGACTCCCCAGGGGAGGCATAGCGGGGTGCAACGAGGAGCAATGTTTTCATTCTTTCTTTTTATGCATGCTGCGTTCTGCAGCACACATAGGACGAGGAAATCATCTCTTGTGCTTGTTTTTGTGCAGGAAGTGACACCTTCAACTTCCTGCACAAACACAATCATCTCTGTGATGGAGGCACCCTTCCACCATGGTGCAAGGGTCCCTGCGTCTGCACATGGCTGGTACTTGTGTGCCAGTGCAGGGGAGAGCAAAGGGATCCGCCATATTGTTGTAGATTTGACGCATCCCTTTGCTTCGGAATCAATGCAGCGCAGCCAAATGGCTTATAAATAAGTCCCTCAGTGTTGTCTCTGGAGCATACGGCTAGTACAGCAACCTGTCTGCGGCCAGTGCCCTTCCAGTGGCCGCGAGCTCCTGCAGGTGCTTTATGATTTGTTTCTCATGATTGAATGCGCCCTCGCTATCTTCTTACTTCTTTCCTTTGTGTTCTGTGTGGTGTCCTAGTAGGCAGACAGAAGATATGGTGGGACCATAACTAGAAGAAATAGTTCCTTCAGTGCTCCTCTGTCTCGATTAATTATTTTTCACATGTATGGAGAGACGTGTTTCAAAACGTATTAACTGAGTGTCGCGTAGACGGTCCACTTATAACTGCAGTAGATCAAGGTAGAAAGCCTTTCGTAGGTGCTTTGGGCATATTATCAAGCCCCTTATCGCCGCTTTAGCAGCAGTTTCCTGCCGCTAAAGCAGCGATAATGTTACGCCCGTTCTTGATAATAAGGCCCTTAATCTTTATACCATATGTGTAACAATCCAGATGTTCAATATTCTTAAAAGTTCAAGAATATCATCAAAAAACAATAATTATTGTCCATTCAAAGCCAACGATAATAGCCACAAAATAGTTACTGTCAAAATCCGTCCACTGCATTTCACCACAATGCACCCACTTCGCAACCGATTCATTTTCGCATGCATGCAATACCTATTGATACTCATGTCGTTTCCCTTCCAGATCCTCATCTTTTCGGAACCAGAATCAGGTTGGAGCTGGGCCAGTTTTTTCTTAGGGAAAACCATCTGGACCATGAAGATGTAGTACTCGGTTCTGTAGCCAATTAGTAGGCCACTTTCAGGTCGGCTCCAATCCAAATTATCAGCTCTGCTACCAAATCTGTCGGCGTGCAAACATTCTAAAATTCAGCTCAGGGGGCACGCCAAATGCTAGAATCGGAAGCAGTGTAGTATCCATATGGACTTTGGTGCTCCCCGATTGGATCCGTCCCTAGTAGTGAGAGGACAAGTTGAAGAACAGAAGCAGCAATATTCTTGTAAGAATGACAGACAAAAGTTGTTGTTTGGAATTTAATGTATATATAGATTAATAGATAGTTACATGAAGTGTGCCATTAGCAGTTTTAGCAGCAAAGCATACAGGTCTCACGCACAGAGAACTTAGTATAGTCCGAAGTGAAATCGGCAAAGATTTGCCTTGTAAAAGTGGGGGATAAAGTCGCCTCTGGTACCGAATGTTCATGTCCTTTTATAGAATATTAGACAAAGACATTCAGACATTCTACATGAGTATATGGTTCTGAGAATATGCACCAATAGGGAACAAACAAGAAGAAACAATTTACTACAGAATCCATTTGAAGATTCTCTCCTCTAATATAACATTGGAGTTTAAGACATGCTCACAGTTTATTCGAGCATCCCAATGAATACATTGTATAGTGTTAGCTTGGGACAGTTGAAACATCCTTGATTTGGTAAAGTGGGAAAACATCTCTGGGAACACTCTGTTTAAAAGCGTAGTGGAGTATAATGTAAACACAACATTTGAGTTCAATGTGAGAAAGTTATTTCCAAGGGTGGGAGGTAAACTCCTAGCTTCACTTGGCTGGAAGACCACATCATTTGTTAATTAATTGGGAAAAGTTTGCATCACCTACTGATAAGCTTTGAAAAATGTCTCCTAATAAATTTCAACACGTGAAAATTGTGTCGTGAGTCTTTGAGTTGAAGTGTATTATTGTGGGAGACATGCCTTGACAAAAAAATATCAACCCTTAAAACTCAACTTACTAAGCTCAAATAGGCATCCTGGTTGTGTAGGCATTCTAAATTGCACTAAGTAAATCAAATGATCAATCAATTAATCAGTAGCTTCTTGTCCTTTAAATGCAAGTCAGTCATGTCATGGCTGCTCATGGGGGCAGCTGTCACCCATGATGAAAGGAGTACCACTTTGGCTGTACTTCTACTGCCCATCAGAGTCTGAAACTCTGTTGGTGAACATCTAAAAACATGCAAAGCACTGGTCATGGAACTTCTGACTGGACTCCCCTGTATAGGTGAACATACCAGGTGGACAACAATTATGACATGAAGAGCAGATTGGCACATGCCTATTATGCAATGCATTTTCAAACCTTAAAAGCCCAAGTGTTACTCTTTGTTGGAAATTAGGTGACTAGTTGAGGGGGTGAATCCCTACTGAAGCTGCAACCACAATTTTTGTCAGCATGAAGTCACAAACAAACAACAAATTAACCTTTGCTTATACCTATGGTAGCTTGGCGCAAAAGCAGTCAGGCGTGACTTAGAGGCATTTATGCAGCACTTATAACAGTATTAAAGTGATAATACAGCTCAAGATAAATCCCACACCAATTTAGAAGAATAGAGTACAATGTAATAAATTATTTGATACCAAAATGACAAAAACACAGTAGAACCGGAGATATGCAATTTTAAGGATTTCAAGTAAGCGAAGCACCTAAAACAGGGAAATTGCCACTCATGGCTATCTGGCTGTGCCAGACTGGATGGAAGTCACAAGTTTAGGCCGACTGCAATAGAGCATAGGCTGTCTACAGGGATCAGGTTAGTCTTGCTGAGAGAGTTACCTTCAAAGTCCAGCGCAAAGATTTCCAATTGTAGTAAAGGGACAGCAAGGAGCAGGGAGAGTGTCAAGGATGGTTGTCAATGATCCTGACGGGCGCCGTGGACAGTTGATGCTGGAACTTTGCTTTGGCGGTCACCGCGAGCTGTCAATGCCGTTGCGCAATGTGCAGATCTAGCATTGCCAAGCGTCGCTTGCGGTTGCTGTGGTTTGAGTCAGGTTCACCGGAGCTTCATGTTGGCAGGCAGTGCGGACAGCAAGATAATGGCTCGAATAGGCCTCCTTGTGGTAATGAAGAGCCCAAAACTTCAGATTTTCGCCTTTTCTTTGGAGAGGAGCTCAACTGGTACCATAACAACTGTCAAGGACCTGAGGGGCACCATTTGGGGATCAGAAAACTCACTTCAGCAAGGGAGAGCAGAGTTCAGACACGTCCAGGCAAAAGGTCAGCGTGGAAGTTGCAGGGAGCTTCTGGAGCTTGTTATGTCCCTGTAGCTCAGAACAGGAGGTCAGTCAGTGACCGTTGAAGTCATTTCAGCTATGATGACGGCTGTAGGTCCAGTCCTATAACCAACCTCCCCCTCCTGGCCTAAATCATCAAAAAATGTGTGCTGGCACAACTCATCAACCACTTTGAAAAATACAACCTGCACAACACCTTCCAATCTGAGTTCAGGAAAGGCTGCAGCACAGAGACTGCAAAACTGAACTTCACAGATGATGACTTTGATACTGTTAACCATGAGATCCTCCAAAACACCCTTTCGCAGCGTACAGGCATCAAAGGAACAGTGCTCCTGTGGTTTGCCTCTTTCCTGAACCAAGACTCTCAGCTAATCAAATTAAACAACTCCACCTCAAAAGCAACTCCAATCTCACAAGGAGTTCGGCAAGGATCAAGCCTGTCTCCTGCCCAATTCAATCTCTATATGGAACCCCTTGTAATGATCCTGAAACAAGCCAGAATTGCCTATCATCTCTATGCAAGTGACCCTCAAATCTACATTAAAATCTCATCAGTTAAAGACATCCAGCACTTAAACAGCACTTTCTCCACAGTTTAATCCTGGCGGACCAACAACCATCTTAAGCTTAACCCCAACGAACCAAACTCCTGTTCATCCAACCAAAAGAAAAGTCCTTCCCTCATGATATCTGGCTTGACAGCCTCACTGCATCAAACTGCAAAGTATCAATCTCCAACTCTGTAAAATCTTTGGGGATTACACTTGACAAAAACCTGACCAAGAAAGAGCATATTAATGCCTCAGCTAAAAGTGCCTTCTGCACGCTGAATCATGTTAAAAAAATAAAACCCTTCATCGCCATCGAAGACCTAAAGACTGTGGTACAACCCTTATTGCTGTCCATTCTGAACTACGGTAACACAACTATCACGGGTGCCTCAAAAACACACTTAGCCCCTTTGAAAGCTACACTCCATGCAGCTGCAGGCATACTGTCAGGGGAGAGTCGCTTCAACCACATCCCTCCCACTCTCAAGAATGTCACCTGGCTACCAATCGTGGCAAGATGTATAATCAAAACTGCTTGCATGACCCACAAAGTTCTCTACATGGATAAACCAGTTTACCTTACAAACAAACTATCAAAAGCCGGCCAAAAGAGGCCTCTTCGAAGCTCCAACATTCTACTCCTCACTCTGCCCAAATTCAAGAAAGAAACATCAAGCACCTGCTCCTTCTCGGGGAACGCTCCCAGAATCTGGAACTCGCTGCCTCAGGATTTACATGACAATCACACATTCCCTCACATCAAGAAGAAACTTAAACTTCTTCTTATCAATAAATACCTAAACCCGTCCCCTCAAAACAATCCAATTGCCCTGATGCTCCTACTCCACACCACTGTTCCCTTTAAGCTGCACGCCTATGCGCCCGCGCACCTGTTGAATCTGAGCGCACAGTGACCTCTTTGAAGCGCGCACACCACCAAAGGCAAGTATTCATGTTAATCACACCGCCCTGTAGAAGCATGATGGACGCTGCGATTAACATGAATACTTGAAGAAAAGCAGACAATCTGCCCCCCTCTGCACTCCATCAAGAAAAGTCATGCAGCAAGCCTAAAACCATGTGTGCTTTCACAATTATTAACATATATTAGTGATTGTGAAAGCACACGTTGTGCTGTTCATCTTGCTGCCTGCCTTTTCATAACAGAGCGCAGCAGTTTATGTGCCTTTTTGAACGTTTTTATGTTAAATGCAGCCCCTTGTGTAAGCATTTTGGGGCAGATTTACAATAACTGGCGCATCCCTGCATATCAGCAGGGATGCGGCATTTATTTTGCGTCACGGCAGACACCTCTTGCGCCACCATGGATGCACCGCATTTGCAATGCTGCGCACCATGGGGCAAGAATAAACAGATGCGTGAAGCATCTGCTGCCGTAAAGGTGACACATTGCTGGAGTTGCGTCGCAAGCGCGACGCAGCTCCAGCAAGGCTCGGGGTGCCTCTATGCCTAACATGCTGCGTCAATCCTTACGCCGGCTTCAAGCAGGCGCAGGGTTTTGGCGCAGCATGGCCGTAAAAGTGACTGAGTGAAATCTTGTAGATTTCACTCAGCCACTTTTAGGATGCGTTCCTGCGCCGGAACGCCCCCTCCTGCGCTGGAATGTCCACATGTGGCGCAGCGCTTTACAACGTGACGCATCTCCCTAGATGCATCACGTTGTAAAAACCCCGCAGCATGGCGCTGGCTTTGCGCCGCCGCTGCGTCACAAAAGTGACGTAACGGCAGCGCAAATGTGGCGTACGGGGCTTGTAAATCTGCCCCGTAGGGAGCTGCAATTAACAAGAAAACTTTCAAAAAGGCACGGAATTTGCCGTGCTCTATTAACAAAAGGCAGGCAGCAAGGCTAACAGCACAAGTGTGCTTTGACAATCACTAATATGTATTATTGATTGTGAAAGCATGAGTGGTGCAGTTGGGCTTGCTGCCTGCCTTTTCTTCACAGAGCGTAGCAGTTTGTGTGCCTTTTTGAAAGTTTTTATGTTAAATGCAGCCCGAGCGTAAGCAAGTCGTGAGCTGCAAATTAACATGAACACTCTCAAAAAGGCACACTCTCTGCTGCATACTATTAACAAAAGGCACGCAGCACTACGTGTGCTTTCACAATCCCTAATATATAATAGGGATTGTGAAGTGCTGTTAGGCTTGCTGTGTGCCTTTTGTTGATAGATAGGGCGACCAGAATTTTAAAGCCAAAAACGGGACATTTCACTCAAACAGAAAATGGACTACACATAGCTGCCAAGGTTTCAGATTGCTATGTGTGATAATTTCAAATTTCAGTGCAATCACGGCACAAGTCCTAAAAAAAAGAAGTGGGGGAACTAACCTGGTTAGGCAGTATGCAAGTGACATCAAGGCGCACAACATCACGGCGCGCGACATCACACATGTCATCACGGGAATTAACATCATAGAAAGTGGCATCACAAGCCACAACTTTACAGATCTAAAGCCTTCACATATATGTTTAGCGCGTCTATCATGTGTACGTTTGAGAGCATTGTGAGGATAATAGCACAGTGAGCTATGGAAGAGGATATGTGACTTCTACACCTCGCATTCCCCCAGTTTTATATTACACATCCTGTACCTTAATTAAAAAACTTATATAACATATTGAACATGTAATATGCACGTATTTATGTAAAGCACTTTGACCCCCTGCATTGGAATGAGTAGGGCTATATAAGAAAAAATAGTGGTACCTCAGGGAAAGTAAGCTCTATATAAATGCAATACTGGGAAACACCAACAAATCTGATATTCTTCCAGTGCAGGCATATCTCCTAACCAGGGACTGAACGGAGTGAAAAGCTGCCTCTCTTAAGTAAGTATGAAGAGCTAACAAGGTTTGAGCCTTTGTTTCCCCTCCGCTTCATTTACATCAGGTGTGAGGCTCCTGACTGCTCACAGCCAAGAGACTCGAACAAAAGGAGGTCTGATGACCCCTCAAATTCCACCTTTGTTGTGGGCCTAGTAGGAGTCTTAAATAAGAAAGCCCCGTCCCCACCTGAACGTTGTTGCTTGTTGCAAATGGAAAGCAGACAAAATGCAGGTGCTGCTGAAAGTGTCCCAGTGTTTGAAAACCAGGACGAGCTCAGCACATTATTCAGTGGGGCCCAAATTCTTGGCAGGGTGGACGGCATTCACCCTGTAAAAAGTGGGTGGACGCCAACCACCCACGTGTACCCCCGACTCGTGCCCGGAGTGCAATTATGAGTGACATTTCAGCAACTTTGAGTGACACTTTCTTGCGAGCAAATTCGGCCTTATTCCACCCAGTAAACTAGAACCCCATTCTTAATATGAACAAACCTGCCCCACACAGTGCATTCAAACACCACACAGCAATTACAACTACCTCCATTCATATCCACCAGAACCAACCTGCTCCTTCGCAGTCCATCTTCACCACATTCACATCCGCAGTGTTCAGCTCACCTGTGCCAAGCAAGATTCGGGCCAGGTTGAGATGGGGTTAGGGGTCATTGGTGTTGCTTTGCTGATTATTGCAGGAGAGAGGCCGGGCCTGGCCTTTCAGGACTGGCCTCAGATTGTATGTTGCTTCCTTATGGGTATTTGACAAAAGTGATAATAAGGGATACATTGTTACATTAAAAGACTTTTAATATAGCCTTATAGCCAGCCGTAGCAGGCAATACCGCTATTAAAGGCCCGCTGCATTGTTAAAGGCTTTAACAAAGCAGCAGGACTTTAATAGCCGGTATAGCCCTGCTACGAAGGGCTATAACGCTATTAGAACATTCTGCCACTAGAGGGCAGAATGTTCTAACAAATAAAACAAAGCCTTCAGGGAGTGCGAGGGGATTCAAATCCTCTCAGGCTCCCTGAAGTCTTTGTTCACAGCCAGAGCTGTGAACAAAGAAACATTGGAATGTTGGAGCTCCGGGCTTATACCAGCCATTATAAGCCCGGAGCACTCCATTGTTTCAATGGAGCTCCCAACATTCCAATGTTCCAATGGAGAATATGCTTTGAATACTGTATCCTTTTTATGTTTGTTGTAAGTTGCAAACCTGTCTTAAGACCCTTCCTGGGGTGCTGTATGTGTAGGAATACACTGTCTTTTCACTTTATTAAGCAAATGTTTGAGTGATATTTGCACTGATATTTGTTGCTGCACCCACACACGCGGTTGGGTTCTTGGCGCACATAGCCTTGGCTGCAGCGCACAGAGACCTTATACTACCGCACACAGAAGAAAAATATTAGAGGGAACATTGCTCCACACCCTCCATTAAAATTTGAGTACCACTGCCTTGGGGAAAAACTGTGTCTCTACTCTCACCACCTTCGCAACTACCTACCATAACTACCTCAGAACTATATTGCTTGCATATCTTACTGTCTATTGTATACTTTTATTTTAGCGATTACAATGCACTTCTACTTACTCTTTTAATTTAACTCGTGTAATTGCTGCTATATCGTTCAAATATCCTACTGTCTATAGTAGATTTCTCTTTATACTGTTATTATGTACTGTTATTTGCTTTTTATGTAACTCATGTAATTGGTGCTATATCGTTTACATATACTGCTTTCTATCGTATTCTCCTTATTTATATGGTTACTATGTACTGTTATTTGCCTTATATGTAACTCATGTAACTGCTGCTGTGCTAACTCTGTAAAGCACTCTGATGCCTTTGTGTCAAGTTCGCTCTATGCAAATCGTAATAAATAAAATAAATAGATTGTCGGCATAGATGATTCTGTGTGAATTGACAATGCAAAAGTAAAACATATTGGCTGTATTTATGCTTGGTAAGTTATGTTTGTGATTTAGCTGTAGTTGCTTATGCAAATCACTCTTTTTGATGCCTTCTATAAATAGCTGCATATTCCTTGGAGCCACGTACACAATTTTACAATAGCAAGTACTTTGAAATAGTGTTTCACATTTTGAAATGCTGCCAAATGAAAGGAAATGAAAGTAGAAATGCCTGTTTGTTTTGCCATGTTTTTGTAAACACTTTGGGCCTTATTAGGATGTCGGGGCGGGTCGCCACCGACAGGCTGTTGGTGCCGGTCCGTCAGACATCCAAAGCATTGGTCTGACCAACAGATTATAATGCCGGCTGTTGGAGCAATGTCGTTGGAGGGACCGTCGTAAGGACCGACCGCTGCCTCCTACAGGATCTAGGAACCCGTCGTGGCATTGGACGGAGGCCTAATCCGTACAATGGAGACGGTGCCTGAGAAGGCCACGCCATAGGGAGAGAGGTGTGGTGCAGCGGCCATGTTGGCTGACTCCGGAATGCATGGGGTCACAGTTCGATCCCCGGAGCCGGTGGCAGCTGAGCTCAGCATCATGTGACTCTGGTCAATATCTCACTTATTTTCCGTGATGGCCCCCAGCACCTGGATACCTTTAGGGGTGATATATTTGCGTTTTGCAAATCTGGAATTATATATAGGGATTAGGGTGTCCCTTTCCTACAGCCTTTCCATGTTGGCATTTCCGACATGGAAAGGCTGTCGGAAAGGGAGTTTGGGAACCCCTAGCAGGACCCCCGCTCTGCTGTGAGGCCTGGGGGGTACCCGTGGTGCCCCCGCAAACATCCATACCCCGTGTGCCAGGCACCACCGCAGCACAAGCCGCAATGGAAAAATCTATGTTTCCGGCTGCCTCATGGGCGGTTGCATCCTAATTTGTCAGATGGAACTGTCGACTACTTGTCAGGCAGTGTCCAAACCAACACGAGCGTCTGGTCGACATTGTAATGAGGGCCTATATTGCTTGGGGAGCTGCTGAACACTTGCCAATACAAATTGGTTAAAAGCAAAAGAAAGCTCAATATGGCACAGAATTCCCTGGTCCTGAAAGGAACTACATGGTGTATCCACGCACTCCCCATGAATGACCAGCCTGCTGTCACTCTCAGTGTACAGTGCAGTTGGCCAATGGCTGAAGGGGGCTGGCCCTTTGCCCTCTGCTGTGGTGGGCGATACATCTGAGCTTGGCACAAAGAAAACAGACCAGTGGATGTAAAAAGGCAGGTTGAAAGCCCCTGTAGGTTAGTAAAAATCCCACATCCATCCATATCGCTTTAGTAAACTTACAAATCCTTGGCTAATGCCAGACCTTGTCTCTGTAGAGCTTGAGTCCGTTGTTTATCTTCTGTTATCCGCCCCTGGAAGAAGCTCATTCAGTCTGGCATTACTTCTGCAGATTGTCAAAAACATTCACACATCTATATTATCTGCAGGGGGCCTTCAGACAGCATAGAACTTGTGATAAGAAAAAAACAAGCCTTTGTCTGGCCTGTACCGGGAGACAGTGTTTGGGAACATTCGAGTGACGTCAGCTGGGGCATCTTGGGAGGGCGGCACGCGGGATATTATTGTTCCTGTTTGTGGATTTTAATAGCTTTGTTAATGGAGATATTGACTGCTGGGCGCACATTAGTCGCTCGGTGATTGCTGGATGCTGTTTGCAGCTGTGCTTTGTAAAGTGCATCTCCACAGGTGCTGGGCAGTGAACTTTGCAGCTGCGGGTGAAGGCGCGTTGTTTCCCTAAGTGGGCTGCAGATGGTGAAATGTTTCTGGGGTTGAGAAGCAGCCTGTGTTTATGCAGCACCTGCTCCTGCCGGGAGGGCTTCTGTCCAATGAGGACCCTCCTCCTCCGAAAAGAACACCTGCCCCTTCACCTTCCCAGTCATGCATCACAGCAAACGTACCAGCATGCTGTGGCACAAAGGACCATGTTTAGACTGTGTTCAATGTCGCAGAGAGCCTACTGGAAAAGTATATCTTTCTTGACTTACATCTGTTAAACTAGAAACGTATGTTTCTTCAGATACTTTAATGCCAGTTTGGGACAAAAATAATTGAATGATTGTTCGAAGCTAACCTCATTCATCATATGAATGAATACATGAATGAATACATGGGTAGATGAGCGAAATTGACTGCTCAGTTGAATCAAATATTTTCTGCCCAGACAAAAGTTTTATTACATAGGCAATTGTAATTTTATGTATTTTTCGCCTGCATGAGACTGCTTCAAGCAGACTTGCCTCATGAGAACAGTAAAACTTGTCCTCGACTTAGTCTGCTACCATTATCCCGTATGACTTTTGAATGTTCCATTGTCATCTGAGAAACTGTCCAAGAACATTTTGCATAATGTGTGAAATTCCAAATTATTTTCTCAAAAATTCTGCATATTTATTGAAAAAATGATTGCAATATATGACACCCCTTTTGCCCAATAGCTCCATGAATGGATGTTTTTGTGTATCTATCTCTTTCTCTCTCTCTCTCTCTCTCTCTCGATATGCACCAAAATGCACCATAAACCCACATCATGCAACAGCATACTACATGCCAACATTGGGCACCCGCAGAACCTGAAATGGAGCATACCCTACGGTGAAATGCTTAGGGCAAAAAGGAACTGCTCCGAAAAACTCTGACTTGGATTGTGAAATCAAGGAAATGAGTTGTCGTTTCATTGAGAGAGGCTATCCGTTGGAAGTCATTGATAACGCCAAATCTAGAGTCAAATTGAAAGTAAGAACTGATCTCCTGACACCATCAAAAAGGAAACCTGGGGAAGAAGGAGGTCCAGCAGAAACTACAACACGATTAATCATGGACATCAACAACCAAAGTGGAGAACTAAAGCACATCATTGGCAGAAACTGGGAAATTTGTAATGCTAGATGAAACACTGAGAGAAACTTTGACGCCACATCCGAGTATCACCTACCGGAAATCAGCCTCTTTGAGGGATATTCTGACACAAAGCCATTTAGAGATACAAGAACCAAGAACAATCTCATGGCTTAATACACCAGGATTTTGGAAATGTGCAAAATGTCGAGCATGTGAGCATGGCTCCAACATCACAAATTATCAACTTCAAAATGGAAAAACTGAGAACATCTTGGACCACATTACATGTGAATCTAAATATGTGGTCTACAGGTTAACCTGTCCCTGCAAAAAACACTATGTAGGAAGCACTATCAATAAATTAAAGCTACGAATCCTACAACACTTACGTGCAATAAAGAACAAGGATTTCAGCTATCCCATATCAAAACACTTTCATGAACACAATCAGAGTGATTGCAAACAACTGAAATATTCTGGGATTAAAATTGTGAAACCTACAGAAAGGGGTGGGGCCAGAACCCTGAAGTTGCGCAGAATGGAGTCTCGACTGATCCTAGCAATTGGTACAGAATATCCTTATGGACACAACCAAGATGCAAACTATTTGTACATTTGTAAATAGTGAAAAATGAATTAAAATCAGCCACAGAGCTGAATCAGAATGCCGCATTTGAACCTAGTGCACAATATATGTTTTTCCTGCTTTTTTTTGTTCATAAATTCCCTGACACTGTACATAGAACTTTGCACAACTTTAAAAATAACATCTAATGAGGACATATGTGCACAAGACAACAGACTAGATCCGACCTCATCTATCCGAGGAACAGCCTTAGAGGTAGAAAGAATTTCAAGTAGAGGTTGTTGTATCTTTTTGTTCCCTAGAGACTGAACTGTGAACCCTTAGAATTAATATTTATGTAAATAGTCACTGTGTTTTAATTGATCTGGGTTTTATAACTGTACTTTATAGATACCTCGATTACTTAACTACATTTTTACCATATGACATAATCATGAAATAGTGAGGGATGTCAAACTCAACCTTGATATGTACTGTACAATGACCAGAATTTGACAAAAACTCCCCTAAAAACACTGTGATAATTCATGTGATAAAATAACATATCTTTCACAGCGGACACCACAAATGGTTGAAAAAAGAAAAATGATAAGTGACTTATAGACATATGTTAAAATGTAAAAAGGGAAGCAACATAAGTACAACATGGAAAGGATGTATGTTGTTCTCAATTGAAGAATTTGAAAAAGTAACCTTATCCTGCACAAGCACTTTTTTTCTTGACATAAGAATGTACTTTACAACTATTGTCAAAATGGCGATTGAAATGAACCATGTTTGTTAACTGAGGCTATCAGTCTAGTCATAAAGAAGTAGTAAAAACAGCAGCTAGTGGTAGCCGAAACGCGTAGGCCGTCCTATTTTTTTGCTCACTTTGCACAATGGTGTGTCAGTAATAAATTAACTTAAAATCAAATACCTTGCTGTGGTGCCGTGACTTTCGCCGTGATTAAAGATCTTCACACGGAGGCGAGGGAATCCCAGGATTCTGTCAGTATCAGCAAAAGAAGAAGTTGTCCGTCTCTCTTTTCCGGTGCCGGAAAGCACCTCAGAGTGGTAATTGGATTTAACCCGCGGAAGATTGGCTTGATTTTCCTACGTCAGACCCCTCCCCAGGAGTTGGCTGTACATGCTTCAAGCCTTTGGATTGGTAGCTTTACGGAAGCTTTTTTATGGACAGCCCCCTGCTTACTGGCTTCACACGGCGTTTACGTCTTTCTCGCTTGTGACTTTGGTGGTATTCGCAACGTGTCGGAGGACCCGTGGGACGCCCAAGCTGTTCGCAGTAAGTCGAGTTTCTTATCGCCACACGTAGCAGGAGGGGAGGTGCTGTAATCTGCAGAGCCACAGGGGTTACGAATTGTATACTTTCCCCGTTGTTTGCGTCAAATAATCATCAATAACTGTTTGGTGCAATGTCGGATGAGGCATTGCAAGCGAAAGACAAGGCAGAGGATGAAATCTTTAGCAATTTACCCAGAATTGAATGAATGAAATAAACTTTATTTCGATAAAAACATATCTTAAAAAGCACATACAAATATGACATAAAGAAATTTGTGAGACCAGAAGACAAGTCATGAGGGTGTTGTGTCATCAAATTCCCAGGATGAGTGAAAGGTTAAAAGTACATATAAACATTATAAATAGGACAATTTAAAAAGAGAATACAAAAAACAATAAGAGCAATCAGCCTACTAGGTTAAGAGCTACAAGGGTTTTCGTTCTTATAAGCCAGGACCACCTCAGAAATTTCGATAAAGCGCAGACGTACAGAGATCGCGTGTCTGATTTAAGAATGCGCAAAGCTATGAGATGGTCACGTGTACCCAGGTCTCTACATAGAGGTTTGAGCCAATGAGATCTTGGGGATTTGTATTCAGGTCATGCAAATAGAACATGTGCAATTGACTCAACTTTAGTCTCACAAAAAGGGCAAAATGGTGATGTCTGGGAAGGTGGTTTCCAGCGTGCGGTCAGCTCGCGCACTGGAAGAGTACCAACCCTGAACTTGAAATAAAGGGCACGATCATAGGGCTTCTGGATACTATCAAGGTAAGGCTCATAACGCACTTCATCTTTGAGCACAAGAAACTCAATGGTTCTTCTGCCACCTTGAGAACTAGAAGTCCTTCTTGCAATAACCCAACTCCAGAATAGTTTCTTTAGCTCTGCTTTCGGGGGCGAGGTTCTATTCACCCAAGCGTCATTAAGGCTGAGATCAAGAAGCAGGGCCTTTACATCTTTCAGCCATTTGATTTTATGCCAACCCGGCATAGACAGTATTTCGGATAGGCCTTCCGCATACTTGGCTAGCTCAGGAGTCCTCCAAATCCGGGCCCAGAGGAGTAAGGGGCGTATTTTTGCCAAGTCTTTCAACGCGTGGCAACCTAGGTCCATTAGTAAGGGCACTACAGGAGTGCTCTGCGGGAGTGCCATCAGTTCTAGAATCGGACATAGCAAGCTCGTCAATATTATTTGAGCCCCATAGTTCAGCACCATAGAGTGCCAAGCTCACGACTTTTGCTTTGTATATATCCAGAGCTGGGGCTATTGGCCTAGATGTAGAAGAACGGTGTTCCCTAAGGAGGGCACCAGTAACCCTCTTATGGGTTAAAAGCATCTTCTGTAAATGAGATGGCCAACGCATGGTGTCTGTAATGCGAATACCCAGATAGTCGAATTCTTTTACCCTTTCGAGGGTAGCTGCGTTCAAGACTGGGGGCCGCCCTAATTTTTTAGGTGGATTCAAGATGAAATATTTTGTTTTGGTGGCATTTATGATGAGGCCTCTATCCTTACAGAAGGTTTGGAAACTATCAAGAAGAATTTGTAAGCCCATGGGTGATTTAGACAACAGAAGAGTATCATCAGCAAACAGGAGAGTTGGAATGCGTTCGCCCGCCAGGGATGGCGCGTCAGAAGGGACTTCCTTGAGATAATCCACCACACCGTTCACATAAAGTGAAAAAAGGGTAGGGGCAAGAACACATCCCTGGCGGACACCCCTGTTCACTGGGATTCTCTCTGTATTCTCACCCTGTGGGCCCCAACGTACTTGGGCATAGTTTCCCTCATGAAGTTTTATTAATAAAGCCAACAAGTAAGGGGGAATATTCATATTGGCCAGGACGCGCCACAGAGTATCGCGGGGAACAAGATCAAATGCTGTTTTGAGATCTATGAAGGCAAGGTAAAGGCTGCCCTTTCCAAGAAGGACAACCTTCCAATAGATAAGAAACAGTCTAAAGACCTGTTCTATGGTGCCTGTCCTGACCCTAAAGCCTGCTTGATAGTCTGAGAGGATGTTGTTGTCATTCGCCCAAGATAAGATCCTCTCCAAAATCACTTTCCCAATCACCTTCTGAGATGAGTCGATCAGACTAATTGGGCGGTAATTAGCTGGGTCGTCTCTAGCGCCCCTTTTGAAGATGGGGACAACCTCGGCCCCCTTCCAAGATTCGGGGACCGGAGCACCATTAGTAATGGCGTTGAGTAGGGTAGAGAGAAGCTTCCCCCATCTAGGTGGATCTAATTTGAGGACGTCGCCAGGAATACCATCCGGGCCAGCTGCCTTCTGGGGGACGATGGACTTGATAGCGTGAAGCACTTCCCCGTCGGTAAAGGGGTCAGTGCTCAGTGCGTCCACAGAGGAGAGCACACTTTCAAGAGAAAACGTCCCGCGCCCTCGGGCTGGGAGGAGTAAAGTTTGAGAAAGTGCTCAAACCAGGCCATGCTCGTGATATTACATGTCAAGAGTTCATAGGTTGGTCTGTTCTTAGATCTAATTGTATCCCAAAAGGAACCAGGATTGCGTTTAAGGGAAGCCTCCCTTAATGCCTGCAGTACTGTTCCTCCCAAGACTTTTTAGCATTAGAAACAGTGGTCCTATAGTCCTTCGTAGCCATCTGGATCTTAGGAGTAATCCTGCTTTTGAGAGCCGCAATTAGGGCAGATTTCTTCTTTCTGCAATCTTGCGTGTACCAGCCGTCCATAGGAGTGCACTTGGCCTTGTCTCTCGGTGGCCCACCTTTACTGTGAACTCGGAATAAGTTTCTCAACTTGTTGATAGTGCTTTGGAAAACAAGTGGAGCCTTGTCGCAAGCAGTCTCATGGGTGCTTGATAAGGCCAGCTCATCTTGTGCTGCATGCAGTATTGTCCTTATCAATTCAATTTTTACGTCATCCAGCATCACTTTGCGCCATTTAAGGCGCCTCTCGCAATTAGCTGGACATACCTCGAGGGTTTGCATAGAGCTGACTACTAACGGAAACCAAGACCCGTGTGCTTCCTCCCATAGCGATTTGATGCTGAGGGATAACTGGTTGTGATCGCTATCGTATGAGGGGATTATTTCCATATCCACCTCATATGTCCAAAGCTTAAGATCGAGGAGTATATAATCGATCCTTGAGGTGTGGTTTATCCTATTATAGGTATGTGCGCCTTGGAGATCAGAAGGTGTTCTGCCGTTTGCCGCCCTTAATCCAAATTCTAGAGTCATGGTATTCGTGAATACGACTGATTTTGTCCATCTCTTAATAGGGGGCAATGATAATGTCGGAATGCCTCTTTTGGCATCATCCTCAAATAAATCAGGAAGATCTAATGAGGCAAGAGGCTCAAAGGAGCAATTAAAGTCTCCTGCTACCAAAACGTGGGATGCATGGTGACACTTGCGTAATTCACCCTCAAGAAAGGTAAGTGCAGGAGACAGTGCTCCACCACTAAGGCCCCTAGCATAGACATTAAGTATGTCAAAAGACTTCCTACCCTGTACTCCCTTAAGAGTGAGCCTTAAAATGTCAGGGGAAGCAATACTAACCCAAATCAGGAGACCACCCCAGGGGCGTCCTCTTCCTGTCGAGGATAAGGTGGCCGGTACAAAGAAGGTAGTATAACCGACCATATGGTGAGGCACTAGGCTCCAGGTCTCCTGGAAAATACAGATACTATAGGGTACTATTAGGGAGTTCCAATATGGGAGATCTAGTTTGCTGTCGAGGCCAGCTACATTCCAGCTTAGAACCCTAAAAGAAGGGACATTAGTGGCTGCATCTCGTATAACGGAGGGAATAGAAGAATTGAGAATAGCCTGGGGTAAGCTATATAAGGAGGGCGATAGGAAATGGTTAGTATCCTGAGGAATTAGAGTAAGCTGTGGGCTAGACTGCTGGGCTAGGAGACTCAGATTGGTTTGGGCGGGATCCCCGGTTCGGACAATAGATACTCCAACTTCTTCAGTAATTACTTCAATGATTTGGTCCCCAGCGGAAAAATGGATACCGTCCCCAACATGGGTTCCGTGTCAATATGAGTCATAGCGACCATAAGGTTCACAGTATCTGTTGGGGGCAGATGAGAAGTAGACATTTTCGCTGGGGGTCCAAACTCCCTTAGGATACCCATCAGGGGGCAAGTGGAAGAAGGAATGTGAATGATGGAAGTACACAGAGTCTGAATAGAATTGGCCTAAGTCTAAACATCTTATGCCATTGGTATTAAGACCTGGTTGTTGATAGTTACAGATAAGCTTGGTGACATGGGGATCCCTGAAGTTTACGATAACACAATCGCCAGTCATTTTCTTCGGTCTACTGCCCACCCAAGAAACCCTTCTAACATGAAGAACGTGACCATCCAAGTGTCTAGGGAGGGGCCTATTGGTGTTTAGCCAGTGCATTCTTTTGTTTTTTAACTCAGTAAAAGATTCTGACTTTCCAGCTTTAAGATGTGGGACTCCTGTTAGGACAGCGACAAAGGGTAAACACTCCGGTGGGAGGTTAATATGAGGTAAGTTTTGTTCAGGACAGGTGGTGTCGTCATTCAGTTGGGCATGTGCGGAGTCCTATCTAGACGATTTAGAAAAATTCTGAGTAGGCTTTACCCCTCGTCCCGATGCTTCAGGAGTTGTGAGACTATCAGTCGCACCGGAGACTGATTTTTTATTTGCGGGTAGACTGCCCAAAATAGATGTGGATACTGAGGGCTTGGTTCCAAAGGAAATAACTCCATTCTTTGTCCCTAGACTTGAAGCAGCAATTGAATGCAGTGAAATAGCTTGGGAGATAGGATCATTGTGAATAGTAGGAGGGCGGTCAGTAATAACAGCATTATCATGGCCCATCTTTGAATATAACTTGATTAGGGATTTAAGAGAAACGAAGTTGTCCAGGGAGGATTGTTCGAATTTCTCAAGCCTCTCGGACAATATTTTTACTCTTTCCGTCAGAGGGAGTATGAGAGATTTGATAAGTAGCTCGAGTTGGTCAACCAGAGAAATTTTGGGCTCAGTGTCTTCTCGTGATTCAGGGTGTAGGGAGAGCTGCTCTGCAGGGTTTTGGGGGACCGGGTTGGTAGAATGTACAGAGGTTGATCTAGTCCTCTGTGGATGGGATATGG
Organism: Triturus cristatus; assembly: GCF_964204655.1. Taxonomy (NCBI): domain Eukaryota; kingdom Metazoa; phylum Chordata; class Amphibia; order Caudata; family Salamandridae; genus Triturus; species Triturus cristatus. The sequence goes on along the minus strand of NC_140589.1, from coordinate 1,802,929,807 downwards.
GAGGCACTATGCGACCTACTTTCTTGTCAAGATTATTGCGCAGTTTACTTTTGCATTTCCTGGGTGCCTTTGTATGATCCTCCTTATGGCCACTACCCACTCTTTTTCTTTTGCTTGGAACGGATTTTGGGCCTGCTAAGGTGGAAAGCTCAGGAGAAACAGGGGTTTCAAGAGGAGGAGTTATATTAGTAATAGGTTCTGAGGCAACTGCAGGGGTGACCAACAGAGGAGAATATGATAGATCTAACTGTGTTGGGGGACCATGATCAATAGAGCTAGCAGAATTTATATCTACACTAGTCCACATATGTTGCGTGTTCCCCGTTCTAATTCCATCTAGTAGGATATTATCTAAGACGGGGGAGACAACTAGTGCAATATCGCCTATTGAGGAGCGTTTGTCTTTAAGCAGGTCGAGAGAGAGTCGACGTTCTGTGAGGGCTATTTCTTTTTCAAGCACAGAGCAGGCACGTATTATAAAATGATCTAAGGTGCCACTAACTGAAGCTCCGCCTAACACACCTCCCTTGCCTGAACGTGTAGACATTGCCATAGGATAAATGTATACACACAAGTCACAGCATATGATGTAACGGGCTGTATGCAACACAAGCTACACGAGCAATTCACCAAGTCTGTCAGAATGTAAAGTCACTTTACCAGGGATGGCGCGATGGTGCGGCCAAGAGGGGTGGCACGGCCCGGCCCGGCCCGGCCCGGCCACCTTTGGCCTATGACGGCCTTAGACGGCCCGCCCTCTGCCCGGGCTCAGCCCGGCGTCGCCCACGCGCGGACCCGCGACGCGGAGGGAGCTGCGGTCTTTTGTGCGCCGCCAGGCGCGTGAGTAGCGTCAAACGAGCGCTAAGGCGCCTGGGGGCTGTAGTCTCTCTGCTCTCGGCCGCAAGGTGTGATGGCGGCGGCGGGGGAGACACGCTGCACAGATGGTCCAGGAGCGACAGCAACAGAGCAGGTAGGAAAAGGGCGCCAGCAAAATCCCCCAAACGATGAAGCAAGGTCTCTGATTCAAGCCTTCCCGCTCCCCCGAGGGAGCTGCGGTCTTTTGTGCGCCGCCAGGCGCGTGAGTAGCGTCAAACGAGCGCTAAGGCGCCTGGGGGCTGTAGTCTCCCCGCTCTCGGCCGCAAGGTGTGATGGCGGCGGCGGGGGAGACACGCTGCACAGATGGTCCAGGAGCGACAGCAACAGAGCAGGTAGGAAAAGGGCGCCAGCAAAATCCCCCAAACGATGAAGCAAGGTCTCTGATTCGAGCCTTCCCGCTCCCCCGAGGGAGCTGCGGTCTTTTGTGCGCCGCCAGGTACGTCAGTAGCGTCAAACGAGCGCTAAGGCGCCTGGGGGCTGTAGTCTCCCCGCTCTCGGCCGCAAGGTGTGATGGCGGCGGCGGGGGAGACACGCTGCACAGATGGTCCAGGAGCGACAGCAACAGAGCAGGTAGGAAAAGGGCGCCAGCAAAATCCCCCAAACGAAGAAGCAAGGTCTCTGATTCAAGCCTTCCCCAGAATTACTAACAATGGTAATCAGAGAACCGTTGAGAATGTACAAGGATCAGATTTGAAAAGCCTCTTAAAGGCATTGGAAAAACATAAACACAGCGAACTCACTAAATGGTGGGAGATCAAATCCTTAGAAAAGTACAATGAGGTTGGACGAGTGCCAAGGGGCCTCAGAATCATGCTGGCACCCAGCTTCGAAAACCCTAACCCGCTATCACTCAAAGAATGGGCGGATAGCAATTTGGAAGCGTCAATGCGTCTAGTTTGTTTACTAGTTAAGTATGCCAAAATTTACAGGGATGTAAACATTCTTGAGATTGCCCGTATTCAACAAGAAATTGAACAACTCAAGACGCCTAGTAACAAAGAATCCAATGAAAAAAGTATGTTGGCTATGTCTGATCGGATCAACAAACAGGAGGAAGTAATTAAAGCCAGAAAAGCATTCAAGTTTGCTAGAGATAAGAATGACTACGAGCAGGGCCAAGTGTTCACGTTTGCCCGGAAGTATGACTTTGTCAAGAAACAAAAAGGGATTGCTCAAGTTTTTAAACAAACGCAAGCGATTGCCAGCACATAAGATACTCTCATGTCTTCCACCTCTGACATCAGCAACTTACCCAGTGACACAGATTCAGAGCGTAGTGGAGCTTCGGAAAGTAACACTAGAAGCAACTTGGGGCCCCTTACTCTAGCAGAAGAAATGAATTTTATTCGGGAACAGCGCAAAATGTCCTTACGACCGAGAAATCCAAATCCACAACACGCAAGAACAGAAATCAGCGAAGGCGCCAAAGGCGCAAATGTAACAAATCCAAAAGGCAGAGGGCAACAGAGGTGAAAGAAAAACTGGCAATGACCCCTGAATCAATCGATCAAACAATTGTCAATCTCACTGACATCCAACTTAATTTAGCTGAAAAACAACTTTTGGCATTGGGATTGAGCTTTTGCCCTGAGAGTAATTTCAATTATGTAGAAACGAGGATTGATGTTTATAAATTTATCCGTAAAATCAAACTAACTAAATTCTACACAATCAAAAACCACAGCAAGTCTGTTCAAGATAAACCATCGAGATCAATTCATCCTGTCCTAACTGTTGAAGAAATTCCACTACTTTCTACGCTACATGCCTTACACAATGAATCCACGAGTAGAACTGAGGGCACTCCCAATACACAAGTGGTTGCCGATACTGAAGGAATTAATCTAGCGGCTCCAGGCAACAGTCCCTTTAAGGCGCCATCTTCATTTGTTCCTACTATGCCCCGTGATGCGCTCGATATTTTTCACGAATACATCACTGACGAACTGAAAACACTCTATGTCAAAACCAGAATAGCGAAGTTGAACTCGAAATCCAGGAAGAATCAGGAATATTTTCAATTTATGGATAAACTCAAATCCAATGCCTCTGTTGTTATTAATAACTCCGACAAAGGAGGCAATATCGTTCTTTGGGGCAAAGATCAATATAGGAAGGAAGCTTTCAGACATATCAATAACCAAGACTGCTATGAACTTTCCAACGCTGCAGAAGTTAGGAGGATTAATAGAGATTATAGAGGAGATCTGAACTTTTGGAAACGGGAGGGGCTTATTACCAAAGACAAACTGAATTTTCTATTCAAAGAATTTCCTGTCTTACCCACTTTTTACCTCATCCCCAAAGTTCATAAACAAATTGATCCAGTTCCTGGTCGCCCTATTATTTCAGCCAAAGACAGTATTTTTGAAAATACTTCACGTTATGTGGATTATTTTTTACAGGAACATGTTGTGGGATTACCTACCTATGTTAGAGGCACTAAAGATTTTCTGCTCAAATTGAATTCCATCCAATGGTCCAGGGAGTAAATGTTGTTGACATTAGACATCACGTCTCTATACACGAGTATTAGACACAGTGATGGACTGTCTGCAGTTGATCATTTTTTAAGGAAGCGGTGTATTTCGATGTATCGACACAATGAAGTCCTACACAAATTGATACATTGGTGTTTGTACAATAACATGTTTATGTTCGATGGGCATATCTACAAACAAAGACAGGGTGTGGCGATGGGGGCATGCTTCTCTCCCATCTATGCATGCTTGCATGTGGGCTGGTGGGAGGAGCATGTCCTCAGGGGGATCCACAAGGAACTGTATGATAAACATGTGGTATCGATGTGGAGAGATATTGATGACATATTTATCGTTTGGAATGGTACATCTTCGCAGGCCAACGATTTCATTGATGTGATCAACTGCAATGATTTGAATTTGAACTTCACCTCTCATATTGACCCCTTGACAGTGAATTTTTTAGATCTCACCATTTACATATATGAAGATGCATTAGAGACATGTCTTTACAGAAAGTCAACGGCTGGTAACACCTTATTACACGCCAGTAGCTTTCACCCTCACCATACAATCTCTAGTCTCCCCTATGGGGAGTTCTTGAGAATACGTAGAGCCTGCAGTACTGATGATAAATAAGCAATAGCTCAAGAATCAGCAAGAATCAGGTTCCTAGAAAGAGGATACAAAGCAAAAAAACTGGATATGGCCCTTAGGAAGGCAAACAGTAAAGACAGACAGGCACTATTGCTAACCAAATCAGGATCTGATATGAATTCCATATTTTCAGAGACTCACATTCCCAATGTTGAAAGCGTATCCCATGCAGGCAATACGACATGTAGATTTGTTTGCACATATAGTAGGAAAGCTAATGTAATTCGTACTATCATTAATTCACAATGGCCTATAGTTTTAACTGACACGGTGCTTTCACAAACATTGCCAACACAGCCGAATTTCACTTATCGCAAGGCACATTCCATGCGTTGTGATTTAGTTAAAACTAGTCCTGAATTAGACACTAAAAGTACATGGTTGTCCCCCAAAAAGGGTTTCTATAAGTGCAGCCCTTGCAGGGCTTGTAAGTTTGGAGTAAATACTAAATCTTACTGTACCCCATTCTCTGATGTCTCTATCAATATTAGAGGGCATTATACTTGCCGTACGGACTATGCTGTGTATATTCTTCAATGTGTTTGCGGATTACGCTATGTGGGTAGCACCAAGTTACAGGTGTATGTACCAATTTTACAGCACTTGCGTGCTATAGTAAATTCTGGACTCACATATCCTGTGGCCCGTCATATCAAATTGGAACACGATAACAAACTTAGTGTTCTTCAATACTTTGTTATAGTCAATGTTCCAGTCAACAAACGTGGTGGCAACCGCGAAAAACATTTAAGACAACTGGAAACAAGATATATAGTTGAGCTAGACTCTAAGGCCCCGAGGGGGCTCAATTTATGTGAAGATCTACATCACTATCTCTAAGTGCATCCACTTAAAACTTTACACTACAGTTATTGCTTAGTGTTTTCCCTGCTAGGGGTAATTCCAATTAAAGTGGTGTATTATCCCTTAAAGGAAATTATTTTATCTGGCTTTTGACTTTGTCTTGATTATAGCCTTTAGCTGAATGTGATTTATAGTTATAGATACATTTTCTATGGACATATCCGCTGCCTTCACTTACATGAATTAACTATTTTCTTCTTTTTAGTTTATAATTTAGATAACACTATATACAATGCACTTTGAACACTTCACGGTGACTAAACACACTCCATTGCCTATTAATTGCGTTAGATAGGTTCCTAAGAGATTTTTCATACATTGCATGATATAATGTTTTTGGTCCAGTAAGTTGTCAGGGATCCAATATGTCTAAGTTTCAGTATTTGTACTACTAATTATTTATTGTTCCATATATGACTAGGGCATTGAATGTCGATCATAACCAGTCAAAGATTTATGCTTTTTTATTTAAGCTTTGCAACAACAAAATGCATTTATGCAGAGGGAGTTGCCATCAATTGACCTATTATTATCATTCGACGCTCTAGCTTGAACTGTAAACAACTAATTTCGGAGACATAGTGATGCAATCTCAGCGCATGTCTCTCTTGTTTCCCCAGTTACTTTTTTCGATATAACAATTTCATGTGTACATTTATGTAAACTTGCTAATGAAACCAATGAAATGTTGACATTTTGATACAAAACTTTTAAAATATTTTCTCTATGTTTATATCTATGCTATAAGGTATCAACCAATCATGAGACTGTTGAGTCACCTTTTGTAAATAAATACGTCACTCTCCTGCGACGCGCTCATGTGAGCAAGGTAACCGAGTTGGCCGAAACGCGTCTTTTCGAACTTTGCACCAGACAGATGATTTAAATAAATCGGTACTGCGGCTGGCAGTATCAAAAAAGAAGAAGTTGTCCGTCTCTCTTTTCCGGTGCCGGAAAGCACCTCAGAGTGGTAATTGTATATATATATATATATATATATATATATATATATATATATATTCAATGAAAAAACCATAGGTTTCAGACATGTTATAGTTAGCGGAAATTTTACTGATAAAAAACCAATGAAATTCCCCCGTTATAGTTAGTGCAGGCAACTATAACTCACGCGACCGCAATCCTCTGCTGATGCTAATACTGTATTTAGACACTTATTTGCCCATGTCTTCTTCCATAAATTTTTAGCTATACATATATTAGAAATATTTTTTTTTCATAAAGACACATATGTCATCAGCAGAAGATTGCGGTCGCGTGAGTTATAGTTGCCTGCACTAACTATAACGGGGGAATTTCATTGTTTTTTTATCAGTAAAATTTCCGCTAACTATAACATGTCTGAAACCTATGGTTTTTTCATTGAATTTGCAAGGTTTTTTAAATGCTAATTCCTAACTATAACGTGTGTGAAACCTATGGTTTTTTCAGTGAATTTGTACGGTTTTTTAAATGCTAAGTTACTTTACGCCATTCGTGGCGTGCACGCCCACTTAACGCAGTTCGTTCCGTGCGCGCCCACTTTACGCAGTTAGTGCCGTACACGCAAGGTGGGCACGCACCGCGTGCCCACGTTACGCACCGTGCGCACATGGAGGACATATTCCTTGTGATAGGTAATCTGTTAAATTTAATTTGTAAGTGATGACAATAATATGCCATGCACAGAGAGTTTTTTTTTTTTTATTAAAATTTTTAGCGTAAGCGCACCGTACGCGTACGGTAAGCGTAATCGGCGAAATTTTAAAAAAATAAAAATTTACCGTTTTTGGCCTTTGAGGACTCAACTAACATGGCTATGTGCATGGGCGCTGTCTAAACAGCCCCTTTATATGTTTTTTGCCTTTATTTACTGCCCCCCCCCTCAGAGTGCGAGAGAGAAAATGGCGGCCGCCGCTTCCTGGTTTCGACCGATTCGAATGTTTACTTAGATGTAACAGCCAATCAGAATCGCGCTCGCGCACGCCACCGTACGCGTACGGTAAGCTTACGGTAAGCGTACCGTAAGCTGGCTCAGATATATATATTGATTTAAAGGCTATTTTCTCAGAATCTACTGAACAGATTTACACCAAACCTACAAAAGGCACTTCCTTGACCTGAGGACTACCTCTCTGCCAAATTTCTAGTAATTCTGTTCAGCCGTTCGGGCTGTAGCCCTGTCTAAAGGTCCTATGGAAAAATGCATGGGAAAAACGCGTTTTGGGACCCCCCTTTTATCTCAGCCCCCGCTTGACGAATCCCCCCGAGACTTTCAGGGTAGGAGCGGAGCGTAGCGCCCCACCTATTTTGAGAAATTCGCGAGGATTCGTCGACCGGCGCCAAAGTTATTCAAAATAGAATGTTGCGGATTTCCTATGGAAAAGGGGTCCTAACTATAACTACCTACTGGCGACCGCCAGTAGGTAATATATATATATTCGACAATCCAGTTCAAACTGTATATGAAGAGGCGCTGACTCCGTTGGAGATTTCGTCAAAGACAAATATTTATTTACAACAAAATGGCCAAACGCGTTTCGACGGACTCGCCGCCTTGGTCACTGAACACAGGTACAGCACAATTACCATGTTATTTAAATCTTTTGTTGCCATGGTTACCCAACCAATTGGTAATAGAAATAGAAATAATTTCATTTTGTCAAAAAGAAAGATGCATAAATCAAATACGAGTGAAATACTCACACATTTGAACTTAATATATCACATTTTAGCATGTTGTCGACTGCATAGAAAACAGCTATATTAAAATTTTTACCCCAGTGGGTAGTGATAGCATGTGGCTCCTTAATAGAACCACTGACATTGGTTGGGAGACAACATTAAAGAAATAAAACAAATATCTACATGCCTGAGGTGCTACCTGTGTCGGTGGAGTGGGTTAGGACTAACAGAAAAGAAATAGAACCCATTGTTTCCTGAAATAACTTGAGTTGAAGGACAATACTTATTGCAGATGCACACTTAAAGCTTCATCAGCGTTCAATCCTCTAGGGATTCTACTGTCTAATAACATTATGTATCTGGATTCCAATTTTCGTAAAGACAACAATCTATTCCCTCCCCTGTTGTTCTTTGGGATGTTGTCTATTACAAAAAATGTAAGGTCTTCACTTCTGCCATTATGTGTGGTGTTTATGTGTCGGGCCACTGGGTATGTTGGATCATCCTTGTTAATGGCACGAAGATGCTGCAATATTCTTACGTGAACTTGGTGAATGGTACTACCTACGTAGAATTTATTGCAGGTGCACCGTAAGACATAAACCGCAAAATCGGTTTTACAAGTGTAATTGCTACAGATTTCAAACGGAGTGTTCCTGAATGGTAGTGTAAGGCTGCGGGTGTTAGTGCCATACTTGCATGCCTTACATTTTGCACACTTGAAAAATCCGTTTTGCGGTTTGAGCCATTCAGTTTTGGCACTCGGTCTAGGGGAGTTGCAGACAAGTTCTTGGCGCATAGATTTTGCCCGTCTAGATGTAATTTGCGGGGGTTTCTTACATAACTCGCCTATTACTGGATCATTACGTACTGATGGCCAATGTCTAAGCAGTATTTTTCTTAAATTATTATGGTAGAGATTGTAGCCAGTGATGAGTCTAGGAGGTGTCTTTTTGTGATGATCTCCTGTCTCCTCTGACGTTTTCTTGTTGTCTGGTTTCAGTAGCTCTATTCTTTGGATTTTGACACTTTTGTTCTCTGCTTTAGTCAATATTTGTTCGTTATACCCTCTATGACTAAGTCTAGTAAAGAGTTCTTTCTTGGCTTGATTAAAACTAGTGACAGAGCTGCAATTTCTTTTCATCCTCAAACATTCCCCATACGGAATGTTGTCAATAAGTTTGTTCGGATGAAAACTACTTGCGTGTAGTATAGAATTCCCTGATGTTAATTTTCTAAAGGTTTTTGTCTCTATCCTTTCATTCTCCGTGTATACTTCTAAATCTAGAAAATGAATCACCTCTTTGCTGGTAGTGCATGTGAATTTTAAATTTAGATCATTGTTATTTAGATCCATAGCAAATTTCATAGCAGATTCTTCCGTGCCTTCCCACAAAATAAAAATATCATCAATGTATCTGGTATATAATTTGATGTTATTTGACATTTCTTGTGAGTATTGATGCCTGAGTACCTGCTCCTCCCACCAGCCCATATGCAAATTAGCATAACTGGGGGCGAAGCAGGTACCCATGGCTGTACCTTGGATTTGTTTATAATACAACCTATCAAACAGAAAGAAATTATTGTTCAAACACCATTGTGTCATGTCCAATAACATAGATGTATGTTGGTAAAGTTCCAGTTCTCTTTTACTTAGAAAAAAGGCCATGGCGTTCAAACCGTCTTTATGCTTGATACTCGTGTACAAACTTTGTACATCTAGTGTCAGAAAAACATAATTGTCACTCCATTGATGATTCTCAATTTTGTTCAAGAAGTCTCTAGTGTCTCGTATATATGCTGGTAAACTCCGAACAAAGGGCTGAAGGAAGTAATCAATATACCTGCTCGTATTTTCGAATAGCCCTCCAATTGCTGAGATAATCGGTCTCCCAGGGGGACTGAGTGGATCTTTGTGAATTTTTGGAATGAGATATAGTTCTGGTGTAACCGGGAAATCATTCTTCAAAAACTCCATCTCTTCCTTGGATAGCAATCCCGTTCTCTTCCATTCGTATAGGGCTGCATGAAATCTTTCTTTTACACCTGTCGAGTGTGTAGAGCTGATGCGACAGTAACAGTTGTTGTCCTGAAGTTGTTTCATTGCTTCTTGCTGATACATGTCCGTAGGCCACAGGACTATATTGCCTCCTTTGTCCGACCATCTAACCATAATGTCATTCCTAGATTTGATTTTTTTCATTAGATTGTTATATTCAAAGATGTTCTTATTCATACTTGCTCTGAACTGCTTGCTACTCATTGTGGCTAGTTCTTTCAGGTCTTTGATCACATTTTCTGAAAAAATGTCTATGCCATCTCTAGGCATCATTGGTAGAAAGATTGATTTTGGTTTGAAGGGACTTTGCGTTTTTAGAAATATGTTTATATTTGAACCTGTGGCTGCATCAGTAGGAGATATCTGACTCATTTCTTGGTTCAATTCTTCTAGATGTTGAAGAAGAGGCATGTCTGCTACTGTTAGAATATTTGTAGTGGTCTCGGTGCTGTCATTCGGGGGCATTGGTGTCTGATTCCTGTTTACATTATAGAAATATTTGCACAATTTCAATTTCCTAATGTAGTGGAATAGATCTATTCTCGTCTGAGTGTAGTCAAAATTTGTGACGGTACAATATGAGAGTCCTAATGATAGAATCTTTTTTTCTTTATCTGTAATCTCCATCTTGCTTAAATTAATCACTGTGTTATCTGACTCTTCGTTTCTATTCATTTGCGATTGTTCCTTCTGTATGTTGGTTTTCCGGTCTTTTGCTGCACTTTTCCCCCACCTCCGGTTTTTCCTTCGCCTTGTTTTTGTTTTTGTGTTTGTTGATTTTTCTGTGTTGGGTCTGGTCTTGACGTTCGTGGTCTGAGACTCATTATTCTTTCTAGACGTAAAAAAACAAACTCTTGGATAGGTGTGGGAGCACTATGGGTTGAGTCCTTAGCCATTGCACCTTCAGGATCTGATTCCAGTTCAGAACTTAATTCCGACTCACTTGGGTCACTCATTCTTGGGATGTTACTTGCTGATGTTGATAACTGTTGTCTTCTGATGTTATCAAATTTCTTTGAGAATGTGTAAATTCTCCCTTGGAGATAATCGTTCCTGTCTCTCTGGAACTTCATGGCTTTTCGTTCTTTTATGATCTGTTCGTGTTTAGATACTTTAGTTTCAATTTCCATAAGTAATTTGGTAACTTCATCCTGATTCTCTAATTCCTGCAATTGTTTAAGGATTTGGTTTATTCTTTCCATAAGTTTTTCGCGATCACTTGCAGCGAATTTTATCAAAATTTGCAACATATTTTTTGATGACTGTGCGCTGTTTTCCGCCCACATTTGTAGCATAGCGGGATCAGGGTTCTCATATGTCGGGGCGATTAAGATTCTCAAGCCCCTTGGGATGCGTCCAACGTCTAAGTACCTCTGCAGGGATTTGCACTCCCACCATTTCGAGACCTCCGTCTTCCTCAGTTTCTCAAGCTCATGTGTAAGCCTCTTGACATCACTCACTGGTTGTGAGTCTCTTGATAAGTTACTGCCAGTAGCTGAAGACCCACCAGTGTCCGCATCACTGAAAATATCAAGGGCCTCTTCTTCCCGTTTTCTAACCCACTCCTCTGCCATTGCTGTAAATTGTATGTCAGTCTTTGGCGCCCACTGCTCGCAATGAAAGTTTGCGAACTACCTTTCCCACAAGCCACTGTAAGGGATCGCGTTACGCGCACACTGCTCACTCACAGGCTTACCTGAGAACCCGGATTGCCCTCCAGCGACCTCGGGGCTCGGCTTGCCTGATTCCGTGAGAGTGCACTGAAACCGCTTCGTTCCCGTAATATCGGCTCGTCAGGGGGCACTCCGAATTCCTTGTCTTCAAAGAAACACCATTGATTGCACCGGTTACCGAAGAGCTCCAAAACAAGGAGGGTCAGCGTGTGAGATCCCGGCCGGTCTCTGTAAATTCGACAATCCAGTTCAAACTGTATATGAAGAGGCGCTGACTCCGTGGGAGATTTCGTCAAAGACAAATATTTATTTACAACAAAATGGCCAAACGCGTTTCGACGGACTCGCCGCCTTGGTCACTGAACACAGGTACAGCACAATTACCATGTTATTTAAATCTTTTGTTGCCATGGTTACCCAACCAATTGGTAATAGAAATAGAAATAATTTCATTTTGTCAAAAAGAAAGATACATAAATCAAATACGAGTGAAATACTCACACATTTGAACTTAATATATCACATTTTAGCATGTTGTCGACTGCATAGAAAACAGCTATATTAAAATTTTTACCCCATTTTTATATATATATATATATTCACTGAAAATACCACAGGTTTCAGGGACGTTATAGTTGGTTGGATATTTCAGTCGTTGAAAACCAGAGAAATTCGGCCGTTATAGTTAGTTGAGCTAACTAAAACTCGCCTCCCGCAATGCACTGCTGATGACGTCACATATTACATCATTCATGACATGATCAGTGACATCACAGATGACATCTCAAATGACATCACTGATAACATCACCCAGTGACTGTGTTTCTGTAAAGTTTAAATATGATTTATATATGCCAAGGTGTATTGAAGAATGAGTGGGTGTTTAAGTGTCTGAATGGATGATTTAGTAGGTGCTTGACTGACTGTATAAGTGAGTGTTTAAATGTGTCCTACTGAATGCATGGGTTATTGACTAAACTGTGTAAATGTCTGTATCAGTCTGTCAGTTGGTGTATAAGCGGTTGCATGGGTTGGTGAGTTGCGAAATGAGTGTCTATATGGGTTATTGATTAGGTGTCTGAGTATCTTTATGGGTGCCAGAGTGTCTGTATGGGTGGGTTGGGGGTGTGTGGCTCTGTGCATAGATGTGTGACTGGGTGATTCACTGGGTGTATGGGTTCAAGAGTGTTGGGCTGTATGGGTGGGTGAGTGTGTGTATGAGTGTGTTGGTGAGTGAATGGATGTCTCAGTGGTACATGTGTGAGTCACTCCATATGTAAAAGGCAGTATGTGTGAGTGTTGGAGTATATAAATGACTATATGAGAGAGTGAGTGATTGTGAGAGTAGCTGTATGGATGAGTGTGTGCTTGTATCAGTGATTGTATAAGAGAGTAAGTATATGCTAGTATCTGTATGAATAAGTGAGGTGGTGTGTGTATAACTGTATAGTTGAGTAAATGGGAGTGCGATTAATTCTTTGCATGACTGACTGGGTGTGTGAGTAACGCTATGGATGAGTGGCAGTTTGTGAGTGTCTGTATAGGTGTATGAGTGCATATGATGGTGCTGCATTGATGAGTGACTGCATGTATGAGAGACTGTATGGGTGAATGAGGGGATGTGTGTGTAGACCTAGGAATAAGTGAGTGGGTATGTAGTAACTGGTATTGGTGTGTCTATGGTTTGGAAATGGTAGTCTGTATTTTAGAGTGGGTGTATCAAAGGTAATATTAGGGTGTGAGGAGGTGCATCAGATTGTAACGTGGATGATGTCATCAGTGATGTCATTTGAGATGTCATCAGAGATGTCATCAGTGAAGTCATCAGTGATGTCACTGACCATGTCATGAGTGATATAATATTTGACGTCATCAGCAGTGCATTGCGGGGGCGCGATTTTTAGTTAGCTCAACTAACTATAACGGCCGAATTTCTCTGGTTTTCTACGAGTAAAATATCCAACTAACTATAACGTCCCTGAAACCTGTGGTTTTTTCAGTGAATTTCAAAGGTTTTTTAAATGCTCATTACTAACGATGTCTTTTGAGCTAGGACATGTGCAGAAAGAGAAAGAAAAGCGCAGAAAGAAGCAAGAGAAATGCAGTAAGAACCAACAGAGGTGCAGAAAGAGGCCTTGTTGCAAAGTCATCCTGTGCGCCAAATGTTTTGCTGATGGCTACTAGTGGTAACTGATTCTGCCTAACAAGGCCTAGAGCCAGTGCTATGCTAAAAGACACTTAGAATACAGTGAAGACACCTACATACACTAGGGTAAACTGTGGGTTGGGGTTGGCATGACCTCCCCTGTAAGGCCCTAGTACATAATAGGGCAGGGGAATTAAAACTACCTCTAAGTCTTTGAAACCGATCTGTAAATATGTGGACTTCTTCCTTAAACCACTCGCCGAGACAACCAAAACATACTTGCGAGATACCATGCAGGTCATCAATTTGGTCGATGACATGGCTTTTGATGCCAACAAACAAATATTGGTAACCATGGACATCGTCTCACTCTACACCAGTATCCCCCAAATACCAGCTTTGGAGTCTATGACTAGAGCCCTTGAGAAAAGAATACAACTCGCGAACGTCCCTACTGAATTCATTGTGCAACTACTTGAAGTGGCAATGACTACAAATTTCTTTGTCTTTCAAAATGATTTCTTTATACAGAGCAAAGGAGTGGCGATGGGGGCAGCCTTCGCCCCACACCTAGCGATACTTTTCATGGACGACTATGAGGAAACCTATATATTATCATCCGGAAATCCATTCAGGGGCAACATCACTGAATGGAGAAGGTATATAGATGATGTTCTCCTTATTTGGACGGGAGAAGTGAAAAAAATCACAAGTTTCTTCATCTGGTTGAACTCCTTTTCTGATGACATCAAGTTCACCATGCATTATGACAAACATACTATTGATTTCCTTGACATTAGCATAAAGGCGCAAGACAACCACCTTTACACCACCCTTTTCAGGAAAGCGGCGGAACGGAACACGCTATTAAGATACACAAGCCACCACACCAGAGGACTTCGAGATAATCTACCATTTGGGCAGTTTCTCCACATCCGGAGAAACTGTTCACTCAAAGAAGACTTCTTTAAGGAATCAGAGGAGTTGATCACCCGCCTCCTGGAAAGAGGATACCCCAGGAGACTGGTCAAAAGAGCCAGAAAGAGAGCGTGGTATAATGACAGAGATAGCCTACTGATACCCAAGCAACGTACTACGGGCCTAGACAAAATGATATGTGTTACCACCTACTGTACCAGGAGTAATGACATCAGAAAGATATTCAATGGACACTGGGGACTGATCGCAGATACTATAGAAACACAGGAACCACCTATGCATGCTTTTAAAAAAGCCAAAAATATCAAGGACCAAGTTGTTCATTCACTAGTGACATGCCATCCAACCCGACCATTCAAACAATGTGGAATTTACCTGAAATATTGGGTCACTTCAAGTGCACTAAATGTAAGGCATGCCAAATGTGCATGGAAACCAAAACTTTTGAATTAAATAAACACGCCATCCATCTGAAAGCACACACCAATTGCAATACTTCGAACGTAATCTATGCCATTCTGTGCCCCTGCAACCAACTATATGTGGGGCAAACCCGACAAAAGGTAAAGACACGCATCCTACAACATTGTAGCAGGATCAGATGCAAGACGGCGGGAGCACCCCTTGTGGAACATTTCACTAACCATATGCATACTCCAGAATCTATCAAATGGTTAGTGCTGGAGAAGGTGTCTCTTGGCCAACGAGGAGGGGATCTATGCCCCATCCTTAACATTAGAGAATGCAAATGGATGCATCTACTGGACACAGTGATGAATGGTCTCAACGAACAGGATGCCAACTATGCTCAAATGGCTGGTTAACATGCAGAATAAAGTGACCATACTGACTCCTGCAAACAACACCATAAACTAGTATATATAGGATCTATATTCATTCCAAGTCCAGTATACCATATAAATGTCGCTCAACACTAAATTATATGTAGATACATGCTAACACAATGATATCCTATTTTAAGCTGTTCTCCAATTTAACATCAACTTATTTAGAGGTTCTTACAATGCGAAATAGGGCACAAATGTACTTCCCCTTCTACCTATCCATTCACAGCACAATATAAGGGGAAAATGAAACGTACTAGTTATAATGCGGGATACTTTGCCGACAATGTCAATTATTTACAATGTAGGGTAACATGTTTTCAACCAATGAATTTGTAAGTACCAATTTTTATATGTAACATACGGTTGTTAAACAGACACTTGAGTTAATATATGCTGCCAGGCATTTGGTATAATCTGCTCTTTGTAGAAGATGTTGTTACAGATGTAACAGATATTTAAAAGTTATGTGAGAAGTTCAATGCTAACCCGTCAGAGACCTTCATTTATCTGACATCAATAACTTTATTGGTCAATATACAGGCTTTCCACGCCACATACTGATACAATTGGGTTCTGCATACCGCCAAGGAACCCATTAGTCACAATGACAGGCGCACCCCCGGCCAATTAATTTAATCTCCTAGACAACTAGTTCTTAGAACGCCCCCTTGCTGGCTATGGCTGCATGCGGGACGAGCATCTGGGAACCATCGAGCGGCTGCACGCACGCACGCCGAGGTTTCCAACTACATTTAGCGTGAGAACACGGAGCTAGCTCACTGTTTGAGCTGACAGGCCACGTTAAGGAGGTAAGCGCTCTTAAATTTGCTCTCGGCGCATTTCCGTTCATTCCCAAGCCCCCCATGTGAAATTGCGCGTAATGTAAATAATTGCCGCCAGTATGAGCTCTTTCCGCACATTTCTTCATTTTATTAGCGCAGTGATGTAAACAACCCTTTTAGCATCCGCATATTGTCCATGTCACCCTTGACTACGGGAACGCATATACGAGGTTGTTACCAGACACGCACACGTGAACGGTCTTTTCTCGATTTACTTGCCCGCGGCTTTCTGCCGTTTACACATGAAATATATTCACCTCTAACATTTTATATAACTGAGGATGTTAATGTAATGCCACTGTTCTCCATTTCCCACCACCCAGCGCGTAACTGACATCGTACACACATGAGATCTACATCCTTTACGAGTGTTTTTCTCCCCTCTCTCCCGCGTCTTCTTACAGACCCAGACTTGGATTCACTCCATTCGCGCATCGGGAGATTCATACCCTGTATGCGAGAAAAACTGCAGAAGTGAGTGCACTACCCTTCTGTCTTTTACATTTATGCTGGAATATTTCCGCCGAGGCATGACTTAAATTTATCAACATGTCTCCCTTTAGATTTTCAGGAGCCACACTGAAGGGCCCAGTAAGGATCGTACGTTGCCCGTCCTTCCTTACACAAGTAGGTGATATTTCTTTCACCTACCTGACATTTCACCACTTACACTCATTTTGTACTGAACCTATATTGATTATTCATAGGTGCTCACATGTTGAACTGTCCTGACAAAGACCCTGAAGTGAGGACACCACCCACCCTCCAGAAAACTACTAGGGTCGAAACGTAGACCATTTCACTTGACCATCAACAGACTCATAGATTAGAAGAATCTAATTCAAAACGTATCTATGTCAGAATGAAAAGTCACTTTACCAGGGATGGCGCGATGGTGCGGCCAAGAGGGGTGGCACGGCCCGGCCCGGCCTCCTTTGGCCTATGACGGCCTTAGACGGCCCGCCCTCTGCCCGGGCTCAGCCCAGCGTCGCCCGCGCGCGGACCCGCGACGCGGAGGGAGCTGCGGTCTTTTGTGCGCCGCCAGGTGCGTGAGTAGCGTCAAACGAGCGCTAAGGCACCTGGGGGCTGTAGTCTCCCTGCTCTCGGCCGCAGGGTGTGATGGCGGCGGCGGGGGAGACACGCTGCACAGATGGTCCAGGAGCGACAGCAACAGAGCAGGTAGGAAAAGGGCGCCAGCAAAATCCCCCAAACGATGAAGCAAGGTCTCTGATTCAAGCCTTCCCGCTCCCCCGAGGGAGCTGCGGTCTTTTGTGCGCCGCCAGGCGCGTGAATAGCGTCAAACGAGCGCTAAGGCGCCTGGGGGCTGTAGTCTCCCTGCTCTCGGCCGCAAGGTGTGATGGCGGCGGCGGGGGAGACACGCTGCACAGATGGTCCAGGAGCGACAGCAACAGAGCAGGTAGGAAAAGGGCGCCAGCAAAATCCCCCAAACGATGAAGCAAGGTCTCTGATTCAAGCCTTCCCGTTCCCCCGAGGGAGTTGCGGTCTTTTGTGCGCCGCCAGGCGTGTCAGTAGCGTCAAACGAGCGCTAAGGTGCCTGGGGGCTGTAGTCTCCCCGCTCTCGGCCGCAAGGTGTGATGGCGGCGGCGGGGGAGACACGCTGCACAGATGGTCCAGGAGCGACAGCAACAGAGCAGGTAGGAAAAGGGCGCCAGCAAAATCCCCCAAACGATGAAGCAAGGTCTCTGATTCAAGCCTTCCCCAGAATTACTAACAATGGTAATAAGAGAACCGTTGAGAATGTACAAGGATCAGATTTGAAAAGCCTCTTAAAGGCATTGGAAAAACATAAACGCAGCGAACTTACTAAATGGTGGGAGATCAAATCCCTAGAAAAGTACAATGAGGTTGGACGAGTGCCAAGGGGCCTCAGAATCATGCTAGCACCCAGCTTCGAAAACCCTAACCCGCTATCACTCAAAGAATGGGCAGATAGCAATTTGGAAGCGTCAATGCGTCTAGTTTGTTTATTAGTTAAGTATGCCAAAATTGACAGGGATGTAAACATTCTTGAGATTGCCCGTATTCAACAAGAAATTGAACAACTCAAGACGCCTAGTAACAAAGAATCCAATGAAAAAAGTATGTCGGCTATGTCTGATCGGATCAACAAACAGGAGGAAGTAATTAAAGCCAGAAAAGCATTCAAGTTTGCTAGAGATAAGAATGACTACGAGCAGGGCCAAGTGTTCACGTTTGCCCGGAAGTATGACTTTGTCAAGAAACAAAAAGGGATTGCTCAAGTTTTTAAACAAACGCAAGCGATTGCCAGCACATAAGATACTCTCATGTCTTCCACCTCTGACATCAGCAACTTACCCAGTGACACAGATTCAGAGCGTAGTAGAGCTTCGGAAAGTAACACTAGAAGCAACTTGGGGCCCCTTAGTCTAGCAGAAGAAATGAATTTTATCAGGGAACAGCGCAAAATGTCCTTACGACCGAGAAATCCAAATCCACAACACGCAAGAACAGAAATCAGCGAAGGCGCCAAAGGCGCAAATGTAACAAATCCAAAAGGCAGAGGGCAACAGAGGTGAAAGAAAAACTGGCAATGACCCCTGAATCAATCGATCAAACAATTGTCAATCTCACTGACATCCAACTTAATTTAGCTGAAAAACAACTTTTGGCATTGGGATTGAGCTTTTGCCCTGAGAGTAATTTCAATTATGTAGAAACGAGGATTGATGTTTATAAATTTATCCGTAAAATCAAACTAACTAAATTCTTCACAATCAAAAACCACGGCAAGTCTGTTCAAGATAAACCATCGAGATCAATTCATCCTGTCCTAACTGTTGAAGAAATTCCACTACTGTCTACGCTACATGCCTTACACAATGAATCCACGAGTAGAACTGAGGGCACTCCCAATACACAAGTGGTTGCCGATACTGAAGGAATTAATCTAGCGGCTCCAGGCATCAGTCCCTTTAAGGCGCCATCTTCATTTGTTCCTACTTTCCCCCGTGATGCGCTCGATATTTTTCACAAACGCATCACTGACGAACTGAAAAAACTCTATGTCAAAACCAGAATAGCGAAGTTGAACTTGAAATCCAGGAAGAATCAGGAATATTTTCAATTTATGGATAAACTCAAATCCAATGCCTCTGTTGTTATTAATAACTCCGACAAAGGAGGCAATATCGTTCTTTGGGGCAAAGATCAATAAAGGAAGGAAGCTTTCAGACATATCAATAACCAAGACTGCTATGAACTTTCCAACGCTGCAGAAGTTAGGAGGATTAATAGAGATTATAGAGGAGATCTGAACTTTTGGAAACGGGAGGGGCTTATTACCAAAGACAAACTGAATTTTCTATTCAAAGAATTTCCTGTCTTGCCCACTTTTTACCTCATCCCCAAAGTTCATAAACAAATTGATCCAGTTCCTGGTCGCCCTATTATTTCAGCCAAAGACAGTATTTTTGAAAATACTTCACGTTATGTGGATTATTTTTTACAGGAACATGTTGTGGGATTACCTACCTATGTTAGAGGCACTAAAGATTTTCTGCTCAAATTGAATTCCATCCAATGGTCCAGGGAGTAAATGCTGTTGACATTAGACATCACGTCTCTATACACGAGTATTAGACACAGTGATGGACTGTCTGCAGTTGATCATTTTTTAAGGAAGCGGTGTATTTCGATGTATCGACACAATGAAGTCCTACACAAAATAATACATTGGTGTTTGTACAATAACATGTTTATGTTCGATGGGCATATCTACAAACAAAGACAGGGTGTGGCGATGGGGGCATGCTCCTCTCCCAGCTATGCATGCTTGCATGTGGGCTGGTGGGAGGAGCATGTCCTCAGGGGCATCCACAAGGAATTGTATGATAAACATGTGGTATCGATGTGGAGATATATTGATGACATATTTATCGTTTGGAATGGTACATCTTCTCAGGCCAACGATTTCATTGATGTGATCAACTGCAATGATTTGAATTTGAACTTCACCTCTCATATTGACCCCTTGACAGTGAATTTTTTAGATCTCACCATTTACATATATGAAGATGCATTAGAGACATGTCTTTACAGAAAGTCAACGGCTGGTAACACCTTATTACACGCCACTAGCTTTCACCCTCACCATACAATCTCTAGTCTCCCCTATGGGGAGTTCTTGAGAATACGTAGAGCCTGCAGTACTGATGATAAATAAGCAATAGCTCAAGAATCAGCAAGAATCAGGTTCCTAGAAAGAGGATACAAAGCAGAAAAACTGGATATGGCCCTTAGGAAGGCAAACAGTAAAGACAGACAGGCACTATTGCTAACCAAATCAGGATCTGATATGAATTCCATATTTTCAGAGAGTCACATTCCCAATGTTGAAAGCGTATCCCATGCAGGCAATACGACATGTAGATTTGTTTGCACATATAGTAGGAAAGCTAATGTAATTCGTACTATCATTAATTCACAATGGCCTATAGTTTTAACTGACACAGTGCTTTCACAAACATTGCCAACACAGCCGAATTTCACTTATCGCAAGGCACATTCCATGCGTAGTGATTTAGTTAAAACTAGTCCTGAATTAGACACTAAAAGTACATGGTTATCCCCCAAAAAGGGTTTCTATAAGTGCAGCCCTTGCAGGGCTTGTAAGTTTGGAGTAAATACTAAATCTTACTGTACCCCATTCTCTGATGTCTCTATCAATATTAGAGGGCATTATACTTGCCGTACGGACTAGGCTGTGTATATTCTTCAATGTGTTTGGGGATTACGCTATGTGGGTAGCACCAAGTTACAGGTGTATGTACGAATTTTACAGCACTTGCGTGCTATAGTAAATTCTGGACTCACATATCCTGTGGCCCGTCATATCAAATTGGAACATGATAACAAACTTAGTGTTCTTCAATACTTTGTTATAGACAATGTTCCAGTCAACAAACGTGGTGGCAACCGCGAAAAACATTTAAGACAACTGGAAACAAGATATATAGTTGAGCTAGACTCTAAGGCCCCGAGGGGTCTCAATTTATGTGAAGATCTACATCACTATCTCTAAGTGCATCCACTTAAAACTTTACACTACAGTTATTGCTTAGTGTTTTCCCTGCTAGGGGTAATTCCAATTAAAGTGGTGTATTATCCCTTAAAGGAAATTATTTTATCTGGCTTTTGACTTTGTCTTGATTATAGCCTTTAGCTGAATGTGATTTATAGTTACAGATACATTTTCTATGGACAAATCCGCTGCCTTCACTTACATGAATGAACTATTTTCTTCTTTTTAGTTTATAATTTAGATAACACTATATACAATGCACTTCGAACACTTCACGGTGACTAAACACACTCCATTGCCTATTAATTGCGTTAGAGAGGTTCCTAAGAGATTTTTCATACATTGCATGATATAATGTTTTTGGTCCAGTAAGTTGTCAGGGATCCAATATGTCTAAGTTTCAGTATTTGTACTACTAATTATTTATTGTTCCATATATGACTAGGGCATTGAATGTCGATCCATAACCAGTCAATGATTTATGCTTTTTTATTTAAGCTTTGCAACAACAAAATGCATTTGTGCAGAGAGAGTTGCCATCAATTGACCTATTATTATCATTCGACGCTCTAGCTTGAACTGTAAACAACTAATTTCGGAGACATAGTGATGCAATCTCAGCGCATGTCTCTCTTGTTTCCCCAGTTACTTTTTTCGATATAACAATTTCATGTGTACATTTATGTAAACTTGCTAATGGAACCAATGAAATGTTGACATTTTGATGCAAAACTTTTAAAATATTTTCTCTATGTTTATATCTATGCTATAAGGTATCAACCAATCATGAGACTGTTGAGTCACCTTTTGTAAATAAATACATCACACTTCTGCGACGCGCTCATGTGAGCAAGGTAACCGAGTTGGCAGAAACGCGTCTTTTGGAACTTTGCACCAGACAGATGATTTAAATAAATCGGTACTGCGGCTGGCAGTATCAGCAAAAGAAGAAGTTGTCCGTCTCTCTTTTCTGGTGCCGGAAAGCACCTCAGAGTGGTAATTGGATATATATATATATATATATATATACACTTACTCCTACTCCTACAGGGCCCTGGTCTACAGCTTTATCTATCGCCTGATCATACTTGTTACGATAGAATGTTATTGGCTCGTCTGAGAACCGATTGTTATTATAGGTTGATAACATTCCCTGATGTAAATAATTGGTCGACACATTCAATTAAATGTCCATGCGATGACCTTTCTGTGCAATCAACAATACATAGTCTTCTGTTTTGTAAATTTTATGCATGGGGGAGGAAGAGACACTTAATCCCATTATTAAAAATTTGGGGTCTAAGGCAGTGTAGACCAGCCTATGTTAAACTGCTTATGCTGGAAGATGAAATGACTATTTATGCTGTATCTAAATTTTTAAAATATTCAATCAGATGCAGATCTTCTATGGCTTAGTCTTTTCCGACTCTGTGTTTAATAAGTCTGCTCTATTATTATGATGTATTTAACTGGACCCATTTGTCTATTTTTTAATGCGTGATTGTTTTTATGTATTGTGCTTTTATGGTTTTTACTATGAAATCGAAAAAAGCTATCTTTGATTGATTGATTGATATATATATATATATATATATATATATATTCACTGAAAATACCACAGGTTTCAGGGACGTTATAGTTGGTTGGACATTTCAGTCGTTGAAAACCAGAGAAATTCGGCCGTTATAGTTAGTTGAGCTAACTAAAACTCGCCTCCCGCAATGCACTGCTGATGACGTCACATATTACATCATTCATGACATGATCAGTGACATCACAGATGACATCTCAAATGACATCACTGATAACATCACCCAGTGACTGTGTTTCTGTAAAGTTTAAATATGATTTATATATGCCAAGGTGTATTGAAGAATGAGTGGGTGTTTAAGTGTCTGAATGGATGATTTAGTAGGTGCTTGACTGACTGTATAAGTGAGTGTTTAAATGTGTCTTACTGAATGCATGGGTTAGTGACTAAACTGTGTAAATGTCTGTATCAGTCTGTCAGTTGGTGTATAAGCGGTTGCATGGGTTGGTGAATTGCGAAATGAGTGTCTATATGGGTTATTGATTAGGTGTCTGAGTATCTTTATGGGTGCCAGAGTGTCTGTGTGGGTGGGTTGGGGGTGTGTGGCTCTGTGCATAGATGTGTGACTGGGTGATTCACTGGGTGTATGGGTTCAAGAGTGTTGGGCTGTATGGGTGGGTGAGTGTGTGTATGAGTGTGTTGGTGAGTGAATGGATGTCTCAGTGGTACATATGTGAGTCACTCCATATGTAAAAGGCAGTATGTGTGAGTGTTGGAGTATATAAATGACTATATGAGAGAGTGAGTGATTGTGAGAGTAGCTGTATGGATGAGTGTGTGCTTGTATCAGTGATTGTATAAGAGAGTAAGTATAAGCTAATGAATAAGTGAGGTGGTGTGTGTATAACTGTATAGTTGAGTAAATGGGAGTGCGATTAATTCTTTGCATGACTGACTGGGTGTGTGAGTAACGCTATGGATGAGTGGCAGTGTGTGAGTGTCTGTATAGGTGTATGAGTGCATATGATGGTGCTGCATGGATGAGTGACTGCATGTATGAGAGACTGTATGGGTGAATGAGTGGATGTGTGTGTAGACCTAGGAATAAGTGAGTGGATATGTAGTAACTGGTATTGGTGTGTTTATGGTTTGGAAATGGTAGTCTGTATTTTAGAGTGGGTGTATCAAAGGTAATATTAGGGTGTGAGGAGGTGCATCAGATTGTAACGTGGATGATGTCATCAGTGATGTCATCAGTGATGTCATTTGAGATGTCATCAGTGAAGTCATCAGTGATGTCACTGACCATGTCATGAGTGATATAATATTTGACGTCATCAGCAGTGCATTGCGGGGGCGTGATTTTTAGTTAGCTCAACTAACTATAACGGCCGAATTTCTCTGGTTTTCTACGAGTAAAATATCCAACTACCTATAACGTCCCTGAAATCTGTGGTTTTTTCAGTGAATTTCAAAGGTTTTTTAAATGCTCATTTCTAACGATGTCTTTTGAGCTAGGACATGTGCAGAAAGAGAAAGAAAAGCGCAGAAAGAAGCAAGAGAAATGCAGTAAGAACCAACAGAGGTGCAGAAAGAGGCCTTGTTGCAAAGTCATCCTGTGCGCCAAATGTTTTGGTGATGGCTACTAGTGGTAACTGATTCTGCCTAACCAGGCCTAGAGCCAGTGCTATGCTAAAAGACACTTAGAATACAGTGAAGACACCTACATACACTAGGGTAAACTATGGGTTGGGGTTGGCATGACCTCCCCTGTAAGGCCCTAGTACATAATAGGGCAGGGGAATTAAAACTACCTCTAAGTCTCTGGAACCGATCTGTAAATATGTGGACTTCTTCCTTAAACCACTCGCGGAGACAACCAAAACATACTTGCGAGATACCATGCAGGTCATCAATTTGGTCGATGACATGGCTTTTGATGCCAACAAACAAATATTGGTAACCATGGACATCGTCTCACTCTACACCAGTATCCCCCAAATACCAGCTTTGGAGTCTATGACTAGAGCCCTTGAGAAAAGAATACAACTCGTGAACGTCCCTACTGAATTCATTGTGCAACTACTTGAAGTGGCAATGACTACAAATTTCTTTGTCTTTCAAAATGATTTCTTTATACAGAGCAAAGGAGTGGCGATGGGGGCAGCCTTCGCCCCACACCTAGCGATACTTTTCATGGACGACTATGAGGAAACCTATATTTTATCATCCGGAAATCCATTCAGGGGCAACATCACTGAATGGAGAAGGTATATAGATGATATTCTCCTTATTTGGACAGGAGAAGTGAAAAAAATCACAAGTTTCTTCATCTGGTTGAACTCCCTTTCTGATGACATCAAGTTCACCATGCATTATGACAAACATACTATTGATTTCCTTGACATTAGCATAAAGGCGCAAGACAACCACCTTTACACCACCCTTTTCAGGAAAGCGGCGGTACGGAACACGCTATTAAGATACACAAGCCACCACACCAGAGGACTTCGAGATAATCTACCATTTGGGCAGTTTCTCCGCATCCGGAGAAACTGTTCACTCAAAGAAGACTTCTTTAAGGAATCAGAGGAGTTGATCACCCGCCTCCTGGAAAGAGGATACCCCAGGAGACTGGTCAAAAGAGCCAGAAAGAGAGCGTGGTATAACGACAGAGATAGCCTACTGATACCCAAGCAATGCACTACGGGCCTAGACAAAATGATATGTGTTACCACCTACTGTACCAGGAGTAATGACATCAGAAAGATAATCAATGGACACTGGGGACTGATCGCAGATACTATAGAAACACAGGAACCACCTATGCATGCTTTTAAAAAAGCCAAAAATATCAAGGACCAAGTTGTTCATTCACTACTTGACATGCCATCCAACCCGACCATTCAAACAATGTGGAATTTACCTGAAATATTGGGTCACTACAAGTGCACTAAATGTAAGGCATGCCAAATGTGCATGGAAACCAAAACGTTTGAATTAAATAAACACAGCATCCATCTGAAAGCACACACCAATTGCAATACTTCGAACGTAATCTATGCCATTCTGTGCCCCTGCAACCAACTATATGTGGGGCAAACCCGACAAAAGGTAAAGACACGCATCCCACAACATTGTAGCAGGATCAGATGCAAGACGGCGGGAGCACCCCTTGTGGAACATTTCACTAACCATATGCATACTCCAGAATCTATCAAATGGTTAGTGCTGGAGAAGGTGTCTCTTGGCCAACGAGGAGGGGATCTATGCCCCATCCTTAACATTAGAGAATGCAAATGGATGCATCTACTGGACACAGTGATGACTGGTCTCAACGAACAGGATGCCAACTATGCTCAAATGGCTGGTTTACATGCAGAATAAAGTGACCATACTGACTCCTGCAAACAACACCATAAACTAGTATATATAGGATCTATATTCATTCCAAGTCCAGTATACCATATAAATGTCGCTCAACACTAAATTATATGTAGATACATGCTAACACAATGATATCCTATTTTAAGCTGTTCTCCAATTTAACATCAACTTATTTAGAGGTTCATACAATGCGAAATAGGGCACAATTGTACTTCCCCTTCTACCTATCCATTCACAGCACAATATAAGGGGAAAATGAAACGTACTAGTTATAATGCGGGATACTTTGCCGACAATGTCAATTATTTACAATGTATGGTAACATGTTTTCAACCAATGAATTTGTAAGTACCAATTTTTATATGTAAAATACGGTTGTTAAACAGACACTGAGTTAATATATGCTGCCAGGCATTTGGTATAATCTGCTCTTTGTAGAAGATGTTGTTACAGATGTAACAGATATTTAATAGTTATGTGAGAAGTTCAATGCTAACCCGTCAGAGACCTTCATTTATCTGACATCAATAACTTTATTGGTCAATATACAGGCTTTCCACGCAACATACTGATACAATTGGGTTCTGCATACCGCCCAGGAACCCATTAGTCACAATGACAGGCGCACCCCCGGCCAATTAATTTAATCTCCCAGACAACTAGTTCTTAGAACGCCCCCTTGCTGGCTATTGGCTGCATGCGGGACGAGCATCTGGGAACCATCGAGCGGCTGCACGCACGCACGCCGAGGTTTCCAACTACATTTAGCGAGAGAACACGGAGCTAGCTCACTGTTTGAGCTGACAGGCCACGTTAAGGAGGTAAGCGCTCTTAAATTTGCTCTCGGCGCGTTTCCGTTCATTCCCAAGCCCCCCATGTGAAATTGCGCGTAATGTAAATAATTGCCGCCAGTATGAGCTCTTTCCGCAGATTTCTTCATTTTATTAGCGCAGTGATGTAAACAACCCTTTTAGCATCCGCATATTGTCCATGTCACCCTTGACTACGGGAACGCATATACGAGGTTGTTACCAGACACGCACACGTGAACGGTCTTTTCTCGATTTACTCGCCCGCGGCTTTCTGCCATTTACACATGAAATATATTCACCTCTAACATTTTATATAACTGAGGATGTTAATGTAATGCCACTGTTCTCCATTTCCCACCACCCAGCGCGTAACTGACATCGTACACACATGAGATCTACATCCTTTACGAGTGTTTTTCTCCCCTCTCTCCGCGTCTTCTTACAGACCCAGACTTGGATTCACTCCATTCGCGCATTGGGAGATTCATTACCCTGTATGCGAGAAAAACTGCAGAAGTGAGTGCACTACCCTTCTGTCTTTTACATTTATGCTGGAATATTTCCGCCGAGGCATGACTTAAATTTATCAACATGTCTCCCTTTAGATTTTCAGGAGCCACACTGAAGGGCCCAGTAAGGATCGTACGTTGCCCGTCCTTCCTTACACAAGTAGGTGATATTTCTTTCACCTACCTGACATTTCACCACTTACACTCATTTTGTACTGAACCTATATTAATTATTCATAGGTGCTCACATGTTGAACTGTCCTGACGAAGACCCTGAAGTGAGGACACCACCCACCCTCCACACTACTGGGGTCGAAACGTAGACCATTTCACTTGACCATCTACAGACTCATAGATTAGAAGAATCTAATTCAAAACGTATCTATGTATATATGGGAACAAACTGACCTGTATTAGGCTGGAAAGGTCATCGTGTACATAATTCTAACTGTGTCTATGTCACCACACCTTTACCCTGTCCCTCACCTACCAATTCACTACCATTGCCCCATCCTTCTTTCCGCTTACGCTAAGAGCACTGTAAATACTGTATGCACTGCCAATGTATTTGGAACTAATACATTGTAACCCATGAATGCTTTGATTGACAATCGCATTTAATGCTGCTATTGCCTAAAGAAATTAAATTTCTGATTTCTGATTTTTGAATTAAAATGATTTCTGATTTTTGAATTGATCTCAAGTGGTGATTTGTTGTTATCTTTTCTAAATTACTCTACAAAAAGAAATAACTACCCCGACCACTCTCCTCCACATACTCTAGTACATAATAGGGCAGGGGAATTAAAACTACCTCTAAGTCAGAGGTGCAGAAACATGCTTCTTTAACTAGTTGTAGCATCTGCAGAGTGGTAGAGAAAGGGTGCTCGGCCTCCGACCAGTGCTCAGGAATTCACATTGCAGGAGGGCTTCTTGGCCCCCAAAGTACCTCAGGAGTAAAGTGGACTTCATCCCCCATCCCGTAGTCTGCCAGGAGGTGCGTTTGCAGAGTGGTGGAGAAAGGGGGCATGGCCTCCGAAGACGTCTTAGCTAACCCTGGGCGTAGTTCGAGAAGTAGTACTACGCGAAGCTACGCAAAGTGCACCTCGCACTACGCGAGCTACGCGTAGCACTTCGCAAACTGCATAGTACCCTGTTTGCACTGTGCAAGATGCCGTTTTCAATGATTGCACAGTGTGGACAAGCATCCGGCACTGTGCAATCATTGAAAACGGCATCTTGCACAGTGCGAGCTGTAGTTTTCTGCCGCTCGAGTAGATTTTTACTCGAGCGGCAGCTTTCTCAACGCGGACTGGTAGTTTCTCATCGCGACCACTCACAATGAGAAACCTGACCTCCTCGCATTGAGAATCTCGCCGGGATGTTTATTTTCCACGCTCGCGATCGGCAACATAATGTTGCTGATTGCGAACAAGGAAAAAGTCTCGCCGGGATGTCGTTTTGCTTGCTCGCGGTCGCCAACTTGATGTTGAGGACCGCGAGCAAGCAAAAAATGACCGCTGCACTACACTACGCTACGCATGTTTGCACTGTGCTACGTGCAATTCGCGTAGTGCGAAGTAGCGCAAACTTCGCAAACTATGCGAGCATTGGCGTAGTGCTTTACCCAGGCTTAGTCTTAGCAATCCTTCTGTGTGGGACTTACTGGAGGTAACAAGAGGGGTACTTGGCCCCCAAGGACATCCTTGGGGGCCAACTACCCCTCCTATTACCTCCAGTAAGTACCACACAGCAGGATTGCTAATTTCTCATAACAGGCCATGCCCCCTTTGCCCACCACTCTGCAAACGTGGTCCTTGGCACGCTCTTTGATTGGGATTGAAGTCCCCTTCACTGCTGGGGGTCCTTAGGGGCCAAGTAGCCTAGCTCCTACCTCCAGTAAGCCCCACACAGTGGGATTGCTGAGAGGTGGACATAGGCCACACCCCCTTTCTCCACCACTCTGCAAACGCACCTCCCAGCACGCTCTTGGTTGGGGAATGAAGTCCCCTTTCCTCATGAGGGTCCCTGTGGGCCAACTAGCCCACAGGTACCTCCAATAAGCCCCAAACAGCTGGATTGCCGAGAGTGGTCCGAGGCCATGCCGCCTTTTTACATCACTCTGCAAACGCGGCTCCTGGCGCACTGCTGCTCGGGAGATAAAGTCCACTTGTGCCCTGAGGTTCTCAGGACACAAGAGGACCTCATTGCCCCACCAGCAGTGGTGTAAAAAGGGGCGTGGCCTCATACTACCTCTCTGCAATCCAGCTGTATGGTGCTTACTGGAGGTACCTGCTGGGCTAGTTGGCCCCCAGGGTCCCTCAGTATTCAAGGGGACTTAATTCCCCAACTTAGAACGTGCCAGTTTGCAGAGTGGTGCAGGGAGGGAGCGGAGCCTCCGGCGAGATGCCGGCCTTTTTTTTATATATATGTTTTCAGAAGGAGGGATGTGTGGCCCCCCTTCTTTTACTATTTTTGGGGCCCTGGAAACTTCATCCCCCAGGGCCTGACCCTTTAAAAAAAAACGGGAAGGGAGCCGCACAGCCCCCTTCCTGAGACCGATTTCAGCCCCGGGGACCCCATCCCCGGGGCTGGCCCTCAGCATTGGGGACCGTGGGGGGAGCCCCAATGCCCCCACTGTCCCAGCCACCCCGGGACATTTCAGGAGCCGGCCCTGGGGGGTGGTGGTCCCCAGGGCCACAATGGGCTCCACGAGGGGGGCTGCGCGGCCAACCTCCAACATGTAAATAGCCCTGGGGTGGTCCCCAGGGGACCACAACGTATTTGATGCCTCGGGGAGGTGGTGGTGCCCGGGGCAGTGTGGGGGGCTTGAGCCCCCAACACTAATTATTAGTTACAGCCCCAATTTCTCAGGAACTACTGAACGGATTTACACCATTTATAAAAAAAACACACTTTCTAGACCAAGACCTACATTTTTGCTAAATTGGGTGTAATTCCGTTCAGCAGTTCGGACTGTAGCTGTGTTTAAAGTTTCCTATGTAAATTAACATGGAGAAAAACGCGTTTTGGGACCCCACCTTTTTTCACGACCCCCACTTGACGAATCACCCCGAAGCTTTCAAGACAGGAGCTGACTAGAGCGCCCCATTGGTTTTGAAAATTTCGCAAAGATTTGTCAACCGGGGCAAAAGATATTGGCAAATCAAAAAACGCTTTTCCTATGGAAACTAGGTCCTAACGATAACTACCTACTAGCGACCGCCAGTAGGTAATATATATAAATATATATATATTACCTACTGGCGGTCGCCAGTAGGTAGTTTTAGTTAGGACCTTATTTCTATGAAAAAGCTGTTTTTTATTTTCCAATAATTTTGACGTCATTTGACGAATATTAGCGAAATTTTCAAAACTAATTTGACACTCACTTCAGCTCTTGTCTTGAAACTTTCGGGGTGATCTGTCAATTGGGGGCCTAGAAAAAGGGGGGGGGGCGAAAACACTTTTTTTCTGTGTTAATTTCCATAGGAAACTTTAGCCACGGCTACAGCCCGAACTGCTAAACGGAATTACACCAAATTAGGTAAAAAGGTAGCTCTTGGTCCAGAAAGCACTCTTTCTGATAAATGGTGTAAATCCATTTAGTAGTTTCTTAGAAATTTTAAGATTTCTCAGCTATACAACTGTGGCTGCGGTGGATCCGCGACCCCTCCCAAACTCGTGCCTGAGATCTGATTAGCTGCCAACATTTCAAACCAGGAAATGTTGGCAGCCATCTTGTGACTCGGTTGAATTGAGTCACAAGAAAAGACGTTACAAAAAGAAAAGGGGCAGGGTAGAAACACCCTGACCCCCTAGGTCTGTTCAGGGTATTCCACAGGGGCCCCGAGGGCCCAAAAAAGCATTTTTTTAAATTTTTGGCAGGAGTCGCGTTGGATCTGTAAATCCCACTGAAAATAAAAAACGAAGCACAGGTTGCCGCGCTTCGTTTAATTATGCCTCCAGGTGGGCCAGGTTTCGGGGGCAATTACAAATAATAATGCAGGGGGCATGCGTGGGCCCCACAGCCTCAGGGACTGCCACCTCCCCGGGGCTAATTCATTAAAATGTAGGGGGGCTGTGTGGTCCCCCCACCGCCCCACAGACTGCCATGTTTCTGGGGCTAGACACCAAAAAAAGCAGGGGGCCCGCACCCCCCGCAGCCCCGGGGACTGACACCTCCCCAGTGCTATATTCAAAATATTACGCGGGAGCTCCGGCTCCCCCACACAGCCCCAGGGAATGCCACCTCCCCAGGGCTATATTTAAAAGTAATGCGTGAGGGGGCTCCAACCCCCCCACACAGCCCCGGGGCCCGCCAACTCTCTGGGGCACAAATGACGGGGGCTCTCCTCCAGGAGCCCTCCATGGCAGTGGGGTCTGCCACCCCCCAGTGCTGGTGGCTGCAAAGTCCTGGGGTGCACATCTCCGGGGCATTGCAGTTTGGTATGGCTTGACGGGAGCACTGCTCCTGCCAAGCCATAGCAAACTCTGGTCTGCTTCATGAAAGCAAGCGCAGAATTGCTTTTGGACAAATGTAGCTGCCTGTGTGCAGCTCCCTGTGTCCAAAAGCAATGCCAGCTGCCGCAGGGGAGCTGGCAGGCACCATGGGGGCCTTGAGGCTCTACCCACGTTGCCCAACTAGAGGGCATGCCCCAGGAGATGGGGTCCCTGGGGCAATATAGGGTCGGAGAGGAGGACAGCGATGGCCCCGTCTACATTTTAAAAAAATGTGAAGGCCTGGCCCCGGAGGATGGGGTCACTGGGGCCAAAATCGGCCTCTCGATGGGGGCCCCCCTCCTAATTATTTTTTTAAATGGGCATGCCCCGAGGAATGGGGTTCCTGGGAAAATATCGGCCCGGGGAGGGGGCCCGAACAGGCCCTCATCTCCATAAAAAAAAAAATAATGTTGGCCTGTCCCTGGGGGATGATGTTCAAGGGGCCGAAATTGGCCCTGGAGGGGGCAACATGGCCCCCTCCTGTTTTCTCAGAAAACAAAGGATCAGGCCCTGGGGGATTGGGTTCCCTGGGCCCAAACTGGTCCAGGGAAGAGGGGCCACACAGCCCCCTTCCTAAAAAAAAAACAACACAACTAGTGGGAGTCCCACCCCTTTTCTCCACTACTCTGCAAATGCACCTCCTGTTGTGCTCCTGGTATGAGGCCACGCACCTTTCTACAACACTCTGCAAACACTCCTTTCGGCACATTGCTGGTTGGGGGATGATGTCCCCTTGCTTCCTGAGGATCTCAGGACTAAAGTGGACTTCTTCCCCCAAGCAGCAGTGCGCCTGGAGGCACAGTTTACAGAGTTCTGGAGAAAGGGGGCGTGGCCTCTGACCACCTCTCAGCAATCCAGCTGTGAGGGCCTTACTGGAAGTAACAGGAGGGCTAGTTGGCTCCCAAGGACCCTCAAGAGCAAGGGAACTTCATCCCCCAAATAATAGTGCGCCAGGAAGCGCGTTTCCAGAGTTGAGGAGAAAGAGGGTGTGGCCACCGAAAACCTCTCAGCAAACCCACTGTGTAGGACTTGCTGGAGGTAACAGGAGGGATAGTTGGCCCGCAAGGACCCACAATAGCCAAGGAGACTTCATCCCCCTACTAGTAGTGCGTCAGGAGGTGTGCTTGCAGAATGGTGGAGAAAGGGGGCTTGCCCTGCTATCAGATCTCAGCAATCCTGCTGTATGGGACTTACTGGAGGTAATAGGAGGGGTAGTTGGTCGCCAAGGACGTACTTGTGGGCCAACTACCCCTCCTGTTACCTCCAGTAAATCCAACACAGCAGGACTGCTGAGAAGTTGTCAGAGGCAAAGCCCCCTCTCTCCACATCTCTGCAAACGTGCCTCCGGAGCACTACTAGTTTGGGGATAAAGTCCCCTTGGCTCCGAAGGGACCTTGGGGGCCAAGAAGCCCTCCTGGTACCTCCTGTAAGTCCTACACAGCAGAATTACTGAGAGATGGTTGGAGCCTCTGCCCCTTTTCTCCACCACTCTGCAAACGTGACTGCTAGTTAAAAAACCTTAGAAATTCACCAAATAACAAATGTTACAGGCACGTTATAGTAGGAATTAGCATTTAAAAAAACTAAGAAGTTCACTGAAAAAAAACATAGGCTACAAGGACGTTATAGTTAGCAAATAGAATTTTAAAAAACTTAGAATTTCACAAAAAACAAAGGTTACAGGGACGTTATAGTTAGGGTCAGATTTTACTCATACAAAACAAGAAAAATTCAGCTGTTATAGTTACCTGAGATAACTATAACTTGCCCCCCGCAATGCACTGCTTATGACCTCACATATTACATGGCGGTCCAACTGCCTGATTACAACTTAGGCGGTCGGACCCCCCTGTGACAGACGCAACTGCCAGGGAACATAGATCCCTGGACGTGGCGCAGTGGGCTTGAGGCTGCAATATGCTTGGTGGAGCCCGGTGGCACCGCAAAGCATATAACGACGTTCTTCCCCATCAGCGGTCTCATGGAGGTCTTTACTCCATGAAACTGGTGGCTGTGGGGAAAAAAGGGGGCCCTACAGGGCCCCTTCTTGACCCTGTGTACAGAGGTGCATGCATGAGGGCATGTGTGCACAACACATGCCCTCATGCATGCACCTCTGTGTGTATACACTCCATGGACTTACCAGTCCATGATGTGCAGAAACGTGCACTGGTGGTCCCGTGGCATGCAGTTTAAGGTACACATATAAGCCTTTAAACTGCACTGCCGCTATACTCCCAAGCTGCAAAAAAAACTCAGAATCTGGTGGGCGGCGGTGCAGGTTGGCGGTCCTGAAGCCGGGCAGTGGTGTGGTAGCCTGCTCCAGGACTGCCAAACTCAAAATCAGGCCCTTAGTCACCTGTGGACTGCCAGGTTTGAGTGCCATGAAGTCGGTCAGTACCAGCATTGCTTTGGAGGTTCCTGCCTACTGTCATTTATTGTTCTATCCAGCAAGGGAGGTAGGACTGTGTGAAGGTCAAGGGACATGTTCAAACCTTTTAATCAGCTTTAATGTGGTAAGCAATGTCATTGGCCAGTATGTAGCTGCAACAGGATTCATGTCCATTCAGATCCTGACACTCTTTGGAACTGCTGATGAGACACACAACTGGAGGTGGTGCAGAACTCTAATAATATTGATGGTTCCAAATATAACTTAGGCATTTTATCAAATCTACAGATCAACTACTGGCACTCGGTTTGAATGTCTGTCCCACTACCTGCCCTTGGCCCACCCATAAAGCCAAGCTGACTGTAGTACAGCTCTCATGCCATTAACCAAAATGCAGAAACCAGCGCATTGTGTGTCCTAGTCAGCAGGACTAACACAGGCGATTCTAAGGAACATCATTTAGCCAGTAGTTGATCCTCCATCATGTACCCACTGCAGAACCTTTGTCTCTTATTGGCAACATTTGTCAAAAATTATGAATATTTGGTCTAAGATGGATACAGTAGCATTTGATATTCATTCCCAGTACTCCGTCTTGCTGCCTTCTCTTTTCCAATGTACACCTTCTCTCTTTGCCTAAGATTTACAGATGATGAGCTTATGGTTATGCCTTTTCCTACTTAATGGCCAATCTCTTCAATAAACTACCCTTTGCAATGAAGACCCAACGAATCACCTTCTTTTCTGCAAAGAACTCACAACCTGACCTTTCTCGACTGAACTCTAGAGCTGTCAACTCTTACTTGCAGTCCTTTGCGAGAGGGCATCATCTGCTTTACAACGCATTTTCATCATCATGATTTTTCTTGTTAATTTCCTACTATGAATCTGGCTCAATCAAACAAACATTGAAATGTGTATGGCCAAAATGTAATAAATAGATGGTAAATGACACCATTATTGAATTGAAAATATTGTCTAACCTAAATATTGCATATAAAAAATCGTCAGTACCAAAATATCATGAATCAGAAGATCAAGGGTAAGAATATGTTTTTTATGTGTATAATATGGTTTTTAAAAATATTGTTGTATGTCTTATTGTTTACTTGCATTTAGTTGTAGTAAATGTTGTTTTAATTAATTTTATGTTTATTAGTACTTTATTCAGATTTTAATATTATTAATACATTATTTTATGCGTAGTTTAAAATTTCAGAAATGTAGTTAGTAACCTATAATGTATTAGCAGGTAGTTCGGTCTTTAGTGGAATATGGTTGAAATTTATTTAAGTTCTAAATTATTATGTTCTATTTTTAATGTATTTTTATGTTAAATATTCAGGGGTCGATTACGATGTCAATCAGAAAGGCTCCGAATCAGATTCGTGTCTGCCGAAGCCGATTCGGAACCCGTCTTTCTGACCGATTCAGAAAGCTTTCTAAACACCGATTACGATGTTTGGAAAGCGTTTGGAATTTCCGAGCCGGTTCCGAGGGGCAGATTTACAAGAAACTGACTGCGTTATAGCAGAGATGTGTCAGTTTCCTTGCACCATGCAAAAAAACTTTTGCGCCACCATGGATGCGTAGTATCTACAATGCGGCACACCATGGCGCAAGGATTGACAGATGCGTCACGCATCTGTTGGTGCAAAGGTCACACATTGCTGGAGTCGTGTCGCAAGCACGACGCAACTCCAGCAATGCTCAGGAAGGCCTATATCTATTGTGCTGCGTCACTCCTTATGCCTGCCTTAAGCAAGCGTAAAGGTTTTGACGCAGTGGTGTCGTAGAAGTGGCGCAGTGAAATCTTGTAGATTTCACTGTGTCACTTTTACTAGGCTTTCTTGCATCGGAACGCCCACCCTGCATACATTATACCTGACGCAGGTATAATGTGGCGCAGGGCTTTACAATGTAGCGCATCTCCCTAGACGCGTCACGTTATAAATGTGTCGCAACATGGCAGATTGTTTACGCTGCTGCTGTGTCACTAAAGTGCTGCAACAGCGGTGCAAACGAACGTATCACAAGGAGCTTGTAAATCTGCCCTGAGTAGATCGGAGCCGGTTCGTACAGGTCAACAGTCTGCGTTTCCGCCAAGCGATCACGATGTCAGATTCTGACAGCCTTTCTGAATCGGTTGTTCCGACACGGATTGGCTGTCGGAATATGACTTTGGGGGCCTGTAGCAGGTCCCCCTTCACCTGAGGCCTTCTGAATGGGGCCCATGGAGGTACCCAAGGGACTCCTCTTTGCAACCATGCACAGTCTGGCAGGCACCATGGGGTGCCCGCCATAGGGTTCACGATTTTCCCCAGCCACCCCTTTCTTCAATGGGAGCCTGTGTATTTGGTCGGAACACAAGCTCCCATTGAAGTCAATGGGAATCCGACAGAATCGTATTCAGAACAATCGTAATCGGTCAGTAGGACTCCCTAAATCCGATTTGGTCGGAAAGCATTCTGGGACCGATTCGGTCGGAATGCTTTCCGAACGACATTGTTATCGATCCCTTAGTTGGTAATAAATTGTGTGAATTAGTTATAGATTTATTGTTATTGAAATTACTTATGTGTATTTGTGATTTTTATTGTCATCATCGTTCAATATAGTTTAATTACTAATTTATAATGTAATAGAGGATAGAGGGTTTTTAGGGGGATATAGTGGGAATTTATTTACCTCATATGTTTTTTACATTAAGCTTTTATGTAAATTAAATATTTATTTAGTAATTATTTATATAAATTGTTTCATTCATTAATTCATATTCCAATGAAGTCTATTTTGTGATTTTTCACTTAGATTATATTTTTGTATAGCTTAAATACCAATTTATATTTTAGAAGCAAATTGTTGGGTTTGTAGGGATATACGGTGGAATGTTATTTATATTATAATTTTTACGATTTATTTTTATGTTAAAGTAAGTTTTTATCTGGTATTCAATTATGTGAATTGTTTTGTTAATTATTTTTTACATGAGTTATTTGATGTATTTTAATTACTTGTTAATTTGTCAATAAGTGTATGTCAATCAATCAATGTTTCTTTATTTCGATTGAATTTACAATCATAAAAAGTACATTTAAAACAGTACAACATTATAAAAATCGGTTTGCTCATTGACTGCTATGAAAGGCAGGCATTTTACATATAAGCACTAACACTCTAAGTACAAAAATAATAGCACAGTAGTCAGTAAAAATGTAGAAATTCGGTTTGCTCAGTGGCTGTTAAGAAAAGCAGGCATAAGTGTATGTATTTATCTTTTATTTATGTTTAATGTTTATGTATTTTATATTTACAATTAGTTTTATTTAATTACTATTTTAATGTTATTGTTGTATTTATATTTTCTTTATTTTTTGAAGGGTGTTTGTGGTTATTTATTGGTAAAAGGAAAAAAGTGTATTTATTGTAAATGTATTCAGTTTGTTGTTTTAATTTTTAAATACATTTTTTATACTTTTTTATTACTTTGCATCAATTTTTATTTATTTATATATTTTGTATTTGAATATATTTTTCTAATTGTTTGTTTGTTAGTTAGTTATTTACAAATTTTGTTCAAAATATTCAGGAGTTAAATTGGTATAAGTAGCCCTTGCTAAGTCCAACAACTTCTGCTTACATTAGAGTGGGAATAGTAAATTTAAACTTTCCAAAATCCAACACTTTAACTGATTTTGCTTACATTGGAGCGGGAATAGTAAACCTAACGTCTCCAAATTCAAACACCTTTCTTAGTGTTTCATAAATTGGGGTTGGAGTAGGAATAGGAAATCTAACCCCTGCAAAGTTCAAACCCTTTCCCTGATTTTGTTCACCTTGGAGGGTGAACAGGAAATCTAACCCCCCCAAAGTCCAACACTTTCCCAACTGTTGTTAGGCCTGGGTAAAGTGGAGCTCTGCAAAGTGATAAAACACTCTGCCGCAATCAGTAGAGTGGGGTATTGTTAGCGCCGGGTGTTTTTCTCGCACTGTAAAATCAGCACAAACTGCACCACACGCAGTGCAAGAGGGCGTAGCTTCTTTATGCCACTCAAGTAGATGTTCTACTCAAGCGGCATCTTCCTCAACATGAGCGGCAGGTTTCTTTCCCAACTGTTGTTAGGCCTGGGTAAAGTGGAGCTCTGCAAAGTGATAAAACACTCTGCCGCAATCAGTAGAGTGGGGTATTGTTAGCGCCGGGTGTTTTTCTCGCACTGTAAAATCAGCACAAACTGCACCACACGCAGTGCAAGAGGGCGTAGCTTCTTTATGCCACTCAAGTAGATGTTCTACTCAAGCGGCATCTTCCTCAACATGAGCGGCAGGTTTCTTTTCGCGAGCGATCACATCCTGCCATGACCGCCCACGTTGAGAAATCTTGCCAGGAGGTGGTCTAGCATTGGATTTTCCTCCCTCATGTTTGCCAACTTACCGTTGGCGACCCGCGAGAGAGGAAAACCTCCACTCCTTGCCCTAAGCGGAGGCCGGAGTGAGAAAAACTCAGCGAGAGGAGTGGAGAAGAGCGGAGTTTAACACAGGTGTCGAAATAGTAACTCTAGCCCTTCTAAAGTCCAAAACTTTCCCAGATCTTGCTTACGTTGGAGTGGAAAAAGTAAATCTAACCCATCCAACGTGTAACACTTTTCCTACTTTTGTTTAAATATGAGGTACATTACTATTTTTGCTAATGTTGTTTACTTTGAATTGTTGTTATGTTTCCAATATTTTGTATTTGTAAAAGTTTATATTATTTTTTAATGTAATTTTCATTTGAAATTTCATTTTTAAATGAATTTTATTTATTTAATTGATTGTGCTATATGTTTTTGTTCATAAATATTTTTTATTTACTTTCTTTAGTTATTGTTAATGTTATTAATGTATTTCTGAATTGTTTAAATATTGGTTTTATAGTTTTGCTAAATATATATATATATATATATATATATATATATATATATATAACCTACTGGAGGTCGCCAGTAGGTAGTTATAGTTAGGACCAAGTTTCCATAGGTAGAGCATTTGGCGTTGTTTGATGAATCTTCATGAAATTATACAAACAAATTCTTTGTTCATATCAGCTCCTATGTTGAAAGTTTGGGGTTGATTCGTCAAGGGGTGGGCCGAGAAAAATGGGGGGTCCCAAAACGTGTTTTCTCCATGCAATTTCCATAGGAAACTGTAGACAAGGCTACAGGTCGAACGGGTGAACGGAATTACCCCAAATTTGGCAGGGAGAAGGGTCTTGGTCTAGAAAGCATGAATTTGTTTATTTGGTGTAAATCCATTCAGTAGTTTTTGAGAAATATCAAAATTTACAGATATTGATATTTGGGAATTCTGCCATCTGATTGGCTGAGGCGTTACGAGCACGAGCTTGCTGCTTATTGGCTGCGAGCGGTGCGAGCGGTTGCAACTATGAAGTGTTGGCAGCCATTTTGTGATTTTGTTGAAGCGAGTAAGGGGAAAAAAGGGCAAAAAGAGTAGGAAAGAGGAGGGTAGGAGCACTGTGAGGTCTGTGGGATGGTTAGGGTGTGCTACACAGGGAGTGTGAAGCGATGTATTCACCCCTACCGGTGTGAAAGTGCTGTTTGGCCCAGAGTGAGATGGTGCTGAGGTGAGGTGCCGGTACACTCGGTGATGAAAACGTGAGCTGATTGCAGTAAACTGATGTGCTCTGGGCGCTGAAGCATACTGGCCGCTGTAGCATAGCTGTGCAAGTGGTGTTAGTATGGGGTTAGACTGTAGCGCTGTGAGCTCTGTGGGGTGGTTAGGGTGT
The DNA here is from genome assembly GCF_964204655.1 of Triturus cristatus. Lineage (NCBI taxonomy): Eukaryota > Metazoa > Chordata > Amphibia > Caudata > Salamandridae > Triturus > Triturus cristatus. The sequence continues at coordinate 1,802,889,760 of NC_140589.1, read as the reverse complement.
GCTATACAGGGAGTGTGAAGCGAAGTATTCACCCCTAGCGGTGTGAAAGTGCTGTTTTGCCCAGCGTGAGATGGTGCTGAGGTGAGGTGCCGGTACACTCGGGGATGAGACCGTGAGCTGATTGCTGTAATCCGATGTGCTCTGGGCGCTGTAGCATACTGGCCGCTGTAGCATAGCTGTGCAAGTGGTGTTAGTATGGATTTAAACTATAGCGGTAGTGGGAAGCAAACTACTCACCCCTAGCGGTCTAAAGACTTGAATGGGATGTTTTAGCGAGCAGCAATAAAGAAATAATCAGGAAGAATATAATGCAGAATGTTGCAATGCCACAGAAGACAAATGGTGAAATCAGGTGTGTTTAAGAAAGTGGCTGTGTGGGATAAAGTGATGGAGTCTGCAAGTTATATAAAAAGTGTATTTATTTAAGTGCCATAAATGGACCCACTGGTGCAAGAGCTAAGGCATCCAGCTGAGGCAAACTCCAACCGCTTCTGCTGTATTCAAACCTAAGCTCCTGCATCAGTCAATTCCACATTACGTGTTACAGTTCCATGTGACATCAACAATACCTATTAGACATGAATGACTGTAAATTGTAGAATGAAAATAAAGGTAGGATACGATTACCACACTGTGCCAACCAGTTCCTAAACAATGCTATGTTTTTCATCTTGATCACCAGCTCGTGAGCAGAGGCTGAGGATGAGCTAATTTGTTTGAAAGGGCTTCGTGGATAACAGGCAGAGAGACGTGTGTACAAAGAATAGACATGGTTTCAAAATGGATTTAGGCTAATTTAGCAAGTAAATAGCGTATTTGCATAGGCCATACATCATCCATCTCTGGTTAGTTTGGAGACGTAAGGGCCAATAATGAAAACAGAGTTCAAATGCATAAGCATACTTAGAAAGTTATTATATGAAAATAGTTCAATTGAAGTGTATTAAAAAAGTTTATAGGAAAAAGTCAAAAAAGTTGGGAAAAAACTATCCAAGAATAAAGTGAATTTCTTACAAGTCTTGGAGATTGCAGTCCAGAAGTTCTTCAGCGGCTTGAGATGCGTAATGTTCCAAGAGGTGATTGTTGCCATCGTGTGAGAAAAGCGAAGCAATCCAATTCATATCCTCGAAGGGACAGTAATGTTCCTCAAATGTTGGAGCGGCAATTTGAAATGTCAGGCAATCTGCGATGTTGTCAAAGGCCACACATTGCAGGAGATCTTTTGCGGCTGCGCAGGAATCCCATTCCGCCAGGATATCTTTTTGCGTTGCATCCGCCATTGCTCCACTGCCCGAACAATCAAGTTCATGGTTTTCAAGATACTCCATTACCTGCTGGATATCGGGAGCATTTGCTGGGATGTTGGCAAGGCATAGATCCATTCGCCAGTCGATTGGGCAAGTTTTGCAATAAAAAGATGGTTGCATGCAGACTGTATATGTGTAAATAAATGTCATGTTGTAGCTGGCTCCGATAATAGATAGAGGCAGGCAGCCGAAAAGTTGTTCCATTTTTTCACAGTATTGATGTAGCTTTGCGTAGAGGTGTATTCTGTCGGACATTCTTGTTACCACAGGGAGCGCAGCCATTTTTAACAAGCTAAAATAGTAGTAGGATGGCCGCAAACAGGGTGAGAATTATGGGCACTGTTCCTATTATTCCTGAGATGATCGAATGAATGAAGTCTGGTATTAGACTAAAAACAGTTTGAAAGCCTGTGACAAGGCCGGAGGAGACAGTGTTAAAAAAGTGTGCGAGTCCTTAAATGTCAGACGTGTTGAAAATTGTGTAACAATTCACAAAGTGTAATGGGAGGTTCGTATTTAAAAGGGAGTGTATTTTACTTGAAGTTCGAGCTATCTGCAGTCGATAAATTACTTTTGGAGAAGTGAGGGACACTTCTGTTTGAAACAAAAGCGCTTTCAGTTTGCTCCGTTTAATAAAATCTGTTTTCAAAGTAGGTATTGAAGGCCAAGTTGAACTGTGGGAGTTACTTTGTGTGGGTGGGAATAGAGATTGCCAGAGGAAGTTATCCGGTTTGAAACAGTAAGGACATACGGTATGCCAGCTCACATTGCGTAGCAGTCCATGTTATTAAGAAGCAGATAACTGCAGTTAGAAAGCTGTGTGAATGTTGGTCTGATTGTGGGAGTTGGCGTGCTTTTAAGAAAGCACGCAAGATTGGGGGCTGTAAGCTTAGAAGCGTCGTGCAGTTGGACATTCTTGCATAGTAATGAATGACTGCCATTTTGGTCCCACTTTTCACCTGTGAGAAAAACTTCTGTATCCTCTTTAAGACAGCGATATGTAAATGGGAGAAACCACTGCTCGTAAATAAACGCGCTACCTTATATAATCACATGCAACATGACAAACAAAATGTACACCTAGCAGACACAACGACATTACGTACTGTCAGAACTGTGGCTAGCCATGTACACAAACAAAACATAGCACCTATGCCACACAATGCGGGGAGAGATGGAAGCAAAGTATGTGCGAAGGTTGCAAGTGATTCTCGATTATAAAATGATACAATGCAAAGTGTTGAGGGGATGTGCTGGACAGACTTGAGTATGCAGAGCACAGACATGTACATGTCAACATACACTGATGGTCTATTGAGTGAAGTGGACAGTGGACGCAACCATGATAATGATAGTACAGTCAGTAGGGAAGATTACAAAAACATAGCGCGTACGTGCCCATCCCCCCCCCAAATCTTTAGCGTAGTGGGCTGGCTCGGCGTACGCAAGGCTAGCGTGGGGCTATGAATAAAAGGCACGTTTCTCTGGGTGTGGTTCTCCTCTGGAATGGCGAACATGTCTGTCAGGTGTGTGCAGCTTACACCGCCACGAGGCTGACGCCGTGAGCGAAGGTGGCTGCAGGAATAATGCTCTCAGCCTGCTGGTACCCAGAAACTGCCATGGCCGCTGTGACGCACATATGCCCCACAGTTCACCTTTCGACACCGCCGTATGTGAAAGAGGGCTCACCATGTACCGGCGGTTTTTGGGCCAAGGTCTGCGAGCTGGGAAGGCACCTGAGATCAACGCTGGCTACCGCGACACAGGCAGACAGCGCCCAGCCTGAGGTCCAGCACCGTGGAGTGCTCTGTATACTACTAACACAGTAGTCCAACAGGTACCAACAGTGCAACGGTGACTTGATCCCACAATGGACGATGTTAGAACTGCATCTGAGAGTGCAGATAAGGTACTCCCTTCGACCAGGTGTAACCAACTCTAGGTCCCAAAAGTGGAACGGTGTCTTGATCCCACAATGGACAATGTTAGAACTGCATCTGAGCGTGCAGATGAAGGAACTCCCTTCGACCAGTTGCAAGCAACTTTAGGTCCCAATAGTGGATCGGTGTCTTGATCCCAGAATGGACGATGTCCGATATTACCTTCTGCTGGTTGTTTTTTACAGAACTCCCTCCGTTGAGATGCATCAGACTCTGTGCTTCCGTGGCTAATTGCTGCACATTATTATTGGGGTTGGCTGACTGCAGTCGGTGAAGTACACCGTGGTACAGCAGGTCCGAACAGTGAAACGGGATCTTGATCCCACAATGGACGATGTTAGAACTGTATCTGAGAGTGGAGATAAAGGTACTCCCTTCGAACAGGTGCAACCAACTCTACGTCCCAACAGTGGAACGGTGTCTTGATCCCAAAATGGACGATACACGATATTACCTGCTGCTTGGTTTTCACAGAACTCCCTCTGTTGAGGTACATCAGACTCTGTGCTTCCGCAGCTAACTGCTGCACATGATTATTGGGCTTGGCTGACTGTAGTCGGTGGAGTACACCGCGGTACAGCAGGTTGGAACAGCGAAACGGGGTCTTGATTCTGTGATTGAGGATTTCAGAAGTTAAAGTCTGTGATGATTTGTGTGTACCCCCTCCGATCAGGTACAACCAACTCCATACTTTTGAATCCAACGGCACGTGGCTGTGAGGCGTTAATGACCACTGCCTCTGGCCTACACTGCGGTCAGCAGGGCTCACAATTCAGATCGAGTGGTGATTGTTTAATTACAGAATCCAGTAGGCAACTAACTACAACGTCTATTGAAATATACACAATAGCCTTTTAGTATACTTGCTTGAAGAACTTTTTTAAGGTGACTTATATGTCTAGTACAATGACCAAATTCTTCTTGGTAGTGGTAAAGAACACTGAATAACAGTCTACACAGTGGTCAGCAGAGATCATTATTTTGATTTATTTATTGCAGAGTTTTGTGTAATTTATGTTGTTGTATCTTGTGAAGAGGAAGTGAGAAAAAGTATTCATGGAAGACTGTGCTCACTACTGTCTTCAATTTACACTGCAGACAGCAGTGTTCACAATTCAGATCGAGTCGCTATTGTAGATGACGCACTCCTGTAGGCAAAAGACATTGCTCCAGTGCGCTCTGTCCGCACCACGCATACGCATCATCACAGGGTCCGCACACGGTTTTTGTTGCTTCCTGTACGGCAAACAGGACAGCTCAAGTCAACGCCACGTGGCTGTGGGCCCTTGCTGACCGCTCTCTGGCCTACACTGCAGACAGCAGTGTTTACAATTCAGATTGAGTCGCTATTGCAGATGAGGCAGTCCTGTAGGCAACAGACATTGTTCCTAGTACGGCCCGCCCGCAGCACGCATCATCGTTGGCTGTTCACATGCTGAATGCTTTTGATGTGGCTATCTGAGTGCACTAGACCTGATGGACCCTTTATGATACAATCTTTTTGTGTATTATTTCAGATCTACTGCCTGTATCTCAGTATACCACAAGTTATGGTTCTTTTACAATAGAATCTTTTCTGTATTATTTCACATCTAGTGTCCCTACCTTACTGTAGCACAAACTATTGACCCTTTTATTATTGAATCTCTGTGTGTTATCCAATGATTACTGTTGTAGTTGATGCTAGCAGCAACCATTCCCTGAAGGCTGGTTTACACTGACCCCACACGCATTCAGCACAGACGTCACTGGATATGTGACCCTGGTAATACAAAGGAGTCGAGCGCACGTGCCCATACCCAGTTCCACTATCTCTCTTTGTACGTGTGTTCATTATCTATGCATGATACTGCCCCTGGGCCGTACCACATTACATTGTGCTGTGGACAGTGTATGCAACCATGATACCTCTGGCAGTAGGGAAAAGTTCTGTTATGTAGCTTTCAGATGCATGGCTATCACAGGTGGAAGGCTACTTTACAGAGCATGAATATTGATGAAGATGATGGTTGCATTTAGGGCCCGATTCACAGAACTAACTTAAGACAAAATCCTAAACTTACTACCATTTTGGTATTCACAGAAGGCACTTACTCATTTCGGTATTCACAGAAGTTAGGAGTCCTAACTTTAGGACTCCTAAATGCCTTCTGTGAATACCGAAAGTCTTAAAGTTAGGATTTTGCTCAGTTTAGGAGTAGTAAAGTTAGGAGTATTAGGTATTCACAGAATGCATTTAGGAGTCCTAAAGTTAGGAGTCCTAACTTTACTACTCCTAAACTGAGAAAAAATCCTAACTTTAAGACTTTCGGGGTGCCACGTAGTGTAGGGATTAACAGGGTTGGCCCCTAACTGAACTCCGCGCACCCAAGGGGACCCTGCTAAGGGTCCCCAAACAGGCTGTCCGACAGGCACATATTATATTACTTTATCCTTGAGAGGGACATTAAGATTGTGGGTCCTGAAGAAGGTGGCTTAAAAATACATTGCCCACCGAAACGCGTTGACGTTTCATTTTGTTAAATTCGAAGAACGATAGTCTAGACACAACAGAATTCACAGACCTTAATAATACTGATTCAATCGAATTAACATGTTTATGATGATATATCTTTGTCACTTGGATTGTCTCTCATTTTAATGTTTTTGTATCATATTTTAATGAATTTGAGACCAGTTTTAGGATTGTTTTTAACTTGAGAAAATGATTTTGTATATGAATTGTTCTTTACATGATCATAATTGTTTTTAATAAATGTTTATTGATATATACAAAAACTCTTTATAATTGATTGATGGGTCCTGTCTTAATAGTTCACTGAGGACATTTGATTTTTTGAGTGTGAGATATGGTGAATGAGTGAAGTTATCCAAGAGAAATTGTTTTTTTGATACATTGACTGTATATTATACCCTGTCTCTTGGTATAGTGGGGCCACTCTCTTTCTTTTTGAAACAACATGGAAACCCTGCCAGAAACTGCATTGTAATCTCAAAGCGGAAAGACCTCCCTTTGGGATTACGGGCTGGCCGGTTTAGTTTTCTACCACCAGCATTGTAATGAGGTGGTCAGAATGTAAACCTGAGACTGCTGTAATACTGCCAATATTTTTATATGTACCTTCAGAGCTAATATGTTACCTTGAATGACACAGGGACAGATTATTATATTGACGGACAGCCCGCTGTTCTACTATGGGGAAGGAGTAAATTACTCTGTCCCGATGACGGAGGGACTGCCTGTCAAATTTCCAAATGACCACCATGTCGTTGGAGAGGTTTAGCTATGGCAGTGACGGCATTGTCACCACCATAGCCAAACCAAAGGTCCGCCCGCATCTAAATGGGTCGCTGTTGTGACGGAGTATACATACAATCAACATTTAAATCGGGCCCGTAGACTTGAATGACAATAAATAAGATAGCATGTATAACATTAACAGAGCTGTGCCTGCTAGTGTCAAAGTTCAAAGGTTTACTTGGGAGTTTGTGAAAGTGGAGTTCTTAAGAGATTAGCTTGCTGGGTCAAGAAACTTCTGATAGACCCTTCATCCAGTTTATTGCCATAGATGCCACGCCCCAAGTAACATAGTATTGAGTGCACTGTGTACATTTCTGTTTGTTAATTGCACAGGGATATGGTAAATATTTTAGGGCTGATTTGATTTTTTAGGATTTATGAGGGGTGAGTTCAGGATTTAGAGTAATCTCCAATTCACTCATTCAACCAAGTTGGAACTTTTCTTACTAAAGGCAACTTAGAATTTATATTGCATTAGGCCCTCTTCCTGGGCAGTAAGCGCAATATGTGCCAGAAAAAGAAAAGGGCAGAGTCTGGGAATCTGAATTAGGGCATGTACAATGCTCCCACCAATAACATGCAAAGAGTTACCTTTAAGTACACCTGCCCACCCACTTTTACTCACATAATGGTACTGGACAAGAAAGAAAGACTTCTTTTGTCATGGTTGTCCCTATTTCCACACAAGAAGTCAGGTGCATATTTACTTGTAAAGTGGCAAAGCGTGTCATTAAACCAAGAAGGCTAACAACATGCCCAGTCACTTCAGAAACGCAGGGCTGCACTATATTTACAAGAATATGGTGCAGCCCTGCGTTTCCCCCTGCTCTGACGCTAAATTTAGCTGTCTAGTGCCAACCCAGGCACCCTTGCACCAGAGTGCATGGTGTCTGCATTGTAGGGGAAGATTATTTATGTGTAGGAATGTGTACCTTCCTGCACATAAACAATATTTAAATGGTGTTTTGTAACTTCTATGTGTGCTGCTCAATGCAGCACACATAGAAGTTGTGAAACGTCATTTTAAAAAAATCATTGTTTACGTGCAAGAAGGGACACCTTCCTGCACATAAACAGTAATTGACATTTTGCTGTTTCCATGTGTGCTGCACAATGCAGTACGCATGGAAACAGCAAAAACGAGGAGAAATTAAACATTTTGCTTGTTTCGCCAGTGTAAGACCAGGTTTTCCCTTGTCTTAATTTCGGTGCTTCCCCATATTTACGCCACCCGTGTAAATATGGGGCAGCGTCAAAATCAATGGGTGTTGCGGTTGAACGCCCACAACAACACCCATTGCCCTCCCCCTTCACGATAAGTATAGCGTGAACGGATTCCTTATTTACAAGGCAGCTTTAAGACATCGTTAAGTGTCTTAACGCTGCCTTGTGAATAAGGCGAAGCCCCTATCGCCACCACAACGTCCTGAAAAGTGTCATTGCCCCTCAGTTCCAAACTGGAGAAGACAGTTTCTTGTTTTGTCCTCCTGGAAGGCTAAGCCCTGAGTCTGCTAAGGACACTCTGCTCTGCCTGGTATGGGAACCCATGTCCTGTGTAACCAGAGGAACCTTAGAGTCTGTGGAGGATTCTCACTTACTGGACATGCTGGGAGTAAAGAGTCTTGCTGCGGGGATAATTTCCTGAGGCCTGGGGTGCTTGCAATTTAATAGGAGCCTACAATGAAGGTCGGTTGTCACCGTAGCAGAGAACCACAGTTTACTGGTTTGTTTTAAGAAATCTATTTTGGTTTCAATTGTGGATCTTATCAACAACTTCATTCTAGAGGAGTTACCTAACCTGGACTGCCTTAAAGATTTCTAGAAAAGAGCCAACTAGGATTTTATGTTTTCTCTAGAAATAAGTGTTTTGTGTGGCATTTGCTGTTTTTTTTGGCACGTTCTGTAAAACTAGGGTGACCCATGAGCATTAACAGAGCAAAAAATGGGACACCATTGAATAGCTGCACAGCTTTGAAAATAGTGACAAGTGTCTCCTACCAAGTCAAACTTAAAATGTAGTCTTTGTCCCCCTGGAGAATGTAGAGCTGCAAAAAAAATCAGAGTGCCAACATGGAAGATTTGAGAAGGTGGAAGTGCCATTTTCAGGCTAGTAGTCTAGTCAAATTAGATCAAAAAATGGGCTAACCTAGAACTAATTGCAATACAATTTCTGTGAGTGGATTGTTATTGAAATTTTTCCGTAGAAAACGATGGTGAAAAGTCTACCACTCCATCGTGACGCGTTAATCCAATATGGCGGATTTTACAAAATGGCTGCCCATTATTTGAGATATAGGGTATAACTGTTTATATGTGTGGTATCATTTGATATGTTTTTAGGGACAGGAAAGTCAAAAATAACATCAAAAATTGTTTCTGATGACCATAATATCAAATTGGGATTAATACAATAAACAACGATAATTATATGTTAATATGCCAAACATAGTTTTGACATTATTTTTTATTTACATTTTTTTAACATCATTTGAAAAGGATAAACAAATTTGAACTAGATAATATAGCACTTCTCAATATGACACTGACAAATGAAAATTGTTAAAGAGATAGATTCAAACAGCACTCCTCAGTATAAGAATAGTATGATTTCAATCATCGTCCATGTCCACTTCCATGGAATTGCAACAGCTTATTCCTCGACAATCCGTGCACGCATCTGTGCACACTATTCCCTGTCTTTTGCATATACACTGCAGAGTCGCACATTGACTCTTGCTACAGCCACATTTCACAAATTTTAAGAAATGATCTGGTGCTGGTGCTTGACTCATTCTAATGGGAACCAATATTCCATCTTTCACTTCAAATCCCCACTGTAATGGATCCATATGAATACCCATCCAATGCTGCATCTGATGATATAGTCTGAGTGAATGAAATTTGCAGGCATCCTCTGTAGGAGGCAAGACTTCCGGTTTCACATGTATTGTTGATTTTGTTGCCTTTGAAGTGAAAGTTCGAAGTCTCATATCATGTAGTGTGCTCTCTCCTGTTATTCCTCCATACAACTCTATAATAGCATTAAGACCAGCATTTTCAATTTCTTCTGTTGATTTTTGTGAAGTTTGGAATACGGCAGCACTTTCTTTGAAGCTGCCTGATTTTCTTAGCAACTTTATGGAGTCACGTTTTCCTAATCCAAATGGTTTGGAGGTGGTATCACATCCTAATAAGGCGTGAGCAAATAAGATGTGAGAGCAGACGTCATTACCTAAAGCTTTTGCTAATTTCCTAATATCATACACAGTTATGTTTTTGGAAGATTTCTTAGGTTCTGGGCAAAGGAAAATATCAAATTGGTTTTCTTGAAAATGATGAAGGAGTAGTATGAGAAGATTGGTGTCCTCGCCAACAATGGCTGTAGGATGAGTTTTGGCCGACTCAATAGCCTCCAAAACGACCATGAAGTCTGCATCTCTATGAGCTTGCTTTGTTTTACACCCAGCTTCTTGTAACTTTTGCGATAATTGATCAATGAAGGCTTGTTTATTTTCATTATTACTCAGAAATAATTGTTTCTGGATGGCGATGGAGGTAGAAGTTATGAAATTTACTTTAGGTCCTACAATACCTCTGTTTCTTTTTAGATGGGCTTCTGATTTTGTAGAAAACGTATCTCCATATCCGTCGAATACTATTATTGCCTGGCCATACTTTGGCCATACTTTGTTAGCACATATCTCTCATAGGCACAAAGCAGCTCATGGAATGTCTGATTCGGACTCCAAGGAAGGCGATGTAGTAACCACCCACCATCAATGACGAACTGCATGTTTTCGGGCATGTTAGCAATGGTTGGTACTTGCTCTTTAATATAATTGGCATGCTGCGACTTCCCAGATTCCCTCATAAGTCCATGCTTATTGAATAAAATAGCTGGGTATGAGCAAAGCTCATAATGAAACACCTCCTGCAAATCTACGCCACTAGTCTGAGCACAAAGCAACTTCTGAATAGGAGCTGCAGAATCCCATATGATTTACTGCTCCAACTACAAATCTCGAGCTTGTGTTGTCATGTAATTGAACTGCCAGCCCTAACTGCAACGGTGCAAATAAGACTCGTGGGCGCACAGCTTGCATAATTGCCTGTCCTATAGAAGCTACTTTTCTCTCTCTGTTGGTTTTATCAGTAACAAAAACTGATAATAAGAGCCTTAACGAATCCGGAATTTAGCTCGCATTATAGTCAACACTACTCATGTTTTCAATGGGTGGATATGTTTCTGGTTCTACAGGGATGTCTTTAATATCATTTCTTATTATTTCAGCAGCTGCCATAAGGAGATTGTTTCGATCCTCTTCAACATCTTCATGGCTATGACTGTGGTACTCTTGCAATACATGAGCAGCTGTACTTTTAAAAGTAACAGCATCAGCAGACCCTGCAACTGTTCCTATGAAGATTTCATCTTCAAAATGCTCTTTGAGTTTTTGTTTCATATACTTCGAACTGTATGGTTCGCTATCTTCAGGCAGTAATTCTCGCATTTTATTAACAAGTTCTTTAACAGTAGTTTGTTCTTCATCATTTGCCTCCATGTATTTAACTACTTGAAGAAAAGTTTCCAGGCGAACTAAGTCCTCTGGTCGACCTGAAGATATTGGAGGGTTATCAGTGAACTGCCCGGAAATTAATTTTCCAGTATAAAAATTGGCGTAACACTGTTTGTGGTAGCATGCATCTACAGCATGTAAATCAGACACATTTTGGATATGTCTCTTAACTTTGTCTGCCCATTCATCATTGCGTTCGTTGCATTTTTGTAAAACTGATGATTTGAATTCATCTGTTCGTGCATTAAATCACGCATTTTTTTTCCTCTCCCTGAAGTATAAACTTAACTCAGTACCACAGAAAAAACTATTTTTTCTAAAATCAAACGGGGTTTCACACGACCGTAGAACACGAGAAGTTGTGGGATATGATTCTTTCTCCTGGAACGGAGTTTTCAAGTTAACAAAACACGCTCTACATTTCTTGTGAACTTTCTGCCCAACACAAACGTGAAACTTAGATATTTTTCTCTCCTTGCATGTTTTTTTAAATCCAGTCACTCCTCTTTCAGTGAGTACAGATACATCGTCATCTTCTTGAAACACCACATCACAAATTAAACACTTTTCTACGTCCATTTTCACTGTATCTCACAGCAACTCGCAAGAACCTGTAACACATAAATGAAACATTTTTGGTTAACAAAAATACAAACAATAACAACAAAGTTACAAAACAAAACACAAACAGTAGCAAACTTTTTATTTCAAAAGTTAATTGTAATATTTACGTTCCTTCACACTTTGTCATATAAGTCAACGAAAAAATTATACAAACTTTGTCTATCTGACATATTCCGCGATTATTTGATATTATGGTCATCAGAAACAATTTTTGATGTTATTTTTTACTTTCCCGTCCCTAAAAACATATAAAATGATACCACACATGGGCATATAAACAGTTATACCCTATATCTCAAATAATGGGCAGCCATTTTGAAAAATCCGCCATATTGGATTAACGCGTCATGATAGGGTGGTAGACTTTTCACGATCGTTTTCTACGGAAAAATTTCAATAACAATCCACTCACAGAAATTGTATTGCAATTAGTTCTAGGTTCCGCAACAAATTGACTAGTCTATAGTTGTTTGCCCTTGCATGTTGGCCTTGTTTGACTCCCATCCTGCTTGGAGCTTTGTACATCAGATTTTCAAGTCTAACCAAGGGCCCCTGAAACATACATATGAAGGTCTGCCTGGATTCAGTCTCCAGGTTGGTCCTGCTAAGAATCTACAAAAAAATAACTACTTTGGCTGTCCTCAATGTAGCATTGCTGACATGGATGAACCACCAACTTCAGGTTGTCCTTCAACTGTGACCCCGTCCCACTTTACTGCCTGAAATTCGCCACGCAACATCCTGCAAGACTCATGTGATCTCTGAAGAATTCCTCACTGGGATCAACTCCCAACTTCTGCCTCACTCCGGGCACTCAAGCATAGGCCACTAGGGGTGTCTAGTTCCTTGTCAAATCAGAAACTATTCACCATTTTTCTACTTTCATGTGATTTTTAAGGAAAACGTTTTCTGGCAATAATTTCCTTTTTCTAAATGATAACATTGTTAATTTGTTTTTCTTCATTTTTGAAACGTTTGATAATAATATTTTATCATTTTACTTAATTTTGGTGAGGACATTTAATTAGAATTTGTTATTCCTTAGATCTATTGATTTTTGACTGGTTGTTACTCACATACATCATGCAGCTTGCTCTCAGCATTGTCTTGTGGCTCAGGCCAGGACACCAAACAAGAGCCAAGGTTAGTCAGTGAAAACTGATTGCATCTGAGGGTCTCCTGTCTGTGTACTGTATGAGATGGGTGAGAGCAGACATCAGGACTGTGCCCTCTTTCTCCGCCGTCTGCCAGCCATATTACCTTCAGACGGTGCCTAATTATCCATCTGCTTGCATTGTCTGGGACATTTAAGAAACCCACAAAAGATAATGATAGACCTTTACATGAACAGTAATGCAATTGTGTTATTATTGCCCTCTAATGGAGAGTCAGCAAGTTCTCTTCTGTGGGATCTTGAATAATGATCGCTCACTGCTGACATCTTCATGAGTTAGTGTCTCGAGAATGTCCCCGAAGACATCATTCATCCTTCTGAGATCGGTGGACTGAGCACTACTGGACAGATTACAGCGGCCTCTGTTATTTACAGCAGCAGAAGGGCTGTATGTAGGATTACATAACATCATCTTGTTATATTGTTAATTATTTTGTTTATTGGCATTTCAAATGATACAACCATACAGTACAATGTTAACACAGAATCAGGAACCTGGGTTTACAATTTTAGCCCACGCTGTGCAGACAGGAGAAAGCAAACACCCACAAGGGATGAGGTTATGGTCGCACTTTCAGGAGGATTAGATGCCATAAGATAATAACTCCCGTTACTTGGCGAGAGCCAGGGCAAAGTCCACAAATCTGTTCCCCACCTTCTTTGTGCCTGGCCTACGGAAGAGACCCAATAAACAAACTGCAGGTGCATTTGCGAGTGTCCTAGAACAGGGTCTTATTAAGATGCAAAATTGCCTCTCCCCAGAAGCCTGTGAGTCCAGGGCAACCCCAAATCATGTGACCAAAATCAGCATCCAGTGTTGCACAACGAGGGCAACCTCTAGGCTCCCTGCCATGGATAGTCTGTATCCTATGAGGAGTAGGGTACCTCCTGTGAGTGTAATTGAATTGTATGTACTTAAGACGTGTATCGCAAGAGACTTTCTGTGGATATGCATGCACCCTCCTCCATTTAGCATCAGTCATGTCCCGGTCCAAGTCAGCAGCCCAGCGAGCCCAAAGAGCATCCAATGGTTTCTTAACCATCCCATTTAGAACCCTATAGAACCACAACACTAGGCAAGAGGCCATTCCCAGCATCAGCAGCAGCAGATGGACTGCATACGTGGGAGGTTCTGCTCTCACAACTCCCCACAGGTCCCTTAGGGCATAAGTAAGTGCTTCATAGGTAAGAAATTGTCCTACTGGCAGGCCTGTCTGCTCCACCAGGTCTCAAAGGGGCATTAAGACTTTCAACTGAAAGCAGTCACCCAGGGTCACTAACCCTGCCTCGGTCCAGGAGTCCATTTGCCCTGCAGTAAAAAAGTCAATGCGTTTCCGTGAAGGAGGCCCATCAATAGGGGTTCAAAGGAGTAGGGTGTCACCAAACCAGTATGCCGCAGCCCACATCGTCAGCAGGCCAAAGCAGTGGGCAAAAGGCTGTCCGGGCAGGGAATCCAAAGTGTCGGGTGCAACAGCTAAGGCAGCAAGAGTCCCTGGTTGGGTAATGCAAGTCTCTGGCACCCGCCATCCCAAATCAATTCCCGCAGGAGTGCATCAAGCCACCGAAACCAGGATACTGGGATTTTCACCGTGAGGTTTCCAAAAAGGTAAAGAAGCCTTGGGAGCATAACCACTTCAGAGACCTCAATACGTGCCATATTTAGTAGCAGAAGAGTGTTCCAAAATGAGACACAAGTCTTCAGAGACTGAATGCCCTCCCCCCGGTTTTCCTCACGGCGATAATCCAGGTTATGGGAGAGTTGGATGCCTAAGTATTAAAAGGTTTACGGAGCCCAAAGTATATCAGGTGGAGAAGAAATAGGCTGACCCAATCCAGAGACCACCAGGAACATACATGTTTTACTCCGGTTTACCCGGGGACCCGAGCACTTTCCAAATTCCTAAAGGAGCTGCAGGGCCCATGGAATATCATTCGGGCCATCCCGGAGGTAAATAAGCAGGTCACCTGCAAATAATGAAATTACATGGACCAAACCATCTAGCTTAATGCCCCAATCTATTCCATCTATTTGAAACATTTCTGCCAGCAGCTCAATGGCCAGGGCGAATAAGAGGGGTGACAGGGGACAATCCTGTTTAGTGCCCCTGAATATTTCGTAGGCCTCTGAAATCAAGCACCCTGTTTTAACCCTAGCCATTAGGTGACTGTAGATTAGCCTGACCCATCTTATCTAGTTAGCAGCACGTCCCATGTGATGCACAGTGGCCTCCAAGAAGTCCCAACACACTGTGTCGAAGCCTTCGCAAGGTCCACCAATATAATCGCTGTGGCGGGCCAGGTAACCAGTCATGGGCATTCAGGATAGTATAAAGTCTACAGAGGTGTTACGGGTTGGTATAAAACAGTTTTGGTCTCCATGAATCAGGGCCTGCATATGGGGTAATAAGTCAGAGTTCAACATAGAAAGGAGTTGAAAGTCCAAGGGCGCCACATCCCGTGAAGTAGATTTGGGCAAGGGCACCACCTGAGCCTCCCTTGTCGTTGGAGGAAGGATACCTGTTTCATAGGCCCCTGCATACATTTCTGTCAATTTAGGCGCCAGTTCACATGCCAACGTCTTGTAAAACTCCAAAGGGAGGCCATCTGTGCCAGGCGTCTTAACTATCACCAAGTCTGTGATGGCGTTTCAAACCTCCACTTCAACACTGGAGTGCCTTTTGATTCTTGTTCTGCCTGCGGGAGAGATCATAGTGGGAGTCCCTCCAAGAAGGGTTCAAATGCCATCGGGAGGCCTAACTCTGGCAGACAGTAGAGGGACATGTAATAATACCTGAATGCCTCATTAATATCTTTCAGCTGAAAGATTACTGCCCCCCGTCGGCACTAGGCCAGTATTAGGGGTACCCCTGCTCTCTGCATGAACCAACCAGGCAAGGAGCCATCCTGACTTTCCCTCCTCATCATGTACCCGATTCACATTGTTTTTATAGTCATTGCATCGCAGCCGCTCCAGATGCGCATTATACAGTTCACGTGTCTCTAGCAACTGCAGCAGGGCTCCCAGGCTACCACCCAGCTCATTATCCTGCAGATGCAGCTGAAGAACCAACACCTTAGGGGCCTGGCGGCGCAGGGTATGCCTTAATCTCCTGAGTTCACCTGCTTTGTCTAACAGAGACACGGGACACTCTGGTTTATTAGCTGCAGCTAAGTACAGTTGTCCCAGAAGTACACTCAGTATGTTCTTAGGAGACTGCTACTTTACTTCGTGGCGCACAATCTTTTATAACATACATATTCACAAAGAACACTCCCAATGCATACAGGGTCAACCAATCAGAAGAATGTGAAAACAAGATATTGAGTAACTCAAATAAGCCCCTCTCCCAACAGTGTTTGTCACCCTTCCCCACAAGTTAATCAGTGGTAGTGTTTATAAGTCAACTTGCAGGTGGCAGGACACATTTGTATGGCCTAGAGGACAGTTGTGAAATGAGAGAATACGAGTAAAGAATGGCGAAGGCCAGAGGATAAGATAAAGTCAGGAAAGAATGGTGCGAACCAACGGATAGTTGAAACAGGGATCAGTCAGACGAGGATTAGTGGAGTCGGCCGGACCCTGACACCAGCTATAAACAGAGGCAGGAGGGTATTTGACACGTTGCAGTAGGATGAGGAAAAACAACTCTTCGTTCCCCGTGCTGCCTGAGTGAGGGCAACACAAAATGGCAGAAAGACACAAAATGGTGGCTAAATACGAACAAGATCAGAAACTGAATTACCTCAGACCCTCCTTTTGCCATTACTCAGGCAAGACACACAGACTCATTTTAATCTGAGTCGACGTCAATGGCCATGAGGTCATCAAGCTGTTGCTGCAACATCATTTTAATGCTCTCTGTCTTCCGTGGCACAGGCCTTGGGACACACATAGTGGCGCAAAGACCACAGATGGTGGGGCCACACTGCATACAGAGACAACAGGAAAAAATGATGGCCAAAATCACTCCAAGGAATGTTAATACCTTCCATCCCCATTTGGACAGTAATCCCGAAAACCATTCCAACAAAGATCAATCTCCTTCGTCCTGATGAATCGACTAGGATATCACATGTAATTTGGAGATGGCTTGGTATACCGTAGATGCGTTGTCAGGTATATAAATGCAACAGCTAGATCCGATCAATTTACAAACTCCACCACGATCTGCCAGAATAACATCCAAAGCAATCCGGTTCTGCAATGTAATGAGACGATCCGCCTGAAGTTCAGCTATGAGATTGCTCAAGGCTCCCACAGTGACATCTATGGTAGTCTCAACAACACGAGCCAATTGTCTCATGTTTCTACTGTTGGCCATTGGGCCCCAAAAAGGAAGAAATCCTTTAAGGAAATCACCTCCCTCTTGTCCTGCCGTGTCTTTAGAATCAATAATCCCTCTGCCATATCTGTTTCTGTGATGTCCTGAAGGAGCAGTGTATGTAGGGGGGAGAAGAAAGGCTATATAGCATGTTCCTGAAAAATCCGTCGGTAGCCACTTGTAGGCTCTATCGTGGCAGACAAAATACGTGCCCTAGGATGGCACTAACGGTGGTGAATTCTGAGATGTGTGAATGTACGTATGGGAACAAACACTCTTTCCTTGTCCAGTGTCAGTAGTCTGGCCATTTATGTGTAGACAAAAGTTACCTCGATGAGGCACAGTCCAAATTGGTGGAGATTTTCCCTGTCTACTCCTATCTGTAAGGCTAGTGGCGTAACGAGTCAAGTTCCAAGCATCGTATGCCCGTTTCTCATCAACAGGAATCTTACAATTTTCCACAATTCTAGCCATAGCCACTATTCCTTTTATCAGAGAACTGTGACTAAAATCTTGTCCATTACCATATGAACCAGCTGGGTGTCTAAATCGGTTCTGATATGCATTTGAAAACATTACAAAATAGGCCCAGGCGGAACCTTCATAGGAAAATGGAAGGGCTAAATATGGCATCCCTTTTTCTGTGGTATGAGGCATAAGTCCACACACCCAACAGTCGGTTGTGTTGACTACCAATTGGTGTTGGTGCAATAACTGGACAAATGAATTGTTAAAATATTCTGTTCTCCTGATTAGTTCATGTTGGGGAAGCGTATATAATTGATGTGGGGAGATAGTAGAATGAAAAGGCAAGGAAATAGAAGTAGGAACAGATTTGTGCTGCATAACATGAACAATCCAACCTATACAAGCCAATAAGATACTAGAAAACATAAGAACACACAATGTTATGCCACATTGACTGTACACTAATTTACAATATTTCTTTTTCATCTCTTCCTTCTTGTTATTCTTCTGCAATTTGACATCCATCCTCTAAAATTGTTGCTCACGGCAATCTTCCTTACTCACTTGGCTGTGATTATTAGCCGTCCTATGACACTGCAAGTCCTGGGGGCCTAGCCACTATACAGGTCGCAAACCAAGACTCCTACCGTGACCCTGCAACCTGGACAGATGATACATGTCATGAAAGAGATGAAAATTTCAAGTGTCCTTGACCAGTCTAGACCTTAAATTATATTGAGTTCTGTTCAGTACAGTTTGGTCCTGAAATAGTGTCTGTGGATCTGTAGTGTTCAATCGAAGATGTGGCAGTACTGCTTCTTGTAAAACATTGTCATCTTCTTTTTCAGACCGAGCTCCATCTAGGTGTGCACTACTGAAAGGTACAAACCGAGGGACCCTTTCGCCTTCAAAATCACCTACACCCTTACGGACCCACTGGTCAAAAGGCAAGGGCAAGGGCACCTTTTTGCAGTGCATGCCATGGATCCAGTTCTTTTTCCCTTCGACCTTCACTGTTGTACGCGTGACCAGAAGGACCTGTCGAGGCGCCCTCCAACGAGGCTCCAAATTCCTTGTCCTCTGAAAATTTTTCACACAGACCCAGTCTCCCGGTTGGATAGAATGACCTGGGTCTGTGGAGGCCTCTGGTAAAGCGTCTCAAACCTGTTGGTGGAGAACACGTAATTTAGTGGTGCATCGTTCCATGTGAATATAATCAATTTGCAACACCTCAAAAGGATATGTTGGGGGAGCAAAATGACCTGCCGGAGTTGGGGTTCCCTTTCCTGGATTATGCATCAAGCAAACGATACAATGCTTCACTAAATTATCTGCACATTTTGGAATCCCTTCGTTCAGCCACACTGGAGCCAGAAGCTTACATATTCCTTTCGCACTGATGTGGGCTGGACCATGTGCCATAGCAACTACAGGCAGTACATAGGCATCTGGTAACAGCCAACGCTGATGTTCTGACAATTCTATCCAACATCCCATCGCGTCTAACATTCCTGTACTCTCTTTCCACTTACTCAACTCTTTCTCTGTAGCCTCTCCTTGAATCGATCTCACACTTTCTATAGTATCCTCACACATTCCTTTTTCCTTGACCCAATTTGCAGGGCCCGCAACATACATGCGACTCATAGCATCTCTGGCTGTTTCTTTCGCTACCTCATCCGCAAAAGCATCCCGCGACCAACATCATCAGTAATCCTCTTATGCGCACTACACTTTATGATTGCTATCTGGGTAGGCATAGCAAGTGACTCAAGAAGATCAGTTACCAACTGACTATGCTGTATTTTGGTACCGTGGGAGTTAAAGAATCCTCTTTCCTTCCACAAACGTCCAAAGCTATGTGCCACACCAAACGCATACTGGCTGTCGGTATATACATTCACTCTCTTCCCCTTAGATAACACACATGCTCTGGTCAAAGCTATCAGTTCAGCCGCCTGAGCTGAATTATGTCTGATGCGTGCTGTCTCCACAATTGTATGCAAGGTGGTAACAGCGTAAGCTGAAGTTGTTTCACCATTAGGGAGTTTAAAACAAGAACCATCCACCCATAGGATCCCATCCGGGTCCATTAGTGGTGTATCTTTCAAATCAATCCTACCTTTTGTCTCCTCCTCAGTACGGAGAAAACAATCATGTTGTTCCTGAATATCTTTCCCCTCTGGAAGAGGTAACAATGTGGCTGGATTTAAAGTGTTACATCGTTTGATGTGCACGTGACTAGCCAAGAGCGTCAGTTCATACCCAGACAAGCGGGAGCTTGTAAGATGCTGCGTTTTTGTCCTATTTAGCAAGGTAACCACTGCATGTGGTACCCTGACAATAAGAGTGTTATCAAGCACCACTCCAGCAGATTGACGAATAGAAATTGCTGCTGCTGCTGTAGCTTTAAGACAACTAGGCAATGCCTTGGCTACTGGATCTAATGTAGCCGAAAAGTAGGCACATGGCCGCTGCTTGTCTCCAAATCGTTGTGCTAAGACTGACAACGCACAACCCTCTCTTTCATGGACATAGAGCGTGAAGGGCTTACTGTAATCTGGGGTACCCAACACAGGAGCAGAGCCCAGAGCAGCACGTAAATCAGAAAAACTCTTCTGACATTCATCAGTCCAAGGAAGGGGTAGGGGTGCACTTCTCTTTGTGTGGATGGCACAGACATTTGTGCAATTGCTTGAATACGTTCTGGGGTCAGTCGCCTTCCCTCCTTCGACAAGAGATGACCTAGATTGGTAACCTCTTGGCGGGCATATTGTAATTTACAAGTTGAAACCTTATGGTGAAGGTCAGACAAGTGACGCAGTAGTGCAATAGTCACGTTTTTGCAAATATCCTCCGAATCAGCAGCAATTAATAAATCATCCACATACTGAATAAGGGTAGCACCTGGCGGCAAAGGAAAAGCATCAAGCTGGCATTTCAGAGCTTGGCTATAGATGGAGGGACTTTCACAATAGCCTTGGGGTGCGCGCTTGAACCGGAAACTTCGGCCTCCTAAAGAGAAGTCAAAAATATCCCTAATCTCTTCAGCAATGGGGATGCTGAAGAAAGCATTTTTCAGATCGATAACAGAAAACCAAGCTGCCGAGGCAGGTATCATAGTTAACAGAGCAGTGATATCTGGAACAACAGGAAACTGCGGTACAACAATTTTATTAACCTCCCGGAGATCAATAACAAAGCGATAAACAGGAGGCTGAGAAGGATCGGTGCGTTTAAGAACTGGAAGAACAGGACTGTTGCATACATTTCCCCTTGTCTCCTCGACCACGCCCTTCTGAACCAAATCATAAATAATAGCATAAAGTGCTCTTTCACCATCATTGGGAATTTTGTATTGAGGGATGTGTGGCAATTTAGCATTGGGCTTGAGGGTAACAACATAGGGTGGGATCTCAAGACAACCAACATCATTTGGACCCGTAGCCCATAGTGTTGCGGGGAGAGAGAGCAATTCCTGTGGAAATTGATCTTTAGGCAAATACATTGGGGAAGTCAGTTTCTGCCCCAAAACAAGATATACACCAAAAGGAGAACAATATATTGTTGCATGCAGTCTTTTCAATAAATCCAAACCCAACAGATTTTCGCCGCAACCAGTTGTTAGAAGAAGCGGAGCTTCCAAATCATAAGAACCAATTGAAATAGGCAGAGGACAAGAGACCGGGCTATAAACTGGGGCGCCAGAAAATCCTACCGATACGTTTGTTAAGCCAGACAAAGGTGCCCCAGGGAGTTTGGAGTGAATAATAGAACTTCTCATCGCACCAGTATCTAAAAGAAATGGCTCTGAAACACCCATTGTAGTGACATTAACATAAGGCCCATTCTGATCTACTGGAATTGATACAACTCCCTTACTTTGTCTATGGCTGTCCTAGTTAGCGTGAAGACCGTCATTCTCACCTTCAACATAGTAATCATCATTGTAATACTGTGTAGACTGAGTATTTTGTTGCTCAAAGTAGTTCATAGAATGTGGAGGTGGAGGGGAACGCTGTGTCTGGGGCGACATACCTCGACCTCTACCCCTGGGCGCTAACTGGGAACCTCCACGACCTCGTTGAGTAGATAGTCCTCCATTACTCTGTAATAAAACCGGGCAGCTATTCTCAAAATGACCTTCCTCCCTACAATAGGCGCATTGGTTGGGACCTAACAAAGGCCGCAGAATATAGGGCTCAGGTTTTTGACACACCCTGTGAAACTGGGGAGGCTGTTGAAACTGGCGCTGAGCAGAGCGAGGAGGATAAGCTTGTTGCAGAAGAACCTTCGTTTTTAATTATTTAGTCTTTTTCTCTTGCTTGTCTTTTTCCTCTTTGTCCCTGTTTTCGTAATATTGAGCAGTAGCCAATATCTGAGCCGAAGAAGAAACAGCCCATGAACTTTCAGAGTCTTTTAACTTATGTGACAACTCGGGGAGCAAATTGAATACGAATTTATCTACAAATAATCGCTGTCCACCCTCCGTAGTCATATCCTGACCACTGTGATCAATAAACGTCTCCTCAAAACGAGTGAAGAAATCAGAGACACTCTCATCTTTCTTCTGTTTACACGCGGCTAATTTATCCCAATTAACTCGTAAGGCGGGCATCATTGTTTTCATCAAAGTAATAATCCTACCAGGGAGTTCTGTGATCAAAACATCAGGCTTAGCACCACCCACTTGTGCTCTATCCGAGGCAGTTATAGCATCCCATGTACCACCCAATTCTTGAACGTGATCCTCTCTTCGAATCCGAGCCCATAACGCTTGTGAGACTACATTTCCCATCAGCATGTCAATATCCGCTATGTTCATAATACAGGCATCAACAGTCTGAGACAATTCTTTATAATAACCAGCAGGGTTTTTACGGGGATCCGGTAAAGATTGTTTGAGGGCCAAAAACATAAGATCTCTTCCAGGGCACATGTACCCATATACGCTGGAAGTGAGCGGGAATAGCTGGATTATTACCTGCTTGCACAACCTCTTCCCTCCATATCGGAGGAACCTCTCTCATTGGGTAATGTTTCAATGTCTGCCGAACAGCAGGATCAGAATCAAGAAAAGTCTGTGAATAAAATAACGACCTAAAAGTAACAAGTGTCCTTACAGCGTCCTCAACCTTAGAACCCACAATGAGTCCTTTATCGAAATTAGCCTGAACATCCAACAAACCCTGGGGAAGTAAACCCAAATCCATATCCTCCCATTCTTTAGCGAGAGTGTCACACATAACATTAAATACATATCTCTGCGTGGGCGCTTCCCACTGATGAAAGGTGGCCATGATATCTTTCACACTATACTGGGGACCCTTCTCGATCCATTTGCTAACGAGAGAGTCCAATACCACCCGTTCGTCGGAACCTGGAAGTTGACTACAAGACTGTCTTCGAGAAAAAGCCGGAGACATGTTCAGAGTCTCAAAGAAAGGGGACAAGAAACCAGATATGCGTTTGCGCACAGTAGGAGAATTAGACATAAGGACAGGGGACAAGGTATTAGGCGATACAGGAGAGGAACTGGCTGTTATAAGGGGGGCCGAAGGCAAAGAAAATTGAGGTTCAGGAGATGGAGACAAAGGAATCGGTGGAACGAGAGGTGGGGGTGGCAATACCGGAAGAGGCAATTGTGGAGGAACCGGAACAGGTGGGGGGACAACAGGTAGCTGAACAGGTTGTAACAACGGGGGTGCATTAGCACCTTGTACATAGGGTGGAGGCAATCTCAATAGGTGAGACATCAAAGGGTCTTCCACCAGATCCTTATATCGCTTCCAAATTGTCTAATATGTCAGGCTCAAAACTACCATTTAGTGGCCACTGTAGAACGCAATCGTTCTTCGTGTATCAGATCCATGCCTTATTAAAGGCAATGGGGCTGACACCATGTTTTGCATAAAGCTCATAGGTGGGAGTTCCAACCGGAGGAATCGGACAAGCGTCCTCCAGCCGGGAATCCCTATTACAACCAAAGCAACAGAACTTCTTAAACTTATTCAGACCAGGCATCGTTATTTCACTGGACTGTTTACAAACATCAAGGGGTTAAATCAAATACTATAGCACAAACGTACTCACCCCTCGGCATCGGCTTTTGCAATAGCCGAATCAAAGACCCAAATCAAAACAAAAATAGTGGGAGCTACCCACCAATACTTAACTAAGTGTCTTCTTACGCCAACAGAGGCCCGTCTAATGTTTCGCGATACCAAACATCATCAAAGGGACCAAAGCAGGGCGGCAGTCAGGGCAGCAGTCATCAGCAGCCGTCAGAAAGGAGAAACCGCGCTGCAAAAGACCTTCGGACCACTTCGACATACAGGGGTCGCTTGACGTGGTTCGCTATTCCTCCAGAATTTTCTTGCGGGGCTCCTCACGATCCTCGGGCAGAACTGCTACCTCTGAAGCCGGCCCACGTTCGGGCGCCAATTGAAGAACCAAGACCTTAGGGGCCTGGCGGCGCAGGGTACGCCTTAATCTCCTGAGTTCACCTGCTTTGTCTAACAGAGACACGGGACACTCCGTTAGGCGTAGATGATAAGGTTTATTAGCTGCAGCTAAGTACAGTTGTCCCAGAAGTACACTCGGTATGTTCTTAGGAGACTGCCACTTTACTTCGTGGCGCACAATCTTTTATAACATACATATTCACAAAGAACACTCCCAATGCATACAGGGTCAACCAATCAGAAGAATGTGAAAACAAGATATTGAGTAACTCAAATAAGCCCCTCTCCCAACAGTGTTTGTCACCCTTCCCCACAAGTTAATCAGTGGTAGTGTTTATAAGTCAACTTGCAGGTGGCAGGACACATTTGTATGGCCTAGAGGACAGTTGTGAAATGAGAGAATACGAGTAAAGAATAGCGAAGGCCAGAGGATAAGATAAAGTCAGTAAAGAATGGTGCGAACCAACGGATAGTTGAAACAGGGATTAGTCAGACCAGACGAGGATTAGTGGAGTCGGCCGGACCCTGACACCAGCTATAAACAGAGGCAGGAGGGTATTTGACACGTTGCAGTAGGATGAGGAAAAACAACCCTTCGTTCACTGTGCCGCCTGAGTGAGGGCAACACAAAATGGCAGAAAGACACAAAATGGTGGCTAAATACAAACGAGATCGGAAACTGAATTACCTCACAGCTCAGCCTCCAGCCTCTGGAGGTCTCTCTTCAATTCACATTGGATACCCACTGAGTGCGCCAGGCAGTGCCCTTTCATCAAAACTTTAAAAGCCTCCCATTCTTGGTCTCAACTCTTAGTGGTGAAGAATTTAGTGATTCTTGCTGCTAAGGAGTCTCTAAAAACAGACTCCTCCAGGGTAGTTGAGCGTGGCCACCTTGATGGTATAAGTGGGCGTTTGCCCACTGGTTTCAGCTTTAAAAGGAGAGGGCTATGATCTGATAGTGTGTGACCCAAGTATTCTGTGTGTAACATACAACTATTAAGGGACTTGTAACAAACAAAACGATCAGTTCTCAGGTGAAACTGGTAAAGGATCAAGAAGAAGGAGTAATCCCTGTGTGTGGGATGTTGTGTACGCCAGGCGACACCCATCTTGTTATTATTGGTAGTAGTATTGTATTGTTATTTTTATGCTGATGATGATTATTATTATTATTCAGGACAGGCAAAGAAACACCTAAAAATGGAATTAGCCACTGAGGACATAAAGAGACAGTTGGAGAGGATATGGTCTGCATAGGGGGATTACTGTAGGGTCTCTCAGAATCTGTGTTCCAGAGGCATTTTTAATCTCCTTAATTACGCCCTCCAAGTATTTATTTGACTTGGCGCAATGTCAAAGTAAATGCAATAAGGTACCTGCAGGCAGATTTTGTCACGTTCCATCGAGCCACATTTCCTGGAGTTTTCTACCAATACTTCAGTATTTTATTCTGAGTTTCACGCTGGCGAACATGAGTGGCAAATCTTAGCCCTCTATCATGGAATTTTTCCCATTCCTTCTGTGGCAGTCCCTGTTGAAGGAGTCTCTGAGGAAGCGGAAGAGGGAAGATATTATTGCCCAATAATGAGGGCCATCTTCAAGCCATTTTTCCAATCCTGTGAGTGGCCTAGCAGCTCCCTCCCGCACTTTGGGGTGGGGGACCTGTGTTGGAATTGGGTGTGCGCATATCACTCTGTCTCTGGAATGCCAAAGCGTTGTTTACTGTCAAAGGAGAGTATTTATTGATTCCCAAAAAGGGATCCCGCCATAAGACATTTGCTCGCTCGCCATGCTTTAAATTAGGAGGGTGTTTGTGCTGGAGTAAAGTCTGAACCCAACGAGATGGTCATGAAGTCCGGTTAGGAAACCAAGTTGTCGAAATGGAAAAATTGGCCCTAGTTATTGGCGAGGAGTAAAAACCCCTACTTGTCTGAGATTTCTTCATCCAAGGGACTTGCTAAAGCGGTAAGCGTGCTATGAGTTGGTCTATAAAGAACCATTGTGTTGTCGGTCCCTTCTTGCCCCATTCCACCAGGAACAGGAGCTGTGACACCTGATAATATGGTGCAAAATAGGGGACTGCCAATCCACCCTGCGAGACTGATTTATAGAAGCGGTTCGTGGTACGCAGAGGCCTACTCTGCCAGATATGGAAGTTTGGTAGGTTTATAAGTAACTTAAGAATAGTTGGGTGGATCGGTGGGGGTACAGTCTGGAATAAATGGAGAATCTGTGGTAGAACTCTCATTTTGAGCACCAAAATTCTCCCATCCAGGAGAAAAGTTTAGAGTATCTGAGTTGAAAGTCCAGTTGTATGCTCTTAATTAATTGTGTGTAGTTTAGTGTGGTCACTTGAGTCGGGGTATGACCGATTGGGATTTCCAGGTATTTTGTATGATCTGCCACACATTGTATGGAGATAAGATGTTGCAATGTTTCCATCTGGCCTGGGAGGGTGTATAAAGAAGGGTTTCGGATTTAGTGATATTGATTTAAAAACTGGAAAACGGTTTGAAATGTTTGGAGTTCCTCAGAACCAAGAGCATAGACTGCTCAGGGTCTGTCAATGATAGTATTATGTCATCTAAGAACATAGTCAATTTGGAGATGTCATCGCCAATTTTAGATCACTTCATACCAATGAAATACCTAGTGAGATTGGCAAGGGCGCTAATGTGAGGACAAATATGAGCAGAGAAAGAGGACAGGATAATGGGCTGTGACAACATGCCATTTACGCATATTCTCGTTGTGGGTCTCTGATAATTGGCATTAACCTAGCAAAGGAACTGTGGGCCCACAACCAGTTTTTTTACTACCCTTTTCATATGCAGCCAGTCCACTCTGTCAAATGCCTTTTCCACGTCTAGGGACAGAGAAGAGACAGAGATGGCATCCAACGCATGTGTCTGTCCTTCTGCTCGGGCACCCGCAGGCACTTGCATCTACGACAGCACTGTGCTGGTCGAGTGCTACACCGCTCATACTCCATGGGTGTTGGGTGGACCACCAGGCCATGTTGTTGTTGGCGGGCTCTACTGACGTCTTCATGTGGCATGACTTGGTAACACACCCTGCACGCTTCTTGTGCTGCTCCACCTCTGATGGGTAACTTAATTCTAGCTCCAGATCAGGAGTCACCACAATACCATTGGCCCAACACTCATACATCTCAGTGGTGATCTCTGCATGCCTGGCAAGGTCCTGTGTACCATGGTGTACCTGCCCACAGCCCCTGCAGAAGGGAGATAGTGGATGAGGCTCAAAATGCTCCCACTGGATGCAGTGCTTCGCTTCGATTTCTCAGCCTGCTGGAGCGGTGACCATCCACAACTCGCTCACAGCCTTCCGGCCGTTTAGTAAACCAGCCACCACAGCTCCAGGTGGAAACCCTGGGTGGGACATTTAAATACCTACTACAGAGCCACCTAAGAAATGGATTTGCAGAACCAAAAGGTCCGCACTGCTCCACTTTGCCTGCGAGGTAATTTACAAACTATTTGAGCACCTCCCAGTGTCTAGCGCTGACGATGACTGTGACACTACAACCAGAGTGCTGAATGGACATTTTGACCCCATCTAAACCTGGACATTGAAAGATGCAAGCTCCAGCAAGTCCTCCAATGGGAGAGGAAAACTATTAATGCATCTAATCATGTCTTTGTGAAATGGCGAGCATGTGCACCGACAATGACCAGGCCTCAGAAGTCCGGCCTAAATCATACATGGATGCAGGCCTGCAGCGCTCTGGCAGCTCATCCTACACCAGCCAGGCATTAAACTGGAGGATATCCTCATATTAGCACACTTCCACGATTTGTCACCCTCCTGGGCAGAAGAAATGGAAGTAACCCTGAAGAAGACCTCTATTCCTTTTCAGTCCGAAAAACTGGCATGCATTAAGATAGAGTTGGAGGATGCCCTGCAGACCTGCCTGACCTCAAGATGCACATGCATTACTGACTGTGGATCTGGCTTCCGCTGCAGGAATTAAGGAATGGAAGAGCAGCCACCAGAGAGATGCCAGCGCAGGGGAAGGCATGCTCCAGCTGCAGTAAAGCAAATCACTTTGCCTGATTCATACACAGTGGTGACAAGTGGTGTAAGCGGACAGGAAACACTGCACTTTCCTTACCATTCCGGAACTTCATTCTAGATGAGGAAGCAAGGTACACGCATGGTAATATGTGCAATGATCAGGAAAGAGAAACTAAGAACGAAGAGGGCATGCTTTTCATTTCTTACACCTCACCTCTCATTTTCAGCACACCTGGGCCTACGGCGGTACAAGTGTCTCAATATTGGAATCTAATCCATGGCTGAGGAGTTCCAAAACACCACTGAAGAGATCCTATCCATTCTGAAAGGAGTGGTAAACATCAGTGATGATATTTTACTCTATTCTGCAAATCTCATAGAACACCCCCCCACCTGTTAGCCACACTACAAAGCCTCAGTGATCATGGACTCACCTGGCACTGGGAAAATTGCTCATTTGAGAGTGGCAGATAGAGTTTTTTGGCTATGTTTTCATGAAGGATGGGGTGAAGGTCACCCAGAGGAGTCAGAAGCAATCCAGCATATTCCTCCTGAACATGCCATCCCTATCAGAGCCACAGAGGGCCCTGACAACGACTGCGGTTAAATGGGCTTAGAGCCCCAAGAAAGATGCAGTATTTGAGAATGTCAAATGAGCTTTGATGACCAACACTACCATGGCCTATTTTGACTGTAAAAAAGCTAGAGAATTGATTGTCGATGCCAGTACGGTCAGACTAGAGGCAGTGCTCATGCAAGAACAGGAACCAGGTATGTGCATTCCCCAACCATTCCCGAGCACAGTCCTCACATCTACGGAGGCCTGGTATATCTAATTCGAGAGGGAGGCCCTGGCCAAGAAGTGCTGTAATTATTTTAATCTATACCTCCGAGTCAGAGAGTTTCAAGTGGTCATGGATCAAAAGATTAATGTCTTACTGTTTAGAGGGACTCCTCCTCCCCCTTGCATCAAAAGGTGGGCTATAGAGCTGCAACAGTACTGGTTTAGGGTCACATACTGACCCAGGATTAAGAACCCAGCTGACTCCTGTCCCATCACTTGGCAAGTCAACCTGATGCACAACAGAACCTTCCAAAGGCACTGACCGCAGAGGGAATCTTCAGGGCCACGCAGGATGGCAATGGCCTTCAGAAGGTTATTACCACCATCTAAGGGGGAGCATTTTAGATGTTCCTGCAGGGCACCAACCAGTGGATAGCTCGAGGCAAAGACCAGCTGTCACACTTATAGAGAGTAAGGGACAAGCTGCGCATATTGCCTGATGGCCTGCTCCTGAGAGGTGACCGTATTTCTTGTGGATCTGTACCAAAGAGCGGTAGACCTTGTGCACAAAGAGCATCAAGGTGTGGCAAAAAACAAGGAATTCCTGTGAGAGAAAGTGTGGTTTTCCAGGACTTGATACCACTGACAATAACACAGTGGCACACTGCAAGGTATGCAAGTTGACTGGTGGGAAGAATGTACAGGCACCCATGAACACGGAAGGTCCATGTACAGCAATAATGGTAACGGTCATTGGATATTTGAAATATCTGGTGGTGGAGTTGACGGAGTCCACAACATTCAGTAAAGTTGGGCCCCTGCTGGAGATAACCTTTGCAACCTTTGGTCTTCCTGGGGAAGTGCACATAGACTGGACCTCCATTCCGGTCAGTGGAGATCAAAGGATTTCTGGAGTCTAGGGATCTGTCACTGGAAGATCAGAACCCAGTGGCCTTAGGCTGATGCCTGCGAATATAATGGACCACTCCACACTACATGATGAGATGTTTGCGTCTATCTAATGATACTACGGAGACCTGAAGGGGACACCATCTCCACGAGCCCTAAGCGGGGGGGATCTCTAAAGTCTGATCCAGAAAGCACCCAAGAAAGATGGAGGAACGGCAACAACCGGGTCAGCTGCCGTCGGCGACCCAGAGTTTCTGATTTGACTCCCGGGGACCATGTCCTCCTCTGTGATCAATTCCCCAGATGGAAGGTCCGAACACTGTATGAACAAGAGCCATGGACTGTTATCACTGTAGAAGACTCTGGTCTCAGAACGTCAAGTTCTTGAAGTGGTGCTCGGAATGTATCCTGGTTCAGTGCTGAGGGAATGATTGACACATTTGTGAGAAGGACCAAGATGACTAGACGAATGGGGACGACAGAGGTTGGGAAGGGCAGAGAATGCCAGCATCCATAACATCACCTTCGAAGAACTTAACCGATACTACTTCTGCCCATGTCCCCGATGCTTTGCCAGTAGGGACTCCAACTTAAGTACCCTCTGAGGGGCTCCAATAGCCTCCTAGGATGGCTTGACACCAGAAGTATAATATGCCACCCAATCCTGCCTAAACCAAAGACTGAGACTTTGTGTGTGCCATGGCCTTGGCTGGGCAGTGTATCCTGAGCTAAACCTGGATGGGATCTAATGAGCCACCAAGCTCGATGTGGCCGCCACGTTGACCCCACGGAAGCGCTGCCCGAGGGGATGAATAAAAGGGCTGTGAATCACTCAGACTTCAGTCCCATCATCCGACTAAACTGTGTGATTCGTATTTAGTCTGGTTCCTGTGTATCACACCAAGCGGGCCTTCTCCCCTACCACGGGCCTGCCTACAACACTGAGTTTAATAGGTGCATTTAATTACCCCTGGTGCCTCACTTTCTATTTTGGAGAGCGCTGTCAATGAATCCCTTCTGTACCCCTTGGTTGGTGCAAAATGATAGTCCTATTTCTATGGCTATGCAATGTTCTGAGATTTGGTTTTCAAAATCTGCTCATACTAGTTTGATGTGCACGAGTGTGTGTGTGTGTTTATTTGTGTGTGTCTGTGTGTGTGTCCGTCCTCACCCTGCTAAAAAAAAATCCATATATCTTCTCACGAACTAGAGCAATAGCCTTGCTGTTAATTCTGAAAACCATGGGCTCTATTTATCAAGACTGTTAGTCTGAAATAGGAAAAACACTGTTGATAAATCACTCTTGTAAATGCGCCGCACAGCGACGCTGCAATGGCTTATCTGAGGCAACAACATCATTAGACACCAGGCTAATGTCGCCGGGCGCGAGGCGCCATGCGGAAAACCATTACCCAATGCAAATTAAGGACAGATTCTTAGAACTGGAAGGATTTTTTCTAATAAGGTCCAAAGTAATTAGCAGGGAGATTAGTAATAACACTAATTGCTGGTATCGATTGGGCACTGCCCAGGCTGCTAGCCCCTAAGCTGCAATAAGAAACTTTTACAGAATACAAAAGCAGAAAAAGACAAGAATTTACCTTAAAACTTTCACTGTTTCCATTAACCCTTGAGTTACCTGCCAGAGCGCTGAGCCACTTACTTCAGTGATGGGAAACTTGACAGGGCGATATAGGAAATGTAGAGAATTTTTTAGATGGGACATTGCACGCACATTATCATTTTATATAGCGCCAATAAATGCTGCTTCACACCACCTCTAATATTAGTGGTGGGAGCAACTCAGTGTTGGCCGCCACAAATAAAGGGTGATGCGGCGGGAGGGGGGTATGGACATACGGGAGGGGGGGGCGCTGGAGGCGGGTGGGGGGCACAGTCGCACCGGGGTGGGAGCAAACTTACTGTTAGCCGCTGCCCGCCTCCAGCGTCGCCTTGTGTACGCTGCCTCTCCTCTTCCTGGGTCCCAGCATCCCCTGGGACAGACTCCCATCCAATCCCCGTGCTGCAGAGCAGTGCATTGAGAGGCCTGAGCGGGCTGAAAAGACGCCCTGCTCAGACCAGGCAGTCTGTGGGGGTTTCTCCAACCTGACTGCTAAATGCAGCTGGACTGGAGAAAACCTAAGTGCATATGTGTGTTTTGGTCGGCCTGAGATGGCCGGCCAAACACACATGAGCACTTAGGGAGTGGAGTGCAAGGAGCAATCCTCCTCCCCCCTCCCATGTCTAGTCCCCGCCCCTCCTTACAGCACTGGATAAGAGCCAGCAAATGCTAAATAAAATGATGCAAGAACATCGTTTTATTTTACATTTGCTGGCTCTGAGCCAGGCAGTGGGACGACGCTCCTCCGCCATTGTGGAGGAGCCGCCACTGGATCAACTGGAAAGGCAAATACATTTCAATAACAGGCAATGACATATGGAGACACATTAAAATAACATCAATAAAACGATGCAGTATTGGAATTCACATTCTGATTTCCTTTGGAAGTTGGACCTGAATAAAATATTCATGCCAAGGTTAGGTGTGCTTCAGCAGTCGAAGCTCTTAATCTTTTATCTATCAGGGTCGATCATTCCTTTCTGTGTCAAAGAACTTTAGCCTAACTTCTTGGCACTATTTAAAATTGGTAATTCACAAACTTTAGTCTGTGTCCCTGATGAAACGTATCTATTACCACTACATAGGATAAAAGTTCTAGATTTTAGTTCAAAGTTTTAGTTTCGGACTTTAGAAAAGTTTGAAACATTGAGTTAGAAACGTAATAAGCTAAAAGTTCTGAATTTTAGTTTTTTTTAGGTCTGGCATTGTCAGCTTTAGCTATTTCGCCAGGACATGTAGTGAAAAAAACATAAATAAGAAATTCACTGATTTATAAATACCTGAAGATGCCTTGGTTGAACCTCTTAACCCATTGGTCTGTTCATCTCTAGTTCATATTTTGTTTCCACCCTCCACATGATACAGTGTCACATGTCCATATCTGCATAAAAAGAAATTAACTTCAATATCATGTGGGGTAGGCTAATACTTTATTCTGTCAATGATTTTTTTCTTTGCATTTTTTATTCTTTTTAATAAGTCTTCCCCACGTGCATTTAAATAGTGTCTTAAGTGGTTCAAAGCCAGTAATACGTTTTCTTTGTGCCAGTAAGTATCATATTTTCCTGTGCTATGCA
Source organism: Triturus cristatus (assembly GCF_964204655.1). Classification (NCBI taxonomy): domain Eukaryota; kingdom Metazoa; phylum Chordata; class Amphibia; order Caudata; family Salamandridae; genus Triturus; species Triturus cristatus. Next base: position 1,802,856,654 of record NC_140589.1, on the reverse strand, counting down.
TTACAACTAAAAAAGGTCTCTACCCAGAGTGACTGCCAGAAGGGTGTAAAGTATTTGCAGATATTCCTCCCGACACCTTTTGTACATTTGATTTATTGGCCCATGATATGCCCAGACGTGAGTCCCTTGCTCGCGCCACCATAGTACCCACGCGCTACCTCAAAGCCGAAGTCTAACAAGGAGGAACAGGGTCTGAAGTTGCTTGTGTTCCTTTTGGAGTGGCCTTGCCTGCCAGTTTGTGATGGACTGTTCCGATGAGGAGCAGAGCCAGTACTGATTTGCATAAGGCGGGCCTCTGCCTAGAGTATCAGGGTGGGTAAAAAATGATGGGCTGGAATGTGAACCAGAGTGATTGAGATTGGTGTGGTTACTAGTGGTTTAGGCTAATTGCAAACATTCCTCCTTTAAGAAAATGGGTTATTAGTTTGGGAGGATGTGAGTCCTACCCAAGCAATAAGACCACATTATGCTTAGGTCCAACCCACAAGTTCAATAAATAAACCAGGGCTTGGACCTTGTTAAAGACCAGACATACGTATCTTACAAAAAGGTGTTTAAAGTATTTAATAGTACCAAAACAATTAAAAACTCAAAACACAGCACAATAAACATTCCACAACCAATTTCTATAAACAGAGAAAAATGTAAAAAGAAAAATGACACCAAACTGACTAACATCTAATAAGGGCAACCAAAGATACACATTTCTAAAGCTTTAGGACAAAACGTGCCAAGAAAGAGTGAAGCACCAATCATAAGTTGCTGGCAGCGGCTGACTGAGACCCAGGCGTGATTTCAGGCTACCAGTGATGGAGCAGTGATTGGATACACCAATACACCAAGTGGGTTGTCTCAGTCAATGATTTTACCTTTTCACTTAGTTTCTGAAATGGAAGTTGAAATCTTCTAGCGGGGCAAGGTTGCAGGCTGTATCTGGCAAAGTCCTCTCGAAGCAGGATAGCCATTGGACGAGGTCCCGCTGAAGCTCTGGTGAGAAAAGCTGAGAGTGGGAACAGGCAAACTTTGTGGCTGGTGACGTCCTCTTGTCAGGCGGACACTTTCTGTGCCTTTGCGCGTCAAGATTTCTACCTTAGAACTTAGGGCCAGATTGAGAGTTTGGAATGGGTACTCCATCATAAATATGAAAACTATCCTGTCTGCATTATTAGAAGTACATTATGTTCTATTGCACATATATCATATCCTAATTAGGGGTGGGCGGAATTTGCGTAATCGCGTTACGCAAATCTCCGCGAAACGGTAAAAAATCTCCGCGAACATGCAGAAATTCCGCGAACACGCGAAATTGCTTGTTCGCGATGCTTTTTTCCTGTTCACAGTTGCTGTTTGCGTGCTCGGGGAGAAATATCTCGCGAACACGCATTTTGAGAACGCGAACAAGAAAAAATTTCGCGAAGTCGCGGAAAGCAGAATTTTGGGCAATTTCGCGTTCTCCGCGGAACGCGAAATTACCGAAATTCCGCAAATTCCGCGAGCGGAACGGAATTTACCGCCCAGGCCTAATCCTAATGCATTTGCATTATATCCTAATGCGCTTATACCTGCATTACCCTGTAGGAATTAAGTGCAGATGAGGAACCAAACAGAACGGGAATAGGTTAGATTATAACTAGAAGTACAACGCGTAGGCAATGAACCCACTAGAAAATACATCTATGGCACCCGCAGGTGCACAGGCAACAGGAGGGGAGCACAAGATTGACACTTGAGTTGCACCCAGAGGGGAGAAAGAGATGTGGAAATATAATCTAGCATAATTAAAATGATCTCATATGTGTTGAACTGTTCGAGTTCACAAATAGTAACTGCTCTGATAGTAATGTATATTATGTACTGTTTGACTGGCTGTTACAACTAAAAAAGTATAAATAAAGTTTAAAAAAAATATATATACCCATAATTAAAGAATGTGCACTGAATGCGGAGGATCACTCGTGGCTCTCAACGAGTTAAACTGTTGCTGGATCGAAGGCGAGAATGTGGGATAGGAGGGGTCTGTGCACAGGTGTGCCTTCAAACAATGACCAGAGAGAAGTCCTGGCTGTGCTGACATTTACAGCACCGTTACAATTGTCAGGTGGCCTCGTGTTGGCAGGACACCATGTTTCCACTCTGGCTTTTCTTTTACAAGTCATCATTATCTGCTGCACTGCCTTAAGAATGTAAACATGCTGCTCAGCTGACATTAGGATATCAGGCAGGCCTGCTTGCCATTTATTAACCAGCTGGTCCAAAGGTGACCCAGTTACTGTAAACTGTAGCAGAAGAAATATGTATACATCAGTCAAAGTTTGAGCAAACTGAGCATTAGACACAGGACAGTGGAGGAGCCGCCAACTTAACAGCTCATTATAGCATATCATATACTAGAAGTGACTGTGTGTGTGTGTCGTTGGGTGAATTCTGTGTCAGATCGCGTATTTGCTTGATGCAGCCAGGGTTCGGCCTCACCGAGGTGACTGACTGGCATCCGCAGTCACTGCCAGACAGTGAAACGTATGGACCACAGAGGCCCTCCATCCAGCACAGCCACCCCAAAGCTACTGCAGTGCATGTGACAGTGCACAGATGGGTTTCCAAAAAGTATTGTTGTGTTTGGCAGCCATTCCCATCTCTATCTGATGCACTTTTAATGAAAGTCAAAAGCAGGTGTAGGGTTTCCACAGTAAGAGGTGGCTGAGTGTCTGCTGACAGAAACTTATCAGTTTCCCTAGATCTAAAAGGGCAGGGAAACTGCATGTTTGGCGAGTGAGGTATCTTCCAGGCAAAAATACCACAGGCGCATGCACAAGAGTGTTCTTGGGTAATAGGATAGATCTTAAAGACCATTTCAATAGTAATTTCTCTTATGTAAAACTTGCCTTTCAGCCTTTTAGCCAAGGCAAAATGTATCTTGGGACTTGCAGTATTGCTTTATAAACCAGCATTGATTAGATCAGTCTCCTGACTTGCACAGGTTTTTGCCTTTCCTAAATGTTAGTACTAAGGGTGTGAAAAATACCACCTTTGCAACATTTCTCACACCTAATGGTATGCAAATCTGTCATGCTAACATCACTGGGGACCTTCTGTATACAAAAAGAATACAGGATTCGTCGGTGGGACTAAGAGTTCAGAATTTTGGGTAGCCCTATAACTCCTTACGAGGGCTCATTAGAAATGTTCACGTATCCAAGGAACCATAAGCTCAGATACCTCTGCTTAGAAGCCCCTCCTCCCCAATCCCCTGCCACTTGGGTTTCCAGATTACAAGAAAGCCTAGTCACATTTCGCAAAGTAGATATTGTTGGGGAGAGAAGGGCCGCCCTACAACAACCAGATCCTTCTCCCAGTCAAGAAAGTGCAGCCAGGTTGACTTTAGGCTCCATGTAAGGGGGAGCATTTTAGATGTTCCTGCAGGGCACCAACCAGTGGATAGCTCGAGGCAAAGACCAGCTGTCACACTTATAGAGAGTAAGGGACAAGCTGCGCATATTGCCTGATGGCCTGCTCCTGAGAGGTGACCGTATTTCTTGTGGATCTGTACCAAAGAGCGGTAGACCTTGTGCACAAAGAGCATCAAGGTGTGGCAAAAAACAAGGAATTCCTGTGAGAGAAAGTGTGGTTTTCCAGGACTTGATACCACTGACAATAACACAGTGGCACACTGCAAGGTATGCAAGTTGACTGGTGGGAAGAATGTACAGGCACCCATGAACACGGAAGGTCCATGTACAGCAATAATGGTAACGGTCATTGGATATTTGAAATATCTGGTGGTGGAGTTGACGGAGTCCACAACATTCAGTAAAGTTGGGCCCCTGCTGGAGATAACCTTTGCAACCTTTGGTCTTCCTGGGGAAGTGCACATAGACTGGACCTCCATTCCGGTCAGTGGAGATCAAAGGATTTCTGGAGTCTAGGGATCTGTCACTGGAAGATCAGAACCCAGTGGCCTTAGGCTGATGCCTGCGAATATAATGGACCACTCCACACTACATGATGAGATGTTTGCGTCTATCTAATGATACTACGGAGACCTGAAGACCTGAAGGGGACACCATCTCCACGAGCCCTAAGCGGGGGGGATCTCTAAAGTCTGATCCAGAAAGCACCCAAGAAAGATGGAGGAACGGCAACAACCGGGTCAGCTGCCGTCGGCGACCCAGAGTTTCTGATTTGACTCCCGGGGACCATGTCCTCCTCTGTGATCAATTCCCCAGATGGAAGGTCCGAACACTGTATGAACAAGAGCCATGGACTGTTATCACTGTAGAAGACTCTGGTCTCAGAACGTCAAGTTCTTGAAGTGGTGCTCGGAATGTATCCTGGTTCAGTGCTGAGGGAATGATTGACACATTTGTGAGAAGGACCAAGATGACTAGACGAATGGGGACGACAGAGGTTGGGAAGGGCAGAGAATGCCAGCATCCATAACATCACCTTCGAAGAACTTAACCGATACTACTTCTGCCCATGTCCCCGATGCTTTGCCAGTAGGGACTCCAACTTAAGTACCCTCTGAGGGGCTCCAATAGCCTCCTAGGATGGCTTGACACCAGAAGTATAATATGCCACCCAATCCTGCCTAAACCAAAGACTGAGACTTTGTGTGTGCCATGGCCTTGGCTGGGCAGTGTATCCTGAGCTAAACCTGGATGGGATCTAATGAGCCACCAAGCTCGATGTGGCCGCCACGTTGACCCCACGGAAGCGCTGCCCGAGGGGATGAATAAAAGGGCTGTGAATCACTCAGACTTCAGTCCCATCATCCGACTAAACTGTGTGATTCGTATTTAGTCTGGTTCCTGTGTATCACACCAAGCGGGCCTTCTCCCCTACCACGGGCCTGCCTACAACACTGAGTTTAATAGGTGCATTTAATTACCCCTGGTGCCTCACTTTCTATTTTGGAGAGCGCTGTCAATGAATCCCTTCTGTACCCCTTGGTTGGTGCAAAATGATAGTCCTATTTCTATGGCTATGCAATGTTCTGAGATTTGGTTTTCAAAATCTGCTCATACTAGTTTGATGTGCACGAGTGTGTGTGTGTGTTTATTTGTGTGTGTCTGTGTGTGTGTCCGTCCTCACCCTGCTAAAAAAAAATCCATATATCTTCTCACGAACTAGAGCAATAGCCTTGCTGTTAATTCTGAAAACCATGGGCTCTATTTATCAAGACTGTTAGTCTGAAATAGGAAAAACACTGTTGATAAATCACTCTTGTAAATGCGCCGCACAGCGACGCTGCAATGGCTTATCTGAGGCAACAACATCATTAGACACCAGGCTAATGTCGCCGGGCGCGAGGCGCCATGCGGAAAACCATTACCCAATGCAAATTAAGGACAGATTCTTAGAACTGGAAGGATTTTTTCTAATAAGGTCCAAAGTAATTAGCAGGGAGATTAGTAATAACACTAATTGCTGGTATCGATTGGGCACTGCCCAGGCTGCTAGCCCCTAAGCTGCAATAAGAAACTTTTACAGAATACAAAAGCAGAAAAAGACAAGAATTTACCTTAAAACTTTCACTGTTTCCATTAACCCTTGAGTTACCTGCCAGAGCGCTGAGCCACTTACTTCAGTGATGGGAAACTTGACAGGGCGATATAGGAAATGTAGAGAATTTTTTAGATGGGACATTGCACGCACATTATCATTTTATATAGCGCCAATAAATGCTGCTTCACACCACCTCTAATATTAGTGGTGGGAGCAACTCAGTGTTGGCCGCCACAAATAAAGGGTGATGCGGCGGGAGGGGGGTATGGACATACGGGAGGGGGGGGCGCTGGAGGCGGGTGGGGGGCACAGTCGCACCGGGGTGGGAGCAAACTTACTGTTAGCCGCTGCCCGCCTCCAGCGTCGCCTTGTGTACGCTGCCTCTCCTCTTCCTGGGTCCCAGCATCCCCTGGGACAGACTCCCATCCAATCCCCGTGCTGCAGAGCAGTGCATTGAGAGGCCTGAGCGGGCTGAAAAGACGCCCTGCTCAGACCAGGCAGTCTGTGGGGGTTTCTCCAACCTGACTGCTAAATGCAGCTGGACTGGAGAAAACCTAAGTGCATATGTGTGTTTTGGTCGGCCTGAGATGGCCGGCCAAACACACATGAGCACTTAGGGAGTGGAGTGCAAGGAGCAATCCTCCTCCCCCCTCCCATGTCTAGTCCCCGCCCCTCCTTACAGCACTGGATAAGAGCCAGCAAATGCTAAATAAAATGATGCAAGAACATCGTTTTATTTTACATTTGCTGGCTCTGAGCCAGGCAGTGGGACGACGCTCCTCCGCCATTGTGGAGGAGCCGCCACTGGATCAACTGGAAAGGCAAATACATTTCAATAACAGGCAATGACATATGGAGACACATTAAAATAACATCAATAAAACGATGCAGTATTGGAATTCACATTCTGATTTCCTTTGGAAGTTGGACCTGAATAAAATATTCATGCCAAGGTTAGGTGTGCTTCAGCAGTCGAAGCTCTTAATCTTTTATCTATCAGGGTCGATCATTCCTTTCTGTGTCAAAGAACTTTAGCCTAACTTCTTGGCACTATTTAAAATTGGTAATTCACAAACTTTAGTCTGTGTCCCTGATGAAACGTATCTATTACCACTACATAGGATAAAAGTTCTAGATTTTAGTTCAAAGTTTTAGTTTCGGACTTTAGAAAAGTTTGAAACATTGAGTTAGAAACGTAATAAGCTAAAAGTTCTGAATTTTAGTTTTTTTTAGGTCTGGCATTGTCAGCTTTAGCTATTTCGCCAGGACATGTAGTGAAAAAAACATAAATAAGAAATTCACTGATTTATAAATACCTGAAGATGCCTTGGTTGAACCTCTTAACCCATTGGTCTGTTCATCTCTAGTTCATATTTTGTTTCCACCCTCCACATGATACAGTGTCACATGTCCATATCTGCATAAAAAGAAATTAACTTCAATATCATGTGGGGTAGGCTAATACTTTATTCTGTCAATGATTTTTTTCTTTGCATTTTTTATTCTTTTTAATAAGTCTTCCCCACGTGCATTTAAATAGTGTCTTAAGTGGTTCAAAGCCAGTAATACGTTTTCTTTGTGCCAGTAAGTATCATATTTTCCTGTGCTATGCATTACAACTAAAAAAGGTCTCTACCCAGAGTGACTGCCAGAAGGGTGTAAAGTATTTGCAGATATTCCTCCCGACACCTTTTGTACATTTGATTTATTGGCCCATGATATGCCCAGACGTGAGTCCCTTGCTCGCGCCACCATAGTACCCACGCGCTACCTCAAAGCCGAAGTCTAACAAGGAGGAACAGGGTCTGAAGTTGCTTGTGTTCCTTTTGGAGTGGCCTTGCCTGCCAGTTTGTGATGGACTGTTCCGATGAGGAGCAGAGCCAGTACTGATTTGCATAAGGCGGGCCTCTGCCTAGAGTATCAGGGTGGGTAAAAAATGATGGGCTGGAATGTGAACCAGAGTGATTGAGATTGGTGTGGTTACTAGTGGTTTAGGCTAATTGCAAACATTCCTCCTTTAAGAAAATGGGTTATTAGTTTGGGAGGATGTGAGTCCTACCCAAGCAATAAGACCACATTATGCTTAGGTCCAACCCACAAGTTCAATAAATAAACCAGGGCTTGGACCTTGTTAAAGACCAGACATACGTATCTTACAAAAAGGTGTTTAAAGTATTTAATAGTACCAAAACAATTAAAAACTCAAAACACAGCACAATAAACATTCCACAACCAATTTCTATAAACAGAGAAAAATGTAAAAAGAAAAATGACACCAAACTGACTAACATCTAATAAGGGCAACCAAAGATACACATTTCTAAAGCTTTAGGACAAAACGTGCCAAGAAAGAGTGAAGCACCAATCATAAGTTGCTGGCAGCGGCTGACTGAGACCCAGGCGTGATTTTAGGCTACCAGTGATGGAGCAGTGATTGGATACACCAATACACCAAGTGGGTTGTCTCAGTCAATGATTTTACCTTTTCACTTAGTTTCTGAAATGGAAGTTGAAATCTTCTAGCGGGGCAAGGTTGCAGGCTGTATCTGGCAAAGTCCTCTCGAAGCAGGATAGCCATTGGACGAGGTCCCGCTGAAGCTCTGGTGAGAAAAGCTGAGAGTGGGAACAGGCAAACTTTGTGGCTGGTGACGTCCTCTTGTCAGGCGGACACTTTCTGTGCCTTTGCGCGTCAAGATTTCTACCTTAGAACTTAGGGCCAGATTGAGAGTTTGGAATGGGTACTCCATCATAAATATGAAAACTATCCTGTCTGCATTATTAGAAGTACATTATGTTCTATTGCACATATATCATATCCTAATTAGGGGTGGGCGGAATTTGCGTAATCGCGTTACGCAAATCTCCGCGAAACGGTAAAAAATCTCCGCGAACATGCAGAAATTCCGCGAACACGCGAAATTGCTTGTTCGCGATGCTTTTTTCCTGTTCACAGTTGCTGTTTGCGTGCTCGGGGAGAAATATCTCGCGAACACGCATTTTGAGAACGCGAACAAGAAAAAATTTCGCGAAGTCGCGGAAAGCAGAATTTTGGGCAATTTCGCGTTCTCCGCGGAACGCGAAATTACCGAAATTCCGCAAATTCCGCGAGCGGAACGGAATTTACCGCCCAGGCCTAATCCTAATGCATTTGCATTATATACTAATGCGCTTATACCTGCATTACCCTGTAGGAATTAAGTGCAGATGAGGAACCAAACAGAACGGGAATAGGTTAGATTATAACTAGAAGTACAACGCGTAGGCAATGAACCCACTAGAAAATACATCTATGGCACCCGCAGGTGCACAGGCAACAGGAGGGGAGCACAAGATTGACACTTGAGTTGCACCCAGAGGGGAGAAAGAGATGTGGAAATATAATCTAGCATAATTAAAATGATCTCATATGTGTTGAACTGTTCGAGTTCACAAATAGTAACTGCTCTGATAGTAATGTATATTATGTACTGTTTGACTGGCTGTTACAACTAAAAAAGTATAAATAAAGTTTAAAAAAAATATATATACCCATAATTAAAGAATGTGCACTGAATGCGGAGGATCACTCGTGGCTCTCAACGAGTTAAACTGTTGCTGGATCGAAGGCGAGAATGTGGAATAGGAGGGGTCTGTGCACAGGTGTGCCTTCAAACAATGACCAGAGAGAAGTCCTGGCTGTGCTGACATTTACAGCACCGTTACAATTGTCAGGTGGCCTCGTGTTGGCAGGACACCATGTTTCCACTCTGGCTTTTCTTTTACAAGTCATCATTATCTGCTGCACTGCCTTAAGAATGTAAACATGCTGCTCAGCTGACATTAGGATATCAGGCAGGCCTGCTTGCCATTTATTAACCAGCTGGTCCAAAGGTGACCCAGTTACTGTAAACTGTAGCAGAAGAAATATGTATACATCAGTCAAAGTTTGAGCAAACTGAGCATTAGACACAGGACAGTGGAGGAGCCGCCAACTTAACAGCTCATTATAGCATATCATATACTAGAAGTGACTGTGTGTGTGTGTCGTTGGGTGAATTCTGTGTCAGATCGCGTATTTGCTTGATGCAGCCAGGGTTCGGCCTCACCGAGGTGACTGACTGGCATCCGCAGTCACTGCCAGACAGTGAAACGTATGGACCACAGAGGCCCTCCATCCAGCACAGCCACCCCAAAGCTACTGCAGTGCATGTGACAGTGCACAGATGGGTTTCCAAAAAGTATTGTTGTGTTTGGCAGCCATTCCCATCTCTATCTGATGCACTTTTAATGAAAGTCAAAAGCAGGTGTAGGGTTTCCACAGTAAGAGGTGGCTGAGTGTCTGCTGACAGAAACTTATCAGTTTCCCTAGATCTAAAAGGGCAGGGAAACTGCATGTTTGGCGAGTGAGGTATCTTCCAGGCAAAAATACCACAGGCGCATGCACAAGAGTGTTCTTGGGTAATAGGGTAGATCTTAAAGACCATTTCAATAGTAATTTCTCTTATGTAAAACTTGCCTTTCAGCCTTTTAGCCAAGGCAAAATGTATCTTGGGACTTGCAGTATTGCTTTATAAACCAGCATTGATTAGATCAGTCTCCTGACTTGCACAGGTTTTTGCCTTTCCTAAATGTTAGTACTAAGGGTGTGAAAAATACCACCTTTGCAACATTTCTCACACCTAATGGTATGCAAATCTGTCATGCTAACATCACTGGGGACCTTCTGTATACAAAAAGAATACAGGATTCGTCGGTGGGACTAAGAGTTCAGAATTTTGGGTAGCCCTATAACTCCTTACGAGGGCTCATTAGAAATGTTCACGTATCCAAGGAACCATAAGCTCAGATACCTCTGCTTAGAAGCCCCTCCTCCCCAATCCCCTGCCACTTGGGTTTCCAGATTACAAGAAAGCCTAGTCACATTTCGCAAAGTAGATATTGTTGGGGAGAGAAGGGCCGCCCTACAACAACCAGATCCTTCTCCCAGTCAAGAAAGTGCAGCCAGGTTGACTTTAGGCTCCATGGGGACTGCTTTGCTCCTTCACTGACCAGAGGCCGTCCTCCATATCCTAGATGGAGAACATCATCTGGGGAGGGCTCTCCAGCTCCTGCAGGTGTGGAAGCTCTAACAGGTTTCAGTCAGAGCAGAAGCAGTCCTAAGGCATTGTCCTTGGACCATGGGCCTCCAGTATCAACCTTTGGTGGCTCATGCTAGAGAGAGTACAGTTCTACAAGCCTGGGAAAGCTTCCCCCACATGGGCCAGGTGGAAAGCTGTGACTAGCTCTTGGGTCAGAGCTCCCACTGATCCAGGGCGTGATCCCCTGTTCCAGGGCTCCAATCACTGGCCTGTAGTTTCACAAAGTGCTCAGTACTGCAGGCACATGGAGAGCTCCCCCTGCTTCAGAGTGGAGGGCTGCACTGACTGGGTCCCCAGGCAGAACTGTGGTAGGCTTGGGACGCAGGCCTTGGGCCTGGGGGCCCGCACAGCCATTGGTTTCCCACGCTACCGCAGTTCTGCAGCCCTAGAGATAATTCTCTTCCTCAGACATGGTGGAAAGCTGTGACCAGGTCACTTAGTCAGAGCTCTGGCAGGCTTGGGGTGTAGATCCCTTGGCCAGACTCTTTTAGTCAGACTGTGAAGTCACAAAATACCCAGGTTTGAGTTCTTCAGGACCATGGAAGGCTCTCCTGCTTTTTAGTTGAAAAGCTCTGACTGGGTCCCAGACACACTTCAGGGGGCTCTAGTGTCTAGCCACGGGCCAATTACATTCAGACTCCAGCCACCAGCCTGCGGTGTACCCCCATGCATGCTGGTTCCTCCAATGACAAGCAGCAGCTCACCTTGGAAAGCACGGTATCACTAGATGGTCATTCTCTGTGTCGAGTTATCTGGTTCATGCATCTCAGGGCTGTATGATACAACTAGATGACGGAGCTAATCGGGAAGTCCCAATGAGGGTTGATTTAAACCCTCTAGTCCAGCCGGGACTCCAGAAAGTCACATACATTTACTTGAACATCCCCGATGCCACTCAAGATCCATGGATGAAAAGACAGGTGTGTGACATCTCTAAGTATTAGTATGGAGAGGTTGCTTGTCCTCCTCATGCACTACAAGAGTCCTGTCAGCCCCTTATGGGGCCCCAAGGGGGTATGGGTTTTGATCACCCTCCAGACTTGCCCCGGGGGCACTTCTGTGAGCCTGTCGTCCCAGAGAGCAGACAGGAGTGTGAAGTAGGCATTCCGGGCATGGCCGTCTGCTTGGGGACTATCTAATCAGCACCTTACTCTGATCTTTTGGGTGTACTTGGCTTCTGTAGGGAAGGAATACTTGGCCAGCCTTGGCTTATCTAAATAGCTTCTACCCCACCTGGAACCGCCGGCAGCAGCATGTAGGTTTGCCACCCCCCAGGGTGAAGGTGGAGCAGCCTGGCAGCTCGCTCTATTGAAGTAGTGGCTCGCCCCTAAGGAGTGCCAGGGTGGTGCCCTGACAAACATCAAAACTTCTCCTGCAAGCAGCCTTTCTCCTCAAACACCTGCTCCACATGAAAACAAAAGATTGTTGAGGTTGTTTGTTTTCATGGAGTAGCTGCAGTTTTATGTCAATAGCAGAGAGGGTGCCACAGTCTCCACTTCTATTGTGAACATGTGAGGGCGATGGCTGTGCATGGATGGCATGTGGCACCAGCCTTCGGCAGTACAGCGTATCATCCAATGGAGCTCTAAGGCTTGTCAATCATTAGCCCTATCAGAAGGTAGGATAGAGAAGAGGAGTCCACCTCCGCCCCTATCCTCGCTTCTGATTTGGCAGATGGTCATGGGGGCCAGGAACACGTAAAGGCTGTTAACCGTGACAGCTTCTGCTTGTGTTGAGGCTCGACGTCTGTGAATCTTAAGAAAGTGTGGAGACGAGAGCTTGCAGCGGAAGACCAACTTTGCCTGCTGTGTTCCAAATTAGGTTTTATTTTATTGTGTTTATTCATGTCTCAAGACAATACAAAACAAAAAGTGCAGCATGACATTTTCAAACACATTCACATTATTAACATGCGGCAGGCGAAGAATCAGGGGCCCCCCAAGGAAATAGGGGGGACAGATGGAAACCAGGCACCCACACATTGACAGGCACGTCATGGGGGTCATGTGCAAGTCTCGCCTAGTCTTGTTTCTGAAGTGCACCCACTCGCGGCAGAGGGGGCAGGTGAGCGTGGATGTGAAAGAGGCAGCAGCTCACTTAGCTTAATCCCAGAGCTGGCTATTTTACCAGAGGTTGTACTGCCCCCCCCTGGTGTGGCTCCCCCCTCTGGTGTGGCTAAGTCAGATTCGTTTCCCAGAGCTGCATCGTGTCCACCCAACATACCCAGCATGCCACCCCAGACCTGGAGGTCTCTCTCCGTGTGATTGTCAATGCCTGCCTTCCAGGGACGGCACTCGTCTGCAGCTACCCACTCCAGGAAGTCATCCCTCCATTTAGACAGTCGGTGAGGTGAGGTTGGCCCAGTGTATGGCTATGCGTCGTCATGCTAGCACTAAGCCCAGTTGGGGAAATCTGTGCCGCATTTTCTCCCCTTTTTGGGAAGGGGCAACAGTCCCAGTAGGCAGAGTCAGACGGTAAGTTCCACAGTCACCTTTGTCACTCTGCACACCTCCTGCTGTACTCTCACCCCAAAATGTCTGTTGCTGTGTGCAGTCCCACGCAACATGTCGGAGATCTGCCGGGGTCACACCGCACCTAGTGCAACCCATCGGGCATGATGGGTAAGCTCTGCGTAAGCACTGTGGAGTCAAATATGCTATGTAGAGGAACTGAACTTCCCCATCCTAAACCTGACGATGCTGGCCCCCTTTGCGTAACTGCTCAACAGCTCGGTTCCACTCCGCGTCTGTAAGCGTGGACTCTAACTCTCTGTCCCAGGCGGCATGCTTCAAGGCAATATTCGTCTGCCTAACATTCTTTAGGGCTGCATCTATCCGGGAGATGATATCCTTAAAGGAGCCGGGATTTAGAATCACCTGTAAGACTTGGAACTGCCCCAGTTCCTCAGGGAAGGAAGTCCATACTTCACAGACAGTGTGGGATATGCTTAAACATTCCAAAAACTGCCGCTGATTGGCACCGTAGTGAGCTTTAACCTCCTTCGCGGTCATAAAGGTGCTATTTCGGATTAGATCTCAAGCATTCTGGCATCCTCCCTCCAGCCATCTAGTAACATTCATGGAGTCAAGGATGTGTAAGAAGGGGCACACCCACCAGATCGGTCCGGCGGAGCCTAGAATAGGGCGCCCACTTTAGGACCTCCGTGACAGCCTTTTTCCATGTTTGGGCCACCTGAGTAACAATAAGCGCGTCTTCACTAGGAGCCTACTGCCGCTCATCAGCAACCTGGGAAGCTCGAGCACCTCAGTGGATCCAGAAAGTAATTCCTTTTTCCAGTTGAGCCCACCATCACACCACATTGCAGCGTATTGTAAAATTCCCTTTAAATCATACAGTTGGAGATCTGGGATCCCAAGGCTACCCCAGGTGAGGTCCAATTTAGGATCTCCAGGCGAACTCTAGTCCTCTTACCTGCCCAGACCAGATTCACCAGTAGTGCATCAATCTGCCGGAACAACGCGGATGGCAGCACACAGAACGAATTCTGCATCACGTAAAGGCAGCACGGCAGTAGGACCATTTTACTTAAAGGTACCTTGCCTATCGCCGACAGAGGCAGTGTGATCCAAAATCACACTGAGGCTGTAAGGCCTTCCATTACTCTAAAACAACAGTTGATGGACAGAATGCAGAACAATGTCATCCATTCCCCCAGTACAGAGATCTGGGCCTAAATCCATTGTTTTTTCGCTCACCATGCCGTTCCAGTTTGAGCCCAGCCATATGCAAATCTGTCTTGACCCTGTGCCTCATGGGAACAGTCCAGCCCGAACTGCCAAGCCAGGTCCTCCCTGGACTGGAAACAAGCATTCTAGGACTGGTTTCGGGGTTTCACCCCTCTTCAGCCAGGATAGCTTGATTCCAGTGGCATGGAGAGCAAGGGACCCACGTCTGGGCATACCCTTCCCACTCGCTTGTTTCCAGTCCAGGGAGGACTTGGCCTGGCAGTTCGGGCTGGACTGTTCCCATTGGGCACAGGGTCAAGACTGATTTGCATATGGCTGGGTCCAAACTGGAATGGCATGGTGAGCAAAACAACAATGGATTTAGGCCCCGATCTCTGTACTGGGGTGAATGTATGACATTGTTCTGCATTCTGTCCATCAATAGTTCTTTTTGCTTCCATTACTCTATTCATATTTAGCTCGTATTGGAGGTGGCGGTCATGAGTTATCTGCAGGCACAGATATCGGAAACTCCTGGTCTCCCACGGTAAGCCTACTGCTGGGAGATAAGATTAATCCTTTTTTTTCCAGTGCTGCCACAGGGTACAGTACCGTCTTCTGCAGATTAACACAGAGTCCCAACACCTCACCAATGTTTGCCATCAGCCACAGGAGAAGGGGTACAGAGCGCTACAAACCCCCCCATAAATTATTGTCAGCATACATGGATACAACATGTGTCCTGTCCCCCGCCTGCACTCCCCATTCCTGCATCCGATCCCTGACATACATCATGCAGGGCTCCATATCCAGTGCGAACAGGAGTGGTGACAATGGGCAGCCCTGCCGTGTACCCCTCTCGATACAAAAGGCATTGGACAACTCAGGACCCACGCTCACTCTTGCAGCAGATGCCTTGTATAGGAGTTGCACCCACACCAGGAACCCCACTCCGAGTCCCATCTGCCAAGGGAAACATGTTGTAAATGAAATACATCCGTTTCCAAGTTAGATTAAGTAAGTTGATTTAAGTTAGATGTTAACATGAAGAGCCCCACCAGGAGCAGCCTTCCAGCTGCTCAGCCCAATCTCCAACTGACTCTCACTCAACCAGCCTTCCGCAGCATCACACACACCAACATTCCACACCACAGTCACACTGGCTGAGCAGTAGGTATAACATATCTCCCTTCTTTACAAAGGATAACAATAGAAACTCTTGCATACATATTTATCCTATAGCAAACAAGACGTAACAAAGGTGCATGGAAATAAAAGGTGGAAAAGATTACACACATGATGTAAAAATAAATAAGCAACATGTCATAACATATTAATTTGATAGGACCATGCACATTGCCACAGAGAATAAAGAAAAATAAATGTAACCAAATGATAAGAACACATCACCCTTCCTTACAAAGAGACAAATAAGAATACCCTCATCTTCTCCCTTTCTACATATTAATTGTAAAACAAATCAAGCATGTTACCACAAAGATGCATGGAAATAACAGGTAAAAAACATTGCATGCAATTTGCATAACTGTCATTACATGTTACACTAATCTTCTCCCATTCTAACTAGAAAGCATCATACACTCCACCACCCCATAATCCTCTATGAAACCCCTAATGCCACCAACATGCCAGCTGGCCAGGATGACAAAAAAGACAGCACGCAGGGAACCAACCATCGGAGGGGTAGTGGAGAACCATCGAGAGCCACTGAAAAAAACATAGAGAAAAGTGGACACCTTGGCTTAACACTGTCCCTCACCCTAACCCATAGTAAGGGTGGATCAACACTTCCAAAATAAAGCTTTTGGCTTAAATAAAGCCCTTCACCCTAACCCAAAGTAAGGGTGGAACAAAACTCCAATGATACGTCAAATATGGCTTAAACTCTGCCCCTCACCCTTACCCCATAGGGAGGGTGGAACAATACTTCATATATGGCTTAAACTCTGCACCTCACCCTTACCCCGTAGGAAGGGTGGAACAAAACTTCATATAAGAAATTCAAGAGTTTCTTTAAGAAAGATAAAAATATTGTGACGAGAGAGGGAGAAGTGCTTCTTCCACCAAAACCACCCGCATCTTATATGATGACGAAATATGGTTATCATTCTTGTATTTGGTTGGAAAATTGGGCAAAATATACTCAAAATGATGAAGTTTTGGCATTTCCAGAAACTGGTTCATTTAGCACAGCTATAATACGGAATTTAAGAAATAAAATGATGAAGCTTGAACCGAGACCTAGACTGACACAGTTTGAAGCCCTAGGTGAATGGGAAGATAAGATGTATGAAAGAGAGAGACTTAGAGGTACAAGGGATGATGGTTTTGTTCCTAGAAGAGTATGGGGTTGGAATCATGAGGACAGGATGAGACGATGGCAGTACGCTAATATGATTGATGGTATGTTTCCTGCTAGAACAGTTGAAGAGAGAACAGGGAAAAAGTGTACGGAGAAAAAGAAGCATACAATATTAAAAAGATGTGGATATGGAGACAGTGATACAGATGATGAGTTGCTGGAGGACATATTAAATAAAAGCCCCCCTCCATATCAACAGGTTTCTGCGGTGGTGATACCAAATGCACCGCCAATGGAAACTGGGATAAATCAAAATCTAGAACGATTTTCTGAAGTAAATATTTCATTCAATAGACAGAAAATACCACAGACTATAGAACCTGATAATCATAATGCATCTGAACTAGCAAAAACAACAAAAGAATTGGCTGAAAAGATAAAAGAATTGACAAAGAATGTGAAAGCTGCAACTGTGCTAGTAACTATAGGTCCAGTGATACCAGTATTTGAAAATCAGAAGATAGATGAACATTCCTTAATGATTCCCTTAAATTCTAGTATGGAGAAAAAATGTATCCTGAAAGTAGGGAAACGAAAGATTCGGTCAGATTAACTCCACCTATGGATTTGACAATAAATCCGAGTAAAATAAAATTCCTATAGGAACTGAATTAGCAACAGAAACACCAGAGAAAAGTGTAAATAGGGTAGATTTAAATATGACCCCTGTGGGACCAACGGCAGAAGAATTAAGTGATTGGGTCAGGAATTTGCAGAAAAAAGATACAGAACCACAACCTTTAGATGTAGTGAGATTAAAAATAGACATGGAAGAACTGATTATAGGGACTACTGGTACAGACCGGTTAAAGACATACCAAGATGAAGAATTAATGTTCATGTGCAAAAGTATAACGTGGAGAGCTAGATATTTGCACGAGAAATTGGAAGAAACAGCAATTGGGTTGGGAGTAGATTTTGCAAAGGTTAGAGGTTTACAGAAACCTTATAGTGTAGATTTCAGTGAAAAAGATATAGAGAATTTGAACACTTCAGGACGGTTAACTCAAATAAAAGAACTAATTGTGTTATTGAGAAAATGGGGAGATGTAGATAAATGGAGAAGTAGATGGAAAAAGAAGAAAGAAGATGTGACTGATAAAATGACTTTAGCTTTCCCAGTAAAGGAAAAGGAACCAATAGCAGTAAAATGTCCAATGAGAGAAATATCGGGAGGAGGTTATGTACATGTCCCATGGTCTAGACAGGATATATTGTCACTTACAAATGATTTTCTGAGATTGAGAGAAAAGCCTGTAGAATGGTACAGACAAGTGGAAAGATTTGTAAAGGTTTCGAAGGTATTGTGGGAAGATTTAGATGGACTGTTTCAGATTGTTGTACCTGCTGATTTATGAACAGAATGTAAAATTACAATTGATTGGTCACAGGAAGAATATCCTAGAGACGCCAAAACAGGAGCTCCAGGTCCAGAAGTAATGAGAAAATATGAGCAAGTAATCACCTTTCTGAAAAATAAGATTCCTCCAAGAGAAACAGATTGGGTAAAGATAGATAGAACGACACAGGAAGCAAAAGAGTCTGTGAATGCTTATTATGAAAGGTTGCTCCTAGTTTTTAAGCAGTACAGTGGATATGAGAGCTTGAGTGAAAAAGACATGAGTCACTTAGTATATCGATATGTACATGGTCTAAGACCCGAGATAAGTGAAATGATTAAACAACACATGTTATGTTGGCAGTCTAGTACAGTTGATGAGGTGTTAAGGTATGCAAAATATCGTAGTAATAACATAGAAGCTAGACAACGTAAACTCAAAGAAAAAGCAAGGTGGGCACAGGTGAAGGTTGCAGAACAGCAAGAAGCTCAAATAATAAACCAGCTTAATGATGCAGGGCAGACAGAAATGAAACCTAACATTAGTAAAGGAAAAGGTCAGATGAATATAGAAGAAGCTAAAAATAAATGGCCGTGTCATAATTGCGGAAGATTAGGGCATTGGAGAAACGAGTGTAAATGACCTCCAAAAGTTAATACAGAAAATAAATCATTAAATCCACAGGTGCAGAATGAGGTGGGTTATCAACAACCGCCACAGCAACAGGTAGTTACTCTACAGAGTCAGGTGCCGCAGCCACCTCTCCCAAAGAGTGTAAATCTTCAAAAATACAGTGCAGAGGCAGGATTCTACGGTGGAGAGCAGGTAACAAAATTGCCGCGCGCAGCTGCTGTTTCACAGTATTGGCTATGACTGGATGGAAATGAATCGGATGAAAGTTTATGATGGTGCCTAGGAGGGGAAAAGAAGTGCGTGCTTGGTGCAACCCTAGAGGTCGATCAGTCAGGTCCGTTCGTGGAGGGAAAGGTGAATGGTGTAAATGTTACTTTCCTTGTAGACACTGGCGCTACCCGTTCTACTGTTGAAATTTCAAACCTTCCTCTCTCAGGTGACTTCATCCAAGTTGTAGGTGTCTCCAATAGACAAATTAAAGCCCCTCTTACTAAACCAGTAGAGGTGGAAATCGGTCCCTTCAAAGACATGCACCGTTTTGGAGTGTGCGATTGCAGTCTTGTAAATTTGCTTGGACGCAATATCCTTTGTAACATGAACTGCGCCATCTATTGTACCCCAGATGGTATTGCATTTCAGACATCAGATGACGATGTTCTGTATAAAATGACTATGGCAGCACTTGAACCAGAAAATTGTGATACATTTCCTATGTTTGATGCAGAGAAAATCCCTACTGAACTGAAAGGAACAGTGAAGACTGATGTATGGGATTTTACGGGTGAAGATATAGGTTTAATGAAAGGAGTAGGCCCTGTAAAAATTATTGTAAAGGAGGAAGCAATTTACCCGAATACTCCTCAAATTAACACCAGAAATTATTGAAGGAATAACACCAGTGATTGATAAAATGATTGAACAAGGGATTTTGAGAGAAATAATGAGTATCCCATGTAATTCACCTAAAATGGGATTGAAAAAGCCTAATGGAACCTATAGGATAGTGCAAGACCTGCAAAAAGTGAATAAGATTGTTGTTCCTTGTTGTCCAATTGTACCAAAACCTGCTGTAATACTGTATCAAATTCCACATGATGCAGAAGGGTATACAGTCATTGATTTGTGTCATGCATTCTTTTCATTTCCATTGCACCCTGATAGCCAACCATTATTTGCTTTCCGGTTTGGTGAGCGTATTTTGGCATGGTGCCGAATTCCTCAAGGGTATACTGAAAGTCCTTCCCTTTTTTAATGAGCTTTTGAAGAAATTATTAGAAAGTTTGAGAATGCCAGAGAAATCTGTTATGGTCCAGTATATTGATGACCTGTTGGTGGCATCAAGGACCAAAGAGGCATGTATTTCCAACACTATTGCATTGTTGAATCATTTGGCAGAAGGAGGACAAAAGTGTCTTCATCCAAATTACAGTTCTGTCAACAAGAAGTGCAATATTTAGGTCATAAGATTAAAAAAGGGATAAGAAAAGTAACAACAGAAAGAATCAGGGTTATCAAAGGAATGAGAGCCCCAATGACACAGAGAGAGGTGAGAATGTTTCCTTGCATGGTTGGTTACTGTCGGCAGGATTTTCATTGATTGCCAAGCCTTTACAGCGATTGACAAAGAGTGATGTAAAAGATCCAATTGTGTTGAATGAGCAAGAGATGGAAGCCTTTGAGCAACGGTGGAGAAGTGTGGCTCACTGGTTAGAGCAGGCAGACCCTGAAGCAGAGGTCAGACCCGGGACCAGGGTTCAATTCCCGACGCGGCAGGGTCTTGAGCTCAAAATGTCCATGGACTCGATAATTCTCACTTCGGTGCCTGACCTAATCATGGGTTCACACTCTGCAACTCTGGGCATTAAGCTTGCTTAATCTCCACAACGGCCCCCCGCGGCGGGATGCCTGGCTTTCACCTTGGGGATGCCCTGTAGGGGCTATCTCACAGGGAAAAGCCAGGACGGGTTCCCAAAGCAAGTGCGGGGATACCCCTTCGGGGGTCGATTCAGGCGCTATATAAGAAACATAATAATAACTGAGGAACAGGTTGTGTGAAGCTCCAGCGTTGGGAATGCCTGACTATGAGAAATAATTTGAGTTGTACTGTAGTGAGAGAGATGGATGTGCACTTTCAGTACTAGTACAAAGACATGGAAGAATGAGACGGCCCATAGCATACTTTTCAGCTGTTTTAGACCCAGTAGCAAAGGAATTGCCTGGATGTCTAAAAGCAGTAGCAGCCACTTGTGTAAGTTTGGAACAGAGCGAAGATATTGTGATGGGATATCCGTTAAAGGTGTATGTCCCACATTCAGTTGAAATCCTTTTGACCAGAACAAAAACCAAATTCATGACACATAGTCGTCTAACCGGATATGAGAAGGTGATTTTGGGTGCAGATAATGTAACGATTGTGAGATGCATAAGTGTGAATACTTCCACTTTATTACCTGAAGCAGTAAATGCAGCATTCAAAGATGACGTTGATCACAATTGTCTGGATGTACTTGGATCCTGTACAAAGCCTCGCCCTGACATCAAAGATGAACCTCTGGACGAATCAGATTATGTGATGTTTGTGGATGGATCATGCTTGAGAACGAAAGAGGGAATTTTGAGTGCCGCATATGCAGTATGTATGGTGGCAGACATCATGGAAGCATCTTGTTTGAGAGGAATACGTTCGGCCCAAGTTGCCGAGCTGATTGCTCTGATTCAAGCTTGTAAACTGGGAAGAAATTTCTGGATCACTGTAATCACGGATAGCCAGTATGGCTTTGGAGTGGTGCATGATTTCGGACAGATCTGGTCACAGAGCGGATTCATGACTTCTTTGGGATATCCAATTAGAAATAGTGAATTTGTGAAATTGCTGCTTGAGGCGATACAGCTGCCTAAACAGATTGCAGTCGTGAAGTGTACTGCACATAAAAATGGTGATGACTACATTACAGAGGGCAATAGGTTCGCAGACGAAATAGCTCAGTATTGTGCTAGATATACAACCTCAATGAATCGGAGAATGGAAAAAGAACATGTTTCATGTCCTTTGATGTTTACTAACACAGTTGAAACGTGGGAAGAAGTGAGACAATTGCAGGAAGCAGGTGATGAGGAAAAAGAGATATGGATAAAATCAGGCTGCAGAGAAGAAGATGGAGTTTGGGTTTACAGGGATGAAAGACCAGTTATGCCTGATAGCATGATCTCTAACATGGCACGGATGTACCATGGACAGGCACACATAGGTATAGATGCAATGATTAGACTTTTCAAACAGACTTGGTGCAACCCAAAATTTAGGGTTATAGCTGAAAGTCTTTGTCAAAGATGTCTTATATGTCAACAATTGAAGTTTGTGGGTGCCATTCCTAAATGGCAGGCCCAGAAGTCTAGACGAAAGGTTGAGAGGGGGTCTTCCTCAGTAGGAAAACCTGTGGAAAACAGTAGTGAGTCTAGGAACAATAGGACGAGAGGGAGGTCCTTTCATCAGAATGCAACTAGATTTCATTGAAATGCCCCCAAGTAACAGATTGAGATATGTCTTGGAAATTGTCTGTTTTCTTGTTGGGTGGAGGCATATCTGACAAGAAGGAATGATGGAGTTACTGTAGCTAAACTCCTGCTGAGAGAATTAATTCCTAGATATGGTTTTCCAGTCACGATAGAAACAGATAGAGGAAGTCATTTTCACAATGAGGTCATCCAGCTGATATGTGAAGCATTAGACATTCAACAAAAGCTGCATTGTGCCTACAAACCAGAGGCTTCTGGGGTGGTTGAGCAAGTAAATGGTACGATCAAGAATAGGCTGGGGAAATGTGTCTCACCGCAGGCCTCAAATGGCCACATGCCCTATCTCTTGTGCTTATGAGCATGAGAAGTGTGCCAGACAGAAAAACTGGTTTGAGTCCGCATGAAATAATAATGGGACGAGTAATGAGACAAGCATTCGTACCTATCAACAAACTGCTGACTATAACTGATGATCTTATTCTGGACTATTGCAAAGGATTGGCTGATGTAGTGCATTCTGTGTTTCATCATGTTGGACTGGATGCGATCACACCTGAAAGAAACCCAGCTTATGATCTGAGTCCGGGACACTGGGTCCGCATAAAAGTCCACCGAAGAAGAAATTGCCTGGTTCCTCACTGGGACAGACCACGACAAGTGATCCTAGTGACTAACACAGCAATGAAGTGTGCAGGTGTGAAAAATTGGGTTCATGCCAGTCATACGATCAAAGTCACAGATCCTGGAGATCGACTTGTGAGCCGACATCTTTAAATATGAGACACCAGTTTGGCATCTGAGACAGAAAACAAAAAAACAATCAGAGTTTCAGATCCCGAAGATCGACCTGTAAGTCGATATCTGGAAATATCGGATACTAGTTCGGCATCTGAAACAGAACAATCTGAATTTGGTAAAAATCTAACTGAGGACATTGAAATGCAAACTGAGGACATTGAAAAGCAAACTGAGGACATTGAAAAACAGACAATTGATATTGAAACAGGAGAGACAGAATTAATTCACAGTGATGTCGAACAGCCAAGTACAAGTTTTGAGGAAATCCCTTCAATAGTAATCGAAAGAATTCAAACTTCAAATGGTGAATTAGAGATCATAAAGTTCAAAATTAAGGAGAACGAAGTAAGGTCTGAAACACAATCAGAAGAAAGTGAAGAAGAACTAAGACAAAGGAGAAGACCAAGAAAGAGAGCTTGGAAAGTGGAACGAGAGGAAACAGAGGCTGGACTAAAACGGCCACGAAAAGGAGATAATTGGCCCGACGAATATAAAAGACTGAGATACAAGATAATAAATTTGAATAAAGAACAAGAAGAACAAGTGAATGAAATAACAAGTCAAAGAAATCAAATACGTTTGAATAAAGGACAATTGCAGAGACCGAAAGAAGTAAAGAGACCTAATTTGAAATATAAACCACCTGAATGGACTTACATAGCACTGCCTGACATTGAAGAGGTGGATAGCAGTCAAGAGAACTCAAAAGAAAATTGTAAACAGGAGGGTGAAGGTGAATTGTGCCCATCCTGAAGAGACTGAAGAAGCCAGAATAAAGACAAACTGATGAACTTGAAAAAGATTTGAAAGAACCAAACAGTGTGCCAAGGGCAATTGGTTCAAAGACCATATACTTTCTGAGTATGGAGAGATACATTTTTCTGTACATATCTTAGATTATAGTTTATCATGGCAGAGATTGAAAATAGAAGAGCTAGGTGTAGTTTTCTACACAGATTGTGTAGGATGTATTTTTATATTTCAGGTTTACTGATGCTTATTTGGTTTATTTTGGCAATATTCACCCCACTTAGATTAACTGCAGAAAATACATCTGGAATGGACAACAAAACAAATAATGATAAGGCACATAACGCAAAGGATACTGCAACACTGATAGCTATTACTGAGACACATAGAGACAGGTCAATAAATTATTTTTCTAAGAATGTTTATACAAACCTTTTATATGAATATGTAGAGACAATGGATGTTAGGGATTGTTATGTCTATATGCAGTTATCTGCGTCTGTGACAGAGGGTGTAACATATCATCACCTTCCTTTGACGTATGGTATAACTTGATGTGTGTTAGCTAGTTTATTTTATAGGACAGGTAATCTAGAATATTACTATACTGATATGGATGCTGTTTCTGCTAAAACTTCTGTAGTTTCTGAACTAAACAAGGTGACGCCTGGTAAAGTATTTGGAGAATTTTTCTTAGAAACAAAAGAACTAACATTAGAATATGCATTTAGACATAACCTCACTTGTAGGTTGAGAAAGGAAGGAAAAGTATTTTTAGACATGCAAGAGGATAGAAGGGTTAAGTTTCAAAGAAAAGTGGCAGGAGAAAAGATGAAAACACCACCTTGGGGTTTTGAGGAAGGAAGTTATGATAAGAGCGGTACTAATGTAGCAATAGGATTGGATTTGCCTCAACAAGGGAAATTCTGTATTCGTAGAGATAACACTATGTATGATAACTATTTTGTGGGTGTTAGTGAATGTCGAGATACATATAGAATTATAGGGTGAGGGGGATTCAAAGGTGGTAAAGATCCAGTATTTCCCGGGATCTATTTTATCTGTGGAAACAAAGCTTATTATAGGTTGCCGAACCATTGGTATGGAACATGCTATCTAGGTCTGGTCTTTCCAAAATTATTTCATGTAGATAGGGGAACTAAAGGAACTCATGAAATAGGTAAACCACTAACACGTAGAAGAAGGGAAAGTTTTTCAGAAATAATAGGTGACATTTTTGGAGCATTGATACCAGCAGTTGGTGTATCTTTTAATGCATACAAGATTCGGAAATTGTCAACAATAGTAGATCGTTTATCAATGAATACTGCTGGAGGGTTCTTGATGGTAAATACCGAGATGGTTGCCATGAGAGCTATGGTGATGCAAAATCGAATTTCCCTTGATATTCTTTTGGCAAAGGAGGGAATCTGTGGAATGCTGAAAGTACAACATTGATGCAACTACATTCCTGATAAAAGCCAGAATATACAAAAGTATATAAAGAATATTACTGAACTGCATAAAGAAATTACCCCACTGGAGGTTGATGGTGCTTGGGAGAAACTTGGTAAGAGTTTTTCCTCAGTAAAGAACTGGTTCACAGAAGTAGGTAGTTCATTAGTTGGGAAAATATTAATACCAGTGACAATAGTTATATTAATGACATTAATATTAAAATTAGCATGTGTATGTATTGGAAAAAGAAAAGGAGAAAATAGGGTAAAAAGACAAAATGAGAAAAATAAACAAAAAGAACGGGAAATGGGAGAGATTGAACTAGAAGAATTTAAAGAGAAAATGTACAACAAAACTGAGAGACAGGGTGTGAAAAATACAATTGTTTGAATTAATAAAATAAAAGGACAAGAAACATGATTTCTGATAAATTGGTAGAGATGGTTTTGTGGTGATATTAAAAATCACCAAAGGGGGGAATTGGTGGAGCAGGGGAAAATACAAAAGTTTTGTACCCCCTTCAAAGTCAATGACCTCATAACTCTAATTTACTAATTGTTTGAATGAATATACTAATCAATCAAGGCACCTTTAATTAGACACTACACGCGGGAAAACTAACTGGCATATGCAAAATCTAATTTACTTACAGATGTGAAATTAAATTAACAGGTTTGTGTTTCGTGTAGAAAATAGAAGTAAGATTGCATGTATTGCATTTTGTAGTTAATTATTGTGGCAAAAGAATGCAGATGGTAAGTAAAACGGCTTTATTGCTATATCTAATTTCTGCTATGTTGTTTTCACATTAGTTCCGTTCAGGCCTGCTAGGCCTCGCTGGGAAAATGGCCGCTGACGAGAGAGGATGATCACGTGTGATCAAAATGGCCCTTGCGCATGAGCAGAATGGAAGTTACAGTCACGAGTGTGGCCTATGCCAGGAGTGAGAGATGTCAAGGCCGCACTGGCCTAGGACAAGAGTGGATGCCAAGATTCTCTGTACAAAAACCTGAGAAACGGATGCAATAATTTGGACTACAGCATTTATGAATAATACAGTTGTTACAAATGGTGGAACATGACAACTCACAAGAATACATGAATATGAAATTTACGGAACCGGTTTAGGCAAGGAGGACAATGAGGTGACCACCACCACCCCTCCAATGGACCAATGGAAATTAATCACAGCCCCTAAAAAGTTTCAATTCTGGGTATAGCAAGTTAGTGAAAGGGTATGCATTTTGGTGCTTATGATGACGTTGAGCAATGCTGATCCTAAAATTCAACTCGGCCACTCAGGGCTTGAACGAAATGTCGGAACTTTATAACTTATGAACATAGTGGTTTTTTCTCTCTCCCTCCATTTTACATCTACTGTGGCAAGAATTCATGGATACATTGGACAGCAATGACACATTCCACCACTAGACAATCGATCTACAATGCACTTACACGGGTTGCTAAGTAACAGCTGTCAAGTTTTTTTAAAAAACCTCCAGACCTACGGAATCGGCATATCCTGCCACCAAAAACGGACTAAACCACACTTTTACATACCCCTAAACAAATATTGCAATCAGCACAACATGTTCAAAACTTAAAACTACGATTCCCAGAAGCCTTAGCAGCAGGCTCCAATCACTTATACAACCGGGTCAACCGGGATAATCACAAACGCGCCTCAGTGATGGACGTGGACGCGTATGGAGGAGACTTGAGAAACTAATACCGGTAAGATTTCCTTAGCGCGCAGCCGAAAAGCTTCAACCCATCCGTGCACTTGGAATGCCGCCTGACGCTATCTGTCATTTAACACGAGCATAGACACACCATCGAATTACAGAACGCAGAAGTGCCTAAGTGAATTCTACATTCTTCCTAAATGAACGCTACCGAACGCCAAACTACTCCATTCATTGGCACACCCTCACCTAGAAATCAGGCTTGCTGCGTGCTAACAAACTTAAGAGCTCGATTACACCCGCCCCACTAAGCCGGTCATTTTAAATATGAGCATCTGCGTGCCTTTTTTCGCCAAAGTAAATAGGACATTTCTTCTTTTCTTCTTTTCTTCATTACAGAATTGTTTGAAGAAACTGACAACAAGTAACTGACCACGCGGTCATACCGCATCTCTATGTAAGTACCCAGATTAACGAACGTCATCATTGTTTCCCTTTTACTGGCTAACCAACACTAATTATGCCCATTGAATTCTTAACATTACAGCTACACGATTAGACACTTTGTTGGGAGACCGACCACTGAATCATAAATACAGGTATGATCTGAGAGTGTGCGTGATTGATTGAAGTCGAGTGTTGTGAGTATGACTGACAGAATGTTTTTATTATTTTTTCTGTAGATTGAATCTTCACGGTCCTGATGAGAATCCCTGCTACATAAGGGATTCGAAACGCGTCGACCCCTGTTCTCTTTACCTCCGTTCTCTCAAATAGACCAATCTCCCCAGGATTACAACTTAAAAATTGAATTATCTGATGGTCTATTATATGAAAATATGAACAAACAAATCTTATACTAATCACTAGTATCCGCACCTGTTCTCAAAAAACTTTATTTAACACAGGGCGTTTACACTTGTTTCTGAACAGGCTATATTTGTTAATGTGCCGTCAATTTGTCCAGTCTTGTATGTTCATGTCTCTAAGTGCACTTAATGTTGTCCTTTGAATGTTTAATGTGTCCACTAAATATTTTGCAAAGTGATATACATTATATGTGAGTTGTGACATTTTTTGATTTCTTTGTATATATTGGATGTTTTTGTATATACCTTTCAAGTCTCTATTTGTTGTGAAATAATTTTTGTTTAAAGAAGGTCCAACAAAAAATAGAAAAAAACTTTAGGAATAAAATCCAAAATAAAAAGAAATGTTCATAAGAAACCGTACTAAAAGATTGGTCTTTCCGAATTGAGGATTGTTACTCAATTAGCAGAAACTATTGAATTGAAGTGCAGTACTGGCATTTTTTTGTTGACTCTATGATGACGTTGTGGCACTTGCTTATTTTCTATTCAACACGACACGCTGTCTGTTGAGACGATTTATCTCCCTGATGCTGAAAAGACTTTGACAGATTTTGAACTTCAAACTTTAATGGGAGAAAGGAACGAGACCGTCGCGGGATTCAATCCTGGGAGGGAATACGTCCAAGGAGGTTAGAGGGACAGTCAGTCAGTTTGGGAACCTATCCTATGATCTGCGGTTCATGTTCTGGTGAACCATTCTCGTCATCGCCCTAAGGCCAAGAGTAATGAGTATTTTTCTGTTTCTTTTGAATCTTTACTTGAAACGCTTATAAGATTAATGATTACAAATTGTCTAATAAATTTTACTTATTCAATTTATTCAAAGAATCTAGATAAAATGTCATGCTAACTCAAACTGAGTCTGTCGTTATTATAAATTAAAGTTACGATCAATAAAGGTTAAAGGTTTAAATGTGATTGAGCTGGACTTAATCGCTTTCAACTGATTCCTACTAGTTGGTCCATTGACGGACTACCTTGATGTTTGAACCGGAAAACTCCAGAGGTAATTGTATATATTGTATATAGATATTATTTTAGAGAATCAGTAGTAATAAGGTACCCCGTGTTGTCTTGCAACTCGTCAGCTTGTCACTTGCCCGGAAAACTAAGTGAATGTGTGTTTTCGGTATTATGGGCCCCACCGATGAATAAGTGGTGTGTGTGAGAGTTTTCCTGGGTTGACTGACATTTGAAAAGGGTTTGTATTAGTCGCGCTGCATCAATCTCAAACATCTGACGCACTCAATTTACTCTAAGCATAGTCAGTGTTCACAACTCCAGTACACTCTACCTCTGCCACACTCAACTTAAAGTACACATAGTCAATCCTCTAGAATACATATAGGTTCCAATTTTTAACACACAGGGTCACTCATTGACCCTCAAAGCGACAACTTCAATAAGAACACAACATGAACGGAACCAATTCTCACATACCGCATATGTATAAGCATATAGCTCTGCTCACCATCCCAAAAGATTCACATTTTTCCCTTCACCCATATCCCTTGCACTTGAAATGTGATGCATAAACTTTGGGTAGAACAGTCATAGTCTGGGGTTTTTACCAAAGTTCCCAGGGTGCGCTCTGACCCTACCCCTGCACTAAAGCAATTACTTCTACAAAAGAAGACAGTATTGATTTTACCGACGTAAAAGAAAACACTTTTGAGACTTGCCGCTTTGACAATGCCACTGCCACCTGTTTCAGCACCAGTACTCCTCACTGAACTGTGAAGACACCACTCACCAGAACAACTTGAGAACACACGGACGTGCAAGTCTCGCTGAATCTCCATGGCAACGCTGAGGGAGACAGTCAACACCGATGCTTCTCCGGCTTCAGCCTCTCCACTTGAGGAGAACATCACTCGGGCGAAAGTACCATTGAGAGCACAACACATTACCGAGACCACCACCACTTGCAATATGGTAAAACGCACGCCAGGAGCTTGCTGGATGGCTCCCAGCACGTGCGTGCTGCACAACATCGAGACCCAGAGCTCATCATGATTTCACATGCTCTGGATGGCTGAGCTTGCGCTGAACACCACGAAGACCTGACGCACTGGAATCTGTTGAAGTGCGTTAAGTTTTCCCCATTCAAAATTCTTCACATCGCAAGTCATTAGATCGACTTGCTGTAGGGGAATTTAGGAATAGTATAATTTACTATTCCAACTTCAGCGTGCACAACAGTAGGGAAGGTGTTGGAATAGTAAATTATACTATGCCTTAGGTTAGAGCACCCCCTGGAGCAAGTTGATATAATGACTTGCGATGTAAAGGTATCGTGTTCTAACAACGCGGTTGTTGTAACGACCGCGTTGTAATTGTAACACGATGTAATGACAGCATTGCAAACATTGTTTCCCGTGGTGAATGATGAGCAACATATGATTTCAGAGTGCCAGTGAGGTGTATCTTGAGTTGTTGGGGGAAAAGGAGTGCGAAGGAGCAGAAGGTGCATGTATTGTTGACAACATGGTGATGCCCGAACTTAAAAGAGGAGACGAAGATTCCCAGGGAGTTGTGCATGTTGAGACTAGAAGAGGACTGAGTGCTGAGTCTTTGTCCCAGATTTACTGAGGCTTTGCATGATGCAAAGCAAAGCAATGTGACACAAAGTCTTGCAAGGATATTTACTACCTAGTGGAAAAGGTGTGTTGTTACTGGAATGGAGCGAGCCCCTTTTCAGCACAAAAACACCTTCATGGGGGCATTACAGGGGCAGGTCAGCGTGAAAACCTGCAAGTTTTGACATAGAGCCCTGTCTACTAGGATAGCCATACCATGCTTTGTATAAAAAACGAATGCCTTCTTGAAGAAGGTGCTAACAAGGGAAAATGTGTTTATTTCTCAAAACAACTCATGCATTGCATGTGTACTGCAGGGTATATTCCAGTACAAATAATATGCTAGACAGTGCACACTTACCTGTGCACTATGGTGTGGGGCTGTGCAGCACGCAAAGCAGCCTGCTTGTGCGCTACACAGCGGAAGACACCAGCATAGGTCCCTATTAGTAAAAAAACATCGGTTTCGCCTATGAGGGGAGAGGAAACAGTTGGATGTTTATGGTCAAGTTTAAATGTTCATGCAGGATTTTAGGAATATAGAGGAGGGATTTTAAGACAGCATGTACTCTGAGGATGCAAAGCATAGAAAGAAAAGACGTTATTTGTATGTGAAATAGTGCTATATTAGATACTTTTGATAGGCAGAAGGAACAGGCCACAGGTTTGTGCTAGTCAGCTTTCTAACCAGTGCATCAACTTGGATGAAACAGAACTGGCTAACCTAAATAAAAGTCTGGTTAGCTGACTGTCAAGAGAAAGACATTCTGCCTGAAATACACACACTGTAAATGGGCATGAATCTAGATATTTATAAACTAGGATCAAATTACTCACTAGGGATTCATCACTCTTTTAATGTTTTAAGATTCATGATGCCTTCAAATAGGCAGGTTGATTGTGGAGGCCCTAAAATTGGAGTCCAGTCATACGATGTGAAAATGATTAATACAATACTGAGATTAAAACTCCCCACTTTGTTGACCTTTCGCTTCTCTTCATTTTGATCATTTAGTTAAGACACAAGGGCTTAATTTACAAGCTTTTGGCATAGGGCAGCACCGCAAGCCTTCTGGCTGCGCTGCCCAATGTCAAAAGAAAAGGGCAGGAATGCATTCCTGTCCTCTTCCCCTGCGCTGGTGCACAATTGGCTGCCATGCGCCAACACAGGCACCCTTGCACCATGGTGCAAGGGGGTCTGCATTGAGGGAATGATTGTTTTTGTGCCGGAAGGGACCTTCCTGAACAAAAACAATCAATGGGGTTGATTTCCTCTGAATGCAGCACACATAGAAAGAGGAAAAAACAAGGAGAAATAAAGGTATTTCTCCTTGTTGTGCCTCCCCTAAGCCTCCTCTGGGGAGGCGTAGGCTTTTGGCGCATTCCCAGGTTTACAGAACGTTGTGTCTGGGAGGTGTCAAATGCCATGGGTGTTATGTGGAAACACCCACCGTAACATCGATGACACGCCTCCCCATTGGGGTGTAAGGCAACACAGCGACTTGTGCTGCATTGCCTCACACCATATCTACAAGGCCATAAAAAACACGCAGGGTGGCTTTACGTGCCATGTGGATACAGCACTGTACTGTGCGCGGCCGTAACGTAAAAAAAGTGATGCTCCGGCAGCACAGAGGGGCTTGTAAATGAGGCCCTAGGTCTGTAAGTGAGCGCTAAGTCCCTCCTTAGCCTGTATCTTTCTCAGACCCGGACATAAGTATGATATATTATCCCAAAGGTCCACAAACTCAGAACAGACCGACCACTTCAGGTATATGTGGATTGATACTCCTGACACATATTTAAAACCGCTATCATGTGACAGTATAGGCTGTCAGTTTCTCCATGCCTAAAAGGTCCCATAGTTTGTGCAGCCAATCCGTGTGTGTTGGTACTGCCTCTGTGCCCCATTTTGATAGGAGATCCTGTTTAGCTGTGCATACTGCCAAGGTTATTCCCCTCCCTTTCAAGGACCACAGGGCGTAGGTCAAGGTGTTGGGGAGACCTCGAAGGATGTAACTGGGGAAGCTTGGCAGTTCCATGTCAAACATCTTGTCTATGTCTGCTAGGACATCTGCCCAATAGCGGAGTAGTTTGGGCAGTGCCATAATAGATGGATCAGTCTACCTACATGACTGCATTGGCACCAAGAGTGATCATCGCCATTGCGTTTCCACTTTGCTGTGTGCACGGGCGTGTAGTACCAATAATGGCCCACTTTAAGGAGGGTCTCCTTTCCTGAGTTGCTACAGGCGGAAGTGCGGTCTTGATGCAGAATGTCTGACCATTACTTATCCGAGAACTGCAGCTCACATTCTAGTTCACACTGAGCGCGAGCAGGGGAGGTGGTAGATGTAGAGTGTGTACTGAGGAGGGCATAGATATCCTAGAGGATGCGTTTGTCATCGTTCCTCAAATGGAGCCACTTCTTAAAGTGTGCGAGGGGTCTACTCGCTTGAGGGCACAATAGGGGGTGTGTGACCAAGTGTTTAATAGCATTGTAGTGCCAGAATTCTGTGTCCGGTAGACCATAATCTACCTTCATTTGGGGAAATTCCTGTAGGCCCTGCAGATCAAACAGATCCCCCACTCGTTTACAGTTAGCTTCCTGCCAATGGGAGAAGGCGGGATTGTGTAGGGCCGGGGGAAAGTCTGCGTTCCTTATAACCCGTGTGAGCGGGAAGATAGGCGAGGAGAAATGCTAATTTTGGCCCATGTCCCCACCATTGCACTTACCAGCCGAGATATGTAGACCCCTCATGGACGGTGTTTCTTAAGGAGCCAGGGTATTTTCCATATGTGTATGCCGGTCAATAAAACACCAGTGTTTCTCCATGCTTGGTCACTGCCATTCAACCAGGCAATGTAGCTGGGCCGCCAGGTAGTAGTGTACTAGATGAGGGATAACCAGCCCTCCCGCTGCCATCGGCAAATAGACTCAATTCCAAGCTGTGCGTGGATGCTTACCATTCCAGATGTATGTTTCCATAAGCCGCTGGAGTGTCTACAATGTATGAGGGGGTGGTTGGAGGGTGAGGGTTTGCATGAGATACAGAATCTTAAGAAGAAGTGACATTTTGATGGCTGCTATCCTCCCAAGCCATGATATGGGGTCTCCATGCCAGGACTCAACTGTTGAGCAAGCGGTGTCCTATAGGGTAATCTTTTTGCGCTCATCAGTCTTGTCTAATGTGGAGAATCATTAGATGCCTAGGTATTGGATCCCTTGGGTTACCCAGAAGAAGGTAAAAAGAGTCTCAAGTTGGAACTTTTCATTCTGTGGAATGGTGAGGCTGAGGGCCTGTGACTTATGTGTGTTTATCTTAAACGCAGATACCTTGCCAAATACCCCAAGCTCCGCCAGCAGCGAGGGCAGGGACCGATGAGGTTGGGTGACAGCCAGTAACGCATTATCCAAGTAAAGCGCTATTTTATGAGCTTGATCTCTCATTGTGATAACCACAATTAGGGGGTGTTGCCGAATCCGCTCAGCTAAAGGCTCCATATACAAAGCGAATAGGAGTGGTGATATCTGGCATCCCTAGAGTGCTCTGCGAGAGATGAGGAAAGGGTGAGACAGCAGCCCATTGACCTGGACTGAAGCAGTAGTGTCAGCATAGCTGGACCACACCCAGCTGCGAAATTGTGGACCCAGGCCCACTCTCTCTAAAACAAGTCGACGGAATTGCCAGTGTACCCGGTCGAACGCCTTCTCAGTATCGATCGCGATCAAGAGGGCTGTAACACAGACCAGGTGGATTTATCAATAAGGTGGAGGAGATGTTTAGTGTTGTCACTACAGTTATGCCCCCAGATAAACGTGGCCTGATCTGGATCTATCAATCCCGGCATATATGGCACCAACCGAGCTGCGAATACACTGGTAAAAAAATGTGCATCAACGTTAAGTAGAGAGATTGGACAGTACGATGCACAAAGAGTAAGATCTCTCCGGGGTTTGGGTATAACTGTAATGGTGGCCAATTTCATGGTGTCTGTAAGGGTTCCCTGTGTGCTGAATGAGATGTACAGCCTTGTCAACACTGGGGCCAGTTGAGCTGCAAATGTTGTGTAAACAGCGGCTGTAAATCCATCTGGGACTGGTACTTTATCTAGGTGAAGTTTCACTATAGCTCACAAGACCTTGTGTGCTGTAATGTCCCTGCCTAGGAGGTGTGCATCCCTCTCGGGCAGGTTGGTCAGGGGAGCCTGTGCAATGTATGTTGAAGCCTCAGCGGGAGTGAGCAACTCGGCAGTGTATAAGTTGGCATAAGAGTGTTTGAATTCTGCTCTCATCCCCACATTGTGGTGTACCCTGTTGTTAGATGGATCCCGGATCTCTGAGATTCGATGGGATTTCAGCCTGAGTGAGAAGACGGTGGACAAGAAGTCTGCCAGCTTTGTTGTCCCCTGCATAGTACTTCTGCCTGGAGAGCAGCAGCACATGTTCTGCAGCATCCATGTCAAGAGCTTTGAGTTGTTTTCTAGCCAATGTGAGTTCCTGCTGTGTCTTGTGTGAACCTGTTTATCTATGAGAAGTCTCTAAAGTCCTCACCTGGTCTTCTAGCGCTGAGCGCTTGGCCTGCCTATCCTTATTGAGTTTTACCACCACTGCTATAAGAACCCCTCTAACTACTGCCTTGAGAGAATTGCATAGTAATGCTATTGAAGTGTGGGGGTTATCATTAGTGGCAAGATATGCCTATATCATGTCACAAATTTCATTGACCGTGGTTTTTTAGGTTAACCGTTTAGGATTGAGATGCCATAAACATGATTGCGGGCAGTGAATTAGTAGATGTAAGGTGGTTGAGATCGGGCGTGGTCTGATAAGGCTGCTACACCTATGTCTGTATGTGTGAATGTTGGCAGAAGATGGTTGGTAATCAGAAAATAATCAATTCTAGCATATGTTTGATGTGCAGTGAAGAAAAAGGTGTAGTTCTTTGTGGTGGTGTTCCGAGATATCCAGACATCTGTCAGACCTGCATCGGTTAGCCACTGGAGGCCTTGTGGTGTGGACACTCCAGCATGGCCTGCCCTTTGGATCGAACGGTATAGGAGAGCATCGGAACCAAATTGAAGTCTCCTCCAAACAAGACCGCAGCATCCGGGGAAGTGAGGACTTCTCAACTGGCTGTTGTATGAAAGTTTCCTGATGATCATTGGCGGCATAAAGGCAGGCCACTGTAAGGGTGCGAGTGTGGAGGGAGAGCCTTAAGGTGAGAAGGTGGCCCGTTGTTTTGGAATGTACCCGGCCCCTGAAAATGGGCTGCAAAAAAGACCGCTACACCTGCTTTCTTCCCGGGTACAGTGGAAAAATACTGTCAGTTGAACCATTTGGATTTCATCCGACCCCAATGTCGCTGGAGAAGTTGGGTCTCTTGCAAAATGCATACATCACCTTGAGAGTCTTTCAGCACTTCCAATAAGGCTAGGCGTTTCACCGGAGCATTAAGACCCCGTACGTTGAGGCTCAGCACCTTAACCATAGCTGTGATGTAGGAGGTAGGCAGATACTTTCTTCATTCATTGCGGTATCTGAGGTGGGGCCCACTAGAGATGAGGGGTTCCATAGAGCATCATGGAGAGAGTAGCAAGTCAAAGTAGATTGCGAGCACCATTGGGAATGTAGAACAAACAAACTTGGGGATTCAACTGTTCCAACTCTTGGAGACCAATATGTCATGTGAATAGGGACCATGTTGTTAACGGGGAACCGTCGCAGAGAGGAGATGGCTGACAGAAGCTCCACTGTTCCTAGGGTTTAAGAGGATTGGTGTGGGCGGCCCACAAGGAGGCCCAATCGCAAGTCAGTAGGGTGAAGCCTCTCAGTGGATGCAGTAGGTGTTCCTGCTGTTCCTCTTGTGTAGTTGCTGTAACAGAGCTGAGAGCTCTCTATGGCTCTCTGCAGCTGAGGGCTTGCTTGTTTTCTTCCGTGTCGAGGGTTTGGATCATCTCTCCGAGTGGTCAGCCGGAGAGTGCGAGTGCCAGTGCTGCGATGCCGAAGGGCCAGGTTTCCCCTTCTTAGGCCGAATATCAAGTTTGCCTCACCCAGAGTAGGGACAGCATGTGTCTCTGCCTGCCAGGTGAACACAAGCTGAAATCGTTGCCCCCACTTGTATTTGACCCCTTTCCCCAGAGAAATGTGCTGGCCGGCTTCAAGGCTCTGCGTCGTTGGAGTGTGGTGTAGGAGAGATCTTGATAGACTCATAATTTTGAGCCCTCAAAAGTGATTCATCCCTGGTCTCAGATTGTGGCCATAATCAGGTCTTTTTGTTTGTAGCTGTGGAGGCAAGTCAGAATGTCCTGCTGTGTACCGGGGGCCCCTGAGGGGCAGCCAGCCCTCCTTGTGCAATCCAGTATGATTTATTTGTCCGCAAGTGCCGGTACTCTGTGACGGAAAAGGCGGATTACAAAGTCTTCTAGCTTGTCAAAGTCTGCCTGTAAAAGAACCCCTTTGATACGGATATTGGCTCTGTGGAATCTGTTCTCCAGGTCCTACAGGTGGTAACTGAGATCTGCAATCTGGTCTTGAAGTTTGAGGATTTGCATGCCTCCAATTCCTCCTCCCTGGCACTGCTGCCCTCTTCAAGGGTATCAACCCTCTGGCCTATGTCTCTGAACTCACAATGGATGTCTTTGATGTCTCGGGCCACTTCCTGCTTCAAGGCTGCAATATCGTCATAGGGTTGTTGCAATGGTCAGATGTTGCTGTCGTAGTCACACAGCAAACCCGGGACAAGCCAGGCGCTGCCTGCCTCGGAGGGAGGAGGTCAAGGGGCCTAGTCCCGGAATCAAGCTATTGGGCCGCCAGCGTGCGCCAGCCTTCCCAGGAGTCGGTATGGATTCACTTCAGGGCACTCGCTGCAGTTTTTAACACCCCTACTTTACTGGTGGGCTCTCAGGACGGACAGCAGGGGGCGCTGACTGATGTCGGTCACCCTCGAGCACCAGTTAACCAGGCGCGGTGTACATCAGGGTTGGGTGCACAGCCTTAATATGCACATGGTCAGGGCAGTGCAGGAGAACCGGATATCCGAGTGGTTTCAGACTCTTGGTACTTCCTGCGGCATCACACTCTGGATGCATACAAGGGCTGCGGCCCCGCAGTCTCACCGTCACTCTGGGAATGGCCCATCATGTTGCTCTGTTCGATCCTCGTCCCCGCAGCATTCCATGAGTCCCTGGCCAGAATGTGCGGCAAATCTGGCAGTGCTCAGCTCGCCAAGCTCGGAATCCCCGGCCTCAGGACACTCCATAAACCTGCTGCCATCTTGTGGGAAGTTTTGCCAAACCACTGCATGCATTGACAAAATGGAGCTTTCACCTGCCCCTCAGTATATCTCTAGCAGCCAGTGTGGTTTGGCAACTGATATTGTCTGGTTTTGGCCACTGCGGGTGAATTTAGGTGCCCCTGGGCCACTCGTGGCAGATAGGGTGCAGCAGAGCTCCGGAGATCGGGTGCAGCGGAGCTCCGGAGATCGGGTGCAGCGGAGCTCCGGAGATTGCCCCTACACGGGTGCCATCTTGGACATGCCCTCTATTTCTCGAATCTTAACATATTTCTTTTTATATATTTGACAAGTTGCAAAAGGAGCTTGCATTTGGTGAAACTGCATAACTAAACAAAGGACAATAAAGTTGTGAAACTATGAATAGCGTAAAATAAAATAAACTGAATAAAGAAAATATCATTACTCGTCAGGGT
Organism: Triturus cristatus; assembly: GCF_964204655.1. Lineage (NCBI taxonomy): Eukaryota > Metazoa > Chordata > Amphibia > Caudata > Salamandridae > Triturus > Triturus cristatus. The sequence continues at coordinate 1,802,818,621 of NC_140589.1, read as the reverse complement.
GCAAGGAATTGGCAAAGCTCTCTTCAGTAAAGCCAGAAGGATGAGGGATAAATATTAATGCAGGTTTCAAACTCCTGACTGGATGTTTGGAATGTAGGGCCCAGCACACATTAATTTCCATTGTAAGAGCTTAGATACTGCAGAAATTGAAACCTTTTGAAGCTTCTGGAACCAATATATTCAAATGGGTGAACAATACATTATATAAATATCACACCTGGCACAAACAGACTTTTAGCACCCAGAAACCCTTATGAGTTAACACTGTGCTATATGAACATCACACTAGGCCCACCATAATATACACATATGTTATATATGGCTTCCAGTGTCAATCAATCAATCAATAACGGAGTATTAAGCGCGCTACTCACCCGTGAGGGTCTCAAGTCGGGGGGTTTGGGTGGGAGTCGCTCCGGTCAGTCGAAGAACCAGGCCTTGAGGGTCTTCCTGAAGAGGTGCAGGGTGGGGGCGCATCTAATGTTGATCGGCAGCTCGTTCCAAGTCTTGGCCGCTATGTAGAAGAAGGTTCTTCTACCAGTTCTTGCTCTGCGGATGGGTGGAGGTTCAGCGAGGGCAAGGTCGGCAAATCTGAGGTTCCTCCTGGGTACGTGGAAGGAGATTCTGTTGTTGAAGTATTGGGGTCTGGTGTTGTGGAGGCATTTGTAGGCATGGGTGAGTATCTTAAAAGTTACTCTTTTCTCGACGGGGAGCCAGTGAAGGTTACGCAGGTGTTGGGTGATGTGTTCATGACGAGAGATACCGAGGACGAGTCTGGCTGTGGTGTTTTGTATGGTCTGGAGTTTGCGGAGTAGAGAGTTGTTGATCCTGGCGTAGAGGGCGTTTCTGTAGCCCAGTCTGCTGGTTATGAGTGCATGGATGAAGGTCTTCCTTGATTTGGGGGGTATCCATTTGAAGGTCTTTCGGAGGATGCGGAGGGTGTTGAAGCAGGTGGATGCGAAAGGGTTGACCTGTCGGGTCATGGAGAGGGAGGAGTTGAGTACGATGCCAAGGTTTTGGGCGGTGTCTGTGGGGGTCGGGGGTGCTGAGGGCAGTGGGCCACCAGGAGTTGTCCCATGCAGAGGGGGAGGGTCAGAGGACAAGGACCCCTGTCTTCTCTAAGTTGAGCTTCAGGCAGCTGCTGCTCATCCAGGATGCAACATCTTTCATTCCTTCCTGGAATTTGAGTCTGATGGTGATGGGGTCCTTGGTGAGAGAGAGGATGAGCTGGGTGTCGTCGGTGTAGGATACTATGCTGAGGGGGCCATGTAGATGTTGAAAAGCGTGGGACTGAGCAACGATCCTTGGGGTACTCCGCAGTTGATTTCTGTGGGTTTGGAGAGGAAGGGTGGAAGCCTGATTCTTTGGGTTCTACCGGTGAGGAAGGAGCGGAGCCAGTCGAGAGGGGTTCCCTGTATGCCGGCTTCATGGAGTCTGGTGCTGAGTGTGCAGTGGGAGACAGTGTCGAAGGCTACAGAGACATCAAGTAGGATCAGGGCTTCGGTGTGTCCTTGGTCGAGGAGGTTGCGGATGTCGTCTGTGGTGGCAAGTAGTGCGGTCTCTGTGCTGTGGTTGCTGCGGAATCCGATTGGGAGGGGTCGAGGATGGAGTTTTCTTCGATGAATTTCGTTAAGAAACATTTACGAGTGAAAATTGACCTATAACAACATTACACTTGCCCTCAGACCTAAACTTTGTATGTGTCTTCAAGCGCCAAGAAACCCTCAAGATTGAATGTGTGCTGACATAAATGTCACACCTAGCCAGATTTTTTAGTGTGACATTGAATTACAAGAATTCTTAGGTGTTAAAACTGCTTTATCAATAACAGGCCGAACTCGTGACATAACCTAACACAAGTGAACTTTCATTTTGTGGTTTTGAGAGCCAAGAATCACTCATGGGAGAACGCTTCGGTAAATCAATGTCAGACTTAAGCCCAACATAACCTGACATACTACAGCTGGATGCGAATCACCGTAGGGTGCCTCACCAGCCCTCGCTTCCTCTGGAAATCTAACCATCAGCCTTGATTGCGAAGGTCTCTTGTGCATTGGCCTGCCTGTCTCTACGAATAAGCGCTTTTTGTGTAGGGGCGTGCAAATAAATGACACACCGAGAGAGGGCGCTTCTCCTTCCCGACCGTCACATCAATATGACTTCATGAGCACCACCAGTGCCATCGCCAGTGCTCAACAATCCCGACTAATTGCACAAATAAATAATTGACCCTTGTATGGAGGGGCTGGAATGGGGAGGGGCAAGGTGCCAAGGGAGCAGGCAGGCGAGAGGGAAGCATAGTATCGTCATTGACATTCTTTCCCACCCCTCCAACATAATATACATGGCAATAAATAAGCACACAACACAATTTTTTGTTTGGGTAAAGTTGCTGCAGGTTTATTACATACACCTATGTAATAGGTGGGTTATCTTACGGGCGATCCAAGGGCAGGCAACCAACTGGGCCGCCTGCTCGCCTGATGAGCCAGGCAGCACTGGGGCGAACCCCACCTGTGCTGCCCTTACTGGTGATCCTCTTCCTGGATCACGTGACACTTGGTACCTTCTTACTCACGCCCCTTTCAGGGCGGAGCGTAGCATAGCAAACTCCCTGGTTGTTCAGGCCCACAACCGCCCAAAGGACTAGCGGGGCGCCGACACGGTTTTCCAGGCACCTCCCATGAGGCTCTTAGGATTTGACTCTGGCACCCTCCATGGAGCCGCGCAGGTACCCTTCTGTACCCCTTTGCTTCCAGATCGCCCTGTAACTCCGCCTGCAACGAAAAAGAAAAACATTACAACATTCTCTGCCTCCTGCCTGCCACAAACTACGCCGGGTAAGCGGTAAGTAGGGAGACGGCGGGTCAGGCGCGCAAAAGAGGGCACCAAAATGGTGGGGGAGAGATATATACCCTCTTCAAGTCATGGTGCCAAGGAAGTGACACCCCTCGTGCACCGCAACCAGGCTGGAGGGACTCCACCCAGAGTCCCTGCCCCTGAAGGGGGCGGGGGTGTGGGGTGCCCAGGCGACACTAGAGTGCTGACCTCTCTAGTGGCCCCCTGCGGGGGCCTCGGCCAGCCACAGAGAAGTGATCAGAGAGTGTGAATGCGAAGGACGGACAGGTTATCTACCCACTCACTGGAGCGCACACACCCACCAAATAGAAATCAATAAAGCAATTAAGCTCCAACAAAAACAAAAGATTTTGTTTACATTGTAAACGTTAATTGCTGTACTCTACAGCAGAGGTAATATAGGGGGTTTATAGCTTGGCACATTACAATTTTTTTATACCCCACCTAACAAAGACATGAAAATTGCATGAGTATGGGGAGGGAAAGGATATCGAAACAAAAAACAGTGGGGAGAAAGGCGAAGGCAATATCCAAATAAGAGACATTGGGGAGTGGAATGGGAAAGGCAATGACAAAGCAGGATGGGATGGTAGGAACAAGGGAAGCAAAGAGGAAGCGGTTGAATAGACAGGATCAAGCAACAAGGTGGAAGGGACACAGAGGGTCTGCAAGCCCATGCACTCTTATGGAGTGCTAGAGTAAAAATTTTAAAAAGTATCTGTGCTAGTGGAAGGACACGTATTCCATCTAAACTCCATGGAAGAGCAGAAGAACATGAAGAGAAAGGTGAATAAGAAGGCGCTGCCCAATGAGAAATAAGGAAAAGAGAGTGACGCCAGAGCCAACCAATGGTGTGCAAAGGTAAGTAATGGTCCGTTTTTAGATTTTTTTTATTTACAAGAGATTTATTTTGACAGCACTGTGCAGGTGATACCTAAAAATGACTATGTCAGTGTTTCCGAAACTGTGGTCACAAGCTGATTTTTGGTGGGTCGTAAAAGTCCAAGCAATAAATAAAGATTCCTTTAAACTCTGGGGCAGATTTATGTTTCCTGGCGCATCCCTGAAAATCAGCAGGGATGCGCCAGGAAAGATGCGTCACGCAAGTTTACCCTTGCGCCACCACAGATGCGCCGCATTTACAATGCAGCGCATCGTGGCGCAAGGATAAACAGATGCGTGACGCATCTGATGGCGTAAGGGCGGTGCATTGCTGGAGTCGTGTCGCAAGCACGACGCAACTCCAGCAATGTTTAGGGGCTGCCCATACCTTACATGCTGCGTCATGCCTTACGCCTGCTTCAAGCAGGCGCAAGGTTTTGACGCAGCAGCGTCGAAAAAGTGACTTTTGTAGATTTCACTGCGTCACTTTTCCGAGGCTTTTTCCGCTGGAACGCCCACCCTGCATTCATTAAACCTGACGCAGGTTTAATGTGGCGCAGGGCTATACACCGTGACGCATCTCCATAGATGCGTCACGATGTAAATAGGGCGCAACGTGGGGCAGAGTTTACGCCGCCGCTGCGTCACAAAAGTGACGCAACGGCGGCGTAAAAGTGGCGCAAGTCTAACATAAATCTGCCCCTTTGTATTTAACTTGTCACATTTGCTGCCTTCTAAGACAGAGGACAAATGTCGGGCAATGTCTTCTGACAAACTGCTGCTTAATTTTATTTAACATGAGGATTGATGTTTACAAACTCCTCTCACTTTGGAGTCTAAGAAAGAAAAGTAAAGTGCATTATGTTACAATCTTGTTGGGTCACAGAGAGTGTGAAGAAAAAGGCTGTAGGAGGTCATTTTTTGTAACAGACAACAAAATGGAACAACCTGTAAATGAACTGTACGCATTCAGCAGTTATGAAAGCAAAAATGGAGCAGATCTTTTGTAATTCTATAGGAAGTTTGCTGGAAGTAAAAAATGTTATAGGATCAAAATAAATCAAGACACTTTAATAGGTGATGCACTAATGATAAATATGCACTAAAGCTTGATTTCCACATATTAACTGTTGTGCGCAATACAGTTTTATCAGTAAAACTGTGTGTCTGCTCAAATGTAGGGCCACTTCAACAGAAACTGTGCTGTCTGTATATGACAGTGCGCTGCCACACGATGCTTTAGTTACATTAAAATATCGTCTGCCGTGTGGCTAATAAAGCTAGGTGGGTCACGAAAGTTGGTAGTTCTAAAATGTGGGTTGTGGTTCTAAAAATTTTGCAAAGCACTGCTCTGCGCTGTGTTTTCCCCTTGCGCAACGCAGCACAGAGTATCTGACTGCACTCAAAATGTGTAAATCTTGCCCCTGGTATCAACTACTGGGTGTTTGGTACATGTGGAGGGAAGCAAGCACAGGGGCATTGAAGATCAGTCAGGAAAGAAAGTAGAGAGCCAAAATAGTGTTGTGTCTGGGCAACGCAGACCTTGTTGATTGGAGACTGACTATTCTGATCAACAGGTTTAGTCGCAGCTGAGAGGCCAAGGAGAAATGGAAGGAACAAGAGGCCACTGTTGTGAACGTAGTATTAACATTGGACATGTGTGTAATAATCTTAGACTGGTAAACGGCTGCTTGTAGGAGAAAGTTTACCCACATGTCTACATAGACTTTAATTTAGAAGTATCATTCTTATAAGAGTGAGTTAGAGTCTGCTGAAAGAATGACATCTCTCAGCAGTACATGGGTCTTAGTTGTCTTAGTGAAAAGGCCTCTTGGGTACCCAGGCATGAAGGTTAATTGGTGCTCAGGGTACTGTCACCTGAGCGGTTCACAAGATGTGCCCATATGTCTTTCTGTCAGTTTTTGCCCTGACAGTTTGCAGTCCGCTGGTTGTCAGTGAGGAGAGCAGGGTCAAGGCAGGGGGCATTTCTATAAAGCTCAGATATACAGATGTACTTGAGAGGGCTTTAAGTGTGTAGGATTTTACACACGGAGACAAAGTAACATACAGCACCGAATCCATCAGCATGTGTCTGTCCAAAGAGGAACCGATCTGCATCGGAGAGATGTATGATGCACATTGGTTCATCTCGATGCTAATTATCATGGAATAGAGTTTGGCAAGCTATGTTATCTGTTATATGTATAGCGCCTATATGACTTTAGTATGGTCTCAGGGCGCTAGTACATTGTCTAATCAGTTGTAAGCTAGAGTACAGATGTGTAACAGGGAAATTGCAAGGGTAGAAGTTGTCCCGTAGGGGTGAGGTTGGGTGTCAAGTGTGATTGACAGGGATGTGCTCCAATGGTAGTGCAGCTGACCTGGGCCTGAGGAGGCTAGGTCTTTTGACATTGCTCACATGTGTATTACATTGTGATAATAGTAGGATCATCAACACGCAGCATTCTCCCTTAGGCCAACATGTAAACAGACCCGTAGGCTAGTAGTGAGACTTTCCAGAAGTGGGCTGGGCGAGGGCTGAGTGTCTTCTGTGTTGGAACCGTGTGCCAGCCAAGACTCTGTGGCCCTCTGGGTGCAGAGCCGGTCCTGTATTTTCCATCTGTAAAATATGAGTGAATGTCATAGCTGTTGCAATGTGGGATGTTAAAAACCTGCCTTTAGGGTGTGATTTGTAGCGATGAGCAGGCTCAATCGTGAACTGGGGTTTTGAGCATTGACGTTACCCAGGGCAGGAGTATCCATGGAAGATCCTTGGTCCAGTTCAGTGAGCAGCCTGGTGTGCAGAGCACATTACATGAGACTCGGTGAGTGGTGGGCAGCCCTTGGGATGCTTGTGAGAGATGTGGCACCACACCTGGGCATGCAGCTGTGTTCTGAGCTCACTGGAGCGGTTCTCCCTGTGAGTTGAGGCAGCGATAGTTAGTCTAGTTCAGAAGATTGTGCCCAGGGCTGTGGTTTCTTGCACTTCATATGGAAAACCCAAGAACTGGAAGACTTTCCTTCGGAGCCTGAGGTGGTGGACAGGAAACTTTCTTTCTAAGTTGACTTGAGCTGCAAGAGTGATTTCCAGCCTAAGGTTAGGGCCCATTCCTCAAAGAGATGACTGGAGTAGGAAAGGGACTTGACTCTGGTCGCAGCGAGTTAAATGAGAGTGAGGCCAACTCCTGCATCTCAAGAGGTGTTTGGCATTCTTGGGCATCCAGTTGTCAACTGCAAGAGTAACAAACCAGTGCTAGAGTTTGATGAGCACCAGGAGGAGCTGAGTGACACCTCAATATATGTAACAGGTAAAGCTTTGGTCTGGATGAACTGGAGGAGGTCTTGAGGTGTGTGTTTATTCAGATGTTCACGGTCGGTTGCACTGAGGATGACAGAATATAAACTTTATTACTCCATCTTAATAAATAAAAAAACAAACATGATATTGCCTGCATGAGCCACAAGCTTCTAACATTTAGGTAGTTAACTACCTGGAAAGCCCAGTAGGCACATATTTGGGGATCACTGAGGCACCTGAAAAGTATAGTAAGCTGCTACCAGCCAGTGTTTGCATTTGAGTGTGGGCGGGCTGCCTCCATGGGAATAAAGGGTAGAGAGACCAATGGAGGGTCTCCCCGCTGAGGTTTCAGGCAAAAGGGGAGAGTTTGAAAATAAACCAATTTGTAGTTTTTGGGTGATTCTTGAGTAGAGGTGACCCTAAAAATGTTGCCCAAAAACGAAAAAGACAGGGGAAATTCAGGTTACAAAGGAATCAGATTTTGGTAAAACCATTAAGCCTGGATTGTATTAGGTGTACACTTTCTTTGTTGTAATAGATGAATGTTCTTGTGTGACATGTGTGGATACACAGAGAACACACATTCAGACACCCACATGCACATAGATAAGATTCATATGTGTGGGCAAAGAAATATGCAGAAACAATACATGCATGCATTCAGACAACACACATAGAGGCACACGTAAACAACAATGGATGTTGGTTGATGCACACATGTTTTGACGGCTGTGTGTTTCTACAGCAGAATGAATAGAGGGTTGGATGGTTGTGGGTGTATGCAATGGTGAGTGGATGGATGAGTGTGGTTGGATAACTGTATGGATGCAAGCATGAATGGATGGATGAATGAATGAGTGCTGGGATGCGGGTAATGATGTATAATTGGATGTCGTGGCTTGCTACATGGTTTGACATGGAAATAAGTAGGGAGCTCTATTAACCTTAAGCTGCTATAACAATCATGAGGCTCAGAACACATGAGGATACTACTAGGCTGATCGAATATGGAATGTAGAGATGTGTGAACATTTTCCCCCAACTTGCTCCCCATTCTTAGCACTATTTTCTTAGTGCCAAAAGCACTCTTGAATCCAAAATGGACACGAGGATGCATTTCCTGTTAAGAAACAGTGCTAATTGCAGCAGAACACAAACAGCGAGCACAAGCGTCTGCCTTCTAGATTGTTTCTCCCAAATTATGGGAGGAGTAAACGCATGATTTTTGGTAATTCCACCTCAAAGAGTAACGTGGAATTACCAAAATACTCTGATTACTCCGGTGTAATTAAAATTCCACCCGGGCCTAATTTAAACAGAAGCACTGTGAGCTTCAGCCGCTTGCTTAATTGTTTTCCTCAAATTGCATGCCCGTTGTAAATTTTTACAACGAATGGCGAGTAATTCCCGAAGTCACACAAACTACACTGGTGCAATTTAAATGTTGCCAGGGCCTATATAATATGCTTGGAGTTTCCCACGTGTTCATTTTGTTTTATATTATGACTACTGAGATTACCATAACAATTACTATCATTCTGATACACAACATTGATGAATTATAGATAGTAAAAACAGTATGTCGTAAAATAACAACTGGGTATGACTGCTATTTATAGGAGGCACAGTGTTGATTTTTATCTATAGACAATATGGTGCCTGAAGATGAGAGTTGCCCTCATAGGGTTGTCTGACTCCAATCACTCTTTATCTGAATGATCATAACACATTGTAGAGAGGAGCTAGAGACACCTGACACTTCTCCTTATATCTGAAGAGGGGATGCTATGTATTATTCCTCTTGGGTCTTAGGAGATATACAGGGGGCCCCCTCACCAGGATGAGGGGTACATAACAGTACAGAAGATCAATAAACACGTTTTTACTGTGCAAAATGATTGGCACTATGAAGGGGGAAGTGACGTGTGTTTATTTACAACTGGGAGTGCAAGGTGCAAAATATACTAACTGGGTGCAAGGGGCTAATGAAGAAAGCAGTAAGCTAGAGGCTTCCTTTGCAGGTACAGTGCAGGCAGAATTAGGGCAGAGTCCCCCAGCAGAATCACAAACACAGAGAAAACTAGCAGATTGCAAAGGGTAGTTCCCCTTGCTCACCCAGAGTTGTACATGGCTGTTTGTACTCGTGCTGTGTGTATATATGGGTGTTTTAGGTGTGTTGATTGTAGGCATGTGCGCAAGTATGTTTGTTGGTCTATGTGTGTCTCCATTTTTGCATGTGTACATATGTCACTCAGTGTGCAGGCATCATACAAATGTCCTATCTGTTAGTTGCTTGTTAAACTCTGTCCTAGTCCTTCTTATCTTTCCTAGCTGTGCTTAACAAGTGACTAACTCTGCAACAGTTCCTGTGGCCTTTGATAAATACGTCTGGCACATGAATGGCTCTTCTAGATGCCAGGTCTCTAGGATCTAGGAGGTCCACTGACTCTTTCCCAGATCTTCCAGCCTTGTCAGAGGCCCCAGCCCTCCTGTCCTTTCAGAAGTGTACTTGTCATTTATTCACCATTACACTAGCCCTGTGTAGCTCTGCTCTTCTTTCAGAGATGTACTTCTCATGTGGCTTTGTAAGCCTCAGCCCTGCCTGCCTACACAGAGGTGCATCTGACTTGTGATTAACACTGCATCAGATTTACAGACTTGTCAAGGTGAAGCTTGACAGGACTCTGACTGTGTCCCATCCTATGGGCTTTATAAAGCACATAACCTGGTGAGAATATTCACACTCCTCAGAGACCAGTCTTCCATCCATGTCTGTTAACCTCTTAAGATCTCTTTTGATCTTTAATTACTTTTGAAAATAGGGAATTGGACTCATATGTACCAAGATGGGTATCTTTTAGAATGGTGATAGGGTGACACCTCCTGTATGTTTGTCTGAATAGAATCAAATAATGGATTTAAAAGCACAGCTTTGCATGTTATCAGTTCAAAACAAGCATTGTCAAAGACAATCGTATGGCCTTTCACATATCTACAGTAACCCAAGTAATTATTAGATGCGCCCAGCACCAGGTACCCAGGCCTGGCTCCCACTTACCTGGACTGGTCCCCGATCAGTTCCAAGCTGGTGTTGAGGGTGCTCTTTACGGGAGCTGCTTTCCACCTACACTTGAGAACTACCCAGAGTTCTCTGCCTCTTTTTTGCATACTTTATGCGTCACTCTAAGCCTGAAAGGGTATTGTTTTTATTATATATATATATATATAAATATATATATTACCTACTGGCAGTCGCCAGTAGGTAGTTATAGTTAGAACCTAGTTTGCATAGGAAAAGTATTTTTTGATTTGCTAATACTTTTGGTGTAGTTTGAAGAAATTCCGTGAAATTCTCCCCCAAAAAAGTCTATCCAGGTCAACTCCTATCCTGAAAGTATGGGGGTGATTCGTCAAGCGGTGGCTGAAAAAAAAGGGGGGTCCAAAAACGCGTTTTTCGTTTGTTAATTTCAATAGGAAATTTGAGACAGGCTACAGCCCGAACTGCTGAACAGAATTACACCAAAAGCGACCTTTTTTTTAAATGGTGTAAATCCATTCAGTAGTTGCTGAGAAATTCAAAAAATAAGAGTCAAAAAATCAATTTCCCATAGGAAACTTTAAGCAAGGCTACAGCCCAAACTGCTGAACGGAATTACCCCAAATTTGGCAAAAAGGTAGTGCTTGGTTCAGAAAGCGGCCTTGTTTTTAAATGGTGTAAATCCGTTCAGTAGTTGATGAGAAATTCCAAAAATAAAAGTTTTGATATCTATGGCTGCGGTGGGTTCGCGACCCCTCCCGACCACGCGCTTCCTTTTAATTGGCTGCCAACACTCCAAACCAGAATGTCTTGGCAGCCATTTTCTTATTCGGTAACCCTGTCAGAAGAAATGAAATTAAAGATGAAAATGAAGAAAAGGGGGCAGGGTACAAATAGCCTTGTGGGACCCCTTGGCCTGTTTAGGGGGTCCCACAAGGCCCCCCAGGGAAAAAAGAGCATTTTTTGTTTTTAATCGGCAGGCCGCGCTGGGGTCGCGGATTCTGCCGAGAAATAAAAAAAAAAAAAGAGGCACAGGGTGGGTCAGGTCCCGGGGGCACTCTCAAAATAATTTGCAGGGGCCCACCACCTTCCCGGGGCACAAATTGATTTTAGTGGGGGCGCCTTGCGGGACCCCCCAAGCCCCGGGGACCGCCACCTCCCCGGGGCTATAAATAAAAATGTGTGTGGGGGGGCTCATACCCCCCCCACACTGCCCTGGGGACCACCACCTCCCCGGAGCACTTAATATTTTAATTTGGAGGTCCATTATGGACCCCCGTGCCCCAGGGACCACCACCTCCCCGGGGCTTTAGATATTTTGGGAGGGGGGCTGCGCAGCCCCCCTCCTGGTGCTCTTGATGGCCCTGGGGACCGCCACCTCCCAGGGCCGGCTTCTTCAGTGTCCCGGGGTGCCCACTCCCAGGACACTGCTATTTGATATGGTAGGGCGGGAGCACGGCTCCAAAGCAGAATTGCTTTTCCACACGGGGAGCTGCATGCCAGCAGCTCCCCGTATGGAAAAGCAATGCTGGCTCCCGCAGGAGGCGGGGAGCCGGCAGGGACCGTGGGGGCATTGGTGCACCCCCCATGGTCCCCAACGAAGAGTCCAGGCCCCAGGGGATGGGGTCTCCAGGGCCAGAAGTGGCCTGGGAGAGGGGCCACACAGCCCTCCTCCCGTTTGTTGTAAAAAAAAGAAAAAATTACTTGTAGGCATGTCTCGGGGGATGGGGTTCCCGAAGCGAATGTAAGTTAGTGAAAGTGGACGTTTTAAAAAAATAAAATAAAATTGGAGTTGCGACCCTAGCGCGGCTTTCAGCGCGGCCCCCTAGTGTGAACGCGATGGGTGCGCGGCTGTCAGCGCAGCCCCCGTGTGAACGTGATGGATGCGTGGCTCTCAGCGCGGCCCCCATGTGAACGCAATGGGTGCGCGGCTTTCAGCGTGGCCCCCTATGTGAACGCGATGGGTGCGCGGTTCTCAGCGCAGCACCCCGTGTGAACGCCATGGGTGCGCGGCTCTCAGCGCGGCCCCTCGTGTGAACGCCATGGGTGCGCGGCTCTCAGCGCATCCCCCCCGGTGTGAACGCGATGGGTTCATGGCTCTTGAAGTCACGGTGAGTGCGCGACTCCAAGCAACAAAAAAAAAATTAATATAGTTTTCGTATTTAAAAATTATTCACAATTTTTATAAAATATATATATATATGTATCTATATAGAAAATAAAAAAAAATAGGATTCAGGTATAGTAGACTTACACATTTTCTTTTAAAAAAACCTTTGAAATTCACTGAAAAAACCATAGGTTTCAGGCACGTTATAGTTAGAAATTAGCATTTAAAAAACCTTTGAAATTCACAGAAAAAACCATAGGTTTCAGGCATGTTATAGTTAGAAATTAGCATTTAAAAAACCTTAGAAATTCACTGAAAAAAACATAGGTTTTGGGAACGTTATAGTTAGTTGGACATTTCACTCATACGAAACCCGTGAAATTCCCCCGTTATAGTTAGTTCAGCTAACTATAACTTGCGCTCCCACAATTCCCTGCTGATGACGTCACATATTACATCATTCATGACATGTTCAGTGACATCACTGATGACATCTCAAATGACCCTGGGACCTGGCCACTACATGGAGGGTGCTTTGGAACCCTGCAGGTGGGAGCATGTAAAACGCTCCCGCCTGCTGGGAGCATAATTACTGTTTGCTCTTGATTGGCGAGAGATTTCAAATAGCTCCTAGCAAGCGAGAGCAAACAGCTATGTTCCAAGGTTGGGCACCTTGGGACATAGCAGGAGCCGGCCCTGGGGGGGTGGTGGTACCCAGGCCATTAATGGCTTCAGGAGGGAGGGGTCGTGCAGACCCCCTCCTTTTCCTCCAGCACGGCCATGCCCCGGGGTGGTACTGGTCCCCGTGGTCGAAAACGGCCTGGGGAGGGGGTCGCATGGCCCCCCCCTTGCCCTTTCTTTATTGGCCTTGCCCAGGGAAGGTGGTGGTCCCCGGGGCTGAACTTGGCCCAGGACGGGGGCAGTACGGCCTGTAGGAGAGTAGGATCTGGACTTGTGTTGCCCCCACTTTTTTTCTGATGTATACACTGGTTTCTGGCTATAGTCTGGCTGGGTCCCTGCTAATCAGGGCCCCAGTCTACCTGATCTCTCTAAACAACTTGGTGTGCATATTAGATGCACTAGTGATTGGCTACTGTGGTACCTTATCAGCCCCTAGTATATGGTACCTTAGGTACCTAGGGCATTGGTACTTCACAGGCCTACCAGGGGCTGCAGCATGTATTATGCCACCCCTGGGAAGCACTCACAATCTGACACCACAGGCCTGCTACTGCAGCCTGTGTGAGGTAGTGTTAGCACTCCTCACAGGGGTATAGGTTCCTATATCTCACCATACACACACATATAAACCTATCAGTCACCCCTATGATAGGCCCAATCAATCCCAAGGGCAGGGTGCGTGGTTTACTATGTGAGGGGGTGCTCCTGCCTGAGCAGGGCCCCTCTGCAGCTGGCAGAGTCTATTCTCTGCTGCTGTTTGTGGATGCGGTTAAACCATATACTCTTAAGTGCATTATAACCTTGCGGTAAATGCTAACTTTGGAATGACTGCATCAAAACATGTCGTGTTTGGTGTCAAACAATTTGGAATCCTACACCCACACCAGTAACTGGTGTGGGAGTAGGATCCCACCCTTCTAGAGGGGACGACATGTACACCCTGTACTACACAGTAGAAATCATCTAGAGCCCTGGCATCACAAAATGGATGCCACCAGCACAGACACCGGGCTGCCTTCCTGCTGCTGACCGAAACTCGCAGTGGAGGGAGCTCAACAAAGGGTTTCCTGTCACAGGGAGGTGTCACCACCTCCCAGACAGGATTTAGTGTATTGGAGCTGGGTGGGTGCACTCTTAGAGTGCTTTGAAGTCCTGCACTGGGGGAGCAGTAGGATCCTCTGTGCATATGCCAGCTCAAACCGGTTCAGGGGCTGCCTGCCCCTGTCCTTGCGTGAAACTGGACAAAGGGAAGTGGGTGTAACCACCCACTACCCTGGCCCTCCTAGAGGAGTGGCCATAGAGCTAGTCCCTCCCAACTTATCAGTATAAGATACCACACATTGTCAATGCAATTCAGATTACACCTGGACGACGCTCACCGAAGAAGAATCCTGGCCCTTCAACTTTCTACTATCTTTAGAAGACCGAAGGATCTCCCTTGGAGTCAAGGAGTGACTCCCCTGCTTGGCAGGCACCTAAGGACTGAACAACGGTTGCAAACTTTACTGCTCCTGCCAGAGCCCGAAGTCCCTGCGTCCCCTGAAGCTGATTTCCTGACCTCTCGTTGGCCATTTTGAGTCCCCAGCGGAGCTGTGGCATCTGGACCCCACGAGTGACGAGGTACTGCAATACCAGGGAACCGTGCACTGATTTCGAGTGCAAGCCCTGAACGACGAACTACAAACTTGAGCTTTGGACCACTTAATGTCCAAGTCCCTAGCAGGTCTGGAACCCAAGATCAGCGGCCTACCTCGTCCCGAGTGACCGTGGGCTGCTCCTGAAGTTTCCCTGCAAAGGCGTCTTCGCGGTTGCTTGCCCGTTGGCTAGTAGCCCTCCCGAAGACTTCCTGAACTGCTCCAAGGGTTCGCCTGGTTGCTCTGGGCCTGCCCTCACTTACCCTTGCTGGGTAAGTCCATCGGACCTTGCTGGTCTGAACCATCCAAGATCTTTATTCTACACGAGACTTGCAGTTGCCAAGGTTTGTTGGCTCCGATCCGAGTGCCGACACCGCCATCAGCTGCAGACGTCGTGGGACCCTCCAACTCCAGCTGCTGGTCTTCCTCGATCTCTCCTGGACCACGTGGGCGAAGAGACAAAACACCATCAGCGACGTGAAGAGACTCGACAGTCGTGGTCATCTATCCTGAAGGTCACCTGTCACTGGTAAGTGACTCTGAACTCTGTCCCCTCAATTTCTAGGTCGCCTGCAACTCCAATCCATCGTTGGATTTCCACGGACACTTCACCCGACGACACAAGCAGCAAGACTTCACCGATTCCCATTGAAAGCAGCATCGCGACCCGACACCAAAGAAGGACACCTCTGCACCCGGCTTCCTTGGGTGAGGTAACTCTGGCATTACGGTGCCCAAGTGCGCATTGGCTATCGAAGTACTTACCCTGTAAGTTGTTTGCTTGTTGTCCATTCCGAAGTGCCCTAGAACTGTAAAATACAAACCGCGACATTTGCCATTGAAACGCATTGAAACCCGCGTGTGTGTTTAGACACTGCACGCGTCTCCTGTGGGCCGATTACTTACCTGTAAACACTGCAGTAGTGAAGCCCCAGCGATTCCCAAGGCCCTAGCCTCTTACTTTTGCAAGTCGAGTTTGTTATACCACTATTTTAGTATATGGTCTGGTACGCCCCTAGGGCTACAGCCATATTTGTGCTTAATTTATTGAGAACTGTTGATCTTATTAATGTTTACCTGGCTCTAATCTCATAAAGAGATTAGTAGAGTATATTTAGTAATAAATACATATATATTTGATATATATACCTGTGTGGTGTCTTTTCATTTGGTAATTCAAGAGATTATAAGGTAAAACAAGCTGCTTTACATTCCTCAGAGACTTAGCCTGAAGGCTGCTCTCCACAGCTACCACTAGGATAGCTTTCTTTAAAAGGTTGTCTTTAAACCTATCTACCAAGAGTCGAATTGGACTGGTGCAAGGTGGCCACTATAACTAGTGACCAGCATATTCCAGGCCAACTTCTCACACGGCCCCTTCCCTGTTTTGGAACTCGGCTAGGACCCTGTGGTGTTGGTCTCTGGTGTTGGTCTCTGAGGCCAAAAACAGCCTGTGGAGGGGTGGTTGCACATGCCCCCTCCCCTAATTATATAACTAAATACACCCCACAGGACCTGGCCCACCTGGGGGGGCATATACCAACCAAGTGCAGGAGCCTGTGCTTGTTTTTAAAAAAAAATATTACCATGGATTCGCGGATTCTCTTCAGATTTGCAGTAACATTTTAAAAAAATAGGTTTTTGGCTCCCGGCGGGGTCCCTGTGGAACCCACCACCAGGCCAAGGGGGTCAAGGTATTTCTACATTGCCTCCTTGTCTTTTTACTGATGTTTTTTCTTGGGACAAGGCTGAACCCGAGTCCCGAGATGGCTGCCAACGCTTCCTTAATAACGTGTTGGTAGCCAATCAGATTTCATTTTGAGATCACTGGGATCCACGGACCCTTTGCGTCCCTAGATATTTATAAATCTTTTTCCTTTAATAACTCCAAAGCTACTGAACGGATTTACACCAAATTACAAAAAGGCTGCTTCCTGCACCAAGATCTACCTTTCTTCCAAATTTGGTGTAATTTCGTTAGCGGTTTGGACTGTAGTTGTGTGTAAAACCCCTATGGAAAATTGCATGGGGAAAATGCGTTTTGAGACTCTCTTTTTCTTGACCTCTGCTTGACGAATCACTTTGAAACTTTTCACACAGGAGCTGAAGTGAGCTGTGTACTAGTTTTGAAAATTTGGTGAAGATTTGCAAAACAGCGTTAAAGTTATTGGCAAAACAAAAAACCCTTTATCTATGGAAACTAGATCCTAACTATAACTAACTACTGGCGACCGTTATATATATATATATATATATATATATATATATAATGGAGGACACTGGTCCGTTTATTTCTTCATTTTAAACTGGGTATTAAATTACTTGCTTCACCCGCCTTGGCTTGTGGGATTGTTTGATTTCGATTTAGAGGCGAGAGGTCCGTGCCTGCATTTCCGCCGAGTGGAAAAGAGAGCGGAAAGGACTATTTATATATATATATATATATATATATATATATATATGATTTGTTTGATACAATGGATATAGTGAACAGACTGCACAAATAAATATCAACATTAGCATTGCTCAGACCAACTTACAATTCATTATTTAAAATCACTAATAAATCCACATACATAGTATTTAGAAATCCATATTACATATGTTAAAATACTCTATAAAATTGTAAGACTTAATTCATTTGAAAAAAAATTATTATTTTTGTTTCGACATGACTAAAATCGTACAATGTCCACAAAATATAAGATTTAAAATTCACACAATTAATCGCTATTTCCTAATAGGCTCTTAGGATAACACGTAGTTTTAAATATCAATCATGATATACTATGAATTGCCTTAATTTTTCTTTTATAGAGTCAGTCATAATATCCATTTGCAAAGGAATATCGGGCAAGTGCCCAAAGATTCAGTCATATTCAATCCATGATTCTGTTAATGAATAAAAAACAGATTGTAATTTAGTAAGAGTCATTATTAATAAAGTGCAAGTGCATTACAGTACATCTGATTTATAGTGCAACATTCTTAATTTCTGTGCAAAATAGCATTTACAGTAAAAAAATCTTTTTGGTACAAGATTTTTTTTTTAAAAATGTTACAAGTTAAAATATTTGTATAATTATTCTAAATGAGTTGTATAAAAATGCTTCAGTGCCTATAATAATAAGTATAAGTATAATTATTATCACAGTATAACTCCACGGAGTTGTATGGGACATAAATGAATACATCATACTGCTAGTGCAAATATTT
This sequence comes from Triturus cristatus, assembly GCF_964204655.1. Lineage (NCBI taxonomy): Eukaryota > Metazoa > Chordata > Amphibia > Caudata > Salamandridae > Triturus > Triturus cristatus. The sequence continues at coordinate 1,802,800,904 of NC_140589.1, read as the reverse complement.
ATATGCTCAACTTCCGTTTTGTTGTAGGCACATAGCATTAACATTTTGAAAAAAGATTTTTATTATTTATTTTCATCAAATGACTCAATATACCACTTTAGTTTATCATGATGGTACAGACTTATTATTCAATAAAATACAACTGTTATGTGACCTATATGTTGTTTCTAGGTGTTTACTATTTGGTGTTAAAAATTAAAAAATTATAAAATTCAAGTAAAGAAATTGATAATTGACAAAATTCTTCATATCAAATGTACATGTAAATCCTCCTCAATATTTAAACCATTCGGAATTTTGGTATTAAATAAGAGTATGTACTTAGACTCTAATTTGTGCAACTTTTTCTCTCTATCGCCTCCTCTCAGATTTTTGGGAATTTGATCTATTGCAAAATAAGTCAGGTCATTGATGTTCCCCTTATGTACTTCATTAATGTGGTGAGCTACCACATAGTTTTTATCATTATTTTTAATTGCTCTCAAATGTTGAAGTATACGAATATGAACCATATGTATGGTACTTCCAACATACATTTTCGGGCATGAGCATTGTAGTACATAAACAACATATTCACTTTTACAGTTCAGTGAGGTTATTATCTTCCATGGACTGCTCAACAGAGGAGATATTACTTGTCTTTCATTTTTGCCATGCTTACAGGCCTTACACTTAAAGCATTTGTGGAAACCTGGGGTGGTTTGTAACCAACTCTTTCCTCCCTTCTCCACACTTGGACTTATTTTAAATAAATCCTCTCTCATAGATCTTGCTTTATTAAAGGTTATCATAGGCCTTCTCGATACAATATCATGTAATACCTGATCATGTTTGATTAGGTGCCAGTGCCTACACAGGCTATCTCTCACATTAGCCTGGTAGGCACTGTACCCTGTAATCATTCTGATCTGATCTTGTGTTCGTTTTTTCTTTTCAATTACCTTCACTTCATCTGGTTTTAATAGTGTTTCTCTGCATATCCTGTTTACTTTTTCTTTAGCCTGATTCAAGATTTTAGGAGTGTATCCTCGTTGTAGAAATCTCCTAGTTAGAGCTCCCTGAGCTTCTACCAGAGATTCTGTGTCACTGCAATTTCGTTTCATCCTTAGATTTTCTGCGTAAGGGATACTCATTTTAAGATATATATATATATATATATAAAGCCTGCAGTTCTACAAGTTGTTACTAGATGTCCCTCTCAAGTCCAATGCTAAATCCTCAAATTTCCTGCCGATAGATGCAGTTCCTTAAGGCCCTGTTCAGTCAAATGCAAAAGCATTCATATTTTTCCGTGAAGGTAAAGTCTGACAAGTCGTTACTAGGTGTCCCTCGCAAGTGAAATGAATTGGTATTCTTTAGTAAAGGTGCAGTTTCACAAGTTGTTCCTAGGTGTCCCTCACCAGTCAAATGCAAAAGCATTGGAATTCTTATAGGAGGCCACAGTTCCACTAGTCATTGATAGGTGTCCCTCACAAGTCAAATGCAAAAGCATAGAAATTCTTTAATTAGGTTGTAGTTCCATTAGTAGTTACTAGGTGTCCCTTACAAGCCAAATGCAAAGCATTGAAATTCTTAAATCAAGCCGCAGTTCAACTAATTGTCACTAGGTGTCTGTCAAAAGTCAAATCATTGAAATTCTTTCACAAAGCTGCAGTTCCACAAGTTGTTACTAGGTGTCCCGCACTAGTCAAATGCTAAAGCATTGATGCTTTTACATGAGGCTGCACCTCCACTTGTTGTGAATAGAGGCCATGCTTTGGATGACCTGCTCCTAGCTCAGGGGCTGTGGCTTTGGTATACAAGTATGCATACACACTTTTGCTAATGTAATCATTTGTGCTTGTTTCCATGAGGATGAATAATTTGCCAAAGCTGGTTCTTAATAACAAGTAAAAATTATATATTTCAACACATTTCTTTTTAAAAAAAATGTTTGTGATCACATCCTACTATTTATAGGAACTTTTATTCACTGGTAAGTACAAATATAATTAGAAATCTTACTTTGGCTGTTTATGTTTTGGCGAGTGTAAGCTTTGTTTTTGAGTTGAGACAAATGTTTCCTGCTTAATGACCGTGCCGGTGCAACTTTCCAATAGGGGGGATGTAGTTCCACAAGTAGGTGCTAGAGGGCTCTCTCAAGTGGTTGAAATGGCAATCACAAATCTGTGGGGGGTGTCGTTTCAACCTAAAAATCTGCATATACACTTTAGCTTTTCTAATGACTTGTGCTCATTTTCTGTAGGATAATTAAAAATACTAAATCTGGTTTATAGTGAGGAATGAACATTGTAATTTACAATAAATGTCTGGAGAGTTATGAAAATAGCTGATGTACCTTACTATACATAGGGGTTATCAGTCATGGGAAAGTACAAGTGTCAAACAATTTCTTTTTTTGTGGAACTATTTTTTTAGGTGCATGTCTACATGTGCAAGGGTAAAATGCAGTCACTCAAAGAGTGGGCATCCAATTCTTTTAGTGAGCTGGCCTGTTGATCAATACCATCGGCTGGGGTGGGAGGGAGTATAATTTGAGTGAAATGTCAACAGACCAATGGTGAAAGAGTGTCGATTGGGAGCCCCTTTATATGTATGTATTTTTGTATGACATATTTTGGAAAACATGAGTCTGGCAAGATAGCTAAAGCTGTCTTTAGGCAAGGCCAAAAACAGAATAGATTCCAAAATACCTCATCAATACAGAAGCCACTAGTCCACAGCAGTGCCTGATTTCCGCCACCCCATACTCTCTTTCTCACACACATGCATACACACACACACACACACACACACAAGCACTCACACTTGTGCACACACACATGCATGCACCAGGTACTACATAGGTTTTAGCAGTGCAATCATCTTTCTCTCTTGCTCTTCTCTCTCAAAAATACACACACACAAACAGACGTCTGAACTCTGAATGTAGTGATACTTGTTAAGTGTGTTGTTGGAGGGGTTAGGTTTCTGTATATATCGTGGTCTTTGACCACATAGACGCAGATAAAAGTTTTTGTCTGCATGCATATGTGAACGCATTCATCTGTGTGCATGCACTACACACAAGCCAGACCTGTTGACTTTACCTCTGCTTGCGAAGACTTGAAAGTTGAGATGAACAAGCTTTTACAGGCACCAATGCTTTACTGACAGCCTATGCAGTCTACTGGCCTTACAGATAGCATGTGACTAACTCTGTCCCAACCCTAATGCCCTGAGAGAGATACATCTGGCTTATGAATGAGTCTGGCACATCAATTTCTGCCTGTCTGTGGTGGGCTTGATGGGACTGACTCTGCTGGACCCTCTGGCTTATACAAATGTGAAACTGGAAAGGAGTGACTGTCTCTTCTCTAAGGGCTTGTCAGAATCCCTCCAGGGGTGTAACAAGAAATGACCCCCCCTCCCCCAGCAGAATGTGAAGAGGGGTCCTCAGTCTCCTATATCTCACAGATATTCATTGGTCTTGTGCTATATGGGCCCCCCGAAGGGTTCAGGGGCTACTGAAGGGTGCCCCCCTGCACTGCAGGACTGCAGGGGCCTGTGTTACCCCTCTAAATCCCTCCTGGCATGTGACTGACTCTGTCCCAGGCGGTTAGATTTCCACAGCCCGTGGCCTGTCAGAAATATTCCAATTCCCTGCTCTTCCATACATCACTTTTTGCCTCAGGAGCTCTTGTCTCCTTATAAAGTAGCTTAAAGAATTGCATAGTAATTTATTAACAGCTCATTTTGTCAGGTTGTCTGGTCAAAATAGCAGAGAAAATAAAACTCAGCAAACAAAAAAAAACACTTGCATAAATCAAAGAGAAAAAGAGATGGCCCTCCTAAGCGGACTCGTCTCTCTGTTGCACCAGTAAAATAGCCATATTCCTTACTGCAAATGCAATTAGAGATATGACATGACATTTACAATTCACCAGTGTCTGAAGAATTACACTTACAACAGCCAATAGCTGAGCTCAGTGCCCTCTCCATGTACATTATATGGCCCAAGTTTACTATGGCTTTGCGTCCCCCTTGCAGCTCTCAAGGTGACTCAGGGCATCAAAAAGGCTTATTAAGAATTTACTACGGCATGCACAAGCTCTTTTTTGTGGCCTTGCGTGGCTTTGTAAAGAAATGTATCACAATGCAGCAGCTTGTACTACGCTGCTTTATATTTCTTAGAGGTAGGTGTTCCATGAGTGTCCGGTCGCATACTCCCATATCTCTAGGGGAGCTTGTGCTCCAGCCATAAACCGGCCGTAATATAGGCTGCCATAAAGAAATGGTGGTGTGTATAAAACCCTGCACCCAGTAGCAGGCACCCCATGGTGCCTGCCACACAGTGCAGGGATATACAGGGGGGGACCCTAGGTACCCCCTCGGCCACCAACCATAGGCTGCGGAGGCAAGGGGGCCCTGCCCCCAAAGTTGTTTTCCGACAGCCTTTCCGTGTCGGAAAGGCCGGCACGGAAAGGCTGTCGGAAACCGACATCATAATCCTGACGGCGGAAACGCCATCCATAGGGGATTACGGTGCGGTTTCGACTGGCCAGAAGACTCCAAGAGCAGGTCGGAACCGTGTCAGAATGACCGGCTGGTTTACGCTCCGACCGCCAACATCGTAATTTGGCAGTCGCCTGCTTTCCGACCGACATCGTAAGCAGCCCCTAAATCCTTCCATTTTAGTGGAAAAAGTTCAGAGTAGGACAAGTGTGGACACTGTAGCCAATTAGTGGGCTCACCCTGGGATTTTAAAGGTCCCAAGTTTTATATTGATAGTTAGCCACTTTTTAAAGACTGAACACCACAGCAGGGCACGACTCCATGAGGCCAAATAGCATCACCGCAAAATGCCAGTGAAGCCTTTTTCTTTGCACCAAAAAGCTCTGAGCAGGATAAACTTGAAGCGGTTGCTTGCCAAGTTTGAGCCTGTCTTATTTATCCTTGGCAGTTTCCCACATCTCCAGTGGTCCAAAAAGTCCCAATTTTCACCCGTGCTACAAAACGTCTTCCTGGTCACTTCACAGCTCACATACAGCCAAGGGAAAAGCCAGGCCACATCTTAGCACTGCAAGGGAAGCTCAACTGCTCACTCCATCAAGGGCTGCCAAAATATCCAGACCACTCTTTAAAACCCTCTAAATCTCGTCAGTAAATATACTTTAGCATATATGGTTATTTACCACCTCTAGATACTCCTGGCCTGTCCGAAGAGAACATTATAGACCCTATTTATGCTTCTACTACTGATGATAACTGGTCAGTAATACTAGGTGTAGGACTTGGCCCTTTTTCCCTCATTTGTTTTCGTTTTTGTAGTATTGATGCAGATTCAGGGAGCCATTTTATCTACCCCTGAAACTTCTGTCTGAGGGCCTGGAGCACAAAATGGTGGCCACCTGTGACATCACCAGCATCCACTGGAACCTACTAGCACCTTCCAGAACATTCCAGAACCCTGTGACCGTTGGAGGCGGTTTAGAATGTTGGGAAGCTAAGACAGAGGGTTGGCAGTTGGAGCTGGCAGTTGGCACCTGACTGGTGAAGAGTGAGCAGCAGAAACCTGAAGGAGGAAGGAGTGAGGCAGCAGGGGTGGAAACTTGTGCCTGGAGTGGGGTCCATAAACCCACCCGTGATACTAGTCCCTACTGACTGAGCCCAGCCTGGAGCCCTGTGTGGGAAGAAGCAAGGAAAACCATCCTAAGGACCTGGACAGCAGGAACAGGCCTTAGAAGTCAAGAAAGCAAGTACCTGACCTGGATACTGGTTTCCCTGGAGCCGGACGTCGAGTAGCCTGGAGACCTGGAGCCTGAGGTGGAGAAGCGGCGCTGACTGGAGAAGCAGACGTCGTGCCCAGAGCCGCCAGAGATCGTGTGAGGGCGCCGACGGAGGACGTGAGGTGTACCAGAGGTCGAGGTGGAAGTGAACCAAGGTCGAGTGAGCGGTGTCAACGGGGGAGTGAAGTCCGCCCTCCGGAGTCGCCGGAGACCGAGGTGAAGTGTACCGGAGGTCGGGAGTGAGGATCGCACTCCGGAGTCGCCGGAACCTGAGAGAATCGTGCCGGAGGTCGGGAGTGGAGGTCGCACTCCGGAGTCGCCGGAAACCTAAGGAGAGGAGCACCGGAGGTCGGGAGTGAGGATCGCACTCCGGAGTCGCCGGAAGTCGACATCGAACCAAGGCCGGCCGACGTCATCGAAGCTGAGGTCGCCATCGGACCGGAGCCGCCCGAAGTCGACATCGAGTAAAGACTGCCCGACGCCATCGAATCGGGGATCGAGATCGAGCCGAGGCCGCCGACATCGAACCGGAGCCGCCTACCGGCGTCGTCAGGAACTGACATTGTGCCGAGGCCGCCGACGTCGAATCAGATCCGCCTCACGGCGTCGACACGACTCCAGCGGCGTCGGAACATCAGAAAAAGGGCAGTAAGTGGAATAGAGGGCGCCAAAGGCCCTGTGGAATCCTAAGAGACTACTCTAGGGGTTAGAGAGGTGCTGGAACCAGCTGGACTGTGCCAGGGGTGAGCTGGGACTAATCTAGAGGGGTTGTGTAGAGTGAGAGAGCCAGGTCTCTGGTATTCCCCCCTTGATCTACCTCAGTTTAGGCCTCAGCCTTGTCCAAGCCAGGGAGTAGACACCCTCAAGCCTTCCACATCCCCACAAGCTGTGCCAGGGCCAAATTAGCCCATAGTAATCTCAAATGTGATCTGATTCTATGAGTGTCACTGTCAGCTTTTAATTATTTATTAGGGGCACTGTATTTATTGTATTTAACCTATTTATTGCTTCACTGTATTTATTGGTCCACAGTATTTATTGATGCACAATCTTTATTGGTTTACAGTATTTATTGCCTCAGAATATTTAATTGCCTGTATGTATTGCACTTATATCTATGCCTTCATTATTTATGATCACCCCTATTTATTGAATCATTAAGCCAGTATTTATTTGACCTGCACTATTTAAAAAGTTTGTATATTGTGATTGCTATTTATTTATCTAATCAGCAACTAAGAGAAAAAGAAGATAAAGAAAGATATTTTTCATAATTTTTACGGTGTAGAGTCGTTTTTGGAACGGATGCACGCATGGTTATTGTATGGGTATGTCGAATGCTTAGCACGGTGCCTGATTCCTGACCACTCGAGCCAAGCTACCACAGTGTGTCTGGGAGAACACCACCACCCTTCCAGAGTGGGAGTGTGTTTTTCCAACACTAGGCAACAAGAATCTATATTTTGTTGACAAAGCTGATGTATCAGAGGCCATTATCGGTAAACACTGTGAGGGCTGCGAAACTCTGCAGGTGGTGAGCAGACCCACTCATTCTTTTTTTTTTTAAACATACTTTATTGAGTTTTTAGCAACAATGTACAGCAATATTGTAAATTACGGATATTCAGTTTTAGTCCTCAATGGTCTGCAGTTACATGTGTAAGGTAGTACGGATCGTCGTGCCATGAGAGGACCCACTCATGCAGCTGACCTCGCCCTATATATGATTTGGGCGCCCTCTGGACTGGTACAAGTGGTAAATGCCTTCCCTCTAGTCTCGACAGACCACTTACTTACATCAGCTTCCCTTCAATTTCTTACAACGACAAACCATTGAGAAAATCTTCAGGTAGATCCTGTATTAGGCTTAGTGAACAGTGACCAGACCTACAAATTGCATTTAATTAATTGCCGAAATTGATTTGTCCATTATTATTTATAATTTGGACAACTACGCTGGCAGGTTCCGTTGCACCTAAACCTAGCAGATTGAGACCAGAGAAAGCCAAGCGCTCACCTGGGTTTCAACCTGCTATGTGTGCCCTGAAATAGAAGGCAAAGCAAGCTGAATGTAAGTGGTGCTTTCAGTCTACCATATTTCAAAGCTACCTATACAAATAAATTAATCTTATATTCAAAAAAGCAACCACATTCACTAAAAATCTTATCGGAGAGCTGCAGCAGGAAATAAACATGAAGAAAAATTCTTAGTAATCAAGGTGTTATCTCGTACCTCCAACTTTTTTCTATAATTACTTTCCATGAACTCTGCAATGATTTGGCCAAACATTATCTAGACAAAATCGAGTCCCTTAGGAACAATATTCTACTTAACTCCACTCCTACAATAGGATACGGAGTGCACAAATGACCATCTGTACTAGCATCTATAAATCCTTGTTTAAAAGTCCTATCATCTTTCATCAACATCTCAAACACAGTAGAGCACTTCCTCCCACTTCTCACTTATAGAAAACATATAAAAACATTTTAATTTAGTTATCTGTCTTCCTTGCCATGAAAGCCGTCTTTCCATCTTTCATAAAACCCCTGAGTGAATGAGTACTTTATAAATCTATTTTCAGAAAAGATAAGACGCCATAACATACCATCAGTCTGTAAGTAGACATCCTCGTGTTTTTTTCTGGTCTCACCCAGGATCAGTGAAGGTGTGTGTGGGGGGGGGGTCACAGCCTTTTTAGCCCTCTTTTGCAGAACTTCCTTGAGGCACAACCGAACCCCAATTAACCTGTGCTCAATCCTCTGGCGCAGAGCAGTCAGGCTTAACTCAGAGGCAATGTGTAAAGTGTTTGTGCAACACTTCAAACAGTAAAACTGTGAAAAGATCCATCACTGCGCCAGTGTGGAAAAATAGAGCTTTATTTAATAAATAAAACAAGACCAAAATGACAAAAATCCAATCAGAAAAGCCAGTCTTATGAATTCTTAAAGAATAAACTGAAAACAATAGCGCCTAAAAGTAATAAGTGCCAACCAAGGCTATCTGGTGGCGCTAGACCATGTCAAAGTCATAAGTTCAAGCAGACTACAATGGAGCGCAGGTCGGATACAATCAAAGATTAGTCCTGCTGAAGGTTTTCCTTCTCAAGTTTGTGCCAAGAGTCTCATTTGCATTGGAGAGGGTCGCGGGTAGCGATGAGAGCACTGCAGGTGGTGGTCGGCATGGCAATAGCAGAAGGATGGGCGGCGCAGACAGGTGGGCTGGTGCTTCGTATTGGAGGTCCTCCACGGGCGATCAATACTTGCTATACAAAGATACCGACTGGCAATGACTGGTGCTCAATTTCAGTGCAAGCGGCGCTGTCTCGGTGCGAACGGGCCAGTCACCATTGTGACGAGCCCAAAAGCTTGATTTAAGAGCCCGCTGAGCCACACCAAAGGATCCGAACCTAAGGGGCACCATTCGGGGTGGGGAACTCGCTGAAGATGAGTCCAGGAGCTGTTGGGGAGCCAGGAGGCCAGCAGGCTAGCCCTTTGAGTCACTAAAGGTCCAGCTCTTCTTCCCCAGGCAAGAGTGCTTCACACAGCAGGTCAGCAAAGCAGGGCAGCAGCACCTTCAGAGTAGCATTCCCGCAGGGTGGCAGTCCTTTCAGCAGCAAAGCAGTCTTTCTTCCTGGCAGTGTAGCCACAGGTCCAGAAGTGTGCTGAAGAGTTGGTGTCTGAGGTCCTTCTTTTTTACTTAGTTGTGCCTTTAACATGGGAAGAAGCTTCTAGAGGCATACCCTGGAAGTGCACAGGTGCCCTGCCTTCCCTGCCTTAGGTTCCAGACTAATTACAGCGGGTATGCAGCCCTTTGTGTGGAGACAGGTCACACCTAAGCTTCCATTGTGTGTGGCTGTCTAGAAGGAACACACAAAGCCCAACTACCACTACACCCAAGCATGTGACCAGAGACCAAATTACTAAGGCAAGAAAATGCCAACTTTATAAAAAGTGGCATTTTCAGAATTGTAATTTAAAATCCGACTTCACCATAAGTTAGGATTTTAAATTGTGATTCCAGAGACACCAAACATGAGAAGGTAATCTCTTCCCATTTGGAAATTACCCTTATACAATCTAATAAGTCAACTCCAATGTTATCATATGGGAGAGATAGGCCTTGTAGTTGTGAAAAATGAATGTAAGAGTTTTTCACTACAGGACATGTAAAATTCAAAAGTACATGTCCAACTTTTTTAATACATAGCACCCTATACTCTGGGCTGTCCAGGTCCTACCCTATGGGTGACTTATATGTATTACAAAACGAAGGTTTGAGCCTGGCAAAAGGTTTATTTGCCAGGTCGAATTGGTAGTTTAAACTGCACACTCAATTCAATGGCAGGCCTGGGACATGTTTAAAGTGCTTCTTAATTAGGTGGCACAACCAGTGCTACAGGCCCACTAGTAGAATTTAATGTATAGGCGCTGGGCACATCTAGTGCCACTAAACGAGGGGCTTACAAGTAAATTAAATATGCCAATTGGGTATAATCCAATGTTACTATGTTTTAAACAGAGAGCACAAGCACTTTAGCGCTGGCTAGAAGTGGTATAGTGTGCAGAGTCCTAAAGCCAACAAAAGCAATACAGTAAAAAGCAGGAGGAGGAAGGCAAAATGTTTGGGGGTGATCCTCCAAAAAGGGCCAGGTCCAACATTCATTTGACCGTAGTGTATGTCAATCCCAGAGAACCTACTTTTCTGGGCCCTTCAACAATGGCAAAACCTTGTAGCGAGCTCTGGACAACCACCCAGATGGGGTACTAGGAAAAAGAGGGAACACCTCTTAAGCCAAGCCCACTGACTCTGCTGGTAGCAGACACAAGTTGGCAGAGAATGGAACACTTTCAAGGATTCCCTCATACTGTAGGACTGTTTAGGATTAATATGCTAACATGAAAGGTATCAGAGAGTTCTTTGTCAGGTTCCAGTCCTAGTTAGGGTCAAGCTCTCAGGTACCTATAAACATCTATCACCTCTTTTGAGTCATGGCACCTTCCCAAGCACTAGCTTTTGTGTTTTCTTTTAGTTTTTAAATTTTGTTCTGTTTTCAAATTTAAATCTGGCAGAATGTTTGGACATTCAATCAATCAATTAATCAATTAATCAATCAATCAATCAAGGGTTTATAAAGTGCAGCTACTCACCTGCGAGGGTCTCAAGGCAGTAAAGGGGATGGCGACTCCGTAGCGTGCTGGGGTAATCCGAAGAGCCAGGTCTTGAGGTCTTTCCTGAATTGGGGCAGTGTGGGGGTTGGGCTGGTTTGTTTTTTCAGGCCTCCACTTTCACTACAACTGATGCCATTCCTGGATTTTAAATGTTGGGATGTAAGTTGTTTGAAAGGACCACCTTGCAGTTTTTCCCCAATATAGTTCTTGCACAAAGATTTTGCAAATCACTTTGTATATATTATTTTTCAGTAATTGCACGGGTGAAGTACTCCTATACAAATGACTCCTTTATGCTCTGTTTTGTTATCACCGGTTTCCTCAATGGTGAGGCCATCACCAGATGCTGAAGCTGTTGCTGGTGGAACTGCAAACTGCAACCATGAGGTCTTTGATGGCCCTCGAGGTGGCTCTAGCTGTGAAGCCACCACTTCATCCCTTCTAATATAGCCACGATCTAGCAAGAGTAGTGTGTTGGTCATCCAACTTTGTTGCAATGATTCGCTTTCCACTTAATCATGCACAATGGGGGAGGAGGGGTCGCGAGCCCAGCTTGCTACTAGGCCCTATGCCAGACCTACTGTGGTAGGTCGGCCCTTGCTGCTCGCAGCTGTGCGTTGCAGGGATTGCGACTGGGCCTGGCAATCTGCCAATTCTGAGTATGATTCATACCAATGAATGAATTAAATCTAAAAATAAAAATTATTTTAGACTCAGTCAAACGTCACTCCAATCAGTAGTTATCAGCACAATCAGGCAGCTTATGTGTCTGTCTGTAAGTTATATGAAGCTGTACTCATAGCCACCGTCTAAGTATGTGCTAGAAGAAATAATGAGCAGTCATGGCGGTTCACTCTTTCTTATCAGTAAAAATATCAGGTCCTTATTGCAGGGATGGATACAAAAATCAGGGGTATTGTTTGTTTGGTCCGTGTGGGAAAAATGCCTTTGGCCAAAGGAACAGTGACCCAATCCTCAGACACCCAAAGCACAGGGGTGGGTTAGATTCGGGTGGTGTGAATCTCAAACTTCCCAACTAAAAAGCAGTGGGCTGCAGGGTGGAGGGGTGAGATGACCAACATTTGGGATGGACTGTTTCCATGAGGAACAGGGTCAGTACTGATTTGCATTAGGTGAGCCTCTGTCTAGAGTGGCACAGTGGGCAAAAAACACTGAGCTGGAATGCTACTCCGCGTGAATGCCACTGATAAGACTATTTGCAAGTATTCATCCCAACAGCATTGGGTGTTTGATTGGCTGTAGTAAACCTGGAAACCTGAGACTGGTGCAGCTTTCCAAGTCCACTACTTTCAATGTATGTGAACTCCAAAAAGTAGTACATTTGCACTCATTCAAGGAATGAATCTATCGGTAGATTTACTATTTTCTTGGCAAAACGGTCACACATAAAGGCAACACTTTTGAGTAAGTTTAATACTTTTTGGCTATTCACAAAATTGGAGTGTAAATTTTCTCTAAAAGTGTAAGTTACGTGTCTCCCCCAAACTGAAGAGCCTGGGGGATATTCACAATCTGCATTTTGTAGTATGTTTTTAGTGCTACAATATTACTATAAAACATACTACAACATGCCTTTCGCAAACTTCACTTATACAGTACTGCTACAACAAATAGTACTTCAGAAGTGAAGATTGTAAATACCATTTATAGTATGTTTGGACTGCTATTGTAGTACTACAAAATGCAGTTTGTGAATAGCTTCCAGGCCTTTCATGCAACCCCTACGGTAGTCTTGTAAACCCTAAACATGGCCTATGTTCTTACATAGCTGGAGCAGCATTGTAGTCTATTAAATAAACCATAAGAGGTGCTTTTACAGCACACATCCTGAACCCAGGTATTCAAAAGTGCTCTCATATGTGATAATGAAGTAAAAGGAGACTCTGAAATGAAATGTTTGCCTAGGATCAAAGAATTTGGACAAGCAGAGAAGCTAACATTGATGCCACTTATCTGGTTTCGTATTTTGGACTCCAGCCACCAGATATACAATTCTCTCTCTCTTTCCTGTTTTACATCAAAGGTCACTGTTTTGTCTTTTATTCTTGGCCCTTGATAAATAAAAGTGACACAGACACAGCAGATCCAACTCAGGGGCCTTTGCCCCAACTACCAGGCATAGAATGCACAGCGGTGGCCGGCACAGGCAAACGTGGTAGGGTGGGGGCGGGCCAGGGGAGGGGGGTAAGTTGATAAACGACTGAACAGTATAATTAAATAAATACATAATACATATTCCGTCGTCTGTCAGCTTCCCCCGGATGTGCCCTGCCCCGCCTCACCGCGCTGACCTGAGCCGGCTGCCGCTGAGAATGCATTTATTTGGGGGCGTCACACCCCAAACAGAAGAGAACATCCCCCCTGAAGCTATGCCCCTGCCAAAGCAGGCCTGCTGGGTTCCTTCCACCTTTGCGCTCATTTGCATGCTTTTGGCGAATGGAAAGTTTGAGGTCAAGGCACTGGAATTAATGCCTAATATGGTGCAACCAGGGCATCGGAAGAGCATTTTTCCAGCCTGTGGTGGCTAAGCGGAGCTTGGAAGCCTCGTTCAAGCGGCGTGCGGTCAGCCACTGGAGAATCTGGCCTGTGCCAGCTGGCATCTGCTCCAGACATGGAAAAGATAAGTACATTTTAACAACCTCTGGAGCGTTCTCAAGGGTCCTGCTGAAAGAAGGCAGGCAGAGGGCCAGGCCCTGCACTCTTTTATTCACTTCCTTTTGTTTTCTTTTTAACATGACCTTAACTGTAAAACGTTAAAGGTAATTAGGCAGAACTTACAGTAAAGACATTGTCAAGTAGCCAGTTTCCTCTTCCTGATTAAAACCACAAACATTTGCTTCCCTTCTAATCGTGTGGCTACAAGCTGCATACATTGGGGATGTATTCTATGTAAACATCACAACGCATTGCATTGGCCTTCATTCGAAAAGTCCCCTTTTTTGCTGGAATCCTTTCCCAGACCTTTGTGAAATGCTCAGATGCACCTGTGTTTTCTTCAGCTTATCTTTATGTGAGTGAAGTTACTGGGATGGGTTTCAAAAGCAGTCCTAGAAACAGTTTTTATTCTATCCACATCTTACTCTCAACAAGTGTAGATGGCAAGCCAGCCCAACCATAGCTAGTTGGACAAGGGAAGGAGGGGCCTTTCTCCATGAACACCTCCTTGAAACAGATGGGGGCAAATGGTGTATCTGCAGCACATGTAACCAAAGATGAAGATTAAATCTGGGTCTCCAAAGGTCCCTTTGGAAACTGTTTGCCCTAGTAGTGTTGATACAATTGTGACTTTATTTAATACCTCTGTTACACAGGGGGTCCCTATAATTTGGGGAAAAGGAGTGGTGCGCCCACAAAATAATTGTGCTCTTGATTCTGAGAGGGTCTGTAGATGCTGATCTATTTGGCCACTTCCTGGTCAGGATAAAGCTTTAGAGAAGCCTCTAGCTACACAACTAACAACCTATCTAGAGAATGTAAAGCTTCTGGATGAATGGCATCTGGGATCAATCATCCGGATGCATGGTAGATGTGATTGAGCTGCTGGATGCTGGGAAGCTGGGATCGAGATTCTGGATGTTTGACTGATGGGATCCAGCTTCTATGTGCATGGCAGTTGGAATCAAGCTTTCGGATGCATGGTAGCTGGGATTGAGGGTCTGGATGCATGGCAGCTGGGGCTGAGCTTCTAGATGAATGGCATCTGGGATCAAATGTCTGGATGCATGGTAGCTGGGATCGAGGTTCTGGATTCACGGCAGCGGGGTTGAGCTTCTGGATGCATGGTAGATGGGATCGAGCTTCTGGATGCTGGGAAGCTGGGATGGATATTCTGGATGTTTGACAGCTGGGATTGAGCTTCTGGATGCATGGCAGCTAGGATCGAGATTCTGGATGCATGGCAGCTAGGATCGAGGTTCTGGGTGCATGGCAGCTAGGATCGAGGTTCTGGATGCATGGCAGCTAGGATCGAGGTTCTGGATGCATGGCAGCTAGGATCGAGGTTCTGGATGCATGGTAGCTGGGATCAAGGTTCTGGATAAATGGCAGCTGGGATCGAGGTTCTGGATGCATGGCGGCTGGGGTTGAGCTTCTGGATGAATGGCACCTGGAATCGATCTTCTTCTGGATGCTGAGATGGAGCTTCTGGATGCATGACAGCTGAAATGGAGCTTCTGGATACATGGCGGCTGGGATCGAGCTTCTGGATGCATGGTTGCTGCAATCAAAGCTTCTGGATGCACAGCAGCTGGGATCAACCTTCTGGATGCATGGCAGCGGGGATTGAGCATCTGGATGCATGGAGGCTGGGATCAAGGTTCTGGATGCATGGCAGCTGGGATTGAGGTTCTGAAAGAATGGCATCTGGAATCGATCTTCTGGATGCATGATAGTTGGGATGGAACTTCTGGATGGATGACAGCTGAGATGGAGCTTCTGGATGCATGGCAGCTGCGATCGAAGCCTCTGGATGCACAGCAGCTGGGATCAAGCTTCTGGATGCATGGCAGCTGGCATCAAGCTTCTGGATGCATGGCAGCTGGGATTGAGCATCTGGATGCATGGCAGCTGCGATCAAAGCTTCTGGATGCACAGCAGCTGGGATCAAGCTTCTGGATGCATGGCAGCTGGGATTGAGCATCTGGATGCATGGCCGCTAGGGTTGAGCTTCTAGATGCACGGCAGCTGGGTTTAGTTGTATGATGGAACAACGCAGGAAAATAATTCACATGCCTTTACAACACATCATTTGTACCACATTTCTTTAGATATGCTTTTACAATGCATGGCATTACCACACATCATTTATATGTATTTATATATATAAAAACAAATATTTGTGGGTGTAGACCCCCCACACCCTCCACTTACCTTAAATGCATGCTAAAGGCATTTGTTGTAAAGTCATATATACGTGGTAAAAACATGCATGGTAAAAAATGCGTGCTAAAGGCACAACGTGGTAAAAAACGCATTGTAAAGGCTGTTTCCCCTGGGTTCAAGCTTCTGGATGAATGACAGCTGCGATCGAGCTTCTGAATGAATGGCATCTGGGATCCATCTTCTGGATGCATGGTAGTTGTGATCGAGCTTCTGGATGTCTGACAGCTGAGATCGAGCTTTGGGATGCATGGCGGATGGGATTGAGCTTACGGATGCACGGCAGCTAGGATCGAGGTTCTGGATGCACTGAAGCTAGGATCAAGGTTCTGGATGCACTGAAGCTAGGATCGAGGTTCTGGATGCACGCCAGTGGGAATCCCATCCAAGAAGAGAAATGGAGACCATTTTCACTCTGGGATTTTAGAAACGTCGGGCCATCCTGGATGAGACAAACACAGAAGGAGTAGTCTTAACCCTTCACCCTGTGCACTCTTCCTTTCTTCTCCACCGCTTTAAGCAATTGGGCTAAAGTTGGTTGTCTTGCAATGGTTCTCTTCTTTCTTTTCAGGGATCATCGCAGTGCATCAGCAGTGGGCTCTTTAAATCAAATGATGGATCCCTAACCCCTTTTTCAAAGTTTTTATGAGCAAAACATTTTTTAGATCTCGTCAGATTCCCTGGCTGAGTTGTCTGACACACAAGTTTGGATTTGGTTTTTTTGGCAGAGAATATGAGCTGCAGGGACTTGAGGAGAATTTTAACCAGCACTTCTGAGTTTTGCTTCTTCTTGTCTCTTTCACAGTAACTTATGGTTATGCGGGGTGCTGGCTGACATACAAGGTCAGTGAATTGGCAAGGTAAAGAATGGTGAGCTGTCCAAATGAGAGGAATTTGTTGACCCACTGCAACCAATTTACTAGTGCAAAAGATCAGCTCTAGCAGGTAACCCCCTGTGTGAGTATGTATTTTTTGGTAAGAAGTAGAATTTTACGCACTTCGACATTGTTTTTAATGGTCACCTTAAACCTCGTTTGCACTGTCACTTTTTAGGTCTCGCCTGAAACAGTGCATGTTATGTCACTTGCGAGACATTTTGTTAGCTTACAGCGGGCTTTATTCCATCCACTGCTTACCATAGGTTGGCTTAATCGTCACTCATTTGCTTGCTTCTCTTAGTTGAGCGTGTGCTGGCTTCTTTTCTTGTCTTTGTCCAACCAATGGCGCATGGCCCAAATATTTGTGTCCTTCCACTGCTCATGTTTTCATAGCTACTTTTATCGTTTTGTTGAAGCACTCCTTAAGAGTGCATGTGGCTGCAGGCTGTCTTCTTCATGTGCTTCTCTACCCGTCCTCTGTGGCGCTCTCTCTTACCTGTGTGCTTTTATCCCCCTCCTTATTGATGTTTGCCCCTCCCACACTCCATGCTGTTGCTTGCCCACTCCCACCTTCTGTGTTGTTGTTTGCCCCCTAACGTCCTTGTGTTGTTACTTGCCCCTTCCTATCCCTGTGGTGTTGCTCGCCACTCACACCCTCTCCCCTTCTGTGTTGTTGCTTGCCGCCCTCACACTATCTCCCGCCCTCCATGTCGTTGCTTGCACCCTTATGCCACCTCCAGGATCTTGTGCTATTGCTTTCTCCCTCCCGCTGTCCATGTTGCCCATCCACCTCCCCCCACAATAACAAAAAAAGAGCTATCACGCTTCCAGCGCTGGCCGTGTCATAGTGCTTTTAAAAAATCGTTCAGACCAGGGTCCGTTTAATGCAATGCAGTGCATTTTCCTTGTTAGTGCGGGTGCACCTTTTAAAAGGTACGCTCTGTGCTAACAAGGAGAGTGCGCCGTAATACACTGAATACTCTGCCCTGGGGGCAGCTGCGAACTCGTGCTGCCCTGGTGGCAGCGCATACAAGTGAAATACAGAGCAGCTTTGAAGCAGCTGCTCTGTGTTTCACTGTTCAGGGGACAACACGCCTGCACTTTTAAGGGGAATTAGAGGTCCCCTTGCAGGTGGAGCATGGAGTGTGGGAGGTGTGGTAAAGTGAGCTAAAGAACGATGATGGATTCAACCCAGATCTGTGACTGGGGGTGAGTGTCTGAAAAGTTTCAACGCTCCGTCTATCATTTTGCTTTGCTCACCCTAAGTTGGCGGGGTATCCCAGACATGGGTCCCTTGCTGACTTTGCCACTGGATTCAAGCTAGCCTGGCTGATGAGGGGTGCTACCCCGAAACCGGTCCCAGGATGCTTGTCTCCGGTTCAGGGAAGACCTGGCTTGGCAGTTCGGGCTGGACTGTTCCCATGAGACACAGGGTCAAGACTGATTTGCATATAGCGGGATCTGACATGGGATGGCGAAGGGAGCTAAAGAACAATGATGGATTAAACCCATATCTGTGACTGGGTGTGAGTGTCTGAAAAGTTTCAGCGCTGCGTCCATCATCTCCTTGGGTTTGCTATTTTTAATAAAGCCAACATTCTTTCTCATTGAATGTGTCTGGAAATTCACCATCTTCATATATCCCTTTTTGGTATGCGTTTGGTTTTTCAGAGGATCTGTTGTCTGCATTGCTTTCACATGCATACATTTCACCCCAAAATTCACTTTTTGTGTAAGCCGGCATCAAATCTTGTTTCCTTCCTGGTGGCTCTGGGAGAGGGGACCACTTTACTCCACACAGTCTTTTCAGGTTGCCTTTTCTTGGGATTTGCTGTTGGTGATTGGTTTCTTGCACTGCTGCACAGCTAGCATGTCGCAGCCCAAATGTTGTGGGCTACATGCGTGAGAATCTTCTGAAGGGGCCATTGGAGGGACATGGAAACCTATCCAGAGCTGCAGTACAGAGCTGTGTGCAGTGATGGTTCTTCTTCAATCCGTGATAACCCTATCCGGGTCAACTTGTTGAGCACAGGTGAGCAGTAAGAGAGCAACTCTTGTTTTAGGAGTTGAGGGTATCTTGCAAAGCCCTTGATGCCCAGAGATGTTGATACAATGTGCAGGAGCAGAAATAGTCCTTCGGGAGAGACAGGACTGCAATCAGAACAATATTCTAAAAGGAACCATTTTGTTCCAACAGAGATCAGAACTCTTTAAGCTATCAAACAAAGCTAAGACACAGTCACTAGTGTTGCCCACTGTAACTTATTGTCCAGCTTTTTATTTCTTCTTTCTGTCTCATTACCTAACAATTGCTTTCTTCTTCAGATAATTTAGGTCTTATGGCTGACAACAAGAGTCTCAAGGTGGCTTTCTAACAAATTACAGGGCCCAAAAGCTTAGGAAATGAAGAAGACTTATTCCCTGAGGAGTCCAAGGGTCCTCCAAGCATTACCTCACCCTGAGGGATATTCTGTGTGTTTGAGCGCTTAGACTTTGATGTTAACGACGTCCTGGTTTTTAGTGCTTGAACGTGTTGAGTCGCTTTCTTTATTTCTCATCAACAGTACCAGGTCTAATTGTGTTCCTTTCCTACCTGAGTTTATGCAGGTCATTCTTCATCCAGCCCCTTTTTATCCCTTATGTACTATATCATTTTTAGCACTTCATTTCACTGGGTCCAGATGAAAACTGACGGGCAGAGTTCACTAACCGAAGGCTTATGTTTCTCTGGAGAAAAGCTGCAACTCGACAACCTCATTCTTGAAAAAAACTGAAATTTGCACCCACCAAATTCTGACCTAACATGGGTACAGATCTCAGACTTGTTGGGATTCAACAGATGTACCAGGTAAGGCATCCAAACTTTCTATATTTACAGGTTTTCAGACATATTCCACCAAAACATTTTTGAATTTAATGTGAGAATATATGTCCATAGGGGAGAATTCATCAAAGTGGTGTAAGTTATAACAGTCCTAACTGACGCCTACTTCTCATTGTGATATACTCATAGCTAGGCAATAAAATTAAGGGCCCGATTACGATGCTGTAGGAAGCGGCTCCGACCCTTGGTGGGAGCCGTTCTTACGGCATCGTAATCAGCAGTTTGGATTCATTTCTGACCGACCCATTTGGATAGAGTCGGTCGGAAATTAATCCAAACTGGATTTTCGAATGGCTTCCGACAGGCTCGGAGAGCCTGTCTGCCATTCGAAAAGCCTCCTGTGATCCCAAGGGCGAATCTTTCCGCCCGAAGGATTACAATGTTGGATTCCGATAGCCTTTCTGCGCCGGCCTTTCCGACACAAAAAGGCTGTTGGATGTCGACTTTGGTGGCCCCCATGGGTGCAATGGCTCCGGATGGCAGCCGAGGAGGCACCTATGGTGCCCCCCTGTTGATCCCTGCACCCAGTGGCAGGCACCTTGAAGTGCCTGCCACAGGGTGCAGGGATAAACTGCAACTCTTCTCTTTACAATGACAGCATGCATTCTGGTCGGAATGCATGCTCCCATTGTAAAGAATAGGACTGCAAACTAACAGTGTTCGGTCGCATCCTAATTGCTGGGTTGGGACCGCAGACAGGAGATCGGTCGTTCCCAGTACACAGTTGATGTCGGATGGGCTCAGGTCTGTCCGACATCAAAATTGGGCCCTAAACCTACCTAATAGCTGACCTAAGATTAAATAGGTTATTGGCGGAATTCACAATTAAAAGTAAGTTATGTCTATGACAGAGGACAAGATCCAATTTACTCCATTTGCATAAATTCAAAATAGGAAAATTATTTATTTGTAAAAGTTACTTTTACATAATGCACCACGTTCTCCAGAACCCATCCTGGGAAAATGAGCTGGACTTCAATTCTTTCACACATGGCCTCTCTTGTTTACTCCACGAACAATGAACAATTTGCACTTTTAATTTAGGATTTGCTCAGATAACACTTTTTGAGGCATATTTACATGCAAATGACAGAGCGCAGAGCTACAGCACATTTTGCAGCGTCATACTCCGCTATTTCCAAAACACAGAGATGGCACGTATTTACAATATGGTGCAACTGTGTATTTTCCCCAGTGCTGACACTTAAAAAATGCCCCTTTATGTGCTGTGACTTAACAAAGTTATTTGAATACCCAACTCAACCACAAAGTATGACCAACTTCAGCACAATTTCTCTGCATCTCACGATGCCAGAAAAAACAGCTAGGTAAGTTAGGTAAGTCAATATAGATAGTACCAGCAGTCAAACTATGGAATAGTACACCCAGATAAATGGAAAATATACAGGGACACTAGAAGGGCCCATAAAGCAGTCAAACCCTGTATTTTACCAGTACAACAAACCAAAACACAACACTAGTTATCCTTGCAAAATAGATCTCCAAAGAATATCTGAGTTGCTGACCAGCTAATGCCGGGCTCATTCTTTTACGACAATACTCATCCATCTGCCTTACCTGTCCACTGCGCTCTTGAAAACTCTCATGACTAAAATAGGAATAAGAGTTTGTGAGTGTAAACCTGGAAAGCCAAGCATTTACTAGCTATGAGTTTGCTAATCTATCTCCACACAGATGTTTGACCTTCCTGATACAAATTTGATTACCACTAAAGGCCTTTAAATTCCAACAAAGAAGAAACATAAATATACTAGAATGAAAATGTGCATGAATGTGCTTTAGGAGATGCTACTCTGCCTCCTTCCCTCTCCCTTTAGTCTTGACCCTCCCCCTATTGATTCTCATGCATTTCAGCTGCTAGCCAAAGGTTGCTACTAGTCTGTTTGCATGTTTGTATGGCTGGCCACTAGGATGCCCACATTGTCTCCCCAGAATAAATTCCTAGATTGTTTGCAAACACCACAGTGCTAAGGGACAACCTGCTGGTAAGGTGTTGCTTACCAAACAAGCTCTTGCTTACATCTACTGCTAAACCAAACACACGTCCACCAAGCATCAGTCACAACTAAAGGGCAACTCACTGGCAAAGTCTGAGATTGCAATACACACAAAAAACTGCACGATTACACCTTGCTCAACTACAGGAGGTGCTGAACTCTAACACTCAAGAAATATTATACTGTAGAAATAAACCTCAGAAACATAGGTGTGTTAACCAGACATCAGCATCGTCCAATGCCAGGCCAACAAATTTATCGTCAATCAGTCAGTCCAAACAAACAAGTTCTCAGCTCATGCACTTCAGACCAGCACACTCCAAACTCACACACTTACACCTGCATTCACACAATGCAGCTTGCATAACATTCAAAACCATTATACTATTTCTAACATTAAGTGCAACCAAGACAGAACGTATTCAGGCGTTGACCAAATAACCAAAGCATGGTGTTTGGAGGACCAAGAATCATTCACTGTAGATTTAGCACTTGCTTGATAAACAATGGCCGTTTGCAATCGCAAAAAAGCTTTTTACAATGTACAAAAGGCGCATTGCAATTCAGTAACTTGTGACCTGATTCGGTATTTGGAACGGGATCCCTTCCAAATACAGAATCAGAATGGCATGTATTAATGTTGTGCGGCCAAATTACAGTCATAAAACAGTAATACTTTACCACCAGTTTAAAACTGGTGGTAACCCATTCGCAAAGGGGAAGGGGTCCCTTAGAAACCCCTTGCCCTTTGAGAATGTTCCCAAAAACGTTTTAAGACTAGGTAGTGGTCCCACGGACCACTACCTACTGCTAATAAATGAAACTGTAAAGTTTAATGTTTTCTTTTTAAACATATCCCGTTATCCTTTAAGCAAAATAGGCTGCTTTAAAAAAAAAAAAAAAGACAAAAAAGATTGCTTTATTAAAAAAGCAATCACAGGCATGGTGGTCTGCTGACCTCAGCGGGCCTTCATCCCTGTGATGTATGGGATTCCCAATGGGTCACAAATTGCGACCTACATCGGTAATATGCATGAGGCAGGTCTCTTTGTGACCTACTAGGAACCGCTAATGAAACTCAAAAGTTTTTTCATACATTAGGAATACCGATTTCCTTATTGTGATTCGAAGAGAATCACAATTAAGAAATTGGTATTCCTAACGTTGGTACATCTGGCCCTATTACACGATGTCTATGATGCGAGCAATTTTTCTTATAACCCTGCCGCTTGCTGTGCCAAATACCGTGTTTGCTGAACACGAAGGCTAAAAAGTCTTGATGCCTCATTGGGCGTCTTTCTTCCCCCACCCTACGCTTTCTGTCTCCTTATCTCCCAATTGCAGGCTTTTTATCATCCCTGCTTTCTCTCTAGGCCACTCTTTTCCTATCATTCTCTTCCTCCTTCTTTCTTCATTTTCTGCACTTCAAACTCTTGCTCTGGCTCAACATCTAGTGATAAATAAATCAATCAATCGGGATTTATAAAGCACCGCTAATCACTGGAAAGGGTATCCAGGCGCTTGCAGGTCCCGGAGGCTCATTTGAACAGCCAGGTCTTGAAAGCCATTCGGAATTCCGGGAGTAAGTGATAATCCGGAGGTGCGTGAGGAGGCTGTTCTGCTAATAAGTTCTGCCCCTTAGAAATAAATCATGGTTCTTGTCCACCGTCCACCACTGGTACACATTAAGCGCTCAGACTGATGGGGGGGGGGGGGCAGTACTGTAATTTGGAGACTTTGTTGGGCTGGTTAGTCCGCTTCTGCTTGGGTAGTTACACCATGGGGCAGATTTACAAATATTTAGCGATAGGTTTGTGTCAGAAAAATAATGCAAACATGCGCAAAATGTTTTTTTAATGTACTTTCCAGTGCAAAACTTTTTTTGCACTGGAAAATTGCCTGACAGTAACATAAAGCAGCGCTCGTTCCTCTGCGTCAAGGGGACGTGCAATGGGTGTACCCGTGCAGCCACTCGTCGTTTTGGACACAAAACCCTATCTACTGACAATAGTAGACAGGGTTTTGCACCAAAAAATTACGCAGGCATTAAAAAAGGAGAAATGCCTTTATTTAGCCAAACGTTTCCCACTTTGCATGTGTGCTGTACTGTAAAGCACACATCAAACTTGGGAAATATTGTAAAGTTAGCCTAAGCATAGGATTTTGTACTTGTAGTGTACGCGTCCAGCTAAAATCTATGCAAGACACACGCAGACACCCTTGCACTATGCTGCAAAGGTTTGTGTGGCGCTCGGCAGCCTGATTGTGCACCGGTCTCAGGGAGAATAGTGCACCATATCACTGTAGATATGGTGCTGTCCTCTCTCACAGGCAACACAGTGGAGCAGCTTTGATGCTGCGTTGCGTGTAAATCTGAGCCCAAGTTTCTTTCCAGTACCAGTAACCCCTTGCCAGTTTGCACGCGCACAATTTTGACCCAGAGCATTATTACATGTTCTGGGAAAAGCCCAGGCGTAAATGACGAGCTTGCTCTCAACCACTTGAATGTTTACAGTGGCGCTCAGAAACATTTCTAACATTCAATTAAGCCCAATAACGTGTGTTTATATCCCAGGAAAGCTGGCTAGCAGGCCCGCGCCGCTGACCTTCTCAGGGGTCTGAGCAGCTGCGCTGTAACGGCCACACTGCTCCGTCCCCAGAGGATGAGGGAATGCGCTCACCCAAAGAGTGCGTGTCCCTCCACAGCCAAACCTTCTCTAACCCCAGAAACATTAAAATAATCACGTTTAACATCTCCAGGATGCGAGGCGACGCTGCCAGCGCTCTCTTTGTTTCCATGACGTGCGCAGCGCCGCCGCGCGCAGACTCGCGGCCTCTCCGCGCGCCTGCCTACGTCAGCGAGAGTTGGAGATGAAAGGCGACCTGCAGCTTTCTTGTTCTGCCGGCCCTTCGCTCGGACGTGTCTGTGCATATCTCTCGAGCGCCACTGAGCATACTTCAAGGATCTAAAGAGACAGATATGAAAAACCCAGCAAACTCGACTAACTCCTGCTCTTTCAGGCAGGACTGTACAGGACATGCGTCAGAGACAATTTGGGCAATTGCATCATTTTGCTATCACGAATCAACTTGAAAGAGATTTTGAAAATAATTGCAATTAATCGCTTGATATGATTTGTGTAATTAAAAAAAGTATATTTGTGGTTTATTTAAAAAAAATCATAAAAAACCTTTCTAAACATACAATCAAGCACCATTACTCCGAATCCTAGTCTTCCTTCCCACAGTCCTTACCCGTCAAGCTCAACCACGCAACAGGCTTCACCAAGATATATGAAAAAGATAAAAAGAGATTAATACTACCAATATGGCCACACTTCCCTTTCCTGCGCCATAAAGGTGGAATTACTTCCTCGCCCGTCTTCCTCATCATAGTACTAAACAAATGAGTCTATACCAAAGTGAAAAGTAAAAAACAAAAGAAAAAATAAGGAGAAGGGTACAAAAATTTGAATTAAAAACCAAATGGAATGTATTAGAAAGAAAGCCCCAAAGAAAACCGGGTCTCTCAGTGACAAAGCTAAAGAACCAAGGGGCATATCAACAACAACCAGCGATAATTATCTCTAAGCGCACTTAGCGCTAGGATAATTATCGCCGGCTAGCGTGAATTTTTATCGCTGAGATAGCGTGCTATTAGCAACGCTTATCTCAATAGCGATAAAAATCCTCACGCTAACAGGCTAACGTGAGATTATCGCTGGAAACCCAGCGATAATCTCACGTTACCTTGTTGATAGGGACAGGCAAACTTAGCCATGATATCCTCCTTCCATAGGATATCATGGCTAAGTCAGAAAAATACCAGATGTAAAAAGGCAGCGTTAACCGCGGTTAGCGCTGCTTTTTTTGTCTCTAACAGGGTTAGCGACATTCTTGATAATAGGAGAAATGTCGCTTAGCGACATTTCTCCTATTATTTTACTCTGGAACGCCCCCTTTGCATCTCATTAGAGATGCAAGGGGAAGCGTAGAGTAAAAGGGTGCTAACATGCAAATTTGCATGTTAGCACCCTGTTGTTGATAGGGCGCTAGTTTTATCTCTCCTTTTTTGGCTTTTAAAGCCAAAAAAGAAGAGATAAAGCCCTTGTTGATATGCCCCCAAAAGAGAAAACGACATCCCCATCAATAGTTTGTAAAGAGAAACAACATTTTGGGGCACAGCAGTGCTTTAAATGGGCTGGTACTGCCTCATTGACACTTCTCGACACTGAAGAACAGATCTCAAGTGGTTCCTCAAAGTTTCCTACCTTTGCAGAGGAAGAAAAACACTCTCAAATCTGTTCTGAGTTGGGCCCCTATGAAATGAAGGTTCTAGACTAGCTTCAGATGTCATTTCTTCTCATTCCATAGTAATCTGCGTTGATTCAGAATGTTTCATACTTACTGAACTGCTTCTATGCCGTTAGAAAACGAAGAAGCAAAAAGTGAGTCAGTCATCCAGTGTCAGGTACTCACGTTTCCACAGGAACGTCATGCAAGGATGAGAGGTTCCAACTTCCCTGGGTCACTGCTACCAAGAAAAAGCCCTACCTGAAAAAAGATGGCCAGTGTAAGTGACAATGGTCAAGGTGTACAGTAATACTACTATAAACAGTCCACAATTATTATATACCTAATGTTCCCTCCTTCTGCTGAATGATGATAACTTATTCGTCAGAAAGCACTAGTCTTGGTCTAGAACAGGAGAAAGGAAAAGATTAAAACAAGGTACCCTTACTGTCAGGGATTAGTATTCACCATGAGATGTCTTTTAACACCCACCTGAGGCTAATAGCTCTTAATGCTGAAATCTTGAACTGAAAATCTTCTTAATGCCCCAATACTTGAAATATTAAATGTATGTACCAGCCTAATCACTTTAATGATACTGTGTTATTCCTTTTGCCCGCAGGAACATAATGGGGCAAGGTAAACAGAAAAGAAAAACGGATCTCCAAGGACCTGGTTCACCTCGGAATGAGTATAATTCACTCATAAATATAAGAATATCTTAAGCAGAAAACACTGATCTCTTTTCACTAACTGATTTCTTCTTTAATTGTTTCAGGGAAACAATTCGACAATGCAAGACATAAACCTACCGTGGGACTCGTGCTCGCCTGAGGGACTCATAGAACCAACGCGACGTGAGCAGGAAACTCTGGAAAACTCGGATACCGGTGGCGCATAGGAAATTCGCCTCGCTCTGCTTCCTCCTTGCTAAGTGGAGGGTGGCCTGCAAATGGGGTAGGGGGCGGGCTCCTAAGTTTAAGGACTGGCTGGAGACGATGATTTGCTGGCAGGAGCAAATTGCCCTTTACTCTGATCTTTTGCCAACGATGTCCCGACCCCGGGATATCTGAGGCCCATTAAAGAGCTACCTATTGCTGACCCCGCTAGAGGCTGTTGTGGCTCCGCCTCCCTCCCCACCAGATCAGAGGACTGGACTGTCTGCAGCGTTGGGTGAGAGGGCCTAAGCAGAGCCCGAACTGCTAACTTCCACAGTATGTGTCAGTCCTGACTATGGGGTGGGGGCGCACTCCTTTGCCTTGAGGGAGGTTAAGGTCGCGCTTCCAGATTGTTGGGGGGCGTGTGTGGTTGCCTGGAGGGACGGATGGCAGTGCTACTTAGGTTGAGGGGGCTTAGAACTTCTGGTAAAGCTTCCTCTGACAAACTTGTGCGCTTCGGACGTGCTTGGATAGCATGGGTTGCCCTTTAGACTGAAGTAATGCTATACTACCTGTTTCACTCTCACCATGAGACTAGTTGGGGTATGTTGATGTTGTTGGGTTAAGTTGTTGTTTCCTTTTCAACTAGGACTGGAAGGGACTCACGGTCCCGCTAACCGACGCAGCTTATATAACAGTATGCTTGATTATTGACGCGGCCGGCCCTCTTGGGTTGTTGGCGACACGCTGTGTACATCTTTGCTTTTCCCACACATCTGTACGCTGCCGGCCTGAGAAGGTTGTAGGCACCACTGCTGTGTATCATCCTTATCTGCTCAATAAAGATTTTTGGGAAAAAAAAAACTCTGGAAAACTGCTGCGGTAATCGTAAATGCCTGAGGGACGCGATGGCTGAACGCGACGAGAGCAGGAGACTGCGGAACCCCGGACGGTGAACCGGACAGACAAGGGAAGGACCCGGAAGTGAAGAAAGCAGGACATAAACACTAGCACCCGAAGCGTCCTAGTGCGAGATCGGAGGAGCTTTATACTCCTCTGCCGGTGCCCGCGGTTTATTGCAGCGCGACCGGCAATCATGAAATCCAGGTAAAGGAATAAAGTTAAACCCAAGCATGAAGGACACACACCAGAGCAGCTAGAACTATGGTGAACACTCTCAAGGCAGATGCACGTCCAAATGGTAGGGCTTGGTGTTAGAATTGACTTCCAGTCACACAAAAATGCAGATATTTTGTGAGTTTTGAGTAGTTACGGTTTTGGAGATATGCATATAACAGATGCGAGGAGGTAAGAAACATTCCAGAAAATATGAGTGGATTGAAACTTTGATATGAATCCATTTACTCTCTTTAGATTTAGTATGGGTCAGAAATTGCTTGAAGGTTTCTGCGCAAGGAACATTATTGAACACCATTCCTGGATGATCTGTTCCTGAGGTACCTGCAAGATGGCTCACTTTATGACTTTTGTGGATAACCTTGAGAAGGCACTCTCAGTGTGAAGGACAGCGAGGAGTTTGAAATGGCACAAAAAACTCTCTGGAAGATCTTGAAAATCTATCAGATAATTGTACTTCTTTATCAGGGTAACCCAGGAGTCTTTTACCATATTTTGCTGAACTGAGTAAAGGTTAAGGAGGGTCCTCTCTTCTTCCCAGGTATAGTCAGGACCTTTGACATGTCCGGCTGAAGAAGAAATGATAGGCCACTGGTACCTTTCAGAGCAAGGGTTTCCCAAAACATGACTCTTCACTCGAAGAGGCTTATTGAATCCTTTTGGTGGAGCAATTTGAGGAGAAAACGATCTTCTATGATTAAATCCTCTGCTGGTAATAGAATTAATTTTCTGCAGTAGCTTGTGCTCTTCAACTGATTTCTTTACCACTTCCTTTAATTGTGGGCGAATTAGGATTGAGCCATAATTGGGAAAATTACTCTAATGTGCCTTCTGAGAGTTATCTGCCTTTTGGCATCTCATCCAGAGATGATGTCTAGCTCCAATTGAAGTTTCTGAAGACAAGGCAGCTGCACGTAAACCATTACAAAATAGATCAGAAAGGAATTTAACTTCCTGATCCATAGAAGGACATGAATACAATCCATTCCTTTAAGCTAATTTTTCTGCTACATGTTGGAAATTCCTTTAAAGTGATTGGATTGTGTATGTTTCAGTTATTCTGACTTTGAAGCACAAATTCATGCTGCATAAGATCTTTCAATGGTACCATTGTTTTTTATTCACTTCATCAGAAATCATAGCATCCTTGATGTGATCGTGCCCTATGTGGATATACCTGCCATTAAAAATAAACGTTTACCTGCAGAGGGTTCATCATGAAGACCCTCTAAAGGATATCTTTTTTTAATGAATCTTGGGAAAGAAGCCTTCTCAATGTTCACCCCCTCTCTTGTCAACAAGCTTCTAATTCCTTTTGGAACTTGGAAAGACTCAGATTCTTTTTTTTACTATATTACAGTGAAAAAGGCATCTTCTTCTTGGGCTGAAGACTCTGGAAAATTTAAATCTTTTCTTAAATGCTGAATAAGTTCCATCAAATCAGTTCTGTGGAAAAACTCCCTCTTTGTTCCACCTCCTCTTCAGAAGTGTTAAGATCTTGAGAAACACCAGGATCAACCGTAGTCTTTTCTGCTAGAGGAGGTACTTCCCTGGCCTGCAGAGCTGCTTCCACAGCCTTATTTATCGTCTGCTGTAATGTATTTGCAGAAAGTATTTTAGGTTGTCGTGACTTGGATTGGTAAGAAGCTTCTTCCCCAGAGGGGGCAGAGCAGACTCAACCTATTTCTGTTTTCCTGCTTGCTTTTCTGGGCTCCCTGCTGACTCCACGCTGAGTTCCTAGAACAGTAAGATGCTTTCTGCATCTCCCTGTTTCTGCAAAATGAAGTTTCATGTGAAATCGTCCACATCTTCGAAATAGCATGTGCTCTTTGTAACTAATAGAGGTAGCATGGGACCACTGCCATAATGAAGTTAGGCGTGCACGTCTCAAGAATGCTGAGACACACTACCAGTAAATATATTATATTGCCATATACACATCATTCCTCACCAAAAGCAGGGGCACAACTGGATTAAGCTTTAAGCAATATCATCACCATCAAAAATCGTTGTTTCTCGTAAAAGCCATAAAAGTACAGATAAAAACATATATATATATATATAGAGTACCGGCTACTCCCATGGTCACCTTCAGGAGAGCCAAAAGCATGGGAACTTGTCTTGATAAAAGCAGCCCTGAAATCAGACAGAAAGCTATGTGGTTAAAATCTGCCCCTGGTTTCCGTAAATGCTCTTCTTGTAGAGCTTGTAAGTTTGGCATCAATAAAACTCACTACCTTACCCCTTTTAGCACTAAAGAAGTAGCTATTACAGGGAGCTTCTCCTGTAGAACTGACTATGCTGTGTATATCCTGACATGCACCTGCGGCCTTAATTACATCGGTAGTACGAAGCTGCAGGTGCATGTTAGGATTTTACAACATCTGAGAGCCATCTTACACAATGATCCTGCGTATCCGGTGGCACGCCATTTCAATTCAACTCATAACAATGATGTCAACTGCCTTAAATATTATGTAATAGCAGCTATTCCCAAACCCCGAAGGGGCGGCAATAGGGAACTTTTACTAAGGCAGTTGGAAACTCGTAAGATCTTAGAGTTTGACAGCAAGTGGCCGAATGGCCTTAATAATACTGAGGACATGCATAACTTTGTTTAACGATGTCTTGATTTGATGACTTAACCTTTGAGAGATTACATATGTTTATACACTTATATTAATCTCAGTAATCTCCTTGTTTCATTTCACCCCTTTCATAATGAGCCTCGTTTGTTTACATATCTTTGTACATACATATATATATTTAGATATTTATTTTTATTTCTTGCTTTGTGCTTTGTGTATTATACATCTTCTTGGGTGGCTATCTCTTGCACTACGCACTTTAGCTATCTGGTCACAGCGCAGATTTTTCCCTATACCTCTTCTGTCATATATATAATATATATTATTCTATGACTTATCGGCACTCTCCAGTAAGATGATGGAACCTTAGAAATGAAATTTATATGATTTTAACAATAACTATCAGGACTGTATTTTTTATTGTTATTAATATTTATTCATTCCTATTTTAATCTTACTGTTTTGTTATATTTGCACATATTCCCTAATATTTTGCACATTCGCACGGTTTTGCATAATTATTGAAAATGCTGCTATGCATCTTTTTGCACTGATACAGATTTTGAGTTTCCGTATATGATGATATTATACGGTATATGTTTTTAATGGCATTGTTTTACCTTTCTTGTCGGTTGGGTGTTTTTTAAGGATTTATCCTGTTATACCAACACCCACATACTTAAACAAGTTCAGTCTTGTGTATAAGCTTTATGCTGGCTGCCTATTACAATGTTTATCATTACATTTCCGTACTTCAGATTGCATGAAATACCAACTACACGTATTTTACATTTGTGTAACGTTTTTTAGAATCATCGTGCAATTTGATTCCACTGTTTTTCAGTGTATCACACGAAGTCTGTTTTCCTGGTCTAGTAGCACGTGATCAGGAAGTGGGTGTACACTTTTGCAGCGCATAAAAAATCATTCAGTGCAACTTGTCTCCGCATGTGAACAAGGGCTTTCGAGCCCGAAACGCGTCATGGTTTGCTGAGAAATGGTCGTAATGGTCGAATAAATACTCTTGCCTGAAGATTCCTGTGGTCCGTCTCTCCTTCTTCGCCGCACGTTCGGAGGTTGTGGGAGTTCCTACATTTCATATATATATGTATATATATATATATTATCTACTGGGGGTCGCCAGTAGATAGTTATAGTTAGGACCATGTTTCCATAGGAAATCCGCAACATTCTATTTGGAATAACTTTGGCGCCGGTCGACGAATCCTCGCGAAATTTTCAAAACTAATGGGGCGCTCCGCTCCGCTCCTACCCTGAAAGTCTCGGGGGGATTCGTCAAGCGGGGGCTGAGAAAAAAGGGGGGTCCCAAAACGCGTTTTCCCCATGCATTTTTCCATAGGACCTTTAGACACAGCTACAGCCCGAACGGCTGAACAGAGTTAATTTGGCAGAGAGGTAGTCTACAGGTCAAGGAAGTGCCTTTTGTAGGTCTGGTGTAAATCTGTTCAGTAGTTCCTGAGAAAATAGCATTTAAATCAATATATATATCTGTGGCAGCGCTCTGTGCGCTTACCGTGCACTTACGGTAAGCTTACCGTACGCGTACGGTGCCGTGCGCGAGCGCGATTCTGATTGGCTGTTAGATCTTAGTAAACATTCGAATCGGTCGAAACCAGGAAGTGTCGGCCGCCATTTTCTCTCTCGCACTCTGAGGGGGGGGAGGAAAAACAAAGTTGGATAACCTGAAAAGGGGCAGGCTAGACAGCTCCTAACCACCTAGCCTTGGTTAGGGTGTCCCAAAAGAACCCGAAGGCCAAAAATTCAATTTTTTTTCTCGAAAAAACGCCGAATGCGCTTACCGTACGCGTCCGTTAAAAAAACTAAAAAAAAAATGTGGAAAAAAATATCCACATTTCCCCCCCCTGTATGCAAAATGTGCCCGTAGGGCACCTTTTGTGCATGGCATATAATTTTGTTAATTGAACATTTAATAGATAACCTTTCACAACGAAGCGCATAATATGTCCTCCGTGTGCGGACGGTGCGCGAAGCGCATCGTGCGTACATGGCCCATCTAGTGTAACGTGGGCACGCGGTGCGCGTAGCGCACCGCCTGCCCACCGTGCGTACACGGCACTAACTGCGTAAAGTGGGCGCGCGGTGCGCGAAGCGCACCGCGTGCTCACTGTGCGCGCACGGTGCGCGAAGCGCACCGTGCGCGCACGGAACGAACTGCGTGAAGTGGGCGCGCACGCCACGAACGGTGTAAAGTAACTTAGCATTTAAAAAAACGTACAAATTCACTGAAAAAACCATAGGTTTCACACACGTTATAGTTAGGAATTAGCATTTAAAAAACCTTGCAAATTGACTGAAAAAACCATAGGTTTCACACATGTTATAGTTAGCTGGACATTTCACTCGTGAAAAACCATTGAAATTCCCCCGTTATAGTTAGTGCAGGCAACTATAACTCACGCGACCGCAATCCTCTGCTGATGACATATGTGTCTTTATGAAAAAAAAATATTTGTAATATATGTATAGCTAAAATTTAATGGAAGAAGACATGGGCAAATAAGTGTCTAAATACAGTATTAGCATCAGCAGAGGATTGCGGTCGCGTGAGTTATAGTTGCCTGCACTAACTATAACGGGGGAATTTCAATGGTTTTTCACGAGTGAAATGTCCAGCTAACTATAACATGTGTGAAACCTATGGTTTTTTCAGTGAATATATATATATATAAAACATTGTGATTTAGACAAACAAGCACCAACAAGAACAGTGTAAAAACATGATATAAAACAGAGAAACACCATTAATATAAGAAATTGTTAGATAAAATCATTACAATCAGTGCAATTTATAAACTTGGTTTGGTAGGCCATAGAACAAACACGTACAGTCTTACACATCAATTTCATCAAAGTGCTGGTGCATCCCAGGGGGCAGAATCAGTGGGGACACCCTGCCTCTGTTATATCACGACCTACAGTGGGTCGACACATCTTATGCCTGGTCCTCTCCATCATTAACAATTCTGAGAAAACATCAAAAACAAGACTTTGTCTCGTGTCGTATTTGAAGTCTTGAAGGGCCTCTGCATATTTCATGACCCCTAGATTCCAGAATACTGGGAGTAACCATTGTTTCCTTCCTTTCACGTAGGCCGGGCAAAAGAACAGAGCATTCTCTACTGTTTCCTTGATATCAACGCAGGAAGGGCATGCCCACCTGTCCTGCCAGTATTGCCAAGCCCAGCTTGAGGTGAAGGAGAACAGGGGAAGGGTACCAGAATGAAACTGAAGGTAGAGCTTCCAAGCTACAGCAGCTTCAATCTCATCAAGGAACCGCTCCACCTAAAATTAATCTTTCACCAAATGGGATGCATCGGACAAGGGGCCATAAGAGGGTTGTGACTGTATTAAACTCAATTAATACTGGCTATGGTTGCCCGTGATGGTTACCTTACAAACAAACACGGCTGCCCTAAGCTCATCCCACAAGAACTTCTCTAATGTACTAGAGCCACGTGATATTGCTGGAACCTGGCAAGCCCAGGATTTCTTCCAACTCCTAGGGTAGGAGTTTGGGGGTGGACCAGAGCCTTATCCCTTCTGGGATGAGCCTAAGACCCATACCGCGCCTGAGGGGAAGCAGAGGGGTACTAACAGGTAGGTTGGTCGATTTGCGCAGGAAACGATTTTTAACAGCAGTATGAGCCACTACATCCATATGTCCCCAAAGGTCTGTGCCATAAAGGGCTGCCCCAAAGGCCTGCTGTTTATAAATTTGAAGTGCCAGAGAGATTGGATGGAATTGAGAGCCACTATGCACTTTTACCAACCCCCCACGGTGTTGCTCCAGTTTGAGCCTGCACCTGTCAATATGGCATCACCAGTCCAACTGCTCTGTAAGGCTTTAATTTACAGACCCCTTTGACTGCAGAAGGTGTCAAAGCTATTTAAAATCCTCTGCAGCCCCATTGGTGATTTTGATATTAATAACGTGTCATCCGCAAACATCAGGTCGGGAACCCTGGTGCCTACCAGACTTGGAGGACCTCCCTCGCAGAGGTTCAATTGGGCAACCAAGTCATTGACACAAATTGTAAAAAGAGCGGGGGCTAGAACACCACCCTGTCTAACCCCTCTGGTGACAGGGAAGAGGTCTGTCAACTCGCCCAATTGACCACACCTCACCTGGGCATAATTATGCTTATGAAGTCTTATAATATTAATCAAAAGATATTTAGGAACACCAATGTCGGCCAACACCTGCCAGAGCATGAGTCTTGGGACCAAATTGAATGCAGACCGAAGGTCTACGAACATGGCATAAAGCCTACCACCCCCCCCCCCCCCCAGTGCCACCATTTTCCCAAAAAGTAATTGAAGACAAAAGGCCTGGTCCAAGGTTCTGGTGCATTCCAGAAAGCCTGTCTGTAAGGGAGTGAGGACTTCTTCAGCAGCCAGACAATAATGTAGCCTTTCTAGGAGGATTCTGCTGAACAGCTTTTGAGAGCTGTCAATAAGGCTTATAGGACCATATTTGATGGGAGTGATGGGAAGTCTTTAATATATAAAGGAATAATTTCCGCCCTCAGCCAGGTTGGCGGAATGGGAGCCCCTTTCATAATGGCATTATAGTGTACTGAGAAAAAAGAGCCCTAAACATCCAACTCACTACTGTATAAATCTCCCAGGATTTTATCAGGACCTGAGGCTTTGTTGAGAATGATCTTAGCGATTGCAGATCTAACTTCTAGGGGTATAATATGGGGTAATTCTCTACTATCACACACCTGTATCAAATCAATTAATAGATTACGGCTGGGAGCTGATGAAGGGGTGCTGTATTCTCCAATTACAGAGTATAAGCTAGAGAAATGTATGACCTATTCTGCACCAGGAACATTAGTCTCAATGTTGCGAAATTCTTCTAGGGAGCCTGTCGACACCAGGTTCCAGAAGGACTGCTGGTCTCCCTTTCAAGCTGCATCTAGCAGACCTTCCTACTTCCTGGCCTCCCACTCCCTTTTAGCAGAGTAAATGGGCCTTTCGTAGGCCACCCTCCGGGGTATAATCTCGCTCCCATCATGTTGCCTGATTGCAAGCATCACGGCATCAAGATAGGTTGAACCACGTCGGGCGGGGCTGCCTCCCAACAGTCTTTTAGTTCCCACATAGAATAGCTGTCTAAGCTCTTCGAACATTCTAATGTGGGTTGTACCAATCTTTTTCCGTGTGTTTGTAGAGTCAAGGGACCCAATCATGGGTAGAAGGCCTTCCATATTTATTACTACAATTTTGTAGACTGCCCGACCAACTCTTGGGAAAGAGATGTGCAACACCACTTCACTCTACCAGTGTTGTTTGTGGGCCTCAGCCTCCGATCAAAAGGTTCGATGGAACTGGCTGCTATACCACAGTGCGGCAGAACTATGTCAATAAAAATAACATTGCGGTCACTATCCTATTTAGGGAGGACTACCGTATGTAACAGGAAAGGCCAGACCCAGACATCCAACATGGTATAATAAATTATGCTGGTACTAGGGAATCGATTAAAAGTGTGCTTGCCTTCCCTGTCAGATGCGGTTCTGCCGTTGCAGTCTCACAAACCCTGATTCAATGTTAAGGCATTGATTTGGAGTGCAAGGGAGGACCATTTTTTCATTGAGGGAATTGCTAACTTAGGCATAGACCAGACATTATTTTCCTCCTGGATCAGGGACTCGGTTCTCTTCCAGAGGTTTGAATTGATGATTAAAGTCCCCACCCACTAGTTTACTAACTCTATCTGGGGCAGTTAACATATGTGTATTTAACAACTCTATTGTCGGGATAATCTAATATGCGCCCCCGGGCCCAAGATACACACAGAGTGGGTACTCCAGCACATCAGAGCCATTAAGAACCAAGACCAATCCTACCCTGTGGCGCGGCATTTTGGTGAAGCTCACAACGCATTTCCAAAAGATTTGAAATATTTTCTTATCAATGCCGTTCCACCAAACAAAAGAGGAGGAGACAGGGAGAAGGCCCTTAGAAAACTAGAGACACGCTACATCCTTAATTTAGATTCAAAGGATCAAGGGGGTCTAAATGCTACTGAAGAATTGTACACATGCCTTTAAATGGGGTTTTTAGGGCAAACAACGTACAACCGATTGGCATTAAAATAATAGTAATTCCCCAGCACAGCATCACTAGGGCTCAAACTAAAACTGCAACCGCCCCCAGTAATTAACACACAGTTTTTATACAAAAAAAATACAAAACATACTTTTTTCTCTTTTTTTTCACCATTGTGTTAATTGCGCATGCACTTTAGTTAATTTAATATGCACCAGCACTTTTCTACAACCATAAAGGTAACAACATTGACGTGTACATTGGACAGTTGTATTCGCACCAGCACTCTAGATTGCTTGAAATCTACCATTGAGGCAGTATTCCTGTCAATGCCAAGGAATAGTTAGATACTACATGTACTATAAATATAGGATCAAGGGAACTAGAGGCAATGGGTGATCAAACCAAGTAATGCTTTGACACGGGTCGAGGTAAACCGGCACAGATATTCAGAAATTGTGAACATTTTGATTGCTGTTGAATTATATACAATTATATGGTTTTTATGGTATTAGCTTGTAAAATCCCAATTGGATTTTAAGGTATTTAAACCTGAACGCTCTTTTAACCAAAAACCTATTTATGTAAACAGAGAGTATTTTATCTATGTTTATGATTACCTTATGAGTTGCTGCACCTGTCACTTTAAGAAAAAAGAAAAAAAAATGGTGGAAAAAGCGCACCACTAACTGTTAAGCACGTCGTGTGATCAAGGCCCCTTAGGGGTCGAAACGCGTAATGGCTGCTGTTTTGTAGAGCGGGTCATAAAAACAGCTTACTTGCACTGAATCGTGGTCCGTTCTCCAGTTCTTGTGTGACAACGAGTGGATGGTAGAATGGTAGAGTACTTCTGATATATATATATATATATATATATATATATATATATATATATATACACATACATACGTATATATATATATATATATATATTCACTGAAAAAAACATAGGTTTCAGGGGTGTTATAGTTAGCTGGACTTTTCACTTGTACAAAACCATTGAAATCCCCCCCTTATAGTTCGTTCAGCTAACTATAACTCGCGCGCCCGCAATGCACTGCTGATGACGTCACATATTACATCACTCATGACATGGTCAGTGACATCACTCATGACATCACTGATGACATCTCAAATGACGTCACTGATGACATCATCCAGTGAATGTGTGTTTTTCTGAAAATTAAACATGTTTTATATATGTATATCTCAAGGTCGATGGAAGAATAAATGGGTATATAAGTGTCTAAATGGATGATTTGTTTTTGAAAAATTGATTGTGTAACTGACTGATTAAGTGTATCATAGTGAATACATGGCTTAGTGAGTAATGTTTAAATATGTAAATATCTGTATCAGTCTCTCACTTTGTGTATAAGTGGCTGCATAGGTTGGTGAGTAGCTACATGGGTGTCTACATAGGTTATTAGTTGGTTTTTTGAGTATCAGTCTGAGTGTCTGCATGGTTCGGTGGGGGGTATTACGTAGTGCATAGGTGCATGAATGAGTGACTCACTCTTTGTATGTGTTGAAGACAGCATGTGTGCAGGACTGTATGGGTGGATGAGTGTGTGTATGGGTGTGTTAGTGAGTGAATGACTGTCTCAATAGTGTCTGTATGAGTAAATACATATGTTTTAAACTAGTATATGTGACTATTGGTGTATATAAGTGAGTATATGTGAGAGTGAGAGATTGAAAGAGTTCCTGTACGAATAAGTATGTGTTTCTATAAGTGATTGTTTAAAAGACTAAGTATGTGTAAGTTTCCGTAGAAGTAAGTGTGGTGGTGTGTGTATAACTGTATATGCAAATAAATGTATGTTTGATTCTTTATTAGCATGAGTGACTGTGTGTGAGTAACTCTATGGATGAGTGGCATTGTGTAACAGGATGTATAGGTGTATGAGTACATATGATGAGTGAATACATGTATGAGTGACTGTATAAGACTGTTGGTAAATTAGTGGATGTGTATGTGGATCTTAGAATTACTGAAGAGGTTGTTGTAACTGGTATTGGTATGTCCATTGTTTTGAAAAGTTTAGTCTCTATTTTTGAATGTGTGTATCAAAGGTTATATTAGGGTGAGAGGAGGTCTGCCACTCTATCACAAGGATGATGTCATGAGTGATGTCATTGAGATGTCATCAGTGATGTCATGAGTGATGTCACTGACCATGTCATGAGTGATGTAATATGTGACGTCATCAGCAGTGCATTGCGGGCGCGCGAGTTATAGTTAGCTGAACTAACTATAACGGGGGGATTTCAATGGTTTTGTACAAGTGAAAAGTCCAGCTAACTATAACACCCCTGAAACCTATGTTTTTTTCATTGAATTTCTGAGGTTTTTTTAAATGCTAATTCCTAACTATAACGTGCCTGAAACCTATGTTTTTTTCCGTGAATTTCAAAGGTTTTTTAAATGCTAATTTCTAACTATGCCTACAGAGATAGGACATGTGAAGAAAGAAGAAAAAATGCACAGAAAGAAAAAAAAGAAGTGCAGAAAGAAGCAACAGAAGTCCTCAAAGACGAAGAAAAGTGCAGGAAGAAGGCTAACGTGCAGAAAGAACAAAAAGAAGAGCAGAAAGAAGCCTTGTTGCAAAATCATCCTGTACCCTCAACTTTTTCTGACGGATACTGGTGGTAACTAAGTCTGACTAACCAGTCCTAGAGCCAGTGCTATGTTAAAAGACACTTAGAATACAGTGAAAACACCTACATACACTAGGGAACATAATGCGTTGGGGTCTCCCTGTGATTAGCATGACCTCCTCTGTAAGCCCCTAGTATATAATAGGGCAGGGGGATTAAAACTACCTCTTAAAACAGGCCACAGGGCGTTTTTGCACACGTTAACTCAGGCCCCGTCCCCTCCCTTCACCATTGTGTAAACACGCCCTGTGTCCGTTTTTAGTTGGGAGATTAAGTTCATTTGAATCCTGAGGGTCCCTAGGGTCCAACTAGCCCACTAGGTACCTCCAGTAAGTGCCACAGAGCTGCGTTGCAGAGAGGTGTAAAAAGTGGCACGGCCTGGACCACCTCTCTGCAATGCAGCTCAGTGGCGCCTACTGGAAGCACTTGGTGGGCTAGTTAGCCCCCAGGGACCCTCAGTATTGAAGGAAAATTATATCCCCAATTTAAAACGTGCCATAGTGCGTGTTTGCACACGTCACCTCAGGCCCCGTCCCCTCCCTTCACCACTGTGTAAACGCGCCCTGTGGCTGTTCTAAGTTGAGAGATTAAGTCCCCTTGAATCCTAAGGGTCCCTAGGGTCAAACTAGACCACTAGGTACCTCCAGTAAGCGCCACAGAGCTGCGTTGCAGAGAGGTGTAAAAAGGGGCTTGGCCTCAGAACACCTGTCTGCAGCGCAGCTCCCTGGTGCATACTGGAGATGCCCTTTGGGCTAGTTGGCCCTCAGGGACCCTCAGTATGGAAGAGGAATTAATTCCCCAACTTACAACTCGCCAGGGGGCGCGTTTGCAGAGTGCTGCAAGGAGGGGGCGTGGCCTCCGGCACGATGCCAGTCTTTTATTTATTTTAATTTTTTAAGAAGGGGGGCTGTGTGGTTCCCCTTCTTATTCTAATTTATTGGCCCTGATGACCCCATCCCCCAGGGCCTGTCTCCTAATTATATTTTTTTTACCCCAATCCCCAGGGCCGGCCACTGTTTTTTATTATTTTAAAAAAATATATATTTATAGACACACCTAGGACATGCTGGACAAACCGTACGTACCTATCACCATGACGATTTGCGTGATATTCATTAAAAGGCGACTATGCATACAATGAATCCACGTGGAATGTATTTACACCACTAGTGAAGCTCTGACATGTCTGATGCCCTACCGTGCCTAATCCCGGTAGACACCCTTGTCGTTTATTTATACAAACATGGGTAGCTATTGACGGGCACATTTAATACAGATGCACACCAAGCCATTCAAAGGGGATTCGACAAAAATTCGACCAAAACTATGCAAGAAACCCCCCTCACGGTTAATAAAACACACATCCACTGCCGGATGTGTAATACTTTTTATTTTACTCTCTGGAAAGGGGACGAACATCACTTGAGAGTCACAGCGCGCTCCTGGCAGAGCCCAATGCAGTGTTACACCCATCATTTCCTGCTGAGTGCCACACACCTCTGTGTTGTATTCCACTAGCTAGTGCATATGCTATGACACTCTCTAGCCCATGTGCACTGTAACACCACCCCGTGAATATGTCATGCCACACTTGTCTTCGCACGGGTTATATTGCCCCATCTAACGTGCCTTCCTCAATGCCTATGTTATAACGCACAGTGCTATGCCATACATATTACAATCTGGGATCCATATCTTTGTCACAGTGCATATGCAACGTTACACTCCCCAGCACATATTTTATATTACAACTTTAGAGACTAGTTAGGTTACACAACACTGCCCTGTGCATATTACACTCCAAGGCGCATATCGCATAGCACGCGCTAGTGCCTGTGCTATCGCGCGCTCTGCAATGAATCTGTCATTGCGCACAATGTATTGCATATTATATTTCACGCCCGGTTCATCTTATATCACCCTTTTTGGTGCATAGTTTATACCATACACTATATCTAGTTTTCATTTTCAATCGTGCTCTCAGGACTATGTTCTATATAACACTGTGTTCACCTACCCTTTTCACTGGCATTACATTTTGCGATAGGGGGTGGAGGGTCAGGGGGTGTTTCTGCCAAGTGAACCCGGAGTCACAGTCACAAACGTCCTCTTCTTCCTGAATAAAAGTGAGATTATGCTGCATACTTGTTCATATTTTAAGTAGTTAGCACAGACACACGTTTTAAAAACAATAAAGTTCCTAATACCCGCCTTCTCTGAACAGTTAGCTTGCTGCCCCATCCCCCTCCTCCCTATCCTCAGTTGTGTGAATCCATGGACTAGCCTCCTCTCTCCTGCCATGCATGGTCTGATGTGCTGCCACTGCCCTCAATTTAGTATGATGTACCAGTCCACTCCTCCTGCCCTCCATTGCCCAATTCTATGCCCCATCATTGACCTCCTGCTTAAACTCTGTGCTTAGCTTGCTGCCCCTATTCTCCTTCCCCCTGCCCTCCGATGTCTTTGTGTATGCCCCTGCTCCATCCTTTTTGCCCACCATGTTCCATGGACCTGCCACTCCTATCTACTCTGAGTGTTCTGTTGAGCTGCCACTCCCCTCCCACCTGCCTAGCATTGTCAGATGACTGTAACCTGTCCCTGCCACCTCCACCCTGCCTGTCCACATGCCATGCCCCTATCCTCTTCCTCCTGTCCTACATGGTCCATTGTACTGCCACACCCTTCTGCCCTCCCTGGTCTGTTGTGCTGCAACTGCTCCTCCTGCCTGCCCCGTGCGGTCTGTTGTGAGGCCCCTTCCCCTGAACTTTCTTGTCTGTGCACAGGTCCTGACCCTCCCTTCTATCCTCCATCATCCTTTGTGCATGCCCCTGCACCCTCCTTCTTGCCCATCATAGCCATTGTGCTACCACTAACTCTCCCACTTGCCATGCATGGTCTTCTGTGTTGCCATGGCCCCTCCCACCTTCCCTGTGTGGTCAGTTAGCTGCCCCTGAACCCCTCCCACCTTCCCTCCATGGTCTGTGTGTATGCCATCACAGTCTCACTGTTGCTCTTCATGGTGTGCCTTGCTTCTAGTGCCCATCCTGCCTGACCTCCATGGCTATCTTACTGCTCCTGCCCTGCCCCCTGGCCCCCAGCCCTCTGTTTACATGTGCAGACCCCTACTCCCTCCCTCCTGGCTTGTCTGTTCCATTGTAATGCCCCTGATCCATCCCTCCTGCCCTTTATGGTCTGTTATGCTGCAGCTTTCTCTCCTGTCTGTCCATTATGGTCCTGCCTCTTGCCCCTCTGTTCTCTGTTGTCCATGTGCATGGTCCTGTCCCCTCCCTCTTGCTTTCTATGGATTGTTGTGCTGCACTCCCGTCCCGCATGCCCTGTGTGGTGTATTGTGCTGCTGCAAACCCTGATGCCTGCCCTGCAGGGTCAGTTTGGTGCACCTCTCCATGTCCCTCCTGTCCTATGTTATCCAAGTCCATGTCCCTACCCCATTTCCTTCCATGATCCAATGTACCATACTTGCGAACATTTTGAACTTGGTAAGAGGGAGATTTTGAAAAAAAACTGGGGTATCGATTTTCCCCTTTGAGTTACATTGAAAAAGAGGAGATTTTAGACAGGAGACAGATAAAATAAAGCCCATTTGAGCTTAAAAACATTGGACGTTTCCTGGCTGAATCGGGTCTGTTGGCATGTATGGTTGTACTACCATTGTCTCTTCCTTCTGCCCACAATGGTCTATTACATTGCCACAGCCTCTCTTGCAAGTCCTGTATTGTTGGTTTGTTGCCCCTGCCCCCCTTTCCACTGCCCTCCATAGTCTGTTGTGCTGCCATGGCCCTTCCTGCCTGCTCAGTGTGGTTAAATTGTTGCCTTTGCACCCTCCTACCTGCCTTCAATTTTCAGAGTCCGTGCCCCTGGCCTCTGCCTCTCAACAGTATCCTAATGAACAACTAGATTTCTAACATTCTATATTTATTACAAAAGTGTGGAACGCCTGACGTCATCTTGATGTAATCAAAACTGTAATACCTAGAGCATTTCCTTTAGAAATTACATATATGAGAGGGTCTTATTGGCATCAAAATTATGGTTAGTGCTCTAAAAGGCTAAAATAAGGACATATTTTCTGAGTTTTCAAATAGCGAGAAAGCACTTTTCAATTATTTGTTACCTTCATGTTTTTTTATCCAGTTGACCACTTGATTAAATGTTGCACTTAGGGGAGAGGATGTGGTGTTACTTCCAGAACTGCAGACTTTGCAACTGGGGAACCAGGTTGGAGTTTCTGCTTCAGCTCGACATTCTGTGATTCTGGTCAAATCACTTAGTCTCCCCATGTCTACAACCAAAATGAATTTGTTCTTGTGTGATGTAACCAATGCCACTCCAATACCTGACAAGTCTGCACTATATAACACTGCAAAAACACAAAATAATAAGTGTTTTGCACACTTCTGTCATTGGGCTATATTTGGGCTACATCTGGGTGATTTTGGGCTACATTTGGGCTCTTTTGTCTCCGGTGGCCATCTTGGGAGATTTATTTGTTATGAAGTTTCCTAATTTCCTCATGTACTGCAGTCTCCTCAGTAGGAAATGCTTTCAGTTTTTTACTTTGATTCCATCATGAAGGTATTCAGATATGTCACACATTTGCCATAAATTCTGAATGTTAGCACTCTAGTTGCTCATTAGATCACTGTAGTAAAACTACTGTTCACCATGGAAGTCTGTTCCTGGTATTAAAAGTGCATGTTTCAGTCTGCATGTCAGAATTTTTTAATGAAATAGAAGAGGATTTGAGAAGTCACTGAAAATGTGCCCTCATTTTCTTTCTTCAGCATTAATCATAATTTCTATGGCAAAATGAACCCCCTCATTGTGTTCCTTTTTAAATTAAATGTTTTAAGTGTTACCAGTTTATTCCAATCAAGATGGCTTCAGGTGTACCATACTTTTGTCATAATGAAGACAGTAAGCGCTCTAGTTGTTTTTAAGAACACTCTGGGACATTCTGTCATTGGGCTATACTTGGGCTACATCTGGGTGATATTTGGGCTACATTTGGGCTCTTTTGTCTCTGGTGGCCATCTTGGCAGACTTATTTGTTATGAAGTTTCCTAATTTCCTCATTTACTGCAGTCTCCTCAGTAGGAAATACTTTTAGTTTTTTACTTTGATTCCAAAGGCATTCAGATGTGTCACACATTTCCCATAAATTCAGAATGTTAGCACTCTTTTTGCTCATTAGATCACTGTAGTAAAGCTACTGCTCACCAGGGAAAACTGCTGCTGGTATTGAAAGTGCATGTTTCAGTCTGCTTGTCAGAATTTTTTAATGAAATAGAAGAGGTTTTGAGAAGTCACTCAAAATGTGCCCTAATTTTTCTTTCTGCAGCACTAATCATACTTTTTATGGAAAAATGAACCCCCTCATTTTGTTCCTTTTTAAATTAAATGTTTTAAGAGTTA
The DNA here is from genome assembly GCF_964204655.1 of Triturus cristatus. Classification (NCBI taxonomy): domain Eukaryota; kingdom Metazoa; phylum Chordata; class Amphibia; order Caudata; family Salamandridae; genus Triturus; species Triturus cristatus. The sequence goes on along the minus strand of NC_140589.1, from coordinate 1,802,756,193 downwards.
CCACTTTAATCCAAGCAAGATGGCTTCAGGTGTGCCATACGTTTATCATAAGTAGGACTGTTAGCGCTCTAGTTGTTCTTTGGAACACTCTGGGAAGCTGCAGTAGAACACAAAGGAATCAACTGACAGTCTCTGCCCTTGTTGGATGTACATGTTTTACTGAGAATGTCAGACTTCATTCTCACATGACTGAGAAAGATAATGTGAATTTACAGAAAATAAGCTCTCAGTTTAGCTTATAGATCGCTGAAATGTCACTTCTTATCACAGGAAGTCACTTACTCAGGTATGTGAGCATTAATTATTTATTCAAATACAAAGGCCCGCAGGCAGCTGGAGGGAGGGGTGACAAGGAGGAAAGCCGGCAGGAGAACAAATGTACGCCCACAATGACGTTACTTAAATAGACATCAAACATTCCAAATGACGTGGCGGAATGCAACCAATGAGTGCCCCGCGAGTCTCCGCCTCGAGCTGGAAGAGCCCAAGGCAAACAAGCTACACAACATCTCCCTTCTTTAACCAGTGAAACAAATCAATACATAACAAAATCTTTATATCTGTTTGGCAAACGGGAAATTCTTCCAGAACTAGAACAAGACCCTTCAAAATCGTTTGTGGCAATATCATAGTTCATATCATCACTACTGCTAACTGTAACTTCTACATTTGGCACATGCCCCTCTTGCACAAATGATGGACAAGATTTCTCTCTGTCACTAACAATCACATTTTCTGAACTACTTTGTTCCAGAGACCCAGACCTCTCAGTTGCAATAACACTTTCACTGTTGGGTTCCTCATTACTTGGCTGATCATTCGTAGTATCACCACAATTTTCATTAGGAACAAAATCAAACCAAATATTTCTCTGTTCCACCTCTGCCTCATTATTAATTAGACGAGTCATAAGTTCTCCTTGTCCAATCTTGAGTTTGATGACATCACTTTTGTTTCTCCACCCTAAATTAGGTAAGCGAATAGCACCACTAGAGACTTCCACAACTTCACTTGGCTCATAGAACTTGGTTTCTCCTTTCTGTTTGACAAAAGGCTTCCTAACAATTACCCAATCACCTTTGCAGATGTCCTTGACAACAGCCCTGTGAATCTTGTCGTGGTATATCTTTGACTTTAGTTGTTGCTCAAGAATTCTGTCTCTCACCTTAAGCTGAGAGTCATCCATCTTTGTAACCTTCTCAATTCTCTCCTGATGAAAGTTAAATTTAGGAGTGATATTCATGTTACATTGCCGTCCTCTCATGAGAAAAAATGGTGAATATCCTGTTACGCTGTTGACTGTGTTGTTATACATATTAACTCTTTCTCGAGTAAATTCACACACTGGAAGACCTGATGCAAGTGCCATCTGTATACTTTCTTTAAGGAACCGGTTGACTCTTTCTACTTGTCCATTAGATTTGGGTGAGTATAACGGAGTTTTTTCTTGACGGATTCCCTTCTTCTCCAAAAATGTTGTCATCATTTCAGACGTAAGCTGTTTTCCATTGTCCGAAACTAAAATGTGTGGGAAACCCTCTAAAGAAAAGCATGACTCCAAAAATTCTATTACACATTTTGAATCAATCTTAGATACAAATTTGAAATAAATCCACTTACTATAATAATCACACAATACGATAAGAAATTTAGAATCAAAATCTAAAATATTGAATGGACCAGCAAAATCTATTGCTAACTTGCTCCAAGATGAACTGGGTATGTCAACCAATTGCATTTCCTGCACTCTTGGCTTCCAGTGTTTATCTGACTTCAAACAAATAGCACATTTATCCACATACGTATTGACATCTGAGTCCATCCCTGGCCACCAATAATATTGTTTCAAAACTTTCTTTGTCATGGTGGAACCTAAATGAGTATTGTGCGCCAATTCAATTAAACTTCTTCTTAGCTTGGTTGGTGGAACCAAAAGATCCCCCCTTAAAATAAAACCTCTCTCAATACACAATTCATCTGCAACTTGAACATATGTTTTTAAATCTGCATATGCATTTCTGATTGGTGGCCACTTACTCATGATAAATCCTTTTACTTTGCTTAATATAGCATCTTCCTCTAAAAGATTTAACCATTCGTGTTCATTGCAGACCTGTACTGATTGATTAAAATTACTTACATATGACACCACACATTCCGTGTCTTCTTCTACCTTGGGTTCCGTGCTGTTGAAAGGGAGGCGTGAAAGAAAGTCTGCTCTTACATTGTTTTTGCCAGCAATGTGTTTTATAGCAAAATTGTATTCTTGCAGTTTTGATAACAACCTGACTAACCTGGCCGATACCTTTCCATTACCCCTGCCACATCCATCCATTAAGAAAGTCAAAGGTTTGTGATCCGTGATAAGTTCAAAATTTTTACCCCATAGGTACATTTTGAGCTTATCCACAGCCCACACGCATGCCAAAGCCTCCCGCTCTATTGTGCTGTAGTGAACCTCTGCGTCAAGTAAACGTCTAGAAATGAAAGCTACTGTATGTACATTACCTGACACCTTCTGAGTGAAAACTGCACCTATGCCAACAGAGCTAGCATCCACTGTGACAATGTTAGTACCTTCAGGATCGTATGGTTTCAAGGTAGGGGCTTTAACAATGGCATTTTTGATCTTTGTGAATGCCAAGTCTTGACTTTCAGACCAAATGTATTTTTCTCCTTTGCGTAGTAACATGCGTAAAGGTTCAACTATTTCAGAGTAGTTTTCTACAAAACGTGAATAGAATTCACTGAGCCCCAAAAATGATCTTAAGATATCCTTATCTGTTGGTTTTGGAGCCTCAGTTATGGCTCTGACTAAGTCAAGTTTAGGTTTGATACCATCACCACTCAAAATATGGCCCAAGTACTCTATCTCAGTTTGTAAGAATTTACATTTGTTTTTAGCAACTGTCATTCCTCTTTCGTTCAATTTTTTAAGAACTGTGTCTAATATTTCATTATGCTCTTCAATAGAAGAAGCATGAATAAGGATGTCGTCCTGAAATTTCTGCACACCCAAAACGCCCTTTAAAATACATTCCATTAGTTTTTGAAATACACTGGCTGATGAAGCCAATCCGAAGGGGAGTCTTATAAATCTATAGGCCCCCAACGGAGTGATAAATGTTGTTAAATCTTTAGATTCTTCTGACAGTTGGACTTGGTGATATGCCGATTTGAGATCTATCAACGAAAAATATTTCGAACCTTTCGTGGCCGCTAGAATCTCCTGAATTTTAGGCAATGGAAAACAGTCAACCAAGATGTTCTTGTTTAAAGATCTCAAATCGGCACATAGGCGCACCTCACCATTTTTTTTTTTAATCAAAACTATAGCAGAAACCCATTCTGCTGAATTTGCCTGTTCAATAACCCCTTCATCAATTAATTTGTTGAGAAGTTTTTGCAAATCATCTTTTACTGACAATGGGATGGATCTTACCTTATGCTTAATTGGAACTGCATTTTTCTTTAACTTTATAGCATGCTCAAACCCTTTGACGAATCCAATTCTGTCTTCAAACAGAGTTTTATATTTACATACAATAGATTCCACTTTGTCTAAAGTTGACACAGAATCAAAAGAAGAAACAGCATGAATAAAGGTTTCATCCAATACTATAGGATCAATAGCACCTGGTTTAAGGATAATACCCAGACGCGCCAAGTCTTTCCATCCCACAATGTCTCTGCCACGCTCTGCAACATAAATTTTTGTACTTATAGATCTGCCTTTGATGTTCAAATTCTCATGAAAATAGCCCAACATATTAATGTCAAATTCCCCGAATGCTTTAGGGTTGACATCAGAAGCTAATAAATCAGTATTTGGCCAAAACTTTTCATACTTCTTGTCAGAAATAATGGTAATTGGCGACCCTGAGTCTGCCATGATATTTATTTCAACAATACCTATGTGAGCAATACCTAAAGGGCCCTTTATAGAATCACAAGGATCATCTACTGTCAAAACAATATTGGAACACATGTCCTTCTCAAATTCATCGACAGTACTAACCTTGACCTTCTGGAATTTTTGCGGTTTAAAATTGTTGCATACACCCGCAAAATGCCCTACCTTCAAGCACTTAGTGCATTTCTTCCCTTGCGCAGGACATCCAGGAAAATCCGCCTTATGATTCTTAGAACCATATCTATAACAAATAAATACATTAGAATCTTTACCTTGACCAGTTTTAACTCTTTTTTCATAGTTATTTACATATTTCTTATTTTCTTGCAAATAGTATACATCAGTTTTAGAATTCTTTTCAGAAGAAAGTTCTTTTGTGCTTTCAAGAGAACGCTCGATCCCCTTAGCAATATCTATTGTTTCCTGTAACGACGGGTTCCTGCAAGCTAATAGTCTTTCCTGAATTTTTTTTTCAAAGCAATAAAAAACGAATTGGTCCCTAATATAAACATCAACCATGTCATTAAATTCACACTTGGTGGCCAAAACACGTAAGCTAGCGATGTACTCCTCGATTGTCTCATCTTCCAATTGCTTACGCATTGCGAAACGATGTCTGCCAACCATTATGTTTGGTTCTTCTCCAAACTGTTTTTCTAAACGTTTGATAGCTTCCTGGTACTCATCTAGAGGTATAAATTGACCAGGAGCAACCTCATATTCTGGCAAACTGTCAAAAATTTCCTGACCAGCTGCACCCAACAACCCAAACAAAATGGCTTTTTTTCTTTCAGGCTCATATTTCTTTCCGTCTATTGCAATTAAATAGTTTTTGAATGCTCTTAACCAGTTTTTCCATTTCATAACCGGTTTCCCAGGGTCATTCAAAAATGCTGCAGGCGCATTTATGTTGGAATTACTAGACATGGCTGAATTATAATGTTTTTCCTCTTCCTTTACTTTAAAAGCAATGTTGAACACGTAGGAATTGATGAATTATAACTTCTTATTTGAATTTAAGATTGGCGATCCTCTGTGAAAACCTGAATGAGAATTTTTTTTTTTTTAATATATTATAACCGGAACATATTTAAAACTTTTCGTTTTTTTTTTTTTTTTATTTAATCTAACCTTGAAATCATTGAAAAATATAGATCCGTTTATCAAAACAACAATCTTCCACTATTAAAATGTACCCGACTTACTTGAATACATTTTTCCTCAAAATGGAGTCACGCAGCGTCAAATGCGTGCGCACCTGCGTATGGTAATACGTCACCTATTCTGACAATTACAGCTGAACGTTGCGATCTGACAGTTACAGCTGACGCAGACTTGCCGTTGGCCGAATCTCAATTACGGTTGAAACCAACGATCCACAACGAAGACTGAAACATGCAAGAAATGTTCCCCAATTTAGAAAAACACGTCGACCATTCATGAAATAAGAATGCGTACTTAGCACTTGCCTCAGTGAAACTCTTGAACAGTTGAAAAACGAATTATCCTTAATCGAGTAAGGTGCTCCGATGAAACTGAACATTTTGAAGTGAAGTCCTCGAAATTTCATTCCTCAACGTTTCCTTGCCAAAGCGGGCCTTTTCTTCAAAACGAATCCCGAACTCGTCGCCATTTGAAATGTCACTTCTTATCACAGGAAGTCACTTACTCAGGTATGTGAGCATTAATTATTTATTCAAATACAAAGGCCCGCAGGCAGCTGGAGGGAGGGGTGACAAGGAGGAAAGCCGGCAGGAGAACAAATGTACGCCCACAATGACGTTACTTAAATAGACATCAAACATTCCAAATGACGTGGCGGAATGCAACCAATGAGTGCCCCGCGAGTCTCCGCCTCGAGCTGGAAGAGCCCAAGGCAAACAAGCTACACAACAATCGCCTTCCAAACCTCTGTGGGAAAAGCATGAGAAAATATTTTTCTCTCAATCATGATATCCCAGCAGAAGGCTTTTTCACATCGTGAAATCACCTTAGAACATACCACAATTCCTAAAATGAGTATGGTACCATCAACAAATGATTTATAATGTAACTAAAGTCTTAAAACCTTCTATTAACTGCAATGCTTTTTAATGAGGTGCTATCATGTATATTGGTCCCAAGATGGCTGCCAACACTTCTTGGATGAAGTGCTGACAGCCAATCAGATCTCAGGATGAGATGTGTGGTCAGGCTCCGCCCACATATATATATGATTTTACTTTTGATTTTCTCAGAAACTACTGAACAGATTGACACCAGACCTGCAAAAGGCACATCCCTGACCTGAGGACTACCTCTCTGCCAAATTTCAAGTAATTCTGTTCAGCCGTTCGGGCTGTACCTTGGACTAAAGGTCCCAATGGAAAATTGCATGGGGAAAATGCGTTTTGGGGGGACCCCCCTTTTTTCTCAACCCCCGCTTGACGAATCCCCCCGAGACTTTCAGGGTAGGAGCGGAGCGGAGCGCCCCACCTATTTTGAAAATTTTGCGAGGATTCGTCAACCGGCGCCAAAGTTATTCCAAATAGAATGTTGCGGATTTCCTATGGAAACACGGTCCTAACTATAACTATCTACTGGCGACCGCCAGTAGATAATATATACATATATATATATATATACAACCGCAAAAGTTACCTTGAGAGAATCCACACACGCAGGAAGCACCGCACCACTCCGCAGGCAGCAAGGTAAGCGGCAGGGGAAACGCTCGTTCAAGAGCCATACGCGTTTCGGGCTATTGGAGCCCTTGTTCACTGGCAAATAGAGGCAAAACCAAGGAATTTGAAGAACATCCTTTTATTCAATCTGTGAAAGTCCCGCCCAAATGGGCGTTCCTGATGGCATGCTGGATAATGCAGTCCTTAGTGCTGCCATCGAAGGACTTCAGAGCGTTCTTTATCCAAGTGGCTCCTAAGTGTGCCTCTAATCAAATGTCACTCCTGGTTAGGTGAAGGGCGTCACCTCCGCCGCCGAACCTTGCTAATATCTCTGCGGGCGAGGTAACCTGCGTCCTAAGGAGCGCTGACAGATCACAGCACTCAGGGTCCACACAAGGCGTCGGGGCTTCTCGCGGCCAGGCTAGCCGCTTTGTATACAACCGCAAAAGTTACCTTGAGAGAAGCCACACACGCAGGAAGCACCACACCACTCCGCAGGCAGCAAGGTAAGCGGCAGGGGAAACGCTCGTTCAAGAGCCATACGCGTTTCGGGCTATTGAAGCCCTTGTTCACTGGCAAATAGAGGCAAACCCAAGGAATTTGAAGAACATCCTTTTATTCAATCTGTGAAAGTCCCGCCCAAATGGGCGTTCCTGATGGCATGCTGGATAATGTAGTCCTTAGTGCTGCCATCGAAGGACTTCAGAGCGTTCTTTATCCAAGACTTTCACAGATTGAATAAAAGGATGTTCTACAAATTCCTTGGGTTTGCCTCTATTTGCCAGTGAACAAGGGCTTCAATAGCCCGAAACGCGTATGGCTCTTGAACGAGCGTTTCCCCTGCCGCTTACCTTGCTGCCTGCGGAGTGGTGTGGTGCTTCCTGCGTGTGTGGCTTCTCTCAAGGTAACTTTTGCGGTTGTATATATATATATATATACATATATATATTACCTACTGGCGGTCGCCAGTAGGTGGTTATAGTTAGGACCAAGTTTCCATAGGAAGAGCATTTTTTGTTTTGCTTATAACTTTGGCGTTGTTTGATGAATCTTCATGAAATTTTCCAAACTAATTCTTTGTTCATATCAGCTCCTATGTGGGGGTGATTTGTCAAGGGGGGCCAAGAAAAAGGGGGGTCCCAAAACGTGTTTTATCCATGTTAAATTCCATAGGAAAGTTTAGACAAGGCTACAGGTCGAACGGGTGAACGGAATTGCTCCAAATTTGGCAGGGAGAAGGTCTAGAAAGCACGCTTTTGTTTATATGGTGTAAATCCGTTTAGTAGTTTTGGAGAAATATCGAAATTTACAGATGTCGATATTTGGGAATTCTGCCATCTGATTGGCTGAGGCGTTATGAGCACGAACTTGCTGCTTATTGGTTGTGAGCGCTGCGAGCGGTTGCGACTAGGAAGTGTTGGCCGCCATTTTGTGATTCCATTGAAGCGAGTAAGGGGGAAAAAGGGCGAAAAGAGTAGGAAACAGGAGGATAGGAGCACTGTAACCTCTGTGGGGGAGTGCGAAGCGAAGTAGTCACACCTACCGGTCTGAAAGTGCGGTGTTGCTCAGAGTGACATGGTGCGGAGATGAGATGCTGCCACAGTCGGGTATGAAACCTAGAGCCTAAACCGGGAGGTCATTGCTGTAAAGTGATGTGCTCTGGTGTTTTTGGATACCTGTGGAAGTAGTGTTAGTAGGCATTTATACCATACAGGGACTGGGAAGCGAACTACTGAGCTCTACCATGCGTTTATACTATACCGGAAGTGGGATGCGAAGTACTACGCCTACCGGTGTGAAGTCTCGGCGATCAAACCGAGCTGATTGTTGTAAAGTGATGGGCTGTGGGTGCTGTAGCATAGGCCTGGGCGAAAATTTCGTTACGTTCGCGGAAATTGCGATAATTTGACATTTTTGCGTTCCGCAGAGAGCGCGAAAATGTCAAAAATTCCGGTTTCCGCAGCTTGGCGATAATTTGTTTCTTGCTCGCGCTGTAAAATAATACATTCTCGCGCGCGCGCGATCGCCTTACCTGAATCCCTGCATTCGCCGACAAGTTTTCTTGATCCGGTCGCGTTCTCCATGAGATGTTGTATTGTTTTTAGCCATTTGCGCTGTCTCGCGACAATTCGCGCCCGCAGTGACGTCATGCGTCGCGCGATCACGTCTTTCTTCTCGCGATCATGCACCGCGAGACAACTCAAAACAAGATGGCCGCGCCTGCAAGCAACCACATGGGTAAGTTGGCGACCCGCAACCATGCAGAAAATCTCGCGAACATGCCGGAAAAAAACTTCCGCATCTTCGCGATATTTCCGCTTGTTTGCGATAATTTAAAAAAATTTCGCGATAATTTGCGAAAGTTAATTTCGCAAATTCCGCCCACCCCTACTGTAGCATACTGGCCGCTGTAGTATAACTGTAAGTAGTGTTAGAATGCATTTATACTATACAGGGAGTGGGAAGCGAACTACTCACCCCTACTGGTCTGAAGACTCGGGGATTAAACCGTGAGCACATTGCTGTAAAGTGATGTGCTCTGTGTACTATTTCAACGTAAGTCATAGTACAATGTTAGTATGTAATGATACTATAATGTAAGTATGTAATGTTAGAATGGGGGGAATCTTGGGGAGTTTGTACACGGTGCTGGAGAAGACGGATGCCTTGGTGTCTGGTCCTGTTGGTGGCTGTTTAAGCTGTCTTCTTTTCCTGCAATAAATCTATTTATCGGATCCACTGCTGTCTTCCTGTTCACTACATAAATTTAGCGACGAGAAGGTGAAAAGAAGGCAGCACCCACCAAATTTTTGCGCTTGCTTGCGTTGTGCTGAAGACCCGTTTTCTTGGTGAATCTGTTTCTAGTGAACCAGAATTGGTATGCAGTTCCTACGATGTAGCAGGTTGTGGTCAGTAAACAGGAGGTGCCAAGGTGTAAGTCAGGGGGCAGGCAGGAGAGGGATTCACTCCTTGTGGAAAAGAGACCCTCACACACCCAACAAGCGGGTGTCTTGCTTCATCATCGGATCTAGCTCCTTATCGGGTCGGCGGTGCAATACCCGATCAGGCACCCGGACGGGGCCTTCTTTGCGGAGATCTTTTTTCCAATGCCGATGGGTGTAGTGCGTGTGAGGGCCCTTATAGTAACTAGTGTAGGTGACAGTGATGTGTGGGATAGGTGAAATTTAAAACAGGAAATAGTGATCCACTCAGAACTATTTTAATGAGTTGTGGTCACTACCCTGATTAAAACCATAGTGAAACGCACATTCTCACTCTTAGGTTTGTGAGGGTATGTGCTGGAAAGATCAACATGTTTCTTGCCTGTTTATCTATTAATTGGCAATTCTTGAGGACCAGGATAATTACTACCTACACTTTTTTTTGGTGGTGGTCACGACCTCATGGAGGTGTCAATGTTGATCACACGTACAGCACCCTAAAAAAATGTGTGGTACCAGTAGTTTACATCACAACCTGCAAGTTATAATGAAGTGAAAATATTAAAAACAACATGACAAGGACAATGCGAAGTACAAGGAGTTCCTTCAACAGTCATAGCATATCGATAACGTGCTTCGGCATAGGTGAGCCGTGACATGCATCAACTGTGTGTGGTATCAAGGACCCTTAATAACCAGCAGTGAGAAATACACAGATGAACACAATGCAGAGAAAGGTCACAGTAAGTGGCAACACAAGGTAACTCACCCTCATTAGGCTTGTGGTGGGCAGCATCTGATACCAGTAAAGGAGAGCACTAAGATTTAGTGTCCTAAAAATTAGAATAAATGAAACATCTGTTTCTACTCATCCCAGGGTCGTGTGCTGAAGACCCGTTTTCTTGGTGAATCTGTTTATACTCATCCCAGGGTCGTTGTCTGATCGAACTATGTGATCCTATCTCTGGTAGGATTTATATTTTTTGATTTGGGGCTTCCTCTGCCTCTTCACTACACTCTGGTTGCTGTACCACATGTGTGAAAGTAGTGTTAGTATGCGTTTATACTAATTCTGTAGTTATGCATTAAACAAAGCATCATGTTCCCATGGAGCGCCACCTCCCAGGTGCAGGTCATACAATGTCCCGGGGTGTGCAAGCGCGGGACATTTATGTTTGCTATTACAGGGCGGGAGCATTGCTTGCACCCTGTACTAGTAAATTCTTGTTTGCCTTATTGAAGCAAGAGGAGGAAAACCTTGTATCGTTTCAATAAAGCGGAACCGGATGGTAAAAATTGAGAAAAAAAAAAAGAAGCGGGCTCTCACCCGTTCATTTAAATGAGCCCACTGGTGGGTAATGTTCCGGGTCCAAGCCTATTATTATATTGCGGGGTCACTGCAGCACTGGGGATCTTAATCACACATGTAAATTAGCCGCGGGAAGGCACAGAGACGATTCGCAGACTAGGGGATCGACACCTCCCCGGGTATTGTTTACCAATTGTTCGGGGGTCTTCGAGGCCAACTCAAGACCGGGGATCGGCAACCTCCGTGGCTTTATTCAAATATGCAGGGTGGGCCTCGCCAGTCCTTGAAGCCTCGGTGGCCCTAGGCAGTGCCTTATTGGTTCTGAAATCACACGGGCAGTACTCATTTTTTTTTTTAACAAACTTTATTTAGCCATTATTCAGAGTACATTACAATATACCAAATATTCATGGCATTTTTTATTTTGGTGTAACATTAACCCATCATTCTCCGTGAGTAAGTGTACATACTTCAATCTTTGTATCCATCATTTACACAGCATAATAATTACAATGCAATAAATGCAACATGTGGGTTTATCCATATTAATTAGTAATGTCTACAAAGTTCCATGACGTGTATTTATACTTTTAATCCCTAAACTAATTTAACTACCCCCTCCCTTACCCCTCCCCCCCTTCCTGTTCTGTCCGTGTGCTGCCGTCTATTCCGCCTCATATCCTTGAGAGATCATGAATTCCAACCTATACCTCTGGTGTACTAGGTGCCTTTCCCCATAGTCTACCCTAATTGTCGCTGGCTGTGTGACCAATGGTGGAGTAAATCAGGGTAGTAGATCAAGAAATGTAAGTGGGATATCCAATTGTGTGAGTTCTTCTAACATAATGTTCCATTCCATGGAAATGGGACGTTTTCTCAACCCCCTCGCCTCCACTCGTCTAAGTGCTGCACTTTCCGCGCTGCCCCATCTGATTACCTCTTCTTTCCATATATGCAGTGTGGGAGCTCTTCGGGGATTTCCATCTCATAGTAATTGCTCTGATCGCCAATATAAGCGCTAGTTCTAGGAAATGCAGGTGAACCTTCTGGGCTTTGGTGCGCTTGCGTAGGCCCAAGAGGCCCTCTAATATGTTGTCTGTCATTGTGAGATGTGTGATTTCTCCCAACATATCACAAATGTGTCCCCAATTATCCTTGAGGTGTGGGCAAGCCCATAACTTATGAACAAAGCCAGACTCCTCCTCTCTACATCTCGGACAGAAGTTTTGGGCCTCTGGGAACATGCAGTGTATCCGCTTCGGGGTTAAATATTCTCTATGGAGAACCATATACTGTATAAACTTGAGTTTGGCATTTCGGGAGACCCGCTTGGGGTGTCCCAAAATGCTCTCCCAGGCTTTATCTGTAAATACCATGTCTGTGGCCTCTGCCCATTTCCCACGGAGGTCCGCAAGGCAGACGGAGGCTTGTGTTCGGATGCCGGTATATAACCACTTAACTAGGTGTCCACTCCTCCCCATGTAATAAAGCAGATGTAACAGGTCATGTTGTGGAGGCTTGCTACGCTGGGGTGCTCATGTCGTCCTGATGTAATGGACTATCATTGCATGTAGCAAGTAAAAGCGGTCAGAAGCCCCAGTGGTCCTCACGAATGTATCATGATCTAGGAGTACACCATCCTTGAAGAAGTAACCCACCTCTGCTAATCCCACGGCTACCCAATCCTGTAGTCTAGCCATTGAGAGTCTACCACCCATAACTGGCAGCCCCAGTAGTGGGATATTTGATGCGTAAGGAATCGTGGTCGATGTGTACTGTAGGGCCTTTTCCCCAGCATTGCAGTGCCATTTTTAAGAGTGGTGGACCGTCTGAGGGTAGTTTTACCCTCGGGAGCAGCATACTATGTTGTGCACCCCTTTCTAGATCTTGTACATTATAATTTACTTCTTGTAAGTTCCTACCTGCCGTCCAGAAAGACAGCCATTGTAATTGGATGCATAGTAATATGCTTGGAAATCAGGGACTCCCAGCCCTCCCCGTTCGGTGCCAACTGCATTTTCTTGAGACTTACTCTGTGCCTGCCACTGCCCCATATAAGTTCCAACACGAGTGTGTCTAGTATGCGAAATGTGGACTGAAACACCATCAGGGGCAGATTGACAAAGAAATACAATAGACGGGGAAGCATCACCATCTTGGAGATGGCTATCCTCCCCATCACGGACAGTGGCAGGGACGTCCAGAAGGAAATGCTAGGGCGCAGCGAAGCGATGGCCTTCATTAAGTTACCTTCTAGTTGGTCTAAAGGAGTCCTGTACACATGAATACCTAGATACTTAAATGTATCTAGTGCTACATGTATCTGATAGGTACCAAATTGGATTACATCTGGACGAAGACCTTCTTGGAAATAAAAGGCATGAGACTTTCCTGCGTTAATAGCCAGACCCGATATAGTCTCGAAAGGCGGAGAAGACCATAGGGAGCAGGCTCACCTCGCCCTCCAAGTCTCGCAAATATATAAGGATGTCATCTGCATATATTGAGATAAGGTGTGTATCATCCTGTATGGGAATTCCCAAAGCTCCTGACGACCGCCTCAAAGCTATGGCCAGCGGTTCTAATGCAAGTACAAACAGGAGAGGGGAAAGTGGGCACCCCTGCCTAGTACCTCTGTGTACCGCGTATTCTGGGGAGAAATACCTCCCGGTACGTACCCTTGCAGCAGGTTCAGCATAGAGGAGGCGCACCCACCGCAGAAAATCCTGGGGGAGGCCACAACGCAACAGGGCTGCGAACATGTACTCCCACGTTATGGAGTCAACTGCCTGACATAGATCTAACGCTAGACATCCCACCCTGCCGTACTCACTGGGAATGGCCCTCATTATATGATGAAGTCTCCTAGTATTGAGTGAAGTGCTACGTGCAGGGAGAAACCCGCATTGGTCCCTGTGTATTAGAGTGGGGAGAGCAGGGACTAGTCTGTTAGCTAGGACCTTACTGAGGATTTTATATTCGGTGGCCAGCAGCGATAGTGGTCTGTAGTTGGACATCTCAGTGTTGTCTCATCCTGGCTTGGGGAGTGAAACCACCATAGCTTGCATTGTGGATTGCTGCAATCTACCGGTCTCCCAAGCCGTTTTATATAGCTCCGCTAGTTTAGGTGCTAAGACATCCGAATCCGTCGCGTAAAATTCCACCGGAAGGCCATCTAGGCCAGGGGCTTTATTGCGGTTAAGGCCTTTGATCACTGCTCTTATTTCATGTTGGGTGATGGGGCCTAAAAGGTTCTTCCGCATAGCCTTTGTGATCTGGGGGAACTACAGGTCGTCGAAAAAGGCATCTATGAGGCCATCGTCTGCATGCGTTGGTGCCGCATACAGGGTACTGAGGTAATTACAAAATGCCTCATTAATCTCAATTTGTGTATGAATCAGCCCCTTCTGTGGTGAACGGATACAGGTGATCAAAGGCATCTCCAGGTTATCCCTTAGGATCCGAGCTAGTAATGTTCCTGATTTGTCAGTCTCCGTGTGTTTCAGTTGTATATACGCTCGATAATCCATGAGTCTAAGTGTTTCCAGAGTCTCTGCATGCCTCTTGGAGAGATGCCCGTTTTTCATCATCTGTCACTGCGGCTGGTTCTAGCTCAGTCATCAATGTCTCTGTATCTAGAAGTCTTTTGTGTGCTTCTTGACGCGCCCCTACAGTAGCACTAATTGCCGAGCCTCGAACCACCACTTTGAACACGTCCCAGTCTATGAGGTTGGAGGAGGCTGTATTCCAGTTGTCTGTAAAGTAATTATTAATGGTGTCTAGTAATGAGGTCCGAAAGGGGGCATCCTCTAGGAGTGGGGACCATAATTTCCAAGTCGGCACAAGGGTCGGGACCCTGCCCCACGTTAGAGTAATTTCCAGGGGATTATGATCTGAGAATGTCTTGGCTAGATATGACGATTGATGTATTTGTGCGACTATTGTGTGGGAACAAAGAAATCTATCAAGCCTGGTGTGAAGCTGATGGACTGGGGAGTAAAAAGAATATTCCTTGTGTGTAGGATGTAGCATTCGCCATGCATCCAGGAGACCCCAACCCCTCATCTAGGTGTTCAGAAGTTCAGCCTGTGTGACACAGGCAGCACTCATGGTGTTATAAAGTGATACACTCATAGAACTCTTGCCGTTGTACAATTACCCAGCCTTCATTTATGTAATAGTCTGTTGGTTTATATTTGGTAGGTGCACCGGAAAATTAAACAAAATTTTCCTTATAACCTACTATCAACCGCCGATTTTCACAATAAACGTCAGACAAGTGTTGTCAGAAAAAGAAGACCCATACCCTCAGTTATTTATTGGTAAAAAAAAAAAACTTTTATTAACACAACACAAATAAATGGAGATGTAACTTTATTCGAATAACAGTAAAACATGAAAGAAGTGGGTGGGACTCCTCCGGAAGCAGCGTACAAAACCTGCAAGACAAAAAAGAAACATAAGTATGTGTGCCATGTCTAAGAGAAAAAGAAAGGTAGTGAGAATGAACAGAGGAAACTGAGAATGGGACAGAGAGCGAGTGGGTGCAATGGAGAAGGGGAGGGAGAGTGAAAAGAACAGAGGGAGGAGGAGACAGAGTGCCGGCCTACTGCACCCAGCCCTCACTGTTCACCTCCCGTCACCCGTGTGTCTGGGACGCTGGGGTCCGCGAGAAAGAGTGCAGTCCAGCAAGTCTTTAAAATGAAACACAGATATTAATGAGGCCAGGGATTATATTATTATCTATGGCAACATCGCTTACCTGCACCTGTGTACCCAGGCTGCTGCAACCCAGCACCTTTCTCTGCTCTGTGCTCAATTGCAGCTCCTGCGCGCCGAGGCTTGACTGCTCACCTGCCAACACCGGTGTGTCCAAGGACGTGCCAGTGCGAGCTCCAACTCCGGGGTGCCGCTATCAGGGTAGCCTAGCAGGTCTCCGGTCGGGGACGGTATCTTGATACCACGGTGGAAGGCGTCAGAATGCCCAGGGCATCATCACGGTTTGAGCACCCGCTCCGCCCATTTTGGCTCCACTAACCCAGTGTCTGAAAAGGGAGGAAAAATATAATGTTGGAAACGTCTTGAGGTAAATGAAGGTTTCTTTCAACGTTAATAGAGAACACCAGTTGAGTGCATCCTTCCTTCCCTCTTGAAGTACGATCTTCGAACTGTTAGTGGTAATCGTGGTTCAAAGAGGAGTTGGAGTGCACGAGAATACACAAGGTTAAATAATAATCTGTTATGCCAACATTCACATACAAAGGAACAGAGCGCATGCTAGAAGCATAATGTGCGTGTGTAATGCAGTGGCGCAAGCCTGTGTGCATGTACACTTAGTAATCAGCCAAACTATGGTGCAAAAAGGAAGTGTTCTTTTTGCTGGCGCGAGCACTATTGCGATGGGCTATTCAAAAGCCATTATCAATTTTAATCCGGTTTCATGTGAAGACATATAAACCAATAGTCATTATGTTATCGAATCTTTTTTATTCTCGATAATGATTGTATTCAAGAACTTCAAGTGAAATGGTTTCCTTGTCAAGCTGGGAGGGGTTATCCAACTCGTTAACAATCCAACATTTCAACATTATAACAGTGTACCCAATGCATTTCGGGTCACGTGAGGACCCTTCATCAGGGGTATTCTTTCAAGCTGAAAAGAACAAAAAGGCAATTCAATCACTAGTCCTCGTAATCAAATCGTAATACTAATACATCAAAAATTGA
Source organism: Triturus cristatus (assembly GCF_964204655.1). Taxonomy (NCBI): domain Eukaryota; kingdom Metazoa; phylum Chordata; class Amphibia; order Caudata; family Salamandridae; genus Triturus; species Triturus cristatus. Next base: position 1,802,739,639 of record NC_140589.1, on the reverse strand, counting down.
ACAAATCTATGCAAATACGGTCATAACTGAAAAATTCGAAATTGTGATTCTGACATCAAGTCATAACAACTACTTGAATGGTCGGTTTGCATTTGAATCCTATCAAGCATCAATGCGAACTATTAAACAATAAATAAACACGTTCAGGTGATGCAAATAAACAAATAGACATCAGTGTTTAAACAAAGTAACTCCCGAATCTGTAACAGAAAAAGGACTTACGAGTTTACACAGTTGATGCAATGCGAACTACGCATGAGATAACGTTATTGATATGTTAACAGCGAAAGGTGATAGTTAGAAATAAAGAAACAGTTAAAAGATTTTAAAGGTCAAAATGACACTCAGATGGAAAGCAAAGTGAACAATCCGCTGAGGAGATTTAACGCGAAGGACGCGTCTAGGCTTACTCGGTGAGTGAAAGTGATTGTGTCCAGCGGAATCACATCAGGAGGTTAGTGGCGTGCTTGCATCGGACAGGGGGTGGCTTAAATAGTGAAAAGTGATAACGGATCTTGGCAATTAGTGAGAACCAATAGACATAGAAAGAGTCTGTTTAGCGGGGAGTTGTGAGTAGAAAACATAGAAGAAAGAGATGATACATATCACTAAAGCTGCTCAGCATTAACTTTTACATCATGAATGAAATTACAAAAAACAATTAAATTCAATGCGGTCATTGAGCCCCAGGGGTTGAAGCGATTGCAATTTCTTAGTCCAATGAAATTCTGCGTGTGCAAGTGTTTTCTGAGGATCAACATCAGACCTTGACCTTTGCGCCTCCAATACAGTGAAACGTAGCTGGGAAATGTTATGCTTAGCTTCCATCCAATGTACTGCAAATGTGGACTTCTCATTGTGCATACGGATGTTGCTTTTATGCTCACCTATACGTATTTTGACTTTGCTTCAGTTCTACCAACATAGATTTTGCCACATGGGCATTTCAGTGCGTAAATGACGTTGGACGTATCACAAGTGCTAGAATGACGTCGTTTTATCTTGTGACCTTTGGTTGGATGAATAAAACAGTCGCCTGTTATTACATTGTTGCAATGGACGCAGTTAAGACATTTCTGCATACCTTTAAAAATCTTGATGGATGTGTTAGAAGGTGGGGTTAACAGTTATTTCAGATTTTTAGATCTTTGCATAGCGAAAATCGGTTTCTGAGGGAATAAAGCAAGCAAATCAGGTTCAGTCTGAATGATATTCCAGTGTCTCATAATGATAGATTTAATGGTGGTGGCTTGGGTAGAATGTCTTAACACTCATACCAGCGGATTGGATTGTTTTTTGCTTGTACGTTGTAACAAACTACTGCGGCTAGTACTGTCAAGTCTGCGTTTTGCATCCTCCAAAAGCTGTGATGAATACCCTCTTTTGAGAAAACGATCAGAGAATTGGTTGGTAATTGAAATAGCATCTTGTGGATCAGAGGTGATTCTTTTTATTCTGATGAACTGCGAGAAAGGTAGATGTTTCTTAAGTGTGTGTTGATGGAAACTATCGAAATGAAGAGAGTTGTTTCTGTCGGTTGGTTTGATGAATACTTTGGTTTTAATGGATCCTTGATCAATCTCAATCAGTACATCTAAGAAGTTGATGCTGCACTTGTCTATTAGATGAGTGAATTTGATTCAGTTGTGAATATGGTTGAGATGAGAGATATTGACTTCCAGATCACTGCGGTCCCCTTTCCAGATTATAAGAATGTCATCAATGTAGCGTTTGTATAAGACAAGATTTTGGGACCATGCTTGATTGTGTAAGATGTGCTCATGTTCAAGTTTGGCCATAAAAATATTGGCGTATGAAGGAGCTCCAGCAAAACCCATTGAAGTTCCGTTGTTTTGGGCATAAAATATGCCTTTCCACTCAAAACAGCTGTGGTAGAGTGCAAATTGAAGTAGTTCAATGAGAAACACTTTTTCTGCGTCGATATGGTTGTGTTTTAATAAAGCCCATTCAGTGGCTTCAATGCCGTCCGCATGTGGAATGGAGGTGTAAAGGGCAGTTACGTCAATGGTACATAGCCACCAGTGCTCTATATCCTTCATGTCTAAATCTTTCAAGAAGTTTAAGAGGGCTGTTGTGTCTTTCAGGTAGGACTCTTGATTTTGTACGATTGGTTGCAAGAAGTAATCGAGGTATTTACCTACAGGTTCAGATAGAGAGCCACATGCTGACACAATTGGGCGAAAAGGTGGTTTCTCCAAGTTTTGGGGGATTTTTGGCAGCATATAGAGTTTAGGCCTACGTGGATATGCTGTGTACAGAAACGTCTTAGTTTTTTTGTTGATTCAGCGCATCTCTTCTGCACGTGTGAGGATCTGATTAAAAAGATTCTGATAGCTGTGTGTGGGGTCTTGATCCAGTTTGGTGTAGGTGTCAGAATCTGTGATGTGTCGCATTACGCTATCTTCATAAAACTTGGTATCAAGTACTACTAGTGCGCCACCCTTATCAGCCTTTGCAAAGGTCATTAGAGGATTGTTCGCAAGTTGTTTTAAAGTGCTCCAATCTTTGGATGAAAAGTTCACTTTGGTGTGTTTGCGAAAGTTGATATTCATGATCTCAGCTTTAACCAAACTTTCGAAAGAGTCAATCGATTTGTGAGAAATGGGGGAGCAAAACGTACTCTTAGGTTTAAACTCTTTGAATGCGCCTAATTCCTCAGGCGATGCAGATAAGTCAGGTGACATTGTAGAAGGTTCAATAGTACTGAAAAAGTATTTTAGTCTTAAGATTCTAACAAACTTGAAAAAAGCAATTTCCGTTTCCGCAATATTACTGTGGTAAGTAGGTACGTAAGAAGTTCCTTTATTCAGAACTGCAACCTGAGCTTTTGAAAGTTGAATTTTAGAGATGTTAACAACTAAGTCGCTCTTGTTTTGCTGCGCAGAGATCTCTTGTCTGTTTCTGAGATTTGCTCTTTTCCTTTTGCTTCGCCTTGTTTTTGTGAAGATTGGTCCGGTCGATGATTCGACGCAGGGCTGGTGGCCAAAAAAGACTTCCGAGCTTGAGTGCTTGCTGTAGTATTGCCAGTAGTATCATCCCCATTGGTAGCATGACTCACTGGAGGGTGAGCTACTTCAGAATCAGAGACCACGCTCTCTTGAGAGGAGTTGACATTCGTAGGTCTTTGCCATTTGCGTTGAATATAAACTTCTGCCCAGGTATAAACCTCATCTAACTTATAGTCTATGGTGCCTCTGCGGAACTTCTTGATCTTGCGTTCATATATTTCTTTAGCATATTTATCAAGTTTAGCGTTACGATCTTGTAGAAGTCCATCCCAATTGCCAGGTTCTTTTTTGGATAGTTCTTCTTTGATAGTTGCTATTTCTATTTCCAAAGTCTTTAGGATGTTCGAAAGTTCTTCCACTATCAAGAGAATCAGATCTAATGAGCACTTATTCAAAATTTGGTACCATCTTTCCATAAATTGTTTATTGGTTTTGCAGAGCATTGGTTTGGGAGCAATCCGTAGACCTCTGGGGATCCTTTTAGCTTTATGGTAATGAATAAAAGTGGTAGCGTGCAATCTTTGATTGATTTCTTTGCGACTGACATATTCAAGTTGTCTTAATAGTTACGATGTTGTTGATATTTGAGGACTAAAGAGTCAAACATGAGCACATCTTACACAATCTTACACAATCAAGCATGGTCCCAAAATCTTGTCTTATACAAACGCTACATTGATGACATTCTTATAATCTGGAAAGGGGACCGCAGTGATCTTGAAGTCAATATCTCTCATCTCAACCATATTCACAACCGAATCAAATTCACTCATCTAATAGACAAGTGCAGCATCAACTTCTTAGATGTACTGATTGAGATTGATCAAGGATCCATTAAAACCAAAGTATTCATCAAACCAACCGACAGAAACAACTCTCTTCATTTCGATAGTTTCCATCAACACACACTTAAGAAACATCTACCTTTCTCGCAGTTCATCAGATTAAAAAGAATCACCTCTGATCCACAAGATGCTATTTCAATTACCAACCAATTCTCTGATCATTTTCTCAAAAGAGGGTATCCATCACAGCTTTTGGAGGATGCAAAACGCAGACTTGACAGTACTAACCGCAGTAGTTTGTTACAACGTACAAGCAAAAAACAATCTAATCCGCTGGTATGCATGTTAAGACATTCTACTCAAGCAACCACCATTAAATCTATCATTATGAGACACTGGAATATCATTCAGACTGAACCTGATTTGCTTGCTTTACTCCCTCAGAAACCGATTTTCGCTATGCAAAGATCTAAAAATCTGAAATAACTGTTAACCCCACTTTCTAACACATCCATCAAGATTTTTAAAGGTATGCAGAAATGTCTTAACTGCGTCCATTGCAACAATGTAATAACAGGCGACTGTTTTATTCATCCAACCAAAGGTCACAAGATAAAACTACGTCATTCTAGCACTTGAGATACGTCCAACGTCATTTACGCACTGAAATGCCCATGTGGCAAAATCTATGTTAGTAGAACTGAAGCAAAGTCAAAATACGTATAGGTGAGCATAAAAGCAACATCCGTATGCACAATGAGAAGTCCACAGTTGCAGTACATTGGATGGAAGCTAAACATAACATTTCCCAGCTACGTTTCACTGTATTGGAGGCGCAAAGGTCAAGGTCTGATGTTGATCCTCAGAAAACACTTGCACGCGCAGAATTTCATTGTACTAAGAAATTGCAATCGCTTCAACCCCGGGGCTCAATGACCGCATTAAATTTAATTGTTTTTTGTAATTTCATTCATGATGTAAAAGTTAATCCTGAGCAGCTTTAGCGATATGAATCCTCTCTTTCTTCTATGTTTTCTACTCACAACTCTCCGCTAAACAGACTCTTTCTATGTCTATTGGTTCTCACTAATTGCCAAGATCCGTTATCACTTTTCACTATTTAAGCCACCCCCCGTCCGATGCAAGCACGCCACTAACCTCCTGATGTGATTCCGCCGGACACAATCACTTTCACTCACCGGGTAAGCCTAGACGCGTCCTTCGCGTTAAATCTCCTCAGCGGAGTGTCATTTTGACCTTTAAAATCTTTTAACTGTTTCTTTATTTCTAACTATCACCTTTCGCTGTTAACATATCAATCACGTTATCTCATGCGTAGTTCGCATTGCATCAACTGTGTAAACTCGTAAGTCGTTTTTCTGTTACAGATTCGGGAGTTACTTTGTTTAAACACTGATGTCTATTTGTTTATTTGCATCACCTGAACGTGTTTATTTATTGTTTAATAGTTCGCATTGACGCTTGATAGGATTCAAATGCAAACCGACCATTCAAGTAGTTGTTATGACTTGATGTCAGAATCACAATTTCGAATTTTTCAGTTATGACCGTATTTGCATAGATTTGTTCAATTTTTGATGTATTAGTATTACGATTTGATTACGAGGACTAGTGATTGAATTGCCTTTTTGTTCTTTTCAGCTTGAAAGAATACCCCTGATGAAGGGTCCTCACGTGACCCGAAATGCATTGGGTACACTGTTATAATGTTGAAATGTTGGATTGTTAACGAGTTGGATAACCCCTCCCAGCTGGACAAGGAAACCATTTCACTTGAAGTTCTTGAATACAATCATTATCGAGAATAAAAATATTCGATAACATAATGACTATTGGTTTATATGTCTTCACATGAAACCGGATTAAAATTGATAATGGCTTTTGAATAGCCCATCGCAATAGTGCTCGCGCCAGCAAAAGGAACACTTCCTTTTTGCACCATAGTTTGGCTGTTTACCGTAAGTCGCCACTGGACAGGCGCCTTGGCGTTTGCAGCACAACTGATAAACTGTTCACAATTTGATTCTATACCTTATAATCGTGTTCACGTTGGCATTTGTTTTGTATTACACTTAGTAATCAGCTCACTACAGTGCCCCAAAAGCCAATGCCACGTGTCTGTAGGGCAGCGCTGCCCGCTGGCTCAGGCCTACAGTGCGGTCCAGCAGGTCCTTAAAATGAGACAGAGATGTGACTGAATGAGATCAGAGATCACATCGGTACGCAGGGTAACATCGGTTGATCTTACCTTTGCACACAGGCTGATGCACCCCACCCCTCCCGCAGCACTGTGCTCAACATGTGTCTGTAGGGCAGCGCTGCCCGCTGGCTCAGGCCTACAGTATGGTTCAGCAGGTCCTTAAAATGAGGCAGACATGTGACTGAATGAGGTCAGAGAACACATTATTAAGCAGGGCAATATTGCTTGTTTGTACCTGCGCACCCAGGCTGATGCACCCCACCACTCCTGCAGAATCGCGCTCAATTGCAGCCCCTGTGCACCCAGGCTCCACTGTTCACCTGCTGTCATTGTTGTGTGTCCAAACACGACGGGCAGCAGTGTTCACAGTTCAGGTGCAGTGTTGATTGCGACGATGGTGTACGCCTTATGGATCCCTTCTTTTATTGCGCATTGTGATATGCGAGGTGGATGCGGCCATATCACCTGTGGCAGTGTAGAAGAACTGGGACATGTGGCGTCGTCGTTATCCTATTTATACGTATGCAAAGTGGGCTGGGCTTGCGTACACCAGGCGAGCGTAGGGGTGTGAATAATAGTTCCGGGGACCTGGGCATTGTTCAGTTCCTGCCTGGCCAGGAAGTGTACTTATGTGATTTCTGTTGCAGTTTTGACGTCACAGAATGCGCAATTTACATTAATATAGTATGTACCGGGAGGGCGGCAACTATCGCTAATGAGATGCTGTTCGAAAACATTGAATGGCCAACATCACATGTCGTTGTCAAGGTTGTGGATATGCGCAGACACTCATGTCAATGATGTGCGGTATTATTGAAAGTGTTGCTATCGCGAAGCTCACACATGTGAGTGTGCTCGGATGGAGGGAGGATCAGCATTGAGGCTACGTCATAAATAGTGATAACATTCATTATAATCAAGCAATGCATGCCAAACGTGAATCTGAAAGTCTCACATATGACACACTACTATACTGTTAAAGCCTGACAACAGAGAATACAGCAATACAAATGTACACATTCCTGTTTACTGTTTGTCACATGTGATCTAGGATGTGCACTCTGCCTGTGGCTAATGATACCCCTCCGGGCCAGCAATACCCAGGCCGAAAGGCAGCACAATAATGTGCACACACACACCAGGGACATCATGTAACACACATTTGATTTTTGATGTATCGTTTGAGATGCATGGCGATCACATGTGGAAGGCTAATGTATAGACCATGAATATTGATCAAGATGATCGGTGCATGTTGTGTGTAGTAGAAGATATGTGTACACAGCAAAAAAACTTTTCAAAAAGCTCTCTAAGCAGAAGGGGTGTGTCTCATCAAACGCTGTAGAGAGAATGACTAAAATGGGTGGGGTCCTCCATTTCCTCCAACTGTTACAATGGGAAACGTTATGAACTAATCAAATGGGTTTTTTTAAGGTCACATGGCAATCGTGCATCGAGGGCGCAAGGAGGCCGCACCCGACAAAATTTTGAGAAAATATATTTATCATAATATAAGTTTATTACAGTTAGAAATATATAAATGTTTAAAATATTTTAGATTATCGCGTGCTCTCATATACAGTTTAAAGTTATTTAGATATAGTTTTGAGACATAAAAAAAACAGAGGGAATGGCGTAACCGGCGCGACACCATACGTCTATGACTTAACACAGGGCCTGGCAGCATGCACTCGTCGTATACGCAACGCACAGTCGGCGCAAACCCATACGTACATGACGTAACGCGTGGCTTGGTACTGCGTACCCGTCGGATACCTATGTAGCAGCTGGCGCAAACTCATATGTATATGATGTTACGCGGGACGCAGTGCCACGAATCCGTCGGATACAAAATGCACATCCTTTACGAGTTTAGCAATATGGCGGATAGGATGCGCGTGGTGATGGAGCTTGGTACACTACCGGTATGGGAGTGCAGTTTTCTCAAAGAAAAAAAAAGATATACATATTTTTTGGGGAAGATATAAAACATTACTTCATTTTTAAAGTAAAAAAAATAAGTATAATAGAGTTCCAAAATATTACAAAAAAAATAGAAAAAATATAGGTTTTACAAACATTAAAATATGAAATTAACATTTAAAAAACCTTCAAAATTCACTGAAAAAAACCATAGGTTTTACAGACATTATAGTTAGGAATTAGCATTTAAAAAACCTTTGAAATTCACTAAAAAAACATAGGTTTCAGGGACGTTATAGTTAGTTGGACATTTGACCCATATAAAACCAGAGAAATTCGCCTGTTATAGTTAGTTGAGCTAACAATAACTTGCGCGCCTGCAATCCACTGCTGATGATGTCAAATATTACATCACTCATGACATGGTCATGACAATTAAGTCTCCCAAGATGGCCACCAGAGACAAAAGAGCTCAAATGTAGCACAAATATCACCAAGATGAAGCCCAAGTATAGCCCAATGACAGAATGTCCCAGAGTGTTCTAAAGAACAACTAGAGCGCTAACAGGCTTAATTATGACAAAAGTATGGCACATCTGAAGCCATCTTGATTGGAATAAAGTGGTAACCCTTAAAACATTTAATTTGCAGAGGAACAAAATGAGGGGGTTCATTTTGCCATAGAAATTATGATTAGTGCTGCAGAAAGAAAAATTAGGACACATTTTGACTTCTCAAATCCTCTTCTATTTCAATAAAAAATTCTGACATGCAGACTGAAACATGCACATTGAATACCAGCAGCAGACTTCCCTGGTGAGCAGTAGCTTTACTACAGTGATCTAATGAGCAACTAGAGTGCTACCATTCAGAATTTATGGCAAATGTGTGACACATCTGAATGCCTTCTTGATGGAACCAAAGTAAACAAGCATTGAAAATGCAATAGGTCTCGCCCTCGTTTAAGTTAAAGCAATTCTGTTTGTAATTAGGTGGCTTTTTAGCTTTGCTTTTATTAGTGTTTTTCAAACTTTCATTTACATAACATGCATATGCATGCATATATGTATTTATATAGATATGCAGATTATATATATGTTTATATACGTATGTATACATATATACACATACATATATATAAATGCATATGCATATATATGCATATATATATATGTGCATATGTGTGCGTGTAGAGAGAGGTGGAGAGAGGTAGAGGTGTAGAGGTAGAGGTGTAGAGGTAGAGAGGTAGAGAGGTAGAGGTAGAGAGGTAGAAGTAGAGAGGTAGAGAGGTAGAGAATAGTAGAGAGAGAGGTAGAGAGGTAGAGAGTAGAGAGTGAGCACTAGAGAGTAGAGAGTGAGTAGTAGAGAGTAGTAGAGAGTAGTAGAGAAAGTAGCAGAGAGTAGTAGAGAGTAGTACAGTGAGTAGTAGAGTGAGTAGTAGAGAGTAGTAGAGAGTAGTAGAGAGTGAGTAGTAGAGAGTGAGTAGTAGAAAGTGAGTAGTAGAGAGTGAGTAGCAGAGAGAGAGTATTAGAGAGTAGTAGAGAGAGAGTAGTTGTGTGAGTAGTAGAGAGTAGTAGAGAGTAGTAGAGAGTGAGTAGTAGAGAGTGAGTAATAGAAAGCAGTAGAGAGTGAGTAGTAGAGAATAGTAGAGAGTGAGTAGTAGAGAGAGAGTATCAGAGAGTAGTAGAGTAGTAGACAGTGAGTAGTAGAGAGTGAGTAGTAGAGAGTAGTGGAGTAGGAGAGAGTGAGTAGTAGAGAGTAGTAGAGAGTGAATGTTAGAGTGAGTACTAGAGAGTAGTAGAGAGCGAGTAGTAGAAGGCAAGTAGTACAGAATGTGTAGAAGAGAGTGAGTAGTAGAGAGTAGTAGAGAGAGTAGTAGAGAGTGAGAAGTAGAGAGAGTAAGAGAGAGTAGTAGAGTAGTAGAGAGTGAGTAGAACAGTGAGTAGTAGAGAGCAGTTGAGAGCGAGTAGTAGAGAGTGAGTAGTGGAGAGTGAGCAGTAGAGAGTAGAAGAGAGTGAGTAGTAGAGAGTAGTAGAGTGAGTAGTAGAGAAAGTAGTAGAGAGTGAGTAGTAGAGAGTATTAGAGTGAGTGGTAGAGAGTGAGTAGTAGATAGAGAGTAGTAGAGAGTGAGTAGTAGAGAGTAGTAGAGTGAGTAGTAGAGAAAGAGTATCAAAGAGTTGTAGAGTAGTAGACAGTGAGTAGTAGAGAGTGAGTAGTAGAGAGTAGTGGAGTAGTAGAGAGTGAGTAGTAGAGAGTAGTAGAGAGTGCGTAGTAGAGAGTAGTCGAGAGTGAGTGGTAGAGTGAGTAGTAGAGAGTAGTAGAGAGTGAGTAGTAGAGAGTAGTAGAGAGTGAGTAGTAGAAAGTGAGTAGTAGAGAGTGAGTAGCAGAGAGAGAGTATTAGAGAGTAGTAGAGAGAGAGTAGTTGTGTGAGTAGTAGAGAGTAGTAGAGAGTAGTAGAGAGTGAGTAGTAGAGAGTGAGTAATAGAAAGCAGTAGAGAGTGAGTAGTAGAGAATAGTAGAGAGTGAGTAGTAGAGAGAGAGTATCAGAGAGTAGTAGAGTAGTAGACAGTGAGTAGTAGAGAGTGAGTAGTAGAGAGTAGTGGAGTAGGAGAGAGTGAGTAGTAGAGAATAGTAGATAGTGAGTAATAGAGAGTAGTAGAGAGTGAATGTTAGAGTGAGTACTAGAGAGTAGTAGAGAGCGAGTAGTAGAGGGCAAGTAGTACAGAATGTGTAGAAGAGAGTGAGTAGTAGAGAGTAGTAGAGAGAGTAGTAGAGAGTGAGAAGTAGAGAGAGTAAGAGAGAGTAGTAGAGTAGTAGAGAGTGAGTAGAACAGTGAGTAGTAGAGAGCAGTTGAGAGCGAGTAGTAGAGAGTGAGTAGTGGAGAGTGAGCAGTAGAGAGTAGAAGAGAGTGAGTAGTAGAGAGTAGTAGAGTGAGTAGTAGAGAAAGTAGTAGAGAGTGAGTAGTAGAGAGTATTAGAGTGAGTAGTAGAGAGTGAGTAGTAGATAGAGAGTAGTAGAGAGTGAGTATCAAAGAGTTGTAGAGTAGTAGACAGTGAGTAGTAGAGAGTGAGTAGTAGAGAGTAGTGGAGTAGGAGAGAGTGAGTAGTAGAGAGTACTAGAGAGTGAATGTTAGAGTGAGTACTAGAGAGTAGTAGAGAGCGAGTAGTAGAGGGCAAGTAGTACAGAATGTGTAGAAGAGAGTGAGTAGTAGAGAGTAGTAGAGAGAGTAGTAGAGAGTGAGAAGTAGAGAGAGTAAGAGAGAGTAGTAGAGTAGTAGAGAGTGAGTAGAACAGTGAGTAGTAGAGAGCAGTTGAGAGCGAGTAGTAGAGAGTGAGTAGTGGAGAGTGAGCAGTAGAGAGTAGAAGAGAGTGAGTAGTAGAGAGTAGTAGAGTGAGTAGTAGAGAAAGTAGTAGAGAGTGAGTAGTAGAGAGTATTAGAGTGAGTAGTAGAGAGTGAGTAGTAGATAGAGAGTAGTAGAGAGTGAGTAGTAGAGAGTAGTAGAGTGAGTAGTAGAGAAAGAGTATCAAAGAGTTGTAGAGTAGTAGACAGTGAGTAGTAGAGAGTGAGTAGTAGAGAGTAGTGGAGTAGTAGAGAGTGAGTAGTAGAGAGTAGTAGAGAGTGAGTAGTAGAGAGTAGTAGAGAGAGTAGTAGAGAGTGAGAAGTAGAGAGAGTAAGAGAGAGTAGTAGAGTAGTAGAGAGTGAGTAGAACAGTGAGTAGTAGAGAGCAGTTGAGAGCGAGTAGTAGAGAGTGAGTAGTGGAGAGTGAGCAGTAGAGAGTAGAAGAGAGTGAGTAGTAGAGAGTAGTAGAGTGAGTAGTAGAGAAAGTAGTAGAGAGTGAGTAGTAGAGAGTATGAGAGTGAGTAGTAGAGAGTGAGTAGTAGATAGAGAGTAGTAGAGAGTGAGTAGTAGAGAGTAGTAGAGAGTGAGTAGTAGAGAGAGAGTATCAAAGAGTTGTAGAGTAGTAGACAGTGAGTAGTAGAGAGTGAGTAGTAGAGAGTAGTGGAGTAGTAGAGAGTGAGTAGTAGAGAGTAGTAGAGAGTGAGTAATAGAGAGTAGTAGAGGGCAAGTAGTAGAGAGTGTGTAGAAGAGAGTGAGTAGTAGAGAGTAGTAGAGAGAGTAGTAGAGAGTGAGTAATAGAAAGCAGTAGAGAGAGAGTAGTAGAGAGTGAGTAGTAGGAAGAGAGAGTATCAGAGAGTAGTAGAGTAGTAGACAGTGAGTAGTAGAGAGTGAGTAGTAGAGAGTAGTGGGGTAGTAGAGAGTGAGTAGTAGAGAGTAGTAGAGAGTGAGTAATAGAGAGTAGTAGAGAGTGAATGTTAGAGTGAGTACTAGAGAGTAGTAGAGAGCGAGTAGTAGAGGGCAAGTAGTAGAGAGTGTGTAGTAGAGAGTATTAGAGTGAGTAGTAGAGAGTGAGTAATAGAAAGCAGTAGAGAGTGAGTAGTAGAGAGTAGTAGAGAGTGAGTAGTAGAGAGAGAGTATCAGAGAGTAGTAGAGTAGTAGACAGTGAGTAGTAGAGAGTGAGTAGTAGAGAGTAGTGGAGTAGTAGAGAGTGAGTAGTAGAGAGTAGTAGAGAGTGGGTAATAGAGAGTAGTAGAGAGTGAATGTTAGAGTGAGTACTAGAGAGTAGTAGAGAGCGAGTAGTAGAGGGCAAGTAGTAGAGAGTGTGTAGAAGAGAGTGAGTAGTAGAGAGTAGTAGAGAGAGTAGTAGAGAGCGAGAAGTAGAGAGAGTAAGAGAGAGTAGTAGAGAGTGAGTAGAACAGTGAGTAGTACAGAACAGTTGAGAGCGAGTAGTAGAGAGTGAGTAGTGGAGAGTGAGCAGTAGAGAGTAGTAGAGTGAGTAGTAGAGAAAGTAGTAGAGAGTGAGTAGTGGAGAGTATTAGAGTGAGTAGTAGAGAGTGAGTAGTAGATAGAGAGTAGTAGAGAGTGAGTAGTAGAGAGTAGTAGAGAGTGAGTAGTAGAGAGTGAGTAGTAGAGAGTAGTAGAGTAGTAGAGAGTGAGTAGTAGAGAGCGAGTAGTAGAGAGTGAGTAGTAGAGTAGTAGAGAGTGAGTGGTAGAGAGTAGTAGAGTAAGTAGTAGAGAGTAGTAGAGAGTGAGTAGTAGAGAGTGAATAGTAGAGAGTAGTAGAGAGTGAGTAGTAGAGAGTGAGTAGTAGAGAGTAGTAGAGAGTGACTAGTAGAGAGTAGTAGAGTAGTAGAGAGTGAGTAGTAGAGAGTAGTAGAGTGAGTAGTAGAGAGAGAGTAGTAGAGAGTGAGTAGTAGAGTAGTAGAGAGGAGTCAATCAGTGTCAGTCAGTGTCAGTCAGTCAGTCAATGTCAGTCAGTCAGTCAGTCAGTGTCAGTCAGTGTCAGTCAATCATTGTCAGTCAGTGTCAGTCAGTGTCAGTCAATCAGTGTCAGTTAGTGTCAGTCAGTGTCAGTCAGTCAGTGTCAGTCAATCAGTGTCAGTCATTGTCAGTCAGTCAGTTTCAGTCAATCAGTGTCAGTCAATGTCAGTGTCAGTCAGTGTCAGTGTCAGTCAGTGTCAATCAGTCAGTGTCAGTCAGTCAATGTCAGTCAGTCAGTGAGTGTCAGCTAGAGCAGCTCTGCTGACCTGGTTCTCTGGCTCTAAAGCAGTGCTGCTGACATGGTTCTCTGGCTCTAGAGCAGCTCCGCTGACCTGGTTCTCTCCCTCTAGAGCAGCTCTGCTGACCTGGTTCTCTCCCTCTAAAGCAGCTCTACTGACCTGGTTTCTCCGGCTCTACAGCAGCTCTGCTGACCTGGTTCTCTGGCTCTAAAGCAGCTCTGCTGACCTGGTTCTATGGCTCTAAAGCAGCTCTGCTGACTTGGTTCTCTGGCTCTAGAGCAGCTCTGCTGACCTGGTTCTCTGGCTCTAAAGCAGCTCTGCTGACCTGGTTCTCTGGCTCTAAAGCAGCTCTGCTGGCCTGGTTCTCTGGCTCTAAAGCAGCTCTGCTGACTTGGTTCTCTCCCTCTAAAGCAGCTCTGCTGACCTGGTTTCTCTGGCTCTAGAGCAGCTCTGCTGACCTGGTTCTCTGGCTCTACAACAGCTCTGCTGACCTGGTTCTCTGGCTCTAAAGCAGCTCTGCTGACCCGGTTCTATGACTCTAAAGCAGTTCTGCTGACCTGGTCCCTTGGCTCTAAAGCATCTCTGCTGACCTGGTTCTCTCGCTCTAAAGCAGCTCTGCTGACCTGGTTTCTCTGGCTCTACAGCAGCTCTGCTGACCTGGTTCTCTGGCGCTAGAGCAGCTCTGCTGACCCGGTTCTTAGGCTCTAGAGCAGCTCTGCTGACCTGGTTTTCTTGCTCTAAAGCAGCTCTGCTGACCTGGTTCTATGGCTCTACAGCAGCTCTGCTGACCTGGTTCTCTGGCTCTAGAGCAGCTCTGCTGACCTGGTTCTTAGGCTCTAGAGCAGCTCTGCTGACCTGGTTCTCTGGCTCTAAAGCAGCTCTGCTGACCTGGTTCTCTGGCTCTAAAGCAGCTCTGCTGGCCTGGTTCTTTGGTTCTAAAGCAGCTCTGCTGACTTGGTTCTCTCCCTCTAAAGCAGCTCTGCTGACCTGGTTTCTCTGGTTCTACAGCAGCTCTGCTGACCTGGTTCTCTGGCTCTAGAGCAGCTCTGCTGACCTAGTTCTTAGGCTCTACAACAGCTCTGCTGACCTGGTTCTCTTACTCTAAAGCAGCTCTGCTGACCAGGTTCTATGGCTCTAAAGCAGTTCTGCTGACCTGGTTCTCTCGCTCTAGAGCAGCTCTGCTGACCCGGTTCTCTGGCTCTAAAGCAGCTCTGCTGACCTGGTTCTCTGGCGCTAGAGCAGCTCTGCTGACCCGGTTCTTAGGCTCTAGAGCAGCTCTGCTGACCTGGTTCTCTTGCTCCAAAGCAGCTCTGCTGACCTGGTTCTATGGCTCTAGAGCAGCTCTGCTGACCTGGTTCTCTGGCTCTGGAGCAGCTCTGCTGACCTGGTTCTCTGCCTCTAAAGCAGTTCTGCTGACCTGGTTCTCTCCCTCTAAAGCAGCTCTGCTGACCTGGTTTCTCTGGCTCTACAGCAGCTCTGCTGACCTCGTTCTCGGCCTCTATAGCAGCTCTGCTGACCCGGTTCTATGGCTCTAAAGCAGTTCTGCTGACATGGTTCTCTGGCTCTAGAGCAGCTCTGCTGACCTGGTTCTCTGGCTCTAAAGCAGTTCTGCTGACCTGGTTCTCTCCCTCTAAAGAGCTCTGCTGATCTGGTTCTCTGGCTCTAAAGCAGTTCTGTTGACCTGGTTCTCTGGCTCTACAGCAGCTCTGCTGACCTGGTTCTCTGGCGCTAGAGCAGCTCTGCTGACCTGGTTCTTAGGCTCTAGAGCAGCTCTCCTGACCTGGTTCTCTTGCTCCAAAGCAGTTCTGCTGCCCTGGTTCTATGGCTCTAGAGCAGCTCTGCTGACCTGGTTCTCTGGCTCTGGAGCAGCTCTGCTGACCTGGTTCTTTGGCTCTGGAGCAGCTCTGCTGACCTGGTTCTCTGGCTCTAAAGCAGCTTTGCTGACCTGGTTCTCTCCCTCTAAAGAGCTCTGCTGATCTGGTTCTCTGGCTCTAGAGCAGCCCTGCTGACTTGGTTCTATGGCTCTAAAGCAGCTCTGCTGACCTGGTTCTCTGGCTCTAGAGCACCTCTGCTGACCTGGTTCTCTGGCTCTAAAGCAGTTCTGCTGACCTGGTTCTCTCCCTCTAAAGCAGCTCTGCTGACCTGGTTTCTCTGGCTCTACAGCATCTCTGCTGACCTGGTTCTCGGCCTCTAGAGCAGCTCTGCTGACCTGGGTCTCTAGCTGTAGAACAGCTCTGCTGACCTGGGTCTCTGGTTCTAGAGCAGCTCTGCTGACCTGCTTCTTAGGCTCTAGAGCAGCTCTGCTGACCCGGTTCTATAGCTCTAAAGCAGTTCTGCTGACATGGATCTCTGGCTGTAGAGCAGCTCTGCTGACCTGGTTCTCTCCCTCTAGAGCAGCTCTGCTGACCTGGTTCTCTCCCTCTAAAGCATCTCTACTGACCTGGTTTCTCTGGCTCCACAGCAGCTCTGCTGACCTGGTTCTCTGGCTCTAGAGCAGCTCTGCTGACCTGGTTCTCTGGCTCTAAAGCAACTCTGCTGACCTGGTTCTATGGCTATAAAGCAGCTCTACTGACTTGGTTCTCTGGCTCTAGAGCAGCTCTGCTGACCTGGTTCTCTGGCTCTAAAGCAGCTCTGCTGACCTGGTTCTCTGGCTCTAAAGCAGCTCTGCTGGCCTGGTTCTCTGGCTCTAAAGCAGCTCTGCTGACTGGGTTCTCTCCCTCTAAAGCAGCTCTGCTGACCTGGTTTCTCTGGCTCTACAGCAGCTCTGCTGACCTGGTTCTCTGGCTCTACAGCAGCTCTGCTGACTTGGTTCTCGGCCTCTAGAGCAGCTCTGCTGACCTGGGTCTCTGGCTCTAGAGCAGCTCTGCTGACCTGGGTCTCTGGTTCTAGAGCAGCTCTGCTGATCTGCTTCTTAGGCTCTAGAGCAGCTCTGCTGACCCAGTTCGATGGCTCTAAAGCAGTTCTGCTGACATGGTTCTCTGGCTCTAGAGCAGCTCTGCTGACCTGTTTCTCTCCCTCTAGAGCAGCTCTGCTGACCCGGTTCTCTCCCTCTAAAGCAGCTCTCCTGACCTGGTTTCTCTGGCTCTAAAGCAGCTCTGCTGACCTGGTTCTCTGGCTCTAGAGCAGCTCTGCTGACCTGGTTCTCTGGCTCTAAAGCAGTTCTGCTGACCTGGTTTTCTTGCTCTAAAGCAGCTCTGCTGACCTGGTTCTATGGCTCTACAGCAGCTCTGCTGACCTGGTTCTCTGGCTCTAGAGCAGCTCTGCTGACCTGGTTCTTAGGCTCTAGAGCAGCTCTGCTGACCTGGTTCTCTGGCTCTAAAGCAGCTCTGCTGACCTGGTTCTCTGGCTCTAAAGCAGCTCTGCTGGCCTGGTTCTTTGGTTCTAAAGCAGCTCTGCTGACTTGGTTCTCTCCCTCTAAAGCAGCTCTGCTGACCTGGTTTCTCTGGTTCTACAGCAGCTCTGCTGACCTGGTTCTCTGGCTCTAGAGCAGCTCTGCTGACCTAGTTCTTAGGCTCTACAACAGCTCTGCTGACCTGGTTCTCTTACTCTAAAGCAGCTCTGCTGACCAGGTTCTATGGCTCTAAAGCAGTTCTGCTGACCTGGTTCTCTCGCTCTAGAGCAGCTCTGCTGACCCGGTTCTCTGGCTCTAAAGCAGCTCTGCTGACCTGGTTCTCTGGCGCTAGAGCAGCTCTGCTGACCCGGTTCTTAGGCTCTAGAGCAGCTCTGCTGAACTGGTTCTCTTGCTCCAAAGCAGCTCTGCTGACCTGGTTCTATGGCTCTAGAGCAGCTCTGCTGACCTGGTTCTCTGGCTCTGGAGCAGCTCTGCTGACCTGGTTCTCTGCCTCTAAAGCAGTTCTGCTGACCTGGTTCTCTCCCTCTAAAGCAGCTCTGCTGACCTGGTTTCTCTGGCTCTACAGCAGCTCTGCTGACCTCGTTCTCGGCCTCTAGAGCAGCTCTGCTGACCCGGTTCTATGGCTCTAAAGCAGTTCTGCTGACATGGTTCTCTGGCTCTAGAGCAGCTCTGCTGACCTGGTTCTCTGGCTCTAAAGCAGTTCTGCTGACCTGGTTCTCTCCCTCTAAAGAGCTCTGCTGATCTGGTTCTCTGGCTCTAAAGCAGTTCTGTTGACCTGGTTCTCTGGCTCTACAGCAGCTCTGCTGACCTGGTTCTCTGGCGCTAGAGCAGCTCTGCTGACCTGGTTCTTAGGCTCTAGAGCAGCTCTCCTGACCTGGTTCTCTTGCTCCAAAGCAGTTCTGCTGCCCTGGTTCTATGGCTCTAGAGCAGCTCTGCTGACCTGGTTCTCTGGCTCTGGAGCAGCTCTGCTGACCTGGTTCTTTGGCTCTGGAGCAGCTCTGCTGACCTGGTTCTCTGGCTCTAAAGCAGCTTTGCTGACCTGGTTCTCTCCCTCTAAAGAGCTCTGCTGATCTGGTTCTCTGGCTCTAAAGCAGTTCTGTTGACCTGGTTCTCTGCCTCTAGAGCAGCCCTGCTGACTTGGTTCTATGGCTCTAAAGCAGCTCTGCTTACCTGGTTCTCTGGCTCTAGAGCACCTCTGCTGACCTGGTTCTCTGGCTCTAAAGCAGTTCTGCTGACCTGGTTCTCTCCCTCTAAAGCAGCTCTGCTGACCTGGTTTCTCTGGCTCTACAGCAGCTCTGCTGACCTGGTTCTCGGCCTCTAGAGCAGCTCTGCTGACCTGGGTCTCTAGCTGTAGAACAGCTCTGCTGACCTGGGTCTCTGGTTCTAGAGCAGCTCTGCTGACCTGCTTCTTAGGCTCTAGAGCAGCTCTGCTGACCCGGTTCTATGGCTCTAAAGCAGTTCTGCTGACATGGATCTCTGGCTGTAGAGCAGCTCTGCTGACCTGGTTCTCTCCCTCTAGAGCAGCTCTGCTGACCTGGTTCTCTCCCTCTAAAGCATCTCTACTGACCTGGTTTCTCTGGCTCCACAGCAGCTCTGCTGACCTGGTTCTCTGGCTCTAGAGCAGCTCTGCTGACCTGGTTCTCTGGCTCTAAAGCAACTCTGCTGACCTGGTTCTATGGCTATAAAGCAGCTCTACTGACTTGGTTCTCTGGCTCTAGAGCAGCTCTGCTGACCTGGTTCTCTGGCTCTAAAGCAGCTCTGCTGACCTGGTTCTCTGGCTCTAAAGCAGCTCTGCTGGCCTGGTTCTCTGGCTCTAAAGCAGCTCTGCTGACTGGGTTCTCTCCCTCTAAAGCAGCTCTGCTGACCTGGTTTCTCTGGCTCTACAGCAGCTCTGCTGACCTGGTTCTCTGGCTCTACAGCAGCTCTGCTGACTTGGTTCTCGGCCTCTAGAGCAGCTCTGCTGACCTGGGTCTCTGGCTCTAGAGCAGCTCTGCTGACCTGGGTCTCTGGTTCTAGAGCAGCTCTGCTGATCTGCTTCTTAGGCTCTAGAGCAGCTCTGCTGACCCAGTTCGATGGCTCTAAAGCAGTTCTGCTGACATGGTTCTCTGGCTCTAGAGCAGCTCTGCTGACCTGTTTCTCTCCCTCTAGAGCAGCTCTGCTGACCCGGTTCTCTCCCTCTAAAGCAGCTCTCCTGACCTGGTTTCTCTGGCTCTAAAGCAGCTCTGCTGACCTGGTTCTCTGGCTCTAGAGCAGCTCTGCTGACCTGGTTCTCTGGCTCTAAAGCAGTTCTGCTGACCTGGTTCTCTCCCTCTAAAGCAGCTCTGCTGACCTGGTTTCTCTGGCTCTACAGCAGCTCTGCTGACCTGGTTCTCGGCCTCTAGTGCAGCTCTGCTGACCTGGGTCTCTGGCTCTAGAGCAGCTCTGCTGACCTGCTTCTTAGGCTCTAGAGCAGCTCTGCTGACCTGGTTCTCTGGCTCTACAACGGCTCTGCTGACCTGGTTTCTCTGGCTCTACAGCAGCTCTGCTGACCTGGTTCTCTGCACTCACGATGCACGCACCCGACTTCACAAAAATATATTTAAAAATAATATACGTTTATTATAAGTACAAATATATTATTTTTATGAATATCGTAGATAATCTCTTGCCCTAATATGTATATTAAAGAAACATACATATCATTTTGGAACATCATTTTTTTTTGCGGGAGTCACGCACCCAGCATGCCCCAGCACGTATATGACGTCACGCAGGACCTGCAACCGCGCAAGCATCTCGTACCGTTATGCGCATGTGTCGCGAATGCGCGGGAGCAGGAGTCGCGGACTGGTCGCATACCAATCGCGCATGTCACGTAATATTAAATGAATATGATGTAACTGAAAAACACGCAGCCGTCGCACACCGTACGCGGATCCTTCACGACTTTTCTAAAATGGAGGCTAGAATGTGCGCACCCACCGTGATGTGTACGCTTTGAGTGCGCGAATTGGATTTTTTTTAAAAAAAGAACATAATATAAATATATAAAAATAAAAAATGAAAACAAGAAAATTAATCAATATTTCAGTTTGAATTTTTTTTTTTTTTTTGCAATTTTCAGAAAAATATATAATGAATAAAATATTTATAAATAAACAGTTAAAAAACTAGAAAATCAGTACAAAAAAATAGGTATAACTACTATCACACTTAAAGATTAGCATTTAAAAAAACCTTTGAAATTCACTGAAAAAAAACATAGGTTTCAGAGACATTATAGTTAGAAATTAGCATTCAAAAAAGCTTTGAAATTCACTGAAAAAAACCATAGGTTTCAGAGACATTACAGTTAGGAATTAGCATTTAAAAAACCTTAGAAATTCACAGAAAAAAACATAGGTTCCAGGGGTGTTATAGTTAGCTGGCCATTTCACTCGTACAAAACCATAGAAATTCCTCCTCCGAGACCTATAACGTCTCTAAAACCTATGGTTTTTTCAGTGAATATATATATATATTATCTACTGGCGGTCGCCAGTAGATAGTTATAGTTAGGACCTAGTTTCCATAGGAAACTCATTTTTTGTTTTCCCAATAATTTTGGCACGGGTTGACGAATCTTCACGAAATTTAAAAAACGTATGGCCCGTTCCGGTCAGCTCCTATCCGGAAAGTTTCGGGGTGATTCGCCAAGCGGGGGCCGAGAAAAAAGGGGGTCCCAAAACTTATTTTCTCCATGTTATTTCCCATAGGAAACTTTAGACACGACTACAGCCTGAACTGCTAAAAGGAATTACACCAAATTTTGCAAAAAGGTAGCTCTTGGTTCAGAAAGAGACCCTTTTTTAAATGGTGTAAATCCTTTCAGTAGTTCCAGAGAAATTAAAAGGATAGAGGTCAAAAAATCAATTTCCCATAGGAAACTTTAGACACAGTTACAGCCAAAACTGCTGAACGGAATTACACCAAATTTGGCAAAAAGGTAGCCCTTGGTTCAGAAAGAGACCTTTTTTTTAAATGGTGTAAACCCGTTCAGTAGTTGCTGAGAAAATCAAAAAATTAAAGTTTCGATATATAGAGGCACGGTGGGTCCGCGCACCCTACCGATCACGAGCTGCATTCTAATTGGCTGTCAACACTCCAAACCAGGAAGTGTTGGCAGCCATCTTGTAGTAAAACAGTAAAACAAGCGCAAAAAACAAGAAAAGGGGGCAGGGTAGAAACACCCTGAACCCCTAGGCCTGCTCAGGGGTCCCACAAGGACCCCCAGGGCCCAAAAAAGCATTTTTTTAAAAAAGAAATCAGCCAAATTCACGCTGGGTGCGTGAATCCGGCATGCAGAAATAAAATTGCGGGGGCCCAAGGGGACCCCCGCATCCCCGGGGACCGCCAGCCCCCGGGGCTTTGATAAAATATTTGCAGGGGGCACATGGCCCCCCCGCAACCCCGGGGACCGCCACCCCGGGCTTGTTTTTTAAAGGGTTGGGGGGCCTCCAAGGCCCCCCCAAGCCCCAGGGACCTCCACCCCCGGGACTTTCATTCATTATTTGCGGGGGCACACTGCCCCCCCCGCAGCCCCAGGGACCGCCACCCCCGTGGCTTCTTTTTAAAAGAATAAATATACCCCTGTGTGGGGGGCTCAAGCCCCCCACACGCTCCAGGGACCGCCACCTCCCTGGGGCACTAATATTTAAATGCTGGGGTCCATAACGGACCCCCGAGCCCCGAGGACCACCATCCCCCGGGGCTTTGCCAATGTTGGGTGGGGGGCCATGCGGCCCCCCTCCTGGAGCAAGTGATGGCCCTGGGGACCGCCACCCCCCAGGGCCGGCTCCTGCAGTGTCCTGGGGTGCCCACCCCTGGGACACTGCAGTTTGCTATGGCAGGGCGGAAGCCTCGCTGCTCCTGCCCTGTCATAGCACACTGTCGTTTGGTTTTTGGAATAGAGAGAGGGGAACCTGCTCTCACTTCCACAAACCAAACCAGATTGGCATGTCAGCAGCTCCCCGTGTGGAAAAGCAATGCCGGCTCCCGCAGGAGGCGGGAAGCCGGCAGGACTGTGGGGGAATTGGGGTCCCCCCTCGGTCCCCAACGGAATGGCCAGGCCCCGGGGGATGGGGTCCCCGGGCCAGGAGTGGCCTGGGAGGGAGGCCACGCGGCCCCCCTCCCCAATAAAATGTAAATAAATCATTTTTTTAAACGAGGCAGAGCCCCGGGGGATGGGGTCCCCGGGGCTGAATATGGCATTTAAAAAACAAAATAGGGGTCAGGCCCTGGGGGATGGGGTCCCCAGGGCCCATAAAATAGGTAAGGAAGGGGGACCACACAACCCCCCCTTCTTAAAAAAACAAAAATAAGACCCGATCGTGCCTGAGGCCCCTCCCCCTCACAGCAACACTCTGCAAATGCACCCTGAGGTGCGTTTTAAGTTGGGGAATTAATTCCTCTTCAATACTGGGGGTCTCTGGGGGCCATCTAGCCCACCAGGTACCTCCAGTAAGCGCCACAGGGATTTGTTGCAGAGAGGTGGTCCAGGCCACGCCCCTTTTTACACCTCTCTGCAACGCAGCTCTGTGGTGCTTACTAGAGATACCTGGTGGGCTAGTTGGACCCCAGGGACCCTCAGGATTCAAGGGGACTTAATCCCCCAACTTAAAACGTGCCACGGGGCGCGTTTACACAATGGTGAAGGGAGGGGGCGGAGCCTGAGGTGACATGTGTGCAAACACGCCCTGTTTCGCGTTTTAAGTTGGGGAATTAATTCCTCTTCAATCCTGAGGGTCCCTGGGGTCCAACTAGCCAACCACGTACCTTCAGTAATCGCCACTGCGCTGCGTTGCAGAGAAGTGGGCCAGGCCACGCCCCTTTATACACTTCTCTGCAACCCAGCTCTGTGGCGCTTACTGGAGGTACCTAGTAGGCTAGTTGGACACCAGGGACCGTCAGGATTCAAGGGGACTTAATCTCCCAACTTAAAAAGGCCACAGTGATGTCAATGACCATGTCATGAGTGATGTAATATGTGATGTCATCAGCAGTGCATTGCGGGGCGCGAGTTATAGTTAGCTGAACTAACTATAACGGGGGAATTTCTCTGGTTTTGCACAATGTGTCATTTCAGATGTCATCATTGATGTCATGAGTGATGTCACTGACCATGTCATAAGTGATGTAATATGTGACGTCATCAGCAGTACGCGTACGGTGCCGTGCGCGAGCTCAATTCTGATTGGTGGTTACATGACTGTAAACATTCGAATCGGTCGAAATCAGAAAGTGTCGGCCGCCATTTTCTGTCTCTCGCACTGAAAAACAAAGGTGGATAACGTGAAAAGGGGGCAACGAAGAGAGTTGCAGACCCCCTAGCGTTTGTCAGGGGGTCCACGAAGGACCAAAAAGTACGAAAAATACATTTAATAATTTTTTTAAAAAATCGCGGAGTGCGCGTACGGTAAGCTTACAGTACGCGCACGGCAAAAAAAAATTATAAAAAAAAAAGAAATAACAATCACATTTATAAAATAAATTGAAGGACCCGCAAGGGAGAAAAAAAAATTGTTACTGTGTAAAAAAAGGCCAAGCGCGCACGGTATGAACTGCGCAACGTGGGCGCTTGGTGCGCGAAGCGCACTGAGTGGCCACAGCGCGCGCTCGGTGCGCGAAGCGCACCGTGCGTGCAGGGGGTGCGCACGGTGAAAAACCAGAAAAAAAAATTAAAAATAAATACATAACTTAGCATTTAAAAAACCGTACAAATTCACTGAAAAAACCATAGGTTTCACACACGTTATAGTTAGGAATTAGCATTTAAAAAACCTTGCAAATTCACTTAAAAAACCATAGGTTTCACACATGTTATAGTTAGCTGTACATTTCATTCGTAAAAAACCAAAGAAATTCCACGTTATAGTTAGATCAGGTAACTATAACTTGCGCGACCGCAATCCACAATGTGTCATTTCAGATGTCATCATTGATGTGAAGAGTGATGTCACTGACCATGTCATGAGTGATGTAATATGTGACGTCATCAGCAGTTTATTGTGGGCGCGCAAGTTATAGTTACCTGATCTAACTATAACAGGGAATTTCATTGGTTTTTTACGAGTGAAATGTACAGCTAACTATAACTTGTGTGAAACCTATGGTTTTTTAAGTGAATATATATATGAATATCCCCACAAGTGAAACCGCCAAGAAATCGCCACTCTCAGCAGCATGGGTGCAGCAGCTCGCAGAGACGGTTCCGCGATAATATTTCCAAACACCAATGTCACAGGACACATAAAGCTGCCCACTTGGGCTCGATGCAATAAATTCAGTTTATTCCAGCTTGCTCCAGGAATCAGGAAGCTAACACACGCGTTCCGGCCACCTGGCCTTCGTCAGTGTTAGTTACTACACAAGTCATCACCTTTAAAGAACAAATTATTTCATTAGTCGGTCAAAAAGTCATTACAAAAAATAAACGAAGGACTTGAAAGGGCTCGCTTATAAATGTTCTTGTGGCGGCCAACTTAACCTGGCTAATGTTGGTACATCATGCTGTGTAAATAATGAATTTGCGTAATCGGTTACAAAAATAAGCTCAACACATCCACATACTTGATAAATATATATATACACACACACACACACACATATTATCTACTGGCGGTCGCCAGTAGATAGTTATAGTTAGGACCGTGTTTCCATAGGAAATCTCAAAATTCTATTTTGAATAACTTTGGCGCCGGTTGACGAATCCTCGCGAAATTTTCAAAACTAATGGGGCGCTCCATTCAGCTCCTACCCTGAAAGTCTCGGGGTGATACATCAAGCGGGGGCTGAGAAAAAGGGGGGGTCCCAAAACGCGTTTTCCCCATGCATTTTTCCATAGGACCTTTAGTCCGAGCTACAGCCCGAACGGCTGAACAGAATTACTTGAAATTTGGCAGAGAGGTAGTCCTCAGGTCAGAGATGTGCCATTTGCAGGTCTGGTGTAAATCTGTTCAGTAGGTCCTGAGAAAATAGCATTTAAATCAATATAGATATCTGTAAGCGCGCTCCGTGCGCTTACGGTAAGCTTACCGTACGCGTACGGTGCCGTGCGCGATCTCAATTCTGATTGGTGGTTACATGACTGTAAACATTCGAATCGGTCGAAATCAGAAAGTGTCGGCCGCCATTTTCTGTCTCTCGCACTGAAAAACAAAGGTGGATAACGTGAAAAGGGGGCAACGAAGAGAGTTGCAGACCCCCTAGCGTTTGTCAGGGGGTCCACGAAGGACCAAAAAGTACGAAAAATACATTTAAAATTTTTTTTAAAAAATCGCGGAGTGCGCGTACGGTAAGCTTACCGTACGCGCACGGCAAAAAAAAATAATAAAAAAAAAAAACAAATAACAATCACATTTATAAAATAAATTGAAGGACCCGCAAGGGAAAAAAATAAATTGTTACTGTGTAAAAAAAGGCGAGGCGTGCACGGTATGAACTGCGCAACGTGGGCGCTCGGTGCGCGAAGCGCACCGTGCGCGCAGGGGGTGCGCACGGTGAAAAACCAGAAAAAAAAATTAAAAATAAATACATAACTTAGCATTTAAAAAACCGTACAAATTCACTGAAAAAACCATAGGTTTCACACACGTTATAGTTAGGAATTAGCATTTAAAAAACTTTGCAAATTCATTTAAAAAACCATAGGTTTCACACATGTTATAGTTAGCTGTACATTTCACTCGTAAAAAACCAATGAAATTCCACGTTATAGTTAGATCAGGTAACTATAACTTGCGCGACCGCAATCCACAATGTGTCATTTCAGATGTCATCATTGATGTGAAGAGTGATGTCACTGACCATGTCATGAGTGATGTAATATGTGACGTTTATTGTGGGCGCGCAAGTTATAGTTACCTGATCTAACTATAACGTGGAATTTCATTGGTTTTTTACGAGTGAAATGTACAGCTAACTATAACATGTGTGAAACCTATGGTTTTTTAAGTGAATATATATATATATATATATTCACTAAAAAAAACATAGGTTTCAGGGGCGTTATAGTTAGCTGGACATTTCCCTCATACAAAACCCTAGAAATTCACCTGTTATAGTTAGTTCAGCTAACTATAACTCGTGCCCCCGCAATGCACTGCTGATGACGTCACATATTACATCACTCATGACATGGTCAGTGACATCACTGATGACATCACTGATGACATCTCAAATAACATCACTGATGACATCACTGATGACGTCATCCATTTGATAAATTAGTGCATCTTCTCACACCCTTATATAACCTTTGATACACCAACTCAAAATTTCAGACGGCCATTTTAAAAACTATAGAAACTCCAATACCAATAACTACATACCCACTCATTGACTCTTAGGTCTACATACGCCTCCACTCACTCACCTGTACAGTCATTCATACTTACAGTCACTCAGTACAGGACTATCATATGCATTTATACACCTATATAGACACTCACACACCGCCAATCATCCATTGAGGTACTGACACACCTAGTCAGTCATGCAAATGATTAATCACAGTCCAATTTACTCACCTATACAGTTATACACACACAACTTCACTTACTCATAAAAATACTACCACATTCTTACGCTCTTATACAATTAATGATACAAGCACACACTCATACATACACTCACTCTCACAATCACACACTCTCACATATAGCCAGTTATATACTCTTACACACATATATACTGCCTTTCACATATGTAGTTACTGTCACATGACCACTGACATATACATTCAATCACTAACTCAACCATACACACACTCACCCACCCATGCAGTCCATCACAGATGCACTCTTAAAACCAAGCACCCATAGAATCACCCACTCACACATCTATGCACAGAGTCATACACACCCTACACACACAAACACTCAGGCACACATACAGATATTCAGACAACCAATCAATAACCCATATAGACACTCATATAGCTTTTCTCAAAACCATGCAGCCACTTATACACCAACAGATAGACAGATACAGACAATCACACAGTTTAGTCACTAGTCTGCAGTAAGATATGTTTAATGACTCACTTATATAGTCAGTCATGCACCTACTAAATCATCCATTCACATACTTATACACCCACTCATTCTTCCATAGGCCTTTCCCTATATATATTAAACATATTTAAATTTTATAGAAACACAGACTCACTGGATGACGTCATCAGTGATGTCATCAGTAATGTCATTTGAGATGCCATCAGAGATGTCATCAGTGATGTCACTGACCATGTCATGAGTGATGTAATATGTGATGTCATCAGCAGTGCATTGCGGGGGCGTGAGTTATAGTTAGCTGAACTAACTATAACGGGTGAATTTCTAGGGTTTTGTATGAGGGAAATGTCCTACTAACTATAACGCCCCTTAAACCTATGTTTTTTTTTGTGAATTTCTAAGGTTTTTTAAATGCCCATTCCTAACTATAATGTGCATGAAACCTATGGTTTTTCAGTGAATATATATATATATATATATATATTCCCCCGTTATAGTTAGTTCAGATAACTATAACTCGCACGCCCGCAATCCACTGCTCATGACGTCACATATTACATCACTCATGACATGGTCAGTGGCATCACTCATGACATCACTGATGACATCATCCTTGTGATAGAGTGGCGGTCGCGCGAGTTATAGTTATCTGAACTAAGTATAACGGGGGAATTTCAATGGTTTTTTTACAAGTGAAATGTTCAGCTAACTATAACATGTGTGAAACCTATGGTTTTTTAAGTGAATATATATATGTATATATATATATTTTTTTTTTTCAAAGAAGTCGTTATCCCAAGCTTCAGAATAACTTCCAGCGGCACACCAGAGGACGAGTTCAATAAAGATTTATTGCCTCAAAAACAAAACAGTACGACGCGTTTCGGCGAAGCCTTTGTCAAGGCTTGACAAAGGCTTCGCCGAAACGCGTCGTACTGTTTTGTTTTTGAGGCAATAAATCTTTATTGAACTCGTCCTCTGGTGTGCCGCTGGAAGTTATTCTGAAGCTTGGGATAACGACTTCTTTGAAAATAAACATAGCGGGACTGAGCCCGCTGCTGGCACCGGCGTCGTTAGGAGGGTGAGCGGCTCTCCACAGTGACCTTCGAAAATATATATATATATATATATATATATACATACATATATATATATATATATATACACATACTTACATACACTGTGTTTTGCGGAAAGGTCAGAGAAATGGACAGGATATCTGGGGAGGACATTGGATATTCCTCCTACTTACAGGTGAGGACTGTGTGGTCCTAGGTTGATAGGTCCCCGATGGCCTATCCTTGCCCATCGTTGAAGATGCCTTGCTAAAGTTGACATAACCCATGCGATGCACCTCTTTGGTGCACCATGTCTCCTGGAAAAGGCAGAGATCATGAAAATCAATAAACTGGGCCCATTCTGGGGAATCCAGTTTAGAAGCCAGCCCCGAAATGTTCAAGGAGAGCTATTTGAAGTGAAGGACGGGGAGATTTGTATCTGGTGTGTCAACAATGCTAGACCCTGCTCCCCTACCCCTGTCTATGTAGTGGCTAGTGGAGGAGAGTACCCTAGTAGGAAAAACCAACTCACTGCTACCAGGCTTATATCTATGTTGATCAGATCGCATACAGGTTTTAGGCGTAGAGTCGGTTAAGTCCCATATGGCAACAGGTGGTTCTGTGGATGACTCTTGCAGATATTTCTGGCTGTGACAAGGCCCTCTGCCTTTGGTTCCTAATTGGCCCAGAAGGACTTTTAACAGCACAATCACTGCAAGCTGGCATACCTGGTGGGGAAATTGTAAGTGAGTAGAAAAGTCTGCACCTTGGTGGTATAATGTTGCTCATGGCCTCCCAAAAGGTGCCCAACATCTTGTACTCTCCACCCCTGCTCCCTCCAAGGTATACCCAAGGTAGAACGTATTTGTAGGAACCCAAGGATCATATACATCAATCAACATCAGCAAGGACATCATAGTGATTGGAGGTGGAAAAACTAAGAACACCCCGTTCACTGGCAGGGTCATTAGAGATACAGGCTGTTACAGGAGTGGTCAGTGAGCGTTGGTGCTGAATAGGGTTGGCTGTCCTGTGGAGGTGGTAGGGTTTATAAAAATAGCCCAGCGGAAACAAGTGAATGCCAGAAAACCCCGCCTGTTTACTTAGTTGAAAGGAATGTCTGCTTTTGGAGTTTATTTCTGAAAAATAAAAATGTTTGAAAGTTTGATGAACAGCTGTCAAAACCATTCATCAAACAATTTGTGCCTTAAAGGGGAGTGCTGTGACAATGGTTCTGTTCAAAATACAGAGATGTCCGCTGGGCCACCTGTCACCTCTAAATTTGACAGACAGTAGTAATTTAGAATATTGGAGGTAATATCCTCTGCTACCCTTATGAATGGATTTCTATCCGTTGAACCCTAAATCAAGCCCTGCCGTGTTCACGCAACTGATAATGGATGAATTGTACTTTTTGGGTTTTATGCTGCTATGCAGCATTGTCACACTCAAAATACTAATACTGAGGGGTCCAGCATTTTCTGGGTGCAATTCTCCCAGGTAGCTACACACAATGAGATGGCGATCAGGGTCCTCCCCCAAAAAGAAAATGGTAGGGTAACCAATCTCAAAGGGTAGACCAGTGCATCAGATATACTGGACGAGGAAGCCACGCCCACATCTTATGGCATGCTTATCATTTCCTTCCTGACCCAACCCTATGGCTCAACCTCAGTGTGAGGGAGTTCTTTATAAAAGATACTGAATAAAGGTGGGATCCAAAAATACTAACTGAATATACCTCGAGGTAAACCTGAGGGTTTCCCTATAATACTAGGTGTCAGAACCCCATTTGGATGGCCAGCAGTGGTTACTGCTCTCAACTGTGGGAAGCGAGGTCTTTTACTCCTGATGTGCAGAGCCCAACCTACTGTAGAACCTTAGCACCTTCACCAAGTACCCCTTCAGCACTTGACTCTCAGTAGCAGCACGGGTCAAACAGTCCAAGGCTTCTTGGGGGGTGGTAGATACAGGTGGGTGAACACAGGCTCACAACTCAAAATACACGCGGCAGAAGCAATGAATGATTGTCCAGTCAAATACTTGCTTTTATGAAAAAAGAAGCATTTATTTTACAGCTACAGTCACAAAGGGAAATATGACATTCACAAACAAGTCCCCAGAGGTCAGGGCTCTAGTGTTTAATAGGTTGGTCCCTGAGTTCCACTCTCTCCTAGCTCTAGCGGCAGGAGTTATATGGAATGGAAGTTGTATGGAAGTCAAAAGTGTTCCAGGGCCAAAGTACTTTCTGGCAAGCATGTTCCCCTGAGGCCGACTGCCCCCAAATCAGCCTTACCTGCACCTGCAGGTTTGGAACGACCAGAGTCCCCGAGCACGGTCCCTCCACAGGTGCTAGAGTTGCAGTGGCTCTGTTCTGTAAGGTCTTTGCACGCTGCCCAGACAGGCTGTTTGTGGCGTTCCTTAATTTCCCTCACACACAGGTAAATACTTCTTTTTTTAGGTCTCACCTATGCAGCGTGCATGCGCTGCATAGGAGGGGACCTTTAGGAATCGATTCAGTTTTTTGGCCAAAAACGTGCACGCTTTGCATTGCTTTCAATGGCAACGCGTGCACGTTTGGCGACTCCCTTGCGGGAGCGAGCTTTGAAACCATCTGTTTGTAATTAACTTTAAAACAGATGGTGCCCCTGCTCGTTCCTGCAACCCACACTCCCCCCACACCTCCCACTTGTTAACCCGCAGGCTACGCCGAGAGAGTTTTTTTCCCCTCGTCTTCATTGTTTGATTTTGCTCATGAGAAAGCGTCATTCTAAGTCCTTGAAATGTCACTCATAATTACACTGATATCATGAAAATGTCACACGTAGAAGTCTGAAACCTTAGCAGCCGTGTACCTCCCCGTAGTCACAAAAGTAACCAGGCTGCATTATCCTTTACAAAAGCACACACTGTCAAACGGCTTATTTATGTGCCCAAAATTACAGCCCTGATACTACGGAGATGCAACTACTGTTATTCAGATTTCTTGCAAACGCTTCTTCGGTGGTATCAGATGCAACTCAACCTATTTATATGCCCAAAATTACAGCCCTGACACTACGGAGATGCAACTATTGTTATTCAGATTTCTCGCAAACGCTTCGTCGGTGGTATCAGATCCAACTCAACTTTCGGTTTCGTTTCCTATGACTACGACTAGTGGGCCATACCAATGCAAGCATGCAGCGGGGGGAACGGCCAGACGGCAGGTCGCGAAACATTGGGTATGTTCATTTATATCATTCATATGCAACAGCAATGCTATGTTATAACCACACAAGTCACAGATGGGAGGTAACAAAGTTTATGTGCGCTTTGCACGGAGCTCCGTTCCGGCTTCGCTACACAATTCCCATCCCAGCAGCAGCTGTACTTAGTACGATTTGCAGCCAAGCTTCGACTTGCTTGGAGCTGCACCTCTGTACGCGTGCTGAAGCAGTCAGTGCTGAGCTTGGATATTGGGATGCTGTCCAAGAAGAAGCGTCAGTCGGACACTCAGCGTGACCAGTGGGTGCTTATTGGGCAAGGTAAAGTGCCTAAATTCGTGCTCCATGAATACTCAGTGACCCTACTGTCAGTGATTTTGGCCCCTCCTCGTTACCGTACATTGAATTTTCCCAAATGTATAGGCTAGCTTTCAAGTGTAACATTCAGTCTCTCCCGTACTTTTGCCGCATAAACGCTGTCCAGTTGAAACCACAATTGGGAATTGGCAGCCCTGTTAGGAGAGTCTTCAGTGAGATCATGGACTGAACTCAACTTAGATACATAAAAGTCAATAAGCACATTAGGGGTATGCCATGGTAGGATTATAAAGGTTTATATAGTGCAAGGAGTGCCGAAAATTTGCACAGAGGTAATCAGTGCTTAATTTGTAAAAATAAAGTCGGTCCCGGGGTCCGCGTCGGGAGGTCGCTGCTGCTTGCACTACCCATTGGCTGTGCCAGCACTGCATAATAACACACCACAAATGTAAAACTACACTCAATACAATATACATACACTACACATAACAACACTCAGTACCACATAATTACACACCACATAATTACACGATACTCAATGCAACATCAATACACTACACATAATACCACTAACTACCACATATAACACTTTTTATTACAACTTTTCTACATAAAACACATCAGCCACAATACTCTACAACATAGCCAACACTTCTAAATAAACACATAAGGTCCCAAAAGCGATACCTATTGGCTATGCCAATGCTTGGTTTTTTTTTATATATAAAGTTGCTTTAATTTACTGACAGGCACTGTGAGAAACTGGCAGTGCCTTCAGCCTCAACTCCAGAGCTCTCAGTCATGGCCCGTTATAAACACAGTTTAAAATGGACCACGGTTCATAGCTTTGGCTTTGGCCCTAAGGGCACTGCTGGTTTTTATTAGTGCCCGTCAGCATGCCTGTCGCCCCACCTGTGTTAATTGCAGCTGTAATCGAGAAGGTGTAAGAGAAAGGTGTGTTAAATATGTTTTGATTTGGTACATGTCCTGTGTGATATTACATTGTATTTCTTATGCTAGAGGCCGGGGAAAAAGGTAGGGATGTACTTGGATGGTGTGTTTTATAGGTGGTCCATTGTTCCAGAGGGGGAGGGGGAAGCAGGGGTTCTAAAACATATAGTCACCTCCGCAACACCATGCAGCATGAGCACTATACAACAAGCAGACAATAGAAGTATTAGCAAAGCCAAAATGCCTGGCTTTAATACGATAAAATGGATGCAGCATCTGCTCATGCCTGTATATGCATATGTTAGTTCATTTAAGCCAGGCCCATTGGCTTTGGCAAACCTGTTTTTCATGTAAAAACATGGAAGGAAGAAGAATGGGCAAATCCATACACTGGAAAATACAACTGTAAACAAACATAAATGGAAAGTCAATAGAAAGCAGAGCAGAGAACAATGGGAAAGACAGAGAGGGAAAAACACACAGAAGTCCTGAATAAATCATTAAAAGAAGCCTACTGCCGAGGAAAAACAAAACAAAAAAGATCCTTTTCAGTATAAAATGCATGTATGAGTTAAATATGTGATGATTCAGTGTACCTTTGAGATGTAAACTATTTCTTAATGCTTCACAATGCAAGCACTCCATAAGAGGTGGAATCACTCACCAAACAGCCAATCACATGAGGTGAGAGGAAAATAGAACCTGGACAGAGCAAATGACTATGTATATTCTTAAAGATTGGGGGGCAGATTTACAAGCCCCATGCGCCACTTTTGCGTTATTTTTTACATGGGAAAAGTGACGCAAAAGTGGCGCAAGGGGCTTGTAAATCTGCCCCTGATTATATAATACTGTTGAAAATACATGCTGCTAGCTAGTAAAGTTCCTGAAAGCTACATTACAAGAAATAAACTCCCGATCTTCGCGTTGTGTTTGCTGCCACAGTGTTGTCCTTTTGTAGCACTGAAAACCGCTTGTTAACATAACGCAATTAAAAGGCGTATCACTGGATCCAACTCACAAGCAGCAAAGGACGATGAAGCTCTGTTCAAACTCATTTGAAAAGTCTTTTAGTCATCTGAAATAATTAAAGAGGCGTGTGCTCGTTTATGGTTTTTTTTTATTTGTTTGTTAACAGTTTTCTGTGGGAACTGCTCCCAGGGGACGTGGGAGAGATTTACAAAAGGAGCAAAAATACAAGCACAAGTTGGAACAGCAGCGTTATCAAGAAATAAAAACAACAGCTGTGAAACGAGAGCAAAAATGCAAATTTTATGTAGTGCCAACTAAAAAATCAAACAATACATGGTAAACAAGGGAAGGATATCAACAGCTGGTACAGCGGAAGGGGGGGGGCAGGGGGGTAAACACCTCGGTCCAGCTTAGTCGGTAAACAACCTCGTGTAAGCAGAGAATGCTAATTAATATTGTTTGTATAATTGTTTTTTTTTTTTAAATAGAGAAGACAAAGAATGTTGTTTCTCTACAGCGCTGAGCGATTGTACTTGAATTTAAAGGAGCTTTGTGGATACTGTGGGAATAAGCAAGATGCAGATACAAATACTGTAATTATCACTAGTATTAGTAGTAGTGGTGGAAGTATTGTAACATATAATAGTGATAATAATATTAATACTGATAACAAGAAAATACTTAGAAATAAATTATTATTATTTTTGATGCTATCAATATTATCTGTAACAGTACTACCATCACTACCACAACTAACAATGATGGTGGCAATAACTGTATTTGCATTCTGTTTATTACTATAACAATATTATGAATATTACATTAATATTATTAGAATTATTATTATTAAAAGCAGTATTATTATTCTTATAGTTATTATAGTTATTATTAGTAGTATTGGTAGAAGTAGTAGTAATAGAACTGTCTCTACAGATAATATTACCTATAAAAATGCTGCCACTAGTATTGTTACTACTAATAATAAAAATATTAGTATTATTAATAATAATACCAATAGTACTGCTACTACTACTGCTAATAATAATAATATTACCAACAGCAATAAAAACTAATAATATTAGCAACACTACTACCACTACTGCTGCTACTACTACTTATAATAATAATAATAATACAGATTTCAATCACTGTGTTATGAATTCGGACTTGTGAAGTGCTGGTTGTAGATCGAACGATGCAGAAAGTGCGTCCACTCCTAGGGTTTGAGGAGAGGGTGTCCGCTCCCCAGAAGGCGCAGGGATTCTCTTCAGATTCGACCAGTAACACGGTCCGGGCAGGATGAGGTTGAAAAACGATGCGGAGATGTTCCTACAAGAGATGGTGCGTGTGTGCTCCCCATGTGAAGGACAGACAAGGTAAGACAGGTGTGACAAATATTTCTTGTTATTATTATTGGTAGTAGTAGTAGTGGTAGTAGTAGTAGTAGTTTTAATGTATCTGTTGTTAAAGGCCCTCTTCCCGAGTTCTAGGCAGACTAGGGCGCATAACGAACACGAAGGCCTCTAACAACTGACAGAGCCCAAGTCAAAGGGCTGTAATGCTTTGAGAACCTTCCAACCACAAGTAGAGAATATTCTAAAATAAACAGAAAGAGATGTACTAACGTGTTGGAGCAAATGGTCTTTAACTGAGCTCCCAACAATTCAATGTTCCAATTACTATTTTTAGAAAAAGACCAGGCAAAATTCTTAATCAAGTTTAAGTCATAAAGTTAATGTCCCTTGAATTTTTTTTCTTGGCACAGGACTGTTCCTTATTTTGCTAGTTAGAGAAAGTTAACATAAGTGCACGTTTAGGGTCTGATTCACAAAGTAAACTGAGATGAAAGTCTAACTTTACAACTTTGCAGTATTTACGAAGGGCATTTATGAGTAGTAAAGTTAGAATTTTCTCTCAGTTAAACTTAAGGTTTGGTCTCATTTAAACTCAAGACCAAAACTTAAGTTGAGAAGAGACAAAAGTGTAACTATACCACTCGTAAATGCCCATTGTGAACACCGAAAGTCGTAAAGTTAGACTTTCATCTGAGTTTACCTTTGTGAATCGGGCCCTTAGACTTTAGGTTAATCCCCTACAATGGTGCACGGGTACCCTGTCTGCTAAGCTTGCAGTTTCCTGTTGTATTTAGAATCGGACAAACAGCTGTTTCTCCTGGTGGAGCCTTTGCTGGTCCTGCCCGCAGAAACCTTTGACTAATGAGCCAGCTGACATAGGGCCATCGGTCACAGTCCCCCAGACCTTCTGCCCTGAGTAGTGTAGATGTTGCAGCATACTTTTTTCTTGGACAGGTCTGCCAGGGAAGCCTGGTGATCCAAAACAGGAAAGCAAATACATGTCCTTTTGCATACTGGGAGAAAAATTCCAGCGCGTCAGGCCATTTGTTTTTTTGCTTTTCAACAACAAACTCCCACTGTGTTGAAAATCAACAAAACGTTGCTGTTTGGGTGCATTGAACTAGGAGCCGCACCGCGACACAGCAGAGCTTCAGTGCCTTTGGAGGTTCTGCTGTTATGGTGGGCTGAAGTTGTTAGGGCAGCAGAACAAATCCCTCCGCTGACCTAGCAGAATGGAGCATGGGTGACCTGTTCCTGTTTTGTATCACTGTAATAGTTGCAAAAATAAGGGTACCCCTGAGAATTAAATTATTTCCTAAATCAGGGTATAAATGACGTGTGCACAAACATTTAGGAAATTCAATATAGAATGGACCTTCAAAATTTTAATAACAATATGTAAACTCCCAGGTGCTGTTCATTATTATTATTATGAAATCTGTTTATTGGCATTTTAGTTGCGAACAAGTTACATAGTACAATGTAGAATCCAATTGGTGAATAATTGCATTAAAGTCAATAATACATCACTTATCTTGTGTACAGTAATAAATGGAATCTGGTTTGACGCCCATTGGTCGGAAGGGGAATAAAAGTACTGGCCCCTACGTCAGTACCATCTTCAAAATATCCCCCTCGCCATCTTGCGATCAGGTGCTTGTTAGTGTGGCACCCAATTATCCCCGGCAGGCATTCACGTCTATTTCCTTGGCCATAAGAGAACGAGGCAAAACAACAAACGCCCCAGTTAAACCAAAACAACAGCAGCAAATTCAGGCCTTAATTTAGCATCCCCTCGCATTGTCCTCTGCTCCATTCCCCCTCCCCCTCTCTCTTCCCCGCCACCCCCGTGCCCCTCCATTCAGGTCGCTCGTTCGACACCATCTCTAGCACCCGGAACCTCTCCTAGCCGGCCAAACCCTAAGCACCATATCTCGAGCCCAGTCCGCCAGCTAGCCATCTCCCCCCCCCCCTCTGCAAGGGCATCACCGCCCCGACCCCCACCGTGCCCCAGAGTGTCCTCATCAAGGCGCGTTAGGACTTGTAAAATTGTGTCCCATTCGGCCACTATTGGCGCTCGCCTGAGGCCTAGTGTTTCCTCTCTCAGTAGGGCCGCGCTCTCTGCCCTTGCCCACACCAGCAGCGAACTCCGCCATGCTCGTGCATGTGGAGGATCTGCCGCCTTCCAGCGTTTAGTGAGTAATCGCTTCGCCACCACCAATCCCAAGTCGATAAACCTCGACGTGACCTTCGTAGTTGGAGTCCTACAAAAAAGGTGTAATAAGCAGGCTGACCATTCGAATGGGACCTGGCGACTCGTACATGTACTCAGCGCTCCGTGAGCTGCCCGCCAATATGAAGTCAGCGCGGAGCAGCTCCACAACATGTGGACCAACCCAGTGTCCAGTTCCCCACAACGGGGACAACCCACGTCCGCGCGATTGAAATACCGGTTGATAGCGGCAGGTGTGAGGTATGCCCTATGCAGGATAAAATATTGGATTTGGCGGAACCGCACGTTCCTTGGGATACTCGTTCGGCCCTTCAGCGCCCCGTTCCATTCCCTGTCAATCATGGGACGGGCCAAGTCTGCTTCCCATTTACAACGTAGCGGGGTCAAGTCGACCGCCGTGTGTGTGCGTAATGAAGCCGCGAACCACCTGATCAGATGCCGCCCTTGCCCCATAACATGGAGGTATTGCATAGTGAGGTGTTGCCCAGGCTCCTCTCTGATATCGCCCCACCGACTCGTCAGCGACGCTATCAGCGAGCGGTGACGAAGAAATTGACCGGGCGGCAACCCAGTCTCCTCCAACAATGCGGCGAAGGAAAGAAGAACACCGTCCCGGTAGAGGTCTCCCAGCGTGTGGATATCCCCCGCGTGCCAGTCCCCGAGTTCAGTTAAACGCAGCACACCCCTCCCACTAGGAGAGCCCTCGATCGGTATAGCTGGAGCGTATGGTGTGTTATTCCGGGTCAGATAAAGAGCGCGGCGATAACATTTGTAAGCCACCTTTACGAGAAGGGGCCCTGGCCTGAACGCCTTTGCATTCGGGTGGAACCGCGCGGTGAGAACGGCCAGGGAAATGGGGGCCTCTACAGTTGCCGTGTCATCTCGCTCTCTGTCTGCCAGCCATCTGGCCACCCATTGCAACTGTGCCGCTAAATAATAATGTGCGAAGCATGGCATCGCAAGCCCCCCTTACCCCGAGGGGAGATACAGTTTGGGTAGTGCGACTCTATGGCGCGAGCTACCCCACACAAAGTCGCGGAGCGGTCGCTCCAAGTTTGCGAAGAACGCCGCCGGGATGTAGATAGGCAGGTTAGCAAAATAATAGAGGAGCCTGGGCAGGATCACCATTTTAGTTAGGGCGATCCGCCCCGTAACCGAAAGGGGAAGGGTGCCCCAAAACCGCATCTGGGCTCTGATCGCCGCTACCGCTCTACCCAGGTTGCCCTCCACCGAATCAGCCGGTTGCCGGTATATTTGGATACCCAAATAACGGAAGGTGTCCGACTGCCATTTGACTCGCACACCTCCGAGATTGTACTGCGGGTCCCTGGTCTCGGCGCGGAACGCATAAAGACACGACTTAGTGGCGTTCACCCGCAGCCCGGATACAGCGGCAAAATCGGACAAGACTTGCTCCAGCTCCTCCGGAATGCATGTCACATCCCTGACGAACACCATGAGGTCGTCCGCGTACAGTGAGACCTGATGGGTCGCATCTCCCAGGGGGATGCCGTCCGCCAGTACCCTGCGCAGCGTAGCGGCTAGAGGCTCTATTGCAAGC
Organism: Triturus cristatus; assembly: GCF_964204655.1. Classification (NCBI taxonomy): domain Eukaryota; kingdom Metazoa; phylum Chordata; class Amphibia; order Caudata; family Salamandridae; genus Triturus; species Triturus cristatus. The sequence goes on along the minus strand of NC_140589.1, from coordinate 1,802,701,086 downwards.
GCGAAGAGGAGGGGCGAAAGTGGGCATCCCTGCCTCGTGCCACGGCCAATCGGGATTGCGTCGGAGATGTAGGGACCAGTTCTCACCCGAACCACAGGGTTTTTGTAGAGAAGCGCCGCCATCTGAAGGAACCCCAAGCCCAGACCATAGTGTGACAACGTCGCCACCAGGTACCCCCACTCAAGGCAATCACAGGCCTTTTCAAGGTCTAAGACCAAGCAGCCCGCTCTGGGCCAGTGCTGCGCTCCCTCCACCGCCACCCGGAAGAACCGCTGCAGGTTGAGCGAAGTGTTGCGCTTTGGCACAAAGCCGATTTGGTCCCGATGAACCAATGCCGATACCGTTGGGGCCAGTCGCTCCGCCAACACCTTGGCTAAAATCTTGTAATCTGTATTAAGGAGGGCAAGGGGGCGATATGACCCCAGGTTAGTAGGGTCGCGCCCAGGCTTGAGCAGGGAGATCAAGTAGTCCTTCCTCATGGAAGGTGGTAACGTGGCCCTTTCAAGGGCCGCCAGATAGAACGCATGTAGCTTGGGCACCAGAGATTCCCGGTAGGCCTTGTAATATTCCGCCGGAAGCCCGTCCGGTCCGGGTGCCTTTCCAGTGGCCAACGATGCCACCGCGTCCCCTATCTCTTCTACCGTGAGGAAACCCTCCAAGGTATCCTGATGCTCATCCGGGACGGAGGGCAGTTGGGCCGCTTCCAAAAACCGATCCACATCCTGCGCGTGCCGACGTCCCGTGGAGGTGTATAGGGCCGCATAATGTGTGGTCAGGGTCTGGTGTATCTCCCACTGCTTGTACACCAACACCCCGTCCGGCCCGCAGAGTGATTCTATCGGGGCATATACCGTCTCCTGTCTGAGCAACCAGGCCAATAGCCTCCCTGTCCGATCAGATGCAGCGTGGACCCGAGCCGAGTGAGCCGCATGGTTGTGGCACCGTAAGCGCTCAAAGAGCTCCGCATGATGCCTCCGAAGACGCGCCAGCCGGGTTGAGTCCCATCCTTCCCCCTCGCTGAGGCATTCGTATGACAGAAGGCGGGACTCCAGTGCAGCGAGCAACAACGACAACTGCCGGCGTATGTTCCACGTCATCCCTAGGCAATGTCCCAGTATTGTGACTTAGTGTGCGTCCCATTCCGTCAGCTCGCTACCCGCCGTACCCTCATTCAAGTCAAAGTACTGCTCCACTGCCGTGCCTAGAGAGGCCCGGAATTCAGCATCCCCCACGGATGCCGGTTGCAATCGCCATGTTGGAACGGGAGGTCTTCCGTGTCCCCAACGCAAGGCCAGTCTGAGAGGGTTATGATCCGAGTGGGTCCGGCCCAAATAGTCTGCCTGGCCTATCAGGGGAAGCAAGGAGGGAGATCCCACCACCCGGTCAAGCCGAACATGAAGTCCGTGTACCGCGGAATAATACGAGTAAATGCGATCGCTGGGATGCAGAACCAACTTGACAACCAATCCGTGAGGTTCCTCGCGTCGCAATGGCCTGTGTGCTACGGAGGGGCGGATAGGACCTATCCAAATGTGTGTCAAGAACTGCATTAAAATCCCCCCAATCAGCCAGGGAAGTCCCGCATATGGCGCTAGCGCCCTAGACAGCTGATCCAAGAATGACAGTTGGTCGACATTCGGGGCATAAATGGAACCCAATAACAGACGTTGTCCGTTCAGTTTCCCACTGACCAAGGTGTACCGCCCGACAGGGTCGACCACCGTGTCTACGCATGTAAACGGCATGCCCGCCCTTACCCAGATCAATGTACCACGGGCGTGGGCAGAGTATGTGGTCCCAACGAGTTGTCCTCTCCAACGGAGTCGCAGCTTGTCCAGCTCCGACTGCGTCATATGGGTCTCCTGGAGAAGGGCAACGGCCGCCCGGTGTCGCTGCAAGATGCGAACACAGAATAACGACGGGCCGGTGTATGCATTCCTCGTATATTCCAAGTAATCCCCGCCGTGTCAGCCATCAAATACAGAGGGGGACTGTGTAGGAATCATGGCCAGGGTCGGGTTGGCCGAGAGGGTGGGAGAGACTTCAGCTGCCGATACCACGCTGGCCTGCTGCAACAACATAACAAATATAAGAACAATAGTGTGTCGCTTGGCACACACAAGTAAAATCAAAAACTGCGTAACCGCCAGGGCAAACCCCAAAGTGGGCATTCGTCCAAACTCACAACTCAGGTGATTATGAAGACTACGTCAGGTGGTAGCTGATGGGCGCTAAAGGTGAATGTGTAGACCGCGAGGTACTAAGGCCCTGCGCTACCCCCACCCGTGCCTCCTTTGCCGTCTGAACCACTTGTGGTGTCAAACATGCACATGTAGAGTTATTTACTTATTTGCCTGCCGCCGACGTCCGCCACCCGCAGGTCATAGCATGCACATTCCCTCCTTTTCCCCTCCCCGGGTAGGGGAATCCCCGACAACCCCAACCCCATCCGTCAAGAGCACCCCAGCGTGTCCGCACCGATCAGCACATAGAGCCATATCGCATCGACCGAGTGACAGCAGGTTTCGCTACCCCCCTCCCCTCAAATCCTGCTGCACTCACTCCATCCCCCTTCACCTGCGTGTTGCGCTGTCCCAGCATGCCAAAATTCATACAATAATGTCAGCTGTTTGAGGCGTCACCACCGGTAGCTCTTGATCATCTGAGAGCACAGCTACCAGGGAGGAAGACCTGCTAGTCTCTGGGTCGCTATGGTCGCAGGTCGCCGCATCTCCTTGACTGCTCGCTGATCCCAAGGTTGCCACCGCTTCAAGGGCTTCCTGGCGTTCCAACCGCATCTTCTCCAGGCTAGGCGCCCCAATAGGGCCCGGTTTCTGCTCCCTCCTGGGCTCCCCTCGCCGTCGACGCCGTGGTCGTCCCTCCCGCTTCCTGCCATTGCTCGGATCAGCAGGCCTCTGACTGCTGTGTAACCCCGCCTCCTCCAGCCAGTCCCAAGCATCAGACGGTGTATCAAAGAACCGAGTCCCTCCGTTCGTGACCACTCGGAGGCGTGACGGGAACAGCAGGAAGTATGGGAGCTGTAGTTCGCGCAACCGACGCTTCACCGCCAGATAGTTGCTTCTCCACTTCTGGACCGTCGCTATGTAATCCGGGAACAGCATCACCCGGCTGCCTCCTATCTCCAGGGTGTCCAGCTTCCTAGTTTCGCGGAGTACCACCTCCCTGTCGCGGTAGTTGAGGAGCCTGAGTAGAAAGGGACGTGGCCTGGCCCCGGGGACAGGCCGCCTCGCCGGGACTCTGTGTGCCCGCTCCACGACAAACTGAGGGGAGAGCACCCCCGCGGGGAGAACGTCTTGTAGCCACCCCTCAACAAATTGTTCGGGATGCCGCCCCTCCGTGCCCTCTGGCAGACCCACCACGCGGATGTTCTGGCGCCGGGAGCAACCTTCCGCATCCTCAGCGCAATCCTCCAGCGTATTAACCCGGTCGAGCAGATCTTGCAAAGTTGCGGTGTGGCTGCGCATCACCGGTTGAACTTCCTGAAGTGTCTGACCCTGGTGAGCAACAGCGTCTGCTAATTTGCGATGGTCAGCATGGAGCAGAGTGAAGTCCGACGTTACTTTGTCGATGCGGGATTCCAGAGAGGTTCTAGTCTGTTCCATGGTGTTACTTAGTCAATCCACTGCCGCCGGCACGGCATCCATCTTAGCTTCCAGGGTCGACGTCAGCTGCTCCCCACCTCCGTCCGAGCGCCCCAGCGGCGGTCCAGGGCCCCCACTTCTCGGCCCGCCTTCATGCTGCTTGTTCCGCAAGCGTCCCATGGCCAACTGTTGCGCTGACGGCATTGACGTTTCCCGGGGCGTGCGGAAAGCAGCGTCCGGTCGAGGCACCCCCACACCGGGGAACCAGGAGGTCAACTTCCCCTTATCTCAACCGACACCGCAGAAGGGACAAGGGCCGCGATGCGCCCCCAGCCGTGGTCGGCGTCCTCATCAAGCTGATGTCCACTGGCTAGCGTCCCCTTTTGTTCAAGGCCTCCAAGAGCTCCCCAAGTCGGAGGCACCACATAGAAGTCGCCCTGGACACTCCTGTTCGCACCGCTTCACTCACACAGTAATGCTGTCAGTTTGTGCCCTGCAGCCCTGCGGGCGCCCTCCGTCCGCGAACTGCCTGTCTCTCAGCCTCGGCCAGGATCGCCGTTCACTACAGAGCTCCCCACATGCGGCAGCCACCAGCTCCTGAGCCGCTGACTCTCAGGCAATTAGGTGCCGCCTATCGACGCCAGTCAGAGAGGGACCAGGGCTTCCGCATAGGTGAACATCTTCGTACGAGTGAAGGGCCCCCACCCGTTTCACCTCCGGAGTTCCTCCCCACTGGAGAGTGCCAGGAGCTCCTCACTCTCTCACAACCTCCTGACACGAGGGAAGTGTCCAGCCGCTGGGCTTCGCAGTGCCTCACACCCAGATGTCAGGGGCCAGTCGCAGTGTCCTCAGGGCCAAGACGCCCAACCGCCCACCAAGCTCACCCCGCAGGGTCCACCAGGTTCGTCCTCCAGCGCCACGGACGGAGGGCCCTCCGCTAGTCCCGGGCCTCCCCTCCGCAGCCCTGCAACGCGCCCCCCTCTGGGCGCCGATTCCGCACCTCGTACCTGGGCCGCAGCGTCCAGCAATCAGCAAGGCCTCATCAGACAGATGCGGGCCCAATCAGGACATCTCGCCACTCCCCGCCATAGTCGTCACAAGCCTTCTCTCCCGTCTTAGCTCCACCACTGATACGGGTGGCAGCCACACCGGCAGGTCCTGTTGAAAATTGAAATAGCGGTGTGAGTAAGCATTCACTAAAGACATGAATTCCCCTCTATGACCGAGTTTCTCTCGTTATGTTGACCAAAGTCTGGACTCCATTTTGTATTGTCATGTCTCCACGTGCTCAGCACGAGAAGAGTCCTATCTTCGTGTTAGTTGCTCTTGCAATCTGCCTAGTAACAGTCTATAAATAGCTCCTTTGTCCGTCTGGCGCATGCCCAGACTTGACCACATCTGTTATCAGTTATTCCTTGCTTGACCATGTTTTCGCGGGCTCAGGAAATTAGTTACTCCGCCCACATATTGATTCTGTATTGAAAATGTCCATAAAAGGCAACATTTCTTGCTTCATGTTGTATCCACCCACTTATGAGCCCCTCTGTTGTGTATAAAAGGGGACCGTGTACGCAAGTTCTTTGTGCTACTCTATGCAATACTGAAGGGTGTTGTATGGATTGTAGGACCACCCTTAAGGGTTAATAAACTTTGTCTTTGTACTTTGCAGTTTCCGTGCCAACTTCCTTATAGATTCCATTTGCAGGAGAGCGAACCCTTGTGTCCTGCTGGCCTAGCTGGGGCCTGTATTCGTCAATTGGCGCCCAACGTTGGGCTCATCGGCGACTCGGATGCTCAAAGGACTGGTCGTGACGAAGGTGAGGAATTTGGCCGGGGATGTGATCACTGCCAGAGGCACTTTAGTCCTGGCATCCCGAGGTTTTCTTCCTTCCCTTCCGAGCTGACCATCTGGGTGGCGCCGGTCCTCGACTGAGACCTCTTCTGTCGGTCCTGCCGTGACAGCCGTTTGGGCGAATTTTGGAGCTTGGCAGTTGGAATCTGGACACTCTTGATTGGTAAGAACCGCTATACGGTACTTGCTCCGAGTTTTTGAAGCCGGGTTTGGCTATTTGAGTTTGATTTGTGATGACCAGTTATATCTTGTATTGGTTATTGTGAGAATATATGCGTTGCAACACATATAGGCAGGTAATGTGGAGATATTTCTCCGGAGCTGTGTAACTTTGAACGGCACAACGTTTAAGTGCCATTTTTTTGATAATACTGCATATTTTGCATTATTCTTGAGCATGCCTGCTTTTAGCGCACTCCGTAAGTGGTGCTGCTGTTTTGGAAACCGGTTAAACCTCGAGGAATCTGCTCCAGCTCCCCCAGAGGGGACTCCTAATAGGGATATGTATGTGAAGCACGGTCTTTCCTCTATAATGTACAGCACTGTATGGAGGAAATACACTAAGAAGGATCCTGAGTTACGATGGCCTTTGTATGGATCATTTGATATGCGTAAGATTGAGTATGTGCAACAGTGTATGTGTAAACGGCGTGCTCGGCAAGACATGTTTGAATGTGTGCGATTATGGGTGAAGGAAGTGCGTGAGCGAGAGAAACGTGAGAAAGCGCTGTTTGATAAAGAGCAACGGAAGAATGATCATGTGCGAGCACAGGAAGCGAAGCATCGGGAGGAAAGAGAACAGACGGAGAGGCAAGAGAAAGAGCGCAGGTTGCAAGTCTCGGGTCAATATGCTGTTCGTCAACCACTTTATCCTGTCCTTAATAATCCTGACGATGATTTTTATTTATTAGATCGCTCTCCGCCCCCTTATGTTGGCGCGTCTGCCCCGAGGTCACAGGATTCTGGATCGGCTTCGGATAAGGTAGACACGCGGTCCATGTTATCGGTTGACCGAATGGGTGAGCTTCGGCAAGTTTCTTTTCGTGCACTCAAGGGCAAGTTGTCCCTTGCTGAGTTGTTGAATTCCTGGGAGAAGTGGCAGGATAGAGAGAAGTTGTATTTTTTGGGCCACTTTTCTGATGAAGTGATTACTGTCTTTCGGAAATATTCCAACGTTTTTGAGCCTGATGATGTAATATTAGATGCTAAAGCATTGCGTAACGGTGTTTTTTCTCCCTCTAAGGCGCCTGATGCGGCTCGACGGCTGTTTGCATTGCGGGACGCAGCGAGTGAACTTAAAGAGAGAGCGCGCCTAAAAGCAGAGGAGGAAAAGCAGTCGGATTCACGTGTCGGTGATGACCAATCATCTACCTCCCACTCAGATAAGAGCGAACTAGTGCATGCTAAACCAATGCGAGAGGCGGCACCCTTGTATGTTCCCCCTAAGGGAGCGGGAACTAGTGCGGACATTACCTCCGCTGATGCTAAGGGATATTTTGTGTACAATTGGGTTTATACTCCTTGGCATAGGGCTGATGTTATGGCATTAAAGAATGCATTGCCTGATCCCCGCAAGAATCCAGCGGCTTTTTACGAAGAAGTCGAGGGGGCCTTGAATTCTTGCACTATGACCTTAGCAGATATAGATCTGTTCTTTGGGCTTATTTTACCACCGGATATGTGGCGATCCGTGCGGAAGGTGGACGATGTTGCCGCTTTTAAGGCTCGGTGGTCTGAGCTTGAGGATGAGGATAGGGAGAGGAAGCCCGCGCAGAAACCACCTCAGATTATCTTAGATCTCCCTGCTGCTATTCTGACTAAGTTGAAAACAATCATTCCCCCTAAAAAGATTGACTGGAATATGTTAGCCTCGTGTAAGCAGAAAGTCGATGAATCAGTTGCAGATTTCTTTACGCGCTTTGAGGAGACGTTCCATGATTTTAGTGGTCAGTCACTTACGGATGATACGGGTCGACACCTCTTTGCTGATAAATATGTGGCGAATTTATTACCGGCAATAGCAGCCCGCCTAAAAGCGAGTGAAAGTTCTTGGTCCACCGCGTCCCCGACAGCCCTCCTGACTATAGCTCAGTATTATGAGCGTCAGGAGCAAGAAGCGAAGGGGCAGGAGGAGAAGAAATCGAAAGATTTAAAAACGAAGGTGATGTTAGCGCAAGTGTATGGTCTGCCCCGTCGGGGTGTCAATAGAGGAAGGGGAGGATTTTATGGTCCTCCCTCGGGCCGATCTGATTTGAATAAGAATCAATGTGCGTACTGTAAACAATCGGGACACTGGGCCAGAGATTGCCCGGCGTTGTACGCTTCGCGTCAGGGACATAATCAGGGTGGCCCGAGAGGTAGAGGGGGTTCCTCGAATTTTAGAGGGAATTCTAACGATCACGCTCGTTTTGACCCTGCCGGGCAGCAACGAGATAGACCTAATGTCTTTGATCGACAGAACCAGTACCAAGTGTCAGGGACTGACCGCTCTGGGTACCATGATTTACAGCATGCATAGGAATGCGTTGGATGGGGGTTAGAATCAGTTGAGGTGCCGGTTGATCAGAAGGGTCCTTATGTATCAGCGGAGGTTTTGGGTTCTACTGATCAGTTCCTAGTAGATACAGGAGCGACTCGTAGTGCGCTGTCTAAACAATTGGTTCCGAGGGCTCCCCCATCTGGCTTAATGGTTACATCGGTAGGGTTTGACGGTACACTCTCCCGAAGCCCTCTTTCTCGACCCCTCACATTTCAGGTTGATTCTTTTTCTGCACCCTGTCCGTTTTTGCTCGCCCCGAACACGCCGGACAACATTATGGGTCTTGATATGCTAAAGCACTTCAGAGCTACGATCCGCTGCTCCCCTGCTGGAGTACGGGTGATATTAAATGATAATTACCCTCGGTCTGAACGGATGTGTGTGGTTGCAGAGGATGCTGTGTTAGTGACCCTCCCTCGTACTTTGTGGGCCACTTCGGATACCGATGTGGGACAGATGGTGATTCCGCCTGTTCACATTAGTGTCCAGGAGGGGGCGGTGTTACCACGCCTTCCGCAGTATCGTATTTCCCAGGAGGGGGAGGAGGCTCTTATACAGATTGTGCAGGATTTGATTAAGTTGGGAGTAGTGGAGGAAGTTCCCTACAACGTCTGTAATAGTCCGATTCTACCCATTTTAAAAAAGGATACGGATGCCAAGGTTTATCGGTTTATAATTGATTTGAGAGAAGTAAACAAGATCGTGATACCTCAGTATCCAGTGGTTTCTGATATCACAACGTTGCTTACTTTGGTCCCGCCTACGGCGACCACGTTTTCAGTCATTGATTTGAAAAATGCCTTATTTTCGATTCCTATTCATCCCGACAGCCGATACCTTTTTGGTTTCACTCTGAATAATAGGTCTTATCGATTTTGTAGAGTTCCTCAGGGCTACACAGAAAGCCCTAGCATTTACAGTCAAGCTTTGAAAAGACAATTGGACTCCTTTGTTCTGCCCGAGGGTGTCGCCCTCATTCAATATGTCGATGACATCTTGTTGGCGGCTGACACCCCGGAGTTGTGTGAGAAGAGTACTTTATCCTTGCTTTCCTTTCTGGCATCTCACAATCACAAAGTGTCGAGGAAAAAATTGCAGTTCTGTAGACCAAAGGTGACTTATCTGGGCCACCTTTTGTCTAAGGAGGGGCGTGCACTCACATCAGATCGTATTCAAGTAATTTTGGACACGCCAGTGCCTTCCACGCAGAAGGACGTGCGTGCATTTTTGGGTCTTGTTTCTTTTTGTAGGCAATGGATACTAGGGTTTTCACATATAGCCAAGCCATTGTTAGCCCTTTTGACAAAAGACACACCTATTCCGCTTCCTTGGTCAAATGAGTGTGACACTGCCTTCCAGAAATTGCGACAGGCCCTTTGTTCAGCACCAGTGTTAGGGACTCCTGATTATACAAAACCCTTTTCGCTGTATGTGCATGAGAAAGATGGATGTGCATTTTCAGTTTTAGTGCAGATGCATGGCGACAAGCAGCGCCCTTGTGCGTATTTTTCAGCTGTACTTGATCCTGTTGCCCGAGCATTGCCTGGTTGTTTTCGCTCGGTGGCGGCGACAGCTGTGTCAATACGCCAAAGCGAGGGAATTGTGTTATCTCATAAGCTGCTGGTATTAGTCCCCCATGCTGTTGATGCCCTGCTTAATCAGACAAAGACGCAGCATTTGACTAGTGCTCGTTTAACGGGATATGAGCTGACGCTTTTGGCTCCTCATATTACGTTAAAGAGGTGTGTAACGTTAAACCCGGCTACATTGTTGCCGTTCCCGGAAGCTCAGTCTGAGGCACGGAAAGCACATGATTGTATTCTTGTGACTGAGGAACAAACAAAGGGTCGTATTGATCTCCAGGATATGCCCTTTCCAGATGTAGATGGAGAACTGTGGGTGGACGGATCATGCCTGAAGCTACCAGATGGTACGACTTCAGCAGCGTATGCAATTACCACATTGCAAACAATAGTGGAGACAGCACGCATACCACAGAAATCAGCTCAAGCAGCGGAACTGATAGCATTAACACGAGCATGTGAGCTCAGTACAGGATTGTGTGTGAATGTTTATACAGATAGCCGTTATGCCTTCGGAGTAGCGCACGATTTCGGCCTACTCTGGAAGGAGAGAGGGTTTCTGACGTCGCATGGAGTACAAATAATGCATGGAGAGTTAGTTCACAACCTTTTAACTGCATTGACATATCCGAGGAAAATTGCTATCATTAAATGTAGTGCCCATAAGAAAGTGGTTGATAAAGTTGGAGAAGGAAATGCCTTGGCAGACCGGGTGGCACGGGAGACTGCGATGCAGCCCGGTGCTACTGCCATGTATGTAGTAAAGTCGCAGGTAGAAAGATGGTACGATGCGAAAAGAGAGGTGCTTGAAATACAGAGGACCGCTTCTGACAAAGAACGGGAGCAATGGTCCAATGATGGAGAATTGGATGATGAGGGTTGTTGGAGAAATAAGCAGATGGATAGATGGAAGCTACCCACAGCTTTTGTACAACCTATGGTTCAGATGGCACATGGGCTAGCACATGTTGGAGCTTCCGCAATTGTAAAATTGCTTACCCAAGTCTGGGAGCATCCAGAGATTGCTAGCACGGCAAAGAGGGTGGTGCAGACCTGTATGATTTGCCTGAGGTACAACCCAGGAAAGGGTACTCGAACTCCAGCAGGAGGATTTGCGACGCCTACTGCACCCTTTGAGGTGTTGCAGATGGATTACATCCAGCTTGAGCGCTGTAACAATTTGAAGTATGTTCTAGTAGTGATATGTGCCTTTAGTAAATGGATCGAGGCATACCCTACGAAAGATAATACTGCAATGACTACCGCCAAGATGCTATTGAAGGAGTTTTTCCCCCGATATGGTGTTTGTAGACTACTGTGGAGTGATAACGGACCCCACTTTATAGCGGATGTTATAAAGTATGTTCTGAGGGGTCTAGGCATCACTCAGAAGTTCCACGCAGTGTTTCACCCTCAGTCTGCAGGACTAGTCGAGAAGTATAATGGTACACTGAAGCTCAAGATCGCTAAAATCCAAGCTTCAACGTCTTTGACTTGGCCAGATGCTTTACCGCTGGCATTATTGTCAATTAGATCAATACCGCACTCTCGAACCGGTCTTACACCGTACGAGATTGTTTTTGGACGCCCAATGAATATTTGGGGTCCACCAAGACCTAAGGCTGTGTATGATGTACCTTGTGTAATGATGAATGATTATCTGGCGCAGTTAACGGATAACTTGGTTTCTATTCATCAACAGGTCCGGGAGGCGCTCCCTGATCGGTCCACCGGCGAAGGTCACAGTCTCCGGCCTGGAGACTATGTTATGGTGAAGATTTTTGAAAGGACGAACAGCTTGGAGCCGAGATGGGTTGGTCCTGAGCAGGTCCTACTTGCAACGAGGACGGCTGTGCGGGTTTCCAACCGAAAGAATTGGATTCATTCCCTGCACTGTCGCAAAGTACCGCCCAGATTGGTGGAGCCTGCTGTATTGACCGACCATCGAGAACTTCTGACTGCAGAGAAAGGCCGTGCTGGGGAACCGAACGATACTGAGGAGCTCTTTCCGGACCACGCGACTCCTGGAGGAAAGCGATATCATCTCAGGCCAAGGAAGTAAATTCTTCAGTATCAGGACACGTTGTCAGAACGGCCCTTGGGTTAGTGAAACGGAGAGCCAATGAGGCAAGGGGGGGGGGGATCAGCCCTGCATTAGTGTAGCGACACCCGTCTTGGCCCGTTGGTGAAGAAATCAACCGCTGCCTAAGGGGAAGAGTTCTGACAACCTTTTAGTTTCAGGAAGATATTGATTTTTGTTTTGTTTTATTCTGATATGGAGAAAAAGAAAATCCTTTGTGCAACAGGTTTTATGTTTACAGTAGCTATTGTTGGGATAACCACATGGTTTGTGGAGGATGTGACTCCTGCTCGAAAGTTACTTGTGTTGACTACTCCAGTGCCTGAGGAGCACTACTTTTATACACTACCGTATCAAGAGTTGAAGCATCGTCAGTCTTATTTGAATAACACTTTCATCCAGATGTTGCATCACACCCATGTTGCTACCAATGCTACGAACTGTTGGATATGTGGCATGATGCCAGCTCACCAGAAGAAAGGAGGAACTCCGTTCATACCCCTTCCTTTCTCTCATAACGGCTCCTGTAGAGCATGGTACACTTTGCTTTTTGCCACCCGGAAACCTACAGTGGGACGGTTACTCTTCAGACTTAATAGGGAATGTCATCAGGATAAAGATGGATATCCGCAAGCGAATGGGACAATTTGGGAATGGGAAGAGTATCGGCCAGACAATGAATCGATTCCCTATATTTTCACGAACACTAGAGACACTGTGGGAAAAGACCGATTTGTGATTCAAGTGGCACAAGCTCAAGCGGACCTGTGTGTCCAGAGTGTGGGTTATATTCCTGTTGGTGTTAGTGATTGCATCACTATTTTAAACATCGACGGGTTGAATAACAGTACCTTCTTAGCATCCCATAATACATACTTCGTATGTGGAAATAAAGGTTATTACCGTTTGCCAGCCGGTTGGTCTGGAGTATGTTATGTGGCATTTCTATTGCCTCCTGTATTCTTGGCACCTGCATCTTATCATAAGGATTTGAAGTTGTTAACTAATGTGACTGTAAATAGGTATAAACGTACTCTATCGATTGATGACATGGATCAGACTGACACTAGTCTGCAGCAGTATATTGATTTTAATTTAGGATTGTTTTTCTTTGTTGGAGCTGCCCTAAATAGTAGGAAAGTTTGAAGGTTAACAAGAGTGGTAGAGGCTGTGACAAATCAAACCGCTGCTGCTCTTGGGAATCTTACGGAAGAATTACAAATTACTAGAATTGTTGCATTACAGAATCGTATGGTGTTAGATGTTATGTTAGCTGACCGAGGTGGAGCATGTAAAATTATCGGAAGTAGTTGTTGTGTGTTCATCCCTGACCACACGCCGTCAGTCTATAATGCTATCAACAGGTTGCATAAAATTGCAGCTGAAATCCATACAGAAAACGGCACTTGGACCTTTTCTGGATGGTTTGGGGCATTGATCACTGCTTGGGGGTGGAAGGTCTTAACTGGTCTCTGTATCATTGTAGCAATTCTGTTTTCTTGTTGCATTTGTATTCAATGTGGCCCTTTACTCTGTTCCCTATGTGTGTCACTCTGCATTCCTGATAAGAAAGATATTGCCAATGTCACTTACCAGAAACATCTGACTAAAGAAATAGAAGAAATGATGAAAATTGATATATACGATGATTATCCTAACAAACCGGATGTCTTCAGTAAATGCTGAAAGGGTCGTCTGTTGAAAATTGAAATAGCGGTGTGAGTAAGCATTCACTAAAGACATGAATTCCCCTCTATGACCGAGTTTCTCTCGTTATGTTGACCAAAGTCTGGACTCCATTTTGTATTGTCATGTCTCCACGTGCTCAGCACGAGAAGAGTCCTATCTTCGTGTTAGTTGCTCTTGCAATCTGCCTAGTAACAGTCTATAAATAGCTCCTTTGTCCGTCTGGCGCATGCCCAGACTTGACCACATCTGTTATCAGTTATTCCTTGCTTGACCATGTTTTCGCGGGCTCAGGAAATTAGTTACTCCGCCCACATATTGATTCTGTATTGAAAATGTCCATAAAAGGCAACATTTCTTGCTTCATGTTGTATCCACCCACTTATGAGCCCCTCTGTTGTGTATAAAAGGGGACCGTGTACGCAAGTTCTTTGTGCTACTCTATGCAATACTGAAGGGTGTTGTATGGATTGTAGGACCACCCTTAAGGGTTAATAAACTTTGTCTTTGTACTTTGCAGTTTCCGTGCCAACTTCCTTATAGATTCCATTTGCAGGAGAGCGAACCCTTGTGTCCTGCTAGCCTAGCTGGGGCCTGTATTCGTCAGTCCCGCCGTCTCCACACTCCTCGACACACAGCTGCCGCGGTCCAACAGCAACCGGACGTCCCCCGGTTCTGCGGTGCGTGTTCTGTACGGTCCTGCTGCCACGCGGTGAGCCGCAGTCCCAGGCGCCTCACCCAGCCGGTCGCTTCCTCCTGTGCACACCGCACTTCAGTCCGGGCCAATGATCGGGCGCTGGTGCCCATCAGTCCGCGAGGGTGGCCGTGTGTCCCTTTTCGACAATCCTGTGGTGGGGGTTGTGACAACGCCGTCTCAGGTCGCCCGCAACTTGCTGTCCCCTAGCGCGGCAACACGGTGCGTGGCCCCGGCGTTGCAAGGGGAGCCGCGGCCTCAGGTACCTCACTCAGCCGGCCGCCTCCTCCAGCGCATTCCGCACACGAATCCGGGCGAATCAGCGGGGCGCCACGGACCGGCGGGTCCTGCACGCAATCACAGCTCTCCCGTCACTGGTCCTGCGGGGGGACGACAGCGCTGTCCCAGGCCACCAGCAGCCTGTCGTTTCCCCGCGCTGCGGCGTGTTCTCTGCGCGGCCCTGCCGCCTCGTGGCAAGCCGCAGTCTCAGGTAGCTTGCCTGGCCGGCCGCCGCGGATCGCGCTTCACTCCGGGCCAGGCGTCGGGGCTGAAAATCTCCGGTTGCGGACCCTCCCGGGCCCCGAAACTTTCCCCAAAGCCTCCGGAGCACTTCATGTGGCAGCAGGCGGCGGCTGCAGTCCCGCCTCACAGTGCGGGCAGGAGAAGTTGACGGATGATGGCACGGGGCTGCGGGAGCCCTACGGCTGAGCAGCCATCTTATCCGTGCGCCCTCTAGCGCCCCCCCTCCCAGGTGCTGTTCATTATCAAAAAAGATTTATTTATACAACAGTATTTTGCTCTTTTATCCTTTTTCTCAAAAATTAATATAAACTCATTATATCTATACACAGAAGCTCTCCTTCAATTCATTCTACACCACATGATTGGTGTATTTCTGTAATGGTCCATAATAAATGTATTCAGGCATACTCCCACATTCATCCAGTGCCTATCTCATCATGGATATTGTGAAGATACAGTACAGAAATTATATACAGGTTTTATTTAATGCAAAACATTAGTTGTCCATTAATGATTCTTCATTTCGTATTTTGTAAATAGCCTTTAATTTTTATTATTTTATTTGAATATTTTGAGGCTTCCTTCATGTGAAGTGTCCTGTAGTTTATTAGGAATGTGATGTCACAAATTGAAGTCTGACCACTGTCTCAGTAGAAAAGAGCATTCATATATGTCATGGCTGGAGAAAAATTGTGTCCTACGCGCGTTTGGGCGTTAAGCCTTCATCAGGAAGCCATGTATAATATAAGACCTAGGAATATATTTAAAAATATCTGGGTTACACATTATCGGTCCTACTCAAACTTGTACTTAGCTATAGAATGAGGACATTTGAGTTATATGATGTGTCACAGAAAAAGAGGAATATAGGACAGACTCCTATATCAGATAAAACGTGAAGAGACAAAACCCAATTATAGCCCAGTTGTGCTCACCAAAAAATCAAGAAAGATGTGTGAGTCAAAAAAGCATTCAAATGCAAGACCCATGCATATACTATGCATGCAATAGAACTAATGTAGAGACTATTTTTAAAATATTCAGAATAAAAAAAACAGTGCTCCCAAAGTATGTATATCACATGCTGCTTAGTCCTTGCATGGTATTACCTTATCAATTTAGGCTGATCATATAGCTTTTAGGAAGATTTAAAACTGGTTGGTTTTCTTGACTTTTCTGTATAACCTAACAGAAAAGAAATTTCTTTAGGAGTACTTTATACATTTTATAGTGGTTAATTATGGACCGAGGCTAGATGGCTTACCCGTTGTTTGGGCACGGAATTGCATCCATCACAGTATGGGACACATAAAAGTATTCCCTACAAAGAAGGCAAGAAAGTTTTGTTAGCGGCTGTACTGTGATCTATTTAGATTCCTTAAGTTTTATTTTAGGTGTTTTTATTTTCCTCTCCCCGCTTATTAAAGTTCCCGACTTCTTTTGAAAGGGAAACGATAACTGCTAGTTCACAATGGGCTCTTACTCGTGTATTCAGTCCATTTCAAGTATATTCATGGTGGAAATGCTGCGACGAGGAGTTAGAAGTTTCCAGACATCCTAAAACCCCTACTCGGCAGATCTGTAGCGTGGCGGGCGTGTTGAGCTCCTATATGTGAGCATGCGGCATAATTCCGCTGTGATATCAAATTGCGCGGCGTTCGCACGCCGTTGATGGGGGCTGTTACATAAAATAGTAAAGTTTGTCCTGATTGGCTAATTCCCATTGAGTGGATGGTACTGATACCTTCATATCTACCAGTATTCTAGTCTACCGCAGTGGCCATCGTAACACGATCTTTCAGCCTCTAAATAACCCTCAATATATCAGGGCATGTTGGTAATCTACATAAGAAATGTGTAGTGTCTCGTTAATTGTATGTGTCTGTAGAAATGTTGCACTTGGGGAATGTTTTAAGGCTCTTTCTATACAAATACCATAAAGGTTCTACATCACGGTTTCGCTACATGGCGAAGTTGCGAGCCTCCATGCTTACTTTTGGAGGGAACCGTGAAGGATAGACAGCCTATAAGTAGCGATCTAGCCCTGTAGAGGTGTGTAGTTACTATCAGATTGTATCCTTTCTACTGTGGCAGCCATTTTGGCAGATGCATTTAGCCTGACTATAAGGTATGTAGAGGCACCAGAAAAAACCAATGTATTAGACAGATTCAGGCAATTTTCTAACATATATTCAGGTGTTATTATATTTAATAGCCTGATCCCATGGGATTTCGTTGTTCATCCCATTTTTATGGTGTCTAGCATAAAGATCCAATAGACCTCTCTCCGCTTCCGTATTTCTGAGCTGAGACTCCCTGTATTAATACGTATTTTCTCAAGGATAAGCCATCTTATGTCTTGGGTGGTATGTTGGGCCTCCATATAGTGTTTTACTAGTGGGGCATTGATTTTCTTAGTTCCGATGGCTGACCTGTGTTCTGTAAGACTAGTTGTCATGGAACAAGAGGTTTCCCCCACGTATCCCTGATTACAGGGGCACAAGATTAAATATATAATGTTGGTAGTCTTACAACATTATAACAGTCTTTCAGAGAAACATTTGTTCTATTGAGAGTGTGTGTATCGGTTTCTATAGCAAATTGGCATGCCATGCAAGCAATGCATTTGTAATTCCCAATTGGGAATTTACTACCCAATACAGATGTTTGGATGGTACCTTTTTGTGTACTTGTCATGCGGGATTGTACTATGAGGTCTTTAAGATTTTTATTCTTTCTGTGTGTAAAAAGTGGTTTTGGTATGTGGGTCTCTTTTTGTCCGGTTGCTTTTAGGATATGCCAGTTGGAATTGACAATTTGACGATTTTTTTCATTCATAGTTGAATGACGTGCAAGAAATACCAATTTTGAATTCTGTTTGGAATTATGTTGAGTCAGTAGATGTTGCCTGTTGTAGTAACGTGCTCTCCTGTAGGAGTCACGTACTAACCATCTTGGGTACCCCCTGGCGACAAATTTCGCTTTCATTTCGATAGCTTGTATATCAAAATCCTCTAGATTGGTACAGTTCCTGTGAAGGCACAGGAACTGTCCAAAGAGGATGCTTGTTTTCTGTGATTGGGGGTGGTAGCTGTTAAAGTGCAACAGTGTGTTGCAAGCCGTAGGCTTGGTGTAGAGATCCACTTCCAAGTGCTGTGCATTGTGCTTGATAACAATGTCCAGAAATTCTACACCGATGTTACTGGAATTGGCTGTAAAGAAAAGATTGCTATCAGAGAGATTTAGCCAGGATATCGATTCTGGAAGATCTTCTTGGTTGGCTGTCCAGATAAAAAAGACGTTGTCTATATATCTAGACCAATTGCTGATGGATTCACTGAAAGAGGCAATCTCATTATAGACATATCTGGATTCAAATTGAGCTATGTATATATTTGCAACCGTGGGGGCACAGGATGCCCCCATGCTTACTCCCTTGGTTTGCTTGTATAGTGACCCATTGAACTCAAAGGTGTTTTCTTGTAAGATAACTTTTAAGCATTCCACAATAAACATCATTGGGCAATCAATTTGTAGCACTTACATGAACCATATGACTGCCTCAATGGCCCCTATTTGGGGGATGTTACTGTAGAGGGCTTCTTTGTCCATGGTCACCATGGTATGTGTCATGGCATTAAACAGTAGATGTTCCACTTTGTTGATTATGTCATGTGTATCCCAGACATATGACTGCATTTTGGGGACATGGGGTCTAAGTATGTCGTCCACATATTTTGATAGGGGCCTTGTTACAGACCCAATGGTGGTAACTATGGGTCTGTAGGGTGGGTCCGTACTATGTTTATGAATCTTCTGGACTCCATAAAATGCTGCCATTTTAGGTTTTTCAACGTTTAGGTATTCCCATTCCTTCTCACAGATGTGGTTCTGTCTCAGTGCCTGTGTAGTCATATCTAGTACTAATTTTTGGACACGCATTGGGTCGGTCAATTTTGATGGGTGTATAGTGTTCTCTATTGTTTAACATTTCCTGCATTTTAAAGACATATTGGTCAGTGTCCAGAAGGACTATCCTACCCCCCTTATCACAGCTTTTGATGGTTAAGTTTTTATTTTGGATTAACTCCTGTAGCGCTGTATGTTCCTCACGGGATATATTGTACACAAGTGCAGGGATGTATTTCATTGCTGCTTTCATTTTTTTGAAAATGACATGTTCAAAGATTGCTATCTCTGGACCTAATTGCTCTAATGTAGGGAGAAAAGTCGATATTGGTGTAAGTCCTGACCTGTTGTTGGTGGTCAGTATTTGGTCATTCTGGCCTTCGAAAAAAGCTCGAAGCCTCATTTTCCTGAAGAAAGTCATTAAGTCTTGAAAGATTTCAAATTTATTAGCTCTGGTGTGGGGGACAAAGGATAAACCTTTGGTAAGGAGGGATTCAGTAAACAGATCTATTGTTTGATTGCTGAGATTAAAGATGGGTATTTGATTTATTCTCTCCAGTACTGGCCATGTCTGGTCACAAGATACTGGTTGTCGTTCTGGTACTGATTCTGTCCTTGCTGGTATTGGTTCTGAGGTTGTTGGTAATTCCCTCGGAACCTTGGTTGGTATCTCGTTCGCCATCAGTTCCTTTGATTCCCTCGCATGGCTAAAAAGGGGGGCGATCTCCCATAGATCCTCCAGACATATTCCTACCTGGACCCTGATCATGAGTGTGGGTATATCCTTCTCCCTCTGAGTCTGAGGTATCGGAGAAGGTGGTTTCTGTATTGAATTTCCTAAATGTTTCTATCACTGTAATTCCTTTGCTAGGGAAGCAAGAATTAGACCTTATGGGAATAGTGGAACCCTCTCGCTCCAACTGGCTCTTATCTGAGACTCACAGTCTTTCAGAGGCACAAACCTCTGGCCGCTATCTCACGTTCAATATCAGCCCATCCCCCACTGCCTCTGAAAGTCCTGTAAAAGCTCTTACTTTTCTTTTCCTAGGTGCTGCAGTTTGTACGCAAAGCAGCCGCCCACATGTGTGAACGAGTACTGGAGTTGGGGGAGAAATTGGCTTTTGGGCAAAACATAACAAGATGTCACCTTACATATTATGCTCTGTGATCATCACATGTTCACCAAGTCCCACGACTCTCACAACCCCCATGCTACAAGAGATAACATGCCTTACCCCTGCTACACAGTTTACACTTCATTCAGCACATAAAATAATTTTTCAAGAGTGGAACCATGTCCTGAGAGATGGCGCACAGTGGTGGAGCTAAAGAGGCTGGGGGAACAGGATCTTTTAATAGGAAGGGCCAAAGGATACTCTCAAACACTAGACTGTGTGAGCAACTCCTGAGGAGACTTCAGTCCATCCAGAAGACCACTGCAAGACTCATACTCAGCCTTTCTTGCTGCACCCACATCTCACCTCACCTCACCTCAAGGAGCTTCACTGGCTTCCCATTCACAAACGCAGCCAATTCAAACTTCTCACACGCACCTACAAAGCCCTACACACCACAGGACCAGAATACCTGAACGGCCACATACTCTTTCACAACCCATCAAGACACCCTATGAAGACACCTACGCTCAGCCTCATTCTAACTTGCACACCCCCCACATTCACAAGAGCTGAGCATGATGTTGCTTGTCCTCTTACATCGCATCCGAACATGAAACAACCTCCCACAATATATCAGAACCTCCTCCTCATTACTTTAGTTTTGCAAAAAGCTGAGGACTTGGCTTTTTTAATAAATCTGTGGGGACCAGATGCCTACACACCTGCTCAAGCGCCAACATACCCCAGGCAGGATATTATAGCGCGGGTACTTAACCCTACCAAGATGGAATACTCAATCAATCAGGATTTATAAAGCGCGGCTAATCACCTGATAGAGAATCTAGGCGTTTGCAGGTCCCGGAGGCTTATTTGAACAGCCAGGTCTTGAGGGCCATTCGTAATTCCAGAATTGAGGTGATGGTCTAGAGTTGTGTTGGGAGACTGTCCCAGGTCTTTACTGCAATGTGAGAGAAGGAGCGTCCTCCACTTCTGCTTTGGTAGATGCGGTGAGTATGGGCAAGTGAGCGTGGCCTTCAGCCGGCTCTGGGATAAATAAGGGTAGCCAGTGACTGAAATGAAACACTACAGAGGGCCTTGGACAGAGAGCCCTTCTGCATCCCCGAGTCCAGGACCCTCCAAGGTGGAGGGAATGGAGCAAATGAAAACTCCTCTAAAGTTACTCTTTTTCCTGGCTGCAGCCTGTCCATGGAGGCCCAGTTCCCTAAGAGGCTCCAACAGACCCACTTTCACTGTCCAGCAGGCCCACTTTCACTGTCCAACAGGCCCACTTTCACTGTCCAACAGGCCCACTTTCACTGTCCAACAGGCTCACTTTCCCATATTCACCGTATTACCTGCTCACCACATCCTGCTTCCATGGCCTTCTGCCCCACTCCCCTCCTGCTCCATGTCCCGCTGTCCCACCATGCCCCCATCTTCCTGTTCCCCTGTTTCCAAGTCCACTCTTTTGAAGGCAGGGGTGCCCAGTATAGATCCAGGAGGCCCAGATTCTTGCCACATTCTCCTGTTACCAACAAAACATATCACTACATACATTAAACCGAAACTGAATTTTTTAACATAGCCGTTGGTTGTCCTGAAAATCCGACAGGACTTAACCTGCTCTATGCACATATAGCGCTGTGAGGTAACCAACGTTTGTTAGCTCACTAACGGTTAAGTGATTCCCTGAAAGCATCTAAAAAAACTCAGCATTCTGTGTCTTGATTTTTAATTCAAGTCCATACGCAGAAGAAGTTATTGCAATCCCCATGGGGCCATCAAACACGTGCCAATCAATGCGGGTAAATTAAAGTCAAAACTGATGACGCACTAGTGTATGCTCTTATTTCTTCTCAATTCTTTTGATTACAAAATTGCTGAAATTGAAAACCAGGAAAGGCTCCTACGTTTAACTTGCTAATTTACTGCTAAATTTAAATTGGAATGCGTGCTAAAATTACCCCTTGGCATAGAACAGTTTTCCGCACTTGTGCAGAAGTGTCAGAAAGTTGGCTGTGATTGACAGGAATCTACGTTCTGTGCACACAATACAGCGTCCACGCTGGCCCCTATGTGAAGATGCAGGGGTTATGACAAAGTAAATGTAAGGTAACAAAAACGCCTGCCACCTTCCTTCATTTTGTAGACAAAGAAAACCATGCTTTGACAAAGCCAATAGGTTTTTGTTTATTGATGGGTGAGTTTCTGTGTGCCTGGAAGTAAATGGGTGTCTGTACAGATGGGAATGTAGATGCACGGATGAGTCAGGGTTGTTGAAAGGGGGAACAGGTAGTTCTCTGAAGAGACAGTGGACAGGTGAGTGGATTGACATTTAGGTGAGCAGCAACACTATAAACTGCATGCTCACAAACTGTAGGTCCGCAACCAAACATGCTACAGAGGTAGCAGAAGCTATCCTACATCACAGCATTGATATTACATTCATCACAGAAACCTGGCTAAATGCATCTCCCTATCCAATCCTTGACCTTCCAGTTCCCCCAGGCACCTCCATCATTAAGACGGACAGGGATGACCACAAAAGAGGTGGCAGAGCCATCATCCACAAAAACAGCATCAAGATGGCAGAACCAAAGTCCCTCTCTTACCCCACATTTTAATATCTCTCTTCCACCATAACGCAAAAAGACAATAATGTGATGAAATTTCACCTCCTCCACCACCCACCAGGTGAACAACTATCAGATCAGATAATGCAATGCTCTGTCTCTAACGCACACAACATAATCCTAGGTGACTTCAACCAACACTGGAACAACGAGAAGGACTCACTAATCCAATCCTTAAGCAAACTCCTACTCAGTAAAGATCTCACACAACAGTGCAGGGGATAAACCCACAACAAAGGCTCAACTTTAGATGCCATTATATCCCAAAATGAAGTAATATGCATAGACAACATACTTCCAACCGACTGGTCGGACCACGACATCATCCTCTTCCACATCATCCAAGAAATAACACCTCTTAGCCAACCTCAGAAAACCCTCAAATGGTCCAGAAACCTTAACCAAATCCTCCTAACTGACTTGGAAAAAAATATACCAGTTACTACCCCCTGTAACAGACAACCTCACAACTGACGAGCTTACATCACACTATCACACTATAACTCATCAATAAAGATCTCCCTGGACCAGATAGCCCCCCTGAAACTATGAAGGGTCAGAGACACTCTCTCAAGAACCTGGTTCAACAAAGACCTCAACTCAAAAAGAAGACAAGTAAGAGCTGCTGAAAGGCTATGGAGAGTGAACTCATCCATTAATCTCCTCTACCAACTTCGAAAAGAACATAGGAAATACAAAAACCACATCCTAAAATAAAAAACGATCTTCTTCCACATGCGCTAGAAAAAGCAAGAACTAACCGCAAAGAGCTACTTAACATCATCAAAAAACAAACCTCGAAACCAACCAAAGATACTCTCCAGGTCTCAAAGGAACAATGCAAAAAATTCGCCCAATTCTTCAACAACAAAATTCCGAAAATTGAACCCTCCCTCGACTGTCACATGCAGACATCGAATGTATGACGTTACTATGCATACATTCACAACGCGGTATTTTACATTGCGATCCTTACAACGCAAGTCATTACAACGACTTGCGCTAGAGGGCGCTGGACGTAGGAATAGTTTGATTTACTATTCCAACTCCAGCCTATGTTACAGTAGGGAAGGTGTTGGAATAGTAAATCATACTATTCCTTAGCTTAGAGCGCCATCCAGCGCAAGTCGTTGTAACCGCGGTGTAACGACCGAGTTGTGAAGGTCGTTCTCCGCAGACATTCACTAGCTTCTCTTCACCCATAACAAATGGTAACATAACGCCTGCACAATCCTCAGCCACAAAACCAACTAACATTCTCCTGAGTGGCGCCCTTTTCCTAAAAAAGAATACCACTGTCCAGCAGCGTTCACTCTCCCAGGGAATACCGGACCCAACCAGTGCCCAAGACCCTCCCCACCTCCCAAGAGCTGGAAGACATTCAACCCACTTACAGAGGAGGACACTTAAATGGTGATCGCAAGTTCCAAACCCTCTTCTCACTATGCAGACCCACTCCCAGTCCACCTGGCAAAAAGCCTCAAACCAAGAAAATAAACAGCCCCCTGAGTAGCGGGTCCATGCTGGACTGCCTGAAACAAGGTTAAATCACCCCTCTTCTAAAAAAACACAGGTGCCGACCAGGAGGACCTCAACAACTTCAGGCCCATTACTAACCTGTCCCTCCGGCTAAAATCCTCAAGAAATGTGTTCTCTCCCAACTCACCCAACACATTGACACTAATAACCTACTTGACACTCACCAATCAGGTTTCATAAAGGGATGCAGCACGGAAACAGCTATACTAAATGTTAGACCTGGCTTGTCCAGCGGGTTTATCCCCAGACATTTTGCTTTTTAGCCTCCTGTTTCTGACCTGTTTTTGTTGGGTTTATGACTCTGGGCACTTTACCACTGCTGATCAGTGCTAAAGTGCATATGCTCTCCCTGTACATTTTTATGATGGATTGGTGTTTCCATGTTTGGTTATTTGATTTGCTAGTCAATCCCTAGTACAGTGCACTGTGTGTGCCCAGCGCCTGTAAATCAAATGCTGTTAGTGGGCTTGCAGCGCTGATTGTGCCACCCATACAAGCAGCCTTTCAAAGGTAACTCAGACCTGCCACTGCAGTGTCTGTGTGCAGTCTAGTACTGCCATGTCGACTTGGCAAGAGCACCCACTTGCCAGGCCCAAACCTTCCCTTTTCTGACAAAATAATTTACCTTGCCCAATCGGATTTTGCACCTCACCGCTCCACGTCCCTTAACCTACGCACTCTTTTTGCTGTCCTACATAGAATCAATCCCGACGTCCCAGCCGCAGCCGTCCTACTGGATGCGGAAAAGCATTTGACTCTCTGGAGTGGCCATTCCTCTGGACAGTCATGCGATGGCTGGGCATGCCCTTCGGGTTCATAAGACTCACGGCGCTGCTATACTCGGCCCCCATGGCCATACTGCAACTAAACGGCACACTTTCCCGCTCTTTCACATTATCACAAGGCACAAGACAGGGCTGCCCCTGTCCCCCCTGCTTTTCATTCTCGCCATGGACCCGCTTGTCCGTCATTTTCAGGAGCGCCACCTACACAGGGGGATTCAATTTAAAATAGGGCCATTACTGGTGTCCCTCTATGCGGATGATATCATTTTAAATGTGCGGGAACCCCAACAGAACTTAGACCCGTTCATCCGGGAGACCATCAGATTTGGTGGCTTTTCGGGCCTTAGTAAAAATTGGCACAAATCTGTAATATTCCCCCTCACTCAGGGCACGAACCAGTGGGGAGCTGAGTTCCCTTTGACATGGTGCACCGAGTCGGTTAAGTACTTGGGAATCAACATACATTTGGACACCGCTTAGATCCTGCTCTCTAACTATGGAACGGCTATACACTTGCTGGAGAAGAAGGTAGATAGATGGATCAAACTCCCGCTCTCAATTGCCGGGCGTATCGCCCTGATTAAAATGATTGTACTGCCCAAATTCCTCTATTTATTCAATAACAATAACATACCAATCCCGCTCCCGAATCGCTTCTGTCACTCCATAAACACGCATCTCATCCGACTCACATGGGGGGCAGACGCCCCCGGGGTTAGATGGGAAATCATGACACTTCCGTACCACAGGGGTGGCATGGGAGTACCTAACCTGCAATTATATTATTTGGTGGCCCATGCCTGGTTTCACCATGATGCCAGGATCCCATATTTGCGACCTGAGGCGGACTTACTCCTCCCAGATACACTAAATACGGTATTACCCCTGGGATTCCCTCGAGACCCCCGGGATATTCAGACGGTCTCCACAACCAGCTGGGCCTGACTAAAATTGGTCAGGATGATGGGATCACCGACTCTGTACTCTTCGAAACTACCGCTTCCGAATCAATGCTGGTTTCCCATCACCGAGGAGAGGGTGGTTCAGCGCACCTTATCACGATTTGGCGTGGCCACAGTGGGGGACCTTTACATTAATGGTCAGGCTCTATCAGCAACGAATACGGATAAATTCCCTGATGCGACATTCATGGATAAATTTGTACTCACCATCCTTCGCTCCACACTGCGTGCTAAGCTCCCTGGGTTCCCCATAGAACCCAGCCCGTTCGTGCCGCTATCCACAGTAATAAAACTGCATAGAACATGCTCCGAAACAATCCCAATCAACGATGCCATTGTACGCGCTGCCTGGCAGGCAGATTTAGGCCACCCAATTACGGATGACCAGTGGGAAGCATGTTGCCAACAGGTTAAGTCAGTCTCCCTGAATAGTCGCCACAAACGTATACATTTCAAGTTCCTTCGAAGGATATACATCACGCCTGAGAAACCGCACAAAATAGACGTGGCTAGGCCACACTGTTGCCTCAAATGCAAATCCCTGCATGCAGACTTTGCACATCTCACTTGGGCATGTAGCAAAATCAGTAGTTACTGGACCGCCATACACCACACATTGGGGGAAATGATAGGACTAGATCTGGTTCCCACCCCAGAGGTGGTTTTGATGGGGTACGTTAACAACATTCCGAGGGCGGTCAGGAAATACACAGAACTGAGTCTATTACTTGCCAAGTGGGAGATAGCATTAAAATGGGGACGCAGGGCTGCGCCGCGACAAAAGGACTGGCTCACAAGCCTAGCATATTGCAATCTTAACCACGACCTATATGCTTCCACGCTCCCAAACACATCCCGCCCACACGACATCTGGGGCCCCCTAAAGCACTACAACACGACAGCGCACTCACAGCATGCCGCTCAATTAGAAGACGGGCTGGTTCCTGTTGGAATAGGTTGACCAGCTGGAATATGTACGATTTACTTGACAAGATGCTTTATCACCTAGCACCCAGAGAGTCGCTGGTATCGCATACTGATGCAATATATGACACACAGCTGCAAATCAAGGGGCATGGAGACGTATATCATATGCATGCTTGACTAAACCACTCATCCAAGTCTAAACTGTGGGGATAATTGTCACATGTTGTCCGGAATATATGTAATTGAGCATGATTATTTTTTCTATGTCATTATACTGGAGCTGGCATTTTGATGCGAATTGTATACTGAAACCGGTAAATAAAGTAAAAAAACCAAAAAAAAACTTCCCTTTTCTTACATGTGAGTCTCCCCTAAGGTAGGCCCAAGGTACCACTATGGGCAGGGTGCAGTGTATGTGAAAGGTAGTACATGCCCTGATGTGTGTGGCATGTCCTGATAGTGAAATACTGCCAATTTCGTTTTTCACAATTGAAAGGCTATCTGGCCCATAGGAAAGCACTGGAGTTAATTTATAAAATCTTATAAATATAACTTCCCATTGGGACCAGATGGGAAAATAAAATGTACTATGACTGAACCCAGAATCTACAAATGCTTCTTTTAGTAAAGGTGATTTTTACATTCTGTGTTTAAAAATACCACTTTTAGAAAGTAGGTATTATGTTGCTTAGCCATCCAGTGTGCCTCTGCTAGGATGTGTATTGACTGCCTGGCTTTGGAGTGACAGGGGCTGGGGATGTGCAGTGGCTCCAGGGAGTCTGGTTGAGTCAGGGCAGGGTTGAATACACCTAGGCTGCATTTAGAGTAGTGGGAGGAGTTTTCACTAGCACCTGAATAGGCCTGCCCTGCATTTAGAGTGGTGGGCGGAGATTTCCCTTGCACCTGAATTGGCCCTGTCTCCCTTGGACAATGCTGTCTCCACCTCCTGCCGGGCAGCTGAACCAGAGAGAACAGAAATGGTTTTGACTGAGCCCAGAACCTCTCTGCACCAAGAGAACAAAGGATTTTGCTGTAGAAATAGTGAGGCCCTGACCCCAGTATTTTAAATTACTGCTGAACTAAGGAACCTGCTAGGAAGAAGGACCGGGAAAGCTGAAGGAGGAGTACTGCCCTTGTGCTGTGTGCTGTTGGGGTTGGCCTGCAGTGGTTGCTTCTGTCATTGGCAGGGAAAGGACTGGACTGTGCTTTCATCATCCTGCTGTTAGAGTTTTCTCCAAGGGCTTGAAGTAGAGCTTGCCTCCTGTTGGAAGTCTCAGGGATACAAAAGACTTCAAAGATCACTTCTGGGAATCAAGAGTAACCTTTGCCAAGGAGAAGAGCCGGAGAAGCAGAGGAGGAATACTTCCCCTGTGTTGTTTGCTGTCTGGGGTTGGCCTGCAGTGGCTACTTGCTGCCAAGGAAAGGAGAAAGGACTTTGCTGTTTGCTGTGTCCCCTGCTTGAGGAAGAGCTCCAAGGCCGTGAAATTGAGCTTGCCTCCTGTTCTGAAGTCTCAGGGACACAAAGACTTCACCACCAGCTCCCATGAATTCCCTTGCTGGGAGTTCTGACCTGCTTTGATGTGCCTGATGCTGTTTTGGACCCCTGGAGGCTGTTTGCCGCTGGGAGCTGGGAAAAGTAACACAACTTCGAGAAGCGCAATGCAGCCGCACCTGTTTCCGATGCATTGCTGTTGAAATAACCCCAGCGGCTGCCCATGGCTCGAAAAATTGCTGCACGCTGCATCGAGTGCACCGATCTCCGAAGTCCGGGCTCACCGCACCAATTCCGACATTAGGCCTGCTGTGCGGCTGCAAGAACCCACGCATCGTCACGGATCGTTGCAACGCATCCAAGGTACTTTGTGTGAAATGTGTTGCATCTGCAATTTACTTTGAACTGAACTATTTCTACCATTTGAAAGTCATATTTTTATTACTGTATTGTTGATTTTTGTCATTTTGGGTCTTGTTTGGTTTGGATAAAGATTACTTATTTTTCTAAACTGCTGTGGTGTCCATTTGTAGTGTGTTCACTGTATTACTGTATGTGTTCACAAATGCTTTACACATTGGCTCTGAGATAAGCCTGTCTGCTCATGCCAAACTACTAAGGGGGTGAGCAAGGGTTATCTAAAGTGTGTATCCCCCTTACCCTGATTAGAAGCAAGGGTGCCTATTTGGACAAAGCTACCCACCTCTTCCTACTATAGACCCCCATTTCTAATTTTAAACAAAGCAGATGACGTACATAAATCTCTAGATGCAAACAGATGCTGCCTGCTCCTCCTCTTAGACGTATCAGTGGCATTCAACATGGTCGACCATAAGTTACTTCTGGACTCAACAAGAATTGGAGCAGACGGCACAGTTCTGAAATGGTTGACCTCATTTGTACACAACCGCTCACCAACTAATAAAAAGAAACAACTCAACGTCCAATTTATCAGCCAGCACCCAAGGTGCACCCTAAGGCTCAGTCCTCTCACCGACACTTTTCAATATCTACATGGAACGCCTCACCACAATCCTCAAACAAGCGCCTACCAACTTTAAGCAGACGATACACAACTGTACCTGGAAAAAATCTCCCTGAATGGCATACACCGTCTCAATGCACTGCTCATAAAAGTTCAAACCTGCCTCCCAGACAACCACCTCAAACGCAACCAAGAAAAGATGATAATTCTTGTTTTGTCCAACCCGGGCCAATCACCAGATTCACGAACGGCTAGATAACCTGAAAACATCTATTGATCCCCTTTAGGACCCAAACTGTCAGAAATGGTGCCATATTACTTTCCTACTTAGCCTCTCAGTTGTGGAACCAGCTCCCAACACACCTCCGAGCCATCACTTGCCACAGACTATTCAAAAAAGAGCTAAAAACCTGGATGTTCTAAGCATCTCCAACTCCGTGGTTAATATCCTCTAACAAATGCGCAGCAGCACCTTGAGACCCTAACCGGGTGATATCTCTGCTCTTAATAAAAACCAATAATAATAATATTAAGAAATAATCCCTAAACTGCAAGGTGACTCTGGTGAATGCCATCAAATCTCTGGGCATCACATTAGAATGTAATTTGAACATGCACACACAAATAACGGCTACAGCAAAGGGTTCCCATTACAACCTAAAACTCCTCAACAAAATCAACCTCTTCCTCCCTCCAAATGGCCTAAAATCTGCCACACAAGCACTGGTACTGTCTAGGCTAGGTTACAAGATTGAACCAGCAGAAAGAATGGTTACTGGGACTAAGAAATGCAACCACATCTCCCCCTAACTAATACATCTAAAGTGGCTTCCAATAGGAGTACGCTGCTGTTTCAAAACAGCCTGTCTCGCCCTCAACATTTTACACACAGGGAAACCTTACTACCTAGCTTCCAAACTCCCAAAAGCAGGCCAAACAGGGGATCTAGGAAGCTCCAACACACTTCTTCTCATCCTCCCAAAGAAACATAAACAAAAAGCACTCACTAACTCTTTTTCCGGCAATGCCCCAACAATCTGAAACTCCCTCCCAGTGCACATCAGAAACAATCCCTCCTTCATGAGCTTCTAGAGACAACTAAAAGAATTCTTGCTGAACCAGCACCTTAAAAACTCAGGGAAACAACTACTAACCGACCATAGAATCTCCACCGTGGGACATTCATACCCCTCCCAATGCATAGAATATGACTCGACTACTGACTCTACATTTAGATTATATTGTCACGAACTGATAATGAAGTGAACCTCGTCAATGCATGTGTACTGTACCATGACTGAATGTTAAAAATTAAAAAATGCTGTAAAGCGCTCAGATACTCTCAGGTCTTACCAGCACTATATAAAACTCTTTAAAAAAATGCATGGATGTGGGAGTGAATGGCAAGTAGATGTATGGATGGCTTAGCGGATAACTTCGTGGGTTTCTGATTGGACAAGTGGCATGGGTGTCCGTGGGGAGCAAGGGTGGACCCTTGCACCCGGGATTTTATGAGATGGCATATTCAGTATTCATATGAGTATGAGGCGGCTAGCATTTGCCTTGTCATAGTGCTTTTTTTTTTTTTTACTCTCAGCTTTTTTGTAGGAGGTTGGGCAGTTTAGAAACGATACTTTGTGCTGCTGAGGAAAAATCAAGGAGAAGCAATGAAAAACGAGGGAAAGCACTCAGAAATATGGGGGAAAGGAAAAAAGCAGTAAAAATGAGGCAAAAAAAGGGGAAAGCACTAAAAAAAACTGGGGGAAAGGGAGGAGAAAGCAGTAAAAAATGAGGGAAAACATGAGACAACAGTGGGTTTGTATCTTGTGCCATGTGGGGTTATATCTTATGTTATGGGGTTATACCTGGTGATGTGGATGCCATCCAGTGCCAAGGCAAGTGCTGTGGATTTATAGCTGGTGCTGTGGCAAGTGTTTTCAATTCAATCTGGTGCTGTGATTGCAATCTAGTGCTGTGCATACAATCTGGTGCTGTGGCGAGTGAAATCTGGTTTATATTGTGCATGTGTGTATTTACCCACCACACACATACACTTTTTCAGGTTTCTATTACTGCATACCCACAGTGCTGTATTCAATAAATAGTGCATTGTAGGTGAGTTATTTGAAATTCACGAATCTCATCTTACCAATATAACTATGCATTATGCAAGAAAAGCTTGGTTCTCCTTGCAGGAGAAATGTAAAGGGATTTGTCAGCTCCCTGCAGCTCATCTGCAACTCACAGTTTATTGAATACAGCCCAGTGATGACCAGAGTGTTTAATGATCCCCATACTTTTATAGAAATGGACAGCCATACATTTTTGTTTCAAAACGAAAATTGGTTGATTGCGTATCTGATAAGGAAGCTAGAAAAGAATCAAGACATGGTTAACAAGAGGCAGCAGAACCAAGCACAAGCAGTTCTGAAGGTCCGGTTTCAGCTCCAACAGAATACAGCCATGTTGATGCTCCTGTATATGATATTTTGATTGTACTTTAATTCCTAAAAAAAACAGATGATTTTAAATACAATCTACGAATAAATACATATACCCTACCAGAAAAGTATGACTTCAAGAAGGATGCAGGTGGACCACGCTGCTTCCGTCATGTGTGATTTATTCATTATTTAGCATGGCTTAGTCACGCCCCACAAATGAAAGATGCGATATGCAAATATTGCACAGTTTTTCCACAGTCAGTTCATCGTGGGACACAAGGAGCATTCATGACTGTGCCCTTCGCAACATATATAAAGGCTCCCATGAGAGTGCACGCAATCATGTTTCATCGTTTTGGTATAAAAATGCACAAGTGGATGCAACTCACTTTATGGCGATCAGAAAGAAACCCTAAACAATTATTGTTTGCCAAAAAGAAAAGGAAAGTTGAAGAAAATCGGAAAAAGTTATTTCCTATTTTGTTTACTATCTTATTTGTGGCACACATGACCTTGCTTTAGGTGGGGACAAAAGTGCAACCAGAAACGTGCAAAGTCTGTACCACTTTTGCATTGAAGCAGGAGATGTGATCCTAAAGAACCATCTTGAAAATGCACCACTTAATGCACGTTAAACATCAGTTCGAGTTGAAAATTAATTGGTTACATTATGTGAAGAAACGTTAAGAGAAGATCTAGTATCCTTAGTCAATATGTCAAATGGATTTTCAATCATTGCTGATGAAAGTGCCGACATTTCCGGAAAAGAACAGATGTCACGTTTTATAGACACAAGTAGCACCGTAGCTGTCATCAGAGGAGGATTCCTTAGATTTGCTACCTTCACAGAAAATGATGCTATCTCAATTACAAATATGATTATGAATACATGTTCTAAATTTGGAATGAACTTAGAAAAACTCGAAGGCCAAGGATATGATGCTTGCTCTACAATGGCAGGAAAGGAAGGTGGCATTCAAGTCATAATAAAGACAAAATATCCTAAATGACTAAATATTTGAATCTGTAAGCCAGACTGTCCAAGCTGTTCAGCTTGATATCCTCCAGGTGTGTAATCACGTGCAAGACCTTCTGACTGTGTTCCGTGGTCACAGACAAAAAGCAGGAGAGCAATTTACAGAAATATTTTCAAACATTCAAACTATGGCAGAAAAATTTAACTTTGGGTTCCCAGACAGAAAGGCAGACAAGTATTTCATTCTAATGTTGGTTCCTCGTCAGCGGAAGAATACTAACGCTAGTCTATCATTGTGCCGTACATGGTCTCTATAATCGCATCATTAGAAAGCCATAGTGGTAATGAAAACAAGAAAAGTTTTAGTCCGTTCTCACTTTACCGAAAACACATGGCAAATATGACACTTGAGCAATACAAATGCTACATTGAAAGGATGAAAGAAATTTACGACATTGAAACCCTGGTAGTAACATGGGTTGAAATGAGCGGTTTGACAATGGATTTCTGGATTTTCTAAACCACACATATCTATTTTCATCAGTCCAGCAAGCAATTCTGATTTGAAAGAGTGAAGAAACTAGAGGTTGAGAAACCATACCTCTACAGAAAATTCATCCAAAGACATTGTGTGATGAAAGACAGAGAGGGAAGATGCAATGCTGTGGCTCTAGATATGAAACTGGAACAGATGACCCAGAGATCACAGAAAACTCCAAAGGAATTGTTGGTCACACACGTAAAAGTGAATATATTGCTCAATGGCAGCTAGTTTTCCATAAAGTCCTTTTTATTTGCAATGTTTTCAGAGAGATGACACATTTTAAAATTAATTGACCAGCATGGAACAGTTCTTTACCATGAACTTGTGGGAAAGAGAGGGGAATGTTTTTAATAAGCATGTTGACAACCTTCTTCCTTTCATGCAGCAGCAGCAAGGAAACCCCTTTGAAAGACTTAGCCTGTGCGACTACACAACTTCGTGACCAAACAATATGTGTATAATGATATAAAAACAAACATACAGAAAAACAAACGGTGTCCTTATAGCTTAAGCCTAAATTCCAGACTTAGCCACGTTACTCTATGAGGAATTCTCTGTTACGGGTGGGTCCTAATGTCTTGATGCATCACCACTATGTCTCTTTAAGCATTTATTAAAAGTAACAGGATGGTCTCACTCCCCTCCCCGCGGGAGTAATGCCTAACTATCGGCCATTCTGTGCTCGCCAAAGCATACTTTAATTGTGGGCAGACCACTCTTCAAAGACTGAAGGAAATTTGTTTGAGAGAACTGAGGAAAGGTAGTATCTAATAAAAATCCCTACCACCTATCCTTAACAGCACTCTAAATGTATTATATGTCGGAGGAGGGAAGATTAAAAATCAGTAGTAGGACAGCTGAGACTCAACTAGGTTGCACCTGTCCATATTAGGACATGTTTCACCCCTTAGCTGGCTCCTCACTGGGTCAGGGGCTTTCTTCAGGACCAAACAAGACCCTATGTGACCCTGTTGTGTTTCACTATTTTCATGCACAGACGTTCTGTGCACATGCATATAATGCCAGATCTCTAATTTCTGGTCTGTTCAATCAAGATATTTTCCATCTCTAACAAAGGTCCAATGGTGAAAAATAGAAAATCATTCATAAATGTTAATACCGCCAATCGTGTAACAAAATTACACACGTAGCACAGGCACATTACAAAACTTCAATTGCGCAATCTACATAACATGAAGCAAACCTGTTGTCACAGTGCAAGCCACAAGTGGTGGGTGAGGATTTAAAATTTTTAAAAAACACTTACCTGCCGCTACCATCTCGTAGTTCTTCTGCTCCAGTCGGGCTACAATTCCCTATGGGCTGGTGAACACTGCCAGGCTCCTAGATGCCAATCATGGTACTGCTCTCATACTGGTAATACAGCATGAGAGAGCAGCGCAGTGATTGGCCTGAGCGGGCTTGTTTAACACTCACGAAGGTCCTAAGAGCCTGTGCCTCTACTCCACCCGGCTGTACAACACAGCTCAGGTGGAGGGAGATCAAAGTGCGCATGACGGTTTGGCCGGCCTTAGACAGCCGGCCAAACATCCTGCGCACTTACAGTGTGCACTACTCTTCCCCCTGCTCTCGTCATGGCCCCGCCCAGACTTGGCTTGCTGGTTCAAGCGCAGAAAGGAATATAAAAAGATAAAATGTTTTTTTTAATCATTTTATTTTTCCCTCCGTCAGCTGTCTCTCAGCAGGGGGGACGCTCCTTCGCCAAAGCGGAGGAGCTGCCGCTGCATAGTACAGTCCAATAGCTGAATATCTTGGCAGATAAGTATTCGGTAATGGGGAGGTATCCCTCACACCCTGCAGGGGAGGAGGGGTAAACAACTGCAAGTTTACCGGCTCGGGTCCCAGGCCATCCGACGCATCCCCTCTGTGGGTCATGCTCAGTAAAATAAAGCGGTACCCATCACCTAGCATTGGTCCCTACATGGTTGCAACAATGGTCCCCATACCCAGGCATAAGAGTCCTTTTGATTGTTCCTCTTACAGATTTGCAGTCGGAGATCTTTGCCAGTTCAGAAAGCCAATTGGCCCCACTAGGAACCCTAGGCTTCTTCTAGTGATGGAGGACGCAGAGCTTGGCAATAGCCAGTCCCGTCGCCAACCACCGTTTCCAATGTTTTCTGGGTATCCCACAACTGGACATGTCATTTAAGAGAGCCAGCCTGGACGAGGGAGTTATCTGGACCGCTTCCGGTTCATTCCGACCAATAACCAGTTAGTCCTGGGCAGGTCCATAAAATATGAAGCATGTCCCATCCTCCAAATCCCACCAACAGTCATGCCGTGGCAGCAAACCAACTCTGTGTAGTCGTACCAGGGACCAGTACCAATTGTGTAATAATTTAAAATAGGCAAACTTCTGACTGGCCTTCCTAAGGAAAGAATTGTGGGATTCAAGTAGTGAAGCCCAGGCTTTGGGAGAGTATGTGTGACCTACAGTTCTCTGCCAGTGTTTTGGGACATTTCCAGAGTGGGCTGCAAGAAGGTAGAATCGACCAACAGGCTGTAAAGTCCTATTATAACTCCTTTGCAGTAACCCAGGTATGAAAGTTGGCGTGAATTGGAGAGGGGGTGAACGAGATTCGATCTTATTGCAACTATTGTCAACAAGATGTGGTCAAGAGACTGTATTCTGAAGAAAGTTCGGCAAATTACTTAAGTGAACGCCTATAGACCAGCTGTTCAATCGTATTTACACCATGCTCCTTCCGGGACAGCCAGTTAACCACCTGGCCACAAATACAGATCTTTGCATTATTCCAGATGGGGCCGATGTGTGGATCCACAGGTCAACGCTGAGGGACCTGTGCACCTGTTTTCAGAGGCAAAATGTGTTTACAATAATGGAGTTACTTTCGCTTGCGTCTCAGGTTCTGCAACATACAGGGAATCAATGTTGGCTCCACAGTGTGATGCAGCACCCTCAATCTGGCACCAAATAGGAGAGCCTGGTATTGCCCCAACCAGCACACCATTTCCGACAGATGATTAGCAATATAGTATGTACCTATGTGGGGGAGGCAAAGCCTTCCTGCCTCCATATGGGCATAGAGTTTCGGCATTCGAAGCCTGGGCATGTCTGTTTCCTATATGAAGCCTTCGATTACTAAGTCTATAGTAGTTAGAAGAGAAGGTGGGACACAAATAAGCAGCATTCCCTTTATGTATTTAAATTGTGGGGCCGTCACCATCTTCACAGCCTGTAAGTGATCCCACATTGATAAGTGGAGGTGGGTCAATTTCGCAAAGCCCAAACGGGTAGAGGCTAGTAATAGTACCAGGATAGTGCAACCAGGTCGTCGTCAGCATTCTGTAAGTCCCAAAGCAGATGAACCAGGATACACATATGGTTCCGTGAGGAACGCCCCGGCATGAATCCCACTTGGGATGCATGGTTCAAGGAGGGTATCACCCTCCAGAGCCTGCTAGCAAGCATCTTAGCCAGAACCTTTATGTCCACATTCAGGAGGGAAATAGGTCTTTAGGATCTGCATTCAGGTGGATCTTTCCATTCTGTGGGGGGGGGGGAAGGTGGGACTATGATTATGGCATTATTGGAGAGAGGGCCCAGACTCCCAGTTGTTGTCGCTTCTTGGAAGACTCGTTACAACATTTGTGCTAATTGGTGTTTGCACGCCTTATATAAAGTCTCTGACAAGCCATCGTCACCCGGCAATTTACATGTGGGCAGGCTGGCTACAGCATCGCTAATTTCCTCTAAGGAAATGTCCCCTTTCAAGAGGGCTTCTCCTTCCTCCATCAACACTGGAAGGGAGATGGAGGCTATAAACTGTTCATCTACTGAAGTAGGTTCTCCAATATCAGAATCATAGAGGCGCTCATAGAAGAAGGCAAAGTCCTCTGTTATGTCAGTTTGGTGGGCGAGTATCAGACCTGTTAGGTCTCATGTGGCTGGTAGGGAG
Source organism: Triturus cristatus (assembly GCF_964204655.1). Lineage (NCBI taxonomy): Eukaryota > Metazoa > Chordata > Amphibia > Caudata > Salamandridae > Triturus > Triturus cristatus. Next base: position 1,802,664,273 of record NC_140589.1, on the reverse strand, counting down.
TGCTAAGCATTTTGTGGATGTAATTGGAAGGCTGAAAGGCGTCCTGCCTTCTTTTGCATTTTGTTAACGCTTTTTCCATGGCTGAAGTATAAAGAGCATTGTACTCCAGTTTAGGGGATTCTAACCTGCATCTATGTGGTAGAGAAGAGGCTGAGGAGTCTGGAGGCCCAGAGTCTGAAGCAGCTGCTCCCCACCGACCGCCCTATCCATTACCTCAATAGTTTATCAACTTAGCTCGCAGAGAATGCAGTTCCTGTAGAAGCACCACCTTTGTCTTGTGATGGCGAATGTACGAATCTTTTTGCATTTGATGAAGCTGGATAAGCTGTTGACATTCACATCACACACAAGGGTTGTTCTCAATGTGGTGAAGGAGGCATTGCTAGGAGTCTAGGGGAGAACCCATGTGTTGTGAGATGATAGATGGGCACCCTCGCAAAGGGAGGTGTCCACCTGGGAAGCGCCCATCCAAGTAAAATGTGGACAACCTGCTAAGTGGGCGTGGAGAGTGTTGTGTCAGCGAGGTGAGCAGACAGAGCGAAAAGAGAAGTGTAACCTCAGCTAGCGTGAACCTATGTGTGGATATAACCAAATGAACTGTGATCTGAGAAGCACACTGTGGTGATGTCCTATGTAATTAATCCTACCAGGGCATTAACAATGTAATTGGAATGGTAACCCAACTGTGTTCTAGGAAACAGCAGTTGCTGTGGGCACTTGCTGGAGGTTACTGCATGAAAAAGATGTACTAGAAATAAAGGAACTGAGAAACTACTTTACATGACTGTGCAGTTACTACAGATTTTGGCGATGAGGGTGGGATAGTGCGATGTACAAAAAACAGGAAAGTAAAAGAAAGGCTTTTGTCTTTGGATCCTACATTGGAAGAGTCAATACAGATCGCTAGGAGTATGGAACACACTGCAGTGAGGATGCAGGAAATCGACATAAGTAAACTAGGTGTCAAGGGTTCTAAGAAAAACTCATCCTTGATTGAGGTTAAGGAAGTTGAGCTGAAGCAAACTCCCAAAACCCCACAAGCAGTAGAGAACAGAGTAGAAGAGAGAAGGAAGATAACGTGGTATTGTTGCGGTGCTCCTGGACACATTGCCTCCAGTTTTGCGTGTGCTGCAAGAAATATGACATGTAGGGCCTTGCGGAAGGAAAGGGCACTTAGCAAAGGTTTGTAGATCAAGAGGCAAAGTGCAAGATTCTAGTGTAAAGGTGGTGGAGAAGCTTGAGAAGCACAATAGGTGAGTACCTTAACTATAAATGAGGTTGAGAGTTCTAAGGTGCAAGAGGGTGGTATTTCCCAGCGGGTGAAGATGGAGAGCTCAGGACCATTAGAGAAACCTCATTGTAGCATTGTCTTGGTTACTGCATAGGTTAAGGTGTTGGGGGATTCAGGGAGCTTATTTACCTTGATGTCCAAAGAGACCTATATGGATATTGTCATGGGGGAGATCAAAGATTTGTTACCGGCTGATGCGAAGGCAGTAGGGTATTGCGGAAAGAGAATCAATATCATTGGTGTGAGATGGATGGATATATTTTTTAAGAATAACATTGTGCATGGGAGAATTTTGTAACAGAAGAGGGTCGAATCTCTTGGGTTGGCGCCATCAAGATGACCTAAACATTATTTTGGATCCCAATGCTCCTGCACCTGTGATGACTGTAGAAGCAGTAAATGTGCAGTTCAAACACGATGTTGGTACTAAGCAGGGTGAGGAGTTGGTCCAGTCGTTTCCACATGTATTTACAGACAAATTAGGAAAGCTAGAGTGTTTTACTCACAGGATAATCTTAAAGAAAAATGCAGTTCCGTCTGTCCATAAAGTAAGACCCATACCTCATGAGAGTGCCACTTCAGCAAGAACTAGATAAGTTGTTGAAGGAGAAGATCATTAAGCCAATAGAATCGTCAGAGTGGCTTGCTCTCATTGTGATTGCCCCGAAAGGGGATAATAAAATTCATCTTGGCATTGATCTACGTGACTTAAAAAAGAACATTTTGGTGACTCAAGAACCGTTGTCAAATATCACAGAGATGTTGAGCATTTTGGGTGGTGGAAGGGTATTCAGCGTTCTTGATATGTCAGCAGCCTACCACCAGGTGAATTTGCATCCAGAGTCTAGGCCACTAACTTCGTTTGTAACTCTTCTTGGTGCATATCGTTAGTGCCGGATGCCATTCTGCTTGGCATCAGCCTCTGCCAGTGAGTTATGCAAAAGATATTCCAGGGAATGCAACGGCTGTTGTGTTTTCAAAACGATATATTGGTGGTGGGAAAATCATGGGAGGATTATGATAAGTTGTTGAGAGGTGTTATGGAGAATGGGGAGACATGGTCTAACTGTGAAGAGGGAAAAATGCCAGCTACGGATAGAACAGGTGTGCTATCTGGGTCATGAGATATCCGCAGAAGGCATTAGACCTAAGAAAAGTGTAGTGAAAGCTATTGCGGATGCGCCATAGCCTGAGGACAAGGAACAATTGAAGTTTGTCTTGGGGCTTGTAGGTTACTGTTCCAAATTCGTCTCCAACTTCGCTGATGTGGTTGAACCTATGAGGATTTTGTTGAAGAAGGGGGCGGAGTATGTGTGGGGAGCGACTTGTGATGCTGCATTTACTACTATTAAACAGTCTCTTGCTGCTCCACCTATATTGGGCTATTTTGATGTCACTAAAAAAACTACGGTGAGACTGATGCCAGTTTGGGCGCTGTTTTGACGCAGAGAGTGAATGATGAGGAAAAAAATATTGGTTTTGCCTGAAGGCAACTACAAGGGGCTGAACTGTCATATTCTGCCGTAGAGAAGGAAGCATTGGCCTGCTGTTGGGGTGTGAGCCATTTCAGATACTATCTATGGGGTTTGCCCTTTATACTTGAGACCGACCACAAGCCATTGCAACATGTGTTTAAGTGTGGAAGGGGGCTCGAAGGCAGTGTGATTCCCCACATTCCCAGGTGGTTGTTGTCAGTAGCTGACCTAAATTTTTGTGTGGAATTTGTCAGGGGAAACAAAAATGTGGTTGCCGATTGTCTGTCTCGGTTGCCTGTGAGTGAGGAAGAGAATTTTTTCGTCTTGGACAGCTCGGTCACCAGTCCCCTTGATGGAGAGTTGGCTTTGGGGCAAGAGGAGTGGAAGGATGCTTTAATGAACAATGATGAATTAGAGCAATTGAATATCTTGATTGGCAATGGGTGGCAGAAATTGTATACTCTTGATGAGTCCCTGAAACAATATCTAGTGGTCCGAGATGAACTGAGTGTTCACAGGGACAAGATCTTACAATGTAGCGATATCGTGCCTCCTAGGGTGTTAAGGAGTAGGATAGTGAGGATTGTTCACAAAGGCCATATGGGTAGGAATTTAATGAAGAGAAGATTGAGACAGTCTTATTGGTAGCCCAGTATGGACAAGGAGGTTGAGAGAGTGGTTAGTAATTGTGTTGCTTGTAGCAATAGCGACAAATGTAAGGTGGTTAGGCAACCACTGTTGAAGTGCAAGGAACTTCCAATTCGTCTATGGGAGAAATTGGCTTTGCATTTTGTGGGTCCTGTGGACAGGCTGGGTGTCAGAGACTGGTTTTTGGCAGTTCTTGTGGATTACCATAGCAAGTGGTTTGCGGATAAGGCTGTGAAAGAGATTAGAACTCGGAGAGTGATGGAATTCCAGAAGGGAGTGTTCTTTCAGGAAAGAATCCCCAAGGTGCTAGTTTCCGATAACGGCATGCAGTTCGTTTCCACAGTCATGACGAGATTCCTTGAGAGATTTGATATTAAACATGACAGGGTGACATTATTTAGGCCAATGAATTAGTGGAAAGGATCAATAGGATCTAGGATCATCATGGAGAATAGCCAGTTGTCCCTGGCCAATGGTCTTGCGTGGAAGGATGAGTCAGACAAAATGGTTTGGGCTGATAGGGTAACTCCACGTTCTGTGACGGGGTTTCTCCATTTGTGGCTGAGGCCAGGTCTGCTGATATTGTGTTTATTGTTCTCAGCACATGTATATACTAAGTGGACAGTCTAAGCGTCATAAAGGGGGATGGGTCCGGCTTTCCGCGTCTTCTTTGGTTCCTTTGTTTGGCCTCTCCGGGTCGGGACTGGCTGGTAGGACGGTCCTCTCCTCTCGAGGTGTATATGAAAAAGGAAAGAAGAACACTGTCAGGACTATGTCCTCTTGTTTTAGCGTTCCAATCAGGGGCCGGGGAGTGTAAGGACACCACACACTCAAGTGCTCTTAAAAAAAGGTTCACTGTGCCTAATAGAGCGGCGTGTTAGGTGCACAAAACGTCGTGAGGAAAGCAACAAAAGTAATGTAAAGCGGCCAGGCGCCTAGGCAGGATCGCGGGCGTTTGGTCTAGGAGCTGGGAGCTTCCTTCCTCCCCACCCACCGGAGACTCGGCTCCGTACCTGCGAAAGCCACGCTCCTCCTGGAGCGTGGCTCGGTGAACCGCTGGGACGTTGGCCTCCTGGCACGGCTCCGGTTCCCTCGGGTCTTCTCACGGTTCTTGCTTCTCTGTCCTCGGTTCTTTCAACCTCCGCACTGCTGGCTTCCGTCTTCTCCAGGCCAGTGTCGACGCACACCAGCTTCCGTGTTTCGTCACTCCTTATTGGCGGAAAGGCGCTGACGTTGGGAGGGGCCGTGGCCTCATCTTCTTCATAGCCCCAGTTAAAGGAACCGGCATCCTCACTTGAGTGTATCCACGGTGAAGGCGGGGGTGATCTCCAGTATTCCTGCTGTGGGGAGACAAGAGAGGGAGAGAGACGCTCTGGAGACCACCAGTTTGTATATAGTTCAGCTCTTTTGTGGTCTGCTCCCACCCCGTCACAGTGGCTATCATGGGTAGGGAGCTTGCAGCAAAGGAATCACCCATGTGGTTGTGTAAAAAAGACCAGGTGTGGGTAGATCGTGATTGCATGTCTGCAAGAGCTATGGAGTTCCAGAGATGGAATAAGAAGATTTCTGACAACAGGAAAGGGATCAAGGAGCTGGATGTTAGTTGTGGTGACTGGGTGGTAGTGAGAAAGTCTGTGTTATGTTCTTATTGCCTTGGATTAGAATGTTAAGGTGGAATCCCATAGGGGTTCCGTGTGGAGGGTCTGGTGTTTCAACAGTTGAAGCTGTGACCTCGGGGGCTGTGGGCTGGATCTGAGAGTGCTTGTTGTGTTCTTTTAAATAAAGACACAACTTCATCTGCTATGGCTCATTCATTTGTATTTCTTTCGTTCAGAAAAACCCACTACAATTGGCAATGATTGGGATTTGGCAGCACCCATAATAGCACTACCCTCGATCATCTTCGCTGTGAGAGCTAACCGTGAGAGGAAACTCTTCTTCAATTTATTGTGCTTGAGGTGATATTACAACATGGTGGAGGTAAAGACTTTCATTACTTTACATGTGCCTCAGCTTTCACCGGCCTTCACCGCCACATATTTCAGCATAGCTCGCGCCTGCCACGTGCTGATTTAAACCTTCTGTGGAACGCAGCCTGCACGCGCGCTGATCCCAATCTACAGCGGAACGCGGCCTGCTCACGCTGCCATCCTGCGTCTCCGTTTGCATTACTCACACCTGTCATGCTCTGAATCTAATCCTATGTAGCAAGCAAACTACTCATGTTTCCTCCGCCCCTCTTTTACTCGCTGCACATTAACTGGCTCAAGTATTTCAACAGCTTCCTTGCCTACTTGAATTTATGAGCAGTTGGTCTCCTCAGCACATTTTTTGTGTTGCTCCTTCTGTCGACTCTTAGTGTTGTGTGATTTTGCTTGCTGCTGCGAAGGAGGGGTTTATGCTGCAAGCATTTCGAATTGGTTTTACACAGCATTCTCATGTTAATGTGGTTCCTATTGGTGGAGCACAAAAATAATTGTTTTAAGAAAAAACATTCGTTATTGGTGGAATATTGTTTGTAGGAGAGAGGCTGGAAAGTTAACCTCCTTACATTTTACACTGGTTCCACCATCAGAAAATATTTTCATTCCAATTTTAAAAACCTGGCCATTGTTCAATTTTCAGTATGCAAAATATAACTTGCCTTAAACACTTTTTACCTGAACCTGGTGTTCTGAAAACAAAATGGAAGCAATGGTTCAAAGGGTTATATCATAGCAATGGATGGGTCCAAATTTAAAAACCAAAGGAAATGATGGACGGAGTGTTGAACATTGCAAGCACTCACCCCCAGTCAACTGATCTGGGTTTAATCCATCACCGTTCTTTAGCCCACTCTGCCACCCCAGTTCAGACATGGCCATATGCAAATCAGTCTGACCCTGTGCCTCATGGGAACAGTCCAGCCCGAACTGCCAAGCCATGTCTTCCCTGGACCGGAATCAAGCATCCTGGGACCGGTTTCTGGCATTTCAGCCGTCTTCAGCCAGGCTTGCTTGAATCCAGTGGCAAAGTGAGCAAGGGACTCAACGTCTGAGCATACCCTGCCAACTTATGGCGAACAAAGCAAAAACCGAAGGAAATGATGGACGGAGTGTTGAACATTGCAAGCACTCACCCCCAGTCAACTGATTTGGGTTTAATCCATCACCGTTCTTTAGCCAACTCTGCCACCCCAGTTCAGACATGGCCATATGCAAATCAGTCTGACCCTATGCCTCATGGGAACAGTCCAGACCGAACTCCCAAACCATGTCTTCCCTGCACTGAAAACAAGCTTCCTAGGACCGGTTTCTGGCATTTCAGCCGTCTTCAGCCAGGCTTGCTTGAATCCAGTGGCAAAGTGAGCAAGGGACTCACTGTTCCCATGAGGCACAGGGTCAGACTGATTTGCATATGGCCATGTCTGAACTGGGGTGGCAGAGTGGGCTAAAGAACGGTGATGTATTAAACCCAGATCAGTTGACTGGGGGTGAGTGCTTGCAATGTTCAACACTCCGTCCATCATTTCCTTTGGTTTTCCTGGGTCCAAATTTAGCCAGTTAGAAAATGTGCACTTTTGTACAATTGCTTAGGTCCAGAAGAGCAACATATTTTTGATCATCTTCCAGTCGTTAGTCAACCTGATGAAACTGACTGGGATGTTTACAAGAAAGCAGTATGCAGACTTAACAACCACTTCAAGGATGATACTAGCGTAATAGTTGAAAGACACAGGTTTTATACAAGACGTCAACATGAATATGAATTTATTGACACTTTTTTAGCAGAACTAAGAGTTCCACTTGCCACTTGTGAGTTTGATGGTAATATTGATTCATATTTGAGAGATCAATTAGTAGTAAATTGTTTTAACAAAACAAAATCAAGAAAGGCTGCTTTGTTGCAGAAACCCTTCCTTAAATGAAACGCTGGAAATTGGCAGCGGCATTGAGAGATCAGTTTTAGCTTCAAAGGAATTGAATAAGTCAAAAACTGAATCTGTCAGCACAGTAGGTACTAAAGCCAAAGTCATTCTCCATAAGGTTATGGAGAACAATAAGCAAAGTATGTGTTTTAGATGTGGTTCGTGCATGCACTTGGCTAATGCAAAAAATGATCCAGCGATAGGTAAAGCTTGCATGAAATGTAAGAAGGTTGGACATTTTCTGTGCATGTGTAGAAATACTCAAAGAGTTGCCACCCTTGAACAGTTGGTCGAACCTTCAGATCCCAGCATATGTGCCATTAAAAGCTTCAACAAAATTGTCCTTTCTATAGAATCTGATGTAAGTGATGGGGATCCTCTTTGCAAAGTGGTAATTGGTGACGGAGCAAGGACTCGTATAAAAGAGACATCATTAATGAGGTAGAGGTTCAGGTAACAGTGGACTCAGGCTCACCCATCACTTTAGTCACAGATGAGTTATTTTACAAAGAATGGAACTCTGTCCAACTATCTCCACCGGACATCCGTACAGTTGCATTTGGAGAACACAATATTGATATGTTGGGCTACTTCTCTGACAATGTCAAGTTCAAAGATAGATCGATATTTACAAAAGTGTATGTGGCAAAGAAAGGTTACAACATCTTAGGATGGAAAGATCAAGGGAAATTTGGAATTGTACTAAGACCAGACACTGCATGTCCCATTTCCTTGGCGGATATACCTGAATCAAATACCATGCTGCAAAAGTTACTGCTTAAGCACAATGCTCTATTTGAAGATAGACTAGGTCTGGTACAAGGGTTTGAGCATAAAATCATAATTAAAAAAAATGCTATGCCAGTCATTCACAAAGTTAGAAATGTTCCTCTTTGCATTCAAGAACAATTCAAAAAGCATCTGGACAAATTGTGTGCTTACAAAGTCATAGACCCATTGATTCTTCAGAGTGGATTTCACCCATTGTCGTTGTGAAGAAAAAGGGCACAAATTATATCAGACTTTGCATTGACTTAAGGTCGCTAAAAAAGAACATTCTAGTCGATTGTTTCCCTTTACCAAAGATTCAGGAGCTGTTGGCTCAATTGGGAGGTGCCAAGGTCATTTCTTGCATAGATTTGAAATCGGCCTATCATTAAGTAGAGCTGGCAGAGAATTCTCATTCACAGACTGCCTTCAACACTCCCTTTGGTGCTTTAGAATTTTTAAGGATGCCTTTTGGCCTGGCCTCAGTGGCTCTGTTTTTCAGAAAATGATGTCAAACTGTTTGGGGAATGCAAGAATGTCCTCGCTTATAAGGATGACATTATAATATTTTCTAAAGACACTGAAGAACATTTGTGTGCTTTGAGTGAAGTGTTGGGAACTTTAGAGTTACAGAGGTTTACAGTTAGGAAGGAAAAGTGCAAGTTTCTTGTTAATAGTATTGATTATTTGGGTAATCACATTTTTGAATCTGGGATTAAGCCTAAATCTGACCTTGTCAAGGCAATCATTGACAGTCCTAGACCTGAGAACAAAGACCAATTACGGTTCTTACTCGGGCTTTGTGAATATTATTCACGGTTCATAGATAACTTTTCTCTTCAAACAGAGCCCCCTTAGGAAGTTACTTAGGAAGGGAGAACAATTTGTGTGGGAAGAAACTGAGTCATCAGCATTTGGAAATTTGAAGAATCTTATCCTGAAAGCACCAGCTTTGCATGCTTATAGGGATAATGTTCAATCTATTGTGACAGTGGATGCCCATGGGGTTGGCCTGGGTGCGATCCTCACACTGATGGTCGAAGGCTTGGAAAAAACTGTTGGTTTTGCTTCTAGGTCTTCAACGGAGCGTAATTACAGCACAATTGAAATGGAAGCTTTGGCTTGTGTTTGGGCGACCAAACATTTCGAAACCTTTTTATGGGGAAAGAAATTTGTATTGGTAACCAATCATAAGCCCCTTGTTTATTTGCTGTCAAAGAATGAACATGACATGGTCAGTCCAAGATTAGTGAAGTTATTGTCCAGGATGTTTGAATTTAATTTTGTCATCAAGCACATCCCTGGAGGGAAAAGTGCTTGTGCTAATTTCGTCAAGATGTCCTATGGAAGAGTTCCAAGGGAACCAACATGAGGATGACGTAGAATGTGTTGTTGGATTGGTTGATGGATTAGTAGTCTTGGAGGGAGCTATAAGCAAATCTGAATGGGAGGAGTGTTCCAAAAATTATGAATTGCAAGAGTTGATTAAGGGTTTCATTATCAAAGGTTGGCCTGATGAAAGGAACTTATGTGATGGTTTGCAGCCTTATCACAAGTTAAAAGATGACCTTACCATTGAAGACAATGCCATTCTGGGAGGGAATTTGCTGGTTCCCCCGGGTAAATTTACAGTGAGGCTGATTAATTTTGCTCATCAAGGTCATCTTGGGATGACTGGCATGAAGAAACGGTTGCAGCAAAATTATTGGTGGCCAGGAATGGATGTAGAAGTTGAAACTCTTGTGGAACGATGTGCAAATTGTTCAATGGCAGATAAAACTGTGAAGGTACGCAAAACTTCCCTTCACCCAGTCAGCTTTCCCAATGGTCCGTTGGAAAAACTGCGAATAGACTTTATAGGTCCAATGTACAATGTTAACATGGAAATGAAATATGCTTTAGTAATTGTTGACTACTATTCAAAATGGGTTGAATGCAAATATTTGAGTGAACCTAGTACCACTGCTGTAATTGATGTGTTAAAAGACTTGTATAGAATCTCCAAAGTGTTGGTTTCAGACAATGGGGTACAGTTCAAGTCCCAAATGATGCAAAAAATGTTAAATAATGGGGGTCAAGCACTCAACAGAGGCTCTTTATAGTCCCCAAGGTAATGGAATGGTGGAGAGAGTGAACAGGATGTTGAAAGAGACTATTCAAATGGCTTCTGTGGCAGGGGGAATGATCTCTGAAGCTATTCAAGAAAGATTGTGGAGTTATCACAACACTTCGCATTTTCTTAATGGCGTTTCACCCTTTATCTTATTGAAGGGACGTCACGGTTCCTGTAAGTTGAGCCCCAGCTGGGTGTTGGAGCAAACAAAGTGTGCCAACAGGATCCCTGACTTGAAGCAATTGCATGATAATGTAGAAAAGGCCCAATTGAAAATGAAGCTAAGTTATGACTTCGACAAAAAGGTAAAGATGTTCAGTTTCAGGTTGGGGATATTGTTAAGGTGAAGAGACCAATTGAAGCCAAGAAAAGTAATTCTAAGTTTGTTCCTAAAACATGCATAGTCAAGGTATCCAAACATGCAATTTGGTGGAGAATGGTAAATGGTGGAGCAAACGAGTGTGGTTTGGTGGGGAATGAACTGGCAGTAGTGTTGACCACGATAAGTCTGTGAAGGAAGGTCACTCATTCGATCCAGGTGTACCTGACTTACCACTTCAAAACCAGTTGGGTGAGGTCAATGCCCATAATATGGGTGGTGGAGATGCCATGTCTAATCAGAATCGCGTACGTGAGAATCGGTCTTTGGGTAAGAGTGAGGAGGTTGAGCTGGGCAGGTCTTTGATGAAAAGGGAGGAGAGTGTTACTGATGGAGCAGCATTGTCAAGGATGGGTCGGAGAAGAGTACAAACTCCTCAATATTTAAAAGATTATGTGTTGGAGTGAGTCCTCGTTTTTCTTTGTTTTCCTCTGATTTCATTCTGGTCATATTTGATGTTATGTTTATTTTAACTTTCTCTTTTGCAAAATCTATTGTTTGTTTTATTCTTGGGGAGGGGGGTTTTGTAGTTCAATCTAAGTTTCCATTTGTGTTGCTTTAAGAGGGAAGATGTGTTATGTTCTTATTGCCATGGATTTAGAATGTTAAGGTGGAATCTCTGTAGGGGTTCCGTGTGGAGGGTTCGGGGTTTCGACAGTTGAAGCTGTGACCTCGGGAGCTGTGGGCTGGATCTGAGAGTGCTTGTTGTGCTATTTTAAATAAAGACACAACTTCATCTACTACGGCTACTGCATTCGTATTTCTACAGTTCAGAAGAACCCACTACAGTCTGGTCACATGGGAATGTACGTTTTCCCAAGCTCAAAAGGTAGTTAAAGTTAAAAAAAATCCGTTGTCCAATTGAGCGATGGAAGATATTGGAGTAAAGGTCACACGCCCTGTTGATGCTATTCATTGATAATCATCCTTGTTTCCTCAAATGTTTTTATTATTCTTTGTAGTTATTATTCAAATGTATTGCTGTGTGTTTGAATTTGTTTCTTCTGTTATATTTTCTTTGTTGTGATGATAAGGGGGCAGATGTGTGGTGATGGCATGTCCTGGATTCCATGGAGGTTGGCGGCCATCCCTGAAGAACACCATCCACCCCTACCCCTTCAAGGGAGAGAGAGCCCGCCCTATCCAGCTGTCAGTCATAACATATTGGAAATATGAAGGCATGGACAACTTTTCACCGAAATGGCAAGGTAGCAAAAGGGAAATCACGCACCCTTTGACCCTGATGCCCTGATGACACCACAGTGTTTACCCATTGTCCCATCCTTAACATGGGTCTTATTGTCCTTTTATATTGTCAGTGCAAGGGGATTAATGGGAAAACCAGGGATATCTGCTCACTGAAGCCCCTGGCTGGGCAGGGGACACAGCAGTTCAGGGCTCAAAAGGAGGTACCTATGTCACAGTACTGTTGGGCTGTTACTCCGGAGGAGCGTAACAGCAACTGGAGCAGTCATTAAACCTGTCACTTTAATAACTGTGTGTAAAGCCCAGTAATCCTTATACAGAACCCTTCTTCTTACAAACAAAACTAATTTAAGTTAATCATTATATATTAATCAATGCTGCATACTATAATCAAAGCTTGTTTTAAAAGAATTTTAAGTGTCAGAAGCTGAACACTTGTAGCTTATCACTTCATGCACGAAATCGTTATTTTTGGGAAGTGCATGCTTATTTTTTTTTTATTACTGACTGATTGGATGTCCCGAATTTAAGCACTATATTTGTACTTTTCAACAGTTTTACTCTATGTAAAGTTCTATAAGTTTCCAAATCAAGTCCCTCTTTAAAGTCTCCCTAGGAAGAGTCAGTCATTGTTCAAGCTCCAAACAGATCAGACAGGTGCCAGAAGCAGACAGGCTTTAAGACATAGGCAACATGGGCAGTTGCCCAAGGGCCTCGCCTTCCAAGGGGCCCCCTGGGAAAGTTAATTTTCTCTCTGTTGCACCTTTGTCTAGCCTATTTCTCTATCTAACCCTCTCTCCCTCACTTCCTACTTCTAGTTCTGACTCTATTCTGCATCATATAAACGATTTTTTTCAAGTATAGAGCAAGACATTTCAGCTTTTTTTGAACCACAATGTTAAAGTTTAACATATAATTCAGTATCGTTTTGCATCATGCAGACTTGAATTAGCAGGAAATGGGTAATAAAGTTCAAATTTGTTCTGGACCGAGGCCCCACTATATGTCTTGATCAGGGCCCCCAAAAATCCTTGACACCCATAACGTGTATTTGTAAAAAGCACACGTTCACCCGTAGGCATCTTGGCGCTGAATAGCGGATGTTTATTGTTACCCACCTCAATGGTACCCATTTTATCAACCTCAGATGGATAAAAGGCTCAGTTAACCCGCTAGAATGTGAACCTGTGACCATGAAGTCAAACACAGACCCCTGCAGTGGAGGCATTAGTCTACTGAGCTACCAGACCCAGCATTAACTAGCTAGAAGAACAGGGGTTGATGCGGCCTGTGCCACGCAGTCATTTTAACTTTCTGATTGTATGCATCTCTATGCCCCTGAACGAGGCTGGCTTAATAATGAGTGTCTGAGTCAGCCGGTGAAAGCTGCCTCTGCTGGGAAGGGCCGCGCGGCACAGTTGGTCACTCTGCCCTCTAGTGTTTCCGGTTTCAGTGTCTTGAGCAGGAACACACAGCTCAAGGAAGGCTCTGCAGCTGTGACTCAAACCAGCCAGGCCGGGAGGGAATGGGATCTGTATTAGTTTCATGACGTCAGCAGGAAGAGGAGCAGCTGCTACAAGCCGCCCTGGTGGACTCTTTCTACCCACAAACCTCTCCGTCAAGCAAATCCTGCAAAATATTCGGCAGACATTATAAAAATAGGATTGTTTGAAGTGCCTGGCTGTCAGAGACAGAGTTTGACAGTTACTGTGGGGAGTTTAATGCAGCTTCATATCAACCTCGAGACAGGTAGCAGCAGCAAAGAAGGCCCCACAGATGCAAGCTATTTCGGATTTAATGGCTGCCTTTTAAGCTTGTAGCAATGTTTTCCCCCCTGGCCCTGATGTAAGTAATGAGAAAGGAAAGCTTTGCTCCCCTAAGAAGAACCATATGCCATTTTGTGCATTCACTGGCCAATATTTTACAAAACATATTGTCGGTACGTTTTTAGGTCTGGCTAGAGACAACTTCAGCTGTTTATTAGAGCTCCTGTCATAATAAAATAGTGAAGAAAGAAATATAAGGTGAGGGACTTTGTCTCTACCCATTTGATGATCTACCCTCTTTCCAGCAGCTTGGCACAGACTTAGGGCCATATGTATCAAGCCTTTTTCCCGTTTGCAAACGGGCAGATTCTCAGAATCTCCCCGTTTGCGAATGGGAAAAAGCCTTTTGGGATGTATCATCCCAAAAGGCCATCGCAAAATAGAGAATCGCGAAATTTGCGATTCTCTATTTTGCGAATGCAATTAAGGAATTGCAAATTGCGATTCCTTAATTGCAATTCTGGAAACACCAGAAATTCGCTATTTGGCCTCAAGGAATTGCAAATTACCACCAACTTCAAGTTATTGGTAATTTGCAATTTTCTTTAAAAAAGCACTTTTTTTTAAAGTGCCATATGTCGCACATACATGCCCTTAGGGCATGTATGTGCGCAAAATATGCACACATGCATATTTCAGGGGTGCAACAGGGTGTTCTTTTGGCAGTCTTGCAACCTTGAAATTGCATTCTCAATTTGCGATTCTCTAATTGGTAATCGCAAATTGAGAATGTCTTTCCATTCATTCCTATGGGCCTCCTAGCCCTTAGGAATGAATGGGAAGGTATTCCTTATTTGCGTATCTCAATTTGCGATTCGCAAATAAGGAATATGTAGGATTCGCAACATTTTGAGCAAATCCTACATACAATGCATTTTGCGATTCTCAAATTGCGATTCTCTAAAAATCGCAATTTGAGAATCGCAAAACTCTTTTTTGATACATATGGCCCTTAGTCAATAGCTGTGTAAACCGAGTGCAGGGAATTTTTGATGCTTTTTGGTTCGCCTTGCTTTAGCAGATTTGGGTCACCGACATTCAGCTTCTGATTTATTGGAATGGCATTCTCATGTTAGATCAGGTTATAGACAATGATGGCAGCAAAAAGACAAAGGGACAGATTTACTAAACTTTGAGGCAACACAGCAAGGGAGGTTGCTACGCTGCGTTGCACTAAAGGGAGAGCAGCAAAGCGTCATATCTAAGTAGAATTTACTAAGATATGGTGTATTTCTGCTCTCTTGTGGTGCTGGTGCACTTCTGGCTGCGTATCATCAACTCAGGCACCCTTGCGTCATTACGCTAGGATGCCTGCGTTGTGGTCAGAATTGTTTCTGTGCAGGAAGGGTTGCCTTCCTACACAAAAACTATTCTTGAGGCTTATTCCTCTTTTTGAATGCAGCACACATGCAAGGTAGAAGAAATGATAAGAAATAAAGATATTTCTCATTGCTACACCAGCCTTTGGTAGGCGCAACCTTTTGGCGCATTCCTATGTTTAACTGACTTTAGTAAATATGGGTTTGCGTCAGAATGAATGGGTGGGTGAACGGGAATGCCCATGCTTCACCCAGGTAACGTCTCCCTGACTCAAGGGACACCAAGACAGCGCTATATGCTGCCTCGTATTACTTTTGGGATAAATTCCCAATCAAAGCCACAGACATCTTGATTTGCCTGGTTTGTTAAATCCCAACATGGTTTTCATAATGGGGTTGTGAGGAAAGGGGCAGGGCAGCCCCATTGTGTAGGTAGACTAGCTGTCACTGGATAAGGAGAGGGGAACCCCTTTATCAAACAGGTTTTTCAAATGCGTGTAGCCCCCTTGGTAGCCACACCTCTGGGTTGGGCTAGGGAGCTCTGGATGCCGAGAGAGGGGTTCTGCCATCTGGAGAGTCGGCAGAATGGTGCATCATTGGATTGCCAGATACCACACCTCCTTGGAAATGGTCAGCAATAGAGAGGGAACGTTAGCTCCTTGGCTACTGACTGTGTCTACCTTGAGGGCCCTTTCTGAGCATAACATGGGCATCCCTGGTCCCCAGAACTCAGATTTCGTCTAGACTGGAAGAAGAACCAAAGAAGGACTGCCCTGGTGCACCCTGGAATTGTCAAGCTGCAGTTTATCATCGCTGTGCAGGACCAGAGGCCAGTATTCAACCCTCAAAGTTGCAACCGCGTTCGCTGAACCCCGGAGAGTCACTGGAGTGCAGTTTGGTTGCCCAGAAGGCAAGTTATTGTCCAGGAATAATTTTACTGTAACCGCAACATCAGGCGATTGGTAGCCCAATGGCAAGAGGACTTCGAGGGATGTCGACTCTGTGACCATGACTGCCTCACCACCCTTCATGGACCAAGGCATAGCCGCAGGAAGAGCCCCCCCCCCATCGACTGCATTGCATCCACATCAACATTGAGCGTCTTCAGCACCCTGCGTCCCTTGCATCATGACCACTTCCATAGGAAGCTTTTGCAAAGGGGCAAAGGGCCTGAAACTTCCTGAAGACACCTCCTACCTTTGAGGTAACTGTTTCTGAGGAGCTTGCCGGTACCCCTGACTGGCTCCCTGCTGGAGTTGGTTGACTAAAGGAACTGCATTGCCACTTGCAAAGTTTTGGGAAAAAGTTTCTGAGTGGCAAATTGAATTGCCAATTCTTGTTCATGGTTAAGTAAAAAAGTGCATATTTACTGTACCTTGTAAGATCTGTATCTTTGGAAATCTCCGTTGGATCTTTTTCATGTGGTGTCTAAAAATACAAAACGATACAGTGTATTTTTATAAATTGGTGTTGGATTCCTTATGTGTCTTGTGAATTTCTTCTTCAATAGTTTTGGTGCTTTTTAAATGTTTTACACTTATTTCTTTGTGTAAGCCTTGCTGCTCAGAGCCACAGCTACCCAGAGTTGAGCTAGAGGGTTTAACAGGGTTTAACAAACGAAACCTCCTGGTCCAAAGGGGATGGTAAGTGCATTACACGGTGAGGTCACACAATCACACCATCAAGTACACCCCATTTCCTCACACTCCACAAATAAATTTGCTATACCTGGGGCAAGAGACGCACCCATCACCCCTCCTTCTACTTTCAAGTATTAATCATTCTTGAACATTAAACAGTTTTATTTAAATGCAATTGCAGCCAAATCCATAATGAAATCTATAGGAACTTGTACTTTCATATGGCATGTCTATCAAATCGTATCCCGAACACTATTTCATGAAATATTATCTTAGGTGCACTCAATGTCCAAAGTCACGAAGACATACTAGTCTACATTGAACATGAGAGCTCAATGCTAATAATGCAATCAGTTCTGTGTATTATGAAAGAGTTGATCTAAGGTACAAATTATTTTATAAAGAAATCCACATATTGACAAAGTGATTCTTGCACAGAATCATACTTTGAGATTATAGGTCTTTCAGGGTGATCTATATGTGATTGTGTATGTATTTTAGGCAGATTTGGGAAAAGTCTATTAAGGAAGGCATGTTCCTTTTCCCTAATGGCATCTATTGAAAGACCTATATCAGTCGCAACCTGTACTGTTTACTGTAATTCCGGGAGTAAATTCGTAGGTGTTTTTCTTTTTTCAGTCAAAATCAGTCTTGATCTTGGGATGAAGGCCCTTGAGACAAAAAATGGAAACACTGCAGTGGCACTGAGAGGAGCATTGTTGTAATCAAATTCTGCAAATTGCATGATGTCCTCCCATTCTCCAGTAGCAGTGATTAGCAAGGATCTGAGGTTTTGCTCCATATATTGATTCATATGCCCTATCTGTCCATCAGTTGTCGATAGTTTTTTTTTATACATCTGTTTATTGCTCACAGAAAGAAGATCTCAGACTCCATCGAGCTTAGATTTTGAAAGTCACATGCCCCAGATCTTACAATGTATGGCGGCACAGCCTCTCCGTTCTTAAATTTCTTGCTCTGCCATACATCAGTAGTCCATTCCTCCCAACCAGACCGCCATCCTGGGGGTGTCCAGAGACCAAAAACATCTGGAAATGTCTCTTTTGGCTCCCAAATATCGGATACCCTCAAGTGCTGGTGGCTAGTGTTCAGCCAGCCTTCCATTATCCCCAACAGGACCACGTTTGGGTCCAGGCTCTCTGTTGCCTGAATGAGGAATGTGATTGTAGTGTGGATTACGCTCCAGCATGCAGTTATGACTGGGCAGGCCCATAAGAGGTAGAAAAAGGAACGGTCAACATCTCCACATCCTGGCGACTCATCCCGCCCCATTTTCCACAGCCAGTCTGGGATATAGTATGTATGGTGGAAATAATTTAACTTAATTAGTCTGATAGTGGCCAGAATGATAAGTTGCCAAGAGGCAATTTTGGGCTCCCGCTTTTCATTGTCGTCCAGTTTCCTAACACCCAACTCTCGCGAAGTGCATTCCAGGAAGCACCATCATCTTGTAGAGCCCCACCCCGCCTGCCAATGTTCAAATTGCCGGGAAGACACCTGGTTCCTCCTGTCTCTGGGACAATTTCATGCTAAGCAAATAAATCAGCTTCCCCGATGAGGATAAACACACATTAAATGAAAGAGGTAAAGGAGCAGAGCCCTGGGGTTCCCCACAATCGTGTATAGTGTGTGCAAAACTCTACCCTTAATCACCATGAAGAAATGTTTTCTGTTAGCTCTGGTAAGGTAAATTCCACACAAACCTGTGATTTGTGGAATGCCCAAGGGTTATTTAAATGCAATTAATTCCATAATTAAATCTATAGAAACTTGTACTTTCATATGGTATGTCTATCAAATTGTATCCAGGACACTATTTCATGAAATAATATCTTAGGCGCATTCAATGTCCAATGTCACCAGGACATCCTAGTCTACTTTGAACATGAGAGCTCAATGCTAATAATGCAATCAGTTCTGTGTTTTATGAAAGAGTTGATCTTAGGCACAAATTATTTGATAAAGAAATCCACATATTGACAAAGTGGTTCTTGCACAAACCCATACTTTGAGATTATAGGTCTTTCAGGGTGATCTATATGTGATTGTGTATGTATTTTAGGCAGGGTTGAGAAAAGTCTATTAAGGAAGGCATGTTCCTTTTCCCTAATGGCATCTAATAGCATGATTTTCTTGAAAAAGACCACATGATTATGGTGTGGTAAACAGGACCACCGGGATGCACAAGGAGATACCCTGAAGTACCTCTTCTTTTAGGTCCACCAAGACTAACTGGGTTGACATGTGGAGGCTGCCTGTCCACACAGCAAGTATAGATCAGTTCACCTGAATCAAACCCTTCAGGCTGCACAATTCAGTACTTTTAGCTTAGATAGGTTAACAGTTGTGTCCCCACCCTCTGATATAAATTGGCAAAGAGCTAGAAACCAAGTCTGTTTTTTCCCTGATTTTGGGGTGTTGCTGGTCACAAGCTGGTCTCTATGATAAAGATCTATTTCCAGCTGTCTTCGATAGGCACTATTGGTGATCAGAATGCATCGGGTGTTGGGAGGGATCCTTCATTTGCAGGCCTTCGTATGAAACACATTACTCATGATTGACGATTATGGTAATGCACTGACTAGCTTTAAAAATCTGTACAAATTATCCGGAAGGTCTTTATTTAGAACGGCCACAAAAACTAGCATAAAACCTGCCATTTCTGATAAACAGATTGCCGATGGGTTTCCTGTCCTAGTTAAGCATCTGGTGGGCCTTATTTAGCTCAGTGGACAAGGCCTCATTCTCTTGTCCTTGTGGCTGGGATAACATTCCACATAGTTGACTTTAGTGACTGCAGAGCAGACATCATTATAGAGATTCCAGTGAATGAGCAATGCTCTATGTAAATGGCAAATATGATGCTTCTAATGGAAGTGGCAGTGCTGTTGCGCTTCTAGGTGGGGAGGAGGAAATGTGAAGGACTCAATGTCCTTGGGCAGGAAAACTTACCCATAAGGGGGCAGTCAACACCAAAAGAGACCAAATGTGTGATCTGCTTTTCCACTTCGGTGTTGGGCGGGGATTCAAAAGTGAATGCTCTACCTTCTCTGCTAATGTAGGTGGTAAGGACATCTGACCTTGAAGGACAAGGTGACTTCCCACATACCAGCCATGACATTGGACCAGAATTTCAGATCACTTGAGCTCTGGTTACAGGGAGGTTTGGTGCTGATAATCCGAGAGGCATGTGTTTCTGGCTTTTGGACCAAGCGGCTGTTGCCAACACATGCAAGGAATCCAAAGGACAAGTGCAAAGTCCCACCTTCAGCCACTTCCTTCAAACCCCCTTCCACTACATTGAATAGATGCCTCTTTCATGGAATGTAGCCCATGACAGTTCCATAAGCCTAATAAACTCAAGTTGAGATCCCTATGTGCTGTGTGGTAGTCCATGTACAGCAGAGGATGAAATATCTGGAGCCAGCAGAGTCTCTGGCCCAAGAATATTGTCAAGAGAATAGATGGTCTCCAAGAATGAAACACAAATAAAGAAGAAAGATCACATGGCATTAGAGATACAGTGAATTATGTTCAATATTAAATAAAAAATACAAGCACTTAATACGTGGGATGACTCAAACTTTCCTCGCACAATCCATCCAAGTCTTAAAAAACGACAGCAATGAAGTCAAGAGTCCAGAGCCAAGGTCCGGCAATGAGTGAAGCACAAAAGCCCACAGGATCAAGGTTCTAGGAAGGACACAGATGCTTTCATCCCAGTTTAATGCTATGTGTAAAGGCTACCAGAATTTCACCATCTTTTAAAATCTTGGACATAGGTTTTCCATTCTCCCCTCATGCCTTGGCATTGGGAAATCCCAGTCTATGATCCAGAAGCTTGTGTGCTATATTGGCAAGGAAACAAAATGCAGTTTATGATAAACAGAATGTACTAATAGCAAGTGTTTCCAGAGCACAAAAGAAGAACCTTGGAAGGTCTCTGGGAACAAAATATCATCATAGTCACTGGAAGGACGGATCTAAGAAGTGTGTGTCACCAAGGCTGAAAACATCATACCGCCTTGAACATGGAATGTGACTCAAAGAATGATTGCATCGTCACAGTTTGCAAGAAAAGCAACCCACCAAAAACATTATGATCCCGCTGGTCTGGTAAGTCTTCGCAGAGAAACCCATATTGTCGTATTGCATACTTACTCAAACCCAGAGAGCCACCATCATAGAAGTGTAATAAAGCCAAGATCCCTCTAACAAGGGAAATGTATATTGATGATGGTCTACGATGGAATAAAATCACCTATGAGTCTTTATATCCTCTGCGCATCAACAGTGTGACCAATGTGACAAAATGGCAAAAGAGTTTTAATTGGTCTTCTAGTCTGCACAGTTTTCAGCATTTGCTTTAGTCACCTCTTTTCTTTCCCTTGTCTGCTTCCCTTTTTCCACATTGCATCATTTGTTTTGCCACCCCCTTGACCCTGGCCCCTTGACTATGGAAATGCTGCCTTTCCATTTGTTTCTCCTCAGCCTATTCTTTTTTATGCATGTGTTTTTTATAATTTTTTAGACTGTACCCCAGGGACTAATGTAGGTGAGGTGCGTTACAGTCAAATCTGAAATTACAAGCAGCTGATATATGACAATGTTGTGACTACCACACTGACGAGGAAATAAAGTGCTGAATTGCTACAGCTGAACCAGACCAAGAACTACAGTGCGACTTGTGCTGCTGTGCACGCTTAGGGAGTGGAGGCTGGATGTGAATGAAGCAGGGTGGGCTTAGTCTGCCAGCTCCACTTGCTCTCACAGGCCATTCCTTATACTTGACCAGTGTGGAAAGCCTATGAAGGGCTAGGGAGAGTGGAGAACGACATGCCCACCAAACTGTGCCTTCTCAGCACTGTGCAAGGTGATGTGATGGAGTACAAGCAGTGCTTGTGTGTGCTCCACTGTACTAAGATACAAGTACCTTCGATGCACTCTGCTGTGTCCACAAGGAAAGCAAGCAGTTCATCCCAGTTGATGTAACAGTCATCTACTCTTGGGAAAGAGTGCCAAAATCCCTCCTGCCTGTAGACTCAGCCTCTAACTACATGTACAACAGATCAGGACCACATGTACTTAGACAACCCGGAGTTTCCAGAGACATAGGTGCCGATTATGATCCGGTAAAAACCGGGTACGAACCGTCGGTCGGAGCGTTTTCTCCGTCCGACTCGTACCCGGTCGTAAAACTTTACAAACATGGAATAACGATTCGCACGGAAACACCATTTCCGTACGAATCGTAAAAAACACCGACCGACGAAAATATACATACGAATGTGATCCGGGAATGCTGCGACGTGACGTCGGGACGCTTTCAGGCAGCGTTTCACGACCCAGGAATTACGAATCGAACCGACAGCAGTCCGGACGGCAATATTTTCACGGCACCCAAAAAGTGCCGGAAAAGCGAAGTACGGCGCGAAACGACCAGAGTAGGTGGCCCGGTATGCACCGTACCCCCCCCCAGCCCCCGTATGTACGCGCCGACCCCCCCCAGCCCCCGTATGTACGCGCCGACCCCCCCCAGCCCCCGTACGTACGCGCCGACCCCCCCCTCAGCCCCCGTACGTACGCGCCGACCCCCCCCAGCCCCCGTATGTACGCGCCGAACCCCCCCCAGCCCCCGTACGTTCGAGTCGTACCCCCCGTGTATGTACACCCCTGTATGTGTCGAACCCCCCGTGTATGTACACCCCTGTACGTGTCGAACCCCCCGTGTATGTACACCCCTGTACGTGTCGAACCCCCCGTGTATGTACACCCCTGTACGTGTCGAACCCCCGTGTATGTACACCCGTGTACGTTCGAGTCGTACCCCCCCCGTGTATGTACACCCCTGTACGTGTCGAACCCCCCGTGTATGTACACCCCTGTACGTGTATGTACACCCGTGTACGTTCGAGTCGTACCCCCACCCGTGTACTCACAGGTTCAACACCTCAACCAACCAAGTAAGCACTACTTCCTAGCATGTGGAAGAAGAGAGTGTGCGCATTCACACTGCATTATAGTGGTAATGCGTCCAGAGTACTACAGCCACAAAAAGAGACTCAGCAAAAACCAGGAGGAAAAAAACCAAAAAGGTTTAAGAGAAATCCCATAAGAAGGGCCATGTCCAATGATTTTGAAATTAACTCCTGGCCTTGTGTTTGCGACTCTGCATGATCATTATGTCCAAGCCGCGGGTTCACGGGACAAATCATGTTGGCAGAATAGGGAATGTGCCATGCTTGAAAGTGGATATGATGGCGGAGACAGATTGTGTGTGGCAATCAGATCATCGCATCCCTTCTTTTGTGGATGTACCTCTGTGTAGCTGGCATGGCAAGTGTCTACTAGAGGGGGTGATGTGTACAAGTAATATGAGACTATTATGGTGCCGATTACGATCCGGCAAAAAAATTCCCCGTACGACTCGTATCCGGTCTTTTTACCGTACGAATCGTACAAGTGCCGTACAAACTGGCAATTACGATTTGCATGGTAAAAAGTCCATACGAATCGCATTGGGAATTATTCCCCACACGTCCTCGGGTCGGGTCGTTCGAGTCGTACCCCCACCCGTGTACGGGTGGGGGTACGACTCGAACGTACACGGGTGTACATACACGGGGGGTTCGACACGTACAGGGGTGTACATACACGGGGGGTTCGACACGTACAGGGGTGTACATACACGGGGGGGTACGACTCGAACGTACACGGGTGTACATACACGGGGGTTCGACACGTACAGGGGTGTACATACACGGGGGGTTCGACACGTACAGGGGTGTACATACACGGGGGGTTCGACACGTACAGGGGTGTACATACACGGGGGGTACGACTCGAACGTACGGGGGCTGGGGGGGTTCGGCGCGTACATACGGGGGCTGGGGGGGTCGGCGCGTACGTACGGGGGCTGGGGGGGGTCGGTGCGTACGTACGGGGGCTGGGGGGGGTCGGCGCGTACGTACGGGGTCTGGGGGGGTCAGCGCGTATGTACGGGGGCTGGGGGGGGGGTCGGCGCGTACGTACGGGGGCTGGGGGGGGTCGGCGCGTATGCGGGCACATGTCTCCATGGTTGCTATGGGAGTTCGGTGCGGACGGTGTTTTTTCCATACGGTTGTAACATCGGACGCACAGGATGGATCGTGATTCCGCGGTCGCACTTCACTTTTCACATTTGTACGGTAAATCGTCCGAGGACGTGTCGGACACATTTTCCGACCCGAGGACGTGTGGGGAATAATTCCCAATGCGATTCGTATGGACTTTTTACCATGCGAATCGTAATTGCCAGTTTGTACGGCACTTGTACGATTCGTACGGTAAAAAGACCGGATACGAGTCGTACGGGGTTTTTTTTTGCCGGATCGTAATCGGCACCATAATAGTCTCATATTACTTGTACACATCACCCCCTCTAGTAGACACTTGCCATGCCAGCTACACAGAGGTACATCCACAAAAGAAGGGATGCGATGATCTGATTGCCACACACAATCTGTCTCCGCCATCATATCCACTTTCAAGCATGGCACATTCCCTATTCTGCCAACATGATTTGTCCCGTGAACCCGCGGCTTGGACATAATGATCATGCAGAGTCGCAAACACAAGGCCAGGAGTTAATTTCAAAATCATTGGACATGGCCCTTCTTATGGGATTTCTCTTAAACCTTTTTGGTTTTTTTCCTCCTGGTTTTTGCTGAGTCTCTTTTTGTGGCTGTAGTACTCTGGACGCATTACCACTATAATGCAGTGTGAATGCGCACACTCTCTTCTTCCACATGCTAGGAAGTAGTGCTTACTTGGTTGGTTGAGGTGTTGAACCTGTGAGTACCTTGTAGAAAGGTACACCACATACCCAGGGCAGGTAGTGCACTGGCTAATAGTAGGACGCATCACTGATTGTGCCACCCACCACAAAAGCCCATCGCAGGCCTGTGAGTGCGCAGTAGCCCTAATGCTCAAGTTGGCATTTCTCACTCATTAGCCCACCCTGAGTGGGCCTTCCACTACCACTAGGGCACCCTGAGGCTAAGCCCCGAGGGGCATAGCATGTGGTAGGCAAAAGGCAGGGCAGGTACATATGGGTGTTCCCTGCCCAGGTAGTGAAGAGCCCCTACGTGGGTTTTCCCTACCTAGGAGGTCAGCGCTTCCCATGGGACACCGCTGGTGTTTTGTTGATTCTCTGCTTGTGGCCTTAGGGCTCTGGGCACTTTCCCACTGTAAATGCAGTGGGAAAGTGAGTGTGCCCTTCCTATACACATTAGGAAGTGGTGCTTGCTTGATGTTTTTAAACATGTTTCAATCCTGCCATTGCAGGACTGTGTGTGTGTGTGTGCACTTGTACCTATGATGTTTTTAAACATGTGTCAAGTCTGCCACTGCAGGCCTATGTGTGCACAATTTCACGTATGCTCAATTTGGCCTTTCTGAGCCACTGGCCAATCCTGAGGGGACCTTTCACTACCCCTAGAGCACCCTTGCAGTAAGTCTTAAGGGGTGAAGCAAGTGGTAGGTGAAAGGCACCCCCAACTTCAAAAGCCCACCTCAGTATAACTACTGGTGCTATACTTCAGCAGGGTGGAGATACACTTGTGTTTACATGAGACCGGACATCCTGGAACTGTGTAATGCACACTGCCAGAGGAATCTGTTGTACATGAGGAGGCTTATTTTTATTGGAAGGGATCGTGCACCCTTCCTGAATGTTGGCTGTCCTGGGCTGACTACCTGCTGCTGTGTTGCACCGTGAAGTGTGCTCTGCAAGAGCTTGTTGGCTTGCCCCCTGTTCTCTTGTGAAGGTCTCAGGGACGTCAAAGACCCACGCGAGGGACCCACATCATCTACTTGTAACACCTGGAGAGCAGTGCCCTCTTAAGTGCCCACATCGTCTGCTGGATTCCAACTAGTAGCATAGCGTGAGCGTGGAACTAAGTATTGCGCTTGCAGACCAGATTGCATTGTGTGGGGCCCCAGAAGTAGTGCCCACATCTAAAGAGTGTGACCCCTGCATCGTGGGGGGGCTCAACAGGCATAGGCGTCTTGTTGGGTTCTCTGACAAAATTTCGAAAGTCAGAAATTCGACCTACACAAATATCGCAACACTAATATCGATGTCAAGAATATCGACATCCTATCTACAACATGGTAAGTGCAAAAATATCGAAAATAAAATATAGATGTCAAAAATATCGTTTTTAAAAATATCTTTTTTTTTTTTTTATAAAAAATATGTAAAATAAACATAATAATACTTATAAATAAAATAAACATAATTAAATATATTTCACAATGTTCAAAATTAATAATTAATAAATATAATTTAATAAAAAATTAATTAAACATAGACATATAATATATAATATATATACTTACTTAATAATGTTTTAATAATTATTTTAATAAATTATACATTATTTAAAAATGTTAACAATTGCAAAAACATTACACACATAAAACAATAACATAAATAAAAATTAAATAATTATGTATAACAAATTAAAACTATTACATTTAATTTTAATATTGTTAAAATTAATTATATACTACATTAGCTAAAATAATAAAAAAAATATTAAATAGCAGAGACAATAAAACTACTACTCCAGCTCCAAAAAAAACAACAGAAAGGAAAATGTTGGATAGCGTAAGGGTAAAAATTACTATTCCCACTCCAGAGAGTGGAACAGTAGGGAAAGTGTTGGATAGCGTAGGGGTAAAAATTACTATTCCAACTCCAGAGAGTGCAACAGTAGGGAAAGTGTTGGATAGTGTAGGGGTAAAAATTCCTATTCCAACTCCAGAGAGTGCAACAGTAAGGAAAGTGTTGGATAGCGTAGGGGTAAAAATTACTATTCCAACTCCAGAGAGAGCAACAGTAGAGAAAGTGTTGGATAGCGTAGGGGTAAAAATTACTATTCCAACTCCAGAGAGTGCAACAGCGGGGAAAGTGTTGGATAGCGTAGGGGTAAAAATTACTATTCCAACTCCAAAGAGTGCAACAGCAGGGAAAGTGTTGGATTGCGTAGGGGTAAAAATTACTATTCTAACTCCAGAGAGTGCAACAGTAGGGAAAGTGTTGGATAGCGTAGGGGTAAATATTACTATTCCAACTCCCGAGAGTGCAACAGTAAATAAAGTGTTGGATAGCGTAGGGGTAAAAATTACTATTCCAACTACAAAGACTGCAACAGTAGGGAAAGTGTTGGATAGCGTAGGGGTAAAAATTACTATTCCAACTCCAGAGAGTGCAACAGCAGGGAAAGTGTTGGATAGCGTAGGGGTAAAAATTACTATTCCAACTCCAGAGAGTGCAACAGTAAGGAAACTGTTGGATAGCGTAGGGGTAAAAATTACTATTCCAACTCCAGAGAGTGCTACAGTAGGGAAAGTGTTGGATAGCGTAGGGGTAAAAATTACTATTCCAACTCCAGAGAGTGCAACAGCAGGGAAAGTGTTGGATAGCGTAGGAGTAAAAATTACTATTCCAAATCCAGAGAGTGCAACAGTAGGGAAAGTGTTGGATAGCGTAGGGGTAAAAATTACTATTCCAACTCCAGAGAGTGCAACAGCAGGGAAAGTGTTGGATAGCGTAGGGGTAAAAATTACTAATCCAACTCCAGAGAGTGCAACAGTAGGGAAAGTGTTGGATAGCGTAGGGGTAAAAATTACTATTCCAACTCCAGAGAGTGCAACAGCAGGGAAAGTGTTGGATTGCGTAGGGGTAAAAATTACTATTCTAACTCCAGAGTGCAACAGTAGGGCAAGTGTTGGATAGCTTAGAAGTTAAAAATATCATACTTATAAATAAAATAATTCTTTAAAATAATTAATAATTTAATTATTAAATAACTCAAAATTACTTACAAATACCAATAGATATTTATTAAAAACATAAATACCAATAAATAATTAATTAGCAATAAATTATTAATAAATACCAATAAATATTAATTAATGAATATTAATTACCAATTAAAAAATATTGAACAATTACATTTTTTAGACCAAAAAATAATTATCAAACACTAATTACCAATTAAAAAATATTAAACAATTACATATTTTTTATACACAAATTATTAATTATTATACATTATTTACCAATTATTAATTACTTATTAGTATATTAATTAGAAATATCAAATATCAATAAATAATATTTAAACATATTTAATTACCAATTGATTATTAATCAACAATAAATTATTTTTCATAACCAAATTATTATAATTTAAAATATTTACCAATTAATAATTAATCTCCAATTAATTAATTATCAATACCCAACAACAAATTTAATAATTACTTAATTAGATTTCAATTACTTCCAACACTATTCCCCTATAAACACACAAAACACTCAAATAATAAAATAATACTGTTAACATAATTATCAATTAATCTATTAATAAAAACTAATTACCAATTAATAATAATTAATTACCAATTAATACTTAATTAACAATAATATAATTATCAATCCCAATAAATAAATAAAAATATTACTTAATTACAATTAAATTACTTCCCACCCTATTCCCCTATAAACCCACAACCCGCTATAGAATTTAAACGCAAAAATTATTTTAAATTATTTTATAATTCCTAATAATTTATAATTAATTTCATATAATTAAATTACTTCCCACCCTGTTCCCCTATAAACCCACAACCCGCTACAGAATTTAAACGCTAAAATTATTTAAAATTAATTTATAATTCCCAAAAATTTATAATTAAATTCATATAATTAAATTACTTCCCACCCTATTCCCCTATAAACCCACAACCCGCTACAGTACTAAAACACAAAATTAACTTAAAATAACCATTATTAACATATAAAAATTGTATACATATATTTTTAAACCAGTAGAACACTTAACAAAAAATAATTAACACATACATATTAAATATATAATAAAACACATAGTAATATTATAAATATAGATATTAGTGACATGGATATTAGTAACATCGATATATTTCATATTGATATTACTAATTTCGATATTACTAACATCGATATAAATGAAATCGATATAACTTACCTTAGGGTCGATATTCTGTCCATAGATATTCTTGACATCGATATTCTGTCCCTTCGATATTCTAAACTCGATATTATTGTAGGTCGAAATTAAAGTTTCGATATTTAGACTGCTCACCGTCTTGTTGGTTGTGAGCGGATTCACCGGTTGTGGGATCCAGCGTGGCCCACTTCATCCATTCTAATTCATCTCTCTCGTGTGACATGCCGAATGCATGCTCATTTTGTGCGGTGTCCGATTCACAGGTTGCAACCCTCAGAGAGAAGACATACCCTTAGTAGTGCGTCATTCTACCTTGTGCAACACTCCTAAACTTGCACATGTGCATATGACTGGAATTGTCTGGTGCGACCCATATCAATGGGCACCAGGCGTAGTTCCTCATTTCCAGGGAGGTACGGAATTTGCAACTCTTTGTTGTGTGTGACCGCTAGTGTCTGGTGTAACTCAGATCAATGTGCACCAGACGTTGTGTGTCATTTCGAGGGAGGTACGGAATTTGCAAGTCTTCATTGTGTGTGACTGCGACTGTCTGGTGCGACTTGTATCAACACGCACCATAAGTTGTGCCTCATTTCCAGGGAGGTGCGGAGAAGGAGATTAGTGTTCTGTTGTGCTCAGATTGCCTGGGTGCTACTTTGATCGACATGTGTCTAACGGCTTACCTCCATCTTCCAAGAGGCTCCTCTCCCTATCCCCCCATTCATCAATTGTTCTTTTTGTGCCTTCATTGCGGAGGTTCAACTGCCCTCGCCTCACCCGGCTCGACAACTTCATGTTGCCAGGTAGTATTGCCCAGATCGGGGCTGGGTGGTGACAGACATTGACTGGGCTAAGGAACGCTTCCAAGAGGCGATCGGAAGCAGGTCAAGAGACTGCATGACACCCGCCTCCCCCTGTGCTTTGCAGAACTGGGCTAGTGCCAGAAGGCAACGTGTGAAATCCTTTGTTTGATCGACTATCGCCCTCAGCCCACTTCTGCTCCGCATCCCATGAGTGAACTCATCCCATGAGTGAACTTCCCGAGTGGTGGCTAAACCCCCATTTGTCAACTGCCTAATTAGCCCTGTTACCTACCCCCAGCTTCTTCCGTGGGACCCTGACTAAGTGTGACTGCAGGAGCAATAGGCCTAGTATCAGGGGGAGGGTTGTTTATCTCCAGCCCATGGGCGTAGGGTAGTTGAGGTTAGCTGAAGGGGGAGGAGGGCATGGGTCACGGGGTCTCCATTATCAACTGACCTGCCGGATATCAGTGTCACTACATTGCTGTGCAGTATGCATGTGTGTGCCCTTCATACAGCCCAGCCTGATATCCGTGGCACAGCGTATCAGTGCTGAGTGTGTGGGAGTGACTGCATGAGGAACGCTTGTTATTAATTACACCACACAGTGGAGTTACTTTACATGATGATTCCTAGCCAAAAGAATACTATGTTTGACGTTGGTTTTTACCGATTCAGCCTTGGCTCACTGTGCTGTTTAAAAGTGTTGTAATTATATGTGTGTGCCCATTTTTTATATTGTTGTGATCTGGGGTGCACCCTATACCTGCATGGTATTGAATTTAATTATTGCCAGGCGGGCTTAGTTCTGACAACGTTTTGCACCACATAAGGGTGCTGGGAGGATAAAGTAGGATCTTTCCCAAGTGTGCAACTACTGATGTCATTTTAACACGGTTGGGACTAGTACTTCTAGTTAGTTTCCAAATGTGATTTATGCCCACAAATACATGATGTTAATGTGAGTGTTGAATACAAACTTTATTTAAATGCACTACGTGTGAAGTCTCTTTTGTGACCCTCAGTGTATTTATTGTGTGGGAGTGCTGTGCCCTTGCTTTACACATTGCCTCTGTGATAAGCCTGACTGCTCAGTGCCACGCTACCCAAGGATGAGCGCAAGTTATACAGTCAGTGCAATCACCTACACATTATGAGAGTGGTAGGGTCTGCCTGGTTAGGGCACCGCCTCAGCCAAACAAAAAGTGCCAGTTCCAACAAACATCATCTCTTATTTCTAGTGCATCATCGGCCTCAACGTCACCAGAGGAAAGGAGGGCAGAGGGTGCCATGAAGTGGCACAGTATTAAAGATGAAACCCTTGATAAAGGATTTGGGAGACTACTTGTGGGGTGGGCATGAAGTTGATATGGCAATATGGTCAATGTGATTGATGGAAATTAGCAGGTGACAGGAAGCGGATGGGCAGGATGCTGACACCTGACTCATTATGCTCTGGTAGTGCAGTACCTGCAGGAGGTATTGTTTTTCACCTGGTAGAGCGGTAAGTGAACAAGCTAGAGGCTGAGTGTAAAGTCACAGACTAAGGTGCCAATTACGATCCGGTAAAAACCGGGTATGAACCGTCGGACGGAGCATATTCTCCGTCCGACGCGTACCCGGTCGTAAAAATATACAAACATGGAATTACGATTCGCACGGGAACACCATTTCCGTACGAATCGTACAAAACCCCGACCGATCAAAATAAACCTACAAATGCGATCCGGGAAAGCGCCGACCTGACGTAGGGACGCTCGCAGCCTGCCATTCACGAACCAGGAATTACGATTCGCACCGACGTCATCCCGCACGGTGATTATTTTCCGGCTGCCAAAAACTGCCGGGAAATCAGGACGACGCGAACAAGGACTACCAGTACGCGACGGACAGACAGGACGACGCAAACAAGGAGGACCAGTACGCGATGGACAGACAGGACGACGCGAAGAAGGAGTACCAGTACGCGACGGACAGACAGGACGACGCGAACAAGGAGGACCAGTACGCGACGGACAGACAGGACGACGCGAACAAGGAGGACCAGTACGCGACGGACAGACATGGACCCGAACCTACGTGTCATCCCGGCCCTCATAGCAGTCGACCTCCTGTACAGGTTCCGACGCAGACGCCTCAGAAGGTCAGAACAACTAAGGGAGGGGGGAAAGTGGGGTGGGGTGGGGGTGGCAGGACCAGGGCAGGCCACAAACCCCCCACCTAAGTCACACAGCACACATGCCCTGGACATACCTGACTCCCATGCCCTGGTCACTACGAGGGGATGGGGGCATGTCCAGCTAAGCCAGCGACCGCCACAACGGAAGTCCGTCACGACGCGAACCGGCAACACAACAGACCGGTACGTCCCATACCCACGCCTGAAGAGCGTGGGTATGAGTCGTACCACGCCCACACCCACGTCACCCCAACAATGGCGGGACGGCTCGTACCCACGTGGCAAAGGCCTGGGTACGGGCCGCACAAGCATCACATAGCGTGGGGACGGATATGTACGGACCCTACCCCCCCCCTGTATGCAT
The DNA here is from genome assembly GCF_964204655.1 of Triturus cristatus. NCBI lineage: Eukaryota > Metazoa > Chordata > Amphibia > Caudata > Salamandridae > Triturus > Triturus cristatus. The sequence continues at coordinate 1,802,632,296 of NC_140589.1, read as the reverse complement.
GGAGCGTACCCCCACCCCAACAGTGTAAGTACGACCCGTACCCCCACCCGCGTACGTATGGAGCGTACCCCCACCCCAACAGTGTAAGTACGACCCGTACCCCCACCCGCGTACATATGGAGCGTACCCCCACCCCAACAGTGTAAGTACGACCCCTACCCCCACCCACGTACGTATGGAGCGTACCCCCACCCCAACAGTGTAAGTACGACCCGTACCCCCACCCGCGTACGTATGGAGCGTACCCCCACCCCAACAGTGTAAGTACGACCCCTACCCCCACCCGCATACGTATGGAGCGTACCCCCACCCCAACAGTGTAAGTACGACACGTACCCCCACCCGCGTACGTATGGAGCGTACCCCCACCCCAACAGTGTAAGTACGACACATACCCTCACCTCGAATGCATGGAGCGTACCCCCACCCCAACAGTGTAAGTACGACACGTACCCCCACCTCGAATGCATGGAGCGTACCCACATCCGTGCATGTCATGAGCGTACATATTGTGAAATTGGAGAGGTGGGTGCAGAGTCCTCCCAGCAGTGCCCTGAGACAGGAGGGGTGGGTGCAGAGTCCTCCCAGCAGTGCCCTGAGACAGGAGGGGTGGGTGCAGAGTCCTCCCAGCAGTGCCCTGAGACAGGAGGGGTGTGTGCAGAGACCTCCCAGCAGTGCCCAGACACAGGAGGGGTGTGTGCAGAGTCCTCCCAGCAGAGCCCTGAGACAGGAGGGGTGGGTGCAGAGTCCTCCCAGCAGTGCCCTGAGACATGAGGGGTGGGTTCAGAGTCCTCCCAGCAGTGCCCTGAGACAGGAGGGGTGTGTGCAGAGACCTCCCAGCAGTGCCCAGACACAGGAGGGGTGTGTGCAGAGTCCTCCCAGCAGAGCCCTGAGACAGGAGGGGTGGGTGCAGAGTCCTACCAGCAGTGCCCTGAGACAGGAGGGGTGGGTGCAGAGTCCTCCCAGCAGTGCCCAGGGACAGGAGGGGTGGGTGCAGAGTCCTCCCAGCAGTGCCCTGAGACAGGAGGGGTGGGTGCAGAGTCCTCCCAGCAGTGCCCTGAGACAGGAGGGGTGGGTTCAGAGTCCTCCCAGCAGTGCCCAGGGACAGGAGGGGTGGGTGCAGAGTCCTCCCAGCAGTGCCCAGAGACAGGAGGGGTGGGTGCAGAGTCCTCCCAGCAGTGCCCTGAGACAGGAGGGGTGGGTGCAGAGTCCTCCCAGCAGTGCCCAGGGACAGGAGGGGTGGGGGCCTATCACTCCCTGCAGTGCCCTGAGACAGGAGGGGTGTATGCAGAGTCCTCCCAGCAGTGCCCTGAGACAGGAGGGGTGGGTGCAGAGTCCTCCCAGCAGTGCCCTGAGACAGGAGGGGTGGGTGCAGAGTCCTCCCAGCAGTGCCCTGAGACAGGAGGGGTGTGTGCAGAGACCTCCCAGCAGTGCCCAGACACAGGAGGGGTGTGTGCAGAGACCTCCCAGCAGAGCCCAGACACAGGAGGGGTGGGTGCCCATCACTCCCAGCAGTGCCCATGGAACGCAAAGGGTGGAGTAGTCACAGATACCATGCCCACAAATGTCAGTCAGGTGCACAAAGACCCTGCAGTACATGTAACACATGTTTGCGAGGCTGGGAGTATACGCATGCATAGCGCAGAAAAGAAAACATGTCCACAGGAAGTCATGTCAATAGGCCACATACACAAGTAAAATGACTACCAAGGATGCCACGAATGATGCAGGTGGAGACATCGCTCAGCATGCATGTGCAAAGGTGAAGGACTAGGTCAAACACCCAGCTAATGGACACACAGCTCTGTGCTAAAGTCAGGGGACACCCTGCAGGGAAGAAGTCAGGGTACACAGAGGAAGGAATACACCTTGGCACAATTGCAACATGCAGCAACTGCTTACATGAATGGAGAAAGGTAGCTAACACCGTGTGAGGCACACAGATCCCAGGGTCCCCCCTATGAGCAGCACACTACTACATTTCCCACACACCCAACACATGACCAACACCCACAACCATGTAGCAGCCCCACCAACAGCAATGCCAGCAATGCAGGAATGTTCCAAGGGTAAAAAATAAATAGCTTTATTCAGCATGAGCAAAAAACTAGAATGACGTAAGTCCAATATTAACAAAGGCCATAGGGCAGTCCAGGAGTCCCAGCTGGATGGGGGACACAGTGGGATGCGTGTCCCCTAGCTTGCCTGCACAGTTATAATCCATCGTCTTCCACAGGGGTGAGGGCATCATGTGGGGGGAAAGAAACAGGCACCGCAGGGACAGGAGGGTGAAGGGTAGGCGTCGTGGGTGCAGGGATGGAGGACACCACCACAGGGGGTGGGGCAGGGCCAAAGGCGGAGGCCAGGATCTCGCTGCACACCTTAGCAAGGTCCTCCAGGGACTCCCCTGCACCTGAAGGAACCACAGGCCCCAAGGAGGGGGGGGGGGTCAGAGGGATGGGTCGCAGCGCCACTGGGGGAGGGTGTGGACAGGGGGGGGGACTCAACCACCCTGACCGAGGACTTCCTTGACCGCTTGCGTGGTGGTGTCACTGTGGGGCTCAGGGACAGAGCGGCCATGAAGGAGTCTTTGGGGGAGATGTGGCCAGGAGAGCTGAGGGGAGGGGATTTGGAGGGAGTGGATTGGGTGGAATGCGGACTCCCACTCTGGCTGCGTGTAACACGTTTGCCCCCCGACCCAGTGGGTGTGCCTACTGCACCCTGTGTGCGCGTGTCAGGAGGTGTGCGGCGGACCTTCCCTGCTGGTGTGGTGCCTGTGTCTGTTGTGGTGGGTGCATGCTGACGTCTGGGTGTATGTGGGACAGGCATGGGAGTGGGAATTGTGGAAGGAGCAGGGGTAGGGGGTGGGACGTAGCGCTGCAGGAGACCCACTGCTGCAGTCAGTGTGGAGTCTATGGACCTCAGCAAGTTGCGTTGGTCAGCCTGCGATGAATGAATGCCCTCCAAGTATGCCTCCATGTTGTTGAGGACCTGGCTGTGGCCATGGAGGACATTAAGGATCGCAGTCTGACCAATCTGCAACTGCCGCTGGATGTCCACAGACTCAGCATTGGCGGCAGCAGTGGAGACAGGGGCAGGGGGTGCGGTGCCTGGCAGGAAGGAGACATGTGGTGACCGGGCACGTTGGGAAGGGACACGAGCACGTGGGAGGCGGCTGATGCCAATGGAGGGGGCGGCGCCAGATGTAGGGCTGCTGTCAGATGGTGGTGCAGCCACCGCCCACTCGGAGTGATCATCCTCGGACCCGTCAGCTTCATACTCTGTTGTGCCAGTCGACAGGTCCCCGGGTTCACTCTCCACCGCCTCTGTCCCACTCGAAGTGCCAGCCCCGATGTCACCGCTGGCACTGGTGCTCGGTCCCTCCGCGCCGTCTGTGTCCATGTCTCCCTCCGTGTCCCCCGACGATGCTGTGGGCAGGGTGAAGAGACAGAAAGTTATCATACACCTGTATACATATGTCACATGAGTCAAATCTACGTAGGTTACAGTGCATAGCCTGAAACAAAGGAAGAGTTACATCTACAAAACAAGGTACATATGTAGGGCATGCAAGACACAGTTTTTTGACCCACCATGCCATGGAAAATCCATGGAGAGCATGACACTATAGCAAATGAGATGATATGGAATTTGGACTGAGGAGCAAGGCCCTGGGGACAATCCAGCACTGCATCTGCACCACACAGCGTGGCAGGAAATTGGGATGAGCAGGGACCAAATCCAGGAACTAGAGGCACATGCAGCATAGGTAATACTGATAACATGCCCACCCTGACTGGCACACTGCACCTTGAGTGTATGTCCAGGCAAACATCACACACTGGCCAGTCCTAGCAAGGAGATATCAGGTCTTGACATGTCGGACATGCCCGCACCACCCACCCCCTACATGAGACAAATCTATGGAGACACAGGAAGCACGTACATCTCTTAGTCAGGGTGAAATACACATGGGATGCAAAACTTCTATATTGCACACAAACTACCCAAGGTGCGGCTGTGCAAATTATCATGTACAAATGGGCAGCATCAGATGATTGCAACAAGACACAAAGGCAATGGCCACCGTGAGTATGTAATAGGAAAATCAGGTCAGGCTGTACAGTGGACACTTGTAATACATCTCACGTCAATATACATGTTGCCAGGGGACAATGGCACAGAGCACAACCTATGCTGTAGACACAGAGATTGTCGACATTCTCGGATTACACACATGATACCTAGGAAAATATGCCCCTGGGGACAGTAGTGGCCACACAACTCCATGCTCCTGAATGGGAATGACTGCAACACACGCTAACATCCCTGCACTATGCCTAACGCACAATCATGCACATCATGTCACAGGCCACCACATGGGACATGCCTGCTGGAAGGCCTGGCACTCGAGAGATTAACTCCCATGTCTGGACTCAGCATTAGTGCCAACTGACATGGAACCCACAAGTCCAGAACTGGACAGGGCACAGGCAAGGTCACAAAACCTGTTACACACCACCCCCACACATGATGCTGCAGGCATTGTACACTTGGAAAAGGTGTCAGGCCACATAACCTTGTGATGGAGTGACTACACACAGACCAGGGAACACATTGCAAGGAGGGGAAGGGAGGCAGGAGAGCACTGCAATACTGTGGGGAACAGGATCTGCACAGCACCATAAACCCTGGAAGTGTATCCATGGAACAGTGCACTTACAAATGCTGGTGAAACACAACAAACACACACATGTACCTACCCCCTTCCGGCTGCTGCATCTCCTGTAGGCGCCTGTCCAAGTCAGGAAAGACCACCGCCAGCACACGTTTCTGGATGTGGGAGAGACGGCGGCGCCCGCGGTTCTTATGGCTCTCAGGTGAGTCCCCCAGCAGGACCCGTGCGATCCTCCGCGTCCAGCACCGGACATCCTGCCAGCGTTTCCTCACCTGGGGCAGGCGCCGCTTCCGACCATCCGCACTCCTCACGGCGCTGACGGCGTCCAGCCATATCTTCTCCTTGGCAGAGGCGTCTACCTGTGAGGATGGACAAGTGACACTACCTCAATACACCTGGCACATGTCACAGGGACACAGATCATAACACATTTGCTGTTTCCAACAAGGCATAGTATGCATCCAACGCATTGCACCTTTGTCATAGGGACATGATCCTCTGGGGGAAGGCCAAAAGCAGTACGTGCCATTTAAAGGACACAGGTGGAATGAGGGCAACTACACAAGCAATGCTCCAGGCTCACACTGTGCATCACACCCACCCCTCCGGTCTCAAGGCACTGCTGGGAGTGATAGGCCCCCACCCCTCCTGTCTCAGGGCACTGCTGGGAGGACTCTGCACACACCCCTCCTGTCTCAGGGCACTGCTGGGAGTGATAGGCCCCCACCCCTCCTGTCTCAGGGCACTGCTGGGAGGACTCTGCACACACCCCTCCTGTCTCAGGGCACTGCTGGGAGACATCAGGCATTCCCCCCCCTGGGACCCCCCCCTACAGTACATAGCATGTGTGTCACACCTGGACACAATGGCAGAAGTCACAGTCACAAAAAAGGGACACAGTCTGTGGCAGTGGACACTGCACTCACCTGATAACCTGGTCGCCCATACAGCATGGGGTACCGTGGGAGGATCACATCCACCAAAGCCATGTTCTCCTCCAGGGTGAATGGCTGTGACCTCTCCACAGCTCTTGACATGGTTCCAGGGAATCAGTAGCAGCAGCTGGGTCGTGGAATACAGAGATGTGCAGGCAAGTGCTCCCTCATGGGACCTGGCTGCCTTATATCTGCCTTGCTGGCCCATCTCATGCACAGGAGTACAGAGTGATTGGTCACTCACATTAGCATCCTATGTTTCCTCCAATCCCTTCAAACCTAGCAGTCTGTGGGTTCTCTATCGGTTTCATTCTCCTGCATGATGTCAGCCCCACAAACACATTGCAACAAAGTAGAAGAATTCCAACTGACTTCTGCTGTGCACCTTCCAGAACAAAATCGAAATTTGAACTTGGTCTCCATGACAACCAGCATGCATGTAGGCCTTAATACTTGTCCCTCATGTGTCCCCTATGTAATTTGGAGCTTCACACACAGGTACGGTGCGTTCCGGGGCCCTAGGGCACCCCAAATGCATTGCAACGGCCCGTACACGCGTGCCTACGTTCACTATCACTCTGGGTGTCCTCGCGTATGCGTACTCGTAGTGGTACGGGCCGTACACACGCATGTACGCTCACTATCACTATGAGTACGCATACGCGAGGACACCCAGAGTGATAGGGAGCGTACAGGCGCTTGTACGCCCCGTACCACTACGAGTACGCATACGCGAGGACACCCAGAGTGATAGGGAGCGTACAGGCGCGTGTACGGCCCGTACCACTACGAGTACGCATACGCGAGGACACCCAGAGTGATAGGGAGCGTACAGGCGCGTGTACGGCCCGTACCACTACGAGTACGTATACGCGAGGACACCCAGAGTGATAGGGAGCGTCCAGGCGTGTGTACGGCCCTACCACTATGGGTGTCCTCGCGTATGCGTACTCGTAGTGGTACGGGCCATACACACGCCTGTACGCTCCCTATCACTCTGGGTGTCCTCGCGTATGCGTACTCGTTGTGGTACAGACCGTACAAATGCCTGTACGCTCGCCATCATGATGGGTACACATACGGCAGCACTCCCATAGTGATATGGGAACGTACACAGGCCCTCTTAGCAGCAGTACGGCGGTTTTCACACATCACAGTGGTGATAGGCGGCACACAGGTAGGAATAGGGCGGACATACTTGTCCATGGATGGACATACTTGTCCATGGATGGACATACTTGTCCATGAATGGACATCAAGGCATCGTCTGTGCATTACTACATGTGTGGGGCACAGGTGTGACAGGCTGTGATGTGGAACATTACTCCTGAGTGGAGATGTGTACAGATGTACTGTGTGACGGTGCAATGTGTGCCAGGCATGCCCTTGACTCCTTTGACATGTGTGCATGTCGTACTGCACACTTGGGGTGAGCGTCACTGGCATGGCACGGACACCAACACACGGAAGTGTCCCCTGATGCCCGGTACAGGGGTTACCACACCTGCCTTGTCACTACCCACGGTGCACAATGTGACAATGTCATGTATGTGTGGGGGCGTCCCATCAGGTTGATGTTGGAGCACCCTCAAAAGCTGCAGCTGTTGCAGCAACCAACATGTGTCTGTGTGTAGATTGACATTGCACACTGTTCCGCACACCATGCCACATGTGGTATCGGATGTGAGGTGCACATGTATGCATGGGACACGGAGTAGCGTGACAAGGACATGTCTGCATCCTCACAATGAATGTGTGGTGAGTCATGACATGTGCACCTTCATGGCAAGGTGTGTGGGCTGTCCTAGTGTAATGTCATGTGACCTGTGGCTCTAGTGTCCCGCTAACAGTCTCTGCATACGGCATCCTACTTCTGCTGATGTGTGGGCGTATGTCACTCCTGTCTTGCATCTGGCTGTTCACTTGCACTGGGACACAGCTATTCCCATGGCATGGCATGGGGAGGTTCTCAATCTCCGTGTGTAGCTGGGTCTTGGTAGGAGTGTCACCTGGCAGCCATACGTGTCCTGGGCATGTAGCACATACCTGACTCCCTATGTAGCATATGTGTATTGACAGATTTACATGTGCTCAGTACATATGAATTGTTGTCGTAGTGCACTCACTCTTCCTTGTCACTTCCTAATTACTGCAGAGCGCCGCCTCTTGCCCGACCAATTCCGGACTTGGCTGCCATGCGGGAGAATGACAGCATCCGTTGCTACCGCTTCACCCAACCGTTGATTCTGGAGTTGACGGCGAGACTGGCACCACACCTGCAACCGCAGCACAGGTATCCTACGGCACTGACACCCCAGCTGAAGGTAATGGCTGCCCTACATTTTCTTGCCACGGGTACCTTTCAATATACCATAGCTCATGTTGGTGGCATGTCCCAGAGCATGTTCTGCCGTGTGCTGCATGATTTCTTAGAGGCCATGTTGATTCACCTGGATGACTTCATCAAGTTCCCAACCCCTGAACAGTTGACTGCGGTCAAGCGTGGATTCTATGCCCTGGGAGGGATGCCCCATGTCATTGGGTCCATAGATGGGACACATGTAGCTTTGGTACCACCACACGCACGGGAGGTAGCGTACCGCAATCGGAAGCACTACCACTCCATCAATGCCCTTGTGGTGTGTCAGTCCAACATGGTGATTTCACATGTCTGTGCTCGTTTTCCAGGATCAGCACACGATGCCTACATCATGAGGCGTAGCAGGATGCCTGAAATGATGATGCAGCTGCGCAACGAAAGAGCATGTGTTGTTGGTGGGTACAGTCTGTCTGTCCTGTATTTTGCATAGCCTACCAGCACGACCGCTTCACCAGTACTAACCATGTCCATGTGCTTCCCATGTAGGGGACGCTGGCTATCCCAACATGCCTTGGCTGTTCACACCTCTCCGCAACCCCATCACGCCGGCCCAGCTCCGCTACAACACCGCCCATGGCCGGACAAGGCGAGTGATAGAGAGGACGTTTGGCCTGCTGAAGAGCCGATTTCGGTGCCTCCACAAGACCGCCGGCGCGCTCCCATATGCCCCTGCGAAGGTCTGCAAAATCTTCATGGTCTGCTGCATGCTGCACAACATGGCAGTTGAGAGAGCTGTGCCACTCATCCTGGATCAACATGACGAGGACCATCCACCCGTGGAGGACGAAGGGCTTGGCAATGGGGCTAGTGATGTGGAGGATGTGGAGCCGCAAGAGGACATCCGGACTCGGCTCATACGCGACTTCTTTGCTTAGTGGTGAGTACCAGTGTCTGAGTGTGCACGCAATGGTCCCCGTGTGGCATGTGTTGTGATGTGTGTCTCCACCTGCATGTATGGCACGTGAGTCAGAGGTGTGTGTGGGTGTGTCACTGGAGTGATGGTGGCAGTGATGGTTGTATTTCCCCAGTCATAATTGTGACCTAGCATGTTGTCATCCATACATGTGTCGAGTAAATGCACATGCAAGTGGCTGTGCTTTTTGTGGCTGACTTCTTGTGTGTCTCTCTTCCCCAGGTATTTGCGCATGCCGTCTGCTGGTTGCATTGTTGTGGCACTGCTATTCCTCATGGACACGTCATCGTGGGCTGACTCAGCGTTACAGGCACGGACACGTTTGGAAGTCTCCATAGGGTAAGGGATGCATCAGGGGTGTATTGGGTGTGGCAGTTGTTCACGATGTATGCACACTGCCCCTGTCGATGTTTGGTTCCTCTGCAGCCATGTAGCATCACCATGGGACACGACATGCAGCTGTGTACACCTGAATAGATGGCCTGACTGGTTGACAGTCATCAGTGATGGGATAGTGGATTGTGATGATGGCATCAATGTGTGTGACACTGCACTCGGACACATACGGTTAGCATTGGCTTGACATGGTGTGGGACTTCCACATCAGCGGATCTATGGTGTATGGCAGGCTCTCCGTGAGCAGCTGTGGGTGTTTAGCTGTTAGCCGACAATTGTGTGCCAGTTCCATGGCTAACACGCATTTGTGCTGCAGAAGGGGGGTGCCAGTGTTGGACCCACATGTTCCTCCACAAGATGTGTTCATGTGTACTTCAAGTTGCCTCTGCAATCCCGAAAACATGACTAATAAAGGTGTCCCTATGCCTCCAAGGTGCCTCTTCTCAGTCAATGCTGGTGTGTTGCCACGGTGCATCCAGCATGTCTGGCACGGTTTTCCCGGATAGTGGCTATGTGTCGATGTGTCGAGTAGCAAGATGCAAGCTGTGTGTGTGGGCTGAGACTGTGTATTGGGCATGATGTCCATGACTGTGTGGGTATTGTGACATGTGCCGTCCCCATGCATCCACCGTTGGCCAGGCCCCCATTCTCTGCATCCACCGGACTCAAGCTTGCAGGACATGGTTCTGCCACCTGTCTACACATACCTGGGTGCCCCCCAGGACACTCCACATGATCCCTGACCTCTGCGCATGACTGTTTCTGTACTCAATGTGTCTGTCAGCACGGTTGTCCGGCCACCCCCTCAGCTGGTTGGGCCCATCACGGGTGTGTATGGTGCTCCATGTCTGTCTTGCCTAATACACTGTGACCCGTGTGTCCTGTGCCAGACTCAGGCCCCAGGGTGTGGATGGTTGTAGTCAAAAGAGAACTCAGGCATGTTTAGACTTTACAACACACATGTAAGTTAATAATGCAACCAGCAGGCATCTTCTCTTCATGGTGTGATATTTTATTTGGTGGGGGGGGGGGATAAAGTGAGGGGCTTTCTGGGAGTTTGGAATCCAAAGTTCAGTAGGGGAGTTGGTGTCCTTGCCATTTGAAATCCTCAGAGTCCATGCCACAGTCTTTGTCAACATTGGTCAGACAGTGACCAGCAGGGCCATGTGGCAAAGAATGTCTCTTGATGCTGTGATGCTGTTGCTCCAGTGGGCCAGGTGCCAGGCCAGGTGTCCTGGGAGATGGTGATGTTGCGCCGACCCTCACGGTCTTTTCCGTGGACGACCCGCCCTCCTACGGGGACCCTCAGAAGCAGGCCGTGACGACGTCTGGGATGCTCCATCGGATGTTTCCTCCTCCTCCTCCTGCTCCCTCCCTGTGGGTGGTGATGTTCTCCGCCTTCTGGCACAGGGAGGGTCGGCCATGTTGTCGGCCATCCGACGGAGTGTATCGTGAATTCCCGTGTACGCCGTCACGAGCTCAGCCTGTCCGTCCTCCATCCTCCGTTGGTGTTGCAGTAGACAGGCATGTAGCTCCGCATGTTGCTGGGCCTGCTGGGTCTTGATCCCCTCGAGGACAGACACAACCTGGGCCAGGCCCGTGGTGTCCTGCTGGTATGTGTCCAGGATGTTACGGACATGGGAAAATACCGGTTCCCCAGCCAACTGGTCAGGCTCGCGCCTCCGCCGTCCTCCACTCCCACCACCCCTGCCCACTTGCACCTGGCCTGCCCTTGTGTGTACATCGGGTCTACGGGACCCCTGAGGGGTGGCATTGGCGTTGTCGCCTGCCTCCTCCTGGGTGCCCGGGACACCGTGTCCCTCCTGGCCAGCCTGGCTGCATTGTGGTGGTGGGGCAGGGATCCTGGGTGTCTCCTGGGATGTGGCAGGAGTGGGGGTGGTGGTTGGCACAGTTGTACCTGACACAGGTGCTGCAGGTGGTTGGACACCAGAGGGGCCAGGTCGGTCGGGCTCGTCCACAGAGTGGTGAGAGTGGTCGCTGCCGGTGGGATCGGGCTCCTGCAGATCCGGGTCCTGTGAGTCTTCCCCCCCAGTGTTGGGGGGTGAACCACGACGTTGACCTGTGTGTGAGAGAGACAATGTTAATTTTGGTCCATGCAACATCCATGTTTCATCAGTTTCAAAGTTGGCACATTTCCTCTTGGAATTAGGATCTGTCTTGCATTCCACTCACAGTGCACTTGTGCATGGGTGTGTCCCTTGGGCACCACTTTGGCCCCTTTAACTATGTGTGGCACAGTCTTACTTGCTGCGTCAAGTGTGACTGCAGTCAGCAGTGGAGTGGGCAGGTGTGACGAGCCATGCATTGGCGCCTTCCGTGTAGCACTGTACATGTGCACATGGAGTGGATCCACACACTTATATAATGCAGGTAGCTGTCGTTGTGCTCGTGAACAGGTTGTGACATGGCCCTGTGTTTTGCCATGGGGAAGAGGGGGGGTTCTGGCACTGGCCACCCTTTGCTACATGCACGCGGTCTACCTGCTGACGAGCAGACATTCCCACACACCACACGACTGATTTGCTCTCCCTGTGTCTCCCTCCCTCTCTGTCCCCCTCTCCCTCCCTCTCTGTCCCCCTCCCCCTCCCTCCGTGTGTCAGCCTCCTCCCTCTATCCGTGTCCCTGTGTCTCCCTCCCTCTCTGTCCCCTCTCCCTCCCTCTCTGTCCCCCTCTCCCTCCCTCCGTGTGTCAGCCTCCTCCCTCTGTCCGTGTCCCTGTGTCTCCCTCCCTCTCTATCCCCCTCTCCCTCCCTCTCTGTCCCCCTCTCCCTCCCTCTGTGTGTCACCCTCTGTCACCTCAGCCCAGCTTCCTGGCCACACACTGTTAGCAGATCTTTGAATGGCCCTTGGCTTGTTGATGTGCGTTTGTTTCTGATCTCCAGGCACCCATTGGGTGTAGTGTGTGTCTGTGCGCTGCTGCTGTGGTGGTGTGTGCTGCCACTCTTTCACAATGTTGGCTGTTCATTAGCTGCTGTCATGTGCAAAACAGTGCCTTCACCCCATGTGTTGATGCAAGGCGTCCGCCATTTGCTGGAATGTCTTTCCTGTGTGGGTACACACTGTTTGTCTGGCTGTGACCTAGGGCATATGGGCAGAGGGCATTGTTGTCTGCTTCTGAGTTGCACTATGTGATTTTTGGGGCCCACCCTCCCGCCATCCGGGTTACCGTGTCATGTGTTGGTGTCTTCTGTGGCCTGTGACTTGACATTGTCCAGCTGGGTACATGGGGCATGGTGGCGGCAGTGGCATGTGCGTGTTCATGGAGTGTGGTTGAGTCATGCGATAGGTTGGGGTGGTTGCGTGCCTGTTAGTGATTTTGGTTGTGGATGACGTGCCCCCCATGTGAGGTGCGTTGTTTGTGTACTCACCCGGGTCTCGGAGTCCTCCTAATCCTTCAACTGCCTCCACCGGCTGTATGGCCATCACCCTCTCCTCCCAGGGCTGGTAGTGTACGGGTCTGCGGGAGGGCCCTCCTCCAGTGGCGTTGGCCTGGTTGTGTTCCTCCAGCATCATGGCTCGGACCCTCCTCCGCAGATCGTACCACCTGGATTGGCATTCCTGCCTGGTCCTTCTGGTGTCCGCAACAGCATTCACAGCATCGATGATGGTCTGCCACATGGCTGTTTTTGCTGCCATGCTGGTGTTTCTGACCAATGTTCCAAAGAGCTGTGGCTCGACTCTGAGGATTTCATCGACTAGAACCTCCAACTCTCGGTTACTGAACTTTGGATTCTTGGTAGTGGGCATGGTGAGGGGTGTGAATGTGGGGGGGTTGGATGGTTGTGGGTGTGGTTGTGCAGGTGTGTGTGTGTGTGAATGTGATGAGGGGGTGTTTGTGAAGGTGGTTGTGTGAAGGTGTGCAAGTGTAAGGTGTGGTGTAGCTTGTAGTATGGTGCTGTAGGTCTGTGGTGTCTGGCAGCAGTGAGTCTGTTGCAAAGGCTCATGGTTTGTGTGTGTGGGCCCTTTTTATTGGTCCATTGGTGGGTGTGGCTGTGTTTGAAGTTTGGGTGGGTGTGTTATAAGGAGTGGTGGTGTATTGGGCCTCTGTTTGTTTTTGGCAGTTGCAGGTCAGTGAATGTGTTATTTTAGTGGTTGTTGGACATGTTTAGTGGCTTTGTGCCATTCAAATGGTGTATTCTTGTGTTGTTTTGTTTTGTCCTGGTTGTGTACGTGCGTTTTTAGCGTGTGTACGGTGTGTACATGGGCCATTTGGTTGTACGGTGCTGTCCTTGTGTGTGGCTTGGTACGACTCGTACATGCGGTCGTGATGTTGGGGCATGGGGTGCGCTCCGTACTTAAGAGGTTGTGGTGGGGGTGCGACTCGAACGTACTGGGGTGTCCATTCAGGGGGGTACGACACGTACAGGGGTGGGGGTTCGACTCGAACGTACTGGGGTGTCCATTCAGGGGGGTACGACACGTACAGGGGTGGGAGTTCGACTCGAACATACTGGGGTGTCCATTCAGGGGGGTACGACACGTACAGGGGTGGGGGAACGACTCGAACGTACTGGGGTGTACATTGACGGTGGTACGACACGTACAGGGGTGGGGGTACGACTCGAACGTACTGGGGTGTACATAGACGGTGGTACGACACGTACAGGGGTGGGGGTACGACTCGAACGTACTGGGGTGTACATTGACGGTGGTACGACACGTACAGGGGTGGGGGTACGACTCGAACGTACTGGGGTGTACATTGACGGTGGTACGACACGTACAGGGGTGGGGGTACGACTCGAACGTACTGGGGTGTACATTGACGGTGGTACGACACGTACAGGGGTGGGGGTACGACTCGAACGTACTGGGGTGTACATTGACGGTGGTACGACACGTACAGGGGTGGGGGTACGACTCGAACGTACTGGGGTGTACATTGACGGTGGTACGACACGTACAGGGGTGGGGGTACGACTCGAACGTACTGGGGTGTACATTGATGGTGGTACGACACGTACAGGGGTGGGGGTACGACTCGAACGTACTGGGGTGTACATAGACGGTGGTACGACACGTACAGGGGTGGGGGTACGACTCGAACGTACTGGGGTGTACATTGACGGTGGTACGACACGTACAGGGGTGGGGGTATGACTCGAACGTACTGGGGTGTACATACACGGGTGGGGGTGTACATACACGGGGGGTACGTCTCGGACGTACGGGGGCGGGGGGGAGTGTTGGGCGCGTATGCGGGCACATGTCTCCATGGTTGCTATGGGAGTTCGGTGCGGACTGAGTTTTTTCCATACGGTTGTAACATCGGACGCACGGGATGGATCGTGATTCCTCGGTCGGACTTCACCTTTCACATTTGTACGGTACATCGTCCGAGGACGTGTCGGACACAATTTCCGACCCGAGGACGTGTGGGAATTCATTCCCGATGCGGTTCGTATGGTCTTTTTACCATGCGAATCGTGATTGCCAGTTCGTACGGCACTTGTACGATTCGTACGGTAAAAAGACCGGATACGAGTCGCACGGGGAATTTTTTTACCGGATCGTAATTGGCACCTAAGTGAATGCTATGCTGAGTGGTGATCCTAGTTTATGTCATATGCCACGCTATGTCATAAAGGAATTGCAGGCTGCTCTGGCTGGGCTCTTTGAGACCCTGTCAGAGGAGCGCTGGAGAATAGGAAGCACATATTTTGGAGGTTGGGGGGAAGGCACAGAGAGTACTGGAGAATGGTAAAAGGAGGCCATTTTTTTTTTACAGTTTGGATATGGAGAAGAGACTGTTATGTATGGCTCCCCCTCGCTCCCCTGCCCCTGTGTGGCAGCTTAAAGCAAGGGAAAATGATTTTGCGGTCCATACATACCATGAAATTATAAATGGGTAAAAAGTAAATAACAGGGATGTTTTTCACCTCTGGGTTCTGAGTAACATCATGGGAAACTCAAGCGCCACTCTCATTGTGTTTTGGATATCACTTAGCACTCCTGTGTGAAAAACATCGTTATTCACTGTTACCCATCTGTAATTCCATGTATGAATGCGCCAATGAAGCTATCTGCGTGGTTGCATCAGATCTGAATGACTCTGCCATTACCCTAGACGCAACAGCTGGATTGGTTTCAATTATTGACTGGGATGGTGTTGGATTAGGTCACCTATCCCAAACTTTTCATGAAGCAGAGTAAAGATCAAGGTGCAGGGAGCTGAATCTTACCTTTATTTGGTCTTGTACACGTTTAATTGGAGAAGAACATAGATCTGACATAATATGGCTCCTGCACAAAAATGGTCCCAAGAATATGAGGCCTTTTTAAATGGAACATAAAAATCTTTGGTCTTGTGTTACAAGGTTAATTATTAAGGGTGTCCCACAATTGTTACCAATAAAGAGACAAACAGTGGGAAGCATGCCTTCCAGTATAGAACACATGATACCTAATTTAAGGTGAACAATCTTAGGTCAGAGCTTGCTACTGTTTGGAAGATTTCGGTGAGAGAGGGGCCTTTACACATCTCCATTGCATCTTGGGTAAAGGACCTGTTCCGGTGTATGAATACACCCCTAGCATTCTGGCCAAAGTACTTAAACCTCCTAAGGCTCTTCAATGATTCCATCATCATGGCTGGAAGGCTCAATTTTGCTCATTTATAATAAATTATCAAGAAAAGGTCTTGCTATTTATCAAATTATTTCCTAATGAGACTCATGCAGAGGGTTGTCCGCTAAGACTATGTTGACATCTTGACAAGGGGGTTAATTTGGCACCCCTAGACCAGTCTGACTTTAGAGCCCATTGTTCTACTGTCAAAATTAGAAAGTTACAATTTGCGCCACAATATATTAGTAGATAGGTTGGGAACAGACAGGCGTCCCTTTTAAGGACGGTTTCCCTCACACACCAAAGGTGTCATGTTTTATCATGTGGATACCTCCTCGCATCACACACCTAGTTGTGACTCAGGTTACAACCCCCTCGCTGCAAGAGAGGAGCTCAGGGATGTTTTTGCTGAAGAGGAGGGGTATGACTAAAACCCAGTATGAGCGAATGTGTACGTGAGGTAGTGCAGTGCTAGCTAAATTCTAGTGAGGAGGTGTGAATAAAACTAGCTACAAGGTAAGCCTGCCAAAGTTTATTGATGCCAGGATTAAAAACCAAAATTGAGTAGTGTGGTTGCCGTAATTAGAGGCAACTACACTGAAAAGTGATCAACATGTTTCAGCCGTGGTGACCTATAACAGTGTCGTGGCTTTCTTCAGGATATCTTTTGTTGAAATAGCTAATGCAAATGTGTGAAAACAATAAAGGAAAAAGTGCATTTGCAAAAGCGGCGCAGTGTTTATACAGAACCAGTGATCCGGCTGTTCAGCAGATTCACCGGTATACCTGCAAAAGTCAAGTACCTTACATCATTTGTCCCTGGCAAGTGGCCCTAGGTACAGACGTCCAACTGCCCAACTCGAGCCTTGTGTCTGAAACGTCTGTCCGGGGATACACATATGGACAGAGTTGTGTTTGAAAATCTAACATTTGTGACTGAGATGATGGCGGAGAGCCAAGAAACATTGGGATAGATTTATTAATATTTGACGCAGAGAAGCACCACAACCAAAGTTGCTGTAAGGTGTTATGAGAGCACAATATCTCTTAAGATATGGATCTGCTGCTCACTTCCTAAGCACTGATACACTTCCTTGGTGACTAGCGTCAGGCACTGACCTTTACACCTGTACTGCAAAGGTGTCTGCTTGAGTGTATCGTAGGTTTTGTACCACCAGAGCACCCTTCCAGTACAAAATAATATGCTTTGACCTACTTTTAAACTTTTACCACTTTGTATGTGAGCTGTACAGTACACCACCGATGCAAAGTTACAAATATTTCAAGAAAATAAAGCTTTTCTCCTTTTGTGTACCTGCCTCAAGGAGACATACTTTTTAGATGCAAAGCCCTGTCTACAAATGTTAGTAGATAGAGCATTGTATCAAACACAATAGTTGGTAGCATGGGAATGCCATGTACAATACATTGGACGCCCTTTGGTGCAAAGCGCTACTTTGTGTTACTTTTGGACAACATTTCAGGGCAAAACAAGTTTTGCACTGGAAAGTAAATCCCAATTGAACCCTTTGCAGAAGTTTGCGTCATTTTCTGTGAATTTGCACTGGTGTAAAGTGTTGACGAATCTGTCCCAGTGTTTCAGAAGTCGTTGACACCCCCGCCATTGATGTTGCTGATGATGGCACAATGCCACTGAGTATAGTGAGTGCACTATGAGGCGGCCATTACAACAGAATCCCATTTCAGAACAAATGGAAGCCTGAACGTTGAAGAAGCCAAGGGGACAGACAGGCAGGATTTTTTAGCAAATACAAAAATCTTCATAGAGCCAAGTCCTGTGCACACGTTTTCAAAATTTAGGTTTCTGTGTAAAAACCATTCTTCAAAGTACTTTCCGTTCAGAAATTATATTAAGTCATGTGGGTCAATACAGAAAGAAAGCCAGTCGACACGTGTTTCGTCACTCAGGAATTATCCCGTGACTCTTCAGGGCTGTAGGAGTGAGCCACAAGGCTGCGCGAAAATCGCTTAACCAGTGATATTTTTGACCCGGTCGATAACGCGCTAAAAATTAAATAAAGTTGAATGTGGAAATGCCACATGGGTTGTCAGGGAATGACAAATCCGTCGCTCTCCCCAAATGCTCCGTGATGATAGAACCGTAGGGGGACGTGTGAGTCCGTCCTACGGTTGGACCGTAAGTACGGGTCTTTAGTGAGATCGCTCCGTCTCGTATTCCGTCCCACTTCTTCCTGCCCCAATTCCAAACCCTTCACCGAAATCTTACAAAAATCTTCATGTTCTGCGCACATTTAATAATACTAGCTGACAATGTGAGTAAATTCTCTGAATGTTCAAGAAAATGTATTATATGTATAAAAACTATGATAATCTGCAAAAGGGAATGCACCGATTTCCTCAAACTACTTTTTAACAGTCCTGTCTCTAAGTACAAGGTATAAAAGATATAGAAGTGGAGTTAGAGACATTAATATACTTCTCCTGAGCATTAATGTTGTAATGCTTTAAAAATAGCTGGAAGTAGCCTTCCTGGGACACTCTGTTTACCTGAGCAGAAAATTACAGATTGAAATAAAATCTTAAAACTGAGTTGGCTAATGGAACATATTGCTAACACAGGGAAAGGGCTGTAAGATATCTGATACCCACAGACCCAGAGCTCTTTTCAAGAAGGAGCAGAGCAAGCCTAAAAAGGAAGAAAGTTGAGCAGGATTATCAATAGGATTCATCAGCACAAATGCAGTTTCCAAGTCAAATGGAAAGTACAAAGGCCATTCTGTCTCCCATGCTAAGTGCAGGGCACTTACTGGACAGGCCTCAAAGAGGAACAATTACAGGTTGCCTCTGGGCTTCTTCCTTTACATGAAGGCAGATCTAACCATAAGGTAGAGTGGTGTGGCTAATGCTAGAGTGCACACAATGCAGGGATGGTGTCGGGCCAATGGGATGTACAGCAATCACCGTATAATGTAACTGTTCAGCTACATCAGAATATCTGGCCCATTCAAGTTGTCTGGTTCACCGGTAGTGGCTGCCACAAAGGGGCCATTGTACTGAACTTTGCAAGCACGCACCTCCACTAAAGGCCAAATCTGAAATTGTGCTGTAATTCAGTATCCTGTCATTTCTGCTTCTGGGCAAAGTGCCAGATCTGCAGGAGAATCAATTGGTGGGCTTTCCTCCACAATTCTATCTCTATAGTCAAGGGAATAAACATATACTAGTAAAATGGCCCTGCTTTAAACCATACCATCTAATGGCATGAGGCGAGCGTAGCAAGTTCCTCCCTAGAAGACATTCCACCATCCTTCCACCTATCAACTCATCCTTCAATGGATCCAGCCTTTCACCCCTTCCATTCATCCACCCATTCACTTGTTTAGCCTCCCGGCCTAAAAGGTGTGTGGCTGTTGGACTTGGCCCTTTTTGGCTAAAGTTCCTTACATTTTTTGCCTTCCTCCTAGACCTTTTTCTGACATTATGTTGCCGACTTAGATGCTTTGGATACTTTACCACTGCTGATCAGTGTCAAAGTGCCAGTGCTCCCTGTACAAAGTGTTATGGTAATTGGTTGTCCATAATTGGTATGTTTGCCTTACTAGTAAAGTCCCTAGTAAGGTACACTATGTGTGCCAGGGCTGGTAATGCAAATGCTACTAATGGGCCTGCAGCACTAATTGTGCCACCCACACAAGTAGCCCTAGGAAGAGATCTCAGGCCTGCCACTGCAGTGCCTGCGCGCAGTTGTTAACTGCCTTGTTGTCATGGCAAGTGCACCTACCTGCCAGGCCTTACCGTCCTTTTTTATGCACATCAGACGCCCCTATAGTAGGCCCAAGGTACCCCGCTCGGCAGGGTGCACTTTATGTGAAAGGTAGGACATGTACTGAGGTGTGTACCATGTCCTGACAGTGAAATACTGCCAAATTCGTTTTTCATTGTTGCAAGGCCATCTTGCCCATAGGACAGAATGGGGAATGCTGCGTCCCATGTTTCCAGCATATCTTCCCATATGCATAAGATGGAGAGATGGAGTTTAGTGTGCCTGAACTCAAAATTTAATAACACATCTTTGGTTTTTGAATTGTGTGTTTAGAAACCACAGTTTTAGAAGTGGCTGGTTTCTTGTCTTAAACTATCCTGTGTGCCTCTGCCTGGTTGTGTATTTCCTGTCTGGGTTTGGATGTGACAGGGTCTAGGAAGTGTCTTGACCTCAAGGAGGAGTAGGTGAGACTGCAACAGGATGACCTGCATTTGATGTGGGGGGAGGAGTAGCCCCCTGGATGTGAAGAGGGCTGTGTTGCTGCCCCCAGAGGATGGCTCCACCTCCTGCTGAGCGTCTGGGCCCCAGACCCTGACTATCAAAGGAAGAGGGTGTGCACTGGCAGGAAGACACCCAGGTCTGGTTTGGACAGGGGTCAGAGCCCCCTGAACACAAAGACTTCAAAGGCATTTAGAGGTAAAAATGTAAGAGCTGAAACCCCTGAACTCAAGAATGAAATCCATACTGAAAAAGGATTGAAACTACTTTGTGATCAAGAGGAACCTCTGCCAAAGAAGAACAGTTGAAGAGACTGAAGAGAAGGACTGCCCTTGCTGTGTGTTCTGGGGCTGGCCTGCAGTTTGCTGATTTGACTGTTGAGAGGACAAGGCACTTTGCTGTGTGCTATGTCCCCCTGCTTGAGAGGACTTTGCTGTGTGCTGTGTCCTGAACTAACTTGGCTCCAAGGGCCCGAGGAGAGCTGGTCCCCTGTTGTGGAAACTCAGGAACATAAAAGCTTCCAAGTGTGTCTCAGCGACGCTGTGTGCGTGGGCTTTTTGCATGCCTGAGACTGCCGTGTGGTCCGTGGTACTGTTTATGAAGTGCCCCGTGACCGCATTGCCCCCGCAGTGTGAAACATCGTCAATGCTGCTGCATTGCTGTTTGTGGCCTGAGCCATCATTGTAACTGAGGCTGTGAGTAAATATCGCCGCCGCCGGCCCGGGCCGCAACGTGCTAAAGGCTTACTTGAAACTAAGGACCGTGTCTCAGCGACGCTGTGTGCGTGTGCTTTTTGCACGCCTTAGACTGCCGTGTGGTCCGTGGTGCTGTTTACGAGGTGCCCCATGACCGCATTGCCCCCGCAGCATGAAACATCGTCCAAGCTGCTGCACTGCTGTTTGTGGCCCGAGATGTCATCGTAACTGAGGCTGTGAGTAAAGATCACCGCCACCGGCTCGAGCCGCAACGTGCTAAAGGATTTCTTGAAGCTAGGGAAGCTAAGTTGAAAGGGATTGTGATCGTTGTTCATCGAAAGGAATCTGCCCAAGATCGTCAATGAAGGAGAAGGCAGCGCCGTACCCCGTCCGGCTACAGCGTCGCCTAGCAACAGAGCTGCAACATGATCAGGATCACCCAGCAGGACGTCCGATGAGTGGAGAGAGAGAGCGAGGCAGCGCGCCCCCCCAGGTAAGGCTTGGACTCTGGTTGGGAGCCGCAACCATGTGTGGCCTGGGGAGGCGTGCAGGAGAAGTGCAGCAGTGCGCCGATCTCTCTCCCGCTGCACCGCGTTAGATGCACTGAGTCCCCGAGCGGCCCGTACCTGCCCAGCAGTACCGGGGTCCCCCCTTTAAGCTTACGACCGTTGTCTCTGCTGTTGGGGCCTAGTGGTGCCCGAGTTGACCGCGCAGATTGGCTTACCGCATTATTCTTGCATTACAAACTGCCTGATTCTTGCATTACAAACCACATTATTCTTGCATTGCAAACTGCCTGATTCTTGCATTCCGAACCGCATTATTCTTGCATTACGAACTGCCTGATTCTTGCATTAAGGACTGTCTTATTACTACATTATGAACTGTATTACGAACTGCATAGCATTGCATTAGGACTGCATTAGACCGTGAATTGCTCATTAAGACCGCAAGAACCTACAAATGCTTGCTGGCCTAATAACCGGCAAAGCGAAATGTTACGAATACCATATGTTGGATTTCTATCGTTTGGTCTCATCGTATTCCTTTTATAAAGATACCGCTATTTTTATGAAACCAGTGTGGTGTCCATTTACGGTGTTATCACTGTGTTACTGGGAGTGTGGTTGCAAATACTTTACACATTGCCTTGGAGATAAGCCTGGCTGCTCGTGCCAAGCTACCAGGGGGTGAGAAGGGGTTATCTCAGAGTGTGTCCCTCCTTACTCTGACTAGAAGCAAGGGTCCCTATTTGGACTAAGGTACCTACCTCAGCCAACTAGAGACCCCCAGTTCTAACAGTGGGCCATCGCAGTGGCTATGGAGATGTGTTGAATGTCATACCACCTCTATGAAAAAATATCCAACAACGATGTCTGGAGTGCCCTACTACCCCTCTGAAAACACTTCCATTATAGATGTATAGTGTGTCTTAGCAACTCTCTAAAAATACACCCAAAGCAGATGTATGGTGTGCCTACGACCCCTCTAAAAACACATCTATTAAAGGTCTATGATGTGTCCTACCTCCTCTCTGAAAACATCTTTTAGAGGTGAGGTGTCTTTTCATCCCCCTGAAAACACATCCATTAGAGATGTGTGGTTTGTTCTACCACCTCTCTGAAAAAACACCTTTTAGGGATATGTGGTGTTTTCTAAAACCTGCCTGAAAGCACATCCAATATAGATGTGTGGTGTGTCCTACCACCTCTTTGAAAATCATCCTAAAGAGGTGTGGTGTGTCCTACCACCCCTCTGAAAACACATCCTGTATAGATGTGTGGTGTGTCCTACCACCCCTCTGTAAACACATCCAATAGAGATGTGTGGTGTTTCCAGGCACCTCTCTGAAAACACATCCAACAGAGATGTGTGGTGTGTCCTCCACCCCTCTGTAAACACATCCAATAGAGATGTGTTGTGTTTCCAGGCACCTCTGAAAACACAATTGCAACAAGTCCTATGCACACGCAAAAGAGTAAATAAACAGTACAACACAGTTTCTGTTGTTCATAAATGAAGACGACTATATCCTTAGTTGGTTTTGTCATGTTTAATGCAGTGTTCCTGAGCAAACCAGCCAACACGTGTTTCGTCAATGGGTTGTAAAACCCTAGACTTCTTCAGGGCTGGAGACAACATGGAAAATAGTTTGTGTCATACATGTGTTAATTATGATAGAAATTATACAACGATATGATACACACCTATCTATAGAGTTACAATACAAGGTGTGTGTGGTATCTTCTGTTCTTACTGTGGTTGCAAGGGATGACATATCTGGGTTCTTTATTCTAATGTTGCTATGTATGACATGTGCAGGATATGTGGAATCTTGTGGGTTGGAAGGTTGGGAGGAGAAAGTTCTTGTAAAGGACAGTTGGAGTTGAGCTGTTGTTCTGCTTACTGGTGGATAGGATCTTTCCTTAAGGAATAAACCTTTTGAATATAAATTCCCCTCGTCCGAGCCTGCTTTGAAATACAATACTGGCGTAGTCGGCAGCTGTTTCAACAGGAAGATCCTAACACAGGACTGAAAGACTCTCAACGCTGTGCTGGTGGCTGGTGAGATCTTTCCTTTACAAACAACTAATTTCTGTACGCGCTTGCTCTCATCGACACACAACGCTCACTCGTATCTGCGTGGGAAGCTGGGTGTTTGAGTTGGGAGCGATCGGTGTGTGGGGCTTGCTTTCATCGACAACGCTCACTCGTATCCGTGTGGGAAGCTTTATGTTAGAGTTGGGAGCGATCGGTGTGTGGCTGGGGCTGCGGAATTGAAGATCGTGGTGATTTTTAAGGGATCAGTACTCCGCAAGGTCTCTGCTTGTGTGCTGATCAGCGCAACACATGAGGAGCTCAGAAATTGCAAGCGGCACAATTCAAAATCACATGAGTTAAAGAGTTAACGACACAACGCTCACTCGTGTACATGCTGTTTTGAGTTGGGAGCAATCGCTGCGCTGTGTTTATTTTATAGACTTTGAAGTTTGTTCCACGTCGTGAGCGGCATTTAGCAGCATTTTAAAAAAAAATACAAACGCTAGCAGTTTTGTTGGAAGCTTCTACTCACTTGGCAAGCGCGAGCGGCATTCTATCGTCATTGTTTGGAGTTCCTCATCACGCAAGGGCATTGTAGAAATGCGAAGCACGTAATTTATTCCAGCGTGGCTGCACGTGATGACATGTTCGAACGTGCGCTTGTCTTCGTAGTTGCCTAGTTACGCAGCAGATTGTTTTACATTTTGACGTGCGCTTAGCTGCGTGGTTGTCCAGTTATACGGCAGATTGTCATCAAGAACACTGGAAGTTTTTATATCGTCGAGTAGAGTTTCAGCGTTTCATCAGCGATAAGCACGCTTCTCTGGTGAGCATTGTGCTTCCAGGGTGAATGACATTTATGTGCTTGTTCTGCGATGGGCACGCATTCTATTTGCTGATTACATTGTATTTTTTTTTATAAATCCAACAGCGACACGCACGCTTCTTTAGTGAGCACCGTGTTTACAGGGTGACCTAGATGTGCTTGTTCTGCGATGGGCACGCATTTTACTTTCTGATTACGTTTTATTTACAGTGTGATGGTTCAACTATGCACTGGTATAAGCTTTATTCGCTTATTACAAGTATAGCACTGGTATAGCACTATGGAATTCTCATTTCTTTTATGTGTAAATTCGTGCGACACTATACATATTATGATGAATTTGGTTTTCATTAGATTTCATGTTAAGTTACAGTGCTGTTCAAGCTATCTGGCATTTTATGTGTGACAAGGCTAAAGTTTAAAAGGTGGCTTTGGAAGAGTAGTGTTAAAAAAATATATGTATATATAAGTTTTCAAGTCACGTTAGGTGGGTCGTTAGATGTTTGGAGCAATGCAAAATGTTAATGCTGCTCCATTTTTTTTAAGTTCTCCAAGCGAGCCTACCATTAAATGGAAAAAGTGGAAAAAAGTCTTTGAAAGGTATGCAAGAGTATGTGGTGCATCATTGAGCGCGGAAAGGAAAACATCTCTGCTACTTCATTGCTTAGGATCTGAAGGTCAAGATGTTTTTGACCATTTACCAGATTTGCCTTTTAATGAAGCTGCTGGTTTGAATGATTATGAGATCTGTATATGCAAATTAGATAAGCATTATCTTCCCAAAATAAGCACGATACTTGAGAGGTATCACTTTGGGAAAAGGATGCAGCGTGAGGAAGAGACTATTGAAAGCTATTTGACGGATTTGAGGAAGTTAGCATCTGCGTGCAAATTTGATGCTTTGTTGGATGAGCACTTACGTGATCAATTCATGTTGGGTTGTAATATGGATAAGGTTAGAGAGGAGTTATGGCTAAGGGACGAACCAACGTTGGATGAGGTCATTGCGGTGGCCAAAAGGATTGAGCATTCATTGAAGTGTGTAGCTATAATTAATAAAGATAAAACTGATGGTGCAAAGGTACAAGCTGTAGGAGAGAAAAAGTTGCGATCTGTGAGTGAAAAGAAAGTGGTTCCAAGGATGCAAGACACAAGGGAGAAGTCTACTGTTGACAGTGGGAAAATGAATAGCATGCCTTCCTCTTTCAGGTGTTTTAGATGCGATAGGAGTGGTCATCTTGCGAATGACCGAAAATGTCCCGCGCTTAGTAATACTTGTAGAAAATGTAAAAAAAAGGGGCATTATCCCTCTGTCTGTAGAACCAAACCTACTACAAGGGTTAAGAGAGTAGATGTATGTGAGGATGTTGGTGCCTATACAAGTGCTGATGAGTATGAGTGTGGACAGATTGTTTCGGAGGTAGTTTGTAGTGATAACAAGAAATCATGCCCATTTGATGATATCGTAGTGGATGGGATTTCGACCCGTGTTTTGTTTGATTCTGGTGCAAAGATAACAATTGTGTCCAATGAGTTATATGTGAACAAGTTGAGACACAAAGTGAAATTGTTCAAACCTGACATAACGCCAGTTGCTTACGGGGGTGAACCAATAAAATTGCATGGTTACTTTTTGGGCATGATTGAGTATCAAGGAAGGATGACTTCAGGAAAGGTTTATGTATCAAAGAAGGGGGATAGTTTAATAAGTTGGTTACATCAGGGTGATCTCGGTGTTTATCTGGATCCCAATTCAGATCCACAAATATTGTTGAAAGATCCTGTGTGTGTGGTTGGTAAAGGTGATGAGTGTGAGTTTACGAGGAAATTGAAGATGCGATTTCCCAATGTGTTCAATGATACTTTGGGTTGTTTGAAAGGGTATCAGCATAAGATCAAGCTTAAGAACAATTTGATTCCTTTTACGTGTAAAGTTAGGGGCGTACCTTTGTCCGTTAAGGATGAAGTGGAGAAGGAATTAGAGAAGTTAAAAAAAATGGAATAATTGAAGAGGTAGAAGGAGTGGCTTTCTCCGGTGGTCGCAGCTAGGAAAGCCAATGGGGATTTGCGTCTATGTGTAGACTTGCGCCAATTGAACAAAAGTGTGGTTGTGGATAGGTATCCTCTACCTAACATAGATAAGTTGTTGGTCTTGTTGTGTGGTGCTAAGGTTTTTAGTACAATCGATCTTACGTCGGCATACCATCAAATTGAATTGGAACCATCTTGTAGAGATCTTACGGCATTTATTACTCCGTTTGGAACTTTCCGCTTCATCAGGATGCCTTTTGGTCTTGTTTCAGCATCTTCGGTTTTCCAAAGGGTGATGGAAAGTTTACTTAAAGGTGTGAAAGGTGTATGTGTTTATCAAGACGACATACTGGTGTTTGGTGATGATACGGAGCAACATGACGCTCGTCTTGAAGCTGTGTTAACAAAGCTGAGTAGTGGTAATTTGTCTGTTAAAATTGAAAAATGTAAATTTAGGTCAGATTCATTGAATTACCTTGGTCATAACATCTCTGGGAAGGGTGTTAGACCAAAGGAGGATTTGGTTAGCTCGATTCACAAGTTATCTCCACCTACTTCTAAGCATGATCGAATATTATGCAAAATTTGTTAAAGGGTTTTCTGAACTCACATCTGGAATGAGATCATTACTTAAGAAGGGTGCTACCTTTGTTTGGTCAAGTGAATGTCAAAGGGAATTTGTGAGTATTAGGGAAACATTGGCGTGTGCACCAATTTTACAAAGTTATGATACCAAGTTGAAAACTATCTTGACGACTGATGCGAGTTTAAAGGGTCTTGGTGCGGTGCTGCAGCAGGTGGGTTCAGAAGGTGTGAGGACTGTCATGTTTCTTTCACGTGCTTTGAGGGAACCTGACTCACGGTATTCGGTTGTTGAGCGGGAGTCCCTAGCGATTTTTTGGGCTGTGAAGAAGCTAAAGAAATTTTTGTGGGGAATTGATTTTGAAGTAAGGACAGATCATAAGCCGTTGGTGGAAATATTTGAGGAAAAGGGTTTGGATTTGATATCGAGCAGGATTACTAAATGGGTGATTGGACTTCAGGAGTATTCTTTTTCTGTCAGGTATATTCCTGGTGCGGACAATATGGTTGCAGATGTGTTTTCGAGGTTGGTGCCACTGAATTGTGGTGATGGTGATGAGGTTGAAGAAGGTGATGAATGTGTTTGTACTGTGGAACCGCATCATATTTAGAAGAGAAATGGTCAGAGGAAGTAGCACAGGATGGTACACTTAGGGCCTCATGTAGGTAGCATACCAGTTACCACTTCTAAAATACCGAACGTTACCGAATCGGTATTTTAGAAGTGGTAACTCGTATGTAGGTAATGAGTCGGTATTTTTTACCGATTCGTTACAATTCGGTAATTACCGAATCGGTATTTACCGATTCGGTAATGAGGCATACCTTCCCATTGAGGGGAAGGTATGCCTCATTACCGAATCGGTAAATACCGATTCGGTTATGGTGGAGAAAATGCAAGGGTGGCAGGGTGTCACATTGACACCCTGTTGCACCCCTGATTCGGCCATGTGTGCACATGTGGCACACATACATGCCCTAAGGGCATGTATGTATGCCACATTGCACACTGCTACGCACTTCAAAATGCATACACACATACATTAATTATTTACCACCAACTATAAGTTGGTGGTAAATACCGACTCCTAAACACACACACACACTCCCCCTACATATCATTTCTGAAATCGGAATTTACCGATTCGGTAAAATTACCGAATCGGTAAAATTACCACATCGGTAACGTTACCGATTCGGTAATTTTACCGATTCGGTAGTTTTACCGAATCGGTAAATTCCGATTTCAGAAATTGACCCCCTACATACCAATAGCCAAAATACCGGTCGGTAACGGTATAATTACCGAAAATCGGCCGTTACCGACCGGTATTTGGCTACCTACATGAGGCCCTTAGTGAGGTTATGAAGCTAATTCAAGGTAATTGGTTAAGTGCGAAGTGTGGGTCTGATATGACGAGACCTTTTTGGTATGTGAGGAGTGAACTTGCGGTTGATGGAGGTATTCTATTTAGAGGTTCGAAACTAATTCCTCCTGACAAAATTAGGAAAGAATTAGTGGACCTTAGTCATGTTAGTCATCCTGGGATTACTAAAACCAAAGAGAGGTTGCGGTCATCTTATTGGTGGCCGGGTATGGACAAGTTTATTGAAAGAGAAATTCGTGAATGTGTCTTGTGTAATTTAAGTGACAAATCTAAGGTACCTAGGGTACAACCAATGATTGTGAGGTCTTGTCCCAAGGCTCCTTGGGATGAAATTTCGCTGGATATTTTGGGACCTATTAATATTATTGGTTCTCAGGTTTATCTTTTAGTTGTAATCGATATGTACTCTCGCTGGCCGGAGGTATTTTTCTTGGCTCATATTGATTCAATGAATATCATCAAATGTTTGAAGAAGTTGTTTGGTAGAGAGGGTTTCCCCAAATCTATGCTGTCTGATAATGGGGTACAATTTGCATCTAAAGAAATGGAGGAATTTTTGAGTTCTTGTGGGATTGTGCACAAGAAATGTTCTCTCTACCATCCAGAGGCCAATGGAATGGTGGAGAGATTCAATAGAGTTTTAAAGGAGACGATTACTCTTGCAAAGTCTCTTTCTTTGGATTGGAGGGGTGAGGTTTTAAAGAAGGTTGAGGAATATAGAAGAACTCCTCATTCCACTACAGGGAAAACTCCATTTTTTTTGTTTCGAAGAAGAATCCCCAACACTTTTTTGGATCCAAGTTGGGTTAATGAGTATGGTGTGAGTAGGGGTAAAGAGAATGTGTGTGATGAAGAGGATCTCAAAGTAAGGGAGGATTGTAAAGCTGATGAGAGGAAAATTATGTTTGACACTAGGAAAGGTGTCAAGGCATTGAAGGTAAAGGTTGGTGATCTAGTCGCCATGAAAAAACCTGGTCAGATTGGTAATTCAAATCTTAAGTATTTTGATCCTATGACTGTTATTAAGGTTTTTAGGAGTGCTGTCAAGACGCAAGATCACCGTGTATGGAATTTGAACAGAGTGGTACTTTTGAAGGGTGCTCATCGTAAATTGAAGGAGACTGTGGAGAAAAAAGAAATGGAGAATTCTTTAAGTAAGAATCCATGCACTCCTGCAGTGGTGGTCCGACGTTCGTCGAGAGTTGCTTCATATCCTGGTTATCTGAAAGATTAAGTTTAACTTTGTACATATATTTTTTTTTTTTGATATGTTATGCCTATTTATTTTAGTTTTTTTATAGTATGTCATGCCAATGTATTTTGTTTTTTTTGTTATAAGGAAGGGAGATGTGTGGTATCTTCTGTTCTTACTGTGGTTGCAAGGGATGACATATCTGGGTTCTTTATTCTAATGTTGCTATGTATGACATGTGCAGGATATGTGGAATCTTGTGGGTTGGAAGGTTGGGAGAAGAAAGTTCTTGTAAAGGACAGTTGGAGTTGAGCTGTTGTTCTGCTTACTGGTGGATAGGATCTTTCCTTAAGGAATAAACCTTTTGAATATAAATTCCCCTCGTCCGAGCCTGCTTTGAAATACAATAGTGTGCCAGATGAGTTAACAATTACGGAGGGAAGCACCCAAGAGAACCGTGCGAGTTTGAACACGTTATGTCCAACATTTCTTATTTCTTAAAGAAAAAGGCAAGGGGGAAAAGAAAGGGAGGCCAGAAATGAACCTAAGATGGTGATGTGATTATATAGTGCAATAGTCCCGGTGGTGCGTGTGAACGGAGTGGGACCCCGTGGGTGATGTGTTTAATAAAGGAACAACGCCAGGTAATTGGTGAATTTGACCCATTTTTATGTGTTTTAAGGTTCAATGTGGGGCAGGTTCAGGTGAACTGCACTAGTGATTGAATAAATAATATCAGTTCCAAAGTGCAAATGTGCAACAGCCTACCTGCTGTAAGCGAAGTGGATGCTTAGACCTATGGAAAACAAAGAATTGGTGCTCTAATTATAACCAGTCATCCAAAAGAAATGACCTATGCAATAATTCAGTTTACAGGATTAGAATTAGCACAATAGGTAGTGCCAAACCAGCTCACCTTTGAACCGGTGATAATTCCGACCCGGTAGGTCATAACTATCGGGTTGTGCCGATGTGACGTAGATTCTATATTTCTTCTGTGCTGTGAGTCTGCAAGACAACAGCTCACCTCAATGACTGTTGCTAACATATCCCGCACTGGTAAAATCGACAGAATACAAACACTAATTCCTCAAACCAATAAAAGACCTCATTAATATTTCTCACTGCTATCTCTTTAGCAAAGTAAGGTAATCAAGAGCGTCTTATTGCTCCCAATCGTATCCTTACCTCAGATCCAAAGTACATATAAGATCTGAGCCTCAAAATTCCATGATTGCTGTGTACGGCGCCTTAATCATGAAGTTCAAAACCAATAAAAACGGCGAAGTAAGCCGCGTGATTATCTAACCAAGGAGAGAAAATAAACAAAGAAAGACAACCCGTGTTACTGGCGGTTCCTCGGACCAAAACTAGTTTTAGCGGCAAAACAAACATATGTACACAGGGAAAAGATCCCTTCGTAAAGCTTACCCGTGGCGAGTATGCCTGACTTTCCACGTATTCTCGGGATCTCCTGTCAACCGGATACGGTTGCAAAGATGACCCGGAAGTGTATTTAAAACGTCCCCACTAATGTAGAAACTAGACCATGTACCTGCCCCGACATCGTGCAATGGCCCGACATATTGGATGTGAAGATTAAAACGTGATGGGGGGGAGGAGCCTAGCGCTTGACCAAGATGGCCGCGTGAGCTTAGAGCTCCCGAGACCCTCGCGCCCTCCGTCGACTATCCTGTCTCTAATCCTGATGGTATGCATGGCATCGTGTTGCTGAGTTGTCAGGGAGGCGATTGATGCTACCCGCGGCCGGATCGCCCATCGGGAACCGGACTTACGCCTGGCGGAAGATTGCGGCCTATCTCCCGGGGATGCCAGGGGCTAGAGTTGGCAGGATGCCCGGCTCCTAGTTGATCAACAACGGCCAGGCGAGGTGTGAACTGTCGGACGGAGGTCCCCGCTCTTTCACTTTCGATTTCGTTCCCTTTGTCTGCCTGGACACTGGAGAGCTCTGGGTGGCTTTATTACCCCAAGGACGCTCGGCGGGCTACTCTGGCAGCATAAGGCAGAACTGCTCACTCCTTATTCCTCTCCCTTGACTGCACTGGACTGCCTGGAGTCCATTATGTCGGGCAAAGCAGAAGGGGATCGGCTGAAGACTAAGTCTACCAGGCGGGGAACGTATACCCAAGTCAACAGCATGGACCGCTACGCTCTCCAGAAAGCATCACCGAGTGGATCGAGCCAGGCGCCGGATGCCCAGAAGGAGGACTCGCCTGTGACACCGGAGCTCTCCCTACAGGATGTCATGGGCGCGCTCGACGGGATGCAGACCTCGATGGGGAGACAGTTCGAGGCCCTGGCGCATAAGGTGGATGCCATCCTGGTGGATGTCAATCTGATCCGCTCGGACCTGGGCAAGACGAACGAACGCGTTAAGAACCTGGACCTCAAGACTACGGGCCTCACTGATGATGTTGCGGAACTGCAGACCGAGGTCCGTAGGCTGAGGACCGAGAGTGACCTCGTCGCCCGCCGGCTGGAGGACTTCGAGAGCCGGGCCAGGCGCAACAACGTGCGCGTCATCGGGGTCCCGGAGTCCTCGGATGAGGCTTCGGCGGACCTGCTTGTTGAGGATTTGGTCCTTAATCATCTGAAGCCTAGGGGCCTTGGGAAGTTTTTTGCGGTGGAAAGGGCCCATAGGGTGCCGGGCGGGCGGCCCAAGGCGGGTGCCCCGCCGCGGCCGATTGTCGCCCGGCTCTTTCATTTTCGAGATCGGGACGCTATCCTGCAAGCATCGAGGGTGACGGGCCCAGTTCCCTTCCAGAATGCGTCGGTGAATTTTTATCCGGACTTCACCCAGCAGGTGCAGAGACAGAGACAGAGCTTCCTGGGGGTGAAGCGGAGGCTTCGGGAACTGGATCTGAAGTATGCCGTGCTTTTCCCTGCCAGACTACGGGTGGTGCACGAAGATCGGACATTCTTTTTTGACTCTCCTGTTATGGCCGATGAATGGCTGGACGCTTTGCCCCGGCGACGGACGGGGGACGACACAGCCGAGCATGGAGACAGTGGCCGGGATGGACAGGGTTGATATCTCAGAGCCGCCCTGACTTGATTTGACTATACTTGAGAAATTGAACAGAGTGCAGTAACTGTGGAGGGTCGCGGGAGGACGAGGGGTGCTCTTTTCCTCCCTTAGGGTACTTTTTGTAGACTTTTGGTTCTGTAGGGCGACAGGCACACTGCAAGTTGGGGGGGCTTTGTAAGCTGCAGCAGGGGTGCAGGGTGGGGGGAGTTTCGGGGATTTGGAGTTTGTTGTTGGGGGGTTTATTTCTGCAAGGCATGATGATTATCCTCAGGGCTGTTCCATGGTGGCTCCTCGGGTGTGGGGTGGGCCTCTTTCCGTTTGAGGATGGGGGGTAGAGGCTTAAGTGTTATAAGCTGGAATGTTAATGGTTTGGGGGATCGCATCAAGAGGGGGATTGTTTTGCAATTTTTGAAACGCTCAATGCCAGATGTTGCCCTGCTGCAGGAGACGCATCTCATAGGTAATACGTGTTATGCCCTGAATAGGAAGGGGTATAAATTCATTGCACACTCGGGATTCTCTTCTGGGTCCAGGGGTGTGGGCATCCTAGTTAGAGCATCGTTGCCTTTTGAGGTGGACTCCACCATTGTTGACGATAGGGGGAGGTTTGTGGCGGTGGCGGGGTGGTGGGAAGGAAGGACTTTGGTTTTGGTTTCGGTTTATGTCCCGCCGGCCCTGCAGGCCTCCACATTTGCTGATCTGGGCAGGGCTTTGCTGACTCTCCCGGGGGGTATGCTGGTAGTGGGAGGGGATTTCAACGCTGTGGGCTCCGGACTGTTGGATAGATACCCGCCCAGGGACACAGGGGGGGCTCAGAAATGGCTTCCAGATTTCCTAGACACGCTTGGTCTGATAGACTGCTGGAGGCTCCGGCACCCCACACAGAGTCAATACACGTTCCACTCCGGGGCGCATGGTAGCCTCTCCAGGATTGACTATCTGCTCACTCTGGCCGCACATGCCTCGTTGGTATCCGAGGCGAGGCACATGGCACGCGGTATCTCTGACCACTCGCCAGTGTGGATCCGGCTGGATCTAGGTCGGGAGGGAGGAGGGAGGGTGGCCCCCATCAACCCATGGTATTTCCGAGACCCCAAGATGCGCAGCCCCCTGGTAAAGAAGGTAGATAATTACTTCAAGGACAATCTGGGAACCGTGGACTCGGCGGTGTCGCTGTGGGAAGCTTTTAAGACCGTGCTTCGGGGGGAAGCCCTCTCCCTGGTGGTGGCTGCCAAGAGTCGGAGGGATTGCGAGGTACGGCAGGTAGAGGAGGAGATCGCGGCCCTTGAGGGGGATATGGAGGAGGGGGTTACAGAGTCCTCACTGCATGAGCTTTGCTTGAAGCAGACGGAGTATAGGGACCTGGTGACGAACGCCGCTAAGACCCTCAGTAGGGAACAACAGGGCCGCCTGTATGATGTCGGTGATAAGGCAGGGAAACTCCTGGCGTGGCTGGACAGGAAAGAACGGGTCAATAGAGTGGTGCCAGAGTTGACGGGAGAGAGGGGAGAGGCGATTGTGGAACCTGAGGGGATTGTGAAGTGTTTCGCGGAGTATTTTCGTAGGGTTTATTCCTCTGT
Organism: Triturus cristatus; assembly: GCF_964204655.1. Taxonomy (NCBI): domain Eukaryota; kingdom Metazoa; phylum Chordata; class Amphibia; order Caudata; family Salamandridae; genus Triturus; species Triturus cristatus. Next base: position 1,802,598,280 of record NC_140589.1, on the reverse strand, counting down.
GTCGGACAGGCCGCCCGAGGACTCGTCTGATCTCCTCCGTGATATCGAGTTGCCCTGCCTCTCTGACATAGATAGGGACGATTTGGATGGTGACATAACGGTCGACGAGGTGGCGGGGGCTATTCGCGCGTTAAACTCGGGTAAGGCCTCTGGACCGAACGGATTGCCGATCGATCTGTACAAGCTGTTCCCGGATAGGGTCGCCCCTCACCTGCGCGCCATGTTTTTGGAGGCACGGGGGGATGGGATCCTTCCGTTGGATCAGCGGCTGGCGTCGATCGTGGTCATACATAAAGAGGGTAAACCCCGAGATAGGTGCGCCTCCTATCGGCCCATTTCACTCCTCAACGCTGAGCCGAAAATTCTGGCTAAACTCCTGGCGACCCGTTTGATTAGGGTACTTGGTGACCTGGTCCACCCCGATCAATCCGGCTTCATCCCGCACCGCAACACAGCATTAAACCTTAGGCGTCTTCATGGCGTCATCGCCAGGGCGGGCACGCTGCGTGAACCGGCTATTGTGGCGTCTCTTGATGCCACGATGGCCTTTGACACGGTGGAGTGGGCATACTTATGGGCCGTGCTGGCCAAGTTTGGTTTTGGTCGCGGTTTTGTGAGTTGGGTTAGGTTGCTGTACGAGGGGCCGCTAGCGAATGTTGTGGTGAATGGTCGGGCATCTACTCCGTTTCAGCTTGGTAGGGGTACTCGGCAGGGTTGCCCCCTGTCGCCTCTGTTGTTCGCCCTCGCCCTTGAGCCGTTGGCTGCGTGGATACGTTGGCACCCGGATATACGGGGCCTTCGGTGGTCGCCTGATCACGAGGACCGTATCTCGCTTTATGCCGATGATATCCTGTTGTATCTTGCCTCACCTAAGAAGTCACTTATAGTGGTCTGTGACGTACTCGCATCGTTCGGTAGGAACTCGGGGCTCGTTATTAATTGGGGCAAATCGTACTTGTACGTTCTTAGTGGCGAGGTCCCACCGATCCCTAGAACATGCTCGATACAGGTCGCCCAGCAGGGTTTCGTGTATTTGGGGATCTTTATATCCATGGACCCCGCTGTGCGCTACGAGAAGAATCTGCTCCCCCCCCTGGCACGCTTGAGGCGAGATGTTGAAGGTTGGCGGAGGCTGCCGCTCTCCCTTGTTGGGCGTGCGGCCCTGTTCAAAATGATGTCTCTTCCCCGCTTCCTCTACGCCCTCCAGAACACTCTGGACTGGGTACCGGCCAAATACTTTCGGGAGGTCGAAGGCCTCCAACGGACGTTGCTGTGGGATGGGCGGCCGCGAATAGCTATTGCAAAGTTGACGCTCCCATGGTACGATGGGGGCATTGCGCTCCCTGACATCCGACGGTACTATTGGGCCACGCAGCTGAGTGCGATCAACCATGGGTTTTATGGCCCCGCCCTCAGCCCTGGGTATGCCATGGACAGGTGGTTGCTGCGTGGTGGCAACTACTACAGGGCTTTGTATTCGCGGTCCCTAGACTCGTCCCTCACGGGGCCCACAGGTGTGGCGGTGCGTGTGTGGAAGATGGCGACTGACTCGCTGGGCTGGAAGGATAGGCTCACCCTCGCTACCCCATTGTTTGAATCGGAGAGATTGGGAAGGCTCTGGCATACGAAGGGCTTTGATAAGTGGGACCTGATAGGTATATCCAAGGTGGGAGATGTGCTGCATAAAGGGAGGGTGAAGTCCTTCGAGGAGTTGCAGGCTGAGTATGAGCTGGGGCCCTCCGAGTATTTCAGGTATATCCAGCTGCGCCACGCCCTCCGATCAGTCCTCGTGGAGGGTGAGAAGGTGCCGGAGTCCTCTCCCCTTGAGGACCGGGTCCTTGATGGTCATATGCCCGAGAGCACGATCTCGCTCATATATAAGAAATTGATTAACGTCCGGGCAGACATGCTTTTGGGGCTGAGAGAACAGTGGACTAGGGATGGCCTTGAGTTGGATAATGAGGACTGGCAGTCAGCGGTTTCTTCTCCTAAGGAGGTTGCTATCCCGTCGCGTCTGAGGCTGGTGCAGCTTAAAATACTGCACCGGGTGTATGTGACGGGGCCAAGGCTGGTCCACATGGGATTCTCGGAGGACGGCCTGTGCAGGAGGGGATGTGGTATGGTGGGTACTTTCCTGCACATCATTTGGGAATGTGGTGTCATTGTGGAGTTCTGGAGGAGAGTCCATGCAGTTATGGGGGAGGTGACGGGCATTGCTGTGCAGCCGGAGGCGCGGTGTTGCCTCCTGAACGTCTGGGGGCCCACTGACCTCGATGAGGCGCAGACCCAATGGGTGACTCTGGGTAACATGGTCGCTAAAAGGGATATCGCGCGATTGTGGGGCTCCTCGGGACCCCCTACACTGACCGCGTGGAAAGAGAACATGGACTGGAGCATGTTTAGGGAGAAGACGGTCTATTGCTCCAGAGGTCGCCCCCGGAAGTGGCATGCCATCTGGGGGCGGTGGAACCGATACAGGGGGGGAATATGTCTTGCCCCGGATCTCGAACCTCCCGAGGAACAGCTTTCCCCCTGACCTTCTTTCCAGCACAGTTTGGTTTTAGGAACCGTTTTGGACCTCTGCTGTCCCCCTTCTTCCTCCGTACACTGTCTTGTAACTAGTAGATGAGTGGGGTCCGGCCTCCCCTGGGGGCTTTCACCATGGGCTTTCAATGTTCTTGCCTTGCTGGGGTTTGTTGTGAGTTTTTTCTGTGTTTACTTAAAATTGGACCTTTGCACTACTCTTTGTACTGTACTGGGGACACATCACTGTATTTAACTCTCAATGCTGCCGAACCTTCGGGCTGTCGGCTGAATAGCTGTGTCCTGATTTTTGAAATAAAGGTTTTTCAAAAAAAAAAAAAAAAAACGTGATGGGATTCAGTATAGTAACCGATAGAGAAATTGTTACAGGAAAGATAACTAAAAAAATAAAGGTGTAAAGCGATACATTGTGAAGTAAAGTTTAAATGCTCTCAACTTGTAGTTCACATCATTCTAATTACTTATTGCGTGTTTTCTGATAAAGCGATATTAACTGATGGCAACACATATATGAATCAAGCACAATAGTGACATTAGATTGAAAAGTAATCATAGAGCATATTTTCAGCACTGAATGTGCGTAATCCTAAATCAGGAGGCCTGGGGGTCGACTCTGGCCCAGGCCTAGCGCCAGTGGGTGGCGCACACCGTGCTCTGAGCAATCCCTGCACTGTGACGGACCTCCATCGCCAAGGGCACCGCACAAGACTGGTGGGGGACTTCACTAACTGGCTGTAGTTGCTGATACTGGCTGTTGGTGGTGACGAGTGCCAGGGGCACGGGGGTCGTTCAGGCACTGACCCTTGGGTGCGCTGTCTGATCTGCCCTCACTTACTGGGGCACTGGGGAACACGGTATATAGTTACCACTGTTATTTCGGAGTAGGCAACCGGGTAGTGCTGCCTTTCCTCGCTCCCTGGTAGCGAGATCTTGGGTGTACAGGGATTTCCAACGATACCGCCCGAATGAAGATTCCTGGCTAGCATACACGTGACTGGAGGAGAGGGGCCGGCTGGCCACACTGCAAAGCACTGCTTTGTCATACATAGTGCCTGGGTGTCAGGTGCAAGGATGTCCCACCTCCTGACTGGGGCAGTGTCGACATTTGGCCGCTCCTACGTGTCAGTAAACCAAGAAGCTAGGGCATGCCGGCCAGCAGGGCAGGTGACAGAGGACACCCTGCACTCCAAACTAGACTCTGTAATCGCAGCGGGTACATCCCTCGAACAAACGCGCACTTTCTTTGCGGGCCACACTGACAAAATCACGGTCGACTTCACAAGCTGACTTACAAGGTACATAACATTGAGCAAGAACGGGCAAAAGTCCACCCATTACCCTGAGCGCAGCGTTGAAGATGCAGCAGATAATGGCACATGTAAAGTCACTGGAAAGAACAGTGGGAGATGCAGAGGGCTGCTCCCAACATAACAACGTGAGGGTGTTGGGTCTGCCCAAGGGAGAAGAAGGGGTTGATGCAGTGGCATATACTGAGAAATGGTTGACCTACTGCCAGCAGGTGCACTCTCCCCATTCTTTGTTGTGGAGCAGGCCCATTAAGTGTTGACGATCCGTCCACTGCCGGGGACAGGTCTTGGACCCTTTCTCTTCCACCTCCTACAGGGATCATGACGCTGTCCTGAGATAGGTACACAAGCTGGGGGAGGTGAAAGTGGATAACGCCTCAGTCATTTTCTTCCCTGACTACGCCACGGTGGTGCAAAGGCAGAGGGGCTCGTCTCTAGTGGTTAAGCAATGCCTCCGAGAGCTGGGGGAGGTGAAAGTGGATAGCGCCTCAGTCATTTTCTTCCCTGACTACGCCACGCTGGTGCAAAGGCAGAGGGGTTCATCTCTAGTGGTTAAGCAATGCCTCCGAGAGTAGGGCATCAAATACTCCCTCTTCTGCCCATGAAGGCTGCAAGTGATCTCAGATGTTGACATGCAAATCATTGATGCAGCTGAACAGGTCTGGACCTGGCTGCAATCTATTGGTTGCAAGGTACTGTGGACAGGGAGTGAAGGGTCTGCGCAACAAGTAGGAGTCTCCCGCCACAACTACAGGCCACCCCCAATCTGCAGCAGGTTATACAAGAGAGGCGGAGGGCGCTGCATGTGGTGGCGACGATGTGCACTCACACTCAGAGACAGGATCCCGACACTTCCCCTGTAAGCTCCTCCAGCGACATGGGCTCCACTGCGACCTGGTCATCCTATTCGGAGTCCATGCAGCCCCCGGATGTGACTCCTCAAACGGCAGATAACCTAATTTAATGTTGACTGGTTTTGCATCTCTCCTTCTTCCACAGTTATAAACAGCTCCGGAGAGTCTCTGGCTTTCTGTGGTTCCTGGTCTCCAGCTTCCTGTTGGTGAAGATCCAGTCTACCGAGGTTAGCACCTAGAGGGGATCAGGTCTTGTTGTCACCCAAAGGGAACGGAGCATTTGTACAGGTGAGCAATGCATGTCAGGGGTGGTGGTGGTGGTCTCCTTGGTGCGCCGAGCTGCAATTGCATGTGATGAATTATGGGAGTTCTTTTATTATCCAAAGGCCTCAATTATGAGGCCCTAGTGGCACTCTTGCAACACTGAAACGTAACTTCTTTGATGTTCCTGTGGCGCAATGTGCCACAGCATGTTAACAAGGCCATGTAAAGCCACTATATATGGCTTTTCATGACCGTGTAAATATGTGCCCCTTTCACGCGTTAAACAGTGTGAAAGGGGTGTTCAATGGGTGTTGCTGTAGGCATTACCACACCAAACCAAAAGAATCTGGTGCATTCCCAGCTTCACGAGAAACGGTAAACCTTCAGAATGCTTCAGAATCTAATACCACCCCAAGGGTGGCGTTTGGGAGGCGCTACGAGGATACATTTTTTCATTTCTGCTCTCTTTTTCACTTTTTCTATATGTGCAGCCTTCTGCAGCACACAGAGAAAGAGGAAATACCCTGGATTGCTAGATTTTGTGCAGGTAGGAGGCCCTTCCTGCAAAACATCAATCAACTCTGCAACACAGTCACCCTTGCACCATGGCGCAAAGGTGCCTGCGTTGGAGTTAGTGGCAACTTGTAAATATGGCGATGTAAAAAAATCTGCCATAACGTCAAAAAATTGACGCTACAGCTGTGTTAAGTTCTTGTAAATGTTCCCCCAAGTCTGGCATTTCAGGCCTCCACAAAAAATTCAGGACTGGGCTCTCACGAACCTCGTTTTCAAAGAATGCATCACCCGGGATTCCATCCCACCAGCGCGCTGTGTCCTGTCAGCGTTCCATTGCTTGCATCACTGACGTACGCATACAGAATACCGCACATAAGCTGTTTTATAAACAATCGCTCTGTGAGCACTCGGTGCGCTTCGCGCACCGAGTGCCCACGGTTCGCAGTGCGCACAGGGTGCGCGCACCTCGCGATTTAAAAAAAAAAAAAAAGTTTTTTTCTCCATTGGGGGTCCTTCTGTGACCCCCTGACCAAGGCTAGGGGGTCAGGAACTGTCCACTCTGCCCCCTTTTCACGTTCTCCACCTTTGTTTTTCACCCCCTCAGACTGCGAGAGACAAAATGGCGGCCGACACTTCCTGGTTTCGACCGATTCGAATGTTTACCGACATCTAACAACCAATCAGAATTGCGCTCGCGCACGGCAGGTTGCGCACGGTGCGCGCACGGTGTGCGCGTATAGATATTAATATGCTTTTAAATGCTATTTTCTCAGGAAATACTGAACAGATTTACACCAGACCTGCAAAAGGCACTTCCTTGACCTGCGGACTACCTCTCTGCCAAATTACAAGTAATTCTGTTCAGCCGTTCGGGCTGTAACTGTGTCTAAAGGTCCTATGGAAAAATGCATGGGGAAAACGCGTTTTGGGACCCCCCTTTTTTCTCGGCCCCTGCTTGACGAATCACCCCGAGACTTTCAGGGTAGGAGCTGAACGGAGCGCCCCATTAGTTTTGAAAATTTCGCGAGGATTCGTGAACCGGCGCCAAAGTTATTCAAAATAGAATTTTGAGATTTCCTATGGAAACACGGTCCTAAGGTGCGGATCTCATTGTAAAAGGCCCAGGTCATCAGGGGTAACTGGGTTGACAGTCATGAAAGTAAGCAGAAGTGTCGTAGGAGGTACAGAAGTAGAGCAAAAGCTAACAATGAGGTCTGCCAAAGATTGAGCCACCCTACATCAAAAAATGTGACCCTCCAGGAAATTCCCTCACCTACATTGTGGCTAGAGGTGATGAAGTGGTTTATGTCTCTTGATCCAGTGGTCTCAGGAATACCTTTTTCAGGATGCAAAGACCCTCACATTCACATGAAGGATGCTTCACGTTCCCTCAAAAAGGGCTGGAAAAAGATCTCCACCAAAGCGCCCCTACATAATGGACACGCTGGGCAATGCACAGCCCGTATAGCGTGGAGCAGGACCCAATGGTGAAGCATGTAGGTGAGGGTCCTTGCATCCTTAGTAAAATATTCCTGTGATCACTTATTTTCTCTACCCTCAAAATAGTCGAAGGAATGTCCAATTTTTTTATGTTGGATTACATTGAGGAAGGACATGTGATGGACAATTATCGACCTCCCGTCTCCCTCCTTTTGAATACTAAAGGTTTAGTCATTACAATGGGAACTGGTGAAGATTAAATCAAGTTTCAAATATCACTTATTGTACAGTCGAAGTAATATGACTAATTAGTGCAAAGTCCTTGGGGGAGTGTGAGGACAGGAGGTTTTGAAGGCCACCGGGCAGGAGAGACTGTTAATAATTTTAAAGGTTTCTTTGTGTTTATTGGATGCATTATAGATGGGAGGGCCCTAATAGTAAATGCGAGCAGAGTCAATTTGGGCCCAGAGTTACTAATGTTTTGCAGCTGGTTTGTGTTACTTTTGTGGTTAAATCCAAAGTGTTGTGCTGGGATTTACTATCCAATGAAAATCAGGATTTACGCGGGATTGATTTCAAACTTAATGGAAAGTTGAGCTATGTACTGCTCTGTGTTACTTTGCATCAGGGGGGTTCCATGGGAGGTGTGTGGGTGTTCCCATGCAACCACCTATGGGTCTTGACAGTAATCCCTATCAACAAACATTCCTGTATTGGGATGAGCTCTAAATTATTACCCCTCAAGCGAATCGCAATGAGGAGAAATGCCTTACCTTCTCGTTTTCCCTACTTTGCATGTGTCCTGCATTGTACACAGGGCCGGACTGGGAACCAAAACTGGCCCTGGCAAAGTGCTCGGCCGGCCCTCCCGGGGGTTGGGGGTGCCGCCGAGCTCTTTGCCAGGGCCGGTTTGTTACAAGGCCCGTTTTTGCAGCAATGCTGCAAAAACGGCCCTGTAACAAAAACGGCCCCCAGGGGGATTGCCCGGTGCCCGCTATGGCCAGTCCGGCCCTGATTGTACAGCGCACAAAGGAGAAACATTGCTAAAGGATAGTTTTTGTACTAGAAGCATCCCCTTTCAATCAAAAGTCTTTTCTTAAAGAATGCGCCCACCCACACACTGTGGCTCAAGGGTGTGCGCATTAGCACGTGGGAGCCAAAAATGCACCAGTTCAGGGAGAGGGGAACACAGCGGCACATCAATGTATTCGGAAGTTAATTAAAACCATTGCAAGTGATTATGATATCTATATTAGCATAAAACAAAAAATTGATTAACCATATTAAAATAAAATATAACCCTCCTGGTACCGTGACTCAGTGATGCACAGCAAACCAACCCTAATCACAACCTCAAAAAAGAAACTTCATCTGGTGGCTGAGAACAATTTCTTGTCTTCCGTATTAATTGTGCAGCAATGAAGTCAATAAAGGGAAGCCTGTGCACAAACCATAAAAGAGAGCCTTGTGCAGGCTGTGTCCTTCGACTCCTGGCAACAGACGGTAAAATGACATTAATTACAGGTTTGCAGAGAACAGACTCAACAAAAGTGGCTGGTGCACCTAATGGCCACCTCAGTACACAATGCACTTAAATCAGCATTGTTTAAGCAATGTGCATACATTTAATAACCCTGACAATTACCCGAGTATTATCTCCCTATTATTATAACATTTATGGAATCCTTGCAATATGAAACTCCCCACATAAAAAACTCTGGACCTAACTTTTCTATCAGAGAGCCCAAAAGTGGAGGGCAGAGGCATTTTATTTTTGTATTATTTGTGTTTGTGCGGCCGAGCCACAGGGCAGCGGGGTGAGTTCCAAGTAACAAAAGAAACTGGGAGAGGTCAGCATAGGATGAGATGCATAGAGCATGAGCATGAAGCATCGGATACGGTGCAAAGTGCTTTGTCATAAGAGCTATGTTCAGAGAAACACTGGGAGGAGACAGCCTAGAGCCAGTTAGCAAAGTATCTTCTGAAGACATGATTTTTCGTCTTTCCTTCAGAAAAGCATTTAGGGGCATATCAACAAGGGCTTTATCTCTGCTTTTTTGGATTTAAAAGCCAAAAAAGGAGAGATAAAACTAGCACCCTATCAACAACAGGGTGCTAACATGCAAATTTGCATGTTAGCACCCTTTTACTCTACGCTTCCCCTTGCATCTCTAATGAGGTGCAAAGGGGGCGTTCCAGAGTAAAATAATAGGATAAATGTCGCTAAGCGACATTTCTCCTATTATCAAGAATGTCGCTAACCCTGTTAGAGACAAAAAAAGCAGCGCTAACCGCGGTTAACGCTGCTTTTTTACGTCTGCTAATTTTCAGACTTAGCCATGATATCCTATGGAAGGAGGATATCATGGCTAAGTTTGCCTGTCCCTATCAACAAGGTAACGTGTGATTATCGCTGGGTTTCCAGCGATAACCTCACGTTAGCCTGTTAGCGTGTAGATTTTTATCGCTATTGAGATAAGCGTTGCTAATAGCACGCTATCTCAGCGATAAAAATTCACGCTAGCCGGCGATAATTATCCTCACGCTAAGAGCGCTGAGCGATAATTATCGCCGGTTGTTGTTGATATGCCCCTTAGTTTTATGTAGTCTGGGTTGGAGTCCCACAGTTTAGGAGCCAGGCATGAGAATGTCTCTTTAAAAAAAACACACACACACACTTTATTGATTGTGCTTTTAAACCATTATATCCATGAATACATTGTATACATCATTACATGGGAAAGCGAATTATCATACGTGTGTTGGCTACAATACTTTACAGTTGGTAAGTTATACTGGGTTTGCATAGTTGTAGCCATGTATTCACACTACAGTATACTTTAGTAACTGGGTATATTGCGTATGCGTTACCTTAACAACCCTGCCGTGCAGTATGCGCAGAAGTCCGTTGCCCCCAGCCCTCCTCTGTTTGTCTCAAGTTGTTATAGATCCAATCCGATAAGATTGTCAAGTGTTTTAAAGAGGGAGGTAGGGACCATTACAGGTAGATTGGTGAAGAAGAGGTGTGGGAGAACCACCATCTTAGATATGGCTATACAGCCCATCACTTAGAGCGGCAGTGAGATCCAAAAGGTTGTCTGGGAGCAAATCGCCCTGATCGCTCTGGTCAAGTAACCTTCTATTAAGTCTTGTTGAGATCTATAAATTTGGATACCTAAATATTTGAACGTTCGCTGTGCTACAGATAGGGTATATTGTCCAAATCGAATCGCATCTGGGCGGTCCCCAACACGAAAGAAGAAAGTGTGTGATTTCGGCTCGTTTATGGTGAGTCCCGAGATGCGCTCAAACTGTGAGAAAATACTTGGCGTGGGCTCCAGGGTGCCCTTCAGATCGTGGGCATATATTATCAAGTCATCTGCATATGCTGATGACACATGTGTGGTATTTCCTAGCTTAATTTCCATTTGTCCTGCCTCTTTCCTTAATTTAATAGCTAGTGGCTCCAATGCAAGCACAAATAATAGTGGTGACAAGGGGTAGCCTTGCTGTGTGCCTCTGCCGACTGGGTACGCACACGATAGGTGGAATCTAGCTGTGGGGACCGTGTAAAGGAGCCGTATCCATTGTACATATGCAGGTGGTATAACAAACTTCTCAAGAGCCTTGATCATATAGTTCCATTTGATTGTATCAAATGCTTGTCTGAGGTCGAGTGTAATGCATCCTGCATTTATATGTTCTACAGGAGTGGCCTCCATAACATGGTACAGTTTCCTAATGTTCAATGACGTGCTACGTGCAGGCATGGGAGTAGTAGGCGTGCCAGTATTTTGCTCAGTATCTTGTATTCTGTGGCAAGGCGTGATAGTGGGCGGTATCCTGTAATGTCCGTGGCATCTCGTCCCGCATAGGGAGTGAGACCACTAGCGCCTGCATGGTGGTGTGGGGTAGGTGTCCTACTTCTAGCACCGTTTTGTATAGCTGCTCCAGTTGGGGGACTAGGGCATCGGAAAATGCGTAAAATAATTCTATTGGTGGACCATCAAAGACCGATGCCTTGTTATGTGGTAGCTCTCTAATAGCCGCTTTGATTTCTGCTCTCGTAATGGGACCTGCCAGATCGTCTTGGGCCACCTTGCTAAGTTGGGTGTTGGTCAGTTCATCCAAAAAGGCGTCTATGACTAAGCTCATCATATGCACGGGTGAGCTGTATAAGGTTTCATAGTATGTGCAGAATGCCTCATTGATTGCTTGTTGGGTGTATACAGTCTCACCTTCTGGTGTGGTTATTTCATGTATAGCGGTGGGTAGTGGTGCATCCCGTAGTATCTCGACTAACCCTGGGCGTAGTGGGGCTACGCGGAGCATCACGGAGTGTGCCCAAATCTACGCGCACCGCACACTCAGCATAGCCCCACTACGCGCCGCCCGCCTCCCTCCCGCCCTCATTTTAAAATTACTTAGAACCTTAAAAATAAAGAAAATTACTTACCTGAGCTGCGGCGTCCCGGGGCTCCATCTTCCTGCTTCCTCGAAGGCTTCTTCCTCACAAATGCGCATGCTCGGGTGCTCGCTCCTGCTCATTTCTCGGGAGAAGTGCGCATGCGCGGGCGCCCGCACATGCACACTTCTCCCGAGAAATGCGCATGCGCGGGCGTCCGCGCATGCGCATTTGTGTGGAAGAAGTTTTATAAAAAAAAATGATGTTCCAGAAAATTACCTCACCTATTTTGTGGCTAGATGAGATGAAGTGGTTTATGTTTCTTGAGCCTGTGGCCTCAGGAATACCTTATTCAGGATAGAAAGAACCTCACATTCACATGAAGGATGATTTACATTCCTTCTGTTCCTTCTAGTCCTTTTATGCATTTGAGGGTCAAAAAGACCCTCAAATCCAGAAAGGAGGGAACTGTGGTCTGTCTTATTGAATGGTGCAGGGAGATCTAGAAGAACCATTAGGCATGCAGCACCCTTGCCTAAGATGCTTAATGTATTGTTAATTATTTCAATGGTGACTTTTTTCTGGTCTAAATTTGGAGTGAAAACCAGATTGAAATGTGTTTAGAGGTCGTCATATGTCTTAGGAGTTGGGATGCAAGCAGCTCTCTCAACTAATCTCCTAGGAAGGGAAGAGACTGCTCTGAGATTTTGCTGGTCATTTGGGTACACAGTTTATTCTAGAGTAGTGGTGTGACTTGCCCAGTCTTTAGAGTAGCTGGAAAGATGCCTTTTTCTTGAGAGGTGTTAATTATTTTTAGAGTAGGTAAGATATCTATTCCACACGCCTCAAGTAGGTATAGGGTCCTATAAGTAGGACAAGAGATTTGTCGAAGAGATGTTTTGCAAAATTGAATTAGTGTCTATTTTTTTTAAAAAGGATCATTTGGTACTCGGTCTGTCTATAGCTTCTTCAATGTTCGTTTTTAAATGGTTTAGGTTTGTGCTCAATATGAGAGCTTCGTGTCTTTTTCTGTATTCCTTGAATGTGGTAAGTGGTTGTTGATGATGTCATTTGTAGATGTTCATAGAGTTGGGGCTATGGTCTGGCTCTAATCTCGTTTGAAAGAAGAATTGCAGTAATTTCTTTTGGTAGTCTTTGTAGTGTCCTGCAGGACACGTTCTAGTGTTTGTGTGTTTGGCAGGTTTTGATATTCCCAGCCACTCCCTTGAGGGCTGGACACACTTGCACCCCCACCCATCCATCACGGGTGTCACGAGTGACGTGGCCCTATCGGTAAAAGGGCCCGGGTGCACGTGCTCTTGGCCAGTTACCGTACCATTCCACCTGGTATCTGTGTCTGTTATTCTCGTCATGTGGGCCTAAGGCCCGTCACCATAGTCTTCTCCAGATTCAAATTGCTATGGTTAGACCAGATTTTAGGGTTCGTATTTACTGTATGCAAAAGGGAATCAGTGGGTGGTCAGACCAGTTAATAGCAGAACACTTCAAGGGTGCTTCCTTTCTTATGAATGTAGAAGGAGATAGCCTGGTCATATGGACTTTCATGTAGAACCAATTACATCTTATATACTGATATGAAGTATGCAGCATGGATGCGCGTACAGAACAGTCACTGAACCGACAGACGCTGATGCGGGGTGATTAGACTGTTGTTTTAAGTCTTTTAAAGAACTCTGATGTCATTTTATGTTTTGTACTGAGTTGTTGGGGGAGAGTTGTTAAATGGAGCTAAGGGGGGACACTGTATTAGGCACACACACTTTATGCACTTTTGCACTGTTTTTAGCCGCCATCTTTTCTCCGATGCCATCTAGTTGTTCCGGCTTGTCCTCATTAAATGAAAGACACAGCACAGCCGCGCGGCCAGAACAGTCACTGTACCAACAGATGCTGCTGAAGAGGTGATTACACTGTTGTTTTCAGTATTTTAAAACATTTGATGCAATTTTTTATTTTTTTTGCTGAATTGTTGGGGGGAAACAGAGATATTAAATGGAGCTGAGGGGGAATACTGTATTTTGCACATTTTTTAGCCACCATCTTTTCTCTGACGCGCTCTAGTTGTTCCGATTGGTAAATGAAGGAGGCAGCAGAGTTGCACGGTCAGAACAGTCACTGTACCGCCAGACACTGCCACATGGGTGATTAGACTGTTTTAAGTCTTTTAAAGAAATCTGATGCAATGTTATGTTTTTTACCCAATTGTTGGAGGAAACAGATGTGTTAAATGGAGCTACGAGTGAATACTGTATTAGGCACTCGCACTTTATGCATTGTTGTGCAATCTTTTCTCTGACGGGCTCTAGTTTTTCCGGCTGATCCTCATTAAATAAAAGAGGCAGCACGGACGTGCTGAAGGTGCACCAAAGGCAAGCCCATCTGTGCCTGTCCCAACCCATCCAGGACCAGGGTCAGGGACACACAAAACAAGGTAAATTATACTGCCAGTCAATTACGAGCTTGCCAATACTATTTAACTGACTCCTGTTTTCATTCTGTTGACCTTAGTCAATCTTCATTGGTGTGTGACAGCTGTACATCATCAACTATTGCTCTTTGGCTGCCCATAAATTGAATATATTTTGTTTCCTAATGGAATTCGTACCTGATGTGCTTTTCCTCACTGAGACCTGGCTACATGAGAGCTCTGCTCCCGATGTGGTCCAAGCCCGGCCTACTGGTTATTGTGTCAATAGGTTAGACCGGTCGGGCGAAGGAGGTGGTGGAATAGCCATTATCTAAAAGGAAGCTCTAAAGGGCACGTTCTCGACTCCTGAGATTCAGAATCCCAGTCAGTTAAAACGTCCTATGATTCTGGACAAATCACTTAATCTCCCCGAGCCTATAAATGAATGTGTCCATCTGTAATGCAAATGGTGCTCGTGTAAAGCACTCTGATACCTTCGGGTCGAGTTCACTGTATATAAAACTACAAAAATATATATATATAGATGGATACTGATGACATCAACAATGAAGCCTCCAAGAAAGAACCTTTTACTAGAACTGGTGTCTCTACAATTTATGCAATTGGAAGAGGGTCCTACTCATTAGAAAGGTCATACCTTTGACTTGGTGTTTAGCAATATCAGTAATCTTCAGGTGCAGAGCTCTTTACCTGTAACCTGGTCAGAACACTTCTTGCTTACTCTATCTGTCCTCTCCTTTCACACCGCCATTCCTTCGGTTAGGAAGCCAGACCAACACTGGTCTAAATTGAATGTTGAGGACTGGTTAGTTGCCCTGGAGATAGCAAGACCCAATTTATCTGACTAAGTTGCCTTATTCACCTGCAGTTTCAATGGGTGGATTACCAACTCACTGGGCACAGTCCTACCTGCAATGTGGTATAAGACTGTTCAGCAAGAAAAAAAATCCCCATGGTTCAACACGCACCTACTGGTATTGAAAAAGGGTTGTAAATGTCTGGACAGAGGTTGGAGAAAGTCCTCTGATGAAGTCAGCAAACGTAAGTATAGGAGTGCTGTTAGGTATAATAATGCGGAAATAAAAGCTTCTCAATTAGCTTATTTCTCCTCTAAAATTGAGCAATCTGCTAACTCCCCATAGGAGATCTTTCAGTTGCTAAAAGACATTACGGAACCTAGGTCTGCTGTCTCCTTCCCAGTAGCCTCTATTGAGCATAGTAACAATTTGGCTCTCTTCTTTCTAAAAAAGATATTGGACATTTACTCCTCCTTCCCTGATACCTCAAATAGTGAGAAGTCGTCAAGTAGTAAGCCCCCTCACGTTCTTTCCCGATCTCACCCTGAGCATTCTTACAGACCTCCTAAATCCAATAAAGTCAAGTTCTCCCATTAACCCTGCTCCCCTCCATATTCTCTGCCACGGATCTGCTAGTATTGTTCCCACCCTGGTGGATTTGCTTAATCTCTCATTCACTAGCAGGCAGGTGCCCCCACAATGGAGGCATGCGGTGGTTAAACTTCTTTTTAAAATGCATGGTTTGGATCCCTTTGCCTGAGTAACTATGGGTCGATCTCTCTGTTACCTAGAGCTTTGAAGCTCTTGGAAAATCATGCTTCTTTCCACCTTCCTTGACTCCAACGAAAACCTCCACCCCACACAAATTTGGTTTATTGCAAAGCACAGAAACAGCTTTGCTGTCAGTGGTTGAGGAAATCAGATGTCTGTTGGATCAAGGAAGTTCGGCAGTCCGTTATTCTTTTAAGATCTCAGTGCAGCCTTTGATACAGTAGATCATGCCACACTTACCCATAGAATATCAAAAGTGGGCATCGATGACCATGCACTGAAATGGCTTTTGTCCTTTCTGCAGACCAGAACATTCTAGGTGTTAGATCGTTCCTACTACTCCGACTGTCTCCTTCTGAGTTGTACCCCTTAGCTGAAATTATGCGTTTTTACAGGTAATTTTATTTTTATCACACATTTATGCCTATCTAACGTCAAGGATACGATACGGAAAATTAGGAGAATGCACGTCCGACTTTGCGGTAAAGCGAGGTATCAGACAGGGATGCGTACTGGCTCCCTTATTATTTTCCAAGTTTAGTCATTTTCAGGTGCATGTACACATGTAATCAGGAAATATCGTCATTCACAGGGCAAGATAGCCAATGACTGATGCGGACTGAGCTATTACCCCATGCAGTTTGTTGTCATAGATGATAGCAGAGACTAAATGACACTTAGATAGACCCGTGGAAGAACAGAGCTGAACCAAAGGTGCCCTCTATATGTATATATATGTATATAGCTTTATGTATATGAATGGATGTATTTATTTAATGATTTTCTTTGTCACAAGATCCCGACAGACAGCTAAGAAGAGATTCTAGCAAAAATGATTACAGTGCAAATCTTCTTCCCTTGGGTTGTTGGAGGTGGCAACCAACAACAAAATCCTTCCCTACAAAGGTAATATGTGACACTTCATTTAACATAATACCTATTTGTAGGCTTTAACTGAGAGAAATCACAATCCACCCTTAAATGCCTGTTGACTTTAATATATGCTTTTTACAATAATATGTCAGGCCTACTGAGTTTGTTATAACTTTTCATAAACATTTAGATTTGACTTGTGGCATCAGGAATATTGTCCCTAGTGAACCAATCAGGGCACTAGCTGTTATCATTGGCATGTCACCATACCCAACTCCGACATACTATGTTCAAGTTTATTTTATTTGCATAGTTCATTAAAACCATTGCAGTAGAAAAATATTTCATTTCACAACAATCTATACGTATAAAACTCTATGCTTCTAAAAACATTATATTTAAAATTATTTTAAAGAGCTGTGCTATAATTGTGCAAATTTACAAATCTAGTGTCAAGTTTTTAGCCACATTATGTTAGACTATGCACATCTCATTTATTCTACAAGGTATCTGATTTAAGTCTGTATGTTCCTTTATATATCAAAAGTTAGTACATACAAAAAGAGGTGCTTACGGCTCAGAAATAGGGCTCATTAGTGCTTGACATCGAGCTCCTCCTATTCCTGCATTTTTCCCGTATAACTGGGTTGAGTATGCAGTTTAATTTTTTTCCAGTAACTAAGTTTCCGGCATTTTCTTTTCGCATATCCTCAAGAACTTTACCAATGAACAGTTCAGTTGTGGGTCGCTAGGTGTAAAACATGCCAGAACAGCCTGCCTCTTGGTTCGAATCCCTTGCTGGTTAAATTTACCTTTCAGCAGTTGTTCCCGTTCTTGTAGATGTTCTTTGAAGGAGCATAGTGGATGCATCAGATCTTCCGGTGCTGAACCGCATAAGCGGCACCTGGGGTCTGCCTTCTTCTTTAGCCAGGGTGGAAGATGCTGTATGCAGGGTAGCAGACCAAATCTATACTTCATAAAGCTAATTTTTATATGCTTGGCATAACCCAAATTGAAGTACTTTTGAGCAACTGGCTCGCAGTAGGTAGTCAGAGTCATCCATCCGTGAGACCTTTATGAGAGTGAGGTTTTATCCTCCAGCCACGGAAGATGTTTTACTGTTTTCCAAACCAGTTTCTTAAACACACTGGTATTTGTACGTGTTTCCCAGAATTGGTTCAATTCCAATTCGAGTAAGCCGTTTTTAAGGTATCTCGCTGCAGGTGAAGCGGTATGGCATTCTATCTCTTTCCATAGCTGTTCATTTAACGTTCCCGGAGGGGCTTTCCGTACTTTATCCTGGGTAATGATGTATGCCCTATGTCTCGCGATAGATTGCTTCTGTATGCCAAACTCAAGTCTGATTTGCGAGGGTGAAGTGTATTTAGGCAGCCCAAATATGACCCTATAGGTAGTTGATAATGTGGAGTCAAGTAATTTGGCATCTCTTCCTTTCTGCGCCTCACTGCCATAAGTAATTGTTGGCAGTAACTTTGCACGAACCACCTGCACTATAGGCAGAATCGATGGACCGTTTAATTTAGAGTTCAAAGCTTTTAAAGAAGTTGCCAGGGCCATGCCTTTATGCCTGATGCTGTTCCTCTATGCAAGAAATTGGCTGCCTTTGTCTATCTTCACGCCAAGATATTTATATTCCAATGTGTCCTCAATTCGGGTCTCCCCCCAGAACCATGCTGCAGGTTTTTCCTTGTTTTTTACTGGCTGTCATGGTTCTTGTTGTGTCAATATTTATTGTTAGGCCATTCTCTTTGGAATAGTTCTGTGTAGTGTTTATAAGATGTTGAAAGCCTACTTTCATTTGGCTAATCAGGACTATATCGTCCACATATAGGAGACATGGCAATGAGATGTCTCCCAGTTTTGGAGCGTGTGAGTTACAGGCATTTAGTATTGATACAAGATCAGCTATAAACAGGGTAAAGAGTGTAGGGACTAAAACACATCCTTGTTTAAGCCCTTTGTCCGTTGGTATGTGTCTCGGCAGGAATGATCCATCGCCCAACTTCATTTGAGCCCAAGTGTCCGTATGCAGATTTATCAGCAATTTTATGTGGGTTATAAGCCTTTCCACAACTTGAAGTTGGTGGTAAAATGCCTTCCGATCACAAAACATTCTGCAATACATTTCACGTTGCTGCCCTCCTCTCATCTGTGCTGCTGCCAAAGACAAACACCATAAATTATCTAGTTATCTATGACACTTTAATACCATTACGATGTCATGTGTGTGCCACTGAAAGTTCAAGCTCAGGCAGATAAATAAATAAACACAATTATCACAGCTGGCTGAAGGGCAAGAACTTTTGTGTGGAAGAACACAACCTCTGCTGAATCAAAGCACGTACTCCTGACTCCTGACTCCAAACATTTGGTCGCAGCCTAAGCCCTTCTCTTGGTGATTCTTACATAATTGTCTGGCGGCAGCTGCACTGGCCAGCCATACCATGTAAATGATGCATCTCCGACTCTGCCCTGCCTAAGGAGAAAAGCCCAGCCGTATCTGTGCTTGAGAGATTTGCCTCGACGGGAAGAATATTTCTTGATACATATTGGATTGTGCAACACTGAGCCAGTTAGTCAATCTATGCGGATTACTACTTCCCCATAGGTATTTGTTGGAAGCCATTTGGCCTTTATTGCCTATAGTGTTGGATGAAATGAAGGGCCTGGGAGACTCTTAGCAAAAAGATATAGGACATCGATTTTGTTGACCGCTCTTCTCTGCTAATTGCATACAGCTACATTTGGACAGGATTGTATAACTCCTGACTCAAAGGCTGCAATAAGGTGTGCATTATAGAGTGCTTTTGTGTCACAATCTGCCATTTTAGTGGAGTAAATAAAAGGTGTTAATCTTTACCAAACTTATACCCTGATTGTGAAGGGTGCAGAAGGTGTGCAAAAAGAAAATAAGCCCCATAAATTGGGATGGCAAATATTTTTTCCTCTCCGCACTATTACCAAATGTCTGTCTTTCCCTGAAAATGGGATGGTAATGATATAGCACACATTTTTAAAATTCATACTACACGACATGATGCAGAAATGAAAACATGAACTTGAAACTGCATGCTGCACATGTTAGACACAGTATACACATAAAAGAAACAAGTGTAGTAGGAGCACCGTAAAAGCGTGCTTTTAAACGTAATATAGAGACACATATGCAAATTAACACTAATATAAATAAAATGTGTACGATTTGATGTTAAAAGTAAAGTGGCCTACTGTTATTGAATGCTTTTCATAGTGAATATACCAGCTAGAAAAATAGGTGCTACATCTTATAGCAATGAGCTATAAGCTTGAAAGTTTGTAGACTGATACTAGAGATGTAGTTTATGAATATGTTGAAATAATTTTTGTAGAAACGTACATTTATACAAATTAGTGAAAATTAGCAGAATTAGGGTATCCCTAATGTTAGCAAATTTCTGAACATGCTATATTTGTCTTATGATTTCTTACAGTTTATTTAATTTAATGATGATTTAAAGCGTATTTAAAGTAAAGGTATGAAGTTAATTTAAAGACTTCTTTTCAAGATTCTCTTTCTCTAGTGTTAAACTTCCCCTGAATTAGTACAATAGTTCATTTTGCCTTTGTAAGCTGTAGTACTTTTGTGCTTCACATGGACATTCCTGAACTTTTTTAATGTGTTCTGTAAATTATTCCCATGGGAAAGGAAGGGAAAAGAATGACATTTCTACCAATCTGTAAGTTGGGACTATGTTTCTTTTTCATCATAGATAGTTGATGCGGACTCATGAAGCTGTTATTTTTCATGACTAGCATGGTGTAGGAAAGTAGGATCTGCTTCTTATGGTTACCACCCCTTTTTGCTGAATGTATTTCTGTTTTTGACAAGTATGACTGGGATCCTGCTAATCAGGACCACAGTCTATCTGCTTTCTCCCTAAACGGCTATGGTGTGTACTTTGGTACACTCCAGATTGGATACTGGGGTACCCTTGTGAATACCTGGCTGCCAAACTCAAAAGGGCCGGCCAGTCCAGGAACCTCAGGAGCTCCAACACTCTGCTACTCATTCCACTGAAAACTCGCAAGCAAAAAAACGCGGCAAAATCGTTTGCCTGAAACGCCCCCAAAATCTAGAACTCAATCCCTCCCCACATCAGAACGATCCCCTCATTTCCAAAATTCAAAAAGCTGCTCAAAGTCCTCTTCCTCGACCGCTCTCGAGCGAACCGATAGGAACCAAGGATGCACCCTAGCCGGCACTCTATCTAACTTTAATTTTTGACCCGTGATACTGACTCGGATCAAGACAACTTTTTAGACACTTGTTCTGTGTGAACAAAGAAACTCTTGGAGGCCCGTCTTGTTTGACCTGCGCCCTCCATGCCCCTCTGCGCGACTGCGCCTCTTTTCATCCTACACCCGGCTCAATCCCCATGTTTTACTATACTCTGTACTGCCTACTTGCACATAATTTACTTGATGTAAAGTGCTCTGATACCCTCGGGTCCAGCTAGCGCTATATAAACCTCCTAAAATAAATAAAATAAATAAAAAAGTCCCTAGTATCTGGTACCCATATACCCAGGGCATAGGTACCCAGGGCCCAGAGCCCGCATATGGGCTGAAGCATGTATTATGCCACCCATGGAAGGCCATTCGAAATGGAACCTACAGGCCTGCCATTGCAGCCTGTGTAAGTTGGTGCATGCACCACCTACTTAAGATGTAGGTTTACTATATCTAAGGGTGACTGAACATAAAACCTATAAGTCACCTCTCTAGCAGGCCTTTACAATCCTGAGGGCAGGGTGCTTAGTTCTAAGTGAGAGGGTGCCACTGCATGAGCAGAACACCCCTGCAGCCTACTGAGTCCATTCTCCCGGGTTGTCAGTGCATCAGCCATTTACGACATATAGAGTGGCATTATACGACCGCGTGATGACCAACTCTAAAACGGCTGAAAGTAACCCTATTGTGTTTCGTGTCAAACATTGTGGAATCATACCCCCACACCCGTAACTGGTGTGGGAGGTATGATTCCACCTCTCAGATGCGAGCTTCATGAGGCCCCTGGTGTTTCTGGTACCAGCCTTCTAGTCTTGGACAGCTCAAAATGGTTGCTGCCGAACAGAGACACATTTCTGTCCTCCTGCTGCTGAGCCAAGCTCAAGCAGGGGAAGGCAGAACAATAGGCATCCTGTCACAGGGAGGTGTAGGCCTGGGTGAGTACCCTTGCCAGCGACCGAAGGTCTGCATGAGGGGCACATTTGGTGTACCTGTGCATAGTCCAGTTCAAACTAATCCTGGGAGCCATTGGCTCCTGCTCTGGCGCGAAAATGGACAAAGGACATAGGAATAACTTCCCCACTGTCCAGACCCTCCCCTGGGAGGGTGCCCTGAATCTGTCCAACCCTCTCCCGTGGGTAAAAAAGGGCTCACCTGGCTGTAGGACCCTCTATTCAACGTGGAAAAGATTCAGAACCAGAAACCACTGAACTTTGACCATCTGGACACTATGAACTTCGTTGGACTTTGTTTGTGCCCGACTTTGTCTCCCTCTCAGTCTGTAGGACCTGTGGAGCATCAAGGACAACTGAAGAAATCTCCCTTGGAGTGAAGGAGTCACCCCTGCATTCGCAGGCACCGCAACACAACAGTCCGGTCTGCTGATCCTGAGCTCCTACGGACTCCGAAGGCTCCAGCAACACAGGAGGTGGGTTTCTACGTCCCTTGAGGTCCAAGCTGCCCTCTTACAAAGTTTGAGGTCAGAATCCCTTGTGGGGGCTGCAATACCTGAACCCCTGTGCACTGCGTACATTTACAAGTGCATATGGTTCATGGCGTTTCCTGAACAAGTGCACTGGGCTCCGAGTAGCCCCAGCCTCTGGCACCATTTCCTACAAAGAACTCCGGCCTCCTTGCAGCAAGTGCCCCCGAGGGCTGCTGCTTTGTGAAATCGCTCGAGGTCCCCTTGCGACTCCTGTGCCTCCGGCCAGTGGGTCCACTTGAGGGTCAACTTTGCTTTCCTTGGGCTACCCTGGTTGCTCCAGGCGTGCCCTGACTCCCCTGTGTTTGGTGAGGCAGCTGGACCTTGCTGGTTCGAACCGTAACCATCCTTGGCCTTCTGCGTGGGTTGCCATTGCCACGGCTTGTTGGTTCTCCCGCCGGACACCGACCCCTCAGCCCTCGACTTCCTTTGTGGGACAGCCGGCATCTGGCTTCTGGTTGTCCTCGAAGTCTCCTGGTCCCCGTGGATTCCAATGGACACTTTTCTTCCTTCCAACAGCAGCTCTTCTTCGAAGTCCTCCATTGGGTTCGACGGCGGTTTCCGGTGCCAATTCAGACCTATGCACCCGGCTTCCCTGGGATAGGTAACTCTGGTGCTTTGGTATCCACATGTGAGGTGGCTCTCCAACCTCCTAATTTCCACAGAGTTTCTTCAAAGTCCACTGGGAAGGGTCCTTAAACTCTAAAACTCAAATCACAACTTTCCCATAGAATTGTACGGAGCACGCGGTCGTGTTCCCACACTGCACCCGTCCTCCGTGGGGTCCCTACTTACTCACCTTAGGTGGTTCCTTGGGGTCCCAGCGATTCTACAACCTCTAGACACTGTCTTGCCTCGAGTCGTCGTTCTTATACCACTATTTCAGTATATGGTTTGGTCTCCCATGGTGCCCACTGTGTATTTGTGCTATTTACTATTGTTTCTGTGCTACAGTATTGTGTGCTTTGTAATTATCTTCATGTAGAAGATACATTGTCATACTAGAGAGTGTTATATTAATAAATACATATTATTATAACTACTATGTTTCTCCTTTCATTTAACCAATACAATAAGGTTGCATTCTGGTAAAACAAGCTGCTTAACATTCCTTCAAGATTGAGCCTGAAAGCTGCTCTCCACAGCTACCACTTGGATAGCTTTCTAAGGTTAGCTTAGACCTCTTAAATCAGCATAAGAGTTGCTTGGACTGGTGCAAGATGCCCACTTTAATGAGTGGACAGCATATGCCAGGCTAACTTCTCACACATGGGGAACCATCTTAGGGACATATTATCAAGGACGGCGTTAAAATGATCGCAGCTTTAGTGGCAGGAAACTGCCGCTAAAGCGGCGATTATGGGCTTGATAGTATGCCGCAGAGAATTTCAATAGAAGCACATGTTCTGGTGTAACACCGTCCTTGATAATATGCCCCCTGATGTTGCTAACATGTGACTTAATGCTAGATGGACATGTGATGATCTTTTCATGCTGGTGCCATGCTACGGCTCTGGTTCTTGTCTAAGACTCATTAAAGAAAAAACCTAAAGGAGGGGTAGTGCTATATTTTTCTTTTCCGTGATGAGAAGGTGACGATAACTGATTCTTGGGAATCACAAATCATCCTCTTTGGTTTTGGACTATTTGTCGGTGCTACAAACACTAGCTGATGGACTGAGAAACTTGGCAAACAAATATCAATTTGATTTTTGCTTTAGCTTTATGCTAATGGACTCACCCTTGGAGGACTTTGATTTGAAATGTTGCCCTTTGCTTGGAGGATTTGAGCTGTTAGATCAACGATTTAACCTTCTTCCTTACGGGGTAGCAGGTCTTTATAACTTTGTGAAATAATTAAGATTTGCCTAAATGTTGGGTATTTTAATCCAAATTTTGATATTTTTGACAGAAATTCTGAAGAAATTGCTACGTGCAACAAATTTAGATTTTCTAATACAATAACCAAAATTAATCTAAATCTGTCTGAGTCTATTATTGAGTCCTAGTGATTGTTTCTTTGAAACTGTGCAATTAGAGTAGATAATTTGATGTGTTGCAAATTGGCTTTCAATTAATGGTCCTCATCTGAGGTGCAACCAGAGCCAAATTTCAGGGGTGGAGAGGGGGCTAA
The DNA here is from genome assembly GCF_964204655.1 of Triturus cristatus. Lineage (NCBI taxonomy): Eukaryota > Metazoa > Chordata > Amphibia > Caudata > Salamandridae > Triturus > Triturus cristatus. The sequence goes on along the minus strand of NC_140589.1, from coordinate 1,802,574,156 downwards.
GAAATTTCGGGGGGGGGGGGCCTAATTCTTCCAGCAAGAGGCAGAGTGAAGATTCAGGGGCTCTAGAAGGGGCGAAAAAACAACAAAGCCTCATTAACAAGCGTATGGTGTTTTAACCCCTTCGCTGCGGCGGACATTCCGCCGCAGTGCTGGGCGGTGCGGGGGGCAGCGCGGTGGCGCTGTGCTCATGACGGAGCCGCTCCGTCATGAGCCACGGTTGGGCTGTGCTCATGACGGAACGGTTCCGTCATGACTCCGCCCAGTTGCATTGTCCCCCCGCACAGGCGGGGAAACAGCGCCGCGTAGGCGGAGCGGCCGCCAACGGGCGTGTCATGACGGAACCGTTCCGTCATGAGCACACGGCAACCGTGGCTCATGACGGAGCGGCTCCGTCATGAGCGGGGAAGGGGTTAAAGACCTGTGAAGTACTCTGGTGCGGCTGTGTGTGTGCCCGGGAAGCTATCTCAGCCCGGGCTGCCACACACGACGGGGTAGGGTGGGGGGCTGAAGCCCTTTGAGGCCAATGGGCGTTGCGCGGGTGGTCCTCATGGCACCGTTAACTGGGAGTCTGGATGTCCTAATTTCCACCCCTCCTATTGGCAGAGAAAGATCCATTGTAGGCCCATCGCCTCTGTGCTAAATGGTAAGTGGTAGCATCAATAGTCAAATAGTTAGAAGGGCCCAGTACTGTGAGAGTGAAGGCGTGGGTCAGGGATCGTTGGTAATATTTCTAGACTTTATTACCCAATTTACTGACCCAAAAGGTACTATGGCTGAGAGGTCTTTCATAATGTATGCATCCAGACTTTCCCATCCTGTTTCACATCACAATATGAGGCTAAGCGGTACTCAATACATCGACCTCGGAAGGATGAACTGCTTGATTGACGAACTTATAAACTTCATATCCTGCATGTGTGAGAGACGGGGCTTCCTGGGCTGCATTAAACTATCCCTGCAGCCCAGCATACTGCCCCTACCCAGCACGTGCCGGGCGCTCCAAACCTCCGGGACAGCGCGCGGATTGAACACGGCCCTTCCGTAAAAATACCGGAGGTGCGCGAGTCGCTGCTTCCACCCGTGCTTCGTACGTGTGGCGCCGGGATAAGGGCATTACGAGGGCTGATTTCAAAGTAATCCCTCCTGAGCACCGAAGGAAAGAAAGGAGAATTTGATGCTTTTAATCTCCAGCGATCAAAATCCACGTGCAAATCAATTACGCTACAAAATGCAACCTTGGCATTGCGTGCAGCCGGCAGGAGCGGGTATTACACGGGTCGGCTTCTGTGTACCGTCGGCGCGAGCCGAACCCCGCGAGCCCCCGGGGCCCCAGAACCCCATTCATACGAGCAGCGTTAATTAATGATGAAATACCACAGTTCCTGGCGGATGTTACCCTCTGGTCGCTGTGAAACTACAAAGGGCCAGGGGTGCGCTGCTCGACGGATAACGCGCACGTCACGTGCCTGAGATGACGTGTGCACGTGACTTCGGGTGAGGTGTCCACGTGCCTTCAGATGAAGTGTCCTAAAGCTGGCGTTGGTCCTGGATATGATGGCGCTCAGTGCTCAGTGGCCCCCAGCCGCAGGCCGGGATCTCTGGCCTGCTGTCCGTGCCCTGGTGCACTGTATATGACTGCCACAGGCTTACTTAATAGGTTTAGTGCTTCACCAATTTGTATCCCATTCGTATGGGCACATTCATGAGATGGCTTGCTGCTCCTGTCCTGGAGTTGGATTACAACTGTCAGGATAATTTGCCCTAGTAAGTGCCAGCCACAGATATAAATACTTGGTGAACAAATCTGTAACCCCCCATAGCACTGGTTACTATGAAACCCCATCCGGGTCTGGCACATATTCACTACCAGAACACTTTCCTTGACATAAAACTTCACAGCAGTTCAAATGCAGCTCCTGCCCCAGCAGAGGTTTGCATAGTAAATTCTGGTACGTAAACAGTTTTACACACGGTGACACTGGCTAGGCAAAGATTTCACCCTGTTGGTGTCATTAGCACCCAAATACGGCAATAAGCAGTTGAGAGGTGACCAGTCAACCTTTGAGAAGGGCCTTCCACTGCGCACGGACACGTAACTACGTTTTTAGTAATTTTTGATTTTTTTGAGCTAGAAACAAAATCTTTTTTTGTTAACATCTTCATCTGTTCAGTAAATGGAGGATTATGTGGCAAATGTAGTAAATCCATAATTATGCAGAAATTACATACAGTGGACACAGATTTGCATAATTCGGTGGTCGTGATGGCAAGCAAAAATCAATTAGCCATTTATTAATAAGCATTATCAAAGCCAGAGACTCTAACTTTAATGTAATTATGACTACAAACACAGGCATGTACAAGAGTTGTTTACATGTTTTAGCACATTACAACCAGATCTATTGATTTTGCCAAGGTCTGTTTACTTTGGCTGTGTGCTATATAGTTCAAACACCTAGATGGATCTTGAATTTTATGGGCATCGAGTTTGAAGGGTTGCTTTTAGAACCCTACATGGTATGCTCTACCCTTGTTATGGGCAATTACAAATACAGAAATTGGGGGCATATTATCAAGAAACTGCGTTAAAATTATCGCCGATTTAGCGGCAGAAAACTGCCGCTAAAGCGGCGATAATGGACTCGATAATATGCCGCAGAGAATTCCAATATAAGCCCATTTTGACACCAGATCATGGGCTTCTTTGGAAATTCTCAAGGGCATATTATCAAGCCCATTATCGCCACTTTAGCGGCAGTTTTCTGCCGCTAAAGCGTTGATAATTGTAAAGCTGTACTTGATAATATGCCCCAAAGTTCCTCTGCATGCTTGGACGAGCTGTGCTAACATTACATAGGCAGGGCGACTTAGTGTGTCAAATGCTTGCCACTTCGAATTATGGTCTGAGACTCACTCTTTCTGCAAGGTTTAAATCGCCTAATTTATATCACCCAATAGCACAACGTTGACATTGTTTCAAAGTATTCAGCACTCGCATACAAAGTGCTACTATACCACATTGACAAAAAACTGACACATTAGCACTACACACATTAATTACAAAATCTGTGGCTGTCAATTTAAACCTTCCTCCCGATTTCGTATCTCTTACCATATACTCTGAGGCTGTGTGATTCCCTTCCAACATAACGTGGTAGGTATCTAGACCACCTCAGGGGTGGGAGGACTGACTCCTTCCCTCACATGCACTCTCTGATTTATCTGTGGGAACCCTCTGCCGGAGTCGCAACTATCATTAATGCATCACGTGCAGTGGCACCGGGGCAAAAGGTTTTAGGGGTCCACTGCAGCCCACTGATAGATATTTTGTTTTCAAAAGTAGATATTTAAGAGGCCATTTCTTGAGCGTGAACGAAGATGGCCATGAAGTAGGGCCCCTCCTGCTCACCCATCATAATCCCAGCCTTTCAATTTGGATAATCCTGTCACTAGACCTAACCCCTCGTCTTGTCACATGCATAGGTGACAGTCCACCTCATGGTTTCAAAAGCAACATATTTCTCCTGGATTCTGTTATAAAACTGGTGGCTTAATAATGACCTATTCTTCTTTATTGTAAACTCTAGCACCAGATAATTACATCTATAGAAATAAATTCAAGATGGAGGAAAAAAAGGGTAAGAGTGATATGGTATACAGTTTGGCAGTCCAGTAGTTGTATGACATCACAATAGGACCACCAATTGCTAGGCATCACGTGATATAATGATCTCTGCATGGTAGAACACTCTGTTTTCTTTGTTGCTCTAGCAGAGATAATTATTTGCTGTTTGATTTGTCTGAATACTTCTTGTGCATGTTGCTATTTGGTAATGACAGTATTTAAAACAAGCATTGGCATAGCCAATAGGTCTCGCCTTTGGGACCTTATAAGTGTTTAACCATGAAACAGTTGCATAACTAAACACTTACAAGGTCCCAAAAGCGAGACCTATTGGCTATGCCAATGCTTGTTTTAACTGCTGCAATCTATTGAAGCCTCACGGAGAAAATCAAAGCGGCCCTGCGGCCGAGAAAGTGATCGCGATCGCGATCAAATATCAAAGCGGCCGCGAAAGTGAAAGTAATCGCGATAAAGCGCGGCGCGCGCCCCCACGCACATGCACTGTAGCTCTAGGCTGGCCTGGTAGCACTTTTTGGAGCCCTCTCAAAATGTCTCGCCAGACCAGCGCATGCACTGGGTCAGGCGAGACCTAAAAATGGTCTTACATTGTGTAACTATTGCTACTTTGTTAGAAATAGGGGTCTCAAGTTAGCAATGGTTTGCACCTTTGTCCAAATATGGACCCTTCCTTCTGGTCAGGATAAGGGCGATACACTACTGTAATAACCCCTGCTCACCTGTTGGTAGCTTGGCATGAGCAGTCAGGCTTATCTCAGAGGCAGTGTGTAAAGCATTTGCACATAACCAACAGTAATGCAGTGAAAACACTACAAAAGGACACCATGCCATTTTTAGAAGAATAACCAATATTTATCTATGCAAACACGACCAAAACGATAAGAGACCAACATACAGTAATCAAAAATAGGCACTTTGCAAGAATGACTTAAAAATTCAGTTTCCTGAACCTGGTAACTCCGTCCGGAGTTACTTCGGTGCTTAAAACAACAGAATCTAAGAGTTCCAGTCACTCGCTCGGTGCGGACCGGCTTTAGTGTCAGCAGACTCGTTAACAGTGCCTTTGGTTCTGGCCGACCATGTTGCTGCAGGCCGGTCGTGGCAACCGTCGCAGTGTGAAGCGTAGTGGTGCAGCATGCGGTGCCCTCAAGTCGTGGTGCAGACAGCAGCTTGGTGACGGGCGTCCAGCGGCATCGGAGAGAGACAGTGCTCGTTGCGGTGCTGACAGGTCACTGTGCAAGCAACAATGCCGGGTGATGGAAGCTGGCATCAGTCGGCCCAGACTGCGGTGCGTTGCGTAACTTATGAGCGGTACCCCCAAACCACAGTGTGGTCACGGGTGTTGAGGTCAGCGGGCAACGACGGCTTTGGTGAGACCTGAGCGGCCCAGTGAAGCGAGGTGGTGCAGAGTGAAGGTGCCCACAGGTCGCAGTGCAGGCAGTGGCTCGTGGGCGACGGCAGTCGTCGTTGTCGGTGAGACCAGGGATGCGGTGCGAGGCGCCCTCTGCGGTGCCTTCAGGACACCGAGCCAGCAGCGGTGTCAGTGATGGTGTCAGCTGCTTTCCCCCACTGTGGAAACTGAAACCCACAGTTCCAGAGGCGGTACCCAGAGGTAAGTGAAGTCTTTGCTGTCCCTGGGACATTATGATTAGCAGGCAAGCTCTATTTCAAGCCCTTGGAGATACTCAGCGATAAGTGAAGAAAGTTCAGCCCAGTCCTTTCACTACCCAAGGCAGAAGCAGCAACTGCAGGCCAACCCAGCAAAGCAACAACACAGCAAAGGGGCAGTACTCCTCCTGGCAGCTCTTACAGCTCTTCTTCTTGGCAGGTTCCTTGATCCAAGCGAGTTCTCTGAAGTCTTTTATCTCCGTGAGACTTCCAACGGGAGGCAAACTCTACTTCAAGCCGTTGGAGAAAATTCGAACAGCAGGATGATGAAAGTACAATACAAGACCGAAGCAGCAAGCAGCAGGCTAACACAGCAGAGCACACAGCAAAGTGGCAGTTTCTCCTGACAGCTTTTCCAGTTCTTCTTTCTGGCAGGTTCCTAAGTTCAGCAGTTATCTAAAGTTCTGGGGTCTGGGCCCCAATATTTATACTCGGTTTCTCTTTGTTCTTTTGGGCAGAGAGTGCCTGTGCTCAGCCCAAACTAGTTCTGTCCTCTCTGGTCAAGCTTCCTGTAGGAAGGTGGAATCTGACTATATGGTTGCCCCCACTTTTTTCCTGGTGTTTGAATGGTTTTTGACTAGTCTGGCTGGGATCCTGCTATCCAGGACTCCAGCCTATCTGCTTACTCCCTTAAATGATTGGTGTGCATATTAGATGCACTAGTGATTGGATACTGTGGTACCTTATGAGCCCCTAGTAGATGGTACCTTAGGTACCTAGGGCATTGGTACTTCACAGGCCTACCAGGGGCTGCAGCATGTATTATGCCACCCCTGGGAAGCATTCACAATCTGACACCACAGGCCTGCTACTGCAGCCTGTGTGAGGTAGTGTTAGCACTCCTCACTGAGGTATAGGTTCCTATATCTCACCATACACACACATATAAACCTATCAGTCACCCCTCTAGCAGGCCCTAACAATCCTGAGGGCAGGGTGCTTGGTTTACTATGTGAGGGGGTGCTTCTGCCTGAGCAGGGCCCCTCTGCAGCTGGCAGAGTCTATTCTCTGCTGCTGTTTGTGGATGCGGTTAAACCATATACTCTTAAGTGCATTATAACCTCGCGGTAAATGGTAACTTTGGAATGACTGCATCAAAACATGTCGTGTTTGGTGTCAAACAACTTGGAATCCTACCCCCACACCAGTAACTGGTGTAGGAGTAGGATCCCACCCTTCTAGAGGGGACGACATGTACACACTGTACTACCTGGTAGAAATCTTCTAAGGCCCTGGCATCACAAAATGGATGCCACTCGCACAGACACCGGGCTGCCCTCCTGCTGCTGACCGAAACTCGCAGTGGAGGGAGCTCAACAAAGGGTTTCCTGTCACAGGGAGGTGTCACAACCTCACAGACAGGATTTAGTGTATTGGAGCTGGGTGGGTGCACACTTAGAGTGCTTTGAAGTCCTGCACTGGGGGAGCAGTAGGCTCCTCTGTGCATATGCCAGCTCAAACCGGTTCAGGGGCTGCTTGCCCCTGTCCTGGCGCGAAACTGGACAAAGGGAAGTGGGTGTAACCACCCACTACCCTGGCCCTCCTAGAGGAGTGGCCATAGAGCTAGTCCCTCCCATCTTATCAGTATAAGATACCACACATTGCCAATGCAATTCAGATTACACCTGGACGACGCTCAACAAAGAAGAATCCTGGCCCTTCAACTTTCTACTATCTTTAGAAGACCGAAGGATCTCCCTTGGAGTCAAGGAGTGACTCCCCTGCTTGGCAGGCACCTAATGGACTGAACAACGGTTGCAAACTTTACCGCTCCCGCCGGAGCCCAAAGTCCCTGCGTCCCCTGAAGCTGATTTCCTGACTTCTCGTCGGCCATTTTGAGTCCCCAGCGGAGCTGTGGCATCTGGACCCCACGAGTGACGAGGTACAGCAATACCAGGGAACCGTGCACTGATTTCGAGTGCAAGCTCTGAACGACAAACTACAAACTTGTGCTTTGGACCACTTAATGTCCAAGTCCCTAGCAGGTCTGGAACCCAAGATCAGCGGCCTACCTTGTCCCGAGTGACCGTGGGCTGCTCCTGAAGTTTCCCTGTAAAGGCGTCTTTGCGGTTGCTTGCCCGTTGACTAGTAGCCCTCCCGAAGACTTTCTGAACTGCTCCAAGGGTTCGCCTGGTTGCTCTGGGCCTGCCCTCACTTACCCTCGCTGGGTAAGTTCATCGAACCTTGCTGATCTGAACCATCCAAGATCTTCATTCTACACAAGACTTGCAGTTGCCAAGGCCTGTTGGCTCCGATCCGAGTGCTGACACCGCCATCAGCTGCAGACTTTGTGGGACCCTCCAACTCCAGCTGCTGGTCTTCATCGATCTCTCCTGGACCTCGTGGGCGAAGAGACAAACCACCATCAGCGACGTGAAGAGACTCGACAGTTGTGGTCATCTATCCCGAAGGCCACCGGTCACTGGCAAGTGACTCTGAACTCTGTCCCCTCAATTTCTAGGTCGCCTGCAACTCCAATCCATCGTTGGATTTCCACGGACACTTCACCCGACGACACAAGCAGCAAGACTTCAACGATTCCCATTGAAAGCAGCATCGCGACCCGACACCAAAGGACACCTCTGCACCCGGCTTCCCTGGGTGAGGTAACTCTGGCATTATGGTGCCCAAGTGTACATTGGCTATCGAAGTACTTACCCTGTGAGTTGTTTGCTTGTTGTCCATTCCGAAGTGCCCTAGAACTGTAAAATACAAACCGCGACATTTGCCATTGAAACGCATTGAAACCCGCGTGTGTGTTTAGACACTGCACGCGTCTCCTGTGGGCTGATTACTTACCTGTAAACACTGCAGCAGTGAAGCCCCAGCGATTCCCAAGGCCCTAGGCCTCTTACTTTTGTAAGTCGAGTTTGTTATACCACTATTTTAGTATATGGTCTGGTACGCCCCTAGGGCTACAGCCATATTTGTGCTTAATTTATTGAGAACTGTTGATCTTATTAATGTTTACCTGGCTCTAATCTCATAAAGAGATTAGTAGAGTATATTTAGAAATAAATACATATATATTTGATATATATACCTGTGTGGTGTCTTTTCATTTGGTAATTCAAGAGATTATAAGGTAAAACAAGCTGCTTTACATTCCTCAGAGACTTAGCCTGAAGGCTGCTCTCCACAGCTATCACTAGGATAGCTTTCTTTAAAAGATTGTCTTTAAACCTATTTACCAAGAGTCGAATTGGACTGGTGCAAGGTGGCCACTAGAACTAGTGACCAGCATATGCCAGGCCAACTTCTCACACTTCCCGGGCAGCAGGTGAAGGCAGCATTGTCCAATGCATTGTGCAATGAAAATCTCCTCTGACCTCTCTAAATTCAGACCAGGCCTATTGAGGCGCTGTTGAAACTCCTCCCACTACTCTGAATGCAGCCCAGTTCTATTCAACCCACCCTTTACTCACCCAGGAAAGGCTGGACACCCCTCGACACCCTCCCCCAGTGACTGTCTACAGTGAATGCACATCCCCAGCCCCTGTCACTCCAAAGCCAGGCAGTCAATCCACAACCCAGCAGAGGCACACAGATTGGCTAAGCAAGAGAATACACACTTTCTTAAAGTGGTATTTTCAAACACACAACATAAAAATCATCTTTACTAAAAGATACATTTTTACGATCTGAGTTCAGGCATACTAAACTCTATTTCTCCATCTCGTCCCAATGGAAACTTATACTCGTAAAATGTTACAGAGTATTCCCCATTCTATCCTATGGGATAGATAGCCTTTCAACAGTGAAAAACAAATTATGCTTTAGTTCAATATTAGGAAATGCCACACACACCAGTACATGTCCTACCTTTCACATACACTGCACCTTGCCCACAGGGCTACCTTGGGAATACCTTAGGGGTGCCTTACATGTAAGAAAAGAGAAGGATAAGGCCACGCAAGTGGGTGCACTTGCTAGGTTGATATGACAGTCACAACTACACACATACACTGGAGTGGCAGGTCTTAGAACCCTTTAAAGGGCTGCTTGTGTGGGTGGCACAACCTATGCTGCAGGCCCACTAGCAGCATTTGATTTACAGGCCCTGGGCGCACACAGTACACTCACTGTACTAGTGACTTAAAGGTAAATCAAATAAGCCAATAATGGAAACACCAATCCAGAATCACAATTTACATGGAGAACATATGCACTTCACCACTGATTATCAGTGGTAAAGTGCCCAGAGTCCAAAAACGAACAAAAACAAGGTCAAAAGCAGGAGGCCAAAAAGCAGATGAAAAAGCCAAGTCAAACACACTTTGTATTCATGTTTCATTTTTGCCAGTTTAAACAAATACTGGCCGCTCGCCACTAATGTCAATTTAGCCTTACTAGGCACAACATGGAGGGCACTTATAAAAAGTAGTCTAAGGAGACTTTAAATAAATAATCCTCCGTGAAGCTCAGACCAAGATGAATTTGATTTCTCTGTGAATGAGGAAAGACGGGATGGCATAAAATACAAGAGTCTGTCAAAGAAGGGCGAGTGAAAGTACGAGAGCTCAAGCAGTCCACAGTGGCTGCGTAGTCCAGGCCTTGCCGGTCACCATTAGCAATTCTATTGCAGCCTCATTTATCAGATTAGTCCAGTAAAACATGTTTAGCTCTAGGTCCTGACATAGATGAGAAAGATGAGTAGCCCTCATACTACATGTGATTAACTAGTCCCTGTAGCAGGAGACAGCACAGTCATCCTAGATGCTCTGGATACACCCTGGTTTGATCCTGAGGTAAGATTACATCCTAGGTCTGGGAAATGAGAACATCTCCCTCTATCACATAATTTGTTGCTTACTGGATTTGCAATGGTATGGATAAAGCAAATATTAGTAAACTCTAAGCTGAATGTCCTGGGTCTATATTGCCAAACAGGCTAGCTGTAGCACGCAAGGTGGATCTAGGAATGTTTTTATTTTTATTTAAAAAATAAAGGACCCTAAAAAGGGTATTGCTAAAGCCCTTTGACTCTGTCAGGATAAGCTTCTTGACATCTTGCGCCCGTAACTCAAATGTTAGAAATCACAGAGATGGATTTGTCTGTCCTTAGAGGATGGAGCTAGGACGCTGCCTTAGCACTAGAAGAAAGAAAGATGCTATTAATAAGAACTGATCATAATTTAGTGAAAATAGCAGACAAAGAGTTTAGTCCTAAGGCTGAAGGTCATTTATATGGAGGTTGCTTTGTCAGAAACATCTCATCTGTTGTCTAAACATTTAATTTGTTGGATAAAGTAAAACCAAAATCTCTGGAAGGTGTTTGCTCCTCATGATTTTGGAATAGCCAGTCGAGGCAGCGCTTGCTCTTTCAGAGAATTTCAAAAGAGCTCTCATCAGCCAACCTTCTGTGCCCTGAGACGAGGACATACACAGAGTTTCACCAACAGGAGTTGATTTTCTTCTGTCTTCCCTTAAAGAGGAAGTCAATACAGAGGCCGATTTCAACAAAGGAAAGTATTACCCAATATATTATTGGCAGGTCAATACTTTTAAAACTTTTGTTCCTCAAAAATGTTGGGTGGCAGACTCACCCTCTTTCTTCATAATTCGAAATGAATAGCATCAGATCAATGGATATCACAATGAATTCAAGGAAACATGTTGGAGTTTTCTTGTCATCCAATTCAGTTGATTCAACCCCGTCTTAAGATTTCCATGTCCCTAGAAGAGATTTGATTACTCCGGAAGTACCCAAATTGCTTCATAAGGGAGCAATGGAGGAGGATCTAATGACCTCTCATGTCTTTCGTAGGAGTTTATTTTTGGTTCGGAAAGTGGAGAAAGGTTTTCACGCATTCATAAATTTGAAGCTGTTGAATGCCTTTGTCTTTTACAGAAATTTCAAGATGGATGGAAAGAATGCACAGTTTGAGAGATCCTCTTCAGGGAGGGGACTGGTTAGCAATTATAAACCTGGAGGTTGCATACCTCTCTGTTCAAACTCAGCAGTCACACAGGTATTTCTAGAGTTTCAATAGAAGGCGAAGACATTCCACTTCATGACTCTCCTGTTCCAATTGTTGCCAGTCCCTTGGTGTTTCTCCACGTTAATGAGGACACTAGTAGCACTGCTAAGATCCTGTTGGCGGTCAGAATTGTAATGCATTCAAACAACATGTTACTGACGACCAACTCCAAAGATCAATTATGCAAACAGATTTGGTGGGTGTTCAGCTTTCTTCAGCAATTTGGTTTTGCACTAAATCAAAAAGGTCAGTATTAACCCCATCATATCAAATTAAGTTTCTAGGGTTCACAGCCGATTCTGAGAAAACATTCCCTTTTCTCCCTCATGCAAAATTTAAGCTAATCAAGAAAGTAGTGGCAGCTCCTTCGCCTTCGCCCCAAACCTCAATAGGGAAAATAAAATGATAATAATGTATTGTTATTATCATTTTAGTTTTCCTATTAGAATCAGTAACTTTCTGGGTGGGGCAGGGCGGGGCTGGGCATAGCGGGGAGAGGAGTCGTTTGCACACACCAAGTGCTCGGACAAACAGTCATGCGCATTTTGCATGTTCCCCACCAGGATGCATTACACAGCCTGATGAGGAACATAAAAAGCCTCCTAGTCCTCGTCTGAGCACCGAGCCATGGCGCTCAGACCAATCACAACGCTGCATTGCACCATTGTGATTGGCTCAGGGGAGTCTGGTAGCTTCCTGCTGCTTCCTGCTGCCGACCGGAGCCAGGAAGAAGAGGATGGAGGAGAGACGCAGCCAGCCGTAGCAAGGTAAGTGGCTTTTTTTTTTTTTGTTAATTTTTTTGTTCCCCTCCCGCTCCCCCCGCCCGCTGGGTCCAGTAAAAGACGCTACTGCAAGAAAGAGATTTGCTCAGTACACAGACTTCAGAAGTTTTTTCTCAGGAGATTGACCAGGATTGTGGGTCTGTTACACATGTTAATTCAGGCAATCTTTCCAGATCCTCCACATTATTGAACATGAGGACATCAAAAAGAATTACATCTTTAAAGGGGTCTCCATAACTGAGCATGGATTTTCCTTTCTCTAAAGACAAGGGAGGTGTTGAGTTGGCTGCTCTTCCACATGGGGGTCGGGAATCCGAGATCCATTTTTAGCCATGCCACAGATATCACATTAGAATCAGACACGAGGAAAATACAACTGTCTTTCCAGTAGATGTAGTGCATTTTGTAGTATCCCTCTTCATTTCAGTAAAATCCTACAAGATTATAAATGTTTACAGGACAGCGAGTTCCGCTGGCCCCATTCTGGGTAAAGGGGAACCAGTGGGCTAACGTTTTTTGGCGTGTAGTGCTTTGGGTTCCATATGTCTCAAAGTTTTTCCAAGACTTGAGTACTCTTGCTTGTGGAAATTAGATATGATTTTATCTTGGCCTGATAATATATTTCTCTCTTTAGAACATCTGTCCGCCAAGCTGACTATAGTCAGTTGTCAGAGATTTAGATGCAGATAACAGACCTTTTCCTCCACAGATGTTACCTTTTGTGTTACTAGATTTATGAAGACATTGTCTACCTCCATATTTTACCTAGCATTCCCAGATTGCAAAAAAGTGATATGAGGTGAGTCCTAATTAAAAAGCCTTGCGTCATTCCTTACAGGCATAGGGATTCTGATGCAGCAAAGGCGTAGAGTGACACAGTGTAATGTTGTAAATTTACTGCGTCAGTTCTACATGGCTTTTTGCATGGGAACGCCCACCCTGCATACATTATACCTGCCGCAGCTATAATGTGAAGCAGGGCTTTACAACGTGACGCATCTCCCTAGATGCGTCACGTTGTAAATGGACTGCAACTTTTACACCGCCGCTGCGTCACAAAAGTGATGCAATGGAGGCACAAAAGTGACGCAAGGGGGTTGTAAATCTGCCCCTTCATTTTTTGCCTCCAGTTGCAAATTCCTACACATTTATAGACAGTTTAAAAAAAACAATTAAACTGTATATTTTACATTTTTATTTATAACACGTTATTCATTTGTTAATTTTATTTAATTTTCTAAGCAGTGGTGGATACCCTAAGTAGGCTTTGCAGACCCATAGGGGTCCCCGGACCTCAGGTTCAGAATCACTGCACTAACCTACACGGCTTATCTGCTGCTAGAACCAGTTAGAATAGTAGCTCTTTACCTGAGCGTGTGACACCTACCTGTCCTCGGGGGCAGCCCTCCTGGTCTGCTGCTAGAACCGGTTAGAATAGTAGCTCTTTTACCTGAGCCTGTGAGATCTACCTGTCCTCTGGGGCAGCCCCCCTGGTCTGCTGCTAGAACCGGTTAGAATAGTAGCTTTTTTACCTGAGCCTGTGAGATCTACTTGTCCTCGGGGGCAGCCCTCCTGGTCTGCTGCTAGAACCGGTTAGAATAGTAGCTCTTTTACCTGAACCTGTGAGATCTACCTGTCCTCGGGGCAGCCCTCCTGGTCTGCTGCTAGAACCGGTTAGAATAGTAGCTTTTTTACCTGAGCCTGTGAGATCTACTTGTCCTCGGGGGCAGCCCTCCTGGTCTGCTGCTAGAACCGGTTAGAATAGTAGCTTTTTTACCTTAGCCTGTGAGATCTACCTGTCCTGGGGGCAGCCCTCCTGGTCTGCTGCTAGAACCGGTTAGAATAGTAGCTCTTTAACCTGAGCCTGTGAGATCTACCTGTCCTCGGGGGCAGCCCTCCTGGTCTGCTGCTAGAACCGGTTAGAATAGTAGCTTTTTTACCTGAGCCTGTGAGATCTACCTGTCCTCGGGGGCAGCCCTCCTGGTCTGCTGCTAGAACCGGTTAGAATAGTAGCTCTTTTACCTGAGCCTGTGAGATCTACCTGTCCTCGGGGGCAGCCCTCCTGGTCTGCTGCTAGAACCGGTTAGAATAGTAGCTTTTTTACCTGAGCCTGTGAGATCTACCTGTCCTGCAGGGCAGCCCTCCTGGTCTGCTGCTAGAACCGGTTAGAATAGTAGCTCTTTTACCTGAGCCTGTGAGGTCTACCTGTCCTGCAGGGCAGCCCTCCTGGTCTGCTGCTAGAACCGGTTAGAATAGTAGCTCTTTTACCTGAGCCTGTGAGGTCTACCTGTCCTGCAGGGCAGCCCTCCTGGTCTGCTGCTAGAACCGGTTAGAATAGTAGCTCTTTTACCTGAGCCTGTGAGGTCTACCTGTCCTGCAGGGCAGCCCTCCTGGTCTGCTGCTAGAACCGGTTAGAATAGTTGCTTTTTTACCTGAGCCTGGGGGATCTACCTGTCCTGCAAGCAGCCCTCCCGCCGTAGTGAGATTAGTAAAAACAAGGTGACGGATGGTATGTTTGAATTAGTCCCAGCCACTAGCAATCACTCAGGCCGCATCCTAATCCATTGTTTTTTGCCCACCATGCCACCGCAGTGTGGATCCATCCATATGCAAATCAGCCCTGACCCTCCTCTTCACGGGAACATTCCAGCCAGATCGGCAAGGTCAGGTTCTCCTTGAACCAGTACACAAGCATCTAAACCCATTTTTTTGTCAAGACTTTGTGTCTGGTTCAGATACATCAATCTTCACCTTCCACAAATCCCTATTATTCGTTAGTCATTGGTAACAAATTTGACAATAAGTGCTCAAGCTAACCCATTGAACTTTTACCTGTTAAGGAAAAAGGTCACGTTAGTCAAATACATTACAGTAAATCACTTTACATTTACTACACCTGTCTTCATCCGCATCCTATCTCCCCTGTAGCCATCCTGTTCCTGGGTTAAAGAGAAAAAGGGCAAAGAGGTTAGGGGCCCCTCCAGGGCCATACCACCCATACAAGGGTGGGGGGAACCTGTTTGGGTCCTAAGGTGTTGTCGTCTTAATCATTGCCTATGCCTTCAAGGGCCTCCGCTCCCCATGTGAGGGTACAAGGGGACCCCTTGGGGTCTTCAGGTTTCGTCTTCACTGTCCGGTTTCTGGAAAACAGAAGAACAACTTTAAAGCTGCGCAGGAGCCTCCAGTCGTTCTTCAGGTCCCCAAGTGCATGTGTCCCTGGCAATAGACCATACATCATAGAGTCCACAGTGATGCATGATGTTGGTATATAGGCCCTAAACTCCATGCCTAGGGCCTTCAGCAGGTCCAGCGCGTACGCGCTCTCCCAGAAGAGATGGTAGGTCATCTTGTTTGCGGTGCACCCTCTCAGGCAGGACTTGTATCAGTTGAGCCCTCTTGCGTGCATGAAGGCTGTCATTGGCAGATGACTTTGGATGGCCGTCTAGGTAGTGTCATTGTGGTGGTTGGTCAGGCGCTTGGAGGAGGCATTCTTCCACACGTGGTCCGCTGAGGCAGAGGGTAGGGTGCAGATTGATTCTGTGACATCCCTTGAACTTATCTGGTGTTGGATGACCTTTGGGGTCCATTTGACTGGGGCAGTAGCCACCATTCCAAACTCTTTGCCAAACTCCTTTGGAGTGCACTTGGCCGGGGTGGCAGCCTCCAGACCAAACTCGTTGACAAACTATTCCACATCTCTGTAGAACCATGGGGTTTCCCAGTTATAGGGGATGGCGCTCACCCACTATGCCCATCTGAGGCGCCACCATGTTGGGAACAGCAAAAAGCGTGCCATCAGAAAGCTAACATGGCTTTCATCTTCGGTCTTCAGGGTGCACCTCGAGCAGTGACACACAAAGATATCCTTCAGGATGGTGGCGATGTCTGGCACTCCCTTGCCTTCCTTGTCGTCGGTCTTGAACATCACCTCCCTCTTCACTGGGTCCTTCTTGGAGCTCCAGATGAAGTAAAATATCATTCTTATGATGGCCTTGGCTGCTCGAGGCTGTACTGGCCACACTTGAGCGATGTACAGTTGCACTAGCAGGGTCTCATTCAGCAGGACCAAAGACTTTCATTCTATCGTCAGCTTCCGGAGGCTTCAGAGTCCCAGCTTCTGCCTTGTCTTTGCAAGTCTCTCTTCCCATGTCTACTCCAGCGGCAGCTGACTCAGGTAAGTGCGGAGGGGTGGGGGAAGTTGACAGACGACTGAATATGTATAATTAAATAAATAAATAATACCCATTCCGTTGTCTGTCGACTTCCCCCTACAGCATCCCGCCCACTGCGCTTACCTATGCCGGCTGCCGCTGGTCTTCTCCGCTGCACCTTCTCCGCCGAACCAGATTCCAAGGATCTTAAGGAAATCCTGTTTGATTGGCAGTGGGATTCCGCTGGGAATCCAGTGGCTGAACAGCAGGATTTCAGACTTGGCTCCTGTGGTGCAGTGAGCCCGGGACCCACGTCTGGGTAAATGAAAAACAACAAGGCGATGGATGAAATGTTTGAACTAATCTCAGCCACTCACAATTGCTTGGAACGCATCCCAATCCATCGTTTTTTTGCCCACCATGCCAGCTCAGTTCAGACCCAGCCATATGCAAATCAGTCTTGACCCTGCTCCTCATGGGAACAGGCCAGCCCGAAGTGCCAAGCCAGGCTCTCCCTGGACTGGAAGACAAGCAACCTAAGACCAGTTTCGCACTAGTTATGGCTCTTCAGCCAGGTATAGCTTGGCTCCAGTGGCACAGTGAGCCCAGGGCACATGTCTGTGTATACCGGGTGCACTTAGGGCAGCAAATGCAAAAACACCACTATGATGGATGGGGTGCTTGAATTCATCGTAGCCACTCCCAAACCCCCGGGCCGCATCCCAGTCCATCAAGGTTTGTGTCATTTTACATTGTAAAATCCTGGCCTTTTCAAGAAGATTCTGTCATGTGTAAACAAAACTAAGCAGGAGACAGCAGCATGGGTGTGTGGTGCACTGTTCCAGAATAGCAGGAGGGCGTGTCAACGTGGATAGCCAGATAATTTGACCAGCTGTCTGGCTTTCATGACAATATCTGTGGGAAAATTAGCACAATTTCTTTAAAAATGTGTTTTGGGGTGAATCCTTAAACTACCCTATGCAAAGGCATGCACGCCTAATTAATTGACTGAAATCTTCATTAGACAATGGGCTGTAAAACCTATGACCTTTTGGAAAATTATGCGGTAAAAGGCACTATTTCAGTGCTTACACCCCAACCACTTGCTAAGTTCCTCAGCTGCCTTGGGACCGAGGTAGAGAAGTTAGCTTTGTTCCATGAAAATCTGAGGGCTTCTAAAAATAGCAACCTTCCGTCCATACATTGCAATATGATCCCCGCCCCGCTCCGCGCCTCAGTTACGTTTTTTATTTCCAATGAATAACTGTGTTCAGACACGAGTCAGCGGTTTTACCAGGCAATTTCCTTCATGCTTGATGGATTACTGTAGGGTCTTTCTGTGTATTTCAATTATCCTTTTCTTTCCATTCACCGAAATTCCATTAATGCTGCCAGTTCTGCGGAACTTTGATGTATGTAATGCGCCCCTTATGATAAAGCGCAGGTTGTCGTCGCAGTAAATGTATATACATATGCAGTCTCTTGCGGCACTTTCGAACGGAAGCTTTGATGTCATTACCTTTCGAGCTACGGCGCCTGCAGAATGGCAAGACCACTCTTTGAAGTACAAAAGTGTCTAAAACGCGAGTTGATACGGCACAATGCAATGGCCAGGCCTATTGACTTTGATCTTGAGGAACAGGTTCGAGTCCCGGCGTTAGTTCAACAGCCTGTTATTCTAGGCATATCACATCATCTCCTCCTGTTCCCCCCTTTAAAATACTATTTTATGAAATGTAATCTGGGTTTATAGGCGCTAATGCCTCTGGGTCAAGTTCGCACTTTATAAAAGTACAAAAATAAATTCGCTTCACGCGCCAATATAACTTTGGTAGCTGGTTCGTGTCTTCCAAACGGGGTTCCTGCTACATTAGGACAAAAGTAGGAATCCTTATTCACCGCAAGGGTGCACCAGATTACATCAAAATGCATCAACTGTGACGCTAGAGAAGAGGGAGCGCCACAACAGCAAAAATGTATTATGCCTGGGTGTTAGACCTGTCCGCCCTAGGGTGGTCTTTCCTGGGTTTTTTTTTTCACCCTTGCCTCATTTTTTCCAACCTCTTTTTGGTTGGCCCTAGGTCTCCGGGCACCTTACCATTGCTAGCCAATGCTAAGGTGCAGGTGCTCTCTACTATTATCATGGCTGCCACAGACCCCTGCTACTGCAGAGCAGTCATTCTAGTAGCGCTCTAGTTGTCAGGAGCTGGCTAGAACCTCTTAGTATTGTGACATCACCAGCCTGACTCCCCTGACCACAGTTAGAATGTAGAAGCCCCTGGAACCTTCCGGAATAGGGAGAGGTCACGTGACCTGGGGGTATATATAGAAAGGGCGGGAAACCTTCTAGTCAGTTGTTGAGGTACCACTGGCCTGGGGGGGACCCTGTGCTGGAGATTTAGGCGGAAGGGTAAGGGGGCACCTATACCACTAGGGGTGACTAGGTCTAGGCCTTGCCCTCTAAGTTGTGTGAGGAAACCTGACCAAACCCACTGACCTGGCCCAGTGTGAGGGAATCCCCAGGGGACCATCCAGGGAGGCCTGACTGATAGCAGCCTCCAACTCAAACCCCCCCCCCCGCGATCTGTCTAACCAACCCCTTGACAGGAAAAAGGGCTGCGTACCATCAGCGCCTCAAGAAACCACCATCTAAGCTAAGAACTGTAGGGGACTCCCCAGAGCCCCCCTCATTGATTCTGTCAGTACTGATCCCCCTCCAGACCCCAGCGCTATGCGCTAGAAGCACTAAACTGGATGGACGCTGTCCTGCCCCTGAAGAACTGAGTCCTAAAGCGCTGTGTCTGTGAAGCGCCATTTATTCCCAATTCACCGCCGCTGCCCGGGTTCCTGTCAGCGTGATATCGGGGAGACTGAAAATTATCCCAACTCACCGCCGCTGCCCGAGTTCCTGTCAGCGCGGTAGCAGAGAAATATTAATTTGCCCCAAACTCACCGCCGCTGCCCGAAGGAGCTGCAACTGTCTGGGGGAGCTGGCCGTCCCGGTCGTGTCCCTCGCATCAGCTGAGGAGAATCCCCTCCGTGGAGGCACCGGCGGCCGCAGCAGAGTCAAGGAAATTCCTTCCCATCACGTGACGGGGGCGCCGGCCGTGTCATAGGCCTCGCCCCCGCCCTCGTCCTGCCTCCTTCGCCCTCGACCAGCCTCCTCCGCCCCTCGTCATCACTCCCCGCGAGCTGTGCCGCTCTAGCGGGAGTGAAGCGGCTTCGGGACTTTCCGGGCATCGGCGAGACCAGCGCAAGGGCCCCGGATGGCCGAAGAGCACAGGTAAAATCCCCGGGGAGGGGGGCGGAGAATTCATCAGCACGGGAGGGCTGCCGAGAAGTCTCCAGTCTCTCCGGAGGCAGCCCCGCATCCGCCCCTCCCCGGGAAAGACTGGGACTGGGCCGCGAGTGCCTGAGGAGACGCCGGGAGGAGTGGGACATTGATGGCCTTAACGCCACCGAGCGTGTGAGGCGGGGAAGAGCCATAAGGTGATCGCTAAAGCCCCACAAGGAACCCCCCTCCGATTGCATTATCTGGAAGCCATACGCCAGGTTGCTCCCCTCACAAGGGGGATAAAGCCCCAGTTGCAGTGTCCCTATTAAAGCGGGTTAATGTCATGCTAAGTGAATCCTAATGACATGTTCGTACTATAATGAATTCATACCAAATTATACTTAATGATATGCTCGTACAATGAGGAATTCATGCTAAAATATTCCTAATGTCATGCTCGTACTAGGATGAATTCATGCCAGGTTATATTGAATGAAATGCTCGTGCTATGATGAATTCATGCTAAGTAATTTCTAATGACATGTTCGTACTATGATGAATTCATGCCAAGTTAGACTTAATGTTATACTCATACAGTGATGAATCTATGCTAAATTACTTCTAATGTTATGTTGATTCATGGTAAGAAGAGAAATGAATGTAGGCTGAAATAATCCTCTTCCTCCAATCAAAAGCTACATAAAGAGTCTTGATTTTAAGCATAAGTGGTGTGGTGTCAGGTCATTGCGTGCGTGACTCTGCCTAGGTGGATGCGTGTGCTGCACAGCTACTCTACACAGAATGCCTTTGGATGTCTTTCTGCCGCTAGCCAGGCTACCCTTGTGAATTGGCAAACCCAGTTCCAACATAATTTGGTGCTAAGCGGTGGGATCCAAATCTGTGGTTGTGCAGCACCCTCCAGTGAGGCAGAGTTCGTCGCAATTGGACACCTATTATTCAGCAAGCATAGCCAGGTGGCCCCTACTGTCTAACGGTGTGCTCAGAGGATTGCCCTAAGTTGTTGCCTACGTCCTAATATTCACTCATATTGTCTGGGTCCCCACCTGTCGAAATGGAGTTCCAGCTGGCCAACATAGAGGAGTACTCGGTGGTTCAGCTGAGGAGTTTCTGTCAGGGGATGGGGGTGGCAGTTGGGAAGAGAGCCAAAGGAGAAGAGCTCCGTAAAGCCCTACAAGCATGGGTATTAGCCCACCCAGAGAGGAAAGGGGACGAGGAACCGGAGGGGCAGGGGGCACTAGGGGAGGCGGGCACATCAGGAGAACTAGACCTGCTGCACATTGATGCCAGTGAAAACCTGTCGCCAGGGAGACGTTCTGGGGCAGGCAGCAGTGTATCTAGAAGGAGTGCCTCGCCGGAGGAGTATGAGGACAGGAGGGAGGAGAGGCTACTAAGGTGGGAGCTTGCACAGTTGGAGAAGGAAAAGGAAGATAAGAGGATAGCAATGGAGGAAAGGAAGCTTGCGCATGAGCTCCAGCTTAAAGAATTGGAGTTGAGGGCATTGCAGATCAGTGCGCAAGGGAATGTAAATGGTGGCAGCGTACCAGAGGTTCCACGGGAGCCTAAATTCTACCTCCCAAAGGATGTGATTGCTAGTTACGGGGTGGGGGACGACATCAACCGGTGGTTGGAGGCGTACGAAGTATCCCTGAAGGTCCATGGGGTGGCCTCAAGCTACTGGGGGGGTGGCCTGTACCGATATATACCCCCCGTAGTGAGGGACACCCTCCTGTATTTTGAGAAGGTAGACCAAACTAACTATCCGGTGATGAAGGAGGCCCTGCTTAAGAAGTTTGGCCTCACCCCTGAGAGATACCGTCAGAGATTCCGTAGCAGTCACAAGTTAAACACGTAGAACTGGGTGGATTTCTATGATTATGCCCGGAAGGCTTTAGATGGATGGGTGCGTGGCAGCGAGGTGCAGGATTTCGAGGGTCTGTACAACCTATTTCTGAGAGAGCACCTCTTGGATAAGTGTTTTCCGGAGCTGCGCCAACATCTGGTGGACCGCAAGTTGACCGACCCCCGGACACTTGCGGAAGAGGCGGACACTTGGGTTAGCACCCGAGTGACCCTCAGGGGACCCGGGGGAGATGGCCCAAAGAGTGGACAGAGCGCCCCCCAGAAGAAAGAGGGGGGAGATAAAAAGAAGGAGCTCTTCCGAGGCCCACCAAACAGGCAGTTTGGGAAAGGTGTAGGGACCCCCTCTCAGTCCAGTTTCCCAAAGCCCACTCACCATGACAAGGGTCAACAGCCAAGAACAGTCAAGTGTTATGAATGTGGGGCGGTGGGACACTATAAGGGGGATGTCCAGTGTCGCAAAAGAACTCCCGCCCCTGCAGGAGGCAAGCCCCCCGGGGTGGCTAGTGTAGCGCTTGGGGTGGAGTTGCCCCTAGATAGGGAGGGGGAGTGGACAGGCCTGACCCTTGTCTCACTGGGGGATAGGGAAGAGGTCCCAGTGATTTCCTTACCATCGAATACTGCCAAGTACCGGCAGAGGGTGCGGGTGAATGGACAGGAGGTGGAGGCTCTGAGGGACACAGGTGCCAGCATGACCACCGTAGTAAGGCGGCTGGTGTCCCCGGAGCAATTGATCCCTGACGTATTCCATCCGGCCGTATTGGCTGATGGCAGCCTGAGTCATTACCCGGTGGCTCAGGTTCCATTTGAGTGGGAAGGAGTCAAAGGCCCCTTGAAAGTTGCCGTGAGCCCCACCTTGCCAGTGGACTGTCTGCTCGGGAACGACTTGGAGACCAACATCTGGATGGAAGTGGAGCTAAGAGCCCACACAGAAATGCTGGGGTTACCAGGATGGGCCTGTGTGGTCACGAGGTCCATGGCTGCCCGGCAAGGAACTCACACCGGGTTGGAGCCGGAAATAACAGCCCAACCCGAGGTTGGACCAGAAGAGGAGGTGGATACCCTCCGTGTGATGGAAGGGGAGCCGGCGGTTGTGGCCCCAGAGTCCGCGGAGGTGGATGTTGTACCTGTGGGGGACCTGCCTATCCCGGCCGAGTGGTGTGTGGAAGGAGGGCCTACCCGGGAGGAATTTCGCCGGGGCCAGAGAGAGTGCCCCACGCTTGAAGGCATACGGCGACAGGCCACAGCCCAAGCGACCAATAAGGAATCCGGTAGTTACCACGTGTACTGGGAGGATGGCCTCCTTTATAGTGAGCCGAAGGTTCCAGTGCATGGATCTTCAAGGGCCTTAGTAGTTCCCCAATGCTACCGGACCTTTTTGCTGGAATTAGCCTATGAGATACCTCTAGCTGGACATCTGGGCCAGGACAAGACTTTCGCGCGGTTAGTCGCGCATTTTTATTGGCCCAGAATGAGAGTTGCCTCTAACACCTATTGCAAGACCTGCAAGACTTGCCAGGCAAGTGGCAAGACAGGAACCAAGGTGAAGGTCCCCTTGGAACCGCTTCCGGTGGTCGGGACCCCTTTTGAGCGGGTCGGGATCGACATTGTGGGACCATTGGACCCTCCGACCTCTTCGGGACACTGGTTCATCTTGGTGTTAGTGGACCACGCCACCCGGTACCCTAAGGCCATTCCTCTGAGGACCATCACTGCACCCGTAGTGGCGCGGGCACTAATGGGGATTTTTACCCGAGTGGGATTCCCCAAGGTCGTGGTGTCGGATAGGGGCACGAATTTTATGTCAGCCTATATGCAGGCCATGTGGAAGGAGTGCGGGGTGACCTATCGGTTCTCCACTCCTTACCACCCCCAGACTAACGGGCTCGTAGAGCGCTTTAACAAGACCTTAAAGGGGATGATCCGGAGCCTGCCAGAGGACTTGAGGCGGAAATGGGACATCCTCCTCCCTTTCTTGCTATTTTCGTACCGCGAGGTGCCGCATAAGGGAGTCGGGTTCAGCCCGTTTGAGTTGCTCTACGGCCATCCCGTTAGGGGGCCCCTCAGCCTTGTCAAGGAGGGATGGGAGAAGACTTCAATGAAGCTTTCCCGGGATGTTGTCAACTATATGCTGGCATTCCGCAGCCAGATGGCCAAGCTGTGGAAGGAGGCCTCAGCCAATCTGGAGGCCAGTCAAGCCGTCATGAAGGAGTGGTATGACCGCAACGCTCGGACGGTGGAGTTGGATGCTGGACAGAAGGTGTGGGTCATGGAGCCTGGGGAGCTTAGCGCCCTCCAGGACCGGTGGACTGGTCCGTTCGAGATTGTGGAGCGACGAGGCCAGACCACCTACGTAGTAGACTTGAAGACCCCCCGGCAGCCCCATCGGGTGTTCCACGCCAACCGCCTGAAGCCGCACCATGAGAGATCGGAGATGACCCTCCTCATGGTGACGGATGGGAGCGAGGAGGAAGAGAGCGAGCCTCTTCCTGACCTTCTGGCGGCCCAAGAGAAGGATGGTTCGGTAGAGGGAATGGTCCTCTCCCCATCCTTGACCCCGGAACAACAGAGGGACTGCCGCCAGGTATTGGGGCAGTATGCCTCGTTGTTCTCCCTCACGCCTGGAATCACGCATCTGTGTACCCATGATGTGGACACAGGGGACAGCCCACCGGTCAAAGCCAAGTCTTATCGGCTGTCCGACAAAGTGAAGAATAGCATCCAGGGTGAGGTGACCAAGATGCTGGAGCTAGGAGTTATTGAGCCCTCCAGCAGCCCTTGGGCAAGTCCGGTAGTGTTGGTGCCGAAAGCGGCCCCACCGGGCACCACACCAGAACTTCGGTTCTGTGTGGATTATCGGGGTTTGAATTCCGTCACCAAGACGGACGCTCATCCGATCCCTCGGGCGGATGAGCTGATTGACCGGCTGGGAGCAGCCCGGCACCTTAGTACCATTGACTTGACGTCAGGGTACTGGCAGATTGCCATGGCGGACGGAGCACGGGAAAAAACGGCGTTCTCCACCCCCGAGGGCCACTTTCAATTTAAAGTGATGCCCTTTGGGCTCAAGAATGCTCCGGCCACGTTCCAGCGGTTGGTGAACCAGGTACTATCTGGCATGGAGTCCTTCTCAGCGGCCTACCTGGACGACATAGTTGTCTTCAGTAGCGGCTGGGAGGACCATCTGCAGCATCTCCAGGAGGTGCTGCGGGCTCTGCAACAAGCTGGTCTAACCATCAAGGCCAGCAAGTGCCAGATCGGACAAGGATCTGTCGTTTACCTGGTGCACCTGGTGGGCGGGGGTAAGGTGCAGCCCCTCCAGGCCAAGATTGAGGCCATATTGGCCTGGGAGCCCCCCAAGACCCAAACGGAGGTCCGAGCTTTTCTCGGCCTCACTGGATATTACCGCCGGTTTGTCAGGGGGTATGGAACCATCGTTGCCCCCCTGACTGAATTGACATCTAAAAAGCAACCACGGAAAGTCAACTGGACAGCTGCTTGCCAGGAGGCATTTGACACCTTGAAGCATGCGATGTGCACCGCTCCGGTGCTTAGGACTCCTGATTATACCAAGGAATTCATCGTGCAGACAGACGCCTCTGAGCATGGCATAGGTGCTGTGCTCTCGCAACTGAACCAGGATGGCCAAGACCAACCAGTGGCCTTTATATCCAGAAGGCTCCTTCCCAGGGAACAACGGTGGAGCACCATTGAACGTGAAGCCTTTGCGGTGGTCTGGGCCCTGAAGAAGTTGAGACCATATCTTTTTGGTTCTCACTTCCTCATTCAGACCGACCATCGCCCCCTTCGCTGGCTCATGCAAATGAGAGGCAAGAACCCAAAGTTGCTAAGGTGGTCCATTTCCCTACAGGGGATGGACTTTCGGGTGGAACATCGGCCCGGAGTTGACCACGCCAACGCGGACGGTCTCTCCCGGTTTTTCCGCCTTAGATGGAGAGCTCCCTAGAGGTTGGGTAGGTCTCCACACTTTCGGCTGGGGGGGCGCCTGTTAGACCTGTCCGCCCTGGGGTGGTCTTTCCTGTTTTTTTTTTTTCACCCTTGCCTCATTTTTTCCACCCTCTTTTTGGTTGGCCCTAGGTCTCCGGGCACCTTACCATTGCTAGCCAATGCTAAGGTGCAGGTGCTCTCTACTATTATCATGGCTGCCACAGACCCCTGCTACTGCAGAGAGGTCATTCTAGTAGCGCTCTAGTTGTCAGGAGCTGGCTAGAACCTCTTAGTATTGTGACATCACCAGCCTGACTCCCCTGACCACAGTTAGAATGTAGAAGCCCCTGGAACCTTCCGGAATAGGCAGAGGTCACATGACCTGGGGGTATATATAG
The DNA here is from genome assembly GCF_964204655.1 of Triturus cristatus. Taxonomy (NCBI): domain Eukaryota; kingdom Metazoa; phylum Chordata; class Amphibia; order Caudata; family Salamandridae; genus Triturus; species Triturus cristatus. The sequence continues at coordinate 1,802,548,433 of NC_140589.1, read as the reverse complement.
AAAGGGCGGGAAACCTTCTAGTCAGTTGTTGAGGTACCACTGGCCTGGGGGGGACCCTGTGCTGGAGATTTAGGCGGAAGGGGGAGGGGGCACCTATACCACTAGGAGTGACTAGGTCTAGGCCTTGCCCTCTAAGTTGTGTGAGGAAACCTGACCAAACACACTGACCTGGCCCAGTGTGAGGGAATCCCCAGGGGACCATCCAGGGAGGCCTGACTGATAGCAGCCTCCAACTCAAACCCCCCCCCCCCCCGATCTGTCTAACCAACCCCTTGTCAGGAAAAAGGGCTGCGTTCCATCAGCGCCTCAAGAAACCACCATCTAAGCTAAGAACTGTAGGGGACTCCCCAGAGCCCCCCTCATTGATTCTGTCAGTACTGATCCTCTCCAGACCCCAGAGCTATGCGCTAGAAGCACTAAACTGGATGGACGCTGTCCTGCCCCTGAAGAACTGAGTCCTAAAGCGCTGTGTCTATGAAGCGCCATTTATTCCCAATTCACCGCCGCTGCCCGGGTTCCTGTCAGCGTGATATCGGGGAGACTGAAAATTATCCCAACTCACCGCCGCTGCCCGAGTTCCTGTCAGCGCGGTAGCAGAGAAATATTAATTTGCCCCAAACTCACCGCCGCTGCCCGAAGGAGCTGCAACTGTCTGGGGGAGCTGGCCGTCCCGGTCGTGTCCCTCGCATCAGCTGAGGAGAATCCCCTCCTCCGCCCCTCGTCATCACTCCCCGCGAGCTGTGCCGCTCTAGCGGGAGTGAAGCGGCTTCGGGACTTTCCGGGCATCGGCGAGACCAGCGCAAGGGCCCCGGAGGGCCGAAGAGCACAGGTAAAATCCCCGGGGAGGGGGGCAGAGAATTCATCAGCGCGGGAGGGCTGCCGAGAAGTCTCCAGTCTCTCCGGAGGCAGCCCCGCATCCGCCCCTCCCCGGGAAAGACTGGCACTGGGCCGCGAGTGCCCGAGGAGACGCCGGGAGGAGTGGGACATTGATGGCCTTAACGCCACCGAGCGTGTGAGGCGGGGAAGAGCCATAAGGCAATCGCTAAAGCCCCACAAGGAACCCCCCTCCGATTGCATTATCTGGAAGCCATACGCCAGGTTGCTCCCCTCACAAGGGGGATAAAGCCCCAGTTGCAGTGTCCCTATTAAAGCGGGTTAATGTCATGCTAAGTGAATCCTAATGACATGTTCGTACTATAATGAATTCATACCAAATTATACTTAATGATATGCTCGTACAATGAGGAATTCATGCTAAGATATTCCTAATGTCATGCTCGTACTAGGATGAATTCATGCCAGGTTATATTGAATGAAATGCTCGTGCTATGATGAATTCATGCTAAGTAATTTCTAATAAACAACAAATGACAGAGCTGTTCCTAAAGGGAATGGGAAGGGATGTACCATGTAGGAAGGTAAATGTTGTGGATATTGGAGCCCTCACACAGCCATCGGGATATTGTGAATCACATACCCTTCAGGATGTAACGTAACATCATCGGGCTGCTCCTACGTCGAGTCGGCTGGTGCAATACCCGACGGGCTCTTGTTTAGAGAGCACTCTTGTGGAGATCTTCTATATCCACGATAGCCGGTTGTTCAACTTGAAGAGTGTGGGGCGTGGTGATAATGTAGATGAATGTTAAAAAGGGGAGGGAGTACTATCTCAATTGTTTATTACGATGTCTCCTCACCTGGTTAAAAAACATGAGGTAAAGTGATAGAAACTCAGGTCTATGTTCTGGGTTATCTACACTGCCTCTTCATGGTCAACATGTTTCTCACTGTAGTTGAATAGTATTCAAGTGATTCTTCAGGACCTTGAAATTCTATCTACAAGTCTATCCAGACAAATAAAGTGATAGACAACAAGCGTTAATGTGTATAGCTGGTTTCATTACCTGCGTCTCGGTCTACCTGTGTAGAAAGTGGGAGACCAAAATTCGTTAAAACACGCTTCTTCACAAAATAGTTATCGTACATGGTGTGGGTATAGCGTGCATTTACAATGAAAGTGCACAGGCTGTGTAGGGAGGGGTAGGGAAATTAAAAACACACAAAACCACGTGAGGTGATCACTCTAAAGAGAGTTGTGACAGTGGTAGTTGCACTTACCCTATCTATTCCATAGGATAAACCACTGCAGTCCCTGGTAGGCTTACGCAAGGAGTTCCTTGCGTTCTGTATGTTAGTGTATGAAGGCAATATTTACTGTGTGTGTGAATTTTAGGTGTGGATCCAAAGTGTTGATCCAGTTGCAGAATTCTAGGCAAGTTGACATGTCTCCTTTCCACAGTATCAAAATATCGTCGATAAACCTCTTCCAGAGGTAAACATCGTTGTTAAAGGGGTTGGTATGGTTGAAGATGTGACGGGACTCAAAATCGGACATGTACAGGCAGGCCAGACTGGGCGCAAAGGTGCTACCCATACAAGTGCCCTGTGTCTGTTTGTAGACCTGTCCTTTGAATTCAAAAAAATTTTCAGTCATGGCAAGGGTGGCACAATCCATAATGAAGCTTATGGGGGTGTTGTGTTGCCAAGGTTCAAGTTGTAGGATGTTTTCTACCACTTCCAGTGTGGCCCTCTGGGGTATGTTGGTGTAGAGGGCCTGCACATCTAAACTCAACAATATGGTAATTCGAGACCAGCCCATGTATACGGGAATCAACAGCGCTATACCATGGGAACGACAAGCATTTAAAGGAAACACGCCCCTATTTTCCGTTTGGCGGGAGTCCTAATTACGCTTTCTTTGATTTATCCTTAAAGAAAGCGGACTTCACCAATAACTGCTCCATGCATAGGCACTGATTAATATTATAACTGTTTGAGTTGATATTGATCCAAGAGAAGGGGTGTCAATGACCCTGGAGTATTGTATTTACTCTTACATGTTTGTGAACTATGTGACTTCTAAGAGAAGGGGTGTTAATGACCCTGGAGTACTGTCTTTCCTTTAACCTTTTTAAATATTGCCTTCATACACTAACATACAGAACGCAAGGAACTCCTTGCGTAAGCCTACCAGGGACTGCAGTGGTTTATCCTATGGAATAGATAGGGTAAGTGCAACTACCACTGTCACAACTCTCTTTAGAGTGATCACCTCACGTGGTTTTGTGTGTTTTTAATTTCCCTACCCCTCCCTACACAGCCTGTGCACTTTCATTGTAAATGCACGCTATACCCACACCATGTACGATAACTATTTTGTGAAGAAGCGTGTTTTAACGAATTTTGGTCTCCCACTTTCTACACAGGTAGACCGAGACGCAGGTAATGAAACCAGCTATACACATTAACGCTTGTTGTCTATCACTTTATTTGTCTGGATAGACTTGTAGATAGAATTTCAAGGTCCTGAAGAATCACTTGAATACTATTCAACTACAGTGAGAAACATGTTGACCATGAAGAGGCAGTGTAGATAACCCAGAACATAGACCTGAGTTTCTATCACTTTACCTCATGTTTTTTAACCAGGTGAGGAGACATCGTAATAAACAATTGAGATAGTACTCCCTCCCCTTTTTAACATTCATCTACATTATCACCACGCCCCACACTCTTCAAGTTGAACAACCGGCTATCGTGGATATAGAAGATCTCCACAAGAGTGCTCTCTAAACAAGAGCCCGTCGGGTATTGCACCAGCCGACTCGACGTAGGAGCAGCCCGATGATGTTACGTTACATCCTGAAGGGTATGTGATTCACAATATCCCGATGGCTGTGTGAGGGCTCCAATATCCACAACATTTACCTTCCTACATGGTACATCCCTTCCCATTCCCTTTAGGAACAGCTCTGTCATTTGTTGTTTATATACTTTGGGCACACTTAGCTGGACCTTACCAAAAGCCCTTTTTGGCCCCCCCTACCTTTGTTGATTCAAGTAATTTCTAATGACATGTTCATACTATGATGAATTCATGCCAAGTTAGACTTAATGTTATACTCATACAGTGATGAATCTATGCTAAATTACTTCTAATGTTATGTTGATTCATGGTAAGAAGAGAAATGAATGTAGGCTGAAATAATCCTCTTCCTCCAATCAAAAGCTACATAAAGAGTCTTGATTTTAAGCATAAGTGGTGTGGTGTCAGGTCATTGCGTGCGTGACTCTGCCTAGGTGGATGCGTGTGCTGCACAGCTACTCTACACAGAATGCCTTTGGATGTCTTTCTGCCGCTAGCCAGGCTACCCTTGTGAATTGGCAAACCCAGAGAAGAGGGAGCGCCACAACAGCAAAAATGTATTATGCCTGGGGCTCCGAAGCTTCTCGCGCCACAGATGTTCCCATGAAGAAATCAAGGGGCATATTTACAAGGGCTTTATCTCTGCTTTTTTGATAAAAAATATTGCCCTATTAACAAGAGGGTGCTAACTAGGCCTGGGCGGTAAATTCCGTTCCGTTCGCGGAATTTGCGGAATTTGGGTAATTTCGCGTTCTGCGGAGAACGCAAAATTGCCCAAAAATCTGCGTTCCGCGACTTCGCGAAATTTTTTGCTTGTTCGCGTTCTCAATATGCGTGTTCGCGAGATATTTCACCCCGAGCACGCAAACAGTTATTGCGAATAGGAAAAAAGTATCGCGAACAAGCAATTCCGCGTGTTCGCGGAATTTCTGCGTGTTCGCGGAGATTTTTTACCGTTTCGCGGAGATTTGCGTATCGCGATTGCGCAAATTCCGCCCACCCCTAGTGCTAACATGCATTAGCGCATGTTATAGCGCATGTTAGCACCCTTTTACCCAACGCCTCTCTTTGCCTCTCTAATGAGAGGCAAAGTGGGCGTCACTGGGCAGGACAACCTTGTAAACATCGCTGATGTGCACATCGCGATATTTACAAGGAGAACCACGCATTTTAGCAGACGTTAGTTTTGGGCGAAAACCGCTGTTTTCACCAGAAACTAACGTCTGCTAAAATGCAGACTTAGGCATACCTATCATGGGGGTGGATTGTGCTGACACGATAGCAAGGTTATCGCCGTTTTGCAGGGAACACCAGCGATGTTCCCTGCAAAACGGCAATCTCCCCGCTATCGCTGGTAATTATATCGCCCTGGGGAAACGTGTTGTAAATAACGCGCTAACGGGGCAACATAATCAAGCGATAGACGGCGATAAATAGAAAAGCGCTAAGCGCGCTTTGCGTCTATTTATCGCCGTCCATGTAGATATGCCCCCAAGTCCCCGGTGATTCAGCCACGTGCTAATGCTTCTATTTCCTGCGTGTGCTGAAGTCTGATAACCGGCAAAGGGGGCCATTAGACTAGATTCTGCGCCCTCCTCTTCTTGTTTGAGGTTAGAGGACATAGAGGTGGGCTGGAGAGCCGAGCCAGAGTCGAGCCAAGGCGCTGGTTCGGCCATTAGAGCCCGTGATCGAGCCCGCCCTGGAAATGTTTGGTATGTAAATAATACAACATACATCACATAAAACATGTGACACTCTCTACAAAACTTTGAAAACATGTATTTAAGTAAGAGGTGGCAGCTTTGACATCAAAATGTCACATTTCAGCACTGCACTGTGAAGTACTTAAAAGCTACATATTACATTTCAAACATGAAGTATCAGTGAGCTAAGAGGCAAGACACTTGTCAAGCAAAGCTTGTCCTGGCTCGGATTATCACAGAGCAACATTATAGTCCATTAAATCAAACACCTTCGGCTTTTGTACATCTGATCTCATGTAGCTGAACGTGCTTTCATACGTGATGATGAAAAAAGGGAGTTTTGGTGAAATAAAATATTTTCCAAAGATCAAACGTTTTAAATGAGGAAGCCGCAATTTATCAAGATTTTGTGGTTTCACTTTAAATAAATCAACCAGTAAAAAGGTATCCATTTCTTTTTCCTTATATTAAGGCTGTGTTTTTACCTCTTTGGGAATATTTTTTATATATCACAAACACAACCCAAAGGTATTGGAGTGCTTTACATGAGAACCAGTTCTATTACACAAGGTCACTTTCACTGTTTATTGGCACATTTAATTTACTTATAAAACCCTAGTATATGGTACTACATGTATCAAGGGCTTGTAAATGACATCATACTAGTGGGCCTGCAGCACTCTTTGGGGCATATTTACAAGCCCCTATCGCCACCTCAACGTCACTTTTTCTAACATTGTGGTGGCAATAGGGGCTTCGCCTTCTTTACAAGGCAGCTTAACGCTCCCTTGTAAATAAGGCCCCCTTTCATGCTAGACTTAGTGTGAAAGGGGCAGGCAATGGGTGTTGTGGTGGGCGTTCCACCGCAATACTTAATGATTTTGGTGCTTCCCCCTATTTACAAGGGTGACGTAAATATGGGAGAGCGCCAAAATTAAGACCAGTGAAAACATGGTCTTACCCTGGCTCAACAAGGAGAAATGTTTAATTTCTCCTCGTTTTTGTTGTTGCCATGTGTGCTGCGTTGTGCAGCACACATGAAAACAGCAAAACGGCATTGATTCTTTATGTGCAGGAAGGGACACCTTCCTGCACATAAACAATCTTCCCCTGCAGCACAGGCACCCTTGCACTATGGTGAAAGGGTGTCTGCATTGGCGCTAGGCGGCTACATTAGCACCAGCACAGGGCAAAACACAGGGCTGCACCTTATCCATGTGAATGCGGTGCAGCCCTGCATTTCTGAAGTGGCGGATCGTGGTTTAAGCCAAGGAGTCTTACGCCGCGCTCCGCCACTGCATTGAAAATATACCCCTTTGTGTCACCCACCAATGTAGCGCCCTAAAACATGTCTCAGGCGTGCCATTGCAGCCTGTAGTGCAGTTTTAAACCGCCAATACAACCGGGCCCAATAAACCTTTTGCCAGGCCTAAACCTTCCTTGTTAACAGTTATAAGTCACCTCTGAGGAAGACCATAAATGCTCATAGGGCAGGGTACAGGGTGTTTATAAATTAGGACGTGCATATTTAATTTTTTATTTGTCCTGGCAGTGAAAAAACTCCAAAGTCATTTTTCAATGTGGCAAGGCTCGCCTCCCATGGAATAACCATGCGACCCCTGGCATGGCCCTGGTGACCCCTGGCACTGGCAGAGTGTGTGCGTATGTGTATGGGTGACCCCTGACACTGGCAGAGTGTTTGTGTATGTGGCTGTGTGAATGCGTGTATATAAGCAAACGTATGTGTGAGTGAAAGTGAATGTCACGGGGCATGTGAACTCACTTCCCTGGCATTTTGGTAAATTGATGTCCAAGAGACTAACACTGGTTTACCTTTTTACATTTAATAACTGCTGTTAGATCTGACACCTTTGACGTGGTATTCCCTGAGACATTTTGCCTTCACAACCCTGTTTTTGCTGAACACGTATTTGTTGGCATTAGGACTCTGGGCACTTGATGCTAACCAGTGGTAAAGCTTCTACTCTTTCCCTCAAACATGGTAAAACTGGTATACTCATAATTGGCACTTTGAATGTATTATATGAGTTTCTAGTGTATGGTACTACAGATACCCAGGGCCTCTACATTAAATGCTAAAAGTCGGCTGCATCACTCATTGTGCCCCCCACAAAAGTAGCACCGTAAACATGTCTCGGGTATGCCGCTGCAACTTGTAGTGCACTTTTAACCTGCCGTTTCGACATGATAGGATTAACCTTTTACTAAGTCGAAACCTTCCTTTTCCATTCTTATAAGTCACTCTTAAGGTAGGCCGTAAAGTCTTGGTCATAGTATTAAAAAAAGTAGAACAAGTGTATTTAAGTTTTCTGCGTTTTGACAGTGAAAACCCTTAACATAATTTTTCACTGTAGCAAGACTGTCTCTCCCATAGATTAACACTTGGTTACTTTATGACACTTTTTAAATGATAACTTCAGCTTGAGAACAGATAGAGAAATACTTCTTCCACTCATTCAAATTGCATTTTGAACTGGCCTGACATTGTCACCTTTGCTGACCTCTATTGGAGTGAGTTCTAACCCCCAAGTGCTGTCTTCAAGGTCCTGGACCGTTTGATGGAGTCAAAGTGTACTTCTTCCTGCTTAACTGAAAGTGTAACAATATCTGAAGCAGGACAGTGCAGATCAATCCAGAGCCTCGCATTGTAGCACCATCTAGTTCCTGATCGGCAGCTTCACTGGGCCTGACGCAGGGTCTCGCGTCGCAGCACTGTTTAGCTCCTGATCATTGCCTTCAATGGACTCAACACAGAACGATGCAGAGCCTCACATCGCAACACTGCGCAGCCTTGCGTCAAATTCGGAAGGTAAAACTTCACTGGACGGATCTGATCCTGTACCCAACCCAAGCTCCATCACGGTTGACCAGAACATGTGACTTTGCACCGGTCCAGCGCGCCCAGATACCCACAGTTGGCACTTAGTGCCTTTTGATGCTATTTTTATCTAAAACTTTTAAAGAATCATAACTCTGAGTCTGCTAATTAGATTATTGTAATTTTGTGTCATTTTATATATTGAAATATTCTATATTTTTCTAAAATGTTTTGGATTTTACTGTGTTGGGTTTGCACTTTATTCTGGTTTGAGTGTTAGAAAAGTATTTTCTACATTGCCTTTAAGTTAAAACCAGGGCCAATGAAACTATGCAGCAGGGGAGCACCAAACTATGCGGCAGGGTCCACTAAATTATCCAGCAAGAAAAGGTCAATTGTGCAGAATAATTCAGCACATTTTTTGATAGTATTACTTCATTATTTTGTCATTTTTACACATGGTAATAATGTCCGGGTAAAGATTTCAATTCACTACCACCAGTTTAACAACCAAATACATAAATAAGCATATGAAAGATGACCAGTTAATCTTTGTTAAGAGTTTTTCAACATGTACAAATACATATCACCACATTTTAGGTAATTTTGATCCATTTGAGCTAGAAACAACTTTTTTTGTTAAAATCTGCAGATTATGCAGCAGAGCATGAACTGTGGCAAATGCTGCAATTTCTTAACTTTTCAAAAAAGACATGGTCACAGAATTGCATAATTCCAGTGACCCTGGTTAAGCCTGACTGTTTTATGCCAATTTCTCACCCCTTCAAAAAATAACACAATTTCTTACACCATCTTTTAAAAGTTCAGAGGTTTAGTCCTGTCAAAGGCAGGAGTAAATACAATTGTAGGGTGGCAAGCTGCTCAATTGTTTTTTTTCCATGGAGTAAAAGAAAGATTAGGAAGCACAAATGTAGTTTTGGTAGCCTATACCATGGCATAATGGTACCCAGTGTACTGTGACAAATATGTAACTGAGACTCTTGTAGTTTCCAAGGAGTACGCCTGAAATTCTTTGAGAATTCCGAAAATTCTAAACCTAATTCTAAATGGAGAAGTGAAGTTACAGGTGGAGAGTAAGGATTTGTTAGTGCATGCGATTCATCGCACTTCTTTTGAATTCATCAGTAAAGCAGCGTATGTGTTTGTTTACAAAGTGCCTGCTCTGCCACACAGAGATGGAAACGAGTGGTCACTCCTGATTTGCATAAGGCAGGCCTCAGTCCTGAGTGACAGTGAGTGTAAAACAATGTGTTGGAATGCCACCCCAGCAATTGTCACGGGTTTAGACTAATTGCAAGTATTCCTCAATTCACCTTTTTTTTCTTTTCCTCCACTTTATTTTTATTGAATATAAAAAAAACAAAAGCACATGTTCATGTAAGGGCATTCATCTTTGGTAAGCACATCATAGATTTTAAATTATCCTGAAGAGGTCACATTGTCAAAGGTACAGGTGTCCCATAATATCAGCCAAGAGGTACAATATAAAACACAATGCAGGTCTATGCCCGTCCATCTGATTGTCACTTTACAAAATGACCCACAACATTTGCTAATATATCCTAGATCAGGGCAATCGCCACCTGAAACAGAAAGTGCTGTTTTGACAAGAAATAAGAGAAAACGTAGACCAACAATATTATATAAAGCTTCCTCTTTCCCTCTAAGGTGTATTCTATACAATCTATCCTATACCCATGGGGACTATCCCAGAGTTAGATTGGGAGGCAGAGGAGTTGCGCAAATTCTCATTATAGGTCTTATATGGGCCCCAGAAATCTTTAGGGCGAGCTGTGCTAGGCAATAGACTAGAGTAAATCTCGCTATGTGTGCTACAATGAGCTAGGCTATTCAACCAGCTTTGCAACGTGGGGGAGACTTTGCTGCCCCAGTGCAACGCTATCTCTCGTTTTGCTAGGAGCAAGCCAAGCGAAGCCAGCTTCCTGACTGTTTTAGGAAAGTTAATCGTGTAACTCATCAGTGCAACTTCCGGTAGAAGAGCAAGTGTGAGCCCAAGAATATCTCCTAGAGTTTCATGCACCTGTACCCAATAGGAGTGTATGTGTGGGCATGTCCAAGTTAGGTGAGCAAAATCTGCAAACTGAGCGCCACATTTCCTGCATGTATGGGGCATGTCAGGGTCAATTTTATGCAATGTGGCCGGTGTCATATATATTCTTCGGAGAAATTTAAAGTGTAATAATTTATGGCGAATATTTAGCGAAATGTCCTTTGTTGCTTTACAGCATGCAGCCCACTGGTCGTCTAAAATCGGATGCCCTAAATCGGCCTCCCACTCTGCTCGGAGTCTGTTATCCACGACAGGGACCTGTGCTATGCACCGTTTATAAAGTTTGGAAATTAAATGTGTTCCACTCTTATTCTCAATCAGGAGGGACAGTGGTTCGAAGGAGACAGGTTCCAGTGGGAAGCCAACTATTGAGCTCTTAATGCCGAATATAGTCTCTTTAGGATGAATTTGTCCATGAACGTGGCTTCTTGGAAGCGAGCGTCCTCAGTAGCCGAGAAGACATTCCCGCCTGGATACAAATCTCCTACTGTGTTAATGTCGAATTTGGTCAATGTACATTGCACTAGTCTCTCTCCTGTAATGGGAAGCCAACGTGCATTCGACAGCGGAAGGGCAGAGGAATATAAAATTGCAGTGTCCATGTAGCGAATGAGCCTATTCCAAGCCCAGATGGTGGTTGACACAGTTTGTATGTCCACTGGATCCCTGGGCTCCCCCTTGGGTAAAACAGCTGCTAATCTCTCCGGGAGGACGAAGTCGGCCTCTGGGCGCAGATATGGGATCCTAGCATCCTGGTGGTACCAGGCAAAGGCATAACTGCGCTGCGCAATTAAATAATATAGATAACGGTCTGGAACCCCAAAACCACCCCTATCATACAGTAATGTGAGGATCGCCCATTGTACACGCGGTCTCCCACCTCCCCATACCAGACTGATAAGGTGCGATCGCAGTGTTTGAAAGAAACTGTGCGTGAGGGGCTTGGGGATATAATTAAAAAGATATAAAAATTTGGGTAGGACCATCATTTTAGTTATGGCGATTCTGCCTGCCATGGACAAAGGGAGTCGCAACCACTTCTCCACCTGAGTCTCCAATTTCGCAACCGCTGCACCATAATTAAGGCGCAAAATCTGGTCCGGATCTAAGTGTACATGTATTCCCAGATATTTGACAGAATCCGAGCACCATTCCAGGGGGAACTCACATTCCCAAGGGATCGTACTGCTAGTCAAGGGAAAAATAATCGATTTGTGCCAATTAATGCTCAACTCTGAGTGTCGCCCAAAGTGAAGGATTTCCTGGATCAGAGGAGCGAGGTTAAGTTGTGGTTCACTGACATAAAGAATAGTGTCGTCAGCGTATAATGAGGCCAAAAGGGGACCTGTGCGAAATTGCAGTCCTCTATGAAGATGACACTCCTGAAAGTGCCGTATCAGAGGGTCCATGGCCAAAATGAACAGGAGGGGCGACAGAGGACAGCCTTGACGCGTGCCACGAGTGAGCGGGAATGAGCCAGAAAGAGTGCCATTTATGCGAAGCCTCGCAGTGGGGCGACTATATAATAAGCCTACATTAGCTGTGACAGCCTGTTGGCAACTATTTTAGCTAATATTTTATAATCTATATTTAAGAGCGAGAGGGGCCTATATGATCCGCAGAGGGAAGGGTCTTTACCAGGCTTCGGCAGCAGAATTATAACTACTTCGCTTAACGTAGGAGGCAGAGTTTGCTGTTCCAGGGCCTCAGCATACACCTCAATCAATTTCGGCACTAGAAGGTCAGAGAAGGCCTTATAGAAATCTCCAGTGAATCCATCCAACCCTGGGGCGGATGAGCTACGGAGTACGTTAATCGCCCCACGCACTTCAGTCTTCCATTAATTCCTGCATGTTCTTTTCCAGGTACACTAAGGCGATCTCTGATAGATAATCCTCCTGTGCGGACACGTCAGCACTGTGCCTGGTTGTGCATAGCGAAGTGTAGTAAGATAGGAATTCGTCTCTGATGTCTGTGTGAGACGTAAGTAGTGTCCCCTCGTTGTTACGGACCTCCGTGATGCAGGCTTTACTGTAGGGTGGCTTAAGGGTCTGAGCCACTGTGCGGCCCGGACGATCGCCCTCCCCGTATCTACGAACCGTTTAATAATTACCTAAATACAGGATTTTGCGGTCTGCTAGGTCTCGGTATTCTGACAAGAGGGTTAATCTCCTAGCACGCAGTGCGTCCGGAGCCGCGAGGCGTGCCTCATTGTCCAGTGCTGTCAGGTCATTCTCTAATCTAGCAAGAGTTGCACATAGTGCCTTGAGTACCCCTGCGTGCTTAGAGATACATACCCCGCGACTGTAGGCCTTGAACCCTTCCCACAGTACGTCCCTGGAGTCCACCGACCCAGTGTTAATAGTGAAATAATCCTCAATCGCTTCCCGGACCTCATGACAAAACAAGTCGTCTAGAAGAGCGCATCCGGGAAAGCGCCACTGTCTCTCAAACCCCTCAGGACGTGGGACTCGGAGACAGAGTTGAACCGGGGAATGATCTGAATATGTTCTGGGAAGTGTGTGTGTCGCCTGGTACCATGAGGAAACTCCCGGAGAAACCAGCCAGAAATCGATCCTGGTCCATGTATTCTGTTGCCCCAAATAATGTGTATAAGAAGCAGCGGTAGGATTTCGCCTGCGGCAAATATCTGTCAACAAAAATTGGTCGCAGAGATCTTTAACTGCGCGCCGCGCTTTAGGTTTGGAGTCGGCAGCGGTGGACGTACTGTCCAGGTCTGCGTTGAAAATTAGATTGAAGTCCCCCCAATCATAATCAAAGTAGGTTCTAATTTAGAAAGTTGGGTGTGTACTGCATGAAAGAATTCTGGGGAATCAATGTTAGGGGCATAGACACACATCAAAGTGACCCTGTGACCCATCAGAGACCCTACTACAATAATGTACCGGCCCTCCTTATCGTTGATGACCTGTTGGCAACTAAACGGGACTCTCTTATGTATCAGAATGGCAGTACCTGTAGCATAATTACTGAAATTAGAGAAATACCGATGAGTCCCCCAACTAGAGGCGAAACGTGCCGCATCGGAAACTGGTAAATGTGTTTCTTGTAAGAAAGCGACGTCAATCTAGAAAATGCACTATCTGCCGCCGTTTGCACTGGTTATTCAGACCTCTAACATTCCACGACAGCAGGAACAAATTGGAAGGACCTGTATTTAAACATAACTGTACCATCTAAGAGCTGTGAAAAGTATAGTGCGAGCGAACTGCAAAATGAAAACAGTAAACCAATACCAAAGACCATCCCCACAATAATCAATAAGAAAAATATTTGACCCTTCCCAAACCCCCCACCCACCACCCAGCCTTACCACGAAAATGGCAAGGCCTACCCCATCCTGTAGGCAAAAAACTGAGTACCAATCAACTTTACAATGCAAAAACCCAACCTTGTATAGGTACATCAAAAGCAACCAACACAAACCCATGGTTTCCAACCAGGGGGGTGGCAAAGACACGCCACGCCAGCCGACCAACTGTAAAATATAGTTGAATCAAAATATAGTGTGTCCCCATGTAGTACCAAAAAACAAATCAGAAAGATGGCAGATACATACCAATATCACCCAACACAGGAGCCTGCAAAGAGTTCCACACTTGCAACGGAGCCGCTGTGTGGGGGTGACGGGTCGTCTCTATCATCTTGTGGCTGATTATTGTCGATCTTATACGTGCGACAGAATTCTTGTACCTCATTATGTCTGTCGAAAAATTGCACACGGCCACCTGCTTCAACCCTAAGCCGCGCAGGATATAACATGCCATATTTGAGGCCAAGGTTCCGGAGGGTAGCCTTCACCCCAGTGAACTTGCGTCTGGCTTCCTGCACCATCACTGTGAAGTCTGGGTATAGCGCAATCTTCGAGCCCTGCCAGGTAGTGTCCCAACGCTGTCTGGCCAAGCGCAGAGCTGTGTCTCTGTCCCGGAAGTTCATAATCCGGGCTATCAGCGGACACGGGGGGAGGCCCGGGTTAGGCCGAGGCCCTCTCTTCTACAAAGCCTGGTGTGAAAGCCTTCCGCCCAAACATATCCGTCAGCAGGGACTCCACAAAGAGGTCAAGACGGCCTGTAGCTGTCGACTCTGGGACCCCAAGTATGCGCACACTGTTGCGGCGACTGCGTGCTTCAAGGTCCTCATTCTTAATGGCCACCTCCTTCAGTATGTGTTCCATCCGGTCCTATCTTTTGGTAGCCTGTGCAGTTCCATCTTCGATGTCCGAGATCCGTGCTTCCGCCACGTCCAGACGTCTGTCGTGGGCCTGGATCTTGGCGCCCATGGACTCGAGCTTTCTGTCTAAAGAATCAAAACGATTGTCCAGGGACCTAAAGCCAGCTCTCATCTCCTGTAACCAATTGGCTGGAGGGGCCATGGTGGTGGCTTCAGAAACAGCGCTTTTGGCCTGCTCGGCCATATCTGGGACTGCCTCTGTTGTATTCTCCGCAGCCCTCTCGCAGTCTCCTTTGCTTCAGGTCCTTACGACCCATGCTACTGTACGACGTTAAAGGACCAATCAACAGCCACTGTCCACGCAAATATGACGCTGATCTTAGACTAAAAGGCGAGGCTAAGAAGTATCCACTAAGGCAACCAGCAGATGCTTAGTTTTCAAAGCTCTGCCCTGGAGAAAGCGGCACTTCTTATGACAGAAGTACCCTGGTTGCAGCTATCAGGATCCTTGACGTAGGTCTGAGCGATCTCTACACCAGGCCTGCCGACTGGGGCGTGCCCACACCTCGCTACCAGACCAGGCTGTGTCTCTTAGGGGAGGCAGCAGAGATGGTCATCCCTGCTCATAGCGCAGTTCTTCACCCCAAATCAGCAAGCCCACAAGATGGGGAATGTTGCAGGATCCACACAGGCTCCTATTGGTGCCTAAAGCGCTTCACTCATGGCGAAGCTGAACTAAGGCTCAGGCTGCTCCCTTCATCAGCGTCGCAGTGCCTGCATCTGTGTAGGCCCAAGAGGCCAGGCCCGTCCGGGAGATACACCAGGCACCGGGGGCAACAGACCTCCTCCAGCCCACGCCCTCCCAGCAACTCACGCGCTGTCCCCTCTAAGGCCGTATCAACGACCATTACACCGGTAGGGGCCACGGAACTCTGGAGACAGTGCTGGTCCTCAACGGGGCCGGGCAGGCTCCGCGTCAGCCCGGCACCCAAGATTCAGATAGGAGTGCGGGAGGGAGGGGGGCAGGCCATCGGAAACCCAACCGGCACCCGGGCACTCACCGGAATGAGGGAATCCCGCTCAGGGTGTGCGACCGCTCCAGCGCTGACGATGACTGGGCTCCGCCGCGATCCACATATCGGCCGCCATTTGCTTTTCCTCCATCAAGCCAGTGAAACGCCGATTGAGTTCCGATATCCGCGCCCCACGCCACTATAGAGGATCGTGATGTGCTCTCTGCTGCTTCACGGGTGCATCGATGTATCCGCCTCCCTCACAGCCATAACTGAATGCAGGGGAACACGCCGTCTTTGTCAGTCGGCTGACGGAGCTTCAAGTCAGCGCGGCCAATTCAGTCCGCGGCTTGGCCACGCTCCCCTTCCTCAATTCACCTTTCATGTGCTTTCTGGCAGTAAGACATGCACACACTAGTGGGCTTATTTACAAGCCCATTGCTCTGCCAATGCGTCCCTTTTTTGGACTTACCGGTGGCGCAGTGTGCCTGCGCATATTTACAAGGCCACGTAAACCCACCCTACATGGATTTTCAAGGGCTTGTAAATATGGCCCCCTTTCAATCATTACTCTGCATGAAAGGGGTGTTTCATGTGTGTTGCTGTGGGTGCCCCCACGCAACATCCATGGAATCTTATGCATTCCCAGATTTACAAGGTCTTGTAAACCTGAGAATGCATCAGATTCCTACACCTCCCCAGGAGAGGCACACGAGAAACACAACAGGGAGAAATATCTCTATTTCTCCTTGTTTTTCCTTTTTCTATGTGTTCTGCACTCTGCAGCACACATAGAAAGGAAAACATCTCTTGTGATTGTTTTTGTGCAGGAAGGTTGCCCTTGAACCATGGCGCAAGGGTGCCTGCGCTGGTGCATGGATGCCCATTGTGCACCAGTGCAGGAGAAAAGGACAGCAATAGGCTGTCTCTCTTAGATTATACACATCTCTGTCCTTTTCTTTTGACGCAGGGCAGCGCACAAGATTCCTTGTGGCACTACCCTGTGCTAAAACCTCATAAATGAATCTTTAGGTTACCTTCTCCCTGAACAAATGTGCCCAAGCGAGCAGCATTGACTCCCAGAAACCCAGCTAGTGAAAAACAAAATCTGTGTCTCCTACCACCCCTTCCCTCCCTTAGAATGTCACTTCTGGTATTTTAATATACGGTATTTTTTCTAAACATTGTACCAGATTAATGGTATAAATAATACGCCTCAAAAAGTAATTTTTTTTCCAGTTTACAGTCTCACTTCAGAATATTTATACATTGGCTCCACCAGATAGTCATCACACTTGAGATTTTGGCAAGCTCAACTCCTTTCTGTTTATAACATTTTTGAGCACTTTGTTTCACGGCTTCTGTACTCTTTTCTTGCCTCTATGACACTGTAATATGGCATGACTTCTGCCTCTCTGTGGCCATTGCATAGTGAGTGTTTATCAGGAAGTTTTAGCTCCTTGAACGCTTACTATTTCTTACCTCCTGCCCATTATGCCAGCTGGCATGTGGGGCAGCAAAAAGGGCTTCCACTTCTGTCTGTCTCGGGCATGTTTCTGTACTGTGCCCCAGCTGGGGTTTAGGGTCTTAATGTATGTTTCCACAGTTTGCCCCCTGGTGTTCTTCGGCCTGCCTCGCTTCCTCATATGCTTGCCTTATCTTTAAACTGACATCACCCCTCAATATTATTCTCCTTGGCACAATACAACTGTTTATGAAGACAATCATTTTTAGCACTGTTTAATCCAAATGATTTCCTTGTTCAGCAAACCAACCTACCAAGACACCCATCTATACTAGATTAACACAAGGCCATGCTTAGAAAAATAATGCCCTGAGAATATCAGTCCTGTTGACAAACCAATCATGAGGCAACACGTGCATACAGAAGACTCAATAGTTATGCAAAAAGAACACTGTGGGGCAGATTTTCAAAAAATACAAGCAACGCAGAGCAGCACCCAAACAGGCTGCACTGTACAGGAAGGGAACCATTCCTGTACAAAATACCATGCCTACACAAGTTTTAAAGCTTTTTCCACGTTGTATGTGTGCTGTAGAGTGCATAGTGCAGCACTCATGTAAGATCTGAAAAGAAAGAAAAAATAAAAACATTTCTCCTGTTAGCACCTCGTTTGAAGTGTCATTAACTTTTAGTGCTAAACCCTGTCTACAATTCTTTGTAGATAGGGTTTTGCATCAAAAGGCATGGGTGGAACGCCCATGTACCACCTCCCTTGACACTTATTAATGCGAAGCAGTGCTTTGCGCTACTTTTGGGGTACTTTACAGGGCATAACAAGTTTTGCGCTGGAAATTAAATTCCCCCCAAAACATTTTGTGCTGGTTAGCATCACGTTTGTGACACTAACCCAGCGCAAAATGTTTGAAAATCTACCCCTGAGTGTCATTCCATCTTAAACACCCTGCTTTATTATTGAAGAAAACCTCAAACCCACAATAGAACCATCAGTGTCCAAGCAGAAGTGGAGGAGAAGGTGCCACACCCAAGCGTCCACAACACCCAAGCAAGACCTAACTCTAGAGAAAGCTAGGTAATTCAACAAGAAAAAAGGATACACAGTACTCAAACGTTTCTGGATAAAAGAAACATTTAAAAAAAACACTCAGGACTGCATTGTACAAATCACTAAAATGTTAAAGATGGGCAATTAAGACAATTTTCCCTCCTGGGGAAGAAATGGTGGTAACCCTTAGGTAGCAAATTAGGATTAAGTTGTATTCTTGAGAGGTTTAAAATCCGTTGCCATAGGAAAAAAGCTTGAACATGGATAAAGGGCCTCTTTTCGCGTTTGCCAGATGGATTACTAATTCACCAGAAATGGCCCAGGCAGCTGAACTCAGAGCTTTGAGGAGCTTTAAAAGGTCATTCCATTGAAATTGAGTTCTGATGGATACATCCTGACAGATCCCTGAGCAGAGGGGCTGACATATGAGAGAGATTCCTCTCAGTGCTGCCTTGGGGCTGTCACAGGCTCCCTAAAGACTCTAGCAGTCCAGATTGGAGACACTGACCCACTGCTTCCGGTCATCTAGTCGGTAAACTGGCAAGTCCTATTCTGAGCTTCTTCTCGCCACTTACCAGTGATTAATTTGAGCCGGTGGTTACCGGTGTGGCCACTGGCACATAGTTTTGGGGACCAGCACTTATATTGACTCATCAGACATGATGAGATGAGAAGCGGAAAACACACAAATGGGAAAAAGGGAAAAAAGAGGAAGGTGAAAGGCGGAAAACCCATTAGAAAGGGAGAAAGTAGGAAGCTGCATGCGTGAGATAGAGCGACAGACACTGCCTGGTAGTGGATTAAAGAGACATGAGTGAGGATTCAAGACTGTGCTGCGCTGGTATGCGGCATACAGCATTACATTTCCCCGGCAGGACTTCTGAATAGAGGGGCATATTGACAAAATGTTGGCATGGGGCAGCACTGCAAGCCTTCTAGTTGTGCAGCCCTATGTTACAAGAAAAGGGCAGGAATGTGCGGTATTTACAAGATACGGCCCATTGCTGTCCTTTCTGTCAGCACCGGTGCACAAACTGTAGCTGAGCGCCAACGCAGGCACCCTTGGTGCAAGGGTGTCTGTGTTGTTGGCATGATTGCTTTTGTGCAGGAAGGAATAAAACAATCAAAGGAGGCATTTTCACAGCACAGGTGGAAAGGAAAAAATAAGAAGAAATGCATACCTTTCTCTTTGTTATGCCTGCTTTGGAAAGGTGTCAGTTTTGGCGCTGCCCCAGGTGTATGCTATGTTGTAAATCAGGGGCAGTGTCAAAAACTACAGGAACACCTGCAGCAACACTCTGTAAATGCCCCTTCCACGCAGAGTAAGGCCTTGCCTTACTCCATATTTACAAGACCATGAAAAGCCATGCAGGGTGGCTCTGCCTGGCCTCGTAAATATGGGCTAACACACTGCGCCTCTGGAGCATCACAAATGTGACTCTGGCGGCGTATAAGTGCTGTAAGGGCATTGTAAATATGCCCCAGTGCAATGCTTCTTCTGAAATAAAGCAAATGGCTGACATTGAGGGCTTTGGGGAGCGGTATTCTCTAAAATGTTCCTTTTTTAATCACCTGCATGGCATATTTTACTGCTTTCTTTGTGCGAGAACCCCTACTTCCAGAATTCCAGCGGTATTGAATCTTCACCAGCTGCTTTCCCTGAAGGTAGTACATTAATAGCTGTCTCAACCTCACCAAGACTAATTTCCCCCTCCAGGACCTGTTAATGTTGAATGTTGAGTCGGGACCTACCACATTTTACAGGTACTTACCTGCAGCCTGATAGTCATTACTCAGAACCCTGGTACAATTTTTGATAAAATATAGCAAATTGTTCCATGATTGACTGAGGGTTCATGTATACTACACCACTTTCACCTATAATCCGACGGATGGTAATATTTGATGTTTTATCAGAAATCTGATAAGACAGCAAGCGCCCCACCATTTCTCCATACCCGTATTGGGAGGACCTGTTTTTCTGATAGATGGCAGCCACCCTCTCCTACAGCCCCCTGCTAAGCACTTGTCGTCTCTCAATTAGTTTTAATAATAGTGACTGCTCCTGCGGGTCTCTTAAGAGGATTACCTCTGCATGATCTTTTTCCAACTCCAAGCACTCCTGCCGAATTTGAACTTCCTCTAGCTGTTTACTCCTATTATGCGCCAAAATGAACTGAACCGTCACCCCGCGAATATATGCTTTCATGCAGTCCCAAACTGTAGCAGTCGAAGCAGTGCCTTTATTCTTTGATAAATACTCTAGGAGTAAATGCTTCACATAGACCCAATATTCCAAGCTGGCAAGCAATTTTCAAGGAAATGTAAATGGTCGTGGACCGTCCCTTCCCTCCACTAACCTAGATTGCAAATTAGATATGATAGGGTTATGATCTGAAGTAACCTTGGGACAGATCTCAATAGATGCCCCTTCAAGCAACTGCCCTTGTACTAATATTAGATCAATACGAGAATATTGTCAATGTGGTGCGGAATAGCAAGTATAACCAGGTAGCTGGGGGTACAGAGCCCTCCATACATCGACAAGACAGTGCAGTCTAATCATTTCCATGATAGATGCACATTTTTTGGGCATCCAAACACTAGCTTGTCTATTGGTAGTGTCTATGCAATAATCGATCACATAGTTGAAATCCCCCATTATAATCAAGTTCCCCCCAGTCCAACAATTTGAATAATCAAAAACTGCTGGGTTGTCCAAATTACGGCCATAGATTACACAGATGGTATAGGTCTGCCAATTGATGACGAGCTGTGCTATAGCCCATCTGCACCTACTGCTAGAAGCAGTTTGCAAACTCCTAGCGACTAGTTTCCTAGTTTTCATTATGGCACCCCCGTATAGACACTGTTTTGGAGGGGCACATGAGTGCCTCGTACCCCAGCTGCTTCAATACCTGTCGATTTTTAAATGCCAAATGTGTTTCAGTTACCACAACAATTTGTGGCTTGTATGCTGCTAGTTACTCCTGAATTAGTTGTTGCTTCCTTGCCTGGTTTAAACATGCCACATTCCAAAACATTAATTTTAAACTAGCCATTACCTGGCTGAACTATCCGACATTACAGCCTAACCACCATCTCGCACTACCAACCACCTTACTCTCTACATTACATGCTGGATAAAGTTTCAAATTATTCTGACTCCTGTGAAAACCCTCCATCTCCTCCCTTAACTGTGAAATACACAAACTATTTACAATAGATGCCCCTCATACCCCCTGACACCCCACTGGCCCAACCCAACCCACCCTGTGCCTGTTGGAGAGAATCATCCACCCCCTTATGCTGTCAGTTGTTTTGACAGCCATCGAGGAGTGCTGTACAGACCACCCCGCACCCCCACCTACATCGCAGCCTCACCACCCTCAGTGTAATACATACCCCTTTTTTTATTAAACCTCTGTATATATATATATATATATATATGTATATATATATATAGACTGCCCCACTTCCGTATGGCTAGTCCTGTCGCTTATCCCCTTAGTGCCACCCCTCCTTGCTCAGTTTAGACATTGCGAGCAGATTTAGGAAGAAGGCTGTAAAGTCTCTGTTGCCATTGGGTGAGGGATTTTGAAGCTTCAAGTTCCGTGAGGAATACCTGTGACCGACCATTGTTGATAATCTTCAATCGTGCTGGTTCCTGTAAGAACACCTGTGCACTTCGAGCGTGTGTCCATTTTTGTCTTACATAGATCCGAACGGACGTAGATAGAAAAAGAGTCAGCTGACAATGGGGCTGTAGGATGAGCCTTGAAGTAGATCGCCTACTGCAAAAGAAAATTCCCCACATGTATGAGAATGGGGCGACGATAAGGGTGCTTAGAGGATGCTGCTTGCTTAGAGTACAAAGGTAGCATGTGAGCTCGATGAATTTGGGAATACATATCCCAGTCTGCCAAGTCTGGAAGAGCTTTCTGCAGTAACTAACCACGAAGGTCTGGGTATCATTGCCTTATTTTCCTTCTGGTATTCCAAATACCCTAAGGTTATTCCGGCATTGACTGTTCTCTAGATCCTGTTTTAGTTGTTACTGTGCCAACTTCCTCTATGCCTGCTACTTGATGCTGGAGCTCGACAACATCCATAGTTAGACTAGCTATTCTACCGGTGACTTTCATTAAAGCCTGCTGCATATTTTTATTGTCCTATTTTACCTGAGCGTAGTGTTCCAAATCCTCAGTTCTTTGCAGCTGTAAAAGCTAAAGTATAACTGATAAAGATGGCTCGGTTGCCTCAATTGGGCCCCCCTTATCTGTTGACCCCTTCCCATCTATTGCAGAATTGACAGGAGAGGTACCCTGATGTAGCAAGCAGCTAGATGATTCCAGTGGGTGATCAGTCATATATCCGAGTCTGATTGCAGGGCTTATAGTCTCAGTAGCATTGGAGCTAGTGTCAGTTACTGATTGTGTGCTGCACCCCTTACTGGTGAAGCGTGGGACTGAAGAGCAGAGCCACTTTAAGATATCCCTAAGATCAGAGTTTTAACCTCTCCCTTAGAAGTGACCCACTTCTGAAGAAGGCTCTAGCCAAGGGGTACTGCCGCAGGAGAGTCCTGCCGCAACTCAATGCCAGGTGCCTCATCTATTGCAGCCGATGCCCCCAGCTCCAAGCTTTTACTATGGGACTGTGCCCCTTCCACCCCGCCTGGCCCCAAACCATTGGCTGCTGTAACAGAGCCTGGTCCCATTGGTGGCTTCAATACATGACTGTGGGTTCACAGGACTGGGGAACCTTGCTTCCTCTCCACTTAGATTTAGTGAATCGCTCAGTCCAACCCCCTCTGCCTGCTCCATGGGGCCCGAGATTTATTGGGCCCAGAGTCTATCCGGGGGAAAATATTACAGTCCTTCTGAGGCAGAGAGCCCCCGATCAATTCCTTCTCCTTATTATTCAGAGCCATGGTAGGGTTAGATCTAACATCAGTGCAGCATGAAAGGTTTCTACCTTGCTGAAGATTAGATCCCTACTGCTGGGGAAGACAGTGATGATCCACGCATGCTGCCGCCTTGCTCTCTGACACTGCGTTCCAAAGTACATCCACCAACGAGGACTCCGTGGCTCCTGGGTTGCTGGAGTGCAAGAGATCGCTTACGCCGCTTGAATGAAAAACCCATAGAATAGGACGACTGACCTTTGTGGCAGTGGCTTTCTGTCTCAGACGGGTCCTTGATTCATATTCCTCAGCACTGTCGGCTATTTGTGGGGGGCTCGACAGCCGTAGAGTTTCGAGCCCCGTGGCCCTCTCAGCCACCCCGCTACAGATACGCCTGCAGAGGAGTCATAGCTAACTTTGACTTTTCCTCCTCTAACAAGATGCAGGTGTAGACGCTGGTGAGGCAGAAGCGATGGAGAGCGAGGTAGCTCAGCCAGTGAGGCTGGGCCAGCAGCAATCGGCCCCACTCAGGTCTGAACGGCAACTACTGCATGTGCTACCCCTTACAGTCCAGCACTAGAATCACCGTTAACATATGTATTTGTAAAGCACACATTCACCCGTAGGTATCTTGGCGCTGAATAACATGTTTATATTGTTACCCAAATCAATGGTACTCATTTTATCGACCTCAGATGGATGAAAGGCTGAGTGGACTTGCCGGGATTCGAACCTGTGACCATGAGGTTGAACACAGGCCTCTGCAATGGACGCATTAGTCCATTGAGCCACCAGACCCAGTGTTATGTTATGTTTTCTAAAACTTTAGCTTTGCGTCTCGCTCCAGTTATGTATAATGGGGTCTCAGATCAACAACATGGATTTATACCCGGCAGGGATACCATAGCACATATCAGCACCGCGATTGCGGAGTTTGATGTGGCCGGTAAAAATAAGGATAATCATGCTGGACGCGGAGAAGGCCTTTGATCGGGTCATTTGGGGAGCACTCTGGCAGATTCTGGCTAAATGTGGAATAGGCAGTCGATATATTACACTTGTACATAGGCTCTATAAGAACCCGGTCACTAAGGTATTGGTCGGTGGCCATTCGTCTTCCTCCTTTCCAATAGGACGGGGCACATGGCAGGGGTGTCCACTCTCTCCCCTGCTGTTTGCCCTGTATATTGAACCTTTCATAAGACTCTTGATTCAGAGTAAAGGCATACAACCTGCTCGGTTGAATGGCATTGATTTGAAAATAATGGCTTACGCTGATTATGTTGCAGTCTTTGCTAGTAACCCGAATGACGCTGTGAATATAATATCTAAGGAGGCCGAACAACTTGGCTCCTTCTCCGGCTACAAGTTGAACCTTTCAAAGAGGCAGGTCATTTTAAACTTTAAGTCACACACCCCTGTGACGGGGTTGTGGATACTGCTACGTATCTTGGCATAAATCTGTGTAGCCGCGTGGAGAAGATTATCCCACTGAATTATGAATCTCTTCTGAAAGGAGTCATAGTGAAACTGCGACAATGGCATAAACTCCCGTTGAGCATCCTGGGTAGATGTAATATTGTGAAAATGAATATACTTCCAAAGTTTCTGTATTTGTACCCCTCAATACCACTCCGAGTTCCAGACTCTTTCTTCAAACGACTGGACAGATCAGTTAACAGTTTTATATGGGGCTTTAGGAGATCTAGGCGTGCTATTCGCTTCCTAAAGCTACCCTATACACAGGGTGGATTAAGACTACCAGATTAAAAAAAAAATTTGGAGCATCATTTACTGGCCGTATTCAAAGCTTAATGGTTGAAGACAAGGCTGGGCCAACTATATATGGGTATCAACTGGCACTGGGTAACGACTCTCGATTCTCTATGCACAAATTGATGGTTCCCAACTACTTTAAGCGGGTTAGGTTCAAAGTAGTAAGGGATATAGTGTGAATCTGGCGAGAAATTTTTACAAGATTCTCTTTACCAACTGTGCAGTCGCTGATCCCACTCTGGGGCAACCCTCTATTACCCAATATATTTCACATCAACGTAGGGCAACTTTGGGGTCAGGCGGGCATAGTTAATGTGTTATGTTATGTTATAAATGTATACAGCGCATGAATACCAATGGTGTCTTGGCACCAACAGACTGAGAAGCAAGCAGAAGCATTAACCAAAGAACAGCCATGTCTTGATGGCTTTTCTAAACAAAGTCAGGGAGGGAAGATTTCTGATGTTAAAAGGGAGGGAGTTCCAGAGTCTTGTGCCTCCCACCACAAATCTTCTGCCACCCCAGTTTGATTTGAGAAATCTCTGAGAAAGTATCACTTTTGCCTCTTGTGATCTAAGGCATCTATTTGGAGAGTACCAATGAAGTGAACCTTTCAGGGACTGAGGGCCGGTCCCGTGTAGTGCCTTGTATGTGATACACAGGGTTTTAAACTTGATTCGACTTTTAATTGGCAGCCAGTGCAGACTCTGGAGATGATTTCCCACCGACTGAAATTTGGGAATCCCCAAAAGGAGACTTGCGGCCGCGTTTTGGATCATCTGGAGCCTAAGTAATTGCTTCATGGGCATGCCAAGATATAACCCATTACAATAATCCAGTCTGGAAGAACTAGGGATGTGACAGTAGTGTTCCTGCTTTTTGTTGGGATCAGAGGTGGGATTTTTCTTGATTGCTTTAAGAATAAAGAAACTGATGATGAAACTGACTTAACTTCGGTTTCAAAGTCCAGTCTCTGGTCATCTGGGCCAGTTGTTTGATAGGCATGGTTTTCAGGCATTTACGTCTTTACAGGCTGCATTTGGGCTCTCGCAGTATCACTTATTCAAATATCTGTAGATGAGGGACTATATTGTGAATGACTTTAACTAAAAGAATGATACAGCAACGACTGACCTTCTTTCTTGGTATTTCTCTGGACAAGAAACGAAGATGGTCATTATAAGTATAATATATCAGAAGTATATGCTCTGTATTCCTGACGATAGTACTCAACTCGCTTTAAAATGGAGCCCGCGCTTATGACTGTAGTCACGTCTGCTGCTTTTGCTCTTAGATCAGTCAATCAGCTCGACTAACCTCAAATTACAGCCACTTAAGACAATCTGTATGTTATATTACACACCTAATCGCATTTCAAAATGGGGTACGGTAGGGACTTCAGAGCGCTCATACTGTCCCAAATGCAAGCTATATGCAGCAGACGTAGTACACATGTTCTTTAACTGCCCTAAGCTTAAAGGTTATTGGGACAGCTAATTGGAACTGATTACAATGCATACTGGTATTAAAATCAAGTCGAGCGATAAGGAAATCATGCTGGGTAATAAAGATGGATTGGCTCCAGTTTGAGTGCATTAATTATGATTATAATTGTTAGTGCTCGCCTTTGCGTTGCTAGGGCATGGATTGATCCTATACCTCCTAAGGTGTCTGAATTTTGGGCTGTGCTCTGTCAAATTTATGAATGTGAAATGGCTATTGCTAAAGTTCGGGCTCTGTTAAAAAAGTTGGGAAAATATGGTCTCATTGGCATTGGTCATAGCCGATTGATTGTTTTTATTCTTTTTGGCCATTTCGGATTGATTTATAAATTAACCATCAATGTTCTTGTATGTTATAAATATATTATTATATGCCATCTTTTATATTGACTGGAGATATTCTGTATATGTAAGTGACTGTATTGATTTTTGACTCTTAGTAAAAAAAACAATAAAAAAAACTGAATTAAAAAAAAGAGAGAACCCCTAGTTCCTCGACCTGCACGAGCGAAGAAATTCCTCAAATCTGTGGAATTGTACATCTACTAAACACAGAGATAAACAAATTCATGGCGGCTCAGTTAAGGAATATTTGATAAATAAATCATTTGAAAGACGTTTGCAAAAAACTCTACTGTGAATAAGAAAATTCTATTACAATTTAAAGGGTGCACCAGGCTGTTGCACTTTTTCACTGCTGCTTCCACCGCGTTCTTTTTATATGGTTAGATGACGTGTGTGGAATTTAGCCTGGCATACATTGACAAGCCTAGGTAAGGACACCCCATCTTATGTTCTGTACTTTTCCATTCAGGTGCAGAGAAAATGGAACAGAGCACATAGGGCGTTGGTGGTGGAAATGCCTCTTTGAGTTCAAGCTAAGTGGCCACAGCCAGCAGACAGTGAGATATGTTGCTGTAGATCACACAAACACACACACACACGTGTGCAATCACAAACATAGACACACACATACACAGCACACCTCCCCACCATAAATGTGCAATCACACACACACACATAAAAGGGAATGGTGTATTTTCTCTTGAACCTCCGGCTGCGTCACAATGCCAACATTGGCTGGACTTTGCTCCCCAGCACGAGCAGCCCCATCAGCGAACAGAAAATAGCTCCAAACAGGGTCGGATTGGGACCAAAATTAGGCCCGGGCACTCCAAAAAAGTGGCACACATTTGCAGATGGTGAATTTGAGGGGAGTCATTTTGGGAGATGTTTACATTAAGTTAGATGTTTTGAAGCTTGTGAGAGGAGTACCTTTGTTGGGATTGAAAATGCCAATATTATACTGAAATTCGCCCACAGGTCACATGATGTTCAGCTTCAGGTTTAAATCTCCATTTCACCATCAAGTCCCTGAATTGTATGCTCACCCTTAGGTCCCTCAGCCCCACTCACCCTGAGATCCATGCATGCCCTTATCACCATCATCCTTAGGCATCCTCATGTTCCACTGACCGACAGAGTGCCAAAAGTCCATCCTGACCCTCAGGTATGGAGCTTTTGTTCATCCTCAGGAACCTAGGAGCCTCGCTCACATTCAGACCGTGAGCGTTTCGCCCCTCATCAGTTGGTCACCAAACTACCTACTCACCCTCAAGAAGAATAAGGGCATTTTCACCCTGAGGTCCTCAAAGACTCCTGTTGACTTTCAAATAACATAGGACTCATTGTCACCTTTACGTCCCCTATTATCTTCGCTCACCCTTATGCCCTCCAGCTCTTGCTCACTCTTACCTAGAAGATCCTGGTCTGTAAGGATCGCGTTCACCATAGTCACGAGTCTCCAGAAATGTCCTGTTTACCCTCAATTCTACTGCTGTTCTACTTACCCTAAGGGTCTCAGGCTCCTGTGCAACCCCAAAACTCCAAAGCTTCACCCCTTCGACAATGTTCAAAAGCGTCCTCCTCAGTCTTGGGTTCCCAGTGGCTGTCTTACCCATATATATCCCTGAGGTTGCTCCCCAACCTCAGTTCCTTGAGGCTCCTGCTAACTCTCAGTTATCTCTTGTCGCCCAGGTGCTTAGCTTCTGCCTGTGGATGGAGGTGGTGGGCACCGGGGCTTATTTTTTCATCCTGAGACTTTGCCCAAGGTCAAGAGAAAGAAAGACAGAAAAGGAAACAAGACTGAGGAAGAGAAAGATTGTAAAACAGTGACAAAGGAAAAAGCAGGGATAAAAATGCGCAAGTAAGAGTGAGATAAAGAGACAGGAAGTGTGGAATGGTGGAAAAGGAATGAAGTGGATTCTGGCATATGCATCCTTGGTAACTACCCACCTCAGCATTCCATCGCACCAACGACAAGCTGCTAACTTTGAGCCCCTGCAATCATCTCTCTACAGATTAAGCACTGAAAAGTCCCCCTTTGCACATCCGCACTAAAGGATGGAGCTTGTCACTCAGATATTCTGACAGCAGGGCCACCATGGAAGCCACAGTCACCCCTGGAAAAATTGATGAAACCAGCTCCACACTGCAGGAAGCAGCTACAAGAATGGACACGTGGGCTTTCAGCTTTGACCTCTGCCCCTATCCTTCAACTCACCAGTTAAGTGTCAGCGTGGTCCCATTGTAGAGAAGCTCGGCCTTCCAGCTGACAGAAGAACACACTGCCATTGTGGCTGATTAAACCTTCTCGTGGCTGTTCTAGTGCATTGCAGGGAGCCTGGTAGTTACATATTAGACTCTTGCTAAGTTTCAGCAGTTTCAGATTTACACAGTGTAGCTAGTTTCCCGGATAGGAGATGTTGGTCATGTGGCTGTTCTAGTGCATTGCAGTGAGCCTGGTAGTTACATATTAGACTCTTGCTAAATTTCAGCAGTTTCAGATTTACACAGTGTAGCTAGTTTCTCGGATGAGAGATTTTGGTCATGTCACTGTCACTCTAAGAGCTCTGCCCCGGCTCCTTGTGCACCAAGGGATTTTCTTCAAGGCTTTCTGCCACAGAGAATTATTTGATTTGATTCAAAACTTTATTGGACATACATAAACAGACATAAAAGTGGATACAGGAATAAAAACAAATACAAGCAATTACAACTTGTAGTCACAATCCAAGACTATTCTTAAAAATGATTATATCACTTCATCCTTATTCACACTATACCGTTAATAAACATCAGATCAAATTAATAATGCTACAGTCCTCCAACATTTAAAATATAATACTTTTCCGTGCATTAATTACTTTCAAGATAAAAAGTGCGACATTAAAACAGATACTGCTATCATTCAGGTCAAGTATAAATTTCAGAGCAGCAATATGTGATCTGATATTCCATGCTACCAGAAAGGGTTTTAGATAATAACACCTAAAATTCAAATAAAAATCACAGAATAACATAAAATGAATTGTACTTGGCTTGCTCAGCCCATCACAGGGACAAGGAATCGTATCTGGAGGGGAAGATTTCATAGTAGGAAAGGCTACCAAATGTTGGACAGTCCCAAATCTAAATCTAGTTAATACAAAACAGTGCGATAAATTAGTAACCCTAGAAAAATAGGTTTGCCATCCCATCGCCAGCAAAAGTGACTTGTAAAACTTAACAGTTGGCTTTCCCACTTCAGACCTCATACAAGATACCATTTGATGATTCATAAAGGTATCTTTAATAGACAATTTCGTTAGTGAGATCACCTGTGAGGGGATTAGACCGGATTAGCATCTTGAACAAACTACTAAAGATGGGATTAATGTAGCCTAACCAGGGGATGCTCAAGGCTTTGTCCAAGGACAGACACTAATATAATTGATTTGGTAAAGCTGGTTTCATCTTTAACCCAGACAGAATGCCAGAGGATTATTCAAATGTGACCCCTTTTTTCAAAGAGTGCTTCTCCTGCCTCCCACCTTATAGACTGGGGTGATGCCCCTATCGGAACATTCAACTCTGTATCTGATTTTCTGATCTTATGAGTCCCCATTGTGACTGCAAAGCATTTAGGTTCACCGTGCCCCAAGTATTGGGACACGTGTCCTCGTTATCTTCAAGTGATAACAGGTCATTTGACTTTCTGAAAGCGGTTATGACTTTTTTTTCTGCTATATTCACTTGCCCTGGGCTATTCTGACACTCTTTCAAGAGTCTTATATTCAGTTTGTTCTCTGTTTTAGCCTGGCCTAAAGGCAGCTTAAGACGTCTGTATAAAGCTGGCTCTTTATATACTATACCAAAAAGAAGTGCAGTGTGCACAGAGTCCAGTGAGTCCCCAACCGTATGGCAGAGGTTAAAGTAGATAATACCTTACTCTCACTTTACAGATACCTGGGCTGAGCAGTTAGGCTTATAAGAGAGTAGTGTGAATGCTTTTGTTGTACATACTCATACAAACAGGAACACACACTCAATGACTAACTACAGACCAATGTTTTGTACAAATATTACTTTAGTTACTTTTATTTTAGGAACCAAGTCGAGCTCAGTTACAGACAGGTAATATTTTCAAAAAGGCAGTAGGAATAATTTATGGTCTTGGAGGTAATATGGTATGGTCGAAAAACAGTAACATTTATTACTGGTATAAGATAGACAATTGCAGGCAATCAATAGAATACAATGCAATCCTGAGGAAGGAAAACAGTGTTATGCATCAGCTGGTAAGTACACAACTTACTTTGTCAGTCTTCAGGGGTCAGTCCAACCCTGGACAAGGGTCAGTTTGAGCTGGGCCCTGCACCACCAGCTGCACTGGGGCAGCCGGGTGCAGAAGTCAGTATCTATGCCTCGGTGGTCGATACCGGCAACGGTGTTCTGCTCTCGTGGTCAGCAGAAAACAATGGGGTTGAATGAGAATCAGTAGGCCGCAAACACTGGGACCGTCGTGGTTGTCATCAGTGATTCACTGTAGATAGAAGAGAGGCACCACCAGCCCAGCAGTCGCGATCGTTGGGATGGAGAAACGCAGGGGATGGAGGAGTTCTGCCGAGTTGGCCGTCTCAGAGAGGCAGCGGTCAAGCAGGCCGGCAGGAAGAGGCAGACAGGGCTACTGGGAGGAGGGTACAGGCTCTCAGGAACTGATCTGTGACCAGCATGGGTCGTTGGGTTGAGAGGATCTCTCTAGGTCGTGGAGGACGTTAAGCTGCGATGCTTTCTTCTGGCAGGGCAGAGTCGCGTTGACACGAGTGCCGGTCCTCTACCACTGTGGTCTTGGGGTTCTGTTTGCAGTAGGGAGTAATGTTGACACAAATGTTGGTCCTCAACTACTGCGGTCTTTGTACTGACAGACGCCAGGAACTAGTGCTCTTGCTTAAAGGGAGGTTCTTGGAGATCATTTGAAGGCTGGGAGGTCTCCGGGGTTTCTTAGAGGCCTGACAGGGTTTCTGGAAGGACAGCAGGTCTAGTTGTCGAACCGGCGACAGGGATCTTGCCATGTTCTTTCTGCAGCGATTCAGTTCCTGGTCCAGAAGCGGTCTTCTTCCGTCTTCTTCTTTTAGTCTGTTGAATCTGAGGAACAGGGTTCAGGGGAGCCATTAAATACTGAACTTAAGGGTGTTACTGAGGTCAGGGGGCAGTAGCCAATGACTACTGTCCCCTAGGGTGCCTACATCCTTTTGGTGCCCCTTCCCTTTGGGGAGAGGGGCACATCCCTGTTCCTATTGGGACTAATTCTCCAATTCAAGATGGAGAATTTCTAAGAAAGGGTTTCACCTCAGCTCCTGTCGACACTAGGTTTGTGCGTGGCTGAGGTTGACACTACTATTCTGCTTACTAATTGTCTTGCCCATCCTGCCGCCAAAACACTAGAAGTGTGTAGTTTTTCAGGGGGCATCTCTAAGATGCCCTCTGAGTGCATTTTATAATAAATCTAACACTGGCATCAGTGTGGGTTTATTATGCTGAGACTTACCCATGCCACAGGCAGTGTTGTGGGGCTTGGCACACGGGGATGTGTGCCATGTCGATACTCAGTTTGGTCTACAGCAAAACACGCAGCCTGCAGTGACAGGGTGTGGGTGTTAAGGGGAGGGGACTCTGAGGGTGGCATAATACATGCTGCAGCCCTCAGATGCTCTCTCTGGCCACAAGGCCCTTGGCACCAGGGGTACCTTTTACAAGGGACTTATACGTGGCCCAGAGTTGTGCCAATTGTGGAAACAAAGGTATTGTTTTGGGAAAGAACACTGGTGCTGGGGTCAGGTTAGCAGGGTCCCAGCACACATTCAGTCAAGTTGGCATCAGGGTTCTGGCAAAAGGTTAGGGGGTAACTATGCAAAAAGGGGCAATTTCCTTCAACATCTCACCTTCCTTTGTAATAAAACAAATCATAAATAAAAAATAAAAAGACATGCATGCATACATACATGCGCAGAGGGCTTTGGATCAGCCCCCTTCATCCATTTGTCACTTTAACTGTCTTTCCCATTTTGCTTCCTCCCACCTCAGCAGCAGGCAATGGGTCAACTCACCTCATCTACTAGTTCTCTTGCATGGTGGGGGACTGCATTTTGACTACTGACATGCGCACATCTGCCCCCAAAAAAGGTGCAAAAACAATTGATGGACAGAATGTTAAACAATGTCAAACATTCACCCCAGTACATAGATCTGGGCCTAAATCTGTTGGTTTTTTTGCTCCCCATTCCATTCCATTCCAGTTTGGACCCAGCCATATGCAAATCAGTCTTGACCCTGCTCCCAATGGGAACAGTCCAGCCCGAACTCCCAGGCCAGATCACGTTTCAAAGTAAGCCTTGAAACTGATTTCCAAAATACTCGGGCTTCTAACAGCATCCTCAAGAACTTCATTTTAGGGTATTCTCGGCCCACAACAACACTTACCTCTTGAAATTTACAGACATTTAATAGCATTTCACCATGCTCCTATCAAAATCAACTGAAGTCTATTCATTCACGTTTCCTTATTTTTGTAAAGTAACTAACTACGCTGTCAGAAGGTAGTGACTCCGGAAGCGGTTCAGCCTGTAATACACAAATATGTAGGTCCAGAGTGACGTGTGAGCTCGAGCAAGAGGAATGACTTGGTGCTTTGAACACTCCCTCTGTACCTGACATTCAGTCATTGTCCTGTGCACGCACGCAAACTGAGGGAAACAAAACAAAATCACCTCGCCGGACAGGCTCCCCCCACCATGAGCGGAGGGCTGTAACGTACATTGCTCAGAGCAAGCCTCGGCTACTCAGGTAGTCTGTGCCAGGGTGGTGGGTGGAAGAACAAAATAAAGGTCAGAACTTTACCAACTGATCTCTCGCCTGTCCTCACTAACCCCCACCAGAGACCCTCCCCCTCAGACCAATGCTAGTGTATCCAAGCAGCATCCCCAGAGGTCTTGGTTACACCCCTGAAGCGCCTCGTGCTGTGTCTGCTCAGGCAGTTCTTTGCAATGTAGCTACACTAAGGGCCGGATTCTGAGTTTGGCGGTGTGTGAGCAGGGCAGTACGCCACCGCTCCACTCCCACACCACCAAACTCCACCACTGCCCACCCGCCGGATTGCACGATGTAATCCAGGTGGGTGGTCTGGCCCATGGCTCTGCCTTTCAAAGACGCATAGGAGAGCTTTAGAAATGCAGCGCTGAGTGACAGCCACAGCGCGCTCCAGCATGGCATGGACTTCAGCGGGTGCATGCAGACAGGAGGGCACATCATGTGCCCCCTGCATGCATCCCAAAGGCCCTGAGGCAACGGGGGCCTTTGTAGGGCCCCATCTGTTGACTCTCCACCACCCTATTCATGGCAGTCTCACGGCCATGAAAAGGGTGGCTGACAGCCAACTCATAATATGCTTGGCAGTACCGCAGAGGCACCACCAAACATATTGCGGCTTCAGACTGCTGCGGCGGGGATCGCAGATCCCTGGCGGGTGCGGTTTTCCTAATGCGGTCCGACCACCATAGTTGTAATATTGCAGTCAGACCACTGGCGTGGGGAACCCCGACTGCCACTGCACCTCCACCATTAGTTTGGCACGGACTGCCAAACTCGCAATTAGGCTCTTAGGCTGCAGTGGCCTGCCAGGCTGTGCTCCTGTGGGGCAGAAGGCCCAAGCCATATAATCCATTATAGGGGAGAAAAACGGCCCACTAGCTACCCTTGACCGCAGGCTCATCGGCTGATGGCCCGCCTTGCCTATCCGACCCTTACTCCAAGCCTGTCTTCTCAAACGTCATTTCCTGCCACTCCTCTTCCATTTTACAAAGAATGACTTATGTTGTCACTTGTGGGTGACACTGGTACGGCCTTGTAGCGCCGACATGTGCATGGGTGGATAGGTTGTGACACAACAGTTTCACTATATATATGCGTGGCACTGTGGTGGGGCTTGCAGGTGCCCGAGGAGGCACAGATGGCACTGGTACTTTTCACTGCACAACTGTTTTGTGCGATGTAAATATTATGCAGAACCATTTTGTGTGTGTTGTTTGAGAACATGGGAAACTAAGGGGCATATTAACAAGGGCTTTATCTCTGCTTTTTTGGATTTAAAAGCCAAAGAAGCGGAGATAAAAATATCGCCCTATCAACAACAGGGTGCTAACATGCAAAATCGCATGTTAGCAACCTTTTTCACTACGCTTCCCTTTGCAATGGGCGTTCAAGAGCAAAAAAATAGGAGCAATGTCGCTAAGCGACATTTCTCCTATTATCAAGCTTTACGCTAACCCTGTTAGAGACAAAACAAGCAGCGCTAACCACGGTTAACGCTGCTTTTTTACGTCTGCTAATTTTCAGACTTAGCCATGTAATCCAATGGGAGGTGGATTACATGGCTAAATCCACCATGGGCTATCAACAAGGATATCCCTATCCTTGTAGTTTTATCGCTGCATTACCAGCGATAACCTCCCAAAATGCCGCTATCGCTGGATTTTTTATCGCCTAGGCGGTTAGCGTTGTTAAGAACACGATAACCAGGCGATATTATCCAGCGATAGCGGCCGTTAAAAAAATTAACGCTAAACGCCCTTAGCGTTAATTTTCCCTGTTCCATGTTAATATACCCCAATATCGTCCCAAAAGTCACGCTTTTTATGTGGAAGGAGCAAAAAGAAATAGCTACGTGGTTTTTGCAAAGCTGCAAATTATTTCAGAGAATTTAACGAAAGTTGAAAACACAATATATGTCCGTTTTCCCCTTGATTTAAGCACTTCCAGCGGAAATTTAATGATTTCATCTTACACGTAATAGCAATTCCGAGAAAGCACGCAGTTCTTCAAAAGTTGCGTTAGCCACTGATGTATGTGCGTGGCACTGTGGTGGTGCTTGCCCTGCAGGCCCCGAGGAGGCACAGATGGCACGGGTACTTTTCACTGCACAACTGTTTTTTGCGATGTAAATCCTATGCAGAACCATTTTTTGTGTGATAACTAAGAACATGGGAAACTAAATCGTCCCAAAAGTCGCGCCTTTTATGCGGAAGTAGCAAAAAGAAGTAGCTATGTGGTTTTTGCAAAGGTGCACATTATTTCAGAGAATTTAACGAAAGTTGAATAACAAAATATATGTCCGTTCTCCCCTTGATTTAAGCACACGCAGCGGAAATTTAATGATTTCATCTTACAGGTAATAGCAATTCCGAGAAAGCAGGCAGTTCTTCAAAAGTTGCGTTAGCCACTTTTCTTTAAACAGTTGTAGCTGTCAGTTTTCTTTTGATAACTATAATCTCTGTGACTGGCGCCAATTTTCTGACTTCGTCTTCAAACACAAAATAGCTTTTGAGTTTTTTTTTTAGTATTAAACATAACCATCGCGCTGTGTGTCATTGGTTCTGCAGACACGACCTTCACGAGCAGCAGCGGGGTCCCTCTGGGGATAGGATATGTCCACCACGCATCAGAGAACTGACCCGTGTGTGTCCGCGACTCCGCGGTTATATAGAAACGACACACTGAAGTAAAAAACTGTTCTCTGACAGGTCCAACGACATTTCTGATGCAGGCGCATGCTCTGTTTAAAAGATGCCAAATTGTTCTTGGATTTTAGCAAAGCAAATACCCCGTTGGATAATTCTATAAGCGAAATATACGGAATTTCATGTGTTTATATACTTTGGGGCAGATTTACAAGCCCCGTACGCCACATTTACGCTGTCGTTGCGTCACTTTTGTGACGCAGCGGCGGCGCAAAGCCAGCGCCATGCCGCGGGGTATTTACAACGTGACGCATCTAGGGAGATGCGTCACGTTGTAAAGCCCTGCGCCACATGTGGGCGTTCCGGCGCGGGGGGGGGTGGGGGTGTTCCGGCGCAGGAACGCCTCCTAAAAGTGGCGGAGTGAAATCTACAAGATTTCACTCTGCCACTTTTACGGCCATGCTGCGTCAAAACCCTGCCCCTGCTTGAAGCAGGCGTAAGGATTGACGCAGCATGTTAGGCATAGGGGCACCCCGAGCCTTGCTGGAGCTGCGTCGCGCTTGTGACGCAACTCCAGCAATGTGTCACCTTTACGGCAGCAGATGCGTCACGCATCTGTCTATTCTTGCCCCATGGTGCGCCGCATTGTAAATGCGGCGCATCCATGGTGGCGCAAGAGGTGTCTGCCATGACGCAAAATAACTGGCGCATCCCTGCTGATATAAAATTGTAAATCTGCCCCGCTGTGTTTATTATATACGCAGCACTGACCGAACCCTTGAGTTCTGCAGTTCTCGGCGTTGTTGCCCCTTTTTGTCTCCATGGGTAAAGAGCTGCTCGCTGCTTGCAAACCCCCCACAGAGGCCCCTTGAAGTCACAAACGATACTCTCAGAAAGATGGCCTCCCTCCCTTGAACCTGCAATGTGTGACACCAGTGCCAGAAAGGAGCGGTAGTCTTCATAAAAGAAATAATTGGGATACAAGTATTGATTTGCTGAAAAACAAAGGGGCTGAGCCACAAACCCATTAGAAATTTCGGCATAGATAGTTTTTGTATTTTTATGCATGTGTGTAGTTTAATGCAGTTTGTGTATTCCTAGACATGTCGATCAGACTCATATATGAATGAAATATAGTCTGCAGGCATAACTGCATGAAAAGCAGACTGCACACATTTTCTGAATTGTATACATGGGACCCAGTGGTTCCTTAAAGAGGGAGGTTTAACAGCTTGAACAGAGCGAAACCACGTTTTGGGGATACGGTGGGGGGAAGTAATGAAAGACATAAAAGCCGTGGTAGGAACATCATTCTGAAAAGTGCAATCCACCCCACGAGAATGAGGGAGAATGAGGACCAGCGCTCGAGATCTTTCCTCATACGCGCTGCTAAAGGTGTTAGGTTCAGTGACCACGCCAAGGCAGGGACCAGGGAGACGGAGATGCCAAGATGAAGAAAACTCAGCCTGGGAAGGGGCAGAGAACCCCACCAACCATGGTCCTGCGGGGGTCCGTCAACGGGATCAGCAGAGATTTGGAGCAACTGATTTGGTGCCCAGACGCTTGACCATAAAGAGCAAGCAGATCCAGTGCTCGAGTGTCAGACATCGAGGGGTCTTGCAGAAAGAGGACTACATCGCCAGCGTATAGTGCGATGCGGTCTCTCCTCCACCGGAACCCCTGTATCTGCGCATCACAACGGACCCACATCACCAGGGGCTCTATTGCAAGGGCAAACAGGAGAGGGGACAGAGGACAGCCCTGCATAGTGCCTCTGTGAATCGGGAATACCTGGGAGAGATACCCGTTCAGCCGGATCCAATGTTTGCATGAGTCTGATAAACCAAGGCCCAAAGCCTAACCAAGCCAGTAAATCCCAGAGGAAGTCCCAGTTAACGGAATTGAAAGCCTTCTCGAAATCAATGAGGAGAAAGGCTTTGGAACCAGGCAGAAGGTGACGGAATGCCACAGCTGCCTGTACCTGCCGGATGTAGTAGCAAGTCCACCGATGAGGCATGAAGCCGCATTGGTCCAGATGGACCAGCGCGTGGACACCATGGAGGAGGCAATTAGGAATCACTTTGGCGTATAGCTTAAGTTTGGTATTGATGAGGGAGATCGAGCGCTAGGATGCACAAGACTCTGGAGGGCTCCCTGACTTGAGAAGAACCACAATTGTGGCCTCATTCAGCTTCACTGGAAATCAGCCATTATGAATGGCCTCATTGTACAGCACCAAAAAATGGGGCATTCATGGAGTCCGAAGCCTCTTATAATATTCCACAGGGAAACCATCAGGACCCGGCGTCACATCGGAGAGGGCAGATTTAACCTCAGCAAAGGTAAAGGGTTCATCAGGCGGGGCTGCATCATCGGCTGCAAGTAAACAGAGACGTAAGTCTGCGATCAAGGGGGCAGAGTTCTCACACTGGGGCCGTGGGCGGAGCGCATACAGTGCTCTATAATAATCTGCAAAAGCAGCCTCAATACCACTATTCTCTGTTAGAAAGGCACAGTAGGGGACCCGGTTTCTGGGAATAACTCTGTTAGCCAGGCCGTGAGAGGCCAGCCAGTATAAAAGTTTGCTTCATTTGTCACCCCAGCTGTACACTCTGCTCTGCAGAGTTCAAGCCCTTCAACCTGCAGCAACCGTTGCTGGTCCTGACTACGGAAATGTTATGGGCCATACCCTTCATATAGGCCTTGCTGGAGGCCCAAAGAGTCCCGGGGAACACCACGGACCCAAGATTAAGTCATAGGAAGGCAAGCAGCTCCCATGTCAGGTAGTGGACCGCAGTCAGGTCAACAAGGTGCCTGGCACTAATGTACCAAATCAGTAGCTCCTGCTGAGCCACGTGGCCCAGCTGGATGGTAACAGGGGCATGCTCATAAATTCCTCTCAACAGGATCTGTGCACCAGTTGTAAGGAGCACATCCTTAGCCGGTATGAAGACATAATCAATGCATGAGTTAGTTTTATGTGCAGCAGAGGTGTGGGTGTATGCTTGTGTATGTGGGTGCCAGGTGCGCCAAACATCACATAGGCCAAGTCCAGATGCCCAATCGATGAAATGGATAGTTGAGGGCAGAGGGCCGGCCAAAGCCCTTGAACTATCCCTAGCGGGGGGACATCAGCATATTAAAGTCTCCACCTACAATTGTGACCCCAACCCCGGGAGCATCCCACCAGTGCCTTTTGTAATGCTTTAAGTGTGGTGCCAGGAAGTTGGGGAGGTACATAGATGCTCATCATGTCTTATGCCTGGCCATTAATCATCCCCCCAACTGTGACAAACCTGCCCTGAGGGTCAGAGGTGCTATAAGTGACCACAATAGGAAGACGCCTGTGGATGAGGATAGCCCCCCCCAGGAACCTTTAGTGTAATCAACGTGGTATTGTATCCATATCAGGCCAAAAAGTGGCATTAGGTACCAAGGAGATGAGTCTCTTGAAGTAGGACAATATCATGTGCATGGCGCTTCACAAACCCCATGATTGCGCTGCGTTTAATAGGTCATTAAGGCAGTTGACATTCCTTGTTATTAACTTGAGAACCAGCATAGCAACGGAAGCTCATTGGGGCCTGGTGGGGCCCAGGTGAGCATCTAGATGGGAATAAAAAGACTAGAAGTCACAGCTCGCCTAAACTAAGAAAAACCACAAACGGCCAAATGGGCCCTACCACCCCAAACAGTTCCCACCACCTGCCCACCCCACCCTAAACGTTCCCAGAAGCTTCTGTCACACCCCCAAACATTACTACAAACAACAAACGACCACCTCACGGGGCACACACACACTACCTCCCTCCATCAGAGGAGTCCAGAAGAAGAAGGATGCGATGCTGTGAACCCACGAGTCTCCTGAGGCGGAAGCCGGGAGTGAGCTTAGAACTTTTAAAATTTGATTGTTGTGTGATACTCTGTAATTTTTTACTTACTCACCTCCTGTTCACGAACAGCGGATCTAGCGCTGCAACGATTCCTTGACATCGCCATTACCGAGGGCGAGGCGCGTCATCTGACACGCCCACCTCAGCTGGCCACGCCCCTCACCTCGACTATAAAGAGTGCGCGCAGCTGGAAAGCGCGACACCTGTGAACCCACGAGTCTCCTGAGGCGGAAGCCGGGAGTGAGCTTAGAACTTTTAAAATTTGATTGTTGTGTGATACTCTGTAATTTTTTACTTACTCACCTCCTGTTCACGAACAGCGGATCTAGCGCTGCAACGATTCCTTGACATCGCCATTACCGAGGGCGAGGCGCGTCATCTGACACGCCCACCTCAGCTGGCCACGCCCCTCACCTCGACTATAAAGAGTGCGCGCAGCTGGAAAGCGCGACACCTGTGAACCCACGAGTCTCCTGAGGCGGAAGCCGGGAGTGAGCTTAGAACTTTTAAAATTTGATTGTTGTGTGATACTCTGTAATTTTTTACTTACTCACCTCCTGTTCACGAACAGCGGATCTAGTGCTGCAACGATTCCTTGACATCGCCATTACCGAGGGCGAGGCGCGTCATCTGACACGCCCACCTCAGCTGGCCACACCCCCGTGACACCCTTCCCCACAGTCATAAATTATGTGTCTCGCTAGGAAGCGCAGCGGACGGGCGCAGCGGGCGCGCCGTCAGCGCGCCTAAGGCGCGCCAAAGGCAAGCCCGTCTGGGCCCGTCCGGGCCCGGACCGAGCCCAGGGCCAGCCCCCCTGCCGGTTCCACCGATTCCACCCGCACGTGTTGGACCAACTCCCAACTTCACCTACTTAATTCCTCCCACTGCTCGGCCACTACCCCCTGCAACCCAGACCATTTAGAATCTGTTCCTTTCTATTGCCCTCAATGCAACTTTACTCTCCCGTCCTATCTATCTCGTTCGCCGTTTCATCCCACACCGCAGCTCCCCGCTTCCAACCACCGGACGCTGAAAGCAGGCTTGGTCAACTGCCGGTCCCTCCCCCGCCATGCCAACGACATCTGGATGTCTATTTCCTCTGACGAGTGGGATATTCTATTTCTCACTGAGTCTTGGATCACTGATTCCTCCTTTCCGGACATCCATCTGGCTATTCCACCAGGCTACGACATAAAATGCATTAACCGGGCTGGGGGCAAATCTGGAGGCGGACTAGCCGTCATCCTCAAATCTCATCTTCAGATGACCACTACCAAACTCACCAACATTGGTATAATCGAAGCTTTGTACTTCTCTGTATCTGATTCCGCGGCAGTTATACTGGCTGGCTCCTTAGTCTATAACCCACCAACCGCCGCCTCCCTTTCCCTTACTGCTCTTACCCACCAGCTGGCTGATCTATCCCTTAAACACCAATGTTTTCTAGTCTTAGGTGACTTTAACCTCCACGCAGACAACCCTCTCTGCGTGAAGGCGAACAATCTGTTGGAAATCATGGATAGTCTGAACCTCACGCAATTAGTCACCGGTCCTACTCATGTGGCTGGTCACACCTTAGACCTTATTTTCGCCAATTTTTCCACTATCACTGTCTTCCCTCCCCTTCCCCTTACGTGGTCTGACCACTATCTTATCCCCTTCTCTCTGGCTTTAGACCGGAAATCTATCCCTCTGGCCCCTAGGAAGGAGCTGGGAAGGAAGTGGCACAAAGTCACATGCGCCACCTTGGACCCGGTATTCCACTTCCAGACGGATCATCTATCCTCTGATATTGACGGAAATATCTCTAGGCTTAATACTGCCCTCATCAATGCTATTGACTACATTGCTCCCCAGAAAATCATTGCCTCCACTAGATCTCGCCCCTCCGCCCCCTGGTTCTCCACCTCCCTCCGTGAGGAAAAAAGCAGATGCAAAGCACTCGAACGGAAGTGGAGACTAAACTATGGCCCTGAAGCTAAACTTACCTACAAAGCTGCCTTGAAAAAATTTCTCAAACATAAAAAAATCACTATGAAAGATTATTTTTCCCTTCAAATTGCCAATGCCAAAAACTCGTCAAAAACCCTCTTCACTATAGTCAAAGACTTTATTAATCCTCCGGCTAGGGCCACTCAGAACTCTGCAAGTCAGATCCTATGCGAGGGACTTTCAGATTACTTCCTTGAAAAAATTAACAAGCTATGTATCTCCTTCCCTAAAGGGCTAGTCTCCCTGCCTCCTTCCACAAGTCCCCCTGCTTCTCCGTCCTTCCTCGCCTTCAATAAACTCACCCAGGAGGATGCTATCAGGTTACTCATCCATTGCAAATCTGGTGCTCCCTCTGACCCCGTCCCTGCCAAACTCATGGGAGAGCTGGCCCCCTCGTTAGCCTGCTCCTTCCTCTCCATCTGGAACGCCTCCCTTCACCACGGCTTTTTTCCTACCACTTGGAAGGAGGCCTTGGTGATCCCCATTCTAAAAAAGGCAGATGCTGATCCCACTGTTTTCGCCAACTACCGCCCCATTTCCCTTCTCCCCAAACCCACAAAGGTCCTGGAAAAAGCCGTGCAGTTGCAACTCACGGAGTATTTGGAAAGCAACTCCCTACTACACGATTCACAATCTGGATTTCGGGCGGGAT
The DNA here is from genome assembly GCF_964204655.1 of Triturus cristatus. NCBI lineage: Eukaryota > Metazoa > Chordata > Amphibia > Caudata > Salamandridae > Triturus > Triturus cristatus. Next base: position 1,802,505,810 of record NC_140589.1, on the reverse strand, counting down.
TCAGCACAGAGACGGCTTTGCTAGAAGTATCGGAAACAATTCGGGAATGCATGGACAGGGGCGAGGAGGCCATGCTAGTCCTCCTTGACCTGTCCGCTGCATTTGATACGGTCTCCCACCTCATCCTCCTTGACCGACTCAAACAGATTGGCATTGGCGGCACTGCCTTTAGCTGGATCGAGTCCTTCCTTTCAGGAAGAAGTCAGAGGGTATTGTTGCGACCTTTGAAATCGCAGGAAAAACCCCTGTCTTGCGGTGTGCCACAGGGCTCTGCCCTCAGCCCTCTGTTTTTCAACATCTATCTTGCCCCACTGGCTGGCGTTGTGGAGTCCTACGGAGTCAGGGTGGTCTCCTATGCTGATGATACCCAGCTAGTGTTCTCCTTCAGAGACCACTCGGACTCCGCGTTCACCAACTTCCGCCAGTGCCTCAACAACATCAGTGGCTGGATGTCTGAAAACCACCTTAGACTCAATGCAGACAAGACAGAGGTGCTGTTCTTTAACCAGAAAAATTCCATTCCTTCTTCCTGGTGGTGGCCCACGGCACTTGATCCCGCTCCCTCTCCCGTCCACTCTGCTCGTAACCTGGGTTTCCAGTTTGACGATTCCCTTTCATGCAAAACTCAGGTCAATAAAGTGACCTCTGCCTGCTTCCTGAAGTTGCGCATGATCAAAAAGATACTCCCCTATCTCCCTCTGGATTCCCGCCGTACAGTTACCCATGCCCTCATCACGTCCCACCTGGACTATGTTAATAGCCTTTATGCTGGTGCCCCCCAATATCTGATTGACCGGCTTCAGATTGTCCAGAATGTGGCGGCCAGACTGATTGGCAATATTCCCTACCGTCAACCAGTATCCGCATATCGTAAGGAACTTCACTGGCTACCTGTGGCCAGACGTATCCAGTTCAAGATCCTTACCCTGACCTACCGAGCCATCAACGACCTCGGACCCAACTACCTGAAAAAACGTGTCTCAATATCCTGTTCCATCAGATCTTTGAGATCCAATGACCTCCGCCATCTGATCTCTCCCCGTTTCAGACTCTCCAGAATGGGTGGCAGAGGGTTTAGTGTTATTGCGGCAAAACTGTGGAACGCTATGCCAATCGACCTCAGATTCTGTCCCTCCGAATCCATCTTCCGGGCCAGACTCAAAACTTGGCTCTTCTCTGGACCCTGATCTTCTCCGCTGTTTTCCCTCCTTGCTCCTCTCCTCTCCTTTGGAGGTTCAGGTTCTAGCGCCGGGACACCCCTTCGGGGGTAGCTGTGCGCTCTACAAACTACATAAATAATAAATAAATAAATAATAAATAATAATAAATAAATAATGCTGCTGACTCAGGAAAACTTTGAAGTCTGATGTACATCAAAAGACTCCCCAGGAGGTCCAAGTCTCAGTGTTTCCCTGTTGATCCTAGGATATGGACACTTGTGCATCGGGGATCACCGAAGGATCTGGTCCAGTAACAGCCACCACCTCCTCCGTGGGGTCCTGTGAGGGACTAGGCATCCCCACATTGGAAGAGGCAGGGAACCCCCTGGCCTGCCAGCCCCGCCTTGTAGGGTCATTCCGCTGACTCCGGCGCCGGTTCCAGCCGGTATTGTCCTTGTCATATGGGCAATCTTCCCGTGGGTGGATTGGCGTATTAGTGGACAAGAGCCTAGTCTTCATAGCCCATTCCCATGCCACCTCATCGGTCTCAAAGAAGTAGGATTTGTAGGCATGAATCACCTTGAGACGGCAGGAACAGGAGCATTTAGCGCAGATTCATTACTCCCTGTTTTTTTGTTTTACAGCTTCAAAGGAATAGCGCTGGCGCTGTACAAGGTTAGTGTAGTCCGGGAAGACTAGAATCTGGGATGATTTGAAGGTCATGGGCATTAACTCACAGGCAAAGCGCAGAACCACATCTCTTTCTTTGCAGTTCAGGATCCTCATGATCACTGGTCGTGGATGTGCCCCGGCCGGAGGATTGCCACCAGTGATCCAGACCACGTTTCACCACAAAGCACAAGAACAGATGCCCCTCAGGAACCCACAATAGGATCATCTTCTCCAGGAAGTCTGCAGGAGTCATCCCCTCAGCTACTTTGGGGAGACCCACTAACTGGAGATTATTCCTCTGGGTTTGATTTTCTGAGTCTTCTGCTCACATCTTCAAGTTGCGTGACACGGTCGATGGCGGGTTACCAGTACCTTGAAAATGGATACAAAGTTTGAAATGCACCCTTCTGTGCCTGCTACACGGTACAGCACATGGCGCAAAAGAGCCACATTGATGCCAACCTCACCGATCCTAGATTCCAGAGCAGATCCACAGGCCTGGATAGCCAAGAGAATGTCATTTGTATTCGGCGATCCCTCCGGCAGAGAGAGCGAGGGGGCCTCAGCTGCGCTCCGTTGGGACACGGGGGGCCGAAGGGTTGTATATTTATCAATCCTTTGAATGCGTAGGAACTGGGGGGTATTCTCCTTTCCTCATAATGGCTGGAGGTGCTGGTCGGCCCACAGTCTGCAAATGCTATGTCCTAGGATCTGTTCATCAGCTTGGGTCTCTACTTCAGAAAACCAGGTATCGGTGTGCAAGGGGCTGAACAACAGCAAAGAGGCACAAAGTCAAGGTGGAAGGGCCATTGCAGGACCGCTTACACTGGGTAGTCTCCTCCCTGGCAGCATGAACATTCAGAGCCCCCCAAAGCCACAGCTGGTGGTGTCACAGGGTCCCAGAGCCCCAGGCATAGGTCAGGAGGACAGTAAGGAAACATAGGGGGAGCCCCAAATGGCAGGCCCCATTGGTGCCCAGCTCAGTGCGGCCTACCTGAAGGCTTCCCGATCCTGGTGTCCTCTTCCCACAGGGTCCAGGCATGGAAAAAAAGGGTGGGAGTGCCCCACAGTGCCTGCAGGTGAGATTGCCTACAAACAGCCCACCCACAGTAACTTGTCAGGCAGCATGGCAAACTGGCATCTGAAGCGTGCCCCCAACCCCTCGCCGTCATCGGAGGTCAGAGCCCGGGAGGCTTTATGCAGGATACAGTGCACCATGGCAGTCAGTCCCCCAAGCTGCAAATGCCTATATGCCTGGAGAGCAGAGCTGGAGGCTGCACAGCTGGTTATGGTCCCCAGTGAGTTCAATAGTCCACATGAGGGCCCCCTGCACAGCTCGGTCTATGCTCTGCACCAGCGTCCTCAATGTGGCCTGCAGAGAGCCCTGGCAATCTTCTGGAGGACCACACCCAGTCACATCCTCTCACTCTGGGCAGAAAATGTTTATGAAAATGTGGCTCCGCTACTTAGGAAGCCAAGGCGGGATTCCTCAATCAGCCGGTCACGCCTATGATCTTGGCTCTCCCATGGCTCCAGGGGAATCAACAGGCCAGGCCCCTCTCACTGCGCTGTGCAGCTGCCACGCAGACTAGTTGGGTCCACTCCACAGCCTCCAGGTGGCCCCCAGGTGAAAATGACAAGACCCCTGAAATGAGAGGGGATGAGGGAAGAGCGTTCGACCCCACGAGGGCAGTAAATGCGGTTGTCAGCAGCCAGATAAATATGGATTCCCCTCCAGGGAACAAACGCGCATGGAGAGACATCCGCCATCGTGGCCAGTCAGGCCAGGCCCCTAATATTATTTTATTTTTAAATAATTTAATTAGCCCGTTTTACTTTAAGAATCATTGTAGCCTTATTTTTCACAAATTTTATTTAATTAAATTTGTTGTATACATAATTCTTAATAACTACTTTTAACACAAAAAATAATATAAATATTTTACATTAGGTGGGTTTAATTTATTGAACAAAATCTTTTAAAAAGAATGTAAATTTAATATAATATTCTTACATTTATTAAAATTTGTTTTTTATATTTTGTTAATACGGTAACATTTAAAAAAATATTCAACATTTAAAATTATATACATTTATTTACCATCAACATTTAACAGACAAAGGTTTTCATTTCTTTCAAAATGTTTGATAAACTTGTATTCATTTTCTCTATACTTGTGAAGTCCTCGGCTAAAGGACTTATCGGGTGGACCGCTTCCGCGGTCCTGTCGGAGGCGGTCTGCCTGCTGAACGTCTCGTCGGAAGCAGTCGCTCCGAACGCTGGATTATGTTGCATCCAAATACATGGCTTTCCGACCACTGAGGTTCCTCCTACTCCGACAGGAAATTCTGACCATGCAGGTCTAGGAAAGGGCCAATGGAGGCAATCTGAGCGCGGTCCTTCCTACGATTCGCCTGCCCAATTACGAGGCGAATTTCTGACATGCAGTCTGTGGCGGTCCAACCATCTCATCAGAGCTGGCGGAAGGGACTCATACAAAGCCAAAACTCACCTCTACACAGCTTCTCACATCCTGTGCAGACATGCAGCCCATCACGCACATCATACCGCTATTCTACCCATCGATTATCTGAAAAATTTAAACTGTCACAGATGTTACCTCCGGTAAGTGGCACACCTACCCTTAGACATTGATGTGACAACAAATCGATGGTCCGTCAACGAAAATCAGGTCTGTAGCATGGTCAGCATAAGGAGAGGGGGCGAGTCTCAACCACGGGTGACCAGAGTTGGAAAACAAAATACAGGGACAGGCCCAACATAGAGGTAGGACAAAACATACGCATATACACATAAATATGAAGAAATTTGGATTGTTAGATCACTGCTATACAAGTCACATGGTATGGCACCATAATATACATGCACACACAAAGGTATGTGCCACTGATACCAAAACACTGGCACAGAACATCCTCCCTGCCCCGAATACCCTCCTCATCACTGCTGGGAGCAAGGACTGAGGGTCCAGCTGAGCTTCTGCTGTGCACCTTGAAGGAGGTTGTTGCTGCGCAGCATCAGGGTGAAAAGATATATTCTGAGAAGCACCACATGAGGGGGCAGGAAGGGGCAGTGAAGGAGCGAGCACTGACAGATGTATAGCAGGCCATGAAGTGGTTCGGCGAATGATGGTGCATGGCATCGGCAGTTTGAAAACAAAGTTACACAGAAGGGTTCCACCTATTCTCCATTGAGTGCAGCACCCTCAGGAACAGACAGAATGCTTGCTTTGCAGAAGCATCACCTACCACTGCCCCAGAAGAAACACCTTTGATATCCGTATCACTACATTCACAATCTCTTCATGTCAGAACTGAACCCACTACAAACACCTATGGAATCAAGCCACACTTGTGTCACCATTATGAGCTGCAACTAACACCCATTGCCAATAACAATACATTTTGCTTCATAGTTATAATGTAATGTGCACTATCACTAATCTAGATCTGGTGCAATGCCAGAAGTAATGACATACCACATGTGTGCTACTAAATGCTAATCACAGATATGTGGCTTACATGTCTGTAAAAGATGCCCTCATGGACATAATGCACGCCCCTTTGAGAGCTCCCTCCCCCAAAGCTCGGTTATCTTAACCCACTCAAACTCCTGTTGTGACAAACAAGATGAACTAGTTTCAAACCCAAAAATCGCTACACTGATCCACTCTACCACAACCCAGAAGGCAGAGACCGTGTGTATGTTTCAGTATTTGCAGGTGATACATCCCAGCTGAACATATACACACACTCGCCATCACTTAACACAAAGCACTCCTTGACAACCATGTCCCACATTGTTAGACCTGTCAGCCCTTTGGGTGGTCCCTCCTCATCATTATTTATTTTGTCCCACTTTTGCCTCAAACCCTGTTATAATTTTTCCTTTTTGGGAACCACCAGACTTTTTAGTGTTGATGCAGGATCAGGGAGCCATTTTGCCTACCCCTGGAACTTCTGTCTGAGGGCCTGAGACACAAAATTGTGGCCACCCATTGTCACCTGTGACATCATCAGAACCCACTGGAGATTTCTAGAACCTTCCGTAACATTCTGGAACCCTGTGACAGTGAGAGGCAGTTTAGAATGTTGGGAGGCCATCTCAGAGTGGCAGTTGGCATCTGACTAGAGAGGAGAGAGGACCAGTTCAGAAGGAGGTCGTAGTAAGGCAGCAGGGGTGGAAACTAGTGCTTGGAGTGGGGTCCAGAAACCCACCCTTGATGCTAGTCCCTACTGACCAAGCCCAGCCTAGAGCCCTGTGTGGGACCAAGACCAGAAAAAACATCTTAAGGACCTAAATATTGTGAAGAGGCCTTAAAGAAGAAGACCAGCAAGCTCCTGACCTGTTTAGCGGTGTCCTCCTGGAGCCCTGACGTCGAGAAGTCTGGAGACCTGAGGCCTGAGGTGGAGAAGCGGCGCTGACAGAAAGCAGACGTCGTACCCGGAGCCGTTAGAGGTCGATAGAGGGCGCCGACGGAGGTCGTGGAGAGGCACCGGAGGTCGAGTAAGGAGTCACCTGAGGTCGAAGTGAAGCGCGCCGGAGGTCGGGAGTGGAGATCGCACTCCGGAGTCGCCGGAGATCGAGGTGAAGCGCGCCGGAGGTCGTGAGTGGAGATCGCACTCTGGAGACGCCGGAATCTGAGGTGAAGCGCGCCGGAGGCCGGGAGTGGAGGTCCCACTCCGGAGACACCCGGAAGCGGGGAGACCGTGACCCTGCGACGCCGGAAGGCGACATCGAGCCGGAGCAGCCCAGCGACATCGAGCCGAGGCCGCCCAGCGACATCGATCCAGAACAGCCCAGCGACATCGATCCGAAGCCGCCCAGCGACACCGAACCGGAGCCGCCCAGCGACATCGAGCCGGAGCCGCCTCACGACATCGACACGGCGCCGAGCGGAGCCGATCATCGTGAAAAGGGCAGTAAGTGGTAGAAAGGGCATCTGAGGCCCTGTGGAGCCCTAAAAGACCATTCTAGGGGCTAAAGGAGTGTTAGGACCAGCCAGGGAGTGCTGGGGGGTGAACTGAGACTGGTGCAGGGACCTGTGTGAGGGACTGTGTAGTTGGGAGAGCCAGAACCTTAGGTTACCTTCATTCTACCTCAGCTTAGGCCCCAGCCTTGACCAATCTAGTTGGGACATCCCCAGGCCACCCCAGTGACCACTAGCTGTACTTGGGCACAGTAAAACCAAACTACCTCATGAAAGTGTTGTGAACTGTAATTGTCATTAATTGTGTTATTTAAGTTATTGAAGGTGCTTTATTTATTGACTGTATTTATTGTCTGACTGTATTTATTCCTGCATTGTATTTATTGTCTGACAGTATTTATTAGCCATTTGTATTTATTGCACCCGTATTTATTCCTTGCTTATTTACGACCTGATCCTATTTATTGAAACCCCACTGTGGTATTATTTGCTTGACCTGCCCTTTTAGAGGAAAATCTTATGGTACTGTATTTATTTTATGAACCCTGCAACTAAGAGAAAATAAGATAAAGACAAACTACTTTCTTTCATAATTTTTACGGTGTAGTGTCGTTTTTGGAACGGATGAACGCATGGTTATTGTGAGGGTGTGACGTACGCTTAACACGGTGCCTGACCCCAACCGCTCGAGCCAAGCTACCGTTGTGCTGGGAACCTGGTGACTGCTAACCCGGTTGCCCGGTTTCCAACATAAAATTGGTGTTCAGTGGTGGGATAGAGGCTGTGCTTGCGTCTACTCGACAATAACTGTGGGTAGTCCATAGGCCTACACCGGGAGTTTTCTCCAAGCGGACTTCCTAATTTTGAGTTTTGTTTTTTCCAAATTTACTTCTGGTGGTGGGAGGAGGTATTACAAAAGGTACCCCCCTGCATAGCTTCTGTAAGCAACTGTCTTCTATCCTGAGTGGGGAAATTGGAGTTTGTGTTGGAGGATGTGGAAACCTACACTGTGGCCCAACTCAGAGAGTTTTGTGAGCGAGAGGGGGTGTTTTGTCCCCAAGGTGCAAAGAAGGGTGAGCTCCAAACCAGCTTGAGGGCTTGGGGGGAGGCACGACGAGAAAGTAAGGCTGAAAAGGAGGACAGGGATGGAGAGACTGACCGCGAGGGGGTTGGTTTGTACCAACCTGAGGTGGGGAACCTAGTAGAGGGGCCCAGAACACTTTCAAGGAAGGGCAGCAGTGTCTCTAGTGGCGGCTTATCAGAAGTAGAATTAACTGACCGGAGGGAGAAAAGACAGCTCACATGGAAGTTGGCGGAGCTGGAGAAAGAGAAGGAGGAACGGAGGATGGCTCACGAGTTGAGGCTCAAGGAGATAGATCTCCAGATCCTACGAGTCGGGGCACAAACTGTTCCTAATGGTGGCAGCAAAGACAAAGAAATCACCAGGGAACCCAAACCCTATCTGCCAAAAGACATAGTAGCTAGCTATAGTGCAGGGGATGATATCGCCAAGAAATTGTATTTTGTATTTGGATCTGGTGTGCTTAACATTGGTCAGCCGTACGGTCCTTTTGTTCACAGGTCTCTTTAAGAGCCCATGGGGTTCCAGAGAAATATTGGGGAGGGGGATTGTATGAATACATGCCTCCAGCTGGCAGGGATACATTATTGGCCCTGGAGCAGGATGAGCAGACCCACTACCCCACCATGAAAGTGGCGCTCGTAAGAAAGTTTGGACTAACACCCGAGAAGTACAGACAGAAGTTCCGGGGTAGCCACAAACTGGGCACACAGAATTGGGTGGATTTCCTGGACTATGCAAAGAAGGCATTAGAGGGTTGGATACAAGGCAGTGAGGTGAGGGACTACGGGGGGTTGTTTGATTTGATGTTGAAGGAACACCTGCTCGAAAAATGTTTCCCTGAACTGCGTCAACACCTGGTGGATAGCAAGCTGACCAATCCCCGGAAGCTTGCTGAGGAGGCGGACATTTGGGCTAGTACCCGGGTGTCCACAAGGGGGACTGGAGGGGACTCTCAAAAGACCGGACAGGGCGCCCCCCAGAAGAAAGAGGGAGGGGAAAAGAAAACGGAGTTCTCTAAAGGCCCCCAAAATAGTTTCCAAGGGAAGGGAACAGGATTCACCCCTAGGGCTAACCCCCCCAGAAACCCTAATCCTGTCCAGAGTCAGCAGCCAAGGGTTGTCCATTGCTTCGAGTGTGGTGGTGTCGGACACTATAAAGAAGATGTGAAGTGCCCGAAAAGACCACCCCCTCCCATCGGAGGAAAGGCCCCCGGAGTAGCTAGTGTAGTGCTCGGGGAGGAGATGCCCTTAGATAAGGGAAGGGAGTGGGCAGGTGTCACTTTAGTGTCCCTGGGAGAACGGGAGATGGTTCCTAAGATCCAGGTGACCGCAAATACCACAAAGTATGGGCAATGGGTCACCATCAATGGCCAAAGAGGGGAGGCTCTGAGAGACACAGGAGCCAGTATGACTATGGTACGTAGCCAACTGGTGTCTCCAGAGCAGGTGATTCCCCATGTACTCCACCCTGCCGCGATGGCGGACGGCAGAATGGGCCACTATCCGGTGGCCGAGGTTCCATTTGAATGGGAAGGGGTTGCAGGTTCACTTCGAGTTGCCGTAAGCCCTGCCGTGCCAGTCGATTGTCTGCTGGGGAATGACATGGAGCATAATGCTTGGAAGGAGGTGGAATACCGGACTCATGCTGAGATGCTGGGTACACCTGACTGGGCCTGTGTCAGCACCAGGTCTGTGACTACCCGGAGGGGGAGTTCGTTTAGGCGGGAGCCTGGAACAAAGGCACCGCCGGCTGCCAATCAAGGGAAGTACCGAGGATAGCAGGAGCCTGCCTCGGCATCCGCGCCCCGTGTGACGGATAGGCCACCGGAGGTGGTGGGCCAGGAGTCCGCGGAGGGGGATGTTACCGAACTGGGGAACCTACCCATCCCGGCCGAGTGGCACGTGGAGGGACGGCCGACCAGGGAGGAATTCTGCAAGGGCCAGAGGGAGTGCCCTACCCTTGAGGGACTGAGGCGACAGGCCGAAGCCCAGGCAGCAGGGAACGTTGAGGGGAACTATAATATTTACTGGGAGGATGGCCTCCTCTACAGTGAACCCAAGGCACCCATGCACGGATCGTCACGGGCCTTGGTTGTCCATCAACGTTACTGAGCCTTCCTTCTGGAATTGGCTCATGAGATCCCCTTGGCAGGACACCTGGGGCGAGACAAGACCTTTGCCCGGCTTGTCCCACACTTTTATTGGCCTCAGATGAAAGTGTCGTCCGACACCTACTGCCGGACGTGCGTGTCTTGTCAAGCCAGTGGGAAAACAGGGGTGAAGCTGAAAGCTCCCCTGGAACCACTTCCTGTCGTTAGCACCCCCTTTGAAAGGGTGGGCATCGACATTGTGGGTCCATTAGATCCGCCTACTACCGCTGGTCACAGGTTTATCCTGGTTCTGGTGGATCATGCCACACGGTACCCGGAGGCTATACCTCTGAGGACCATTACGGCACCTGTTGTGGCTAGGGCCCTGATGGGAATCTTTACCCTAGTGGGTTTTCCCAAGGAAGTTGTGTCCGACAGGGGGACCAACTTCATGTCAGCATACATGCGGGCGATGTGGAAGGAGTGTGGAGTGACATACCGGTTCACCACTCCTTACCACCCCCAGACCAATGGTCTGGTGGAGAGGTTCAATAAAACCTTGAAAGGCATGATCAGAAGTCTGCCTGAATGCCTGCGGAGGAAATGGGACGTCCTCCTACCCTGTCTATTGTTTTCCTACAGGGAAGTGCCACAGAAGGGAGTGGGCTTCAGCCCCTTCGAGCTTTTGTATGGGCACCCTGTGCGTGGACCTCTCAGCCTGGTGAGAGACGGATGGGAAAGAACTCCCAGAAAGCTTCCCCAGGATGTGGTGAGCTACATGCTGGCCTTCCGGAGCCAAATGGCTAAGTTGTGGAAGCAAGCTTCTGACAACTTGGAAGCCAGCCAAGCAGTGATGAAGGCGTGGTATGACCGCAATGCTCACCCGGTGGAGTTGGAGCCTGGCCAGAAGGTGTGGGTGATCGAACCAGGAGAGCTTAGCGCCCTCCAGGATCGTTGGTCAGGACCCTTTGAGGTGTTGGCGAAGAAGGGTAAGGCTACCTACTTGGTGGATCTGAAGACCCCTCGCCAGCCCCTACGGGTGCTGCATGCCAACCGCCTCAAACCCCACCATGAGAGGCCCGAAGTCATATTGCTGATGGTGACTGACGGAGCAGAGGACGTGGAAAGCGAGCCTCTCCCCGACTTATTTGCGTCTCAAGAAAAGGATGGGTCGGTGGAGGGAGTGATTCTCTCCCCATCCCTAACTCCTGAACAGCAGGAGGACTGCCGCCAGGTCCTGGGGCAGTACTCTTCGTTGTTCTTCCTTGTTCCGGGTAGGACTCACCTGTGCATCCATGACGTGGACACAGGAGACAGCCCACCTGTGAAGTCAAAGATCTACCGGATGACAGACAAGGTGAAGGCCAGCATTCACAGTGAAGTCACTAAGATGCTGGAGCTAGGAGTGATTGAACCTTCCAGCAGCCCCTGGTCCAGTCCGGTGGTATTAGTACCAAAAGCTGCACCACCGGGGGCCCAACCGGAACTGAGGTTCTGTGTGGACTACCGGGGACTGAACTCAGTAACCAAGACTGATGCTCATCCGATCCCAAGGGCGGATGAATTGATTGACCGGCTGGGAGCTGCCCAATATTTGAGTACCTTTGACCTTACTTCCGGGTACTGGCAGATCTCTCTGACTGATGGAGCTAAGGAAAGGTCAGCCTTCTCCACGCCCAAGGGCCACTACCAGTTCTGCGTGATGCCCTTTGGGCTCAAGAACGCACCTGCCACGTTTCAGCGTCTGGTGAACCAGATCCTCACTGGAATGGAGAGTTTCTCTGCTGCTTATCTGGACGACATTGCCGTCTTCAGTAACAGCTGGGAGGATCACTTGCGTCACCTGCAAGCTGTTCTCCAGGCCTTGAAACACGCTGGGTTAACTATCAAGGCCAGTAAATGCCAGATCGGGCAGGGGTCGGTAGTGTACCTTGGACACTTGGTGGGTAGGGGAGCGGTGCAACCCCTCCAGGCGAAAATCGAGGCAATCATGGCCTGGGAACCCCCCAAGACTCAGACTGAGGTCCGAGCTTTTCTGGGCCTCACAGGATATTACCGCCGCTTCGTGAAGGGGTATGGTACCATTGTGGCCCCCCTCACGGAGCTTACGTCCAAGAAACAACCTCGACGGGTAGTCTGGACGGAGGCTTGTCAGCAGGCCTTTGTGAAACTGAAGCAAGCCATGTGCGAGGCCCCGGTCTTAAGGGCCCCAGATTTTTCCAAGGAGTTCATTGTCCAGACGGATGCATCGGAACATGGCATTGGGGCAGTGTTATCGCAACTCAATGAAGAGGGTCTGGATCAACCCGTGGTCTTCCTATCCCGGAGACTACTTCCCAGGGAACAGAAGTGGAGTGCAATAGAGCGTGAAGCCTTTGCAGTGGTATGGGCTCTGAAGAAGTTGCGGCCATACCTGTTTGGCTCGCACTTCCTAGTTCAGACCGACCACAGACCCCTTCGTTGGCTGATGCAGATGAAGGGGGAGAATCCCAAGTTGCTAAGGTGGTCTATCTCCCTACAGGGAATGGACTTTCAGGTGGAACATCGGCCTGGAGTGGACCACGCCAATGCAGACGGTCTCTCAAGGTATTTCCGCCTTAGTGATGAGAACTCCCAAGAGGTTGGGTAGCTCTCCCCACTTTCAGCTGGGGGGGACACGTGTTAGACCTGTCAGCCCTTTGGGTGGTCCCTCCTCATCATTATTTATTTTGTCCCACTTTTGCCTCAAACCCTGTTATAATTTTTCCTTTTTGGGAACCACCAGACTTTTTAGTGTTGATGCAGGATCAGGGAGCCATTTTCCCTACCCCTGGAACTTCTGTCTGAGGGCCTGAGACACAAAATGGTGGCCACCCATTGTCACCTGTGACATCATCAGAACCCACTGGAGATTTCTAGAACCTTCCGTAACATTCTGGAACCCTGTGACAGTGAGAGGCAGTTTAGAATGTTGGGAGGCCATCTCAGAGTGGCAGTTGGCATCTGACTAGAGAGGAGAGAGGACCAGTTCAGAAGGAGGTCGGAGTAAGGCAGCAGGGGTGGAAACCAGTGCTTGGAGTGGGGTCCAGAAACCCACCCTTGATGCTAGTCCCTACTGACCAAGCCCAGCCTAGAGTCCTGTGTGGGACCAAGACCAGAAAAACCATCTTAAGGACCTAAATATTGTGAAGAGGCCTTAAAGAAGAAGACCAGCAAGCTCCTGACCTGTTTAGCGGTGTCCTCCTGGAGCCCTGACGTCGAGAAGCCTGGAGACCTGAGGCCTGAGGTGGAGAAGCGGCGCTGACAGAAAGCAGACGTCGTACCCGGAGCCGTCAGAGGTCGATAGAGGGCGCCGACGGAGGTCGTGGAGAGGCACCGGAGGTCGAGTAAGGAGTCACCTGAGGTCGAAGTGAAGCGCGCCGGAGGTCGGGAGTGGAGATCGCACTCCGGAGTCGCCGGAGATCGAGGTGAAGCGCGCCGGAGGTCGGGAGTGGAGATCGCACTCCGGAGACGCCGGAATCTGAGGTGAAGCGCGCCGGAAGTCGGGAGTGGAGGTCGTACTCCGGAGACACCCGGAAGCGGGGAGACCGTGACCCTGCGACGCCGGAATGCGACATCGAGCCGGAGCAGCCCAGCGACATCGAGCCGAGGCCGCCCAGCGACATCGATCCAGAACAGCCCAGCGACATCGATCCGAAGCCGTCCAGCGACACCGAACCGGAGCCGCCCAGCGACATCGAGCCGGAACCGCCTCACGACATCGACACGGCGCCGAGCGGAGCCGATCATCGTGAAAAGGGCAGTAAGTGGTAGAAAGGGCATCTGAGGCCCTGTGGAGCCCTAAAAGACCATTCTAGGGTCTAAAGGAGTGTTAGGACCAGCCAGGGAGTGCTGGGGGGTGAACTGAGACTGGTGCAGGGACCTGTGTGAGGGACTGTGTAGTTGGGAGAGCCAGAACCTTAGGTTACCTTCATTCTACCTCAGCTTAGGCCCCAGCCTTGACCAATCTAGTTGGGACATCCCCAGGCCACCCCAGTGACCACTAGCTGTACTTGGGCACAGTAAAACCAAACTACCTCATGAAAGTGTTGTGAACTGTAATTGTCATTAATTGTGTTATTTAAGTTATTGAAGGTGCTTTATTTATTGACTGTATTTATTGTCTGACTGTATTTATTCCTGCATTGTATTTATTGTCTGACAGTATTTATTAGCCATTTGTATTTATTGCACCCGTATTTATTCCTTGCTTATTTACGACCTGATCCTATTTATTGAAACCCCACTGTGGTATTATTTGCTTGACCTGCCCTTTTAGAGGAAAATCTTATGGTACTGTATTTATTTTATGAACCCTGCAACTAAGAGAAAATAAGATAAAGACAAACTACTTTCTTTCATAATTTTTACGGTGTAGTGTCGTTTTTGGAACGGATGAACGCATGGTTATTGTGAGGGTGTGACGTACGCTTAACACGGTGCCTGACCCCAACCGCTCGAGCCAAGCTACCGTTGTGCTGGGAACCTGGTGACTGCTAACCCGGTTGCCCGGTTTCCAACACACATGTTACAATAATCATGGCCCTGTGATACTAGATACATCCACATGTGGCAAATGTGTAATTGGAAATTCATAACAATAAACACAGCAGCAACAGCAATTGTCACATATCTAGTGAAAGAAATTTGGAAATATACACATTGCATTGGGTACATGTGCATCCAAAGTACCTATTATGTATGACAATACAACACACCCCAAGTGTGCAGAAACAAATTCTTACTTGGCACACAATAAATATATATGCAGCCTACATCTCACGGAGTACCGGACGCTGACACACTTGGCCACTGGCCAAAGTAAGTTGCAATACCCATGATTGCATAGACCATCCAATGCAATGTCTGCCAAGTTAGAACCCACCCCACATATACATCCTGTGGACATTGACCCTTGGCATCTGTAAGTCTATATTTTCACACAAGGTCACAATAGACTTACTTACAGAAAAAACATACGCTTTCATGGTTAAACAAACACAACTGTAGTTACACATCCAAAATGACACAAGAATAATAGTTAGCATCAGTAGAAATGTGTGGACACAGGAATACCAAAGCAAGTAAGTGCTTTATTAAAACAAAATATTTGTTCTATCAAAAACAAAAGCCAGTGGCCAGTCCAAGTCAAACTCTTGGAAGGGCTGGGCTCAGGATTGGGAGGGTCAGCTGGGTCTGTGCGAGGGCAGGTCTCGGTTTTGGGAGGGCTGGGTTTAGGAATTTTAGGGGGTTTGTACCCATGACGGTGGTTGGGGGGGCTTGTTTCTGCTTGCTTTTCTTACCCATGGAAGAACTGGGAAGGGATGGGGAAGAGAACTTTTTGGTTTTAAGCGGGGGAGGGCGTTGGCAGGACGGGACCTTCCTTTTTTTGGGACTTGGGTGGTAGCTTGGGTTTTAGTAGGGGGGTGGGTTTCTTTTGCGGGGTTCATGTTGAAGGGGTGAAAAGGTACTCTTTTTGGTTTTGGGAGAGGGTGGGTCAGGTCTGGTAGGGATGAGGTCAAGGGCAATCATGTAGAGTTTTTGGGCAGACTCGGAATGAGGTGAGACAAGGGGTGGGGTCTTGGAGGTAGAGGGATGTGATGTGTCTGTGTCTGCTTTTGTTGTGTCTGTGAGTTTGGTGTCTGTAGTGGCTGCATGTGCTGGTGTGGTGTCTGTGAGTTTGGTGTCTGTTGTGGCTGTGTCTTCTGGTATCGCGTCTGTCTGTATGTCTAGAGTGGATGTATGTGCTACAGTGGGTGTGTTTTCTGCATGTATGCAAATGGATGTGGTAGTGAGGTTGTCTTTTGCATGCTAAGTGGGTGTGTGCCTGTCTTTTGTCTTATGTCTTTGTGTTTGTGTGCTGCGTGTGGATGTTGATGTGAATGAGTTGTAAGGTTTGCATGTGCTTTGGGTAGTAACAGGTATAGGGACTGTGGATGGGGAAGAGGCAGGAGGGGGGTTTAGAAAGCTGGGATAGGTGGAAGGCTGCTGTCAGTGTGGAAGCTAGAGCCTGAAAAGATCTCTGTAGGAAAGAAATGTCAGAGTGAATACCCTCCAGGTACGACACCATCTGTGCCTGCTGAAGGCTATGCACATTGAGTACGTTCAGCACTGCTATCCGACCCACAGAGATCTGCATCAGGACGTCAATTGCCTCCACACTCAGGGCAGCACGGAAGACAGATGCAGGGGTGAGGTGTCTGGTGCAACACTCAGGGCAGCAGGGGAGACAGATGCAGGGGTAAGGTGCCTGGTGCAAAGGAGACCCTTCCCCTTTTAGGGAAGCCGCCATGTACAGCTTTCTGGGGAGCAGCAGTGAGGGTGGAGATGGTAATGGGTGGTGGATTTGGATGTTTCAGATGCAGGTCCAGGGTATCCACCACCACCTGGGAGCGCTCACTGGGGGTTGACTCCGATGATTATATTGCAGTCATGTCACTGCACTGTAAATGTAACCAACTATCTGCTGGTGACATGTTTGACATGATAACTCTGCACATACAACGTAAGCCTCTCTCATATGGCAGTCTGACTGCAAACAGGTATGATTAAGGTGCCGTTCCTTAGGCAATCATACAGATAGACAAAACGAGTCCATGGTCATGACTCCTGGGTCTGGGCCTCACAGCATGTACTTGTACATATATTGCTACAAGAAGAGGATACATGCAAATTCATTGTCCTATGTAACTTGATAAGGCCACAACTGAGGATATGTAGATCAACACAGGGACTACTCTTCCAATAATAACCCACACATTTGGTGGCCATCCTGTATTTGACCTGACCATTGTTGATCACTGTGAATGGGTCTATGAGGTGTTGTTATATCTCTGATGTCACGTTAATGTGGCCTCATGTGTGTTGAGTGATTGGTGTGACTGTACACATCTCATATGATCCACACATGCAACTCACAGATTACAATAACCACGTGGGTAATAAAGGCCTATGACTCAACCAGCAAATCTTTCACTAAAATACTTGCACATTTAACATTGGCTACAAGAGATATCAACATGCACAAAAATGCCCATACAACATGTGTAGCAAGGTACGCACATGACAAGTATGATGTAAAGTACATAACAATAATGGCACACATACCCCTGAACAGATACATTGTGATTGGTTTTATAATGAAAATCACCCTCTGTAAAAATGCAATTTTACCTTCTTTGCTGATCTCAGTAGAGGCCTAAATAAAATTAAATTATTGATTGATGTCTCTTTACATTTCCTAACACACATTAATGCAAATTGAAACCTGAAGCCTGTCTGGGTCTCATTAACCAATGTGTATGGATACCTTATATGTAAGTGAGTTCATTATGCATTGTGGTGAAGATCGTTATCGCCATATCTACCATCCTAAGTTAGCATAACCGCGTTAGATGTTAGAAAGCCATCTTGCCGCTTTTGCTGCTTTTGCACACGACACTGTAGTCACATGTTATCAAATTGAGAAATGCTTGCTCGACTTTGCTTCACATGAGAACTGTCTGTTGTTAACATCCCAAACAGTGAGCAGCGACCTTGGTCTGTACACAGTGTACAAGAAACAGTCTGGGTCGCTAGACGGTGCATGTTGTTGAGTTCAGGTTGATCGGTCCACTACTTTAGCCATAACACGCACGCAGCTGCAAATACCTGAAAGTCGAGTGCTTTTAATATTGCAGTGTTACATGTTTTCATGACATTCGGAAGAAGAGCGTTCCTAGGAGCAGAGCATAGCTGATCCTGTGATGTGAACTCTCTGAGCTGATCTTTACGGTATGGGGTTCCCCATTCAAGCCTAGAGACCTTTTATTAGTCTAATAATACTATTAGTGTGTGAGAGAAAGGAAGGTGGCCTAGAGCCACTGTCATTTTAGTATGATTACTCCTTTCATTTTCTATGGTATTGTAACTATGCTGATGGTTTTGATTTTAATCGTTTGTCTGCTAATGTTAGCCAAACTGCTGCATCTTAGGACACGAGGTTTATAAAATAAACTTTTTAAACTTTTACCGTGTCTCTGTTTACTTTGTTGTGGACTGGTACGAGAATAATTACGAAAAGGTATTTCTGATTGCCACCATTCCTGAGAAATATACTAAGTCGCTTGTTCTGGGTTGTCTATACATTGGGACCACCGAGCTAAACCTCGGATAACTAATGGGACACTGATGCTGGCCGGATGAGGGGTTCTGGGTTCTGAGGTGAGTTTTTGGTACACCGCAATTCACTGAGGGCCTGGGTTCCTGCGCATAGTTCTGCGCATAAGCAGAATCCCTGCAACATGGCGCACCTAACGTTTGGTCTATTGATTTGAGACGCCTTAGTAGTGCTTGTATTAGTCCACAACAGCCTCACTCTGGTTTCCGGAAGACGGGAGTGACGGTTTAACCTACCTGTGTTTCGACTAAATAGATTCCTTCAAGCTTGATCATTAAAAAGGTTATTTACTCTGAACCCTGGTGCTACTCATATTCTGTAGATTTACTGTTTGTGTCCTAATGGCGGTCGATATTCCGGCTCATAGCCGGGCACCCCTGAAACGTTATCTGGCACAATATGGGGTGCCGGACGATGGTGTGGCTGTGATTTTTGTGGTAAGTGCCGATGCGTTGTTTCCGTTTGAGTTGTTCTACTCTTGGGTTACTTTGCCGGCGTTGAGTGAGGACGATGATACGTTCCACACCGATACTGCCACGCAGCTACCAGCTAACTATACGCCGTATAGGACTCAGGAAATTCCTATTTCTGCCTGGCAGCATAGCATTTGGTTTAATGGCGCCCTTCCCCATTCGGTTATACCGGCGAGAATGGGCCCTTTGTCGATTGCAGGGGCCACATGGCCGGTATTACCCGGATATACGCCTCATCCCCGCTACCTACAGGTGACGGTGGCTGAGTTGCGTGTACTGCACACTGCCCTTATTACAGTACATAGGGCTTTAGTGCAGTACGTGTCACGCAACGTGCAGGTGGTCGCTACTGCTGTTGCGGGACAACCGACGGACCACCACGTGGTGGTTATTAGTCCTGTTATGGTCAATTCGGTTGTGGGCAAGCGACCCCAAAATAGGGATGATTTCCCTTATTGGCTTGCAGAGAAATTTGATCAGATAGAAGCGGTTTATCCGCGTACGACTCCTGTGGAGAAACACAGGATCCTTACCATCGCTTTGCCGAAAGACTTAGTCCCAGATATGGCCGATTCTGAGAACTGGGGTAAGGTCTTTGCAGCGACATACTCAAAGTGCTTTGGCACTCCGTCCCTGTCGGTACTGCCCTCCGTTATTAAAAGTGTTCAGGAGAATCATGGTGCGGAGGCTGCTATTGAATTGGGAATGCGGCTTGTCGGTGTGTTCGATGTGGTTGCTACCATGATATTGGGCAACCTCAAAGGAGATGCTATGCAATTCCAAGTGCTTAATAAATTAGAGACAGTGAACGAAGACGACAAGCCGAGGGAATTCGCGAAAATTATCGCGAACGCCTATAAACAAGTTGGTCGTAGCGCCTTAGGGGTTAAACAAACTGTAAAGAATCCTGATTCAATACAGCAGACAAAGGCAAACTCGTCTGGTAAGGACGAACGCCCTAATTTTCCGAAACAAAGTTGGCGGGCGAAAAAATAGGAGAAGCAGCAACAGAAACAGCCAAGTAGTGAACGCACTTATGATCTGCGTGATCGTGCTACTAATAAGTCACCTGATCGATTTCAGGTTTCTGACCAACGTTCTCCTCGTTCTTCACAGGAAACATCGGCTTCACAGTCCGGTGGCGGAGGCGGTGGCAAAAGTCGGGGTGCACCACAACCACATGAGCAATCCCGACAGACTGACGGCAAAGGCAAGCAAGAAGACTCTGCACGTCAACGACCCCCGTTTCAGAAGAAGAAAGTTGCTGCACTGACAGCGAGGTATGCCTCAGATGGTACGGACGCAGCTTCAGAACCTGACATGGGCGCTAACGCTGCTAGACAGCGCTGTGGAAGTTACAGTAGTGCGACAAGCACTGCGTCCATATCTGGTGGCGACAGCAACTGATATGTTTGTGAATATTGAAACTGCTGACACTCGGGTGTCTCCCCCTGATTGACTGTATAATATAGTCATTAAATTGAAGGTGACATACAACGTACAATTCAAGGTTTTTTTGGGGATAATCTGACCACTACCTATTATATTCTGTTGGCGGAGGCAGATCGGCCCCTGGCTTTCGTTTTAGATGCTCCTAGAGGGGAGGAAGTAATCCTCCCGTCCTTTGCGCACACTGTGCCTAAGGTCCTAGCTAAAAAGTACGCCGGGGAATAGGCTCAGGTGCAAGCGCCTGCGTTATATCGAAATCAGGTTGGCTGGGATAAATTGTCTCCCGGCCATGAGATTCCGTTGCGGACTACGCCCCAACCTCAACCCCAATACCCCATGCGTCGTGAGGCTAGACCTCACGTCGCGTCAATCCTTGAACAATTGGAATATCAGGGAGTAATCGAAACATGTGTGTCACCTATGAATAATCCCTTGTTCATTGTGAAGAAGCCTGATGGGTCGTACCGCCTAGTTTTGGATTACCGGCACCTTAACTCTCATTGCCGGACCTGTGCAGTACAGAACACCCACAGTTCGGCTCTCATCGATAGTCTTGTGAGAAAAAGGTTTAAAACCACACTTGACATTTCCAATGGCTTTTACAGCCATAACTTGTCCTCTATTAGTAGTGAGTGGACGGCGTTCACCTCTGGTGGCAAACAAAAACAATTCAAAAGATTACCAATGGGCTATAAGAACAGCCCAGGTGTCTTTGCCGCTCGCGTGGTCTCCCTCTTGGAGGGTGTAGACCCGGATGCGTACTCGTACGTGGATGACATTTATCTCACGGATGACGAGTTGGACCCGCATCTCCGTCGCGTTGATCGCATTATTGTTTTGCTTGCAGACTTCGGTTACAAATTCAATTTTGCGAAGTCACACATTGCAGAATATACAGTGTTGTTCTTGGGGTACGAACTCAACAATGAAGGTCGAGGATTGGCTCCGCACTTTCTAGAGAAGTGCGCATGCCTCCGTGCTCCTACTTCACTGAAGAAATTACAATCCCTGCTCGGTTTTCTGAATTTCGGTCGAACTTACATCCCGGATTATGCCCAGCGTATCAAGCCGCTTTATGCCTTGGTACAACCTACTTTTTCCAAATCTTGTTGGCTGCCAGAGCATTCTGCTATATTGCAGGTATTGCAAGCTGATCTTCTTGCTTCTAAGTACTTACTGACACGTGATAACCACACTAACCTGGTCATAAGAATAGTGCCCGGCGCAGTTAGTTTCACATACTTAACGTTCAATGAGGGCGACACCGTCCCCATTGCTTACAAATCTCACTTGTACACTTCAGCTGAACTGCGTTTTTCCATTGTCGAGAAGGTTCTGACAGCAGTGCAGATGGCGATTCTGAAAGAACGAGTGCTGTCGCAAGGAAAACGCATGTTGGTGGTAACACCCTATCCTGCCCTTGAGGCGGTGACAAAAGCGAGTGTACCGAATTCTAAGGCTTTGCATCCAAGGTGGATACAATGGGCCACTTCCTTGACCTCGCCGGACGTCACTTTTATCTTTGACGCGGCACTTCAGACTCAGGAGTTTTTGCAGTATGAATTCGTTCATCCGGCTCCTCTGTCCTTACGCCCGCTCGAGGATTACCATTGTGTCATATACACTGACGGTTCTGCGCAACCCGCAACTGGATCAAAGCACGCCTATTCAGCGGCTTGCGCAATTGTAGTCGGTACTTTCGTAAATGGTGAATTCCAGTCCGATGTCGTGCATATGCAGTCATTGGGTGATTGTACCGCTCAGTTAGCGGTGCTTCGCGCTCTGGTGCTTGCGCTAGAGTTTGCTGATCCCCGAGTCACTACCCTTATTGTGAGTGACTCCTTTTATTGTGTTCAATCTTACAACGACAATCTACATTTTTGGTCTCAGAATGACTACCATGATTCCAAAGGTAGCACTGTTAAGCATAAACTGCTTTGGGTTCGAGTGGCAGATCTTAAAGAACATCTGCCTCTTGTGAATTTAATTCACACTCTTGGTCACCAACGAGTTGGTGTCCATGCTGTCTGCAACAGCCTAGCTGACGAGGCAGCAAAAACAGCAGTGGCGACATATTTAGTAGCAGCAGTTACAAGATCCAAAAGTAAGATCGATGATGACATCTTGGCAGCTATTGCTGCTACATAGCAGGGAACGAAGCCACCAAGAGGTTTCCCTGCTCGTTACCATTATCACTTAAGTCCTGATAAAGTCCCATTAGTGAGGATTAATGACGTTGGTGACAGGTTCATTCCCAACGCGGACTGCAGACCTTCTTTGATATTAGCGGCTCACGAGGGCATGGCGTCAGCGCATGCCGGCGTTGCAGCTACTGTATCTCTGTTACAAGTTACAACAACGTTACTGGTGGTGCGGTTTGTATAAACAAGCCAGAGCTTATGTTCTTAATTGTGACATTTGCCAGCAGATTAAACCTTCAACTGCGGCGCGCCCACCACAAACTCAGTTGTACATATCTAATAAAACGATGGGTTGTGTTTATTTAGATCATTGCGGTCCTTTTACCTCTGATACTGCGTACAAATACATCTTGGTTGCAGTTGATTCGTGCACACGTTTTCTGTGGGTGTGGCCACAAAGGAGTGCTGATTCTCGCACTGTCATAAAAGATTTGCGTGTCTTTGTTGGGAGTTTTGCATGTGGTACCTTTCATTCTGATCAGGGCCCGGCGTTCGCCTCTAAGGCGTACAAAGAGGCCATGAGAAATTTGGGGGTCCAAGTCAAATTTTTGTCTCCATACCGGCCTGAGGGTAATAGTGTAGTGGAGCGAATGAACCGTGACTTAAAGCAATCTTTGACAGCCAGAGTTTTGGGTACTGGCCGGAACTGGCTAGCCCACTTGTATGACGTGCAACGTCCACTTAATAATCTCCCTAGAAGGTCTCTGGGTGGGCGGACCCCATACATGATGCTCTTTGGTGTACGAATGTTTGTTCCAGACCTTGATGGTCTAGACATGGCGGCGTCGGCCGCACCCTTTGACGTAGATGAACACTGTGCTGTATTGCAGAATCTTCAAGAAGCCAGAAACAGTCTAGCGAAGGAACACGTACCCTCCTCGTCTTAAGGTGAACTTCAGATTCCAGTAGTTGGCTGGCTACCTCGAGTTGGTGATCTGGTCCGTGAGAAGGTAGAGAACAAGAAGGAGTTTGGCCCCTCTTATTGTGCACCGGTTCCAGTGCTTGGAGTGCAGGGTACTAGAACAGTCATTTTACCTCCACTTCCTGGTCGAAAGGATAACAGGTACATTTCGATTGACAATGTCAAACTACAGCGAGTGGCCGATTCTTCTTAGTATGACTCCGGCGGTGTCCTGCCCTTCGATGCTGAGAAATTCTGTTGTGGCCCGAGCTTCTGACACAGTGTCTGATGTTGCCATCGAGATGCACGCCGTTACTGGTCCCTTGTTGCCACAAACACCTAGTGGTGTGCTTGAAGAAGTTGAGTATGCTTATCCTGCGGATGTTACCTTGCCTGTTTTACAATCCACCACAGTTGCCCTCTCACAAGACTCTTTTGATTCTCGTTCAATGACTTCCATGGCCCCGTCCAAGGTTTCAATTTTTTTGGCTTGGTTCAAAAGACATTTTTTAATTCCCCCTTGGACTTACATTTGGCTGGTGCTCATATGTGTTTTTTTGTTTATGTCCATTGGCTTTGTGGTAGGGTTTTTTAGACTTATCAATGGACACTACCTGAATGAACGGTCTACGATTCGACTAATTAATGGAACTTTGGCCCCCCACTCCTCATCACACATTATGAAGAGGGACCAGACTTTTGTGAACATTACTGCCTGGCCTGTACATGATGGGATCGATTGGGATGCCGTAAAATTTCAAATTCATGGCCCCACTGAAGTAATTAATGTGCCAAAGGTATTTCGTGTTTCTATGGGTGATGTCGTTAAGCAGAACATCCACTCAGATGACTGGGATGTTCAGGCCATAGAAGCACTGTTTTCTGATTTGAAATATTATGCTGCATTTGATGCTGAGGATTTGTATTTAGATACTGCTAATTATGATGAGCAATTTTGTTATCAACATTATGGCACGCATTTCCTGCACAAAGCAAATACGTTTAGAAATTTTGTAAATTATACACAATGGGAACACTGCCCCGCCCCTAAGATGGGCAGCTCTGCCACATTAGTGGAAAAGTTCACTTATTTTTCTGATTTTAGTGTGTCCAATACGGCCTCCTTTTATTTTAAGGTTGGGCCTGAGTCTGTTTCTAAAGTTAGACTGACACACACCAAATTGTTGTATTCCAAGTCCTTTATGGACGAGTTGGCAATTGGCGGGTATGATCTGCGGAAAGCTACAGTCGATCTTAAGTCGGTTTGGGGCTCCAAACGATGGCAAGTACAGGGAACAGAAGCTTTGCATCGTGCCTGTCTTCTCCCAAATCACATGTTATTTTTAAATTCGTCCATTTTTCAGACCACCTGTTTTGGATTGGCTACTTCTAAAAGATTAAATTCTCCCTCCGTTCCGGATCTGGGTGCTTATCCCAATTGGGGTAATCATACGGATCTATCCCTTGCTATGTTGCAGACACAGGTTTCCAACACGTCCTTCAATATTTCTGAATTGAATCCGGAAGGGTGATTGATGTGGCAAACGAGTTCGGACTCCTGTCAACATCGGTTTCTGGATTTAAAGCAGGGGTATACACAAGTTCGTGTAGACCCCCATTTTGAATCTTCTCACACTGTAACTACCTACTCAGTAGGGAAGTTATGCCAGTCTTGGCTGCAACATTCCACTTTAGCGTCTGTTAAACTTCATTTAGCACGTTTGAATGACAAAATAGATTTGAATGATTTTGTAAAGGGTCCTGCTGTTGGCAGGCCCAAACGATGGGTGTATGCTGTTTTATAACGAAGTTTGGAAGTTATCTCAAATCGAGGCTGCATCCAGATTACGTGCTATTGATCAAGCCAATATGGAAAAAGTGTTGGCTGTAATAGATAATAGCATTAACACCCTCTCTTCTAGAATTTACACCTTAGATAATATTGTATCATCTGTAGTAGACATTGTGCAGGATGATTTGTCTGTATTGTATCATGGTCAAACACTACATCTTTGTTCCTACCTTTTAATTTAACTGCAAAACAGCAATTCATGTCCATGAAAGATGCTACATATTCATTGCTACTCATTGAAAAGTTAGAACCTTTGCCTTTCTCTGTTGCTGAATTGAATTCTGCTATGTGGCTTGTACATGGGTTGATCACGTTACCGTTTCCCCTGTTTAAGTTTAATTCGTGCATGAAACATTATGCTCTAGGCAGATATGAACAATTAGGTACTGCCTTCCTGCATGAAGTTTGGTCACTCCCTTTCACATACAGATGTGTGAGGGACGGCAAGGAGGTTTACTTGAAAGGTGAAGAGTGCACTTCCACTCCGGATCATTCTGTTGTGTGTAGGCACATTCAATTGCATTGTGCATGTAATGTGCACGCCCCTAATTTAGCTTGCGTCCTGAAAGGGATCCCTGTGCCAGTTATAACACCTTCTTTTACGCTGCTTGCTAACGGTAGTTATTTGCTGTTAAATAATGAAGCTTGCTGTGGGATGTTAGTGGGAATTCCCTACATGGTGACCGTATCACAGCGAGTAGTTTGCTGTAATAACGTCCTTTTCCCAGCCCCGCATGGCCGGCTCGATGTATCCATCTGGCCTTCCATTCCAACCTTGAAAGCAGAGTTCAACAAGATGAGCAGAATAAGGGCTCTATTGTCTCAAAAAGAAGTCGCGTTGACTTCGTCCCGGGAAACATTTGTCCTTCACGTAGCAAACACGCGCACTGAGGTGCAAGCGCTTTTGAATACTGATCTCCCCCTGCATTTTGGGAACCTGATTCAGACTATCTTTAATGCCTCGTCCACAAGTGGCATAGCTCATTTTTTTTAAAATTGTGGACTCCGGCCTCGTGACCTCTTTTCAAACTATTTTTGGTGTGATCCCGGCCTTTTTTCATTCTATTTTTTCCAGCGTCTTCGGAGGTCTCCCTTTGCTTTTCGCCCTCATAGCTGGAATACTTTTGTGGATCTGCGCCCTGCGCTATGGATGCACAACTTGCGTCACACGACAACATGTCCCGGCTGCTCCATCTTCGTAACCGGATGCTTGAATACTATGGCACTTTACCACTGGCGACTTTGAGCGTAACCTATGGATTGTCCTTCCGGTTTGCCTACTTTACTTGTGTGCAGCCAGTCTTTCATTGCCTAGATTGTCCGTTCCAATGGGCTCTGGATTTGTGTGTGTCCAACTCGGTGTCTCCTGACCCGGATTATGATCGGCTAATGAGCCCCTTAGTGGCTCATGAGTTGGACTGTTCTGGTGTCGGGATTATGGCCTGTGCGGCAGCGCATGGAGTTCTTGGAAATTGGGACATCGGAACGGCTGCGATTGACTTCTTGGCAAGAAGTTATCTTGAAGAACACGCCAGTTGTCCTCGTCTGGTGCTGGAGGCTCCGGTGGTTGAGGAGCATGTATGTTCCTTCCCCGTCCTGAACTGGATGGCAGATAACTTTGCGGAACGTTCCAATGATTTCCTCTTGGAAGCTGTTGCAACTTATTGTGCATATACGTTGATGGATTGACTTTTGTACTTTCATTTCGTCCTACGTCCATCAATTTTTTTTTTATTCTCTACATGGTTTTTTACTCCGTTTGAACTTTTTTCTTTGTTTTTTTTTCCTTTCTCTTCGAACTTTTTCACTTCCCTTATATGGACTTATGGTTCATGCCCTTGGTTCCGTTCTATCAAACTTGAACTCTGCGTTCTTGCAAGTGCGCCCCCTACTGGTTAGTGGTCCGATCAAGGGGGGGTGTAGTGAAGATCGTTATCTCCATATGTACCATGCTAAGTTAGCATAACCGCGTTAGATGATAGAAAGCCATCTTGCCGCTTTTGCTGCTTTTGCACACGACACTGTAGTCACATGTTATTAAATTGAGAAATGCTTGCTCGACTTTGCTTCACATGAGAACTGTCTGTTGTTAACATCCCAAACAGTGAGCAGCGACCTTGGTCTGTACACAGTGTACAAGAAACAGTCTGGGTCGCTAGACGGTGCATGTTGTTGAGTTCAGGTTGATTGGCCCACTAGTTTAGCCATAACACGCACGCAGCTGCAAATACCTGAAAGTCGAGTGCTTTTAATATTGCAGTGTTACATGTTTTCATGACATTCGGAAGAAGAGCGTTCCTAGGAGCAGAGCATAGCTGATCCTGTGATGTGAACTCTCTGAGCTGATCTTTACGGTATGGGGTTCCCCATTCAAGCCTAGAGACCTTTTATTAGTCTAATAATACTATTAGTGTGTGAGAGAAAGGAAGGTGGCCTAGTGCCACTGTAATTTTAGTATGATTACTCCTTTTATTTTCTATGGTATTGTAACTATGCTGATGGTTTTGATTTTAATCGTTTGTCTGCTAATGTTAGCCAAACTGCTGCATCTTAGGACACGAGGTTTATAAAATAAACTCTTTAAACTTTTACCGTGTCTCTGTTTACTTTGTTGTGGACTGGTACGAGAATAATTACGAAAAGGTATTTCTGATTCCCACCATTCCTGAGAAATATACTAAGTCGCTTGTTCTGGGTTGTCTATACATTGGGACCGCCGAGCTAAACCTCGGATAACGAATGGGACACTGATGCTGGCCGGATGAGGGGTTCTGGGTTCTGAGGTGAGATTAATGACGTTGGTGACAGGTTCATTCCCAACGCGGACTGCAGACCTTCTTTGATATTAGTGGCTCACGAGGGCATGGCGTCAGCGCATGCCGGCGTTGCAGCTACTGTATCTCTGTTACAAGTTACAACAACGTTACTGGTGGTGCGGTTTGTATAAACAAGCCAGAGCTTATGTTCTTAATTGTGACATTTGCCAGCAGATTAAACCTTCAACTGCGGCGCGCCCACCACAAACTCAGTTGTACATATCTAATAAAACGATGGGTTGTGTTTATTTAGATCATTGCGGTCCTTTTACCTCTGATACTGTGTACAAATACATCTTGGTTGCAGTTGATTCGTGCACACGTTTTCTGTGGGTGTGGCCACAAAGGAGTGCTGATTCTCGCACTGTCATAAAAGATTTGCGTGTCTTTGTTGGGAGTTTTGCATGTGGTACCTTTCATTCTGATCAGGGCCCGGCGTTCGCCTCTAAGGCGTACAAAGAGGCCATGAGAAATTTGGGGGTCCAAGTCAAATTTTTGTCTCCATACCGGCCTGAGGGTAATAGTGTAGTGGAGCGAATGAACCGTGACTTAAAGCAATCTTTGACAGCCAGAGTTTTGGGTACTGGCCGGAACTGGCTAGCCCACTTTTATGACGTGCAACGTCCACTTAATAATCTCCCTAGAAGGTCTCTGGGTGGGCGGACCCCATACATGATGCTCTTTGGTGTACGAATGTTTGTTCCAGACCTTGATGGTCTAGACATGGCGGCGTCGGCCGCACCCTTTGACGTAGATGAACACTGTGCTGTATTGCAGAATCTTCAAGAAGCCAGAAACAGTCTAGCGAAGGAACACGTACCCTCCTCGTCTTAAGGTGAACTTCAGATTCCAGTAGTTGGCTGGCTACCTCGAGTTGGTGATCTGGTCCGTGAGAAGGTAGAGAACAAGAAGGAGTTTGGCCCCTTTTATTGTGCACCGGTTCCAGTGCTTGGAGTGCAGGGTACTAGAACAGTCATTTTACCTCCACTTCCTGGTCGAAAGGATAACAGGTACATTTCGATTGACAATGTCAAACTACAGCGAGTGGCCGATTCTTCTTAGTATGACTCCGGCGGTGTCCTGCCCTTCGATGCTGAGAAATTCTGTTGTGGCCCGAGCTTCTGACACAGTGTCTGATGTTGCCATCGAGATGCACGCCGTTACTGGTCCCTTGTTGCCACAAACACCTAGTGGTGTGCTTGAAGAAGTTGAGTATGCTTATCCTGCGGATGTTACCTTGCCTGTTTTACAATCCACCACAGTTGCCCTCTCACAAGACTCTTTTGATTCTCGTTCAATGACTTCCATGGCCCCGTCCAAGGTTTCAATTTTTTTGGCTTGGTTCAAAAGACATTTTTTAATTCCCCCTTGGACTTACATTTGGCTGGTGCTCATATGTGTTTTTTTGTTTATGTCCATTGGCTTTGTGGTAGGGTTTTTTAGACTTATCAATGGACACTACCTGAATGAACGGTCTACGATTCGACTAATTAATGGAACTTTGGCCCCCCACTCCTCATCACACATTATGAAGAGGGACCAGACTTTTGTGAACATTACTGCCTGGCCTGTACATGATGGGATCGATTGGGATGCCGTAAAATTTCAAATTCATGGCCCCACTGAAGTAATTAATGTGCCAAAGGTATTTCGTGTTTCTATGGGTGATGTCGTTAAGCAGAACATCCACTCAGATGACTGGGATGTTCAGGCCATAGAAGCACTGTTTTCTGATTTGAAATATTATGCTGCATTTGATGCAGAGGATTTGTATTTAGATACTGCTAATTATGATGAGCAATTTTGTTATCAACATTATGGCACGCATTTCCTGCACAAAGCAAATACGTTTAGAAATTTTGTAAATTATACACAATGGGAACACTGCCCCGCCCCTAAGATGGGCAGCTCTGCCACATTAGTGGAAAAGTTCACTTATTTTTCTGATTTTAGTGTGTCCAATACGGCCTCCTTTTATTTTAAGGTTGGGCCTGAGTCTGTTTCTAAAGTTAGACTGACACACACCAAATTGTTGTATTCCAAGTCCTTTATGGACGAGTTGGCAATTGGCGGGTATGATCTGCGGAAAGCTACAGTCGATCTTAAGTCGGTTTGGGGCTCCAAACGATGGCAAGTACAGGGAACAGAAGCTTTGCATCGTGCCTGTCTTCTCCCAAATCACATGTTATTTTTAAATTCGTCCATTTTTCAGACCACCTGTTTTGGATTGGCTACTTCTAAAAGATTAAATTCTCCCTCCGTTCCGGATCTGGGTGCTTATCCCAATTGGGGTAATCATACGGATCTATCCCTTGCTATGTTGCAGACACAGGTTTCCAACACGTCCTTCAATATTTCTGAATTGAATCCGGAAGGGTGATTGATGTGGCAAACGAGTTCGGACTCCTGTCAACATCGGTTTCTGGATTTAAAGCAGGGGTATACACAAGTTCGTGTAGACCCCCATTTTGAATCTTCTCACACTGTAACTACCTACTCAGTAGGGAAGTTATGCCAGTCTTGGCTGCAACATTCCACTTTAGCGTCTGTTAAACTTCATTTAGCACGTTTGAATGACAAAATAGATTTGAATGATTTTGTAAAGGGTCCTGCTGTTGGCAGGCCCAAACGATGGGTGTATGCTGTTTTATAACGAAGTTTGGAAGTTATCTCAAATCGAGGCTGCATCCAGATTACGTGCTATTGATCAAGCCAATATGGAAAAAGTGTTGGCTGTAATAGATAATAGCATTAACACCCTCTCTTCTAGAATTTACACCTTAGATAATATTGTATCATCTGTAGTAGACATTGTGCAGGATGATTTGTCTGTATTGTATCATGGTCAAACACTACATCTTTGTTCCTACCTTTTAATTTAACTGCAAAACAGCAATTCATGTCCATGAAAGATGCTACATATTCATTGCTACTCATTGAAAAGTTAGAACCTTTGCCTTTCTCTGTTGCTGAATTGAATTCTGCTATGTGGCTTGTACATGGGTTGATCACGTTACCGTTTCCCCTGTTTAAGTTTAATTCGTGCATGAAACATTATGCTCTAGGCAGATATGAACAATTAGGTACTGCCTTCCTGCATGAAGTTTGGTCACTCCCTTTCACATACAGATGTGTGAGGGACGGCAAGGAGGTTTACTTGAAAGGTGAAGAGTGCACTTCCACTCCGGATCATTCTGTTGTGTGTAGGCACATTCAATTGCATTGTGCATGTAATGTGCACGCCCCTAATTTAGCTTGCGTCCTGAAAGGGATCCCTGTGCCAGTTATAACACCTTCTTTTATGCTGCTTGCTAACGGTAGTTATTTGCTGTTAAATAATGAAGCTTGCTGTGGGATGTTAGTGGGAATTCCCTACATGGTGACCGTATCACAGCGAGTAGTTTGCTGTAATAACGTCCTTTTCCCAGCCCCGCATGGCCGGCTCGATGTATCCATCTGGCCTTCCATTCCAACCTTGAAAGCAGAGTTCAACAAGATGAGCAGAATAAGGGCTCTATTGTCTCAAAAAGAAGTCGCGTTGACTTCGTCCCGGGAAACATTTGTCCTTCACGTAGAAAACACGCGCACTGAGGTGCAAGCGCTTTTGAATACTGATCTCCCCCTGCATTTTGGGACCCTGATTCAGACTATCTTTAATGCCTCGTCCACAAGTGGCATAGCTCATTTTTTTAAAAATTGTGGACTCCGGCCTCGTGACCTCTTTTCAAACTATTTTTGGTGTGATCCCGGCCTTTTTTCATTCTATTTTTTCCAGCGTCTTCGGAGGTCTCCCTTTGCTTTTCGCCCTCATAGCTGGAATACTTTTGTGGATCTGCGCCCTGCGCTATGGATGCACAACTTGCGTCACACGACAACATGTCCCGGCTGCTCCATCTTCGTAACCGGATGCTTGAATACTATGGCACTTTACCACTGGCGACTTTGAGCGTAACCTATGGATTGTCCTTCCGGTTTGCCTACTTTACTTGTGTGCAGCCAGTCTTTCATTGCCTAGATTGTCCGTTCCAATGGGCTCTGGATTTGTGTGTGTCCAACTCGGTGTCTCCTGACCCGGATTATGATCGGCTAATGAGCCCCTTAGTGGCTCATGAGTTGGACTGTTCTGGTGTCGGGATTATGGCCTGTGCGGCAGCGCATGGAGTTCTTGGAAATTGGGACATCGGAACGGCTGCGATTGACTTCTTGGCAAGAAGTTATCTTGAAGAACACGCCAGTTGTCCTCGTCTGGTGCTGGAGGCTCCAGTGGTTGAGGAGCATGTATGTTCCTTCCCCGTCCTGAACTGGATGGCAGATAACTTTGCGGAACGTTCCAATGATTTCCTCTTGGAAGCTGTTGCAACTTATTGTGCATATACGTTGATGGATTGACTTTTGTACTTTCATTTCGTCCTACGTCCATCAATTTTTTTTTAATTCTCTACATGGTTTTTTACTCCGTTTTAACTTTTTTCTTTGTTTTTTTTTCCTTTCTCTTCGAACTTTTTCACTTCCCTTATATGGACTTATGGTTCATGCCCTTGGTTCCGTTCTATCAAACTTGAACTCTGCGTTCTTGCAAGTGCGCCCCCTACTGGTTAGTGGTCCGATCAAGGGGGGGTGTAGTGAAGATCGTTATCTCCATATGTACCATGCTAAGTTAGCATAACCGCGTTAGATGATAGAAAGCCATCTTGCCGCTTTTGCTGCTTTTGCACACGACACTGTAGTCACATGTTATTAAATTGAGAAATGCTTGCTCGACTTTGCTTCACATGAGAACTGTCTGTTGTTAACATCCCAAACAGTGAGCAGCGACCTTGGTCTGTACACAGTGTACAAGAAAAAGTCTGGGTCGCTAGACGGTGCATGTTGTTGAGTTCAGGTTGATTGGCCCACTAGTTTAGCCATAACACGCACGCAGCTGCAAATACCTGAAAGTCGAGTGCTTTTAATATTGCAGTGTTACATGTTTTCATGACATTCGGAAGAAGAGCGTTCCTAGGAGCAGAGCATAGCTGATCCTGTGATGTGAACTCTCTGAGCTGATCTTTACGGTATGGGGTTCCCCATTCAAGCCTAGAGACCTTTTATTAGTCTAATAATACTATTAGTGTGTGAGAGAAAGGAAGGTGGCCTAGTGCCACTGTAATTTTAGTATGATTACTCCTTTTATTTTCTATGGTATTGTAACTATGCTGATGGTTTTGATTTTAATCGTTTGTCTGCTAATGTTAGCCAAACTGCTGCATCTTAGGACACGAGGTTTATAAAATAAACTCTTTAAACTTTTACCGTGTCTCTGTTTACTTTGTTGTGGACTGGTACGAGAATAATTACGAAAAGGTATTTCTGATTCCCACCATTCCTGAGAAATATACTAAGTCGCTTGTTCTGGGTTGTCTATACATTGGGACCGCCGAGCTAAACCTCGGATAACGAATGGGACACTGATGCTGGCCGGATGAGGGGTTCTGGGTTCTGAGGTGAGTTTTTGGTACACCGCAATTCACTGAGGGCCTGGGTTCCTGCGCATAGTTCTGCGCATAAGCAGAATCCCTGCAACAGCATAAATAGTGCTCACCAGCTCCTCTGGTGTGCCATAGAGCTGTCTATACGAGGGAAGGCCACATCTACCAGGGTCTCTAGCTTCTCAGGTGTGAAGGCAGGGGCCCTGCTCCCTGCACAGTGTGTCTTTGTAGCTCCCAGAGGATGAAAACCGCAGCTGAAAGATGGGGAGGGGTGAAAAAGCCGCAGTTTCTTGAGGCAACTGAGTTGATTTAAAAATAGCTACATATAAGTAGACCGCATAGGTGGTATTCTGTGTAGGCGGTCAAAAAGATTGGCCCATCTGGGTCACATTTCCGGCTTTATCCAATGGCTGTGAATGCCAGAAAGGAGAGTATGTAGCATAACGGTTAGGGCGGTGGACTTCAAATCTGGGGAACCGGGTTTGAGTCTCTGCAACGACGCTCAACATCCTGTGATTCTGGGCAAATCACTTAATCTCCCGGTGCCTAACAAAAATGAATGTGTCCTCATGTGATGCAACTGGTACTATGTAAAGCGCCCTGATACGTGATTTCGGGTCAAGTTCGCACTATATAAAACTTGTACAGTGTGTCTTTGTAGCTCCCAAAGGATGAAGACCGCAGCTGAAAGATGGGGAGGAGTGAAAAGCCGCAGTTTCTTGAGGCAACTGAGTTGATTTAAAAATCGCTACATATAAGTAGACCGCATAGGTGGTATTATGTGTAGGTGATCAAAAAGACTGGCCCGTGCCTAACAAAAATGAATGTGTCTTCATGTAACGCAACTGGTGCTCATGTAAAGCGCTCTGATACCTGATTTCGGGTCAAGTTCGCACTATATAAAACTTTGAGAAAAAGAAAATGTAGTTTGACACTGCCTACCGCACAGTTCACAATAGCCGGTGGTTCACGATGCAGCATGTTCCATTGACAAGTTTACTGTGGCCGTCCCCACTATAGGTGGACAGATCCAATGAACCGCGACTGTCACTATAACAAAGAACAGCCTGTGGCTGTGTCCGCCGGGGTCAAAACCTCATACCGTGACTTTTAAAATAGGCTGTATGCAGCGCACATGCATTGGCCATTGGTGTTGGTTAGGCCTCCACCATGTCTGGATTCCCATTACTACGTGTAAAAGGAGCATCTAAGTGAATCTCCCACACTTCCTTAAAATGGTCACCTCGAGAGGAGCGTCAAACACATGTTTGCAGATGAAACGAGCTGGAAAGAACTGTCTATAGTGTTTTTCACCTCTTTTTTTGTGGCTGTAGGCAGCCCATGTTTATTTAAGAGGTGTGAATAAACAACAGGACATTGGCGAAAGCCTCTATCACCCAATGTCAATCCTGGGTGATGCTCAAATGGAGAGGAGGTGTGCTTGATGAGATACAGACTGCCTACTTGCCATAAGCCTGAACCCTCAAAATTTCCGCACCCTCCTCACACAGTGACAGTGATATATATTTTTCAGTGTTAAGTATGCATGTAGACACTTCTACAAATGTAGAGTGTATACCAGAAGTGACTGTCATTGTATGTGTAAGGTGTTTGTGGGAATAATGTGCTCAGCGCAATTACAGAGATATGTGGATTACAGAATGGTGGCAATAAGTGGTACTTACTGTGATTACAATTGTCACTTGCCAGCCTATAAATATCTGTATATAATATTTAAGTTGCTGGAACCGTTTGAACTATCTACCACCTGGATTGGCCTCACCTCAGCTTGTTGTCACTGGTGAAATATGAGTCTACTGTCATTTTATTCCAGGCGTGTATACAAATTGCCTCATACATGGAAATAGTATGTATGCTGTTGTATGTCATGCATACATGATTTGAAATGCTGGTCCCCCTAACATACACTAATATGTGTGGTCACATGCCTTTTGTGTGTGTATAAGTACATTTTAGTCTGGACAATGTGTCATAACTCCTGATGTGTCTACACTCCACTCATAGGTACCTTAAAGGAGCAGAAAGACAGCCTCCCATCTACTGGCCCTTTCCAGACCTTCAAACCATGGAAGAAAGAGACGAGATCTGCAAATACCATCTCAATAGGCAGACCACCAATGATATGTGCCAGCATTATTTATTACGTCCGCATAGAAACTATCCAATATCTTTTACACCAATAGTAAATTTGATGGTAGTACTACATCACCTGGCCACGGATTCCTTCCAGTACACTGTAGTAACATCTGGTTGAATGTCCAACCTATGTTCAGCATTGTACTTTGTGATGTACTATCAGCATTGATGAGACACATGGACAGCTACATTCAGTTCCCCAAGCGTGTGAAGAATTGGCCAATGTGAAGGGTGGCTTTTATGGATTTGGTCGAATCCCCCATGCGATTGGAGCTTTTGATGGCACGCATATTGCCTTAATACCACCGGAAGCCAAATAACAGGTGTATGGGAGCAAGAAGCACTTCAATGTGCAAGTGGTTTGTTTGGCAGATTTGTACATCTCGCACGTCTGTGCCAGACTCTCAGGCTCATCCCATGATTCCTACATAGTATGGAACAGCATCATACCCCATTTGATGAGACAACTACTACCAGAGAGGGCCTAGCTTGTTGGTAAGTATGATTGTTCCAACCTTTTTATGTGTTTTTATATGATGATTGTGCAATTGTTTGACTGATCATTGCACTCCTGTCTATCTTCCATGTAAAGACTCAGAATATCCTAACCAGCCATCGTTGTTGACCCCATTGAAGAATCTAAGAATGCAAGGGGAAGTCCACTTCAACGAGGCCCATGAGAACAAGGTGGCCGGTAGAGCAGGATTTTGGGCTCCTGAAGGCCAGATTTTGCTGTCTGGACAAAACCAGTGGAGTCTACCTCTATTTACCCGGGAAGGTGTGTCAGATCACCATCACCTTCTGCATGCTCCACAACCTGGCACTACGGAACAACATCCCACTTATCACAGAGGATGGAGACCAGCAGGTGCCATCGGCTGTGGATCATGGAATGCCTAATGATGATGACAGTGGTGAAGAGAAAGACGGTGACATACGTCAACAGCTCATCAACAACTTCTTCTCATTACTGTTAGTATGCAGTGAGATTTCTTTCCGATATTACAGTGATTGTTGTTGTGTAGCTGTGAGGACTATGTGTATGGATACATGGTAATGTAATGTAAATATGATTTATAAAGCGCAGCTCATGCCCGGGGGCGTCTTGGCGCTATAGAGTCTGATCAAGGACAACAGAAGCAACCACTACAGGTAACACAAAGGGGGAAAGGTGCTTTTATCCATCCCCTGTGAAAAGCCAGGTTTTTAAGGCTTTTCTGAAGCTGAGTAGGGACGGAGCTGTTTTTAGAGTCAATGGCAAATTATTTCAGGGCATTGCAGTGGTCCTATAAAAACTCCCATGGTGGCTTTTTTAAAAGGGGAGGCCACCATGTTCCTGACGCAGCCTGAGCGTAGTGCTCGTGCCGGTATGTACCATTTTAAGTTTTTCCTTAAACTGGTCGGGCCCGAGTCCGTGCAGAGATTTGAATTCCAGACAAAGGGCTTTGAACTTACATCGTTGTCTGACTGGCAACCAGTGCAGTTTTCTTATGGCTTCTCTCGCTGATATGTATTTGGGAATTTTAAAGATGAAGTGGGCAGCGGCATTCTGTGAAATCTGGAGTCTATTTACAAGGCCTGATGTTAGAGGGAGGTAGAGGCTATTACAGTAGTCAATCCTTGTAAGGACCATAGCCATGGTCACTGTTTTTAATAGTTCTGGGTGCAGATATTTTTTGATTTTGTTTTTATCAAACTTATGGAGCAAAAGGATGCAGATGTAATTTTATTAACTTGCTCTTTAAATTGCAGTTTACTGTCCAAGATTACTCCTAGGTTCTTGACCTTGGTTGAGGGTGTAGGTAGTGAATCCAGCTCAGGCGGCCACCAGTCCGGTGTCCAGAGAGAGGGTTTATTGCCGAAGATGATGACCTCGGTCTTTGAGGCACTCAGCTTCAGGCAACTGCAATCCATCCAGTTGCTTATCTTGCTCATACATAAACTGAATGCCTCACCTGAGTTGTTATCACCGTTAGTCAGTGACACCACAATTTGGGTGTCATCCACATATGATGCCAAGGTAAAACCGGCGTTTTTAATGATTGACGCAAGTGGCGTAACATAAAGGTTAAAAAGTGGTGGGCTCAATGCCGATCCCGTGCGATCCACACGGCAGGGAAACTGCCTAGAAACGAAATTGCCCATTGCCACATTTTGCTGTCGAATTGTCAGTAATGGTTTCAGGAGATCTATTGCTGTATCTTTTATCCCTAGGCTCTGGAGCCGGTCTACTAAGATCTAATGGCTGACCATGTCAAAGGCCACAGAATCAGCACTGACGTCCCCCCACTGTCAAGAGCTTCTCGTATTTCTTCCGTTGCTATGATTAGTGCAGATTCAGTACTATGATTTTTCCTAAATTTGTGTTGTGTATCGTTCAGTAATGAATCAACCTCTATGTATTCTGAGATCTGTTGGTTAATAATTTTCTCCGCTAGTTTAGCAGCGAAAGGGAGTCTTGATATAGGACGGTAATTGCTGGGGTTCACAGTATCCAGATTGTCTTTTTTTTTAAGTGGGAGGATTGAGGCAAGTTTCCACTGGGAGGGGAAAGTCCCTCTAGTAAACATATTGTTAAGGATTCGTCCCAGGTATAGTGCCACTTGGGCAGGTATCATGTGCATTATGCTGGGCGGACATGGATCTTGTGGTGCACCAGATTTAATTAGAGGAATTAGGTCTATGAGTTGTTCCTCCGAGGGGGTTTTAAAAGTAGAGAAGCTGATTCTGCCCTCTAGGTCAGCTGGAGCTTGCTCATCCTGGTGATTAGCTACTTTATTTGCTGCAAATTTACTGTAAATGCTAACAACCTTCTCTTGAAAAAAGCGTGCTAGCGTGTCACAAAAGTCTTGATTTGTTCCTGCGTGACAAGCGCTAGTTGGTGCAACCAGCTTTTTTATTACAGAGAAGAGAGTTTTATTTGCATCGCAGGCAGCTTTAATATGCTCTGAGTAATAGGTGGTCTTTGCAGCTAGGATGCCCTCTTTATGCTTTGCTAATTTAATTTTATAAATGATTTTTTCCTCTGCCTCCTAGTTTTTTCTCCATTTTTGTTCTTGTCTGCAACAGTCCTGCCTTGATAACCTGAGATTCTCATTGTACCAGGGCTGGGACGTTTTTTGTTGTTGTGCTTCTCTGTGTAATTAGTGCTACCATGTCCAATGCAGTATTTCACCAGTGCTTAAAGTTTTCAACATTTTGCTCCAGATTATCCCCTAATTAACAGGGGATGGAGTTAGTTGCATCTTCTAATTCAGCTGAGCGTATTTTATGCCAGGCTCTGCCCTTGGATTGTTGGATAGGGAACCTATGTTTCATGGTTTTCTCGGTCTTTATAAGCCATTTAACCACCCAGTAGTCAGACCAGGTCAATGGCAAAGATGGCAGTAAATTGATGGCCTCATTATTAGAGAAGATGCCATCCAGCATGAGACCTGCATTATGTGTTGGACCTTTGGTGATTAGGGGGAGTCCAAAGGTGTCCATGGCATCAATACGTTATTGAGTGTTAGGTAGGTCCTGACGTGTGCCAAACTATCTGCAAGGCTGTTTATGTAAATAGGTAATTTCACAAGCGCACAATATTGTTGTAGCTTTGCAAGAGTGACAGTTACCAATGTACCATGCAAAGGATAAGTTGACCGAGATACGCATGAGATATATGGTTACCTAGCTAATCTTTTTTTGTTTATTATTTTTAGAGACCTTCACCATATCATCCTCATTTCGACATTTCAGAGTTGTGACATCAGCAGGTCATTGATGCTGTGTCTAAGTCCGGAATGGACATGGATTGTTCCTGGGAATGTCTGTCACAGACTTTGAACCTACAAATCTGTAACAAAGTCTGCTTGAACAGCGAAGGGATGGAAGTTGCTAAAACTCCAATGGACGTGTTTTGTATCATGTGGTGGTCCTCTTGCAATATGTGTGCCATCATGTGCTTCAACACACTGTTGTTGTGGCAACAAAACATACTAGTTTTCTTTCACATTGGCTATGTCTTCCATGTGTGAGAACTGGATATAGCAGTTGATGTGTTTCATCATTGTATGACAAAGTGCTTGTGAAACATCACTGACATATGTGTGTGGCATTCCAGCAGCATCAGGAAGACTGAATTGGAAGGAACCTGTGCTTACAGACTAGCAGTACTGCCCTGTTTAGTTCTTTTTGTATAGTGATGTTGGATACCTTTTATGAGGTAATGGATGTGGCTCCAGCTGATGAATTGAACCAATTCAGTTCTATGATTTTTCCTAAATTTCTGTTGCCTATTTCATTTGGTATTCGTCAGATGTGTCGCCTCCTACCATGTTTAAAAAGTATATTCATGACATATGTGGACACCGCCACATATATTTCAGTGGGATATCTAGTTTTGCTGATTGTCATCATGACAGTCTATTGTTTGGCACTATGGAATAAAGGTAGTCTGATACTGTACATCTGTATGTCTATCTTGTGGGTGGCACGTTTGAGTGACTCTGTAGCACTTTGTTTACATGTTTACCGAAGTAGTTTACACTTTCATCTGAGGGATCACACGGTAATTAAAAAACTATCTTGCTAGATTTAAAAGATACCACATGAGCTAGTATTGTTGTGTTGAGTGAATTTATTGCAGTGGGCGTGGTGAATACAAGAAATGACACTAAATAAAACATAAAGAGAAAAACACAATGGAGTGAAGTTGTCAGTTTTGGTGGATGAACTCATTGAGATCAAAGCCACACTGACTGAAGTCCAAAGTTCAACACACTCCTCCCATCAGAAGTGGACAATTGTGGATAAATAGTCAACAAAGTTAAGGGATTGCACACAAAGGAGGAAATCAGATGCACCATTTCCTACTGACGGTGATAGGTGTCTTGCCATCTTACACTCCTTGTAGTTTTCTTGGACATCCCACCCTACGTCGGGTGAGAGATCCACAACTTCAAGCTCTGGCGTGTCTGAGGATTCTCCGCCTGACAGGGCGCCCCTCCCTGTGGCTGGCGCGAATGTTGAAGGGACAGATAGAGTTGTACCACAGGGAGGGGTAGTTGTTTGTCCAAAAGCCTGGCGGAGGGTGGTACAACTGTCCCCCGACACCCCAATGACCTCATTCATTTGGTCATTATGTCTTTCCATTCTGTGGTCTAAGGACACCTGCCGTTGCTTAATGTCCCAGAGTTCCTGATATACCTGGCCCATTGCTCCCTGGTAACCCTCACAGGCATCCATGACTCAAGCAAAATTGGCTTGGACGTCTGTGCCACCAGAAGCTTGACGTTGTGGGCCCACATTTGCCCAATCCCACCACCCCGCCCCCACAGGCTTATACTGCACTTTGTGCTTGCACACTTGCACCAGCTCCACCCTCCTCACTGAGTAGGTTTTTGCTCCTCTACTCTAGATGTGACAGTGGTGTGCAGGAGATGTTGTGGCTTGTACTGGGTTGTGTGGTTGTTGGGGTAGGGATCAGCTGTGAGATAGAAGCTGTGGTGGGAGATGTTGCAGTGGACCCAGCTGAACTCACAGGTGCCGTGTGCCCAGCCAAACCTGATGAGCTAGGTTCCTCCTCCACGTCGAAGTTTGGAGAGTCAGCATCGCTGGAGGGCTAATTCCAGGTTGGAGTCTGAGTGAATCTGGCTTCATATGTTACCAGATCGACCTGTTGGTACAGAGATTGCATAGTTAATTTTATAAGTCTAGTATGTACATCTAACTGACCACAATGAGTTAATGCCTGGAAGAGAAAATATAAATTTTGATGGGAACATTGGCTCCTATCCCCATTATGATTGCATTAATTTGATGACAACATTATACCTATTTAACAAAAAGTAGTATGGGCCTGCTCATTAGTTATGCTGATATGGTTATTTCACAATATAGAATGGAATATAGCTAATGCCAGTGACTTGAACTAGACACACTCTAGACGCAACTTGAGGATTAGTACATTCAAATTCCAATTTTTACCCAGTACAGGCATACACATAATATGAGATTATTTTGTTGTTATTCCTGTGTGCTGTGCAGTGTCAATGTATCACCAGGCACATTGAAGTAACATTCTTACCACAAAGCGTTGGTGATATCTGATGTACACACTTGGCATGGTGTCAGTAATAGACTCATTGTTTACTGCTCTAGAGTTCATGGTAAGTTCAGGCTAAGTAGGAAGACATGTGTCAGGTCATAGCATTGTGTGTACACTGCTCAGTCCATTTGACCTTACCCTCTATAATGAAATGGCTGACAAGGGAGTATGGAGGAACATCACAAGTGTCTGTTGTTGAGAGGTCTGGGTAGAGGGCTTGATGGTAGTTGCTCATTTCAAACACTCCTTCCCCCCACTTGACTATTGACTCCGTGCCAGTCATACCAGCTGGATACCGACAGGCTCAAGGAGCCCGTCGGCCAGTCGGAGACCAGCCAGTAATCCCTATGGACGACGTTTTCTCTGCAGGGATTACGATGTCCGTTTCCGACAGGCTTTTCATGTCGGGCTTTCCGACATTGAAAGTCTGTTGGCAAGCGATATTGGGTGCCCCTAATACGGCCCCCTTCAACTTGCGGCCTTCAGTTGGGAGCACCTATGGTGCCTCCTGTTAATCCCTGCATCGTGTGGCATGCACCCTGAGGTGCGTTCCACGCAGTGCAGGGGTGAACAGATCCTCCCATTTGTCTATGGGAGCTTGTGCTACAGCCGGTTTACGGCCACAGCAGAAGCTCCCATAGACAAATGGGAGTATACAACAGCACCATGTGTGGTCCCATTGTACTTGGGGTGTCAGGACCGCCAACCGGAGGTCGGTCGTTCTTGAGACCGCTTTGGTCGATCCAAATGAGGTCTTAAATCAGTGACATTTACTATTCTCACTCCAATCTAAACCAATGTGGGGAAGGTGTTGGACACTAAAGGGGTGATATTTACTATCCCCACTTCAATCTAAAACAATTTGAACAAGTTGTTGGATACTAAAGGAGGTGACATTTGCTACTCCTACTCCAATCTATTCCAATTTGGTAAAGAAGTTGTATACTAAAAGGGTGACATTTACTATTCCAACTCCAATTTATCCCAATTTTGGTAGGGTGTTGGACACGTAAGGGGTGAAATCTACTCTTCCCATTCCAGACTAGACCAATTTGGGGAAGGTGTTGGACACTAAAGGGATGATATTTACTATTCAAACTTAATTTTTGATCTATAAGATAAAATATAAATTACTTAGAAGACACAATAACCCAAACTAAAAACATATATACTTATAATTAAAGATTAACATCTAAAATCATATGCCTATCAATATTAATATTTAATATGTTTTATTAATATGTACTACTATTCCTAAACTTTGAAACTTAACACACAAAAATCATACTCCAAAAATAAAAATCATAAAATAACAATAACTAATTTTCAAATTAAATATTCTTAAAAAGAAATCTAGAATTACTACATTTTAGAAAATATATTCCCAACATCAAAACATATTCCAATATTAAACATTGTAATAATGTCATTATTGAAATTTTGTTTTACACTTTTTCACAAATAAACATATAGGGGCAGATTTACAATAACTGGCGCATCCCTGCATATCAGCAGGGATGCGCCAGTTATTGTGCGTGACGGCTCCGCCACCATGGATGCACTGCATTTACAATGCGGCGCACCATGGGGCAAAAAAACGGACAGATGCGCGATGCATCTGTGCCGTAAAGGCAGCGCATTGCTGGAGTTGCGGCGCAAGCGTGACGCAGCTACAGCAAGGCTCCGGGGTGCCCTATCTTGGAAATGCTGCGTCAATCCTTACGCCTGCTTCAAGCAGGCGCAGGGTTTTGATGCAGCATGGGCTCAAAAGTGACTGAGTGAAATCTTGTAGATATCACTCAGCCACTTTTAGGAGGCGTTCCTACGACGGAAGCCCCCCCCCGAGCAGGAACGCCTACATCTGGCACAGGGCTTTACAAAGTGACGCATCCCTCAGATGCGTCACGTTGTAAATACCCCGCAGCATTGCGCTGGTTTTGCGCCGCCGCTGTGTCACAAAAGTGACGCAACGGCAGCATAAAAGAGGCGCAAGGGGCTTGTAAATCTGCCCCATAATATGTAAATATGCAACAAAATATAAATGAATACTTCCTAAATAATACATTCTAATTCTATTTTGATAATTTAATCAGAAACATTTCCAAAACTTTAAAAATAAACATGAATGTAAAAACTAAAGCAATTTTCAAATAATTTATTTACAATGACATTTATGTTTTCAAGAATAATACATTCATTTAAAATTATTTAAATTTTAAAACAAATGGATTTACAAAACACATTAAATATACAAATGTAAAAAAATTAAAAATACTTAGATTATTAAATTTATTTTACCAATGTTTTATAATTTACATAATAATTTTAATACTTACAATAAAAGGACATTTTTTACATTTAATATCATTAATATCAGTCCAATGCGGTGTAGCGCGCACATAGGCAACAACGAGATGGAGTAGCACAAAGGGGATTTATTCCATCATAAACCCCGCGTTACGCATTTCGGCCGTAAAAGGTCCTTGATCAATATAATTAATATATACATTTAAAATAATTCTAAACAATTTAAAAAAAAAAATTATTAATGTAACAAAATGAATTTATACATTTTACACTACTAAGGTGCCGATTCCGATCCGTTAAAAATTATTTGCGTACGACCCGTATCCGTATTTTTTTACGTACGAGTCGTACAAGTACCGTACAAACTGCCAAGTACGATTCGCCCGTGAAAAATAACTACGAATAGCGTCGGGAAAAGTCTACGAGAGTGCGTCGGAAAGTGTTCACGTCCGAATATCGTTGGGAAAAGTGTACGAGAGTGAGCCGGACATTTTTACGTGCAAATCGTAAAACACAAGTCCGAGCGCGCAAGTACGATCCCGACCATCCGTCCGAATACACAATCGCACGTAAAAAAGCCCGTACGGAGCCAACGCAGGAGCACTCATGTACACGGGTAAACCATGCCTGTGTACGAGCCGTACAGCCCCCCCCACCCCAAATATGTCAGCACCGTACACCACCCTGTCCGCACTGTACCCCAGCCCCGCAACTGTACGCGCCGTACCCCCAATGTATGCGCTGTACCCCCCCATGTACGCGCCTTACCCCCCTGTCCGCACTGTACCCCAGCCCCGCACCTGTACGCGCCGTATCCCCCCCATGTACGCGCCGTACCCCCCCTGTAGGCGCATCACCCCCGCATGTACGCGCCGTACCTCCGCATGTACGCGCCGTACCCCAGGGCCG
Organism: Triturus cristatus; assembly: GCF_964204655.1. Classification (NCBI taxonomy): domain Eukaryota; kingdom Metazoa; phylum Chordata; class Amphibia; order Caudata; family Salamandridae; genus Triturus; species Triturus cristatus. The sequence continues at coordinate 1,802,461,056 of NC_140589.1, read as the reverse complement.
CATGTGTACGCACCGTACCCCCACTGCATGTACGCGCTTTACCCCCCCATGAACGCGCCGTACCTCCGCATGTACGCGCCGTACCCCAGGGCCGCACATGTACGCACCGTACCCCCACCGCATGTACGCGCCTTACCCCCCCATGTACGCCACGCACCTCCGCATGTACGCGCCGTACCCCAGGGCCACACCTGTACGCACTGTACCCCCACCGCATGTATGCGCCCTCCCCCATGTACGCGCCGCCCTCCCCCCATGTACGCACCTTCCCCCCAAGTACGTGCCATACCTCCGCATGTATGGGCCGTACCCCAGGGCCGCACGTGTACGCACCGAACCCCCACCGCATGTACGCGCCACACTCCAACACCATACCCCAGCACCCTCACCCAGCATTGCATATGTACGGATCGTACCTACGCGAAAATGACCCTTACAGAACCAGAACACTGTAAAACAGCACAAGGAGGGTCAATTCGACTCGCACAACACCACAAAACACGTCTACATGACAAAATACATCTCAATGACTGACCTGGCACATCCAAACAGGCAAACAGAGGCCCCAAATCACAACCACCACTTATAACACACCCACCAAAATTCAAACACAGCCACACCCAAAAATGGACCAATAAAAAGGGCCCACACACACAACCCATGAGCCTTTGCAACAGACCCACTGCTGCCAGACCCCACTGAGAAACAACTCCATATAGAAACTACTCCACATCACTCATACCTCCACTACACCTTCACTCACACACCTTCACACAACCTCCTCCACAAACATCTCCCTCTTCACATTAACACACACACCGTCACATTCACACCCACACACCCACAACCATCCACACCCATCCACACCCACACCCACACCCCACACCATGCCCACAGACAAGAATCCAAAGTTCACAACGGCGGAACTGGACCTCCTTGTCAACGAAGTCATCAGAGTCGAGCCACAGCTGTCTGGAACATTGGTCAGACAGACCAGCATAGCTGAAAAATCTTCCATGTGGCAGAGGATTGTCGACAAGGTGAATGCTGTTGAGCCCATCCGAAGGACCAGGCATGAATGCCAAGCCAGGTGGTACGATCTGCGCAGGGCGGTCAAGAGGAAAATGAATGAAGAATATGCCCAGACTAACATCATTGGAGGTGGCCCCCCCCGCAGACCCGTACACTACCATCCCTGGGAGGAGAAGGTGATGGCCCTGCTACCGCCGGTGGGAGTACACGGAGTCGAAGGAGTCGCAGAGCCTGGTGAGTACACAAACAACGTACGTGACATGGGGCAATGGGGTCCACACCACATATACACCAAATGCACGCAACTTCCCCCAAGCACTCACCGCAAACAACCACACTAAAAAACCACGCACATGCCACTAACGTCACCATGCACCCTTCACAAATCAAGGCAAGGCCATGTCCAAGCCTACAACAACCACAAACACAAGACTGGATGTCCGGGAGGCTGGGAGTGTGGGCCCCACACAACACATTGTGAAAATGAGACGCAGACACCAATGCCCTCAGCCCATATGGCATAGGTACATAACCATGCACAATGCACAGGGACTGGCAAAGTACTGACAAGGTAGATGACACTTGACCCTGCTGTATGCAGCCCTCCTGGGACCACTGTACACCCAAACACCAACTCCACAAGCACAGGTATCTAGCACAGGAACTCACACTCACTGTCATGCCAGCATGCACCATGAGGGGACAGACACATCACCTGGGAGACCCAATGAGAACTTACACTACACACAACAGCAGGCCCGGTCACAACCCCCCCCCTAACACAAGCACACACACCCGGGGCAGGCAACGGATTTACAACACACTCCCACAATGGACATGTGACACAACAAGACCGATCCACAGCCAAATAAGCATCAGAGCAAACAATCTACAGGTCAAACACTCAGGAGAACATCCCAATCTGTCCCCCGCAACATACCCATCCCCAAGTGGACATTGAGAGGAATGCTAGGCACATCCAACTTCCAGGAGGAAATGTGTCAACTTGAATATGTATGAAACATAGATGTCGCATGAAACACCATTAACATTGTCTCTCTCTCACACACAGGGCAACGTCGTCGTTCTCCCCCCAACACTGGGGGGGAAGAATCACAGTCCCAGGCTCCGCGTGAAGACGATCCCACCGGCAGCGACGACTCTCACCACTCCGTGGATCACCCCGACCAACCTGGACCCTCTGGTGCCCAAGCCCCTGCAGCAACCACCACCCCCATTCCTGCCACATCCCAGGACACACCCAGGAGCCCTGCTCACACTGAACAACAGAGCCAGTCTGACCAGGAGGGACAAGGTTCTCCGGGCACCCAGGAGGAGGCAGGCAACCCTGCAAGTGCCATCCCTCAGGGGTCCCGTAGACCCGATGTGCCCACAAGGGCAGGCCAGGCTCAAGTGGGCAGGGGTGGTGGGAGTGGAGGCAGGCGGAGGCGCGAACCTAACCAGCCAGCTCAGGACCCCGGTATGTCACACATACGCAACATCCTGGACTCATACCGGCGTGACACCAGAGGCATCAACCAGGTCATGTCAAGACTCTCAGAGATGCAGGGGACCCTCAATGACATTAAGAACCTGCAGGTCGAGCATCATGCCAGTCATCAACAACACCAAGGACGGATGGAGGCAAGACTGGCTGAGCTCATGGCGGTGCACAGGGACGTGAGCCAATCACTCCGTCAGATCGCCCAAAGCCTGGCAAACCCTCCCTGTGCCACCAGGCGTAGACCAGCACCAGACACAGGGAGGGAGGAGGAGGAGGATTCATCTGACGGAGCGTCCCCAGCATCGTCAAGGCCTGCATCTGAGGGTCCCCGGAGGAAGGTGGGTCGTCCACGGAAAAGACCGTGAGAGTCAGCGGACCATCCCCATCTCCCAGGTCACCTGGCCTGGCACCTGGCCCTCTGGCGCAACAGCAGCACCTCATCCAATGACATTCTCTGCTACATGGACTTGCTGGTCACAGTCTGACCAATAATGACCAACACTGTGGTCTGGACTCTGATGACTTCCAATGCCAAGGATACCATCTCCCCCTGTGAACTTTGAATTCTATTCCCCTGGTACAGCACCCAATTGCATCTACCAAACCACTTACCCCACCGTAAATAAATATTTCACTTTGGACATGAGACGTTCCTGTCATTTTGCATCATTCAACGACATATGTGTGTGGAAATGTCAAACTATGGCTGAGTGTTGAACCAACTCCAGCCATCCATACCCTGGGATCAGAGTCTAGTACAGGACACACATGGGTCACAAGGTATCATTCAATGTAGGCATGGAGCACAACACTCACCTGTGATGGCCTCTGGCTGCTGAGGGGGGCTTGCTAAACTGTGCAGAGAGACCTATTTGGGAGATCATCATCAACGCGTAGAGGTCATGACTCATGTGGAGGTTCCCGGGGAGGGAGTTCCAGGTATGTGTGGCCAGGTGGGAGAACAATTTCCTGTATGCTGGAGTACGGTGGATGTGAAGAACGGTGGCCAGGGCAAGGTTGGATGCACGGAGATGGCCCAACGGGATCTAGGATGACAGACGTACAAGGTTGGTTGGGGTCGGGGTTGTGGACTGCCTCCTGAGTGTGGATGGGGAGTGTGGAGGTCACCCTGCAGCAGACCGTGATCCATTGCAGCTATCCATGGTGGACGGTGAGGTGGCTGGGGCGCAGGCTGTTGTGTCTGAGGTGTGCAGATGCCCCCTGGAAGTGGACCAGTTTCCTGGGAGTTTGGATGTACTTGCTCCGTAGAGGGCAGGGCAGTATTTGACACGGATGTTGTCATGGACCTGGGGGATGGTCTGTCTTTTCTTGGAGTGGATCTATCTGTGGATCATGTGCATAATGCAGAGGGTGTTGCAGCATGAGGTACAGATGCTGTGGACTAGCATGGCATATGTGAGCGAGCCAAACATGATGCACACCATCTTGTGTGTGTGGTACTGGGTGCTTGTGCAGGGCTCTTGCGGGTGGGACACAGGCACTTGACCCAGCTGGAAGGGGACAATCCTCAGATGTTCACCTCAGTCCTGTACAAGTCCAGCCTCAGGTGGCTCGTGTGCAGCCATCCATCAATAGATCTCATGCATACTTGAATGATGGAACTGCCAATGTCTGTGTCTTTGTTGAGGGTGAGGAGCACCTGGCTGTCAATGGCATACGAGCTGCTGATGAGGTGCTGTGCGCATGTGATGGTGGAGAGGGGGGTCCTGGACACTCTGTAGATTGACATGCTGAGAGATGATACCTGTGCCATGTCCCAGACGATGACACCATACTACATGCTGAAGCCTTGAGTCCCACTCCCATGCCCTTGCTGGGCTACAGAGCCGGTGGGGAGTATTAGGGACGTGACCTGGTTGGTTGACAGGGCCTGGAAGGTGGGGCAGCGCAGTGTAGGCAGTTGGAGTTGCACACTCAGCATGCAAAGGTGTCGTGTGTGTGCCCAGGGTATGTCTGACAGCAGGCGTTAGATGTGCGGATGGACATAGCTCGGAGTGTGGCTGATACATCAGTGTGATGTGGGTAATGCAAGGACAGGATGGTGGTGCAATGTGCACCTTGCATGTGCTGATGGTCCAGCCTTTGGCACCGCGTGGCGGCAACAGTGGCATAGACAAGCTGAGGACAGCAAAATGAATGGGTGGAGGGAGGAAGTGAGGAGCATCCTGGAGGCGTGTGTGTTGCCAAATCTGGATACTCTGTTGGCCCTTGCTGCAGGGGCCGCAGCAGCAGGCGGCATCTCCTCGCAAAATGACAGAATTTGCACACCTAGACTAGGATGTCAGAAGGACAACTGCAACAGGCGCGTGTGTAAAGTAAGGAGAGTACAGTATCACATAGCACACCCAGAGACAATGCATGCACAATCACCAAAGAAGCATGACACCGGATCAGGAAACTGAAGGCCGACCTGCGCACAGGAGACACACCCTCAGCAGCTGTTGGTGGCCCATTGTGCGGACCAACATGCCAAAAAACATACACAACCATGTACTTCATGCCCAATAGGGAGCCTAACCCATGAGAAACTGCATGCATGTTGCTAAACTACACATGGACTCCTATGCATAATCTTCCACAACTATGCCAGATATGCCGCATGCAAAGTGGCAAGAGACCTGCATTGACAGAGATGAGGCACCTTGGAGTGTGACAAACACCTTTATTACTCAGCCGCACACTAAGGGAAATGCATCAATTGGAACAGACTCACAGGTCATTTGGCTGACAATGTGTGACCTACACTGGACACCCCCTTCAACACACAGATGTGTAAATCCTACTGAGCTGGCACACAAGTGAAGGGGTTGATCCTAACACCCCTTGCTGCACACAGAGAGTCTACAATTCCCCATTGAGCCTCATATGGGGATGTCCGACACTATGTCCACCATTAGCATCCCGTATGCTCCTTGGAGCCGTTATACACACATTGATGCCTTCATCAGAATCCACACACCATTACAGATGACTGTCAGGAAGGGTGACCATCAATTCATGGGAGCCATGCAACACGTCATGTGGCCCATGGTGAGTCGACATGTATGCATGGTAACTGTTAGAAGGGCGCTCTCTAGGGAGTCAGAGGGTGTCGGACTGACCACCCCGAGAGCCACCGTTCCATAGGAAAGTAGCCGAGCGCCGCTGAGAAGCCTCCTGGGCGAGGTCCTTCTCCTATGATCGTACCAGCCAAGCAACCCCACCACCACAAAGGGACACAACAAGGGTATCAATTCTCACAAGTCTTTATCGGTATTTAAAAGGCAGGTTTCTGTGGCAAAATTTACAGGCGGATCGAGGGATCCTAAAGAGTCTCAGGGTCGTTCAGGGACGGGGTAGCGGGACAGTCTCAGTACCAGCCTGGTACGGGAACACCCTGCGCCCAGCTCTCAATCCTCGAGCTGGGGGTTTCCGGGAGCCGGGGCGTCGTCCGCAGGGCTCGGAGGGTTGCCTCGATGAGGTCGAGCCGCGACGAGGTCAGCAGGGCTCCGATGGTTACTTCTGCGAGGTCGAGCCGCGATGAGGTCAGCAGGGCTCCGATGGTTACTTCTGCGAGGTCGAGCCGCGACGAGGTCAGCAGGGCTCCGATGGTTAGCTCAGCGAGGTCGAGCCGTGACGGGGTCAGCAGGGCTCCGATGTTCCGTGAGGGTCTTCTTCTCAGCAAGGGGGAGCCGCGATGCAGTCAGCAGGGCTCGAGTTCCAAGTTCCAGGCAATGAGTCTCTCTCCGTAGGGTCAGCCGCGATCCGATCAGCAGGGCTCTCGACTCCAGGATACAACTGCCGTCCTGGTTTTGGGCTCCCCCAGATATAGGTCTGGAGCCCTTTGATGTCCGGACCCTCGCGCCTGGGGAGGTCGGAGGGGACGGGAGAAGAGTGTCCAGACACCCAGCGCGGGGTGGAGCCAGGGAGGCCGGAGGGCGATCGCAACCAGGCGTCGGGGGACGACTGGAGGCCCCATCGAAACTCTCCTCCTCCGGAATCTATGGAGTGGCCACTCGACCCCCTCCGGTCAGGTCTTGGCACCTTGAGGTCAGGGCTTCACGGGGACCGAGGCCGGGGCGGGTCGCATCGCGATGGCTGGAGGGTAGCAGGGTACAATCCAGGGGGACCCCGAAGGGTTAGGGTAGCCCCCGTTTAGTCTGGTAGGAGGGTTCGGGACCACGCCACGAGGCCGGGTCCAACAGGCGTCCCCCCCAGCTGAAGGCAGGGAGAGTCACCCATCGTCTTGGGGGTTCTCCTCGCCGAGGCGGAAGAAGCGGGACAGGCCATCGGCGTTGGCGTGGTCGTTGCCGGGCCGATGGTCTACAGTGAAGTCCATCCCCTGCAGAGAGATGGACCATCGCAACAACTTCGGGTTCTCGCCTCTCATCTGCATTAACCACCGCAAGGGTCGGTGGTCGGTTTGGACCCGAAAGTGGGTGCCGAAGAGGTAGGGCCGGAGTTTCTTGAGGGCCCACACCACGGCAAAGGCCTGCCGTTCAATGGTGCTCCATCTCTGCTCCCGGGGCAGCAGGCGCCGGCTGATGAAGGCCACCGGCTGGTCAATCCCCTCAGAGTTCACTTGGGACAAGACAGCCCCGACTCCGTCCTCCGAGGCATCCGTCTGTACCACAAACTCTTTGCTGTAGTCGGGGGCTTGTAGCACGGGGGCGGTACACATCGCTGTCTTGAGGGTCTCGAAGGCCGCCTGACAGAGGGGCGTCCAGTGCACCTTCTTTGGTTGCTTCTTTGATGTGAGCTCCGTGAGGGGGCCCACAATGCTTCCATAGTTCTGAATGAACCGCCTGTAATAGCCCGTGAGTCCCAGGAAGGCCCTCACAGCGGTTTGGGTGGTTGGGGGGCTCCCAGGCCACGATGGCGTCGATCTTTGGCTGGAGGGGAGCCACATGGCCGCTCCCCACTTGATGTCCCAGATAGGTTACAGATCCTTGGCCTATCTGACACTTGCTGGCTTTTACGGTGAGTCCGGCCCTTTGGAGGGCGGTCAGGACCTCCCCGAGGTGCCTTAGGTGCTCGGCCCAGTGGCTGCTGAACACCGCAATATCGTCCAGGTAGGCGGCGCTGAACGCTTCTAGGCCGGCCAGTACCTTATTCACCAGTCTTTGGAAGGTCGCCGGGCCATTTTTCATGCCGAAGGGCATCACTTGGAAGTGGTAATGGCCATCGGGGGTGGAGAAAGCGGAACGCTCTTGGGCGCCTGGGGTGAGCCCGATCTGCCAGTATCCGGCGGTGAGGTCAAAGGTGCTAAGGTAGCGGGCTGCTCCTAGGTGGTCGATCAGTTCATCTGCCCGAGGAATGGGATGGGCATCGGTTTTGGTGACGGCATTCAATCCCCGATAGTCCACGCAAAACCGGAGCTCCGGGGTGGTGCTGGGGGCGGCAGCTTTCGGCACTAGGACCACAGGGCTGGCCCAGGGACTGTCGGAGGGTTCGATGACCCCCAGGGCCAACATCTTGGCGGCCTCGGCGTGGATGCAGGCCCGCACCCGTTCGGGGACCCGGTAGGCTCGGTGTCGCACGGGGGGGCTGTCCCCGGTGTCGACGTCGTGGACGCACCATCGGGTGACTCCGGGAGTGAGGGAGAAGAGAGCAGCGAAGTGATGCAGCAGTCCTTGACAATCTTGGCGCTGCTCTGGAGTCAGGGTGGCGGAGAGGATGACTCCCTCTACGGAGCCGTCCTATTCTGAGGTTTTCAGGAGGTCGGGCAGGGGCTCGGAGTCGTCTTCGGCCCCATCGTCGGTAGCCATCAGCAGGCTAAGTTCCGTTCGGGCAAAGTGGGGTTTGAGCCTGTTGGCGTGGAGGACCCGGAGGGGGTTCCTGGGGGACTCCAGGTCGACCAGGTAGGTGACGGGGCTCTTCTTCTCGACCACCTTGAAGGGCCCGGTCCACTTGTCTTGGAGGGCACAGGGGTCGACGGGCGACATGACCCAGACCTGCTGGCCTGGCTCGAACTCGATGGAGGAGGCGTTCTGGTCATACCAGCGTTTCATTTCCTCCTGGCTGGCCTCGAGGTTGGCTTCGGCCAGTTCCCTGAATTTCCGGGTTTGGTTTCGCAGGGTCAGGAGGTACCGGTAGACGTCGGGGGGAGCATCTTGGACGGTGGTCTCCCAGCCTTCTTTGACCAGGCTGAGGGGGCCTCGGACAGGGTGCCCGTACAAGAGTTCGAAGGGGCTGAACCCCAGAGACTTTTGCGGGACCTCCCGATAGGCAACCAGGAGGCAGGGCAGCAGGACGTCCCATTTGCGTCTCAGGGGCTCCTCCAGGCCTTTGATCATTCCCTTCAACGTACGGTTAAATCGTTCGACTAGTCCGTTCCCCTCGGGGTGGTACGGGGTGGTGAACTTGTAGGTGACCCCGCATTGTTGCCACAGGGACCGCATATACTTGGAGATAAAGTTTGTGCCTCGGTCGCTCACAACCTCCCGGGGGAAACCTACTCTGGAGAAGATTCCCATCAAGGCCCGGCCCACCACGGGGGCCGTCACTGTTCGGAGAGGGATGGCCTCGGGGTATCGGGTGGCATGATCGACCAGGATGAGGATGAAGCGATGTCCTTGGGAGGTTCGGGGGTCCAGGGGCCCCACGATGTCGATCCCCACTCGCTCAAACGGGGTGTTTACTATTGGAAAGGGCTGGAGAGGGGCTTTGACCCTTCCCCCACTCTTCCCGCTGGCTTGGCAGGTCGGGCAGGTTCGGCAATGATTGTCCACGTCCTTCCGCATTCGGGGCCAGTAGAAGTGAGTCACCAGGCGGCTGTATGTTTTGTCTTGTCCCAGGTGCCCGGCGAGGGGCACATCATGCGCCAGATTGAGGAGGAAGTCCCGGAATCAGAGGGGGACCACCAGCACTCGGCTGGCCCCCAATTCTGCGGTCTTCTGCTCGCTGTAGAGGAGGTCATTGTCCCAATAGACCCAGTGGGTCCCCGTCTGATCTCCGGCGGCCTGGGCGGCTGCTTGCTGTCGGGTCCCTTCGAGGGAGGGGCAGGTCTTCTGTTCTTAGCGGATCTGCTCCCTTGTGGGGCCACCTTCTTGGCGCCATTGGGCGAGTTCGGGGAGGTGCCGAGCGCGGCGACCTCGTCCGGGGCGAGTTCTGGCGGCCCGGACTCGGCGTCGGCTTCTTCTTCGACGGAGGGAGGTGGTGGCTCGGGCCACTCCGGCTCTTCGGGGGGAGCAGCTACGCTCGGTCGGATGGCCCGGGCGGTCGTGGACCGGGTGGTTGCGCAGGCCCACTTGGGCAGTCCCAGCATCCCCAGATGCTTGCGGCGCTCGACGTGGGCCCAGGGGGAACTTTCCAAGTCGTTCCCAAGGAGGCAGTCTACGGGGGCGTCATCGCGGACGGTCACCTTCAGCATGCCCGACACTCCCCCCCACTCAAAGGGGATCCGGGCCATCTGGCACAAGCTCTCGGTGTTGTCTGCCGACCGGACGGGGCACAGTACATTAGGCATGATCTGTTCGGGGGTCACCAAGTGGCAGCGGACGGCTGTCACGCTGGCTCCGGTGTCGCGGAGGGCTTCGGCCCGGCGTCCATTAATGGTGACCCACTGTTGGTACTTCTGGGTGTTGCTCGGGATGGGAGCCCGGGGCACCATTTCCCGGCTGCCCAGGCATACCAAGGTCATGGCGGCGCGTTCCCACTCGGTTGGCCCGGCGTCGTAGTTCTCTTCCTCTTCTCCCCCTTCCCCCAGGGCAGCGGCCACCAACTGGCGGGGGGGTGGCCCGGTGGTCCCAGCTCGTCGGTTCACGGGGCAGGTTGGGTCACTGGCATAGTGCCCTGGCTGTTGGCAGTTGTAGCACGTTACCGTCGGTCGAGGTCCTGGTCGGGCTAGGGGGGCCCCTCTTCGGGCGAGGGTCGGGGACGTGCGGTTCAGGGGCGGTCCCCGGGGAGGACTCCGGGGCGGCCCTGCTGGGAAGTCTCTGTTCCTGTTCGATCCTCCTCCTCCGCCACGCTGGCGGGGGGGCCCCGTGGTGTTCCGTTGGTACTCCCCCATCGAGTTCCAAGGGACCCGGGTGTTCACCCATCGATCGGCCTCGGCGGTGAGCTTCCGCGGCTCGGTCAGCTTGCTGTCGAGGAGGTGCTGTCTCAGCTCGATGAAGCAGTTGTTGGAGAGGTGTTCCCATACAATGAGGTCAAACAGCTGTTCGTAGGAGGTGACCTTGCTGCCCTTGATCCAACCTTCCAGGGCTCTGCTGAAAAAGTCTACGTATTCCACCCAGGTGGTACCGGGGAGCTTCTTGCAGTCCCGGAAGCGCTGGTGGTACATCTCTGAGGTGAGACCATAGCGGGTGAGCAGGGCCTCCTTCATATGGTCATAAGAGGTCATCACCACGTCTGGGAGCTGTAGCAGGGTGTCTCTGCCTTCACTGAGGAACCGTCCCCATAGGCCGGCTCCCCAATCTTTTCGGGGTACCCGATGGGCGGTCATGGCGACCTCGTAGGCCTTGAACCATTGTTGGATGTCGTCGTTCTTGTAGTACTCTTTGACGACATCCTTGGGGATATGTACTTTTGCCTCGACCGGCGGGGGGGTGTCCCTGTTTCCGGGGGTGCCGGTCTCCCCATTCCTGGACTTAATTTCAAGTTCTTTAAGGCACCGCTCATGCTCGAGGGTTAGCCTCCTCTCTTCCAGTTCTCGGTGCCGCTTTTTCTCCTCTATTTCGTCTTGCAGCCGCAGTTGCTCTAGGGCCAATTTCTTTTCGGCTAGTAGGAGTTCGCCGTCCAAGCGGAGTCGGGCGAGCTCCAACTCGTGGGTCCTGACCCTCTCCCGTTCTCGTATCTCTTCCGGGGAGAGGCCGGTCTCCATGCTGGTTCTTCTCCCATCTGCCGGGTCTGCGGTTGGTTGCCGGTGCACGTTTGGCACCGGGTTTTCTTCGGTTTGGGGGGAGGCCGCTTCGGACTCTACCCAGGCCTTTAGGGCTTTTTGCAGGTCCTCTTTTGTGTTTAATCCGGTGGTCGCGATGCCTTTGTCTTTACAAAACTGTTTTAGCTCCTTATGGGTATATTCCTCCAACCGTTCTTGTTGGAACTCCGCGGTTGGGGTGGTCTCTTGGTTGCTCATGGTTACTCTGTGTCTGGGTAGGTAGTGGGTGAGTTACTCGCTGTACGATTTGCGTCTGGCTCGGATCGCACCGCTGGCCACCAATGTTAGAAGGGCGCTCTCTGGGGAGTCAGAGGGTGTCGGACTGACCACCCCGAGAGCCACCGTTCCGTAGGAAAGTAGCCGAGCGCCGCTGAGAAGCCTCCTGGGCGAGGTCCTTCTCCTATGATTGTACTGGCCAAGCAACCCCACCACCACAAAGGGACACAACCAGGGTATCAATTCTCACAAGTCTTTATCGGTATTTAAAAGGCAGGTTTCTGTGGCAATATTTACAGGCGGATCGAGGGATCCCAAAGAGTCTCAGGGTCGTTCAGGGACGGGGTAGCGGGACAGTCTCAGTACCAGCCTGGTACTGGAACACCCTGCGCCCAGCTCTCAATCCTCGAGCTGGGGGGTTTCCGGGAGCCGGGGCGTCGTCCGCAGGGCTCGGAGGGTTGCCTCGATGAGGTCGAGCCGCGACGAGGTCAGCAGGGCTCCGATGGTTACTTCTGCGAGGTCGAGCCGCGATGAGGTCAGCAGGGCTCCGATGGTTACTTCTGCGAGGTTGAGCCGCGACGAGGTCAGCAGGGCTCCGATGGTTAGCTCAGCGAGGTCGAGCCGCGACGGGGTCAGCAGGGCTCCAATGTTCCATGAGGGTCTTCTTCTCAGCAAGGGGGAGCCGCGACGCAGTCAGCAGGGCTCGAGTTCCAAGTTCCAGGCAATGAGTCTCTCTCCGTAGGGTCAGCCGCGATCCGATCAGCAGGGCTCTCGACTCCAGGATACAACTGCCGTCCTGGTTTTGGGCTTCCTCAGATATAGGTCTGGAGCCCTTTGATGTCCGGACCCTCGCGCCTGGGGAGGTCGGAGGGGCCGGGAGAAGAGCGTCCAGACACCCAGCAGGGGGTGGAGCCAGCGCCCAGGGAGGCCGGAGGGCGATCGCAACCAGGCGTCGGGGGACGGCTGGAGGCCCCATCAAAACTCTCCTCCTCCGGAATCTGTGGAGTGGCCACTCGACCCCCTCCGGTCAGGTCTTGGCGCCTTGAGGTCAGGGCTTCGCGGGGACCGAGGCCGGGGGCGGGTCGTGTCGCGACGGCTGGAGGGTAGCGGGGTACAATCCAGGGGGACCCCGAAGGGTTCGGGTAGCCCCCGTTTAGTCTGGTAGGAGGGTTCGGGACCACGCCACGAGGCCGGGTCCAACCGTATCACAACATGCACAGGAGCAGTGCCCACATATCACAAACACGTTCCACCCACAAAATGCCTTGCTGTACTCCTTACCCAAAATGACTTTTCATCATGTCTGTGCATGTAACTCTGATCCAGCACACGTTGCAATACTCATGAGGAATAGCAGGAGGGCAATGATGACATGAGCAGACGACAGCCGCAAGAACCTGGGGAGGCCAGACACACAACAAGTCAGCGAAGAGCTAGTAATCCGCAGACATGTATATGTACTCTACAGGAATGATGTTGTCACCATGCCCTTAACAAATTTAGTGTCCCAGCTAATATGTGTGGAATGACATCATCACTTGAATGACACATCAGAACACACCTCCAAGTCACTTAGCACACAGTCAGCTCGACACACACATTGCAACACATGCCACACAAGGCTCAAAGCGTGCACACTCAGACACAGGGACTCACCATCATGAGGAGAAGTTGCGGATAAGCTGACTCCGGATGTCCTCATCCTCATCCTCATCCTCACTTGCCCCGTGCCCGAGCCCTTCATCCTCCACGGGTGGATGATCCTGCTCATCCGGATCAAGGATGAGTGGCACGGCCTACTCCACTGCCATGTTGTGCAGCATGCAGCACACAATGAAGATTTTGCAGACCTTCACCGGGGCATATGGGAGGGCGCCGCCGGTCTTGTGGAGGCACCGGAATCTGCTCTTCAGGAGTCCAAACGTCCTCTCAATCACGCGCCTCGTCTGCCCATTGGTGTCGTTGTACCGGTGTTCTGCGGCTGTTCTGGGGTTGCGGAGAGGCGTCATCAGCCATGGCATGTTGGGATAGCCAGAGTCCCCTACATGGAAACATCATGTGAAGAAGTGGGTCAGGGGATGCCGTAAGATACAAAGATAGCGCTGAACACAGGACTAACAGAGTATACCCAACAACAAGACATGCTTGTTCCGCGTGCAGCTGCAGCATCATTTCTGGCACCCTGCTACGCCTCATGATGTATGCATCGTGTGCGGACCCTGGAAAACGTGCACAGACATGGGAAATCAGCATGTTAGCAAGACACACCACAAGGGCATTAATGGAGTGGTAATGTTTACGGTTACGGAAGGCTACCTCCTGTGCCTGTGGTGGTACCAAAGCCACATGTGTCCCATCAATGGCCCCAATTACATGCGGCATCCCTCCCAGGGCATAGAACTCACCCTTGACACCTGTCAACTGCTCACGAGTCGGAAAATGGATGAATTCATCCAGGTGCAACAACATGGCTTCTATAACATCATGCAGGACACGGCTGAACATAGTCTGGGACATGCCACCCACATCAGCTATGGTCAATTGAAACGTGCCGGTGGCAAAAAAATGTAGGGCTGCCATCACCTTCCCATTGGGGGTCAGAGCTGTAGGATACCTGTGTTGTGGTTGGAGGTGTGGTGCAAGCCGGCGGGTCAAGTCCTCTATCAACTCTTGCGAGAATCGGTATCTGCGTATGCAGTCATGTTCACGCATGGCATCCAGGTCTGGCATTCGTCTGGGGAGAGGCGGTGCCCTGCAGAGATTTGGAAGGAATAACGAAGAGTGAGTACATTACCACACCAATGTCACTGAGGTGAGCACATGTTCAACAGCTAATACACATCTGCTTAATACAGAGTCTGTGCTATGCAATACATCCAGGACACGTGGGCCAGCCAGGTGATACTCCTACGAAGAGCCAGCCACAATAGTTGCATGGCAATGTTGACGTGACATTCCATGAAATAGCTGTTGGCCAGTGTAAGTGACAAGCCAGCCACATTACATGAGTGACAGACATCCACATATCAGCATTAGAAGGATTTCATCTCATACAGACAGCTGGCAGGAGTCTAGACGCACAGGTCACATGTGATCTGGAAATGGACAGATGACACACATTTCCATTAAGGGGTCCATGTCAAAAACTGATGTCACAGACATTGAGACAACGCAGACATTGCCTCATGTCAGGAAGTCATCTTTGAACCATCATGACACATGTAACGTGTGAGTCCACATGTGGCATGGTGTGCGTATATGTGTGTCATGCACAAATGCACACATACACATGTTGGATGCTGCAACAGCAGATGGAGTTGACGGAACACCAACGGAAAGCTCATGGGAACACATGACACACACATGACATAGTCACATCGTGGCACACTGGGAGTCACATGTGAGGTGTAATTATCCGTGTACCTGCCATCAGGGGACAGTTGCGGGTGTTGCTGACTGTGCCATACCAGTGATGCAGTGCTTGACACGTGTGTTGCACATGCACACATGTGCAAAGTGTGAAGGGGAAGTGTGCCACGTAGTGCCCCATCACACATGACATGTGTAAGCAGCTCATCACACATCTATTGTGCCACAACATGAGGAGACATGTGCCACATCACTGCCTGACACACCTAGGCCCTGCACATGAAGGACTGCACTGACAATGACTTGATGTACAGCCTTGTGCGAGTCTGACACCTCCATTCCTTTCGTGTGCGCCTCCTATCACCAGTGTAACCAGTGAAATGCAGTACACACGCTCTGAGGGCGTGTGTAGGGCCCATACTCACGCGTGTAAGGGCCGTACACGCGTGAGTACGTGCCTATCACTATCGTTGGGGGTACCATAGGGCCTAGTGATACGGCACGTACTCACACGTGTACGGGCTGTACACGCGTGAGTACGTGCCGTATCACTAGGCCCTACGGTACCCCCAACGATAGTGATAGGCACGTACTCACGCGTGTACGGCCCGTACATGCGTGAGTACGTGCCGTATCACTAGGTCCTACGGTACCCCCAACGAAAGTGATAGGCACGTACTCACGCATGTACGGCCCGTACACGCGTGAGTACGTGCCTCTCACTAGGCCCTACGGTACCCCCAACAATAGTGATAGGCACGTACTCACGCGTGTACGGGCCGTAAACGCGTGAGTACGTGCCTATCACTAGGCCCTATGGTACCCCCAACGATAGTCATAGGCACGTACTCACGCGTGTACGGCCCGTACATGCGTGAGTACATGCCGTATCACTAGGCCCTACGGTACCCCCAACGATAGTGATAGGCACGTACTCACGCGTGTACGGCCCGTACACGCGTGAGTACGTGCCTATCACTATCGTTGGGGGTACCGTAGGGCCTAGTGATACGGGCCGTACACGCGTGAGTACGGCCCGTATCACTCTAGTGATGGTGCCCTAGGGGTACGTGTGAAAAGCGCCGTACCTGTGTGTGGATTTAAGAATTACAATGGGGACACATGAGGGACAAGTATTAGGGCCTAAATGCATGCTGGTTGTCATGGATACCGAGTTTCAAGTTCAAAATTTTACACCATGTGATCTGGAAAAATCAGTTGGCCACATTTAACATTGTTGCAAAGTGGTTGTTGACTTGACATGATGCTGCAAAATCGAAAGATGCAAAGGCTGTCACTTGTGTATGTTTAAAGGGATTGGAGGAAATGTAGGATGCAAATGAGTCTGACCAATCACTCTGTACTCATGTATATGAAATAGGCCAGCAAGGCAGATATAAGGCAGGCAGAACCCATGAGAGGGCACTTGCCTGCACAACATGTCAGTCGATACCACTGCTGCTGTATTTTCTCCCTCTGGCACCATGTCAAGGACTGTGGAGAGAGCCCAGCCTTTCACCCAGGAGGAGAACGAGGCCCTGCTGGATGTGATCCTCCCACAGTACCCCATGCTGTATGGTCGACCAGGGGAGCAGGTGAGTGCTGACTCCAGTACCTTTGCCTGTGCACCGTTATTGTGTCTGTCACTTCTGGCATTGTGGCCAGGTGTGACAGACATGCAATGTTGGGTGGAGTGGGTCCTGGGGGGGGGGGGCTTATGTCTCTCATGCAGGGCTTGATGTAGTTCATGTGTGCACTCCTCACTTGCATTGCGCTTACTGTGACATTCACTGCATAGTGCATGGCACATTCCGCCAGTCAAATCCTCTTGGGCATTCATGTTCTATTGTCCTGCGGTGATTCAGTGGTCACCCCGGTGTGACAGGTGACTGCACCCACAGATGTGTGTGAGAGTTGAGTGGAGCTGTGGTGAGAGTGGTGAGAGTGTCCAAATGATGTGTACGCCCCCTGGACATTGATGTGTGTGAATGTTTCTTGTCATGTGGATGAGTGTCTATGTGGAGTGTTGCACCACAGCTGCATGGAGGAGGCAACTGCTCAATCAATCTGATGTGTGAAGTAAGCCGTGCTGTGTGTCTGACTTGCTGAGCTAGCCCCACACCTGTGACCCCCCCCTGGCAAGTGGCACAAGTGCAGAGTGAGGTTTGCATCCGCTGTTGCCAATGGCAGGTGATTGAGGTGTGCCTGTGTGTGTCTGTGTACTCTGCTGAGGTTTCGTCAGTGGCCTGGCGCATGTGACTGCTTTGCATTGCTGTCCATCAGCCTTGTGTTGCTTGGGATGCACAGTGTGTGCCATGATTAGGGATTGGTTTGCACCCCTCATGCCACCTGTGTACTTACTATGCCATGTAGTGCATTGCTGCGTCCCCAGTGGAAAAAGTCCCTATGACTAAGGTGCTATTACTTGCCAGCATACTATGCCCTGTTCTACAAATCTAAGATGGTCAACTGTGTGTCTCTGTGACATGGTGCAGGTGTAGTGATGTTGTCCCACTTTGTCATCCACACAGGTATCCCCCTACCACAAGGGGAAGATCTGGAAGGACGCCGTCAAGGCCGTGCAATCGGCGGAGGGTCGCAGTCGGCGCCTGCCACAAGTGAGGAAGAGATGGCAGGACATCTGGTGCTGGACCCGGAGGATCGCCCGGGTCATGCTGAAGGAGGAGGCTCCTCGCAAGCATGGCGGGCGCCGGCGCCTGACCCACCAGATGCGGCGTGTCCTGGCGGTGGTCTTCCCTGACCTGGATAGGCGGATACAGGAGTTACAGCAGCAGGAAGGGGGTAGGTACATGTGTGTTTGTTGTGTGTCACAAGCTTTTGTTGCTGCTCAGTCGCCTGGAGACACTGCCAGGGTATATATGTGCAGTGCATATCCTGTTCCCCCACAGTCAACCTGTGCTGTTCTTCCTCCCTTCCCCTCCTTGACATGTGTTACCTGGTCTGTGTGTGATCACTATTGCACATGGTCATCTAGGTTGCCAGTTTATCAAGGTGCACACTGCTTTCAGCATCATGTGTGGGGGTGGTCTGCCTGTGCCCTGTCCTGTACTGTCATTAGGGGGTGCATATTTGTTGCCACTGATGCTGAGTCCCAACATAGGAGTGTGAGGTTTCAAATGAACAGACTTGCTGCATGCATTACCAATGTTATGGCCTCAGACATGATGTGCATGAGTGGGATATATGCATAGTGCCGGGACGGTTGCTCCTGTAACAGTCAGCTCATTCCAGGACCATGGAGCAGTGTGCACACTACAGTCCCCTGTCACAGCCTGCCCTCCTACTCATGTGTGTCATCCAACACTGTGCACATTCACTGTGGGTTCATAATGGCTCTGCCTCTGTGGCATTGTTCCCTGGCCTAGGTAGTAGTTTTCACATGTGTGATACATTTGCCCACTGGACAGGGATACACCAGTTTGCTTGTGCATACTCACACTGGGCAGTGCCTGTGTGGCTATTCACAACAATCTGTTGATGTTTGTTTGTGACCAATATGTTTTGCCAGCCCTACAGGTGATGTCGTGTTAATGAAGCTAGTTTTCAAGCACAGTTATTGTAACCCTGAATATGAGCTCTCACTTCTTGATTGGTATCAGTCACATTGACTCAGGTATGGGTGGGTGTGCGCGGGAGGGGCGTACATGTTCAACTCTGATGTTTCATTGCCAATTCTGACTTGTGTGTGATGATTCAAAGTACAGAAAGTCATCGTGCAGTGCCCCCGTGATGTTGGCCAGTGCTTGCTGTTGGTGCTTCATTGCCTGTGTCAGTTATTGGCAATCATGTATCCTGCTTGGACATTTTTGGCACCTGTGTGTGGTTCAGATGCTACACAGTTGTGACTTTGTGTGCTGACATCTGTGGGTACATTCTGGCTTGCCATGAGGGGGATCCCACAGTACAGCTAGGCTTTTTTGCTAAACAATTGCAGGCCCATAAGCTTATGCATTGTCCTGGGTGTGGACATGTGTGCCACTCCAGATGACAGTCAGTAGGTCATCTGTGTAGCCAACTGTGTGATCAGGTGACGGATAGCCATGTGACAAATGACATTATTCAAGTTGTTACTCGGGGAAAATGTCAATTGGCACTCACTACACCTGTCAACATGTCTCAATGTTTCATATGCTTGACCTTGTTGTTTGGTTGTGAAGGACAATGATGTGCCTGCATGACAGATGTCTCCCAAGGAAGTGCACAAGACACCACCTTTACACTTCCCAGGGACACGCTGGCACATTTTACAGTAATGCACAGTTTGGACAACACTTGTTTGGAGTTCATACATGTTCCCACAGTGTGCTAGCATTTGGGTTAGTCCTTGGTTGTTGCTGGTACCAAATTACGAGTGTCAAGTCATCCAGCCACCCTGGTGCCATGTATATGTACTTACTGCTACGCCATTTCTTCCTAACAGTGGCTGATTTGAATGAGTCTGGCAGCTCAGACAATGACTGTGTACATGTAGTTTGGTGTGCACCTCCTTGTGTGACTTCTGCTATACAGACACATGTGTGTTGTGTTCACAGAGTGCCACATTCACACATGCTAGACATGTCCATTTTGTAAAGGGTTGTGATTCTTTAGGAGTCACAATGTATTTCTTTGGGGTGTCAAAAGTACTCACAGGTCTCTGAGTGTGGGGACACCTTCTGCATTGGCATGTGGTATTTGGCCTTGGGTGCGACAATACTGTTTGTTTCCCAGTGAACAAGAGGTGGCATGCCTTCATAGTCTTGCTGTGCTCAACTGATCCCAGACACTAGCTTCTCATGATCTTGTGATTTCGAGTTATTTGCTGTTGTGTCCTAATTTTCATTGTTTGCAAGTGGCATGGTGCGTCAACCAACTGGGGAGTGCAGGGCTTACATATGTGGGGAGTATCCTAGATGTTACTCCTGATGCCTTTCCTGATATGCACTGTTGCCTATTTTGTTTGGACTCATGTGTCAGATGTATACAGGTGACTGATTTTTTCCTGCCTCTTCACCTTGCCCACAGAATCATCGGAGGACACCGAGGGGGACACCGGCACGGACGTGGAGGAGGGATCGAGCAGTGGTGCCACCACTGCTGTGGAGTCGGTGGAATCTAGTGGCACGGAGGGCGAGGGGAGTGAGGCGAAGGACCTGCCCAGTACCAACACAGACTACGAGGCGGACGGGTCCGAGGCTGAGCTCCCAGAGGGGGCGGAGGCTGCTCCCAGAGCTGAAAGCAGCAGTACATCTCTCGCCGCCCCCTCCATTCCCATCACCGCCCTCCCACTTGCTCGGGTCCCTTCTGTCCGTGCTAGGCCACACCGTGTCTCCTTCGTGCCAGGCACCGCACCCCCTGCCCCTGTCCCCCCTGCTGCCCTCACTGCCGAGTCTGTGGACATTCAGCGGCAGTTGCAAGTTGGGCAGACATCGATCCTGACTGTCCTCCATGGCCACACCAGACTGCTGACCCAGATGGTGTCATGCCCCGTGATCCGGATCGACAGACGATCCAGTATACAAGGATCCTAGGCGCGTACGAACGCGCTTAGCGTTCTAGCTTGGAGCTCTGCTTTCCGTCTTTGTTCCGTCTGCCTGACTTCCGGTGGGAACTTCCTGTTTCCGCAGTTGAGATACTAGAGTTTTGAGCCTTCGCGGGTTCAGCCCGTGTGTCCCGCGTCTTGGTAAAGACGCCTGATAGTTTGGTCGCGAGCCCTTCAACACTCTGGCGGCTCGCATTTGATAGCATTTGATTCCCGCCACGAGTGTCAGAGTTGCGAGTGAGTGCAAGTTCTATCCCTTCCTCGGTGCTGCTGCTTCGTGGTAGTACTCACTCCTGGGCGGCGGTGTTATGTTTGTATGTTTCGTCTGTGTCCCAATCGCCTTGTCCTCAAATCCCCTCTCAGTGATTAAGGGTGTCAGAGTTCCCGTTACGAGCTCATTCACTTCACCCGCTACCCTGATACCGCTGTTTCCTTCTCTGCTGAATATTGCGCCCCAGCAGCGCCTGCTTCCCAGCTGAGTCCTTATACCTTTCAATCCCTCACTGTACCTGTTCAGCCCTATTCCTACTTCTCAACAGTGGTGCTGGTTTCCCCTGAGATAGAAGACTTAATAACCCGTAAGGGACGCTAGCGTGGACCACGTTACAGCGACCGGTGTACTTCTGAAGCACGGTAACAGCGCAGTGCGCTACACATTTCTTTTGCACTTATGGACACAGTATAGGATGGATGGCTGTAATTGTTATCGTTTTGCCTTTTTCTCCTAGGTTTTAACCTATACCTGAATAGTCTATCGTTGTTACCTACCATGTGGAAATAGAGGGAAGCAGATATACATTACCGTAGTGAGTAATAGACCGATAAGAATTTGTATGAAGAATTTGATGTTGCATGAAAGACTATACTCTGAATTGTTCACTTTATGTGGTGTAGGAATTCTTGGCCTGCTTGTTCCACGCCTGCCCCGTCCTGAGTCCCATCCTTTCCCAGTGGAGGTGACACCTTTCTTACACAAAAGCAAGACCCCAGTGGTAGGTGGGTTTGGTAAATGTCTATGGTTTAAAAGTGAATGAGGTGATGTGTAAAAGTGAGTAGGATTTTTCTATTGCAGCGCTCAGAGAAGAACTACATCCTTGGTTCCAACACGGCCACACCACTGAAGTCACACCCTCCTTCCCTTGTTTTGTTACCCTGTTTTCCCCTGGCGTGTCATCCGGTTCTCTAGTGTTTGATAGAGACGGAAGGCCGTAGGGGAGGACGGAGACTTACTCTTCTAATTCCTGACGCTCCTGCAGAAGATTCTGAGAACCATTACAGATGGTGTCGTACATGGAGGGCATGTCATCAGCGATGTCTGACCAACGGATGTTGCTGAGGTCCCTGGACTCGTCACTGACGGCAGTAGCGAGTCACCTGCAGCGCTGTCTCCCCCCCTACCCCTGGCCCATCCACAAGTCCAACACCCATGCCTGTCCCAAGCACACCCAGACATCCACACACACGCACCCCACTAGACACAAGCAGCACACCACCACGTAAGTGCAAGCGCACACCTCCTGACAGGCACACTCAGGGGGTAGCAGGCACACCCACTGGGTCTGGGGCACACAGGCAGGCACCCAGCCACAGTCCTCATCCACATGACTCACTCCCCAGTCCCTCCGATGTCACTCCCCTTGGCTCCCCTGCCCCAGATTCGGAGAAGGAGGCCTACTTTGCTGGGCTGGGCCTCAGCCCCACTAGTTCACCTGGACGCAAACGGTCAAGGCACTCCACGGGTAGGGGAGTTAAGTTCCCCAGCCCGTCCACCACCTCCCCCGGTGGCGCTGCAACCCATCCCTCCGACCCCCCCCCCCCTCCTTGGTGCCTGTTGTTTCTCCGGGTGCAGGGAAGACGCTTGAAGAATTGGCAGAAGTGTGCAGCGCTGAGCTCGCCTCCACCTTTGCCGCTGCCCCACCCCCTGTGGTGAAGTCGTCCGTCCCTGCACCCACAACACCTACCCTTTCCCCTCCTGTCCCTGCGGTGCCTGGTCCTTCCCCAACACTCTTGTGATGTGCAGGCAAACTAGGGGAGACGCATGGCCATGTGTCCCCCCCCCAAGGACTGCTGATATGGACTGGCCATTGGCCTTTGTGAATAGTCTCGTTTACACGTTATTATTTTCATGCTGAATAAAGCATTTTCTTTTTCTTTGGAAAAGTCTTGCATTTCAGGTATTGATGTTGATGCTGATGCTACAGGAGTTGGGGTTGTGGGCATGTATTATGTTTCAGGGAAATGTTGTGGTCTGCTGCTGGGGTGGAACCTGGTATCTGCGTGCCATCACGCGATCTCTGCAAAGATTCTTTGTCGTGTATGCTCTTTGTGTTTGGAGACATTGTCCCAAGGGGTGTTCCTTCCTCTGTGGCACCTGACATCTCCCCTGCAGAGAGTTGCACAATTGTTGTGTTGCCCTGTGTCTACATGTCCTTTGTTGGTGATGGATCCCTTTAACTCTGGGCATGCCTGCTCAGCAATGTGTCCGCCTGCATTGTCTGTGCCATCCTTGGTACTCACTGTACTTGTGTATAGAGTATTTCGCCATGCCTTCATGGATAAATGGTCCCTTTTCCGCACAATGCATGTGTGTAATCCCAGCCTAGTACACATATGGTACTTGTTCGGCTGGGTATTTGAACACCAGACTCACAATTGTGGGCATTGTATCTGTGGGAACTCCACACTATTCCTTCCATGACAGACAACATCTTGGTGGCTAGCCCAGCACCTGAACATTCCTATCAGGCCTGGGATGTGCGTGACAGTGTGTGTTCTCTTTGGCTCTCTTAATTTGTTAGGCAGTGACATGACTATACAGTCTTGTGGCATGATCTCAGTGTGTGTATTGTGCTGCATCTGCCAGGGGTGGGTATGCATGTGTTATTTGTCCTCACACCCACATGTGGTGTGTCATGCAGTGGGGGTAAGACCTCCTTCCTCCTGGGAGTGGGACAATGCTGTCAGTGATGTGTTGTTATGCCACTATCCTCATTGTCCTAAGTTAGGGATACGTACATTCACCCATGGAGCTGTGGTCATCTGATAATGATGTACACCCCCCATGTCTCTGTCCACTGCTGGGAGTCCTCTGCACCCACCCCTTACATGTATGGGCACTGCTGGGAGTGATAGGCACACACCCCTCATATGTCTGTTCACTGCCGGGAGTCCTCTGCACCCACCCCTCATATGTCTGGGCACTGCTGGGAGTCCTCTGCACCCACCCCTCATATGTCTGGGCACTGCTGGGAGTGATAGGCACCCACCCCTCATATGTCTGGGCACTGCTGGGAGTCCTCTGCACCCACCCCTCATATGTCTGGGCACTGCTGGGAGTGATAGGCATACACCCCTCATATGTCTGGGCACTGCTGGGAGTCCTCTGCACCCACCCCTCACATGTCTGGGCACTGCTGGGAGTGATAGGCACCCACCCCTCATATGTCTGGGCACTGCTGGGAGTCCTCCGCACCCACCCCTCATATGTCTGGGCACTGCTGGGAGTGATGGGCACCCACCCCTCATATGTCTGGGCACTGCTGGGAGTGATAGGCACACACCCCTCATATACCTGGGCACTGCTGGGAGTCCTCTGCACCCACCCCTCACATGTGCGGGCACTGCTGGGAGTGATAGGCACCCACCCCTCATATGTCTGGGCACTGCTGGGAGTGATAGGCACACACCCCTCATATGTCTGGGCACTGCTGGTGGTCCTCTGCACCCACCCCTCACATGTCTGGGCACTGCTGGGAGTGATAGGCACCCAGCCCTCATATGTCTGGGCACTGCTGGGAGTCCTCTGCACCCACACCTCATATGTCTGGGCACTGCTGGGAGTGATGGGCACCCACCCCTCATATGTCTGGGCACTGCTGGGAGTCCTCTGCACCCACACCTCATATGTCTGGGCACTGCTGGGAGTGATGGGCACCCACCCCTCATATGTCTGGGCACTGCTGGGGGTCCTCTGCACCCACCCCTCACATGTCTGGGCACTGCTGGGAGGGATGGGCACCCACCCCTCATATGTCTGGGCACTGCTGGGAGTGATGGGCACCCACCCCTCATATGTCTGGGCACTGCTGGGGGTCCTCTGCACCCACCCCTCATATGTCTGGGCACTGCTGGGGGTCCTCTGCACCCACCCATCCACCTGCGCCCTTGCTGTGGTACACTGCTGTCCTGGCCATACACCACCCCCAATTTACAGCTGATGTGCTGCACCAAGCCGTACACCTACATCCGTGGTGTGTGTACGCCTTGTATCCATCATGTATTGGGGCTGTAGGGGTACGCGTGTACGGCCCGTACCCATGCTCTGGGGATGTGGGTCGGGCCGTACCACCATTGTGGCGGTGACGTAGGGGTACGCGTGGTACGGCCCGTACCCACGCTCTGGGGAGCGTGGGTACGGGCCGTACCACCATTGTAGTGGTGATGTAGGGGTACGCGTGTACGGCCCGTACCCACGCTCTGGGGGCGTGGGTACGGTCCGTACACGCGTACCCCTACGTCACCACTGCAATGGTGGTACGGCCCGTACCCATGCTCTGGGGGCGTGGGTACGGGCCGTATCACCATTGTGGCGGTGATGTAGGGGTATGCGTGGTACGGCCCGTACCCACGCTCTCCAGAGCGTGGGTACGGCCGTACCACCATTGTAGTGGTGATGTAGGGGTACGCGTGTACAGCCCATACCCACGCTCTGGGGGCGTGGGTACGGTCCGTACATGCGTACCCCTACATCACCACTGCAATGGTGGTATGGCCCGTACCCACGCTCTGGAGAGCGTGGGTACGGGCCGTACCACCATTGTGGCGGTGACATAGGGGTATGCATGGTACGGCCCGTACCCACGCTCTGGAGAGCGTGGGTACCATTGTGGCGGTGACGTAGGGGTACGCGTGGTACGGCCCGTACCCACGCTCTGGAGAGCGTGGGTACGGGCCGTCACCATTGTGGCGGTGACGTAGGGGTACGCGTAGTACGGGCCGTCCACCATTGTGGCGGTGACGTAGGGGTACGCCTGGTACGGCCCATACCCACGCTCTGGGGAGCGTGGGTACGGTCCGTACACGCGACCCCTACATCACCACTACAATGGTGGTACGGGCCGTACCCACGCTCTGGGGGCGTGGGTACGTCCCGTACCACCATTGTGGTGGTGACGGGTACGCGTCCACGTCCACTTCCGTTGTGGCGAGACGTGGGATTGGTGGACACGCCCCCCGAAGTGACCAGACCATGGAGGTAATTATTGTGCAGGATGTATTAGTAATTTGTGGGGTGTGGGTTATGTTTCCTGCCCCTTGCACACCCCCCCTTTGCCCCTGGGGGTTGTTCTGACCTTCTGCGGCGTCTGCGGCGGTTTCTGTACACGAGGTGGCAGGCTATGAGGGCCGGGATGACGCGTAGGTTGGGGTTCATCGCTGTCCGTCGCGTACCGGGGCTCCTTCTTCGCGTCGTCCTCAATTTCCCGGCAGTTTTTGGCTCCCGTAAAAAATGCTGCGTGCGGAGTGACGTCGGCACGAATCGTACTTGCTGGTCCGTAGAACGCTGCCTGACTCCGTCGGAAATGGTATTTCTGTGCGAATCGTACTTGCGAGTTTGTAAGCTGTTTTTCCCGGGTACGAGTCGGACGGAAAAAACGCTCCGTACGATCATTCGTACCCGGGTCTTACCGGATCGGAATCGGCACCTAAATTGCATACCATCAAAATAATTAACTTTAAATTAAAATTTAAATATTCACTTTAAAAACATATTCTCTCCCTAATGCACCATCACACTGCTAAAGGAAAATATATTAGTAAAACTAAAAACAAGAATTTCCATAATTTAATAATCAATAATTTATCGTACTAAACACACACATAAAAATATATTGAATACATAAAATCATGCACTCTGCAATAAAATACATACAAAATAACACAAACAATATTATATGCAATAAAGTTTTCTAATTTGATGTTTTTTACAACAAACTTAAAAAGAACACTTCACATGATATTCTTACCTTCAATATTCCAGTTGACGATATTTTTGTCATACCAATATTATTGACACTGTATTTTTGTTCAAAATTTTGTCCAAACACCACCCAGAAACAGTAGGATAGTCAAATCGGCTGACATAATTTTCAGAGATTACAGGGGATTATGAAGTCATCCAAGAAATGATTCAAATATTGTATTCGCCTCCCATAGAGAAATATACCTAGCAACAGGAGGGTTACAAAAACATACTCCTATAAAAGACAACATATAGAATGTTCCCGTCCATTCTGATGTGATCTGCTGATAATGCAGACGAGTAAGAATTCATAGCTCAGTAAGATTTCCCTCAACTAGATTGATAGACTGAAAAAAAGAAGTGCAAGGTTACATCTGCTGAAAGGGGACTGGCAGATCTTCCCATACACTAGCTAGACCCGCTTGATGGGCCATTGAAGTTCCCGGAGCCCTAGATTTTTGATGTACTCAGAAGCTTCTGACAAAATGCCTGGGGTTCTCCAGGCTGCCTTGAAATCCTCCAGGTGATTAGACTTAAAGGTTGGTTCATAATTAAATCCTGTTCAAGTCCTTAGGGATTCTGTAAGAGTCTGGGGAAAGGCAGAAGGAGAAGGAGAAGAGGAAAGATGGAGGTTAGTCCCAACAGTGTTGGAAACCAAATTTGAGATTGCTAAAATGGAGTCACCAATCTTATGACTGTTTTCTGACAACAAGATTGTGCCAACGCGTTGGAAATCATTATGAAAGGTGGAAAACCATAAATTAAGCTTTGACACCAGTCTTGTAGAAAAACATCTGGCGTCAAAGTGAGGTGATCTGGTCTGCAGCTGTAGAAAGAAGGTATGTGAGTACTGAGATGAAAAGCAAAAAAAATACCTTGAGGGGACCCTATTTTGAAAAAGGTTTTCTGAAAACCAAAATGTGCAAACGGAAATCACTGAGATCTTTTAGGAACCCTGAGTGCTAATCTGCTATTGTATTGAGATTGCCTGTTAGATACTCCTCTTCTACTGAAGTTTTCTATTGTAGACAAAATTCCCTAAATCTTTTTGCAGTTCTGCCAGGGGTCTGTACCTTGTTGAACCAAAGGATTTTTAGTCAGATTGTCCATACACAACAAGACTGTGCAGATTACTCTAGACCTGATTATGACTTTGGCGGTGTGGGAGAGGGCCGTCACACCACCACCCTGCTCCCACATCGTCAAAGTCAACCGCCACCCACCTGCCCGCCAGATTACGAGTTTTCTTGTGGTCTGGCAGGTGGGCTGCGCAGCAGACCCACGGTGGTGCCTCTTAGGAAGGCACTGCAATGGGAGCATCAAAGGCCGTCCCTGCACAGCATCGACTGTGCAGTCCATGCTGTGCAGGAACTGGGTTGCATGCACACTGGGGTGCACAACATGTGCTTCCCTGGGTGAGCAGTCCAAATATCGAGTTTTAAATTTCGACCTACAAGTATATCGAGTTGTAAATATCGTAGGTAAAGAATATCGAAGTCAAGAATATCGATGGACAGAATATCGACCCCAAGGTAAGTATTATCGAAGTTAATAATATCGAAGTCATTAATATAGATGTAAGTAATATCGTAATCAAAAATTTCGATGTCAAGAATATCGATATTTTATTAGTGTAATGTATTAATTATTTAAAATATAATTTAGCGTTTTAGTATCAGAGCAGGTTGTGGGTTTATAGGGGAATAGGGTGGGAAGTAATTTAATTATAATTAATTAATTAATATGTATTGTTTAATTGGTATTTATGATTAATTAATTGTTAATTAATTACTAATTGTTAATTAAATATATTAATTGATTAATTAATTGTTAATTAATTATTAATTGTAAATTAATTTTATTAATTGGTTAATTATATAAGTTATAATTAGTTTAATATTAATATTTATTTGTTGGTATTGTTAATTCATTAATTGTTAATTACTAATTAATTGGTGATTTAATTTTATTAAGTGATTAATTGATGATTAAATTAATTATGTGAATTTTTATGTGTAGTGGGTTGTGGGTTTATAGGGGAATAGGGTGGGATGTAATTAAATTCAAATAATTACTGATAATTTTTATTTATTTGTAAATTAATAATAATTAATTGTTAATTAATTATTAATTGGTAATTAATTGTTATTAGTACATTAAATATAGTAAATATAAATAATTTATTATTTCATGTTATTTGTTGTTATTGCTAATTAATGTATTGTTAATTAATAATTAATTTGTGAATAATTGTAATTTGGTAGTTAATATGTATAAATTTGTAAATAATAAGTATATTAATTATAAAGAATGTATTATTAATTGTAAATAATAGATAAACTGATATTTAAATGTATTGTGTATTTTGTATGTGTAGTGTGTTGTGTGTTAAAGGGGGAATAGTGTGGGATGTAATTTAAAGTTATTTATATAAACATTTAATTTAAATAATTGGTATTTAATAATACATATTTTGTAAATTAATTATTAATATGCTATTTTTTTTATAACTAATTATTTAATTGGTTATTATGTTTATAGAATCCCTATGCTATCCAGTGCTTTCTCAACTGTTTTACTATCTGGAGTTGGAATAGTAATTTTTACCCCTACGCTATCCAGCACTTTCCCTACTGTTTCACTTACTGGAGTGGGAATAGTAATTTGTACCCCTACGCTATCCAGCGTTTTCACTACTGTTGCACTCTCTGGAGTGGGAATAGTAATTTTTACCCCTACGCTATCCAACGCTTTCCCTACTGTTGGACTCACTGGAGTGGGAATAGTAATTTTTACTCCTACGCTACCCAACGTTTTCCCTACTATTGCACTCTCTGGAGTTGGAATAGTAATTCTTTTCCCTACGCTATCCAACACTTTCCCTACTGTTGCACTCTCTGGAGTGAGAATAGTAATTTTTACCCTTACGCTATCCAACGCTTTCCCTACTATTGCACTCTCTGGAGTTGGAATAGTAATTTTTACCCCTACGCTATCCAACGCTTTCCCTACTGTTGCACTCTTTGGAGTTGGAATAGTAATTTTTACCCCTACGCTATCCAGCGCTTTCCCTACTGTTTCACTTACTGGAGTGGGAATAGTAATTTGTACCCCTACGCTATCCAACGCTTTCCCTACTGTTGCACTCTCTGGAGTTGGAATAGTAATTTTACCCCTACGCTATCCAGCGCTTTTCCTACTGTTTCACTTACTGGAGTGGGAATAGTAATTTGTACCCCTACGCTATCCAGCGTTTTCACTGCTGTTGCACTCTCTGGTGTGGGAATAGTAATTTTTACCCCTATGCTATGCAATGTTTTCCCTACTGTTGCACTCATTGGAGTGGGAATAGTAATTTTTACTTCTAAACTATCCAGCATTTTCACTACTGTTGCACTCTCTGGAGTGGGAATAGTAATTTTTACCCCTACGCTATCCAACGCTTTCCCTACTGTTGGACTCACTGGAGTGGGAATAGTAATTTTTACCACTATGCTATCCAGTGGTTTCCCTACTGTTGCATTCTCTGTAGTTGGTATAGTAATTTTTTTCCCTACGCTATCCAACACTTTCCCTACTGTTGCACTCTTTGGAGTTGGAATAGTAATTTTTACCCCTACGCTATCCAGCGCTTTCCCTACTGTTTCACGTACTGGAGTGGGAATAGTAATTTGTACCCCTACGCTATCCAACGCTTTCCCTACAGTTGCACTCTCTGGAGTTGGAATAGTAATTTTTACCCCTACGCTATCCAGCGCTTTTCCTACTGTTTCACTTACTGGAGTGGGAATAGTAATTTTTACCCCTACGCTATCCAGCGCTTTCCCTACTGTTTCACTTACTGGAGTGGGAATAGTAATTTGTACCCCTACGCTATCCAGCGTTTTCACTACTGTTGCACTCTCTGGAGTGGGAATAGTAATTTTTACCCCTACGCTATCCAACGCTTTCCCTACTGTTGGACTCACTGGAGTGGGAATAGTAATTTTTACTCCTACGCTACCCAACGTTTTCCCTACTATTGCACTCTCTGGAGTTGGAATAGTAATTCTTTTCCCTACGCTATCCAACACTTTCCCTACTGTTGCACTCTCTGGAGTGAGAATAGTAATTTTTACCCTTACGCTATCCAACGCTTTCCCTACTATTGCACTCTCTGGAGTTGGAATAGTAATTTTTACCCCTACGCTATCCAACGCTTTCCCTACTGTTGCACTCTTTGGAGTTGGAATAGTAATTTTTACCCCTACGCTATCCAGCGCTTTCCCTACTGTTTCACTTACTGGAGTGGGAATAGTAATTTGTACCCCTACGCTATCCAACGCTTTCCCTACTGTTGCACTCTCTGGAGTTGGAATAGTAATTTTACCCCTACGCTATCCAGCGCTTTTCCTACTGTTGCACTCTCTGGAGTTGGAATAGTAATTTTTACCCCTACGCTATCCAGCGCTTTCCCTACTGTTTCACTTACTGGAGTGGGAATAGTAATTTGTACCCCTACGCTATCCAGCGTTTTCACTGCTGTTGCACTCTCTGGTGTGGGAATAGTAATTTTTACCCCTATGCTATGCAATGTTTTCCCTACTGTTGCACTCATTGGAGTGGGAATAGTAATTTTTACTTCTAAACTATCCAGCATTTTCACTACTGTTGCACTCTCTGGAGTGGGAATAGTAATTTTTACCCCTACGCTATCCAACGCTTTCCCTACTGTTGGACTCACTGGAGTGGGAATAGTAATTTTTACCACTATGCTATCCAGTGGTTTCCCTACTGTTGCATTCTCTGTAGTTGGTATAGTAATTTTTTTCCCTACGCTATCCAACACTTTCCCTACTGTTGCACTCTTTGGAGTTGGAATAGTAATTTTTACCCCTACGCTATCCAGCGCTTTCCCTACTGTTTCACGTACTGGAGTGGGAATAGTAATTTGTACCCCTACGCTATCCAACGCTTTCCCTACAGTTGCACTCTCTGGAGTTGGAATAGTAATTTTTACCCCTACGCTATCCAGCGCTTTTCCTACTGTTTCACTTACTGGAGTGGGAATAGTAATTTTTACCCCTACGCTATCCAGCGCTTTCCCTACTGTTTCACTTACTGGAGTGGGAATAGTAATTTGTACCCCTACGCTATCCAGCGTTTTCACTACTGTTGCACTCTCTGGAGTGGGAATAGTAATTTTTACCCCTACGCTATCCAACGCTTTCCCTACTGTTGGACTCACTGGAGTGGGAATAGTAATTTTTACTCCTACGCTACCCAACGTTTTCCCTACTATTGCACTCTCTGGAGTTGGAATAGTAATTCTTTTCCCTACGCTATCCAACACTTTCCCTACTGTTGCACTCTCTGGAGTGAGAATAGTAATTTTTACCCTTACGCTATCCAACGCTTTCCCTACTATTGCACTCTCTGGAGTTGGAATAGTAATTTTTACCCCTACGCTATCCAACGCTTTCCCTACTGTTGCACTCTTTGGAGTTGGAATAGTAATTTTTACCCCTACGCTATCCAGCGCTTTCCCTACTGTTTCACTTACTGGAGTGGGAATAGTAATTTGTACCCCTACGCTATCCAACGCTTTCCCTACTGTTGCACTCTCTGGAGTTGGAATAGTAATTTTACCCCTACGCTATCCAGCGCTTTTCCTACTGTTGCACTCTCTGGAGTTGGAATAGTAATTTTTACCCCTACGCTATCCAGCGCTTTCCCTACTGTTTCACTTACTGGAGTGGGAATAGTAATTTGTACCCCTACGCTATCCAGCGTTTTCACTGCTGTTGCACTCTCTGGTGTGGGAATAGTAATTTTTACCCCTATGCTATGCAATGTTTTCCCTACTGTTGCACTCATTGGAGTGGGAATAGTAATTTTTACTTCTAAACTATCCAGCATTTTCACTACTGTTGCACTCTCTGGAGTGGGAATAGTAATTTTTACCCCTACGCTATCCAACGCTTTCCCTACTGTTGGACTCACTGGAGTGGGAATAGTAATTTTTACCACTATGCTATCCAGTGGTTTCCCTACTGTTGCATTCTCTGTAGTTGGTATAGTAATTTTTTTCCCTACGCTATCCAACACTTTCCCTACTGTTGCACTCTCTGGAATGGGAATAGTAATTTTTACCCTTATTCTATCCAACGCTTTCCCTACTATTGCACTCTCTGGAGTTGGAATAGTAATTTTCACCCCTACGCTATCCAACGCTTTCCCTACTGTTGCACTCTTTGGAGTTGGAATAGTAATTTTTACCCCTACGCTATCCAACGTTTTCCGTACTGTTGCACTCTCTGGAGTGGGAATAGTAATTTTTACCTTTACGCTATCCAACGCTTTCCCTACTATTGCACTCTCTGGAGTTGGAATAGTAATTTTAACCCTACGCTATCCAACGCTTTCCCTACTGTTGCACTCTTTGGAGTTGGAATAGTAATTTTACCCCTACGGTATCCAACATTTTCCTTACTGTTATTTTTGTTGGAGTTGGACTAGTAGTTTTATTGTGTCTGATATTTCATATGTTTTGTATTATTTTTGCTATTGTAATATATCATTAATAATAAAAATGATTCACATTAAAAATATTGATTATTATTTGCTATATGTAATTATTAAATATTTATTAATGTTATTATTTTATGTGTATAGATGTATTGGTAATTTTTAAAAACATTTAATAATTTATACGTTACAGAAATTATTATTAAAATTAATTATTAAGTAAGTATATATATTATATATTATATGTATATGTTTAATTAAAGTTTTATTAAATTATATATATATTAATTATACATTTTAAATATTATACAATATATTTAATTATGTTTATTTAATTTCTAAGTATAATTTGGTTTATTTTACATATATTTTTAAAGTAAAAGAAAACCGATATTTTTAATAACGATATTTTTGACATCGATATTTAATTTTCGATATTTTTGTACTTACCATGTTGTAGATAGGATGTCGATATTCTTGACATCGATATTTTTGTTGCGATATATTTGTAGGTCGATTTTCTGTCTGTCGAAATTATGTCATGCAACCGCTTCCCTGCATACATCCCCATGCACAGGGGCAACAGGGGGCCCTGCAGGGCGCCCTTTGTTTCCCCACCCCCAGCCTTTTCATGGCGGGCTCACCACCATGAAAAGGCCAGCAGTGCGGAAACTTGTAACATGCATTGTGGTGCCGCAGTGGCCCTGCCATGCATATTGCTTCCCTAGACCGCTGCACCACTGCCAGGGATTTTGGATTACTGGTGTTTGCTGCGGTCCCAAAGTGCTCCAACTGCTGTACTCGTAATACGGCGGGGTCCGACCTCCACTGCACCTCCGCCATGAGATTGGCGGTGCGATGGACCGCGAAACTCATAATCAAGCCCTCTGTCTTTAGCAAAATATTTGGTTAGCAAAATAACCTGCAAACATCTCTAAATGGTTTGTGTGCAGAGATGACACATGCACCTTCAGTCAAGAACTGACCACATTTTGCACCCGAGTCAGATTTGCATCTGACTCCAATAGTAGATAAGAGGCCTAAATACCATCTAACCGCCACTTGAGTTCTACCAGAGATTCTTGATCTATTGGAATAATGTCTGTGTAACTAAGCCCTCTCATTAAATTGCAAATTTGTAATCTCTGCAGTGCTCAATAGTGGAGAAGCCCTGGAAATATTGCTTGATCAGAGGAAGGTATAAGGACTCCTATTCAGGTCAGAGAGGGAAGGGATAATATTTTTTATGAATGATTAATTTTATCTCTTTGTGAATTACAGTTATTTTGGAGTTTGGAAACTGAATGATTGCATTGCCTGAGTCTGTTAGAAATCCCATAAATTCAGCCTGCTTTAAGGGAGTTACACTGGAGTTCTCCTAATCAATAATAAAGCCTAGGTTTTGTAATAACTGAATTGCTATGGAAATATGTTGTGGGAGTAAAGTTTGTTTCTGAGAGATTAAAAGAAAATAATCTAGACAGATGATCAATCTTATTCTCTGAGATTTTAGAAGGGAAATAACTGACTTCATTATTTTTTAAAGCACCTCAGAGCTGATGCTACACCAAAGGGAAGACAAATAAATTGATTGTGCCACTGAAACTGCAGACATTGCCTGACTTCTACATAATTTGGAACCATGAGATTGATGTCTTGGAAATCCAAATAAGGCATTAAGTTTTCTTATAAAAGAGAGTCTCTGAGATGGAGAAATTTTGCATCTTGAAATGATGATACACAACAAAACAATTGAATTATTGCAAATGTAATTGCTGAATGGATTTTTTGTTTTCCTTTTGGACCAAGAAGATGTTGCTTAGAAACCCTGATGGATGTGATTGTCTCTTGGGTTGCCCCTTTTAAGAGAAGAGACTCGACCACTTGAAAGACTAGAATGGACAGAGCTTCTGAAAAGTGTAGTGGATGAGGGTGTGAATTTTGAAAAGGCTCTGTGTAAAGTTCTATGACATAACACTGATTTGTGGATAACACCCAAAGGGGCTGTGGTTATTTCTTATCAGGATGAAACTTAGGGGCGGGGGAACCACCATGAAAAGGCTGGCGGAGATCCAGCATCCAAATCTGTCGGGCGGTGCCTGCTAGGCACCGTCACCATTCTGAAGATGCGGGCGGGTCTGACAGGCAATCGTAATGATTGCGTCTGGCAGACCCGTGGTGGACGGGCTTTCCACCGGCCAGGCACACCGCCCGCCATCCTTATCTGGCGGGCAGTAATTGGCCTTACGATGGCGGTGAACCTGCCACTGGCAACCTGCCCAGATATCCTTTTTAGGGTCCTTACCAAGCTTAGAGAGGAATACCAACATGTTAGTTACTGCACTGGTTTCAGTGACGTTGGAAAGAGCTGGGCTAGGGCATTGGATTTTAAATTGGAATGAGTCCACGTGTCTAAGGAGGGAAAATGGCCACACCACAGGTAAGCAACGTGCTTCTGAGACAGCATGAGTCGCACAGCTTCAGAAATTGCTCCAAAGAGCAATGTGAGGGGAATAATAAAGACTGTATGAGCGGTTTTTGAAATTAAAAAAAGCCAACCGCGAGTACAGTTACAAAGGAAACAATATACTGATTTTGAAAAACACAAAAAATTAAACATTTAAATATTAGAATTAAATAAATAATGAATGTTGACGTACTAATCCTTGATTGCGAACAGCAAGAAAAGAGGACTTGATGCTCGCGGCCAAAGACTGTAGGATATTCTGGTCTCCAATTGATTGAATACAGATCTTATCCCACTGGCCACTTTTCCATTTGTCTCATGAGAAATGTAGTTTATATCGACATCCTTGGCTGCTATTGATTAAAGTGTGAAAAGAACAGCATAAAAGGAGCCTCTGGTCTTGTCATAAAATGAATCACTGGGAGGTGCAGTTTTCCACTGTCAGCAGCTCTGAAAATATTAGGAATGCTTTGTTTAGTGAACCCTGTGCCAATAATAGGCGAGCTTCTTTTAACCACTTCTTATCTTGACTGTCACATGGTATTTATTCTATTTTGTCATAGGTAAATAAAATGAGCATTCCACCCAGCTCCTCTTCGATACCTTTCACAAACAAACACTGGCAAAGCCAATAGGTCTGTCGCCGGCTGCAAGCCTTTTATCTTTGTTAGTGCTTGTTTTGTTTTGTTATTGTTTTAGGTTTTTGTAAAACTTTACTGTTGGGAAAGCCGCTGGATGCTCGCAACATCGAATAAATAGCTTAAAGCAAAAATATTTTCGGGGTGTCAAAGAGCACACATTGACATAGTAGTCCACATTGAATAAATAGCTTAAAGCAAAAATATTTTCGGGGGGTGTCAAAGAGCACACATTGACATAGTACTCCCAGAAACTGAAGGGAAGTACTCTGTGTGTGTATGTCTCCTTAAAGAAGAGGAGAATGCCTTCACTCACAGTGAAATTAGCTAATGGCTGAAGTCGGCTGACCTTTTGCCCAAACTTTGCACTGCAGTGGGCAGAAGAAAATGTGAATGACACAACCACAGACCACTGAATGAAGAGGGCTGGTGGAAAGCCCCTATATACATAGGACACATTTAATGTTAGTAAAATCAAAAGTTCTTGGCTAACGCTAGACCTAATGAACTGAAGGCTACAGCCTCTCACCTTCTTTTTCAAAGGAGACAGCGCGGTTGGTAGATGCTTCTGCATAGGGTGGTGTGGAAACAAGAGAGGCATAGTTTGACATAAAGACAATTAAGATTTGCCTATGTATGCTAATCTGGGTGATAAAGTGAGCATCATTCCATTGGCTAAAGTCAAGATCTGCCACTAACGCTTTTGTGGCTTACGCTAAATACACCGACGACTGCCTGTCCCTACCCAGTTCATCACACATGTGACTGTCCTGATGTGAAGGATGTCAGCATGGGCGTCAATGCACCAAAATGCCAGGGGTAGCAGAAGTGACATCACACGCCTTTTGACTTTTACTTTGACTCAGGAACACATGCTTACACATACACACACATTCACTAGCTCTTTCTCACATAAACACCCTCTCACCGGCAAGCAAGCATACAACATACATTCAAAAGCGTTCTTACATACCTTAGCTGCCATATAGTGTCATATTCCAGCTAACTGTACTCCATTTTTATTTCACAAATAGTGAATCATATTATTCACTATTTGTGTAATAAAGAACTGACAAAACTAAGGAAGTGCAGCCCCAACCAACGTCCATTAGGAAGAGCTGACCCTGTGTTCCAGGCACTAATTCTGCCACCTCTGAGGTCAGGTGTAGCTGAGGCAGTGCCAGAGGTCCCAGGGGGCAAGCCAGGGGCCACAGCTGCGACCCCTGGCGACCACTAATGTCCTCCATGGATGGCAGGGGGGAATCACCTATTCAGCCTGTCCACACATTGGGACAGGAAGGGGGTGCGCCGCAGGCCAAATGCAGAGGAAATCAAGGAGAGCTAATCCTGAGACGTCCATCAAAGGAATGTGCAGGGAAGCGAGTGTAATATCGTGGGCCTTGGGGGGGGCCTAGGTGCATGCACAAACACACGGGACACTCGGTATGGTTCTAGGGTGATCCTGCAGTGAATCCCCGCCCAGAGCCCTGGGCACTTTATTGGATACATCACGTGGTCTCCGCAGGGGCGAGACCATTTGGCCTGTCCCCCGGGACGGG
Organism: Triturus cristatus; assembly: GCF_964204655.1. Classification (NCBI taxonomy): domain Eukaryota; kingdom Metazoa; phylum Chordata; class Amphibia; order Caudata; family Salamandridae; genus Triturus; species Triturus cristatus. Next base: position 1,802,423,322 of record NC_140589.1, on the reverse strand, counting down.
GGTCTCAGTCACTAAACACTCCCCTGCTTACAGCGATAGGTGTGGGCTAGCCCACGTCCTATCGCGACATTACATTCCTCCCCAACCCAATAACAACAAAAACACAAAACTGAATAACTTTCCCAACAGTCATTTCTAGTCCTCCGTGACCAGCCCTCTCGGCAGTCTCTCATGGCCCGGGTCACTAGCTCCAACCCCATGTTCAATAAACTGAAACAGTCTTACTTGTTCTGCGGCTCCCGGCCATCCGTCCGGGCTGCGACTCGACCTCCAGTCGCCGGCTAGCCACTGGTGACGTAGTCTCTGTACTTCTGGGATGGCTGGGGGCACGGGCGGAGATGGTACCTGCTCTGGCTGTCCCTTGGTTCTCGGGTCGGCGGCAGCGGCTCCTGCAGGCAGGGTGACAGGAGGCCGGGGCCTGGTGACTCTTGGCCTGTTGCGCTGGTTCCGGGGTCTGCTGGCAGGCTGTCGGGTGTAGCTCTCTGGACTGGCGTGCTGGAAGGCGTGGCCTGTTCCGTGGGGAGAATCTTCTTGAACAACGACACATTCCTGGTGACGATCTCCGAACCCTTCTGGGCAGTGACCATGGTACCTTTGACCGCCGTGACAGTCCATGAGTCCTTTTCAAAAGGTGTCCGGAACTTGCTGGAGGGGTGTCGGTCCTGAACCAGTACTTGGTCACCCACTGCGATGGTCGGTTCTCGGGCACATCTTCTCTGAGATGCTGCAGCATTGGTCTGGGTTCGCCGCAGATCTGACGAGTTCGCTGGGTTTTCCTCCCGTTCCCACAGGGAGTGGTGGGGAATGGTGTCTGTCACAGTCCGACCGAAACACAGGCGGCTTGGTGATACCCCTGTAGTGCAGTGAGGGGTGAGCCGGTACTCTCGCAAGAACTGATAGATTGCTTGCTCTACGCTGCGTGACTCTGACACTGCAATCTGAATAGTCTTCTTGAGGGTTCGCATTATGCGTTCTACTTCGCCGTTAGCCTGCGGCCAGCGCGGGGTAATCTTGCGGTGCTTGGTCCCATGGGACGCGAGATAGGCGGCGAACTCTGAGCTGGTGAATGGGGGCCCATTGTCCGTCCGTAGCTCTCCGAACAGCCCGTGGGTGGCTATCATCTTCTCGAGCTTTGGGATGACTTCCACCGCTGATGTAGACTGGACAAACTCCACCTCTGGATACCTGGAGTAGTCGTCGACTACTACTAGCATGTAGCGTCCGTCTGGGAGGCTGCCAAAATCCGCACTTACTCTCTCCCACGGCCGCCGAGGTCCTTCTTCCGTAATCACCGGCGCCGGTCTGCTCGGAAGACTGGTGGCTAGGCACGCGGGGCACCGTTGTACTAGAGTTTCTATCAGGTTGTCTAGACCAGGGAACCACACTTTGCTTCGAAGGCGACTTTTAGACTTGACGATCCCTTGGTGGGCTCCGTGGGCGAGAATCGCGGCCTGTTGGGTGAGGGCGGCTGGCAGGACTAGGCGCGGGCCTCGCAGGAGACAGCCTTCTTCCGACACCGACAGTTCGTGTCGCACCAGGTAGAGTGCTTTCAGTGTGGTCTGGGCAGTCGTCGTCCGCAGGGGTGAAGGGCACTGAAGAGGCTGCCAGTCTCCTGACCGGACAGCCTGTATCGCTAGCTGTAAGCAGTCATCCTCTCGTGTGGCTGCGACCACCTCCTGTAGCGACATTGGGAGTGGGCGGGAACGCTCGACCACCATTCTGACATAGTCTTCCGTTGCCGCAGCTTCTGCCGCTTCCGGCGGCGTGACTGGTCTGGCATGCCGTGAGAGGAAGTCCGCGGGGTTCTTCGAGCCCGGTCGGTACTCCACGGTCAGTTGAAACTCTTGCAACTGCAAAATCCATTTTTCGATCCGTGGAGGGGGCTGAGACGAGGATCCTTGAAAAAGTGGCACCAGCGGCTTGTGGTCCGTGATGACCGTGAATGGGTGCCCATACAGGTAGATATGGAAATGGCGGCACCCCCACAGAATAGCGATCGCTTCCCGCTCTATTTGTGAGTATCTTTGTTCGGTGGGCGTCAGGGTCCTGCTGGCATACGCTACTGGCGCCCACTCACCGCAACTCTGCCGTTGTGACAACACCGCTCCTAGGCCCGTGGGGCTAGCATCGACGACCAACTGGGACTCCTGGCGTGGGTCGAAGTACACCAACGTGGTGTCTGCTGACAGAGCGGCTTTGGTTTGCTGGAAAGACTGCTCTTGCACCGGGCCCCAGGTCCACATCGCCGTCGACTTGGTGAGGTCTCTTAGCGGCCCCGTCAGGTCTGCTAGGTTTTGGATGAATCGGCCACAGTAGGTGACCATCCCCAGAAAACTCCGCACACCGGTCACTGACGTTGGGGCAGGTGCTTCCTGGATATCCTTGACCTTGGCGGGATCCGGTCCCATTCCCTTGTCGGAGAATCGGTATCCAAAGAAACTTATATCCCTCCGCAGGAACTCGCACTTTTCACGGTGTAGCGTTAGCCCGCGGTCTTGCAGGCGGGCGAACACCGCGTGGAGGCGGGTGATGTGCTCTTCTAGAGAGGGGGCGTGGACCAGAATATCGTCACTCACATTGAGCACCCCTTCCAGTCCTTGGAGTACCGTCTTGATGATGTTCTGGAACACCTCCGCCGCACTGGAGATTCCAAAGTTGAGGCGCTTATACCGCCACAGGCCAGCATGTGTAGAGAACGTTGTTATCGGGCGCGACTCAGGGTGGAGCGGGATTTGGTGGTACCCGGAGCGAAGGTCCATCTTGGAGAACCACCTGGAGCCGGCTAGTTCGCCTATGATGTCGTCCACCGTGGGCGTCAGGTGGCGCTCTCGTTTGATCGCCAGGTTCGGGATGCGCATATCAATGCATATGCGAACGGCGTCCGGCTGTTTTGGCTTCTTAGCGACCACGATGGGGGATACCCACGGCGTGGGTCCTGTCACCCGCTCGATGATCCCTGCCGCCTCTAACATGCGGAGCTCCGCCTCCACCTTCGGCCTGAGGTGAAACGCAATCCTTCTGTGCCTGAGGGCCACTGGGGCTATTGTCCTGTCAATGTGCAGTCGCACTGCTGGGCCTTGAAGGCATCCGATGCCATTGAAAAGGGGTGCGAAATCAGCTACCAGCTGGTCGAGGCCTGGTGATTGGAGGGCGCACGCGAACTGAATGAGGCGCAGGTCTACTGCTGTACGGCAGCCAAGCAGGAATCCGGACCCTTCCCTGGACACATACACTTTGGCTGTGAGGCATGCTTCGCCATGGGACAGCTCTGGTTGAAATACTCCGCATATCCTGAGAGGGGTACGGGTCCCAAAAGCGTACACCTGGACATTGGTGCGGTGGAGGGCCGGCTGATCGGGCAGCTGTCTGTACGCGCTGAGCGCCATGAGATTGATCGTGGCTCCGGTGTCGATTAGCGCTGCCACTGGGTGCCCTTTGACTTTTACTGTGCACATGGGTGCGGATTGTGGATCGTCCGACAGGGCATGCAACATGTGCACTACGTGTACCGTTGCGGCTTCATCGTCATCCATGTCGCTGCTCGACAACTCCTCGACGGGTCCTGCTTCTAGAGTGCGTACTGGTTTTGCTGGGCCGTGCCCTCGCCGGGCTGGCTTCGAACGGCACACCTTGGAGAAATGGTTGACCTTGCCGCAGGCACTGCACGTCTTCCCTTGCGCTGGACACGCTCCGTCATGTGGGAGTGGGCCTCCGCACCACCCACAGAGGCGAGGTTTCGGACTCTGCCCGGACTCCTGAGCTGGTGCTTTCTTGTGCTTTGGCCGTTGGCTGCGGGCGTTGGACTGGACGGCGCACACTGGCTCTTCCTTGACCGTCGTCGGGGCTTTCAGTTCCATGTGAGCGGCTCTCGCCTTTGAAAGCTCCTTCGAGCGCCCCAGGGTCAAGATGTCACGCATCGGCATGTTGTGTTCTTCCAGCACCCGCTCACGCAGCTTGGACGAAGCGCACCCTTGGATGAACTGCGCGCGCACTTCATCTTCTTCGTCAGGGAGGGTGCACGTGCTGGCTAACTCCCGCAGCCTGGCGTAAAACACATCAACAGATTCTTCTGGGAGTTGCTTTGCTTGCCGAAGGAGGAAGCGTTCGTAATCTGGGTTCGCATAAGGCTCAAAATGCGCCGTGATTGCATCCCGCAGCGTAGCGTAGGTCTTCTGGGGCCCAACTTCGTGGACCGTCTTAGCGATCTTGTGAATACCTTTACCGCCCAAATGAAGCAGCATGGACCGTTGGCGCCGTTCTTTGATCTCTGCGGCTTCGAAGAAGGTCTCCAGGCGCTCAATCCATTCTTTCCACCTCACCGACTGAGACGGCGGCGGGCCAGACACCTCAAAAGGCTCCACGGGAGGGACAGTGGTCATCGCGGCCTTGGAGTGCAGCAACCACTTCGCGGGAAGGCGGCAGCGCGGAGCCAGCAACGGCGAGTCCTAGCGGGAAGCGGGCGTGGTGGCGACCGGGGCCACCGCGGAGCACCGTGGCAAGGTAGGGGCACCCACTCCAGTCACAGGGGGCTCTCCACGACGAGCGTTCGTGAGGGCACGGAGAAGGCCGCAGCGGGCAGGTGCTGACAGTCCCCAGGCGAGGCTGGACCTCTCGCAGGCGCGCTGTGGCGCGTGGGCAGGGGCGCGAGGTGCGCAGACGCTGCACGTGGTGCAGGTGCCAGGTCCTAGGCAGGCGAGGCAGGCAGAGAGGGCGGGTGCGGTACTGCAGGCGGCCACCAGGGGGCAGCAGAGGGCACGCGCGCACTCACCGCGACTCCCGGGTCCTCGCGGGACAACGAAGCTCAGTCCCGGTCCAGGCGGCAGCAGAGAAGGCCTGGCAGGTGACGAGGGCGTAGCGAGGCCGCCACGCGACGCTCCGGCAGCAGGGGCGGAGCGGGGAGCACCCAGAGCAGCAGGCGAGGTCCCGGGCGAAGGCCGGCACTGCGATGGAGGCAGCGCACGGACCGAGGGTGCACGGCAGGTGAGAGTCACCACCGTCGTCGCCAGTGTAATATCGTGGGCCTTGGGGGGGGCCTAGGTGCATGCACAAACACACGGGACACTCGGTATGGTTCTAGGGTGATCCTGCAGTGAATCCCCGCCCAGAGCCCTGGGCACTTTATTGGATACATCACGTGGTCTCCGCAGGGGCGAGACCATTTGGCCTGTCCCCCGGGACGGGGGTCTCAGTCACTAAACACTCCCCTGCTTACAGCGATAGGTGTGGGCTAGCCCACGTCCTATCGCGACATTACAGCGAGAAGTCCCATTCAACTGGGGCCGGCCCGGCACCTTCTCTTTGTGCTCTGTTTCACACCTTTGAATGACCCTAACACCATGGTCTTGAAAGCACTTTATGCAGTAGGCCAGGCTGAGGCTGCGCAGCCATCTGCCCATTTCCAAAGGCACTTAACTACAATGAAGCAGAGATGGGCAGTGTTTAATGCTTTCCTATGCTTGTCATGTGCGGGGCCCCGCCTGACACAACCTTGGCTCTCCTCCCCCCCCCCGCCTTTTTATCATGCTTCTTGTTTGAACTAGGCAGTGCTTAACTGGCTAAAAAGTGCAGGAGCGCATATAGTTCCATGACTGACCAATACCAAGCCTTTTCAATCTTGATTCCATCCCATGCCTCTTTTCATACTCCCATTCACTTCGCATTTGCCTGTTCTTCCTCCTTTTTCATTTTCCTTCAATTCTCTCTCTTGCTCTGGGTCAAAGTCTGAGGATGAAAAATAAGTCTGTGTCCCCGAAAATGAGTACCAGTGCCCACCACTTGTAAACTCCGGCAGAAATTAAGCAGTCGATGTAGGGGTGTTTTAGAGCAATAAGTGCACAGGAAATGCTTTCTTATAACGTAGAAAAAGGAAACTGTTCATTGAGATGGGAAACCAACGGGCATTATTAATTCTTTTAAAAACAAATGCTTTTGGCAAGAAAAGCACAAGATTCATATTCTTATGGAATCATTCATCACAAAAACTGAGTTTGTGAAGGAATGGTATAACAACTATCTACACAGAACCCAGTTGTTGCAGGTTGGTCATTGGTGTAAGGAGAAATGACGCCCATTTTCAGGAATTGAATCCCTAGAGAACAGACAAAGCCCTCATCATAAATTAGGCAGAGTGGTAAAAGCATTGGAACGGCAAGGATACACAGATTCGGATCTGGTCTGATGCAGATGGCCTAGAACGTGCTACAGACATTACAAGTTGCATCCAGCATCACTGATGCATAACTGTTCTCCCCAAGCCACCAGAACTGCCCAATAAAGGCTTCTCCTCCTTCCTTCCTTCAATAACACCTGTTAATGACGCCTCCCGGTACAATACTGTGAGGAATGCAGAAGTTATCGTGAAGCTTCCTGAATCAAAGCACCCCATGACCCAGGCAGCCGTGATCCCTTGTGGCCCGTCATCACCTGTAAAAACCTCTTCATCTGTGAAGTCCATCCACTCAGGGGTCCAGTTGAACTCCTGCCGCCACCACGCCTACTTCAGAGGACTCCAACCCATCAGAGGATTGCTGACATCCATCCTGAATGCCCCCACCTCTTCCGCAACATTCCCAGGTGCTTGGAAACACACAACTGTCCCACCATGGCTGAAGAAACCCTCCATGGATCCTTCAACACCCTCCAACTACAAGCCGATCTCCCTGCTACCATTACCTGCTAAGGTCTTAAGAAAATCATTAGCAAACACCTCACCGAATACTTCAACGGGCACCAACTCCTCAACACCACTCTGGATTCGGACCCAACCTCAGCATGGAAACTGGCCTTGTCGCTGCAACAGATAATCTCCGCATGACTCTGGACAGAGTTGACACTGCGGCCCTCATCCTCCTGGACCTCTCTGCAGTATTTGACACAGTCTTCCACCCCATCATCATCCAACGCCCAAACGACATCGAATCCAAGGACACACTCCGCTGGATATGCTTCTTCCTGACTGGAAGGAGCCCGTCAGTCAGCCTGGCATCGTACACTTTGGACCCCAGCGATCTCATCTGCTAAGTTCCACAAGGATCCTCCCTGAGCCCAACTCTTCCATCATCTGCTCTCACGACAACAACATCCTTTCCTACACCAATGACACACAACTCAGGGGCATATGTATAACGGAGTGGCAGAGTGCGGCGTTAGCCTCCTTGGCTTAACGCCGCACTCCACCACTTCAGAAACGCAGGGCTGCACCATATTAACAACAATATGGTGCAGCCCTGCGTTTCCCCCTGCGCTGGTGCTAAATTTAGCTGCCTAGCCCCAATGCAGGCACACTTGTACCATAGTGCGAGGGTGTCTGCATTGAGGGGAAGGGACACCTTCCAACACATAAACAATCAATGACAATTTGCTGTTTCTATGTGTGCAGCACACATGGGAACAGCAAAAATAAGGAGAAATAAAGCATTTCTCCTCGTTTTGCCTGTTTAAGACCAGGTTTTTCCTGGTCACTAACACTAATTCAGACCACATTACGTGATACCTAACACTAACTGAAACCCTAACACTCATGTAATCCCTAACACTATCTCAAACCCTAACACTTACTTACAAAATCCCTAACACTAATGCAGACCTTAACCCTTATTGGATCCCTAACACTAACTCAAACCCTGATACTTACTTGATTGTTAACACTAACTCATACCCTAACAATTACATGATCCCTAACTCCAACTCAGACCGTCACACTAACTCAACCCCTAACACTTACTTACACAATCCCTTACACTAATTAAGACCACATAATCCCTTACAGTAACGCAAGCCCTAACACCTACTTATATGGTCCCTAAAACCAACTCAAACCCTAACATATTATCACCAACACTAACTCAGACCCTGACACTCACAGACCCCTAACACTAACTCAGACCCTGACACTCACATAACCCCTAACACTAACTCAGACCCTGACACTCACATGACCTCTAACACTATCTCAGACCCTGACACTTACATGATCCCTAGTACTAACTCAGACCCTGACACTCACAGACCCCTAACACTAACTCAGACCCTGACACTCACATAACCCCTAACACTAACTCAGACCCTGACACTCACATGACCTCTAACACTAACTCAGACCCTGACACTCACATGACCTCTAACACTATCTCAGACCCTGACACTTACATGATCCCTAGTACTAACTCAGACCCTGACACCTACATGATCCCCTACACTAACTCAACCCCTAACACTTACTTACACGATCCCTTACACTAATTAAGACCACATGATCCCTTACAGTAACGCAAGCCCTAACACCTACATATATGGTCCCTAAAACAAACTCAAACCCTAACATATTATCACCAACACTAACTCAAACCCTGACACTTTCATGATCCCTAACACTAACTCAAGCCCTAACATATTATCACCAACACTAACTCAAACCCTGACACTTTCATGATCCCTAACACTAACTCAGACCCTGACACTTATATGATCCCTAGTACTAACTCAGACCCTGACACTTACATGATCCGTAACACTAACTTAGACCCTGACACTTGTATGATCCCTAGTACTAACTCAAACCCTGACACTTTCATGATCCCTAACACTAACTCAAGCCCTAACATATTATCACCAACACTAACTCAAACCCTGACACTTACATGATCCCTAACACTAACTCAAGCCCTAACACATACATGATCCCTAACACTAACTCAGACCCTGACACTTACATGATCCGTAACACTAACTTAGACCCTGACACTTGTATGATCCCTAGTACTAACTCAGACTCTGACACTTACATGATCCCTGGTACTAACTCAGACCCTAACACTTTCCTGATCCCTAACACTAACTCAGACCCTGACACTTACTAGAGGGTTTTCAATGGATTATCAAGGAAGATACCTTCCATAAGATAAAATGGCTAAAACATCTGAAGTCCATGTTAGTAAACTTAGGGTTTTCAAATCTTTGGAATAACCCTGAGGGAGAGATCTTCCCTAGCAAAGAAGCCCTTAAAGAACAATACTGGGATTGGGTTGGCGGTAAGATGCTGAATGACACCAGGGCCAACTCTATGACTGGTCGCTTCCTGGAGATAAAATTTTTTCCTGCCCTGGAAAATTACTGGGACAACATCACGGTACCAATGGACAGGAAACTTGTATTTCAGCTAAGATCAGGATCTATCCCCCTCAAGAAACTGACATCTGGCTGGCACAGACACACCAATAACTTATGTCCAGCATGCGAAAATGCCGAGGAGAGCATAGGCCATTTTCTTTTCGTATGCCACGCTTATGTGAATCCGAGGAGAAAATGGCTCTCGCCGGTATGCAAAAACTTGGGGACACGAGACAGCACAGTGGCTCTAAGAATCCTACGTACAACAACTCAGGATTCGATAGTCATAGGGGTAGCTAAATACCTGGGTTGGGCATGGGCAATTAGAAGACGGTCCCTGGGGGGAAGCAGGTAACAAGGTATTCCTCTCAACAATGATTAATGTAATACTATTTGTAAATATGGTTTTTATATGCAAATGTTGTATGAGCTGTACTCTATGTTTAATGAATTTTTAATCCGTAATAATGTATTATTGTATAACTGTGTTGATTTTATGTGCTTTTATGAGAATTGTCTCGAATAAAGCTTATACAAACAAACTTACTTACATGATCCCTAACACTAATTCCGACTAAATGACCCCTCACAGTAAGACAAACCCTAACACCTACTTATATGGTCCCTAACACCAGCTCAAACCCTAACACATTATCACCAACATTAACTCAAACCCTGACACGTACATAATCTCTAGTACTAACTTAGACCCTGACACGTACATGATCCGTAACACTAACTCCGACCCTGACACTTTCCTGATCCCTAACACTAACACAAACCTTAACACTTCCGCGATCCCTAACACTAACTCCGACCCTGACACTTACGTGATCCCGGAAAACAAAAATCCCAAACCCTAATACGTAAATGATCCCCAAACCTAACACTAACTCAAACCGTACCACACTATCCTCAAGGCTTACAGTAACTCAAATCTTACCCCTAACACAAACTCATACCTTTTACATGATACCTAATATCAACTCAAATCCTAACATGTGAACAGTCCTAACCCTAATGTATACCGTATGTAACATTAACAGAATCCCTAACACCTATATTAACTCAAACTCTAATACACGACCCCTAACACTAACTCAACCCATAACACTTACAAAATATTTACCCTTAAATCTAACTCAAGCCCTGAAATTCACATGACCACAAAAATTAACCAAAACAATAACACTTACATGATGCCAATCACTTGTACTTACTGGAGTCTTAAACCTAAACCCTGATTATTAGCCTGAATTAAACACTACTTACAACTTACGTTTACCCAAAATCCATTTTGTAACTCCTACCCTTTCTTAATCTAAACATACATATTTTATACCTATTATAAATTATTGTTATGGGAAAAAAATAACTACCACTTGTTTTCATTTACCTTTTTTCGTTGAAGATTTCTTAATAGAATTTTCTTTAGAAATACAGAATCCCTCTGCAGTATTTGCAGCTCTGTTTTACAAGGGTAGGAAAGTTTCACTGTGAACAATGAGGGCTTGTAAGGCTTATTTTATTAGTAAGCCCACAGAAACCTAACATCTGTGCAAGGACACAGGGTTATGATTACAACCTTGCCATTACTGTAGGGAGCATCCTTTCTCCTCTCTCTTCTAATTTAGCCTTTGATGTTTTCATTATTATTCCCTTGAGAAGCATAATAGCCCATCCTGTAATTTGTGATACAATCCAGTCATTGCTGTCCGGCAGGACCAAGTACACCTGTTTGTGCTTGAAGAGAGAATGAAATAAAAGATAAAGATCTATTGGTCCTCCAGGGCCAGTGGATTGAGCTAAGTGCTTCTTTGTGACTCTGCCATCATGAGAACATCTCATCTTCATTAAGATACTATTAACATCCTTTTCATCTACTAGTCCCTTTAGGGAGAGGAGAACACAAACAGAGGCAGCCCAGAATCTGCTTTGATACTTCTCTTCAATTTCCGCTCCTTTGTTAGGTGGCATGGTATCATTTGAGGCCTTTATCTAAGCTGGCCAGCTCAGAATGCATTTACCAGGCAGGATACTGTAGCCAGTAAATTACTGGTCAGCCCTGCGTTTCATGGCCTCTACAGCCATTCTACATGGAATAAAGAGACCTAGAAAGGCAACGAGGTGGAGCAATGAGTCCCTGCCAGGACATGTCGGAAACTTTAAGCCCAGATGCCAGCCGTCACAACCTGATGCCTTCTTTGGAGTGTGGGGGTGCACAGTGACATGCAGGGTTCTTCTCCAAGATGGTAAACCATGGGGATGGCATTCAGTTTGACGACCAGTTAGGTAGACATTCACTGTATGGGAGAAACTGCCAACAGTCTTGTTTAAGCATCCAGCTGAGGATAAAAAAGCATCTAACGTAGAGACGATGTGCAGTTGAGTGAAGGACTCATATAGGGGTGATGTGCAACTGAGTGAAGGGCTTTCACCTAGGGTGATGTGCAGTTGAGTGAAGCACTCCTACATAGGATGATGTGCAGTTGAGGGAAGGACTCTGACCTAGAGGTCATGTGCAGTTGAGTGAACAACTCTTACATAGGTACAATGTGCTGTTGAGTGAAGGACTCTGACCCATAGGTCATGTGCAGTTGAGTGAAGGACTCTTACATAGGGACAATGTGCAGTTGAGTGAAGGACTCTGACCTAAAGGTCATGTGCAGTTGAGTGAAGGACTCTTACATAGGGACAATGTGCAGTTGAGTGAAGAACTCTGACCCAGAGGTCATGTGCAGTTGAGTGAAGGACTCTTACATAGGGACACTGTGCAGTTGAGTGAAGGACTCTGACCTAGAGGTCATGTGCAGTTGAGTGAAGGACTCTGACCTAGAGGTCATGTGCAGTTGAGTGAACAACTCTTACATAGGAACAATGTGCAGTTGAGTGTAGAACTCCGACCTGGAGAAGATGTGCAATTGAGTGAAGGCTCTGACCTAGGGGTGATATGTAGTTGAGTGAAGCACTCCTAGACAGGATGACGTGTAGTTGACTGAAGGAATCCTTGCATATTAGGGTTGTCCACTGGTCTTTTGCTGGGACAACATGAGAGTTAATGGCACGATGGAAAGCATAGTGCTGTAAGTCTCCCATAGGATGCCATTGTCAATAGCCCAAAACAGGCTGAAATGGAGTAAAGAGCTGAAAGTAATGAGGATTGGGGTTTAGGATCTCCAAATGTAATTTTGAATGGCAAGTTCCCATCTAGGAAGCCAGCTTGAGGCATCAGGACCCCTTCAGCAGCAATAGGTGAAGGGAGCAGATGACTTAAGCAGCAGGTAGGTCCAATGTAGGTAGTAAAGTGCAGCCTCCACCTGATTAAAATAAAAGTGTAATGGCTACTATGAAGAGTATGATGAAAGATTTCAACTGATACCAACAAATCAATTAGGGGTGAAGTACTTTAGAAGGGAGGTGAGTGTGCCATCTCTGAAGGAAAGAAAGAAATGTATGTTGCTGACTGAGATCATGAGACTGCAAACATATGTAAAGATGTAAATGTGGTATAAATAAAAGTATAGTGATTTGTGACTGATCACCTTATAAAGCACCCTGGCTGGCTATCTACAGAGTGCCATCCAGGAGACAAGCCCCTTTGGGAATACATGAGGGGAGAGGACAGAGGGAGGAGGCAAATTTGGTGGAAGAGGTGAGAAGTAGGCCTACCTGACAGTATTTCTAGAAGACGTACGTTTTTAATGTATTCCTGAAATGCAGGCACTTCTATGCTGGACTGATGTCAGAGGAGACGTTCTTCCAGATCCAGGGGTGGCTGAGAAAGCTTGTTTTCTTGTTTTTTCCTTCCTTTAGTATTTAGTCTCTAATCTGGAAATGCTGGAGTTCCTAGTCTGATGTTGCCCTCCAGACATTGTTTCTTAGCGGACAGACAGAGGTCTTTGTGTAAAGGGCTTTGTAAGTGATACAGCACATCTTGAAGATGATTCGGGCTTGCAAGTTGAAGCTAGAGTAGATCCTTTAGCGTGTGGGTGACACAATCTGATTTCTTCAGTCCTGTCATGAGCCATACTTGTATATGAAGAATAATTTTCAGGGGCGTGAGGGTGATCTCTGGGATGCCATTGCGCAGGGTGTTGCCTCTATCTACGTGGGAAAGGACCATGGCCTAAAGTGTAATTCTAAAGTCTTCTCCTGGGAGAAAATATTTCACTATTTTTAGGAGAGAAAGGTGGAACCAGGCTGCTTTAGTCTTCTTGGTAATGCGTTCTTTTATAGAGAGAGAGTATGGAGTCGAGGGTGAACCTGAAGAATATGGCCTCTTTTGTCAGCTGAGGAGGGAAACTTGTTAGGTTTGAGTTGGGAAGTAATGACTGAATCAGAAATATTTGGGCATGTGTTGCAAAATGGAGGATTTCAGTCTTCATGGGGTTTAGCATGTAGTTTATTGTTGTAGGTTTGGTCATGTTCGAGGCAGACTTTGAATTTCTGTAAGTTGGAGAGATTTAGAGATAGATTTGAATTTTATCAGCATACTGGTGGATCTTGATGTTGCTGTTTCCAAGGATAGCTCCCAAGGGTTCCATATTAAGGTCGACTATGATGGCACCCTGATGGTGCCCTGCGGCGGCCGTAGTGATGGGGAGAGCCTGGAATCAGGCATTTTCCTACTTGCAAGAGTTGCTGTTGGTTGGCGAGGTAGGGTGTGAACCACTGTAGAGTTGTTTTAGTGAAGCTCTGCAAATTCTCAGGCTGTGGATCTATGCCAGATGGTGTTGAAAGCTGCTGAGAGTTCAAGCACCATCAGATGGCAAGAGTCTTTTTTGTTGTTGAGGAAGAGGGCATCATTAACTACTTGGAACATTGATCTTTCAGTACTGCAGTTTGATCCGACCCCATGATAGAAAGTCTTTAAGTGGGCTATCCTTTCTGATGTGCTCACGTAGCTAGGTGGTGACTTCCTTCTCAATGATTTTTCCACCAAATTGAAAGTGGTTATTGGATGGAAGCTGGCAAGGTTGGCTACATCTAGTGTAGGCTTTGTCAGCAGGAGGAAGCTATGTCCTGTCTTGAGGCTGCTCAGAAAGGTGCTCTGGGTTAGTGAGACATTGACGATGTGAAGAAAGGGTGTGAGGGATTCTCCTTGCAGAAATTTGATGACAGAAGAAAGAAGCATGTCATCTTAGTAAGATGTGGCTTTTAGTGAATTCAAAATGGTAGAGAGGTTTGTGTAGGAGATAGTATTCAATGATGATCTGCTAGTAATGTGGAAACTGGGTATAGGTGATCATGTCGATGACAATAACAAATGGGTAATGGTAAATGTGATTTCATTGATTTTCTGTGTAAAGAAGCTGTTTATATTGTTGCATATTTTGACTGATGGGTGTTATCGGGCTCTGAGAGGAAATAGGCACACTGTTTGACAGCCTCAAAGAGGGCTTTGCTGCTATTGATTGCAGCATTGAAGGTGATCTTATAATAGATGGCTTTAGCTATGGTGATGATGGAACAATGGTTGATGCAGAGTATTTTCAGAAGGGTAAAGTTCTCTTGGTAATTTGCTCTTCTCAATATCTGTTTCTGTCTTTCTATGGTGTACTTGTTTTTAGTACATTGTTGAGTGTACCAAGGTGCTAAATTGTTGGGCAACGAAGCATACTGTTCCAGCACAAATTCCTGTCGGGCAAAGCCTGGTGTGGCTATCTAAGGAGAATTGGCTTTGTGTCAGAACCTATGGGTGTTTCCATTGATGTGCCTTCAGTAATGCCCCCTTGATTCAAAGTTGTGCAAAGTGTTTTTTCCTCTGTGAAAAGAGGTAGATCACCTGCGGCTTTTTCCCTGCACGCTGTGTCTGTTTTTGCGCCAACTGATTGTCACCCAGAACACGAACTATCTCTGCTGGGTCTCACGTCACTCAAAAGTGAAGGTGACACCTGTTGGTGCTGTAACTTCCACCATTCTCTCCATTTGTGTGAGTTACTGCTGCATCTCCTACACAATAACCCTGGGCGTAGGACTACGCTACGCTCGCGTCGTTTGCGTAGTTTGCACAACTACGCTCCACGCGAATTACACGTAGCACAGTGCAAAAACGAGTAGCGTAGCGGGCATTTTTTGCTTGCTCGCGGTCCTCAACGTCAAGTTGGCGACCGCGAGCGAGCAAAATAACATCCTGGCGAGACGTTTTCCTCGTTCGCGATCAGCAACATCAAGTTGCTGATCGCGAGCGTGGAAAATAAACCTCCCGGCGAGATTCTCAACTCGGGGAGGTCAGGTTTCTCATTGCCAGTGGTCACGTATATGCTCGTGACCGCTCGCAATGAGAAACTACCAGTCCGCGTTGAGAAAGCTGCCGATCGAGTACAAATCTACTCGAGTGGCAGAAAATGATTGCACAGCGCGGATATGCATCCGTCACTGTGCAATCAGTGCGAACCGCATTTTGCACAGTGCACTATGCAGTTTGCATAGCTACGCGTAGCTTGCGTAGCGCGAAGTGCACTTTGCGTAGCTACGCGTAGTGCTACTATGCAAACTACGCCCAGGGTTAACCAAAGCAGCCTGAAAGAATTAAGTAGTAAGGGCTCCATCTGTCACTTTCCATGCTGACTAGTGCATTTCGACTGCCAGAGTATGAAGACTCTCCTGCATGGACTGAACACTGCAGGGAAGCCATTCCCTATGGCAGCCTTCCTCAAACAAACCTCTGTAGCACACATAGAGATGATCTGGTGGCGGCTGAAGGACTTTTATGGTACATTGCAAAGTTCAACTTGAGTTAAGACTGCTATAGCGCTGTAGAGCCAGCGTTAATAAATAATTCATACAAACAGCAATAAGTCTTACTTCTTGTATAAGCACACAAAAATAACACTGACTTGACAATATATTTCATTGTGCATTGTTTTTGTGCTAATAAATTAAATGTTCATCCTCATGTGGGTCGTATTCACAAATCACACTTCATAGCATGTTTAGAAGTACTACAATAGTACAACTAACATACTATTAAATGCTATTTACAAACCTATGCACAGACGTCTCTGCCTCCACCCCTCTATCTTTTATGTGTGGAGATATCAGCCACATGTGCGGAGATCTCCGTACACATAGGTATATTTTTTAGCAGTAAATGTGGAAGGGACCAGGGGAGTGGCTAGAAACTGGGGGAATACTCACTACTAAATGGGAGGGTAATAAGAGGGTTAAGGAGGGGCTTAGGGAGGTGTTTAAGTAGCGGCATGCAATCACAAACACTGACACAATAAAAATTAAACCCATTACTATTTACAAACTCCACTTCTAAGGATTCTATGGACAAAAAGGTATAAAACAGTTGTGAATGTGCTACAGTCTTGGAGTAGGTCCAGCACCACACATGGTCACCCAGAAGTACTGCAACATACTCCCATAGACAAAAAATGAAGGCATGGACTTAAAAGATCACCCCATAGGCAAAAATGATAAGCAAAATAAAACATTTTGAATTTTAAATCACACATCCACGCACTCATATATATATTTTCACTGAAAAACAAAGGTTAAAGTCATATTATATTTAGAAACGATAAGAAGATTTTAGCTTATGTTTAAAAATTCTAGAAATTTGATCAAAGTAACATTATAGTTAGGCTTTGTAATAATACAAAAATTAACATTTAAAAAAAATAAACGTGCTTATTGAACTAACTATAACTTGTGCCCCCATCCTGCCCTTTTTATGATCTCACATATTCCATCACTCATGACATTTTTAATAACACCATTGATAACATCACTAATGACATTTCAAATGACATCCTTGATAACATCACTCATCAGATCATTGATGACATCATCAAAGCTACTGCTTTTCATATAGACTCAATAGAGTACTGGAAACAAGTCTCATTCAGTATGGTAAAAGTTATATAGAATGCACTTCACCTACCAGTGAAATTTTAAGTACAACCAGTGCTTTACTTAAACAAGCAGTAACCTTAGGGCTATAGCTGTTGACCTCGAAGCTGGGGAACCGGGTTTGAGTCTCGGCAACGTCGCTCAACATCCTGCAATTCTAGGCAAATCACCTAATATCCCCGTGCCTAACAAAAAAACAAAATTAATGTGTCCATCTGTAACGAAACTGGTGCTCATGTAAAGCGCTCTCATACCCGATGTCTCGGGTCTAGTTTGCGCTATATAAAACTCTAAAAAAAGAAAAAAAAATTGAGACTGAGCGCCATTGGAAGCATTTTTGAATTCCCTACTGGCTGAGAGCAGACTTGGGGCCTTATTTACTATATTTTGATGCACAGCAAGTCTTCCTGCTGTGCTGCCATGCATCAAAATAAAAGGGCAGGAATGCGCCGTATCTAAAAGGCACTGCTCATTTCTGTCCTTCTCCCCTGCGCCAGTGCACAAACAGCAGCCGTGCGCCTATGCAGAAAACCCTGCATCATGTTGCAAGGGTGCCTGCATTGGGGGATGGTTGTTTTTGTGCAGGAAGGAACACCTTCCTATGCAAAAACCATAATTAATGGTATTTTCCTCTTTCTATGCATACTACAGAATGCAGCACGCATAGAAAGAGGAAAAAACAAGGAAAAACAAAAGTATTTCTCCTCATCGCGCCACTGCTACACCTCCCGTAGGATTCTGACGCATTCCCAGCTTTATGAAACATTGTAAATCTCGGAATATATCAGGTTCATGGATGTTGCGTGGAAACACCCACAGCAACACCTATGGAATGCCCCTTTGATGCAGAGTAATTCATGAAGGGGCCCATATTTACAAGGCCCTGAAAAGTCATGCAGGGTAGCTTTACGTGGCCTTGTAAATATAATTCAAGCCCATTGCCCTGTCGGCGCGTCAAAAAACGTGATGCACAGGTGGCACAATGGGCTTGTAAATGAGACCCTTGGTGTTTACTTCCTTTTTGGCGGGAGAATTAAAAATGCTCCCATCAGACAGGAGCAAACACTTTTCTCTGCTCATGCAAGTGTGGGAAGAGAAACAGCTGTGTACCGGGTGTAGGTCCCCTGGATAAAGTAAGTGAGCATGCCCCTGGGGGTGGGGTCCACAAGACCTTTACAGGCTCTAGGAGGGTAGCACATCCCCTCCTCTTAACTTCGGGCCTTGGCCAACACTGGGAATATGTTTTTGAATAACTCAGGAGCCTGCAAATTTTGCTACAAAATAAAAAAAGAAAACATTTTTTACCCCAGGCAGCGTCCCACTGGGACCTCACAACCAGGCTAAGGGATCAGGGTATCCCTACCCTGCCCCTTATGCCTTTTTTGTGTGCTTTTTTAAGACTCTGGACTGAGTCCCGAGACCTAAGATGGCTGCCACCACTTCCTGGTTGATGTGGTGGGAACCAATAAGATCTCAGCAGAAGATCTGTTAAATCTATGGAGGCTCAGTGTCCCTAGATATGCAATTTTATTGCTCCAAAACTACTGAACGGATTTACACCAAGTCACAAAAATCACTCTTTCTGGACCAAGATCTACCTTTCTGCCAAATTTGAATAAATGCATTCAGCTGGTGCAGCTGTCGCTGTATTTAAAGTTCCTATGGAAAAAAGAATCGAGAATACGCATTTTGGGCCCCCCCTTTTTCTTGGCCTCCGCTTAATGGACCAACAAAGCTTTCCATGCACAGAGTAGTCAAATAGTAGCACTTTTAAAAAAAAATTGCTGGAGATTCATCAGACGGAATTAGCAACACAATTTCTTATGGAAACACGATCCTAACTATTACTACCCAGTGCCGACCGCCACTGGTTATATATATATATATATATATATATATATATATATATATATATATATATTACCTACTGGCGGTCGTCAGTAGGTAGTTATAGTTAGGACCCTCTTACCATAGGAAATCCGCAACATTCTATTTTGAATAACTTTGGCGCCAGTCGACAAATCCTCGCCAAATTTTCAAAATAGGTGGGGCGCTGCGCTCCGCTCCTACCCTGAAAGTCTCGGGGGGATTCGTCAAGCGGGGGCTGAGATAAAAGGGGGGTCCCAAAACGCATTTTTCCCATGCATTTTTCCATAGGACCTTTAGACACAGCTACAGCCCGAACGGCTGAACAGAGTTAAATGAAATTTGGCAGAGAGGTAGTCCTCAGGTCAAGGAAGTGCCTTTTGTAGGTTTGGTGTAAATCTGTTCAGTAGATTCTGAGAAAATAGCCTTTAAATCAATATATATATCTGAGCCAGCTTACGGTGCGCTTACGGTGCGCTTACCGTACGCGTACGGTGACGTGCGCGAGCGCGATTCTGATTGGCTGTTAGATCTTAGTAAACATTAGAATCGGTCGAAACCAGGAAGCGGCGGCCGCCATTTTCTCTCTCGCACTCTGAGTGGCGATTAAAAAACAAAGGACAAAAACATGTAAAGGGGCTGTTTAGACAGCTCCTAAGCACCTAGCCATGTTGGGGGAGTCCCCAAAGATCCCCCAAGGCCAAAAACGGAATTTTAATTTTTTCGATAATTTCGCCGATTACGCTTACCGTACGCGTACGGTAAAAAGTTTAAAAAAAAAAAAAATTATCCAAACTCTCCCCACCCCATGTGCAAAAGGTGCCCGAAGGGCACCATTTGTGCATGGCATATCACAGCTGTGAAAAATTAAAATATTACCTTTCACAACGAAGCGCATCATATGTCCTCCATGTGCGCATGTGCGCACGGTGCGCATGGGCCATGTATTTTTTCAGTGAATATATATATATATATATATATATATATATATATATATATATATATATATATATATATTCACTGAAAAAACCATAGGTTTCACACATGTTATAGTTAGCGGAAATTTTACTGATAAAAAACCAATGAAATTCCCCCGTTATAGTTAGTGCAGGCAACTATAACTCACGCGACCGCAATCCTCTGCTGATGCTAATACTGTATTTAGACACTTATTTGCCCATGTCTTCTTCCATACATTTTTAGCTATACATATATTAGAAATATTTTTTTTTTAAATGCTAAGTTACTTTACGCCATTCGTGGCGTGCGCGCCCACTTAACGCAGTTCGTTCCGTGCGCGCACGGTGAGCACGCGGTGCGCTTCGCGCACCGCGCGCCCACTTTACGCAGTTAGTGCCGTTCACGCACGGTGGGCACGCGGTGCGCTACGCGCACCGCGTGCCCACGTTACGCTAGATGGGCCATGTACGCACGATGCGCTTCGCATATATATATATATATATTCACTGAAAAAACCATAGGTTTCACACATGTTATAGTTAGCGGAAATTTTACTGATAAAAAACCAATGAAATTCCCCCGTTATAGTTAGTGCAGGCAACTATAACTCACGCGACCGCAATCCTCTGCTGATGCTAATACTGTATTTAGACACTTATTTGCCCATGTCTTCTTCCATACATTTTTAGCTATACATATATTACAAATATTTTTTTTTCATAAAGACACATATGTCATCAGCAGAAGATTGCGGTCGCGTGAGTTATAGTTGCCTGCACTAACTATAACGGGGGAATTTCATTGGTTTTTTATCAGTAAAATTTCCGCTAACTATAACATGTGTGAAACCTATGGTTTTTTCAGTGAATTTGCAAGGTTTTTTAAATGCTAATTCCTAACTATAACGTGTGTGAAACCTATGGTTTTTTCAGTGAATTTGTACGTTTTTTTAAATGCTAAGTTACTTTACGCCATTCGTGGCCTGCGCGCCCACTTAACGCAGTTCGTTCCATGCGCGCACGGTGCGCTTCGCGCACCGTGCGCGCACAGTGAGCACGCGGTGCGCTATGCACTTCGTTTTGAAAGGTAATATTTTAATTTTTCGTATATGTTATAAGCCATGCACTTCGGGCACCAATTGCACACGGGGTGGGGAGAGTGTGGATAATTTTTTTTTTATATAATTTTTTATCGTACGCGTACGGTAAGCGTAATCGGCGAAATTAGCGAAAAAAAAAAAATCCGTTTTTGGCCTTGGGGGATCTTTGGGGACTCCCTCAACATTGCTATGTGTGTGGGAGCTGTCTAAACCGCCCCTTTACATGTTTTTGTGCTTTATATTTTAAACATCACTCTCAGTGCGAGAGAGAAAATGGCGGACGCCGCTTCCTTGTTTCGGCCGATTCGAATGTTTACTAAGATCTAAGAGCCAATCAGAATTGCGCTCGCGCACGCCACCGTACGCGTACGGTAAGCGTACCGTAAGCGCACCGTAAGCTGGCTCAGATATATATATTGATTTAAAGGCTATTTTCTCAGAATCTACTGAACAGATTTACACCAAACCTACAAAAGGCACTTCCTTGACCTGAGGACTACCTCTCTGCCAAATTTCTAGTAATTCTGTTCAGCCGTTCGGGCTGTAGCCCTGTCTAAAGGTCCTATGGAAAAATGCATGGGAAAAACGCGTTTTGGGACCCCCCTTTTATCTCAGCCCCCGCTTGACGAATCCCCCCGAGACTTTCAGGGTAGGAGCGGAGCGTAGCGCCCCACCTATTTTGAAAAATTCACGAGGATTCGTCGACCGGCGCCAAAGTTATTCAAAATAGAATGTTGCGGATTTCCTATGGAAACGTGGTCCTAACTATAACTACCTACTGGCGACCGCCAGTAGGTAATATATATATATATTTACATATATATATATATATATTCCAACAACGCTGTGATTCCTCCTTCCTCGAATCCTCAGCAACCACGGACACCAATGAGCTTCAAAACGGTCATTTAATGAGAGCAAATAGGCAAAACAATTACTCTACGCGTTTCGGGATAACACTCCCTTGATCACGAGTAAAGGCAAAGTGAACCAGGAAGTGCAATAAATAGTCATGTGATTTCTTTTTGGTAAACAAAGAAAACAGACTTCCAGGCTACTCGTTACTTCACGAGGCCACTTTTTCCTTAAATGCAACTTTAACAAAATTTACATTTCAACAAAATGCATTGTGCTAAACTGAGTAAACCGATTGATGTAATCTGAAAATGCAATGCATTATACACAAAATGAATGACAATTTTCGTCCTTTTTGATCCTAAAGGTTGAATATATACCTTTACACAAAATTGCAATTCAATCGTAATTTTCTTAATCATTGACCACTAAAGCCCGTGTGGGCATTGATATCAAATAAACAAAACAGATAGGGTCTGAGGGAAAATCTTTTGAGACCTTCAAGGATTGCTAATCCCCCTTTCACAATATTTAATACAAAACAAGGGATCCGAGGTCTTTTGTGCAAACCCTTGATATAAATTCAAGACAGTTGACTCATAGCAAATCTACGCCAACGGTGAGTTAGTATTGGTAAGCATGTGAGAAACAGATACAAAAAAATGAAGACAAACAAGAGGTAAGAAAAAGAGCTTGATCTAAGGATAATCAGCATCGACGAACACTAGGTATATATTTCTAACTTGTGCTCCATCAATCGTATTTCTATCTAAAAGCAGTGTGAGAACAAAAAGAAAGAAAAGGCAGTTACACAACGTTTACTGCTCACTATTCGGTCGATTGATGGAGCACAAGTTAGAAATATATACCTAGTGTTCGTCAATTGTGTATTCTGTTTTATGAACACTGAAAAACACAAAAAATACTTTTTTGTTTCATTGCACTTTAAATATTTTCTATTTTTTCCTCTTTTCCTTGATGAATTCTTGATAAGAGGATACAACTCATTCGTATGACCTCGATGTTATAAGAGGTTGCTGAGAAGAGTTGTTTGGTACCCCAGATGATGACACTGGGCACTTTCAGAGTGTAATGATGGGATGCTGATTATCCTTAGATCAAGCTCTTTTTCTTACCTCTTGTTTGTCTTCATTTTTTTGTATCTGTTTCTCACATGCTTACCAATACTAACTCACCGTTGGCGTAGATTTGCTATGAGTCAACTGTCTTGAATTTATATCAAGGGTTGCACAAAAGACCTCGGATCCCTTGTTTTGCATTGATATCAAATGTCAAAAATTATTATTTGAACGAAATATAGTTCTACTTAGCATATAAACAGAACGTCACAATGAATAAATGCATCTTCAGTTAATGCTTCTTGCCCCAGTGGGCTTATAAAAGATACTCAATCTTCCATATATCACCAGTATAGATCAAAGTTTGCATCTATAAGAAAAAACAAATAAATCAATCAACCATTGGTCGAAAAAAAATTAACTGAGACTACATTTCCTGAGACTTTACACCTTAAAATTATTAAAAACATTTTTTGCAATTACATTTGAAAAATAGCTACTGACTCTCGTTTCAATGATGCAGGACTGTTTTGAAGCTCATTGGTGTCCGTGGTTGCTGAGGATTCGAGGAAGGAGGAATCACAGCGTTGCTGGAATACGTAGAGGTTTGCCACCTCGCCGCGGACCACCATCATAAGTGAGTAGGGGGAAGGCTAACAGTAGCGGTTTCGCTATTATTGTATTATTGCGTTTTTATATATATATATATATATATATATATATATATATTACCTACTGGCAGTCGCCAGTAGGTAGTTATAGTTAGGACCTTGTTTCTATTCAAAAAGCATTTTTTCTTTTGCCAATATCTTTGGCGCAGGTTCACAAATCTTCGCAAAATTTTCAAAACTAATGGGGCCCTCCAGTCAGCTCCTGTCTTGAAAGTTTCGGGGTAATTTGTCAAGTGGGTGCCGAGAAAAAAGAGGGGTGCCAAAACACATTTTCCCCATGTTAATTTCCATAGGAAACTTTAGACAAAGCGACAGCCCGAACTGCTGAACGGAATTACACCAAATTTAGCAAAAAGGTAGGTCTTGGTCGAGAAAGTGTGTTTTTTTTAAATGGTGTACATTCGTTCAGTAGTTGCTGAGAAATTCAATAAATAAAAATTGAGATATCTGAGCACCGAGGAGGGTTTGAGCTTCACTCTGATTGGCTGCAAACACTCTAAACCAGAATGTGTTGGCAGCCATTTTGTAACTGATAAAACATAGGTAAAAAACAAGAAAAGGGGGTAGTGTAGAAATACCCTGACCACCTAGGCCTGTGCAGGGGGTCCCACAAGGACCCCCAGGGCTAAAACAAAAGGTATTTTTTTTAAACGGACGAATTCACGCTGGGTGCGCGAATCCGGCCAAGACATTTTTTTTCAAAACGAAGCACAGGCTTCGTTGTACTTAAGACACCTGGGTGGGCCAGATCCCGGGGGCAATTTAAAATTATGGTGTGGGGGCCCATAGGGGTCCCACAGCCCCAGGGACCGCCACCTCCCCGGGGTTTTCCACATAATGTGCAGGGGCACGTGGCCCCCCGCTGCCCCGGGGACCACCACCTCCCCGGGGTTTTGTTTAAATATGGACAGGGGGCATCGTTGGCCCCCCAAACCCCAGGGACCACCACATCCCCGGGGCTTTCCTCATAATAAGTTGGGGGGCACACGGCCCCCCTGCAGACCCGGGGACCGCCACCTCCTCAGGGCTTTTTTCCCAAAAAAGCATGGGGGCTCCTACCCCCCCACGCTGCCCTTGAACCAACACTGCTTTGTTCTTAAGGGTTCAGCCTTACTGATTGGAGCCAGGACCTATCGTTGTTTTGTTGTTTTAATAGGGGTAGGGGGGCCTTGTGTGCCCCCCCACACACCCCAGGGACCGCCACCTCCCTGGGGACCACCACCACCCGGGGCACAAATTATGTTAATGTGGCGGTCCATTATGGACCCCTGGCGCCGAGGACCACCACCTCCCCGGGGCTTTGTTAAATGTTGGGAGGGGGGCCACGTGGCCCCCCTCCTGGAGCCCTTGATGGCCCTGGGGACCGCCACCCCCCCCAGGCCAGCTTCTGTAATGTCCCGGAGTGCCCACCCCGGGACATTGCTGTTTGCTATGGCAGAGTGGGAACACAGCTCCCGCCCTGCTATAGCAAAATCTGCTTTGATTTTGGGCTAGGGGAGCTGCATGTTAGCAGCTCCCCTTGCCCAAAAGCAATGCTGGCTCCCGCAGGAGGCTGGGAGCCAGCTGGGACCGTGGCGGCATTGGGGTTCCCCTCACGGTCCCCAACATAAGGCCAGGCCCCGGGGGATGGGGTCCCCGGGGCAAGAAGTGGCCAAGGGAAGGAGGGCTACGTGGCTCCCATTCCTAATACTTTTCTTTTTTTTTTTAAAGATCGAGGCACAGCCCTGCGGTGATAGGGTCCCCGGGGCCATAATTGCCGTCTGGAGGGGGGCCACGCGCCCATTCCAAAACACAATTAAAAAACAACAAGGCTGGCCAGGCCCCGTGGCATGGGGTCCTTGGGGCCAGAAGTGGCCCCGGGGAAGGGGGGCCACGTGGCCCCCTTCCTATGAAATAAAAAAATAAAAGATAAACCGCCCGTCCCCTCCCAGCATGACTCTGCAAACGCACCCCCTGGCGTGTTCTAAGTTGGGGGATTAAGTCCCCTTCATTCCTGAGGGTCCCTGGGGGCCAACTAGCCCACCAGGTACCTCCAGTAAGCCCCACACAGTGGGATTGCTGAGAGGTGGTCTGAGGCCATGCCCCTTTTTACACCACTCTGCAAACGCGCCTTTTGGCGTATTGCTGGTGAGGCGATGACGTCCACTTGTGTCCTGAGGACATCAGGACACAAGTGGACTTCAACACCCGAGCAGCAGTGTGCCTGGTGGCGCGTTTGCAGAGTGGTGAAAAAAGGGGGCGTGGCCTTGGACCACTTGCAGCAATTCAGCTGTATGGGCATTACTGGAGGTAACAGGAGGGCTAGCTGGCCCCCAGGGACCCTCAGGAATGAAGGGAACGTGCAAGGAGGCACTTTTGCAGAGTGGTTGGGAAAGGGGGCATGGCCATTGTCCACCTCTCAGCAATACCACTGTATGGGGCTTACTGGAGGTAAGAGGTAGGCTAGTTGGCCCCTAAAGGACCCCCAGCAGCAAAGGGGACTTCAATCCCCAACCAAGAGCGTGCCAGGAACCGTGTTTTCAGAGTGGTGGGCAAAGGGGGCATGGCCTGCTATGAGAACTTAGTAATCCTGCTGTGTGGGACTTACTGAAGTTGATAGGCAGGGTAGTTGGCCCCCAAGGATGTCCTTTGGGGCCAACTACCCCTCTTGTTACCTCCAGTAAGTCCCACACAGTGGGATTGCTGAGATGTCTTCGGAGGCCATGCCCCCCTTTCTCCACCCCTCTGCAAACGCACCTCCTGGCAGACTACGAGATGGGGATGAAGTCCAATTTACTCCTGAGGGACTTTGGGGGCCAAGAAGCCCTCCAGGTACCTCCTGCAAGTCCTACGCAGTGGAATTCCTGAGCGCTGGTCGGAGGCCCAGCACCCTTTCTCCACCACTCCGCAAATGCGACTACTAGTTAAAGAAGTGTTTGCAATGAAATAGGTTTCGCATTTGTGAGAATTAGAGCTATTGGCATTGTAAATGTGAAAGTTTTTACTAATATTTTTTGAGTGGAGTGGATGTATGTTGTGTGTATTGGAATTATGTGGTATGTTGTGCATTGAAATTATGTGGATAGAAAGTATGTGGTATTTAGTGTATAGGAATTATGTAGAGTCGGATTATGTGTTATGGAGAGTAATTATGTGGTATGGTAGTCTGTGTTGTGGAGTGGTGACCTCAGGTTTAGTCTTCCTCATTTCCAAAGAATCTCAACTATGAACTCAGTGAGACAAAAAAAGAAGGAATCACTGAGGGGCACTTGTGGAACTAGTCAGAGGTATGTGCAGGGCCACTGGAATTATGCAACTGTTTGGTGCACCGATTTATGCCCAGTTATACATTTTTTGAATTAGCCATATAATTCATCATCTGCTCCCTAATCTGCAGATTTTAATGAAAAAAACCTTGCTTCTAGTTCAAACAGCTCAAACATTACCAAAAATGCAGTGACAAGTGTTACAGTGTGGTGGAAGGCCCTTTGCAAACCTAGAATGGTCACCTGTTACTTATTGTTAAATGTGGGTGTTAAATCGGTACTAATGGTGTGCAAGCCACTCTTGCTTCCTTCTGCGTCTCTCTTGCCTCTTTCTGCATTTCTGTTGCTTCTTTCTGCACATTTCTTTATTTTTCTGCACTTCTCTTGCCTCTTTCTGCAAATCTCTTCTACTTTCTACACCTCTCTTCCCTCTTTCTGCATGTCTGTAGCCTTTTTCTGCACCTCATTTGCTTCTTTCTGTATCCATCTTGCCTCTTTCTGTACCCTTCCTCCCTCTTTCTGCACCCCTCTTGCCTTTTTCTGTACCTCTCATGTCTTTCTGCATCCTTTTTGCCTCTCTCTCTGCACTTCTGTTCCTTCTTTCTGCACTTCTTTTGTTTCTTTCTGCACCTGTCTTGCTTCTTTCTGCACCCCTCTTGCCTCTCTCCACCCTCTTCCCTCTTTCTGCACTTCTGTTGCTTCTTTCTGCACTTATCTTGCTTCTTTCTGCACCTCAATTGCCTCTTTCTGCACCTCTATTGCCTCTTTCTGCAGTTCTTTTGCTTCTTTCTGCGCCTCTTTTGCCGTTTTCTGCACCTCACTTGCTTCTTTCTACACCCCTTTTGCCTATTTCTGCACCCCTCTTCTGTCTTTGTGCAACTCTCTTGCCTCGTTCTATACCTCTCTTTCTTCTTTCTGTACCACTCTTGCCTCTTTCTGTACCTCTGTTCCTTCTTTCTTCACCTGTCTTGTCTCTTTCTGCACCCTGTGTCCCTCTTTCAGCACCTCTGTTGCTTCTTTCAGCAGTTCTATTTCTCTTTCTGCACCCCTCCTGCCTCTTTCTGTACCCCTCTTGCCTCTTTCTGCACCTCACCTACCCCTTTCTGCATCCCTCTTGCCTCTTTTTCCACCTCTGTTGGTTCTTTCTGTACCTCTTGTGCTTCGTTCTGCACTTCACTTGCCTCTTTCTGTACCCCTCTTGCCTCTTTCTGCACCAATGTTGGTTCTTTCTGCACTGCTCTGGCTTCTTCCTGCACATCTGTTCCAAATTTCTGCATCCCTCCTGCCTTTTTCTGCACCCCTTATCGCTCTTTCTGCACCGCTCTTGCCTCAGTCTGCCCACCTGTTCCCTCTTTCTGCACCCCTTTTGCCTGTTTCTGCCACTCTCTTGCCTCTTTCCGCAGTTCTCTTGTCTCCTTCTGCACTTCACTTGCCTCTTTTTGCACCTCTGTTGGTTCTTTTGTACTGCTCTTGCTTCTTTCTGCACCCCTTTTACCTGTTTCTGCACCTCTCTTGCCTCGCTCTGCACTTCTGTTCCCTCTTCCTGTACCTCTTTTGCCTGTGCAAGTCTTTTGCCTCTTTCTGCAGTTCGCTTGCCTCCTTCTGCACCTCTGTTGCTTCTTTCTGCACTTCGCCTGCCTATTTCTGAACCCGGTTGCTTCATTCTGCATTTTCCATGCTTCATTTTGCATCTATCTTGCTTCTTTTTGCACTCCTGTTGTCTCTTTCTGCACTCGTCTTCCCTCTTTCTGTACCTTACCTTGCCTGTTTCTGCATCTCACGTGCCTCTTTCTGCACTTTACTTGCTTCTTTCTACACCTCTGTTGCCTCTTTCAGCAATTCTCTTGCCTCTTTCTGCACTTCTCAAGCTTGTGTCTGCACATCTCTTGCCTCTTTCAGCACTTCTCTTGCCTCTTTCTGCAACTCCCTTGCTTCTTTCTGGACTTCTCTTGCCTCTTTCTGCACCCCTCTTGCTTTATCCTGCACTTTCATGCTTCTTTCTTCACCTGTCTTGCTTCTTTCTGCACCCCTGTTGTCTCTTTATGTACCTCTTTTGCCTGTTTCTGCAAATCTCTTGCCTCTTTCTGCAGTTCTCTTGTCCTATTTCTGCACCTCAGTTGCTTCTTTCTGGCCTTCTCTTGCCTCTTTCTGCACCCCTGTTGCTTCATTCTGCACTTTCCATGCTTCTTTCTGCACCTGTCTTGCTTCTTTCTGCACCCCGTTTTCTCTATATGTACCTCTTTTGCCTGTTTCTACAAATCTCTTGCCTCTTTCTGTAGTTCTATTGCCTATGTCTGCACCCCTGTTGCTTCATTCTGCACTTTCCATGCTTCTTTCTACATCTGTCTTGCTTCTTTCTGCACCCCTGTTGTCTCTTTCTGCACTTGTATTCCTTCTTTCTGTACCTTTCTTGCCTTTTTCTGCATCTCACTTGCCTCTTTCTGCACCCGTCTTCCCTCTTTGTGCAACTCTCTTGCCTCTTTCTACACCTCACTTCCCTCTTTCTGCCCCACTCTTGCATCTTTTTGTACCTCTGTTGTTTCTTTATGCACTTCTCTTGCCTCTTTCTGCACTCTTCATGCCTCTTTCAGCACCTCTGTTGCTTCAATCTGCACTTCTCTTGGTTCTTTCTGCACTGCTCTTGCCTCTTTCTGCATCCCTGTTGCCTCTTTGAGCACCTCTTTTGCTTCTTTCTGCACTTCCATCTCCTCTTTCTGTACCCCTCTTGCCTCTTTCTGCACCACTGATGCTTCTTTCCGCACCTCTCTTGCTTCTTTCTGCAGCTGACTTGCCCCTTTCAGCGCCTATGTTGCTTTTTTCTGCAGATCTCTTGCCTCTTTTTGCACCTCACTTGCCTCTTTCAGCACCTCTGTTGCTTTTTTCTGCAGATCTCGTGCCTCTTTCTGCACTACTCTTTTCTCTTTCTGCACCTCTTGTGCCTCTTGTTGCACCCTTGTTCCCTCATTCTACACCTCTCTTGCCTCTTTCTTTACCTCTCTTGCCTCTTTTTGCACCCTTCATGCCTCTTTCAACACCTCTGTTACTTCTTTCTGCACTCCTCTTCCTTCTTTCTGCACATCTCTTGCTTCTTTCTGCACCTCACTTGCCTCTTTCAGCACATCTGTTGCTTTTTTCTGCAGAACTCCTGCCTCTTTCTGCACCTCACTTGCCTCTTTCAGCACCGTTGTTACTTTTTTCTGCAGATCTCTTGCCTCTTTCTGCACCAGTCTTGCCTCTTTCTGCACCCGTTCCCTCTTTCTGCACCTTTCCTGCCTGTTTCTGTACCTCTCTTGCCTCTTCTGCACCTCTGTAGCCTCTTTATGCACCCCTCCAGTACCTCTGTTGGTTCTTTTTGCACTGCGCTTGCTTCTGTCTGCTACTCTCTTGCACATTTCTGCACCCCTCTTGCCTCTTTCTGCACTTCTCTTGCTTGTTTCTGCTCCTCTCTTGGGTCTTTCTGTACCTCTGTTGCCTCTTTCTGTACCTCACTTGCTTCTTTCTGCACCCCTTTTGCCTCTTTCTGCACCCCTCCTTTCTCTTTCTGCACCTTCCCTACCTGTTTCTGTACCTCTCTTGCCTCTTTTTGCACCTCTGTTGGTTCTTTCTTCACTGCCCTTGCTTCTTTCTGCACCTCACTTGCCTCTTTCTGCACTTCTCTTCCTTCTTTCTGCACCCCTCCTGCCTCTCTCAGTACCTCTATTGCCTCTGTGTGTACCTCTCCTTCCTCTTTCTGCAGCCCTCTTGTCTCATTTTGCACCTCTGTTGGTTCATTCTGCACTGATCTTGCTTCTTTCTGTACCTCACTTGCTTCTTTCAGTAATTCTCTTGCCTCTTTCTGCATTTCCCTTGCTTGTTTCTGCACCTCTCTTGCATCTTTCTGCACCTCTGTTGCTTCTTTCTGCACCTCACTTGCTTCTTTCTGTACTCCTCTTGCCTCTTTCTTCACCCCTGTTCCCCTTTCTGCACCTCTCCTGTCTGTTTCTGTACCTCTCTTGCCTCTTTCTGCACCTCTGTTGCTTCTTTCTGTACTTTTCTTGCCTCTTTCTGCACCTTTCGAGCCTCTTTCAGCACCTCTGTTGCTTCTTTCTGTACTTCTTTTCCTTTTTTTCTACTCCTCCTGCCTCTTACTGTACATCTCTTGCGTCTTTGTGCACCTCACCTACCTCTTTCTGCACCTCTCTTGCCTCTTTTTGCACCTCTGATCTTTCTGCACTTCTCTTGCTTCTTTCTGCACCTCTTTTGCAAATGTCTGTATCCCTCTTGCCTCTTTCTGCATCCTCTTCCCTATTTCTCTACCTCTCTTGCTTCTTTTTGCACTGCTCTTGCTTCTTTCTGTACCTCTCTTTCAAATTTCTGTATCCCTCTTGCCTCTTTCTGCACCCCTCTTGCTTCTTTCTGCACCCCTCTTTTCTCTTTCTGCACCTCTCTTGCCTCTCTGTGCACCCCTGTTCCCTCTTTTTGCTCCTTCCCTGCCTGTTTCTGCACCTCTCTTGCCTCTTTCTGTACCTCTGTTGCTTCTTTCTGCACTTCTCTTCCTTCTTTCTGCACCCCTCTTGCCTCTTTTTGCACCTTTGTTGGTTCATTCTGTACTGCTCTTGCTTCTTTCTGCACCTCACCTGCCTCTTTCTGCACTTCTCTTGCTTCTTTCTACACCTCTGTTGCTTCTATCAGCAATTCTCTTGCCTCTTTCTGTACTTGTCTTGCTTGTTTCTACACTTCTCTTGCGTCTTTCTTCACCTCTGTTTCTTCTTTCTGCACCTCACTTGCTTCTTTCTGCACCCCTTTTGCCTCTTGCTGCACCATCTTCCCTCTTTCTGCACCTCTTTTGCCTCTTTTTGCACCCTGTTCCCTCTTTCTGCACCTTTCCTGTCAGTTTCTGTACCTCTGTTGCTTCTTTCTGTACTTTTCTTACCTCTTTCTGCAACCTTCGAGCCTCTTTCAGCACCTTTGTTAGTTCTCTCTGCACTGCTCTTGCTTCTTTCTGCACCTCTTTTGCAAATTTCTGTATCCCTCTTGCCTCTTTCTGCACCCCTGTACTCTTTTCTGTACCGTTTTTGCCTGTTTCTGCACCTCTCTTGCCTCTTTCGGCACCTCTGTGACTAAGAGGTCATTTTAGACTCCCTACCCTATTATGTACTATGGCCTTACAGGGGAGGTCATGCCAATCACAGGGGTAACCCAACCCATAGTGTACCCTAGTGTACGTAGGTATTTTCACTGTATTCTAAATGTGTTTCAGGATAGCACTGGCTCTGGGCCTGGTTAGTCAGTGTCGATTACCACCAGTACCAGTCAGCAAAACATTGGGGGCACAGAATGACTTTGCAGCAAGGCCTCTTTCTGCACCTCTGTTGGTCTTTTGTTACATGGCCCTTTGGGTCATTGTCGACATTGCAAAGTTAGCATGAGCTTTGCTGCCATGATGCTGCTTTTGCGCACGTTACTACATGACTGTTTTTGCAAGACTCTGTTTATGCCTTTCACATGAGAATGGGCTGCCTTTTGCGTTCTCTGCCTTTCCTGGAGTTTAGTGTGAGCACGATGTGCAAGGTCAATAAACAATGCCCCTTGTTATTCTGTTCTTGTCAGTCCCATAACATGTTACACACAGCTGTAGTAGTGAAGACTCGTGCTTTGATATTACGTTGTTGAATGTTGTTTTAACACACTTGGAGAAAGACGTTCCATGGAGAAGAGCTCCGCTGTTCCTTTGATGTAAGCCTTACATCCAGTCTTTAATGTATGAAATCTGCTGTCAAAGCCTAGAGATCTTCCTTTATATAAAATAAACTTCTTCTAGTCAAGGGGAGGGTGGTTAGTCCTAAATGCTCTAGTTTCCAGAGTCTTTATAAAATGACTTCTCCCTTTGTATTCTATGGAATTGTAACCATGTTAACTGTGCTGAGTTTATGCATTTTGCTGCTAG
This sequence comes from Triturus cristatus, assembly GCF_964204655.1. NCBI lineage: Eukaryota > Metazoa > Chordata > Amphibia > Caudata > Salamandridae > Triturus > Triturus cristatus. The sequence continues at coordinate 1,802,390,653 of NC_140589.1, read as the reverse complement.
TAGTGGCACGCATACTGTATTGTTGAGCACGATAGTTAAAATAAACATTTTGAACTATTTCAGTGACTCTGTCTATTCTCATTGTGGACAAGTACGAGTGAGTGAGCGAAAGAGTACGTCTTGCTCCCACGATTCCTTAGAGTCGGGAGTGTTGTGTTCTGAGTTGTCTACTCATTTGTAGCTCCATGATATTTGGAGGAGTGTGAATGAGACACTACAGCTAGTCGGTTTGGGATTTTGGGTACTGATGTGGTAGGTTGGTACAGCCCTATACACTGAGGCACTGTTTTCCTGCCCTTAGTTCTGTGCATGTGCAGAGTCCCTCCAATACCTTCTGCATATCTCTTGCTTCTTTCTGCACCTTTCTTCGTCTTTCTAGACTTCTGTTGCCTCTTTCTGCATTTCTCTTGCTTCTTTCTGCACTTTTCTTCCTCTTGCTGTACATGTCCTACCTCTGTAGGAATAGTTAGAAATTAGCATTGAAAAAACCTTCAAAATTCACATGAAAAAACCATAGGTTTCAGGGACGTTATAGTTAGAAATTAGCATTTGAAAAACCTTTGAAATTCACTGAAAAAAACATGGGTTTCACGGACGCTATAGTTAGAAATTAGAATTTAAAAGACCTTAGAAATTCACTGAAAAAACCACAGGTTTCAGGGACGTTATAGTTAGGAATGAGCATTTAAAAAACCTTGGACATTCACTAAAAATCCACAGGTTTCAGGGACGTTATAGTTAGTTGGACATTTTACTCGTACAACATCAGAGAAATTCTGCTGTTATAGTTAGTTAAGCTAACTATAACTCGTGCCCCCGCATTGCACTGCAGATGATGTCACATATTACATCATTCATGACATGGTCAGTGACATCACTGATGATGATGAAGGTGATGCGTCGGTTCCTTGTTCCAGGAGAGGTGTTGCGTCGGTTCCTTACTGGAGAGAAGTTGATGCGTCGATTTCTTACTGAGTAGGGAGTTGATGCATATGATACTTACTGAGTCCCCCAACGATGCAATAGACTTGGCACCGGGATGCAATGCAATGATCCGGGGCAATGCGTGGATTCTTACAGCTGCACAGCAGGCCTTGCATCGTGATCGGTGCCGTGCTCTTGGACTTCGGCGACCATTGCACGCGATGTGGCATGTGGTGATTTCTCCAGCCACGGCAGGCACTGCGATGGTTTCTTCGGCGATGCATCAGAATGCGTCCCGCTTCTCGATGTTGCGTTGCTTTTCCAGCTCCAAGTGGAAAACAATTCTCTAGCGGTCCAAAACAACAGCAAGCACCTCTTTACAGGTCAGAGCTCCCAGCAAGACAGTTCAGGGGAGCTGGTGGTGAAGTCTTTGTGTCCCTGAGACTTCTGGACAGGAGGCAAGCTCAGTTTCAGGCCCTTGGAGATTTTCTTCAAGTAGGGGACACAAAAAACAGCAAAGTCCTTTTCTCCTTTCCTTGGCAGCAAGTAGCCAATGCAGGCCAACCCCAGACAGCAAACAGCACAGGGGCAATATTCGTCCTCAGCTTCTCCGGCTCTTCTCCTTGGCAATGGTTTCTCTTGATTTCCCAGAAGTGATCTAAAGTTCTGGGGTCTGGGCCCCAATATTTATACTACAAAATCCTTTGTTCTCTGTGGCAGAAAAGCCCTTTACGCTGTCAAAATCGGTTCTTGCCTCTCTGGTGGAGCTTCCTGGCAGGAGGTGGAGACAGCATTGTCCTTGGCAGACCAGGCCTATTCAGGTGAAAGGAAATCTCTTACCCCTATTCTAAATGCAGCCCAGGTCTATTCAGCCCAGCCCTGACCTGACCCATCAGGCTCTCTGGAGTCACTGCCCCTCCCCAGCCCCTGTCATCCAAAACCCAGGCATGCAATACACAAACCTAGCAGAAGCACACTGGATGGTTACGCGAGAAAATATCCAATTTCTAAAAGCGGCATTTTCAAACACAGAATGTAAAAACCAACCTCGCTACAAGATGCATTTTAACATTCTGAGTTCAGGTACACTAAACTTTATTTTCCTACCTTGTTCCCAGGGGTAGTTATGTTTATAAGATGTTATAAACAATCTCCCCATTCTATCCTATGGGAACAGGTAGCCTTGCAATAGTGAAAAATGAAATTGGCAGTAATTCACTATCAGGTCATGCCACACACACCAGGGCATGTCCTACCTTTCACATACACTGCACCCTGGCTACAGGGGTACCTTGGGCCTACCTTAGGGGTGACTAACGTAAGAAAAGGGAAGATTAGGGCCTGGCAAGTGGGTGCACTTGCCAGGTTGACATGGCAGTACTAGACTGCACACAGGTGCTGATATTGCAGGCCAGAGTTACATGTACAGGCTGCTTGTGTGTGTGGCACAATTAGTGCTGCAAACCTATTAGCAGCATTTGATTTACAGGCCCTGGGCACACACGGTGCACTGTACTAGGGACTGACTAGTAAATCAAATCAGCCAATCATGGAAACACCAATCCATAACAACACTTTACATGTAGAGCATATGCACTTTAGCACTGATCAGCAGTGGCAAAGTGCCCAGAGTCCTAAAACCAACAAAAACAGGTCAGAAACACGAGGCCTAAAATGTAAAAAGTCTGGGGATAAGCCCGCTGAAAAAGCCAGGCCTAACAGCCAGCTATACTAACAGAGCAACATAATTTCGATTTGTCTGATCTTGGCCCGAGTTTAGCTTTCCTAAGTGTACATAGTAATAAACATACTAGTTATACACATTAACAACCTCTTCATTAACCATCAAGTTGGGGTGTCGCTATGTAGACAACACCATTGTTATATGGGTAGGTGATGTGGAAAGAGCTAATGGATTTCTAGTTTGGCTTCACACCCAAAACAGGTGCTTGAAATTCACAATGACCCTGAATCTGATGTAAAAGAATTATTGGAAAAACAAAGACTGAGTAGCCACATTGGAGGACACCAAATCATGGAAAAGCAATTTTAAGAAAAGATAATTTTAAGGAAATACAAATAAATAAAAAATTAAAGAAAATATTTTAAAGGAAAGAACATTTTAAGGAAAATTATATTAAACTGGGGTGGAATTTAGGAGTAGTTAGGGGTTTTTGGGTTCAGGGATGGGTAATGTTCAGGGGTGATGATGGATCTTTAGGTGTCAGGAATGGTTGGAGTTCAGACACAGAAAGGAGTGTTTAGGGTTCAAGGATGGGTGGAGCTTAGGAGTGGTGAGGGTGTTTGTATCTTGAATGGGTGGAGTTTCTGGGAGATGAGGAGTTTTTTGGGTTCACGGATGCATGGAGCTTAGGTGTCTAGGGTGCTTTTAGGGTTAAGGGATTGGTGTAGTGTAAGGGGCCTGAGTGCTTTTTCAATGTGTAGGAGAGTGGCATCGACTGCATAGTTGTCCCCAACTTTTTGCTGATGTTTTGACTGTTTTATGACACTAGCCAGGCTGTGGCCCTGCAATTCAAGACCCCAGCCTATCTGCTTCTTCGCTAAACTGATGTGAGTACCCTAGGTACCTTCCAATTGGATACTGAGGACACCCTACCAGCCCCTTGTAGATGGTACCCTAGGTACCCAGGGCATGGGTCCCTCAGCGGCCTACCAGGGGCTGCAGCACTTATTGTACCACCCCTGGGACAGCCATACCAAAAGACACCACCAGACCACTACTGTAGTCTAGGTAAGGTGGTGCTTGCACCCCTTACAGGGATATAGGTAGCCTGTATCCCACTTAATACAACACATATATCCTCATAGGTCACCCCTAGAGCAGGCCTTGCTAATCCTACAAGGCAGGGTGCTGAGATATGTGTGAGGGGGGACCCCTCCCTGAGAAGGGCCCCTCTGCAACCTTCATAAAATCATTACTGGGTTGTTTGTAGTGTAGCCATACCATATACTCTTAACCGCATTATTAGTATATCGCGATAGCGTGATAACTTGAGAACGGCTACACAGAGCCATATTGTGTTTGGTGTCAAACATGTAGGAATCATACCCCCAATCCAGCCATGGGACTGAGGGCATGATTCCCCCCTGCTAGAGGAGCGATATGGGAAAAGCGGCAGAATTTAGACACCAATTTAAAAGTGCACGCGAAGTACAAAATTAATGCTACCCGCCTCCCACACGACTCTGGCTGCCTGTTGCTGGGCAGAACTCCAGCCACGGCAGCTGGACAATAGGGATCCTGTTGCAGGGAGGTGTTCCCACCTCCCCAGACAGACTATGTGGATTGGTACTGGGTGGGTGCACCATAGGATGCCTTTCAGAGTTGCACGGAGGCTTCCCCAGTGCCTACATTCTGCATACACCGCCTGGAACCAGTTCAGGGGCATCCTGTCCCCTGCCCAGACGGGAAACACACAAAGGGGAGAGGGTGTAGCCACCCTTTCCCGCCTGACCTCTCATTGGTGGGCCCTGATCTGGACACTCCCCTAATCTTTGGATAAAGGTGAATACTGGGTCCCCAGACCCTCAGATTATTCTTGAACTTCACAGTCTTGACCTTCGACTTGCTGCCGCACAGCTACATGAAGAAATCCCCCTTGGGGTAAAGGAGTTACCCACCTGAAACACTGCAAGTGACCCAGTTGGAACCTTGCTGCTCCTGCGGACATCAACGACTCTTTCCTACCTTGAGGTGGGTTTCCAAGCATCCCAGAGGCCAGTGAGTGTGCACAGCAAAGCTCTGCACCGTGGACCCCGTGGGTGCCGAGATCCCTAATACCCCAGGACATCGGCCACCTCTTACACAGCACCCGACCCCGACAAGTGGGGAAGTTGTGCTTTGGCTCATTATTGAGCCAACCTCTCAGCAGCATCTGTGCCAAAGATCGATGCCCTAGCCCGCTCCGGCGACCCGTGGGCGCACCTTTACGCACGCCAAATTGCTGCCTCCCGCAGTCCCTTGTCTCTCGACTAGGGGGCCCAGGCGGAGGATAATCTTCAATTCCAAGAGTTCCCCTGGTTGCCCCAGGCCTGCTCTTCAGTCTCCTTGCTGGAGACTTTGCTCAGACCTCGTGGGTCTGCACTAGTAGCTACTTTGTGTTTCTTGCATGGGTTGCGGTTGCCAAGGCTTAGTGGATCCAATCCGGACACTAACACCGCAGCAACCCTCATCCTGCGTGGGACACTCGCCCTCCAGAAGCTGGCTTTCCTTGACGCCTCCTGGACCCCATGGCTGATGATCCAAGCTACACCTCTTCCACCTGGAAGCACCCGACATTGAAGGGCTCCTTCTCTTGAGCCCCCTGGTCACTGTGCCGTGACCCAGACTCTGTCCCCTCTGCTTTCAGGTCCTTCTCTACAAGATCTACATTTTCATTCTTCACGACAACGACGACGCTTTTGGCTAGCAGCAGTTCTTCACGTTTTGCCATTGAAAATTAGCCCGCGACCCGACATCGAAAACGACCTATGCACCCGGCTTCCCTGGGGCAGGTAAGAGTGGTACCTCGGTACTCTCGTGGGTGTGGGCCCTTCAAAAGCTTAACTCTAAAGTGTTGAACTTGAACTCCTGCTAGAAGTGTTTTTAAACTTGTAAAATTCAACCGCGACATTCTACATAGGCTGTAATAGAGATCCCGACAGTAACTTTAGTCACTGCACGCGTCTCCCGTGGGTCCCCTTCCTCACTACCTTGGGTGGTTTCACAAGGAGCCAGCGACCCTAAATGCCCTAGGCATTGTCTGTAGAATTGTCGTGGTTCTTATACCACTTTTTTGATATATGGTTTGGTCCCCCCCTGGGGCCTTGTGATTCCAGTGCTATTTATTGTAACTATCAATGCTTGTTTGAATTCTATCTTCACCTCTAGCCTCATAAAGAGACTAGTGGGGTTATTACTAGAATAAATACATATATTTTATAGATATACCTGTGTGGACTACTCTTTCATTTGGTTTTTCAAGAGGTTATCTATGGTAAAACAATAGGTTTAACACTCCTTCAAGACTTAGCCTGAAGGCTGCTCTCCACAGCTACCACTAGGATAGCTTTCTTTAAAGGTTGTCTTTAACCTATCACCTTAAGAGTCAAATTGGACTGGTGCAAGGTAGCCACTATAAATAGTGACCAGCATATGCCAGGCCAACTTCTCACACAATGAAATCACATACAACCACATGAGTCATAATAATTTTTGCCAACTACGACCGACTGGAAGGTAATCTTAGATCTTACATAATAGCTATCCTATCACCAAAGTTCATATTAAGCCCACAAACAAACTATTCCTATTTCTTTATCGCTGTTATGTTATATCTTCCAAGGACAATTGACCTTTTGACAAATTTATCAGAATCTATTGTAATTGCCCTGACCTTGCAACACACGATGATCAATCCCTCACATTACCCCAAAACCAAAAACCTTTTCATACAATCTAAGAAAAGGGCAAGCAATAACAACTGGGAGGCATGCTTCACTGCTTTCACCCAGTACCAGCAGGTTGAGGAAGGCCATTTTAAAATACTGGCCCATATTTAACATCGAATATGTCGAAAAACCATATCCCCGTTATGCATTTGATATCCTTGTTTATATATATTCACTGAAAATTGTAGAGGTTAAAAAAGTGTTAAATCTAGGTGTGATAAGATATGTCTTTGTTTGTAAAAAACACTTAGAAATTCACTGAAAAAACAAAGGTTAAAGCAAGGTTTTAGTGAGGTGAATATGTCAGTGACAACATTAATGTTTTTGAACTAAAAGAAACTCAGAAATTCACCTGTTATAGTTAGCAGAGCTAACTTTAACTTGCACCCCAGCCATGCACTGCTTATGACCTCACATATTACATTACTTATGACATTCCTTTAACATCATTTATGACATCACTCATGACATTTCAAATGACATCATTGGTGAAATCACTAATAACATTATCCTATGACTGTACTAGTTTATTTTATAGTTTGCATTGCAGGGGGTAACTACTATATTACTTCTCTACCTAATTTTGTACAGCATGTATCAGGCTAATGGGCATAAGTGATTGTAAAATGCATGTGCTGCTAATGCATTATAGGTGTGTAGAGGTAATGAACACGTTATAAATCTATGTATTGAAGAGTAACTCTGTGTGCAGATGACAGTTGACGACTTCTGTCCAGTATTGCCACACAAGTGTTTTGGTTCTGCCGAAAAAAATTCCAACAGGGCAAAGATTCTATGTCGTAGATACTCACTATTGTAAGCAGCCTTGAGTTATTAGAAAGAATTGCCTTAGCTTGACAATTTCTACATAATGTGGAAGGCCGTGTGCACCAGGTACTCACATATGTACATGTGCTTCTTTGGGTTAAGGGTTATCTGTAAAGTATTAACCACAGTATGAAGGCTGCAGGTAATATAATCTTTAAGCGAACAGTGTCTTTTTTACTAAGTGTGGCATAGTGTGTACACTGTCTTAGTAGATACTTTTTAATACTCTGTGGTGTATTTTTAATGAGAGTTTCACTGTCTGCAAACAGTGTAGTATGGAGTAAACTCTCTCCATAAACACTTTACAGTACTCACTTTTCTACTCACTTCAACTTCATTTCTCAATGTAGGTTTGGTAACTATGAGGATTTGATAAAGATACAAGTTGTCTATTGTAGGGCATTTATTTTGAAACAGATGTTGACTTTATTGAGGAACTTGACTTTCTCTGAACAGTTGTATACAGATTAAACACTGTGTGCAATGAGAGTTTCCCATATAGCTGTAGTTGATTGTTAATGTGAACTAGGCTACCTGTGAAGTGTATGGTAGAGGGTCAGTGTTGCACATAACACATGCTTGCTAGACCCAAAGGAATTGTATCTGTGAATACATTAATGTTGATTGATATTTTTTTGAGCAATGTTGTACTTACTTTCAGGCATCTAATGCCAAACTAGTTTATAGAGCAATGTGTGGAAATGATGCTTGGATGATGTAATCAGTGATGTCATCAATAATGTCATCAATTATGTCATTTGAGATGTCGTCAGTGATGTCAGTCATAAATGATGCCAAAGAACATCATGAGTGATGTAATATGCGAGGTCATTAGCTGTGCATGGTGGGGCGCAATTTACAGTTAGCTTTGCAAAATATAACTGGTGAATTTCTGTGGTTTTTTTTGTTCAAAACGTTAATGTTGTAATTGACATATTCACCTAACTGGCAAGCCACTCCACTTCACACCATGCTGCTCCACTCCAGTTTTGACATTCCACTCCCGTCAACGACACTCCACTCCACTGTACAACACACCACTGCACTCTATGACATGCCACTACACTCTACGACATAAATATCCACTCAAAGTCATGCCACTCCACGCTACGCCTCTGCACTCTATGGCTACACACCTACACTGTAATACACTCTATGACATGTCACTCTATGACACACCACTCCACTCTACTGTACGACATGCTACTCAACTCTATGCCACTCCTCTCTACAACACTCTACTCCACTCTATGCCTCTCCATTTTATGTAACTCTACAACACTCTAAGACACACCAATGCACTCCACTTTAAGACATGCCTCTCCAGTCTACAACACTCCACTCCACTGTACGACACGCCACTCCGCTCTATGACATGCCACTCCACTCTAAGCCCCAGCCCTCAAAGACACTCTTCGACATGCCACTCTATGACACACCAATCCACTATACTCTATGACACGCCACTCTACTCTCTGCCACTCCACTCTACCCACTGACAAGCCACTCCACTGTTCACCACTGCACTATGCACCACTCTTCTCTACACCACTCTACTCTATTCCACTCTACACAATGCCACTCCAATCAATGGCACTTCACTCTACACCACAACATTCTACACCACAACACGCTACAACACAACCTCAACTTTACGCCACTTGACTCTATGCCACTCAACTGTATTACACAATACTGTACACCACAACACTCTATGACACGACACTCTACGACAATCCATCCATTCTATGACACTCCATTCAATGTCACTCTACTCTAATCTACAATACTCTTCACCCCTCCACTCTACGACACTCTACTTTACTCCAATCTAAGCCACTCCACTCTACAACACTCCACTCCACTATATGCCAATCTACGACAGTCTACACCACTGAACGACACTCTAGGCAACTCTCTCTATGCCACTCCACGCCACTTTACTCTACTATACTCTATGACGTATTACTCCTCCACTCTACTCCACTTTATTCCACTACTCCACTCCACTCCACACCACTCCACCCTACACCACTCTGTCACTTGATTCTACAACACTTATTCCACTCCACTTAATCATGCTATACAACACTACTCTGAGCCACTCCACTCCACTCTACAATACTCTACTCCACTCTATGCCACTGCACTCTACTCCACTTCACCACATTCTACAACACTCCACTCTACAAGACTCCACTGTATAACACTCCACTGTACGACACTCCCCTCTGTGACTCTCTCCTCCACTCTACTCTATGACAATATGCTTGACAACACTCCACTCTACTCCACTCTACTCTATGTCACTCCACTGTACAACTCTGCACTCCTCTCAATGCCTCTCTACAACATTCTGCTTGGTAACACTCCACTCTAAGACATGCCACTCCACTCTACGACACACCACATCCACTCTATGACATGCCACTCCACCCTGCACCCCTCCTCTCTAAGACACTGTATGAAATGTGACTCTATGAGATGCCACTTCACTCTACTCTATGGCATGCCATTCCACTCTATGCCACTCCACTTTTCTCTACAACACGCCTCTCCACTTTATGCCACTCCACTCTTGCCACTCCACTCGGCGCCACTCTACTCCATTCCGCTCCAAGCCATGACACTCTGTGCCACTATACTTCACACTACTCTACGCTATGCCAGTCTTCTCTACAACACTCTGCTCTACTCTATGACACTCTACAACACTGAACTTGACAACACTCCACTCTACAACACTCCACTCAACAACACTCCACTCAACAACATTCCACAGGACGACACTCCACATTACAGCTCATCACTGTACACCCCTCCACTCTACGACACTCCACTCCACTCTATGCGGCTCCACTTTACAACACTGTACTTCGCTTCAAATACAATCAGATATTACTGTAGTAATTATTAACCTACCATCTACCATGAAGTCACCATAAGGGACATGTTTAACTTACCTTACACTTACTTAATTATCTCTATATTAATAACAATGTTGTATATCTGACACCTGAAAATATTGGATTAATATTGCAATAAGCTCTTTGTCTTTTGAGACATTTGGTTAGTTCTTGAAAGATTTTTTCATTTTTTTTAATGATTTGCTTCTGGAAGTTTTTTTTCATAAGACCAACATAACCAATCAAAGCAATAGACTCAACAGGAGATAGGAGTAAACTAAATAAAAAAACAAATACACTAAGAGTGTTGGGGAGGACACTGGTGATCCATGACTGGCTCCTTATGTATTGGCATGTCCCTCTCTCCTGCATCAATCACAGTATGGAGGAGACAGTATGTGGCATTATTGGTATACTGCTCAATAATTTCCTTCTGTCTCAACGATTGGATTGGCACCGCAGTACCAGGAGCAGGTAATGAAGTAGGACCAGATGCACCGGCTGATGGTGGAGGGGGATATGTAGCTGAAGAAGTCGAAGGTGCTCTGGAGGGACAGATGCAACAGATGGTGATGAAGTTGCCGACTATGCAGAACAAGTTGACAGTGTTGCAGTAGCAGAAGAAGTGTCTGCAGCTGATCATTCTACTTTGGGGTTTTCAATCTCCTTCTGATGCCTTCTTTCGGCACTTGCCAACCTGGCTAAATGCCTTACTTGCCGCTGTTTACTCATTTCTGTGGTCCTAAATTAGTACTGCTTCACTTTCCCATGGGATATCACTTTGTTGCAGAGATGGCACGTTACTAGTTTAATGTTGAACTTTTTTCCTCTAGGAGGCAGTGAGAAAAAAATTCCACACAATTGTGAGAAGTTGGCCTGGTATATGCTGTTCGCTAGTTAAAGTGGACACCTTGCACCAGTACAATTCGACTCTTATGGTAGATAGGTTTAAGACAACCTTTCAAGAAAGCTATCCTAGTGGTAGCTGTGGAGAGCAGCCTTCAGGCTAAGTCTTTAGAGGAATGTAAAGCAGCTTTTTTTACCTTATAATCTCTTGAATCACTAAATGAAAGGACACCACACAGGTATATATATCAAATATATATGTATTTATTACTAACAACTCTCTGCTAATCTCTTTATGAGATTAGAAGTCAAGAACATATGCACAAATCAACATTTCACAATAAGTTAAGCACAAATATGGCTGGGGCCCTAGGGGCGTACCAGACCATATACTAAAAACAGACTTAGAGATAACGACTTGCGAGGGGACAAGGCCTAGGGCCTTCATAAGCGCTGGGGCCTCACAAAACCACCCAAAGCAGGTAAGTAAAGGACCCATGGGAGACGCATGCAGTGTGAGAACACAGCCGCGAATCCCCATTGACTTCAATGGAGCAAGTCGCGATTGGAAATTAAGAGTTTTAGGATACTTCAGGAGAGTCTACAAGCAAGTCACTTACAGGGTAAGTAGTTCTAGAGCCAACACCCACAGGAGCACCATAGTGCTGGAGTTTCCTCCGCCAGGGAAGCCGGGTGCATAGGTGTCTTTTGGTGTCGGGTCGCGGCGTCGTTTTCAATTGGAGCCAAAGAAGACTTGCTGCTTGTGAAGACAGGAGAAGTGTCCGTTGGAATCTAAGCCTGGATTCAGAAGAAGGAAGACCTGAAAGCAGAGGGGACAGTGTTCAAAGTCACTTGGCAGTGACCCGGGGCAAGGAAGATGGATGCCCACAGTCGTCGGGTGATTTCAGGTGATCCACGGGTGTCTTGACTCTTCAGCCATGAGGTCCAGGAGGTGTTGACAACGACCAGGAGCTGGATTCAGCGTGTCCCACGAAGTCTGCAGCTTACTGCGGTGTCGGTGACCAGATTGGAGCCAACAAGCAAGGTCTGAGGGACTCACCCAGCAAGGGTAAGTCAGGACAGGCCTGGAGCAACCAGGGGAGCCCTTTGGAACTGTAGAAAAGTCTTCTGGAGACCCACAAGTCAACCAGCAAGGGATCGCGAAGACGCATCGGGAGGATTCACTCAACAGGAGCCCGAGGTCACTCGGGATGGGGTAGGCCTCTGTTCTTCGGAGGGATTCCTGCTGGAGGCTTGGACCACATGTGGTCCAATGCACAGGTTCGTAGAATGTCGTGTAGGGGTTGCACTTGAAAATAGTGCACAGTACCCAGGTATTGCAGTTCCTCGTCACTCATGGGGTCCACTTGCCTCAGCGTCGCTGGGGACTCCCGATGGCCTTGGAGAAGTCAGGAAATCCTCTTCGTGGGCTGCAGCGACTTCGGACTCCGGTGGGAGCGGGAAAGTTTGCGACCGTTGATTGCAAGATTTGGTGCCTGCCAAGCTGGGGAGTCACTCCTTGACTCCAAGGGAGATTCTTCCGTCTTCCAGAGGTAATGGAACGTCGAAGGTCCAGGATACTTCTTCAGAGCGTCGTCCAGGGATATCTAGTTTGCAATGGCAAGGGTTCCCTAACTTATACTGAAAGGAAGGGAGGGACTAGCTCTATGACCCCACCTATGGGAGGTTCAGGGGAGTGAGTGGTTACACCCACTTCCCTTTGTCCAGTTTCACGCCAGAGCAGGGGCAGGTAGCCCCTGAGCCGGTTTGAACTGGCGCATGCACAGAGGAGCCTACTGCTCCCCCAGTGCAGGACTTCAAAGCACTCTAGGAGTGCACCCACCCAGCCCCAATACACTAAACCCTGTCTGGGAGGTGGTCACACCTCCCTGTGACAGGATGCCTATTGTTGGGCCTCCTCCACTGCGAGTTTCGGTCATCAGCAGGAGGGAAGCCCAGTGTCTATGACTGGTGGCATCCATTTTGTGATGCCAGGGCTCTTCAGGATTCTACCGTGTTTCCACAGTAGGTACATGTCTATCCCTCTAGAAGGGTGGGATCATACTCCCACACCAGTTACTGGTGTGGGGGTATGATTCCAAAGCGTTTGACACCAAACACAACATGTTTTGATGCAGCCATTCCAAAGTTAGCATTTACCGCGAGGTTATAGTGCACTTAAGAGTATATGGTTTGACCGCATTCACAAACAGCCCCAGAGAATGGACTCTGAGAGCTGCAGAGATACCCCCTCACATGGAAACCAAGCTCCCTGCCCTCAGGATTTATAGGGCCTGCCTTAGGGGTGACTGATAGGTTTAAATGTGTGTGCAGGGAGAGATATAGTGAACCTATACCTCAGTGAGGAGTGCTAACACTACCTCACCCAGGCTGCAGTAGCAGGCCTGTGGTGTCAGATTTAGTCTGCTTCCCAGGGGTGGCATAACCCATGCTTCAGCCCCTGGTAGGCCTGTGAAGTACCTATGCCCTTGGTACCTAAGGTGCCATATACTAGGGACTCATAAGGCACCACAGTATCCAATCACTAGTGCACCTAATATGCACTCCGGGTTGTTTAGAGAGAACAGAGAGGCTGGGGCCCTGATTAGCAGGGTCCCAGCCAGACTATAGCCAGAAACCAGTGTAAACATCAGAAAAAAAGTGGGGGCAACATAAGTGCAGATCCTACTCTCCTACAACAATGGACTCCGTCAGCTTCTTCCTCTGGTGGAGCTCATCTTCCTCCTGCTGCAACTGCACCTCTTCTTCCTCCTGCTGCAAAACCCATGATCTTGTTCTTCAGCCATTGCAAGTCTTGAACAGATGCAAGGTGGCTTGAGAAGAAAAAGTATTTGCTCTTTCAAGCACCACAAAGTTCTCCTTGGAAGAAATAAAATGGAATTGGATAAGTCATAATCACCTCCTGTTTCGTACAATTGACAGAGTTCTAAGCCAATGAAATGCTGCTTTACAAAAGTTAAAGTACCGCAGTAGCATCCCCATACTATTGCGGCACCTGTAAAGTTCACAAACACAACCTCCGGTTGCAATACAAAAAAATATACCATTAAAAAACAAAACTAGCCATCAAACCCTAGATCCATATTTTGAATAGAAAATAATTCTATGGTGTAAATATATGTTTTACATTTTATGAAGTAGAGCTGTACTATCGAGGAACTGCTCTTCAATGTGCAAAGATCCCATAGACGATGCTGATGTTCCTAATGAACTTTGAACTCGCTAGCCAGACTACATTAACTAAAACTTGTGCCTTCTCCGTGCACATCACTTATACTATGTTAAATAATAGCATTCATACTAACACTCATGACATCTCAAATGTCATTTATGAGAACACTGTGCATGGTAGCAGAGCGTGTTATTGTTCATGTATTCTGGATAGAGAGTTCACAACACTATATACGAAGGTGCATGTGTTATAATACGTTTTTGGTGGTGATCAAATTATAACTTTAAGTTATAACTCTGACTTTCGAATTTCTAATGTTTGTGCAGCTCAAGTTTGTTTTCTATGGAAATAATAATAAATTAAGTTTTTCTAACTTCAACTAATCTTTAACCTTTAGTTTTTTTCATTGATTTAGATATAGATGCTTCATGCATATTACACTAACACTATAGAAGAGTTTATAATCTATGACTCCATAGCATTATATGTTACAGAGGGTTCACTTAACCTGCTGAAAGCAAAAGTAGCCGCAGAGGGTTGTCTTACTCTAAAAGGTATAGCGTAATACAATGTCCTAAAGGTAGTTAATCATGCACGATTGCTGAGTTAATGTTGCTTCTGTTTACTTCCTGTAGGACCAGAGATACTTAGGGGCATATTATCAAGAAACGGAGTTAAAATTATTGGCGCTTTAGCGGCAGAAAACTGCCGCTAAAGCAGCGATAATGGGCTTGATAATATGCCCTTGAGAATTCCCATAGAAGCCCATGTTCTGGTGTCAACATGGGCTTCTATTGGAATTCTCTGCTGCATATTATCAAGCCCAATTTTAACTCCGTTTCTTGATAATAACCCACTTAAACTGGGGGATATGAGAAGAATAAATACCAGGTCCATCTGAGGGTGCATGAGTACATGTATCTTTTCCCCTTTCCCCTGTGCCATGGTGTGTGGCTTATATTAGCCTACTCAGAGAACAAGGCAGGTGAGTCAGAGCAGCTTCCGAGTCTCAAACCCCGCAGTGGAACCGTTAGTCAGATATGGAGCCACTTTCTGTGCTGAAGACGTACTTTGTGTACTCTAACAGAAACTTCAAAACCTATTGAGTTAGACCCAACATACCAAAGGGAACAGAGGGAATTTACAAATTGCAATATCAAGAATGTTAAATATTTCCTAGCATGCCTTTGCAACCTGCTACATGTAGTTATAACAAATAGGGGAAGAAAAACACTACAAAAGACTGGATATGAATCCCCTTGCGGATATTAAAAAAGAGATACTAAGAATAACAACAGAGGGCCTTGAAGAAGGCTTTTTAAGCAAGAAAGAATTTGAATACCTCAATATTGACTGCCCTAGAACTCCGGTTTTGTACAATCTCCCGAAGATACACAAAAATATAACTCACCCTCCTGGCCGTCCTATACTGTCAGGATGTGGTTCAGTTCTTGAACCTATCGGTCAATTCATAGATCTTTTTATCAAAGATTATGTTCCTCTTCAAGAGACTTATGTCAGAGACTCTATGCATATGATCAATCTCTTAGAAGACAGACCATATGACATCGCTAAGGATCGACTAGCTACTCTGGACATCACTTCACTATACACGAATATACCACAGCAGGAATGTATACAGGTGATCCAGGATTTACTAGAGACGAGATCAAAACCCCACCGGGTTCCCACTTCTTTCATTATTACACTCCTACAGATTGCATTGACACATAATTATTTTATGTCAGAAGGCAAATATTACCAACAATGCTCCGGGACCAGCATGGGTGCAATTTTTGCACCGAATCTGGCAAATATCTTCATGGACAATCTAGAGCATAGGTTTGTCCTTAATGACGACAATATATACCATTCCAAAATTACCTGTTGGAAAAGGTATATAGACGACATTTTTTTGATTTGGTCTGACACTATTCCGGAGTTTAATAATTTTGTTCTTTATTTGAATTCTGTTCAACCACATTTGAAGTTTACATCCACTATACATGATTCGTGCATTACTTTTTTAGATTTAAATATATCACATGATGATGGGAAATTGTACACTTCACTGCACAGGAAACCAACCGAGCGTAATACGTTACTTGCTTACAACAGTCACCACTCTCGTGCCCTCAGAGATGGACTACCTCATGGACAATTTTTGCGAATACGTCGCAACTGTACCAAAAAAGATGACTATATGAAAGAGGCATATATTCTGAGAGACAAATTGCTATCAAGAGGTTACCCCAAAAAATTAGTGAAGAACTCTCTGAAAAGAGCTTGGTTTTGCCCAAGAGAGACACTACTCATTCCCAAAGTGAAAACTAAGGTAGACAAGCTTATTTGTGTCACCACGTTTGGTATACATACGAATGCAATTCGTAAATTAGTCACAAAAAATTGGCACATCATTAAAAACATGGATTCTAACATTGATGTTCCGATGTTTGCCTTCAAAAGAGGCAAAAATATTAAGGATCATCTCGTCAGGTCATCAATGGAGAGTCCATCTCAAAATATGAGATCATTGGAATCAACCTGGGGTCTACCAGATGTAAAAGGCCACTATAAGTGTGGCAACTGTGTTGCCTGTGAATTTACAGCTAATACAAAAAAATTCTCCCATGGCAAAGTCGATCATCAACTAGACTTTTTTGCAAATTGCAATACAAAAAATGTGGTATACTGCATACTGTGTCCTTGTGGGTTACCCTATATCGGACAAACCCAACAAATTGTTAAAGCACGAATAGGACAGCACCGTAGCAGGATTAGGAATTCGGTCCTTAATGCCCCTCTAGTTAACCATTTCTTAGAGAAGGGCCATACGGCTAATGACATCCGCTGGCAAGTAATAGACAAAGTGATCGCTCCTAAAAGAGGTGGAGATCTATCACAGATATTACAACGACTAGAGTGTCGATGGATCGAACGCACTAACTCTATAATGCAAGGATTGAATTCAGCTGAGGAATGGCGTGGGTTCATTACCACCCTCACCTAATAAGTGCTGTTGGTCCATATAGTACGTCTGTCATCAATTTTTTCACACAGTTTTGACTAAACAACCCATAGATGGCTTTTCGTAATCACATCCTGTTTCTATGAAATTGAGAAGTCAGAATTTTGTAAACATAGAGTATACCCTGCAGGGTAAGATATCTATCGATACGGGTTCTATGTATAGTCAAAGATATGCTATTTGTAATGACAAAATAAGACAATGGTTTGCATAAAGGTATAATAATAGATCTCTTGTGCAGCTAACACTTAACCATTGGTTGAGAGATATATTTTCTTTGAATGGATGTATGAAGTAAGCCTTCTTGTATCAAATAGCATGCGTTATTTTATCTCGAGCCGAAAATGCTTAAATGTATAGTAGCATACTCGCATAAACTTCAATAGAGACTTGGCGGTGGATTTTTCATAAGATTTGCAGTCGTCCACTTTAAATCTTTTATGTTTGAAAAACCGATTCAATTTATACCAGTATGTGTCATATTGGGTTAAGGAAACGAGAAATCCGTTATTGTTTTTATTCTCTGTTCTAGAATTATTTTGTCAAGGAATTATGCTTGATGATCTATGTCCCACAAGTTCCTCAATATAATACATCTGGTTATTCAGCAGTGTATGTCAGAACGATGTTATTACCTTACGTAATGGAACATTTACAACGGGTTCTTTATACGATCCTTCACAACTTTATTGACAATGTATGAAAGAAGTCTTTCACTTGTAACGATAGTATGCGCCGGTCACCTAGCAACGTGACGCGCTTTTCTTCACTGGCTCATTATTGATGGGGACTTTTGATTGGCCATCCGCCAGCGAATCATGTTCAAAGGTTGGAATGTTCCAACCAATCAATGTGATCGTACCTAGCAGACAGAACTTCGTTCGCCTGCTGCAGCACTTCACGGGAGATTCGTACACCCGGAAGCGGAGGAGAGAGGTAGGGACAGCTTTGCCGTCTTTTATAGGTTATTTCTGCAAATAATTGGTCATTTTCCAAACCCCAAGAGCCGATTATATTTCCTTTTTACATCTTGTTACAGTTGATTGGACTCTTGAAAACAAGCGACAGCTAATTAGCAGTTCGCGTTTACAGCCCCCCTGTGTGATCGTATGCTATCAGACCCTCACGCTGAATACATTCAACATTAGACATCCAACGAGTGGGCTACTGCCTCTCCGTGAGTCTTTTCTCACAGGGGTAAGTAGAAAGCATGAGCACCTTGATAATTATTTTTAGATAATGAGTTTGACATTAATAGTTTTCTATTGTTCTCACGCAGCACCCGGCTGGGTCCCTGTGAGTATTTTATTTCACATCGAGCACGGTGTCACTAAACACTACTAAGTTGTATATCATCCAAGACGACCAGGTAGAGAGACGCAATATCATTGCTCCTCTAAAAAATACCCTTCTTTTTTTAGAGATAAAAGAGCCCCCTTTTTTGACAAGTATTTTATTATTTCTTCGTAGGTGTCCCTATATTAGACTGTCCTGACGAGACCCTTTAATTGGAATAGGGTCGAAACGCCGTTGACGTGAAAGGCAAATCATTCTGTCGACATTCAGAATGTTTGAGTGTTGATAATTGGATTTATTAGTTGTCTATGATTGCCTTCGTAATGAAAAATTGAAACCTTTTTGTATGTTGCACTTTATGTTATTTGTTTGTTTAGGTTAATTTTTTTCACTGGGACACTATTTGAAAATTGTATGAATATTGTCAATTTGTATTGTGAATTTATGTCCACTTCCTACAAAACTTTTTTGTTATATAAAAGAAAAATATTTTCTACAAAAGACCTAATGTGTATGGCTGTGCCTTTCATTCTGACATCACACTTAACCCCCTTTTTTTGGATCGCTATCATGTATTATACATTGTATTGGTAAATATTAATCCACACGAGCCATTGTTTCCTCACTACATGTGTTATGTAGTTATAACGACACGCAAAGTTAAGCAATAGATGCTTGAGCACAAAATGAATTCTGCTGCAAGGGACTGAACACCAAACTTGTAACAAATTTTACTGCAGCACAGCCTCTTCCTAAGACTTCAGATGGACTATCATCGAACCTACACCCAAATGTGCAGAAAAAACAAGTCCAATGAAGACATTGCTGCAGAAAGCACAGCAATGGATGCGCCGACACAAAACACACTTCTTGGGTTTCAAAGACGTGATTAAGTGGAATAAGACGCTCCTACATAATATCTAGGATGTGTAGATGATCAGTCAGCAAACAATCTTCCCATACTTTACTTAGGGTCACAGATTTTGATGCCTCAGTTTAGTTGTAACCAGTGTCATGAGCTACATACAGAGGGAGTTGCATACTACTACTTACTTTGAGGTACTACAACATCAATCTAACACATATGCAGCCAGGGCCAGATAGTCTGAGACCCTTTGAATTATTTGTAATCATTGTTTGGGGCAAATGCCTAAGAGTATTCACGCATGATGTCATCCTTGATGTCCTACAACATCCACTTTACACTGAGTTACCCCATATATACATGTTTGAGATGCATCCAAAACTAGGCAGGTAGATCACTTTTATGCTCATCATTCGGCGAAAAGAAACCTTTGCATGTTTCTTCCTCTTTTATATCTACAGACATGTAGTTCTCTATAAACATTTAATTGGGAAACTACACACAAATACCTACCATGTGTAAAAAATAAATGATGTCCAAACCTGACCACAATTACTAAAAAGACATACGATATCCAGAGCATCTATCATTATCTGTCCAAAGACCTGCTATAAGAAACACACGCCCTCCCATCACTTTAGAGCAATCTTTGAAGATAATGAAAAATTGTAAATCCGGCTCCCTTTCTGACCCATGCCCTACAAAAACACTAGCAGCTGTAGCTGAGGCTATTAACCCGTAGGTCAATGCAGTTCTGAACCTTTCATTGAGCAGTGGCCAGGTCCCCTCCATTTGGAAGAGGGCCAAAATCCTTCCTTTGTTAAAAAAGCTCACTGTGGATCCTACAATAGCATCTAACTACAGACCCATATCCCTCCTGCCTTTCCTTGCCAAAACCATAGAAAAATACATGAACTCAGTGACTTCCGAGTTTGTAGAAACCAGCAACCTCCTCCACATGAGTCAATCCGGTTTCCGTGCAAATTTCAGCATGGAGACGGCCTTACTCGAGATTTCAGAATCCATCAAAGAGACCTTTGATGCAGGTGGGAGAGCGGCCCTGATCCTGTTGGATTTATCTGCAGCTTTCAACATCGTGCACCACGCCCGACTCCTACATAGATTAGGGGAGTGTGGGCTCGGTGGTACGGTGTTAAAGTGGTTCTCCTCCTTTTTGAAGGAAAGAAGCCAGGAGGTCTGGTCCCCCACTTTTGCGGCCTGCATGCCACCCTCAAAGTTGGAGTTCCTCAGGGCTCCATCCACAGCCCGTTGTTGTTTAACTTGTGTTTGGCCCCCCTCGCCCTTCTAGCGAAAGCCTGTGGTGCAACAATTATATCTTATGCTGACGACACTCAGCTGTTGTTCACCTTTAAAAAGGGCGAGGATCTTGACGGAGAGATGATTAAGAAGTGCTTAACCGAGGTTTTTGCCTGGTTCAGACTCAACCAGCTACAATGCAATCGGAGAATTCCGAAGTTATTTTTTTCGGCTCGTTTATCCAAGACGCATGGAAACTGGTGGCCGTCCAATATGTCACTCCCTCAGGCATCAGCAGGAGTAGTGAAAAATCTAGGGGTAAAAATGGATGATTCTCTTGCTATGAAAATCCAAGTTCAGTCGGTAGCAGGTACCTGCTACGGCATTTTGAAAATGCTTCGGAAATTTCTTCCCCTCCTGTCACTCCCCCACAGAAAGACAGTGGTCCAAGCTCTCATCACTTTTGAGACTGGATTATGTAAATGTCCTATATCTGGGCCTCCAGGAAGGTTTACTAAATAAACTCCAGGTTATCCAAAATGCGGCAGCTAGGGCCATTCTTCTGTTGGGTCCTAGAGTATGGATTTTCCTCCCATCTGAAGAACTTACACTGGCTACCCATTCGTAGCAGAATCGACTTTAAGGCTCTTGTGCTGGCCTTTAAAGCACTACATGGCACAGGGGCCCATTACATTAGGAAACGGGTGACTTTTTACACTCCCGGTAGAAACTCAAGATCGTCACACCAACACCTGATGACTGTGCCCAAATTCGCTCGCTCTCGCAGAGGGGGCCGATCCTTTCAGGTGCAGGTGGCCCGCATTTGGAATGGGATGCCAATAACACTCAGACAAACTACCGACCTGTTGTTCTTTAGGAAACAACTCAAAACTTGGCCGTTCCAACAATAAACTATCGGTTGAGTCTGCCCTGAAAGCCGTTTTCTCGCACGTACTGCCTAGCACCGGGACACGGTTGAGTAGCTGCGCGCTCTACAAGTATTAAATAACATAACATAACATAGCCATCAGCATTGCACACACCTGTTTGCTACATAGGGAACCAGACGATGACACTTGTAACACTATGTGGGTGCGGGTTCTTCATCTAGTGAAAATAATTGTCCCTGACAGCTAGACTGAATTTTTGGGGTTTGACCTGTGCAATATGGGAGGATGTTCAGTGTTTTTCTATTTCGACACAACCCTGTCTCTCCCCTCTTGTTGGCATGTATTTTTAGTCTAATTTTTTGTCTCTTAGTTGCTGCTTCTATGAAAGGCACAAAACATGCACAGTGCTTATTAGCAAGACCAAGATTGTCAGATTGAATTCCATTCGAAATCAGCCGGATGCTGTTGTTCCTTAACACTCGTATGTGTGTTAGATCCAGGCAGTGAGTAAATATGTGAGTAAATGTTCTACTTTAGGGGGGAACAGGTGTTCCCGAGTGGGACCTCTATGACAAATCTTGAACAAATGTGGGTGTTCATAAACCACCCCATTTTAAGAATGTTTGGAAATTTACTCCTGTAAAGGGTAGACGTAAATCCATATTTGGATAGAAAGAGATAACCCACAAAAAATAGTTAGGTACAGGGTAAAAGTTTGCTCCATAGGGAAGCACGTTTCCTTGTGAAAAAATAAAAATGAACAGCAAGTGAATTAACACTGTTTTTTTCCTTCTCTAAAAATCTACACGTATTATTTTAGTTTGAGAATGAACATTTATCCATTTTCCATCTGGAAAAAAGCCATCATCAAGCCCCTACTAAAAAAGAATAACCTCGATCCCACAGATACTAAAATCTACAGACCTATTGCCTGTCTTCCATTCCCAGCAAAAATCGCCGAAAAAATCATGAACATACAGTTAGCACAATTTATCGACGAAAACAACCTACTTGACGACACCCAATTCGGCTTCAGAAAGAGCCATGGCACTGAAACAGCTCTCATCAAAGCATCCGATGAAAACAGGAAGATACTTGATGGGGGAGGTGCTGCAGTCCTTGTGCTACTGGACCTCTCAGCGGCATTCAACACGGTCGACCACGTAACTTTGATCGATCGTGTCACAGCCATCAGCATCACACACAAAGCCAAGGACCTCCTAGCCTCCTTCCTCTCCAATCGCACCCAATCAGTGAGGCTCGGTGACTTCAACTCCCCGCCATTTGCCCTCCCATGTGGTGTCCCTCAAGGATCTTCGCTAAGTCCGACCTTGTTTAACATCTATGTGTCGGACCTGGCGAGGGTCATCAATCTTACAACATGGGCCTAACGTCGTACGCC
The DNA here is from genome assembly GCF_964204655.1 of Triturus cristatus. NCBI lineage: Eukaryota > Metazoa > Chordata > Amphibia > Caudata > Salamandridae > Triturus > Triturus cristatus. Next base: position 1,802,367,767 of record NC_140589.1, on the reverse strand, counting down.
GACGACACGCAACTGGTGCTAGCGGTTCACAATGACGGAGGGGCGGTGGCTGCAAACTTCCAAGAGGGAATGCTATCCATCAGTGCCTGGATGGCAAACAATTGCCTCAAATTAAATTCTGACAAGATGGAGGTGATGATCTTCGGTAACCTCTCCCCCGCCTGGTTCCCTCCCTGGTGGCCAGCCCAGTTGGGATCACCCCCGTCCCCCGTCTCAAAGGTAAGAAATCTAGGTGTTATGTTCGATGACAAGCTGTCATTCATACACCACGCCAACGCAGTCGTCTCTGCATCCTTCTACGTTATCAAGATAAAAAAAATCTACCTTTCCTCCCAACCAGCGCTGCTAGGACTCTCATCAGCCCACTAGTCATGTTCAAGGTCGATCATTGTAACGGCCTATTTATCAATGCCCAAGAAAGAGTCCTAAACAAGCTACAACTAGTGCAGAATTCTGCCACCAGACTTCTGAGTGCCACCCCCAAATTCAAACCTATATCCAACGTGCTACGACAACTCCACTGGCTGCCCATCAGGAGCAGCTCCAAGTTCAAGGCGCTATGTATTGCCTACAAGGCAGACCACGACAACGGACCGGAGTTTCTAAGGAAAACTCTTTGCCTCTACAACCCCACCAGACCTTTACGCTCATCAGCAGCAAACCTACTGATTGTTCCCCGAACCAAAAAAAGCCTCCTGGGGTGACAGGACTTCCAAACTATGGAACAAGCTCCTTCTCCACATCAAGACTAGTCCCATGCTGATCACTTTTCGAAAATAACTAAAGACCTGGCTCTTTAATCAATAGCCATCCGTGGCAGCCTCCCTCTGACAGGTCCGCAGCGCCAAGACACCCAAGGGTATTTGCGCGCTTTATAAGTTGCATAAAAAATAAATAAAAGTTGTCCAGGGTTATGCCTAGTAAAGCTGCAACGGGAGCAAGTTTCAGGAACAACGTGGAAATGTTTAGTGAATTTCAAAGAGGTGCGCCAAGGCGAGGGAGTAAACCTGTGGGAGCAAGTTTAGAACTGTTTTGGGGATGAGGGCCTCCAACTTTACTCCATGGCTTTGAATTTTTACATCACACAAGAGGAGCGCTCGCTGGTTGATGCTGAGGTTTGCTGTGCGTCATGAAATGACGTCATCGCCCTCAGAGTCAAAGATGGCGGTGCCTGCCTAGAGGGTGCCTTTCAAAAGGACAGCATCTCCGACCCGCACAGCAGTGATCTTGAAGGAGCGCATCACTTTCTAAAAATACCGCCGCGCCGCCCTCTGCGGAAGGGCTTCCGATGTCCTCGGCGCGCAGCCAAGCATTACATTAAGTTACAATAAGGTTTTGTGAGGGCCTGGGCTGCAGGCTTCGCATCCTAAACAGAGTTCTCCTTCCACCAGGAGTCAATTTCTTTTTTTAAATGACGCATCAGAGCTCGAGGGAGAAAGAGGGGCGTTTGTTTAGTGAAAATGAGAATGTACCGAAATGTGGTCCAAGACGTCTGGGTTGGATAGTTGTGTCTCTGCTGATCTTCAGCCACTTGAGGTGTCAGAGAATCTAAGTGACATGGCCTTGGTGACACCTTGTCAGGTTGTTTTAGAGATGAAGATCAGAAAAAAGTGCCAGCTCCCTTCTCCGGAGGCCACTGAAGCTTGCACCACCTATTGCCCCTGCCAGCGCGCCAAGGACAGAACCAACACACCCACTAACAGTCACACTCCTACAAGTGACAATTCAGACTATTACAGGCCACCCGAGGCTATAAGAACTGTCTGGGCGACGGGTATTATTCATTTTTAATGTATATTGACTTAAAAAACACTGCTATGCTCCTCTCAAAAATAGACAGAAAGCGTCACCATGTGGTAGACTGTCATAAGAGCCGGTGCTGAGAATTAAGTGCCTATGCCGAGCATTGGAAAACACCGGCTCAAATTAAGCACTGAGTACCATTGGTGTATCACACTATGAAGATTAATTATTCAGTTCTATATAAATTGAGATGTCAAGGATGTAGTTTAACATACCAAAAGTGATGTAATAGGTAAGGTCATAAGCTGTGTTTGTTGAAGTTTTTGTGAATTCCACATTTTTGTGCATTATTAACAATGTGCAGATTTAGTTTTTTTATGTACACACTGACAAACTATTGTACTTGGAACAATTTTACTGTGACTTGTAAAAGTGTGTTTTCCTGGCCTTTGTAAGCAAGGCCTCAATGTAGGCCCCAAAACCATATTGACCAAAATAGATGTCTCCTTCTGCATGTTCATTGTTTATTGTTTCTGCAGCACACAGTCAAGCAGAGTTATGTTTGTTTATTTCCTTTAATGTTGTTCTTGCTGTTCTCAAGCAAGGCTTTCCAGCATGGTCACAGGAATGTAGCCTTTCTGAAGGCTCTCCCGTTGGCTCTCAGTTCTGCATTCAATCAGAATAGTTTACTGTTATTCTTATAACTAGTTTGTCCTCCCTCTCAGGATTACCTTAGCATAGAGTGGGCATAATCAAAATTCATGTAGTGCAATAGCGCTCAAGATGCTAAGGCAATATGGCATAGACCATTATTTTGCGTCAGGTGCTGTACGAAAGGGTCGTTTTATGGTGCTCTTCTACTATTAATAATTCCTGCCACAAAGTAATCCGTTTTGCATCCCTTTCTGTTTTTTCAGATATGCTTTTTTCATTAAGCGGCACAAAGTTCTGCCTTCAGGGCACCCATTTTGTAGACAATTCTGCTGCATCATTGAAACACAGGTATTCTTTCATAGACACTGGCGTAACGAACCTTGAGGGGGCCTCCCTGCAAGGCACCTGGGGGGGGGTTCCTCCGGGCTCAATCAGGAGCCCTGCAGCCAGAGTGCTGTGCTGAGGGGGCCCCCTGGAGCTTGGGGCCCCCCGCACCGTGGGGGCTCCGGGGGTCTGTGTTACGCCCCTGTTCATAGAGTCCCTTATGTTCCATATTATCAGTGGATCTTAAAGTAAGCGATAATTCAGTTTCCATCCCCTGGTCTCACCCCTCTTGGGATGGCCTTCCCCTGCATGTCAGGACCACCTCATCACTCCAGCAATGCAGAAAAGCTCTCAAGACCTGGCAGGTAGCAACCTCCAGCGCCTTGAGACCCTAACGGGTGATTTGCCGTGCTCTATTAACCATTGATTGATTAATTGATTTACCTCTCTGGTCATCTACCTGACCCTGTAGTAACACAGAGATGGTGCCCTGGTGGTGCTGTGTTTGTCTAGGAAGAGACTCAACACACTCATGTTTTAGTGTGTGGAAGTAGCGCAAGTGGTCTTTCGGTATCAAGTGTCCGTGCCTCCAGCCATCAATAGAACCTAAGTCTTCAAATAGTCCCCTGCCTCCTGCCGTAATTATTGCGGTCCCTTCATAGCTGTGGTCAGTCTTGTCCATTTCAGCGTTCAAAACCATATTAATAGCCCCTCCCAATGTAAGGGACCTCTTTGCTTTGTTATTCTTTGCAGGGTCACAGTGAGGAGTTCTTTCTATCCTGCATTGGGATTGTAGACTGTTTCCATTGATAATAGAGACTTCTTCAATGCCCAGGTTCACAATAGCCATCTGTCCCTCATGTTTCTACTTATGTCAGGTACCCGGTATCAATATAAGAATACCTACTACCCCTGACTTTTGCCCCCTGATGCCAAATATTTTATTGGGAATCGTTGCCTTTTGAGTCGGCTGCCATAAAGTGTGTTTTAGTAGGAAATTCACATCATTTTTCCTTTGTTCTGACAAGATTGTCTGCTATTTGTCAATGTTGTTCACCTCCTTACATTGTATGTTGCTATCTTAAAGGTGGTCATTGTTTCTTATCCTGGGCTAGTACTTGGAAGCCTGCTGATTCCCTTTTCCCCCAGTTCGCTTTGCCACTTCTCTAGGGTCACTCACTCCCTTCCTCACCCCAACTCCCTCTCTACTACCCTGAACCCCCTCATGCCACCTTTTTTTCATGTAACTACTCAAATTGCGGACTAAAGAAAATTGTGTTTCATTTATTACACCCTTCAATGTCCTTTCCTTCCAAAGTCATTGCCGAAAGACTTCCCTTTCTTTGCTGTCTAGATAATGTAAAAGGCTGTAAAGGTGTTTTCCCAGTTTCTCCATTCTCCTTGTCTTCGTTCCATTCCTATCCCCTAGTGTTCTCCCCCGGACTGCCAGCCGCCCAGCCCCACATTCAAGTATTTACACGTGGGATACACAAAGGATATGCATTGTTCATCACCTACATGATGCTGCCATGTCCAGGCACTGTGATCATTTGTATACAGTATCACTGTTTAGTTCGCAGTGTCTGTGGCTCCCTCTTCCTACACTTGTGATCCAACTCTGTGACTGCCTGCATCACCATCTTCATCCTTTATACTCGTTGCTAATATTCTGATGGACCTCCTTGCTTCTGGTGTGTCCGAACTCTTTGCTAGTCGATGCCTACTTGAAAATACTGTTTCAGTCATCTGCTCCTTTTATTTACTTCCCTTTGTCTGAAATGTTCAGAATATAGCAAACTTCCTCGGCCTACATTGGTGCATATTGTGATGTTTTCCAGCTGAAAATTATTTTGAATGGATGGCCTCACATATGTGTTACATCATGATTCCCGAAGAAGTCTGTCACTAACCTGAAGGGTGCGCCTTTAAGAAGCATTCCGACAGTCCGGTCATGATAGAGCCAACGTGGCATATCTCACCATATTTTGGGAATTTGCTCAACATGCTCTCCTTGTCTTTGTGGTAATCTTACTTTGCTATCAGGGTGGAGACATTGTGTCTTATTAATGGTGGATACTCTGTGCATTCTGTCTAGTCAGTAGGGAATACCATCTGGTTATTTCAGTTGCACCATATCAAGGTTTTGCACGTACCCTGATAATGGTCCTTCTTTCCTTCTTGGAACTCCTCTGTTCCTGACATTAGTCTTTCTGGAATAATTCTGCAGATCTTACTCTTTTTCTTGAAGCATGTTATTTGGTTCTTGCAAGGTGATTATTCAGAACCTTTAATGTTCTAGATCCAGGATTGATTAATCTAATGTTTCCTTCAAATAATGAACTCTCATCCCTAGTTCTGTAACATCTTTCTGGATGGCCTTGACTCCTTTTCAGGTCTCGCCTGAGCCAGCGCATGCGCTGTCTCAGGAGAGACATTTTGTATACAGGATTTTCAAAGCGCTACCAGCGCGGCAGCGCTGGCCTAACGCTTGCGTTCACGCGAGCGTGCACTCGCGCAGCCGACTATCACGGCTGCGTGCGCACCACTCGCGTGCTAACCACACAACGTGCTCGTCCTCGCGATCGCGATCACTTTCAACTTTGATCGCGATTACTTTCGTTTTCACGGCCGTTACTTTTACGGCCGCGCGGCCAATGCTTGTTTCAGAGCTTTCTGCATTCATAGAGCTTGTCCAAATTGACTGTCAATTTTCAGTGTATGAATTTGCCTGTATCATATTCTAGAAATCAGTTCTGCATAGCCCTTCTGGTTCTAAGTGAGTTATGCCTTCCAATCCTTGCATGGATGTTGTGTGTGACTGACGTGCTGGGAAGAGGTTGCATAGAGTTGGCAGCCTCCCCAGCCCACGCCTCCTCCTTCGTCACAGACTCTACTGCCCCAGCTGCCAGTGGAACCGTGGCTCAGTTAACATTGGCCTGAAACACTAGGAAATAAGGACTATTTCACGGTTCAGTTAATTGATTTTATCCTATACCTGGCATCATTCGTAAGTTGAAACAGACTGAACCAGATAATACCTGTGCAAACAGATTCATGCTTTGAAGGCGCCATGACATTTTCACATTTAGAGGGGATAATGTTTGGAAATAGTCAAGAAGTTTGCGAGAATGTGGTTATTTTGTGTTACTTTGTATTTGTGCAGCAGGATTCTGATTGCTATGGCCTCTTTGCGGTGTAGGCTTTCTCAATGTTGTGTTTCTGCTGGGGTATTGACATTGTGGCAGAGGACAATTTATTTTGATAGGACAGTGAGTGTGTTTATATTTCAGTGCCTGTGCATTCCAGGGTCCATTTAGCTACTGTTTATGTCTTCTGTACAGTTTGTATCGTAGAATGTCTGTGTGTTCCTTTGTGTTGTCCATTGTCTGTCTTTCCTAGAGTCTCTGTCGTCTAGCTGTCATCTATCATTTATTTATTATTTACCATTTATCAACTTTCAGCTGTTGATTTGTATCTCGGAAAGAGAGCTCATGGCTTATCCTGGACCGTCTTTAATTGCTCACAACCACAAAAAGCATCCCACATTATCATCCCACTAACTATTTCACACACTTCATCAACAAAGAAACGCGTTCTCACCCGCCAAGATTCATCATCAGCCTTGGTAAAGATGGCTTCCGTCTGTTTTCTCCTACAGCCAGAACTGGCCCCATCACCCTAGTATCAGACACGTCGCTTAACTGACCGATGACTCCTCCAACGAATCCTTGCTGCAATCATGAACCCATTGTATTTGTTGAATGTTGTGTAAATTTAACAAAGGGCGGCCAATTGGTCACTACGTGTCATGCTTGAATTCAACCAACCAATGCATATAAGGGACATTTTAGGGGTCGAGGGATGTACTTGTCTTTCTCAAGTGTCTTTTTTTAAAGATTCTTGGAGGCATCCAAACAAGTGCTTGGAAGAGAGTTGCTCAATGCAAAGACAATCTCTAGGAACTGTTGTTAGGACATTGTGACCTAAATATAGATAATCTCCTATTTGACCTTTATCCATACTTTCATTTTGATCTCTCGTGGCCTAACCCACTTACAATTTCCAGCTGATTGGCTTCCACATGAGCACAGCATTGTGGGTGTACATTTCATCTCAGTTGCATCTGTCACTGTGGATAGCGCGATCGTTGTCAGATGTATGTCACAATTCCCGGCGTCAGAGTGAAAGCTGAAATGTAATACGGGACCCTTGTCCCCTAACCTGTCGTTCCTTTGAAGTCACCCCTACGTGACAGGGTGAAGCAGCAGCCATCCGCACGTCAACGCCGAAAGCTAGGACAGGTCATCCCCCAGTGAAAAGGTGACAGCTTGCACCTGCACTTCACACTGCCTTAGTAATCCAAGCAATTGTCCACACGTGGCCCTGCTCCACAACAACAAACACATAGCAGAGTTCCTAACAGTGTCTGTCAGTCTGGTTTATAATGTGTTAGTTGGATTGGAATATGTTCTTGATGCATTTGGAGTGCAGGGTAAAAACGTATGACTGGCAACCCTGAGTCCTTTCAAATGGTTCTGCAAAGACACTTCTTGGTGTTGTTTTAAGTACACAATTAAGATTCTCTTGCTTCTTTTTCGTCAAAATTAAAGGTTGCTGGAACATAGGAGAGACGTATTAGTTATTGATTTTTCTGTCAGTTTTGCTACTGAAATGACAGCTGAAATACAAGGAGCAGGCAGCATTTTCTCAGCAATGTTGTTTTGTGAGCAAGGAAACTTTACTGTCTAGGATAATGTTGGATGGTTGGTATTGTATTAAGTGATGTATTTTGATATTAGCTTGTTACAGCATTTAATGCCATTTTTTGTGTGGAATAGAATGGTGATATAAGGGTATTTGAATTGTTTCCAAGGTACGAGTGGTAGGCTTGTCAATAGGTGGTAGTTGCACTCTGTTATGGTTGGTGTTAATAACTTTTCATGATTGGGATGTATTTCAAGTCAAGTGTATGCTGGCGAAAGTTGATTTGCCAATATTTTAATGGTGCCACTCAGTCAGCATTGAAGGTAAAGAGGGTCATATACTGTTTATCAGTAGGTATGTGCATGGGGATTCTTTTTCTGGTTATTCACTTTGTGTGTTGAGTTGCATCAGGATCTCGCTCATCCATATGTTATATGGTCACTGAACAAGAGTGTATGGGAGAATTGTGCAATTTGATCTTTAAGACTACCTTTTTCATGATGTCTGACAAAGTCAAAAACATCGCCCTGTGTAAGTAGAGAATGGCAGAAATGACTTGAAGAAAAGAAAAAAGTTTGTGATAGGTATAATGAAAGATTTTCTAGGAGCTTGATGTTGCCACTGACATATAAGGAAGTTGCCAAATGTCAAGGCTGCCATGGTGTCCCTCTCTCCTCACCTGTGAGGAGGCTTGAATCCCAAAGCATTTTAGAAGGGTCTACAATCAGGATTTACTGATTGTGCTGAAATGAAAACTTTTGTGATACATTACAATGGGACAACTAAGGAGCTGTGAATAATCAACAGACACACAAATTGAGTGTCCTCAGTGTTAGATCCTTGATAACAACTGTCCTATTGCTCTTCAGGAATGATGTTATATATTTTGGAGATGTTGCAAACTACTGACTAAGACAATGAAAAGCGGATCTTTTTTAGCCATTTAAAGAGATAATACTAAACCGTCTCCTTCCCAAATATAAACAAGCATTGGCATAGCCAATAGGTCTCGCTTTTGGGACCTTATAAGTGTTTAGCCATGCAACAGTTGCATAACTAAATACTTATAGGGTCCCAAAAGCGAGACCGATGGGCTATGCCAATGCTTGTTACATATTGTCTACGGGTGTCTTCCTTTCAGTTATGGGGTTAGCGGTTTGGTAGTCTGTATCTGGTTGGTCTGACTTTGGTGTGCTTGCGACAACACTTTGATGTTTTGATATTTCTTCATTTTGATTGTTGTTATATAATAGGATGTTGCACTTGGATGCAGTTCATCATCATCATCATCAAATAACTTTATTTCGAATCCAAAGAGGAGTCATAAAAGTATACACATATAATAAAAACAGTACACACATATTAAAAGAGACACCCAAAGATCCAAAATACAATAAAAAAATTTAAACAGTGCGTTAAAAATAACATTTGACAGGTAAATCCATTATGAAAAATGATCACTCGCTAACTTCAGTAACGGTTTCTAATGGCAAGGGCCGACCTAATAAAACTCAATACAGCATTACAAATACTTGGGGTGGACAAGGATAATAAATGTTCATAGGCCTCTCTGTAAAAACTGGAACCAAAAGATACCAAGACTGGTTTAAGAAATCTATTTCTTGGAGCATTATACAATGCACAGAATAAAATACAATGAATGGTGCTTTGCGAAACTCTGTTATTACAAGGGCACAAATGCAAACTCTTGAACCACCCCCCTTGCTTTGGAAATGCAAGTAAGAAATGTAAAGTGCTAATACGAAACCTTGTCAGATAGAAACGCCATTGCGAGTGAGTAATGTAAGATAAATAAAATGGGCAAGACAGCTTACCCCTCAGGTACAGTTGATGCTTGCTAGAATGTAAGGTGCCAAGGTTATGACGGTAGGCATTTTTTATCAGGGGCTTAAAGTTCTTACCAATCTGGTCTGGGCTATCAAATATATTATTTAGCCCAATCTTATAAAAAGTATCCCTAACATACAAAAGCCAAGGAATCTTCATACAATGGTCAAGTTTAAGACAGTCCTGCAAAATTTCCTGTGATAGTTTTAAATCTTCAGACTGCCAAACTTTAGCCCATAACAATAGGGGAGACACATGTATGATATCGCTGAGATACTCAATGCCCACCTCCCCATGACAAAAATTATTCGAGGTTCCCAATGGAACGGCTAGGAGACGCTTAATAAAAGTATTCTCCATAACCTGTAACTTTCCAGTATTATGAGAACCCCACACTCCAGCACCGTAGGTTGCAACCGAGACACACTTGGCTTTATATAGGGATATTAGGGTAGGTACTGGTTTTTGTCCTAATTTACTGGCAAATCGAAAAAGGGCTTCAGCAGATTGTGAAAGTTTTTGGGCCCAAGCTATTATCAAAGTTTCCCAATTCAATTTCTTATTAAATATATTGCCCAAATAATTGAAATTGTCAACCTTCAATATAATAGAGTCCCTCACCCTGTATCTACGTGTTTTAACACTTTTCAGACCGCAGGTCATGGCGAAGGATGTAGTAAAGTTGACTTTAAGGTCTAAACTCCCCATAAACTTCTCAAAGGCATCCAAGCAGAGCTGCATGCCATTAGCAGTAAGTGTCATTAAAACCGTGTCATCTGCATATGACAGCATTGGTAACCTTTTACCATTGGCCTGTGGAAAATCAGCACCAGACTCCAAAAAAAAAACTTTCCAGCCCGTTAGTATAGACCAGGAATAAAAAGGGAGCCAAGATGCATCCCTGGCGCACACCCTCGGTCGATGGAATGGGTTTAGTTTTTTCCCCACCCGGGCCATAACGAATACTAACTGTAGTAGCAGCGTGTAGTCTACGGAGCAGAGACACCAATGCCTCTTCGAACCCCATAGTCTCCATCATCTGCCACAACTTGGCCCTACATACCGTACCAAAGGCGCTAGACCAGTCCATGAATGCCAAGTGGATGGAACTATGCTTGGCACCCATGTACTTGCCCATAATTAGCGCCAAGTTTAGGCACTGTTCGGTGGTTCCCTTGCCCCTTCTAAACCCATATTGGGAGTCTACAATGAGACCAGCTGTATCCGCCCAGGTTTCAAGACGTGCCAATATCACCCTGCCCATTAATTTACAGGTCGTATCTAATAGTGAGATCGGCCTATAGCAGCACGGGTCCGATTTATTGCCCTTTTTAAAAATCGGAACCACTACAGCATCTTTCCAAGAGGCTGGAATGAATCCAACCACTATTGCTCTAAAAACGTTTAGTAGGAGTGGAGTTGGATGCAGTTAAATGGGGCCCAATTGTCTGCACTGTTTGCCTCCATCTCACAGGAATTCAAAGAGTAAATGTGCGCTATTTTGATCTCTGGGTTATATTCAGTTTGTTAACATTAGTGGCCTAGGGAGGGCTGTTTTACCTCTTTGGGCACATATACTCCTTGATAAACAGACAGCTGCAGCCGTACTCCCTCTATGACCTGGGGCCCCCTTTTCTATCCTCTGAGATCTGAATTAAAGCCCTTTAACCCTCTATTCCCAGCACCCTGAGCTCTTGGTGCATAGATTATGCTGGCTATCCCTTTTCTGGAATCTTTCAGCAACTCCTCCACTACCAGATGCTGCACTTTCACATCAACTGTAATCCCTAATCCTGTTCTCCAGCAGGTCACCCCTAACTACTTCTAATGTACCTGCTGTAGTCACTACTTCCTGTTCGTGACTCTGTGAATGCTCCTTGCACTACAGTCTGCTTTGTTAGGGGTTTGCCTCTGATCCTGGTGATGCTTTCCTCACCTCTCTCAAGGTGGGCCCACTGTCCATGTGGACTGTCTTCCCTGAGTGGCGTAACAATAGCCCAGACAGCCCCTGCAGTGTACCGTTGGTGGGGCCCCTGGCCTTAAAGCTCCTGACTGGGTCTGGAGCATGGGGGGGGGGCATGAACTTTGCAGGGGGAGCCTCCTCAAGTTTAGTTGCACCACTGCCCCTTTTCTGACAGCCATGGCGTTTGCTGTGCTCACATTGATATAATAGGGTAATATTACCAACAAAGAACAGTTTTGACACATAGAACTGAAGAATTGACAGTCCCTCCTGTATTGTGGAAATCCTTGCTGAGTCTCTTAACACCCACATCCCTTATTCAGTCACGGTGTCGGTCCCCCTGTCTTTGTTCTCCGCCGATGACTGACCGTTGGCTGCTTGATATGCTGTGGGCCCCCATGACGTCTTAACGCAGGTGGGTGGCTTTTGGTCCCGTGGGCCATTTCTAAGCTTTGCTTCTCCAATCGTGCCACACTGGCATCTGTCAGTGACAAAATAACCAACGCAGTAGCCCCGGTAACCGCCCAGCATGTAACAGTATTTGTCAACTTGGAGGCTGTATTAGGATGCTCCGAAGACCAGAACTCAGTCACTATGTGCCCGCAGCCATCCCCAGTCAGGCCACATACCCTACGTTTTTCTATTTTTCCATAGAAAATATTTCTCACAGCTCAAGCAAGAGTTGCTGAATCAATCAATCAATTAGGGGTTTGTGGAGCACACTACTCACCCGTGAGGATCTTATTGCGCTAGGGCGTGTGCAGCTACGTTGGTCATTCGAAGAGCCAGGTCATGAGGTCCTTTCTGAAATGGTGCAGTGTCGGGCTTTGTCGGATGCGAAGGGGGAGTTCGTTCCAGGTCTTGGCTGCGAGGTAGAAGAAGGATCTGCCAGTGCTTTGGCCCTGTGGATGCGAGGGACCATGGCTAGGCCAAGGTCAGTAGAGCAGAGGTTTCTTTTGGGGGCGTGAAAGGAGATTTGTTTGTTGAAGTATTGGGATCCGGTGTTGTGGAGGGCTTTGTAGGCGTGGGTTAGCAGTTTGAAGGTTATTCTTCTTTCGACGGGGAGCCAGTGGAGGTCATGGAGGTGTTGAGTGATGCGGTCATGACATGGGATGTAGCGGATAAATGTGGCTGCGGCGTTCTTGATGTTCTGGAGTTTGCAGAGGAGTTTTCTGTTGTTTCCGGTGTAGAGAGCGTTTCCGTAGTCCAGGCTGCTGGTTCTGGGTGTCGAAGTTGCCGTAGAGCATCTTGATCTTGAGGTTAAAGAAGGAACTGAGTTTGTTGCAGAGGTCTTGGTAGGCAGGGACGTCGGTTGTTTTGCTGTTGGGTCTGGTGAATTCTTGTATGATGGCGAAGAGTTCCTTGGAGTTATGGGCATTGGAGAGGATTTTGTCTTGGACGAAGTTTCTCTTAGCTGATTTGATGAGTTGGTGGTGTGCCATGGTGGCTGTCTTGTAGGCGAATGGGCTTTTGGGGTTTTACTGTTTCTCCACGTCTTCTCCAGTCGTTTGCACAAGTGCTCGAATTCTCGGAGGTCCTTGGTAAACCAGTTGGCTTTCTTGTTGTGTCATCTCGTGGTGTTTCCGAGGGGGGTGAGAGTGTTGGCGCAGTTGGTGATCCATTGGTGGAGTTTGCTTGCCACTGTGTTGGCGTCTGTCGTAGTTGGGGAAGGAGTGCAGTTAAGGGGGAAAGGGAATTGTTGTTCTGAGACTTTGTTCCAGCTTCTGCGTAGGAGGCAGAGCGTGCCCTTGTGTGCGGTGTGTTTCGAGAAGGAGAAATGGATGCAGTAGTGGTCTGTCCCGGGCAGTTTGTTGGTGTGGCAGAAGTGGATTTTGTTTCCTTTGGTGAAGATGGGATCGAGTGTGTTTTCTGCTGTGTGAGTGGGGGTAGAGACAATTTGCTTCAGTCCTATGTTGGTGATGTTCTCCAGGAGGGAGGTGGGGTTGGGATCGCTGTGGTTGTCAAGGTGGAAGTTTAGGTCTCCGAGTAGTATGTAGTCCGTAGAGGCGAGGACGTGGGGAGCGCTGTGGTCTGTGATGCCGTGATTCAGCGGGTGCGGGGTCCGGGAGGTCTGTAGGCGAGTGTTCCGTGGAGTGTCGTTTTAAGGTTAGGCTATATCTGGAAGTAGATGTGTTCCATGAGGTGCGAGGCGTTGTCCTTGTTGGTGGTTGTTATTAGGAGAGAGCTTTTGTGGACGAAGCTGAGGCCTCCTCCTGGGTAGTTGGGGCAGTCTTTCCTCATGATCTTGTATCTGTCTGGGATGGCGTTTTCGATGTTGGGTGCGTAGCTGGCGCTGGTCCAGGTCTCTGTGAGGAAGGCAACGTCGGGCGAGTGAGTGTTGAGGAGGTCCCATATTTCTACAGCATGTCTGTGCAGGGAGCGTACGATGAGGAGGATGCAGTTCAGTGGCTTGTGTGCCGTGGTGTGCGGCGGCATTCAGTAGGTTGGTGGTGGCTGCCTGGGTCCGAAGGTGGGTGAAAGGGGCGGTGGCAGTGTCGGCACTGTTGCGTATTGAATACATTTATGCTAAACCAGAAATTACAGTGTACTTTAATCAGAAAGCAGGCTTTTCATGATTTAGGGTAAATCTATTCAGAAGTTTTTAAGAAATTAGCATTTGAAAAATGTGAGCTTGAAAAAATGAACACTTCTTTCTTACAAGTTGAAAGCTATTTGTACCACTTACCTGATGTCATATGAAATAAAAGCCATCTACCACGATCAGAACATAGCCGATGACGTGATTGCATCAGGTGCTTGTTTTCAAATCTGTAAACATTATTGAGTTTGTGAACATACACCTTACCAGCCCTCCTTCCCCCTGGAAATGATTGAAATTTTGATCCAGCAAATGCCTTCTGTAAAACTCTTTCCAGGGTCAGAAGTGGAATGGAACACCCCCAAACCTTCTGGTGGTGTAGGGGAAGGAGTTTTGCTGTGAGGAAATATGTTTTCTTTGTGAAGAAAAAACATATTGCTCGAGCCCAGAGTGTCCCAATGTAGGGTGATGCTGCATGTTAATGAGTCATATCCATGCATGCAAGTAATGAAAAGGCTGTAGATCTATGAACAGCTTCCTGCAGCATCATCTCCACAGCTGGGGGGGAGGGGTGCTCCTGAAACTCAGCTTGACATGTGAGCAGCAGTTCTGTTGCCAGATACCTGTCATGCATTCAGTACTGAGGATGCAAGGGCAGTGAGCGTGGTGTGCACAAACTTGGCTTGAGATCAGACACGGTGGAAAGAGCAGGAACACGAAAATGAAGTCCGCAAGGCACCTGTCCGCGGCGGGCACCCTTACACCTGATGCAGGGGAAGCAGCTGGCAGGCGGGGAGCAGGCATCACTGCTGGCTCCCTATTCTGGGCTGGAACTGCAAAACATGGGCCAAGGGCATTGCTACTGACACAAATCACTTCCAATTGAAAAAGGCTTTGGAGCATTCAATTGTACAAGTACATCATGGTTTTCAATAGAAACAGCATCAGAATATTTATACTTTAAACACTTTACTTTTCTTTACTTGTATAATGTGAACTTGGAGTGTTGTGATGGATGGAGGGCTGTTTCTACAATGCCTTTTCTTTATATAAATATGTTTGACAACCAATCAATTGAATGGTGTAGAAAGAGATCCGTCCTATAGCATTTCTTCAATGACTTCAAGAGTTCTTGCAGTAAACTTCTACTTGGGGACATGATAGACTGCAACTCCTTTCCTTGCACCTTGACCGTAATGCCTCATTTGAGGGGATGGGATGCACATCTCTACACAACAAATGAAGAAGAGATTAACCATGCAAGGCCTAGATACCACCTTTCATCCTGTGTTTTAGCAATGAACTACCAAACATGAGCCCCTCTTCACAGCCTGTGGTGTGGGGACATTGTGTGTCTCATTAGCACAGGTTGGATCAGTGAATTGACATGTGCATCTTATGAAGAGAGCCATCTGCATCTTCTCTACCCTGGTAAGAGAGCATCATTCTCACAAAGAACAACAACAATGCATACCTCAACAAGGTACATATGTGCCCATCTATCTTAATCATTGTGTGTACATGGGGTGGGACATTGTTGAACTTTATTTCCACACACTTCAGGAAATTGTGCATAAAACTTTCATTACATTTATAGCCAGTCCGCCAATCGACTTTATTCGGCTATAAATAGCCAAAAAAGCATACAAATACAGATTAAAACTGTTGCAAAGAAAATAAAAATATGTACAATCAATATCATGTTATCTCTGAAAATTATTTGACACAACAGATCATAAAAAAAGGTATTCTATGGGACAAGTCATTGAGAAAGCCATCAACACCCAACTTTCAGAGTTCATCAAAACGAACCACATCCTGGACCTCTGCCAATCAGGCTTCAGAACCAACCACAGCACCGAGACTGCTTTCCTCGCTGCTACAGATGACATCCTCCTCCTCCTTGACCGAGACAAAATTTCTGTCCTCTTCCTACTGGACCTCTCAGCTGTCTTCAACACAGTCTCCCACCACACCCTCTGCGCCAGACTCCACTACGCTGGCATCCAGATATAGCCCTAGAATGGATCCGCTCCTTCCTCACTGATCATTCACAGAGAGCAGACTTCCACCATTCAACTCACAACCCACAGGGATCAGCTGCGGAGTGCCTCAGAGATACTCTCTGAGCCCCACACTCTTCAGAATCTAGATGGCCTCGCTTGCAGCCATTGTCAGAAGCAACGGACTAAATACAGACGACACCCAGCTGATCCTCTCTCTCACAGATGAACCCAGAGCCGCCAAGAGCAACTTCCACAATGGGATGAAGGCAGTCGCCATCTGGATGAAGGACAGCTGCCTCCAGCTAATCTCAAACAAGACCAAAGTCCTCATCCTGGGCTCCACCCCCTCCACTTGGGACAACTCCTGGTGGCCCGCAGCGCTCGGAACCTCCCCCTCACCCACAGATCATGGCCAAAACCTCTGCATCATCCTGGACTCTTTGCTCTCAAGAAAACGCCAAATCAACGTAGTTTCACCCTCCTGCTTCCACATGCTCTGCCTGCTATGTTGGATCTTCAAGTGGATCAGCACTGAGTCCAGGAAAATGGTAACCCATGCGCTCATCAGCAGCAGACTCGACTATGGCAAGGCACTCTACGCCGGCACCCCCAGAAGCTCCAAAAGGAACTGCAGAACATCCACAACTCCGCCACTAGACTCATCCTGAACATACACATCACCGGTTTCCTGAGAGACTTTCATGGCTACCTATTAGCAAAAGAGTTACCTTCAAGCTCCTCACGCACACCTACAAAGCCCTCCAAAATGCTGGACCTGCATACCTCAACCACCACCTCTCCTTCTACACTCCCATCGGACATGTCCGCTCTGCCCAACTGGCCCTGGCCACCATCCCACTCATCCGCAAGACCACGGCTGGAGGAAGATCCTTCTCTTACCTCTCTTGAAAGATCTGGATCTTTTTGCCTCTGCACCTCAGGCAGTCACCATCGCTGCTGCAATTCAGGAAGGACCTCAAGACCTGGGTCTTCGACTGAACCGCAGATCCACCCCTCAACCCCCACACTCAGGGCCTTGAGACCCTTATGGGTGAAAAGCCGCGCTTTATAAGAATTCTGATTGATTGACTGATACAATTTAGCTGCCTCAGTATCAAAATCTCATATAAGATAACAGATAAAACAGTGAAGACTTCATACAAGAGATCTAAAAACACTAATAAACATGCAGCCCATTTGCCTCAATATCTCTTCCTTGTAGTTAAAGAGCATTATATAGCACTATATATAATTGATTAGTGCATGACCCACTTGCAGACTGCTCAATTGCTGTAAAAATAAGAACGCATATTTATAATATCTAATATTAGAATCACAGAAGAGTGGAACTAAAAATAGTTTCTGATGAGAAAGATAAAGGGTAGAAACTAACATGAAATGAATAGTGCTTTGCCTAGAAGAACCGTCACAGGAGCAGAGTGGAAGATTTGAAAACCATGAACCCTGATTAGGAAAATCTATCAGGAAGTGGACCAGAATAAAACACAACCTGGTAAGAAGGAAACTTGACCTTGACATTAAATAGGCCTCTGGTGCAAACATTTAATTTAGTGGCCGATAGGTAACACCAGGTTGAAATGTTTGCCTAGCCTCAAATCGTGTCTTCGGGCACGCATAATAAAAACAGCCTTTTACTGCGGCAATTTATTATACGGAAATGCTATCCAGCAGTGTATGCAAATCTTGAACTCCCAAAACCCTGCAAATTCTTTTTATGTACACCAGCCATGTAATATCTAGGGCACGATCCAAGGTTAGGCAGTCAGAGATAATTTGCCTGGTGAGTTTGGCTTCTGGGTTGCTCCATACGCGCAGCCATGAAAATATAGGTTTATGTTTAATAACATCTTCCACAAAATCAGAGGCAGCTTTTGTATAATAAATTGGTTACAGACTGGGGTAAAGCTAAGAGTCTACATAAAGATCTATTGTCCAACTTTCGGACTTGTCCTATGTTGGCAGACCCCCTGATCCCAGTGCCATAAATGGCGATTGCGATGCATTTGCGTCTGTCAGTATACCTGGTCTCCTTGACTTACTCATGGCCCAATCTTGTTGCAAAATGGAAGACAAACTCAATTGTTTTCAGGAATTGGAGAGTCCTGGCATTTAATAGGAATATCCATATATTTGCTGCTAAGGAGATGCCCAGATGTGCAAAATGCTGGAGTTTGGCCACTTGCACCTCTGTTAAATTAAACTTTTTGGACTTGGCATTTTTCGGGCCACATTTCATAATGAAAGATTTTGTCAAATTTGTTTCATCCCTAGACTGTCCATAAAAGTATGAAAAGTATCAAGAAGAATTTTCAGCCAGTTTCTCACTTTGGGCGAATCCTTAACCACTGTACACAGGAAGCTTTCCTGGCTATTAATATAAAGCAAACATAGAAACGGGCCTTAACCAAAGCCTGACGACCCCCCAGAGTTGAGTTTATTCTTGGTGAGAGTTTGCCGTTATTCCCAAACCGATCCTTTGCAGATGCTGCCAATGTAATCGGCGACACTATCAACACCCAGACCCTCCTTGATGGCCCAGAGTTTAGGCCACTGTACAGTGTCAAAGGCACAAGAGAGGTCCATACATGCCAAATGCATGGACCCTCTCTTGGCTTTGACCTACTTTTCTGTAATCAGAAGTAAGTTCAGATACTGTTCAGTGGTACCAAGGCCAGGGCGGAAACCGAACTGTATATCAAATATGATATTATTATTAGCCGATTATCAAAGAAGGAGACTAGAGGGCTTTTTAAAGAGGTCCAGCAACAATGCTCAGACAAATCAATGAAGCAAATGTGGATGCTGTTCCTCTAAAAGGGTGATACCCCTTTAGAGGAACAGCATCCACATTTGCTTCATTATTATTAGCCGCCCATTCTTCCAAACTGGCTAAAATCACCCTGCCCAAGCATTTGGCGGTACTGTCTAAAAGGGGAACAGGGCGATAATAACTCGGCTGGGACCTATCCCTCGTCTTGTAAACCGGGACAATGATAGCCTCTTGGCATGTGGTGGCCAGTGGACCTACAGTTGCTGCTCTTAACACATTGGTGACTTTAGGGGCGGCCCAAAACTAAAGATGTACCTTAAATTGGTTCATCGGAATGCCATCCGGGCCGGGTGCTTTGCCTGATGGGCTACCACTGATTGCTGAGACCACGTCCTTGATGTCAGTGGTTTCACTGAAATGAATGGCAGCGTCCTGGTCATTGGTGACCTCATCCATGTCCATTTCAGGAGATTCCAGGTTTGTTTGATCAAAAATCTTGATAAACTGCTCTACCCAAGTATGAAAAGAAATGAAGGACTCAATCTGAAACTGAAGAATTACAACTTTCCAAAAAGACTTAGGTCCTGATTTAGATTTCGAAGGATGGGTTACTCTGTCAGAACGGTGATGGATATCCCGTTCGGCGAAAAAAAATTCCCATAATATTCTATGGGAATCTAAATCAGGCCCTTGCTGTCTTTTAACTGTCCTGCCATGTGTAATTCCTCCCGCACTTTTACTCTAAGCTCTGCCTTACTTGTGTCCAAGATGTCCTTGTATGCACCTCCAGCCATAACAATTTTGTTCTTGTCTCATGGACTCTCTTGTAAGACCGTTTTAAGATGCCTATCTGCTGGGGTCCAAGCATTGTTAAACCCTCCATTTGGGGTTTTCCTGAGTGTTGATCCATTGTTAACTTAGAAACAATATTAATACAAACTAAGCTATATGCCTGTTGAGTATTCTGTGTGTCTCCCCCATGTTGTGAGACCAAGAAGAGATCCTGCTGGTTGTGTCTCAATAAGTCACAAAACAATTCTTCTTTGTGAAACTTCTCCCATTTAATTCTAACCCCCTGTGAGGAGGTTCCTCCACAACCGATATACCCTTCCTGTCAACCCGTATAGAACAGAACGACAACGATACGCACAGGCAGGGAGGGAAAGAGTTAATCCTTTCCACTACCTCTTGTATACAGGGAGGAGCCCCACCCGGGCTGAACGAGAACCAATGGAAAGCGAGGGAGGAGGGGACCGTCGAGTATGAAGAGAACCCGGAAGAGCCGAAGAGGGGTGTGGGACCAACGGAGCGGAGAGAACAGCCACAATGAGAGGAAGAGAAGAGCAGAGAGAAGCATTCAACCGACAGCGGAGGAGACGAGGAACCAAGAACGGCCGCCGAACCGGAAGAATCCCCAGAATCAGGAGAAGCCGAGACCTGGTCCGAAGAGTGGTGGACGCCCCCGGAGGACGCTGATAAGCCACCGCAACTCCGGAGAGTTGCGGCCAGTGCGGTACGTGATACGGGAAGGGAGGGAGGGATAATCAGGGTCTAGCTGGATAACTACGGGGCTAGAAAATGGAGAGAGTCCTCTAGTGATATCGTTTGTCCCGTCACTCGTATCCCTTCCCAACCCAAGCCGCGTTATTCCAAGCACATTGGTCTTTAGGTTTTTGTTTGCTCCTCTTTACTTGTCACATTTCTGTTTTCCCCTGATAGTGTATATAATCCTACCCCTCTGTATTCTCACGAACCTATTTTTTTCCCTTTCCTTATAAACCCCGCTGCCCTTATACCCGTTCTAAAAACCTACAACACGTCGCACTTTTCTCTTCTTGCTGTGCATCACAACGGGTGCCTTTAGTTACTGGTGAAGGGTTCTTCTCAGAAACGCCAGAACAAAGAAACTTACTGCCTTTTCTCCTTTTCACTTCCGAGGCAACCTGGGGAGGAAGTCCAACCACGTCAAGAACCAATCACCCGCCAGAAGGAAGTCGAGGAAGATTTCAGGATAGAGAAGACCATCATACCCTCCTTGCCCTGTTTTCGGAACGTTTGATTTTTAATAAAAACTCAATCACAATTGCTCATCAAATTCGCCCTCCTCGCTTTTCCTTTCGCCCCTCCCTCTTACACCCCCTTATTCTGGGAGAAATCTGTGTCACCACTTGAGACCTGTACCCCTGGGTCCACCATGCCAATTGCAAGCTGGAGAGATAGCGGGTTGTGATCGCTGATGCAGCTGACAATCATTTTTATACGCTTTCATGAGATCCTTTGAAAGTAACATAAAATCTATGGGCCCGATTCACAGAACTAACTTAAGACAAAATCCAAAACTTACTACCAATTTTCGTATTCACAGAAGGCACTTACTCATTTTGGTATTCACAGAAGACACTTACTCCTTTCGGTATTCACAGAAGTTAGAAGTCCTAACTTTAGGACTCCTAAATGCCTTCTGTGAATACCAAAAGTCTTAAAATTAGGATTTTTCTCAGTTTAGGAGTCCTAAAGTTAGGACTCCTAACTTTACTACTAATAAACTGAGAAAAATCCTAATTTTAAGGCTTTCGGTATTCACAGAAGGCATTTAGGAGTCCTAAAGTTAGGACTCCTAACTTCTGTGAATACCGAAATGAGTAAGTGCCTTCTGTGAATACCAAAATTAGAAAGTGCCTTCTGTTAATACCAAAATGGTAATAAGTTTAGGATTTTGTCTTAAGTTAGTTCTGTGAATCGGGCCCACTGTTACTACAGCTTCCACTACCCTTATACATAGGTGTTAATGGAATTGGCAGGTGCTTACACACGGGTGCAAAAATCACATTTTTTAACATAATGAGCCTATTTGAAGCCTTCCATATGGCACGTGTCTGAAGTGTGTCAACTCATTCCCCTCTGTGTCCAGTGCACCACATGTCAAAGAAATACGTGGATTGCAGATTCACACATTTAAATCTCCCACCCACAGAAAGAGGGTCTCCTTAGTATGCTTGTGCTGGAAATCTGTTATATGGGCCTCCAGATCACATTGTAATGCAAATTAGTCAGTAATGGATCGTGTGGTTCCTGTAATTTAAAAAGTAATAACTTATTTAAAAAAATGCATTTGAACTGCACAATAACCAATTTGGTAAGTCTGACAGATATCATGGTCACTAATTGTCCTTCTTCTCTTCCCGTTGGTGACGGAATGGCAGGGGGACAGAATGAGTAATGAATGTAGGTATTGGAGTAACAGAGGAGTAAACGAGGGATTTTTAAAACTGACAAGCACACAGTTTCCTGGAGAATCCGTCACTCGAGACCCAACCCACGTTACCCTTCTAACTAAGGAAATTTGCTCATGAAAGTCACATGTCCATGCAGAATGTTTCCTGAGCAAATGGCCTACTTTATTTAAGAGTGAGCAAAAGACACAAAATTGATGGACGGAATGCAGAACAAATCAAAACATTCATCCCAGTCAAGAGATCTGGGTTAAATCCATCATTCTTTTGCTCACCATGTCACCCCAGTTTATACCTCGCCATATGCAAAAGCACCCCCTACCGCCCAAGCAGAAACCTCCGCTTGGCCTCCCTCTCTCTTGCCATGCTCCCGAAAATAAAGAGAGCTAGATGCGACGGGCGTTCCTTCTCTTACAACTCTGCTACAGTAGCGGTCCGTGTAGGGAGGGCCGCGGGGCGGTGGGGCAGGGTGGGGGGTAGTAAAGTCCGGCTCACTGCTGACCGGAGTAATTTAAGTAAATAAATAAATAAAACGAATTTCATAGCGCGCGCTGAAATGCCAAATGCGTTTCAGCACGCGTAATGAAATTTGTTTTATTGATTTATTTACTTACATTACTTCTGTCAGCCGTGAGTCGGAGTTTACTACCCCCCACCCTGACCCTCCCCCACCCCGCCCCACCGCCCCGCGGCGCTCCCTACACGGGCCGCTACTCCTCTGCTAAATTATGGAACGCTCCCCCCCCACATACGGGGGATGCCCAACTTGCTGCCCTTCCGGAAACTCCTTAAAACCTGTTTTTTCCAAAATCCCACTTAATCATAGGCTCTCTCTGTCCACTTCTGACAACAGCGCTGGGATGCCTCAGGGTAGCTATGCGCTCTATAAATGCTTTTTCATTCATTCATTCAAATCACTCTTGACCCTGTGCTTCATGGGAACAGTCCAGCCCAAACTGCCAAGCCAGGTCCTCCCTGGACCGGAAACAAGCATCCTAGGACAGGTGTCAAGGTTTCACCCTTCATCAGCCAGGATAGCTTGACTCCAGTGGCACAGTGAGCCCCGGACCCACGTATGAGCATACCCGGCGCACTTAGGGCGAGAAAGCAAAAGACACACAATTGATGGATGGAATGCAGAACAAATCAAAACATTCACCCCCAGTCAAGAAATTTGGGTTAAATCCATCATTCATCATCATTCTTTTGCTCACCATGCCACCCCAGTTTAGACCTGGCTATATGCAAATCAGTCTTAACCGTGTTCCTCATGGGAATAGTCCAGCCCGAACTGCCAAGCCAGGTGCTTCCTGGACCGAAAACAAGCTGGAATGGCATGGGGAGCAAAACAATGATGGATTTAGGCCCAGATCTCTGTACTGGGGTGAATGTATGACATTGTTCTGCATTCTGTCCATCAATAGTTCTTTTTGCATTTGTCACCCCGAGTGGGACGGGTATGCTCAGACATGAGTCCCGTGCTCTCCATGCCTCTGGAATCAAGCTATCCTTGATGAAGAGGGATGAAACCCCGAAACCGGTCCTAGGCTGCTTGTTTCCAGTCCAGGGAAGACCTGGCCTGGCAGTTTGGGCTGCACTGTTCCCATTGGGGACAGGGTCAAGACTGATTTGCATATGACTGGGTTCAAACTGGAATGGCATGGGGAGCAAAAAAACTATGGATTTAGTCCCAGATCTCTGTACTGGGGAGAATGTATAATATGGTTCTGCATTCTGTCCATCAATTGTTCTTTTTGCATTATTTAAGAGTGAAGCATGGCCTTACTTGGAGGAATTAGACAAAGTAGTGACGTTCTCCAATACAATAATATGTGGCGTACATTCTGAGGTCATATGAGGATGTTTATCGCTCGCCTCAGGGTGTGATAAGTTAACATGGCACGTATCTGCACCACGAGCTGATGACAGCTGCTGGTCCCTCTGAATTCCAACATGATCACTATCAGGAAGGATTCTATTCTTGATTACACCACTTTGTTGATTAGTGTTATTGGAGAAAGCAGGAGAGACTATGTACTAGGGCAACAGTGACTGCACAGAGGGGCATCCAGGTCACCCGCTCACACCCTGGCCTGATGCATTGGACGTTTTGCGAACAACCATTACCATTTCATCTAAAATCTTGATTTGACTCAAGATTGTAGTAGAGAAATCTCAGAATGTCTCCTCTAGCTTATCCATTTTGCTCAAACAGTTATCACAATGATTCTTAAATTTAGACTTAAACTCTCTCAAGTCCAAAGAAAAGTTTTTGCTGCCAGTGCTTCCTGCATTACCTCTCTTTGAACACTGGTCTTTGGGAGTAGCCTCTATGGGCTCATTTCGGGTCTCCACAGTATCGTCACCCTCCTTTAGCCCTCAGTTGTCATTCCTTTCCCTTCTGGCTATTGACTTACAGGAGGATTCAGTGGATGATACTTCAGTGTTTGTTTGGGGTCTATGCAGGTCTTATTAATGAGATTATTAACTGTGAGGCATTGGGGTTGGATTGGAGACTCTGCATGTTTGTCGCCTTTGAGCGCTGGAGGGGAGGTTAGTTCTGCAGATACAGTCCTGCTCCTTATAGCAGCAACATTATTAATAGAAAGAAGCTGGCTGTGTATCCTATACAGTCGGTGTCTCATGTAAGATTGCATCATCCTTGCCTCTGCCCACCCTATTTCAGTATCAATGACCCCCATCTCCGAAGTCAGATACTTTTCAGTGGATTTCATAGTGGTACTTTTCTTATTTGGTCTTTCCGGTGGTGAGTTACATTTCCTTTTTCCAATAATTGATATCAGATAGTTAGACTAGTATAAAGGAATTTCATAAACAGAGGCAGAATTACCTTAAGGTTTCTTTACAATGACCAAGAGAAGGGGCCCAGCCTTGTTCGGCCGCGGGTTGGCCCTGACGGGACCGCTCTTGTCATGGTCTTCGCCTGGGCACGGCCCGCGTGCATCCCGCTCCACGGGCTGAGGCGCTGCGATATATGCTCCCGCATGCTGCTACTGATCAAGGCTCCACCGCCTCCTGCCAGGTGTCTTGAGGGTGTTAAAATCTGGTTTGCGATGTCAACATAATCAGCGCCACCTTGTCCCCTCTCAGGCCCGTACGCTCACTTAAGCAGTAGCCATTTTGAAAGCACCATGGCCCCTCTGCCCCTCGCCGATCACCAGCACGTTCCCTTGGCGCTGCAAACATCCCCCCACGCGCCGGCCACCCCCGCTCTCTCATACATGGGCCTTAAACCCTCTCCTTCTGCGCGACCCTGGCATGGAACCACATCCCGCGCCTGACCAGCACCTCCTTTCATCCCATACATGGTCATACGTCCTTTTGATAACCCCCTTCCTCTGCGCACGATTGTCCGAACCGATCCCAGGCCATCACCTAGCCCTGCGGATGCAGTTTATTGCCCCTACTGTAAGGGAAACACCTCACATCAAAGGGATTACAGTAGATCAAGGCCCCCACCCCCTGAGACCCGACCAGTCGCACACACCCCCGGGAATTGGCGGAATGTCCACCTGTGTGATAGCCATCTCTTACTGTGGGTGGGGTGGGGACTTCCACTGTAGATATGTGTAGGAACAAGCTTGAAGTGGGGATTCCAAGGATGCCTTTCCGTACATCAAAGTCTTAACAAGAATGTGTCACGTGTAATAAAGCAATAAACCTGTGTATAAGAGGCCAGGCCTCAGAGATGTGGGTAGAGCACCTCGTGACGATACCTTGCTGTCTGATCTGATGTGTTCTCCTCCAGAGAAAATAAACCCTTGTTTCTTGCCTTCCAGTCTCCAGCGCCTATCCTTTTTTGGTTAATCATCGAATGGTATAAGAGGCAATTACCGCCGGGCAATACCTGAAAGGTTATCGACTGAAGGTGCCGCTACCATTTAACAATTGGCGTCCCAAGCGTGGGGCCCATCAGCGACACGTGGATCCAGTGGGAGAGGTCCTGACGACAAAGTGAACGACTGCAACGATCGGGAAGAGCTCCTGCCTGATAGACCCTCGTCTGGCAGCCGATCATCCGAACTTCACTGGTTCCGAACAGACCTCTCTCGAGTGATCTACGGTCCTGACTGGGAACCGTCAGGAGTGCCGCGGCAAATATGGAGAATAGAGGACGATCGGGCGCTGGAGGCGGAAGACGAGAAACTGTCCATGCGGTCCGGGTAAGGTCGTGTAACACGACGAACTGCGAAACGATTGATTGATTGATTGAAAATACTAGTATTGCTTACTTGATTGTTCCTTTTGAGATATTCGCTGTCTACAAACGAGGAAGAGTAGAAATACTCTCTCTTCCTTTGCAGATAGTGAAGGGTAGGTAACGCAGACTTTTGTCCCCGTTGTAACCCGTCGTGCCTATTTTTTTCTCCCCACTGATTGATTGTCCGAACATTGATTGTTTTGAAGAATATTGGTTCTTTGAGATATTCTCTGTTTGCAAATAACGAAGAATAGAAATATTCTGTCTAGTCTTTGCAAATAGTGAAGGGTAGGTAACGCAGACTTTTGTCCCCGTTGTAACCCGTCGTGCCTATCTCTTTCTCACCATTTGATTGATTGATTGTCCGAACATTGGTTGTTCGATATTGGTTCTTTGGAGGTATTCTCTACTTGCAAATAACATAGAATAGAGATATTCTATCTAGTCTTTGCAAGCAGTGAAAAGATAGGTAGTGCAGACTTTTGTCCCCGTTGTAACCCGTCATGCCTATCTTCTCCCCACTGATTGGTAGTTGGTTATGCCCGGACCGCTTATTAGAGATGAACCATCCGGCTCCACTGGAAGGCACCCCTAATAAGGACATGTTTACTAAATATGGACTAGTCGCTGTAGCTTATAGCAAACTATGGCATAAATATACAAAGAAGGACTCCGAAAGTCAGTGGCCACTGATGGGATCCTTTGATGACCATAAAATAGAAACGCTAGAAATAGCTCTACGAAGCAATAAAACGACGCCCACTATGCTCGACAGTATCGGCATGTGGTGCAAAGAAACAACGCAACGGAAAAAGAGAGAAGAAGTAAAGGCAGAAAAAGAACTACGAAAGGCAGCTCACCTTGTCGCTAGAAAGTTAGAAGAAGAAATAAAGGAGAGAAAGGAAGCTAAACAAAAACAAGAATCTGAAACGTCAGGCCAGTGCCCTGTTAGGACCCCCTCTACGCTCTACCCTGAGTTGCCTTCCAAGCAACGGGCGAACGATGAATTGCTATTAGGTCCTCCGATCACCTATATGCCCCCTCCATACGCTCCCTCCCAACCTACATGTACCACACTCCAACAAAATAGTATGATTAAAACGCTTTAATAACTTGTAGGTATATGCAACACTCCAACAGGGTAAAACACGTTAAAACACAACTATTTACATGGCAGCCTGCTGCAACATCCATCCCAAAGCATTCACCGTCCGCGTAACACTGTCCCCGCCCCTCCTTCTTCGAAGTAGCAACATTGCTGTCTCTTAGTCGGCTTTGGGCTATAAAAAGGGCCTACAAAATCCATCCGCCTGTGAGACGGCATCAGTGACGGTCCGTTGTGCGAAGAGGCCGGAGGCAACACGATGCGCCGATACCCGGACGGCATCGAGGTGGCGTCCAGCAAGTTGTTGTGCCGGCCTGGCCGTCCTACAATGCAGCACCGAAAGACGGCGTGGGGTGCCCTGGGGGGAGGCAACGCGAACGGGCCTCCCCCGCCTCCCCAGGTGGAGGCTCACCAGTTGCAGTAGGGCACCCCTTGACGCTTCACTCACCGGCCAGCTGCAGCAGGGCAGCCATTAAACGTTTCACCTGCCAGACGACCACCCAGGCGGAAGTTCCTTTCTGCACCAAGTTTTCCATTAGCGTTCCACCCAAGAAGTGGGCCCCCGCAGTTGGTTGGTCGGGGGACCCACTCTGGTGGCCGTGGTGGAGAACTGCTGCTGCCACAGGAGTCTCAAAAATGGCGGCCGGCTCTTCTGATTCGGGCCAGGTCCACTAAGATGGCTCTGGGCTACCTTGGAACTCGGAAGCTTGCCTGCTCGGGCGTGGGCCCCACCCTTGAAGACGTCCTCTCAGCTTTGCAGATTCTACGGGAGTCATTGGCCCTCGACTCCCGCGGACTTCCGGTGGGGGCAACCGCCACTATCGCTCGATCATTCCACATTAACTTGCCTTTGCCCCGGACGGCAGCCACCTTGTCCCCGTTTGGTGCCGTGAGAGAGACTGATTCAGGGTATCGGCGGAGAGACACACCTGCTGTCCCGCTCTCCGAAAGGACCACGGCGTCGCTGCGAGATGGTGGTGCCCTCATGCTGATGCCAGTTTCTGTTTGAATTACCAGGAGACACTGTAGTCTACCAACCCGAATCAGTTCTGGTGGAACCTCAGCATGATCCGGTAGGAAACAACTTTGCTTTCCCCACCTTCGAGTCACGATTCATGCTGTCTGTTCTTTCTGTTGGCATTAATGGAAATTTTCTGGTCTGCCGAAAGGGATTCTGGTCCGACCGTTAGCTAGTGGAAACATCTAGACTGTACCCTGGACCCACCCGACCTCGCCCCAAAATGGCGCCGATGTAGGAGGGACCTACAACTCCTTATGGCGTTCCGGTTACTTGGTATTGATGTTAAGGGATATGTATACGGTCTTTTTGCACATGACGGGCGGGGAACGAGGAGAGTACTGACTGGGCATGCGAACAACCTTATTTTATGCTGGTCTTCTCATTATTGATTATTTTTATTTTCGCATTAAGGTAGTATTGCTCATGATACTCGACGCCTCTTGCACCGTGGCCGGCCTATACGGTTGTAGGCCCGTATTTGTGTACTGACATTTCTTTTCAATAAAGGGTTTTCGAATGAATTATGGGATCAGCGTCATAGCAAATCATTAGGGTTGGCGAAAGTTTTTTAATAATGACCAATATTCCCAAACAAAAGAAGACAGATAATACAGACCCTTTGCCTGAATTTTGGATTGATGAAAAATTTGTATCCATCACACCTGTCCTCTTTTTTTCCAGAGTTGTTAGAAAATGGTTGACTGTAGCTTAAGGTATCTGCCGAATGCAAGGTATGGTACTCTGTCCCATAATATACGACTGATTGAGAAACAACTGCACGACGAGGGAACTCGAATTTAGGGACAAATAAAATGAAGCATCTTTGTATAGTAAAAAGGAAGGATATAGTAGATCTGTGGTATTAAACGCTCCTACAGCTAGCCTGGTACGTGGTAAGTAGAACTTTTTCGTGTTTATGCGCGCTGACGTACTTTGAATGCTGCCCCCCCCCCTTCTTTTCTTCCCTGTAGGCTACATCGGAGTTCCGACTGAAGAATCGAGTGGCCATGGACCGCACTATGCTCAAATGTAGGGAAAGACATAGACAAACGTTGTGAGATGGTGCGTGGAGTGCAGACAACCACTGAGAACACGAAAAACTGTATTGTATGACTGTGCGTACGTGCCCTGATTGTACGGTATGAATGTGTATGTATTGCATATGCCTGGGTCGCTGAAGAGAACGTCTTTTGTATGACTGAAATGCTTGTCTACCGAACAAGGGGATGGGAAAATAAACCCGAATATGGTAACTCCTCGTTTGAAGGAAGGACTCTCCCTCTCCCGGGAGCTAGTAAATTGGAAGGTGACCTACACCAGAAACTTGAAGGGTCATTCCCGTACGACGAACCCGACTCCAACTGATAACCCAAATGTACCACCAGTGAGTCGATTCGTGTGCTGACTAAATAAGAGAAGTTAAGAATACCCCAGGTCGGGACTCATCCAAACCCCCCCCCCCCCCCCAAAATGAATTACGGATGATACCGAAAATAGCCCTGTGTCTTCGTCTTAGGTTTCTGTGCTCGATGTATGTACCGTTACACCCTATTCGGTATTTGTGTGTACGTGAACGTTGAATTTATGTTTTCCCCCAGCTTGTGTTCCTGGACGTAAAACTGACTCGTGTTGCTCTATGTTGTGTGTACACCAAGTAGCCTATTATCGTGCACGTCTCTCTCTCTCTCTCTCTCTCTTGTTTTATGTCGTACGTGTACCAAATAGCCTACTTGGTGCGCACGTCTTTTTCTCTCTCTCTCTCTCTCTCTCTCTCTCTCTCTCTCTTCCTCGCTGAAAGCTCCCTTGCCCTCTTTTGAATAGATGACGAAACAGTACGTCCTCAGTATATGTATAATCGGCCTAAACACGACGGTGTTCGAACAAATTGACAGAAGCAAAACGACCGTAGTTTACCACACGACTACCTCTCCTTTCTGTAAAATGTTGAAACTTAATTGGCTGAGAAAGAAAGGACAGGTAAGACGACTGATGTCTCCCAATCTGGCCCTTATCACGGGAACTATTTGTCAGTGGTTTTTGTTTTATGGCTCTAACGACTCCACCTCCCTCGCTCAGAATCGCCCCGCCCAATTGTACAGAAATAGAGCGTCTAAGCACCCCGTCCTCCCGGTATAGTCCCAGTCCTGTACTAGCCGTCCCTGGATATTTTAAGCAATACAACTGATGACCTTGTTTCTGAAGATACATCGCCTAAAACCGATAAAGGTTAACTATTGTCTCCAGCAAGAAAAAAACAAAAAACAAAAAACAAAATGTTTAACTTGTGTTCCTCCCCGAAACAGATACTTGTGAGCCTATGACAGTAGCACCTCGCACTTTTTCATACACTTAGCAGTCCCTGGAGAAAAATATGGATAGACAGGGCTTGTGTTAGAAGAACGAGTCTCTACCGGGGAAGCCGGTTCAAATTTTGCTAGACCAGGAAGTTATTGGATGTCAGACTTCTTGTAACACTTATAAGGTACAGGAATGAACACATAGCAGACCTAATGATGGAAATTTGCAAGAACACTCACAAACCTGCATCACAGCAATGATTAAAGAGTTAGTAGACTTCCACCATAGAGCGACCGATAAACGTTTCCCCGACCACTTGGGGTTGGGAGAGAGAGAATGAAGTGTGTAAATGTCTTCCCAACCAGTTCTCTAAGATTTTGTTTCTTGTACTCATTCAAAGATAACACGTGGTCATCAGAGAAGAGGGGTTGGACGTGACGCACAGCCTGGCTGCGGATCATGGAACATCTATGGCCTCGACCAAGGGGGAGCCACGGAGCAAAAAGAGGCGGGACGAGGCACCATTCTCAGCATGGAAAGCGATAAAAAGAAGGGCTATCCCGAAGCCCCCTGCTCACTGATCAGCTCATGCCTGAAGTCCCAGCCCGTCGAGCCCGATTGATGGGCTCAGTGCTAAAAGATTCTGCTCTCCTTGGTCCGCTTTTTGATCCGATCCCACACCACCCCCTCTTCCCTCGGCCTCCCAAGGCACGTCCCTACAACCCCCCCCCCCTCTCTTTTCCATATGGGATTTTGAACTTGACTTGACGAAAAAGGAACGAAATGCGGGTACCCCATCTCAAGGTACCTATGATAAGATCAGTTAAGGAACAGGACAAAACAGGACTGTGATCCGAGAGCAAAGAGTGGTCACACCCTGCAACGTGAAAACCTGGATTTGAGCAGAAGAACAATGAGAGCTTACCAGTGATGGCTCGCGGTAATAGGACACTGGAAAGAAGAACTCCCTTGTGGACATTACCCCCCCCCCTTCTCTGACTGTAACTCATTTTGAGTTGAAATTCCTCTCCCAACCACCTTTGAATTGACTATCCTCCAATCAAGTTCCCAAGGTCTTTTATCGGTCACTTCCAACTGCACACTAATAGTTAAGAAACATTAACTTAGTATAAATGACAATTGTATAGCATCAGCCGTACACATGACTATGCTGTTTAGTTTGATCCACACGAAGTCTAGGCCTTAAGTAATGTACGTAATATTCCTTGTTTTGTCAGACCACTCTTTACGGTATCAGGTTTGTGTTTAAGCGAGCTTCCCTCCACCTATCTCCGGGTCTGACATACAACGCAGCTGATGTAACTCTGTATGCGCTACCTCCTCGCTTATCACATCAACTACATGTAATTATGTACAATTGTGTCAGATTATTCCTGTCTGTCCTGAGACTCTGTACTTTGAAATAGGAACGCATGAAAGCATTTACGATGTCGTGGCTAAGAATTTAACGATGATGGATGTCGGCTAGACAAGCTGGCTAGATATGTTGAAAAGGGAGGACTGTTAAAATCTGGTTTGCGATGTCAACATAATCGGCGCCACCTTGTCCCCTGTCAGGCCCGTACGCTCACTTAAGCAGTAGCCATTTTGAAAGCACCATGGCCCCTCTGCCCCTCGCCGATCACCAGCACGTTCCCTTGGCGCTGCAAACATCCCCACGCGCGCCGGCCACCCCCGCTCTCTCATACATGGGCCATAAACCCTCTCCTTCTGCGCGACCCTGCCATGGAACCACATCCCGCGCCTGACCAGCGCCTCCTTTCATCCCATACATGGTCATACGTCCTTTTGATAACCCCCTTCCTCTGCGCACGATTGTCCGAACCGATCCCAGGCCATCACCTAGCCCTGCGGATGCAGTTTATTGCCCCTACTGTAAGGGAAACACCTCACATCAAAGGGATTACAGTAGATCAAGGCCCCCACCCCCTGAGACCCGACCAGTCGCACAAACCCCCGGGAATTGGCGGAATGTCCACCTGTGTGATAGCCATCTCTTACTGTGGGTGGGGTGGGGACTTCCACTGTAGATATGTGTAGGAACAAGCTTGAAGTGGGGATTCCAAGGATGCCTTTCCGTACATCAAAGTCTTAACAAGAATGTGTCACGTGTAATAAAGCAATAAACCTGTGTATAAGAGGCCAGGCCTCAGAGATGTGGGTAGAGCACCTCGTGACGATACCTTGCTGTCTGATCTGATGTGTTCTCCTCCGGAGAAAATAAACCCTTGTTTCTTGCCTTCCAGTCTCCAGCGCCTATCCTTTTTTGGTTAATCATCGAATGGTATAAGAGGCAATTACCGCCGGGCAATACCTGAAAGGTTATCGACTGAAGGTGCCGCTACCATTTAACAAGGGGGTAAAGTCCTTACCCCTGCTGCTCGGCAAGTTGTGTCCCCATTACATTTATATTTTGCTACACAAATGTGAAGGAACGTTCACTAAAATGGCTTTTGGGGATATATTTCCAAATTGTATTCTGAAGTCTAACATCTGCTTTAACGTCTGCACAGCTAACACCAGGGCTTTAAGTGGGCCGGGTCTGTCCGGGTCTGAGCACCGGCAGATATTTTTAGGGGGCCTCGAAACGGGTCTCTATCGTGGTCTATTTTCGGGCCTCGCAGAGCTAGTCCATATTCTTTTTTTTTCTCTTGGACTATTTTTACACACATACTTAAGCAAATTAAGCTAATGCGCTCCCAGTACCCCTGGCATCCCCACACCAGCTCAACCAGAGGCGCAACTAGAGTGCCCACATCTGCTTGTTAGTGTGCTTTCATCGCACCATTGTGTCGATCAATGGTAACTCAAGTGGGATTATCTAGCAGCCTAAACCACTTCGTGTGAGAAACTGCCTACATTTTGATATCTCTTCTTTACTTCTGATAATGGGAAACTTGCTTGTAAAAGTCCAGTCAAACAAAAGTTAGATCTTAAATAATACAAACGTGTTTGCACAGAAGGACATTTTATGTGAGCGCATCATAATGAGGATGTGACAGCCCTATCTTGCAAGTGTGAGAAAAGGAGGCTGATTTCGTGCGCTGCGACGCTGGCCTGTTAGCATCGCTCAGTTGTTTGGAACACCACAAGCCTCTCGGCATGTTTACCCCAAGTGTTAAAGCCACAGAGGGGCCTATTCATAGTCCTGGCGACAAGCACCCACTGGCATACCCACGGGGTGACGAAGGGGAGGAGGGAGCGTTTGCACTGTTGAACAAAGAGCCTGTGGGCACAGTAGTAGGAAGTGTGGAGATGCAGGGCTCTAAGAAGGGGTGAAAAAACGACAAAGAATCATTAACTTGCAAATGGTCTTTTAAAGACCCGTGAAGTGCTCGGGCGCAGCTGTGTGTGTGCCCGGGAAGCTGTCTCAGCCTGGGCTGCCACACTCGAGGGGGGGGGGGCTCTGAGGAGTCCTAGAGCTGATGGCTTGTCAGAACAGGGGGTGCTGCTACACTAGTTATCTTTATTTAGACCACACCCCTACTTAGATAGACCACACCCCTTTGAGGTTTGCCCCGCCCCTTTTAGAGCACCCCCAGTTTTGTTTTCCCACTTAAAGCCCTGGCTAACACCAAGCTTCATTTGAAAATCTCCTTCCCAAAAGTTGTGGAATTGATAGCAAAAAGTCTCAAGGACATCCAAGCTTGGAAGGCACGCAATCGCCTGAGACTTAACCCACTAGTATTCCTGCTTATTTCAAGCTTGGCTTAAGTTGCTCACTGTGTTAAAGAGTATGCCTGCAATTGTGGAGTCTGCCACATTGCTCCACTTTTAACTGGACAAGAATCTCAACCTCCACAGAAAGGCAATGGCAAAAGGGGCACACTTTCAACTTTGACTTCTCCTGGAGATCACACCGTTCGTCCCTGATTCAGATTTTAAGCTTGTCATTCAGTCCCTGGCACTGTGAAGACTTGACCATGGAAACTCTTTAAATAAAAGTAAACCCTGACTACACTTCACATCCCTTAAAGCAGACTTGATGCAGCTGCCAGACAGGCCAAGGGAACAAGAAAGCTCGACCATATCTTGCTCTGTGAAGTACTTCCCCTAAAAGAGGTGAGCAATTGAAACTAGCCCGATGAAACTGGCAGAATGCCATGTTTTTGTGTTACTTTCAATTCTATATTTCCTATCAGTTTTTCCATCATTTCTATGAAACCGCTACTATGACAGTAAACAAACAGACATTCTGCAATATACTCTTACATGGTGTGAACCAAATGACCCTTTCCATCCTAATAAAACACGGTTTCTAGCAACCGTCAATCCATACATTTTTCATAAACTCCCAACTGCAAAGAAAAAGCATGCACAGAACACAAAGCAGAAAGTGTTAGAGGTAAGTTTCTGCATATGAAGAAAGTGACACCAGACACTGCAGGTGTTGCATAAACCACTTAAGGAAGTCTGAGATATGGAATCTCATTGGCCAGTCTAAGATGTGGACCATCTAAAGAGAGACTAGTCTTAAAAAGCCAAAAGATGACCCTAACAAACTTCTGCCTAATATGGAAACCAATTAAATGGAGCTCGGAAGTTGCAGCAAATTAAATCTCCTGGAAAACAACCCTTCCTAGCCAGAGTACCCCATTGCAGCATATTATTCATGACTGGGAACTCTTTGTGCAACACCTTCTCTTTGCCCTTGCCAAATGTTCTGCCCAGCACCAAGGCCCACCAGATCCGCCCCCTCACATTCTTGGTTTACAAAAGATCTCAAGATCCTGAAAAGATCTCTGAACAAAATGATTAGATTGCTGAAATCTGGGTCCCGTACTGTCTCCCATGCAGAAATACATAACTTGTGCAGCAGCTATAAAAAATAAAAAAAACTGGCAAGCTAAACAGAGATACGAGGAAGCACTTCAGATTTAATTTTTCCAGGCCTGCCAAACTAAAAACTCAAAGGAGTTCTGGCTCACCATCAATCGCCTCTGCAGAGAGACGGAAACTGTTACATTAAACGGGAACAATGTCGCCTCTGATAATTGGACCACACATATCAGTACTCATTATAAATCCAAGCCAGGAAGCTTTAACTTGCATTTCAGTTACAATAAGCCCAGGCTGCCCAGCCTTTCATATGAAAAGTCTGAGGCAACAGTAGCGCAAATCATTCAATATGTGTCAACCATCATGGACAAAAGGATAGCAACCGCGAACCAAATAAGCAGAGGCGATGGTGCCCCTAGTCCAAAAGGCATTCCCGCCTCAGTACATAAGCAAGATGCTGAGTTCTGGTCCCAGCTGATGGACAAATTGTTTACAACTTGCCTCACTACTGATTCTATCCCCTCGTCCTGGCGAGGATCGATACTGCATCCCATCTATAGAAAGGGACCAGTAGCAAGCCCTGACAGCTATCGCCTTATAGCCTTCTTGGATGTTGAAGCCAAATATTTCACCTCCTTACCTCTTGAAGATCTCGAAGCATGAGCAAGTTAAAAAAACTTGATTACTCTCAACCAAACCAGTTTTAACCAATGTTGGGCACCACAGACAACCTTGTGGCCATTGGGATGCTGGTGGCAAAGCAGATAAGGAAAAATCAGTTGTTTCTATTGTTGCTTTGTAGATTACTACAAAACGTTTGACCATGTCAACCACCAACTGCTCTGGTCCAAGCTCAAAACCTGGGATATCACTGAAGAATTATTTCGCGGCATTCAAGAACTTTATTCTGTAACTTGGACCAAAGGAAAACTGGGAAGTAATACAGCAGTCTCCGATAAGATAAAATTCGAACACTGCAACAAACAAGGGTATGTCCTAGCCCTGGCCCTTTTTAATTTTCTCATGTGTGATTCGGTACCTGCATTGGATTCCGTAATCAGTGATGGACCAAACTGATAAATCACCCTATTACCTCATTGCTCTATGTTAATAATGTAGTCCTTGGGGGCGTGGCCAACTGCCGGGGGAAATGGCCGTTCACTAGCGGAGCTTCCTCACGACACGATCTAAAAATCTGTACATTCCAGTTTTGCCCCGGCTAAACATACCTGAGACAGCCGTCGATGGTTCCCGGGGGGAAGGAGGGTCACCCAGCCGCGTTTGGACCAGATCTGTTAAACAAAGCCGCAGATCCGGAGCTGGACCCAAGCTGTGCGGCGGAGGACCGAGGTGTGGCGTGATGCCTGTGGGGGGCGATTTGACTCTGGCTCCCGATTGCTACTCATCCTGTGTTGCGTGGCCGGACGTCCCTGGAGTGGATGAATGCGAACGGCTGCCCCCTCATCATCTGCCAGGTAGGATCTCTGGTGCGGTGGAGTGGAGATCCTGTATTTACTGCACCTGGTGCATGCGGCACTCATCGCTTTCATCCGGCCATACTGGATTGTTGCAGGGATTCTGCTCATGCACAGAACTAAGCGCAGGAAACCAGGACCTCAGTGAATTGTGGTGTACCAAAAACTCACCTCAGAACCCAGAACCCCTATCCGACCAGCATCAGTCTCCCATTCGTTATCCGTATTCTGTCGGAGGTCCCAATGTATAGACAACCCAGAACAAGCGACTTAGAGTACTCTCAGGAATGGTGGGAATCAGAAATACCTGTTCGTTATTATTCCCATATCAGCCCACAACAAGAGTAATTAGAGACACAGTAAAGTTTAAAAGGTTTATTTTATAAACTACGTGTCCTAAGATGCAGTACTTTGGCTAACATAAGCAGACAAATGATTAAAATCAAAACCATCAGCATTGTTACAATACCATAGAAAATGAAAGGAGAGATCATATTATAAATGACAGTGGAATACAACCACCTTCCTTTCGCTAGTAAACTAATATTATTATACTAATAGAAGGTCTCTAGGCTTGAATGGGGAACCCCATACCGTAAAGATCAGCTTAGTTGAATCACATCACAGGATCAGGTGTGCTCTGCTCCTGGGAAAGCTCTTCTTCAGAATGTGTGTAAAAGCATGCAGACTGCAATATTAAAAGCTCTCGACTCTCAGGTATTTGCAGCTGTGTGCGTGTTATGGCTAAATAGTGGGCCGATCAACCTGAACTCAAAAACATGCATTGTCTGGCGACCCAGACTGTTTCTTTACACAATGTTCAGACCAAGGTTGCAGCACACGTCTAGGGATGTGAACAACAGACAGTTCTCATGTGAAGAAAAAGTCGAGCAAGCAGTTTTAAAGTAATAACATGTATCTGCAGTGTTGTGTGCAAAAGCAGCAAAAGCGGCAAGATGGCTTTCTAACATCTAATGCGCTTATGCTAACATAGCAAGGTATGTGTCTAACTCGCAGCCCTCACTACACCCCCTTTGATCGGACCACTAACTAATAGGGGTACAATTAAGGAACGCAGAGTTCAAGTTCGATAGAACGGAACTAAGTGCACAAATTGGAAATCCATATAAAGGGCAGTGAAGGTTCGAAGAGAGAAAAAAAAAAACTCATAGAAGGAAAAAAAAATTTGAATGGAAAAATTACCGGCAAGGCTCAGAGAGCCCGAATGTGGAATAAAGTTTGTGCAAAGGAAAGTTGGACGACATCCAAGTTAATCCATCAATGTATAAGCACAGTAAGGAGCAACAGCTTCCAACAGGAAGTCATTAGAAGGTTCTGTAAAAGTGTCCGCCATCCAGTCAAGCAAGGCAAACGAACATACATGTTCTTCTATAACTGGGGCTTCTAGCACAACCAGAGGACAGCTAGCATGTTCTTCAAGATAACTTCTTGCCAGGAATTCATATGCAGCTGTACCGATGTCCCAATTCCCTAGGACTCCATGTGCCGCTCCACAGGCCATAATCCTGACACCAGATCAGTCCAACTCATGAGCCACTAAGGGACTCATTAGTCGATCATAATCCGGGGCAGGAGACACCGAGTTTGACAAGCACAAATCCAGAGCCCATTCGAATGGACAATCTAGGCAATGAAAAACAGGTTGTACGCATGTAAAGTAGGAAAACCGGAAAGACAATCCATAGGCTATGCTCAAGGTTGCCAGCGGTAATGTACCATAGGATTCAAGCATCCGGTTACGAAGATGGAGCAGCCGGGACAGGCTGTCGTGTGGCACAAACCGTGCAGCCATGGCGTAGTAAGCAGACCAACAACAGCACCCCAGCCACGAGGGCGAGAATCAATGGGAGACCGTCAAAGACGCTGGAAAAAATAGAATGGAAAAATGCAGGTATCACACCAAAAATAGTTTGGAAGGAGGTCACGAGGCCGGAGCCCACAATTTTGAAAAAATGTGCCAATCCAGTTGTTGACGAGGCATTAAAGATAGTTTGAATCAGGGCACCAAAATGAAGTGGGAGATCAGTATTCAAAAGTGCTTGCACCTCGGTGCGCGTATTTGCTACGTGAAGGACAAATGTTTCCCGGGAAGAAGTCAGTGCAACTTCTTTTTGAGACAATAGAGCCCTTATTCTGCTCATCTTGTTGAACTCTGCTTTCAAGGTTGGAATGGAAGGCCAGATGGATACATCCAGCCGTCCATGCGGGGGTGGGAAAAGGAAATTCTTACAGCAGACTACTCTCTGTGATACAGTCACTATGTTGGGAATTCCCACTAGCATCCCGCAGCCAGCCTCATTATTTAAAAGCAAATAACTACCGTTAGCCAGCAGCGTGAATGAGGGTGTAATAGCTGGCACTGGAATCCCTTTCAGGACGCAAGCTAGATTAGGAGCATGCACATTGCATGCGCCATGCATTTGAATGTGCCTACAGACTACAGAGTGATCAGGTGTGGAAGTGCATTCCACACCTCTCAAATAGACCTCTTTACCGTCTCTCGTGCACCTGTATGTAAATGGGAGTGACCAAACTTCATGCAGGAAGGCAGTACCCAGTTGTTTATATCTACCTAGGGCATAATGTTTCATGCATGAACTGAATTTAAACAAAGGAAACGGCAATGTGATTAACCCGTGGATAAGCCACACAGTGGAATTCAATTCGGCCACAGAGAAAGGCAAAGGTTCTAACTTTTCAAAATGCAGTAATGAATATGTCGCATCTTTCATGGACATGAATTGTTGTTTTGCAGTGAGATTAAAAGGAAGGAATAACGATGATGTATTCATAGAGTCCCAGGGGACTTTCCCAGCCTTTAACGTTTGCAATGTCCATGCAAACTGCATTATAGAACGCAATTGATTTTGACCATGATACAAAACAGACATATCATCCTGCACAATATCAACAACAGAAGAAACAATATTGTCTAAAGTGTAAATTCTGCAAGAAAGGGTGTTAATGCTATTATCTATAACAGCTAGTACCTTTTCCATATTGGCTTGATCAATAGCCCTCAATCTGGAAGCAGCTTCAATTTGTGATAACTTCCAAACTTCGTTATAAATAGCATACACCCATCTTTTGGACCTGCCACCCACAGGACCCTTAACAAAATCATTCAAATCTATTTTGTCATGTAATTTAGATAAATGAAGTTTAACAGATGCCAAGGTGGAATGTTCTAGCCAGGATTGGCATAACTTCCCTACAGAGTAGGTAGTTACAGAATGAGAAGATTCAAAACGAGGGTCCACGCGAACCTGGTGTCAAACCCAAAAAACGATGTTGACAGGAATCAGAACTTGTCTGCCAAGTCAACCATCCCTCCGAATGCAATTTGGAGATATGGAAGGATGTATTAGTAATGTATGACTGCAACGCATCAAGGGACAGATCTGTATGGTTATCCCAATCTGGATAAGCGCTCAGATCCGGAGTAGAGGGAGAATTTAGTTTTTTCGAAGTAGCCAATCCACAGCAGGTGGTCTGGAAGATTGTTGAATTTAAAAACAACATTTGGTTTGGTATGAGGCAGGCACGATGCAAAGCTTCTGTTCCTTGTACCTGCCATGGTTTGAACCCCAAACCCATTTAAGATCAATAGTAGCCTTACACAGATCATAACCTTTGATTGACAAATCATCCATAAAGGATTTGGAATATAATAATTTAGTGTGTGTCAGCCTAACTTTCGAGGCAGACTCAGCTGCCACTTTAAAATAAAAGGAGGCAGGATTTGAAACACTGAAATCAGAAAAATATGTGAATTTTTCCACCAACGTGGCGGAGCTACCCAGGATTGGCATTGGACAATGTTCCCATTGGGTAAAATTTACAACATTTCGAAACGTATTGGCTTTATGTAGTAAATGATTGCCATAATGTTGATAGCAAAACTGCTCACCATAATTAGCAGTATCTAAATACAAATCCTCAGCATCAAATGCGGCATAATATTTCAAATCAGAAAACAATGCTTCTATGGCCTGAACTTCCCAATCATCAGAACGGATGTTTTGTTTAACTACATCACCCATAGAAACACAAAATACATTCGGTACATTGATAACCTCAGTTGCACCATGTATCTGAAATTTAACAGCATCCCACGCAATCCCATCTAACACAGGCCAGGCAGTAATATTCACAAAAGTCTGGTCCCTCTTCATGATGTGTGATGAGGAGTGGGGGGCCAAAGTTCCATCAATTAGTCTAATAGTAGATCTTTCTTTAAGGTAGTGTCCATTCACAAGACGAAAAAATACCATAACAAATCCAATGGACATGAACAAAAAAATGCATACGAGCATTAGCCAAATGTAAGTCCAAGGGGGAATCAAAAAATGTCTTTTAAACCAAACAGCAAAGATAGAAACTTTTGATGGGGCATTGGAAGTCATAGAGTTAGTGTCAAAGGAGAAACAGGACTGGGTAACTGCGGTTGATTGTAATGCAGGCAATGTTACATCTGCAGGATAAGCATATTCAGTATCTTCAGGTGGACCACCAGCCGGTGGTAGTAACAAAGGATCAGTAACCGTATGCATCTCGATGGCAATATCAGACATGGTGGTAGATGCCGGAGCCAAAACAGAATTTCTCAGCATCGCAGGGCAAGAAACCGCTGGAGTCATACTAAGAAGAATCGGCCACTCGCTGTAGTTTGACATTGCCAATGGAGATGTACCTGTTATCCTTGCGACCAGGAAGTGGAGGTAAAATGACTGTTCGTGTACCCTGCACGCCAAGCACTGGAACCGGGGCACGATAAGAGGGTCTGAACTCCTTCTTGTTCTCCACCTTCTCACGGACCAGGTCACGAACTCGAGGTAGCCAGCCGACTACCGGAATCTGAAGCGCAGCCTCAGATGTGGAGGGCACGTGTTCCTTCGCGAGACTGTCTCTGGCTTCTTGTAGAGTCTGCAATACAGCACAGTGATCATCTACGTCAAAGGGTGCGGCAGGCGCCGCCATGTCTAGACCGTCAAGGTCTGGGACAAACATTTTTATGCCAAAGAGCATCATGTATGGGGTCCGCCCACCCAGAGACCTTATAGGGAGATTATTAAGTGCACGTTGGACGTTATACAAATCGGCTAACCAGTTCTGGCCAGCGCCTAAAACCCTAGCTGTCAAGGATTGCTTTAAGTCACGGATCTTTCGCTCCACCACACTATTACCCTCAGGTCGGTAGGGAGACGAAAATTTGACTTGGACCCCCCACATTTTTCATGGCTTCTTTGTACGCCTTAGAGGCGAACACAGGGCCCTGATCAGAATGAAAGGTACCACACGCAAAACTTCCCACAAAGACACGCAAATCCCTGATGAAAGTACGGGCATCAGCACTCATTGTGGCCATACCCACAGAAAACGTGTGCACGAATCCACTGCAACTAAGATATACTTGTACGCAGTATCAGAGGAGAAAGGACCGCAGTGATCCAGATAAACACACCCAAGTGGTTTATTGGATATGTACAACTGAGTTTGTGGTGGACGCGCAGCAGTTGAAGGTTTAATCTGCTGGCAAATGTCACAATCAAGAACATAAGTGCGAGCCTGTCTATATAACCCGCGCCACCAGTAACGTTGTTGTAACAGAGTAACAGTAGCTGCAACGCCAGCATGGGCAGAGGCCATACCCTCGTGAGCTGCTGTTATCAAGGATGGTCTGCAGTCCGCGTTGGGAATCAATCTGTCACCAACGTTGTTAATTCTCACTAATGGGACGTTATCAGGACTTAAGTGATAATGGTAACGAGAAGGGAAACCTC
This sequence comes from Triturus cristatus, assembly GCF_964204655.1. Classification (NCBI taxonomy): domain Eukaryota; kingdom Metazoa; phylum Chordata; class Amphibia; order Caudata; family Salamandridae; genus Triturus; species Triturus cristatus. The sequence continues at coordinate 1,802,325,237 of NC_140589.1, read as the reverse complement.
TCGGGTAATTATTTCCCTTCTCTGTAGCAGCAATAGCTCCCAAGATGTCATCATCGATCTTACTTTTGGATCTTGTAACTGCTGCTACTAGATATGTCGCCACTGCTGTTTTCGCTGCTTCGTCAGCTAAGCTGTTGCCTACAGCGTGGACACCAACTCGCTGGTGACCGAGAGTGTGAATTACATTCACGAGAGGCAGATGGTCTTTAAGTTCTGCCACTCAAACCCAAAACATTTTATGCTTAATTGTGCTACCTTTGGAATCACGATATTCATTTTGAGACCAAAAGAATAAATTGTCGTTGAAGGACTGAACGCAGTAAAACGAGTCACTTACTATAAGAGTAGTGACTCGAGGATCAGCGAACTCCAGTGCAAGCACCAGAGCACGGAGCTCCGCCAACTGTGCGGTACAATCACCCAATGACTGCGTGTGCACGACATCAGATCGGAATTCACCATTTACGAAAGTACCCGCCACAATTGCGCAGGCTGCTGAATAGGCATGCTTCGATCCAGTCGCCAGTTGCGCCGAACCGTCAGTGTAAATGACACAATGGTAATCTTCAAGCGGGCGCAAAGACAGAGGAGATGGATGAACAAATTCATACTGCAAAAACTCCTGAGTCTGCAATGAGGCATCAAAGATATAGGTGACATCGGGCGATGTCAAGGAAGTGGCCCATTGTATCCAACGTGGATGTAAAGCTTTAGAATTAGGTACACTTGCTTTCGTCACTGCCTCTAGGGCAGGATACGGTGTGACCATCAACATGCGTTTTCCTTGCGACAGCGCTCGTTCTTTAAGAATCGCCATCTGTACTGCCGTCAAAACTTTCTCGACAGAGGAAAAGCGCAGTTCAGCTGAAGTGTACAGGTGTGATTTGTATGCAATGGGGACGGTATCGCCCTCATTGAACGTTAAGTACGTGAAACCCACTGCACCTAGCACAATTCTTATAACCAGGTTAGTGCGGTTATCATGTGTCAGTAAGTATTTTGAAGCAAGAAGATCAGCTTGCAAAGATTGCAAAATAGCTGAATGCTCTGGCAGCCAGCTCGATTTGGAAAAAATAGGTTGTACCAAGGCATAAAGCGGCTTGATACGCTGCGCATAATCAGGAATGTACGTATGACCGAAATTCAGAAAGCCCAGCAAAGACTGTAATTTTTTCAGTGTCGTAGGAGCACGCAAACATGCGCACTTCTCCAGTAAGTGAGGAGCTAATCCTCGGCCTTCATTGTTGAGCTCGTAGCCCAAAAACAACACTGTATACTCTGCAATGTGAGACTTCGCAAAGTTTAATTTTTAACCGAAGTCTGCAAACATAACAATTTTGCGATCAACATGACACAGATGTGGCCACAACTCGTCGACATAAGAGTACGCATCAGGGTCTATGCTTTCTAACAGAGAGACAACACGTGCGGCAAAGACGCCAGGGCTGTTTTTATAGCCCATGGCTAATCTCCTAAACTGTTTTTGCTTGCCGCCAGACATAAACGCTGTCCACTGAGTACTAATAGAGGACAGGTTGTGGCTGTAAAAGCCATTGGAAATGTCAAGTGTGGTTTTAAAACGCTTCCTCACAAGACTATCGACAAGAGCAGAACTGTGGGTTTTCTGTACCGCGTATGTCCGGCAATGAGAGTTTAAATGCCGGTAATCAAAAATTCGGCGGTACGACCCATCAGGCTTCGTCACAGTGAATAAATGATTATTCATTGGTGATACACATGTTTCAATAACACCCTGAAATTCCAATTGTTTAAGGATGTCTGCGACGTAAGATCTAGCTTCACGACGCAGGTGCTATTGGGGCTGTGGCTGGTGCATAGACCGTAATGGAATCTCATGGCTGGGGGACAATTTATCCCAGCCTACTTGAGTACGATACAAAAAGCTGGAGCAAGCACTCTCCTCGGCAAACTTTTTTGCGTGTTCCTTTGGCGCTGTGTGTGCAAAGGAAGGGAGGATTACCTCCTCCCCTCTAGGAGCATCTAAAATGAAAGCCGGGGGCCAGTCTGCCTCCGCTAAAAGAAATGCCATAGGAAGAGGCCAGATTATCCCCAAAAATCCCTTGAATAGTACGTTGTATGTCACCTTCAATTAAGAGGACTATATCATATAGTCTGTCAGGGGGAGCCACTCTAGTGTCAGCAGTTTCTACAGTAATGAACATGTCAGTTGCTATCGCCTCCAGATATGGACGTAGTGCTTGCCGCACTACTGTAACCTCCACCCCGCTGTCGAGCAGCGTTAGAGCCCATGTCAGGTTCGGAAGCTGCGTTCTCACTATCTGTGGCATACCTCGCTGTTAGTGCAGCAACTTTCTTCTTCTGAAACGGGGGACCTTGACGTGCAAACTCGTCTTGCTTGCCTTTACCGTCAGCCTGACGGGGTTGCTCTCGTCCTTGTTGGGCACCCCGACCCTTGCCACGTTCTCCACCACCGGACTGTGAGGCCAATGTTTCCTGTGAAGAACGAGGTGTCAAATCTTGGACTTGTGCAGGAGCAGAGATGCTTGTTCCCAATGCCCCGTCCAGGAGAACCTCTGGTGCCAATGTTGCTAGCCCCCAGGGGAATCTCCCAGTGGGGGAAGGGGGAGTGGATAAAATAATAAAGAAGACAAAGAGACTGCCTGAGGTTTGCTGCTTCCAACCTTCTGTTTCTTCTCTGCACTTGTGGTCTTTCTTGATAGTTGGTTCTAGAAACTAAACACATGCATACTTAGTTCTAATATTAATTTAAATCCTAAATACTCTCTCAACTTCCTTCTCTCTGTGTACATACCAGAATAACCTTGGCCTTTGCCTCTCCTCAATGTGTCTTCTGAATCTTTCTGTCATTTAAAAATAGGGTCGTTCTGTAGCAAGATAAATATCTATAAGTGATTCTGTAAATAGACTGTATTCTTTTCTAATCAATTATTATCTTAACTGAACTTATACATACCTAATTTCTTATTACTATCTCATTCTAGTTTTTTCTAATAAGGAGTGTAGAGACAAGGCAACCGGATAACCTTCTCACGTAGCCTCCTCTAGACAACTGGTAGATGGTGTTTATGTGATATATATCAAGTTCCTTCTCAGAGATAATAATATATACACAGTCTATCGGTCTCCTCAGAACTATCAGGAACACGAGCAATAAGTAATTACATACACTCAATCGATAACTCGTGGTACTTAGCTGAGGTGTGGAGAGTTCGCTACTAACTCGACGAGTTAGCGTCTAGTTCTGAACAGTCTTCGGTTTGGAACGCTGCTCCGTGAGGAAGTTGAAATTCTGGAGCTTCAGTGACAGCACTGATTCTGACTGGAACACTGCTCCCTCGGCGAGGTAGTGGTCTTGGAATTGGTTTTCAAAGATTATTGAGTAGTGTCTCTGCTGGAGGCTTGCGCAAGCAATCCAACGAAGCTTCTATGACGAGAGTAGAATTTGAATATCTCGGACTCGGCAATATCTCAGGAATAGTTTTACTATGGCAAGAATTGATAACAGACTAGCATCAACGAAACCTAACTAACTAACTAACTGACTGGGATACAAGAATGCGTGCGCTTCTGTCAAAAGTCTCGGTGAAGTGCACCAACGTTCTATTGTGAGCGCCACTAGTAGAGCTCCGTAACGAAGAAAGACTAGACCATCAACTTCAGCACTTCGTCGGCCATCTTGGAGTTATACAATCTCCAAGCTTCCTTCCAAGTAATGGCCTTTACCTTCTGTGTGCTAGAAATCGTGTGTTCTTGATGTGTAAAACAGACTGAATGATTCTGATCCTTTGGAGTCCTGACAGTACCCTCTCGCAAGGTAGGTCCTTCCGATTGGGGTTGCCTTGGAAATTTTCGGTGGAAGGCCTTTACCAAACGAGGAGCATGAACATCAGAATTTAATTCCCAGGATCTCTCCTCAGGACCATAACCCTTCCAGTCAACCAAATAATAGATCTTTCCTTTACGTCTAGCCGAATCCAGTATTCTTTTAACCTCAAATTCCTCTCCAGATTCTAATTGTACAGTTTTTGGAGGTAGTGTCACTCTGAGGTGTGGTGAGGTCTTCTTTAACAGGGAGACATGAAACACTGGGTGGATCTTCATCTTTTTTGGTAATTTCAATCGATAAGTTACTGGGTTAACTAGTTTCTCGATCTGATAAGGCCCTATAAATTTTGGTTGAAATTTGCGGGTTCCTTTTAACCTAAGGTTTTTTGAGTTTAACCATACCTGATCTCCAACTTTTAGGTTTGGACCCTCTCTTCTCTTTTTATCTGCATATTTTTTATAACTTTCTTTAGCCCTGATCAAATTTCCTTTTGCTACCTGATGAACGTGTGTTAGATCTTTAATCATGTCTTGGACGGCAGGAACTGAAACTTCTCTAAAATGTGTAGAGGAATTAGGGTGTCTTCCATAATTTAAATAAAAGGGAGTAAAACCTGTGGAGACATTTTTTGCGTTATTATATGCAAATTCTGCTGCCCAAATATACTCTGGCCAGTCCCCTTCTTGATCAAGTAAGTATAGCCTCAAATACTGTTCCAATTCTTGGTTCACCCTCTCCGTTTGCCCATCTGTTTCTGGGTGAAAACTCGTGGAGTATCTAGCTTCAACCCCTAAACCTTCCATGAATGTCTTCCAAAAATGGGATAGGAATTGGGAACCCCTGTCTGAGACCACTACCCTTGGGATACCATGAGCTCGCACGACATGAGTGCTGAAGTGTTTGGCTAACTCCTTGGCTGTTGGGATTTTCTTTAGGGCAACAAAATGAGCCATCTTGGTGAAGGCATCAACAAACACCAATATGGTGTTGTAACCTTGATCTGAAGGCAAATCCACTATTAGATCCATAGTGATTGTATGCCATGGATATGGGGGAGTGGGCATGGGTTGGAGTAACCCCTTAGGGGATTGTCTCTCAGATTTTCCCCGAGCACAGACCTCACATGAACCCACATAGGAATCAATGTCCCGAGACATTTGTGGCCACCAAAAGTTTCTCTTAACCAATTCTTTGGTTTTCTGTATTCCCTTGTGTCCAGCCAATCTGTGGTCATGGTTTTCTTCAAGAGCTATTTGTCGTGTGTCCTGGTTTGGTAGAAATAATTTTCCTGCGTGGAATGGTAAACCATGTCGAATTTCTCTTTCAGCTTCTTGTTCTGTCCATTCTCTCATTTCTTCAGATGTCATAGCCTTCATTATCTTTTCCTCTACTGTCTCTACAGTCTCTTGATTCACTACAGCCACAATCTTATTTTCTGGAATGATCTTTTGTTGTTCTTGATGTTTCTTCACACCATCAGTGTCTAATCTGGACAAGGCGTCAGCTTTTCCATTCTTGTTTCCATGTCTGTACGTGATTACAAAATCATAGTCTGCGAAATACAGTGACCATCTAAGTTGGCGTGGAGTAAGAGTCTTTGCTGATTTCAAGAACTTCAGGTTTCGATGATCCGTGAACACCGTCACGACATGTCTTGCTCCCATCAAGTAGTGCCTCCATTCCTTAAAAGCGTCCTTGATGGCTAGTAGCTCCTTTTCGGTAATCGTATAATTGATTTCTGCCGAAGTTAATTTTCTAGACCTATAAGCAACCGGATGGAGTTGTCCAGTCTTTTTATTCCTTTGGGATAGAATTCCTCCGATTGCCAAATCTGAAGCATCAGTCTCCAGATAAAAAGGTTCAGTGGGGTCGGCATGCAATAAAACTGGTGCGGTGGTGAATTCTAGTTTCAATTGTTGAAAGGCCTTTTCAGCTTCTTCTGTCCAAATAAAAGGAACACCCTTCTTCAGAAGTCGAGTGAGTGGAATGAGTTTATGAGAGAATTCATTTACAAATCTTCGATAGAAATTGGCAAAGCCTATGAAGCTTTGTAACTCATTAATATTCCTTGGAGACTTCCATTCTAGAACAGCCATCACCTTTTTTGTATCCATGGTTATTCCGGATGGTGTGAGAACGAATCCAAGGAACTCCACTTCTTTTGTATTGAACTCACATTTTTCTAATTTGACATACAGATTGTTTTCTCTCAACCTTTGCAAAACCTTCCTTACTTGATCTGGGTGTTCTTTTTCTGTCTTTGAATAGATTAAAATATCATCGATATATACAATAACGGATTGGTCTATGAATTCTCTCAGCACACTGTTGATGAAGTGCTGAAAGGCAGCTGGGGCATTGCACAATCCGTAAGGCATTACTTGATATTCATACAGTCCCAAATTCGTCCTGAAGGCCGTCTTCCACTCATCGCCCTCCTTAACCCTAATCAAATGGTAAGCACCACGAAGATCCAGCTTAGTGTATATCTGTGCTTCCTTCACCTGGTCTAAGAGTACTGATATGAGTGGTAAAGGATATCTGTTCTTGATGGTGACCTTATTTATTGCTCGATAATCAATACACGTTCTTAGGTCTCCTTCTTTCTTTGGGACAAAAAAAAGCGGCGAAGAGACGGGGGATTGGGAGGGGCGTATGAACCCATTTGCCAGATATTTCTCTATATACTTCTTCAGATGCTCATTCTCCTTTTCTGTCAAGGCATAGACTCTGCTACACGGTAGATTCGCACCTGGCTCCAATTCTATCCGACAATCGAATGGTCGATGGGGGGGCAGTTTCTCCGCTTCAACTTCATCAAATACATCTTGAAACTCTTTGTACTCTGGTGGTATCTCACTTGTGTGGATCACACAAACTGATACATCTTGTTCGCTCAAATGTGTGGCCGGCCCAGGTTCTCTAACTCTGTCTGTAATGTTAAAACAATTTTCTGTGCAAAAGTCAGAGTTCATTTTCACAGTTCTAGTTTCCCAATTTATACTCGGGTTGTGCTCAGTGAGCCATGGCAAGCCCAGTATAATCTGGAATTGAGGAGCATCAATTAAATTAAATTGTATGACTTCTCGATGACCCTCCTGAAAGGTCATTTCCACTTGTTCCGTATGACTGGTGATGGGTCCGGAAGAAAGATTGGTCCCATCCACCGCCCTCACTGGTTCACTTTTCGCCTTTTGAATTGCTCTCAAACCAATCTTCCTGGCATATTTTATATCACAGAAGTTTCCAGTCGCTCCAGAGTCCAACATGACTGAAACTTCTGTCAGGGTAATGTCTCTGAATTTCAATGTCATAGAAATCACTAGGTGAGGATTCGATGACTGTAAGGTATTTGCCAAATAATGCTCTTCTGGAGTTGTTTTATTCTCTGCAACCACCAGCCCAACTCCCTTTACTGGTGGTGCTTGAAGTTTTCCTTCTCCTTGGAAAACATTTTTGGTTTCTTTGGGCACATTCTCACAAAATGTCCACTATTTCCGCAATACATACATAAATTATTCTGTCGTCTTTTCTCCTTCTCTTCCTTAGTTAAAGGCCCACGGACAGTTCCGATCTGCATTGGCTCCACCCCAGATTGACCTTCTGTATTTCTCGTTGATTCTACCTTAACTCTGTCAAATCTTGGAGTGTTGAATCTGAATTCTTTCTTCTTTTCACCTCTCCTCTCGCTTTGTCTAAAGTCGATTTCCAAAACTAAGTCTATCAAGGCCGATACATCAGTGGGTCGATTTGGAATTTGGGCTAAAACGTCTTTCAACTCGTCCTTAAGCCCTCTATAGAAGACAGCAGCTCTTTTACTCTCTGGCCAGTCTGTTTCTACTACCAACTTGTTGAATTGGGCCAGATATGCCACAAGTTCCTTATTACCTTGTTTTAGTTCTAATAATTCATTATCTGTGGCCTGCGATATCTTTCGTCGATCAAAAATTCGAAGAAATTCTTTTTTAAAGTTCTCAAAATCATATAGCAGAGCATCATCTCTGGAGATCAATGGCATGGACCAATTGGCGGCGTCACCACTGAGATAGGACAAAATGAAGGCCACGCGGGTCTGTGCATCCGGAAAAATCGTAGGACGACACATAAAATGCAAAGAGCATTGTGTCAAAAACACTTGGGCCTTTTGTGGATCCCCACTAAATCTTTCTGGAGGTGCTAATGGTATCACTGGGGACAGGGAGTGCACCACATGAGTTGCTAATCGGGAAGTGGAACGCAAGCTTTCTCTTTCTGTGTCTGGAAATCTAGACGTTTCAGTTAATCTAGCTGCCAACTCCACAGTTTCCCTTCTAGCGTCCATTATTTCTTGTCTCAATCCCTTATTCTCGTCTCTAACTGCTGTAAGCTCTTTTTGGATTAGACCTAAAACTTCTCCCAAGTCTTTTAACTCTAAACCTTCAGCCATTTCTGCTCAGGCGCAAGTTTCAACACTTGGGCACTTCACTCTGTCAAATCTTGGACTTGTGCAGGAGCAGAGATGCTTGTTCCCAATGCCCCGTCCAGGAGAACCTCTGGTGCCAATGTTGCTAGCCCCCAGGGGAATCTCCCAGTGGGGGAAGGGGGAGTGGATAAAATAATAAAGAAGACAAAGAGACTGCCTGAGGTTTTCTGCTTCCAACCTTCTGTTTCTTCTCTGCAATTGTGGTCTTTCTTGATAGTTGGTTCTAGAAACTAAACACATGCATACTTAGTTCTAATATTAATTTAAATCCTAAATACTCTCTCAACTTCCTTCTCTCTGTGTACATACCAGAATAACCTTGGCCTTTGCCTCTCCTCAATGTGTCTTCTGAATCTTTCTGTCATTTAAAAATAGGGTCGTTCTGTAGCAAGATAAATATCTATAAGTGATTCTGTAAATAGACTGTATTCTTTTCTAATCAATTATTATCTTAACTGAACTTATACATACCTAATTTCTTATTACTATCTCATTCTAGTTTTTTCTAATAAGGAGTGTAGAGACAAGGCAACCGGATAACCTTCTCACGTAGCCTCCTCTAGACAACTGGTAGATGGTGTTTATGTGATGTATATCAAGTTCCTTCTCAGAGATAATAATATATAAACAGTCTATCGGTCTCCTCAGAACTATCAGGAACACGAGCAATAAGTAATTACATACACTCAATCGATAACTCGTGGTACTTAGCTGAGGTGTGGAGAGTTCGCTACTAACTCGACGAGTTAGCGTCTAGTTCTGAACAGTCTTCGGTTTGGAACGCTGCTCCGTGAGGAAGTTGAAATTCTGGAGCTTCAGTGACAGCACTGATTCTGACTGGAACACTGCTCCCTCGGCGAGGTAGTGGTCTTGGAATTGGTTTTCAAAGATTATTGAGTAGTGTCTCTGCTGGAGGCTTGCGCAAGCAATCCAACGAAGCTTCTATGACGAGAGTAGAATTTGAATATCTCGGACTCGGCAATATCTCAGGAATAGTTTTACTATGGAAAGAATTGATAACAGACTAGCATCAACGAAACCTAACTAACTAACTAACTGACTGGGATACAAGAATGCGTGCGCTTCTGTCAAAAGTCTCGGTGAAGTGCACCAACGTTCTATTGTGAGCGCCACTAGTAGAGCTCCGTAACGAAGAAAGACTAGACCATCAACTTCAGCACTTCGTCGGCCATCTTGGAGTTATACAATCTCCAAGCTTCCTTCCAAGTAATGGCCTTTACCTTCTGTGTGCTAGAAATCGTGTGTTCTTGATGTGTAAAACAGACTGAATGATTCTGATCCTTTGGAGTCCTGACACGAGGAGAGCGTTGTTCAGAAACCTGAAATCTATCGGGTGACTTAATGCTAGTGTGATCGCGCAAATCGTATGTGCGTTCACTAGTCGGCTGTACGAGAGACGCTGGACGAGACCCCTGTTTCTGTTGCTGCTTTCCCTGTTTCTTCGTTCGCCAATTTTGCTTTGGAAAAGTTGGACGATCGTCTTTAACAGACTAGCTCACCTTAGTTTGTTGTATCCAGTCAGGAATTACTATAGTCGGCTTAATCCCTAAACTACTGAGCCAATAGTTCTATAAGCCTCCGCAATAATTTTAGGCAACTCTTTAGGCTTATCGAGTTAATCGACGCGGGCCAAGCCATTAGCCACCTGGAATTGGACTGCATCTCCCTTGAGATTACCAAGGACGAGAGAGGCAACTACGTCGAACACTCCGACAAGCCGCATTCCCAACTCTACTGCCGGCTCCGGACCGTGGTTATCTTGAACACGTTTAATGATGGAGGGTAGCACAGCCATAGACGGAGTGCCAAAGAACTTTGAGTAGACCGCGGCAAAAACCTTACCCCAGTTGTCACAATCGGACACTTCTGGGACCAAGTCTTTCGGCAAACTAATGGTGAGGATTCTGTGTTTCTCCACAGAGGTGGAGTTTGGAAACACTGCTTCCAGTTGGTCAAATTTCTTGGCAAGCCAATAAGGCATATCGTTCTTTTTCTGGGGGTGCTTGCCCATCACCGAATTAACTATAATAGGGCTAATAACAACCGCAGGATGACCAGCTGGTAGTCCCGCAACAGCAGGTGCCCCCACCTGCACGTTGCGTGAAACGTATTGCACCAAAGCCCTATATACTGAAATGAGGGTTGTATGGAGCGTAAGCAATTCATCCACCGCAATAGTCAATAGAGGCATAAATCCGGCCAGCACCAGCCATGTGGCCCCTGGAATTGACAAAGGGCAGAGTCTAGCCGGTGCAACCGCATGGGGAAGGGCGCCATTAAAGCAAATGCTATGCTGCCAGACTGAAAGGGGAATCTCTAATGTCCTATACGGCGTATAATTTGCTGGGACCCGCGTGTGAGTAAATGAGTGAAACATTTTATCATCCGCATTCACTGCCGGCAGCGTCACCCAAGGGTAAAACAACTCGTAAGAGTGGGAGCCATCTGCACTCACCACAAAAATAACGGCCATCCCATCGTCCGGCACCCCATACTGCGTCAAATGACGTCGCAGAGGTGCACGGCTATTTGCTGCAATTTTGACCGCCATAAGGACACAGAGAAAAAACAACAACGGATTTTACAGTAGCACAAGGGTTCAGAAATATAAGAAACCTTTTTAATTAACAAGCTTGAAAGAACCTATTAGGCAATTAACAGGTAGGTAAAATCCGTCACTCACGTTATCCGGAAACATGAGTGAGGGAGTTGTGGACTAATATAAGCACTACTAAGGCGTTTCAAATCAATGGACCAAACGTTAGGTGCGCCATGTTGCAGGGATTCTGCTCATGCACAGAACTATGCGCAGGAAACCCGGACCTCAGTGAATTGTGGTGTACCAAAAACTCACCTCAGAACCCAGAACCCCTATCCGACCAGCATCAGTGTCCCATTTGTTATCCGTATTCTCTTGGAGGTCCCAGTGTATAGACAACCCAGAACAAGCGACTTAGAGTACTCTCAGGAATGGTGGGAATCAGAAATACCTGTTCGTTATTATTCTCATATCAGTCCACAACAAGAGTAATTAGAGACACGGAAAAGTTTAACCCCTTCCCCGCTCATGACGGAACCACTCCGTCATGAGCCACGGTTGCGGAGTGCTCATGACGGAGTGGTTCCATCATGCTGCGGCCGTTGGCGGCCGCTCCGCCCACGCGGCGCTAATTCCCCGCCTGTGCGGGCGATTAGCGCAGTGGGTGGAGACGTGACGGAACCACTCCGTCATGAGCACAGCTCAACCGTGACTCGTGACGGAGTGGTTCCGTCACGAGCACAGCGGACCCGCAACTGCCCCCAAACCCCCCCAGCGCCGCGGCGGAATTCCTGCCGCGGCGAAGGAGTTAAAAGGTTTATTTTATAAACTACGTGTCCTAAGATGCAGTACTTTGGCTAACATAAGGAGACAAATGATTAAAATCAAAACCATCAGCATTGTTACAATACCATAGAAAATGAAAGGAGAGATCATATTATAAATGACAGTGGAATACAACCACCTTCCTTTCGCTAGTAAACTAATATTATTATACTAATAGAAGGTCTCTAGGCTTGATTGGGGAACCCCATACCGTAAAGATCAGCTTAGTTGAATCACATCACAGGATCAGGTGTGCTCTGCTCCTGAGAAAGCTCTTCTTCGGAATGTGTGTAAAAGCAAGCAGACTGCAATATTAAAAGCTCTCGACTCTCAGGTATTTGTAGCTGTGTGCGTGTTATACTAAATAGTGGGCCGATCAACCTGAACTCAAAAACATGCATTGTCTGGCGAACCAGACTGTTTCTTTACACAATGTTCAGACCACGGTCGCAGCGCACGTCTAGGCATGTGAACAACAGACAGTTCTCCTGTGAAGAAAAAGTCGAGCAAGCAGTTTTAAAGTAATAACATGTATCTTCAGTGTCGTGTGCAAAAGCAGCAAAAGCGGCAAGATGGCTTACTAACATCTAACGCGCTTATGCTAACATAGCAATGTATGTGTCTAATTCGCAGCCCTCACTACAGGATGACTGCTTGTGCCTCTTGCTCACCTCCTGGCCAAGGAGCTCAGTATCATACTTTTGGGACTTGCCCTCCGCAGGAAGCCACAGCAGCGTGGTACCGGCACCAATACCAAGGGCTAACATTGCTGCTAACATCACAGTGCATACTCAGGGCATAATTGATTTAAGCACTTGGGTGCCGGGGTCGTGCTGCAGCCCTGCACCCCCTCTCTGAAGGGCACACTACAGTCACCGTTACCCCCAGCGCTATCAGGCTGGCGAAACCCGACAGTTTGTAGTTGGCTCCATACGCAGGCGGCGGCGAGTAGCGTGCTGGACCACTCCTTCACGCCCGGCTGCGATTGAAGCGCCAAAGACAACATGGCGAGCGGCCGTCCCATCGTCCGGCACCCCATACTGCGTCAAATGACGTCGCAGAGGTGCACGGATATTTGCTGCAATTTCGACCGCCATAAGGACACAGAGAAAAAACAACAACGGATTTTACAGTAGCACAAGGGTTCAGAAATATAAGAAACCTTTTTAATTAACAAGCTTGAAAGAACCTATTAGGCAATTAACAGGTAGGTAAAATCCGTCACTCACGTTATCCGGAAACAAGAGTGAGGGAGTTGTGGACTAATATAAGCACTACTAAGGCGTTTCAAATCAATGGATCAAACGTTAGGTGCGCCATGTTGCAGGGATTCTGCTCATGCACAGAACTATGTGCAGGAAACCCGGACCTCAGTGAATTATGGTGTACCAAAAACTCACCTCAGAACCCAGAACCCCTATCCGACCAGCATCAGTGTCCCATTCGTTATCCGAAATCATTACCCATGACCATCAATCTTGTTCGCACCACCGCCCTAGGTAGATTCGTTGCCACCTCTGGGACCTGGGAGGGGCGCATACTCAATCTCCTCTCTGTCTACGTGCCACCGGGATTACACACCCAAGACTTTGCGGATCTTGGGGACCTCCTCTTAGCCTTGCCGGTGGGCAGAGTATTGATTGGGGGTGACTTTAATTCCATTGTCTCTGATTCTCTTGACCGGTGGCCCCAGAGGGCCTTGCCGCTCTCCCGCACGCGGATCCACAGCTTTCTTGGTGCGATGGGTCTGGTAGACGTCTGGAGGAGTCTGCACCCGGCCGAACAGCTGTACACTTTCTACTCAGGTGCTCACCGTAGTATGTCCCGTATAGACTATGTATTGACGCTCGCACACCAACTTGGCAGTGTGAAGAAAATGCAGCACTTGGCCAGGGGAATCACTGACCACTCATCTATCCTATGTCCCCTGGAGGTGGGGGAGCCCACAGTTGGCCATGTAGACCGATTAACTCCTGATATCTTACTACCCCCCCAATCAGAGATAAGATTGTAAGTGAGTCAGACCTTTATTTCCAGGAGAACGACGGGACAGTAGACTTGGAGACAATACTATGGGAAGACTACAAGACTGTCATACGGGGAGTGGCTCTCGCCCAGATCTCGGGACAGCGAAAGGAGAAGTGTGCAGATATGACTCGCTTAGAGGGAGAAATCCTATGCTTAGAGGAAACCCTCCGGCTCGGCGGAGATACGACAGAGATTGTGCATTAAAGTCAAGGAATATACCGACTTGGGGACTGAGGCTGCCAAGTTGCACCATAGGGCCACACTCAGCAGAATCTATGACGTCGGCAACAAGGCTGGCAAACTGTTAGCCTGGCTAGATCGTACAGATCAGGCCCGTCGAGTTGTGGTTGAACTAGAAACAAACTCTCACTCCTGCCCTACTGCCCCCCAGGATATAGCAGATGCATTCAGCCAATATTACCAGTCACTCTATATGTCTCAAACTCCACATACGGAGGAGGAGGCTTCCATGCTTTTGCGTGATATTTCTTTGCCCTCGCTCACTGAGGAGGAGCGCTCCGATCTTGACCCAGACATCACAGTCACAGTGGTCAAAAAAGTCATTCACGACTTGCGCGGTGGGAAGGCATCGGGCCCTAACGGCTTGCCCATTGAATTGTTTAAGCTCACTGTGGGCAAGACAGCACCCTATCTCACCAAAATGTTTCATGAAAGTAAGACAGGGGGATACTGCCCGAGGATCAGTGGCTTGCTAATATTGTAAAAACCAAAGGAAATGATGGACGGAGTGTTGAACATTGCAAACATTCACCCCCAGTCAACTGATCTGGGTTTAATCCATCACCGTTCTTTAGCCCACTCTAACACCCCAGTTCAGACATGGCCATATGCAAATCAGTCTGACCCTGTGCCTCATGGGAACAGTCCAGCCCGAACTGCCAAGCCATGTCTTCCCTGGACCGGAAACAAGCTTCCTAGGACCGGTTTCTGGCATTTCAGCCGTCTTCAGCCAGGCTTGCTTGAATCCAGTGGCAAAGTGAGCAAGGGACTCATGTCTGAGCATACCCTGCCAACTTAAGGCGAACAAAGCAAAAACCAAAGGAAATGATGGACAGAGTGTTGAACATTGCAAGCACTCACCCCCAGTCAACTGATCTGGGTTTAATCCATCACCGTTCTTTAGCCCACTCTGCCACCCCAGTTCAGACATGGCCATATGCAAATCAGTCTGACCCTGTGCCTCATGGGAACAGTCCAGCCCGAACTGCCAAGCCATGTCTTCCCTGGACCGGAAACAAGCTTCCTAGGACCGGTTTCTGGCATTTCAGCCGTCTTTAGCCAGGCTTGCTTGAATCCAGTGGCAAAGTGAGCAAGGGACTCCCGTCTGAGCATACCCTGCCAACTTAAGGCGAACAAAGCAAAAACCAAAGGAAATGATGGACGGAGTGTTGAACATTGCAAGCACTCACCCCCCGTGGAAGACGGCTCAAAATGCCAGAAACCGGTCCTAGGAAGCTTGTTTCTGGTCCAGGGAAGACATGGCTTGGCAGTTCGGGCTGGACTGTTCCCATGAGGCACAGGGTCAGACTGATTTGCATATGGCCATGTCTGAACTGGGGTGGCAGAGTGGGCTAAAGAACGGTGATGGATTAAACCCAGATCAGTTGACTGGGGGTGAGTGCTTGCAATGTTCAACACTCCGTCCATCATTTCCTTTGGTTTTTGCTTTGTTCGCCATAAGTTGGCAGGGTATGCTCAGACGTGAGTCCCTTGCTCACTTTGCCACTGGATTCAAGCAAGCCTGGCTGAAGACGGCTGAAATGCCAGAAACCGGTCCTAGGAAGCTCGCTTCCGGTCCAGGGAAGACATGACTTGGCAGTTCGGGCTGGACTGTTCCCATGAGGCACAGGGTCAGACTGATTTGCATATGGCCATGTCTGAACTGGGGTGGCAGAGTGGGCTAAAGAACGGTGATGGATTAAACCCAGATCAGTTGACTGGGGGTGAGTGCTTGCAATGTTCAACACTCCGTCCATCATTTCCTTTGGTTTTTGCTTTGCTAATATTGTAGTCATTCATAAAGTGGGCAAGCCAAGTAACAAATGTTCCTCTTACAGACCCAACCGCGAAGCGAAAATCCTCGCGAAGGTCCTTGCCTCCCGGTTGCTCGAGTCATTACCCGTCTGGTCCATCCAGACCAGTCGGGATTTATGTCTGCTAGAAACACCTCCCTCAACTTGCGTAGGCTCCACGGAGTACTGTGCCATGCTGACACAATTAGAGAAGACGCTGTTGTGGTCTCTCTTGACGCTGCTCCAGCATTTGGCACCATTCAGTGGCCTTATATGTTTGCTGTCCTTCACAAATTGGGCTTCGGGCCCGAATTTACGAGCTGGGTTCGGCTTCTCTACCAACAGCCGCTCACCCAAGTAGTGGTTAACAACAGGAAATATCCCGTTTTCACTTTTAGTAGAGTCCTTTCACTCTTAGTCCTGGCCCTCGAGCCTCTGGCAATGTGGGTCTGTAACGACCCCGCTATAAGGGGCCTCGACGTCCGGCTGGGAAGACCGTATATCGCTGTATGTGGATGACATTTTGCTCTATCTGGCGTCCCCGGCTGCACCCCTCAATGTGGTCCTGGACATATTCCGTGAGTTTGGCAGATATGCTGGCTATTCCATAAACTGGTCCAAATCAGTGTTATATGCTCTCTATGGAAAGAGGCCTGCGCTCCCTCCGTGGTATATCAACTGGCAGAAGCTGCTGACGGCTTCAAATACTTGGGGATCTGGGTCTCTAAAGATCCGTCCAGATTTCATGATCGTAATCTCCTGCCGCCTCTCATGCGTCTTAAAACTGACGTCTTACATTAGAAAACGCTTCTGGTATCTCTTTTGGGGTTTGCTGTCCTGTTCAAAATGATATCCCTTCCCCGGTTCGTTTATGCTCTCCATAATACTCCACACTCCGTTGCACCCTCATACTTTAAAGAAATCGATTGTATCATACGGGACCTGCTGTGGGAGGGTAAGCCACCTTGTATCGCGACACACAATCTCACGCTGGGTTGGTTGAATGGAGGCATCGGACTTCCAGACATACGGAAGTACTATTGGGCATCACACCTTATGGTGATTAACCAATGTCTGTATAGGCCACAGGGCGACCCAGCCTTCAAGATCGATAGATGGCTCCTCCCGGGAGGTAGCTTTGAAGGGGCCCTTTACGTACGGTTGTTGAAAACCTCCCTGACCCTGGCCCAACTGGGCATGAGGTGCAGGTGTGGAAGGTGACTACCAAAAGTTTGTGATGGGAGGGGAAACTTACTTAGGCCACACCACTCTGGTATAGCAAGCAATTGGGCAGGTTGATCCGCTCGAGGGGTTTTGATCGCTGGGACCTTATTGGTATATCCAAGGTGGGTGATTTGTGGAAGTCAGGTGAGGTGGTCCCTTTTCCTTGGCTGCAGCAGGAATACGAGTTAGCGCAATCGGAACATTTCAGGTATCTCCAAATTAGACATGCCCTTATGACGGTTCTCCCTAAAGGTAGTGAACTCCCCGAGTCCTCCCCGCTTGAGGATACAGTACTAGATGGCGACCTGCCGGTGAAGGCCATATCACTCATTTACAAAAAAGTTGTTAACAACATGGCAGATCCCCTGACTCACCTGAGGGTTAAAAGGGACCACGACGTAGTGGGATTAGATGATGACGAGTGGTTGGCGGCGGTGGTCTCCCCCCGGGAGGTGGCCATACCTTCCAGGCTGCGCCTGGTGCAGTTGAAACTTCTCCATAGATCCTATCTGTCTGGGTTAGTGTTGGTTCATATGGGATATGGCTCAGAGGGCTACTGTGTAAGGTGGTGAGGGCAGGAGGGAACCTTTGTCCATACACTTAGGGAATGCACCACTATCCAGATATATTGGGAGGCAGTGGCGAACCTTATGGAAGAAGTGTTGGGGCAGCAGATAGACTGTAACAGTAAGATGGCCCTCCTAAACATCTGGGCCCTACCAACCTAAACTCCAGGGAGCTTACTTGGGCTACCTTGGGGCTGATGGTGGCAAAACGCAATATTGCGAGATTGTGGCGGGCTCAGAGCTCACCGGGTATCGAGGACTGGGGCAAAGTCATGAACTAGTGTATGGTCACGGAAAAGTCCATATATGAAGCCAGGGGGTGCCCGAATAAATGGACGCAGGTCTGGGGACAAAGGAACATTCACAGAGGTGAGATATGTGAACCTCCAAGATCGAGAGAAGATATTGTAAATGGGACCTGAATATGTCTAAATGGGGACTGAAAGTATTGTTGTGTGACAGCTATGTCTTAAGTTACATTTGTAGTGTAACAATATTGCCAATGTACATGTACCATGACATTTTTATTGATCATGCCTTGATTTCAATAAAAAAGAATTATAAAAACAAATAAAAATTTAATCCTTTTAATTATACAAGCATTGCAACTCAAATGCTCAAATGGAATGACGGTAAATTTTGAAAAAACAAATATCGTGATATTTGTCCATAGAAGAAAAAAAATGGGTGCCTGCCCCTTGAATAACAGTGGCCTGATCTTTTGAAATAAATACAAATATTTGGGATACTGGCTGGACGACAACGGAGGCCATTTAACCCATTTAAATTCACTAAAAGCAAAACTCGCTTCATTACACTTTGCCTTTCAAACCATATTTAAACGGATAAAACAGCCTACTCTTGAACCTATGCGGAAGATAGTGAAGGCCATACTCATCCCACACTGGGGTACGGCACAGAAGCTTTCCCTGGGAAACTGGGCGCCTTTTTGAACATTGCTCAGAGCGTTCTCTTTATATCATTGCCTAATCTCTCTCACCACAGTTAACCAGCCCAGATCAGGGTAGAGTTTATGCTGAGCAATCAACTTCCAGTAAAGAAAGCCAGTTTCCTGAAATATATACACTCAGCATGTGTCGCAAAGGAAGGCTCGCTGAAGAATTTAATCTGGTTGGAAAGACTATTGGAAAATAACCTGGTGCCTCAAATCCCGGGAAGATTGCTCTTTCCTAAGCCTTGGAGCTTAAAGGTGAACCAGCCCTCTGGAACCTAAATTAGCCTCATCAGTGGCTCAAAATAGCTTTAAACAAAGTGGTTCATTAGGAATCCTTTGTATCTGATAGTCAGACATTTATGAGAAGAAAACATGAGGACTTTGATATTAGGAGCTACGCCAAAAGAGGAGTGCAAAAATCCATCCCCGATTCATTCTTATTGCATTCTTAAGTTAAGTTCTGTTCTGTCTCTTTTGCATGGGCTGTTTTTCCTCATTAGATCTCTTTCCTTCATAAGGGAGTTGTCTCATCAGCAACATGTGCCATCTCTCTGGCTTGTTCCAGTAATCTCTACCCCACCTACTCTGTTTATGATCGCAGAAGGGTTTTGAATAAGCAAGGGACATGGACAACACAGACTGCGGCTGATTTCCTCCTGAATGACGCTCACCCACAAGTAGTCGCTAGCCTGATAACATTTTCAGACAGAGCGGACAAATTGTTAAGGATCTCAGTCATACGCCCAACCCCTCTAGGGTTTTAGGGGTATTATCCTGGTGTGCATCCAAAGTATGAATCTCTGTTCCTATGTCATCTGAGTGAGCAAGCTCAAAATTACATAGGTGGTCAGCAGCTTTATGTGCACTGTCTAAACTTTTTGATTCTATAGTGCACTTCCCTTGTTGTTTGCCCAGATGCTAATGGGGAAACAGTATGATCAGGTGAAATCTGTTAATATCATGCAGGGGTAATCCCTGTCTTTTAACACCTCTCGCTGATCCACTTTTGAACTTTTGCTATCCTGTCCTTCTAGCTTCCCTTTGACCAATGTCTGTTATTGGTAAAAGCAGTTTCCCATGCTGCTCCTGTGATTATTCAGCACTTTTTCAGTGCATGGCATTTTATGATTCAGCACTTTAAATAAAATGTTCCGGCCTCTGTTCACCTTTTCTTCTCAGAATTGTATTAACAGCAATAACATGCTATTATGTCTGATTCCATCAGCCTTAAATCATTATTTATTGCGCTATAATCACTGTTTGTAACTCAAGGGGGCCTATTTACAAGCCCCTTGCGCCACTTTTGCGTAAATTTTAACATGGGAAAAGTGACGTACAGGTGGCGTAAGGGGCTTGTAAATAAGCCCCAAGTTGTTTACCATTTCTGCCCCTTTCCCTGTCATTATAGGATCTCTCCGTTTATATCCCAATGTTGGCAAATGAACCCATTAGCTCTGTTGTTTGTGAATTCTCTGTATTATTAGTAATAGCATGAGGCACTTTATGAACTGGCATAATAGCTTAACTTTCTGGTCCCTGATTGATTTTTTTTATCTAAGTGTTTTTAAAGCGACGAAATATCATTATACCGAGCTTTAGAAGCTACAAATGAATAATAGCTGCACTAGAATCATCGTTAGTACATTGACTAATTCGCCTTCATCTAAGTGTATTTACAGCGATTAAATGTCATTATGCTTAGTTCTAGAAGCTTCAAACGAATAAAAGCTACACTAGAAATATCGCGAGTAGATTAGTTTATCTTGTTTCTCCTTGCTCTGTTGCCACAGTATGCAGAAATCTGTAATGTGCATTTTAATGTGTTGAAATTGTTTATTGAATTTTACAATAAAAATACATGAAGAGAACAATAATAAGCAGGCAGCAACAAATTGTTAATAAATACATAAGAAGTTCCATAAGGATAAAAGGTAATAATGGGTACATGACAATTGTTGATGGATAAAAGCAAATAAATATGGAATACATAAATAGGCATATTGTGAATAAATAATTAAATAAATAACTAGATAAATAGTGAGAAAGCGAAGAAGAAGAAAAGAGCAGAAAGGGGAGGGAAGGGGAGGAGAATGTAAGAAAGGTAATAATGAATACATTAGCAAATGACATGAATAAGAAATTGATAACGCATATATTATTAATTGATGAAATATAAATAGATCAAAGATGAATATAAGACAGTGACTATACATGAGATCATCATAATAATGACAGAGAAATGGGTTATCATAGAAAAATACTCACCTTATAAAAGTTTAAGACAAAATAGATTTGGGAGAAAATAGTAGAATAATGTAAAGGAAGAGAAAAGGAGAAGAAAATAAGATATGAAGAATAATGTGGAACGTTGGAGCCAGAGTACGAAAATGGTAGGGGAGAAAAAAAAGGAGGGTAGGAAAAGTAATGAGAAAAGAATGTGGGAAAAGTGAAAAAGGTAAATCAAGTAATAATAGAAAAGACTTAATAAATAAAGATGTAGAGCAATGAGTTAGTCTCCTTGAATGGGTGTAATGAGAGGAACAGAAGAGTTAGTAGTATCGTCAGTTTTTGCTTTTTAGGAAAGGTGACCAAGTCCGGAGAAATATGTCAGTTTGATCCTGAAGGTTATAGATCGTTCGTTCATGTGAAGCCGTGTGTATCATGGCCACTAACCATTCTTCCTGTGAAGGCGGGGAGGATGATTTCCAATGACATAGAATTCATATTTTAGCTGTCGCCAGTGCAGGTGTTGTGGTTTAGAGAGCTTTGGAGACTGACGTAAATCATGTAAAAGAATATTGGCAGGTGTAAGTGGTAGATGCAAGGGCATTATAGAATGCAAGGCCTTACCAGCATAATTCCAAAAAGGTTGTATAGATGTGCATTCACAAATAATTTGTGTTATCTCACAGCCAGATTTGGAACATCTCCAACAAGCAGCATGCGAAAGTAGGCCAGCTTTATGCAATTTGACTGGTGACCAATGCCAATCATGGAGTATTTTAAACAAACAAAATGTGAGCCTTGTTCACGGACACCTTTATGTAGACCCTCCAATATCTGTTCCCGTTCAGTAGCTGTATAAGAGTTTGATAAACGGGATTGCCATTTAAGTTGAAGATTATGAGAGAGGGGTTGTGAAAAGAGGTGAAGCGTGAAGGTTTTTATAAAGGCCAGAATATGTTTCCCCATGTATTTAAATAGGATAATATTGGAGAGATTTGAAACGACCAAGGGGGTGATCCCAAATGTTTCTTCAAACACTGTTGGAGTTGAAGGTATTTGAAAGAATGTTGTATTGGGAGATTAAATTCCTCCCTTAATTGTGGGAATGATTTGAAGTCGCCATTACGAAGAAGTTGATCTGGGGGGTGAATGCCTGCTGCTTGCCACAAAGGCCAAGATAAAGTACGACCATTAATACGTATACCTGAATTATTCCACAAGGGAGCCTTGTTGTGAACACGTGGGTTTGAATCTAGTAAACGATGTCCCCTTTGCCAGGATTTAAGCATAGCTGATAAAATCGGGTTTTTGGGGTCTGAACGACTAGTAAAGCTACCATACAAAAGAGAAAGACCTGAATCTATGGATAAAAGGTGGCGCTCTATATGAACCCATTGTGGAGAATCCTTGATTCCTGGTAACAAATAGGAAAGTTGAGAAATTTGCAATGCGAGGGTATAATGTTCAATGGATGGGATGCCCATTCCTCCATATAATTGGCAAGGCGAGGCCTAGTTGTACCCCATGTAAATGTCTTAATCTTGGAGTCTATTGATCAAAGCGTAGATAAAGGGATCTGGAGGGGAAACATGCCCAAAATGTAAATGTAACGCAGAAGAGTGACCATTTTAATAGCTTGGACTCTGCCCCAAAGAGAGAGCCCCAAAGCCTTCCATTTGTCAAAATCACATTGCATTTGAGAAATTAGAGGAGTTAAATTGTCTATAACCATGCCTTCCAAACCCTTATTGACTAGAACTCCTAGGTACTTAAGGCGTGAGGATTGCCAATGAAAAGGGAAACCGTATATAGCTGCTTTTGTAGTTCCATCAGAAATGGGTAATGCCTCACTTTTGTCCCAATTAATTTTATAACCTGAGAAGGAAGAGAAGTTATTAATGATTTGAAGGAGGGACAGAAGAGATAGGGGGAGGTTTGTAAGAGTAAGTAGGATAGCATCTGCATATAAGTAAATTTTAGAGTGTCCGATTGGGAGGGGAACACCTGTGATTTCATCAGTTTGGCGAATAGTAGTAGCTAATGGTTCCAGTGCTAAGAGGAAAAGAAGGGGGGATAAAGGTCAACCATGGTGTGTTCCTCTCCGAATCAGAAATGTATCAGATAGGAAACCACCACAATTCACTTGAGCAGAAGGTTTGTCGTACAGAGATGATTCCGAGAGGAGCGCCCTGGGACAAAGCCTACTTGAGTGGAGTGTATTAAGGAAGGTAAAACTTTACGGAGGCGGGATGCTAGGATGCTGGCCAATATTTTAATATCACAATTTCATAATGAGATGAGACGATAACTACTGCATAGCAAAGGATCTTTACCAGGTTTGGGTAGCACAGCGATAACTGCTTTGTTAGAGAGAGGCCCGAATGAAGGTTCATTATCCGCTTCTTGAAATGCGGCATGTAATGTATCAATGACATTATGTCCTGCCCATCGATAGAATTCTGCAGGGAATCCATCTTCTTCAGGAGCTTTGTGGTAAGGTAGGGTAGCAATGGCTCTGTAAATCATCTTTGGTAATTTCACCTTCAAGTAGGGTTCTACCATCATCAGAGAGACGGGGAAGGCCTACCTTTATAAGAAAAGTAGACATCCTATCGAAATCTATTTGATTGCCTGGGGTATAAGGGATTGGTAGAAAGAGGCGAATTCATTGACAATCTCTTGAGGTCTTGTGAGTATGTCACCTTGTGCTTATCGAATAGCCGGAATAGCCATAGCTGCCTCTCTTTGACGCAATTATGCAGCTAACAATCTCCCTGCTTTTTCCCCCTGTTCATAATGTTGCCCCTTCATTCTCTGCAGAGCATATTCGGCTTTAGATGTAATAAGGCTGTTTAAGGCCATACGTGCTTGCTCTAGTGATTTACTATTCTGCAAGGTTGGGGTATTGTGTACAGGTGAGAATAAGATTGAATGTTGCATTCTAGTTCTGTTTGTCGAGCAGCATTCTGCTTTTATTAACAAGTGCTGCATCACGCATTAACTGACCCCTAATCGTGGCTTTAGCTGCATCCTAAATAGTCTTGTTGGAAGTTACAGAGCCCTGATTAATGGAAAGATAGTCTTGGAGATGTGATTGTAATTGAAATTTACCCTTTTGGAGTCCTATGCCTTTGGATGTTCATGCACCAGGGTTTACGCCCTGGCCTAGAGAGTCCTAGATCTAGAGAAAAGAGGACAGGGGAGTGGTCAGACAAAGCTGTTTCCAGGATGAGAGACTCCGTGACCAATTGATCCGCTCTTTGTGATGTCAGAAAGTAATCCAAGCGAGAGAATGTGCCATGGGTGGGAGAAAAGAAGGTGTATTCCGTGTCGGTTGGATGACAAAG
This sequence comes from Triturus cristatus, assembly GCF_964204655.1. Taxonomy (NCBI): domain Eukaryota; kingdom Metazoa; phylum Chordata; class Amphibia; order Caudata; family Salamandridae; genus Triturus; species Triturus cristatus. The sequence continues at coordinate 1,802,301,182 of NC_140589.1, read as the reverse complement.
ACGCCAATGATCAACTAATCCATTATCCAATATTATATCATCTAGTAGAGCTCTATCTGCCACATGTCCTTTGTCTAACGGACCTATTTTGTCTAGAATTGGGTCTCGCGCCAGATTCCAATCCTCACCAATTAGGTACTGTGATGCATCTATCTCTGTTAATACACTGTTCAACTGGAGGAGGAATGATTTTTTGGTCCCTGTCGGAGCGTAAACCGATCCCAGACAAACGCAAGTGTCTCCAATACGAAGTTTAGCAAATGCATAACGTCCATCGGGATCTGACCATGTTTTGGAGACCGTGACTGGGAGTGATTTGCGAATAAGGATTGCAACTCCACATTAGCGGATAGGACCAGTGTCTGTGGATTCACCTTTCCGAATACTGCTGTGAGTTACCTTCCCCACCCAATCTCTGCAGAGTTTATCAGATTCTAGCGTATCTAGATGGGTTTCTTGTAGTAAAACCACATCCAAGTGTTTGGATTGGAGATAAGAAAGCACTTTTTTTCTTTTAATGTAGTGGGTGAGACCATGGACATTCCATGTAATTGTACATAGAGTATGAGTGCTTGTCATGCTGAAGTAATGTCAAAATGAATTAATAGTACAAAACTCAATGTACTTGTCAAGGTGAAGAGAGGGGTAGAGTAGAAAGAATGCAATAGAAGGAAAAGAAGGAGGAATAGAAAAAGGGTACACTGGCTTCTATTCTTTGCAGAGTTTTATATAGCGCGAACTTTACCCGAATCCAATCAGGTATCAGAGCGCTTTACAAAGCAACAGTTACGTTAAATGAGGACACACATTCATATTTTGTTAGGCACGGGGAGATTAAGTGATTTGCCCAGAAACACAGGATGTTTAGCATCATTACCAAGACTTGAACCCAGTTCCCCCAGGTCCGAGGTCGAGCGCCCTAACCGTTAGGCCAACTCCTCTCCCCTAAGTCACCACTGTGTTGGCAAGTAGGAACGATCAAGAAGGAAGAAAAGTAGTCTAGACAAATAGTATAGTGTAGACAATGTAATACGTTTTTTTTGTGTTTTGAGGGAATAAAGAAGAAGAAGAAGGAGAGGAGGGGCGAGAATATAAAATTAGACTGAAATGAAAAGGGGGAGTGGAGGGAACAAGACTTGGGGTCCTAAACTGTTAACCGCGGATCTGGGCTCACTGGAGCACCACCGCTGGGGAGGCCCCATCAGAAAATGAAATAATTAGTTGGACAGGTAGTGATTTTAAGATGAAAGCCCATGATAACACATTAGTCCAATTGAGGAATACAAAATAAGATAACATATAAGTGAGTAATGGTAAGAATAAAAATATTGGAAACATGAAGTAGATCACAATAAGTAAAGAGAAATAATAATTTCATGGGCATAGGAATATACATTATGTATATAAATAGAAATGAAATGATATTAAGTCATTATACATGAAATATTATAAATATAAAAGTGAATAATTAATTATTAAAATAAATATAGTAGAATATGACCTAAAGTGGTACAATATAATGTATAATATTAAGAGTGACAGATAAAAGACTTACTAGGATAGAACATTAGAAGTGTAAAATATAATAACACAATGTGTTATGACATTAAAAAAGGTTTGAACATCATTGTTTATGTTGGTGAAGAAAAGATCCTAAAAAGTGATCTGAACCTTACTCTTAACTAACATTATAAATATTAGATAGAATAATATAGATTAAGATAATACACTGCAGCCTAGAGTAATAGAATGCAACCGAACATATTGGAAATAGCAGGCAAAAAGAACGAGGAAGGAAAATATTATGAATACAGAATTGCATAAATATGATAAAATGATATTGAAAAAACCTGAACATCAATTTCCTGTGCTATCATGCAATTTGTTCATAATACTTACGTGGGTGAGGATGACTCAAAACGTGTCTGAGACCTACTTTTAGCTAACATTATAAATATTAAATAGAAGAATATAAATTAAGGTAGTGTATTGTAACCTAGAGGAATATAATATAGCATTATACATGAAGAGTTGCAGGTGAAGATCATGAGGTTATTATAAATATAGAATTGTATAAATATAAAATATAGTAATATGATCTGCTATGGCATACTAAATAGGACTTGAACACCATTTCATGCGAGAGTATGCGAGTTGGTCACAATACTTATACTAACGAGAAAGGACCAGAAATTAGTGTGAGGCCTTCTTTTAACTACAGCTGGAAATAGTAACAGCAGATTGATTAACAAAATCTCAGTCCGCATCTGAAGTGGATTAAAGTGGGGACCTGGATTTTGTCTTTATGTGGCTTTTGTGTAAAAGTAGAAACAGATTGCAAAGCTGAGTTCTTGTCTTCTTGAGAACGGCTAGATCTTTCCAAGTCTCTGCTGCGGTACCTGGAGTTGCTGGGATTTCATCGCCTGTTATCCGATAACTGTTGAGAGAAGTGAGAGGTTGATGAGGTTGATCTTGTTGCGAGTGTTGTACCCCCATATCTTGTATTTTCATACAGTCTAGAAATTTCTGTAAATCTTCTGGATCATAAAAGTCTTTAGAATCTCAGTTTCTGGTGATGTGAAAACGTGCAGGTTCAAATAATCCATATCCGATATCTAGTTGTCGAAGTTGAGGTTGCATGGAAAGAAATGATTTGCATCAGTCATTTGTTTCCTTAGAAAAATAAACAGACATGTGAATGAGGTGACCATCATACGAAAAGGAGTTTTGCGTACGAGCTGCAGCCAACAATTGTCTTGTTTGTGCATGTCTGAGGAAGCAAGTGGTCTTGGATGAGCTGCAGTGACTTTGCGTAGGGGGCCAATTCTGTGAGCTCGCTGAATTTCTCAAGGTGGAGTGAAAGTAATGCCAGTCAGTTTTGGGAAAATGTCACAAAGATATGCTCTGGTATTTTGGCCTACGACATTTTCTGGAAATCCAAAGAAGCAAATTTTGTCTCTTCTACTACGATCTTCTAAATCAACTATTTTACTACGAAGAAATAGAAGATCCTGGTCTCTATTTTGCAATGATTCAAGGCGATTCTCCACCATCAGTATTCAAGAGTCAAGCCCTTCAACTTTAGTATGAAAACCTGCAATGTCTGCCCTACTTGACTTGGTTTCTGCAGCCAAAGAGGTTATGGTGGCATCCATACCTTCCAATCGACAGCTGACCCCTGAACGTTCATGTAGTATGCGTTCCATGGTCTCCACTGGTTTGTGTTCAATGACGGAGTGAAGTTTGGGGCGAGCTAGTTGCAGAGGGGTTGCCTCCTTTCACAGGCATGGCATTGGATTTTTTAAGAACCCCTGTAAAGAGAAGTTGTTTAGGAGGCTTATTTTCGTGCTTATTAGCAGACATTCGACTTTTACTTTTTATACTCAAATAATAGTCGTTTTTTATATCCCTGTGAAAAAATTGGTAGATTCGATGTAGACCTCTTACTAAAGTCCCAAGCGTTGTATTAAATCATGAGTTTCAAGTAAATGAAAGCGCAGGGCTGTCAGAGAGAATTGAGGAAAATTCAAAATGAGGGAACTAAACAGCAGGTCGAGGCTATTCCTGTCAGTTAATCACATATGGCAAATTCATCGTCACTAGAAGCGCTCCTGCTGTATTACCAGAAGCTATATTAAATCATGGGCACCATCTGAAGAAAAGCATACTTGGCATGTACTACTGCAGATACTGTTATTAGCGAAGCAATGTGAAAGAAATGTATTGATTTCTGCTCAGAAAAGGCAGCTGATTAGATAAAATGCTTTGATAATGTCAGTCTATCAAATATTGGTACAGCCGTTACATGCAAGGGTTAATTTCACACAGTTGCCATCAGTTCATCCTGTCAGCCAAGTGAATAAATGTAGAAAGGTTCCATGAGGGAAACCGCTAGACTTTTAGATTTCACCACATAAATAATTTCTGTAAAGCGATATGTATACTGAATGATGGATGAGTTAACGTTGCTTACCTCTTCTTGCAGTCCCAAGCGCTCATGCATGCCATTTTAAGTAAAGCGCGGGTCTTCTCAAAACGCGTGAGGCAAGTTCAGGAATAAGGGAGCTCAATGACAGGACGAAGGCAATCCTGTCATGTACTCACATACTTTCAAATTGCTTCTGTTGGGGCGTCGCCGTGGAGATAGGTGGCAATGCAGGACTCCAATTCCCAGAGGAAGTTCTGCTGCACGTCGACAAGTAGAAGAGGCGCGGCCTCGACAGGAACAAGAGGCGCGGCCTCAGTAGTTGATCAAGTATATTTATTTTAAGTAGATGGTACAGGAAAAGAGTATATAAATTAAGTTAAAGTAAAGGAAATAATAAACATATAATAACCCCACCAGGAGCAGGATGGTACCAGCTCAGCCCTAACTCTCAACTGACAACCAAGAGCACTGCAGCATTCTAATACATCATCATGATGTCAACGTTCTACAGGCTAGGCAGGAGACTATGGGGAAGGAAGTGTGAAGTGCCATCACTACAACTCTGTTTGTTTCTTAGCATTCAACGCAATTTCGCTGCTAAATGTCTTGACTTTTGACAGTTCCTTATTTACATCACCCCCTATGCACCATAGATGTTTTAACCTCTTATGAATTGATAGTGTTGTTTATGACAATATTGTTTTTTATTTATTGTGTTTACTTTTTACATTATTATTTTATGCTGCCATCACTGTGATGGACTTGATTGTCTAAATAAAGTATTTTAAATCTGAAATCTTCTGCCTAATCAGCCCTGCCAAGTATCACGCATCAGGCGTTAGACTAACGCATTTCAGTGTGGTGGTCACCGCACTGAAATGCGAATTCACGCATTTATAGCACCTCCTGAAGCTTTCAAGTCGGAGCGCTATAATTAGCACAGAGGAACGCAGGGCATGGTTGCGCTGCTCTCGCAGCCACAGAGTCATGTGACTGCCAAGAGACTCTGATTGCTGCAGGCTTGGGGGCTGGCTTAGCTTCGCTCCATGAGGCATTCAAGTGGCATGATGGCGTCACGGAGACTTACAATTTGTCCCACAATCGCCCAATGTCAAGATTGGGCTCAATAATACAAGATGGGCTTCCCGCGGCGCGAGGTGAGCGTGCGGCAGTTATCAGATAGTTTTAAAGTTAGAGTGGAGTTAGGAGCCCCCCGCTGCTTACACCGCACCGCTATTGTGGCGATGGACAGTTTCAATCTCTTTTTATGGTCTGTGTAGTGGTATCAGGCTTCCAATAGCTTCCGCAAGCTGTTTGGGCTCTGTGTATGGGCTGGACCACGTGGCACCACAGTGATATAAACAACAGCACTGGCCTGCTGAAAACAGCACATGAATCCATTCCAGGCAGCGCCGATCTTTCTTTGCTGTTTTGCGGCACCGCAGGTCATGAGAAGGTCAATCAACATTGAGATTTCAGGTGGTGAGTCTGCAGATCTCCTTTCCCCTTGAGAATGCACACCACCAATGAAGGAACTGTAGCCTGGCGCCATTCCATCCTGAGCAGACCCCTCCCTCTCCCTCACAATCCACGCTCACTGTGAGGAGGACCCCGGGTCGTAGGCTGCAGGATTGTTCCAGGGCACTAGCCAGGCCACACTTCTGCCTTCAGTGTCACGAGTCGCGCAGGCCGCCATGCCCCAACACCCTCAGTCCCCAGTTACCTGCGGACACCAGATATCGGTACCGACTGTCCACCTGCCGACCCTGCTTAGTTAATTAATGTAAATAAAATGTAATATAGCTCTTAAATCACATCGAAGGCTATCTCGGTACTGCAAGTATTTAACAAACACAGCCCAGGACCCCAAGTCCAGCTGAGCCATGCCCGGTGAAAGCGGCTCTCTACCAACGCAGCCCCAGAGATCAGCACGTGCACACACAAAAGCCCACATCAGTACACCACAGCTCCCAAATGAGAACGTGGCAGACCAGACCAAGACCATCAAAGTGTGATAACAAGAGAGAGCAGCTTAGCGCGGTGGCATTGCATGTCACTGCACCAACCAGGCAAGACTACTCTCTCAACAGCACAGACAGCCACCTTCAGCCAGTGTACAGCACTACTGTCTGCAGCTTGAGTGACCCTCTTCCCAGCAACCTGGCAAAAGACGCTCTGGCTCACCCTGGCACTACAGGAGGACACGTCATGGTGGCAAAGGTGAGAGAGCACTGAAGTAGTGCAATGGGATGCCTGTGAGAGTGTCAGATTGGAGTAATTTATGGTTTAATGGGCAAAATAGTCTGTATTGTTCGGGTACACATATCGGAGATTTATGGGTCTTGAAAGCACGCTGGAAACCGGGTCCAAAGGAGTGGGTGGGGACGGCAGGGGGGTCTGTCACTACAGGAGGCCCTGAGCCTGCACAGGAATGGAATGCAATAGGTCTCATTCGATTTCAATGAGTTGAGCCGTCATATCGAATAAAGATTTATTTGTAACATTGGATTGGGAAAGCTCACAGGACGGAGATTTCTGGAACACCTTTATTTGGTGACCTGGGAAGCACTCACTTGCTGTGCCCTTGTTGTCACGCCGGTGGTAAACCAGTTTTGTACTAATTCCAAGATTAGGACACCATGTACTTGACCCCCCCACCCTGCCACTGCAAGGAGGCTGGAAGGTTTATTGAGGTCTCTCTGGCACACACCTCCTCCAACATGAACCAGGCATATTCGCAAAATGTGTGTTTTATGAGGATTATCTGTGAGTTGCTACTTTTTACTAGGTTAGTGCTATTCCATTTCTGGTGCTTTACAGCAGTATTAAGATCTACTTAAGAGTTTCTCGTTGCTCAAATAGGTGTAATATTTGATATTTATATGTTTCCCTCGCCTTCATTGCTTGATTTTGCTTGCGATAAAATGTCACTGTCAGTGAATGTCACTCATAATTACACTGAAATTCTGAAAATGTCACAAATAAGAAATGTTATAACCTTGGCAGCTATGCCTTCTATGAATCATTGGCAAACTAATAGCCGACCATATCACCAATCGACTACAAGATCACTGTCAACAAAAGAATCCTCTGAGAGTTTTCTCCCAGGGTGTGGCAGTCATTTTTTTCTGTCTCCCCCACCCAAATGGTTTCTCCTATCCTGTCACTTTTGATCAGGAATTTGCAAATTGTAGCTAGAGGTATGTTTTTTACACTGGTATACTCGTTCAGATATCTTTCTCACAGTTTTGAAAATGCTAGCAGCTTATTTGCTAATTCATTAAAACTGGTATTTATAAGTGTTCTAGACATTTCGTCTGCAGTTTTGTAGATCTTGCAGTAATTAGCTCCAAATTCTTGCCATTGTTTGCCTTCTTTATGTTATTAAAAGTGACATTCATTGATGAACCACTTTCCCCATTGGTGCCATAGTCCAAGAAATAGAAATGTGTTAGTTTATATTCCGACGATGTAACCATGGCAGAATTTACTCCAATGGGACGTCAGTGAAAATGTAACGCTTTGCAAGATTTCGTCTGATTGAAAAATGTAATGATCAGTACTGAAAAAACTAAAGCATAGGTCTTAAGCAATAACAACATTGTAGCCTCACGGTGGATAGGGATTGGGTGTTCAACTGGAAACTGTTGGCCAGTTTTGGCACTTTGGCATGATGTTCACCAGGAGACCTTCCTGGGAATATCACTTGGTACGAACGAAAGCAAAGGCCTTCCATGTCCTGGTGGATTTGCTTTAATTCAGTCCCAGTATGCTGGCTTTTCAAAGTGGCCTTTAGTTCAAGCAATTTGTGGAGAGTCTGAACTCCTGGGGGGATATGTACAAGGACTGGTGAAAACTATCCCTAACGTTAGTGTACCGCTGAAAATTATCGCCATGTTAGCGACGTATGTCTAAGCCGTTACAAAATGGCAAAATCTACAGGAATCGGCGGGAAAATTGCCACTAACATTAGCACGATGGCGATAGGAATTTCAGCGTTAGCGGGCAAAAACCAACGAAAGGCTCATTAGCAGCAAAAAACGCACGTTAGTTAGCCCAACGTGAGTTTTTATTGCCTCTAATGGAAAAATAGCCTATCAGTCGACCTCCAATATAAAAAAGGCAAAACAAACAATAAAATGCAGAATGGAGCAGCAAGGGCCAAGTGCAGCACACATCAACAACCCCCTCAAGCCACCCAACATCCGGTATGACCAGGTTGAGAGCCTGGATGCCTCGCTGGACTTGCCCCTACAGTCTGGATGCCTCACTGGACCTGCGTCTGGAGCCTAAATGCCTCGCTGGACCTGCGCCTGGAGCCTGGATGCCTCGCTGGACCTGCATCTGGAGCCTGGATGCCTCGCTCAACCTGTGCCTGGAACCTGGATGCCTCGCTGGACCTGCTTCTGGAGCCTGGATGCCTCACTGGACCTGCATCTGGAGCCTGGATGCCTCGCTGGACCTGCATCTGGAGCCTGGATGGCTTTCCGGACCTGTGTCTGGAGCCTGGGTGCTTCGCTGGACCTGTGCCTGGAGCCTGGATGCCTCGCTGGACCTGCGCCTGGAGCCGGGATGGTTTGCTGGACCTGTGTCTGGAGCCTGGATGCCTCGCTGGACCTGCGTCTGGAGCCTGGATGCCTCGCTGGACCTGCGTCTGGAGCCAGGATGGCTTGCTGGACCTGCGACTGGCGCCTGGATGCCTTGCTGGACCTGGGCCTGGAGCCTGGATGCCTCACTGGACCTGCATCTGGAGCCTGGATGCCTCGCTGGACCTGCGTCTAGAGCCTGGAGTGAGATGCGGAGGAGCTGTGGAGTTGATGAGCCGTGGCGGTAGACATTGAGGCACGGAGATCGCCCGTACCTGGTGGTGAAGTCTGGCCGGTCGCATGGAGAGACGTTGATGACCTGTGTGGTAAGACCGCCTTGCACCCCTTGGAGCTGTGAATGGTACAGGCGCACCTGCGCACCAACGTAGGGAAGTCTGCATTGCATACCACGATCCACCACTACACTGGGGTACAAGAAGGGGATTACCAACAGTGGGCAGCACCTCTCTGCATCACAGGCCGGATGAGGTTGCGCTGGCCGGACGCTGTGGAGGATGAGGCCCCCGAGCTGCGCCAAACTTGTGTTGCCGGAGCGCTGCAAGTTCATGCCTAAGGGGGCCCTGCTGCATCAACTGCATCAGGAGGTTCACCAGCGGACTTGGCGGTGACTACTTTACCCATGCTTGTGAAATCCCACCTGGCTGAGTCACAGATTAGGAAAGAGTTTAGCGGATTGCGCCATGGTGTCAATGTCCAGGTAAGGAGAAGGTGGGACACATAGCGGAGGAGGCCCAGGGGTCGAGTCGCCCAGGCCTAGCACCTGTAGATGACGCAACCCCAGTGTCGGCTCATCCGCTATGGCTGAAGAGCATCGCGCCACTGCTTTCAAGCAGTGCAAGAAGAGGAACAATCATCACATGATGATAACTTCCTGATGTAATCAAGCCATGTTTCCTTTGCGGGCAGGAGGGTGGGTAGGGCTACTCCACTGACGGAGCAGGGCCAGGGCAGAGTGGCATGCCTACTTCCTGTTCCTGGAAGCAGACTCAGGAGAGCAGGAGCAACGAAGACATGGTACCCAGCCTCGAGGTAAGATTTCTCTCATTTAAATATTTACAACACCCGCTCACACACACACCCCGCGTCCACGCTCCCTCCTGTGTTCTTTCTGGCGTTTTCCACCTCCCAGCTGTCCAGTCCTCCACCGCAGCACTTCTCAATGGCGGTCGCTGTGCAGCCATGCACAGCGAGCATACCACTGGTGTACCAAAGGTATATATGGAGTTATGACGCATACCATTATATCGCATTCCATTACAATGCATACCAATACTAGGCATTTGCAACAGTAGGGAAGGTGTTGGATTGCGGAGATGGAAACATTACTATTCCCACTTCAGTGAGTGCAACCCTAAAACTAACCCTTGCACCCCAAAGCAAACCCTGAGCGCTAAAATTCATCTTTGAACCCCCAAAACACACCCTAAAAATCATATTTGACCCAAATGCACACCCCAATTTTCATATTTGACCCAAATGCACACCCCAAATGTCAATTTTTTCCACATAATACAACCGACATTTCCTCTTCGACACCCAAAACCCATACCCACCCTAAAACGTAAAAATACCCAATTACTTACCTCACAATGTGTTGTAATGGAATGCGATGTAAAGGCACCTCCGTTGTTGGATTTGTGTTGTAAAGACATTAAGATGTAATGCCTGCGTTGTAATGGACGCCTCCCATGCCAAAGGCAAGCCAGAGGCAAGCACGTCTGCGTCCGTCTGCCCCTGGACCGCTCTCAGCACCCAGGACCCTTCCTCTCAGACACTCCCCCCTGCGGCGTCAGCACCCTCCTCGCCATCAACCCTGGATGCCACATCACCTGCCAGGAACAAGATCTGCTCTGGACCGGACATCGCCATCACTGATGGCTACTAAATCACCCGCAAGGACCACCCCGACCGTCCAGGAGGAGGCATTGCCATCACCTGCAGAAGCACACTCCGACTGACCACGCACTCTAATTACCCAACGGTGACCATGGCACACCTCAACTTCCAGATTTTCCAACCCCAACCCCATCCTCTGCGGCAGCCTCATCTGCAGGCCCCCCGGGCCATGGACACCCATTCTCTGATACCATTGTAGACCTCATTGCACACCAGGCTCTCCCATCCACCGACTACATCCTACTTGGCGAACTCAAGTTCCACCTGGACAACCCCATTGACCAGAACACCACCCCTCCAGGGGTAGCTCCCCAACATCAGACTCAAGCAGCTAGTAACTGCAGCAAACCACATAGCAGGCCATAAAGTCAAGCACGTCTCCTCCGCCAGCGGGCCTTCAACTACAGCCACACCACCGGACTCTCCTGGACCGACCATCATTGCATACATCACGTCTTTACCATGCCCACCGTACACAACCTCCATCATCACCCCCCTCGCACCTGGATCAAGGCCACCAAAGTACGTCTCGTCAACTCTCTCAGCGCCACCACTCCGCCATCGCTTACAGATGATTATTATTATTATTATTATTAAGGAGTTTTATAACGCGCCTGGTTACCCTTGGGCATCCCCGCGCTCATCCAGAGAGAGACGCCATGACACGAAAACACCGGAGTTAAGCAGGAAACAGGTGAGTTTTTAACAGCTTGCGTAAGCGTAAGAAACTTGTTTCCGAGCGCACGTACAGAGGAAGGGAGTTCCACAAGATGGCCACATTGATAGAAAATCTTCTGCCCCCAGTTCTTACCTTCCTTACCCTCATGACCTGCAGCAGATGTTGATGGTCTGAACGGAGGGAACGGGAGGCCTTATAGGGTTGAACCATATCCCGTAGGATAGGTGGGCCTTTCCCTGCAGGATTTTATGGGCCATACAAAGCGCCTTGAATTTCACCCTCTCCCTAACGGGGAGCCAGTGCAGCGCCTTCAGCACAGGTCGGGCAGACTGACGCCTGGGAAGGTCCATCAGGAGCCTAGCGGCCGCATTCAGCACTTGCTGCAGTTTATTTAGGGTGGACTCTGGAGCCCCCAGAAACAACGCGTTACTGAAGTCCAGCCGAGAGATGATAAGCCCCTGGATGAGTAACCTCATGGAGGCCACTGGGAGGAGAGGTAAGATCTTCCGGGCTGATCGGAGCAGACCAAAGCACACGCCTGCGGTCTTTTTAGCGTGTGTCTTAAAGGCAAGGTCCTGCTCCAACCACACCCCCAAGCTCTTGATCTCCTGTTTGGGGGTGGGAGCCGCTCCCAGGCAGCTAGGCCAGCTGCTCGGAGATAAGGAGGGAGGGGAATTCCCCAGCATCATCAGTTCCGTTTTGGAGCCGTTAAGCTTGAGTGCTGAGCTACACATCCACGTGAAGATCTTATCCAAACACGTGTGCAGCCGGTCGGGATGGTAAGCCGACTGGGGAAGACCTACCACCAGCTGAGTATCATCAGCATAGCTGATAATCTTGATACCCAGGGGCAGTATCACACTCTCCAGGGGGGCCATATAAATGTTAAATAGAGTAGGGCTCAGCGATGAGCCCTGTGGCACACCACACTGGAGAGGGACCGATGATGATTTCTTGTGGCCTTCCCACACCTCAAACGTCCGGCCATCCAAAAAGGACGCAAACCACTTCAGGGCCATCCCAGAGACCCCCACCCCCGACAGTCGTTGGAGAAGCACCTGATGGTCTACGGTGTCAAATGCCGCACTGAGGTCCAGGAGGATCACTGCCACCGATCCCCCTGAATCCAAAATGCTCCTGGCATTCTCCACGACTGCCAGCAGGGCAGTATCGGTCCCCTGACTGGGGCGAAAGCCCGTTTGGGAGTCACCCAGAAGGGAGTTGGACTCCAGGAAGCCCGAGAGGCGACGATTCACCAACTTCTCCGCCACCTTGCTAAGGCCGGGGAGCAGGGAAATAGGCCTGAAGTTGGCAAGGTCAGCGGGGTCCAAGTTAGGCTTCTTCAAGAGAGCCTTGACAACCGCTCCCTTCCAACTCGGGGGCACCACTCCTTGGGTAAAAGATACATTTATCAAGTCCATCACTGGGCCACCGATGGTAGGGGCTACCTGCTTCAGATATTTCATTGGTGCAGGGTCTTTAGGGGAACCACTTTTCATGGTCATCAAGACTGTGAGAACTTCTTCCACAGTAACAGGTCCGAAAGAAACCAACTCCGCTGTCCGCACCCTGGGCTGAGACTCTGGGTTACCACCAGAGGGAGTCTCCTCGGCTAGCCGAGGGAGAGATGCCAAGATGTTGTCTATTTTGGTTTTAAAGAAGGAGGCAAGTTCGGAGCATTTCTCACGGGGGTCATCGTGAATGACTTGAGGTTCGGGAGTTTTAAGAAGTTCTTTGATAACCCTAAATGATTCTTTTGAGGAGTTGGCCGCAGAGCCTATTCTCTCCTCAAAGAACACAGATTTAGCTACCCGAATAGCAGATTTGTAGGTACTAAGAGCCGCCCGATATTCTCTCCGGCTCGTTTCGCTCCAATCTTTCCTCCAGGTCCGTTCCAACCTCTTGCAACCCTTCCTCAAAGTTCTCAACTCCAATGTGTACCAGGGCGCCGATCCCACTCTCTTACCCCTGGCAACCGCCACCAATGGATCTCCAACTGCGCCGACATTCGGGCACCCTTCAAGAATGGCACTGCGTCAGCACCTTGTGCCTGCATGATGGCAGGCGTAAGGGTGACGCAGTGCCACAGGGATTGGCTGGCCCCATGCATTGCTGGAGTTGCGTCATGGTTGTGACACGACTGCAGCAATGCGTGACTTTAGCGGCGAAAGATACATCAGGATTCCAGACCTATCTGTCATTACTTGCGTCATGGAGCGCTGTCGAGTAAATACAGCTCATCCGTGGTGTCCCAAGAAGGGGGTAGTGAAAAGTTTTGCAACACTGTCTTGTCCCAGTGCTACAACACTTTTCATGAGTCCCAGGAATGCGCACGATCTTATTGATGGTGCGCAGTCCTGCCCTGTAGTTTTGTCGCAGGACAGTGCAGCAGCATTGCTTGCAGCGCGGTCCAGCACCAAAACCTGCTGAAATGAGGCTCCAAGCGTTATCTCCATTTTTAAGACCAGCTATTTTCTGGTCTTAAAAAACTACTTCTAACTGCAGTTAGAGGCAGTTTTTTTGGTCCTCCAAACTTAAAGAATCCCCTTGTAAATATGGTGAAGTGGGGTTAGCGGCTGTTTTTGCACGGGAACGCCTCCCTTGCATGTCATTATCGCTAACAGAAGTGGCGATCTTTATAATGGATGTTTTGCCGGAAAACTGCCGCAAACAGAAGTTAGAGGCAGCTTGTACATAAGGAGATAAAAATCTCGCCACAAAACCGTCTGAAAAGTGCCGTTAATGCTACTGGGCAGATGTATCGGTTTCTCTGTGTTGGCAGGAAAGTTTGGTTAAACTACCTTTGATATTCCTAGCTCAGTCATGATTCAGGCAGTTAGACCTGAATTGTAACCTGTTCCTGGGAGAGATTTGCTAAATCTAGGACTATAAAATACTTATAGTGGGTATTTGAAACAATTCTGAGCTATTGTCTTTCCTTTGCATATATTCGTTAGCACATTAACAAAACAAATGCAATAAGTCACTGGAAAATTCAATATTTGGATTAATCAATACAGAAATGTATTGTCTTTAGAAATGACTTTAAAAAACAGATATCTTTATCGTGCTGTCTGATATTAGCATTTAAGTCATTTTAATGATGAGGTTCATCTCTTTAAATATCGAGTACCTGGGTGCGCGCGATGGTCTTGAAGGATGTGATTAAACCCTGTGAAGGAACTCAAAGAATTCATTAAACTACTTAAAATAAATTAGAGGTTTTATCTGTGTACAAAGAGCTGCAATTTCACAAAGTTACAGTTGATGCTTTACTGTCTGCTTTTCACAAGAAGATTTATTCTCTTCCCTTTGTTAGATCTCACCTTGGCAGCGCATGCGCTGCATGCGCTGCATGCGCTGTCTCAGCGAGACTTAAAGTAATCTCTATATGTTGGCAAGCGGACGCTAGTTTCTCCTGCCGCTTGCCATTTGCTGAATGTTTGTATAGCTTTCGTTAGCTTGGTTTTGACTGGCTGTTGATGGCAAACTGACTTCCGTGTTGTCCGGAAGCAGCGGCCACCAACTACAGTTTTCGTCCGCACTGTTTGCACTTTTTTTGTGTGTCGCGCATCTCTGCCTGACGTAAACACGGCAGCGGCGCATGCGCGTTCTGCACCATATTAAGTGCTGTACTAAGCGGCCCTGCGACAATGTATGTTTTAACCTGGGCCCAGCTGGTGTCTGTCATGGAGGCTGCTTTGCCTGCACCTAATTGACCCCACGGATCACCTATACGGCTCGGTGCGCTTGTCGGCGCACAGCTGTTGTCTGCCGATCACCGCTCTGGCCCGAGTTCCAGGAGAAGGACCGCGTCACTGGAGAAGCCGTGCCGTAGCTTGGTAACCAGACGCATCAGCGAGGAAGCGTTGTCAACTTTGCACCCCGCCCAGCAGCACGTTAACAACCGGAAGAGGAGCTGCGCTGAAAGTTGGGAAGGCTGCCCGACTCCTCCGTGAATATATATGAACAATGGTTCCGTAGGGGAATTAGTATATACAATGAAGAAAAATCAATAGAACAAAAACACAGCAATCAATGATCTAGCAAGCAATTAATCTTAAAGACTGAGTAATATTTCAAAGAACGTAACAATTTATTATTAGTATTTCATGTGAATTTTAAATCATTCATCAACTCCTTTAGATATGTACAAAAAATGCGAACGGGCTGTATATACAAAAATATTTACAAAACAACGACGCAGTGACAAAGTGAATAGGGTGACTTTGTGTGATAGTGCAAAAATGGATATGTACAATAATAATAAAATACAAAGGAAGTTTTTCACAGAAAGTCCTCGGCTAATTTATGAATAGGTAATGAGCCTTGTATGGCACACGTCCTGTAATCTGTATATACAAGGTATTCCAATTAGTGCAGGACTGTGGAACCGTCAACGTTTCGACCCTTTGTCGACCAGTTGTTCTATATGGTCATGTCGGGTCTTCTTCAGGACATTGGGGATGTATAACAGCCTGCATGAAATAGATATAGATCAATATCTGCTGTGTTAAAAGTAAAGATAGGGAAGGTATAAGTTTCCCATAAACTCACCCAAATAGCGGTGAAGGGACCGAAGTCAGACAATATGGCGTAGTGGCAGTCAGAGGGGATTACCTATTGACATATGCGCACATTAGTAATCAAGTACTAAATGCCAGTCTTACTTAAACACCATATACCACAAGTAAAAATATAATTTTTACCAATATCACAGAAGGTCTAAGTTCTTCTTCGCCTAGTTATCTACTCATGTTCTCCTTTTGTCATTCCGGTCAGCGTGCCAGCTATCAGTCACTGCAAATTTGAACGCAAATAGGGATATTCAGAATAATGACTATAGAATTTAGGTTAGGCGCCACTAAAGCTTAGTGGTCCATAGGAAAGCTCACCTGACTTCAGGATAATTTATTTAGCAATGCTGGAGTCTGGGACATCAGGATATCACTTCAACTAGAATAAATCACAAATCAGCCCACATTAAATACTGGACTAGTATGCTAAGAAAACATTTCAAACATTCTGGACTCTGGAGTCATCATGGGCTCCAATTCATACAGAACGCAAGCATATTTGAGTGCGAATAGTATCGTAACGATAATTCATCAGTGCCCCCTCATTGTAGCAAGTTAGATCGTATGCGTGTTTAGGAGAGTGTTATAATTTCTTTCCTTACAGATCAGACCTATGACCCAATTAAAGAGTGTTTGTTAAGGAGGCTTGAAATCGTTTGTAGAGTCCATTAAAGTGCGTGAAGTAAACTCATCAAAAATCTGCAGTACAGGAGTTACTTCAAATACCAACTATGGTCCATAAAGCGAAATTCAAATAAAGTTAATCGGCTATGATTAGACGTCGTCGTTTCACGCGCTGCAAGCGTGAAGCCATCGCTCCTACCTGATGTATGAAAAGTATTCTCTGAGTCTCGGGGAGTCAGTTTCAAACGCGCCACCAACCTGACCGTGGAACGTGCAGCAGCTAAATAGTAGCTGCTATGGATAAAGAAATGGGACTGGAGTACGTCTCCGTTATGGTTTTGTAATTTCACAATTTTGTTAAGTGTTGAATCGGATAGTATAAATAGAACCTATTTGGATAAATGAATGCTCCGAATACGGCATTTGTTAGAGTTTGAACCAACCTAGCTGGGTCGTGTGCGATGTTGGTTTAAAAGTGTAGTCCAGCCGGAAAGCCGTTTTACTCAACCGCAAGGCTCCAATTAGCCTGCCGGTGCGCGTAGAAGTGGTCAGCTTATAAAAACGAATGAAACAGATGGCTCAACTCACAAAGGCAATACAAATAAATAAGCAAACAGTACTTAGCAATATAGGCATAGATATAAAAATGAATGAAACTGATGGCTCAACTCCCAAAAGCAATAGAAATAAACAAACAGTACTTAGCAATATAAGCATTTAGATACCAAATAGGTAATTTCGAGATATTTGTAAACAAAACACATTATGTAAAAAATGTTTGAGAACAATAAATCTATTAACCCACCGATGCCGATAAAGTTTTCAATGTTCTGTAATCAGAAGCAGTTATTCCGAATACAGTCAGGGGTCATGGATACATCTAGACCCAAGAAATTCTTTTGACCCTTATATATATATATATATGAAAACCTTAGGGGGCAATCGTTACTTACATTGCATATCATGCAGTGAAATTGAGGGCCTGTCATCATATATGCGCAGTGTACAACATTTCATCGCACAATGGTGACAGGACAATAACAGGTAGTGATAGCATGTATCTTCAGAATAATGTCAGGGGAAACATATCAGTAAATTGGGTTTCATACAAAATAGCCCTCCTGAGTACGTTGATGTCAACACATGTGCATTAGAGTGGTCATGAACTTAGACTAAGGAATGTTAGCGAACTACCCCAAAGCTTATCACAGACAGGTTGAGTGGTAATTGTGTAATTACCTAAAGCATAGCATTCCCAGTTGTTTGTTGGTCTCCTCATTTTCGTTGAGCCCTGTCTTTACAGAGTCTAGGGAGTGGATCCACCTACACTCCTTGTAATTGAGCATGGAATGGATATTCCCACCTCTCGGGTGCAGCCGCACCCTCTCAATCACTGTCCATCTCATACTATCTGGTGGGTGATTGAAAGTCAGGAAATGGTCGACTAGAGGTGCACCTTGCGTTCTGCATTTGACCCTGCTCATATGCTGCAGAATTCTACATTTGATTTTTTGTGTAGTTTGCCCTACATATACTTTATCGCATGGACAATAAATTGCATAGATAACATTGTTACTGTTGCAATTGGTAAATGTAGGTCGAGTGTAGTTCTTTGTACCATACACGAAAGACATACCCTCTATTGAAGAGTCACAAGCTTTGCAGTTGCCACATTTTTTATGTCCCAAGATAGGTGGCAATGATAGTTGAGAACGTAAATCTGGTTTAGGGGGACCATGCAGGTAGGCACTGACTACTGTGTCTTTTATACTCTTACCACGTTTGAAGGCAAATAGCGGTAATTCTGTAGTTCCAATTTCCGTTGCTACCAAATTCCAATATTTGGCAATAGTTTTTTTAATGGATTGGCTATCTGGATTAAAGGTGGTAACACAGACTATTCTATCACTAGTCTTCTCACTTTTTTTAGTCTCTAGTAGAGTTTCTCGTGGGCAGTACCAGGCTCTTTTTTTAGCCCGTTTCAGGAGGATGTTAGGGTAACCTCTATCTCTTAGCCTTTTTGTGAGAACACTTGCTTCCGCAAAATAATCTGCTCTCAGCGTACAATTACGGCGCAGTCTAAGAAACTGCCCATAGGGCAAATTGTCTCGAAGACTGCGGGGATGGTTCGAATTATAGCTAAGAAGAGCGTTTCTCTCAATTGGTTTTCTGTACAATCCAGTATACAATACCCCATCTGCAGTTTTCACATTGAGATCTAAGAAACTTATGGTTTCATTGTTTTCATTCATTGTAAATTTTATGTCATCGGATCTTCCATTTAACCAGTCAAAAAACGACTTGAGGGTCGTAGTTGAGCCGGTCCAAATCATAAAAACATCATCAATATATCTTTTCCATATATTGATGCTATCTCTATAAGGATTGCTTTCGTCATAAAGAAAGGTCCACTCAAAATGGTTCATGTACAGATTTGCTAAGGACGGCGCATAGCTTGCGCCCATGGCAACGCCCTTGCATTGAAAAAAATATTGGTTATGGAACACGAAGTAGTTTTTGGTCATTGCAATGTCCAACATGGCTATTAGGAAATCCGTAGGGATTCTATGGGGTGCGGGTCTTGTATTGAGTACTTCTTGTATTACAAACAGAGCATCTTTTTGTGGTATGCTTGTGTATAAGGAAGAAACGTCTAGAGTTACTAAAAGTTGTTTCTCCTTATCAAATGGATGGTCCTCTATGAACTGGATCATTTGAGTTGAATCCCGAACATAGGATTCGGTGGCAATCACAAATGGCTGTAGAAAGTAATCAATATATTGATTTAAAGGTTCCAGTATGGAGCCACAACCCGATACAATTGGACGTCCCGGTGGTTTATCAAGGTTCTTATGGACTTTCGACAAAGTATAAATTGTTGGAATTCTGGGGTTAGTTTGGGTAAGAAATTTGGACTCTGGAATACTAAGAAAACCTGAATCAAGTGCATGTGTTAATAAGGAATCAATCAGAATTTTTATTTCGGGTGTAGGGTCCTTTGTGATTAGTTGGTAGCTATCACGGTCATTAAGTTGTCTTTGGATTTCCTCCACATAATCACTCCGATTTTGTATTATGATTGAACCCCCTTTATCCGCAGCTTTAATAATTATTTGGTCGTTGTTCTTTAGGGACTGTAGGGCCAATTTTTCTCTCAATGGAGGCATCTTTGAGGGAGGAGAAGTCCCGTCTGCCCATCGTCCCGGCAGGGGCCGCAGTACCAGAATAGCTCTCCAGGTAAAAATCTTCTACCCGCATTGCCGCTTCGCATTTCCATAGCGGGTTGGAAGTTAACGGGTCTACGGAGGGTGGCTTATTGTGGACATTTATTTTTTTTGCTCATGTTACTGGCCTAATACGTCTGGAACAGTGTTTCATTGTGCGTGGATGCTGGTTTGGAAGTGGTACCGATGTGCTTAAGTGTCAGAGTGAACGTGTTGATATACGCATGTGTACGTCTGTTAATCCGTGTCAGCGTGTCTGTGTCCATATACAGATGTGTTTGAGTGCGTGTGTCTGTATACTGATGTGTTTGCGTGAGCCTATCTGTGTCCGTGTCCAGAAGTGTTTGTGTGCGTGTTTCAGTATGCAGATGTGTTTGTTTGTGTGCGTGTGTCTGTATACAGATGTTTGTGGAGAACAAGTGATCTATACACTCCAATGCGCTTTCCTCATTGCGCCAGATCCCCAGTAGCTGCAATGTAGAGTGTAGGCAGCAGTCATAGTCCGTGTTGATGCTACAGCCGCACCGTGGGCCATTTCACTCCCCGGAGTGTCTTTTCTGGTGCTTAATGTGTTCTACAGTATTCTGAATTATTCTTACACACAAAGATGGTCGGGCCTGGCAGTGTCATAGTGATCATACAAGGCAACTCGCACCTCTCTGAGATTTGAGGTCAGCAGTTGCGGGGAACCCCTGCAGCACTGGCCCGGGTAGCGCCACAACTGCTGGTGCCCCGCCGTCCCTGCCAGAACAGGACACAGGCCCGACATAACTCAGGCCAGTGCTGTTCCGCCCTCAGAGAGGGCCCAGGCTGCACCCATAGGTGTCCTTTCTCTGGGGCCTCGAGGCGTTCCTTTTCGCAGCTCCGCCACTCTCGAGGACCCCGCTGTCTTTAAGGGGCCATCCATGCCAGTCCCTCTATCATCGTCCAGTGAGGTGGCAGGATGGGCGTGGATAGAGGAAGATTACTCCATTGTCTTTCATACGTGTGGCAAGGAGCCACCTTTTTCCTGCACTGCACATTTAGTGACCACAGAAATAACATTGCTATCCTAATTGCCACCTGGCTGTTTTGTTTACAGAGATGATCCGTTGGCAGTGTGGTCCTATAATTCAAGAGAGTCCAGGCAGGGGCCACACTCCATTTGGACCCCTCCTTTATGAGTTCACCGGACACCCCTCCCACCCTTCACCCACACATAAGTGTCTCGGTTTTTAGGCCTTCTTTCCAAAAGGTGACAGGTCCCCCGATCAGCGTTGCTACTTAAAGCTCGTGACAGCAGAGATAGCCCTCATGTTATCCAGATCTTAGAGCTCCCAGTAAGGTCACCTCAGCATCTGGTTCTTGCTAGATAAAATAAGTCATTGTAACAAGTTATGAACGTCTCTATGCAATAGGTCAGTGACCTTGCAGCGCAGCACATCAGGGGACAAGGAGATGGCCACCAGTCAATAGGTCTCGCATTTGCGCGAGTTTGAGCTATTGGCATTGTAAATGACACTGCCTTTTATTTATGTTTTGGTTTTTAATACATAAATAAAATGAATCGTCATTTACAATACCAATAGCTTAAACTTGCGTAAATGCGAGACCTATTGCATTGCAAATGCTTGTTTTTAAACTATTATGCCCGTCCTTTTCAAGCACAATTGTTCTCTTGGGTGAACTTACTTTTCTACATGTAGTAGCGCGTCATTTAAATATCGAATTGTAGTTAATTGTATTCATATTTGTTTTATTGTTTCTTCGCTGCTATTTTTATGGAATTGTGAAAGTTTCAAAGGCAGCTGAGGTATGAAACTATAAACATGTGATCATTTGTAGTTTAGGGGGCACTGTATCCTGTGTGAATGTGTTTCTGCATTTAAACATCATATGACGCCCAGAAAGGTTCATTGGGGCAGATTTACAGGAAAGTGACGCATCCGTACAGATGCGTCACTTTCCCTGCGCCACCCTTAGAAACCCTTGCGCCACCATAGATGCGCCGTATTTACAATACGGCGCACTATGGCGAAAGGGTTGACAAATGCGTCAGAAATTCTGACGCATCTGTTGACGGAAAAGTCACGCATTGCTGGAGTCGTGTCGCAAGCATGACGCAACTCCAGCAATGCGTGTTGAGGCCTATTCCCACTACACTGCGTCCCTACTTACGCCTGCTTGAAGCAGGCGTAAGGTTTTGACGCAGTGGCGTCCTAAAAGTGGCGCAGTGAAATCTTGTAGATTTCACTGAGTCACTTTTACGAGGCCTTCCTGCGTGGGAACGCCCACCCTGCATACATTATACCTGATGAAGGTATAATGTGACGCAAAGCTTTACAACGTGACCCATCTCCCTAGATGCGTCACGTTGTAAATAGGCTGCATTGTTTGCGCCGCTATTGCGTCAAAAAAGTGACGCAACTGCAGCGCAAAAGTCACGCAAGGGGCTTGTAAATCTGCCTCATAGTTTGTAAGCAGCCTAAATGGCCAATTTAAGGGCTATATACTGTAGAGCAAAAGTGGTCACCTCTGCACCTCCATCCAGACGTTTCCTTATTTTTGATACTTTGATTACCGAGTTTGACCTCACACCAGTATCTTTATCAGTAGATATCAAGCATGTCTGTTTTAATTTGCATCCGAAGTGCCCCACAGTGGAATCGATTGAAGAAGGAAGGGCCCATGTTCCCAAGTGAATAATCTCACCAGGCAGTTTAAGGGGGAGGGGGGGTGGTCTCCTATGGCGCAGCATATTTTAGTACCACTTGGGGTGCAGGCAACCTGCTGTAGCATGCACAGATGTCTAATACCCACCCTCTTTAAGTAAAATCCACATATTCTGCTCAATGAGGTACATTTCCCCCATCTTGGTTGTGTTGACCCGTATGAGTGGAATTTTACTATCTCTTTGGAGCCAAGAGATGCAATTCATGGGCAAAAATCGACATTCTTCTATCAACCTACCCTACTAAGCCATAGCAACACCATGCCAGTTTCCACGAGGCATTTTAGAAGAACAGTAGCTACTCTATAGACCACCAAGAACCATGGCTAAATAATGCATATGCAACAGAGATTCACTGTGAATAACTCTTTTCAGTATATTAAGTCTGTAAATCAATTTAATCAAAATCATGTTTTATATTAACTGTAACTACACAACCAATATTACAGTTTTCAAATTACACTTGCATGCCAAGCCGAGGTTTTTGAAAAAAATTTGCTCAGTTTATAGCAAAAGATATTGCAACATAACTATTAGTGCTCAAGTGCTCACGTGGTAAAAAATTGCTACATAACAAACGTGTAATTACACAGCAACAGGCAAAAGAAAAATACAAGAAGGGAACGGTGGGGCCAATTTTATTGCACCCGTCCAAAGGGTCTAGTCTAGCCAGTAAATTATCTTATCTAAAAGCACACAGCGGCAAAGGTGTCTAAGCCCCTCAATCAATTTTGGGTCATCCTGAGCACAGCCAGAATTTGAACATAAGCAACAGGAATCTAAGAAGATAAAAATAGGGCCGTTTTAGGGAATTATTGAATGGACATCTAAAAAATGGAAAATGTTTTCTGCATGGCCTGGTAACTCACATGTGAATTTCATGATACAGTTAAATTATTTCTCTGTCAGACGAATGATTTCAAAAAGTCACACAGATCAGAGGTCCTATGTAGGAATACAAATTAGACATACAGGGATAATCAGAAAGGTAAGTTACAATTGTGAGTAATTGACATGTGTAACTTTATCCTTACGATTTTGAGTAACTTTACTACTTTTGGCTATTCATACAATCTGAGTGTAGTTACTTAACACTGTAGACTTACACGCCCCCACCCCCTGAAAAAGGGGGTAGAGCAAAACTTACAAGTGTAAGTTATTACTAAAAATAATAGTACCATATATGGCCATCCCCCGGAACTGCAACACCCTACCATAGAAAGCAATGAAGGCAAGGGCCTAAATGTAAACCCTATAAGAAATAATGTTAATTTAAATTACATTATTTAAAATAACTATAATTTAATGTTAAAAATATAAACAATATTACGTTTATTTTATGCAATTATAAAATATTTTTATAAGCTGTTTTATTTTTAAATTATTGAAGAATAACTGATATTAAAAATATAATTACATTACTTTAAATTAATTCTGTTCATCACTTTTAGTAATTATTAATGCATTTTAAAAGTATATTTTTTTACTTACTTTTATTTAAACTTATGAAAAATAAGGTTCAAATAATTTAATACATTTACATTAATTAAAAATGTATATCAAAGTTGTTATGAGTGCGTGTCTTTAGCTCTACATTTAAAATACATAGAAAATATTGCTTTACATTGATATATAACATCCAAATATTTTTTGAAACGTTTACCAACTTTAATAAACTTTTTTACTTTTCCCTATACTTTATCTTATGGAGGTCTTCACCATGACTGCAGAGTCTCCCTAGGGTAAAGAATAGGGAAAAGTAAAAAAGCTTGCAGTGGGAAACATTCAAATTTTGCATCCAGTGAGGTCTGAGGACTATTTGCACCTTCACTCGGTCAAGATTTCTCTGTTTGGTCTTACTTACTTTTTTGGAGTTCAAAATCTTCCAATGGGGCAAGGCTGCAAGCTGCATCTGGAAAGGTCACACCGAAGTCAGATGGGCTTGTCACAATGGTCCCCTCAGCAAGTTTTTCAAGTGCCAAAAAGCTCCCACCATGACCAACTTTTGGCAGTCCAAAACGTTTCCAAGTAGCAACTTTTCAGAGCTTGTTGAAAAAGTCCGGAGATACAGAGCCAAGAGTCATAGGATCTCAGGGACAACACCTGGGGGTCAGAACTCACTCCAGGAGAGGCCACCAGTAGGGTTAGATCTAGGCCTGGGTTAAATTTCCGTTCCGCTCGCGGAAATTGCGATAATTTGACATTTTCGCGTTCCGCGGAGAGCGCGAAAATGTCAAAATTTCCGCATTTCGCAGCTTAGCGATAATTTGTTTCTTGCTCGCTCTGTAAAATAATACATTCTCGCGTGCGCGTGATCGCCTTACCTGAATCCCCGCGTTCGCCGACAAGTTTTCCCGATCCGGTCGGTTTCTCTACGAGATGTTGGATTGTTGGTAGCCATTTGCGCTGTCTCGCGACAGTTCGCGCCCGCAGTAATGTCATCGGTCGCGCGATCACTTCTTTCTTCTCGCGATCATGCACCGTGAGAAGAGTGAAAACAAGATGGCCGCGCCCGCGAGCAACCGCATGGGTAAGTTGGCGAGCCGCGACCACGCAGAAAATACAGCGAACGGGCGGGAAAAAAACTTCCGCATCTTCGCGATATTTCCGCGTGTTTGCGGAGATTTTTAACATTTTTGCGATAATTTGCGAAAGTCACTTTCGCAAATTCCGCCCACCCCTAGTTAGATCTAGGTCCAATAGCAACTGGTCAGCTGGGCACTTCAGGAAAGAGGCCTCTTGGAACTTGTTGTGTCCCTCTAGCCACAAAGGTGGTCAGCCAATTGACACTTGGAGTTCACTTCTTTTCCTTGGGTTGAAGTGGGAGGGCATCCAGCCCTTCAGGTCTTGAACAGCAGATGCAGACATTTTTCTTTTCTTTCACTGGTCCAGAAAGTGTTCTCAGGAGTGGTGGATGAGGTCCCAGCTTTGTAGGTTACACATTCCAGTGGATGGTGGTGACCCCTGGACACTTCCTAATCAATGTGGAACAAGTTCCTGGGGGCAACCCTACCTACTTTTAGAGCACATCATGTTTGCCTTACCACAAACTATCCCAGAGTACACTAGTCTACGGGAAATCCAAGATGGAATAGCCTTCTGACCTTGGAGGGAGGTTATGTGCCAGGTCGGGGCGTGTTTAAGGAAGTGAGCATTGCCTTCCTCCTAATATACCCCAAACATGTTCTGGACTAGCTCTTTCTCCCACTGGATTGGTTACCAACTGACTAATATGAGCCTAAAGAACAAAGGCTTCCCCTTACTTGGGTTTCTCCTTGCACTAAACTATGAAAGGGCAGATTTCGCCTCTGTTTAAGTTAATGAAGTTCCTGGACCTCCCCAGCTACTATTCCTGAGATGATGGGGATCACAAGTCGCACACCTAGCTCCTGTCAGCAGGCCTAAGCAATATTTCTGCTCTGGGGGCATTTTTCACACCTCATTAAGGTCAAGCACTGGTGGGCAACTGCTGTCAGACAAATTCAAATTAGTCTCCAGGAGCTTCAGGCAGGGAAAGGTAACTTTCTAAAATGTAATTTCCCTAAATATGTATTAAAAATCTACCATTATCATTAGATTGGATTTTTAATGTATGTTAAAAATAATGGTTGAATCATTATCCTAGCCGGTCCCAAACACAAGATAGCAAAATTAATGTTGTAATCTGTGCTCTAATTTTCTCATAGGACAGCCAAAGCCTTCCACTGTAAAAATAGGTTTTGGGGGCTTGTCACTGCAGGGTCAGGGTAACATTACATTTATACATGCCTCACTTTTAAATGCTATGCACCTAATCATGTGGCCTACAAGGCTTACATACAGGTGACTTCTTAATTTTTAAAAGAGAGGTCTTTCGCATGTCAAAAGGATTAGTTTGACAGGTTGCACTGCAGGTTGAAACTGCAGCAGTGAGGCTACAATGGTAGGCCTGAAGCTATGTTTTCCATGTCACACTAGTGGATGGCACAACAATTGCTGCAATCCATGGGTGATGTTTAATTTTCCATGCCATAGGAGTATATTCTACAATCAATCAATCAATCAAAGACATTTATAGAGCGCACTACTTACCCGTGGTTACCATATACTGTGGCCTTACCAGAGAATTAAATATGCCAATTAGGGATTAGTCATTTTTTTACAGGTGGATACCTGGACGGCAGTGGACTAGTTAGTATGCAGAGTCTCAAAACCAGATGTATAATTCAGCAAAACAATGAGGGTGAACACACAAAAGGGTAATTTTCTCACAGCAATGGTGAAAGTTTACCTGTGAAATTGAACATATAATCACTGTACGACTTTCTCAAGTTTGCATCAGGGCCAAGGCAACACAGTTGTTGACCTAGGAGTAATTGAGCCTTCCCAGGCTACATCAGTCATACTCGTTCCAAAGCAAGGTTCAACAACCTAAGTGTCTATGTTGAGCATTGTGCTGTAATTGCACCTACAAACACAGATAATTATCCCGTCCCACAAGCAGACATGTTTATTAATAAATTAGTGTGTTCTAGTTCCGGATCACCTTCTACTTCTGCTGTGGCTATTGACAAATTTCTGGGTCACAGAATGAAGAACATAAGCTTGTGTCCTCCACCCCTCAAGAGATTGTTCCAGTTCTAGGTAGGACCTTTTTGACAAAAAAAATAAATTAACATTTTCCAGAATATAGTGAACCATATTCTCACTGAACTGTATGTTTTCTGTGGATTGCAGAGCACCCAGTGCACTCAGCACATGATTATTGCATCTATATGCAAGTGGGGCAAAGTTCTGTTGTCTAGTAAGTGTTATAAATGCACAGCTCACCAATGCTCAGATTCAAGCAAATCATAGGAAAACGACTCTTGCAACTCAGACCCATACAGGGCCTTGTTGTTTCACTAAGTAATGCCACTACTGTGAAGAAACTATGGGGCTGATTACGATGTTGGTCGGAAAGGCTCCGACCGCCCGTCAGATTCTCCTCGACCGTGTCCGAACCCTTTCGACCGACTCAGTCGGTTTACATTCTGACCGCCGATTACGATGTTCATGGTCGGAAGGTTACCCGTGTGGTTATTCCGAATTGGTTCCGACCGGCTCTCGGAGCTGCATCGTACACCCCTATGGACAGCCTTTCCGACCTTGGGATTATGATGTTGATTTCCAACAGCCTTTCCGAGTCGGCCTGTCCGACACGAAAAGGCTATCGGAAAGTGACTTTGGGTCCCCTAGCAGGGCCTCCTTCATCCTGAGGCCTCCGTTTGGTGGCCGAGGGGGTTCCTAAGGGACCCCCTTGTAACACCACGCACTGTGTGGCAGGCACCACAGGGTGCAGGGTTTTACACAAACACCCCATTTCCCCATAGGAGCCTGTGTTACGGCCAGTTGTGAGGCAGAACACGGGCTCCCCTAGGAAACAATGGGAATTGTTCGGTCACATCGTAATCGGTCGGGCGGAACCGTCGCCCGCGAGTTGGTCAGTCCTGATTCTGAGATGGTGTCAGGCGGAAAGTTTCTGACCGACACCGTAATCGCCCCCTTTGTGAATATTCTACCCTGAATGCCTAGGCCCAACGATGTTATCTGGACCGAGGAATGTCTGAAGGCCTCTGCGATGTCAAGTCGAGCCCCCTGTGAAGCACTCCTCTTGGAAGCACTGGAACTGAGCCAGCTCTTGACTTTACAGACATTGACATCTGGGACTGGAGCAATACTAGCCCAACTGAAGGATAAGGACCAAGAACACGTACTCATCACAGATTGGGAAAAGAAGGAAGAACTTTGTAGCCACTGAAAACATTATCACAGTGTTACAACCTTGAAACAGTTGTGCCCTTACCTATTTATTATTGCTTTCACATACACATAACACACTCTCGTAAAACATATTTTTATCATTAATAATCATAAGGCTTCAGCACCATTCCTTTGTTTAATGATATTTGTGTGGGTTTTGACCCTTATTGTGATGGAATACCCTCACTCTATCACTTATGATGTACTGCATGACAAAAATATTGCATCCACGACATTGCCTACCTCTACATTGTCAGGGGAAGTAGGGTGGAGTGTGGAGTTACATATAGTAAATATGCACTTGTAGTGACAATATAGTGCAAAACAATGTAATAGATGCAAGGTTTAGAAATGTAGGCCAATATTGTAGACCACACAATCGTGATATCCAAGCAGTATGACAACATTTACCAGCAGGCCCCTGCATAAGACTCTGGATTTTATTTATGGCCGGGTGGTAAGTTATTATTATGTGCAAAGCTTTAATTTCTCAGCGAAGGAAGAAATCGTTTGACGAAACCCCAGAAGGATTTCCTCCATCCTACCATCTCGGTAGCAGAGGAAATTCCAAGGGTGGATTTTCTCCAGTTGAGAAAATTCCACCTGTGTATTTTCCTGGCGATAACTACAACTCCACCACAGTAACTCTATTGTGGAGGAAAATCCACTGGTGGACTTTCCTCCACATTTGTTTTTTCCTCCAGAAAACTGTGGGGCAGATTTACAATAACTGGCGCATCCCTGCATATCAGCAGGGATGCTCCAGTTATTGTGCGTCACGGCTCCGCCACCATGGATGCGCCGCATTTACAATGCGGCGCACCATGGGGCAAAAACGGACAGATGCGTGACGCATCTGTGCCGTAAAGGCAGCACATTGCTGGAGTTGCGTCGCAAGCGCAACACAGCTCCAGCAAGGCTCTGGGGTGCCCTATGTTTACAATGCTGCGTCAATCCTTACGCCTGCTTCAAGCAGGCGCAGGGTTTTGACGCAGCATGGGCTCAAAAGTGACTGAGTGAAATCTCGTAGATTTCACTCAGCCACTTTTAGGAGGCGTGCCTGCGACGGAACGCCCCCCCTGCACAGGAACGCCTACTTCTGGAGCAGGGCTTTACAACTTGACGCTTCTCCCAGATGCGTCACGTTGTAAATACCCCGCAGCATGGCGCTGGTTTTGCGCCGCCGCTGCGTCACAAAAGTGACGCAGCGACGGCGTAAAAGAGGCGCAAGGGGCTTGTAAATCTGCCCCTGAGTATTTTTCCTTACAGCGCAACACTACCTCAGATCATTAATTCAGAATATTATTGGTGAATCTGCGACAGACTGTGAGCCAACATACATCTGTTACTGGAGTGGCCAGTGTGCATAATGAGGAGCCCTGGGCAGGAACCTCCCTTGTCAGGTGACAGTGGAGCCATCACTGTTGCTGTTCGCAGCCCTCAAGGGGTTGCATTGCTTTTAGTGAGCACAGTCACACTCCAATCTTATGAGAATATATCCTGGTCCCCTCCTGGAAAGCCCCTGCTCCTACATGACGTAGACAGGTCCACCATCGATTCAACCATCAACCACAGCTGTCATTAATGCCAACACACGTCAGAGAGAGGGCCATTAGTAACCTTTGGAATGGGAAGCACCATTACCAGCCACAGACTGCTCGCGACCTGCTGGAGAAGAACAAGCCCGTAAAATGTCATTATAAGTAAGGGCAAATGCAAATATACTTATTTTGAAATCTGCATACAATATTTTGTTTACACTTTTTGCGATGAATATACTAATTTTCCTAACCCGTGAATTATGCGAAATATATCCGGTTTTTCGAAAACAAAGGGGACGCATTTGATTATGTTTGAAAACTCGAGACAGGAAGTAATTGCAAGACGTCCCTGCATGCATAATTCACGAGAGGGGCGCAAACAATATACTCTAACGATCCTCGCTTATTTCCCTGGGCGCTGATTGCCGTGGGAAAAGTGTGGTAAGTCAGTGCTGTGCTTGGAAGAAACAGCTTTGTCTCAAGAATTGATTTTTTTTTTGCATTTGTATATAGCACGAACTCGACCCGAAGGTATTGGAGCGCTTGACATGAGCACCAGTTACATTACACAAGGACACATTCATCTTTGGTGGCACAGGGAGATTAAGGGGCATATCAGCAAGGCTAGGCGATAGAATTATCGCCGCTTTTGCGGCCGTTTTCGGCCGAAAAGCGGCGATAATTTTATCGCCTAATTAGCAAGCTCACGCTAACGCGGGAAAACTTGCGTTAGCGTAGGAATTCCTAACGCCCACCTTTGCATCTCTAATGAGATGCAAAGTGGGCGTTCCTGACCTGACATGACAGGAGAAATGTCGCTTAGCGACATTTCTCCTATCATCAAGCCCCACGCTATGAAGCATAGTGGCAAGAAAAGTTGCGATAACCCCTGTTATCGCTACTTTCCTTACACCTGCTTCAGGACTGACTTAGCCATGATATCCTATGGAAGGTGGATATCATGGCTAAGTTTGTGAGTCCCTATCATCAAGCTAACGCCACATTGCATGAGATTATCGCTGGGTTTCCAGCGATAATCTCACGTTAGGCAGTTAGAGTGAGGATTTTTATCGCTTTTGAGATAAGCGTTGCTAATAGCACGCTATCTCAGCGATAAAAATCTACGCTAGCCGGTGATAATTATCCTAGCGCTAAGTGCGCTTAGCGATAATTATTGCCGGTTGTTGCTGATATGCCCCTAAGTGAGGTGCCCAGAATCACAGGATGTTAAACCGTCACCGAGGCTCGAAGCTGGCTCCCCAGTTCCAACTTCGGCAGCTCTGGTCGTTATGCCACATCCTCTCCTCAGTTCATGTGGAGGTGTGTAGGTAAAGGAGGTGCGCAGGTAAAGTGTTCTTAACGAGGCAGGTAAATAAGGTCCGAATTATACCACGCATAATGTCAGCTTATGTATTTACCTTGCATGCTAGTTTTGGAATATTTAGATACATTTTATGTGTACATACTGTATATTATAATTAGGGCTCCCGGTTTTATAGTATTTTTTTCCCCCTTCAATTCCATCTGTATTTATCCATATTTATTTCTTGTCAACTTTATCTGTATTCATCCATATTTATTATGGATTTTGTGAGAAAAATAAAGCTGAAGCTGGTATATTTCCACATTTTTTTAACCAATAAATATGCAGTCATTTCTGAACCCCTGCCAGGTTTCAGTGATATGAACACCTGCAGAAGATAAATCAATGCACTTATATGAAAATATGCAAATATTCAGTATCAGCCTTGTGTATATCTACTGCTGTTTAAGCCTCTTTACTAAAATTCTTTTTTTTAACCCCCTTACCTATCAATCCACACACTTGGCCTGGCATTCATAAAGTATATTAGAATCACTCAAAAAAGCACCCATTTTCCGTTTTCATCCACATTTAAAAATAAATACAGACAAGAAAATAAATGGTTTTCTGTCTGCATTTCTCTGTAAAAATCAGTTAAAACGGAAAACAGAGAGTCTTACTTATAATGTTCAGGCATATGGTTATTTGAGATATTATCCTAACTCTACCTATGAATAAGGTAAAAGTGCCTGTGTGTGTGCAGGATCAATATGAAAATCTGTGGCTTATCCAGAGTGTAGTTTTTAGGTCTCGCCTGAGCCAGCACATGCGCTACTCTGGCGAGACATTTAGTGAGTGGGCTTTTGAAAGTCCGACCACAGCTTTGTGTGGCATACAGTGTGTGGTTACGTGCACAGTCACAAGCAGAGGGGCCATCTGGCTTTCCTCTCGCTTCACCAAGCGCGTGTGCCTCGCTTCATGCTCCTCCCCCTCCCCCACCATAGAGCGCGTCTCGCAGCTTGTATATTTCGTTTTAGCGCGCGCGCACGCACGCAACTCCCGGGCTTGTTTACCTTTGCACAAGTGAGCAATGTAATGCTTTAAATGCCTTTGCTCTTCCTTTGTATGGTGTATGTAGCATAGCATTTGCATGTACAACGGTGCAGTGCATCAGTGTGATAAAATGAAGGTTAGCAGCTAACTAGGGTTTCAGCCCTCTAAACTGTGGATGTTTGTTAGAGAACAGATTGCTACGCTGTTTATCGTTTTTTTTTTTCAAGAAAGAGTCTCTGTTGACCTTTCTGGGCTTTTAACCAGTGACCTGCAGCTTCCGCCCCCCCCCCATTTGCACCCCTCCTACATCCTTGGCTCCCTCCATTCGCCTCCAGTTTACACCGAGCCTTAAAAGCCTGGACTTTTTATTGTATCGTCGCTGTACTTTTTTGTGTAAATGGCCCATTAAAGCACACCGCCAATCTCTCTTCGGGGCATATGTATCAAGCTAATTTTTACTCGCAAACGCTGCGAATCGCAAAATACAGCGTTTGCGAGTAAAAATTCGCAAAACGGGATGTATTAGGCAAAATCCCATCGCACAATTAAGGAATTGCTAATTTAGCGATTTCTTAATTTTGCGTAATCATTTAAGAAATCGCACATTGCGATTTCTTAAATGATATGTAAAAAGCACCCAAGTTGTGCAAATTATCCTTAAGAAATCGCAAATTACCACCAACTTCCAGTTGGTGGTAATTTGCGATTTCCTTTCAAAATGCACTATTTTTAATTTTGCAAAGTGCCACGTGACGCTCATACATGCCCTTAGGGCATGTATGTGCGCCATATGCACACACATGCTCATTTCAGGGGTGCATCAGGGTGTCATCATGACACCCTTGCACCTTTGAAATTATTCTCAAATAGCGATTAGCAAATTGCGAATTCGCTATTTGAGAATTACTTCCCATTCATTCCTATGGGTCTCCTGGCCCATAGAAATGAATGGCCAGGTATTCCTTAATTGCGATTTCGCAATTTGCTAATCGCAATTAAGGAATTTTAAGAAATCGCAAAAAGTTTGCGAATTTTTAAATACATCCCGTTTTGCAATTCTCAAATAGCGATTCCTTAACAATCGCTATTTGAGAATCGCAAATGGTGATGTTGATACATATGCCCCTTCATTTCCGTCCACTAAAACTAACGACGTTTGCTTCGCAATTAATTTAAGTGAGTTAGTCACGGGTGGCGATTATTATTTTCTATTATTACTTTCACAGCGTTACTGATAAACTGACAGACACAGGGAAAAACTACTACTAATATTAGCCAAATACAAAGCCGAAGATGGTACTGATTCGCACATGTGATTAAGAGAAACCAATAAGGGATGTTCCAGTCTCAGCTGAGCATATGCACCCCTTCTACACTATAAATACACTGGCAGAGGTCTCGGAATAAAACCAGCAAAAATAATAATCTGAAAGCAAGCACTAACCCAATAAAGACGATGCCCAAATCATGCCCGGCGCCCTACCTACGGACTGCCTAAAACATTTCAACGCTTGCACCGTCTGTCCTTACCTGTTAATCTTACATTTTCCAAAGATACTACTCGCGTGCTTGTTTTTTTTTGTCCACTCTCCCGCTTTCCTTTCCTTTAATTCCTCTTGCTGTATTTATTTCGCGTGGAGCGTTTTGCTTCACTTTTCGTTCCAAGTGACATTCATTTCAGCCATTTCCCTCATGTTTCTAATGCACGTACAGCGCCCACCTCCCGTTCCCAATGGAGCTTCAAGAGACACAGTGGGCTACTAGATAGGGTGTGGCATGCCAACTTCTAGATGCTGCAATCCAGCATATCGTCTGGCAGACATGAGCTGCCTTTTCACGAGGGCATGCATTTCGGTTTCAAAGACTAGTATTAAAGGGTGGTGCTTGTAAAATCACATCTCCGTTTTTAATTTGATGCTTCCCTCAAGCTAGCACCCTTACATTGGGGTTGTATTCGATATGCATCTGGACCAAACAAAGCAGGATGTAGGTTTATATAGCGCTCCATGCACCCCTGCCTTTTTAGGCGCTATTAATAAACCGTGTCTATGACCCATTTTAACGGCGCTCAATTAGGCGAAAAGTTTATGCTTACTTTGCCTTACACGAATTTGTGCCTTTTAAATCGTTGCCACGACCGGGCGAGTTTCAGCCCGCCGAACCATCTTGCTGTTAATTTACTCGAGGTAGTCTTTTTGTGTTCTCTCCCTACATCTGCTAAGGAGGTTTCGAGGGAGAATAGGACGTCAGCCTACACCATCCTGGATTGCTACTCCCGTAATGAAGATGCCTAGAATGTAATGGTGATGCACGCTTTCCATTAATCTCAGAGAGTGGAGGAAGAGGCATCCTCTGAATCATTCTCAGTCCATATCTCAATATTTCCTCCCTCATCTTAAATTTGATAATTTGGTTGTGAAGAGGATAATCGGTTAGAAGCCAAAATGTAGTTTCAATTGCAAGACTGATCATGGCACAGTTTGTGTTGCAACCTATTTTGCTACTTCTTATCTCCCGTCAAATCCTAGTGCAAAATAGAAAGTGGTCATGGCGATCATATGACTTAAGGACTGTGGAGTAAAACATGAGATCTATATTGTTTGGAATTTTTTCTCTCCATAAATCCACTGCTTGAAAGTGAGCGGAGAACCAGCTACCACTGTCAAACCCTCTGTGGTCTGCCCTCTATTGTGCCCATCACAATGTTCATGCCACTGCCAACAATTAGGTCATCTAAATGTACCCCATAGCTGTGGAAATGGTTAGGAATGGTTCCATAGAACCATATACCAAGATAGTATAATCTTTCAAGCCCAGTTGTATTATTATCCTTAGCATCCTGGCAAACTTATCTGGGAAAGCTGCTTTCATGGTCACTGTAAATAAAGACTACAAAATATGGTTACTCCCGCTCTCTTTGTGATCGCTGAAGAACAGTGCAGTAGACACAAGTATACACCAAAATATTTCATGATTGCCAATCTTTTAGCCGGTGTATTTTATATTTTGACATTTAGGCTCTAAGCTGAAGTTTTGTTGTGGGGTGCTATGAACTGTGACTCAACATTCACCAACATACTGCAAACCCCATTCTGGGACTAGTTTAGGAAAGTGAAACCTTCTCCCACTGCTAGGCTGTTATCTGAGTATGTCGACCTCCCCCCCCCGATCTAATGAGCTACTATTCGTAGTAGTAAACAGTAAGCGAACCAAACTTGAACCCTCCTCATCACCAGTAGAAAATCAGATGAGACAATGGAGTTTCCTGCATATACCAAAATCATGTCTTGGACCGGATAAGCCTGTAGCTTTTATTTGGACCCCATCTTAACAAGCATTGGCATAGCCAATACGTCTTGCCTTTGTGATCTTATAAGTGTTTAGCCATGCAACGGTTGATGTTGTTGCACCAAGGACATTGTGCTGCATAACTAAATACTTGTAAGGTCCCAAAAGTGAGAACTATTGGCTATGGCAATGCTTGTTTTCTTTGTTGTAAATAGTTTTTAGATCTGGCTTGACAGAGCAGCTATGTACAAGGCGTGTTATTCTTAAACCTTTTGAATATACAGTTTGCTTTGACTTCACGCAGGATTGTTTTATGCTCTCACCTACTATTGGCAATTTGGTGTATCATTCCACTTACCATGAAGCACTTTCAGTGGAACGCATGATGGACTATTTTACATCTGAAAAGTATTCTAGGCCCCGAGATAAATCTTGGCGTGCAGCCCGTTTCTCCACCAGGGCAACAGAGTAAATTACTCTGTCGCCCTGACAGAGGTGCTGCCTGGCAAATTGAGAAATATGATCCGGCCAGCAGACGTTTTTACTGTCAATGCATTCATTGTAAGTTTGATGTACAGCTCTGTCCACATGATGGTGCCACCCTGCAAATTTACAATGTTCTTTCTTATCTTAAAAAAGTAAATCACAAAACATAATTTTCTTTTTGAAAATAAAAAAGAATGCCCCACTTTCCATGGGAGTTTCCTCGCATGGCGGAGGGGGCATTGAACATTTGTTAATGCCCCTCACCGGGAAACAACCTTTACAATGCAGTCATTACAACACACTACCTTTACAATGCAATCATTACATTGCAACATCCTTTACATCGCATGCCATTATAACACAGCCATTACAACTTACGTCACTACAACGCATACCATTACAACGCATAGTTTTTACCCCTACACTATCCAACACTTACCCTACTGTTGCACTCTCTGGAGTGGGAATAGTAATTTTTACCCCTACACTATCCAACACTTACCCTACTGTTACCCCTCAAAATGATGCGATGTAATGGTATGCGTTGTAATGGCATGCGTTGTAATGGCATGCATTGTAATGGATGTTGCTATGTAAAAACTGCGTTGTAAAGGCATGCGTTGTAAATGTTTGCCTTGTAACGTCATACATTCCCCCTCACCACTAGGTTTTTCCTGGCAGTGACAGGCATTGAAAATTGGCTGTATGTCTGCCCATCTAAATTAGGTGGGTGGACATACAGCCAAACCTCTGATGGCCCTTGCTCCGTTGGGCCATTGGAGGGGTTTGACCACAGCAGAGACGGACTAATCTCCATCGTTGTCACACCCATGGCTGGCCCAATTCTAAATTGGACAGACCATAATGTTGGCTGGGAGGAAACTCCGTCGTCGTTGCGACTGAGTTCCCTCTGTACCAACATTTAAATCTGGCCCTAAGTCATCACTTGGTTTGTCACATTCAGTTGTTTATATCCTACATACGTTCTCTATTGAAAGCAATCCTTTGGTGCTACTTTTATCCCAGCATTGGCAAAGCCAACAGGGAAGACTTTAATATGATAAGCAGCTTTGTGCATGCATTGCATGTAGACAGTATTTGTGTCTTACTACGTGTACATGTGTTAGCACATTAATGCTCATTTTACTGCCTTAGCCAATGCTTGGTATAGACATGGCACCTCTTCCAACACACGTTCTATCCAGTGGTGGAATGGAAACTGATGCCACTCCCTGCAAAGTTTGGTGATGTTGCCCTAAAATTTGACTTAGGTTGACCAGCCCACACACTTGCTGGATGAGTTCTCTCAGTTGAATATGGCGAGGCATTCTTGCTGCTGTATTGTGTATACACTGGGCCCTCCTATTGGTATTCTTTGATCTCGAGGAGACGTCAAGCTGAGAAAGAAGGGGGCCCTTGTTGCCTGCAGTCTTTAAGGGTGCGGTAGTACGCACTGTAGATTGGCAGAAGGAGGAAGCGAGATTTCAAATCTTAAGAGAGGTCCAAGTCTAGTGATGCCTTCAGGTTTGTAACTGTCTGACAATGTGTGCAGCTCCCCATGGTGGGAGGGCTTGTCATTGGTCACTTCCCACTAAGAGAATTTCTCTCTTCCCTGTGTTTAATTTGAGGTGGTTTCTTGCCATCCACTGTTGTATTTTAGCTATGCATTCAAGTAGGGAGGGTTGGTGTCTTAAAGTTGTTGTGCCATATGCACTGTGAATGTGACAGGTGTTTTTGTAAAGTGCATATTCACCCATTGGGGCCTCTGGGCGCTGAATAGCAGGTAATCGTTGTTGCCCAACTTAGTCATAATCATTTTATCAACCTCTGGAAGGATGAAAGAATGATTGGACCCGCTGGGATTTGAACCTGTGGTCATAAGGTCAAATCCAGGTTTCTGAAATGAATACATTAGTCTATTGAGCTTCCAGAACCAACGTCATGCTATATGTAGCTTGTTAAAGCAAAGGAGAGATCAACTCATTGCTGACACATAAGCGTTGAAAGAGGGGATTATGCGAATCTCCCAGGGGGCTGTTGTGTCTTTGCGTAACTTTACGTGGTGGGGTAGCAGATGGCATTTTGTGACCTATTGGATAGGACAAATACTAGCAACTAGAGAATTTATAGATTATTGAGCCTGGCAAGTAGGAAGTTGTGATTTACTGAATCAAAGGCTGTTCCGAGGTACCCATACCTTATAACGTAACCCCTACACCTCGAGGTAAGCATAGTTAAGTATAATGGATGACAATAGTTAGTGGTTAATTAAGGTAGGCTGAAGTAAAAGGAGTAGAGTACTCCCAAACTTAACTTGACAAAGTACTGTAAATGATGTACTAGATGTGATGTTATTTTAGGCTGATATTATTATTCTCAATGTAGTATCATACAAGTGATAGACACAGTAGAACTAGGATTTAGGGGTTCGCATGTTTCCCCTTGATTTGGGGATATGGGATTGTGGGCTCTGTAACCTGATGCAGCTTGAAGTTATAGTTCAGTGGTCATCTCAGATGAGAAGGAGATGGTATAAGACGCTGTCCGGCTTTGATGTCAGTGTAAAAGGTCATGTTTGGGGGCATACCTATGACACTATGGTGTTACTCTGCATCCGGCTTGACTCAACATGCCTGTGCCCCCTCACTGCCAATGTGCCTCCTTACACCATTTCTATCCTCTACATCTTGGCGGATCTTTCCCTCACTGCGCCTGTTCAATTGGTGGTAAATATATTCATAGCTTGGGTTTGCAGTTCTCTCTTGTAAAACTCACTTTGGACAACTGATTGCTTGAATGACAACAATTCTATCTCGCATCTCTGCAATCTCACTGGATCAGCACCTCATAGCAACCTAACATGTGAGACCTGACTGAGAAGAAAGAATGGCCAAGAGCACAGAATACCTATGAAGGAAGTGTTGCACAACATACAGGGAAAAACATCCTGGTTGATGAAAAATTCTAGACTTTTAGATTGTCAACAATCAATGAGAGACAACATTCGACTAGAAGGTCACCCCACTGTGGGCAAGACCCTAGCATAGACAATTACTCATCCAGAACATAATGATTGGCCGCAGGCTCTACACAGAGACTGGCCAAAACCAGTCATATCACAGATCCTACCAGTATTGAATATGTCAGTGTGGCCTAGGAGAAGTAGCATCAAGCCAAGATTTTCTTTTGCCCTTTTCCACATTTCTTGCACAATCAGACACATGTTTAACCACCAACTATCTGAAAGGAGTAAAGCAAAATTCATATGACACTAGGAACAACATTGTGAAAACTTACAAAGGAAACTGTTTTGGGCTCATTTGTAACTTCTCCATTAGAATAGAAGAATAGGTAAATACACCTTCTTGGCAAGAGCTTATTTACATTTTTAAGGTACATTAAAATCTTTCAAACTAACTTTGATTATTTTAGGTTGACATAGATACTAATTTGAGCAAAGGTTCACTATTTCAATATACGTCATGAAGGGCTGTCTGCCTGCCTTCAGTTTCCTAAGTAATACAGCAGCTTGGACCACTTCTTATTGGAGTTATCATGGACTGTGGCTCACCTTAAAATCTATCTTTACCATGGTGATGGTAGATATTGTTTGCCTGTTGAACATAATATACATGCAAGAAACCTGGTTGATGACACTTACATATCTGGACTGAAATGAAAGTTTGTCTCCTCCGTTGATGGACATACTTGAGGCAGGCAGGTCATCTGGAGAACTCTCACTACATACTAATGCAATACTAAATTTTTTTTTTGGGAAATATTTTTATTGAAGTTTAAACATGAAACATTACACATTTGCATCAGGTTCAGTAGAGTAAAGGTCCAGTGAGAGTGCCGTGGGACATACATGACATGGTGAAAAACAGAGAGCTCCGTTTTGTTGCTCAAGACAGTATTAATCACTTTGCATCGCCCAATGATATCTCGCCTATTCAGGGTCACTGAGGTCTGAGTCTGATGTGTCGCTCGGGGGTTCACATATATTTCCTCTATAAGCATTCCACCCACCCCACACCCGGGTCCATTTCTTGGGGCAGCCTCTGTGAATATAGACAGTTTTTTCGACCACCATTGCGGAGTCCATGTCTCGGGACCACTGGGCGAGGGTCGGAGTTTGGCTGGCGCCCCATTTTTGGGCAATATTGCGTTTTGCCAGCATAAGTCCCAGTGTTACCCAGAGTTGCGTGGTCTTGTTGTGATCAGTCTGTTCCCAGACATTGAGGAGACATCTCCGTGGCTCTGGGAGTGTTGGGACCTTGGTCACCTGGGAGAGCGTGCGCAGAATTCCCTTCCAATACAGAGCTATGGCCGGGCATTCCCAAAGTGTATGTAAAAGGGTTCCCTCCATCCCACACTGCCTCAGGCATAGCGGGGAGTCAGTTCGGTTCAGTTTAAATAGGAGTGTACGAGTGTAGTATGTGCAGTGTAGAATTTTAAGTTGGACCAGACGCAGTCTAGATGAGACGCCCACCTCCCGAGGGGAGGAAAGCGCCGCCTGCCAGTCCGCTTCATCGAATTCCCCCAGCTCGGCCTCCCATCGGTCTTTAAGGGCTGCAAATGGATCTGGCCGGTTGTTTATCAGTTTTCTGTATGTTAGGGAGGTAGCCCTCTGTGCCAGGTGTTCCGTGAGGAGCCGGTCCTCCAGAGGCGACGACTCCGGAAGCCGGGTTCCGGGCGGGACAGCTGCCTGGAGTGCGTGCCGGATTTGCATGTACCTGAACCCTTCGGTGGGGGCCAGGTCGAAATCTGCTTGCAATTGGGTAAATGTGACCACTTCTCCCTTCTGCCAAAGGTCTCCCACCCTGGAGATGCCAATTAGGTCCCATCGATGGAACCCCTTGGTAGTACGCAATACCCCCAGCTGTTTCGCCTCCCACAATGGAGTAGCTTGGGTTATTTTCCCAGCCCAGCCCAGGGCTCGCTGCGCCTCGAACCACAGCCGGAGGGTGTGTGCCATGGGGCCTGGGGGGCATCGGCCCCTCCTGTGATTGTAAAGCGCTCCCATGACCCCTGCAGCCCCCAGCAGATGCCGGTCCATACGGTATGCCGGGTCCTCCCCCGGCGCATGCAACCACTGATTGATCACCGTAAGCTGCGATGCCCAATAATACAGTCGCAAGTCTGGGAGGGCTATCCCACCATCGTACCACCCCCTGGTGAGCTTGTGGAGTGCTATCCGTGGCGCCTTGTCCT
This sequence comes from Triturus cristatus, assembly GCF_964204655.1. Classification (NCBI taxonomy): domain Eukaryota; kingdom Metazoa; phylum Chordata; class Amphibia; order Caudata; family Salamandridae; genus Triturus; species Triturus cristatus. Next base: position 1,802,260,271 of record NC_140589.1, on the reverse strand, counting down.
CCCATAGTAGGCTGGTGACTTCTGCATTGACGGCGGCGAAGTAAGATGGCGGCACCGGGAAGGGGGTGTTTTGGAGTATATACAAAAATCTAGGGAGAGCCATCATCTTAAAGAGGGCAGCCCTCCCCAGTAGTGTCAGGGGCAGGGAGCGCCAATGTTTGATGTCGCTACGAAACCGCTGCAGTGGCTTCGCTAGATTCTCAGCCACAAAACGGTCCCTGTCCGCTGTAATAAATATGCCCAGATATTTGAAACCGTCCGTCACCACCCGAATCTCACAACCCCGCGGGAGCCGAGGTGGGGAGCCTCGGAGCATGTAGACAATGGACTTTTCCCAGTTGATCTCGTAGCCAGACACTCTCCCGTATGCTGCACATATATCCAGGAGGCAGGTGATCGAGCGCGCAGGGGAGGCCAAGTATAACAGGATATCGTCAGCATAGAGGGAAATGCGATCTTCCCACCCCATTGTCCACTTTAATCCCCGGATCACCGGGTCCTGCCGCAACCAGGCCGCCAGTGGCTCCAGTGCCAAAGCGAAGAGGAGCGGGGAAAAGGGGCAGCCCTGCCGCGTCCCCCGCCCCAACGGAAAGGGGTCTGAGATATGGCCATTGACCACCACCTGTGCCAGTGGCGCGGTATACAAAAGCTGAATCCATGCGCATATCTTGGGGCCGAGTCCCACATGGCGGAGGACAGCGAAGAGGAACGGCCATTCCACCCGGTCGAACGCCATCCGCGCATCCAACGAGAGGATGGCCGCATCCTCCTCTATCGAGGTGCGGCGCTCGAGAATCCCGTGGAGCCGCCGTATATTTAAAGCGGTGTTCCGGCGCGGCATAAATCCCGATTGGTCCGGGTGTATCAAGGCCGTAAGATAGGGCTGCAGCCTCGTCGCCAGCACCTTTGCCAGAATCTTTGCCTCCGCGTTTAGCAATGAGATTGGGCGATAGGAAGCGCACTCATGCGCCGGTTTGGCAGGCTTCGGAATCGCCACTATGGTAGCTACTCTCTGGTCCGGGGGGAGTATCCCTGTAGATAGGCTGTCTTCGTACATTGCCAGTAGATGCGGGACTACGTGGGCAGCGTTCGACTTATAGAATTCCACCGGAATTCCGTTCGCGCCCATCGCCTTCCCGGCACGGAGAGCGAGGATTGCTAGTGTGAGCTCTTCCGCCTTTAGGTCCGCCTCTAGGGCTTCTGCGTCTGACGGGGCCAGCCGTTGCATCGCGATGTCTCGGAGAAAGGCCTCGTTTTCCGCCACCGTGGACGAGGCCTCCGGCGTATAGACATTTTTGTAGTGAGCCACTAGGGCCTCTACGATTTGCCGCGGCTCCGACGTGTAGTCACCCGAATCTAGCCTGATCCGCGCCACCCAACGCGCCGCCCGTTCCCGCCTTTCCAGCCAGGCCAGCAGTTTGCCCGCTTTGTCTCCCTGCTCGTAAACAGTATGCCGTGTAGCCGTTTGTTTGGCTCGTGCGGCTTCCCAAAGATAGGAGCGATATTCCTGCCGCGCCATGTGGGCGGTATGTGCGGTGTCATCAGTGATGTGTTTGGCATGCTCGGCCTCTGCCTCTCTTACCCCCTGCTCAAGCCCAAGCACCTCAAGCTGCTGGGTCTTCTTATAGTCTGTAATCATTGAGATTGCTTGTCCACGAAGGACTGTTTTGTACGCCTCCCACAGAGTTGCAGGGCCCACCTCGGGGTTCATATTTTCAGCAAAATAATATTTGGTCGTCGCCTGAAGGGCCTTGCGAATTGTTGGGATTTTGAGGTACCCCGGATGAATTGGGAATATCCTGCGGTTTTGCGGTGTAGAAAGTGTAAATGAGATCATTACCGGTGAGTGGTCCGAGATGCCCCTGGGCAAGTGGGATATGTCGGTCATGCCCCTAAACCCGGCGGGTGACGTGAAGATATAGTCTATACGGGAGAGGGTGTTGTGAGCCCCTGAGTGGAAGGTATATTGTCGGTCTTCAGGACAGTGGGCCCTCCATGTGTCTATGAGGCCGAGTGCCTCCGTTAATTCGCGCAGCTTGGGGGTAGCGCCACCGTGGTCTCGGAAGGACTACCTGTCCAGTAGCGGGTCCATAGTCGCATTGAAATCCCCGCCCATAATAAGGTCCCCTGGTGGTAGTGTCAGCAGGAATTCCCCTAAAGCCCGGAGTGTATCTTGGTGGAGTGTCGGTGGGATGTATACTGTTACCATATTATACATTCTACCCTCCCACTGGCAGGTGAGAGCCGCAAAGCGGCCCAGTTCCTCCCTACGAGAGTCGACTAGAATCAGTGGGAAGCGCTTATTTAACAGTATGCCAACCCCTCGGGACCCAGTCGTGAACTCAGAGTGTATTGCCATCTTGAAACCCCATCTGTCCAGTGCTTTCGTGGTCGAGCCCACCAGATGCGTCTCCTGTAGGAGTGCCACTGCCGGCCCCTTGCGCTTAAGATACTGTAAGACCAGCCCCCGTTTAATCTTATCTCCCAACCCGTTCACGTTCCACGATAGGACATTAAGTGTGGGATTGCGTTGCTGTGATTGTTCCTTCGTGGAGCCAATGGTGGCCTCGCTGATGTTGTTATGTGATTCCCTTGCCATGTAGGGTGGTGGAAAATAGTCGCCTCCGCATATCTCCCCGTGGCCCTCCAACAGGTCTGAGTTGCCAAGCCTGCAAATGTGTAGTAACTAAACCTAAAACCGAACAAAAACCAAAATTCCCAAAACTTCCCTGTCCCCCCTCCCTCCTCCCTGCCTCCCTGCCCAGCGAATTTAAAACTACCCGCCACCCCAACATAGCAGAGTGCTTAAGTCCCATAACTTTCTACTTGCGTGTGGGGGAATGGATGCCCCATGCCCCTCGTCCGATCCCCGCACCATGTGCGTGTCCATTAAAGAAACCGGTCAACAGCAGGTTGCCAAGTTCGTAGATCAAGACTGCAACGTCTCTTCATTGTCCGAGGTTACTGTGGGTATTCAGACCCCCGTGGCCTCCGCCTCCTTTCCACCGATGTCGGCCCGGCTACGTAGTGCAGCGACAGTCTCTCGCGGTTCAGGGTCCTCCAGATCTTTCAGGGGAGGCAGACTGGCTTCGTCGGGCGCGCCCCGCCCGGCCCGATGCCTCCGCCGGGCGCCAGCCCTCCAGCCACTCTGTTGCCTCCGTCGGTGTGGCAAAGAACCATGTGCGCCCCTCCGCCTCCACTCGCAGCTTTGCCGGGTAAAGCATCGCATACTTCAGTTCTCGAGCGCGCAGTTCCGCTTTGACCGCGAGGAAGTCTCGGCGTTGCCCCGACACTGTCGCGGTGTAGTCCGGATAGAGGGTCACTGTGGAGTTGTCAACTCGCAGCGGGGGGGCAGTACGCGCCGCCTGAAGGATAGCGTCTCTATCTCGGAAGTTAAAAATGCGGGCCAGGATCGGGCGCGGGGGGGCCCCAGGCCGTGGCCTCCCTCCAGGCACCCGGTGCGCCCTTTCGACCGAGAAAAATTTTGAAAGTCCACGCGGCTGCAGCTGCTCCGTGATCAGCTTTTCCACGAAGAGGTCCAGTGCCGGTCCCCGCTCGCTCTCAGGCACCCCCACGACGCGCACGTTGTTCCGCCGTGACCTCCCCTCCTGGTCATCCAGCTTGTCCAGAAGCTGCTTTTGAACCCTTTCCAGTGACTGTATACGTTTCCTGCTATCAGTCGCGTCCTTGGTAAGGGTGGCGGTAGTTGTCTCAACCTCGGACAGTCTCGTGCTGATTTTTGCGACGTCGGCTCTCAGCAGTGTCACATCTGTGGATATTGTGCCAATAGAGATTTGCATCTGAGTCAGTGTGGCCATAACATCTGCCAGGGTAATCTCTTTGGCCTTGTCAGGGGGGGGGGAGGCAGTCCGGTCTTTCTGGAAGGCATACTTGTCAAGCCTGGCCTGTGCTCCACCACGTTGGCCCTTCCCCCCCATGGTGGCCAGCGACAAACAATCAGCGGGGGTGGGGACCTGCCTCGGAGGTGCAAAATTACTGTAGCTGTTCACCACAGGGCCACGTGTCTGCCCCACTCCCGTCCCGGTCGCGTGCAGCCTCTGACCCTTCGTTGGCTCCTTACCGGTGAAGTTGGCGCTCACCTCGCTCCACCCGCGTCTGCTGCGCCAAGCCTTAGGCCTGGCTTGCTTCCTCTACTGCACGGCTATCCTTGACTCCGGGAGTCGCCGGGGCTCTCCCTCCCGGGGGGCTGCGCCTCAGGAGCGTCACCTGCCTCTCGGTGCCGGCTGCTCCCCGCGCCGCCGACCACCCCAAGTCCTCTGCGGTACCGGTGCACCCAGTGGGTCGTCTAGCTGAATTGGCGCCACGCCAGACCAGCGTCTCCTGCCGACGGGCTGGCCGCCGATGATGGCGGGGGAGACCCGGGGGAGATCCGGCCCTCCGTTTCTGCCGGATCCTGTCGTGGTGTGACTCCGGTCTGGCCGCCCACGTCGCTGGCTTTTAGTCAGGCCCTCCGTGCACTGTGGCGGGTCAGGTAACCAGTACTCTAGGTCCCGGCGCCACAGCCGCTGACAGGCCCCGCACCCGCAGCGAGGCAGCCGGGCGGGCCCGATGCTGCGCTGCTCGCGCTCCCAGTGGTCGTCGGAGCCCCAGGTGTCCAGGGGACCAAGGCGCCCCAAGTCCTCTGTGGCACCGTTGCACCCAGTAGGTCGTCTTGCGGAAGTGGCGCCACGTCGGGCCAGCGTCTCCTGCCGACGGGCTGACCGCCGTTGGTGGCGGGGGAGACCCGGGGGGAGATCCGGTCCTCCGTCTCCGCACGATCCTGTCGTGGTGTGCCTCCGGTCCGGCCGTCCACACCGCCGGCGCGTAGTCTGGCCCTCCGTGTACTGTGGCGAGTCAGGCAACCAGCACTCGAGGCCCCGGCGCCTCCGCCGCCGACAGGCCCCTCACCCGCAGCGAGGCAGCCAGACGGGCCAGATGCTGCGCTGCTCACGCTTCCCTCAATCGTCGGAGCCCCGGGTGTTCAGGGGGTTAAGTCGCGTTTGTTTTTGCCAGTTTACGGCCAGGATGTGTGCCGGATAGTGGTGGGATCGGGGGCTGGGCTCCGGAGCCGCACTAGGTTGCGGCCATGTTCATCGGCTGCAAGCCACGCCCCCCCAGCAATACTAAATTTTAAGGCTGTACAGCCTGATCTTCAATCATTAAATGCTCAAAAAGAGTGTCTGACAAATTTGTCTGCATTAATATTTTAAAATGAATTCTTATACAATATCTGCATTCATCAGAATAGATCAAAAATGTCCTACAATGAAAGAGATCCTGGACACAATCCAGTGGATTAGTCAGATGGTTAGTGATCTTGCTTATAAATTGTCAGAGACTTTAACACACATTAAACACCTTAAACTATTGACCAAGAGGTTCATGGTTTGTATAGTCTTCATGGAAAGTGTCTAAAAAGAATAAAGTATTCCTGCATAACTTAATTTTGAATACTTTGACCTGAAAGCAATAAATGGCCGCATTCCTCTGGACATTACAATTATGATTCAGAAAGAGGAATTCTTTACTAAATAAGACTTTTACACACAATCAAGGATTCAGCATGGTTTAGAGTTTAAAATAGTTGCTTGGATTGAATGTGAACTTTCTCTCAGACCAGCAAATGTGCTGCTATATTAGATAGATCAGAGGTTGTAAAGGAAAACGATATCTTGGAATCATCAGTAGGTCTTACCTCTACAGGGGTAAACAGTGAGAATATTGAGTTTTTGTTGTCGACTTGCACTAATATCTAGTGAAAAATATCGGGATACAAAAATATCGACTGTCAGAATATTCATTAATATCGTTAAAAAACAATAGCGAAGTCAAATAATATAGTTTGCAAAAATATAGCTGTTAAAAATCTCGGTTTTTTAGTTAGTGTTATGTATTTTAGTATGTATTTTAAGGTGCCGATTCGGATCCTGGAGAAACCGGGTACGAACCGTCGGTCGGAGTGTTTTCTCCGTCCGACTCGTACCCGGGAAAACAACATTACAAACATGCAAGTACGATTCGCACGGAAACACCATATCCGTACGAACCGTAAAAAACACCGACCGACTAAAATATCCATACAAATGTGATCCTGGAAAGCGCCGACGTGACGTCGGGACGCATTCAGGCTGCGTTTCACGAACCAGGAAGTACGAATCGAACCGACAGCAGTCCGGACGGCAATATTTTTACGGCAGCCAAAAAGTGCCGGAAAAGCTAAGTACGCCGCGATGCCAGCGGAATAGGGGGCCCGGTACGCGCCGAACCCCCCCCCCCCTGCCCCCGTATGTATGCGCCGAACCCCCAGCCCCCCGTGTAAGTACGGACCGTACCCCCACCCGTGTATGTACGCTACGTGCTGGGGGTCCACTCCCAACATACACGGGTGGGGGTACGGTCCGTACTTACACGGGGGGGCTGGGGGTACGGTCCGTACATACACGGGGGGGCTGGGGGTACGGTCCGTACATACATGGGTGGGGGTACAGTCCGTACATACACGGGGGGCTGGGGGTACGGCGCGTACATACGGGGGCTGGGGGGGTTCGGCGCGTACATACGGGGGCTGGGGGGGGTTCGGTGCGTATGCGGGCACATGTCTCCATGGTTGCTATGGGAGTTCGGTCCGTACGGTGTTTTTTCCATGCAGTTGTAACATCGGACGCCTGGTACGGATCGTACTTGCGCGCTCGGACTTGAGTTTTCACATTTGTACGTAAAATCATCCGGGGACGTGTCGGAAACGTTTTCCGACCCGAGGATGTGTGGGGGAATTTTCCCAATACGATTCGTATGGACTTTTTCCCATACAAATCGTACTTGCCAGTTTGTACGGTATTTGTACGATTCGTACGGAAAAAAATCCGGATACGATTCGTACGGGGAAATTTTTTCCAGGATCGGAATCGGCCCCTAAATTTGTGTTCTATTTTTTTGTCTTTGTATTGCATTCGTTTTTTAATATATATGTTACAATTTTTAGATGTTATTAATTTTATTTTAAGTAAATTTTGATTTTTAGTTCTGTAGCGGGTCTTGGGTTTATAGGGGAATAGGGTGGGAAGTAATTTAATTATGCTAAATGTATTAATAATTTTTAGAAGTTATTAATTGTATTTTAATTACATTTTGCATTTTAGTTCAGTAGCGGGTTGTGGGTTTATAGGGGACTAGGGTGGGAAGTAATTTAATTATAATTAATTATTTTAAAAAAATGTATTAATCAATATTTATGTATTTAATATTTGTAAGTGTTAATAGTGGTTATTAATTTATTATTAGTTATTTATTAATTGGTTGTTAATTATTATTAATTAATTGGTAATTATGTAAACTGTGTCATTAGGTCTCGCTAGCGTAGGCTTCGCACATGCGCAGTCTCGCTGGCGAGATTTAATGTTTATGGGTATTTTCTGTAAGGGGCTTTAAGCCCCGCCCCTCTTTTCCATTGGCCGGTGTCACCGTTTATGGTAAACGGTGGCCAGCCATTGGAACAGAGCTGTGCATAACGTATTTGCTCGGCATTTTCAGCCGTCCCACTTGGACGGGCTTGCCTGAATTACGTTCGTCGCAAAAGGTTTGTTATCTTTATGGGGCCATGTGTTTCAAACATGGCCCCATAAAGATAAGAAACCTTTTAGCAGGCGAGGCCATCCAAGTGGGACGGCAAAAAAAAGCCGAACGAAAAAACGTCATGGCGATTGCTTGTTTAATATTTGAGGCAGTTCTCTTAGGGAATGTGGGTTCATACTGCAGAACGTTTGCAAAGGGGCTCCATGACTCTTTTGCTAGTGATAGTCCGTTTTCTAGTTTCAGACGTAACTTCCCGCTGGTTCCGAAGAGTCAACATGGCTGCGCCCTGTGAGTCGGATCTGCAATTGGATCCCGCTCCGCCGCCACTGAAGATTCCGAAGCGCGAGGCTATGTCCCCTACTTCACCCGGGCTGAGCGATGGATGCTCCATCGTTGTCGTCGCCTTCTACCCCAAGCCATTCGTCGCCTCTAGAGGTATGCGCCGGTGGTCTGGGCCTTGCCTCGTCGCCCTCAGTCTCCTTCTCCACATCGGCCGCTTGTCGCGGCATGTCCTGGACCCCAGCAGAAACTAACATGCTTATAGCCGTATGGGGCAACGAGTGATTGGTGGAGGCGCACTACCAGCAACTGGAGGGCTCAGGCACCCTATGTGCCAGCAAGGCTCCTGGCCCCGCTATGTATGAGCGGGTGTCCCGAGCCCTGGCCGAACTGGGCTACAAGCGGACTCCGTCGCAATGCTGGGAACGCATGAAGGTAAGGATTGGGTGAATGTGCGGGGTCGTGAGATAAAGAGCGATGGTTGCAAGTAAGATAAGCTTTGGGTACAGCATCACACCCGGCAAGAAATCCAGCCTATGATTATGTGGGAAACCGCACTGGTGAACTAATGAGCTTTTGTAAAAAGACATTCCGTGATTGTTAAAGCTAATAAGGACGTTGCCTAAAGGGTCACCTGCTGGAAGCATGAGTTGATAAATGACAAAGGGATGTCCCCCCCCACGTTTAACATTTAGAGCAGAAGGACTGTGAAACATGGGAGCTGCAGCCACCACTGAGTTATATACAGCGCATGGGTTTTGTTTTAGTACACACGTAATTAGCTTTTCAAGGGTTAGTTTGTTATTGGAAGAGATACCGTTTTGTAAAAACCCCGCCTGTATGTATAGTTAGGCGCATCCAAGGCGCTAGTAGTGTGAACTCCTTCCTCTTTAATATTTAGCTGCAGTTCTTAATAATATGAAAGCGTCCTTGTAGGTGTACGCTTTTTGTTTAGCTTTTGGAAAGCACCACACCCCAAATCCTCTTCTGGTAGCGTTCTAAAAATCACCTTCCTTATACCAGATGTTGAAACTGAATCCTTCTAAATCCGAGATCTTGCTATACTACATATCTGCCACGTTTTCATATCGCTTATGCGTGACATTTCTATGGTTTCAGTCTTGCTGCGAGTGACATTCTACGATCAAATGAGTGGCACACCACATGCTACTTTCTCGCAGGGTCTATCGAAGTAACAGCTAGTATATACGTTTCTCCGTCATTATATCAAGACATATCACACAGCAGTGAGCAAACACCCAAGGCAAGCTAGACCTATTGGCGTCTCTCTAATGCTTATTAGCAGAACGAGATCAGCGAATGACAAATATTATTTTAAGGATTAGAATTGAAACTGAAAAGGTTTAATTTCTGAAAATATGTGTGTGTTAGCCTCTTACCAGGCTGCAGACCTTGGTTCTCTGTATTATGCTCATTGCAGACGTTATTGAATATTCTTTCATTACTTGAATGTATATGTGGACGTGAATTGATTCTTGTAGCCTTGTAACTGTGTCTCACACTGTCCCATTAAGTAATATGTGACTAGAAACCTAGTATTGACACTTATTATAGTAATGGCATGGTGTTTCTATCACACTCCGAGATAGGCCCAATACCTCCTTATGTGTTGTAGCTCACTTTGTGTTCTTCCTTTGTTTCTATTTTATTTTTTCCATTTTTTTCTCGCTTCTTTTTTGCCAATTTGTTTGCTATGTTGTTTGAATTTATAAAATAAAAATATATAAAAATAAAATGTACATGTAGTTTGATGTAATACAATTCTAAACATTATTTTTTAATCTAAAGCAAAGGCTGAAATTATGTCAATACATTTGGATATCAAAGAAGCTGTAGTAGTTGGAGGTGATAAAAGATCATTATTGAAAGAGAGGAGGTTATCATCATTTTGGATCCCATTAATGTATGTTAAGAAAGAAAACCATTGTAACAGTTTTTTAAACATTATTGCCAGTCCTCTGTCTTGTTTTAATCATGGCCAGTCATGCCTTATGAAGAGTAACCCTGTAGTATACAATTGATAATACTTGTGCCCTGCCTTTCTTTGAGTAAGGTCTCAGTGATGCAAAGTAAGTTTAACTCATGTAAAGAAAGTATTTTGGCAAATTTAAAGGCATGGTTACATTGACAAGTTTTAAAAATTGGGCTATTAGTGATGCAGGATTTGAGTACGGGACAAGTCATAGGTCCACAATTGTCTCCTTACTGGGAACAAAGTACTCCATTGTAGCACTTGACTCTCCCAGGGTAGCAACGCAGAGAAGTTCAAGGATTACTCTGGGGAGGTGGTGTAAGCTAGTAATCTCCATTCTCTGACACACAGCAAAAATGCACAATAAATCATTGTCCAGTCAGTGTTTTTTAATTTATAAAGGAAAAATATTTATATTATACAAACACACAACTAAATACTATGCATTAATTTATAAATATGAACATCAGGTGCCAACTTTATATCACATTTTCTGTCTCTAGAAATGTTAGGACAATTTTTTAAAACATCTTTTGGGGGGCTGATGCATCTCATGCAGCCTGCCACAACATTTTTTCACTATGTTAGTGGTGCCCCTGTCCAGATCGGGGCACCACAGGACCCTAACAATATGTAAATGGGGCCTACGAGGGGAATTATGGGGCTCTCCTTCTCAGAGCAGCAGATAATTAATTAGGAGTTTCCTCAGAAGCAGAGAGTCATGATTTAATTTTCCTTCTATTTATATGGGTGCCTCAGTCCCACCCAAGGCACTCACACCTCTTAAAGTCAGGAGAAAGTTCCTTTGTTGATCCCTCTCATCTGTGGAAAGTGCACATTCCCCTGCCTGTGGTCAGTGCAGGTAGGAGGTTAAATGGCTGATTTGACCAAACCCCTTGAAACTGGCACAGGGGGAGGGCACAACCCCAGGCTGGTTGGCCCTCTTGCTTATGTCCTGGGGCATGTGGGCACCATGACAGTATTTCCGTATGGCAGGCCCCAGGAAATGGGGTTCCTGGAAAGACCCATCTAATCCTGGGGAGTCAGATGGAGGCAATGTCTTTAGGGCACCACGTAGCTTCTCCTTCCAGTTGTCAATGGTTCCACTGCCATTAACTCCAGGTCCAGGGTCTTAGTCACTGTCCCTCCATTGTGCAGGGGTAAGTGTGAATGGAAGGCTCTAGATGCTAGGCACCCTGGTCTATCCTAGGACACCACATCATCCCTCCACTGCTGTCCCAACACGTCAGCACAGAATTCTGGGACAATCCTAAAAAGTGCTGAAATGCACTGAAAATGCAATAGGTCTCGCCTATTGCATTGGCAAATGGCTTTAACTTAATTAAAGGCGAGACCTATTGCATTTCCAATGCTTGTTATTTTAAGTAGTGGGTTGTGGGTTGATAGATGAGTAGGGTGGGAAGTAATTTAAATGTAATACATTTTTAAAATATTTTTAATATGATATTTATTTAATGTTATTTTATAGTGTTAATTGTGTGAAATAATTTATTATTAATTGTTTTTATTTTACTTGTTAATTGTTATCAATTAATTAATTAATTGTAATTAATTATGTTGATTGTGTCATGTTTTACAACACTGATGGTGTCATTTATAGGTGACTATAGTGGGAGGTAAATTATTTATAATTAATTAATTATGTGTTAATTAATTAATCCCTGGAGTTGGAATAGTAATTTTATCCCCTACGCTATCCAACACTTTCCCTACTGTTGCACTTATTGGAGTGGGAATTGTAAATTATTCCCCTCCGCTATCCAACACTTTCCGTACTGTTGCACTTGCTGTAGTGGGAATGGTAATTTTTATCCCTCCGCTATCCAACATTTTCTCTACTGTTGCACATGCTGGAGTGGGAATAGTAAATTATTCCCCTACGCTATCCAACACTTTCCCTACTGTTGCTGGGGTTTAGGGGTCAATTTCTAAGGGGTGTACAGGCTCTTTATGACAACCCAACGGCCTGTATTGGTTACGGGGGCTTGACCTCCTCAGATTTTTTAATACTTCGTGGCACACGTCAGGGATGCCCTCTATCACCCCTGCTATTCGCCCTTTCAATAGAACCGTTTTTGTCTGCTCTTCAGTCCCAAACCCAAATTGTACCTTTTAAATCCGGCTTACAAATGCTTAAAATAACTGCATACGCTGATGATATCGCGGTTTACTCACAAGATATTGAGGAGGCATTAAAAGGTATCGTTTCTGAGGCTAATACATTTGGGGATATATCTGGGTATAAACTTAACTATCAAAAGACTCAGGTTATCGCTAATTACACCCCAGTCTCTTCGGTCCCCGAGATCTGTAAAAATGCTACATACCTAGGTGTTAAACTCACAGCTAAAATTCAAGAAATCAACAACTTGAATTATAATACACTAACCAAATCTACTATTTTATTACAAAAAAAATGGCACAGATTACCCTTGAATCTAATTGGGAGAATCAATTTGATAAAGATGAAAATATTACCTACATTTTTGTATTTATTTCGCTCTATTCCACTGACTTTAAATAATACGTTCTTCAAACAACTAGATGCTGCATTTAGTAGATTTATTTGGGGCTTTAAAAAAGCAAGAAGATCGCTGAATCTTCTGAAAAACAACATAAACATGGGAGGTCTTAACTTTCCTGATTTCAAGATGTATTTTGGTCCGCTTTTGCTCTCCGTATTCGTTCTCTACTTAAAAAAGAAGGAACACTTTTTTTTCACACTTTTATGTTAAAACAGGATTCAAATATGTTTTTGCTACGAGCTAACGACCCTAATTACTACAAAAGAGTGAAATTCAAGACTGCTAAAGCTTTAATAAAGATCTGGGGCAACATATCAAAACACTGTAAAACCACTTATTTTCATTTAAAGTTACCACTGTGGGGCAACCCGGGTCTGCCGGGAATATTCAACGACAATAGTGCTCACAGCTGGGCTAGGACGGGTATTAGTGTCTTAGGAGACCTCTACGGTACACATGGATTTTTAGATTTTAATACCCTTAAGTTGTTATATGATCTTCCTGAAACTATGAGATATAAACATTTACAAATACATGACTATTTGATTAATAAAAAACAACTTACGACGGTCTTAGATAGCGATATACTGAACTACCTATATTCAGCCAAAAATAAATCAGTAATAAGTGACACTTACCGTCTTCTAACCAGCTTTAAAGCAAATGATTGCTCTAAATTAGCTGATAAATGGGGAAAGCTAATAGGCATAAATATCACACCGAGGGAGATAGAGTGTTCTTTGTTAAATATTAATAAAAGGGTCCGCTCATCTAGTTTAAGACTTCAACAGTTCAGAACGAGCTGTATGTTATATTACACGCCCAAAATAATCGCTAAGTGGTCCCACAACAATTTATACAGCGATCGAACAAAATGCCCTAAATGCTCGGCAGAGGCCGCTGATTTGGTACATATGTTGTTTTCATGCCCCACTCTTGGGACCTTTTGGGGGGACATTCAAAGAGTTTTAAGAATTAAGACGGTTCAACTACCCTCATTCAACGCTGCCTCGGTCTTGTTGGATATATATCCCACCTCTTTTCCACAGGCAGGCCTGGCCTCAATGCTTATGTCTTGTGCTAAGCTAACACTGGCCAGAGCTTGGACCCGCCCTGATCCACCTACGGTATGGGACTGGTGGACATTGGTAACTGAGATTCACTCGATGGAGTTAGCATTAGCAAATTTAAGAGGGATACGCTCCTTGAGCAAATATGAAAAGAATTGGGGAACTTTTATGGAATGATTCGGCTATTGTGATCTGTTTAGTACTACGAAACATTCTCTCTCAATTTTTTTTTTTTTTTTTTTTTTTGTTATATTTACAAATGCATGCATCAATGTATATTGTCTCTTTTTTCTTCTGTCAGCCTGTTTACAAATAAAAAAAAAAAAAAAAAAAAAAATTATGTGTTAATTAATTAATCCCTGGAGTTGGAATAGTAATTTTATCCCCTACGCTATCCAACACTTTCCCTACTGTTGCACTTATTGGAGTGAGAGTGGGAAATGTAAATTATTCCCCTCCGCTATCCAACACTTTCCGTACTGTTGCACTTGCTGGAGTGGGAATGGTAATTTTTATCCCTCCGCTATCCAACATTTTCTCTACTGTTGCACATGCTGGAGTGGGAATAGTAAATTATTCCCCTACGCTATCCAACACTTTCCCTACTGTTGCACTCCCTGGAGCGGGAATAGTAATTTTTACCCCTACGCTACCCAACACGTTCCCCACTGTTGCACTAGCTGGAGTGGGAATAGTAATTTTGATATCTCCACTATCCAACACTTTCCCTACTTTTGCACTTGCTGAAGTGGGAATAGTATTTTTTCCCCTTCGCTATCCAACACTTTCCCTACTGTTGCACTCATTGGAGTTATAATGGTAAATTATTCCCCTCCGCTATCCAACCCTTTCCCTACTGTTGCACTCGCTGGAGTGGAAATAGGAATTTTGACCCCTCTGTTACCTACCACTTTCCCTAATATTGCACTCGCTGGAGTGGGAATAGTAAATTATTCCTCTCCGCTATTTAACACTTTCCCTACTGTTGCACTCATTGGAGTGGGAATAATAAATTATTCCCCTCCGCTATCCAACACTTTACCTACTGTTGCATTCATTGAAGTGGGCATAGTAAATGATTCCCCTCCGCTATCCTACACTTTCCCTACTGTTGCACTCGCTGGAGTGGGAATAGTAATTTTTACCCATACACTATCCAACACTTTCCCTACTGTTGCACTCGCTGGAGTGGGAATAGTCATTTTTACCCCTCCGCTAGCCAACACTTTTCCTACTGTTGCACTCCTGGAGTTGGAATAGTAATTTTATCCCCTACACTATCCAATACTTTCCCTACTGTTGCACTTAAAGGAGTGGCAAAAGTAAATTATTCCCCTCCGCTATCCAACACTTTCTGTACTATTGCACTTGCTGGAGTGGGAATAGTAATTTTTATCCCTCCGCTATCCAACATTTTCTCTACTGTTCCACATGCTGGAGTGGGAATAGTAAATTATTCCCCTCCGCTATCCAACACTTTCCCTACTGTTGCACTCCCTGGAATGGGAATAGTAATTTTTACCCCTACGCTAGCCAACACGTTCCCTACTGTTGCACTAGCTGGAGTGGAAATAGTAATTTTTATATCTCCGCTATCCAACACTTTCCCTTGCTGGAGTGGGATGAGGAATTTTGACCCCTCTGTTACCTACCACTTTCCCTACTGTTGCACTCGCTGGAGTGGGAATAGTAAATTATTCCTCTCTGCTATTTAATACTTTCCCTACTGTTGCACTTGCTGGAGTGGGAATAGTAATTTATTTGCCTCCGCTATTCAACACTTTCCCTACTGTTGCAGTTAATGTCGTGTAAAATGTAGTTTTTTTATGTAACAGGTGTATGTATATATATATATATATGCATTTATCGTTTTTAATATATTTCTAACATTTTATAATTTATTAACATAATTATTTATTAATTAATATTAAGTACATATATATTCAATCTTATATATGTATGTTTAATTTATTTTTACATTACATCTATTACTAAACTGTAACTGGTGAAACATCTGTGGTTTATCTGTTTTTAAATGTTATGTGTGATTTTGTCACCTAACTATAACATCACTTTAACCTTTAACCTAGTGACTTTCTGAGGTTCTCATGAAAGTTAATGTGTTTATTACTATAACGTCACCTTAACCTTTGCTTTCTTCAGTGAATTTCTATTTTATTTTCAATGAAAGTTAAGGAGTTTTTTCTATACCTAACTATAACTTCATTTTAACCTTTTGTTTTCTTGGGTGATTATCTTGATTTTTATGCTTATACTTAGCCAAGTTCCTGCTATTCTCAGCCTTCCGCTGTGCACAGCAGTGGGTTGGTTGCTTGACTTGGCGTCTGCTGGGCCCTGTGCCCAACCCCTGTTGTGCAAGATTTTCTAATCCAACCACTCCACATATACACACAATCAATGGTTGTGTGTAGAAAGGTTGGCTGAATATTCTTTATTTAATTTGTATTTGTTATTTTGTGCTGTTTTTCACATTTTTTTGGTTTCATTTTAACTACTTAAATATTTTTTTTACTTGCTTATTCCTTTTATTTTCTGTGCAATTCTTTGTTCTCTGTGTGGAAATGGCCTTCAATGGCCCTTGAAAATATTATTTTATTAACTACACCACAGGCCAGTACTTTGTGAGAGTGCCTGCAGAATATTCTAAAATACTGCATCTTATCATCCTTATCTTCCTGTTCTCCATGCATCTCTTCCTGTGGAGCAGCTGATTCTCATTCTCTTGCTTGCCTTTTCTGCACCCCTGCCTGAGACATGCTATTGGGTGCAGATCCCTCAGGTGCTTACACATCCTACTGAGTCCTTTTGAATATTGTCCAGGAATCCCTGTATATAGCACCGTCTTGCACAAAGTGCATGTACCTTCCTGCGCATCTAGGGACAAATGTATCAGGGGGTTGTGTCACTTTTGCACCATGCGCTGCGTTCCAAAAACGACGCAACCCCTAAAATGACATTTATCTTGCCACGCAAGGCCCCTTTGCATGGCCCTGAGTGGCTTGATAAATACAGAGTAACACAACGCAGTGCAAATCAGTGTGCTGCATTACTCTGCCCCAGAGAGTCGTTCCATGGGTGGTGCATGGGGGTTCACACGTAAAATCCATGGATTTTGAAGCATTTCCAGATTTGCCATTACTGGTACATCTGGGAATGCACCAAAATTCTATGCCTTCCCAGGGGAGTAACAAGGTCCTCATTTTTTCCTCTTTCTATGGGTGCTGCAACCTGCAGCACACATAGAAAGAGTAAAATGCCTCATGGGGTTGTTTTTGTGCAGGATGGTGCCCCCTCCTGCACAAAAGCAATCCTGCTTACAATGCAGGCATCCCTCCACCATGGAAGGCAAGAGTGCCTGCGTTGGCGCTAGGCTGCATATTGTGCTCCAGCACTGGGAAAAGGCAGGAATGTGTTATATTGTGATAAATACGGAGCATTCCATGCCCGTTCCCTGTAACGCTGCGCTGCATTACATTATGATGATTATGGCCCTATGATTTTCTTGCTAGGTGGCAGTGCGAAGCACAGTTTCCAGTTATTCCTTTGCAGGTATTGCTTGTTGTGGTGCTTCAGAACAGTATGGAAAAAATACCAAGGTCATCATTTTTAGATGGTGCACCTCAAATGGACCTGGTGGGTGATTCCCTTGGTGTTGTTGGTGTGCACATTTGAATGAGGACATGATGGCTACAGATGCAATAACACAGCAAACTAATTTTCTTAATCCCAAATCCAGTAATGGTGGACAGGAAAAGCATTTGATGGTCTTTCTAAAGGGTGTGAGCTTCTGTTTTTTGACTACTGTATCCTGGGTATTCAGTCTAATGGCTGCTTTCATTTTTATGTATTTTTTACCTCCCAAAAGTTACAGTGGTACTTGAGCGGGACCCATGAAACCAATGAGAGGGTGCAGCGGGAATCTCAAGTGTTTTTTTCCTGTTCATGGGTGGTATATTTACTATGAGCCTTGAAGTTTCCTTAAAGGCACACACAAGAAAGATATTTTGTGTTTTTTTTTAAATTCCGCTTTTTAGGTGCCACAGGACTGCAATCCCTGGAATGGTACCACGGAACATGTGACTTATAACAACCACATCTGATTGGCTGATGCATTCATGTATTTTGAAGGGAATCCTAACCCCTTATTGTGATTAGGGAGTAGCACTTGACATTCTGTTGACATTCTCTGCACTCTTTGCTCTGTATTCTGTGCAGTGCAGTTTTCAACTTTGTTTGGGGTGCAATTAAAATAAGGAAAACATTTATTTTGGAGAATAGCGCAGAGGAGAAGAAGGGCACCGGGAAGAACAGGAGGAGACTAGGAGTTCTTCCCTGTCCATTGCTTGGGTCTTGTTTCCAATCCCTCATGGAGAGAAGAAAGTCTTGGTGAAAATAGTAATGTCTAACCAGTGCCACTGTGAATTTTCCAGGAGTACTGGAAAAATGATTACTCATTCGGGACATTTGAAATGAGAAAACCCCTCAATGCTTGGCATAGCTCAAAGGACAATGATGCCAGGAGAAGATGTAATGAAGACGAGGGAGCCTCTACAGCATCTGCTCTCCTCCAAAATATCCAGCCTGATGATAGAGTTCCAGAGAAAATTGTTTGCACCATTAGCCAAGACACAAGTCCATTATATGCAGATATTGCTTTGTGTTGCACAAAATGTGGTAAAGTAGCGTCTGTTGGAGCACAGACTACAACGGTTCAACACCAATTGATGGCCGCTCACAAAGCAACCTGGTGATGGCGGGCCACGGGATCAGGGTTCATTTACAGGATGTGATGGGCAGTTGAGTTGCAATGGTGACAGGGTCCCGTTCAGTGTCTACATTTCTGTATATGGAGTTGAGTTTGTTACAGAAGAATTCTGAGAGCTTGTTGCAAAGGTCTTGTGAGGAGGTGATGTTGCTGGAGGTGGCAAGAGGCACAGTGAAACATTTGATGATGGCGAAGTTGTCCTTGCTGCTATTAGTGCTGGCGTCGATGGGATCTGGGAGTGACATGCCAATACCAAACACCCACCCACAAAAGACTAAACCCATAGCAGCTCATGAAATACACTTCTAAAGTTAACCCCTTCGCCGCGGCAGGAATTCCGCCGCGGCGCTGGGGGGGTTTGGTGGCAGCGCGGTGGCGCTGTGCTCGTGACGGAACCGCTCCGTCAGGAGCCACGGTTGAGCTGTGCTCATGACGGAGTGGTTCCGTCACGACTCCGCCCACTGCGCTAATCGCCCGCACAGGCGGGGAATTAGCGCCGCATGGGCGGAGCGGCCGCCAACGACCGTAGCATGACGGAACCACTCCGTCATGAGCACAGCGCAACCGTGGCTCATGACGGAGTGGTTCCGTCATGAGCGGGGAAGGGGTTAATACAGCTCTAAAAGTGTCAAATAGGCATAAACGTACTCCAGCCAACCATTGGAGCATGTCAAGCACCACACATGGCTAACCACTGGTACTCCAATACACTCCCATATAAATCATTGTAGGCAGTGAATTAAAAATAATAGTCCATAGTAATTAATGCTAAATTAATAATATTATTTCAATATTCAACTTAATGAAACGCATAACGTTTAAGCATGAATACTACACATTAAACAAAAATAAAAATGAATGTAAGGGCAGGTATTTTGATTTTTCATTATTTGTTTAAAAAATAATATTTTTAAATGAAATTAATATATTTACATTTCTTTTACAATTGATTTGAAATTTAATTTGATGAGTACGTCTTGTCACTTTGAATTGTATCCAGATTAACATTAATTATTGAAAAGTATTTCTCTTGTATATATTAGAATATATTTAAATATGTTGTTAAATAAATGAAATGTATTAGATTTACCTGCACTTTCCTATAGGGAGATTTCTGTCCGGATGGCAGCGATCCCCAACAGGTGAAAAGACACATGCAGTAATTTTATGTTTGCAAATTCCTTTGTAGGAGGCTCCATCCCTCCACTGGAGTGTGTGATGGCTTGTTGTATGTCTACACTCCTCGGAAATGGTAAATTGTGAACAAGTGGAGAGTTACACCCAGGTGTAGGAGTAGATCTACATGTGAGTCAATTTATGCATGCATAGTTACCACTGTGAAGCAGGCCCTACTCTTCTCCACATGTCTAAAAGCCATAGTGTTTCACTTATAAAAAATGCTTTTTAAATCAGAAGTTCTTCTGCTGTGATGGTGAACTCATCCCTGTTAGATCACTGGACCACGTACAGCTCCCATGCAGCAGGGCCGATAGCAACAATGCTCTTGTTTTTGTGAAACTCGCACCTATTAATGCTTATTTCGACCAAGAGGTATTTACTCATCTACTTCAAGACAAACGTAGGGGCACATCATCAAGGACCGGCGATAATTATTGCTAAGAGCACTTAGCGCTAGCATAATTATCGCCGGGTAACGTGGAATTTTATCGCTGAGATAGCGTGCTATTAGCAACACTTATCTCAAAAGCGATAAACTTCCAAGCGCTAACTGCCAAATGTGAGATTATCGCTGGAAATCCAGCGATAATCTCACAAAGTTTGGCGTTAGCTTGATGATAGGGCAAGGCATACTTAGCCATGATATCCACCTTACATAGGTTATCTGGGCTAAGTCAGTCTTGAAGCAGGCGTAAGGAAAGTAGCGATAACTGAGGTTATCGCTACTTTGCTTGACGCTCTGCAGGTTAGCATGCCCATTGATAATTGGAGAAATGTCGCTTAGCGACATTTCACCAATTATTTCAGGGCAGGAATGCCCACTTTGCATCTCATTAGAGATGCAAAGCTGGGCGTTCAGAAAACAGGCGCTAATGCAAGGATTCACGCGATAGCAAGACCTTGCTGATTGGGCGATAAAATTATCGCCGCATTTCGTCTGAAAACGGATGCAAAAGCGGTGATAATTTTTTATCGCCTCCTAGATGATATGCCCCGTTGTCATTTAGGGCAGAGGGTTAATAGTAATTCAAACACCGAGAAAGTTACACAAACTTCCAAAAACCTTTCTGAAGTCAGCGACACACCTGTAGTATCTCTCGGAAAACGCGCGCTGCGCCCAATGTCTTTTATTAATCTCCTGCTCCGACAAACCTTGTTGTGTGTTTGCTGTGCAAACAGTGGGCGGCATTTGTCATTTTGTTATTTATTTGTTATTTTTCTATTTGTTATGCAGACTTTAAATCTCATAATGCCATAGGGATTAACCCAAGCTCATAGACTTTTCCAATCTCTGCTCAATCCCTCCTTAAATTACAAGGGACGTCCCTGTTCTCATGAAAGCTCATGAAAGGATTAAAGATACAGGTGTTCAACAAGGTCCCACTTCAAATTACACTGCCTTTACTAGCTGGAAACCCTGTAGAAAAGTCAGCGTCTCTTTGTCCTAAACGTATTGCCTGCTGCTTTAATGGTGGCCTCTGACTTCCGGACTGGGAGGAGACATGTAATGGTGGAGTGATGAGAAATTCAGAAAATAAAAATACAGAAATGATTAAGAAATAAATAGAGCTAGGAGTGAGGGTGATCATTGAGCTAATGCAACTCTGGGTGGGGGTACCAGAATAACACAGAAAACCTCCAGGGTTTGCTGAGATAATAAATGAGGGATTACCAGGGAATCAATAATTCTGGTCACAAATCCCCTGGGTTTTTATCATTTCCTGGGCATTTAGCAGGTGGGGCCATCCGGTACAGAGGAACGCTTCATTCTGATGTGGCCGCCATCTCCCATTACTGACTCTGCTGGGATTACAAGGCAGCTGGTAATAGGCTCTTTGTGTAACCTCAGTGGCCTGTGTTTCAGTCCTGGTAGAAAGGTATAATCCATGATACAATGAGTACCTTTGAGTTAGACAATAGACACACCTATTTCTTAGAGCACAAGGAAGCCACTGTCTGAAAAGGCAAGCACTTTATAAAGAAGTACTGCTAATGACAAGTGGATGGCCAATTATTTATATTATTTCAATATTTAAATGAAGGAAACACATAACTTTTAAGCATGTTAACTACACATCAAACAGAAATAAAGATGTATGCAAAGGCAAGTATTTAAATGTTTCATTATTTGTTTTAAAACTAATATTTTTAAATGAAATGAATATATTTACGTTATTTTATAATTTATTAAAAGGATGGCCACCATGTTGTGTGTTGACGCAACACAGCAGCAATCTGTGAAGCACATAAAGTAATGTTTGAACGTTGTTGAACATTTTTTGTTTACATTCGAGAAGGCCAGTCTGCTGCCACTATTGGTTTTGCCAATGCCTTTATAATTGTATTGCAAGCATTGGTAAACGCAGTTGCTGCATGCTGGCATCTTTGAACATTATTTTCTATGCTTCACATTCCTTATCCTCCTTATCCTTTCCATCACACCCCTTCAGTGGTAACCGGGACAAACAATCTGCCTGGCCATGCCCTGTACTTCCCCGGATTATGTCGGTTGTGAAAATGATTACATTTTGCTTGAAAGTCTGGCCAACCTCGCAGTTTAATATCTCCCCCCACCTGGAAAGAGCATATTTCTAGTTTTCTGGTTTTCTGTGCAAATGTTGAATTTGCATGGAAATGGTTTGCAGCAATGCACGTGCCAGCAACTTTATCTCATTCACTAAGTAATTCCTCTCACTGAGGGCCCCATTACGATGGTGGTGGGACCACCACCGTCAGGCCGTCAGTGGCGGTCCCACCGCCATCAGACCCTGCAGGTCTGCCTGCCGCATTACGATGATGGGTGGATGGAGGGTGGGTGGAGAGACTGACCGTCACGCATCCAAGAGGCTCAAGGAGCCATCGGACCGTCGGAGGGACTGCAATCCCTACAACAGTGACAGTGCCTGCTCAGGCACCGCCGTAGGGATTACAATGTCCCTTTCCGCCGGCCGTTTCATGTCAGCTAACCCGCCATGAAAGGACAGGCAGAAAGTGATTTGTGGGCCCCTCTTCCCTCCTGACCCTCCAGTATGGATCCTAGGGGGCACCTATGGTCCCCATTACATAACCCTGCACCATGTGTGCCACATGGTACAGTGATATGTCAGATGTGTATGTTTTGTACTGCTGTGTGTGCTGCAGCCAGCAGCACACTCCGCAATACAAAGTATACACATTGCGACCGCCTTGAAGGCGGCCGCATTGTTAAGCAGATAGCAAGACCGCCGACTACTAGTCGGGCGGTCCTGCTTCCGCCGTGGTGCCGGTCGGACATTAGTCTGACCACCATCGTAATGAGGCCCTGAGTAACAGTGTCCCATAACCATATGCTGTCATTCATTCCTTGTCTCTACATTTCAAGCACAACAGAGCCCCCAAATTGTAATTGCAGTCATCAACGGATGGAATAAATTCTTGGCCTGCTAAAGCAGATTTCAGACACGTTGGCCCTATCCGAAAAATCAATTTTGAAGTATGTAAAGTAGTACTACATTGCATACTTGAAAATGCAATTCACAAACCTCTGATCAGAGATCTGTATCTCCCTCCACCTCTCCTATCTTTGTGGCCCAGAGATTTCTGGTGGTTGGCAGAGACCTCCACACACAGAGAGGTGTTGGTTTTAGTATTAAATGCAGGAAAAAAACACAAAAACACATCCACAGATAAATAAGACAAATGCAACTCACAAAGTATATATCTGCATTTATTTTTCTAGAACTACTGAGAAAGTAGGCTTAATTATACACCAGTATGTCCTTGGAGTATGTCAAGCACCCCATATGTTCACACTGGTACTGCAGCAGATACACATAAAATCAATGGAAGCATGGAATAGCACATAAGGAAACATTTAAAATCAATTAAATTGAATAGCATTTTAAATGACACTCTTTAAATTCAATTAATGTCATTTTGTTCATTTTTATTTTATAATATACATAATACCTTTGTAGTAAAATATATGGTGAGAGTAACAATTATGTTTATTCAATTTAAATCACATGACAAATAATAGAAAACTTGCTCACAAAAATAGGACATTTTCAACACAAATGATACTGTAAGGGATGAGGATGGAAAAATTCTAATAAAAAATAATGTAATTAAAAATAAAATCAATTAGGTTAACATTTATTAATATGTTAGGTTTAGTGCAGGCATGTGGTTCCTTTTCCCTCTGGTAGGCCTAGGTGAATAGGAATTAGGAAACGTGTTTTAATAATTTTTAATTAAAAAATAAATAATCCATTTTAATTAAACTCAAATTTGTTAAAAGAATTCCATATTACTTTCAACAGGGAGATCTCAGCCTCCATGGTGGAGATCTCCACAAACAGCCAGAATGTATCTTATAGCAACGTTTTGGCTGTAAATGTGGTCGTAGGAGTCTTCATCTCTCCATTCGAGGAGGTAGAGACGCATGCAGCAACATCTAGGTGGAGATCTCTGCTTGAAAATGGGGAAATCCATCCAGGAAAAGTTTACAGCTAGGTATATGTATAAATCTAGACATGCAAACTAACCTTTGTAAATTGGCCAAAGTGCATTTGAAATATCATTTATGATGGCTTGAAATGCATCATTTTGCTCTGCTCCCCACACTAATATTGCAATTTAATTCCATTAATGTCAAAAAGGCTCCATATAGCTTACAGAGATTTTGACAAATTTGGGGTAAAATTCTCTGAGCCCTAAAAGGAAATTAATTGATCTTTGAAAACTGGGTCTGGTGCTTCTAATATTCCGTCAACAAGGTTCTTTTAACTAGCGGCTTCTCTCATGCAGCACACGGCGTTTGGCCTAGATTCGCTCCGACAGCTGGTAAGAAGACCTAGGCCGCCAATCTCAGATGCGGAATGGGCTCAAGTACTAGAGAGCCCAATACGTATCCCCAGAAACGTGCGGGTCCGGAAAAATTCAGTACTATATAATCCAGGGAGCATACCTCACTCCCACCAAAATCAATCAGTACTTTAACTGGGCAGACAATGCATGCCTGAGATGCGACGCTCTGGATGCCGTCCTGATACACATGCTCTGGAGCTGCACTCGTATTCACACATACTTGAGGGAGTTGGCAACTATGATGTACGCCTGTACTGAACTTGAGATATCTTTTGAATACCTCCTGCACAAATTCCATAGAACCCTCAACACCAAGGTAACCTCTAGATTCCTGGACCTAGGTAAAGTGGCAGCCAAGGGGCTGATTACCAGGAGATGGAAATCGCCAGACCCTCCACATGTGCAAGCATTGCGCCAATCAGTACTAGCATGGGCCAAGGCAGAAAGCATTGCTATTAGTCATGAGGAGACGATAGGCCTACAACAAGTCCCCTTTGCCACAAGCCAGGATACAATCTTTGCGGAGCTGCAGCAGAGCACAGGTGGTGAGGGTGAGGACTTCCCTGGGGAATAGCACTGTAGATTGAAAGCCGCGCGCACACACTGCACTTCCAGACCGACCACAACTCTCCGACAGTAATTATGGAATTGGTGTACATGCATATATATCCACACGTCACTACAGGGAATGAACACGTAGGCAGCGGGCATGAGTGAAATAAGTAAGATCCACATGGGGAGGTGGGTAGGGTACTCCAGCATAGTCTGGTTTACGGTTTTTCTATTCTATTTTCCATTTTTCTCAGTTTCAGTCAAAATAATGAGCCACTCCCAATAATCCGTTACTGGACATTACGCACTATAAGCAGTGTATGGCTAATGTGGCATGGTCAACAGCGGTCTCACTACACTCGTAAGAGATATTGCGTTGTATTATGTATAAATAATGTACATCACACTAGAATAACACAAACGTTGTATGTTGAAGTGATTCTGTAAACCTTGAACAGGTTCAGTACTGCCTGAACTCTTTACGCGCTACGCACTAAGAATCGTCTAAACAAGCTCACAGTTTAAAATCGATACTGTTTACACGACATCGCGTCTTAATACTACAGCATGATGAGCTATTCTCTATGACCTATATCCTTTTGCATCATTGGTTAACCGCTTCATGTTGAGCCAATTTTCTGCTTTGAAACCGTGGCATTGTAAGTCAATTTACTATGTTATTGCCCATGACGAAGGGACTTCTCTGTCCCGAAATGCATTGGGCCGCCCGCTAAAAAGTGGATAAAGAAGTGCCTCGTCCAATATTGTTTACATTGTAATTTCTTTAAGTTTCTGTTCTCTACATTATGAATGACTAATATTATGCATCATAAGGATTGCAAAATAATCTTTTTTTGTAACCTTTTTGAAAAATGACCATTGTGTATGTTATGTTGCATCTAAGCATAAATTGCCTAAAGGGCTAGAACACTTACACTCTTAGTTTTGATTATTGATGTTATATCAGTGTTTGTGATATACAAACTTGTGAACAGTGCACGGTACCTAGTAGGTTTTCCTATTAGATTGTTTTGTTTATTGTTTAGTTAGCCGAAGTGACAGCGGATACAGTACCGCAGCACCCCTCTTTTTTAGCTAAGAAAATTTCATCAACATCAGATCATTTAGGTGTGCACCTTCTACCCAAAACTCTTCATTTGCATTTCTGTAAACCTTGAGACATATGAGATGTAACAAATGTTTCCCCAATATTGGGTGATGCAAGAACGCCTAAATGTTGAAAAAACTGAAAAAAGATTCATAAAAAAAAAAATATTAAAAAAACAAAGTTCTTTTTACTCTCAATTTTGTGACAGGAAATTGTGTGCACCAATCATTCCACCTCTTCCAGCTCAATGAAAGTTATTCCACTTCCTTATAAAATTCTGAAAACAGTTTACAAGTTCTCATCATTTTTCAGTTAATACTTTCTGTAAATAATATATCAACTTGGAAGACTCAAGCACCAGGCTAGTTAAATAATAACTTCTACATTGTTCTCAGATCACAAATGCTGTATTTGCAAGTCTAATTGATGTGCATATGTATTGGAAATTAAACATGAATTAAAATGATTAGTAAGCGTGAATATGCAGCAAGTGATAAGCACTGGCACCTTTATTATTGAGAATGTTTTTGCCCCAGCCAAAGTGGAAACCAACTCATGAAAGTGGGTCAGAGAAAGCCAATTCACAAATATATACTCATTTAAAGCTTTAAACTCCTTAGGTGCCTACATAATCTTTTTTCTTCGATGGACGTGAGAAAAAGTATCACTGAGTATTGCTAATCAGAAGACTAAGGGCCTGATTATGACTTTTGCGGCCCTGGAGCGAGCTGTCAAGCCAGCGCCCCGCTCCAGGACCGTTAAAGTTGATCGCCAGATTACAAGCATTTTCGTGGTCTGGCAAGCGGGCAGCATCGCGGACCCGCAGTGGTGCAGTTTAGAGTCTCATAAGTGAGCCTTAGAAATGCATCACATGGGACCACCAATGCACATTCCTGCATGGCAGTCCATGCCGTGCAGGAACAGGGATACATGCACAGCGGCAACAGATGGCTCTGGAGGGCCCCCTTTGATTCCTCACTGCCAGTCTTTTAATGGAGGTCTCACCACAATAAATAGGCTGGCGGTGGGGAAATTCATAATATTGCTTTCCCAGACCGCCACACCACCGTCAATGATCGCGGATCCCTGTCGGTTGTGGTGGTCCCAAAGCGCTCCAACTGCCATAGTTGTTATACGGCGGTCAGACCGCTGGTGCGGCAATCCCCTACCGCCACTGCACCTCCACCACAAGTAACTCATAATCAGGCCCTTAATGCACCGTACAATGTTTTTCTATAACGATCTTTAAACATTTCTTTTAACTGAGACAACAACTGCAAGTTAATGGCCAACATTAATGCTAACATTGGCCATACTGGCATCTTCTTACTGGGATATCTCCATCTTTCAGTATTTTGTAGTATCTGAGAATTTCACTGAACATCTTATGATACTTATCATGAATCACTTCAGGTATTTGATTTAACCCCAAAACTTGTTCAATGACATGATTTTCAACTCATCCTTGAGCACACTTCCTACAATAACGGAAGTTAATCTGTAATAAAGTCTAATTTTGTAGCCATTTTGGGTAACCACCTCAGTAAAGCTGCTCCCTCTTTTCTGCAAGAAATCTCCTTCTAGTTCTTCAATCATTGAAAGATAAATCTAGACATGCTTTCCCTCTAATGGTGTACCCAGCATCCACAAATAATTCCCAATGTTAAAGGATTTTACACAACCTCCTGTTACCCCCCTACAACCGTTTCCTTGTCACAGATGGAACAATTTTTACCCTCTGTTGTGTGACTATTGGGCATGCAACCCACACATGATGTGTTTGTATTTTTAAAGGCCCCGTTAAAATAACTCTTGTCTACATTTGTTGTAGGATTTGTTAAATGCCAGGCAAAAAAACTATACCATATCAATTAAATTTGACTCTCACATCTATAACAACTATTTTCCTTATTCAGTTTTGTCCCATTCCCCTCTCCCCCTTTTCTCAAACATAAGTCTAGAGATCTTTGTCCAATGAAAATGACCACCTTGCAGGTAAGTGTTTGAAGAGGTTTATTCGACAGAGCTGCCAAGGTAACACACTGCCAAGCGCTTGGTCCCAGTCTTTAACTGCCATTTCTAAGACGTTCCACATTCTATGGAACGTCCGATTAACAGCAGAATACTATTTTACTTATCCCCTCTGATAACGAAAGAAAACAAACATCTTTTCAACTGTAACAGCTTTAAAATGAAGGTAATATAATATTTAACAGTGGATTGTGAGGAGCAAACAAACATCTTCTCAAATGAAACAACTTTGAAATGAAGGGGATATAATATCTAACAGCGGATTATGAGGAACAAAGCATATACTAAATAAAAAGGAGAGCAAAACCCCCCCAAAAAATAGAAAATACAACAGGCAATAATAACGTTAGTAAGCAGGATGATAAAAACAGAAACAAATATAATAAGTAAGACACAGCAAAATCCTTGCAAGAACACAATGTTTTCTAGCGCAGTGGTCAAACACCAGGAACGACGTGATCAATGCCAGCCGTATAATCACCTATACCTGTGTGGTAACTTTCACACCCGTGCCCCCCTTCAAACTTTCACACTATCATATTGAGTGGAAGGAGAGTTTTACTTGTCACCTTTGCCAGAAACAACTCCCTGGGCAACCAAAAATTGCGAAAATTGGGACTACTGGGATTCGGAGAACTAGGACCAGGAAAACCAGTGTCTTCTTGGATCTTCATTTTTCACAATTGAGAACCTCTCTCAATCTGCTAATTTTTGCACTTCAAAACCTTAGCAACATTCCACCAACTCCTGCCGTTTATTCTGACAGCACTTCCGCACACTTTATCAGCGACAACAGGCTAACAGAATTTCTCGCCTCCTTTGTTGGTATGCACACCTTTTTTGATGCGCACAACATCCCCTACTTGGATCTGTGGTTCTTTAACTCCCATACGGCTGTCGTAGTTTCCCTTCTGCTTAGCTTTAGCCAACACAGAATTTCTTTTGACCGTTGAATCATGATCACTTAAAGACACCTCACCCTTAACCCATTTACTCATCCAATTTGGACAGATCTTTGAAAAGGGCTTCGTACCTCTCAAAAGTTCAAATGGAGACACCAGAGTAGAACTATGAGGCTAGTTCTATAAAACCAAATCATGACCCTAAGTGCATTCACTACCACAAACCTGTAAGCAATTCCCCAGCGGACACACTGCACTACCACACTATTCATCATTTCAACCTGTCCATTGCTTTGGGGATGGTACAGCAAGGTTTTCAAATGTTTGACATACCCAAGTTTAGAAAATTTCTCACTTCCTTGTTAACAAATTGTACACCATTGTCAGACAAGAGGAACTGTGGGTAACCATCTCGCATAAAGATCAATTTTAAAAAGTCAATGACCTTTTTTGCATTAGAGTCAGATACACATTTTACTTCTGGTCATTTGGAATACAAGTCTACCAGTACCAAAGCATAATGGCAATGGCTAGGGAGAGTATACAAATGAACAATCAAATCAATTGTGACTTTTCTAAAACGTGTGAGGGGCACTCAATGGGTTGCAGACCTTGTTCCTTGTAACAAATGTTTTGTCCGAAGAAGTGCAAATAGCACATCTGCCAACAAACTCATCAACTTCCATATCCATGGACGGCCACCAAAATGTTTGTCTAAGCCTGTGTTTAGTAAACGTGCAACCTAAATTACCTTCATGGGCTAACTCAATCAATCTAGACCTCAGCCCGGATGGAGGCACCAATTTGTCTGTCCTGAGTAACAACCCATCCTCAACAGATAATTCATCAGACACCTTCCAAAAAGGTTGACAAGCAGATTCAATGGTTCCCTCTTGGGCCACTCTTTGATGACATACTCCATAGCTCGCTTACATACTCCATCCATGTTCACTTCCATCCTCCATTCTGTCTGAGATATGGTGGAAAACTCCTGTAAATCTAGCGCTGCAATGAAACAACTCTCCTCACCCTCATCATCATCCATCTCTTCATCCATGAGAGACAAACTACTAGATAGAAAATCTGCTCTAGCATTTTTCGTGCCCTGTATGTGTTCAAAGTCAAACTGAAATTGTAAAAGTTTAGTGGACAACCTGGATATGCGAGGTATCCGCTCTTTAATCTTTTCACCATTCAAAATTGTGACCAGTGGTTTATGATCCATTTTAAACAAAAACTTGGTTCCCCAAACATAAGGTTTACATTTCTGGATTGCCCACCAACATGCCAGTAACTCCTTCTCTATAGTGGAGTAATGTGGTTCTGATTCTCTAAGAATTCTAGACTCGTACCTAATAGTGTTCTCATGACCTGCATCATTTTGTGTCAAGACAGCTCCCGCACCGTGATTACTGGCATCCACAGTAATGCAGCATGGCAAATTCGGATTGAAAGGTTCAACACTTTGGAACTCGCAAGCTGGTGTTTGATCCAGACAAATGCATCTTGGCATTTTGCATCCCAACAAAACACAGCATTTTTGTTAACAAGCTTATTAGTACTTTGACATGATTGCCATAATCTGGAATGAATTTTGAATAAAACTCACTTAGACCTATGAACGATTTCAATGTAGTTTTGTCAACAGGGGCTCCAGCATTTATTTTTATTTTTATAATTTTATTCAGAGCAAACTAGACCCGAAGATATCTGTTATCAGAGCGATTTACATGAGCACCAGTTTTGTTACAGATGGACACATTCATATTAGGCTCCAATAAGCCTGGCCTTGGTCCAATACCATCACCCGACACCATGTGGGCTAAGTACTCAACCTTGTTTTTTAGAATCTCACAGTTTCCCTGTTTTAGTACAATACCCTTTTCCTGAACAATGGATAACACTTTGTCGAGTATGCCATTGTGCTTCTCTACCGAGGATGCAAAAATCAACACATCATCCTAAAAGACCGCCACACCTTTGACCCCTTTGAGAAGGTGTTACATGAATCTCCGGCAGACTGCGGCAGCAGAAGCCAACCCAAACGGCAATCTACAGTACTGGAACATACATATGGGTGAGACAAATGCAGTGTAATGCCTTGACTCCTCATCTAAGACCACCTGATGGTAGGCAGACGCTCGGTTTAGTTTAGTGAACCACTTCGCTCCCGTTATGAGTGCCAACAGAGCTGAAATTGTCGGAAGGGGATGAGAATCCACGCAGATGGCCTTATTTAAACTGCGCAAGTCTACGCAGACCCTCAAATCTTCATTACGTTTGCGAGCCACCACCAATGGAGACAACCATAATGAAGACTCAACAGGCTCTATTACACCCATGTCGTACAAATTCTTTAAATCTTTTTCCAAATCTTCCCTGACAGAAAATGGCACAATGCTTAACTTGTGTTTAACAAGGAGGGATCCCTCTTTAACTCTTATCTTATGACAAAAACCTCTGATGGTACCCACCGCTTCAGTAAACACTGAGGGAAATTTGGCTTTAGCTTCCTCAGTTTGTGTTTCACTAACAATTGACACTTGGTCTTTAGTACCTGGTTTCAAAATCATTTTGAATAGACCCTGATGGAACCAACCCAGAATGGATAGCCCTTTGATAGCCACATAAATCTTCCCAAAGATGTGGTACTCCCTCTAAACTCCATTGTTTCCTCAAAAAAAACCCTGATAGTTCTATTCTCCTACCCTCTTATGAAACAGGTGCACGGTTCGGGGGTTCCAGGGACCTGGAAGACTAATTTTTCTTGAAGACCTCATCAGCGATCATGGTGATTCTGGCTCCTGAGTCAACCAGCAGTTTAAGAACCTTGTTACCCACCATGATATCAATGTAAGGGTCCACACACTCTGACAGATCACCCGTTGCCACCCCCACTTCATTAACAACTATCACCATATCTTGCAACTCATTTTGAATCTGTTCAACAGAACATCTGGACCCCTCTCCATATGTATCGACAACAACATTGACTGTTTTATCAGTTTTTCTTAGAACTTTGGCATACTTTGGTGAAATGACCAACTTTTTTACATACCCTGCATGTCACAAACTTCGCTGGGCATGTCCTGCTCCCTCTACCATGAGCCAAATTTCCACACCTAAAGCAAGAACTTGACTGACTGAAAGAACTACTTCTACGAAATCTACTCAAATCCTTGTTTTCTTTAGTGGCAGCACTGTTTTAATTATTGTGATCCCTAACCTTAACTGCACTGACTATTTCAGTTTTATCATCTAATTCCTTGATTGAAATCTGAGATGTTTCAATACTTTTAGCAATGCGTAAGGTCTCTTCTAATGTGGGATTGCCTAAGGATAACAATTTCTGCTGGATAGTTTTGTTAATACAGTGACCAATGAATTGATCACGTACCAACTGGTACATGAAGTTCTCAAATCTACACTCAGCTACCAGTCTTCTGAGTGCAGAAACATATGTGTCAACATTTTCATTCGTCAGTTGTTTCCTCATAAAGACCTTGTGTCACAAAACCACAATGCTGGGTTTAACATCAAACCTCAGCTCCAGCTACTTTATTGCTTCCATGTACTCATCTATTATTTCATCCTCAGCTCTAACCAACTCAGGTAAGTGTCCAAAAATCGAGCGACCTTCGAATCCAATGTAAAGCAGCGGGAGCTACCTTCTATGTTCAGGACAAAATCTCAATGCCCCAATAGTTCCCATGTGCGTCTCAAAAGCATCCAACCAATTTTGCCAAGACACAGGTGGTTCCCCTGGGTTTTCCAAAAAAGGAGGCGGTGGATTTACCGACCGCATGGTCGAGAAGTAAGGAGGTGTAGATGAGCAACAAAATGTTATAACCAAACTATGAAGTGACGAAGAAAGAAGGTACCCCCGAAAAAAAACCACTGAATTAAATAATATGAAAACACATTATCCCAGAAAGCATGTGCTTGATTTAAAGTTTAGATCTGTGGTTTATAACTACCAGTAAGCTGTACCACAATGCTGACAGGTGTGCATATACCCCCTTTATACCTGGCTAAGTATTTCGGACCCCTATACCTGTTGGCAACACGCTGCTCAAGGTGCGCGTGTCACCATTTTAAACATGGCAAAGGCAGTCACTAAAAACATACAAAAACATAAGCTGTATATATACCGCACAGCTGAGAAGTGTGCGTGTCACCGGGTGATCACTAATTGGCTTTTAATAGTCCTTTGTGACAAGACGGAAACACACTGATCAAAGTGTGTGTGTCACCGTTTTAAGCATAGCAAAAAGCAGAAATTCAAAATGTTCACAAACATAAGCTGCATATGTACCATACAGCAGAGAGGTGTACGTGTCACAGGCTAATCACAAATGGGTTCTTAATATTCCTTTGTAGTAAGACTGGGTACACGTGTCACCGCTTAAACGGAATCATAAATGCTTTGATACTTTGTAGCTGGCAGATTCAGGACTACTCGCTTCCCAAATAAAAATGGCTCCTCTGCGTTATCATGCTGACGCACACGGAACCCGAAAGCCATGGGTGATATCAGACTGTAATTTAAGGCCTCCATATGCCCTTGTGCGACTGCGTTCCACGTAGAGCAAAGAAACGCTATCAGGCTGACGCACACGGATCCTGAAAGCCAGGGGTGATGTCAGACTGTAAGCTAGGGCCTCCGTATGCCCTCGCTGCGAGTGGCCATGTAAAGTATCGGAATATATTAAAATATGGGCTGCCCACGGCGCTCGCATACAAATTCTATGGAACGCCTGAGTTACAGCAGAATACTACTTTAAGCTCCTTGATTCCACGGCACTGAGGTTGTTCAATACCTCTTGCTCTAGTTATTGTTGCCAGCTAGATCATATTTTTAAGTTTGTTACATGTTTGTAGAGCACATAACTCACTCAACTGAGTTTGCAGGCACTAAAGAATATGTATTCTACTTACTGGAAGAGCCTACAGATCATTGTTCAATAGCCAGGTCTTAAGTTTCTTACACAACAACGGTAAGCTGTTCTCTGGCCGAATGACAGGAGGGATGTTCCGAATCTTAGGGCCATATGTAGGTAGCATCACATTTACCGATTCATAAATACCGAATTTTACCGATTCGGTATTTATGAATCGGTAAATGTGATGTAGGTAATAATTCGGTAAATTTTACCGAATCGGAAAAATTCGGTAATTATGAATCGGTATTTACCGATTCGGTAATGAGGCATACCTTCCCATTGATTCCTATGGGCCTGGAGGCCCATAGGAATCAATGGGAAGATATGCCTTATTACCGATTCGGTAAATACCGATTCGGTAATGGGGGGAGCATATTCAAGGGTGGCAGGGTGTCACATTGACACCCTGTTGCACCCCTGAATCTTGCATGTGTGCACATGTGGCGCACATACATGCCCTAAGGGCATGTATGTCTGCCACATGGCACTCTTAAATCTGCAAAATATTACTTTTTGCAAGGTATTCGTTATTTATCACCAACCTGTATTTGGTGATAAATAACGAATTCTTAATACTAATTTTCACTCTTTAGAGTGCTCCCTACATATGATTTCAGGATTCGGTATTTACCGAATCGGTATTTTACCGATTCGGTAATTTACCGAATCCTGAAATATGCCTCCTACATCTCAAATAGCTAAATACCGGTCGGTAACAGGATATTTACCGAATTTCGGCCGTTACCGACCGGTATTTAGCTACCTACATGAGGCCCTTGGTCCCTTATTCACAAAAAGCTTTTCCTTCCCAACTTTCATACTTTCAGAGGAAACAACAAAACAAATTGATCCAGAGATCTCAGCATTTGTTTGGAGTTATACTTGCAGATTTCTTTTCATCCGAACTTTGGGATTGATTTCACGGAAATGTTTAAAGCAAGATGGGCTATTTTAAACTAGAGTCACTTTTAATGTGTATTAAATTATTAAACAACTGTGATTGTGCACGTTTCAGAATTAGACAAACAATGCCACCATTAGGTGGACTGTTATAAGTGCTGATATTGACAGTTAAGTGCTGGTGCAGAGCACCAGAAACCACTGGCTCAAATTAAGCACACATGGTGAGTTTCAATACACTCCTGTCCGCAGCAATATGCCCCAAGGCAGGGTTAATGCTTAAGATCTCGGAGCTCTGCACATGTCACGGTGGCTTGGTGCCATTGATGGTTTGAGGTTGGTAATAGTGCATGTTTTCTCCAGTGAAGGATGTCCTGGGATGAGGCTCAGTTTGACGCTGCAGGATCGGCTAGAATTATGAGTGACTATCTCTCTCTGCTGTGCAGCTCTGGCCAAGCTCATCTGCACCTTCAGTCTGTGGGCTCTGACAGCTGCTGATTAATTGTTGCTCTCCTGTGGTGTCAAAGGTCCCTTCTCAGAGCAGGCCCTCTGTCCCTTTTAGAACCTCTATGTCCCAAATGCCCTCTCAAGGTGAATGCTGGGATATCTGCTGTCACTGCGCTCCTGGGGTTCATGACCGCTTGTTAACAGACTCAGCTAAACACAGTTCAAAAGACTTGCATTCAGTAGGCATTTGAAAAACCCAATCACACACTTTAAGAAATCCTTCTCTGTAAAGAAATAACTAAGATAGAAAGCCCCAGGTAAGTCATGTATTTGATAACCCTAGATCCTTTGTGGGTTACCTTAGGCATAAAGTTTGGCACTTTGTGCTGGTTAGACGGCAAGATGGCGGCTGAGTAATTGCTGCCGTTGGGAGCCCTCCAGCTTGACCGCTCCCTGTCAGATTTTCCAGCCCACCTGCTATGCTCCGGGAAGAGGCGGCTGCAGCAGTCGGCCGCGTGAGACCCTTTCCAAAGGCTGCAGGCGTTCTTTCATTCCGGGTGCTCTGCGGGCTGCCCCGGGGCCCCCCTTAGTGTCCCCCTTAGTGCCACAGGATGGCACACAAGGCAGCCGCCCAGTGTTTGCAACCCCCTAAGGATCAGAATGCCCGTGTCACTTCCGGGCAGGATTGGGCAGGGGTGAGGTACATATACCTCTCCCGCCCACAGGGCGCCCTCTTTTCCCGCTGCCCTGATGCCGTTTCCCTCCCTACCGCTTACCCGGTATTCAGGCAGGGTTGGGGGGGGTGATTTTGTCTAACTTATTATTTTGTGTTGCAGGCGGAGTTACAGGGCAATCCAGAGGCTCTAAGGTACAGAAGGGTACCCTCTGCAGGAGCACCGTAAGGGTGCTGAAGCCAAATATCCCCAGGAAGCTGACGACATCCTAAGGCTGAAATTTCAAGTTTGAACACAGAGCCCATACACAGCTCTCGCGTTTCCCATCTACATGTGCGAGAACCTCACCCAGTACAGTTTTCCTTCTTCTTTGACTATGGGATATCGGATCCAGAAGTCTACAAATCCCAGAATGCATAGCAAAACCTGAAATAGACAAGGGACCCGGTAATGGATTTAGGAGCGGGGGCCTGAGGTGGGAGGGGGGGGAAGCAGATCACTGAGTGGCCAATGCTCATAGTTAACCCGGAGTCAGCTGCCAGTTGCTCATTCAGGCGCGATAGCCTTTACCTTCAGGAACTTGCAAATAAGCTTTCGAGAGTAAAAAGCAAATAGTCAAGTACATGAATTCAGTGATGAAAAATGAATGCACCTCTCAAACGACACGTAACAGAGTAGTGATGCATTTGTTTCTCGATGATAGTCTTACGTCACAATACGCTAAAGACCCCTCTTCCCCCCACTCGAAATGGAAAGCAGGAGGTTAGAGGTCAGTGGTGTCACTCTGAGCTATTTATAGAGGAGAAGCTGTAGAGGTTATAGTGTTGCGCCGCCCTGGATGAACAAGAAAAACAAGCGCAGTGAAAGCAAATCGCGTAGCAAATTACACGTCTAAATAATTAAATAAACAAGCCACGGCAGGCAGAACAAGCACGGTGAAAGCAAATCGTGCAGCAAATCGTAATTAAATAAACAAGTGAGGTCCTCAGCGAGACCTAAAAAGCTGTCGCCACGCCATGCAACGCCATTATGGGAATGAAAAAGAAAGTGCTCACCAAGACACTGTGTCACGCCGCGGAGTAAAAGATCCAATCCCAGTGGGCGGGGCAAAAAGTGGACAAGTAAGTAACCAGGAGGGACTAAGAAGCCTCCTTTTCAATCCTGAGCCAGCGTTTAGCATGAAGGATGATGCCAGCGAATGAAAAAGATGGGCGGGGCTTCTGAAAGCTTCTGAAACCGTATTGATTCCAAGAAACTCTCACATGGCGAGTGCAGTGCATGCGCGCTGCTAACGCCAGGCAAGACCTAAAAACACAGAAAACCCGCGCTGAGCTAGGAGCAGTGCCGAAAAAAGCCATAACGAAACTGGACTCGGGGTCCTCACTGAAAGGGCCCCCACCAGGCGAAACAGAAGGGAATTGGACGAAATTCTTCAAGAAGCCTCCAAGCACCAGTTTGAAGGACGCAGGCACAGCCACCAACAAAAAAGCGGCTCAGATGCAAGACCAGCCCTCTCCTGTTAGTCTGGCTTTACCACTGCAAAGCACTGGATCTAGCAGTCTTTGTCAGATGGAAGGTGCTTTCTCTGAGACACAGACACATCTATCTCTGGATATTGAGGTGAGCCAAGCTTCAATAACTCACAGTGGAGAGGGGGAATGGCAGTACAAGGCTTAGAGAGCAACGATGGTAAAGGGGAAATGGCCGCTCAGCAGGATCAGACAGAACTGACATTGGCAGGCAATGAAATACCCCTAATAGCCGATATTAGTGCTAGACAGGAGGAGTCAAAAGAAGAGGCGGGTAACAAATGTGGCTTGGAGGCTGTAGCTGCGGATACGTTTTTTTCCCTATCAGATATTTCGGACTGGTCTGACTCAGACAGCCAGGGTCAGCTGTCGGATTCTAGTGAGTCAAATAAGGGGCAAGATGGAACTTTAACCAACGCTAACACAGTTAAAAAAGGAAAAAATCCTCATAACAAAGACAGTAAAAGGGAAAAGAAAACTAGAGATCTTTTATGGGACTATTCTGCCTCCCCAGAGCTAGAAGGGAACACTACCCTAGTTGGAAGCAAAGTAGGAGAGGATGAAACTGCCTCCCTATGTCATATATAAAAGCATCATGGCGCATAGAGACGAGCCGCACATCGAGAGTCGGAGGGTTTAGACAGCATGCAGGAAAATGCAAGGGGCAATCCAGAAGGTTTCAAAGACCAGCTCTGACTTTTTGGGGGAATGGAGGAAGTAGAAAGCAGAATAAATGTGCTGGAAAATGAAGCCTCAGACCATAAAAACATGACAGTGTCACTAGAGAATCGCATGTCGGACACTCACTGGAAGCTGGAGAAGTTCGAAAATCGGATGAGACTCAAAAGCTTGAGGGTCCTTGGCATCCCAGAAGGGGTTGAGGGGGGTGACACTTTAAAGTTTATTGTTGAATTACTAAAAGGGGCATTGCCTGAACTGGGGAATTGGAACTGGGTGCAAGAAATACAACGTGCGCATAGGTTCCCTTTTAGACAGAGGAAAGCCGCAGCCGTGCTAGTTTGATTTTTGTTGGGAATTTTCTCCTCTGCCAGGCAATTTATGATTTGGCCCGTCCAGATCGGCAACGATCTTTCAATGGCCAAACATTTTTTGTAAGGCCTGATTATTGCCATACAACAGTAGAACTCCGCTGGGGACTCCGACAGCTAATACAGCCGTTTCAGAATAAGGGGACGCAGGTGTATCTACTGAACCCAGCAACATTGAAAGTAATTTGGAGGGATTTCCCCCCATTTTTTCTCGTCAGTAATTCAGGCCAAGGAATTTTTACAATCTCTTGAGTAGATCTATACTCCGTTTTTTTTTTCTTTTTGTCTCTCTTACAGGGAATAGAGAGGAATTTACTGTTTAGTTATTCTCAGAGAGGAGGGATGTGTTGCTCTCTCTTTTTCCTTTTTTTGGGCTGTCTGGTATCTTTCCCTTTTTTAGTTTTTCTAGGGATGGGGTGCTCCCTTTTCATCACAGGACCTGGCTGGTCTTGCCGTTAGTGAAGGGTGGTGAGCTCAAGGGGGGAGATAGTGGGAGGGGAGGCAAGGGCGGGTCAGGTGAAGGGGGTAGGGGAAGGGTTGGGGAGGGAAGCAAAGATTGAGACATTTTCTTGATACATGTCAGAATACTTTCATATGTTTTGTGAAGACTGAAATGCTATGTTTAGACTTCCATAATGTAATGCTACTGCTTGAGAGACAGATCTGTGAGACCCTTCAATGGGTAAAATTCGAATTTGCCCTTTAAAACGTGTGTGGTCTTAACGATAGGGGAAAAGGGGGTTTACTTGCTAAATATCTACTTTATATGCAGATTGAAATAGCTTGTCTGCAAGAAACTCACATACCTTGGAACAAGCGTGGGTGGCTGCGAGACTTGGGTTTTGACATTCTAGCATGCACCCGGCAGGGAACGACCACAAGAGGAGTAACTATTCTAGCAAAACATGGGGTAGGTCTTTGTAAGAGAGTTAGGGAAGACAAGATGGGATGGTGGGTTATAGTGAAATCTGAACAGATAGCTGGTAGTGACCCTATTACAATATGGTCTATTTACGGGTCTAACTTAGATGATCCTGAGGTATAAAATGTTTAAAGAATAGAACTCGCTCTATGGCCACGCCCCTTGGTTCTCTGTGGAGACTTCAATATTCACTTAGATAGTAGCTTTAATTTGAATAATGATTCACCATACCAGGGCAGGAAAGTTAAAGTCTATCAAACTCTGCAAAGCTTAGTAAGGGAACAAGGCTTGATAGATAGCTGGTTTGAGTATAGGTCAATGGATCCAGGTTATACTTTCTATTCGGCCCCCCATAAGAAACTTGTTCGATTGGATTATTTTTTTATTTCTGACCAGTCAGTCAAGGTAACTAAATTGAAAAGTTATCCAAGAATAGTTTCTGACCATAATGCCCTGGTAATCGAAATCTCTCTGGCTGTAAATGCCAGGATTCCGAGGCCGTGGACTTTTGAAAGAAAACTTTTATGTGATCAGCTTAACAAAGACCATATGATAAAATTGATTGCTGAAGTTTTTTATTTAAATCGAGGCTCATCTACCGATACTATTGTATGGGACACATTCAAGGTGGGGGTTAAAGGTGAGACCATAAGCTTCTCTATATCCCGACAGAAAGCTCTGCGAGATCAAATAGGGGAATGGCTTAAGCAATTAGAACTAGCGGAACTTGTGCTCATAGAAAGGGTCAACAAAGGGCTAAGTAAGGAGGATTGCCAGCAGAAAATGGCCATTATCAAGGCCACAATACAAGAACATTTTGGTACAGAAGTAGCGGCTAAATTTGTACAAAATAGGGCTGAGCAATATTAATTAGGGTAGAATACTGGCCGGATTTTAGCAAAACGCCTACGCCAACAGGAGATTGCAAATAGAATTACCAAAATTAATGATCAATTAGGCCAGACCCAAGAATTCCCAGCAGCAATTTTAAAGGTTTTTTTAAAGACTACTATGAACAACTGTATACAGAGGGAGGGACTTTAGCAGATGGAGAGCCCGAGGCAGAATTCTTTAAAGATCTAGAAACAAAGAGGGTTTCAGCTGCACAAAATGAAATTTTAGCATCACCAATTTCTTTACAAGAATTAGAAGCAGCAATAAATTCTTTAGCCCTTGGGAAGGCCACTGGCGGTATTCCCCTTGAGTTTTATAGGACGTTTTTAAAGTCTTGTCAGCAGGAGATTCTGCAAATATGTTGAAGAGCTCAGGGGGGCACTTGCTCCAGATTCATGGGAAAAGATGGCTATAGTAGTGTTTAAAAAAAAGGGGAAATCTAAGCTAATACCTGCGTCGTATCGACCTATCTCACTTATAAATTGCGATAGCAAAATCTATGCTAATATACTAGCAACTAGATTGGGTAAGATCATCACCCCTCTAGTGTCGGTCCATCAGCATGGATTCATCCCGGGAAGGGACACAACAGACCATGTGCATCGGGTCATAGCCTTATTAGATCGAGCACAGGCCACGGTATCACCGCTGGGGATAGCCCGGTTGGACGCTGAGAAAGCGTTCGACAGGGTCTCCTGGCGATTTCTGTGGTATGTTCTACAATGGAAGGGATTTGGTAAAGAACTCATTCAGGCTGTTAGGACAGTATGGGGCCGATTCCAATCCTGGAAAAAGGCCGTACGAATCGTCGTATGGAGCGTTTTCTCCGTACGACTCGTGCCCGGTAAACTGTCCGTACAACCTAGGAAGTACGATTCGTACAGAAAGCCTATTTCCGTACGAATCGTACAAAAGACTGTACGGGTAAAAAAAAACTACGATTCTGATCCAGGACAGCCTGTACGCGACGTCCGGACGTATTTAAGCAGCGTTTTATGGCCCAGCAAGTACGATTCGTCCCTCCGTCACTCCGTACGGCTCTTTTTTTATGGGAGCCAATAACAGCCGTAAAAGCTGAGTCCCCAGGGGTACGAGTCGTACAGGCATACACCCCCGTGCATTGTGTATGTATGCACCGTACCCCCAGCACGTATGTATGCACCGTACCCCCAGCGCATATGTATGCACCGTACCCCCAGTGCGTATGTACGCACCGTACCCCCAGCACGTATGTACGGTGCATACCCCCAGCGTATATGTACCGTGCGTACCCCCAGCGCGTATGTACGCACCGTACCCCCAGTGCGTATGTACGCACCGTACCCCCAGCGTGTATGTACGGTGCGTACCCTCAGCACGTATGTACGCACCGTACCCCCAGCACGTATGTACGCACCATACCCCCAGCGCATATGTACACACCGTACCCCCAGCGCATACGCGCTTGGGGTACGGTGCGTACATACGCGCTGGGGATACGGTACGTACATATGCATGGGGGCCTGTACGACTCGCACCCCGGGAACAAGTTTTCCCAGGATACGAGTCGTACAAACTTCGCTTCGTAGCGGGTAAAGTCATTCCCCGTGTACGGGACGTTTTCCATACGATTTGTAAATCGGAAAGCCGGTCCGGATCGTACTTGTACGCTCGGACTGTATTTTTACGATTCGTACGTAAAAGTGTCCGGGTCCGTCTCGTACAACTTTTCCCGATACGATTCGTACGGATCGGGCTAATCCATATGTACTTTTTCCCGTACGAATCGTACTTCACGGGTCGGACGTGACTTGTATGATTCGTACGGAAAAAAATCCGGATACGAGTCGTGCGGAAAAAAAAATACAGGATCGGAATCGGCCCCCATATCTTTCTCCAAATGCTGTAATCCGTATTTTAGGACAAAGCTCAAGGGAGTTTGATATCAGTAGCGGCACGAGGCAAGGCTGCCCTTGCTCTCCCCTACTCTTTGCCCTTTATCTGGATCCTTTTCTACAAAAAATAGAGCTGGATACCAATATCAAGGCGGTGAAGGTGGGTGATTTTAACTATAGAGCACTAGCATACGCGGATGACTTCGCAGTTCTCACCACAGATGTTATCTCGGCTATTCCAGAAGTAAAGATGCTGGCAGAACAGTTTGGAGACTTCTCAGGCAATAAATTAAATATTGAGAAGACTCAAATTTTATGTTCTGCACCTGTTCAAACTGTGGATATCCCAGTTGTCCACAAGGCAATTTTCCTTGGGATAAGGATTACGGCCGCAGTTGAAAAATGCCTGACATAAATATTACTCCAATAATTGATAATGTAAGAAACTGGAGAGGTTAGACCATCTTCACCTCTCGCTGTGCAGTCGTAGTAATGTCATCAAAATGTTAGTCCTCCCAAAGTTTTTATACATCTTCAGAACAGTTCCATTACAATTTTCCACCACTATCTTAGCCAAAATTGATAGAAACTGTCAGAGATTCCTATGGGGGTATCGTAAACCAAGGAGAGCAGCCAAATGGACGATCCTCCCAAAGCAACGGGGAGGATGGGCAATCCCTAGTTTTTTCCTTTATTATTTGGCTGCAATGCTGCAAAATATGGGTATTCTTTTGGTGGGAGAAAAGCGCTAATATTAGGGGAAGGGAGACCGACGATTTATGAAATAGGACTGGGGGAGGAAGCTAAAGGGTGCCCGATTTTAGAACCAAGCTATTATAAAAAAACTAAATTCAAAATCTTAAAAGCACCTTATGCAGTGTGGCGACAAGTCCGGTGGAAGATAAAAATCCCAAACCTAAATGCATATATTCCATTTGCGGCGCCAGTAACACTTCCAATAATATTTCAGGATCAAATAACTTTTAGATGGAGGTCAAAAGGAATTAGTAACCTTGGTGATTTATGCTTGGAAGGCCAGCTTATGTCTTTCACAGACTTACATGAAAAGTGCGGGACTGATAAAAGGGACTTCTTTAAATTCCTACAGATAAGGAGTTTTCTTGTTAATAATAAGAACAGGATCAAGGGAATATCAGAAAAGATTCCGTTGGTCAAATTAATTAAACTCAAGTCTAGAATAGTGAAGATTTATCAAAACGTAATACAATCTTTCCTGGATGATCTGGAAGCTCAATGGGAAAAATGCCTGGGAGAGGATTTAGTATTCATAGAGGATTCTTTGGCGCTAGCAAATCAGGTGGTTTTAAAGGGTAGTCTTAGAAGTCAACATAATATGTCAGCTTTTGATCTACATTTTTCTGCAGTGAAAGTTATAAAATAGGGCGAAAGAGGGAAGAGATACGATCTATTGGCAGCCGATTCCTTACATATGTTTTTTTACATGTCCCAAATTGGAAAACTTACTGAAGGAATTAGAGATCTTTTTAACTAAGGCCTTAGATTTCCCGGTCTTAATTACCCCTATGTTACTTATCTTGGGGCTATTTGACAATTCAGAAGCGAACAAAAGAAATAGAGCAGAGACAGGGTTTTTGTTTATCGCTATGGCCATGGCTCGTTCCTGCATTACTTCTCAATGGATTAGTAAAGATCCCCCCATGTTCTCCATTTGGAGATGTGGGCTATTTGCTATCTATAATATCGAATCTGCAGAATATACATGAAAGAGTGAAAAAAAAAGAGAATTCGGGCAAAAATGATGGGCCCCTATTAGTAACTTCATGAAGTAGTATATCTGTAATCTATAATTTTCTGTTTTGCACAGTCACTTTATGTCTGATATATTAGTTAATGGTTACTGTTGGCCTGAATCATGCTGCTATGCAAAAAAAAAAATCTTTGTGTATATCTTTGAATGAAT
This sequence comes from Triturus cristatus, assembly GCF_964204655.1. Classification (NCBI taxonomy): domain Eukaryota; kingdom Metazoa; phylum Chordata; class Amphibia; order Caudata; family Salamandridae; genus Triturus; species Triturus cristatus. The sequence continues at coordinate 1,802,216,231 of NC_140589.1, read as the reverse complement.
TATGATATGCTATTTATACTCTTTCTAAAATATTTGAGATGGTCTTCTCTTTTGTATTTTTTCATCTCTTTTAAATTGTTATGACATGTAATATCAATTGAACAATAAAAAAAGGCATAAAGTTATATTTCCATGTTAATGAGAGCTTCCCCAAGAAAGATCTTGAAGTTTCTTGTTGGGTGATAGAACTGGAGAACAGCATTTATCCTCCCTCAGACTGAATGGATCGTTGACATTGCATTGTATCCAAGGTTGCATCACGAGGCACTTTAAACTGCTCGTCTACAACATTTCCTATCTATAATTAAATAAACAAGTCACAGTCTAGGTATGCAACTGGCTCGAAGTGACACAAAGGCATGCTCATTAAATTTGTTTATTGAGACTTAGAAGAGTAAAGGTAAGTAGAGTGTTCTGCACAATTTCTCACACATTGTGTACTCAGACCATGAAGGTTACTCAAAGCATTCCCCCTGTGGAGAATATTTGGCCAGGAGCATCCATTGCCATTCCCTCATTGCTGTCTTCAGTCAGGTCACCAACCACTTTCCTGTCTGATTCACCTTCCTTGTTCTCCTGCTCTGCCTTGCCAGATACCACCTTTGCATCTCCTTGCTACCTGAGTGATCAGCTCCTCCTCTGCCTGCCTGGGTGGCATCCTATTGTATCTTCTCTCTTCAGAGCCTCTGTGCCCCTCCCCAGTGCACCACCCAGTTAACTATTTCCCTTTCTTAACCACTGATATGATTCCCCAAAGGTGTTTACCTCACTGTCACTTTCTATGGACTCCCCAGAGCCCAAGGACTCTCAATGCCACCTCAGCAACCTTCCACAACAACCAGTGTCTCCACTCCATTTTGCCATCAGGCTTTTCCCATCATTTAACATGTTGTTCTCTATAGCTTGAAACACAATAGCACATCAAGCCACAGACCCGTATCCTGCATTGTCAGCAGACACCACCCAGGCAATTCAGCCCTCTCTTCACCCTAGGACTCTTCAAAACTAAAAGGTACATCATCAGCTCCTGGCAATGACATCGCGAGTCACTGACATCGATGCTGTCTGCAAAACCCTGGTAAGGTGTCCGAGCTCTTCCACCCTGTGAGTGAATGCTTCAGTATCTCAAGTTCTTTCCAGAGTCTTAAGAATATTGCAAGGGTGAATGGTAGTGAGGTTCATCACACCATTCCGCTACAAAGTGTTCTGCAGCCCATGGACTTCTAATGTGCTAACACCTGAACAAATCTCTTTAGACAGGAATGTACACCTCCCCATGTGTAAATGAATGAAGTTGGTGTTAATAGTTTTGCAAAGGCTAGTGATAGTGGCAATGATACGGGTGCTCACACCATCAGGTCTCCTTATGGAAGAGACACATTTTTATCTGGTTTTCCAAGTTCCTTAATGGTTTATGCTTGGGTACTCCTGTACACTGCAAAGAATTTAGATTCCTCCAGTAGGGTTGCATGAATTCCTTTGGAAAACCCACCAACATAGCGCAAATTGGCATGTTCACTGAAAATATTTATTTTGTAGATTTTTTCCTCCACTTACATTTTTACATTTCTCCAATGTTGTGATATTATGAAGTTAGCGTAGTTTTAAAAACTTCTCCATAACAGTGTCAGTGGCGTAACGAAACTTGAGGAGGCCCCCCTGCAAAGCACATGGAGGGCCCCCCCCGTGGCCCGGCCCACCTCCTACCACTTTGCCCTACCACCCAGAAATCTAGTATATTTTGATTTGAAACCTCCAACATATAAATGAAATGCTTCTATATTGTCTTTCTCTAAGTTCTAACGAGAAAGTGGGAAACACTCAACATACAAGCTATGCCATTTGTACCAATACTGTCAAAAGCAGATTATTTAACTGAGGAAGCAATCAGAAAAATGCCAAGGAGCGATCCTTTTGTTTCAGGAACACTATGGCTGAAGAACAAAGAACAACTATGAAGGGTCTAAAATAGAACTGACATTAATGGACATTAACTTAAAACTTTGAAAGACAAACCTAAACCTGCAAATCCATAAAAACTCGACTGACAACATACATGAGAAGTACACAAGATATAAAATATTAACTTTGATACTGTATCACAGTTTTGCAATGATTTTAAGTAATTATGCATTAAATTCATTCATTCAGAAAGAGATTTCTTAATGTGGGCCCCTGGTAGACACTAGCATTAATTTATGGGTACCGTGATTCATTTTTGACTAATAGATTTTGAACAAAAACAGAGAAAGGAACGCAGAAAATGGAGAAAATGGAGGAAAACTGACAAAAGGAGAAAGCAAAGCCTCCCTACAACCGAGAGGAAGGAGGAAAACCTGCAAGAGTGACACAAAGAGAGAAGAAGTGTAGGGTGATGAAAGAAAGAGGCAAGATGTGGAATTAAGATGAGACTGCCTTGGTATTTGGCAACCCGAGCATTCAGAAGCTTCAGGCTCCTAAGAAAAACTTTGGACCCTTGCACTTATCTTTTCACAAATGAAGCGCTACGCGCAGCGGCACACGCACACATACAATGACACACAAACACATGGAAACACAGTGACACACTTATACATATAAACTGCTCTGTCAGCATCTGTGGATACAGGCAGGGCTGGCTACACTGAAGAGCTCCCAATTTCTGCAGGGACAGCTGTCACTTTGTGTTCTCTACTGCTCATCACACAGACATGTAAACAGCAGCATAAACAGAACCAGTGACTTACAGACGCAGGTATACTAAAGAGCTGCCAATGTCTGTAGGGATAACAGCCCATCCCACACAGATACATGCATAGAGTGACATGCACACACATATGTGGCATATAGTCCCCGGTGGGGTAAAGCAAAATGTGGGGCCCTCCAGCAGAATGTGATGAGGGGCTCCTGAGTGTGTCATGTCTCACAGATATTCATTGGCTTCAGACTGAATGGGACCCCTGAATAGCTGGGGGCCACAGGAGGGTGACACCTTCACCCCCAGCGTAACAGGCGCTTTAGAGGCCTTCATTACAACCCTGATAGACACTTGGACACACTTCCTCTGTAAGTTGTCAAGGATTGTAGTAGCAGTTGCTGCCATGTGTGCTCCACTGCTCATTTCATACTCTTCGGCCTACGCACACAGTGGTAAGTAGACAATCTAGTGCTATACAGGCTCAGAGAGACACACGCACAGTGACACACAGGACTACAGTGGCACACATACATGGAGGTTCACAGAGAACAAAGTGGCACACAAGCACGTAGACAGATATGGGCAGAAGAACTGTCAGTGTCTACAGGGTCAGCTGCCATTGGGCATGTATGCATGTGAGTGCTCTACGCTGCTAACCTCACAGAGAAAGGTACAGGTAAACAGAGGCACACACAGACACACACAATGACACACAGACTTACTGTGGTGCAGGCACGCAAACATGCAGGCACAGGGTGGCACACACAAAGACACACAGACAGCAATAGGCTCAGAAACTAACATACTGTAACACCTAGACTAATAGCGCCACATATATTCGCTTGGTGGTAACATACAGTAACACAGTGTGCAATATTCACACACAACCATAAACACAAACATACACTGTAGTACTCACACTTGTGGCTACACCTACACCGGTGCAAAAGAAACAATTGATAGACGGAATGCTGGACAATGCAAACACTCACCCCCAGTCACAAGGATCTGGGTTAAATCCATCATTATTTTGCTCACCACACCACCCCAGTTTGGACCCAGCCATATGTAAATCAGTCCATCAATTGTTTCTTTTGCATATGTCACTCTAAATGGGAAGGGTGTGCCCAGACATGGGTCCCGTGCTCACTACACCACTGGACTCAAGCTAGCCTGGCTGATGAAGGGTGATGCCCTTACACCGGTCCCAGGAAGCTTGTTTCCGGTCCTGGCAGTTTGGGCTGGACTGTTCCCACAAGGAACAGGGTCAAGACTGATTTGCATATAAGCTGGTAATGGCATGGGTAGCAACAAAAAAACAAAAACCGATGGATTTAGGCCCAGATCTCTGTACTGGGTTGAATGTTTGACATTGTTCAGCATTCTGTCCATCAACTGTTCTTTTTGCATTTGTCAGCCTCAGTGGGAGGGGTATGCCCAGATGTGGGTCCCTTGCTCTCCAGGTCACTGGAGTAAAACTAGCCTGGCTGATGAAGGGTGAAAACCCAGAAACCGTTTCCGGTACAGGGATGGCCTGGCAGTTGGGCTAGAGTGTTCTTATGAGGAGCAGGGTCAAGACTGATTTGCATATGGCTGGGTTTAAACTGTAATGGCATGGGGAGACAAAACCCAGATCTCGGGTGAATGTAAGCATTCTGTCCATCAGCTGTTCTTTTTGCAACTGTTCTGCGAGTGCAGGCACACCCACAGCTGCCCTTTTCTCCAGGGGGTGTAAGACATATATAGTGTTTTAGTGAAGGTAATCTCCTTCTAGTTGATAGATGAGTGGCCCAATTAAGTTGACTTGCAACAGACTTAGCAGCTCACTGAGCTACCTTCCTTGACTTGGGTTGCATTGTTATTACTGTGATCCCTCGAACTGGACCTAACACACATTGCACATGAGAAACAGGTGCATTCGGGCAAATTCTCTGGTATCTGAGCCTGTGATGCGCAAGTTAAACAGTGGGCACATCAACCCACAGTGCTATCATATTCGGAGCCTACCTGTGGCCCACGGTTTACACATACATCTGCATCTGTGTAGCAAGTTCAATAAGCCCTGAACGTTTTTTTTTTTTTAACTGGGCCTTCAATGTTAATTTAAGCTTAGACAAAATTCACTGCAAAAGGCGCATGAATTCTCCGAAACATATAATTTGGGACTGCAACCTTTCACCAGTCCACTGGGACACTTTACAGGGGTAGGAAAGGTGCCCCGAACAGCTCTACAGCAAGCAGGCACACCAATAACCAATTCCGCCAATTTCCAGGATTGAAACGTGTGACCTGCAGATGTCACAGCAATACCCACACATAAGCCCACTTGTATATTTCATTGCTTTAATTCAGTAAGCCAACCGGTTTTCGTCCCCACTAAGGAAGCTTCAAGTTTCGCTCATCCCCTGCCCGCCCAGGCAGAGTTTCTAGTCGGCCCTCCCAAAAAATGCACCCACCCCTTTGCCACACGCACCTACTAACACAAGTGCTGCGTCATGCAGGCTTGTTGGGTATGGTGATGGTGGTGCAATCCCCTCTCCTCCTGTCCCCTACATACGAATATTGAAGGGGGGGGGGGTATCTCAGCAGCCCCTAAACCCCATTTATACTCCTGTCCAAACTACGACTGCACAGCCTCGTAGGCACCAGGCTTCTCATCACCATAGCCACGCCAGCATCCGGCCCTTTACATAGCACCTTGTGGGAACCTAAAGGCCTCTCCGAGCTTTAAGGACAAATATAAATAACATTTTGAATCCTAGGATACAAATCCATCAGAAAAAGATTATGGGGCATATCAACAAGGGCTTTATCTCTGCTTTTTTGGCTTTAAAAGACAAAAAAGCAGAGATAAAACTAGCGCCCTATCAGCAACAGGGTGCTAACACACAAATTTGCATGTTAGCACCCTTTTACTCTACGCTTCCCCTTGCATCTCTAATGAGATGCAAAGGGGGCGTTCCAGAGTAAAATAATAGGAGAAATGTCGCTTAGCGACATTTCTCCTATTATCAAGAATGTCGCTAACCCTGTTAGAGACAAAAAAAAGCAGCGCTAACCGCGGTTAACGCTGCTTTTTTACGTCTGCTATTTTTCAGACTTAGCCATGATATCCTATGGAAGGAGGATATCATGGCTAAGTTTGCCTGTCCCTATCAACAAGGTAACGTGTGATTATCGCTGGGTTTCCAGCGATAATCTCACGTTAGCCTGTTAGCGTGTAGATTTTTATCGCTATTGAGATAAGCGTTGCTAATAGCACGCTATCTCAGCGATAAAAATTCACGCTAGCCGGCGATAATTATCCAAGCGCTAAGTGTGCTTTGCGATAATTATCGCCGGTTGTTGTTGATATGCCCCGGTGTACGTTAATAGGATGATTTAAATAGCGCTGACACATTGAGAAAGGAGATATGTAAACTACAGTTTACCTATTGGGCGCTATGTAAAAAAAGAACAGAAACAGAGCGCTTTCAGTTTCCAGTAGGCAGGGGTTGCCACTACGGTTTGTGAAAAGTGCGAAGAATGGTACAAGCCTGACAGCCATCACCCTAACGATTAGAACACGAGGGTAACTACAACAGACCTGTTTTAGAAGTCACAAACATCGCTTCTTGAGCCAGTAAATATGTGCTCCTCTTATTGGCTTACCAGGCAAATCACACGTGAAGGGACTATTCAATAAGTAATCAATCCTATAACACAAGGAGGGAAATTGTTGCTTTTTACTTAAACTAGTGTACTCACTTCATATGTACAATATGGTCTTGATCCTATTGGAATTGTTGTCCACTCTAATTACAATATCGAAAGCATCGTTAAAATTTTCTAAATGTAAATAATTGAATAAGCATTGCAACCAATTTCATGTATGCTTTTTGCTATAATGTTTTTTGCTATAATGTTCTATTGATGTTTCAATTCCTTACTGCCCGCCTGTGCTTTGTTCCCGCTTTGTTCATTTAATTGAACTGAAACTGTTTGTACCACCAATAGTTTTTAACCAAATGATACGTAATAGGGCTGTATTCCCATGCAAAGTATTGTTTACTACAATTTCTAATTTAAATGTATCCTTAACGGTATAAACATTGCAATTAGAAACTCTTATGCACATATTGGGTGTTTCTCTCTCGGTTCCCCCTGTTCTTGGGTCTATTACGGCCTTTTCCTTGCTGTCCATTTTTTGTTTTTCCCTCCCGTCCTCCTCTCTTCATCTTGAATTGGTTCCCCTGGGGAACTTATTCCCCGCCCTCACGCTCTAGTCTTTTCTTAGGAGACCCGCCATCACTCTCACGTGATCGGTTTCTTCAACTATTTCCTGATATATTGGGTTCCCGGACAGTATCCTTTCTAGCTGCTTGGATTAAGACCAGCGCTCGTATTTGTTACTTGTTACACGTGGATTTATTGTGATTTATTCCTATCCCGCGATCCTGCCTTCTTTCCCCGGTAAGTTCCGCTGTAAATACCCGATCTTCTTGCCAGACGCCTTAACCTTCAGGCGTTGTCCATTCCTTACTCTCCTTGTTTTTTCCTTATCTTGTAGGTCACTGCCTCCCTCCCGTACGCACATTCAACCCCAACACCTCCCCCTTCCCGGAAACTGGACTTCGAATTGGTAAATCCTTGACGCCAATCCCTTTCCTCCCCCCCCCGCCCCCTTACCAAGCTGACCTGACGCCCTTTGTCCTTTCCTTCTCTTTAGATCATTACCCTGGTTAATTGATTACTTCTTGGTTTTCGGTACTGTCCGATCCATCTCTCTTACCTTCATTTATTGACAACAGGTACCTATCCATTATTGCCTTTCCTTATTTCTATAATATCACCATTAACATGCCTTACTGATTTTCCCTCTATCTCTTTATACCTATAGAGCACTTTTAATAAGTCACGTAACCATCGTCCTGATGATGACCTCGAATTAGAGAGGTCGAAACGCCGTCGACCCCGCAACGCCAATTGCGGCCGGCCCAATGGTCAACCATAAAGAATGAAATTATATCTGTGAATGTGAAATAATTTTGTTGACCTATACCATTTCTCGGAGTGTTCCTGCCGCTGATTGTTATTTTTTACCACAGTTGTCACTGCGCCGTTTACTCACTTTACACTTTCAGTGCACTTTGGTTGTTATGGTTACCGCAATCTAATTTTGTGCCTTTGTGTCTCTATATGGGAAATAACAAAAAATTTCACCCTTCTTGGTCTCCCTTGTCCCTCCTTGTGTTATAGGATTGATTACTTATTGATAGTCCCTTCACGTGATTTGCCTGTTGAGACATTGTGTATTGTTGCCATATATTACCCAGTCTCAATTGGGTACACGGGTTTACTCCTGTTATTGTTTGCCTCTTATTGGCTTAAGCAGGTGGAAGAATGACGTAATTTTATAAATGTGAATATAATGCCAAAAGAAACCCATTCCTGCAAGAACCGCTAAAAAAAAAAACCTTGAAGATCAACCTCTTTTTTAAAGATAATAAATGTATGTTGCATGCGCACCATTTAATTCATAAAGAGGCTTGCTTGCTCTGCTGAGTGAGGGAGCCCCTGGAGCAGGTGGCCACCTGCAACGCGGAGGCTGCAGGGACCTGTGTTAAGCCCCTGATCAGTGTGATTAAAGTTGGCCAACACGCCTACATTTTAGGCAACCTCTCACAAAGTGACCACCATTTCCACAACAAAAGCATTCATTCTGTTAATGGCATAAGTTCCTTTTCTCATCTTTTAAAAGATATCTTCCAAATAATGAAATCATGTGTTGGACCCTTATAACATATTGTCACAAGCACCTCATTTCCCCTCTGGGATCTAGCTGAAGTCTGGTTGAAATGGGAAATGTACCACAAGAGATACCCGGATCCTTATTTGAGTCCAACAAATTCCAGCGGGATAAATGTGCTGTAGGTTTCAGAAAACTCTCCAAATCCTCAAGAAGGGACCATTTTGGTCAGTCCAATGGTTGACCATTGTTATGCAATAGTCCCAAATTATTCGATTTTAGGGTAGTTTAAACTTCATCCCAATTATACCTCTGTAATATATTCCTAGAGTGTAATCAATCCTGTGTGATGGACCCATGACACTCCTTAGGGTCGCCTTATATTTGGCTGCTATCTGAGGGCAATGAAGTTGTGCTCCCGCAGACCTAAGAGTAAGGAGTTTTAATATGTTTGCCTCCTTACTCCTATCTGGATAGTCTATTGATGATTTCTAACAGACCCTAAAGAGAAAGGAAAACAAAATACGTTGACATAAGAGGTGTATTTAAAGAAATGGGGTTCATTACAAGGAGTTTCTACTCAATGGCAGTAATTTTGTATAAACTTAGAAAAAAAAGAAAGAAAAAAGTATGGACTCCCAAGGACTTGAACCTGAGACCGTGAGGTCAAACATAGATGTCTGTCATGGATGCTTTAGTCCACTGATCCTTCACACTCATCTCAGGAAGAACAATGATGCAATGGCTTGTGGGCACTTTTTGAGAGTCCACATGGTTTTCTTCGAAAGATAAGTCACTAATCCTTTGGGATAGTGACTGTATGCCTACTTGGCCTTGAAATTAGCCTTTAAGTTCATGGCTGTCACTTTTTCCTGACAATTGAAGGGGACTTTATTCTGAAGCCTTTTTGTCCTCTTAATCACATTCATGAGGATTTTCTTCATAGTGGCTGTGGGATGAAAGATTAAATCTGTCACAAGCGGTGGGGGAACCCGGACCTCCTTTTCTGGGCATATCCCGAACAACCACCCACCGACCTGCAGTCGTACAGAGAAAAACAGCACACTGTAATTCCATAGAGCAATGTGAAGGTGCCTAAAACAGGGAATCTAAGAGCAACCTGCATGGAAAGAAACAAAAACAAAAATCCAAAATTGAAATACACCAATACCTTTTTCCCTGATTAATACTCCACTCTTAGAAACTGAGGAAACAGGAATCAGGTACGAAGTGGTTAACAAGGTTGAGCAGTAATGGCTGAGCCACATGTTATGTTTTTTGGAAAGTTGAGTGTGATGCATGCTGAGGGAACACTTGCCAGTGCCACGTGTATCTTTGGCACATACGTCATTGTGTCACCGCGTTCTTTTTACTGGGTATCTCTAAAACCTGTTTTCTTGCCTACGCCTCCCTCTCTCATACTAGAACTCTCCGTGCTATTGCAGAATATGCCGTATAAACCTTTACGGCGAGGGGCCTGGATCGCTTAGCAGTAGTTTACATCCATGTAAAGTGGACAACTATTTAACAACCGAATATGATTTGCCAACTGGTCTGCCTGTCTCCTGATGTACCCACAAGCAGTGGGATCCACTGTATGTCGAAGCCCCGGATCAGCGATGCCTGTTAGCTGTAGTCCCCAGTCCTTCCACCCATGAAGGACCCGAGCAGCCTCAGCCTGAGGTCCACCTTGCTGTAGGACTTATGAAAAAGACTATGAGGGTCCTTTAGGAAGATCTTCAGTTGCTTGCAATTGCCACATTCATTTTTCCCTCCAACAGCCAGCATCATGTAGACAGGATCTCCTTCAGGTGAATAAATACCATGGTGGCAACTTCCAGGCCATGTGGCGTGGCAGAACTTTTGTCACTTTTGTATATCCTAGCAGTAGGGCCCCCTAAAATGGGGGCCATTTGTATGATTCACATAAGAATCGCCCCTCATGTGCTAAGAATTGTCTCCAAGGTCACAGTGGATATTTACAACGATTTGTGTCCAGCACCATCACTGCGGCATGGCGGCCCATGCCCGAAGGAGTGCCACTGGAAACGTCTTCTGATGAGTTCTGATCAGACCATCTCCCAGCGAGATTTCTCAATGCGGGAGGTCGCGGATGGTCGTAACCGCTCGCGTTGAGGAAGTTGTTGCTCGAGTAGAAAACCCACTCTTGAGCGTCAGAAAGAAGCAGCTCCCTTTTGCGTGGCGCATGGTGCCATTTGTGCTGATTTTCCAGCCTGAGACAAACACCCGGTGCTAAAAATCAGCGCAAACGGCGTGACCTAATGCACTGTGCTGCTTGTGGAACTCTGCGTAGCACGGCGGAGTTTTTTGGTTACTTTGGGGAGTTCCGCTAAAGCGGAACTCTGCGAACTCCGCCTAGGCCTACACGAAATTCACGCTCACGTTGCTGACATTGAAATGTGCTACCAATATGGTTTTCCCTTTTGTAGCAGGACATGTGCAGAAGAACCTCCTACACAAACACTACTAAGAACCCCATTCCTATATTTGCTGATTTCCATCTTTGACCTCAAGTCTAGGACATATTTCACTACACAGTGTTGCAAACTCAGAATATCTCACATTCCACTCCTTTCAGAAGTAATTTAAGTCTCAACTTTTGCCTCAATCATCGTCCCTTGATCGGACTCTATCCTGCACTGACATCCCATCAGATCAGCTATCAGAGAACCCTTTTGGCCTACAGTGCACTATCCACCGTAAGGGTAAGTGAGCATCGTAGTGCAGAACTCAATGGTCAGTTAGGCATTGAGGGCTGGGTGTATTAACGCTCTGGTTGAGAAACGCTATTGCACTTTGCAACTCTAATTTCTGCTACCAGAAACTTATTTTGTGAACTGACTTATGTACTAATAGATCAGCTTGCAAAATAAGGAATTGGAGTGGGTCGCAGTCCGACATACTTAATTAATATTCGTTAGGTAGGTTACAATTTGCAATTCACACCGATTGGTCACAATCACGGGGATGGTGGCGCGCAACGGTCAGGGGATCACCAGGCCTGTGATTACTTTTAACTAAAGAACACTTTTTTTTAAAAAAGCAGCCCGATTTCCTTAGAGGAAATGGAGCTGCTTTTGAAACGTTAGCATTTTTTAAACATTGTTGCAATGTTTAATTTTTTTAATCATTATTCAAAAGGGCAAAGGAGCCAAAAGCGGGCCCTTTTTCTTCTGCAATTAAGTTGCCACCCCATCTTGGGGGTTGGTAATTTTTCACTGGTTTGCACCTGCTTGTACGGCCATAAATCACTGATCCATATGAATAAGAAATCACAGTTTGGAAGGAACGCCCACAACACGCCCCTTCATTTTGCTGCTCATAATCCATTTCCAAACCCATTTTAGGAGTCGATAAAAGTATTCTGGCTCCAATAATGGGTTTAGTACATAGTACAAAAGCTTTGCGTAGTCGCAAACCCAAACATTTAGCAAATCGCAGGGTTTGAAGCAGAAAATAGGTTTTGTACACCTGGCCTTAGGTGCCAGACACCTTTCGCTAGCAGACCCCAGCGGTTGGCTGACATTGTTCCAATGCATCCATGCTTGGGCACCTGCCCTGGCAAAGACTGGGCCAAGAGCCGGCCGTTTGTGCCTGTCAGTAGCAGAAAGAGGGTGGGGGTCTGGGGGCTGGGCCCGGCTAGGCCAACCCTCCTTAATTTGCTCCAGGCATGGCTCCATGATTTGGGATCTGGGTGAGCCATGAAGAAGAACGGGTGGGCCATAAAGATAAGTGGGGTTATCCCGAAACTCCCAGGTGAGCGCTGGGTCTCTGCATGTTGGGTGGGCTTCTACGGAAGTGAGCTGCATACCATACGTATTGCTGGGTTCTAACTACTAGTTTTAACTTTGTATTTCTAGATGTTTAAACCCATAGGTTTGATCTCTTCTGCTCTTGGCATCTCACCCTCTTTTCTCTCCATGTCACCCTCCTTTCTCTCCAGTTTACCTTCCTTTCTCTCCAGTTTACCTTCCTTTCTCTCCAGTTTACCTTCCTTTCTCTCCAGCTTACCTTCCTTTCTCTCCAGTTTACCTTCCTTTCTCTCCAGTTTACCTTGCTGTCCTGCTCACTTCACTCTCTATTTCCTCTCACCCTATTCTTTTCTCTCTTTACTTCATCCTACTCTCTCTCCACCTTAGCCATCTGTTTCCGTACTTCCCTTCACATTCTCCACTTCCCTTTTATATTCCTCCCACCTCACCCTCCCTCTCTTTTCACCTTATTCTACTTTCTTTCTCCTGACCACGCAAACCTCTCAATGTACATGGACTTACTCTCACCAAGTTTCACCCTTCTATTTCCACCTCACTCTTCTCTCTTCCTCGCCCTTCTCACTTTTTTCTGTCTTTCCAACTTGCCCTGCTTCTCTCCCCATCACTAGCCTCCTTTTGTTCTCACTGTCCTCCTTCTTGCTTCAGCCTCCTCCCTATTACCCTCCCATCTCTCTCCTTTGCTTCTCTCCGCCTCTCTCTAGGACCGGAAGAGCAGCAGCACTTCAATCAGGTCCTCTGGAATTATGCAACAGGAAGTACCAAATTATGCAGCAGGGTTGACGACATTTTACAGCAATGCAGGGTTGTATTATTTCATTATTTTGTCATTTTTTGCACCTTAACACTGTGAGAATCAATGTTTTACCTCATCAGTGACCAATAAACCTATGTGACGGGCCTTCCACTGTGCAGCAAGATCTTACTGCATTTTTAGTTAACATTTTATACTTTTTCAGATCGTTTTTGATAAAATTTTCAATTTACGCTGCAGATGATGGATTGTGTAGCTATTGTATCAAATCCATAATTATGCTTAAAACGGTGCAGCATCGCATAATCCCCGTGGCCCTGGTTATAATCAGTTTCTGTTTATTTATGTGGCAAAATGAGAGCGTATGTTGGGGGAGAATGAATGCACAGTCACGGGTACCCCAAAGTGAGGGGTGTGTTCATTAAGTTCCTTCTATTTATTTTAGAGAGTTCCGCCTTCTGCAAGTACCTCAGGAGAATGAGAGTAGGCGAACCAGTGACAGCACGCGGTGCCAGTATAGGCACGCGCACTGCTCCTTCCCATCCTGCATCTGTGTTGTATTAGTGAAACTTGGCAAGTCTTTATACTCCAGAGTCAAAACGTTGCCATTGTCAGAATGATGTTGCTTAATATAGTGCCATAAGCATGGCCACTGGAAATATGTGATTCTGAGGATATAGAATATTCTACATAATTATGAATTTGCCACATTTGTCACATAATCAATCATCTGCTGCATAATTTGCAAATTTTAGGTGAAAAAATGTCTCTGCCTCAAACAGATCAATAGTAACTAAAAACACAGTGACACGTTGCCTCCCAGTGGAGACCCTTCGCAAAGGCTGACTGGTCACCTTTCAGTTGCCCATTGCTGCATTTTAGTGTAACTGGTACTAACGAGGTGTAAGCTTTCGCAAGGCAGTGTCAATGTATAAAAATAACGAAGTAATAATATCGTAAAACTTGCCCCATTACACTCTGAAATTTGCATTTTCTTACCGTAGTCAACTCTGCCGCATAATTTGGTTTTCCTGCGCCGCATAATTCCAGTTATCCCTGCCATAAGTAAGGAATAGCATCACGGCAGAAAGACCATAAAACAAAACACTTCTAACATGTATATCCTGATTGTAGGGGCATTTTCACGTACTTTTCTTGCAATGGTAATATCCTTCACACTGTTTCTGACAAAACTGTTTTCATCTCTTAATCAGTGCGTCTGGAGCTTGCGGTCTCAATACACTGGCAGTGTTCAGTTTACGCACTGAGTAATAGTAACCAGCCCCTGGCACTTCACCCCTGCCCCAGGGCACTGAGAATAGCCTAAGGCATTTGCTTTGTACATGACAATTCCACTATGAGGCTTTGGTAGCTAGTCTGCAGGCACACATGTTTGTTTCACCAGGAATATGAACAAAACATGTTGTATGCTTGTTAACGGGCCTTGGGTGGGCCTCGGGGCCATCTTGGGGGGGCCTGGCCCACCCTCTAGAACGGGCCTGATTTGCTCCGGGCCATCTGTTTGATGACAATGTCTTTGACCGGCGCACGTTACGTTACGTGCTTTCGTATCATCTTTACTTTTACGATCTTCTGTTTTGCTGCTTCTTTCTGACGGGGTCTTTTTTTTCTAAATTGCGTGAACCTACACTCTGTCTACTTATCAATGACTCGAACAATGGGGAAAGCGCAGGAATTACATACAGTCCAAATGAACTCTAAAAATATAAGGGAAAGTGCTGGGGCGAATTGTACCCTGGGTGATATTGACCGTTTAATTGAGGAAGTCGAGACTATCCTAAAAGCCATAGATGCGAATTCTGGGGCATATTTACAAGCAGGCGATAAAAAATTATCGCCGCTTTTGCAGCCGTTTTCGGCCAAAAAGCGGCGATAATTTTATCGCCTAATTAGCAAGGCCACGCTAATGCGTGAAACCTTGCTTTAGCGTGGGGATTCTTTACGCCCAGCTTTGCATCTCTAATGAGATGCAAAGTGGCCGTTCCTGACCTAACATGACAGGAGAAATGTCGCTTAAACATTTCTCCTATCATCAAGCCCCACGCTATGAAGCATAGCGTCAGGAAAAGTAGCAATAACCCCTGTTATCGCTACTTTCCTTCCGCCTGCTTCAGGACTGACTTAGCCATGATATCCTATGGAGGGTGGATATCATGGCTAAGTTTGTGAGTTCCTATCAGCAAGCTAACACCACATTGCGTGAGATTATCGCTGGGTTTCCAGCGATAATCTCACGTTAGGCAGTTAGCGTGAGGATTTTTATCGCTGAGGAGATTAGCGTTGCTAATAGCACGCTATCTCAGCGATAAAAATCCACGTTACCCGGCGATAATTATCCGCACGCTAAGAGCGCTGAGCGATAATTATCGCCGGGTGTTGCTGATATGCCCCTTTGGAAGGTAAAATTGGCCGCGTGACTGTGCCTGGCATGTCCAAGGGGGAGAAAAATAGGAAAGGCGCCAACTGTAGCAAGGAGAGTGGCTTCAGCGAACTCACTCCAGGCGCAAACACCCGTGAGGATAATGTGGATTCCTATTGTGCCTCGTCGCCAAATGTGTACATCTTGCTCCTGACATCACTTCCCTTCTTAATATTCCCAAATCATACCAAACGCGTCCGGTCTCTCCCCGCACCCACCCCACAGACCAATACTTTGGACCAGGCTGTACCATCTGACATAGAACTCATCTAGAACCGGTGACGAGGACTGAAGTTGATGGTTTGAATTCTTTATGATGTGAGTTGCAGGAAATGCAGTGCTCAATCTTAAAGTTAGTTGGAAGGATTGACGAATTTGTGAAAATCCAGGTAATGTTATTGCGAATTGTTGCTGGAATTGCGGGGCTGGAATGTATACTTGGGGAGTCCCAGCGCAAGCATCAAGCAGGCTGGAGCAGGCCAGCCTGAGAGGCCTCTTGCTAGGGGGTCGCTTCCTCACACCCAGGCCACGAGCTCTGTTGTCCGCGTTCCCTAGACTAGTCCCAGCCCGCACAGGACTTGACGTCACAGGGGAGGACCTGCAGGAAGTCCCAGCACTTGGATCGTAATAACCCACTTTCGAGCTTTAACAGCTCATCAGCCCCCCATCTCGGCCGAACCCTCCTGCAGTTACCGATAGATTCACTGTTAGGACTGAATCGACTTATTCTGACAAGCAGTTCAAACTACACTATCCACCCCTTGTCGACTCTGCCACTCTGGCCGACTCTGGCGTCAGCTCTGGAAGGGTACTTAACTGACCCTAGTCCCAAACTTGACCCTGGGGCTCACAAATACACCGAGTCCCTAATTCATAAGGTCATTCATTGGATCAGGGCCAAACGCAATTGTCTGTCACTAATAAGGTCAGATATTGTTGTGTGCGACAGACGTTGCCATCAGGATCCACAAATTCAAGTTACATTCTCGGGACATTGAACAATAAGGCACCGGTTTATGGACTCATCAACCTTGAATTACACATTTAGAAGGGCCCTCCCATCCTGACATCAGACTGAGCTTGGATCCACCCATTAATTGTGAAGGTTTAAATAACCCAGGGATCTCCAACAAACATCGGGGCATATTAACAAGGAACAGGGAAAATTAACGCTAAGGGCGCTTAGCGTTAATTTTTTTAACACCTGCTATTGCTGGATAATATCGCCTGGTTATCGCGTTATTAACAACGCTAACCGCCTAGGCGATAACAAATCCAGCAATAGCGGCATTGTGGGAGGTTATCGCTGGTAATGCAGCGATAAAACTACAAGGATAGGGATATCCTTGTTGATAGCCCATGGTGGACTTAGCCATTTAATCCACCTACCATTGGATTACATGGCTAAATCTGAAAATTAGCAGACGTAAAAAAGCAGCGTTAGCGTGAAGCTTGATAATAGGAGAAATGTTGCTTGCTTAGCGACATTTCTCCTATTATTTTGCTCTGGAACGCCCACTTTGCATCTCATTAGAGATGCAAAGGGAAGCGTAGTGAAAAAGGGTGCTAACATGCGATTTTGCATGTTAGCACCCTGCTGTTAATAGGGCGATATTTTTATCTCCGCTTCTTTGGCTTTTAAAGCCAAAAAAGCGGAGATAAAGCCCTTGTTAATATGCCCCATCGACCTTTGGTATGAGGAAAAAAATTGGGAATGGATGCGTTGAGTTTAAATTTGAATGAGTGACTGGCCTACCGATAGACAGATCTCTGCTGCTTGAGTGAAAAGGAGGAAAAGCCATTGATCAGGTGGATTCACTGTCTGAGTGCCAAAGTACTGATTTTAGGACACTGGGAGTGTGGGTGACTTCAACTTGGGCTGCACGGGGGAGGGGGGCTGGAATGGGATTGTGTACAGGACGTTTGCAGGTTCAGCAAAGATCAGGCAACATCTTGCAACAAGCTGGTTTCCTCAGAAAAGCAGAGCTTTCTATGATCTCTTGGAATTTGGCAGGCATAAAATCTAACTTATGCGGCACTGAGTGCAGCTCTTATATTGGCTAATTTGATATTTATGCATTCTAGGAGAGGTGGGCAGCGGACATGGCGCTCATCAATAGCTTCACATCTTATAATGTGGAAGACAGACCACCTGGGAAATTTTGGGTCGGCTGTAGGAGGGTTATTGATTCTCGTAAAGAATACTGTCCCTTGCACACATACATTACTGAATGTTGACTGTCTAGATTCAATGGGGATCAGTCTTAAGTTTCCCTCTGGGCTTGAAATAGATCTATTTAATGCATATGTGAGATCAGGGCGCGCTAACACTGACCCATCGGTCTTGGTACTCCTTGATGAGCTTATTGAGCTGTACCAGAAGCAGTCGAACATTGCGACTGGAGACTTTAATCTCCCTCTCGAACCTTCTCAGTAGGTCAGTGCTTTGACTGATATGGAAGGCGAACAGTGGAGTATAACTCTCCTGACGGGTAAACCATCGGGTCATTTCCCAAACATCGTTCTCCAGTTATCCTCAATCCTTGTCGGTCGGGGCAAGAAAATCTGCAATGGCCACACTTGTTTCGATCAAGAAATAGCACCTACTGTCAGAAGGGGATCCTATAAGAGCATTATTGATTATGTGCTCGTTGATGTAAGGCTATGGCCATTTATTGATGATCTGAAGGTTGTCTATCGTGCGGATAGTGATCACCATTCCTTGACTACATTCTTCCATGGGGATGTTTTTGGTGTGGTTTCATCCTTTCATCACACAGAGGTACCGTCGCCTGTGATGGCTAGTACCTATAGGCGTGTGTCTGGTCTCAAGCATTCTCTGACTGCAAGTTGCGTTCGGAGGTTTGTCATTGGTTTGTAGTTTACTTGTCTGCTTTTGTGGCCCATCTTAATGAGGACATTCCAATACTGGAAATTCACAGAAAGCTCTTCAACAAACTACGTGAACTATTTTATAAGAAGGTCGTACAAAAGTGGTCATTCTATGTGAAGGCGAAAGCTTTGATTATAAACTAGCCAAATGCTCATGAATGATGGCCCTACGAAGGTGCTCATGCCAGGAGTATGGAGTGGCCAGACTGATTATACAACGGCACATGCGAAAGACAAGAATTATTGGGATGAAAAAAATTGGCAAGATTTGCTTTGTCCCGCTGAGTCAAATAATAATAAAGCTTTTTGGCACATAACCTCACTTCGAAGTCTGGATAGAATGAATTCTTTTCATCTTCATATTCAGTCTAAGTTTCACATTTCTCATCTCTGTATGCCCCGGCTGATCGCAAATGCAAGATCTGATGAAGTTCAGGGGAAAAATTAAAACTTGGCTTTTCCCTAGAGTACAGGCTTAGCCTAGCAACCAGCTAGCCAGGAAGTATGGTGGTAGAATATTGTACTGCAGCGCCAGGATGCCCATAGAGTTACAGCGCGCTTTATAAGTCTGAAATACAATACAATACAATACAATACAAATGTGTTAATGTGTCTTTGTGCCCGAGCACTGGAACTTCCATTACAGTTTCCACAAATGTACATATACCGGAGGCTAGTAGAGTTAGCTTCAGTTTATCCGACACTCTCGCCTTGATCAGTCATCGTAAACTTGCTAGGGCACATGGCCTCGAGACCTGTACAAATCTGAGCCCCAAGTCTGATCCAGTTGTATTGATCTTCTATCGAATGCTATTGCAGCTGGTGGAAAAATCCCTGGATCCTGGAGAGGAGCCGAACTATCCTAATGTATAAAATGGGAAACGCCCGCCGCCCATCGCAATATAAACCTCTTCGCCTTATAGATAGCCTGCAGAAGCTTTTTGCCAGGCAAGTTCTTGATAAGTTGCTTAATTGGGCCTTATCGATCAGGTTTTTAGATTCACAATCTTGGATTGGAAAAATGTATTGCCTAATAAGCAACATTTATAGTAGCCTTTGTAGATCTGCTTTTGACCTTTTCCTGCGAGACAAATATTGAGTGTATTAGGCGAAATGGGTGTTCCTGCAAGCTTGATTAATCGTAATGCGCGACTGCAAGAAAATAATTATGCGCAGGTTGGCTGGGAAGAAAAGGGCGAGCTCATCGATCGCATCCCAAAATTACGAGGTGTTCATCAGGGGTGATTTTTAGCATCTACTTTATTTTCTTTTTATATAAATTATGTGGCAAAAGATCTATTGTTATGTTTGAATGACTCACCAACTTCAAATGGCAATATTATTCCAATCTTACTTTTTGCCGGCGATTCATTATTGATTTCTAAGACACCTGTGGGTCTTCAAAATGTCATTGACAAATTTCTTGGGTTTTGTGATTCAAGAGGCCTTGAGCTGAATGCATCAAAAACAAAGTTTATGGTTTTTGGGACTAGATGAATCAGGAGCTGTGTTATGAAGGCGGGGGTCGAGGTGCTGGAGCGGGTCCATAGTTTAAGTGGGGTCTCCAACTCAACAAAAGTCTACTCATTCAATGCAGGTCTAAAGCTATTGCACGAATGCACTTTAGAAACAGTTCTCACTGCATCTCTACTGCTCTTGCTGTTTCTCGTGCTACGGCGTGGAATGCTGCGCTTTATGGAGCAGGACTGAGGCAATGAAGGTATGCATCAGCTAACTATTGCTGAGAATAAGTTTGTGACGATTCCAATCTCATTTCAGTTCCCCCTAGTACTCCCTTGTTCCTTTAGTTCTCAATACTGGTCTTAAAAGAACCCCTGGTCTGGAAAAATTGAAGCCTTTGGTTTACTGGGTACGACTATGGCCTACTCTAGAGTCAATTGATTGTAGGGTCTCTTTTGAGGAACTATTGAGCATGACAAGTTCCCTGGCTTAAACACATATCAAGTTGGTTTGGTAAGTTGGGCTTAGCCAATCTGTGGAAACAACCAGGAAGCATTCGCAAGGTGGAGGCTGCAGTTCTAAAGTCTCGCTATTGGGAGTTTGTCCATGAACATTAAGTTCTGGATAGAAACAATGGACATTTAACTAACCAGTATTTGGAGACCAAGATCACACTGCAATTTAAATAGTTTTTAGATACTATTGCACCTCCTCTTGCTAAAAGCCTCTATGTTCGCTTTAGACTCGGTAATTTACCACTCAAAGCGTTTACTAAGACGTGCAGTGATGGAATGACCACCCGTTTGTGTCCTACATGTGGCATGGATTCCAAAATGGAGGGGCATGTTTTGTTCTTCGGTTCAGCGTCCCTATGTATCCTCTGCAAGTGGATATGGCTGGTGAGCCTGATTCCGGGGACCACGCGCTATCTAGTAGCTTATAGTATTTTTAAAACGGATATCTCGGGCCCCATAGAATTTGCTATGAGCCGATTTCTTTTAAACATTTGATATAAGCGGAAAAAGGCTTTGTCTCAGCTTTCATTTTAAGTTGTGACATCTACAGCGAGCTGGGTTACCCACTATTTTTAAAAGAACCATGACTGGCAAACTAGGTATCTTTGTGTCACATTGTATCCCAACATGCTTACGTACTTTATGAGTTATTCTGGTGCCAGTTGATGTTTTGACAGCAATTTGCAGATAATGACGCGGGCCACCAAAGTAGGGCTCTTAGGACTGGTACTATTGGGACCACTTTTTCCCTGGACTGTGAGAGTTTTTACAGTAATATCATTGCAGTATTTTGTATTGGTTCTTACATTTTTTTCATCCTTATTTGCAGAAAATGACTGTGTTCAAAGAATTATTGCTCTTTTTTAATCATGTTTCTATGTATTTATATAATTAGTTATATATATTGTATAATATAGTGTCCTATGTATACTTTGATTGTTGTGATATCTGAATAAAGTAATTGATTGATTGGTGATGAAAGCAAAAGTACCTACACTTTTCTGCACTGTTTCATGACATCAAAGGGCATATTTATCATTAAGTTGCATCATGCTTACCCCACGCAAGGAGGCACAAGGGCGACGCTACTACTAAGTCAGATTTATCAATCCGCGCAAGGACACCTTGCATGGCTCTGAGTGGCCTGATAAATCTAGAGTAACACAACGCACCCTAAATCGCTGCCTTGCATTACTGTGCATCAAGGAAGCATTCCATGGGTGGACCGTGGGTGTTCCCACGCATCCACCCATAGATTTTGGTGCATTCCCAGATTTACCATTACTGGCAGACGTGGGAATGCATCAAAATGCTAGGACTCTCCAGGGGAACCACAATGAGGAGAAATATCTTTATTTTTCCTTTTTGTTTCTTCCTTCTAAGTGTACTGCATTCTGCAGCACACTTAGAAAGAGGAAAATGCCTCTCGGGATTGTTTTTGTGCGGAAAGGTGCCCCTTCCTGCACAAAAACAATTCTGCCTGCAACATGTGCAAGAGTGCCTATGTGGGCGCAAGGCAGCACAGTGTGTGCCAGTGCAAGGAAAGGACAGGAATTTACTGTATCATGTTAAATACCACACATTTCTGCCCCTTCATGCAGCGAGTGCCAGCACTTCCTATGAGCAGATAGTGAGTACCTGCACTGCTTTTCAACTGAGTCACCTCCAGGTGTTTATAACGGGCCATAATTGGGTTTTCTCGACTTGAGGCTGAAGGCAGTGCAAGTTTTTCACTGTGAGTGTCAGTGGGTCAAAAAAGTGCTCAGAATTCATGGTCGTGCAATCCCTGGCCTCTCTGCAGAGTGCACAGAGCAATGATCACGTATTTCAGTTGATTCTGTGCAATGTGTGGGAAGGAGGCCCACAGTTGTCAGGTCGAAAGTAAAAGAAAATGTGGTGCTTTCAGGTGAGTGGATGTGTTGTGTGCGGGAGGTGGTGAAGTGAAGGAGATGCGAGGAAGTGCATTAAGGAGAGAGCGAATAGAGGGTGCTGAAAAGGAAAGACATGAGGTGTAGGAGATGTGGAGAAAGAAAGGTTGTGCATATCTAACAAAGAGTAAACATAACAAGAGTGCTTGGGATACTCCAAAGAGCACGTGCACAGGCCTCATTCATGTTTAATTCACAGTCTTACAAGTTCAGAATTGAAAAATTTTCAGTAATAATTTACAACAAACTCATTGTTGTTACTCATTTATCTTAAACAGCTGACAACCATTGAAAACCTACCAGTCTTGGCTTGTTTTAGGTGTATGTCAGTTGTTGTGTTATATATCTGGACTCAATAAAAGAAATATCAGAGAGGAACCAAAATACTGACTGGGTGGCACACTAGGGAATCACAGAAATTTAGTTTACATGTTTAAGCCAGGAGCTTAATAGGCCACGCTATTTTAGAATCCACCCCCACGTGGAGGGAGAGAACTCCACGCGCACCACAGCCGCTTGTCTTCTTTTGGCCTCAGTGGTTTGTTTATGAAAATGAAGAAATACTACGCTGCAGGCCACCACGCTACCTTGGCCAGCCTGGCGCTGGTTTCCGATGCAAGACTCCCGTCTTGCTGACGGAAGCATTGTTACCAGAAATGACGGCTGCAGATGCGGTTAGGTCTAGGCAGGCGAGCGGTCTGCTGCAGGGGGGGGGCGGAGGCAAGGACCGCCCGCAACGACCTTGATAACTGCACGGTGGGGTCTAAGTGACCTCCCTAGAGTTGTGGGCACCACTGCCTTGATTGCTCATCTATTTTTACATTTTTAACTGTTAAGTAAAACATTTTACTTATCTATGTCTCAAGTGATAATAGTGAGATAATATTTGTATTATGCGTACTGCCTAGGCTCTAACTTACTTATCTCATGTGACTGCAGTGCGTTGTGGTTTTTCCACACCTCAGCACCTCTGGTAGGAGGTAGATATCTGGCTCTTACCATGATATGTAGGAGACAATCACGGCTCTGGGAGTCCTCATTTTTGTCCATCTGCTTAAGATAACCCATGGGGATATAGCGGACCCCAAACAAGTTTTTCTTCTAGGACTCCTTTTGAGGTTTTCGTTTGTTTGGGTTTATCTGAGCTTTGTGATATTCCATTTGACGATACTTGCTATATGATGATTTATTTATTGCTATGAACAGGGATGAGTATTCAAATGTTATAATTATATTTTTGCCCTGCCCTGGGCACTTTTATGATTCAGTTGAGCCAAAATAAAGTTGTTTTGATTGTTTGACAGCGAAAAGAAGCCTGTTTTTGCTTCAGATCACATGTGCTCGTGTGTGATGGATGACAAGTCATTCCACTTGAAGCCACAAAGTACTTGTTGATCTAGTGATGTGCACCCTCCTGTGACGTGGAAACTGAGAACACACCACCTCATTGTGTGATCAGATATCTCGGCCAATCACTGTGCATATTTTAAAGGAAGAATGAAGAAGAATGCTCCCTCTTTTAAATAATTATCTGGACCTGTCTGTCCTGGTTCAGCCAGATTGAGCCTAGTGGCAATTAGGTGATTTAACCTTCAGACTTAATTACGAGACTATGTTAATATCTCTTTGGTGGCAGCTCTGGTCCTTTGACCTTTTTTTGGAAGATAAAGAAACATTTACATAATTCTTAAATTGACTCTTTTGATATGCTATTCCAAAGGTATATTTCGTAAAAGGTCAAAAAGAACAACTTTATGCCATTTACTCATGATTCACATTTCTCTAAATGGTCTATTAGTTGTGAGGTAATTGTGTGCATAAAATGTCTCGCATTTCTATCGTTCTGTGATTTGCAGAAGTGTTCTGCTGATGTTGAGGTGTTTCAGTCGTCTGTTTCGTCATTATCTATAAGTAAGGCTCTGGGTTTCCCGTTTTTATTGATTTTTACAGATAAATGCAGACAGAAAAACATTTATTTCCTGTCTGTATTTATTTTTAAATGTGGATAAAAACGTAAATTTTTGATTGTTTCTAAATGCTGTCAATCATGACTGCCAGGTCAATAGTTGTGCAGATTGACAAGCAAGGGGATAAAAAAAATAGGGATTTTAGTAAAGAGCCTTAAACAGCAGTAGATTTGCACAACCTTGATACTAAAATGTACATATTTTCTTACAAGTGCATATTTTACCATCTGACTGTGTATATATCATTGAAACCTGTCAGGCGTTGAGGCATGAGTGCATATTAACTGGGTAAATAAATGCAGAATATACTCTCATTTCAGCTTCATTTTTTCACAAAACCTAAAATAAAAATGGATACATACAGGTAAAATTAGCAGGACTGGACTAGAAGCAGAAATTCAGTCTCTGCAAAAATGCCAACGCAGTCCCACACTGCAGGTGAAATCAACATGAATGGAAGGCATGTTTGGATAATGGCAGCCCATCCAGCTCAGAAAGCCGCCATGGAAACGCCTCATCCTGGCGCTGTTTATTAGCTGGTCTATGAGAAGTTAGATGTGGTCATTAGTTAACCAGCCGGGAGAAAAGTCCTACGTTTAGTGCGATACAGTACGTGTTCGTTTGCAGGAGATAAAGTTCTAGAGAACAGATTTTTGCAAGAACCTCAATCCAAAAAACCCAGAGGTGCATCTGGCATCCTCCAGTGGAGGCGTCCCATGTCTGCTTTCTCCTGTTCCTCAGTAATCCTTACTCCATCGTCCTGCACACCCTCTCTGACGTCATGCCTACGGTGCCAGATGCTGGCTTGGCCACTGGAGGAGAGAATTAGACTCCAAGGGTAATTGCGAGTGCGAACCTCCAACCTCAGTTGTACCTTGCTCACGCGCAAGTCAGCCTAATATTTCACCCAAATGTTGCTAAAAGACCCCACAGAAAGTTATTCAGACTTCCACCATTTCCTTTAGATTATCCTCAGTGACATCTATAACAACTGTTCTCATTAATGGATATTACGATTATTTATTTATTAAGTTTTTTATATTGTTTAGGTGGTTTTTAGCTGACACAATTTTAAGAACTTGGTTTGGACCTGTAGAGGTTTTTTAACTGCCAATTCTTGCACCCAGAAAACCACTTAAATAAAGTCTTGAGCCTGGATTGTTTGAGAATGTAAGGATACATTGGGCTTGCAGCTGTGGAACCTCCAGGCTAGAGTATTGTGTTGTGCGAGCTTGCCTATTGCACATATAAAGGGATTGTGGCTGGGAATATGGAATCCCAAGTATCAACAGGACAGGATATTGTTACAATACTATATAGAGGTTCCTTGCCACTCTCCACCTTATCCCTGCTTTGGGGATTTCACACACTTCTAGAGTTTAGCTTCATCGTTGATTCTCCTTCTCTGTGCCCCAGAGACTCCTGATAAAGGCTCAGTAGAGGGCCGAAACACTGAGCACAAGTGGTTTCCACTGACCTTGTAAGTGGCCCATATTGGGATATCTTTAATGATGGAAATAGTTGCTGGTAGGTAAGATCAGGAACCTGACGGAAAGTTGATGTGCAACAATACCAAGTAGTGGGAGCAGCCTTAAGGCACTATGTTGACTTTTGCTGGTTCTCTTTACCGCACAAATACATACACACGTGAACACTGTCCATCTGCCGCAACATTAAGGAAGGATAAGCCTCAAAGATGTTATGGGGTGGCCGAGCACTATTTAGCTCCGTAGTCCTTCTGTGTAGGAAGGCTCCTAAGATCGGTTAGCACCCCTTCTGGGAGCTACGCTGCAGACATTTAAAAATAAGAACGCACTATCTCCCATTCAATATGGAATCAGTCAATGAAACCAGAGTGGGAGAAACAAATGAATGAAACAGAGTTAACTCTCAACTTTATTTTTTTTTTTTCAAAATAATGTAAAACAACACAGTACCCTTCTCCTTGGCAACCCGTGCAATTGTCGCATTGTTATTTCACAGTTTAAACATTGTCAGGTAGTGCACAGGATGTATGCATGCTTCAAGCTCGGTTGAGGCGTTTAAGACCAACCTGCACCACCTTGAAAATCTGGCAAATATTCCTTAAATAAGCTGAAACAACCAACCAATACATTCCTTTATATGCACGTATGCATCTTTGATGGCTACTGTAGTCCTGCCCATGCTGCAGTGTTCCCTGCCCCATGGCTTGTGCTCTTCCCTGTGTTGGACCAGCTCACAGCTGACACTACACTGTATCCCTACTAGATGCTAGGGAAGTGGTTGCACTGCAATAAACACATTGGGGTCTTGGGAACATAAATTTCAGTTTGGTGTGCGCGGTAATGAGGTGGAACATTTAAAAAAAGGAAAAGATAAGATATGCATTGAAATAGGCTAGTATATGATATGATAACAAGGCATTGAAAATGATCAACCTGCTAAGCGGACAAAGCAATCTGATTGTACTTGCTTAGCAGTTCTACTAAGCAAACAACATACAGTCATGCATTGCTAATGCGCGATCACAGCCGCGTGACAGGCTTTCCAGATGAAAAGGCAGGTCCTGCGACACTGATAAAGATTCCGCCTTGTGTAGAGTTTCTTGAATACAGAGAAATTAGCAGATGTCAATTTTCCCCAACAACATGGTGGTGGCATTGTACACATTTCAACACAATTAGAGTCACAATTAAAATTGTTAGTTTACATGAGTTTGGAGAGCCACTTCTGATTTTAATATTTAAGTAACGGACAAAAACATTTTAGCAGCCTACGTGAAGTGACTATGGGATAAGAATCCTCAATTTCCCATCGAGATTGGAGAACATCACCTGATTTCAAGATTTATGCAAAGGACAAACAATGGTGTGATGTACATGCAGTGATTATGGGGTAACAGACCCAGTCAATTTTCCTTAGAGATTGGAGAACCTGATCTCAATATCTATACAGAGACAAAAACATGGGGTGACCTACATGCAATGACTGTGGGGTAACAGACACAGTCGAGTTCCTATCGACGAGTCAAAAGGAAAGAGCTAAAGTGCCGCATTTAGAAAGGACCAAATTCATTCAGGCCAACCTGTTTTGAAGAGATATCCTCTAAGAGCCTCCTTACATTCTGTACTGGATATCCCCGCCTTGCAGAATCGCTAAATTGTCGTCATAAATAATATTAACCTGGTGAGAAGCCAGTTCCTTTCACCCGCTGCATACAATGTTTCATTGCACTTTTCTTCAGAGACCAGCCTATTTTGCAGCATCTCTTATCACACAGTGGAAGGTCATATGGATAAAACCCTGTGTAAGAATCCACCATTGTCTAAGTCAGACGCAAGCCCTACAGACCGACATGTGAGATATCTGACTGTGAGTATTGCTTTGTCTCAAGACCCGTAGCGAGTCCGGGACCCAGCTACACTGCTGATGAGTGAGTTGATGCAGTATTACTAGCAGTAGTTTGTGAGTCCACAGCAGTTCTCACCTGGGTTTACTTTGTATACAGCAGATATTTCAATTGTGCTGATTTCATGCGGATCCAGCTCGTTAAAGAGGCATTACTCTGTGTGCGTTTCCACATTTCCCTCGAAGAAGAACAATTGTGCCACATTATTAAAAACTAGCATAGAGCAGAGCTAGAACATGAAAGTATATTGCACATGACTCCTGAGTGTGTTTTCTCTGAATGATGGCAGCGGCCTCCAGTACCTTGCCATGGAAGGGCTGAGAATGGAGTCCAGCGTGTTGCATAAAATGGTGGCCTGTGGGACAAAATGGAGGCTTAGCATGCTTTTCAATGGGTTTTGTTTAATTTGGCTTTCCATGGACTTACCAATGGTCCACGGCGCCACTGAACCTGGAGACTTCACACATCCAATGTACTGACACAGTGGGCACTTTCAAGAGCAGCACAATTGTACACTTCGTTCACTCTACCATGTTACCCTTAAATAATATGATTTTATTACATGTTCCTGAGTGCTGTTGTGGCTCTTAAATAATTACCCCAAGTAATAGGCCAATTTACAGTACAGGATGTGAATATATATATTTATATATGTGTGTATATATGTATCTTTATATAAAATATATAGATATGCATGTACAGAAGGACACATAGTTATCTACATTGCACAAGTCCTTTGCATATATGCCATTCTTGTGTCTTTGGAAACTGATTTCAATTCCTATTAATTAGGGAGATGAATGCAAATGTCAAACAATGTTCTTGTTTCTCCCTGCTCAATTAAGAAGTAATAAGTTTCATTTCAGGCTACACGGAGCTCCTTCGCTTCATGAGTCCCCGAAAGCCGGAGAAGCTATGCAAGCCTGTTGACACAGAGCTGATGCCGGAGTGCTGTGTGTTGCAAATGCATCCGTTGGACGGGCAATCAGTGTAACGGCCAGGCGAGTGGTGGCTCTGCTCGACACAAGTGTCTGACGTGGACAGATCCCGTGGTATGATCATAGGGATGGAGTACTGTAGCTTCTCACGGCTCTTGTACCACAAGCAGGAGCACATGGATTGGAAGTGGAGCACCTCCGCGTAGACGTTCCGGAAGCCACCAGCAGAGGAGGTTGTGTCTGTGGTATGGATGCTGGACTGTCCGTTGTGATTGAGCAGCGCCCGGTGCTCAGCGTCCCTCTTCTCGTCTTCCGCATTCATGGTCATGAAACGCAGGACCACGAGGTTGAGGAAGGCCCCGATAACAGTGAGGCCAGTCAAAATGTAGACGAAGCTGAATGCCACATACTGGGGCTTAGTCTGTAAGGCCTCTTCTTTCTGAAGTGCCACATAATCTCCAAATCCGATTGTGGTCAGTGTAATGAAGCAGTAATAGTACGCGTGAAAGAAACTCCAGTGCTCATAGTGAGAGAATGCGGCTGCACCGATGCAGAGGGTGCTGATGCAGGAGAAGAAGCCAATGGTCACCATGTTGGCCATGGAGACTTCTGGGCGCCTCATGCCAAGGCACTTCTTAATGCGGTGCAGGATGTACTTAACCAAGGTGTTGATTCTCTCACCCAGGCTCTGGAACATGACCAGGGTGAGTGGGATTCCCAGCAGGGCGTAGAACATGCAGAACACCTTCCCTCCATCCGTGCTTGGAGCAGCGTGGCCGTACCCTGCAGCAGGAAAGAGAAAAGCACACTGGTTGGTATTTCTGTGTAGGTGAGTTGCTGACAGAACTTTTTAATTTCTACTTATAGTTTACCAACAGTTCCAAAACCATAAACAAAATATAATGCAATGTTAATATTCTATTATATTAGCTATATAGGACCACGGAGATTGGTTAAAAGCATGATCGCCACTGCAAACACCAAAAACGGTGTCTGTTTGTGGTCAGGTTCCTAATTTTTTAGGTCTCGCCTGACCCAGCGCATGCGCTGGTCTGGCGAGACTTATTGAGAGGGCTCCAAAAAGTGCTACCAGGCCAGCCTAGAGCTACAGTGCATGTGCGCGGGCGCGCGCGCCGCGCTTTACCGCGATTTACTTTCACTTTCGCGGCCGCAGGGCCGCTTGGCATAGCCAATAGGTCTCGCTTTTGGGACCTTATAAGTATTTAGTTATGCAACTGTTGCATGGCTAAACACATAAGGTCCCAAAGGCGAGACCTGTTGGCTATGCCAATGCTTGTTTAAAGTAGTTTTTAATGGCATGTTTGAGATAAACATACATCCAATATGTTGCAAAGAATAAAACATTGGGGGATATGTACAAGGAAGTGGAAGAGAGAGGCGTTAGCCTTCCGGGCTTAACACCTCGCTCCTCCACTTCTGAAGCGCAAGGCTGCACCATATTTACAAGAATGTGGTGCAGACTTGCGTTTCCTCCTACGATGGCGCTAAGTTTAGCAACTGACATTTTCTTAAAAGTTTGTTTATGTACAGGAAGGGACACCTTCCTGTACATAAACAAACCATGGCATTATGCTTTTTCCATGTGTACTGCACAAGGCAGCAAACATGGAAAAAGCAAAAACGAGGAGAAATAATGCATTTCTCCTCATTTCGCCAACTTAGGCATAGGCGAGTGAAGGCAGCATGTATATCTTTTTACGAGCTGAGTAGGTGGCCTGTGTCAGAGTGAAGACCGGACGTCTATCAGTTTCCTGCTTTATCAGCCAAGCTAACCGGTACCAGGGAGATCCACATTGGCGTACGTGGGAATAAGGTAATACCAATGTAACTATGTAAAGAACTTGAAATGCCATTGGGAATAGGCGTGGAAAGAGACAACTATCTAAACCAGTTGAGAAACTTATGGACCAGTAAGAAGAAGCCAGTAAGTTTGGCCAACACGTGAGGCAGGTAACAGGAGACCCGCCATCTCCCATAGTGTATAACATGTTTCAGTATAGGTGGCTACCTAGGCCCCCACTACAATGGGATAGTTAAGCCCAAGTACTCCGAGGCGACCCCAGTGGGAGTCCCGAGGACGGGAGTAGGCAGATATGAGTGCAGCAAGTAGAAGGTCACAATCTTACACAAATGGAGACAATATCAGTCATGTGTGTAA
Organism: Triturus cristatus; assembly: GCF_964204655.1. Classification (NCBI taxonomy): domain Eukaryota; kingdom Metazoa; phylum Chordata; class Amphibia; order Caudata; family Salamandridae; genus Triturus; species Triturus cristatus. The sequence continues at coordinate 1,802,185,570 of NC_140589.1, read as the reverse complement.
CATGCAGCCATGACATAAGACCAGCGCTCAAGTGGCGGTAGTGGTCATTGGGCATGTGCCCGAGAGGCTGGAAGGATAGGGGTCGGTTTTGCAGAGGTGGGGGCCGGTTTTGGAGCGGTGGGGGCCAGTTTTGGAGTGCTGCGGACCAGTGGTGTACCTGGGGGCAGGTTGTGCAGCGATGCTGAAATATCGGCTCCCAGTAACAAAAGCAGTAGTACTGGGGCCACTTTTATTAAGCAGCAGTGCTTTACATCTACTGCCCCATCCCCGTGGTAAGGACCGGTACGACACAAATGTCAGGGCTGCTTTTGGTTCCCAGCCTTGCTCTTTGCCACCTTATATACTGCACCGCTTCTGGTCTGCTGTTTTTATGTAAAGAGCAGCCGGAAACAGTATATTTTGTCTTGTTTTTCAAATGGGGCACAATATGGCATGGAAATGGAAGAAGGACAGCCAATATAGCGACTCTTCACCATTCAGCGTACTGCAAGCCTTCCTCTATTTCCATAAACAGCAATAGAAGCCGTGGATGGTGTGAATCCTGCTCACCATCTAGGCAGCCTGGATGCACAGCCCACAGGTGGGCGGCTGACAGGTGGTAGGAAGCTACGGGCAGTAATAGCACTGTACCGAAATTAGGGTCCAAATCCCTGGCTTGCACCGCCTCTTTAAAAAAAAAATTGGGGGACCAGCACTTATAATTTCATAAATTTCACAAGCCCTGGGCTCTGTGGAAAATCTGTCACTGCCTTGCCACCTGATCTTAGTACATCAAGCCTAAAGACAGCGGTGAAACGTAAAATGATGGAGAACACGGAGAGGGGCCCTTGAGTCTCCCATATCTCACAAACGTTTATTAGCAGTGGGTGGAATGGAGCCCCTCGGAAGGGGTTGGGGGCCTTGGGAGGGTCTCCCTCCTCCCCTGAGCTGCAGAGGCTGCAGCCTCCTGTGTAAGCCACAGGACTCAGTCCTACATAGAGCCATCTCCAAAACCTTGAGCTCCGGCATACGTCAGCTGCCGTGCGCCACCCTCGTCCTGTTGGAACCAGGGCCGGACTGGGAATCCAAAGCAGTCCTGGAGGAGGGCGGGGGGCAAGCGTGAAGCACTGCAGGTTAACAAAACTGGCCCCCAGCACTGCTGCTTTAATTACTAGGGGGCGATATTGCAGTATCGCTGCAAAATGGCCCCCAGTAACAAAACCGGCCCCTGCCCTTCCAGCCTCCTGGGCAAATGCCCGATGCCCGCTACGGCCAGTCCAGCCCTGGCTAGAACCAGGAGGAATTCAATGCACCCAAAAGGCTCTCTTTATGCACTGCCCTGTTCGTCTCCACATCCTGTGTTTCCATGGGGCACAGTATTCCTTGCTGCAGAGTATTAACAATCACAGCATTTGTTCTGAGGCACACCTTAGACTTGCAGATTACTTCACGGGCTCCCTTTCAAAACCGTATTCAGATAATGGGATTTAAGGGTATTTGTTGAGAGCTGTTATTTTTATGGCGCTTCTTGGTACTGGTAGACGCTTTAAAGGCCTGACTCGCGATGTATCAGACGCTGTTCCATGGATTCTCAGTGATATGATGCCAGCGTTTGGGCCTCTTCTTCTTCTGATACCCCTCACCCTCCTTTGGATATATATTTTTTCTTCTTAACCCCTTCATACCCAGAGTATGCCAGCAGGCAGCAGCAGGACAGCGGTACACACACGTCACATGACCTAGGGGTATGGTAGCTACTGGACACCTGTTTTGCTAAAATGTCCAGTTTTAAGTTTAAAATGGCCCAGACCTCTTTTGATTGGATAACAATAAATGTATATTGAAGTGTCCTAATTAAGGAACAGATTCAAGTGTTGTATAACAGGCTATTATTATAAAGTGGTGGTTTGGCAGCACAGGTAATACAAAGGTATCCATCATGTTGGCATTCATTCTGTTTGTTACAGCCTTCTGTGGCACAGTTAATTGCTGCCTTTGTTAACCTTCTGCGGCCATGAGCAGGTGACAGGAAGAATCAATGCACAGGATGCTGGAGCTGCAAATGGCAGCACTGAATGACTCGTGTCCCTGGAGACCAACCATGTCACAAATGCTCCATTCTACAGAAAATAAAAGAGTAGGAGAAAAAAAACCTTGGCCCTGCTGCAGCCATAAAAAGACACTCCCCTTGATCTGCTACAAACTGCCCCTCCCAAGCTTTCATTAAGGGATGGCATATAAGTATCAAGTGAAGCAGGGGTGTGAATCACAAGTTTTATTACATAAAGCACCTCTCCTCTTGCAGCACGGTCTTCTGTCGCCCTGGCAGCATAACTGTCCATCATACCACCTTGCACAATGTTACACATACTCTATTAACCAATCTGGTGTTATATATATATAATGATGTGATCAAGGCTCGGACGAGCCGAAACGTTATGGCGACATACTGCACCGAATAAATTTCTGCATGAATTACCTGGTCCGTGTCCGTATTTGCTTCGAAGCTGTTCTACGGAATCTGGTGATATATATATATATATATATATATATATATATATATATATTTATTTTTTTTTCTCAGAAAAAATACAAAGGTTACACAGGCGTCATAGTTGGGAAATAGATTTAAAAAAACCTTAGGAATTCACTGAAAAAAACAAAGGTTACAGGAATGTTGTAGTTAGGTTCAGACTTTACACACACAAAACCATAGAAATTAAGCAGTTATAGTTATGTGGGCTAGCTACAACTTATGCCCCACTGAATGCACTGCTTATGACCTCACATATTACATCACTCATGACATGGTCAGTGACATCGCTGATGACATCTGAAATGACATCACTGATTACATCATCCAGTAAGTATGTGTTTCGTAAACGTTTTTGACTGAAATATATATACTGAGCTACTGCATAAGTTATCTAACTATTCTTTCTGTACTGTCGAGTGTTAGTATTTCTAACATATATCATCAGAACTATAATCCAATTTTTGAAGTGGTGTACTATTTATGAGAGAACTACCCTCTACGCTGACACGTGTTCCCTGCAGATGTATGTGTATGGAAGTGCTTTGCGACAGTCTAAGCTGTTCACTGAGATTTCACTCCACAGTGATGGCTGAGTATAGTAGTGTTTTACCACATTCTGACCACTTTGCTTAGATCTCGCACCTTTGTGATATACGTCTCTCACCTGTATCCTTTTCTTATTTAAAAAAAAAAAAGGTATTTTATGAAGTATATTGAAATTTACTTTGCTGGATGATGTCATCAGTGATGTCATTTGAGATGTCATCAGTGATGTCATCAGTGATGTCACTGACCATGCCATGAGTGATGTAATATGTGAGGTCGTAAGCAGTGCATTGTGAGGGGTATAAGTTACAGTTAGCTCCGGTAACTACAACTGTTATATTTCAATGGTTTTGTGTGTGTAAAGTCTGAACCTAACTATAACATCCCTGTAACCTTTGGTTTTTTTTTGTGAATTTCTAAGTTTTTTTTATTCCATTTCCTAGCAATAACATCCCTATAACCACTGGGTTTTTCAATGAATTTCTATGGCATTTGAATGCTATTTCCTAACTATAACGTCCATCTAACCTTTGTTTTTTTAGTGAATGCCAGTTTTTTCAAATAATAAATTGTACTACAATTTGACCCATAAGTTCAATTTACTGATATACATTTTCATAAGTTTATAAATATGTTTTATTCACACATTCATGCTTAATATATATTTTAAAACTAAAAATGAAACAATTAAAGCAAGGTAACTTATGTAGTCTACCTATAAATGCAACACATCGGGTCTTTGTTTTTTTAAAATGTATTTTATGCATCGCCGGATTCGTTACCAACCAAAAGCTCACATGTAGTACTAAAACAGAAACAATTTAAATACATACATATGCTTTTGCAATTTGTATAAGCATATCACTGCCTGTGTGTGGGTGGGTGACTGGCTGTGTGAGTGACTGTGTGAGTGGTTATATGGATGTGTGAGTGGCTAAAGACTCCAAACTATGGTACAATAGTAACCTAAATGATGAAAGATGCAATTTGAGACAAGCTGAACGAGTATGGAGATTCTCACCGTCCCTCAAACACCTTAAGCACTTGAGATCTCTGACGATCACCTACAACAAAAGCATCAGAAATGTAAAAGCAAACTTCTGTAGAAACCAACTAGACAAAGCCAGAAATCGCCCAAAAAAGCTATTCCAAGTTATCAAACTACAATCTAATGAACATCCCAGCCCTTCCACTATTGGATCTAACTTGCAGCCAAACTGCGAGGAATTTGCCTCCTAGGAAAAACAAAAAAGATTGAAAAGGATCTTCAAACGGCAATAGAGCACCTTCCGGTTATCTCTTTAAACAGCTCCCTCCTGCCGCTGCTCACTCAGCCCCCACATCTACCTGGACACACCCTCAAAAACAATGCTTCATGGCACTCATTCAAATCCTTGGATGAAAACGCCATTCTTAGAATTCTAACAACACTTAAACCGTCAATCCACTTCTGTGACCCTTTGCCATCTAACTTCAATGAGATCAAAATTTCTATACTCCCACTCTGGACTAAGACAGTGAATGCTTCACTAACTCAAGGTGCTATACCTGTCCCTATTCTAAACAAACCCACAGTAGATCATGCAGACCCAAATAACTCCCATCCAATTTCCTTCATTCCGACTTTTGCTGAGCTCTTCGAGAAACGTGTCCATGCCCAGTTATGCACACATAGAGCAATTCTGACTAATAGACCAATTTCTATCTGGCTTACATCAGGGACACAGCACGGAAACTGCCTTTACAAACAAAGTTGATGAAGCCCTAAAACTGCTAGATCAGAATGGATCCGGCCTGCTAATCTTCCTAGACCTCGCCTCAGCTATTGATACGGTCAAACATAACAGGATGTATGACGTTACAATGCATACTTTTACAACGCATGCTGTTACAACGAATTTTTTACAACGCAAATGCTGTGACAACGCAAGTCTTTACAACGCAAGTCTTTACATCGACTTGCAGTAGATGGCGTGCTAACATTAAAAAAGGGTAATTTACTATTCTAACTCCAGTCCACGTTGCAGTAGGGAAGGTGTTTGGATAGTAAACTACACTATTTTTAATGTTAGCACGCCATCTAGTGCAAGTCGATGTAAAGACTTGCGTTGTAATGGCATGCGTTGTCACAGCATTTGCGTTGTAATAGTTTCGTTGTAATGGTAGTGCGTTGTAAAAGTTGCGTTGTAAAGGTTGTTCCCCAACATAACACTATGCTAGACTTACTTGAACGCCGGATGGGTTTATCAGGGACTGTTCTTAACTGGTTACCCTCATTCCTCCAAAACAGAACTCAAAGAATTAAAATTAACCAATCCCTGCCAATACCGCTCCAGTCACATAAGGGGTCCCACAGGGGTCCACCCTGTCACCTACTCTCTTTAACTTGTTCATTGAGGCTTTAACCAAAATTCTGAAATTAACATTCAATACCACATGTACTCAGATGACACCAAACTATACCTTAAAATTGCTTCCCCAGAAGATATCCCATCCCTCAACATAACTCTGCAAAAAACCCATACCTGTCTGACCCTGGCTCAATGCACTTAAAACCGAATTCCTCTCAATCGCCACATGCAAATAATCCCTCAATATTTAAGAATGGGTGAAGCATCTAACAGCCCTCAACTGCCTTCCACTGCCTTCCACAAGTTATAGATTCCACAAGATCACTGGGAATCATTCTCAACAAGAATCTTACCTTGCAAGAAAATATCAGTTCAGCCACCAAAGGAGCAAACTTTCTAATGAACGTGCTTAAGAAAAATAAAGCCCTTCCTCCCCCTTGACAACTTCAAGTCAGCGGTGCAAGCTCTAGTGATTCCCAGGTTGGACTATGGTAGTTCTGCCTAGATCTAAGCTGGCTCCTCTAAGGGCATCCTTTAACTCTGCTGCAAGGCTCATCATGGGATCCAAAAGAAACAACCACATCACTCCTGATCTGAAGTCGCTAAACTGGCTCCCATACGAGGCAACGATACAGCTGAAAATCGCCTGCATGACCCATAAAGCCCTACACTTCAACACACCAAAGTACCTAGCTGAAAAATTGGAGCTGTCTGGTGGTGGCAGACCCTCTAGAAGCTCAAGCACCCTACTGTTGAAACCTCAAAAATTCATGGAAAAGAAAACCAATAACAGAGCTTTCTCTGGATTGGCCCCGAGAATTTGAAACTCCCTGCCCCGGAAGACAGACTGAACCCTTCAACTACATCATTCAAAAAAGAAGTCAAAATGCTTTTAATGAACACATATCTTCCCTAGAACCCATCGTCTTTTATATCAGGGCACCGAGATGACACAATGTTTACATACATGGTTATTACTCTCCTACTGTGTTCTTGGTTTTTAATCTACTCCCCCTCTATTGATTCTTACCTTGCACTGTAAGCATATATGTTTATTGGTTGTTCTATCTGTTTCTTCTTTGCCTAAATATATATAAAATGCTCCGATACCCTCTAGGGTCAAGTCCACACTATATAAAACTTTATACCTAAATTAATAACGAGCGCCAAATGACTGAAAATTGGAGGGGTTCGTGAAACATCATTGTTAAGAAGTAGTGATAACACAGTGCCTAGGCAGCCTGGAAGAAGCAAAAGGAGCTGGGAACCTGCTGCACAAGAACTGCTTGTGTCTCTTTCTGATGTTTGCACCCCTTTGTGGAAGATAAAGAAGACGGGACAACAAGGGACTGCGAAACGTCGGCTCAGATAGTTACTGCCCGGGGGCTGAACCCAGGGCCCTGAAAATGAATGAGAGTGACCCAATCTTCACTATATATTGAAGCCCTTGTTGTGCTGGGCTGCCTGTCACATCTATGTGGCAGGCAGCAGCAGCCCTCTTATCTTTTTGGCTGGTAATTGCTTAGACTTCACGTGCCTCTCCAGTCGAAGGCCAAACTGAGCGACACACTTGTCAGATTGTTTGAAAATGAAGCATCTGGTGTTCTTTTCAAGATTCCTATTAACCTATTCTTTAAAGTGTACCTTGTCGGCGTTGTGATGGCTCTCCTCTGAGAAGAGAAAGGTAATGACATGACCTATGCTAGCCTTGCAAAGGTATGGGATTGTGTGTTATTGGTGAGCGGAGCGACTCCGCTGACTGCAGCCAGTAAGGGGCAGCTTCAGTGACAACAGCTTCTACTGTCTATAATTCTGATAGGTGCATTCAGAGTATGCTGGCAGCATATAAGAGCTTACAGTGATCTAAAACAAATTAAAACTAGAACCAAAATATTTTAGAAGATGAACAAAGAATACTCCCTTAATTAAATTTATGTTCCATGTTTAGTGAAGCCCCCCAATATCTATGCATTTGTGGCCTTTTTAACTATCTGAACAATTCTGTAGGGTTAGAATGTGAAGGACATCCAGGCAGGAGAAGGAAGAAAAGGATTATGGGATATGTCTAATGTTATGTATTTTTTTAAATGTCAGAGGGGCTTTAGGTGCTGTGGGACAACCACAAACTGCTGAAGTCAGGTCATGCCAACAGACTACATATGGGAACCTCCAGGCCTTGATCTGCCGACAAAGGCTAGCTCACTCCACGGTAACGTGGTAAGAGCTAAGAGGGTTGCCTGTCCTGGAGACTAATGCTGTTGGTGTGGATCCTACATATCCTTGGCACCAGTAGGGTCTTAGGCTCCCAATATCTCAGAAGGTTGATGGAGAACAGCGACTGAAAGGAAGGAACTGCAGACTTGAGAGGGGTACGGTGGCTGAAGGCCAGTCACCTACAGACAGCCAGGCAGCTAGATCTAAAGAATCCATGCACTGAGATGAGACTGATCTACCACTACACAGGCTCCCACCAGAGCAGGCATTCCAATCTTCACCGTTCGCAGATCCTGAAACAGTCTCCACTCAGAGCCATGGAGTACGAAACATTTCATCACAAGGTCCTTTGCTTCCACTCTGTGGCTCTCACGTCTTCCAAAACTGCCTTGGGTTTTGTAGGCATGTTGCTGAGTCTATGAACATAATGTCCTTGTCAATGTGCATCAAGAGCAGAGTAATGATAATGATACTACATTACTCTAGTTTTTATTTCTTGAACTACTCTCTAAGCTCTGAATTCGACTTTGATATGTCATTCATGCTTCCTATTCTGCTCTTCACAGAAGAACATGGGGGGGAACAGATTTTCTGTGTGACACAAAACTGTTATAAAAAATAATATGTGCAGCTGTTGTTGGTGCTTAAAATAGGAAGCGTGGACCAGATATGCCTCATGGTTGGGGCCGGGCCAGAGGTACCCTACTTCTCTCATGGAACAAATGTTAGGACCTTCGCACACACTCCACTTCCCATCCTTCTAAAATAACAATGAACCTGGGCATCATGTTTGAGACCAAGCTCTCCTTTACCCTATAACAGAATGTAAACTTTAAGATGAGGCTTCTCAGGAACTACCATCTGCACCTAAGCAGTGCCCTGTGTGTCACTCAACTGGACTCCTGTCGAACCACCCTGAAGAGCCTCACCACAATGCATCCTGGATACAGAGTGTTGTAGCACAGCGCTGTCTCAACCCAAGGAAATGGCACCATGTTCTGCCCACTCTGAAATTCCCTTCAATGGGCTTCCATTGGTACACAGAGTGGACATTTATCTGTGGCGAAGCATACTCAAAGACTTATGAGACAGGCCTCAAGCATCTCTGGTCTTTATCTAGCTCTGTGAGGGAGGTCCTTGCCTCCCACTGGGACCAGGAATTTGAGGACTGGACGTTCTACCAAGTGCAGGGTTTTTGACGTTCGCATCTGGTCTTTTGATGAGAGGGCAGTCTCACAGGGCAGGAACATCATCACAATGCTGAGGACCTAGGAGGGAGCATTCAAGGAATAGCTAGAGATTGGTGCATTGCTGACATGCTAGCCGGAACCCTTTAGGAACCCATGGAGAGCCCACAGTTCCTCATATCGAGCCTGGAATAGGGAAGAAGAGGAAGAGACCCTGCGGCATGTTGAAGGTGAGACCCCGGCTTGATCTGATGGAACAAATACCAGGAGATCTGTCCTGACCTCCGTTCCGGATCTCTGCCACCATGGACTTGCTTCTGTCCTGTGGAAGATAACCTCAAGAGCTTCCCAGAGCCAAAGGGGCTCTTTAATTCCAACACTGACATTAATTTTCCCCTCGTTTCTTACTTTGCTAACAGATTCTCGCCCAGCTTTCCACAAAAAATCTCACTTATGGTGGCCTTCAAAGATGGGGTGTCTAGAACCAAGACTCTTGCTTCAGTGCGCATCATTGCTACCTTCTTACCACAGTGGGAGGATCAGAATAATGATGGCAAAGGCCCACATTTTAGTACCGTTGTGCCACCTCAGCTCCTTCTCCTGCCTCACCAATGTGAGGTGCCACAGGACTTGCCACCAAGAGCAAGTTGACATTAGTTTTGAGAATGCGCGTGTGCAAAGCTTCTTTAGTGGAAACCTGCCGCTGCCCTGCCAGTGACACGTACAAGGCATGGTGGTGTCCCCGTGCCCTACAAATAACCTGCCACTGTTGCTTTAACCCGTTCCATGCATCGCACGGCCCCCGGCCGTCCAACGTCATGGTGGCCGTGTGCAGAGGACAGTCGGGGGCCGTCCGATTTGAGCATGCGTGGAATTTGCCCACAGAGCGGGAGAATGTGCGCCGTGGCGAAGCGGTTAAGGATATCAAGCAGAGCTGGAAAGGGGGAATGGTGGCTGAGGTCAGAGGTCTTGTGGGTGTACCAGTCACTTGATCCTCATTGTGAAGGTGCTGGAGGCATGCAGGCACTGTATTTCTATAAATACACCACCTATCTAGAGTAAATCAGTTGTCTTCTGACTTAAGATTCGTAGATAAATGTCATTTAATGTAAGAAAATTTCGCCATAATTTAACTCTTTGGACAATGAACAGAAAAGGCATTTTAAATATAATTTTGTGACGTCTCTCTAGTAGCGGCTGCTATGGGGCATTGGTGACGAGACGGGTAGGGAAGGGGGGCAGGCAGGTAAAGAGGGGCAGGCAGGGGGTGTTTTAAAAAAAGAAAATTGCACTTACCTGGTCACTGCCGCCTCTCCTCCGTTCTTCTTACTTTGACGAGGCAGGAACAGGAAGCACCCAGGCTCCCTAGCCAATCACGACACTGCTGATAGCACGGTTGTGATTGGTCTGAATGCCGTGGTTCAGCGCTCAGAAAGGGAGTGGGAGCTTGGACATGTTCTCCACCAAGGCTGTAATTCAACCTGGGTGGAGAACATGCAAAGTGCACATGACGGCTTGGCCGGCCCCAGACGGCCAGCTAAATCATCATCATGCGCACTCAAGTGCACATACCACTCCGCTCCCTCCTGGCTGACAGCCCATCTCCACCTTACCTCTTAATCAAAACTGTGCCAGTACCGTAAAAATAAAATGACAATAACTTTATGTTATCATTTTATTTTTATGTGGGGCGATGCTCCTCCGCCTTGGCGGAGGAGCCATCACTGCTTCTCTCCGTTTGTGTTGTTGGAGTTCCTCGTTACTACAAAGAACATTTGGTGTGGATAATATTACGTGTCGAAGATCACACAGCAGCCTGATAACTTGAACTCAAATATTCCTTACTGATGGAATTGCCAGATCGCACAGTTCCAATATATTCCACGTGATGTTAACATGAGGGCATATGCACGTTTTCACTTGGATATTGAGGGGCATATTTATAAAAAAAGTCACACAGCGCAGCAAGCCACCAAGCTGCACTGTGCTGCGTGACAGGGGAAGAGCAGGAGTGGGCCGTATTTAAAATAATACAATGCATTCCTGTCTTTTCCCTGCTCTGGTGCACAATGTGCTGCCTAGCGTCAATGCAGGCGCCCGTGCACCACGGTGAAGGGAGCAGTTGTTTTAAGCAGGATTGTTTTTGTGGAAGAAGAGAAACTTTCCTCCACGAAAACAATCCCCTTAGGCATTTTCCTTTTTCTATGTGTGCTGTAGAGTGCAGCACACCTAGGAATAGGAAACAAGCATTGGCATAGCCAATAGGTCTCGCCTTTGGGACCTTATAAGTGTTTAGCCATGCAACAGTTGCATAACTAAATACTGTGTGCGGCCGCAAAAGTGAAAGTGATCTTGATCAAACATCAAAGCGGCCGTGCGGCCGTGAAAGTGAAAGTAATCGCAGTCAAGCGCGGCGCTCGCGCCCGCGCATTGTAGCTCTAGGCTGGCCTGGTAGCACTTTTTGGAGCCCTCTCAATAAGTCTCGCCAGTCCAGCGCATGCGCTGGGTCAGGCGAGACTAAAAAAGGAGGATGGATAGCAGTTTTGACGCATTCCCAGGTCTACCAGTAATGGTAAACCTGAGAATGTGCCAAAATCCATGGGTGTTGTGTATCAACACCCACGTAACACCCATGGAACGCCTCCCTGGGGTAGAGTAACGCATTTTGTGCTGCGTTACTGTAGATTTATCAAGCCACCTAGGGCCACGTACTACGTGTCTTGATAAATGCAGCTTATGAGTTGCGTCGCTCTTGCCCAAGTGTGACACAACTTATTGCTAAATATGGCCCATATTGCTCAATACATGCATTTGGCCTCTTCACTTGTACTCCTAGTTCTTGGCAGGTATGTCAATAGAGACTCAAGAGCATTGAGACATTTGCGCAAGATCACACAAAATAGGCCAAGATGGCAGCCCTTGGTGGAATGCCAGTCCAGTGCACATACCAGCTTGCGCCAGTGCACCCTGTCATCTGAAGTGCCCACGCTAACCTGTGCGGTGTGCTCAGGCAGCGTCTCTAGTACTTGCACTAACTCACTGCGCTGGAAAGAGTGCAGAAGGGAAACCAGGGCCTAATTTGAGTCAGTCATTTCCGGTGCTCTGTAGCAGCACTTCATTGTCAACACCGGCGCTTGTGACAGTCTGCCACAAGGTGGCACTGTCTGGCTAATTTGGAGATGACCACCCCAACAGGTAATTATTAATTCAATATACATTAAAAATGACTATTACCTGCCTCCCGAGACATTGTTATAGCTTTGAAGGCCTGAAATAGTCCGAATTTTCACACTTGTAGGAGTGTGATGGTTATTAGTTGTGTAGTTTATCATTGGCAGCGCTGGCAGGGACACTGGGTGGTGCAAGCTACAGTGGCCTCCTGATGACTGCTCCAGCATTTGTTTTTCTTTTTTTTTTTTTACAAATTAAGCACTGAAAAACACAGAATTGTGGTACAAACTGTTGCTCTGTTTCCGTATAGGAGGATCCCGCGGCGGCCGCCATAAATGAAGGTGGGGCGGATGGGGTCAAGCGCGGCGGGGGTATTACAGAGCAGCGTGGGGATTGGTCTGAGCAGCCAGAAAAGACGCCCTGCTCAGACCAGGGAGTCTATGGGGTTTCTCCAGCCCAGCTGCTCAATTCAGCTGGGCTAGAGAAAACCTAAGTGCGCATGTGTGTTTTGGTCGGCCTGCGATGGCCGGCCAACACAAATATACGCACTTAGGGAATGGAGTGCTCTAGCACTCCTTCTCCACCCTCCCATACCTCGACCCCGCCCCTCCCAACAGCGCTGGCTAAGAGCCGGCAAAAGTAAATTAAAACGATGCAAGAACATCGTTTTAATTTACATTTGCTGGCTCTGAGCCAGGCAGTGGGGCGACGCTCTTCCACCATTGCGGAGGAGCCGCCACTAGGAGGCTCCCTGTACCCCCATAGAGTACTTGATGCCCTTCTACGGTGGTTACAGTCATAGAGTGCGCCCATCCTTGTGGTGAACTTGGGGACCACCTCCCGCTCAGGGGTGGGTGGACTCAGCTGTGCTGTCACTGTTTTTCCAAGGTGCACCACGCCCTTACATTTGGAGTGTGCAGGGGTATCCCCCGCAGAAGTTCAGTGTCTGACTGCCCTCCATGAGGCAGGGGTGCCTTGGGCCCCTGGAGAACCCCAGTACCCCATTCCAGACGGCGCCTTATGGCAGCGTTAGCCTCTCCCACAGAGACCTTTTTGCAGAGGGTGGGGAGAAAGGTGCTGCCTCCTCTAGAGGGGGGTCACACCCACATAGTGTGGCTGCACTGCAGAGGAGACTTCCGGGACTCACGGAAGTGCGGCAGGAGCACAAAAGGAGGTAGATAGCGCTACTCGCTCCCCGGACACGGGGACAATATGGCGCTGAGTCTTGTGGGTCCAAAGGCGGAAATGCAGCCACGGGCCATCCTTCCTAGCGTTTACGAATGATTCCTTGAGTAATCCAAACGTTACCCCGTCTCCTTAAAGGCATACATTAATAGTGTATAGGCTATCTCCATTTCGTGGCATTGTTTGAATATAAAATTCACTTGCAATCAAAAGTGACCCTTCATTTAGTAAATCTATTTCGCACGTGGCCTGTCATATTACAATAATGGGGGCGGGCCCAAGCGAGTAGCAGGTTCTGACAGACTTCAAAGGCCTGGGCGGCCGACCACCAGAGCCTGCCCCGGCGGCGGGGGAGGAAGCCGGGGCTTATTTGCCAGCTGTTCAGTTTAATGGGCGCTCTGCTGGACCGAGATTACCGCCTCCTGTGCACTTGTCCAGATGTGGGTCATCCGATTCCATCAGCCGCGGCTGCGCCGTCCGCCATCTGGAACGCATTTCAACCCTAGGAATTTCATTCAGATATTGTTTCTGCAGAGGTCGGGGTTGTGTAATGGCGCCGGTGCGCGTCATTGTTGTGACCGTGGGAGGCGGCCGGGTGGTGGCACTCAGGGCTTCATTTATAAATACAACTAATAATAATAACAGGTGGAGGTGAGCGAAGCGTTTCTCAAGAGTCTGACGCTGAGCCTGCCGGGCGGGGGGGGGAGGGGGGGGGTGCTAAATACCATGGCGGCCTAGTTTTAATTCTGCCTCGCCCCTCTTTCTTCCACCCCCGTGCACTTACGGACTCTATCCGGGTTTGTTTTTTAGGTGTGGCTCAGGGCATGTGGGCACGAAAATAACAATAAAGATACCTGCAGATACAGGGGGTTTTAGGTCAGCCTTTTCCATCAAGAAATGCTGCAAACGGAAGACCTCCTCTCTGATTATAGAGCTCTATGGGCCATATGTATCATTCAAAATTACGATCGCAATTTAGCTAAGCGGGATGTATTAAGGTAAAACTGCCTTGCAAAATAAAGAATCGCAAAATTTGCGATTCCTTATTTTGCGATTGCATTTAAGGAATCACAAATTTAGCGATTCCTTAAATGCAATGTAAGAGGCACAGAAAAAGTGCAATTTGAGCTTAAGGAATCGCAAATTACCACCTACTTCAAGTTGGTGGTAATTTGCGATTTCTCTGAAAAATGCACTTTTTGCATTTTTCAAAGTGCCGTGTGACGCACATACATGCACTCAGAGCATGTATGTGTGCCACATGTGCACACATGCACATTTCAGGGATGCAACAGCCTGACACCCTGGCACCCTTGAAATTGCATTCTCAATTTGCGATTCGCTAATTGAGAATGGCAAATTGAGAATGTCTTCCCATTCATTCCTATGGGCTTCTAGGCCCATAGGAATGAATGGGATGGTATTCCTTAATTGCGAATCACAATTTGCAATTCGCAATTAATGAATATGTAAGGTTCGCAAAATTATTTGCAAATCCTACATACATAGCGTTTTGCGATTCTTAAATAGCGATTCGCAAAAAATCGCTATTTGAGAATCGCAAAACCAAACTTTCATACATATGGCCCTATGTGCGTACAAATAAAAATACAACAAATATTTGTATCATATCAAATGACAGATAAAGCAGTCACATATTTTTGATTGAACCAAAAGCTATTCTAGTACAGTACTGGTTCGAGAACTTTCCTCATCAACTCCATCATTTAAAAAATGTTTTTTTATAAAGCATACATTTTTTTAGAATTCAGCAAATCATATTTCTTTTATAAGATCAACGAAAAAATGGAAAGGAACCATCACCATTGCGAAGGAGCGTGTGCACACTGGACAAAGTCCTAGGCATTCTTAGTGATTTTATGCATGGCTTAGTATGAGAACACATTTACAACAATAATCTATTTTACAGCAGCTTCGCGGCCTGGTATCGATACATAGATGACATCTTCTGCGTCTGCACAGGTGACAGCAGTGAACGCAATTGATTTTCCCTGTGTCTAAACATTAGGACCACTGATAAGAAGCTTAATTTGAAAATCAACTTTCTAGATGTATGTGTGATGGTGCAGAATGAGTCCCTGGTGACAACAAATAAGAAATCGACAGACAAAACCCGCCTCTTGAGATATTAAATTTTAAGGGATAACCTCCCTACGGTCAGTTTTTGAGAGTCCGATGGACCTGCCATATTAGGACTGAATACTTCAAACATGCAGAATACTTGAAAAATAAATTAAAAGACCCTTCTTGTAAAGAGCTTAGGTAACATTATTCGATGAAAGAGAGAAAGGAGATAAAAACATCAGTGGTCTGTGTCACTGCTTTTTGCCCCAATACGTATCATTTTAAGAAAATCGTCCAGCAGAATTGGCGCTTTTTATCCCCACTGAAACGCCCATTGAAAAGACCAAACTTTTCACTCAAAAGGGGACATCAAAGACGGCACAGTCAGAGCATGTACCAAACCTAACTCTTAAACTTCTAATACCTGGTGAGATCTCTAGAAATCCCAACTGCGAGAGTGATATCACGAGTCTGGTGAATGACCCGCCTACCCACAAAGCATTGAAGGAAAAGTGTTCATCCATGGGCTAAGAAGATAGTCCACCTGGCCTTTTCAAATTGCTAAACCAAAAATATGATTTCTTTCATCACATGTCCCTGCAACTGACTTTACATTGGCAAGACAAGCCAAGAAATCAGGAAGATAATTGGCAAGTATAAATCAAGAATTTGTTGCAAAATATCAACAGCCCACCGGTCAAACACTTCATTCAAGCTTCACTCGCTGAGCATTGATTGAGACGGACAGTTCTCAATGTCATCCCGATGAGCCAAAGAGGAGGGGATATTGACTGTACGCTGCTTCATGTCAGGGCATACAGCTTGTTGTTGAACACTCATGGGAACTGTAGTCTCATGAGTCTTCAACCACAAGCTGTATGTACGGACACCGACCTTGAATTCTGACAGTTTGTGGACCCGCCGTCGCTTGGAGGGATGCAGCGGTGCGTTTTGTGGTACCCTGTTCCACCAATGAGGAACCCTGTCTGATCAACCAGCGCAGCCACCAAAACATTACAGCATGAAGGGCCTTTGTGCATTTGTATTCTGAGGTCCTCTCATGGTACACCAAAAATAAATTGTTTTTTAACAAAAATGTTTTGTTCATTCTCAGGTCATCGTCCCAACTAGAAATGACTCCAGTTGAAGAATTGATATGGATCATTGACGAAACAACAAGATATACTGGGTGCCTCACAATGTTATGTATCATATGTCAATATCCAGTGTCCTCTACATAAAACGCCCTTTGTCTATGCTGTTTAGGGTGCGTCAGGAATTCGATTCCAAGCAATTGAAAATGCCACAATTACCAAGGTATAACCTCACACTGGGTTGCAACGCTTATTTTGATTGTAGTTAATACAGTAAACCACGCCACTGCATATCCCGTTGTCTGTTTCTCAGTTTTAGGAATATTGAGTCCTCATCCTGAAGAGACCTCATTAGTTACTGGGGTTGAAACGTGTCAGTGCCCGTTTCCTCGATACAGAAACACTAAAAACATTATCTCAAGGTCCAATACACTTGGGAAGTCAGCCAAGGTGGTCCTTAGCATGTCTAACCCTATCCTTGGAGATCACTGCAAATGCTGGAAACACCCGAGGGACTTTCACAGCATTCACTTCCTATAAATTAAAAGTATGGATCTGTGTATGTACCAATACAATGTATTTCAAATTAATTACTGGTCACAACAATATATAAGAATACCTATCAGTTTGTGTGATGTGCCCACACTCCTTCTCACTGGTGAAGGTTTATATATTTTTTCTTTTTTGCCAGTCTTATAACAGAAATGTGATTAACTGAATTCTGAAAAATTGATGCTCTATAAAAAACATTTTAAAAACGACGTACTTGCAGAACAAAGCTCTCAAAACTTAATAGTATGGGGTAACTTTGGTTTCAATATAAACATGTATGATTGTTTGATACATCATTTGATACAGATCGATAGCTTGATTTGTACACAAACCGAGCCGTATAATCAGACGAGGTGGCCTTCTTTGCAATATTGCTTGATTCTGTGTCCAACCTCCCCTTGCTATAAAAGGATGTGTCCCTATTGGTTGCATAGTCTTCATCCACTGGTCTCTTCAAGTGTCATTCGTACCACGGTATATGGCAGGAGGCAGAGGCGCAACTAGAGCCAACATTTCTTTTTCCGGGGGGGGGGGGGGGGGCTGAGAATTTTCTTTTGGGGGGGGGGGGCTAATTCTTCCAGCATTGGCAGAGTGGAGATGCAGGGGCTCTAAGAAAGGGTGAAAAAGAACAAAGCCCCATTAACAAGCAAATGGTATTTTAAAGACCTGTGAAGTACTCGGGTGCGGCTGTGTGTGCACCTGGGAAGCTGTCTCAGTCCGGGCTGCCACACACAATGTGGTGGGGGTGGGGGATTGAAGCCCTTTGAGCCCAATGAGTGTTGCGCGACTGGCAGGAGGAATGGGTTAGTCCACTTCAGCCATTGGCCGTCATACACTGAGAGTGATGAAATTTGTCTGATCACATGTACACAGCTACTTGTAAAGGGGTGCATTTCAATGCCAGGGCCTGTGTACTTAGGCTGTGAAGTACACCTTTTTATGTTTTCATATGTTTGACTCTTCTTTGCATGTTTCACATGCATATGTTTGTAAAAAATAAACATTTTTCCATGCCTGCCAATGCCAGACCTATTGGCTTTGCCAACACTTGTTGGTGATGCTTTCTCCCTTTGTAGTTGTGTTCCTAGCTTTCTCTTCCTGCTCCTGTCTTCATTTTCTGCCTTTCCTCTGATCCTGGTCAAAGTCTGCTGATGAAAAAAGAAGTCTAGCTCCACAAATAGACAGGGCCACCGGAATTATGCGGCAGCAGAGATTTTCACATAATTATAAATGTGCTGCTTTTGCCACATAATCCATCATCTCCTGTGTAATCTGCAGATTTTAACAACAAAAATGTGTTTCTAGCTCAAACGGTTCAAAAGTTACTAAAAAGAAGCAGCAGTACGTGTTGCTGTACTGTGAAGTCTTTTGAAAAGGTTGACTGGTCACCTTTCTGGTGCTTATTGCTATATTTAGGTATTAAACTGGTACTAATAAGGTGCACCCGATGCCCAGACAGTTTTAACAAGTGAAAAAGTACATAATATTGAAGTAATACTATTAAAAAATGTACTGCATTATGATATATAATTTGCCTTTTCTTGCTGCATAATTTACTCAACCGTGTCACATAATTTGGCCCTCTCCTGCCGCATAATTCCAGTGGACCTGCTTATAGACATCTGCACTAATTAAGCCTCTTGGTGCCCTAAATGAGCCAATAAAAAAGCGTCTATTCGCTCTGAAGACAAGTATCAACTAACCCTTGTTTGCCCTGGCTGCATTAGTTTATGCAGGATGTGAAGTTGGATTTTATTGGAAACCTTTGTGAAGTTATGTGGGAACATTTGTAACTTAGTGAAGGTTTACAAGTTTTGCAGTTTGCCACATTTGTTTGAAATTGTGACATTTCTGACAATTTATGTTAAAAAAGGTAAGCTCCAAAAGAAAGAAAATCTTATACATTTATGCAAAGTGTAAACTTTCAGATATAGAAACCTCCATGGATTCAATGTGCGCGAGTTTGATTAGACTAGACATGTTCTTGCAATACCATTAAATATCCTGGCAACCTGAGCAAACTCTTCTCAAGAGCAAAGTCAAGTTAAACTGGGACGTTTTACAAGCTTAACTGTCATAGCTTCTCACACTTACAACCCAGGCCCAGAGCGCAGCATCCTCATTATGTGAATGTTGGGTACCATTATCCCTTTAAATGCATGTGGACGATGTCACCCTGAATCCCTGGGCTCTTGCCTACTTGAGTTTCTTGTGTCATCTCAGAAGTACACTGAATAATGGCACATTAAATTCTCTATCACATAGATGCACTATATTCTGAAAACTATGTTTTTTTGGCTTTATTTTATTGGCTATAGATGACATTTTAATGTTTAAATCAGGACTTATAATGCATTTAAATCCCGGCCAGACCTATTGGCTTTGCCGGTGCTTGTTCTCAGTGTAGTGTGTGTTGATAAGAAATATTTCTTAGCTTTTTAAACTAATAATGTTGTTATCCTTAGAAGGCGGAGCGAATGAACAGACTGACCGAGATGCAAACCTGTGACATTTCTTTGATGCGGTAATCAGTGGTGGACGGATTATTATGCTTAATTTGAGCCAATGGTTTCCGGTGCTCGGCACCGGCACTAAATTGTCAACACCAGCACTTATGACAGTGTGCCACATGGTGGCGCTGTTTGGGCTATTTAAAGATGAGCAGAACAGCAGTTATTTATTAATTTAATATACAGTAAAAACACCTAACACCTGCCGCCCATGCCAGTTTTATAACTTTGGGAGCCTCAAATAGTTTGAATTATCGCACTTACACACAGGCACTGTCATTAGCAGGGGCAGTGGGTGGTGCAAGCTGCAGTGGCCTCCTGACGAGGGCCCTGGCACTTACATTTTTTTTTTTTTTTACAAATGATGCACTGAATTTCGCTGTGTTATCTTGCCGATTTAGGGTGAATACATATGGGGATGTGTTAATCTCTTTCAAATCTTCAGAGTCGATTTGGTGCTTCAAAAAATAACATCCTTTCTGCTTTGCCAAGAGGCTGATGAAACCTCTGGTTCACACCGGAGACAGAATCCGTGGGTGAAGGCACAGACCCTTAATCCATCATAGAGGCCCCAGTCAAACCCTGCCTGGCACTGAGTCATTCTTCTCCAGAGGAAAGATGGCGGCCGCGTGCACGTGGAATCGTTCCCGCTCCACGTGCTCCCACCAGACTGGCAGTGAGGGCTCCAGCGGAACCTGCGCGTGCTAGGGTATCTGAAGAGAACTAGAAAATTATTTAGATGGGATCAAAACGCACATCTCGCCCGTGAAAATCTTTGTGCATTGTAAAGTTTACAAAGTTCAGGCTCTTTGACAAACTTTTTTCTGTGGTTGAAAACTCCGGTAAAACATTTTTTCGTAAGATAATTCTGCTGCGAGATTTGAAGGACTGTAGGAGGGAAGATGGCAGGGCGGGTTTTTTTTTTTTTGCATATTAATATAGCGCGAACTCGACCCGAAGGTATTGGAGCGCTTTACATAGCACCGTATTTACATTACACATTCAGGCACGGGGAGATTAAGTGATTTGCCCAGAATCACAAGATGTGGACACGACCCCGAGGCTCGAACCCTGGTTTCCTGCACCAGAGGCGGCAGCGCAGCCGACGGACCACATCCTCTCTTGTTGAGCACAATTCAAAATTTGCGAACATACGTGACAAGAATTTTCAATTCTATTAAGGACACGGAGGCGAGGATTATGCTTCTCATTTCTTTAATAAGAAAATGCTCAGCAGCCAATCATATTACAATAAAAGAAAATAAGACTACAATACCCATGAACACACTGGGTATGACCTAATAACCATAGAGAGTCTCCTATAAAAGGTCCATAAGAGAATACCACATCCTCTTTCTTTGGTAAGTAGAACAGGTAATTGAAGAAGTAAAACACAGTCCAACATCTGGGAAGAACGTGGAAGAAACAACGTAGTTCGATCACTGAGACAAGAACGGGTCGGAACAGCAGACTTGATGCTTGGATCGAAAGCAAAAACCGGAACCAGCAGGTATCCAAGAGAGTGTCCATGAAGGTAGAGAAATGCGACTCACTTCGGATCAGAACCTGAAAAGAGATATAGAGTCGTAATATACCATCCCTATAGGGCAGAAAAAATGTATATATAGTAAGAGGGAGGGAAGAAAAAACAAGGAATACATCCATAGTACATCATATAAATAAAAGCATAGAATGGAAATAACCATATGAAAAATTACATGAAAGAAAAATGGGTGGGATAATCCTCGCCTCCGTGTCCTTAATAGAATTGAAAATTCTTGTCACGTATGTTCGCAAATTTTGAATTCTATGTCAGGACCGGAGGCTCCGATTGTGCTTGTTCAAAGCTGCGCCACCACAACACCACAACAGAAGCAATATCCAAAATCGGTTTATAATGAAAAGTTTTATACATAGAGTCAGTTGACCAATCAGCTGCTTTCATAATGTCTATTAAACTCACTCCCATAGAAAAAGCTTTGGAAGCCATTGCTCCACGAGTTGAATGTGCAGCAAAAGTCGCAATATCAATACCTACTTCACCCATGAGCCATCTCACCCATCTTGCTAAAGTAGCAGGGGTCACAGGACAAAAAGGTTTTTGCAGAGCAATCAACAATTGACCATGCATATTCTGTCGAAATTGAGCAGTACTTACCTCATAATCCTTAATACATTGCACTACACAAAGTTTTGGATTATTGGGAAAATTCGGATAAGTAACCGAGGTAGTATTACACTTAGTACGTCTGGAAATAGAAAAAGTAACTCCTCCAGGTGAAAAGGTACGACCTGCAAGATCCAGAGCGCGAACATCAGAAACGCGTTTGCAAGAAACCAGACATAACAACATAGTCAATTTTGCAGAGAGTGGTTTGCGGGATAAAGCCTCCAAGCCTCCAAGAAACGTAAGACAATAGAAACATCCCATAGAGCAACATATTTCGGACAAGGTGGTTTAACCAACCTGATACCCCTGAGTAATTTAGAAACCAAAGGATGTTCACCAGCAGGTTTGCCATTGATAGGAATATGTCCTGCAGAAATGGCAGAGCGAAAATTATTGACAGTCCTATATGCAAGACTGGAGGCGGCAATAGAAGCCAGAAAATTTACAATCAAAGACACATCTGCTGAAGAGGGATCCACCTCCCGTTGAGCGCACCAATCACACCAACGTTTCCATGCTGCGGCATAACGTTTGTGTGTGTTGGGAGACCAAGCATCGCTGATAAATCTGGAAGCGTCTCACGAAAGGCCTGGGATTTGCAAGTGATCCCAAAACCGCCAAGCTACCAGAAGGAGTTGACCCGACTCTATCAGTGGATGAGGATTGTTGAGAGGGTCCAATAACAGATTCCACAGCTGGGGAAGAAGGAGCGGCACTGCACAACCCATCTCCAGGAGAACTGGGAACCAAGCCTGAGCCCTCCAGAGAGGAGTGATCAGAATCAACTCTGATTGATAAAACTTCATGCGTGCCAGAACCCTGGAGATCATGACAAACGGGGGAAAGGCATAACACAGATGGGACGGCCAGGTCTGTAGAAATGCATCCGTGGCCAGAGCCTCCGGATCCGGCTGCCAACTGAAAAACAGAGGAAGTTGGGTGTTGAGCCGTGAGGCAAAAAGATCGAGCTGGCAGGGACCCCACATTCGAGACAGGTATCTGAATACCCGAGGGTGAAGCCTCCAATCGCTGAAGTCCCGGAGATGACGAGAATTCCAGTCTGCCACCAGATTGCCGTGACCCGGAAGGTACTCTGCAATCACAGTGATGTTTCTCTGAAGACAGAAGTGCCAAAAATCCTTGGCGATTTCTGCCAGAATCTTGGAACGAGTCCCCCCTAACTTGTTGACATATCGAACCGCTGACACATTGTCCATGCGGAGGAGTATGCAACAGTTCGTCATGCGTGGAGACAGACAACGAATCGCAAAAGACCCCGCCAGAAGCTCCAGACAATTTATATGGAGAGACAATTCCTCCTGAGACCACCGGCCTCCCATGGACATTGGACCGCAACGGGCTCCCCATCCCCACCGACTGGCGTCGGATTCTATCACCACCTCCGGGGTCACTCCGAACAGGGCTCGCCCATTTCAGGACTCCATGTGTTCTAACCACCACAACATCTCCCACCTCGCTTCCTCTGAAAGAGGAATCTGATCCGAATACCGGAGGCCTTTCTGGAGATGACGGATTTTGAGCCGCTGGAGTGCCCAATAATGGAGAGGACCCGGGAAGATGGCCTGAATCGAGGAAGCTAACAGACCGACAATCCGAGCTATAGATCTCAACGACACAAGCTGTTTGTGTAAAATCAATCTCAACTCCCTTTTGATCATTCTGATCTTCTGAAGGGGCAAGGAGTTGGCAAGAGAGGGAATTGACCAGAAAATAGACTTCTGAGGATTCACTAGAAATCCGAGTGATTGTAATAGATCTATTGACCACTCCAAGTGGATCATTAACAGACTGGGACAGTGAGCCATGATGAGAATGTCGTCCAGATAGATTATCAGACGAACACCCCTGGCTCGCAGTGACTCCACCACAGGCCTCAGAAGCTTTGTGAAGCATCAAGGTGCTGACGAGAGGCCGAAAGGGAGAACCTTGTACTCGAACCAGACTCCTTGCCATTGGAATTGTAGAAACTGGCGATGAGGACCGTAAATGGGAATCGACAAATACGCATCCTTCAGATCGAGACGGACCATCCAGTCCCCTTCCCGAAGAAGATCCCTCAAAAGATGGATGCCCTCCATCTTGAAGTGGCGATAGACAACCCAGCCGTTGAAATCCCTCAGGTTGAGAACTAGCCTGGAACCGCCCCCTTTTTTCTGAACTAGAAAGACGTTGCTGGAAAAACCCTGAGGATGACGGAAAGTCCGGATGATAGCCCCTTTTTTCAGAAGAGAATTTATTTCCGCGGAAATTATAGCCTGATCGTGAAGGGAAAAACTAGGGGAGAAGGAGGATGGGGTTGACTCGGGAAACTGAAAAACTCTATTTTGTAACCCTTGACAGACTCTAACACCCAAGCATCGTTAGAGATCAGATGCCAATTGGGAAGAAAAAACTGAATCCTGCCCCCCAACACGACGTCTGCAGCCAAGATCGAGCTCACCTGAAGCGGAGGACTCGTGATGTCCTCCTTGAGTACCACCATAGCGTCCCTTCCGGAATTGGTGTCGACCTTTGCGGGAAGGCTAGAAGGAAGACTTGTTGGCGTTATAGTTGGAATCTTGACCTCCTCCACGATGGGACTGATAACCACGCTGGGTGGTTTGGTTAAAACCCCGGCCGAACGATCGTCCCCTATATCATCCGGCCCGTCCAAAAACCGGGCGAAAAGCCCATCTAATGGAAGCTTCAGCCTTGTCAAGCCCACTGAAAGTGGCCACAAATTTTGTTAACACCTTAAGGAAAGGATGACCGAACAATAAACCCTGAGCCAAAGGGCCAGACTCAGAAATGGAGAGCTCTGCCAATTTTGGGTCAAATTTCAACAGCATAGAGCGTCTACGCTCACAGGACATGGCACAATTGGCGTTTCCTAATTGGCAAATGGCCCTCTGAGACCACCCAATCAGGTCATCTGGGTCAACGGCGGTGGAAGACTCCTTGGCCCGAAAGCTTAAGTCCAAAATTTTTGTGAGAGGTCCCAGTAAATCCAATAACTTGTCCTGACACGAGCGCCATGCTCTATCAATACCTCTTTTAGGATTCTTGGCATATTTCTTAAGATAAGTCACCATAGTGGGATTCACCTCAGGAGTGTCAGCCAATTTGTCTGCCAAATCAGGCCGTGGGCATTCCGATCAGAGACGGGTACGCACGTCCTTGTCAAAAGGTTGACGAATATGAGTTTGGACGTACTCCGCCACTTCCTGAGACGGGAGCCAAGAAGTAGAATTAGGGTGCATAATGTCGGAAGGTTCAAAAGTAAGTAGCTGGAGATGCGACGGCGCATCAACAAATGCTCCTTCCGAGCCCTCCTAGAAGGAGGAGGGGAAGAAACGTCATGGTCAGAGGAAGAAGAAGGAGAGGTGCCATCATCGTCTGTGTGGCGAGCCGGAGAGGACGAAGTCTCCCTAGAAGGCTGACCATAGGAATGCTCAGAAGAGGGGGCTTTGGCAAGCTTCACAAAATCAGACTTATGAGGATTCGCAATTTTTGAAGACTTCGAAGAAGACTTGGAGGACTGTGAAGACTTTGAAGACCTAGGCAGCCAAACCTGCTGTACAGCATAACTGGACAAATGACGTTTTAAGGGTGCAAAAGCGCGAACCAGCGCTTTATTCACTGACTGTTGAACACCCACGTCAAGAGCCTCAACCAAATCCTGTTCCATGGAGCCAGAGGCTCCTTCATCATAATAATAGTCATCTTCCTCATAATATTCAGCCATGGCAGTACCTGGCGTTAATAAAGCCCACAAGAGGAAGTAATAGTCACTGGTTAGTCAAAAAATGCCAAAGCACGATAAGGGGGGAGTGGCACAAACCCCGTAGGCAAGTCAAACACCAGGCAAAATATGACCTGAAATAATTAAGTGTGGAGGGAGGGCTTGCCAATAAAGAATAAGCCACTCTAGGCAAAGCCTATGCTGTATTATACATCCCCACTGTGTAGGAAAAACAGCAGGACGTCAAAATAGGGGCGCGACCGACGCGCGTAGCCTTTCAGCCTCCTTTACTCCCGCTCCACTAATAAATTGAAGGCGCGGGCGCTCCGCCCCCGAACCGGGGAGGCGAACACACGCTCCCTGCAACACTGGAAAACCAAGCCGCAATGACGGAAAGTCACAGCGGGAAGCGGCGAACGCCCAATGCCCAAAAACTGAATCTAGCCTACAGCAAGCAGAGTAAACAAAGCGCTAGGATAAACAAAGCACACGCCACGTTAACCAATGCAATACAAAGAGAAATGCAACAACAGAGGAACAATATAGGAATGCACTTAACTGGCTGCGGAGCAGCAAAGAAAGAGGATGTGGTATTCTCTTATGGACCTTTTATAGGAGACTCTCTATGGTTATTAGGTCATACCCAGTGTGTTCATGGGTATTGTAGTCTTATTTTCTTTTATTGTAATATGATTGGCTGCTGAGCATTTTCTTAGTAAAGAAATGAGAAGCATAATCGGAGCCTCCGGTCCTGACATAGAATTACTTTGCAACCTCTGGAAACAGCAAAGCTTGCCCACCTCCACACCTCTGTTATTTCTGTCCTGCTGTAGAATAAAAGGTGTTATATTCTCCATGTGCCTGTACTTAGAGTAGGGAAGTGACTGAGTCCAGAGCCATGCTTCATGTGAGTTTATTTCACAGACAGGGTCAGAGGTGACCATCAATGTACCTGCAGGCTTTCCCTTAGCCAGAAGTGTGTCCGGCCTGTAAATAGACGTCAGAGGTCAAAGGGAAACAAGCTTATAAGTTATGGCACAATGACAGGATGCAGATGGGCAACTGGACCCCGCACCAACTGGACAGCCAGGGACAGGACACTGGGCACCGTTTCCGGTCAGGAGGAGAGACAGGAACTGGACACTTACTGGCTGTGGGGATACTGGGCGAGGAAGACGTGCCCGCCCAAGCTGGGCTTTGAGCCCAGAAGCGCAGTACCCTCGCTGTGTGAATTGTGGGTACTAGTATCCTTCTAATGCATGGTGCCATGTCACTCGCCTCCCCGGGCTCCTGCCTCTTTTCATTTCTAGTGTCGTGGCCTGCGCCCAGAATGCAGAGGTCAAGTCCTCCCACAAACCTTGTACTGTGGGGGTTAGTCTAGTGTTGCTGCTTGTTGTCCTCGTGGTTGGGGTTCTGTGACCAGCAATAGTAGATTTACAAGGGAAGTTTGTGTTACGTTTCCCCAATTCAAACGCAGCTCGTGGCTTTGAGATGGTTAGGTGAGCACGTGCACCTCAGTGAGGAGGATGCTGATGCTGCAGGTGAGCACACGCACCTCAGTGAGAATGCTGCTGATGCTGCAGGTGAGCACGTGCACCTCAGTGAGGAGGATGCTGATGCTGCAGGTGAGCACACGCACCTCAGTGAGAATGCTGCTGATGCTGCAGGTGAGCATGTGCACATCAGTGAGAATGTTGCTGATGCTGCAGGTGAGCACGCACACCTCAGTGAGCATACTGCTGATGCTGCAGGTGAGCAGGCCATCCTCAGTGAGAATACTGCTGATGCTGCAGGTGAGCACGCGCACCTCAGTGAGAATGCTGCTGATGCTGCAGGTGAGCATGTTCACATCAGTGAGAATGCTGCTGATGCTGCAGGTGAGCACGCACACCTCAGTGAGAATACTGCTGATGCTGCAGGTGAGCAGGCCATCCTCAGTGAGAATGCTGCTGATGCTGCAGGTGAGCACGCGCACCTCAGTGAGAATGCTGCTGATGCTGCAGGTGACCACGAGCACCTCAGTGAGGATGCTGCTGATGCTGCAGGTGAGCACGCCATCCTCAGTGAGAATGCTGCTGATGCTGCAGGTGAGCACGCCATCCTCAGTGAGAATGCTGCTGATGCAGCAGGTGAGCATGTGCACCTCAGTGAGAATACTGCTGATTCTGCAGGTGAGCACGCCATCCTCAGTGAGAATGCTGCTGATGCTGCAGGTGAGCATGCGCACCTCAGTGAGAATGCTGCTGATGCTATAGGTGAGCACGCCATCCTCAGTGAGAAAGCTGCTGATGCTGCAGGTGAGCACGCGCACCTCAGTGAAAATGCTGCTGATGCAGGTGAACATGCATGCCTCATTGAGAATGCTGCTGCTGATGCTGCAGGTGAGCACGCGCACCTCAGTGAAAATGCTGCTGATGCAGGTGAACATGCATGCCTCATTGAGAATGCTGCTGCTGATGCTGAAGGTGAGCACGTGCACCTCAGTGAAAATGCTGCTGATGCTCACTCTAACACTGACCTCATATTGCAACATTGCCTCTCTGCACTGTAGGAAGTCAGACATATCTTTACTAGCACAGCTGATACTTCTCTCACCATCATTACGAGGCTGACATGTGGCACGCCGAGGAGTAGCCTCAGGGTGTTGAGCCTGCAAAAACCCCCAAGAACCAATGAAAAACATTAAGGTACCCCACCATTAATGAGTAGTAAAACTGGTAGATATCTTAGACATATACTCTGGTGCCTTGCCATATTGTGTTTTCTATGTTTTAATTTGCCTCAGCCAATGCTTGATAACACCTTGAAGCTTGTAGGGATTGTCCAACAAAGGGTTTTCCCCTGGTCTTAGAGAGTGAAGATTTCCATGTTCCTGAAATCAGGGACTTTCCAGCAGGGGGTTTTCCCATGGGTCTAGAGAGTTCTGAGGTTTCCAGCATGTTCCAGAAGTTAACGGAGGGGCGTGGCTGACAGCAGTGGCTATAAGAGTAAGGTCACCCCCTGCACTCGTGCTCGCTGTAAAACCAAGACTTCCTCACAGTAACAGCCCAGACAGGACCAGGAACAGTTTGAAGACGTGGCTGCAATGCCAGAGAAGAAGAGGACTTGGTGGGAACGCGCGTGCCGCTCTGCACCATTCAGGGCCACTGCTAGCCCAATCAGAGCTCTCTCGGTAACGCTTAGGCTTTAAGCTCTGGTTGAGGATTCGTGTTTTTAGAACCGCTCTAAAAAAGGCCTCCGCTGCCACGACTCTGGAGCCAGATGAGGGAGGAGCGTACAACGCTCACATGCTGCAGGTCTGCGTCCATAGCGTGGTCCTGACGCACACGGAGTGGCGCTGATTCTCATGTATTGACGAGGATAGGAAACCTCCTGGCACATACAATATCACTTGTAATGTACTCGTTCTTAGTGCGATGTGATATGTGAGCACATGGTAACCCCGGTGCGCTCATATTGTTCTCTGTGTTCTGCTAATCCATGGACATTGCATTGATCCAGGATGTAAACTATCGCATGTTGTTAATATTATCCTGTGTGTACTTCGGTCAATCACCTGAACTGTGACATGTATGTTATGGTCAGTTGTATGTGCATTTTTATATTCTCTTGAGTTCTCGTGTGTGTCTGCCAGTGTGATCCAATCCCGGGTACAGTGGGGGAGGAGCAGATTTCTCGTCCAGTAAAAAGGCGGGAGGATCTGCGGCTGTGTTTACAATAGGTAGGTGCAAGGGTCAGAGGGGATTAAACAGCCCATGCCTAATACTGTGTTTCTACTAACCATGTCCTCCTTACTTCCAGGGTCCAGGGTTCAGAAGTCGGCCGCACACATACAGAGAGAGAAGTGAGCCGCAGAGGCGGGAAACGGAACAAACACCGGTACAGCTGGTTGAACAGGGGCAGCTGAGAGGGAAAACGGAGCTAGGCCAAGGTAAGAACAGAGTCACCTTCTTTTAGGAAATTCAAGCCTGTCACAACTGTCTGCTGAGCATCCAACGCTGACGCTACCCCATCTAATGCAGACGCTATCACATGCAGCGCCAACGCTCTCACATGCAGCGCCAACGCTCTCACATCCAACGTGACGCTATCACATCCATCACAACGCTATCACATCCAACGCGACGCTATCACATCTAATGCAGACGCTATCACATCCAACGCGACGCTATCACATCCAACGCGACGCTATCACATCCAACGCGACTCTATCAGATCCAATGCAGACGCTATCACATCCAGCGCCAACACTATCACATCCAACGCGACGCTATCACATCCAACGCTGACGCTATCCCATCTAATGCAGACGCTATCACATGCAGCGCCAACGCTATCACATCCAACGCGACGCTATCACATCCAACGCAACGCTATCACATCCAACGCGACGCTATCACATCCAACGTGCCGCTATCACAGCCAATGCAACGCTATCCACAGAACTAGGCCGTGCGACAACGACATCTCTCTTTCTCTCTTCCCATCCCCTTTACCCCGGGCTGTCCCAGCACTAGACACATTCCATCGTGAATAGGGCTCGGGCCTCCTGGTAGAATTGGGAACTAACAATCTGGGCCACCTTGTCTCAGTGGGACAAACAGGTCAGTGTTTGACACAGGGTATGACCTGACAGGGGAGGGGCGTCAAGAAAAGCACACAACTAATGCTGCTACTCCAGGGGGGCTTAGGTGAGAATGCCCCCCCCCCCCTGCAAGGTCCCTGCATACTCCCACCTCCCCACACCCGCCATGGCCTGAAATGACACTGCTTCTGGGCCGGGTCAGCCCCACGAGGCAGGGGGCTGAGGTGAGAATGCCCTAAGGGCCAGAACAACACCAGGCCACCAGCCTTAGTTTGACAGCATGGCAGGGGAGTGCCTGTGATACTGGCATGACTTTACAGTGGTCTGGTGGGGGCCGGGGTAGACAGTAATTTTCGGTGGTCCGGTTTACAGAGGCCCTAAAGACCGGATCACAGATGACCCTAAGACACTGGTTATCGCCCAGTGCCTGACTGCCTTCTCAATCCGACCGTGGATCCTGGACACTGGATGCTGTAGACTGGAGTGCAACGTTCTGTGCCTCTTGGTGCCAGGAGGGAGAGGGGGTTCGGATCCTGAACACTGGAATCAGCAGACTGGCGAGCAGTGTACAGTACCTCATGGTGCCAGGAGGGAGGTGGGGCTCGGATCCTGGACACTGGATGCTGTAGAGGGGTGTGCAGTGTACAGTACCTCATGGTGCCAGGAGGGAGGTGGGGCTCGGATCCTGGACACTGGATGGTGTACAATGGTGTGCAGTACCTCATGGTGCCAGGAGGGAGGTGGGGCTCAGGCCCTGGAAGCAGCAGACTGGAGTGCAGTGCTGAGTGCCTCATGGAACCAAGAGGGAGGTGGGGCTCGGGTACTGGACACCGGAAGCAGCAGACTGGTTTGCAGTGTTCAGTGCCTCATGTTGCCAGGAGGGAGGTGGGGCTCAGGCCCTGGAAGCAGCAGACTGGAGTGCAGTGCTGAGTGCCTCATGGAGCCAAGAGGGAGGTGGGGCTCGGGTACTGGACACCGGAAGCAGCAGACTGGTTTGCAGTGTTCAGTGCCTCATGGTGCCAGGAGGGAGGTGGGGCTCGGATCCTGGACACTGGATGGTGTACAGTGGTTTGCAGTGTACAGTACCTCATGGTGCCAGGAGGGAGGTGGGGCACAGGCCCTGGAAGAAGCAGACTGGTGTGCAGTGCTGAGTGCCTCATGGAACCAAGAGGGAGGTGGGGCTCGGGTACTGGACACCGGAAGCAGCAGACTGGTTTGCAGTGTTCAGTGCCTCATGTTGCCAGGGGAAGATGCACTTTCAGTCATTGATCTGCCTGGTGCCTTTAGCCCTATTGATGACTCGGCGTTCTCCGATGACTTCTCTTTTCTTTGGTGCACATGCGCCTAGCACCACCCTACCCCTCTAGCTAGGAGAGTGATGCGGAACAACCTATATGTCCCCAGCTGAACGACCTATAACAGATCATCCAGGTACATCCCTGTCGCTTTCTATACCTCCAGCATAGAAGAAACCACGAAACATCAGCCAGGATCAGCAGAGTGCATTACAGCCACCTGCTAATTACACTTATATTTTGCACGCCTGCCTCTCACGCCTTCTTCGTCACACTGCTAGGTGCTGCACCCCAAGACAAGAGTACACCATTTGTTCCTCAGGCACTACTCCACAACGCTTCCCACAGGTTCACTACACAACACTGCCCACAATGCACTCTCCACGGTCAAGCTTGACACAAGACCAAAAATGTACTCCGGTGCCCCACTATAGGGTAAAAAGTTCTATACCACATTACAGTACAGAACTTCTGCACATTTATATCTCAGTAAATAACAGGCTTTATCTTACCCACATTTCATGGTCGTTAGTTTATTAGAGCCAGTTCTGCCAGTGATGGGAGAATGTTCTGCTGTGTCATGTAACCTTTGACCTGTCTATGCAATTACTATCTTTATTACAAAGTCTGTGGAATGAAACCCCTATGTGGACATCATTGTGCCTCAGGCATGGACAGGTACCAGTAGTTCATTAATGCTCCCTGTGGTGGGCGGCTGTCGCAGCGACAGTGTAGTCAGATGCGCCATTCCATGCCAGCAACTCCCGCGCTCTTAAAGTTCTGTGTTCACCAGCCAGCAAGGCACCATGACCTAAATACTGCTGCTCAAATCATCCCTGAGACCAGATGGCCTCTTTATGTAACCACAAGAAAGCGCCATTTCATTCAAGACTTCTGCAGTGATTCAAAATGCACATGGCCCAGACCTCACTTCCAGCACGGAGTCTGCTCAACAGCTTCCGGCCGCTGCCCGCTGCCGGTGGAGGCCATTTTGTGAGGTCCCGCCGGTGTCAAAGCTTAGCACGTTACATTAACGTGTTCGTAGCTGTGAACCTCAGGAAAGTCGCATGAGCATTTAGTCAAGGATGATCATAGATCATGCTTAAAATCAGCTCAGCAGACATGGAGGCTTTCTTCCAGTGCTTAATTTGTAAAAGAATAAGTGCCGAGGCCCAAAGATTTGCACAAAAGCCCGCGACCAGCGCTATAGAAGCACAGGAGGCTGAATAGC
The DNA here is from genome assembly GCF_964204655.1 of Triturus cristatus. Taxonomy (NCBI): domain Eukaryota; kingdom Metazoa; phylum Chordata; class Amphibia; order Caudata; family Salamandridae; genus Triturus; species Triturus cristatus. The sequence goes on along the minus strand of NC_140589.1, from coordinate 1,802,153,137 downwards.
AAAACTGCAAAGACTTGATTCCACCTCAGGTCTCTTTCTTCCACTTCTCTACACTCCCTGTCTCATATCCTGCAGCAATGGAACAAGATGGTATAATATGGTGCTAATAAACGCCACCGAGTAATTTATTGATGACAAATGATAATACAACCCACAGTCTCAACCACTCGTAAATTCGAAGTCTGTTGGCATCAGTTCTACCTGTAGATTTGCTTGCAGCTGATTGGCTCTGTGATCCCAGAGGAGACAAGAAGGGATCCTTAGTCCCAATTAGTGGCGGCTGGCACAGTTCGGGGGTGGCAGGACGGAGGGCGGGGAGTAAAGAGAAAGAAAAATAAACTTACCTCCTCGCCGCGTCTCCTGCGTCATCTATCTGCATCCGGCCGGAACAGGAAGCACCCAGGATCCCCAAAGCTAATCACAATGCTGCAATGCAGGATTGTGATTGGTCTGAGCGCTGTGGTTCAGCGCTCAGACGGGGACAGGGAGCCTGGGCATGCTCTTCAGCCAGGCTGTAGTACAGCCTCGGTGGAGAACATGCAGAGTGTGTGTGACTGTTAGGGCTAAGCAGCAAGGGCAATCTGTTAATTTATCAGGGTGAAGTGTCATACCTGAACTGACCTGGGCTGACAAAAAAACAAGCAAACTTTATCAGAGTGAAGTGTGACACCTGCACTGACCTGAGCAGCAATAAAAACAAGAACACTTGATCAGAGTGAAGTGTAACACCTGCACTGACCTGGGAAGGTAACAAAAACAAGCAAACTTTATTAGAGTGAAGGGTAACACCTACACTGACCTGGGTAGCAACAAAAACAAGCACATTTTATGAGAGTGAAGTGTAACACCTGCACTGACCTGGGCAGCAACAAAAACAAGAAAACTTTATCAGAGTGAAGTGTAACACCGGCACTGACCTGGGAAGGTAACAAAAACAAGCAAACTTTATTAGAGTGAAGGGTAACACCTACACTGACCTGGGCAGCAACAAAAACAAGCAAACTTTATCAGAGTGAAGTGTAACACCGGCACTGACCTGGGAAGGTAACAAAAACAAGCAAACTAGTGAAATGTAACACTTGCACTGACCTGGGAAGGTAACAAAAACAAGCAAACTTTGACAGAGTGAAGTGTAACACCTGCACGGACCTGGGCAGCAACAAACACATGCAAACTTTGACAGAGTGAAGTGTAACACCTGCACTGACCTGGGACGCAACAAAAACAAGCAAACTTTATCAGAGTGAAGTGTAACACCAGCACTGACCTGGGAAGGTAACAAAAACAAGCGAACTTTGACAGAGTGAAGTGTAACACCTGCACGGACCTGGGCAGCAACAAACACATGCAAACTTTGACAGAGTGAAGTGTAACACCTGCACTGACCTGAGCAGGCAACAAAAACAAGCAAATATTGACAGAGTGAAGTGTAACACCTGCACGGACATGGGTAGCAACAAAAACAAGCAAACTTTATGAGAGTGAAGTGTAACACCTGCACTGACCTGGGCAGCAACAAAAACAAGCAACCTTTATCAGAGTGAAGTGTAACACCGGCACTGACCTGGGAATGTAACAAAAACAAGCAAACTTTATCAGAGTGAAATGTAACACCTGCACTGACCTGGGAAGGTAACAAAAACAAGCAAACTTTGACAGAGTGAAGTGTAACTTATGCACGGACCTGGGCAGCAACAAAAACATGCAAACTTTGACAGAGTGAGGTGTAACCCCTGCAATGACCTGAGCAGGCAACAAAAACAAGCAAACATTGACAGTGAAGTGTAACACCTGCACGGACCTGGGCAGCAACAAACACATGCAAACTTTATCAAAGTTAGGTGTGACACCTGCACGGACCTGGGAAGGTAACAAAAACAAGCAAACTTTGACAGAGTGAAGTGTAACACCTGCACGGACCTGGGCAGCAAAAAAACCAAGCAAACATTGACAAAGTGAAGTCTAACACCTGCACGGACCTGGACAGCAACAAAAACAAGAAAACTTTATCAGAGTGAAGTGTAACACCTGCACTGACCTGAGCAGGCAACAAAACCCAGCAAACTTTGACAGAGTGAAGTGCAACACCTGCACTGAGCTGGACAGCAACACAAAAAAGCTAACTTTGACAGAGTGAAGTGTAACACCTGCACGGACCTGGGCAGCAACAAAAACAAGCAAACTTTATCAGAGTGAAGTGTAACACCTGCAGTGAGCTGGACAGCAACACAAAAAAACTAACTTTGACATAGTGAAGTGTAACACCTGCACGGACCAGGGCAGCAACAAAAACGAGCAAACTTTATCAGAGTGAAGTGTAACAATGGCACTGACCTGGAAAGGTAACAAAAACAAGCAAACTTTATCAGAGTGAAATGTAACACCTGCATTGACCTGGGAAGGTAACAAAAACAAGCAAACTTTATCAGAGTGAAATGTAACACCTACACTGACCTGGGAAGGTAACAAAAACAAGCAAACTTTATCAGAGAGAAGGGTAACACCTGCACTGACCTGGAACGGCAACAAACGCATGCAAACTTTGACAGAGTGAAGTGTAACACCTGCACTGACCTGAGCAGGCAACACAAACAAGCAAACTTTGACAGAGTGAAGTGTAACACCTGCACGGACCTGGGCAGCAACAAAAATAAGCAATTTGCTTGGATGTTTTACTCCTGTGGCACTTGAGTATCACCAAAGGAGCCGTGCAAGAATCTGTGGCCCCTTTGGTAATACCTAAGTAGCCAGGAAGCAAAAAACATAAGCAAACTGCGGCTGTTTTTTGGGGCGCCTAGGCCCAGATTGACTAAGACTTTGCATCAGAAAAGTGATGGAGACTGATGCAAAGTGTAGAATTTGGACATCCTTCCATTACAAAACCTATGCTAGACATCGCTCAAACACGCTTGCACTTTGTGCAGGGTTTGTGTGTGGCGCAAGACAGCCTAAAGCATGCCAGTGCAGGGGAGAGAGAAGCAGAGTCATATCTTACATGGTATGGCACTGTTGTGCTCTCTGTCGTTGAACATAAGGCAGTGCAGCACCACCACGAAGCATGAAAAATTAGTACAATTTGCCTCCTATTGCGAAGGTGGGTACGAAGCTGCAAACCAACACAAAGTGGGTGCTTCCTCATTTAAATTGGAATTGTGGTCCATTGCAAAGGAGGGACTGCTTTGTACTCACTGAGCAATGCCTAATGACGGCACACAAAACGTGTGTCTTGCAACAGTGGCCTTTTGGAAAGGGCATGGACTTTCCCTTGGATTTCCTCCCGTGGTACTCCCAAAATGCACAGTGGGCTCACATATAGGTAACCGAGGCGTGGCTCTCTGCAGCGCATAGGCCTACTCAGAGATTTAACGCCTTTGCAGGAGAGGGCACATTTTTATTGCAATCGGGGGCACAGTCCCCATCTGCACCTGTGCACCCAATGAGGGTTCCTCCATCTCAAGTCAGCACCTTGGAACTGGCTGTGTAATCCAGGCCCTGATATCACTGGGTGTGAGGGTGCAGCAACCGCCATGGTGCTGCTGCGCTGTTTGTACCTGGCACAGAATGAGTTTCTCTGCACTTTTAATATGTAAATTGCAAACCATAGTGATGTGATTGAGGAAATATGAATTTTGTGATCAGTTATGTCCCCTATCGTAGACCCCAACGGCTCCATGTACATGCTATAAGTACATGTATGTTCCCTCCTGCTCCAGTTTTGAAGACGCAAATATATGTGCGTCCACCGTCAACATGTCCTCTTTCAGATTCGCCATGAATGGGTCAGATATTCCATTCCTAAGTATGAAAGGCCACCGACTTTATGTGGTTCACTTTCCACATTTTACAGATTCAGGCGAGTAGGCCCCGAATTCTGTCATCAAGCCTTTTCCTGCCTTCTGCTTCTGAAAGCTCCAGTCTGAGCCTGCATCTGTATCCATGAACTTTGTCCTACTCCCTGCGCGGCTAACGGTGCCTGATCCAGCCTGTCGCCTGCCAAAAACTGTATTTCACCTTCAAGATTATCTACTCCGCTCCTCATCCGATGCATTCCTGTCTAGTAGTTTAGGTAAACATTCCTCCAGCTACCGTGCAAAGGGCCAGGCCTCGCTGTCCTCATGCAAGTAATTCATAGCCCCGTTACCATGGAATATTCCTACCCCCTCGCATCTAGTGTAGACACTTAGACGCTTGTACACGCACTAACAGTCAGTATAGAATAGATTCTATCCTAGAGACCTCTCCTTTTGGATAACACCGTTCTTTAAACATAGGATATTAGATATGATTTGGGATTAGGTTGACATGACCCCAGACTTCTGTCTCCACATGTAGAGCTAAATGTCAAATCCCCTTCACCCTCTAGTTGCACGTCAATCACACGTCATGCGGCTGCGCGCGCATCTCTGCCAAATATTTCTGCTGACATTGCAGGATTCTCTTATGGATCCACCCACTTGCGACATCATGTATGATGACGTTTATTAAATTACGCCCATACATCCGCCTCTATTAGTTACGTATGCACCTTTTATCTGTACTATCAGCTGTTACGCCTCTTGCATCTGTTTCACTGTAATGTATTTTCTATAAAACTGCCTATCTGTCAATAATGTATGCCCTTCCTTCCTGAACTTTCGTGGTGATGGAATAGAAAGCCTACAATTCGAATTGTATTCCTTTGTATAGGAATAAAGCCTTTTAAAACCTCTAATACCACGGATTCTGCCTCTTATATTTACTGAGTTATTCTTAATAGACTTTACCGCATAAAAATAGTACCGGTAATGAAATATTTACCACATGATATAAGCATGCATTTTTTTATTATTACTTTTCTCTTATGAATGAATTGAATGAATGAATTTCTGTACTTGTAGAGTGCGCGACTACTCCCAGGAGAGTCCCGGCACTAGTGAACAAGCGAGAGCAGAAGAAAGAGGGAGCAATTAAAGAGTGAGATCTTTTTTGAACGACCGTTCACTACTACTAAGCGTAGCTCGGCCAGATGCTATTCCAAGCTTGCCGGCCCAGGAGGGAATAGGATCTACCTCCTGTTTTTGCTCGGCAAACTCTGGGGACCTTGGCAAAGTGACCAGAAGATGACAGTAGAGTTGTAAGGGGAGAAGAAAATTTAACCCTATCGGAAAGTACTCTGGCCCAGACTGATGGAGAGCTCTGTGCATAAGTGTCTTCTCGATACCATCATTATCATTAACATCAGCTGCATTTTTAAATATTAATAGTATTATCTTATGTATGATTATTGTTATTAACTTTATTATTGTTCTATGCGTTTCACATATGCCTGTTTTACAAATGGTTCTGTTTTTCGCTCTCTTTTAGGGACCATGTTGGACTTGGCAGACATCTTTTTTGCTTATCATAATATTTGGCTCAATCAGGTAACCTTGGTTCACCCTTAGGTGACAGAAGCCAAAGGCGTGGTTCAACTCTAATGCGATATCAATAAAGTGTGAGGGGAAACATGAAGGATTAAAAATAAATATGGGAATAGCCCATTTGTAATACAAATCTATGTGCACTTTTAGAATGAAAGTCTATTGTCACCCATGTAAGACTACAGAACAGCAGAAAAAGGTCCAAGACCACCTATCTCTTTTCTCAGCATCACCTGGATCCACTGGTAGAGTAGACAAGACCTGTCGGATGCTCTGGTGGGAAAAGCACAACAGAGGATCTTAAATTTATTCTACAGCCTCAGATGATCTTGGTAGATCCTTGAGTATGAAATTAAATGAAGAGTGCATGTCTTTTTGAGCTATCTTCCTCATGTTCTTTTCTCCCCCCCTAGTACCTCTCCTCATGTGGTTTGCCCCACCACCCTCAAGCCGATAGATTACAAAGGCGAGACCTATAGGCTTTGCTAATTCTTGTCTATAATGCCCTCTGCTTGGCGGATTTACATGCCCAGGAGGGTAAGCTCTGACTCCCAACTGTCCCCATCAGGAACTGGTGCTTTATCCTAAATTTACTAGAGACACCCCAACATGAAGTTTTGACTTGTAGGGTATTAAATGCTATATTAAAGGGATATAACCACTATAGCATTATTTAATAGTACATACTTTCAAAATGAAAATACATCATATATTGGTTTTCTTTATTTTTCAGTGCCAGATTAAAGCCATAAGTCCCAAGCAACAATGCTGCGGTGCAAAGCGACAACTTAAAGGCAGCTTCAAAAGTTATCCCTGTGAGGATTAGGCCTAAAGAAGAGCACAAGATAATTGCCTCCCTAACTTGGACACAAGATTAAACATAGCCGGGAACCATTCCTTCTTAAAAGGAACAGGTGCAAAAGCAAATATTTGTTTGAATGATGTTTTCACAGCCGGCCTGTGCCACACCACCGCCTGGCACCTGCTCTTAGACACTTGGTGGTGTGGGCATAGCTGAGTTGAAGCTTGGGCTGGCAGTAAAGTCATCTGCCATCTTAGCTGACTTAGAAAAGAAGGCCGTGAATGTTAAAAGGAGTTCACCAGGCATTAACAGTTGCCCCTACGGATGAGCCCCTTTGGCCCCTTTTGCCCCCTTCTACTGTCGTTACTACCCATGAGGTCACTAGAAGTATCCGTTTACTCCTAGAGATTGATATTCGTGCCCATCGCTTTGACATCATCACCATGAAACATTAGTCTGCTAAGGGAGGAAGAACTGGACAATGAGTCAAACGTGGGGGTCAAACTTGGGATGTCATTGGGGCCAAGGGGGCCTGATGTCACTTCCACTACTCCTGACATTTCGACAGTCCTTACTCCGGCAAAGGCCTCCTCCTCCAGTCCCCTATGGTTCTACGCATACAACTACGAGCCGGGTGTGTGTGTGGTTTTTTTTTTCAGAGGCTTGTTTTAGAGGTAATGAGTTTGGAGCAGGACAGGAACTGAGTATGACTGACATCACGTTTGGTCGCCCTTTAGCTACTTACAGCCCACCTTAAAATCAGGTGGGAAGGCGGTCTTGGGGGATGGAACTCGCAAGGTGTGAATGAAATCTGCATTTTATACAAATAATTTTCGCAGAAGAGGAGGTTACTTTGCCACTCATTTATTACTTAATCCCTAATACGGTCAGACTGCCTTATCCTCTATTTACCCAAAAATATAAAGGTCCTGCTCTCTGGCGGGAACTTTAGAAACTGTGCTAGGAATGAGCTGGCAGTTTAGATGTGAGGACTGTTGGGAGTTCATCCTTCTGGGAACGCGTCTCAGCCTAATGGGATGTTGAGAGAGTAAATAGTCCAGATTAATCGCTGTTTAGTGTGAGGTGTGGCGTATTTTCATTTCAAAATAATGTACTTTATTATGTAATTTCCTTTTATAAAGAGACCTCACACTGTTGGCTACTGCTGGGAACCACTTATTTGTTTACTGCAAGCATTTTACTCTTGGGAGCTCCAAGGCTGTACAGGCCTCAGATGACGCACAGCCTCTTGTTGACTTTAGTGTTAGCGCTCTTGTGACGTACAGGACCCTGACGATGCACGTCCTCTTGTTGACTATAGTCTTAGAGCTCTCATGAAGTACATACCTCTGATGACACACGTACTCTCGTTGACTATACTCATAGAGCTCTCATGACGTACAGGTCTCTGATGACACACGTTCTCTCGTTGACTATACTCATAGAGCTCTCATGACGTACAGGCCTCTGATGACACACATCTTCTCATTGACTATAGTCTTAGAGCTCTCATGACTACAGGCCTCTGATGACACACGTACTCTCGACTATAGCCTTAGAGCTCTCATGACGGACAGGCCTCTGATGATTGTCTTAGAGCTCTTAGATCTCTCATGACGTACAGGTCTCTGATGATTGTCTTAGAGCTCTCATGATGTACAGGCCTCTGATGTCACAGGTCCTCTCATTGACTATTGTCTTAGAGCTCTCATGACGTACAGGCCTCTGATGACACACGTCCTCTCATTGACTATAGTATTAGAGCTCTCATAAAGTACATACCTCTGATGACGCACAGCATCTCGTTGACTATAGTGTTAGAGCTCTTGTGAATTACAGGACCCTGACGATGCATGTCCTCTCATTGACTATAGTCTTAGAGCTCTCATGACGTACAGGTCTCAGAAGACGTAAAGTCCCCTTGTTTACTCTAGTCTTAGAGCTCTCATGACGTACAGGTCTCTGAAGACACACGTCCTCTCGTTGACTATAGTCTTAGAGCTCTCATGAAGTACAGGCCTCTGATGATACACGTACTCTCGACTATAGCCATAGAGCTCTCGTGGCGTACAGAACCCTGACAATGCACGTCCTCTCGTTGACTATAGTCTTAGAGCTCTCATGACGTACAGGCCTCTGATGACACACGTACTCTCGATTATAGGTTTAGAGCTCTCATGACATACAGGCCTCTGATGATAGTCTTAGATCTCTCATGAAGTACAGGCCTCTGATGACACACGTACTCTCGACTATAGCCTTAGAGCTCTTGTGATGTACAGGACCCTGACAATGCACGTACTCTTGTTGACTATAGTCTTGGAGCTCTCATGATGTACAGGTTCTCTGATGACACACGTTCGCTCGTTGAATATACTCATAGAGCCCTCATGACGTACATACCTCTTTTGACGCACGTCCTCTCATTGACTATAGTCTTAGATCTCTCATGACGTACAGGCCTCTGATGACACACGTACTCTCGACTATAGCCATAGAGCTCTCGTGACGTACAGGACCCTGACAATGCACATCCTCTCGTTGACTATAGTCTTGGAGCTCTCATGACGTACAGGTCTCTGATGACACACGTCCTCTCATTGACTATAGTCTAGGGGCTGTCATGACGCACAGGTCTCTGATGACATACGTCCTCTCATTGACTATAGTCTTAGATCTCTCATGACGTACAGGTCTCTGATGACACACGTCCTCTGGTTGACTATAGTCTTAAAGCTCTCATGATGTACAGTTCTGATGACACACGTCCTCTCATTGACTATAGTCTTAGATCTCCCATGACGTACAGGTCTCTGATGACACACATCCTCTCGTTGACTATAGTCTTAGAGCTCTCATGACGTACAGGTCTTTGATGACACACATCCTCTCATTGACTATAGTCTTAGCGCTATCATGACGTACAGGTCTCTGATGACACATGTCCTCTCATTGACTATAGTCTTAGATCTCTCATGACGTACAGGCCTCTGATGACACACGTACTCTCGACTATAGGTTTAGAGCTCTCATGACGTACAGGCCTCTGATGATAGTCTTAGAACTCTCATGATGTACAGGCCTCTGATGACATACGTCCTCTCGTTGACTATAGTCTTAGAGGTCTCATGACGTACAGGCCTCTGATGACACACGTCCTCTCATTGACTATAGTCTTAGATCTCTCATGAAGTAGAGGCCTCTGATGACACACGTACTCTCGACTATAGCCTTAGAGTTCTTGTGATGTACAGGACCCTGACAATGCACGTACTCTTGTTGACTATAGTCTTGGAGCTCTCATGATGTACAGGTTCTCTGATGACACACGTCCTCTCATTGACTATAGTCTTAGATCTCTCATGACGTACAGGCCTCTGATGACACACGTACTCTCGACTATAGTCATAGAGCTCTCGTGACGTACAGGACCCTGACAATGCACGTCCTCTCGTTGACTATAGTCTTGGAGCTCTCATGACGTACAGGTCTCTGATGACACACGTCCTCTCGTTGACTATAGTCTAGGAGCTGTCATGACGCACAGGTCTCTGATGACACACGTCCTCTCATTGACTATAGTCTTAGATCTCTCATGACGTACAGGCCTCTGATGACACACGTCCTCTCATTGACTATAGTCTTAGATCTCTCATGACGTACAGGCCTCTGATGACACACGTCCTCTCGTTGACTATAGTCTAGGAGCTGTCATGACGTACAGGTCTCTGATGACACACGTACTCTCGACTATAGCCTTAGAGCTCTCATGACAAACATTATGATATCACGCCTGGCGTCTTGGAGATCCAATGAGTTACAGTACTCAGATGATTCAAGGCGCCTCGCTGACTCTTGTTAGAACACTCTGGCTCTAGAGGCCTTAGATGAAGCAGGGCCTCTCTTTGACTACAGTGTTGACACTCTCAAGCTGTACCGGCCTCATGGGAGTCAGGGCCTTTCTTTACCTAAAATATTACAAGTCTCAGGCTGTCGAGACCTCAGATGAAGCATGAGTCCAGTTACAGAGTTCTGAAGCTGTACATGCCTCAGACTAGACATGGCTTCATCTAACTATTTTGTCAGAATTCTAAACTTGCACAGGCCTCAGATGAAATACCCTACATCGGGTAATTCTAACATCTGTAATTTATGGCGCTTAGAAATGCAATAGTGCTGTACTTAGCACTACATATAACGAGTTATCATCATCACTCTTATTATTTTAAATATTACTGCTGTTTGTCTACAGTGTCTGACTCCTGAGGCCATACATGTCTCAGTTGAAAAATAGACTTTCTCTGACTATAGTTTCAGAGCTCTCAGGGTTCTCAGTCTGTACTGGCATCAGATGAAGCAGGACCTCTTCCAGATATGCCAATCAGACACAATAAAATGTGAAATTTGCTATCACACACTGTGCTATCATTTATTAAGTGATGTGGATGAATTGTAAGGCTGTGAGTCCACAACCGGTGACTAGGAGGCCCTCATTATGAAAGGCCTGGTAACTGACTTGGCATTCCCCTCCCTGGGAATTATCAAAGCAGCAGAAAACATTAATTCCTCGGAGTGGGAATTCATCCTCTGTACCTGCTTGGGGAATTGCTTCAGAAATGGGTGTTCTTGCACTAATGTTCAATGTCCCCCCCCCCCCACACAAAATTCATGGGGTGGATTCCTATTGAAATTGCACCAGAATTTTCAAGGTGGAATGTCAGGGGGGAATTCGAGCTGGAGGTGTTCCCAGGAATCTTGGAGTACTCATTTGGCTTCTAATCCCTGTTCCCAGCTGAATCGGGAATGACTCACTCATAATGAGGGCCTAGGTGCAGTGTATACTGGAAGAACACAGTGCAACATCGAGGTAGGACCCTCAGGGCTCACCACTGTAAACACAGAGGTAGAACGCTCAAGATTGAGGGCTCGCCAATCTAGACATCGATGTTGAACCCTCAAGACCCAGGCCTCGCTACTCTAAACATAGAGGTAGGACCCTCTGCGCTCAGGGTTCGCCACTCTGGAATGAACTGTGCATTCAAACAGTCTTATTCATGGATGCATTTGGAATACCCCCTCCACATCCTGTCTCAATGTGCAACACCATAGGTGCTGTAAGTAGGGGTGCAGGAGGTCTATGGCACCCCCAGATATTAAGCAAGGAGTTCAGAAAAAGAATAGTCAATAAAGAGGCAAGTGGTTTGTTTTTCAGGAACACTGGTCGCTGGTTTAAAACAGATTGTCCGATGTCCAGCAAACCGCCAATTTTTTCTAACTTTGTGATGTCTGTTTTCTGTCTGAAATTTCGCAGTTTCAACCTAGTTATGCTTTGATGTATCAGACAATCAAACTTTCTAACAGTTCAAATTCACACCTCCCATAACAAATAGTGTGAGCTATTCAAAATCGTATAAAAAATTCACACACCCTGACACCCTACTTCAGCCGTTGACGCCCTCGCTTAAGCTGTGTAACCAACTTTCAGATTTCTTCGATTCCAAAATAAAATCACTCGTAGACTCCCTTCAGTTGCTCTATCCTGACTCTATGGGCAACCGCGAGCCTAGGGTTCGACCAGAGGCCTTGTCTTCACTCAGTGTCCCCTCCTTGCTTGAGTTTGCCCCAATTTCTATGGAGGAATAGTCTCAGGCTATGAATTCGTGCAAATCCGGGTCTCCAGACCATCCAGCCTCTCCCTTCCCCACATTCTTGTTTCCAACAGTGCGGCAATAAACACCACGCTAACCCAACGGTTAAACTTATCTCTGTACGTAGGTGCTGGAAACATGCTAAATTTATTCCACTTTTGAAAAAGCCATCAGCGGATAAATCTAGTCTGTCCACCTTAAGACCTATATCCTTGCTGCCGGCTTCTGCCAAAATACTGGAAAAACATATAATCTGGCAACTTTCTGACTTTTTAGAGAGGAATAAACTGCTTCACCACTCCCAGTCGGGTTTTCGCTCTGGATTCAGCACCGACACCACTCTGCTGGAGGTCACGGACAGGGCCAGACTGGCCATAGCGGGCACCAGGCTTTTACCCGGTGAACCGCCTGGGTGGGGGCTGGTTTGGGGCCCCTGGGGGGCCATTTTTGTTACCGGGGGCCGGCAATAACACCCGCCTGTAACAAAACTGGCTGAAACTGGCCCTGGCAAGCAGCTCGGCTGCACCGCAACACCCCCTCCCCCCGGGAGCTAGCCGAGCAGTTTACCAGGGCTGGTCTCGGTTCCCAGTTCGGCCCTGGTCGCTGATACTATCAAGCTAGCGGGGGATCAAGGGAATTAGGTAGCCCTGATTCTCCTTGATCTACCGCAGCTTTCGACACGGTCTCCCACCCTAAACTATCACAGCGCCTAGGCGACATAGGTGTGAGTTTCCTCACACTGATCTGGCTTCGCTCCTTCCTCTGAGGCAAGCACCAATCTGCATGGTTGACTCCTTTCACATCTGAACCAAAGACTCTGGGCCTCATTTATGAGAAGTGACGCATCACTGCGTGAAAGCAGCTATGCGTCACTTCTCAGTGCGCCCTCCTTGCGACATGCTGGATACATCATATTTACTGTATGACGCATCATGTCGCAAGGAGTTACAGATACGTCAGTATTTCTGACGTATCTATAGGCGCAAAAGTGACGCATTGCTGGAGTGTGTCACAAAAGTGATGCAACTCCAGCAATGTGTCCGTTCACATGGGGCAAGCCCCATGTGAAAGGGCCTGCGTCAGTCTTACGCTGCTGTGAGGCAGGCGTAAGATTTTGACGCATTTGCATCCTAGAAGTGGCGCAGTGAAATCCTATAGATTTCACTGCGTCACTTCTACAAGGCTTACTTACGTGGGAACGCCTACCCTGCATACATTATACCTGACGCAGGTATAATGTAGCGCAAGGCCTTGCAAAGTGACGCATCTGCTTAGATCTGTCACTTTGTAAATAGGGCATACCAGGAGGCATGTTTTACGCCGCAGATGCGTCACAAAAAGTGACGCAACGGAAGCGCAAAACTGTCGCAAGGCCTCATAAATAAGGCCCTCTGGGTTTTGGGGTACCTCAAGGGTCGGCACTGAGTCCTGCACTCTTTAACGTTTATATGGGTCCCTTGGTCACCCTTGTTGAGTCCTAAGGTGTACAAATATTAAATATATGACGAGTTTTGTATGCCAACGGTACACGATTTCTCCTCACTCTAGATCGAAAAGCTCCCAATGCGTTGATCAGTTTCAAGGCCTGTATCTCGGCAGTGTTCTACTGGATGCGCACCAGCAGCCTGCCATGCAATGCCAGTAAGACCGAAATATTGCTTTTCGGGATCCCTCCTCCCGGCGCAGCATTTGGCCCAATGGAGCCCCTGCTGTGGTGGCCCCCAATTTGGGTGTGAAGTCCAATAACTCGCCCACCTTTGCCCCCAGTGAGTGTTGTCGGCTCCTGCTTCGAGCTACTAAAAAGCCTATGCAAGTTCCTCTACCTCCTTCCTATTCCGCAGCAGAAAGAAGAGATCCAGGCACTGATCACCTCAAGGCTGGATTATGTCAATCCCCTTTACCTGGGTCTATTGATGCTACAATTGTAAACCCTAAAATCAAAGGGGTCGGCTCACAAATGTAAATTCAGCGATATCGCCTGCACGGAGCCCACAAAGTGAGACCTGTCAGGCCTATATGCAGTTAAAAGTGAAGCCACATTTCTCCTAAAGCTCGCTCCATGGGTGGGGAGAGGGCTTTCTAAGCAGGGCCGGACTGACTACCGGGCGTTTTGGAATTCTGCTGAGCTGGGGGCTGATTTCGTTGATGGGGACCAGGTCTCCATGAACGAAATCAGCCCCCACCGCAGTGAAATCAGCCCCCTGCTCGGCGGAATTCCAAAACGCCCGGTAGTCAGTCCGGCCCTGTTTCTAAGGCGGAGTTTACTGTCAAAGTTTGGGAGGGGGGGTTATTTCCAAAGTCATCTGTGTTCTCTTTCCACCCTGGAAATGTTTGGAGATTTACTCCATCAAAGGGCCGGAGTAACTTCACTTCCAGGGTGGGGAAGGAAATGGATCACGTCTACATTTGACAGGGGTACAAAGGAGGAACTTTCTCCACATTAAAAATGTTTCCCTTGCTTTGAAGAATGGCGCAGAAGGAGAAGCTGAGACTAAAAAAGCCACTCGAGTTCCCCAGGTGTTAGCCAATAGGAACTAAAAGGAAAAGGATGCTCAGATGCAGGCATAAACCACAGCTTCTACTCTTTAGCCAATAGGAACTAAAAGGAAAAGCATGCTCAGATGCAGGCCTAAATCACAGCCTCTACTCTTCCATCTACTTTTATCATGTTGGGCCTATTGTGTTTTATGCCGTGACAGATATGATGTCATTTATCCCCCTTTTTTGGATATTTTTAAGTGCCACTCAAGTGGTAAATATGTGCGGAAAACCATACTTCCCCAAGCTTTGAAGAGAACTACTTAAGTGATACTGTTTTTAGCTACATCTGTGATGTACAAAAACATTGAGGATGTAGCTTTATGGCTAGAGCGGTCGACCTCGAAGCTGAGGAATCCAGTTTGAGTCTCGGCAACAACACTAAAACATCTTGTGATTCTGGGCAAACAAAAAAATGAATGTGTTCTTCTGTAACGAAACTGGGGGCATAACAACAAGCAGCAGCGATAATTATCGCTGGCCGCCCTTAGCGTGAGGAATTTTATCGCAGATAATCATCGCCATGCTAGTGCTATATTACCAACGCATAGCGCAATGGCGATAATTATTCCTGTGATAGCGATGTTTTCCATGGAACATCGCCGGTTTTCCAGCGACGTTCCATGGAAAACGGCGATATCCTTGTTGATAGGGCTGGGTGGTCTCAGCCCTATAATCCACCACCCATTGGCTAACATTGTTTAGTAACTCAGGTGGCAGCACTTGATAAAAAAACACACCTGTCCTGACGAATGCCCCGGTCCATTTGACAGACCTCCCTGGATATCACTATTTCGTGATTTGCAAAAAAAATCTTTTTGTCACAGTCCCACAATTTTTATAAAAGTGGACGCAAAAATTGGCATTATATATGAATTGAGGCTGCTGCTCCTCTTATTGGCTCTGCACTTTGCTGAGCCCGTCTAAGGAGGGTGAGCAGCAACAGGTTAGCAGTGCTAGAGGATTTAAATCCCCTTGTCACCTGCCTTTAAAATGCACGGGGCTCGCCTCCTGCGCTGGTACCCACTACCTCCCGTCTAGCGCCCCCGCAACCGCGAAACACAAGATCCACAGATAACTATCTTATCTTCAGAAGACCACTCAGGAGTTGGCTCTTTCCTACATAACCACCATACTCAAACACAAATGTACAGCATATCCCTGGGTATATACACATTTAATTTGATTATATATACATATATCTAGATATGTGTATTTCTTGATATAAATATATATCATAATATGTACTTATGTATCTATTTAATTATTACTTTACTTCTACTGTAAAAAAAATAACTGACTCTCGGACTCACTACTCTATATTTCACCCTATACCTTTCAATATGTCCTCTTTTTCAACTCTCTGACTCATCCCAAACCTCATTCTACTACTAGGATCTTCAAAATAACCCTTTTGAGACTCTTTCCTCCTCTATCCCTTCTTGGATCACTCCAAACCTCATTTTAATACTATGCTCTCCCAAACAACCCTTTTAAATTCTTCCCTCACCTGTCCCTCCCTTGACTCAACCCAAAACTCATTTTTACTACTCTGATCTCCCTAATCCCTTTCTAGAGATTCTGCCCTCCTCCATCTCTTCTAAATTCTTCCCTCACCTATCCCTACTTTGACTCACCCAAAAACTCATCTTACTACTATGATCTCCAAAGAAACACGTTCTAGACTCTTCCCTCTTCTATCCCTCCATTATCCCTTGTAATCCAACTAACAGACTCACATGCCCACTGCTCTATACTAATCCACCACTCATCCTTTTTGGATTCCGGAGTAGCCTGCTACTTGCCAAAAAGCGCATTGACGCCTCATCAGGGGTAGCAAGCGTGATATACAAATACAATTACAATACAATACAATATAGAGCAGCAAAAAAAAAAAAAAGATATTCAAGGACTCTTTCTTTATTGTCTGCCGCTTTGTGAAGCTGAAATTCAACGGGTATTGGAGCTCTTTACATGAGTTCCAGCTTCATTAAACAAGGTTGCTTTTTTGAGGCACTGGTGAGATTAGTTGATTTGCCCAGAATCACAGGATGTTGAAGCGCTGCTGGGAATCGGTGGTTCCCCAGCTGCAAAGTCCCCAGCTCTGGCCTTAGAGACACTCCTTCTTGCCAACACGGTCACCCCCTCCTGTGCCTCCGCTCTCCGTTGTGAACACCCCTCCCCCAACAACCCCGTCCTGTGCCTGCTGCCCTGTGCACCTTAGGAATAGTGGCTGTCCAATGCCAGAGAAGGCAGTTTTTTCTATTTTAGGTATGCCCTCTCTGGCATCAGACACCCATCTGTTCCAAGGTGCTGTGCTCCTGTACACACCGCCAGGTCACAGACTGTGACGTGTCAGAGTCTCCAGTAGTGGCCAAGCGATATTTTTGTGACAAGCACATGTTCTGCCTGGGTGCAAAAACACTGCGCATTTTGGGGTCGCAATTTTTGCTTTTATGTCGCACAATTTGTCATCCCACAAAATTCTGGGGTGTGTGATATGATGCACTGAGTGCGGAAACATGTAGACTGATGGAATACGTTGAATCCAGTTATGGATTTGTGTGGTTTTTAATCATGTGGGAGGGGAACAAAATGAAGGACTCACCATTACAATGTTTTATTTTTTCATTTTGGTCCTTCAGTTCGACACTTGGCAACAGGAAATAACAGCATTATGGATTCATACCCTAGTTAAATCAAGGCCTAAAATGCCTAAATGACTGACGTAGATAGTTCATGGAAGACCTAGAGTGTTTCCATCAGTGCTAAGAGCAGAGCCCACGATGAAGCTTGCCACGGTAGCTGGAGGAAGGATCTGCCATCTGTGTGGGTCAGGGCACATAAACTGTAACCAATAACCCTAAGTAGGGATCTATCCAGGTTGATAATAACAGGGTCATCCCTCTCTTTCGCGCTCTTTTTTTTAGGTCTCGCCTGGCGTTGCAGCGCATATGCTGCACGCTTGCGAGATCTATTGTCGTTGGTTTTCTGTCGGGGGGTCTTTGGAAGTGGGGTGGAAGCTCCACCCTTGCTTTTTATTGGCGCGCATCATAAACGCTCTCTTTGTACTGAAAGTGAGGCTTGTTTGTTCCCTCCCTGTCTCCCTTTTACCTTGCTCACCTGGAATGGAGATTTTGCAGGGCGCGACATGTTTTCCTGTTTGCACATAAAGCTGCATTTCTGGAAATCAGTGGTGCGACGTTTTAAAATACAGCATTCATGACGTTTTTAGAATCATGTTTTACATCAGTGGTGCGATGTTTTAAAATCCGGCACTCATGGCGCGTTTTTGTTAGAATCATGTTTTACATCAGTAGTGTGATGTTTTAAAATATGGCACTCATGGCGCATTTTATGAATTATGTTTTACATCAGTGGTGCAATGTTTTTAAATACGGCACTCATGGCGTTGTTGCAATCAGCGGCGCAAGGTTTTTCACAAACATGTTTTGCATCTTTATCTCGCAAAACAGTGGCGCTGCGTTCTGCTCTATACCATAGCTCTCCATAGCTAAACAAACAGCCAGCAGACCTTGTAGAGCAAGAGCCTATTATATCCGTTCATGTAGCGCACACACCGCAATGAGGGCTCTGTACAGCCCAGTACTGTCCGTGGTGTGGAATGTTATCACTACACACGGAGCGCTGGCAGTGCTGTGCCAAAAAGTTAGATATTGATTGATGTATCTGAGGAATGCCGTGTTCTATCTTGCGCAAAGCTGGCAGAGGCACACTTCTGGAGACTCTATAACACGCTGCTTTTACTGTATCCCCAGACCCCACCCCCCCTTCTACACCAACACGTGATACACTGCATCGCTGTGGCGCACCTCATAGAACATTAGAGGCACAGTAGTCCTCTGTGATACAGAACTAAAACGGAGCATAGACACAACACGACAGCAGGTAATGTCCTTAAAGCAAAAGGATGTGACGTAATGACCAGAGCTGCTAAGCGGGAAGCTGGGGGACGATGTTCGAGTCACAGCGTTGGCTTACCAATGTGTGATTCTGGGCAAATTAGTTAATCTCCCGTGCCTTCTAAAAGGCAATGTGTTCCTGTGTGAATGTGCTCTTGTGTAATGTAACTGGGTGTCTTGTAAATGTCTCTACTACTCTCGAGTTCAGTTTGCGCAATATGAATTTGCTAAACAAACAGCCAGCAGACCTTGTAGAGCAAGAGCCTATTATATCCGTTCATGTAGCGCACGCACAGCATTGAGGGCTCTGTACAGCCCAGTACTGCACACTACACAACAAACAAAAACTGTTTGCAAAATTGTCATTACAATGCCAATAACTCTAACTGATGCGAGACCTGTTGCATTGCAAATGCTTGTTATATCTCTGTTCTTCTTTTCCTGCTACCCTTTGTCTCCTTTTGATTCACTCCGTCTAGACCCTATTGGTGATCCCCTGACGACAGGTTACCATTTTGAATCTTTCTGGAAATGTATCAGTGCTTAATTTGTAAAAATCAGAAGTGCCAAGGCTCTCGTCAGGAGGCCACTGCAGGTTGCACCACACCTTGCTACTGCCATGCTGCCAATGATAGTGACAGCACAACTACTAACCATCACACTCCTACAAGTGTGATGGTTCAGACTCTTTCAGGCCCCAAAGCTATAAGAACAGCTTGGGCAGCTGGCAATATTAATTTGTAATATTTGTTGAATTAATAATTAACTGTTAATGTGGTAATCTCTAAATTAGCCAGACAGCGCCACCTTGTGGCAGACTGTCACAAGCACCGGTGTTGACAATTAAGTGCTGGTGATGAGCACCGGAACACTTCGGCTCAAATTAAGTACTTTATTGCACTGTACATACCCTCGTGGATCAAGGCTAGGGTAGTGGCACTAAGGGTTGGATGAGTGGAACGTGCGAGCGCACCTCCTGGCATGGCACTGCTTAGAACCCTGCGGTACAAGGTGTCGTCTCTGTGGCTAGGAAAAGGAAACCCTAACTCATATTTTATGCTTCTGTCCCTCTTTGTCGCAGCAAAAGAAAGATTCTCCTACTCACTGACTTTATCCGCTTAGGAGTTCACACCTGCAGGCAGACAGTAATAGCCAGTTTGAACTCTGCCAACACCATAATAAATGTCAAAACTGTTAAGTTTCTTCGGATGACTACGACAGACTGGATGATGCTAACTCTATCTGTGCTGCAAAAACTCGACACCTGGAGTCGCAATCTAAATTCACTTTCTATCTGTCATTGCACACTGTACTTTTTTTTTCTTAGCAAGTACCAAACCTTATTGCATATGGCACTTTTTACCGCACTGCATGCCTAAAAAGGGTTGGCTATGGTTTACTCTGCTATTGCGTTTTATACAGTGCTTTCCTCCGCGATTAACATGCTGCTTCGCACTTGTCACTTTATATTGCTTTGCATCCTTAGTGTGTCATCTGATCATAATGCTCCTCTGCACTCGGGATCTTATATTGCATTGTCTGCTTTTATAAAGGGCTGGTCTCGGAGGTGGAATATCTTGTCTTGCACTTAGCCCTCCTGAGCGTATTGTTAGTTTTTTCATGGGTTGGTTCTGGGTCTGTCTGTATACAAAATACTCTTGGTTTACTCCGTTAACCGCACTTTGCACATTGCTTCTCTGTTCGAGACAAAAGACTGCTCAGACTTACGTGGCACCGATCAAAAACCCTGCTCTGTCCTCACAGTGGCCTGTCTTCAACATTTCCTTTGTGTTGAATGTGAATCTGCCAGCCCTCATAACGGGATGTTTTAATTTTTGTATGCTGGCTATTTTTAACTATCATGCCTGTTTGTTGAGGTTTTAATTAGCCATACAATAAATTGATTATGACTCTGCATTGAATGATAATTAACAGGAACCGGTTGTCGTGTAGTTCATATAAATCTATATAGGATCTGCGTGTTTAGACAACATAAACTAACGGATTGGTGTCCAGACTGATTCCAGACACCCCCAAAGGATATGTTCGTCTGTAGACCGGATAGCTCACAGTGCCACTATAAGCCCCCTGACCTTACCAAGGAGCAAATAGTTTCCGGCAACTGTCGAACTTGACTACCCTGACTCCTCAGGGATCGTGGAAATAGTTCGATACTTTTCGCTCAGTCACTCATGCTCACTTTGTCTAAGAGAGATACACAGAATAAATGGTGGGGACGTTTTCAATAAGTATTTATTGAACCAGCGCCATTCTAGTCTAAAATACGTGGGCTACTACAACCATTAGACAGAAACAGATATATACGATTACAAGCACCAACAGAGTAAATAAAGGTTGAATTCTACTATGGTTCTAAAACAATGAACATATGCAGGCATATGGATACATGGTATTAACCATGCGTACTCCTATGATGCAAACTAGATGTACCTATGTGTACCTAGTATGTTTGTAGTTGGAGAGCCATGAATCCATAACACCATGGTCGAATTCTACCTTTTATTTGCTCTCTTGGTGCTTGTAATCGTATATATCTGTTTCTGTCTAATGGTTGTTGCAGCACACGTATTTTATACTAGAATGACGCGGGTTCAATAAATACTTATTGAAAACGCAGTTGCCGGCGTTGCTTTTGCAGTTCTGCATACGCAGAAAAGAATGCTCGTAGGCGTTCTCTCTTCCTTGCAGGCAGTCAGTCTGTGGCCTCGAACTGGGACTCTCTGCTGCAGGCAGTAGTGCCTCAGCCTAAGGGTAGGCCACCTTGAGCACTATGCCTGTGAAACTCTTCAATATGCAGTGTTGAATTATGATGGTCGCAGTGCTTAATTTGAGATGGTGGTTTTCGGTGCTCGCACCTGGACTTAACTGTCAACACCAGCACTTGTCCTCTACATGATGGCGTAGTTTATCTTATTTTGAGATTATACACAGCTCTCCAGTACATAGCTATCACTTTCAGCTAAAATTAGGGTCATATCAATACATTTACTGGAAGATTTATCAGTTTTCGGTGAGGGCATTAATTCGAGGAGACATACTCAGGGGCAGTTCATGTTTCGCCGGTTCATTTAGTTGCAGACAAGTTGTTCCCACCGCTGTGCTAATTGCTTTAGTTCCCTAATGCTATCGCAGGTGGTTGAAGTTAATAGTTTTATGTTCTTAAGATGATCCACTAAGTGCATTAGTCAACGTGTTTGTTGGTGGGATTACTTCAGTTACGATTGGTTAAGCAGGAGATAGAGAGCGGGTGATTGATTGGAATTGTGTGAGAAGGAACAGAAGATTTCGAAGGGAGTAAAGGGCTTGTATGTTACAAGAGGGGGTGTAAGTAGTGGTAGGAATGCATTCGTTTTAGCAAGAGTTGGTTAAGTTCTAGTGGCGGGAAAGACATCCGATAAGAGTAGAGCGCTCCTTTTCATGACACAAAAGGGTCGCCAGTCCTTACATTCTCGAAGGAGATATTTGTTGTAACTATCATGGGTGGCCGGTTTCACCGTCGTCGGTGTGTACTTTTAATTCAATGAAAATCAAAAACTCCAGCTGCTACAATCAATTTAAATACGCATGTCGCCCTTTTGGGGTATGGGATCTACATTACCGTTTAAAAGAAATAAAACAACAAAATTCATTCATAGATTATGTGGTTCCCCCACACCCTCCGTTTCATATTCAACTGCATCAGCTTGGCGCCCTCCCACTAGTGACTGGGATTGTTATCGCTTGCATGGGTCAGCGGTAAGAGCCAGTTCCTTTGAGCTCCAGACACTGCGTCATAGCTGCGTCACACTCGCGTCTGCCACGCGAATCCTACGTCGGACGTTTCAATACAAATATACTTGCAAAACAAATGAAGGACGAGGAGGTCCTAGAGCTTTGAGGGCAGTGCTTAATTTGTCCTGGTATTTCTTGGTGTTCAGCGCCAGCATTTATTTGTAAACACCGGCACATATTTATGATAAATAACCACATTATGGTGCAGTGTGTGTATTTTTAAGCAACATTCATTGGTGAAGCATTAAGCTATTTGATATATGCTAAAAAATGATAACACTTTAACTTACACTTGCAGTTTATAGTGGCGCGGGTTGTGTCAGCAGCAGTGGACCAGTAAGTAATACTTTGGGCCCTGGCACTTAACGTTTTACAAACCAAGCACTGCTTGTGGGACAATTAAGTGTCGCCCACTAGACTGGCCTTGGCTCACCTGCTGCTCTTCACGGGTACAGGCGAGCAGAGGAGGGCATGGTAGAGGGTATATCGAGGGTGGTGTGTGGAGGGGGCTGGATTCAAGGTATATTTTGTTTAGTCGGGAAAGGGAGATTACAAACAAGGGTGGTGTTGGGTGGGCGGAGGTTCAGGTTCCCAAGTACACTGTATGTGTTTAGGAGAAGTGAGAGCGCACTAACAGGGGTGGGGCAGTGGACACAGGGTCATTTTAGGGGAAGGAGGCTGAAAGGGATAAGGCAGCAGGGCGCAAGATACCGGCCCTAATGTTCGCGGATGATACGCTCCTGTTGTCTAAATCTTACATGGGCATCCAGCGTTCATTAGAGGCTTTCTGCTCCTTCTGTGAAAAAAGGGATCTGGAATTGAACCTATCTAAAACAAAATTTATGGTTTTCAGCTCCAATTCAACCAACTGCCCTCACCCCAAGATGGGAGATGAAGAGCTGGATAGGGTTTCAATTTTCGATTATTTGGGGGTAACTCTTAATGACAAAATGAAATGGGGGTCCCACATGGCGAAGGCAAATTTGAAGCTAACACAATCAGTGGGGGGTATCCTGAAGGTTTTTAACAACACTTCCTTTAAACCTCTGGGCCCCCCCATGGAAATTTACAAATCCCAAGCAAGAGGGGGTGCGCTTTATGGCGCTGAACTCTGGGGATATTGTACTTCTGCTTCCTTATCGTCAATTGAGAATTCTTTTATTAGGCGACTGCTGAAATTACCCATGAGCACCTCCTTAATTCCCTTGAGATGGGATTTAGGCTTAGTTCCCATTGAAGAGATCGCCCTGAATCGCCCTCTCCTGTATTGGAGACGACTCTGGTCAACTCCCGAGCTTGCAAGTTATAGGCATGATCTCGGCGATATACTGTCAAGGGGGAAATTGGGGAAAATACCTTGGTTAACATATGTAAAGAACCTTTGCTATCTTATAGGGATGGGGGACCTATGGTCCGCACCGGAAGAGACAAGCCGCTCGTTAACTAAGAAATCACTGCGTGAGGCTTTACAGTTGTACCGGAAGAAAATTCTATTGCATTCGTCTTTGGGAAGGCTTACTAACACCTTTCTGGATATTAAGATCAGTCCCCATTTTGAAGTTTTTTTGGATGTTATTCAACCTCCTCTGGCAAAGAAACTTTACATTCAGTTTAGACACGGCTCGTTACCACTGAGGGCCTTTACACATAGATGGTCTAATGCATCTGACCCCTTAAGCTCGTGTCCCGAATGTATTGATATCTGTGAAACAGAGTTGCATGCTGTTCTTTTTTGCCCTTTATACCCCAAGGCAAGGAAGAAGTGGATCATTCAACTCTGCAAGTCCAGGGGTCTCAGGGACTATCAGGAGGTATTTAGAATCCTGAAGTACGACACTACCCCATTGATAGTGTTTGCGATGGCTAAATTTCTTCTTTCTATGTGGTTTACCAGGTCCAAAAAAATTCTATCCGCCACATAACTTTTCTGCTTCTAGTATTGACACTCTTGTTACTTTAGAAGCTTGTGGTGTTGTGAGACTACTCTGGGGCACGGATATTGTTTTAACAATATGTTTTTATGTGAAAAAATTCTTTTTAACTGCTCCTTGTAATTGTTATCACAAAAACTATTAATGTTTTGATGGATTATACTCTATGCAATGTCTATTTAATCATGTCTTATTGTAAATAATTATTTATGTCTTTTTATGGTATTTTACCGAAATAAAAGCTTTGACTGACTGACTGGCATACTTTCCTCAAGACTTCTCTTCCTCTGCACAGCTGATCGAAAGGGTCAGCAACACAGGGGAAGAGTATTTAGGTGTGTATATATGACAAAAGTATAGCCGATAGATGTTAATAACATTGAGTTTTCAAGTGACATTACAGACAACCAGGCGCGCAACACCCATTGTACTCACAGGGCTTCAGCCCCCCCCGTCGCGTGTGGCAGCCCGGGCTGAGAGAGCTTCCCGGCGCGCACACAGCCGCACCCGAGCACTTCACAGATCTTTAAAAGACCATTTGCATGTTAATGAGGCCTCGCTGTTGTTTCACCCCTTCTAAGAGCCCCTGCAGCTCCACTCTGCCTATGGCTTAAAAGATTCAGCCCCCTCCGAAATTTTTTCTTAGCTCCCCCCCCCCCCCCCCCCCCCCCCGAAATTTGGCTCTAGTTGCGCCTCTGCAGACAACTCAAACTATGCTCTTTGCCATGACTCACCCGAGAACAAGTTTCATAGTTCGCGTTTTGGACTCCACGAGGTTGTGGGGGGCAGGAGAATCAGGGGGTACATCGCGGAATAGAAAGGTGGCATGGGGTCAATGGTCTAGGACAAGATAAGGGGGAGGTGAAACCTACAGCCCTTAAGCGGTAGAGAGATCCTCTAAAGGGAGGATGGGGGGATACATCCTCCCTGTGATATACTATAGAACAAAAGGTATCCCTTCCAGAGCGCGACCGGCTCCTTGAAGGTTAATGTAGGACCAACGGTACACCGCGTGGTGGCACACCCACTATTAGGGGTAGAAAGGGAAACATGACTCTTTTCTTTATATAACCGTCACCCACTCTAGTAGCGGCATGCTTCATTACCAGGTTCACCTGACTCCTAGAGGTCAGGGTGGGCTCTACCATATTCCAGGGAGCACTCATGAAGATAAGGTGTAAGGGGGCGCAGCTTTAAAGATAATATTCCTCACCCAGTCGAAAAGTATCCTTTATTAGTAGAGTGGGAGGGAAGGATAAAATATGTGTGTGGATATGATGGTCCTATGACCCTAAATCACCCTCTGTGGAACCAGGAAGATGGAGGTTAGGGAATCACGCACGCAAGTGCGGGCGTCTTCACCACTCTAATAATGCAGAAGATCGCAGTGTGGGAGTTTATGTCATCCTTATCGACTATGGCGATAGGATTCCTCTTCTGGGTGATGGTCAGAAAAAGAGTATACAAGTGCCGCACTTTCAGATGGACTGGGCCTGCTTTCTTGGTGGACTCCTTCGCTCCTTACACTGGTTTGCACCGGGCTTCCCTCCACATCTTTGTTGCTGGATTGTGTTTCTGCAAGTAGCTCTCCTTAGCTCTCACTCTTTCGCACTCCGCTCCATTGACCGTGAAGTCCTTGGATTTGTCCTGCTGGTGATGCTCTCTAATAGCCTCCAGGTGGTCAGATGAAGAATGGATGCTGTACGTCTAACTTGCAGATTTGGTAGATTGCACGCACTTTCAGACCCACTATGTCTCATTGTGTAATGCCTTATAAATAACAGGTACTGAATGGGGCCTAAACATCAGTGTTTCTCCCTTCCTGTTCCTTCTCCCCTGTTTTCCAAGTGCCTGGTTCCAAATGCTTGTGTTTACAATATAAGTACCGAGAAACGTAGGCCCAGGGAGGCTTGGGCCTTGCGGCTTGGATTCCAGTCCTAACTAAGGTCGCGGCACTCTTGCTGTACAGCTGATGGAACGAGGAGCCATGTGGTGGAAACAGCTCAGTTAGTGACAGCAGTACACTTATAATTCTCTATGTTCATCCCAAACCTTTTACAGGTAACTGAAAATTGTCAGGTCAAAGACTCTCTGCTACGACCACACCCTATAATGTTCGCTTTTATCTCCTACTAAATCGTTCCCCATTTAGTGCTACATAGGATTATGCTTTTGAAATCACTGTCAATAAATAGTGTAATTCAATTAAAAAAAAGTCATCTTAAACTGTGCAAAAACAACAGGGTGATGGCTGGAATACTTGTATTACTCTCTTGGGCCGCGTCCCAATCCATTGTTTTTCACCGACCATGCCACCTCAGTTTGGAACTCAGTAGTATGCAAATCAGTCTTGACCCTGCTCCCCATGGGAACAGTCCAGCTCGAACTACCAACCAGGTCCTCCGTGCATTGGAAAACAAGTGACCCAGGACAGGTTTTACCTGTACTACAGCTCTTCAGCCAGGTATATCTTGGTTTCAGTTCCACAGTGAATCCGGGATGCACGTCCGGGAATCCCCAGGGTATTTAGGGCATCAAATGCAAAAACAACAAGGTGATGAATGGAATGCTTGAATTAAACTCAGCTACTGGCAACCTTACAGGCCGCATTCCTTTGAAATGTGCGGCATAAGTTAATGGTGCGAATGTCTGACTAATTCTATTCACTTGTATTATTAGGGATGTTGGCAAATTCTATACGTGAGTGAGAATAGTTTTATCTGGAGATTGCTGTCCCCTTTGTTTGTCACACGGAGGTAAGGATTGGTTATATCAACGATCTTATTGAAATTCAACTCCTCCTTTTGTGGCTTAGAATCTGGACCAAAAGCCAGACATCCCTCAATTGGGCTGTGCTTGCAGACTGCTTAACACTCGACCACTGCTTGAGTATTCCTTGGTTGAAGTATATACAGAATCTAAGTCACAGCATGGGACGGGTGGACGTGTTTACCTCTCCTAGCACTGCTTCAGACACCTCTATTAGGACTCTGAAGAATGCGTTTCTAGAGGGATGCCTGGAGGATAGAATGCGGAGCGCTCCAGACAAACCAACGGTCCAGACCTATATGGGGGTTTGTCCAGTTGAAAGTCCTGCACCTTACTTAGAATAGATAGGAAACTTGCACCACAACTTTTTATTGATGAGGCTTAAGCATGGCACGGTGCACTTTCTTGCTGCTTTTGCATCACAAGGCACTTATTTTTCACAACTTCCTTTATGCCCATGAGATGGCCTATCCCCACAGACCACCTTACACTTTATTTTATTTTGTAAATGGTATTTGTTGTTGAGGAAACGCTATTTGCTGCCCATCTTTAGGGCCGCCAACATTCGTTGTTGTCGAGCCTGCAACCCTACCCACGACCAAGATCTGCTTCGCCGCTGCCACATTATCGATCGTGCTATTAAGCAGAGGGCTCCAGTTCTTATATGATGTTTTATGAATCTTATGTGGTTTTTATGGATTTTATTTTATTTTTATGATAGATCACCGTGCTCTTCATCATAGTACTGACTGTCCTCCATATGTTTGATTTTCTGCTTAGATAACTCAGGGGGACATAGCGCCCCCTAACAAGTTTTCTTCTAGGACTCCTTTCGAGGTTTTTGTTCCTTTGGTTTTATCTGAGCTTTGTGATATTCCATTTGACGATTGATGCTGTATGATTATTTGTTTATTGCTATGAACTGGGGTGAGTATTTCTAATTTTTTTATTTTACATATTGTGCTACACTGTGCACTTTTATGGTTCCAATGAGCTGAAATAAAGTTGTTGATGATGACGATGTGAGTGGCTTACTTTTCTTCTCCGTGAGCCGTTTTTTTCTCAGCAGCCTATGTCCCTCCCCTTCTTTCTTTCCAAGAATAACAAAGCCATGCACCTGTTAGGTTCAGTTGACACCCTGTCGCACACCGCCCACTCACCCATCACTTTCTGACAGTCTCACATGACACCGCTGAAACACTCATAAAAACAGGGAAAACACTCAGTTACCTTAATGACAATTCTCTAATTTGGTCAGGGTTCACTGCTCACCTGGGAGATGTTCTACTGAGGAAAGGAGCTTGGCTCACTGAAACTCTGAGTGTGATCTTAGAATCCTCCACCTCTCTCAAGACAAGCCTCAGAGAGGCCACGGGTATTGCGCTACATCACTCTATGGAGTAGAGTGTGGCACATTTCTCTACGGAGAGGTGTGGCACAGCGGCCTGAGGGGCTGACTCTAGAGCATGGGGCTCACAGTTCGATCCCCGGTGCTGACGGCAGCTCAGCACCATGTGACTCTGGTCAATAGCTCACTTAATCTCCCCGACGGGCACCTGGATACCCTTAGGCATGTACAAATGTGTAATTATTATCATTACCAGGGGCTACTTGTGCATGAGGACATCTGGTGACTACCATTTTCTGGTCCAGGCTTCCTTGGTTATGTAACATAGCATGACAGACATTGCCAGGGCAATTACCAATTAGAAATTATGGTTTGCAACAATATTATCTTTTGCAAAACTGTACAGACTTAGTCTACCTGGCTTAAATAAATTATAATGATGGTCTGGAACACATTATATATAAACTTCAGGACCGATGTACAAATGGCTTGCGATGCCCTTGTATCACGCAAGGCGATGCAAGCCAACACAAGGCAACGCAAGCCCTTAAGTTGAATTTCCTAAGCCACACAAAGCCATCTTGCATGGCTCTGCGTGGTTTAGTAAATCCAAGGTAAAGCAAGG
Organism: Triturus cristatus; assembly: GCF_964204655.1. Taxonomy (NCBI): domain Eukaryota; kingdom Metazoa; phylum Chordata; class Amphibia; order Caudata; family Salamandridae; genus Triturus; species Triturus cristatus. The sequence continues at coordinate 1,802,124,362 of NC_140589.1, read as the reverse complement.
CAGTGTATTTCGGTGCCTTGCGTTATCGTGTGGCAGGAAGGCGTTCACGTTCATGCATGTTCACGCACGCACACACTATATTTCAGAACTTCACAGGTATAAAAATCATGTGGTCACTTTCATGCCAGTGGCACCACCTCTCACTGGTACCTAATGTCAACAATTCAATAATTATGCCTTTTAGAGGTAAAATCGCGCACTTCCAATTGCACTTTAAGAACCACCTCTTACAGCGTTTCCTAATGACTCTCGCCTCATTCTCTTGAGCGTTGTGTTCAATCATTCACAAACTCTGAGATGGGAACCAGACCAGTCAAGAATGGGCCCCTGGGCACGGCCGGCTGTGCCAGAGGGCAGCGGTACTCTCTGGCCACGAGTCTCCCACGTACCAGGCTACTTCCAATCTCTGCGGGGCAACAATATGCAAAGTGTCCAGAAACTCAGTCCATCTCTACTAGAGCGCCTAGAATCTAGACATCTGTCTCTTGGAACATCAGGACAATGAGAGCCCTTGAAACCTTCAAGAAGAAAATGAAAATCCGGCATTTCAACTGACGCTCACCCAGACCGGACTGATGCGTCCATCCTCCATGACCACTGTCACATGGTGACCCATCTCTACACTTACTGTAAGATCTCCCAATGTTTGTTCCTCCTATACTCAGCTATTTAGGTCATGTATTCCACTGCAGACTTTCATTATTATTCTCTGTTTTATATTATAAGACTGTAGTCTTCTGTTCTACCTAGATACAAAGTGCTCTGTCCCCTTGGGTCTGGTCCAAAACCACCTAATAAATAATTAAAAAACCAATAGGTAAATATATAAATACATAAATACCCCAAGTAAACAAATAAATAAAACGTACTTTTTAAAAATAGTACTTGAGCAAGAGATGGGACACTGTTGAACTGCAGTTTGATGGCGGTTCTCTCAGTGGTCGCCGTGAACCTGATGTTAAAACCTTGTAAAGGATCAAAAAGGATAAGCATTGGTCTGAGAAATATTACTTTTGTTTTTCCCGTGGCATTTGATAGAGTAAGTGGAAGACAGTTTGGGCCATATGGACAAATCTATCTTCTTTGGAGGTAGCATCGGGCCGTTTGTGAGTGACCCAAAAATATTTTTAAATGTACAAACCCTCAATGCAATTTGGTAACTTATTACTGAATCACAATTTGGATATGTGATTTGGTACTTGGAAAGGGCATGTTTAGGGCATCCCTTCCAAATACCGAATTGCACTGGTATGTATTCGGTTGCAAAACATTCATTTTTTACCGACTAATAAAAAGGTAGTGGTAACCAGCCGCAAATGGGAGGGGGTTGCCTTTCAACCCCTTCCCCTTAAGAATGTTTAGCAAAATAGTTTTTTAAGAACAGGCAGTGGAGCCATGGACCACCCTCTACTCTTAAAAACATGAAACTTAAATGTTTCATTTTTTGTTTTTGAAACACATCTCGTTTACCTTAAAGGAAAACGGGCTGCATTAAAAAAAAATGCTTTATTTAAAAGCAATTACAGACAGGATGATCTGCTGACCCCAGAAGGCCATAATCCTTGTGACGGCCATCACTCCTAATAGGTAGCAAACTACGACCTACCTCATTAATATTCATGAGATTTGCGAATCGCTAATTAAAAATTCTAAGGTTTCTGATATTAGGAATTGCAATTTCCGAATTGCGATTCGATAAGAATCACAAGTCCTATGTTATGTACATCTGGGCCCGACTTCCTTAAGAAGACGGGGTCATTCTACTCCGAGTATTATTTGTAGTCCTGAATTTGTATTAAATGGTATCATTCGATGTAACACCATTGTACGGACTTGAACTCCATTCACTCTCCAAGTTGTTCTCAGTTGTGTCTTCTGCACTATCTTGTGCCGAGACAAGTGATGGCCAAAGTTGTCAGTAGTGGGATAAACTCACCAAACCCATTGATAGGCTAATGTGGAATTCGTGCTAATTTCAACAGCGGTGAAAGGAAGTCTCAGAGCAACGTACCATTCATTTCTTACTCCATGGCACTTACCTTCCACCCTATTTTCTTTTTAAGTCTTCACCATTTTCTGTCTCTATTTGTGATTGTTGCAAATTTTTTACACGATTAATACAAATACACAATTCCTTAATGCTTGGTAGTTTGGAATATGTTAATGTATCTACTTCTGTCAGACCCTCATACATTAAACATGTTGGTTTAGTGTTCTCAGGGTAGGTTCAACCCTTGGATCCTCAGAAATGTGAATTTTACTTAAGAAAACGGCACGTTTAATAGGATGTAATATCACTAGTTAATGGTGGAATTGTCCCCAGTAGTCATGTTTTGTTTGATGGTTGTATTTGTAAGGCATGTGCATCACCCCTAGGTCTCTAAATACTGACATTTGCTTTTGCTCTCGGGACACAACACAGGAGGAACATTGGTGCTTGGAGATGAGCCATGTCTTCACCCCAATTTAAAAGATCAGGTAGTTATCAGGAGGGAGCACATGCAATGGAGTTGCATTCCAGAGAGCAGGAGCTATAAAGGAAGCCCCCTGCGTCCCTTCCAGGATGAAAGGAAGGGTAAAGGCGCCATGACATTTCAAGAAGATGAGCACCTGGGACAACCACAGTCAAACGGTCACCTGGGATGTTACTCTAAATCAGGAGAGCATTTATCACAGAGGAGCAGAGATCCTTTCTTTTTGATCAACTGGTGCTCCGTAGACAAGGATCTGAATGTGGCCTTACTCGCCCTCTGACGGCCAAAGGCGTGTCAAGGATCGAGGCAGCTTGTTATCAAGCTCACTGCAGTGCTCACGAGTCAATTAGATCACTCGGTTAAGCTGGCATTCCTGATTAGATGCCAGTGCCATTGCCAATGAGAAGGTCTTGCAACAGGTAGCGAGGGGCCGATGGGTACTGATCACCTTGACTAGTCTCATATTGGAAAGTCCATCATGGCTGAAGAGATCCCACTCAATGAAAGCATCAACTGGCCTTAGCAGAACCTTCTGTTCGCCAAGAGATTCCATCACAGGTATCTCATTCAAATCAATTGAGGGCAGTGCTTAATTTGGGCCGGTGGTTTCTGGTACTATGCACCGGCACTAAATTGGTTTCTGGTGCTTGGCACTTAATTGTCAAAACCACACTTACGAAAGTTTGCCACATGGTGGCGCTACTCAACTAATTTAGAGAGGAGCAGAACAACGGTTGTTTATGGATGCAATATACATAAACATTCCTAATACCTGCCTCCCAGCCATTCCTTTAGCTTTGGGGACCTGGAATAATCTAAACGGTGGCACTTGCAGGTGAGAGTGATGGTTACTCATTGTTTTGGTACCACCATTGGCAGCGATGATGGGGCAATGGGTGTTGGAAGCTGCAATGGCCTCCTGGTCAGGGCCCTGGCACTTCATATTTTACAAATCAAGCACTGACTGAGGGTCATACATAGGCTATGGGCTGCAGGAGTTGTCCACCAGGCTCTGAGAGAAATTGCCTTTTGTAGGCTACTAGAACATGTCTGGGACATGGTGCCCCAGAGTAGACGTTTGGGAGTCATAGCCCCTCCCCCTGCAGCTTGTAAACTTGCTGTGCCCAGAACTCAGCTAGAGACAGCAGGACACAAACAAGCTCTGGTTGAATGTTCTAACCACTGTGATGTTAGGATTTCTTCATAGTAAATGAAGGCCAAAAAACTGCCACAAAATCATTATTCCAGGCAGAGCTCTGTTAAAAGACCAGCATTCTCCAAGAGAACATTTAGGTTTGTTGTTTCCATTTCCTTCTGAGAAATCAAGAGGCTCATGCATATTTCATCCCTTGCGTTTGGAAGCATTGTGTGCTAAACAGACATTTCTCAAGCTCCCCTGGGCTGACTCTGGGTTAGAATGCTGAATACTTATGTGCTTCCAAAAATGATGTTCATTAGTCTTTTGGAAACTAGTGACAGGTCTGCCGTGCTTGGTTTGCAGTGCGCCGCTCGTTGGCGTAGACACGAATCACCGCAGAGCCATGAAGCTATCTGACTGGAGCGCAGAATCCGTGCGTCACATGGGTGTTTGACAACGAGATCAACACTCGGGCCCAGATTTGCAAAGATTTGACAACTTGCTGCCCTGTGTCAAACGAAAAGAGCAGGACTGTGCCATATTTACCAATGTATCGCGCATTCCTCCTCTCTCTCTGCGCTGGTGCACTATGTGCTGCCATGCGCCAACGCAAGCACTCCTGTGCCATGATGCAAGGGTGCCTGCATTGTAAGCAGGATTGTTTTGTGCAAGAAAAGCTGAAAAATAAGAGGGGCTACCTGTGCGAACGCTCCTCCTGCATAAAAACAATCCTCAGAGACATTTTCCTCTTTCTACATATGCTGTAGAGTATAAAGAGTTCCTCGTTTTTTGCCGCAGCAGGTGCAAAGGCTGATTTTAATGAGAGAGAGAGAGAGAGAGAGAGAGAGAGAGAGAGAGAGAGAGAGAGTTTGACAGAGAGGTGGCCCCCAGGTAAATGGGTGGGACTCTCTCTCCATCAAAATTAATTAATTTAGAAGTAAGGAGACTACTAGATTTCTGACAGTTGAGCCTCGACTGACACAGTTGTATGAAATCTATAAAATGGCTGCCCATCTACCACAGTAACGTCAGGTCAGCATGTCAGAAGAACAACCGAACCAGCCATCCAGGCAAGGCGGATCTGGACAGACAAAAAGTATCAATGGCTTCTACGTACAGGGAGAAAACTCCCTGCATTTCTTTCTCAGGAACAAATCACATTTTATGGGGTAGTTTCTGAAAAACAAACACATTGTCTGGTGGCTGCCATGACATAACAGCCTATGGGGCAATACTTATTTGCGGAGTTGGGAAATCCTAGAACAGCTTCAGTATAGTTTGCAGAAATCCCCAGAAGAGAACATTAGATTAGCAAAAACAAATTCAGGCCTTAATTAGAAATTCCATTGTCTACAACCAAAGCAAAAAAAACTCTACTAGAAAAAAAAGAGAAATGACAGTGTATTCTCTAGACAAGATAATGAGATCTTAGGGTGTGGTCACAGCGGCTCTATCGTGAGTCTGAACAAAGAAGTACAAAAACAAACAGGCCCTCCCTTCACCAGGACAGCTGAGGGACAAACAGAGACAGCTAATACCCAGATCAGAATGTGGATCCCTCCTGAACAAAGAACATAAACACAAACTATCATTAAAGAGATGGTTATGGATGGACAATACTGGCAAACTTCTTAACCCGCACCAACTATTCAAGAGCAGGCAGTGTCTGACAACAGGACCCACAAGAGACAGACCACCCAACTTCCATAATCCCTCATACAGAGCCAACCACACCCCAACCAACAACCTGCAGCAATTACACTGTAGTGTGAAAGCAATGGAAGAACCAGCAACCAACACACAAACACTACCATTGGACGAGAGATACCCAACATGCCGATTCCATTTAAAGATTTTACATATTGTCTGCCTTCCTCTAGCCTTATTCTTTTTTACAAATATTTTATTTGCTGGTCTTACATGACCACTGGACTCCAGCTATAAAAGGCTTCCACGATCGGAATATACAGAGTGTAGCTTTGTCTCTCTTTGAAATTAAATATAAAAATTCAGATTTACCGAAGAGTAGTGGTCATCAAACTTCTTAATGCTGCGCCCCCACAATGGAAAAAAATGAATAACTGGGCCCCCCCTCAAGATTTTTTCACAATTATTCTATTAAACTGGCAATGCTTAAAAATGTCTAGATCTGTTTAAATATTGTAGGTAAGTTCTGTTACTGCTTTAAAAATGCAATCAAATACATGCTTGCCAAACATACTGTTTTGGCAGCCAGGCCCTTACTCACCTGTAAAAGTCTCCACAGTGTGATTATTAGAAATGGGGGTGGGGTTTTTGAAGAATATTTGGAGTCCCTTTCCTTTTAACACCTTCTCCCAGCCAGGACACAAATGCCAAAAGATGTTAGCGATGGCCCATTACAGAGCAGCTTACTGCAGGTCACTTATTTCAGCTAAAAACAAAGCACTGTTATCAGCATAATGCTACTTTTGGCCAGAGCCTGACGCCCCCCCCGGGATCACTTGAGGCCCCTCTAGGGGTGCCTGCCCCCCAGTTTCAAGACTCCTGCTGTAGAGAGTGTTGGACTGTGGATGTCCATGCATAATGCATGGGGTTTTTCCATATTCCATCAAAGACACAAAAATCTAGAAACCGCAGGTGGAAACCTACAAGGCACAGATTTCAGTCTTCGCTGGCTGTTTTGTGAATCAGTCTATAGACCTGTTTGTCCTCTTGAAACTCTGATATCCACACAATCATTCGTGAAGAGGCAGCGCAGCGTAACCGAACTGTTGCAAGGCGTACTGCCATCGCTGCGATGCTGTTCTGGGCAGAAGCGACTCTGCGTGATTCCAAGGCTTGTTTTCTGCAACAGATTGTGGGCAGTGATTGTCTTTGAAGAAGAGCCTCCTCTCTCAGCAGCCTGAGACATCAAAGTTATGAACACAAAGAACATCCTTGGTGATTTGCTTCCTGGCAGGGAGCCCACTTTTAAAGCCCTCTGAGAGGAACATGCACAAGGCACAACCACTCTGTACAATCAAAAGCAAACTTTCCAAGGTCTGATGCACAGGAACAGACCCCTCTGATGCATCTTTGCTATCAGTAAATGCTATCTTGACATATACAGCGCCACTCCTCATTACTGCTGTTGGTTCATAGATTTCATCATCTAAGTGGAAAATAACTATAGAAGCAAAGCTGAGAACAGAGTGGGGAGATGGCAGGGAACTGACGGACAGGTTTACTTGGCCTTCGCGTCGCCCTGCGCAAGGTGACACAGGGCAAAGCAAAGGTTTCTTTGGGATTTACAAAGCCAAGCCATGCCAGGCCTGATTGGCATGGCCTTGCGTGGCTTTGTAAAGGAATGTAACACACAATGCAGCAGCTTGTGCTGCGTTGTGTTACATTTCGTACAGGTAGGCATCCACGGGTGGAGAATTGGCGTCCCGGTGCATCCACCCATGGATTTCACGCGATTCCAGGTATACTAAGGTTTGTAAAGTGGAATTGCATGAAATTGGCATGCCTACCCCAGAGCGGCGTCGCGAGGACAGAAATCTTCACACATAGAAAGAGGAATATGCCTCGTTTGATTGTTTCAAACAATCCTGCCAGTAACGCAGCACACTTGCACCATGATGCAAGGAAGCCTGCGTTGGCGCTAGGCAGCCTCACTCACGTGCGCCAGCGCAGGGACAGAGTTCAAAAGCGCCATATCTTAGGCGCTTTTCAGCTCTCTCCCGTTCACGGAACTTGCCTTGCTGCTCTGCGTTGAATGAATGCTTCAGGAATCTCTCTCTGAGTGTATTCGTCTAATCAAAAGGCTTGTACATATTTTTGGAAATTAATAAAATGATTGCATGTAAAATTATATACTGAGCTGATATTTAAGTGATAATTCACTCTGAGCTTGATAAACGTATTTCTGATGTTGTTTCCGTGGTGCCTAGCGGCACTTGCAGTCATTCTAATATGAATATTGATAAAGCTTTCTATGACATTATCACTGCTGCTGTCTGACAGCAAAGCCTGCAGGATTGGTGGGGCTTATCTGAACCTGCAAGGTGTCTGTATGTAGAATGATAGCACTATTGTTCCAGCCCCTAAGATCTACAGAATAAAATGTGCCATTAGGCGAGCTCTGTAATCTACATTTCACTCCCTGTTCCTTCCAAGCAAAATGTCAATCATGACCTGGAACTGAAAATCTACATGGAAGGGTCTGGATGGAAAAATAAATGATGTGGAATGTAGCAGTGAGAAACGAGGCGTGTGCATTTAGAACTTGATAGCGTATGAGATTTCCCTGTATTCTATCTACCTAGATTGTCTGACCTGTGGGTAAATAATCTTCTGAAACAATTATAAGGAAATTATGCTGTAAATGCACTGCTTTAGTAGCATTTTAAATTTTGTATTTAGATTGCTAAAACTCCATTCTGTTCCAAATGTCTGTCTGTGGAGCACACTGCAATCAATCAATCAAACATTTGTAAAGAGTGACAAATCACCTGTGAGGGTCTCGAGGTGCTGGAGAGGTTGGTTGCTGCTTGGTGGTCTTCAATAGAATATCCAGGTCTTAAGTTCTTTCCTGAATTTCTGGAGTGATGGGGTGGTTCTGAGGTGCAGGATGTCCTAGCCGCCAGGCGCGAACAGGAGCGTCCTCCGCTCTTGTTTTGGCGGATTCGGGGGGTGACTATGAGGAAGAGGGCTGCTGATCTGAGGTGTCTGGTCGGTTGGTGAAAGGTCACGCATTTTGCTGCCCATTAAGCAAAGAGCGAAGTTTAAGGGGTTGTGCATTACCCACAAAGCTCTATACGGACATGCCGCAGGGTACATAAAAGAACGCCTACTCAAATATGTGCCAGGGCGCGTGCTGCGCTCAGCGGAAGCTGGCCGGCTGACCTGCCCACGCTTTAACACCACATCCAAAGGAGGGAGAGCATTTTCGGTCCTTCTGCCACAACTTTGGAATCAGTTGCCCGTTAATCTCCGGAAAGAACCCAGACTTCTCCCCTTCCGGAAACAACTAAAAACTTTCCTTTTTAGAGAAGCATTAGATATGGCTTAAAGTCCTTTCAACAACTGGAGACCTTGTCCGCTTTTTTTATTATGTTTCTCCCTCTTCCAAAGCGCTAAGAGACCTGGCGGTGTAAATGCGCTATACAAGAGTAAATTAACATAACAAAACAGGTATGCTGGTTCTTCATTGTGTAGGGCTTTGTGAGCATGTCAGCTTCTTAAACTGACATCTCTTCTGTATCAGGAGCCAGTGTAGTTTCCTGAGGTGGGGTGTGATGTTGGTCCTAGTGAGGTTGAGGATGAGTCTTGCCGCTGTGTTTTGTACTGTCTGAAGTCTTTTCAGCAGGCGTGCAGTTATTCCTACATAAAGTGTGTTTCCGTAGTCCAGTCTGCTGATGACGGCGGCCTGTATGACGGTCCTTCTGGTGTTGACTGGGAGCCACCTGAAGATCTTACGGAGCATGCGGTGGGTGTGCAAGGAGGTGGATGCGATTGCGTTGACCTGCCTTTTCCTCAACAGCTTGCTGTTAAGGATGATGCCGGGGTTGCGGGCATGGTCTGTCGGGCCAGAAGGGGTGGGCCAAGTTCGGTGAGCAACCATGCGTCATTCCAGGGTAAGGTGTTGTTCCCGAAGATGAGGTCTTCTCTCTTGTCCATGTTGAGTTTTAGGCAGTTGTCTTTCATCCATTCAGCGATGTTCTGCATGCAAGTGAGGAAAATGGCTCCAGTGGTGCTGGGCTCTTTGGTCAGTGAGATGATGAGCTGGGTTTTTTCGGCATAGGAGATAATGTTGAGTTCCTGTGATCTGACGGTGTGTGCCAGGGAAGTCATGTAGGTGCTGAAGAGGGTGGGGCTCAGGGGCGATCCTTGTGGAACTCCGCAGATGATGTTCTTGGGCTACGACGTGAACGGTGGGAGACAGATCCTCTGGGTTCTTCCAGAGAGGAATTATGCGATCCATTTGAGCATTGTCTTGCTTCCAAGGTTGAAGACATGGTGGGGGCAGGGGTCCATGGGTGCTCCTGAGTACACCAAGTGCATGAAGGAGATGGTTTCTTCCTTTTTTTACTGATGCGCCACTTCCTTTCGAGTTGCTAGATGATTCCCTTGATGGCTTTCAGTTCCTCGGTGAACCAGCTGGCTCTTTTGGTTGGTCCTTTCATGTTGGCTGTTTTTGTGGGGTTCATTGTGTTGGCCCATTCTGTGATCCACCGAGAGACGTTTTTTGCTGCTTGTTGTGGGGCAGGTGTTGAGACTGGGAGGGGCGGCACAATATCGGCTTTGGTAGATCTTAAGATGGCAAAGTGTATGCTATAGTGATCGGTCAGGTGAGCTTTGTGGAGTGGCTGGACTTGAGTCTTTCGCTGGAAGAGAAGATGGGGTCGAGGGTATGTCCTGCGATGTGGGTAGGGTCAGTGACCAGTTGTTTCAGGCCGATGTTGTTGCTCTCCAAGAGGTCATTGTATTGGGATTGCTAAGGGTCATTGAGGTGCAAGTTGAGATCCCCTAGGAAGATGTAATGCTCAGAGTCAATGGAGATCGGGCGATGAGGTCTGGGATGGCATTGCAGAAGCTGGGGCATGGTCCTGGTGCTCTGTAGCCGTGGGTGCCTCTGATGGTGCTTTTTCCGTTTGTGTGAAGTTGAGAAGTTGAGAAGTTCCATGATCAGGGTTGGGTCATCTGAGGAGGTCGTGCATCAGATATTGTCCTTCTTGATGATGGCAATTCCACCTCCGTGTTTGTGGGTTTGGTCCCGATGTGTTATTTTCTATTCTTCAGGTGGTGGGAATGGCAATGTCTGGAGCAGAGGCAGGATTCAGTCAGGTCTCTGTAAGAAAGATAATGGCCAGGGTGAGGGATGAGATTGTGTCCCAAATCTCTGTGTTGTGTCTTCCAAGTGAACCTGAGTTGAGTAGGATGCACTGGAATTTGTTTGGGGAGGTCTCGGTCGATGTAGTGGGAGCGATCCTGTTTGGGGTGTCCCTGGTGTTGTTGGCTGCTTCGATGTTGCAAGTGAAGTGACAGTGCCAGCAGGAGAATGGTCCTCTGGTGGTGCGCGGGGAACTACGGCAGCAGGGGTTTTTGAGGTGTCTGGGATCCAGGGCTCAGGGGTAGTTGGCACTGTAGCTGTGTGAAGTGGAAAAGTCAGGGATGCTGGTGCTGGACGGGATCCAGGTGCAGATGGGCTCAGATGGGCTTGCCTTTGGTCCGCCGTCGGTGCGGCTGCGCAGCGGTCTCCAGATGTAGTCTTGGAAGGTGGGAGGGGCTGACCAGGAGGTGGAAGTGAAAGGAGAGGGAAACGGCAGGAACACAGACGGCGGGAACAAAAATGTGGGCAAAATAAACACAGAAGGACAATTTGGGGTAAAATAAACAGTAAGTAAGTACAAAAGCTAGCACACTATACCCAAAAACAACTAATGCAACACGCACCAAAAGCGCCAGGAAACCGTCATCTGTACGGTGGGTTCGAGGTGAGGATCTTGAGGACTGTGTCAGCGTCACAGTGCCTCTAAGCTAACAGGAGCAGCAGCAGGGGAGCGGCGTGCTTGACCCACCATGCAAACATTGGCTTATTTCATAAGTAACCCTCTGGAGCATGTGTGTTACAGTCACTTTATGTGAATTCCGGCCTGTAAAATGCACCATTTGGACCAATTTGTTTTCACATAAACTTTCAGAGGAAGAATGTCACAAAACTCACTTGAAAATGCTCATCAGCTGCCACTCCCCTCTAGCAACTCATCTGCTGTTCTACTGGTCTCAGGCAATGATTGTTTCTGCGGTCCTTAGACCTTGTAGGTCTGAGAATGTGAGTGCACGAAACGTTAAACCTGCCAGCAGGCTTTCATTTGTTTTAAGAAGTGTCTGCCTGGGCTTTGGAATACCAAGGCTGCCTGGTCTTGATTGCACCTCATGCCTCTTTCTTCCACCACCCTTACCCATCCCTTTGCACCCCTTTTACAGTTTTGCAATGCTTCTTTTCTGTCTCCTTTTTCCTTTTGTGCCCTTCTCTCTCTCTCTTTGATTCAAAGTCTTATGAATTAAAAGCAGGTCCAAGCCCCAAAAAATAAATGCTGGTGTCCATCAGCTGAACCACAGGCACAAATTAAGCACTGCTTGCAAGCAAGGATTTAAAGGGCAGGAACCCAGGAAACACTGAAATGTGGACTCTATTAGTATAGCTTGAACCATAAGCCTGGTACTAGCATGAACATGATAAATGCTGCGTTTACTGTGCTTGCAGTGTGTGCATGATCCACACGCAGTGCTTTGAGGTCTGCTTTGATCAATAAACAGTGCTGCGAGGAGACTGGATGCTGGGGACGGGGCTTTAATTATAATTCATATTTTAAACTCAATTACAGCAAATCATTATCCTGACCTTTTATGCTGCTAAGAAGCATCGAAGGCTCTGGAGGGCAGTGGCTGGGACTGTCTGGTGATCTGAGCCCTTCATGCAGAACATTTGATTAAGTGTCATTAACCCTCATTAATGCCTCTCCTATTGATGGGATCAAACGTTGATGATTAGGACCATCGAGGATCAATAGCGCCAATCAGGAAACTTTCATCTAATTAAAACCTAGCAGAGCAGGCTAGACAAAAATAGCCAATGAGAAGACACGACTTCTTCCTATATAGTTTGTGCTTCATCAATCATGTGCATTTACAGCTAAAGGTCTTAGATATCATGTTTGGGAAAAGGTAAAGAAGGGGAGAGTGTGAGTGGGTGAGTGAGTGGGCGAGTGAGTGAATGAGTGAGCGAGTGGAAGATGCAGGAAGAGTCATAGAGAGAATGAGAAAGAGGAAGAGAAAATGAGTGATAAAGAAATGGAGACAGAGGGGAGCCAGGGAGAGAAGGTGGGAGCAGGGAGACAGAGAGAAGGCGAAAGACAGAAGAGTGAGGTGAAAGGAGCGAGAGAGAGTGAGTGAGTGAGACAAGGCAAGTGTGGCAAAATATAATATAGTAAGTGATTGCGTAAAAATGACAGGACAAAGGAGATAGAAAAGGAGAAAGAGTCTGGGAGAAAGACTGAGACACTGTGAAGGAGAAGGTCCGAGTAAGACAGTCAGAGAGAGGCTAAGAGAGAAAAAAATGGGAGCGTGAGAAACAGGTAAATAGAATGAAAATAAAGGGAATGAAAGAAAGAGAGGAGAGAGAGTGCGAGAGACACAGACAGGCGAATAGAGAGAAAGAGTGCGAGAGATACAGACAGGCGAATAGAGAGAGAGAGAGAAAGAGACCGACAGGTGAATAGAGAGAGAGAGTGTGAGAGACACAGACAGGCGAATAGAGAGAGTGTGCGAGAGACAGAGACAGGGACCATAGAGAGAGAGTGCGAGAGACACAGACAGGCTAATAGAGAGAGAGGGCGTGCGAGAGACACAGACAGGCGAATAGAGAGAGAGAGAGCATGCAAGAGACACAGACAGGCGAATAGAGAGAAAGAAAGAGTGCGAGAGACAGAGACAGCCGAATAGAGAGAAAGAGACACAGACAGGAGAATAGAGAGAGAGGGAGTGCGAGAGACACAGACAGGCGAATAGAGAGGGAGTGCAAGACACGCAGACAGGCGAATAGAGAGAGAGGGAGTGCGAGAGACACATAGGGTAGAGGATACGATTACACCATCTAGACAAGAGTCCCAAAGACCCCACACTGAAGCGCCTTAGGGTCGAGGATGCGATTACACCATCTATACAAGTGTCCCAAAGACCTGACACTGACACTCCATAGGGTAGAGGATACGATTACACCATCTATACAAGAGTCCCAAAGACCGGACACTGAAACTCCATAGGGTAGAGTATAAGATTACACCATCTAGACAAGGTCCCAAAGAGCAGACATTGAAATGCCATTGTACAGAGTACAAGGCTACATGGCCTATAGAGGTGTCACAAGGAATCAGATAGTGAAACTCCATAGAACAGAGTACAAGGCTACACCATCTATGGCGGCGTCCCAAAGATACAGACACTGAAACTCCATAGGATAGGGAACAAGGCTACACGGCCTATGGAGGTGTCTCATAGAAAAAGACACTGAAGCTCCACGGGATAGAGAACTCTACACCATTTTAAAAGGTGTGCCAAAGAAGCCACCACTGAAACTCCATAGGATAGAGAAAAAGTCTACACCATCTCTAAAGACCACTTAAGAAGGAAACACTATAACACCTTGGATAGAGTACAAGTTTATGTCTTGATCTCGAGATATGAGAGTATGTGACTCTCAGGCTGAACACAAGGCGCAGGCAAATAATTGACTTCATGGTTCCATGAACCATTCAGGAGGCCTTTGGACTAGCAGGCTTCAAGTACCTCGAAGGCCTGCAGTATACACATTTCTGTCTAGCACTCAGCACTGACACCCAGCTAACCTGCGTGCATTCTCCGCCGAATGTAAGACGGACAAACATGGTGGAACAACACTAGACTGCTGCAGTTGAACAAACCTGAATACCCATATAAATTCTGGCTGAAATATGTATGACTCAGGAAAGAATTGGTGGCATTTATACAGGAAAATTGATAATAGATTGCTTCTTTCATTTTAGAAGGAACCAGGTCCACCAGAAAAGCCAGAAGACAGACAGACAGACCAACAGACTCATCCCTGCTGAGTCTCTATCCGTTCATACCTTTAATTGGCCACATTTCCCCACACTTCAGTGCTGACGGTTTGCAGTCAGGATCCAACCCATCCGTGGGTGACATTGCCTCTGTTCTGATGGAACTCCAGTGGCTCCCCTTGCCGGCCCACACCATCATCATAACTATCAGTGTCATTTACAGAACTGCCGTCACGACCAGCCCCCCCCCCCCCCCCCCTATGTGTTGGACATGCTCGGCATCTCTGGTGACTCTCAGCAGACCTGCAGCCAAGTCGCCATCAGACCAGCAAAAAATAATTGTAAAAATTATAAGGCAACGGGCCATTTCCACCCAGGCACTTGGTCCCATTCAAGACCGAGGCGAAGACGCTCCTCTTTAAAGAATACTGCATCATGATGCAAGAACAATCCACCAATCAGCTCCCTCTTCTATCCATTGCTGGCTGTATCCTTGCCTCTATCCTGCAAGGCATCCTGCCACTGTCTGGCCAGGTGTGCGCTGCACAAGTGCCGCCTTCAGACACACATGGATGGTTAAATGGACTATAATCAGAGACAACTGTTGGCGAGCCCGAAAGAAGCAATGGCTCCAAGGATCGAAACACGTTCCGAAGTCACTGGGGGGCAACACAGAGACAAGCTGCAAAAAAACAAAATTAATATACCCACAATTAATTAAATAAATAAATGGATAAACACTAGGCAAGGAGCACCAATTTGTTTATCCCTTAGGGGGCTTCCTTTTCAATTTGAAAACAAGATATTAGCACAGCACTAGCAACTACTCAAAGCGGTGTCTTCACATGGCAGAGGAATAGATTGGATGCCATTGGTGCATTGCTGAGCCAATCACCTCAGTCCTAACAGTCCTAACAGCAGCCTCGTGGGAATGAAATGGTGAAGCCCTGAGGAACCCCTGGCCCTATTGTAACCACTGTGGATTAAGTAACAATTTGTCAAATTTCAGAAGAATTTGAAATTCTTCTGAAATTTGGCAGAGCATGCCCACACCCTGGGAATGAGGTGCATGTGTAGAACACTGAGCTACCACTATAACTGAGTGGCTTGTTCCATGATGGATACCAGCTGAGGATTGCCAGTCTGAATTCTGAGAAAAAAAAATCCAACTATTGAGCAGTGCTGCTGGAGAGAGCCGCTCGTGTGTGATTCCATCAGATCATGAATGGCCTCTTTTCCCCCACCCGGCCTCTTGAGGTGTCGATTTACACTCGAGCGTTCTCTCTTATTTTAAGATTCTCCATTTTTTGTAGGTTCGGTGGAATTTATTTGGGGGGTGGGGGCCTGCTGGCAGAAGAATCTAACAGCGACGCGAATGAGAGAAACAAGAAAGAGAGAAGACATATATTGTTGCTGAGTTAAGGAGGATGGGAAAAAGGAAAGGAATAGAGAAATAAAAGGGCAACAGAGAAAAATAAAGGACTGAACAAATAAAGACGAAAGCAAAGACAGAAAAAGCAAGCAAGAAAAACAGCCCCTACATCTTAATCGCGCACGTGTGTGCGTGTGTTCACGAGCGTGTGTCTACGTCTGTGCCTGCCTGTGTGTGTATGTGCACTTTTGTGTATTTGTACGTCTCGGTGCATGCACGGCTGTGTCTGTATCTACGCTTGCTTGTGTGTGTCTATGTGTACACAACATGCACACATATGTGTGTCTATGTCTGTGCCTGCCTGTGTGTGTATGTGCACGTTTGTGTATTTGTACGGCTAGGTGAATGCAAAGGTGTGTCTTTATTTATGCTTGTGTGTGTGTGTACACAAGTATGCACACATTAGTGTGTCTGCGTCTGTGCCTGCCTGTAAGTGTACCTATGCGTATCTGTACGTCTAGGTGCATGCACGGGTGTGTGTCTGTGCTTATGTATGAATATGTGTGTGTGTGTGTGTGTGTCTGCTTGCAGATCTATCTATACCTCTGTGGCTGCGTGTATACCATTGATGTTTGTGTGTATATCCGCTTCCACTCGCCTGTGTGCCTTTACGTATGTGCCACTGGATGTGTACGAATGCTGGACGTGATGTGTGAGGGTCATTCTTGGATGTAGGAGCGGTGACTGACTTCCAAGTGAGCGCCACGTCTCTCAAGGAATGTTTCTGCATCTAAATATAGCGCTGCATGCTGCAGAAATGAAGCTGCTAAACACTGAATAATTACCGCCACGTGCCTCTAAGGTGATAACATTAAACACCTCTGATTTCCAGGCTAATTTTAGAAACCCCCACAGAATTCATTATGCGTTTCAGTGATGCCCTCGGTGTGTGCGTGGGATGCAGGTCACACTCGCCTCTTCTGGAACCGTGCCATCTCTGCCCTGGTCAGCTGTAGTCCAGTGTCACACGGTCCTTGTCTTACGTCAGAAGTGTGAGTGCCTCTGGCAGCGGCGGGTCATAGACATGGAAACCAGAGCGCCATGCGAGTGTGAAGACTGTGGGATTTGTGGCAGAAAAGGAAGTACAGACCTTTCTTTAGAGCCTGGTCCTTGGCTGGGTGATTCATCAAGCAGTGGTCAAGAGTGAGGAAGGAGGATTGGGAGCATGGTAGGGAGTATGGCAGGGAGTGTGGAAGTATGGTAGAGAGAGAGTATGGAAGGGAGTGTGGCAGCATGGTAGAGAGCATGGTGGAGAGTACGGGAGCATGGTGGAGAGTATGGTGGAGAGTACGGGAGCATGGTGGAGAGTATGGATGAGGGTATGGAAGTATGGTAGAGAGAGAGTATGGCAGGGAGTGTGGGAGCATGGTAGAGAGCATGGTGGAGAGTACGGGAGCATGGTGGAGAGTATGGTGGAGAGTACGGGAGCATGGTGGAGAGTATGGTGGAGAGTACGGGAGCATGGTGGAGAGTATGGTGGAGAGTACGGGAGCATGGTGGAGAGTATGGTGGAGAGTACGGGAGCATGGTGGAGAGTATGGTGGAGAGTACGGGAGCATGGTGGAGAGTATGGAAGGAAGGAAGGTAAAGAAAATAGGAGGATGGTAGAGAGTACGGGAACATGGTGGAGAGTATGGTGGAGAGTACGGAAGCATGGTGGAGAGTATGGTGGAGAGTACGGAAGCATGGTGGAGAGTATGGAAGGAAGGAAGGTAAAGAGAATAGGAGGATGGTAGAGAGTACGGGAGCATGGTGGAGAGTATGGAAGGAAGGAAGGTAAAGAGAATAGGAGGATAGTACAGAGTACGGGAACATGGTGGAGAGTATGGTGGAGAGTATGGAAGGAAGGATGGTAGAGAGCACGGGAGCATGGTAGGGAGTATGGTAGAGAGTATGGGAGTATGGTAGAGAGTATTGTAGAAAGTATGGGATCATGGTAGCTAGTATGGCAGGTAGTATGGGAGTATGGTAGAGAGTATGGGAGCATGGTAGATACTATGGCAGCATGGCAGGGAATATGGTAGGGGGTTATGCAGTTTGGTAGGGAGTATGGGAGCATGTTAAGGAGTATGGTAGGAAGTATGGTTGGGAGTATGGAAGTATGGTATGAAGTATGGTAGAGAGTATGGGAGCATGGTAGGGAGCAAACGAGTATGGTAGAGAGTGTGGCAGCACTGTAGGGAATGTGGGAGCATGGTAGATAGTATGGTAGGATGCATGGTAGGGAGTATGGGAGTATGGAAGATACTATGGCAGCATGGCAGGGAATATGGTAGGGGGTTATGGAGTTTGGTGGGGAGTATGGGAGCATGGTAGGGAGTATGGCAGGTAGGAAGTATGGTTGGGAGTATGGGAGTATGGTATGAAGTATGGTAGAGAGTATGGGAGCGTGGTAGGGACCATAGGAGTATGGTAGAGAGTGAGGCAGCACGGTATGGAGTGTGGGATTATGGTATGATAGGAAGTATGGTAGGGAGTATGGAAGATACTATGGGAGCATGGCAGAGAGTATGGTAGGGGGTAATGGGGTTTGGTAGGGAGTATGGTAGCATGGTAGGGAGTATGGTAGAAACTATGGTAGGGAGTATGGGAGCATGGTAGGGAGCATAGGAGTATGGTAGAGAGTGTGGCAGCACGGTAGGGAATGTGGGAGCATGGTAGATAGTATGGTAGGATGCATGGTAGGGAGTATGGGAGTATGGAAGATACTATGGGATCATGGCAGGGAGTATTGTAGGGGTTATGGGGTTTGGTAGGGAGTATGGGAGCATGGTAGGAAGTTTGGTAGGGAGTCTGGGAGTATGGAAAAGAGTATTGTAGAGAGTATGAGATCATGGTAGATAGTATGGTAGGTGGTATGGGAGTATGGTAGGGAGTATGGAAGCATGGTAGATAGTATGGTAGTGAGTATATGAGTATGGTAGAGAGTATGGGGGCATGGTAAGGAGCATAGGAGTATGGTAGAGAGGATCGAAGGTAGGTAGTATGGTAGATACTATGGTAGTGAGTATAGGAGTATGGTAGATAGTATGGTAGGGAGTATGGTAAAGAGTATGGGAGCATGGTAGGGAGCATAGGAGTATGGTAGGGAGTATGGGATCATGGTAGATAGTATTGTAGGTGGTATGGGAGTTTGGTAGAGAGTATGGGAGCATGGTAGGGAGCATAGGAGTATGTTACAGAGTATGGGAGATTGGTAGGGAGTATGGAAGTATGGTAGAGAGTATGGGTGTATGGTAAGGAGTATGGTACATGGAGGACATGCGCGTACACTGGTAGGGAGGAGTAAGCGAGCGCCTTACTGCCCTTCCAGGATCTCTGCATTGTGCAGAGACAGACATGGCCTCACCCATTGCACACGCGAGGACTCTTCTAGCCGTCTGTGGCAGGGTTCACCAGCCTTGACGTGCCGTCTTCTTCCATAGTGTCTGATCTTCCACCAGGAAAACACATTTGGTTGATGATGAGGAGAAGGAGGAAGTGGCAGAAAGAGCAGGCGCAGCTGCTGCTCAGCAGCCAATGGTAATGAGTCGGGCGGGTGGTCATTGCTCTATGATGTGCATGTGGTCCTACAAGGTACAGGAAATAGCACGAGGATGCCACATGTTTCAACAGCTCATATCTTAGTTTGTAGAATCTGATCTCAAAAGGACCCCACACACCATGCCGCTCCAGTGGCGCTTCCTCATGCTTGAGATGCTCCTGCTACAACAAAAATACTTTCTATAAAGCACACATCTCCCTTGGAGTGAGGTCAATGCTAGGAATATGGTAAATTAGCTTAAAACAATAGTACCTCCCCCAGCTGAATTAAACAAGAATGGTGCTATTGTAAAAGCCCTGGCTTTCGGGTCCCTGAAGCGGGCAACAGCGTAAGGCCAACACAAAGAAACGTTCAAGGACAAAGAGTACCAAAGGGCCTAAGGTCTTCCGGGAAAGTCACAACACTGCAGTGGCGTGACCATGCAAGCAGTCTTGTTATTAGTAGTCATGACAGGCTTGCTCTAAACTACAAATCCATACATCATTGATGGTTTAGGAGCATGGAACCCTAGAATGCACAAGGCTTGGGGCATAATGTGCCTTCTGCACCCTCCTGTGGCATCATCCCTGTATAGAGCTGAAGACAGTCTTATGCTTCCTGGAGGTACCCAACTAAGACACCTGGGACAAGACTGTGAAGAAAGGAGTCAATCTCTCTGGCTGAAACTGCTATGATGAAGAAATGCACACGATGCTTCTCTCCTACTCACAAGGCCGGGGCGGGATTGGCCAGGTCCTAGAGCCTTTTGTTTTGTGACTCCTCTTTGGCGGTGCTGCACAGCATTGGGGATGTGGAACAGCATCAGTAAAACCATTGTGAAAGTCAGTGGGTATCAAAGGCGTGACCTATTGGCATTACCAATGGTTGTTACTCCTGACAATCCCTCATAGAGCTATGTGCCCCTGTAACTAAATTTCCAGTTGTGTCAGTTGGACGTTACTTTGGGGGGCACGGAGGGTGTATCCTAGCTACGAGTATTCCTTCAACAAGCAGAGGCGTAAAGAAAGGATCATGCGCCTGTCCTCCCCTTGCCTGACCCTTGCCTCACTTCCCTGCATCCATGATGCCCCGGGGCCAGTCACTGTCAGATGAGTGTTCCGGACAGAAGCACGTCCTTGGAGTGACATTTACGCCGCCCGCGGTGACTGATTCTGCCGCTCTGGGGCTTTTACGGCACGATGAATTATGAACACACACCTGTGATGGAAGGATTATACCGAGAGATAAATTAAGCAAGCCTTGGAAAGCCAGCCGCTCACCCCCACGGAGGCCGGCTATTCTGGCGGCATATCTCACGGATAGAGTTTCAGACTTGAAGCCAGGAGAGGATGTTGTTAAATCAGTGGGCGAGGGGCGGCTGATCCCTTCCTGCGCGTTAAGAGGGTCGGGGCAGGAGGCCTGCTCTGCCCAGCTGGCGGGAGGCCCCTGCCCCCTGCGCAGAGGAACCATCCGAACACGACACCTCTGTTCATTTGGAGGCCACCGAAGGGCCGTGCCCTTTAATCATCTTTTTGTTTTAACTGTGCAGTAATACGTGCACAGCACAGGCTTGGTTATGGGTCCCACACCACCTGTTCACTTTCTTCCTAACCAGCTGTTGTCCTAAGTGCTGGGGCACCTCTTTCCGGGATGGGAGGGGGTCAGAACATGATATATGTTGTTACAAATTAAACATGCCGCCAGCTGTCCGCATCTTTGTTCCCATGGGGAGTCCACCTTTGTACATGTCGTGCCCATGTCTGCTCTTTTGTTTCATGCCGTTTACATGTGAGCCTTCCACTGGGCTGAACCACACAGTGAACAGCAGGTGATCCAAACAGAATGAATTCCACAAAACACATCCAGCAAACTGTGGGCAACACGCATCTTCATGGTTCATGTATGGCCTGAACTTGGGAGGTGGTGAGCTGGGGCAGAGGGTCATGACCCCTCCTAGAATGTAGCCTTCAGTGGTCCACAGAAAGCCATCAGGTCTCACCCATCAGACACCAATGACTCACTGAAGCCAACACATTCAGCTAACAGAGGAACAGACAACAGACCCTGATATACCACTAATAACACATCATCAGATTCACCCGAAGCCCATCAGGTCCAGGTCCGCGATGGACCAACTGGAACCGTCAACCACACGTACAGCATTGAAGGCGCACTGACGCCAGAGTAGCGGGAGATTGGGCACTATACAGTCGGCATTAACATTACATAAGGTAAGAGTTTATGTTGACTATACTAGTATACAAATGCTTCACGCACCCTTGAAATACTAAGACTGGCTCCACCGTTCCGCCCCCTCAAAAACAGAGCAACCAACACTGCAGAGTATCTTCAGCACCAGAGGAAACAAATAGATCAGGCCCAAAGTGAGCAAAGAATGGCCTCGATGATAAAAACGCAAGCAAACAGGACACTTTGCAATTACATGTTGGGTCGATGTTCTCGCATCGCAGCTACGAGAGGACCGCGTCCCGGGGAAGGGATACAAGAATAAGAGGTGGTGTCCAAACAGGAAGGAAGAGACAAGCCAGAAACATTACATGGAAGCTTTGTGTCTCCCAAAACCAATGCTGCCAGGCACAAGGGTCAAGAGCCTTCCCAGGCACAGCAGACGTCTGATCTCAAGGACCACCCGGGCCACCCTGTGGGCTACCAGGGCATAAGGGCGCTCAGATATTATACAGACTCACACAGTTCCTTTGACATTTACCATTTTCTTGAGCCCACAAAGGATCATCCATCCAATTTGTAAAATATAGATCACATTTTCTATTGAGCGTTCTATCGCGAGTTTTACTAAGTGTTAACACTATCAAGGGTTAAATGAAGAGTTGTATGAAGTGATTTATCGTGTGCTCTGTTACGGGGCTTACAAAGTGTTCGATCAAGTATTATATCAAGTGCTGTATTCAGTGGTACGTCATGTGGGCTGTGACGTGTTCCATCAAGAGTTGTACCAAGTGGTTTATCAAGTGCTCTATCGAGTATCCAGTCAAGGGTCCTTTTAAGTCTTCTATGAAATGCGTTATCATGAGCACGTTCGAGAGTTTTGTCAAATGCTTTATCGATTTCTCTATTCAGTGTCTATCACGCGCTCTATCAAGTGTCCTGTCAAGTGTGCTACAGCCTGTTTGATCAGGAGTTCTAGCAACAAGTGTATCAACTGTTTCATCAAGGGCTCTGTTAAGTGCTCTAGAAGTGCCCTTTCAAGTGGGTGATTACGTGTTTCAACAAGTGTTCTGTCAATTGTGCTATGAAGTGTTTGATCAGGAGTTCTAGTAACAATTGTATAAAGTGCTTTATGAAGTGGTCTGTCAAGTGTTCTATCAAGTGTCACATTAGGATTCCAGTGAAGTGTTTTATCAAGCGTTCTATTATGGATTCTATCAAGAGTTGTATCAAGTATTTTATAAAGTACTCTATCAAGTGTCCAGTCGCACGTTCTATCACATTTTCTACAAAGTGTTTTCCAAGAGTTCACTCTAAATTTGTATCACATGTTTTATCTAGTGTTCTTTAAGTCTCCTTTCAGATGTTCAATAAAGTGGTTTGCCAAGTGTTTTATCAAGTTTTCTATCAGGGGTTCTTGTTTGTCCGGCCTTTCTTCAGAGAAGCAGTCAGGGCTCAGGTCAGATGAGTGATGTGCCGTTCTGTGCCCTTATTGATGGTGTCGCATCGGTCCTCGTGTTGCAAGTAGGGTGGGACTTTAGAAATTCTTTAACTCAATGGACTGATTTCTTTTTGTGTGGCTACAATTCATTCATTACTCACTGATCACTTCTTTCTTACTCTTAACTTCTCACTGTTGATGTCACACTCCTCACTCTCACCTCCCACCCAACTCTCCTTTTGCTCAGTATGCACTTGTCACTCTTCACTGTTCACTCCTCGCTTCCTGCTCCTCAGGGTTCGCCCCTCCTTCATCGCTGCTCACTCTTCACTTCCCCTCCTATTCCAGAGAGCAGTGCGCGTTTCTAAAATGGCGTGTGCGTTTTATGACCTCATCATCCGTCCGCAATACTCAAAAAGTGCTGATGAGCAGGAGGAACGAAAAGTGACGAAGAAGAATGAAGACTAAGTCAGAAGCGTAAATCTGATGGTATCCTAAAAGGACGCTCTCTGCTCACTTTGAATAATTTACACAACACGAGTCTCAAAATCAGACTGAACAAGCTTGGTTCCTTCTGCATGAAAATATTGCTTCTTACCAGATACCATCAGAGTTGTGTATTTGCATTGTTGCCACACCATGTAAACTCACTTTTTGTGGCCCACAATATCCCTATAACTCCTACCTCCCCACACACCTCAGCTGTACCCCAGTTGCACCTGTGTAATACCTCCACGCATTATCGCTTTGATTCTGAAAAGTGTTTCGGCTGCCTCATTGCTGTTTTCTTTCGACAACTTGCGGGGCACAAAGTGTGTTGAATCTGTTTGCGCATGTGCGCACCTCATTCTCCAAAACTGTACCCTCTCCTTACCTGACTCCCATTACAGGTGTCCAGAGGGAATGTATGACATTACAACGCATACATTTACAACGCATGCCTTTACAACGCAGTTTTTATATCGCAACATCCTTTAAAATGCATTCTTTTACATCGCATGCCATTAGATCGCATTTTTAGAAACTACCTTTACAACGCATTCCATTACATCGCACTAGACCATTACAACGCATACCATTACAATGCATACCAGTACATCGCATTTAAGGTAAGTGTTGGATAGTATAGGGGTAATAATTACTATTCTAACTCCAGTGAGTGCAACAGTGGGGTAAGTGTTGGATAGTGCAAGGGTACTATGCGTTGTGATGGTATGCATTGTAATTACTTGCGATGTAATGCCTGCGTTGTAGTGACATGCGTTGTAATGACATGCGTTATAGTGACATGCGATGTAAAGGATGTTGTGATGTAATGACAGCTATGTAAAGGTAGTGTGATGTAATGACTACGTTGTAAAGGTTGTTTCCCGTCCAGAGGTGTCAGTCAATTTCTATTTAGACAGCTTGTAAAACACCCCTCGAAGCATTTTACGCCCCAACACTGCCCCGGCCAACTCACAGGCTTTACTGTCCTCAACCCAAACATTCAAGCCTTGTGTTTTGCAGCCTTCATTTTGTTTCAAAGTGCCCTTTTTTCAGGTGACTGCCTGTGTGGTCTATGTAATATTAGAGACAATGCCCGGTTTGAAGGGGCAGTACACGCTCTTCTACAGCCAGAGGTGACCCCGCTACTGTTTGCGCGAAAAGATTTGTGCTAAGTGGGCTAAATGTGCAGCCCTCTCTGTCCACGTGTGCACTGACGACACTTTAATGGTGGATAATCCCAAACAGGTCCCACAAACACCTCAAGCTGTTTTCAAAGTGGCAAAAAACAATCTTAATACACGGGTGACAAATAAAATACAATCTGTATTTTGGCAGATAAATGTGTACGTTTGAATGAATGTTTAACACATGTGAGCTGGATGTGGTTACTTAAATAACTAGGATTTCAGTGTTTGAATGTCAGTTTCCTAGATAGGCCATGTTGTCAATTATTTCAGCCAATGTATAAACATAGGTGTGGTTTAATACCACGATATCTTCACAAAGGTTTTATCCACCCCTTAAAAGTGTCACTCAGCAGTTAAGCCCAATACCTGGTAAAACGAACGTGAAACAACATCTCTTTGATGCCACTTAAGGCAGGGCCACTGGGAGTATATGATTCTACTACAGCGGCATTTTCTGCATAATAATGGATTGCCACATTTGCCGCATATTCCATCTGCTGCATAATTTGCGGATTTGAACAAAAAGGACATTTGTTTTTCTCCTCAAACGGATCAAAAGTAACAAAGAATGTTGTGATATGTCTTGTCGCGCAGTGGAAGGTCCTTCGCAAAGGGTTAATGGTCACCTTTCAGTTGCCTATTGCTGTATTTGAATGTTAAACTGGTACTAATCAGTGAATTCTTGGCCCAGTCAGTATTAACATTTTGCAAAAATGAGAAAATAATGAAGCAATACTATCACAAAATGTTCCTCATTATGCCACATGATTTGCCCTTTCTTGCTGCATAATTTAGTCAACTCCGCCACATAATTCGGTCTTCACCTGCCACACAATTACCAGTGGCTCTAAGTTAAGGCTAAAAGCACCAAAAGTCAGTATTAAATGTTATATTCGGTAGGCCCTGGCTTCCCTCCTTACATGCTGCATATTCAAACCATGTAAAGTTGTACTTCACTGCTTAGCGAACGATAGGGACTGTGACAGGACAGCCTTATATTCTATGCTTTACTATAAAATACAAGCCTTGACAAAGACAACAATTTGGCTTTTGTATAGTGAAAAAAATCGTGTTGTGACGTTGGGATGAAGGGATGGGTTGGACAGGCCACACTGTAGACAGAATGAGCGAGGAACATAGACTCTGAGGAGGAAGAGGAGCCCATGAACCCTGGGGATGTGGAACACCAATGCCAGAGAAAATATATGTTCCAGAGGAAATATGAGAGTTGACAATCTGAGTGTCAAAGATTGGTTCTATGGTACGACGTACAGGCACATGCCTAATATCCCCGCACATGTCCACATTTGCTCAGGCAAATACAATGTTATTATTGGGAACCTGATCTGCAAAGAAAAGAATTGAAAATACGGAAAAAGATCATTATTTTTGCATGCCATGACTGCTCTTAGTAAATAAGGCTGCACTGTGGTCCACAGAATGAGGCAGGGGTATCACTCTCTGACCCAGATTTACTATACATTTGTGGGGTGCACAATGTGTGATGACTTTGCATAAATATACATATATGTTTAAAATATATTTATTTTTTAATACGTATATATATATATATATATATATTGCATTGACCCTTTACAGGTGATGTCCTCCATCTCTGCTGTGAATACAGCGTTGTTTATTCATCGTAAGTCTTCTGCGGTGATTGACGTTTGATGTGGTTAATGCTTTTCTCCAGAGGGTTTCAGCGCTTCTGCTTAAGTGAATTGGTGGTGCCCTTACACATGCTGTAATTGTCGTTTTGCCTGTGCTTTTAACAGGAGGCGCCCATGTCTGCGGGTGGACGAATAACAGGGAACAGTGATTTGTGTATTGCTTTGGTCCAGCTGTTGGTGGACAGCGTTGCCCCTCTGTTGGGGAAAATGTTGGTGAAGAGTTGTAAGCGCGGCTTCTTTCTGGATCTCAAGCATTGTGGGGTTTTTGGGTAACATGGCATGAACTCGCACGGTTGACTGGTGGCCTGACACCGAGGAGGGGCAAGGGACTTATGATTAGTTGTAATTTAAAATGCAGAAACAATTTCTGAAGGACCCACTTGGTCCAAAGTTCTTTACTGCTGATGGAAATGGTTTCCAAATACAATGACCCTCAGAGATCATAGGTAAAGGGCCCAATTGACAAAGGTAAATGGAGACGGAGGCCTAACTTTACGACTTTCGGTTTTCACAAAGGGCATTTCCGAGTAGAAAAGTTAGACTTTTGTCTCAGTTAAACTTAAGTTTTAGTCTGAAGTTTAACTGAGACCAAAAGCCCCGAGATACTCCAAGGACTTTTTGTCTGAGTTAACCTTAAGACCAAAACTTAAGTTTAACTGAGACAAAAGTGTAACTTTACTGCTCGTAAATGCCCTTTGTGAATACCGAAAGTCGTAAAGTTAGACTCATCTCAGTTTACCTTTGTCAATCGGGCCCAAAGTCTCCAGCTTCATATTTTCACTTCACTTTAATTTATTTAATTCCGCAAAAGATGGGAATTAAGTTGTCCTTAATACCCTACTATTGTCACACTCGACTCTCCCTCTCTCTATCTCTCTCACAAACACAAACACACACACAGTTACCATCAATATATCGCATCAACTGGCTTGAGATGATTTAGCAATACAGTTCCGAACTTTAAACTAATATGTACATTAATTTGTGGTTGGATAAGCTGCAGGGACCCACTTCTGCAAACTTACTGATTTTTTGTTCAATCTTCACAAACTTTGCAATTTCATTAAGTGCAAAAGTTGACAACTCCATAAAACGTCCTGATCACCCTCTGGGTGAATTTTTACTTCTGCACTTCTCGAATATCAACCACTGAACAAAGAAGAACCTGTGTGTAATAGAGACCCAGGTGCCTCTTGGACCGCACTGTTTTAAAATTGACTATAATATTCGATGGAAATGTATTCTACTTGAAGGTGATATATTTCCCTACATATGACCAGCTTTGCATCGCTGCAGCTGTGAGTTTTTTTTCATGAAAATGAGACCACTAAGGTCATATTTACATGGTTTTTAAAGCCTTGATTAGTTTCCTGCTGAGCTGTGCTGGCAAGACCTACCAATGGAGGTCTATTATTGCTATTGCACTGTTGAGGGATTAGTTCATGTTGTGGTGGCTATTTTAGGATGCAGATTCTTTCCAATTGGGCAGTGCTTGGACTGGTATTGTTCAGTTAAATAAAGTCTGGCATGTGTTTGTGTTCTTCTGCTGACCTGGCATGTCCCTGACTTAAATAACTGTACTTGGACAGCGTGCAAACTGTGGGCGCGAGCAGTATCAGGTACCAGCTCCAGGTCCATCTGTTGTAGGATGCAGCAGAACAGGGGCTCTTTACAATACAGCTAGAAGGGTGTTGGAATGCACATTCATTCTAATTTAGAAGTGTACAAGTCGAGTTCCACTACACTATTGCCAACTTTCTGAAGACCACCAGGTCTCGCTCCATGTTAGGCAAGATGTTTGTCATCAAGAGGCAGTTCCACTAGCAGCGCGAGCCCCACTGATTATTAGCCCCCCATGAGAATCTGCAAGCAGTTCCTTTCCTAGGGGTTGTTAGCCCTAATGCAATGATTGATGTAAGTGGTGCATGCCCCAGTGGTAATTAGCCCCAACAAGTATCAACAAGCAGTTCCTTTTCTGCTAATTGTTAGGCCCAGTGAGAATCAGTCGGCAGTGAATGTGCTTTTAGTTGTTTCCCAAGTTGGAATCAGCCAGTACTGCATGTCCTTGCAGTTGTTAGCCCAGTAAGAATCAATCAGCGGTGTGAGTCCCTGTGGTTATTAGTACCAATACGAATCAGTCAGCAGTGCATGTCCCGGTAGTTGTTAACTCAATAAGAATGAGTCGGTAGTGCAGGTCCTGGTAGTTGCTCGCTCCAATGAGAATCAGTCAGCAGTGCAGGTTCTGGTAGTTGTTCGTTCCAATGAGAATCAGTCAGCAGTGCAGGTTCTGGTAGTTGTTAGCTACAATAAGAATCAGTCGGCAGTGCATGTCCTGGTAGTTTTTAGCCCCAATAAGAAGTGCCTGCCTGGTAGTTGTTAGCTCCATTGAGAATCAGTCAACAATACATGTCTCAGTAGGTGTAAGACCTAGAAAGAATCAGTCGTCAGTGCAGGTTCTGGTAGTTGTTCGCTCCAATGAGAATCAGTCAGCAGTGCAGGTTCTGGTAGCTGTTCGCTCCAATGAGAATCAGTCAGCAGTGCAGGTTCTGGTAGTTGTTCGCTCCAATGAGAATCAGTCAGCAGTGCAGGTTCTGGTAGTTGTTCGCTCCAATGAGAATCAGTCAGCAATTCAGGTCCCGGTAGTTGTTAATTCAATAAGAATGAGTCGGTAGTGCAGATCCTGGTAGTTCTTAGCTCCAAGGAGAATCAGTCAGCAGTGCAGGTTCTGGTAGTTGTTCGCTCCAATGAGAATCAGTCAGCAGTGCAGGTCCTGGGTTCGCTCCAATGAGAATCAGTCAGCAGTGCAGGTTCTGGTAGTTGTTAGCTACAATAAGAATCAGTCGGCAGTGCATGGCCTGGTAGTTTTTAGCCCCAATAAGAATCAGTCATAGTGCCTGCCTGGTAGTTGTTAGCTCCATTGAGAATCAGTCAGCAATACATGTCTCTGTAGGTGTAAGACCCAGAAAGAATCAGTCGTCAGTGCAGGTTCTGGTAGTTGTTAGCTCCAATGAGAATCAGTAATACATGTATAAGGTAACAAATTACAGCTGTTAGAGACCTTATTTTAGGAGAAATAAAAACAAAGGGCCTATTCACAAAAGTAATCTGATACAAAATCCTAACTTTACGACTTTCGCTATGCACAACAGGCATTTAGGAGTGGCAAAGTTAGGATTCCTAACTTTACTACTACTAAACTGAGACAAAATCCTAACTTTACGACTTTCAGTATTCACAAAAAGCATTTAGAAGTAGTAAAGTTAGGATTCCTAACTTTACTACTCCTAAATGCCTTTTGTGAATACCGAAAGGAATTTGTATCAGATTACTTTTGTGAATCGGGCCCAAAATTGTTTATTATTGTTAAGCCTCAGTCGAAGGTAGGCATTCAAGACACTGCCATTTTTAACAACTCCACTGCAACTCTCTACTTCTCTTGCACACCTGTGCCATTCTTCGGTCCAGTTTGGTCCTGCACTAATCCCAAGACACTACTTGGCCATATACCACACTTTGTGTCTGTCTAAGGTCCTACGGCACAACTGTGCAACTGCTTGGCCTTATATCACTCTTGTGACGTGCCTGAATGACTGATAATTCAGCACACACCTGTTCCACTCCTCGGTCTTGTACCACACTTGTGTCACACCTTTACCAATCCTGGTCTTGTACCACATCTATGCCACCCTTTGACTTTTATCACTCTTGTGACATGTTTGGACGGCTGTTGGTTCAGCACACACCTGTGCCTCTCTTGTCCTATAGGACACTTGTAACACACCTCGAAGACTATTGGTTTAGCCACACCTGTGTCACCTCTTAGTCTTTCAACACACGTGTGGCATGCCTGGGCTGCTGTAGGTCCTTCACTAAACCTGTGGCACTCTTTAGCCCCATACTCATGTGAACCACGCCTGTAGTATGTTTATAGCACTTCTGGTCCTGCTCTACACGTGCACCACTCCATGGCGGTGTATCACAACTGTGCCAGGCCTAGACCAGACCTGCTCCTCCACCAACCTTGTGCCACCCTGGGGTCCTTTACCACACGTGTGCCATTCTTTAGCCCTGTGCCACACTTGTCCTACAACTAGATGACTCCTTGCCCATCACCGCACCTATGCCGCTCCTTGGCAGTGTACCACACTTGCCTCACGCTGGACCACTACTGTTCCTACAACACCCTGTGCAACGCTCAATCATGATCTACTCTTGTAGGACCCCAGTCTTAGGATGCATTTTCTTTTTGCATTTCAAGTTGGACATAGTGACAGTCTAGAGATGAGGCTGAATGTATAAATCAGCATGAGAGTGGAGTGTTTCCACTAAGCCTAATTGAAGATGAAAATGGACAAGACAGAAATTGGTACAGGTGCCTGGTGTCTGGCCTTTGAAGATACTTAAACAGAGGCCAAGGATTATGAAAGCATTAAAATGAGTAACAACAGTACAGGTCTCTCCCTACAAGAATACACAGCTTTGTGGAGCCTCACTTGCTGTGGTCTGCTACAAACCATGACCTGAGTTTCCAGGCGTATGCTACATTGCCTTGGCAAGCAAGATACCAACAAAAGTCTCTGTTTGCCTGATGTTTGGGGTATACACAGGTAGTATCTGCTGGAACAGGTTAATTTCATTCAAATATACAGCTTTTGTTAACTCAATGTTTTTTTTTACTCCTTCCTCTGTATCATAAATTTGGTATTCTCTCATGTTTGTTTTTATGGTGGAGCAGGACTCAGAGGGCTTTATAGGTACACAGATGTGTGTTTTGCCTGTTGGGTTAGCCAGTTGAAATGGACTGGTGGACCTGCCTGGATGTTTAGCTTACTTTAGATCTCAGAACTTGAAGCCCTGTCCCTATTATGAGAAAGGGAAACTACACGTCCCACAATCCACTCTGACAAAGCACAACTTGAGATCCGCCTGCTCTGCGGTTTGGCATCAGAGTATCGAACACCAGCACAGAGCAGAATCTCAGAAACCAGTGCTGCCCTCTTCCTTCCCACGTTGGCTTTCTAGGAGTGCCTTTCCTCACTCCATCCAGATGTTCACATAACTTTGCTCTGGTTTGCAGAGCTATTTCAGGCACCTGTCTGGGGCTGATTCACAAAGGCATTTATGAGTATGGGATACTTCAGGACTTTATATTTATGGGGTACTTCAGGAGTACTCTTTTACATGCCTTGTGGCTCGACCCTGAAACTTCAAACTCCCTTGTAGTAAAAGTATAAAGAGGACACAGTCCTTTCTATTTATTCTGATTATATATCAATTTTCCCTGAATAATCCCATGTATATGTTTGGGACCAATTCACAAAGGCCTGTAAGAGTATTGTACTGTATTGTATTGCAGCATTTATATAGGGTTTACAACCCCTATGTGGAGCATTGAAGGGCTTGCTCACATGGGTAGAATGCTACACCATGTACTGTGTGTGGGTGGAAGGATGTTATCTGTGTTTTGATGCTATGTGAGAAGGGTTTCATGTTGTGAGGGATGACCACATAGGTGCAGTTATTGTGCTATGGGACGCAGCATGTAGTAGTTGCGTAAAAGAGTACTAATTTGCATACTCCATAACGCCTTTGTGAATAGGCTCCTTTTTAGTTTCTTAGATCACACTCTTAAGAAAGGATTGCAGCAAAGATCAGAAAGTTGTGCATGTTCTGAAGGTGTTTACCAACTCTTAAACCCAAACTATGAATTCATGGATCTCTTAGTTGTGTTAGTTCTGGACATCATAAATGAAATCTATTTGAGAATGCACAACTTCTCTTACCTCACCATTAAATGTTGCAATACCCCCCCCCCCGCTTCAAACTCTAACTAGCCACACTGTATGTCTCAAATAGTTGAAACAGTGGCTATCTGTGCTGTGCAAGTCCGGGGGTCACATTTTCACCAGGACACAAGGGGTGGGCGGAACTCGCAGAATTTGACTCTGCGGGATTTCTCTGAGTGACACAAAACCCTAACAGGCAGAAATAGGCCTGTCGAACTGCTCACAATGCGATTTAGTCCCAGAAGAGCGTTCCGCGCTAAAGAATCTGCGCGAATGGCACCACATGGTGCACTAGAGTGCTTGTATGCGCCTAAGACGAATAGCATGCATAATGATGTCCTTGTCTCTGTGAGGTGACACCCACTCATTACACCCAAAAACCACACAGTAACAGCAGTCAGTAGCGTCTGGTGTCAGGGCAGAGTGGAGGTGTGGGGGTGAGGGGGATGACAACGAATATACATAAAAATACAAATAAAAGACCTTACCTGCCCCCCGCCGCATCGCCGCTCTTCTGCTCCTGACTGCAGCACAGGCTTCCAGACTCCCCTACGGCCAGTCCTGATGCTGCTCTCATACTGCTGGCTGCATGAGAGCAGCATCAGGATTGGCCTGGATATACACTACCAGAGAGACTGGGAGTCTGTGCCTGCTGCCGCCAACCTGGCAACACAGCTTGAGTTGGAGACAGCTCAGTGCGCATGTCAGTTTGGCTGTCCTAAGAAGGCCAGCCAAACCCGACAGGCACACTGATAGCAGTGCCCACCACTCCGCCTCCATGACAGCCTCCGCGATGACCCTGCCCACAAGGCTCGGCGCCTAGAAGTTGAAAAATAAAACACTAATAAACCTGTTTTATTATAGTTTTATTTTTCAACTTTTGAGGCTGCTGGCAGGTGGGGGCGACACACCTCCACCATAGCGGAGGAGTTGCAGCTGACACCAAAATGACATTGCACTACCCTAACACGCCACATTCTTAAGGTGACACAGCTGTGATCGATGTCGGTCTCTTCACCTACATACCCATGAAGAACATTCTCACAAATGCCAAACAATGGGAAAAAAACACATTTTGTGAGTGTGTCTGATAATCAAACGTCCTTGCGCCCCACTGCTTGAGTGGGCCATTTTAAGACCTTCTTGCTACTCATCAAAACAAGCCCTTGCGCTTTGGACACTTTTGGAAAACAATCCCGCA
Organism: Triturus cristatus; assembly: GCF_964204655.1. Lineage (NCBI taxonomy): Eukaryota > Metazoa > Chordata > Amphibia > Caudata > Salamandridae > Triturus > Triturus cristatus. Next base: position 1,802,091,266 of record NC_140589.1, on the reverse strand, counting down.
GAACCAGCTGTAGCTATAAATACAATTCTGTTTTTAAAGGTGTTAACAAGCATCTGATGTTATTGTGGTTTGATTCTTTCCACGCGCCTCTGTACTCAGATCCGATGACACCTCCTGTTGACTGGTTCTGAATCTTTGTGTCAACTATACTTTTAGAACATTGCCTGAGTTTGGATAAAAAGAAGTACTATGATTATGTTTTATTGTAAATGTATTTGTGTATTCTTCATTTTTTTTATTTTAATGTGCATGCATACCCCTACACTTTATGGTGCTCGAATAATGTTCAGCTTATTATTACACAAAAGCACCATTACCATCACAGTGGATGAATTAAACTCTCTTAGGGGTAGACAGGCTGTTTTTTCTTTGGGTAAAAACCAAGGAGGGTTCGACTTGGAGGGGAGACAGAGGAAGGAGTTTCCACTGATCCACCGCTTGAACCCCAAAAAGTGCTGCCTCCTGTTCTGGATTTTGATAATGTTGGATATGAAGAAGCCATCACTCTGCAGAACTCTAGATTCGGGGAGAACAATAAAGTCAAAGTCCTTTAATCAGGCACGCTAGACTAGTTCCTCATGTGGTCTTATGCTCTGGATCATAAACAGTCGAGCAGACAGTTGATTGAGCAGAGAGTCGAACAGAGAGTCGAACAGAGAGTCGATCGAGCAGAGAGTCGAGCAGAGAGTCGAACAGAGAGTCGATCGAGCATAGAGTCGAGTGGAGAGTCGACCAGAGAGTCGCCAACATCAAGGCTCCTATTTTTCTCTACAAGGCTCAGTGTGCAGAATAAGCAGAGCATAGGCCAGCACCATAAAGGCTATGCTACATATGTTGTATGCTTTGTCACCTTCAGAGAGGAATACGGAGCCGGGCACGAGCTTGATCAGAAGAAATGGTGGGGAGGATTGGTAGACAGCACCAGGGACTTTTCACAGAACCTTATGAGATACTTAGGCCTTCTGGGAGCCAAGGAAGACCTGCAAGATGTTGATAGATAGAACTCAAACTTCCTGAGGTTCCTGAAGCATTCTCCATAAGCTCAACAAATGGGAAGCGATATTACCCCATTTAAGGAGATCGTCATGCAGAATAATTCTTCTAAAACTCCATCCCTAATGCTACACTCTAGAGGACTTATTATACAGCTACAGATCGAGCATCACCATCCTCCAGTCATAGTCTGAAGCGCTCATGTTTGTTTCTTATTTTCAGAACCACCATTCTCCACCTTCAGAAGTTAGTACAACAGTGTACCAATTGAAATCAATACACAACTTGTGAAGAGAATCCATAATCAAAGCCCATCCTTTTCTGGTGAAATAAGTCTCCGCCGCACCACATTTGACACACAGGCAGAGCAGTTAATCCACACCCCTCTTTACTGGCCATTGACGAAGGAGATGCATTGAACTATTGAGGTTAATATGGTATTGCTTTACTCATTGACTGTTTATTACCACCTGGAGCTGTTGATTGTTGCATCTTCAGACTATAGCTCAGAAGCTTGAAAAGGACTAAATATTGCACCACATCGACCTAAAGAAATGGATTCTATTCATTCAAGATGACTACACAAAGACAGTCACATTTTCAAAGTTCTATCTTCCAAGACAAAGATCCGCCGCATTTAGAACTCAAAAAAGGTGCGTAAATATCAGGTAAAGGCCTCCTTTTTACAACTTACAGACACTACTATTCGAAAAGCATCTGTTAAAGTCTCTCTCTGTTTGCACACCCTAGACACTGCGGGTGGTAGGCACTTCACAAATCCATGTTTTGCAACAGGACACATGCTTCAGTTTAACATTAAGCAAATCCATACCTATGGATTCCAGACTGTTCCAACATCCCAGTCTATAGTCCTAATGTCATGCTACCTTGAAAAGCCAAGATTTATGACCCATACTTTAGCCATGATTTCAGTAGGTGCCACACTACACCTCCAACTGTGGTTGTTATAGCCTTTAGATGCAGTCAGTGTGCCTCTCCAAGCACTGCCTAAGAGTGGAACATCATCAGCGCGTCTGTTTCCAGAATGGTGTCTGGAGAGTTGAGTGTACTTTGTGGCAATAGTCAGATATCTCATGTTCTCTAGTCCACAAACCCTGGCCTATAAGACCCTCAAATTTACATCAGACACAACGTAAACCAACAGGTGCAATCTAAACGATTGTATGGGATTGCCTTACTAGAAATTCTGGAACACCCCTCGAACATTTCAAAATGTGTAGATGTGCAATGATGCGCCCTCCCTCTCTTAACCTGGTGCCAAAATATCCAGAGAGCAGGAGAATTGCCCATGGTACCTTAATTCAGGCAGTTGTTAAAATACCCCTGCCAGACCCCTCTCCGGCACAGAAAGGGGCAGGTTTAAATGTAATCCCTCGTATGACAAATGTGGATCACACATTGCAGATAAATGTTTGATGGATATACTGTTCCGTAGACTGGTGTGTGAACTAACACATGTACACTCCTCTTGGAATTATTGTGGTAATGTCTAGGTGATCACCTCTGTGGCACAAACTTAACCAGACATTCTTCTTTCCTCATGCTAGGTACCAGCAGCCGAGTCATGCTATCTACATTATGACTCTGGGAAACTGCGAAGAATGACGACTTGCAAATTTGTACATCTTTTAAAACTTTCTCCCGCTTTGCTAAATTAGATGCTGGTCAATTTTTGTTTTGAGAAACTGCCCAAAAGGGTCCCTCCACTGAACCAGGAACGTTCCTGTTGCTGGATGGGTTAACCAGCGGATGATTGTGTGCTCATGAGCCGCGACTTCCTCTTCTTGACAGCCCAAAGTCTCGGATTAGGACTTCCAGCAGTGGGGCAATACGCATCTGGTCAAGCACCACTATTGGCTATCCCAGCTGCCATTTAGGGCTTCGGGCCATGGCGAAAGCAAGAGGGCAATTCCTTGAAGCCTGGTGTCCCACTTGACTTCCAGCTGGAGAAATATACCAGATTAAAGCTAGACTTGCCTCAGAGAACTGATATTAACTCTGCCTTCTTTGCATAAGCAGGAATTGTCCAATTTAGCCCGAAAAATGTACACATGGCACTTTGTAGGTCTTTCCATTACCTAGTGGGAGGATTTCTAATGTCTAACTTTGGCCTTCTGCCTCTTACAGGGCTGGCAGGAAATGGACAAGAAATGGACCACGCCAAGGGCTGCAAATGCGAACATAGAAGTGCAGGTACTCACGATTTGGAGTGCCTGTTTGATCCCGAGAAGTACCTGGCTCTCCCTTTAAATGGATTACAGTAATGCTGAGAAGTGCAAGTTCTCTCCCTCTCATATGAAAGAAGTGCAGTACCTGCCCATTTAAAGCACCACGCCCAACTCCCTTCATATATACCATTACAAGTAGCACAGTAGGGTTGTAACGTGTGGCTGTAGTCAGAAGGGATTTAAATATACAAGATGGTAATTCGGTGTTAAATGCCTAAACTGGCCTGCATCCACTGAAGCTGCCTCGGTGCATTGCTGGCATGCCTCAGCCTGCCCCACTGGCCCAGTGGGCACCTCCTGGGTAGCCGAGTGAGTGGCCATGGAGTCATTGAACGAGGAGGGATGAGTTTGTCTGGGTGGCACTGAGCTCCGTGACAGCACGCTGATCTCCTTAGTGAAGCCAAATCCCTGAACATCCAACCCAGGCCGGAGGGGGGCTGAGGGGGAATTTCAAAGCTGTTTGACCTTTCCGGATTTGTACATCTGTTCATGTGAGGCGGGCACATCTCTCCAGTCCTACCACAAGCCCAGCGGGACGCTGCATCCGGCCAGACACGCGCAGCAAAGCCCTGCAATTATTTCCGCATATTAATGGGTTTGCTCGCGACCAATCAAGCATGCGCTTTTAACCCCAGCGTCATGAACATCTGCTTTCATTGGCCCAGCGTCTTCTGCTTTAATTGTAATTTGATTGGTCCTGTCGTACCTAGATTTATACTTATTAAGTATGTTGATTGGCAGCCACACTGGATTAATGAATGAATACCAGTCAGCGAAGAGCTGTTGGCTATTGTTGCATACCTTGTAAATGTGTGCATTAAGGTATTCTCTGCACACTTCTCACTTGCAGCACAGTTACAGAAATACAATCAAATAAAATCTAATTCTGGTTGACTCTCCATAATTATATGCAAACAGATATTAGCAGTATTAGTAATGCCGCTCCTCTAAAAACCTATCCTGTTCAATTTTGTTTTGTAGTTGCCTGTATTTCATCAAGACAAGATAGTGGACAAGGCGAGTCATTTGACGCGGCGCGCCAGTCCAGCCACCATCATCGCCTGTTCACCATATCACAAACCACCATCTGAAAACTGAGCACCAATTGATACCCATGGCCAAATGTAGGAAATTATCTTTTTGTAATGAAAACAAGGACAAGGTATGGGAGAGTGACATAGTGAAGAAAAATCCAAATAAAAAAGTAACATACTATGACACACTTAAAACCGATACAAACCTCAAAGTAAAAAAGTAACAGACTATATGACACTCTGAAAACTGATACAAGCATCAAAGTTAAAAAGTAACAGACTATGACACTCTTAAATCCGATACAAGCAGCAAAGTAAAAAAGTAAGAGACTACAACACGCTTCAAACCTTTACAAACATCAAACTAAAAAAGTAACAGACTATGACACACTTAAAACCAATAAAAACATCAAAGTAAAAAAGTAGCAGACTATGATACACTTAAAACCGATACAAGCATCAAAGTTAAAAAGTAATAGACTATAACACTGAAAACCGATACAAGCATCAAAGTAAAAAAGTAAGAGACTACGACACGCTTCAAACCTTTACAAACAACAAGCTAAAAAAGTAACAGACTATGACATGCTTAAAACCGATACAAACATCAAAGTGAAAAAGTAACAGACTATGATACGCTTAAAACCGATATAAACATCAAAGTGAAAAAGTTACAGACTATGACATGCTTCTAACCGTTCCAAACATTAAAGTAAAAAAGTAACAGATTATGACACTCTTAAAACCGATACAAACCTCAAAGTAAAAAAGTAACATACTATGACACCCTGAAAGCGATACAAACCTCAAAGTAAAAAAGTAACATACTATGGCACGCTTAAAACTGATACAAGCATCAAAGTAAACAAGCATTGGAATAGCCAATAGGTCTCGCCTTTGGGACCGTATAAGTGTTTAGCCATGCAACACTAAATGTTGCACCAAGGATATTGTGCTGGATAACTAAATACTTATAATGTCCCAAAGGCGAGACCTATTGGCTATGCCAATGCTTGTTTATTTGTGACTCCCACTGTGAGTCAATGAAATGTGAAACAGGTTTGACTAATGACTGAAGTCATTTTATCGTGAAGAGTGACGTGGGTGCATGGAGCCCCAAGGCCCTGTAATCTCAGGGAAGAGGAAAGCTAAGGCTGCTGTGGAGGTATGCGCCGCTGCAACGTTCCGTGATTCTGGGCAATTTTCCTCAAATTCACATACAATTTTACTTCTGTTAGTGTTTACTGCGTTCTAGAAAGAAGTATCTATGGCATTAATTCAGGGCACACTCGTATGTGTGCCAGTGGTTCGCACTAGCACCAAGCTGGGAGAAAACTCAAGAAACAAAACATATTAGTGTAACAGAATTATCTGTGCTCAAAGCAACAAGACTATCAGCTCAGTGGGCTAATGCAGGCACTGCGTGGAGGATCAGAAACACGAGGGTGGAGGATGGGAAACACATGGGGGACGAGGGGCTGATACCATGGAGAGTAGAGGGGGAGAGTTTGACAAACAGGACAGTGGGAGGACGGCCTACAGGAGAGGGACTGCAGAGGCATGCTGAAAATTAAATAAACAAACAGTCATCATTCTGCGATTCTCATGCACAAAAGAGTAGCATAGGGAGCACGGGTAACAACTCGCGCACCAGCTTCATTTCCCGGATGGCTGCTTCGTCTTCTTTTTTAAGGCATTCCCCTTTATTTGCATATTCACGAGACTTTGCGTCTTAGTGAACTACTAGGCTGCTACCTTTATGTGAAGTTTATTTGCATGCTATAATAGCAATGCAAAATTACTTTTAGTAAAAGTCTAGGTCATTAATTAATAACATTTTACACTATGTTACAAATGTTAACAGAACTCATCATTTATATACCGACTTCTTCTTTTAATCTAATAAAATAAGTGCCCTGAACACACCACAGTGTAACACGAGCAAGAAACACAAGAGGGAAAAGCATCTGCACGCACATAAAACAAACAAGAGTGTGCGAAAAGCATTGGCCGCACAGGCGCCGAAAGTTAAAGTGATCGTGATCGGGATGCACTTAATTACTCGTGACGGAGAAAAGACAGATGGCGGCTGCGCGCGTTCACGTGCACATACACGCAAGATTGAGGCCAGCAAAAATCCTCTGGTGGCACTTTGAAAACCCCCTTACTAAAAGTTGAGCAAGCAGCACATGCGCTGCTCTAGGCTCGACCTAAAAAGTAACAGACTATGACATGCTTCAAACCGATACAAACATCAAAGTAAAAAAGTAACAGATTATGACACGCTTAAAACCGATACAAACCTCAAAGTAAAAAAGTAACACACTATGACACGCTGAAACCGATACAAACCGCAAAGTAAAAAAGTAACATACTATGACACACTTAAAACCGATACAATCATCAAAGTAAAAAAGTATTAAAACCGATATAAATATCAAAGTAAAAAAGTAACAGACTATGACACGTTTCAAACCTTTACAAACATCAAATAAAAAAAGTAACAGACTATGACACGCTTAAAACCGATACAAACATCAAAGTAAAAAGGTAACAGACTATGATACGCTTAAAACCGATACAAACATCAAAGTAAAAAAGTAATAGACTATGGCACACTTAAAAATGATGCGGGATCGCAGTAAAAAGTAGGGTCTTGTGTTTTGGTCTTTTCTAGAATAAGTGCCCTATATTGAGATCCAAGCTCTCACCTTCAGTTCTACAGGTTGTTCTGCTTTACCATTTGTTTTGCTGGCTGGAGTTTGCGTCACATAGCTGTCACCTGGTGCCATTTCATAACAGTGGCCTTAAGTCAGTCCTGATTTGTCAGCCTCCATTGCAAAGCATGCTGGGCTATGGGGTTTCCTGAACTGTATCGGTCCACTTGGACCCTCATGTCTAGTCATTTGGGCTGCATGTCATGATGGCGCCAGATGGCCATTTGACACCTATGAGATCACATGTTCTCATCATTCAGTTGGAATATTATAGGGATGGGTGCATTCCATTCAACGAGCCAGACAAACTGACCTCCCACTCATTAGAATTCTTAAGGGGAACACATTGTTCCACATACATTTAGAACACATGAACCTATGGAGTCACAGCTGTGGCATACCTGAGATGGATGACATTTCAAAGCCTTGCATCCGGTTTCTGATCATAAAAGAGCCCTGCACTGAAAAACAAAAACAAATTCATGCGTCCGCTGTCCAACCCTTGTGATGCAGTAATTAGATGCCTTGACAGCTGCAAACCAACTGGTCTTCAACATGGCTGTGGTGGTTTCAGACCTAACAAAAGCGGCAATGAATTGTCATATTCCCATGTGTACTACCAAACACCTGCGAAAGTTTCAGGTACTCTTACTACATCCAGAAAGGAGCATGAATCCACCTTGACTCGCGGACGCCATCGTTGGCAGAGGTCAACTCACAGAGAGCTTCTGAGCAAAGGCTGCAGGTCATGGTTGCCATTTTATTTGTCTAGGAAATCACTTTCAAGATGTCTCCTGCAGACAAGAATATGGGTTGAAAGGTCGTGCTCAAATATAATAACCTTAGGCATAAGCGCTTGATTTTCCAACTGCATGCAGGCAGTCAGCACACGGATGCGTAGGAGCTGCCTGAAACTGAACCCAGGAAAAACGGAAGTGAAGCTCTTTGATGCACAAACTGCATTGTGGAGCCCGTCCTGTTGGCCAGCAGATATGGGCCATCTGCCAACACCCGTCACCAAGACCCGGATCCTGGGAGTTCTGATCGACAACCAGCTAAACTACACAAATAATGTAAGCCCTCTGTCCTCCTCAGCTGTCTCCACTCTGGGAATGCTAAAGAAGATTCTCCCATTTATTCCTGTCCACCTCAAGAAAACTCTCATTGCATCCTTAGTAGTGGCCACATTGGATCACTGTAATGGCCTACGACTCACCGCACACCAGTACATCCTCTAAAACTGTAAACACTGCAGAATGCCGCTGTAAGACTTTGCCAAAAGATTCCAAAACATCACTCAGTGGCCAAAGCCATCAAAAACTTGAACTGGCTCCCCATCAGACAGAGGATTACTTCCATAGCACTCTGTATCATGTACAAGGCACTCCATGGCCTAGGCCCCAACTTTCTTCACCAAAGTTTCAACTGGTATACCCCAGGCAGACCCCGACGTTCAGCCACGACCAAACATATCGTTGTGCCCAGATTCAAACGACCCACCTGCGGTGGCAGGAGTCTTTTTCCGGGAACCACAAAAACCTGGAATGCTTTACCACTGCACATCAAGAGGGCACCCAATCTCATGACCTCTAGGAAGCTCTCGAAGACCTGCCCTTTAGCACCTGATGGCGGCTCTTCGCTCCATTGGCTTTCTGCTCTTCTCCTGATTCAAAGCCAGCGCCAAGACACCGCCGGATAATCGAGCACTCTAGAAAATGTATTAACAGGACAAAGTCCATATAAAAAAAAACATGGTATCTGGATTATGCTCTTCATCTCATCTTCATCTCATCTTCATCTCATCTTCATCTCATCTTCATCTTCATCTCATCTTCATCTCATCTTCATCTCATCTTCATCTCATCTTCATCTTCATCTCATCTTCATCTCATCTTCATCTTCATCTCATCTTCATCTTCATCTCATCTTCATCTCATCTTCATCTTCATCTCATCTTCATCTCATCTTCATCTCATCTTCATCTTCATCTCATCTTCATCTTCATCTCATCTTCATCTCATCTTCATCTTCATCTTCATCTCATCTTCATCTCATCTTCATCTTCATCTCATCTTCATCTCATCTTCATCTCATCTTCATCTCATCTTTCTGCATTACCTTATTTTGTCAGAAAATTATCTGTATCATACGTACGATTAAATCACTAAAATTGGTACATAACTCACTCGAGAACACAAATACACTTTATAAATTATACCATGATGTAAATCAAGTTAAAAATACCTTAATACAGAAATGTTACTAAAGTAATGCTTGGTTAGCCAGACGCAATCTCAACAAAAAGGCTTCCAACACCCTTCTTATAACGACAAAAACTATAAGGGGCAGAGATTCTTCGAACCAGCCTTAAGGAGTCATATGTGGTCACAGTGTGTTTAGTATAAACAGAATTAGATTTAATACCTAATAAAAAATGAGCCCGGGCAGCAGCATGCGGCATAACAGACAGAGGCTTGCAGTAAATTGATACAAACCTGACTCTATTTGTCTTATTACACTCTGATTGTGACATCACTAGTCAATTGTAATAAGAAAATGACAGAGCTACCCAGTTGTAATAGACTAGCACAATTGAGTTGAGACATCATAATGCCTGTTTCCAGCAGTGTGTGTGTGTGTGTGTGTGGGGGCGGGGGGGGGGCTGGTGGGGGGCAGGTGTGGGACTGATTTACAGCAGCTGCAATTACAAAGAGAAGGAGAAATGGCTTCTCAGCTCCTCTGTTTATCCTGAGAGGTAACAGTCACTGTCCGAGAAGGATCCATTTACTGCAGTTTATGTATTGACCCCTTTGAGTTCATTACAGTAAAGCTGGAGTCTATCTTCAAGTTAGAATCAATTCGGAACTACAGACTTTTTAAAGGGACTTACATTAAATTGCCTGAAATACGTATTCGCAACAAATTGCTCGTTGCATATCGGTGCGCTTCCCTTTGCGCCATAGAATCCACATTTTTTAACTTATCTACAGAGGTATTATATCTTTTTTTTATTTCAAAGTATTTTATTGATTTTAATTAACAGATACATTAGCATTTCTGTCGCAGGGTTGGCCAAACTTAGTATGTATTACAGTGATTACAGGTACATGAGATATATGTTCAGCTGAACCCACCTACATGGCCTGCAGGGAAAATAGGTATAGGGTGATAGAAAGAAAGAGACAGTAAAGAAAGGGATGAAAGGAGGGTACGGGAAAGGCTCTGTAGCGATGGGTCTAGCTGGGGTTACCAGTGGTATGATATCTTTTATTTGTAGGAGCTAGACACAATGGATCTAAGCTGTTTTGGGCACGGTGAGGGTGTAACCGTGTTGTATAAGGAATAAAATACCTTTTGCTATGGAGTTCCACGATCATATAATGAAATTTGAGTTCATTCCTCTAGATGCTCACTGAAGTCCTCAGTAGCTTGCGGTAACTTTATAATGTACAGGACAGGGTGCTTTATCTCGTATAATAGTAGGCATATTGCATAGTAAAACGTGAATTACTCCAGCGAGAAACAGACGAAGGAGTAGTTCAAAGGAGCAAGTTGTAGATGTATTACCGTTCCACTAATAATTGTTACATTATAAGGCCCAATTATGGCTTGTTTAAGCTTACTAAAAGTGAACGTTTTACCCCAGAAATACCACTTGGTTGTTTGCTGTTGCATTATTAGTAGCAATTACCTTTTATTTTAAATGTGTTTGTAAAATATGTAATTACTTGGTTTCTTGTGCTTTTCTCTCACTTCCTTTTGAAAATAGCATTTTCCATGGAAGGTCCCCCCCCTCCCCCCCCCCCCCCCCCCGGTCACAGTGTGCAGCGCAGCATGAAAGCGCACCGATGCCAGTGCTTTTTATGACCCTAACACAAGCCTTTTCATGTCTACATTTACTTGTTTTGTTATTGTAAATGCATCTTCCTTCTGGTTTATTTAATATTCCAAGCTCGCTCTTTTTGGTGATGACTGTAGGCCCTGAAGCAATCTGACCTCAACCTTTCTAGTCTTCTCCTGGGCTGTGTATTGTCCTCAGTAAAAGCTGGCAGCCAACTTCACTGGCACCAAAGTAGTTTATTGAACTTATGGAACCCTAAAATCAGCTGTGGTTTGCATATGTGGCGCTTTACGTGGTGCCTTAGCTTCTAGGAGCACTGTCTATCCACTTCGGCAGCTAGTGCAGGACTGCTCTTCCTGCACTTTGACTTGCATCTCCCATCTTCAGGAAGTGACGTTACTACAGGTACAGTTCATAATTGGTTTCATGTGATGAGTGCTTAATTTGTAAAAACATAAGTGCTAGGGCTTTCGCCAGGATGCCACTGCAGCCTGCACCACAAGTTGCCCCTGCCATGCTGCCAATGATAGTAACAGCACAACTACTAACCATCACACTCCTACAAGTGTGACAATTTGGACTATTCCAGGCCCTCAAAGTATAAGAAATGGCTTGAGCGGCAGGTAATAGTCCTTTTTAATGTATGTTGAATTAATAATTAACTGTTGTTGTGTCGTCTCTAAATTGGCCAGACAGCGCCACCTTGTGGGAGACTGTCACAAGAGCCCCTGTTGACAGTTAAGTTCCAGTGTCGAGCACCAGAAACCATCAGCTCTAATTAAGCACTGGGGAGAACCCGTTATATACACAGTCCACCTTTACCCGGTTTCCATGGGCGAGGGCCTCCTGAACCCTCCCTTGCTCTCCACTGACATTATTTACATGGGGGTGGTCTGCCCCCTGTACCCTCCTTTTCTCCCCTCAAACAGTGTGCTTTCTTTCACCCTTCACCTCTTTGGCCCATTGCTGGGTATCTCTGGACAGGTGTTGGGCTTTTTGGCCCTGTTGTACCATTCCAAACCAGTCTTCCACCACCATTTGTACATAATGACTGGTTCAGGTTAATATGTTGGCACACATGAAAATGTGTAAATGCCATGTTTAGGTCTGGTTACAGTCTTAGAAGTCTGCCAGATCTCATGAAAGCACAACATACAACATGCAATATACAATACACGGAGATTGCGTTGGGCCGGCTCCCTTCCGCCATTGGCCCTTTGCGTCAGTCCCCTTCAGCTTCCTGTGTATTTGCTGTGTCCCTCACAGTGTGGACCCGCCACAGCATTTTGCAAATGTTTACTTGTTTTGCCTACAATTAATATTGCTAAGTAGCTAATAAAGTGTTCTCTCATAGGCGTCACCTGTGACTGGTGTGCAGTGGCTGTGAGGTTTTACAGACAGAGGGGCTGTGAGGTTTTACAGACAGAGGGGCTGTGAGGTTTTACAGACAGAGGGGCTGTGAGGTTTTACAGACAGAGGAGCTGTGAGGTTTTACAGACAGAGGGGCTGTGAGGTTATACAGACAGAGGTGCTGTGAGGTTTTACAGACAGAGGGGCTGTGAGGTTACACAGACAGAGGGGCTGTGAGGTTACACAGACAGAGGGGCTGTGAGGTTTTACAGACAGAGGAGCTGTGAGGTTATACAGACAGAGGGGCTGTGAGGTTTTACAGACAGAGGGGCTGTGAGGTTTTACAGACAGAGGGGCTGTGAGGTTTTACAGACAGAGGGGCTGTGAGGTTACACAGGCAGAGGGGCTGTGAGGTTATACAGACAGAGGGGCTGTGAGGTTACACAGACAGAGGGGCTGTGAGGTTACACAGACAGAGGGGCTGTGAGGTTTTACAGACAGAGGAGCTGTGAGGTTATACAGACAGAGGGGCTGTGAGGTTTTACAGACAGAGGGGCTGTGAGGTTACACAGACAGAGGGGCTGTGAGGTTACACAGACAGAGGGGCTGTGAGGTTACACAGACAGAGGGGCTGTGAGGTTACACAGGCAGAGGGGCTGTGAGGTTATACAGACAGAGGGGCTGTGAGGTTACACAGACAGAGGGGCTGTGAGGTTACACAGACAGAGGGGCTGTGAGGTTTTACAGACAGAGGAGCTGTGAGGTTATACAGACAGAGGGGCTGTGAGGTTTTACAGACAGAGGGGCTGTGAGGTTTTACAGACAGAGGGGCTGTGAGGTTTTACAGACAGAGCGGCTGTGAGGTTATACAGACAGAGGGGCTGTGAGGTTTTACAGACAGAGGGGCTGTGAGGTTTTACAGACAGAGGGGCTGTGAGGTTATAAAGACAGAGCGGCTGTGAGGTTTTACAAACAGAGGGGCTGTGAGGTTTTACAGACAGAGGGGCTGTGAGGTTACACAGACAGAGGGGCTGTGAGGTTATACAGACAGAGGGGCTGTGAGGTTACACAGACAGAGGGGCTGTGAGGTTATACAGACAGAGGGGCTGTGAGGTTACACAGACAGAGGGGCTGTGAGGTTTTACAGACAGAGGAGCTGTGAGGTTATACAGACAGAGGGGCTGTGAGGTTTTACAGACAGAGGGGCTGTGAGGTTTTACAGACAGAGGGGCTGTGAGGTTTTACAGACAGAGCGGCTGTGAGGTTATACAGACAGAGGGGCTGTGAGGTTTTACAGACAGAGGGGCTGTGAGGTTTTACAGACAGAGGGGCTGTGAGGTTATACAGACAGAGCGGCTGTGAGGTTTTACAAACAGAGGGGCTGTGAGGTTTTACAGACAGAGGGGCTGTGAGGTTACACAGACAGAGGGGCCGTGAGGTTACACAGACAGAGGGGCTGTGAGGTTATACAGACAGAGGGGCTGTGAGGTTACACAGACAGAGGGGCTGTGAGGTTATACAGACAGAGGGGCTGTGAGGTTACACAGACAGAGGGGCTGTGAGGTTATACAGACAGAGCGGCTGTGAGGTTATACAGACAGAGGGGCTGTGAGGTTTTACAGACAGAGGGGCTGTGAGGTTTTACAGACAGAGGGGCTGTGAGGTTATACAGACAGAGCGGCTGTGAGGATTTACAAACAGAGGGGCTGTGAGGTTTTACAGACAGAGGGGCTGTGAGGTTACACAGACAGAGGGGCTGTGAGGTTACACAGACAGAGGGGCTGTGAGGTTATACAGACAGAGGGGCTGTGAGGTTACACAGACAGAGGGGCTGTGAGGTTATACAGACAGAGGGGCTGTGAGGTTACACAGACAGAGGGGCTGTGAGGTTTTACAGACAGAGGAGCTGTGAGGTTATACAGACAGAGGGGCTGTGAGGTTTTACAGACAGAGGGGCTGTGAGGTTTTACAGACAGAGGGGCTGTGAGGTTTTACAGACAGAGCGGCTGTGAGGTTATACAGACAGAGGGGCTGTGAGGTTTTACAGACAGAGGGGCTGTGAGGTTTTACAGACAGAGGGGCTGTGAGGTTATACAGACAGAGCGGCTGTGAGGTTTTACAAACAGAGGGGCTGTGAGGTTTTACAGACAGAGGGGCTGTGAGGTTACACAGACAGAGGGGCTGTGAGGTTATACAGACAGAGGGGCTGTGAGGTTACACAGACAGAGGGGCTGTGAGGTTATACAGACAGAGGGGCTGTGAGGTTACACAGACAGAGGGGCTGTGAGGTTATACAGACAGAGCCTTGGCTGGATCAGACAGAGCGGCCGCCCCCTTGAAGAAAGTGAATATATCAACCTGTTGGAGTGATGCTGCCAAAGCAGCCTCATGGAAAGGAACCTGCATTGTTTGCATGTGAGGCAGGTGCCCTGCTCTCACTCCTGCAGCATCAGGTGAATGTGAGTGGCCAACATCCTCTTAGGAAGGCCTGGCTGTGCCTGTCACCATGCAGCCCTGACATCATGTAGCCATGCCAGCAGCCATTCATGGGCAGCGGGTGGTCAGGCAGACCCATAGACCTAGTCTATGTGAAGAGCATCTGAAAAATATTCACAGCATCCATATAAATAATTTGCTTGTCATTCATTTGGAAAGGCTGCCCCACTCCAAAATGGCAGCCTTTTTACTGTGTCCACTCAGTCATCACAGTATGAACAAAGTCAAGACTAACCCTAATGGGGCAGGTCCGCGAGAGCCTGTTAGGAAACTCAGACAAATCCAAGATTCCAGAGTATGTGTTCTGTTTCTTATGGTCCCATCTGATTCGATCTGTGCTTTCTGCTGGCAACTATACATTGTGGCTGAGATACATTATGGACGCTACATATTAGCTAGGGCCTTGGATTCTTCATAGTCCTTGATGTCTTTCCATAATTATTGTGTGAGACCTCTTGAAATTTCTGATGGAAGCCTTCCATCTAGTTTGTTACATTTGGGGGAACTAAATGATAACAGAATGCCATTTTGTCCTGAGAAAGGTCTCATGTACGTCTGACACTTACAGACCGAAAAGTCAACATTAATTTTGTTTCCAATTATAAAAAATAATGTAGATCTCCCATTTAGTGAAGCGTTTAAATGGAGTATGATACAACGACTAGCTGGTAGACCTTCACACACAATATTTGTCTATGTATCATTACTGATGTTTTCCATGTATAATGTTTTTTAATTTCAATGTTTTGTGTTGTCTTCTTGTCCCCTTTTATCGTTGTTTCAACCATATAAACCTATTGAATTATAAGTAAAATATGTATTTTTTGCAAAGTATGTTTACCAAATCATTGTTGCAAATGTAATTGTTGATAAATGAATGGACTAAGAGAGTCTTTTGGAAGCACTTGTCATAGATAGAATGCTTTCCTATTAAGCATGTTAAAGTCCCAATACATTGCTAAAGAGTGTCATAGAGGTTGGTGTATGCATATGTGTGTAGAAATCCACATGCCACAGGCAAGTGTCATACGTGCTGCCACCACTCCTCCAATCCAAACGTACATTTAAACAGATGTGGGCGCATCCTTCCCTAGACAGAAGTGCACACGCCACAGAAGGCCGCTCAACACAAAGCTTGATACCCCATGGGGTGGTTTTTACACACACAGTCTTGGAGACACACCAACTACTATTACAAATGGGTTGCAGGTGGGAACTGTCATGTCTCATGACCCACCTCCATCTGTGAGGCAGCTCTTGCTACTGTCCACCCGGAATCCCACCAAGCTGCATGCTGGCAGCAGAGGTGTAGCTTCAGGTGGGGGGAGTTTTTTGAGGTGTGACCCCGCCCTCAAATAAAAGTACTCCTGGCTTGATAGTTTGGGCTAAGGGCCCTGAGTCCTGCCGTGTCTGTGTTTGTTTTTCTCATGGAGAATAAAAGATAAATCAGTGTCCTTTGATGTATAAAACGACAGAAAAAGAGACAAAGATGCATTCTGGTGGCTGAATTTCAGAAGGTGAAACCAGAAAACCTGGAATCAATACTGGCTTCCCTGCTTGTCCAAATTGTGTGATTCTAGGCACACATTTTATTCCCCAGGGCCTTTTTTTCTTTATTATCACGTATGAGACCACTTTTAAATATTTGAGTTCAGGATGTGCACTCTACAAGCACCTCTTAATAGACTATAATGTCGCTCCACCTACATTAAGAATCTAGGCCACGTTTAGAGTTTACATCACTTCTGACTTGCATCTTAGTTCACTTATGGCATTGTCGTCGGGAAAGCAAGTCATTCATGTTTCTAGATTCATGTTTGAAAACTATCACTTGAAATAAATGTCTGTCTATGCAGTGATATAATGATGTACCGAGGTGAAACTCTTCCATATGTTAAAGACATTTTGAAGACACTATGTCATAGTTTTACATTATAGTTGGTGCATGATATAAATCGCAAGCGTGTTCGCGGCTTCTCTCATGCACGGACTCTTAAGGGCAAGCCAGATCATGGACTGTGCACTGGCTCGGCTCACTCTAGTCATTTGTTGGGGCGCCCCCCTCTGTTTGCAACTCAGGCTCAGTACCTGGGGCTCTCAGTCACTTGATGAAATGACTTGTAAAATCATAGGACTGGAAACATAGAGCTCAGTCTACAATCACCAATCTGGCAACTCTACCACCAAGGCTTTCTCATAGCAGCGAATAAAAAGAGTGTGTGCAGTGAAAATACATTTAAAGAAAGAAAATAAGAGATGAGCCTGGCACACACGGATAAACAGAACGAAAACACACCACGCCAGCTATACATGTCTCTTCCCCTCCCAAGGACACCCTACGTTCTCATGACACCAGCACGACTGAAGAAAGGGCGTGTGCCAGCCATGCCCAGAAATGCAACCTCTGTGGTTCCCCAAGTTTCCTGGATTCTGGCAAGTTCTAAATTGATGAGCTCTTTCACAGCCCTCCATCTCACCGCAGGGACATTTTGATTTACACCTGACCTGCTTGTGCAGCCTGTATTTTACTGCATGAATACCATGGAATCACACCTTTCCTCAAAGTCCCTTGATCTGCAGAGAGGACTATAAAGTAGCAGAATTGTAATTTTCTGCCTTGGCGTCAGAGCATTTCTCTCTCTCTCTCTCTCTCTCTCTCTCTCTCTCTCTTTCTCTCTCCCTTCTCTCTCCCTCCGCCTCTCTATAAGCAGTAACTCTCTCTCTCATTCACTCTCTCTTTAAGCAATAACACTCTCTCTGTCTCTCTCTTTTTCTCTCTTCCTCCCAAGCCTCTTTAAGAAGTAACTGAGTGGATGTCCCCGCACGCAGTTATGTGTGTGATCGTGCCTTGAAAAGAGCAGGGCCTGGGGGAAACAGCCTGGTTGTGTACCCCCCAACCTCTATTATGACCACCCTCATGGGCTTTTTGTATCAGAGAGGTATTGCTGTTAATACAGATCTAAAGACTGAAAATAATACAGGGAATGGCGAGACACATAATTTGCTAGGCACAAGTGTTTTTGTATGAAAGCCTGGGCGTATTTCGCGGAGTTTTGCTACGCGAAACTCTGCGAAGTTGCAAAAAAACTCTGCAAAGTTCAGCAAGTGGCAGAGTGTAGTGGAACTGCTGTTCACGCTGGTCTTCCTGCCGCTCGGGTAAAAATTCTACCCGAGTGGCAGCTCGCGCTCAGGAACCTACAGCTCGCGATTGCAAACTTACAGTTTGCGATCGCGAGTGGGGAAAAAACTCAGCTGTGCTACGCGAAGAGGAGTTTTCTGTGCAGAAAACTCCACAAACTTCGCGAACGGAGCAGAGTTCAATGCCTAATCGTTTGCAGACCAATGAACAGAGCTGGATACATTTAGTGCCGGATTTAATAACTATCACCTGTCATACATCGACGACAGTGACCGCTACACAGGCACTTGGCATGGTCCGTGTTTGGATACAACAATAGAAAGTCCAATTCAAATCGAGTTGACACTACCGTATGAGTGGGGCTGACAAGCATCCACTGTTATTGAGTGCGGTACTCACCATACTTTAGAGCTACTTAGAAGATTTCTACTATTGGAGACACCATTACCGCACCAGCTTATCTAAGACTTTTATTAAGAAATTTTGGGACGACTTCCTTCTTTCGCCACAATATACGTCTCATTTGCTACTTCATGCTACGCCGAAACAGCTCTTTTGAAGCCTTGAAAAAGTCACATAAGTGACGAAACACGTGTCGGCTGTTCTCCATCATCACTGAATATAGCTGCTTTGAATGGAACTGGAAAACAATAACTTGTACCAATTTTATCTTGTTCGCAACCAAATTGCAAGAAATTGTTAAAGAAAAGCTTACAAAGAAACAGTTTTTTCTTTTTGTACAATAACTCCTTCTTTCTTTTGGTCTACACCTGTGAAAATAATTAAACATATCTTTATGAAGACTAATTGTTGTCGATAACAGATTACATATGTAATAGTGGCAAGTGTGTTGTCAAGATTGTAACACAGTAGCAGCTCACTAATATTACTGCAAATAATCTCTGTGACACCCTCCCATTTCTCATCAGCGCGGCCCTGTTTTGTTCTAGAAGAAACTTTTTTGTGGACATTGCATGAAACAAACACACTTAAAAATGTCTAAAAGATTGTCACTGATCACCCACATTAAAAAATAAATCTCAGGAAAAAGGTATTTAAGAATTATTCAAAGTTATCAGGGCAAGAGACTCTGCCAGAACAGAAGCTGGCTCTATCAGGGACCCGTGCCCCCAACCCCTCCGAAAGGCCGGGGCCCTGGGCCAACGTCTCTGAGTGCTTCTGGAACCGGTTTAGACACAGGATCACTTGGTTTTCTGTTCTCCCTAGAGTTCTTTTCAGCCCTCAACCTAGAATCGATAAAATACAAATGTATGACGTTACACCGCATACATTCACAACGCGGTAGTTTACAACGCGTTCGTTACAACGCAAGTCGTTACAACGACTTGCGCTAGAGGCGCTGGATTTAGGACTAGTATGATTTACTAGTCCAACTCCGGTGTGTGGAACAGTAGGGAAGGTGTTGGGATAGTAAATCACACTATTCCTTAGTGTAGAGCGTGATCCAGCGCAAGCCGTTGTAACGACTTGCGTTGTAATGACCGCTTTGTAAAGCTATCGCAGTGTAACGACTGCGCTGTAAAGGTCGTTTTCCATAAAATGCACTAGATACAACTTCTAATAACCTAGTCACGGTACCTGACAGCAGGAAGGATCACGGGTGAGGTGTGCCAGGGAAAGAAACCGAACAACATTCAGAAGGAAAGAGCGGGATAAATGAAACAGAGATGGAAAGACAGGAGGACCGCCGGACAGATCAGCAGCTTACTACACAGAAGGAGCTGAGGAATGAATAGGTGCATAGAAACATTCACGAGTGACTGCGTAATGCAGCACAGCATAAGGCATCTCTGGGTAGAGAAAGACAGACACAGACAGGCAAACACACACACATACACGAGGCAAAGAGGAAACGACAGCTTGACACATCAATAGATGGACAAAGAGTCAAGAAGGGGCAGGCAGAAAAACTGACAGATCGATATACAGACAGAGGCACAGAATGCCGCTGCCCGCGTCCCAAGCAGTGGGACATCAGCAGGGCAGCACTCTAGTGGCCGCCCGTCGGAGCCTTCCCCCTTGCTGCCTCGCGCGCGAGGCTACGCCCACTAGGGTTATGACCCCCAATAGTGTGGAGCTGGAGGCGGGCCGTTGGGGGCGGGGGGGGCGCGGCTTGCCCCCTCTACTTAGGAGGCCCCCTCGCCCAGTTCCTCCTCTGTTCCCCGCGCGCCGCTCCAGCCTGGACACGCGTGGTCCCTCCTGGCCGCGCGAGATCGCTCCCCACGGGCACAGCACCCGGGCCACCAGCGGCCCGTAATGTATTTTCTTTTATCGTTTCAGGTCCGATCAGCTGTTCCTGGATCGGAGGGGCGGAGATGAAGTTGCGAATTCGAGGAGGCCTCGACACATCGTCAATTCGTGGCGCCTCCTTCAGCAGAGGATGCTGCGCGTCTAGGGGAAGCCGATCGTGGTTACGGGATCCGGAGGGGAGCCGGTCCGATCAGCTGTTCTTGGATCGGAGGGGCGGAGACGAAGTTGCGGATTCGAGGAGGCCTCGACACATCGTCAATTCGTGGCGCCTCGTTCAGCAGAGGATGCTGCGCGTCCAGGGGAAGCCGATCGTGGTTACGGGATCCTGAGGGAAGCCGGTAAGCGCGGGTGCGGCACCAGGCTGCCGCTTCCTGCTGCTGGTGTATGAGGGGAACGAAGCACTGTTTTAAGACGCGTGCGGGCATATTGAGGCAGCTGGGAAGGAAGCTGTTTTTTTTTTTTTTTTTAAATGGTTGCGAGCATATTGAGGCAAAGCGTGAACTGCTTCTGTTTCTCGGCTGTAGAGACGCTTAAAGGCAGCGCAGCTATACATATTTAGCGATCATGTTTGTCACTGTGGTAAGCGCAGTGAGGGGCATTAATCTAGAAGCAGGCATTTGGCAGCCTTTTGCTACGGTGTTTGGCTGAGTGGGGATCAGTTGGGTACAGCGACCTGCGGAACTGCTGCCCTTAACTTCATGCGGCGAGAGGAGGAGAGGCAGGCTGCTTCGGTTTAGTGTTGAAGGGGGCACTTTGGCGCCGACGGTTTTTCGCGACTCGTTTAATTGTCGTGTGGTTTCTGATACGGCGAGCGGAGCATTGGGGTCATTTGAGCTGAGGGAACGGTGCTCACTGAGCACCAGTCGTGTCGGCACTCTAATTTTACTTTGCCTTGTAAATAGTAGGTCTGTCCACTTACAGGGAGAGGAGGATGTTCAAAATCATTGTAATGATAGTATCCAACCAGCACTACACCGATTGCTTGTCCATGTATAATACCCTGGGTGCAGTTAGGTGTTTATGCCACGGGGTGGCACTGTTCCTCATGTACGGTCTCCGTACGGGCTAGAGTTTTGTTGTCCCGATTGTAATGGGTTTCTTGCAATTCAGAGGTGCTGCGTGATTTCAGGCACCTTGACATGTTTCTCTGCGCGCCAATGGGGGACTTCACGTTTTCCAGCTAAGTCAAGGGGAGAGGAGTTGGCCTAACGGCTAGGGCGCTCTACCTCGGACCGGGGGAAACTGGGTTCGAGTCTAGGGAATTACGATAATACATCGGGTGATTCTGGGCAAATCAAGGGCCAGAGTGGGATTCTGATAGTGGTTGGAAACCTGCCTCATTTTGGTGCTTGTCAGATCGCAATAGTGAATGGGGCAATGGGGGAGCAGCGTGGCGGTGACCTGCTGTCCAGTCGGGGCGCTGGCCCCCCTCTTGGGCCGCCGGCTCGTGGTAACCGGTCAGAAAACAGCTTTCGCCATTGTTAGTCGTGAAGCGTCCCAGCCCCCTAACAAATCCATTCCCATGTTTAAAAGTCGGGTCGTGAGAACCCCAGTCAGGTCTGCCAGTCTCATTGGTTTTACATAGGGATGAGCAGCTGGCCGTAGCATCCCCATCAATGGCCAATGCTCGGGGGTCAATGAGAACTCCCTAGGGTTCCTACGGGTTTATTGCACTGCTGTGTATTTATTAAAGCGAATGCTCACAATACCGAGAAGCCAAGAGAAGGTTGCAGGAGTGTGCATGCTGAAGGTTAGAGTGTACAACTTGGTCAAGAAGACAGTTGAGACACAAGGCATGTTCCGCGACAACGAGGATAAAACCCACGGATTATCAGAGATTCTCTTCAATGAGAAGCCGAATCTTGTAACTAATGATAGCGCGATGATGTATTTCTGGAATCTTACGATTGGTGACTGTCACATTCTTATCATAATTGGATGAGATGCGAGCTCGTAACTTGCAGGGGGTACACTTCCGACGGCAGATACCAAACACACCGCTCTATTTATTGGTTTTATTGACAACTTTTCTCAAAGTCCTTTCACGCAGCACACATCGTCGGTGAACGTTTGGCTACACCAGAAGGGTTTTAGGAATGTTATCTATTTTAGGATAATGTCTGAGCTTCTTAGGGCTCCTCCGTTCTTTGTACAATTTTTGTTGCACGGAGGGGTAAGGCGAATGTTTATGTCTGTGTTAAGCATACTGTGCCCTGAGGACCGGGATGACTCAGCTTCAGTTGGGAAGCTGTAGAGGGCAGTCACTACATGCGCCGTTCTGCGATGCAAAGTTCTCGGACACCCTACACTGGTAGGAGTGGCGCTTTATAACTAATTCAATGCAACTGGGAGTGTGATTATGGAGACTTGGTCAACTGTTAAAGGGGGCTAGTGAGAGAATCCGTGGGGGAGGCGGCATTGGGGGGGCGCCAACGACATTCTTGCACAAGGCGCCACCATCGCCAAGGCCGGCATCGCCGTTTACCGCGAGAGTGCGTGAGTTCTACAACACTGTTAGGGGCGTGCCGAATTACATTAATCATAACCAGCATAGCGCAGGATACAAACCAAATTATTTCCGGCAACTAAGTATAATTTTCTAGGGATACCCTGGCCTTGTTCATACTCTCTACAGCACTTTGCTTTCATATCACCAGGTGTTATACCTTACCTACCTTTCGAGCGAAAGTGACTTTGGTGACTTTGCATATTATGAAACAGTGTTTCATGGAGGAGGAAGAGGCTAAGACATATATAATGTAATTGTGGCGACTATAGGGTGCCCTAGACTTACATAGACCATGGTGACGGTAGTAGATAAGTTGTGGGTCATTAGATCCTGAGCATCTTTGAAATGAAAGCAAACTAGATCTTCAATGAGAAGGAATTGGTCATCAAAGTGCAACAATATCCGAGGGTTGCAGCAGGTGTTATGTATCACTACAAGTCAATAGGAATAAAAACCCACATTGCTTATGCCCCTATGCAGTGTCTTATGCAGACTCCGGCGCCGCCGGCAATACAGCAGCTGTCCGTATGTACACATGTAGGGCTTCTTCTTTGTGTTGTCAGTTATATTAAATTTTGAGGGGCAGTCGTACCTACGCTGCACGGTCACAAAAGTCGTGAGGCCGCTTCACTAAGCCATGTCTCTGGTACCATGCTATGCCGTGGCTCATTTTGTATATCCTTGGGCCGGCCACACATTCCTTCATCTCCAGCATGCTTTGCTGATTAATTGATTAAATGAATGAAGTCGCATGTTTTTAGCTCAAACTGAGCGAGTTACTAATCGCAATGACATGGGTTCACACGCACTGGAAGGCCCCCTTTACATTTATTCCCTGGTATCTTTGTCCCAAAATCCAGCATTTATTAGGGTTATCCGGTACAAGTGGGGAATCTCACTGGCATTAGTTCAATGCCTGTAGGTACGAGGGACGAAGTTATGGATCCCAAGTGGTGCAACAGGATAAGGGAGTATATATAGATATGTTATCTTGGTAGCAGGAGTACAAATATGTCAAGGTTCAGCCCAAAACCCAGTCTCAACCAAAATGCAATGGTCAGCTTATGGAAAGGTGTAACACAGAAATCGATCTACCAATGTCATTATTGTGAGTTCAACGCTTGAGTCAAGAGATGCTGCTGTCTTTCATCTTTGCCTTGCTATTCGAAAACAGCTGGGGTAAGGTCCATTTCAAATCAGTCATAGTGGCAGCTTAGTCTATACAGAAAAGTCTGCAGCCTGAGCCGTTTTGAGACAAGTGGTAGGCCTGGGTTTGTGTGTCATACATAACATCTGGAAGGTATTTATTATTGTGAGTTCCACGCTTAAGTCAAGAGATGCGGCTGCCTTTCATCTTTAGCCTTGCTATTCGGAAGCAGCTGGGGTAATGTTTTCTGCAACTCAGTCATAGTGGCAGCTTAGTCTATACAGGAAGGCAGCTGCCTGAGCTGTTTTGAGACATGCGGAAGGCAGTCTTGAGTCATTACACCCACAACAAGCACAATGCGCAGCGGAGTGTGTTGATGCTGTTATGTTGTAACTATGTGGGGCGAATGATTGTTGGGGGCAATTATATTCCTCCTCGCCTATGAGTGTAAGTGCAAATGCGGCGATATGTCAAGCGCTCCTAGGCCTTCGGGCCCATGGCGCACTGGTTTCCTGTGCATTGTTTACTTATCCGCAGATGGGGGATCAGCCAATAATTGGGCTTGTTGGAGGTAGTGCCCCCCCTTTTTGTAGTAAATATAGGGACTCAATGGCTGCGATGAATATGTAATGTACCTGGGCTCATGCGTAGCGTTTCAATGCCTTGGCATCTACATACACGTCTGAGAGTTTTACTCCTGCGAAAAGGACATTGCCAAATAGGCAAGCCAATGGCACATCAAGGGGTCATGGTGCAAAATCTAGAAAGTCAATTTGTTAGGTAATCCACCAATACTGCTCTAACTTATACATTCAGCGATGTTAATGTGTTGACGTGAAATGTTCACCTTGGCCACGTCACGACCCACAAGAATAAAACTACATGTGGCTTCCCCAGGGATCCTCTACAGGGACACTCTTTGGTGGAACAAGCTTTAGCGCACCAGGTCACTTATATTGGAACTCCCCACCTCCAGAGATTAGGTCCCGCACAGACCTCATGACTTCCCGCAAAGTCTTTAAAACATGG
This sequence comes from Triturus cristatus, assembly GCF_964204655.1. Lineage (NCBI taxonomy): Eukaryota > Metazoa > Chordata > Amphibia > Caudata > Salamandridae > Triturus > Triturus cristatus. Next base: position 1,802,066,491 of record NC_140589.1, on the reverse strand, counting down.
CTAGTTAGACAGGTACATGAGTAACATACCACCCTAACCGGTTTCAGAGTAGCGCCAGGGAACCAATTTGGTACGGTGCCCATCAAATTTGGTATAACATAACAAATGTTGGATTGGTTTTCATAATCTTTTAGGAGCAGAACATAATGTGTTTGTTGCACAAACTGAGAGATTCGAAAACAGAGCTGTGTAACCACACAGGATGTTTCACAAGGTGACAGCAAGCCGTACTGTTGGAATAAACAAATAACGGAAAAAGAATTTACATTATTTTTGAAATTAATTGAATGGAAGTCAACAAGTTTAACGATATGTTGGACGGATAGTTATGGTTAAAGGTGAGATAAGGTTACATCGTTTAACAAAAGCAATTCTAAATTGCAGTGCAAGTTGTAGCAGTCGATAACATCAGATAACAACATTATATAACGATCAGTACACAAACGGTAAAATTTTCAGTGCCTCTTAAAAGACTTTGCACATATGTTCCCGATTGTTGTGGTTAGCATTAGGTTTTGAATTGGGGAAGGAGGTGCCGAGCCAATTCACGTATTAAAACTGATTGATTGCTACAAATATTGGTTCTAATTATGCAAAAAAAAGCAACAAAAAAAAAAAAAAAAGTTGAGACAACCAAGTTAAGTTTCAGTGCAAGGCCACATTTGATGGGGCAATTCCAGGCGGAAAGCATTAAGCCAGACAGCCCTGGGAATTAGGCAGGCGTACGATTAGCTAAGATTCTGTTCAAACTGAGGGAGAGCATATCGACCACAAAATAATTGTGGAACCAGAAAAAGCTTTACAAAGCAATGCTTTGTAAAGCATGCTTTGATAGGCTTCAGGGTTAAGGCCATGACCTTTCTGGAAGGGGCATTCTTCTTCGACCTGTGTCGAACTTGGAAAGGAAGTAAGGAGGGCTGGATAACTCTTTATTCTACCTGCGTTGGGGTTGTCAGTGTCGTGAACTACTAAATCTCACTGAACTGGAGGTGTGGCCGGGTTGCTACACTAGCAGAAGTTTGGGAGTGCAAGCCTCCACCTAGGGGGTGGCTGGCTGAATCTGATGAACTACTTCAAACGGTTCACAGCACTGCACGTGGGAGAGTGTCAATGACCTGTGCATACTTCAACCAGACTCCCGTGAATGGCATGCCCTCAGCTACATGGTAATGATTGAGAGAGCAGAGAGCGACCATACCTCTTGAATTTTGCACTTAAACTTTCTAGTAATGGAAAGGGCTTAACACCTTCTGAATTGAGCATGACCAGAGATGTGCTGCTCTCCACAGTCATTTGACAGGTTAATGGGCAAGGCTAGTGGAAAAGCCAGATGTATTGTCGTCATTTAAGGCGGACGTGACCCAGGTATTGGCAAGATAGAGACACTGCCAACTATGAAGATATGAACGAAATCATCACTGTGGCTCACAACTTATTATTTGATAAAATAAGACGTTTCATTTTCAAGCCACGATGTCGGTGCAATGAATTACCTATAGCACAGCAACACCGGTATAACAAGGACTGTAGGCAAACCTATTAACTCCTTTCAGCAGCAATAAAGTCCAAAAGCTAGCTTCTATTCAACAAGCAAGGAATTGGTTACGCTGTCCCAGTGGAGAGTAAGAAAAGATTGGGATAACAGCGGGACTAGTATAAGACTCGATCGTCAAATTTAATGTAACTTAATTTGCAAGTAGAAAGGCTATAACGAGGAGATGTTGCTAAAATATGGGTCAGTTTGTAGCAAACAGTAGGATAATAAGATGTGAAAGGAAGAAAATTGAGATACCTGTGATGTCAGCTTGTGTTTATATACGTAGGTAAAGTGGTTAACTCACACGTTACCTTCACCCTGCTTATTGTGCTGTAGCTGTTGGGAACATAATTCCAAGCCAGGAAGGCACCTAATTTGGCCAATTGGAAAATCTTAATAGGATTGCAGGTCCATAAGCGCCTATTTCACCAATGCCTTGTTACCCATGCCATATTTTCCTGCCTGAGAAACAGATTTAGGTGTTGCTCTTCTCGCTCAGCCTCTCCTTGGAGCCAGGGAGGTGGGAAACGTTCACAAATTTAGTCCTCGAGCTGAGAGATGTATTCTTCGGCAGCTCAGTCAGTCACATTGGCTTTATCCGGAGGCATGATAAAAGCCGGCCATTTAGCAGTTACGTTAAAATGTTTTGTCCTGCTGAGAAATCATGCACCCCTCGCAGCAGCAGCAGCAGCAATTCAGGAACCATGACGCTATCCATACATCACCTTTGTAGACAAGGTGGAAAGAAAACCTTCTTCGTGCTAGGATGTGAAGGGAATCGATGGACTGACGAATTCAGCTATGGTTCAGTTCTGGCTCCACATGTAGGTGCTAGATCTTCCCATAAATACGTTAGGAAGATCTGCAGTGGCATCGCTAAGAAAGTTAGGAACACCAGTAACGTCTAAGCTGAACGGCAGTGGGGCCCAAAGACATCCTTTGGTAGTCTGCCCTGGGCTCCGGAGTAATGTTGCAAATTAATGCCGTCATTTACTGGTTGCAGAACAGGACCCATAATTTAGCCCACTAAAAGCTGGCTCGCAGGGTGGGCACCTATAACAGCGAAGGGAGGAAGGGGGGCTCTGGCAGCGACGGTAGCCTCCCCAGAGCTGTGGCGGAGTTACAGGGCGATCTGGATGCAGACGGGTACAGTAAGGGTACAGTAAGGGTACCTCTGCGACAGGCGGTACAGTAAGGGTACCCCTGTCCGGCACAGTAAGGGTGCCCGAGCCAAGGTCCAGGAGCCAAAGGGGGTTCTGGGAAGACCGCGACGGCGCCCCGTTAGTCCTTCGGGCGGTTGGGGGGCCTGACCAACCGGGGGTGTGCCACAACACGCTCCGCCCCTGTCGGAAGGGGCGGGAGTAGGAGACAGATCACGTGACCCAGTGGATGATCTGTAAATAATTATGTGCCACACTGCCGGGCATCGACCCACCGTGTGTGCTGGCTCACCAGGCGGGCGGAGCAGCAAGGGGCTGCCTGCCCTGGATCGCCCGTAAGATAACCCAATTTTATTATCATACTGTGTTGTATGAAATAAACCTGCAGCAGTTCTTCACCCACAAATAAAGTGTCAGTGTAATCTTTGGGTGACGTCTGTGTATGCGTGTTGACTGAAGCGGATGACGGTGTGGTCACTATGCCGCTGCCCGCGTCCCAAGCAGTGGGACATCAGCAGGGCAGCACTCTAGTGGCCGCCCGTCGGAGCCTTCCCCCTTGCTGCCTCGCGCGCGAGGCTACGCCCACTAGGGTTATGACCCCCAATAGTGTGGAGCTGGAGGCGGGCCATTGGGGGCGGGGGGGGCGCGGCTTGCCCCCTCTACTTAGGAGGCCCCCTCGCCCAGTTCCTCCTCTGTTCCCCGCGCGCCGCTCCAGCCTGGACACGCGTTATCCCACCCTTTCCACTTACCCCACGTGTCAGGCACAGCGCGTTATTGGAATGTTTTAATGTTTTCTTTTTGCGTTGCAGGCGGAGTTACAGGGCGATCTGGATGCAGACGGGTACAGTAAGGGTACCTCTGCGACAGGCGGTACAGTAAGGGTACCCCTGTCCGGCACAGTAAGGGTGCCCGAGCCAAGGTCCAGGAGCCGAAGGGGGTTCTGGGAAGACCGCGACGGCGCCCCGTTAGTCCTTCGGGCGGTTGGGGGGCCTGACCAACCGGGGGTGTGCCACAACACGCTCCGCCCCTGTCGGAAGGGGCGGGAGTAGGAGACAGATCACGTGACCCAGTGGATGATCTGTAAATAATTATGTGCCACACTGCCGGGCATCGACCCACCGTGTGTGCTGGCTCACCAGGCGGGCGGAGCAGCAAGGGGCTGCCTGCCCTGGATCGCCCGTAAGATAACCCAATTTTATTATCATACTGTGTTGTATGAAATAAACCTGCAGCAGTTCTTCACCCACAAATAAAGTGTCAGTGTAATCTTTGGGTGACGTCTGTGTATGCGTGTTGACTGAAGCGGATGACGGTGTGGTCACTATGACAGAGTGATACAGGGACAGAAAGACAGGCAGACAGAAAAATAGAGAAGGCGGGGGCGTTAGACGCAGCTAGGCACACATCGATAAACGCAGGGTTGGATAGATAGACAGGCTGCCATACAGGTAGAGAGACAGAAAAACAAACAGGAAGGAGGGTAGACAGGTCAGCTGGGTAGATGGTTGGAGGGGGGAGTAGATGGGCAGAAAGACAGAGAGGCATACGATGTGATAGAGAGACAGACAGACGGACAGACATTCGGCTGGATCTACCGGGGCTCTGACACAACTCTTGTTCCAGAGGAGGAGGCTCTCTCTAATGCTGCAATCTGGACGCTTCCTGTCTCTGCAGCCCCTCCCCCCTCCCCCCCCGTCTCGTGCTACAGAACAGTGCGTTGTGCCGTGGATCTCTGTCTGCTGGCTGCTCGGCTGCAGGAGGGCCGCTCCTGCCTCTGGCCTCCATCCCAGACAGGCTGGGAGGGTGGAGGAGGGTCTGGGGAGGCAGGTGGACGCAGGCAGAGAGGCACACACCAGCAGGGAAGGGGAGAAGAGGCGAGGAAAGAAGGGGCCGGTGGGACAACGTGAAAAGAAAATATCGCATCACTGCACAGTGTACTCTTTTAGGTCTCGTGAGCCAAAGGCTCTAAGAGACATTTTATATCTGGGCTTTACAAAGTGCTGCCGTGGCCTAAAGCTACAGTGCACGTGAACGTGCACGCGCGCAGCGCCATGTGTCTTTCCTCCGTAGCGATCGTAATCACGATCACTTTCACTTTCGCGGGCTCCTCTGTTGCTGGCATTCCCCCCTCCCTTCTCGCCCAGCCCTTCTTGTTTCATGTGCCCTGACAAATGCCGTCGGGAAGACTTATACGCCACATACCCTTCTATATTCTTAGTATTACTGGCCCTAGGGGCCGCTCGCATCCCGTCCCGGCTGCACTCTTATTATGCAGATTAACCGCGGCTTTAATGCGCCCCCACCCGGTCCATTACTGTTATGGAAATCCCGGCCCGTACTCATCTTGTTCTATTTCTTTCAGTCTTTCTTTCCCTTCTCCATCATGCTCTTTTATTGCAGAGTTGTTCACTGAAGAACTGGATAGGAGATCCGCTAACAGCAGAACCAGCAAGATGTCCGCCGACGCTACGGAACATTTTAGCGTGTGGCCAGGCATCACAAAGCGGGCACAAGGCAAAAGCGTTTGCTGAGCCGGAGGCCCACTGTCCACAGCAGTCCTGCAACTCAACATCCCCGCTGTGCACAGCGAGGCGCAATGCCCCGCTCACCCGTCACTGACCTCAATAAGGGGGACGCGTGCCTGACTGTGATCAGTGCCTTCATTCACCAGGGCCAGGCTCCTTGCAGCACAGTGCCAAGCAGCGCACGGCGAGCGGCCTCATTGTCAATCAGATCCCGTTTAACATCACTTGCCTTACAATGAATGAGAGCACTATTAGGATGGAGTAACTGCAACACATTTCAATGTGCAGCCTTGTAACTTCCCAGCCTTCTTTATGATCCATCCGGGTGCGTATGTGTCTTTGGAGGTATCACTTTAGCAAGAAACTTAGACAAATCAATTTACCACGCGCAGTAAGCACGCCCCCTGACCTCGGTATACTTTGTACGTACTTTAGAGCATCTGCACTGTTAAAAGACGTCTCCGTTGGGTTCATTACGCAAAAGAGAGGAAATTGTTTTTTATTCTACCTCTGACGTCTTCAGACATCCCAAGTCTTGCTGAACAAAGGTCAGGATTTCCTGATTGGTTACTATCCGTGATGCTAATCTTTGTTTTCTTTAAGTGGTACTTACTGCACACACTACAAACAAAATGTCCCCTCTGACTCCTTGGGGTACACTAGGGATGGAGTAATCAAGAACTCAGTGCTGTGAACTAACGCAGACTGCCAAGAAGGCTTGGGGAGGGGCAAAGGATCTTGACTCAACCTTTTGGTTTGGTTTGGGAAGTAATGAGAAGCTGGTATTGCACTTCAATGTCCAGGATCTGCTGAAATGGCAGTAGGGATAGGTCTTGGCACTCTGGAAGAACCTTTCGCTGCTGCTTGGCTGGCCATAAGGCACAATATCATATACCTCAGAGGCAAACACAGGCTGGGACCCACTGCAGATAGAAATATTGTCCTCAGAAGCCATAGAAAAATTCCAAGATGGTAGGCTTCATGAAGGGTGTTGAGTTAGAGTTCTAAAGGGGCAGAGAAAAGCAGAGAGGTATGAGCGAGAGACTATGGTACATACATAATGCCTTTGTTATTACAGGTCTAGTATTAGCCCACACTTCTACATAGGAGGAAGGTTAATTAAACTGCTAAATACAATTAGAACAGGGGTATAGTTTAAATTTAAGAATAACCAATTCTATTGGCATGCTAAAGCTGAAACACAGACTGAAGCTAGATAACTTGACAGAAAGAGTTAGCTAAGTAGAATCAGAGAAGATGTGTGTTGGCCCTTTGTTTAAAGACCTGTTGTCTTCAACTATAGAGAATTCGAACGATCTGCTTCTTAAACTATGACGAGAACTTGTTAATGAGCGCAATGTAAGCTGCTGGCATCAGCATCGCCAGAGCCGGCCACTGACAACCAAGAATATTCTGCAATATTCGTTAAGGTTTCGCTGTAGAAGTTCACCAGGTCAGCAGAGTACTGGCATATTTGTATCCCAAGGAAAAGCAACTGGGAATAATGGATAGGCAGCACTCTTCTGAAGCTTCCAAAAGCACTACCCACGTAATAAATTATACGCCACTAGAGTAGCTCTAATGTTGTTGCTGCCACATCTTAAAAGGTTTTAAGGTGGTAAGCACATCTTTTTGTTTACCTGAATTAATATTGAAAATAATATCATTAAAAAAAATAACTTAAAAATACTCTCACCGGAAACGGAAATTACTATTTTACTTCTTACAAAATCATTTTGACTATAACCTTCCATTAGTAAGGAGCAAATTACTATCTCTGCAAGTCTTTATTTGTAGTAATGCACGGAAGTCGCCGGGCTGTGTTTTTCAGTGCAATTGTTTTTAACTTGGATCCCAGTGCTTGGGATACTTAGAAGTTTAAGTTAGGAGTCACATTTGATAGCTGTGTCCAACTATGCTGCACTACTTTCCTCGCATTCCTGAAATAGAACATTGAAAATGTATATTTCTCAGTGGTAGCCATAGTGTTCTGTAGTTAATGTCTACAGGTAGGAACACTAGCCAAAGCAGAATCAATTGGTGGCTGAAGGGAAGATAGGACACCTTAATGCTAATAGCTCAAAGTGGATATCTGAAAATGATTGCAGCTTTTAATCCTTTCTGATCATCCACATCTAAGCAAATTATGTAAAAATTTACATTCGGCTGACATATGCTTTGTATCCTATAAGAAGATGGACTCGAGCATTAGGAAAAAGGAGATCAATTTAGGTATATATTTTATTCAGTACTTCAAAATATGCTTAAAATTACAACACATTTGAAATACAAGTTGCATTCTACTGTTCACTTTTGAAGCACAACTCTTCTCTTTTTGTTTAAGCACTTCAAGAAAGCGCATGTGTTTTCCAGCTATCTCTTGTGTAAAACTTGTAAGCTTGGTACTTGTATAGCGCACGACTCACCCCTGAGGCATCTCGGCGCTGTACTCATACCACTGTAGGAACCCTTCCTGGCTTTCCCTGTGAAGTGTCCACTCCTGGGCACCCCCATGGTGAAGCCAAGCATCCCAGCGCTGTTGGGGCCATTGTGTAGATTAAGCAAGCTATTGCCCAGAGTTGCAGCGTGGGACCCATGATTAGAATAGGCACTGAGGCAAGAATATCAGGTCCGAGGAATTATTTAGCCCGAGACCCCGCCGAGGCAGGAATCGAACCCTGGTCCCGGACCAGAGCTCTGCATCAAGATCTGCCGCTCTAACCATTGAGCCAAACTTCTCCACGTACTGCACTTCCTGGTCCAGCCACGCTCCCTCAACCTCCTCTGTGTTATGCTCGCCCTTGTGTGCTTCCCTCTTATTTTGCTTTCTCACCCACATGCTTAACCTCAACAGCTCCATTCACCCACATGCTTAACCTCAACAGCTCCACATTCCTTTCTCAGGTCCATGCAATTATCTTTCCTCCCTCCCAAGCTCCTTGTTCCTCTCTGTCTCTCTCCCGGGCTACTGCCCGCCACCCATAATACTGCTTTACCCTACCCACACCCTCTGTCTTGCTTCTGCCCCTCCACCCTGTGTTTCTTCTTCCCCTGTGTTGCTTCACCCACTGCAGTGATTTGTCCTCTAGCCGTGCGCTCCTTTTGTAGATCCTTTTCTGTTTACCCTTTAGCCATGCTGCACAGCATCCACATGCTACACAGCATTGTGGATGCTGCGCAGCATAGCTAGAAACCAGTGCAAAAGCCAATAGATCCCAAATTGGTCTCAAAGGCGAGATCTGCTAGCTTTGTCAATGCTTGTGTGTGTATTGGTAGAGGGCTTCATCTAACTGGAGTGTAAGTGCTGTTTGAAGTGTATTGAAGTAGCTCTGCCTGTTCGAGTTTTGCTCTTTTGTGCCCAGTTCACAGAGGCCAGGGAGGGGGTAAGAGGTCATTTGGTGCCCTGTTGCTTTGAAGACAACACAAATCATGCCTGGGGGGACACTTTCCATTTAAAACTTTTCCTTATGTCTGGCTATTGGTTCCCTTAAAAACAAGCATTGGCATAGCCAATAGGTCTCGCTTTTGGGACTTTGCCGCACAATATCCTTGGTGCAACAACATCAGCTGTTGCATGGCTAAACCTTGTACCTTAAAAGTGTTTAACCATGCAACAGTTGATGTTGTTGCAACAAGGATATTGTGCTGCATACCTAAATACTTATAAGGTCCCAAAAGCGAGACCTATTGGCAATGCCAATGCTTGTTTAAAGATGTTATAGTAATGATTATAAGAAAAACAACAACACTGATGTGATGATGATGATGATGATAACAACAATAATAATAATGTTATTGTGACGTATTATTGTGACCAAGAGTTGAGGGAATGAGTACATTTAAGATTAAGAGAAAGGGAGAGAGTGAGCAAGAATGACTGGCTAAAAAGTCAATCTAGGGAGAGATGGACAGGAAAGGGATAGGCAGCAAAAAAGGAAAGAAAGACAAGCTCAAGAAGAGAAAGTAAAAGCGACGCTGATAAACACAGATGTATTAGAAGATACCCAAATTAGAACAAATATGGTAATTCTTGAGTAGGTGAGTGAGTGAGTGAGAGTGAGTGAAAGGGTGAGTGAGAGAGATAGTGAGAGTGAGTGCGTGTGAGAGTGAGTGAGTGAGAGCGAGTGAGGGAAGGAGTGACTAAAACATTTATAAGGGATTCACTTCCAGATCGATGTCTCAGGTCTCTGTTCTTCCTACTTCTGGAGGGGGTCGGCGGGGGAGGGGGGGGGGGGGTTGAGGGGCTACTTAAGCATACGTAGATATACAGCCACTTAAGTAGGGATCCAAGTCGGATCCGCAAAAGGTCCTGCTCTGTAATCTTTAGCGGAAGCAGCAGATCACGGTTCCAACAGATTACTCACAACCATCGATACATCAATGGTGAGATGAACCACCCCAACCGCCTGCAGAGACCACTGCCCCAACATCTTACTTACAACCATCGATACATCAATGGTGAGATGAACCACCCCAACCGCCTGCAGAGACCACTGCCCCAACATCTTACTCACAACCATCGATACATCAATGGTGAGATGAACCACCCCAACCGCCTGCAGAGACCACTGCCCCAACATCTTACTCACAACCATCAATACATCAATGGTGAGATGAACCACCCCAACCGCCTGCAGAGACCACTGCCCCAACATCTTACTCACAACCATCGATACATCAATGGTGAGATGAACCACCCCAACCGCCTGCAGAGACCACTGCCCCAACATCTTACTCACAACCATCGATACATCAATGGTGAGATGAACCACCCCAACCGCCTGCAGAGACCACTGCCCCAACATCTTACTCACAACCATCGATACATCAATGGTGAGATGAACCACCCCAACCGCCTGCAGAGACCACTGCCCCAACATCTTACTCACAACCATCGATACATCAATGGTGAGATGAACCACCCCAACCGCCTGCAGAGACCACTGCCCCAACATCTTACTCACAACCATCGATACATCAATGGTGAGATGTACCACCCCAACCGCCTGCAGAGACCACTGCTCCAAGAGATTACTCACAACAGATAGTCCTTCACTTGGGCGCAGGCCGTGAGGGTCTTGCGGTGAACTGAGAAGACCTCCATACATGGCTCCACCGCAGCCCTCTCAAAGGAAGCAGAGGTAGCAGCAGACTGAAAGCAGGTCTACAAGAGTGGGGCAAGAGTGGGGCGAGTGGGGCAAGAGTGGGGCGACAGAGGGGCCTGGTCCTTTAATACTCGCGCTGGACCAGGGTCCAACAAAAGATGCAGGGCAGCAACGTAAGAGTTATGAATTATTGATAAACGCTTGTGTAAAACCCATTGATACATATTACAACCCAGAGAGGACATCTGGACAAGAACAATTATTGCTTTTATTGCCTTAAGTTTCTGCGCTTCAGGGACAAAGAGGGGTTTTTACCCAGTGGGCTTTTCCTCAGGGACGGTGTGGTCATACCGATTTTGCTGATTAAAGCATATTGGTTTTATACATTTAGAGCACTTGCAGAACACGATGAAACTTTGCAGCGACCGTTCGCTGCTCAAAGCTGAGGACCGCATAGGAGGTCCTGGGAACACACACGGGGGTGGCTTTCATTGAAAACATTTTGCCAGTTTTTACTCTCAGGCCAAAGAACTACAGAGAACCGATTGGGAGCCTGTGAAAAAGAGAAGCAGTTTATGTCACAGTTTGCTGCAGTGAATGCAAAAGGAGGAAAATGCACCATGAAAAGAGGCAGATGATTGGCAGAACCAATGATGAAGTTCGAAAGACACAGCACAGGGTTCTAAACAAAGATGATATCTCATTTAGACTACGTATGATGTCTTTCTAATATCACAACACCACCTGTGTCAATCTTAACATTGTATTTGTCCGTAGCACTTATAAACTGCTTTATACCCTAGTGGCGGCCGCCACTAACAAAGGGTGGTGAGTGAGTGGGGGGAGCACAGGAGGAGGGGGTGCCGGGGGTGTTTATAACAATTTTTTAAAAACTTACCTGACACCACCAGCTGCCTCCCGCGTTGCTTCTGCTGGCCTCTACCTGGTCCCAGCAGCTCCTGAGACAGACTCCCATCCAATCCCCGTGCTGCAGAGTAGCGCGGGGATTGGCCTTAGCAGGCAGGAAAGACGCTCCACTCAGGACATGGAGTCTGTGGGGTTTCTCCGGCCCGGCTACTGAATGCAGCCGGCCTGGAGAAATCTAAGTGTGCATGTGTGTTTTGTCGGCCTGAGACAGCAGGCCAAACACGTATGCAAACTTAGGGAGTGCTCAAGTACTCCTCATCCCACCTCCCATGCCATGCCCCTCCATGCACAAGCTGGCTCAGTACCGGCAATCACAAAACATAAAACGATGTTAGAGCATCGTTTTATGTTTCGTTTGCTGGCTCTGTGCCAGACAGTGGGGCGACACACCTCCGCCATTGCAGAGGAGCCGCCACTGTCATACCCCTGATGAGACTAAAAAGCTCTCCATAAATTTCTGCTAACAAGAAGTCTTGAAATCTGAAAACACTGATTTCTCTCTAGATTGCCATCCATGCTGGATGGTCAGCCCGCCTTCTTCCCAAGATGAATATTTAGATTCAGATTCCTTGTAGAGTTGATTATCAAGACAAAACAGGGTTATGAGCATCTCCTTATTGCGGGCAACACAGTTTGGGCCCATCATAAATTGCCGCCTGTAGGCAGTTTCCATCCAATAAGTCTCCCTGTCACTGACACCCTAGGTGCCCTGCTGGCAGGTAAATCTCTTCTGCACGACTCATTGACCATGAGTTACCCCCACCTTTGACTTTCGCCACCAAATACCAACTTTCCACTTTCAAGCCGTATTGTACTGGAGCAGCTGATGAGTTGAAGTAACTTGGCAATTGAACCAAGTGAGATATACACAACGTAAACCAGCATTAGACTCACACTCAAAACATCTGAGCAAGCGTCTGGGTGTTACGTTAAAGCAGAACTTTACTTGAGTGCGACCAAAAGGTCACACTCCTGCCTAGAACAGATTAAAAAGGTCTATTCTGGACTACTGCCGAACAGGTCCAAGCCTCAGTGCACACGGTAGATCAGTGTGCTAGCTGGCCCAACAAAAAGCCAGGATACCTGTTTCGCATGCTGTCGGGTCATTCAAGGCAGGGGTAGATGCCCACACACCCAGAAGGGTAGATTCCTGCCCCAGCGCCCCCACCCTCTATTCCAAGATGGCGAGCTTGAAACAGAGAGGTCAACCCATACCGGGTACATCAGCTGTCTCAGTGCTTACTAGGTGTGGGACTACCTCCCACAAAAATCCAGGCACTCTTAATGGGACCCAAATGGTGTTTAGTATACTATTTTTGAGGCACATCCATTTTGATAATATTAAACAAGTATACACGCAACATAAATTGTGGCAACATTTACGATTTTCACACAAATCTGGCAAAGCAAAAACAGTTTTTGCCTAACTATACAACCAGAATTTATAATTACTTTGTGCACAATACTGACACAAAAATCACACATCCACAGGGCTAATCTAGTTCGGTGAATTGTAAGAGCATTAAGTGGTGGCAATCCATAACTTTCTTCATACGAGTCATACATAGATGTGAGAAAGGCTTGTGAATTGGATCCATAATTGTGTATATATTACATGAGTACATCCCAAACTGACAGGTGTTCTGTTCTGGTTGCTGTGACACACTGCCTGCATAATCTGGAACTTCTGTAAAAGTTTAAGTCGCATTTTACAGAAATAAGAAGTGCTAAAGAAAGACAGGGTGCAACATACAATTAAATTAGTGAATGGAGAATGGATGCACCGACAGCGTGGTTCAAATTCCCACTAGATGTTATATCAGGGATGGAGGCCGCCTGAATTACACGGTAATGCAGATTACCTGATCCTGATGCTATGCCGGACAGATAAGCAAGAGGACACACTCAGTGAGAATGGGGGACAATAGGAGAAGGCCAAGAGAAGAGGGCCCTATTTGGGCCACAGTAGGTCAATGATTGTTGCCCATTGGCCGACATTCTCAATGAGGAAGGTCACTTCTCTAGGTTTGGCCATTCTCACAGCTTTCTTAGATTGGCCCATTGAAAAGCTTGTTAATTTCAATAATGAATTCATGAATCAACAAGTATTCGGTTGCACCCTATGCTGGGGCGCAGCTTCGGGGGATGGGGGTTTGGGGTGTTACACCCCCCTAAAACATGTATTCTGTAGTAAGTAGTTGGTTACAAGGGCTTTCAGTCGGGTATGATGAAGTGTCTGTCGGATTTCTACCGGCCCACACTGACAAAAAAATACACCCACTCACACTCTCTCTCATCTCTGTTTTTAAGGCCTTCAACAATCTTGATTAGTTTGAAAAATGTTGTGTTTTAGGTGCCCCTAACAATCCGCCCTCCTCTCTCCTTCCACTGTCCCCTATGTCCCCCTCATATCCTATGTCTCATATAATGTATTTTAACAAGATAACACAGCGTGACTGTTGGGAAATCTGAAGCAGCCGCCCACCCCCCCGTCCCCCAATCTTATTGACCAAGCTACGCCCTTGATCCTATAGACTTTGATTATTTATCAGGTGTGGACGGTGTTTAGACTTGGAAGGTCAAAATGTCCACCTTCCACATCTTCAGGAGATACGCAAAGTGCACCTTGCGATGCGTACAACGAATGCATCTTTTCCTCGTCAGCGGCGAGCTCCATTTTGCAAAGGGGACCGCTTCCAGCCTTCCTCGATTGATCTTCACAAGGCACTGTCTTTTTCTGTTAAGTCAGCCAGACTAACTCACCAGTATTATTGTAACACGGTCCAAATCCTCCATTTATAGAAACAAGCCTTTGAAATAACCCGACTCACTAAACAAACCTTTAACATTGAGATTATGAATCACAATGACTGTTACTTTTTATTCCATGTATATTTATATCTCCCAGAATGACTTTCAGACGCGTTTGTGCCAGACACGCGACTTATTGGGAGCAGCCAATGGGAGCTGAAGGCTGGTGCAGACCAATGGGAGCTGAAGGCTGGTGCAGAAGGAGGAAAACAAGCCAGAAAAGGATTTGTAAACTATAAATCAAAGCCGCCATGAAACCCTAGAACCTTCCAGTCAGACGTTGTTGTTTTCTTTGCCGGCCAGATAAGGAAGGACAGGTATAAATGTGTTTCCCCGCTGCCCCTGAGTAGTAGTGTGGAAACACAATAGCTGCTAGTCAGCTCTGTGGCCCTTCTTTCCTTGATGCCGCAACTGCCTACTCTTCTAAACTTCAAAGTTTCATTTTTGTTTTTTGTAAATGCATCCCGTTTCCTTTAAGGAAAAAGGCTGCATTAAAGAAAATACTTTATTTAAAAGCAATCACAGACACGTTGGCATGATGCCCACAGCAGGCCACTATTCCTGTGATGGCTATCATTCCCTAGGGCAGAGTTATTCAAGCTGTGGGGCGTGCCCCCCTAGAGGGGCGCGACACCATCTCAGGGGGGGCGCACACTCCACCATAAAATTTCACCTTTTATTGTTTCCCACTGGCGTACGTCGCAAGTACGTTTGTTTCCTGTATTTGTTCACCCATTTCAAATGGGGCTTTTGGATTGGAGAACAGCAGCCAATCAGCGCATAAGAACATCACCACTGACGTTCCACCAATGAAGTGGACAGCACCATAGATGGCAGGAAGTGCCGCCAAATTTGCGCGCACAAAGCTCCTGCATACTACTACTTTTTGGTAGTGTGACGCTTCTTCACTCCTGCTGTTTGCCCGTGCGTTGCCTTTTCTTCTTAGGTAGCTGTCCTTTGCGCGCTGGCTCGCCGTGAAGGATTTCGCCTCGGAGCATTTTAAAATCACCAACCGGTAAGTCAGATCTGGAGGATTGGCCTAACGGCTAAGGCGCGCGACCTCGGACCTGGGGAACTGGGTTCGAGTCTCGGTAATGACGCTGAACATCTTGTGTTTCTGGGCAAATCACTTAATCTCCCCATGCCTAACAAAAAATGAACGTGTCCTCATGTAACGTAACTGGTGCTATGTAAAGCGCTCTGATACCTGATTTGATTTGGGTCAAGTTCGCGCTATATAAAACTCTGCAAAAAAAAGAGAAGGCGAACAGACAGTCCTTCTTCCCAGGGCATATGCTTGCCTGAAAGAAGTCTGTTCACTTTCGGTTTCACAGCATAGTGAACTTCGCATACTCCCTGTATCCTATTTCTGACTGTGTCACTTAGTGTCTGCCCCTTTCTTTAGTTCTATCGTTTATTTATTTATTTGGGAGTTTTATAACCCCCTGCCAGTAAACGTTTGGTTACTTCACTGGGCAGATATGATTTAAGCCTGGTACCCTCAGGCATAAAACACCCTAATTAAAGCCCCCAAAACATCCATTGCACGATAGGAACAGGCTTTGCATCTTCAGGTTCAGCACCCTACTCTAACCTCAGCATCCCAGTCCCTCACCTAGATATGGTGCAGGGTTGTCCTTTTCAGAGAGGCACCTCCAAATACAGCCCCTTTCTCCAATCTTCACACTCCTGGGAGCTCCTGTAGACATGGGACGGACTTGGCATCTTCCGCCAGAGCACCCCTAAATACAGCAACATACTAAAATGTACCACCCAGGGCACCCTTCTACATGTGGTATACACCTGACATTTTTAGGCTCGGCAGCTGGGACATTAACCTCCTAGGTCGCACATCCCAGACACTCGGTATCCTTTGGCCTATTGTTATATTGATTAAACTTGTACCCTTCAGTAGCAAATCACTAGCATTATGATAAAAAATGCAGGGTCTAGAGCACCATAGAAGTAGGAAGTTCCTTTTCATCGGCTGTGAAGGAGAAAGCCTTCAGCCTCAAAGTCTATCCCAGAGATGAACTCGTCGCAATCACTACCCCAGAGGAGCGACCTGCTTCACCCGATCCCTGAAACCCCGGCCACTACCATTGTCCCAAAGAAGACACCTGCCTCACTCCCAGGTCCAGGGAACAGGGACATTTTAAGGATTTTTGGGGCCCTAGGCCAAACGAATTTGGGGGGGGCCCTGTTCAGAACAGCTTTGAATTTATGATCCAGTTTCAGCTCTTTCGTGCCCCCTTCGGCCAGGCCACTGACAGTGCACAGACACACTCGTCCAAATTCTAAATGTGTTGACATTTAATTTTCAGGGATAGTGAGGTGTGTATTCAATATTGTAACACAGCAGCATCTCAGTAATATCACTGCAAATAATCCCTGTGACACCCTCCCATTTCTCGTGTGTGCTGTGCTGTTTTGTTCTAAAAGAAACTTTTTTTATGGGTGTTGCATAAAACTTAAACACATTTGTCTGCAAAATGTCTTTAGAAGACTCTCACACATCACCACAGTAAAGATACATTATATGAAAATGCTATTCAAAACAATCTGTTAGAGAATGATTCAAGATAGTCAGGGTAGGACTCTCTCCAGAACAGAGCTGGCTCTATCCGGGACCCCTTAAAGGCTGGGGTCCTGGGCTAAAGCCCAGGCTGCCCATTTCTTAAAATGTCTCTGCCAGGGAAGACACCTGCTACAACCTGTGTATCAAATAAACTGCTTACCTCAATGCCTGGAAGAGGGAGTCACCCGCTTTTTTTCACGAAGAGAGAAGCTGTGATAGGATGGGCAGGGCAGGAATGGGGAGTTTTTTCTGGGAGGTGAGAATGGGGCAGTGCTGCTTAGGATGGCCAGAGTTGAAATTGTTTTTTTTAATGCCATTGGTGAGTGCTTCTCAGCGGAGAGCATGGTCTTTGAATGGTAATCATTTTATTGACCACAGAAGTTTCTTTGAGGAGGCTTTGCAAGAACTAGGTGGAGAACCAGCAACAATTTGCACACATTTTACCTTGAAAATTTTAGTTTTGAACTGTGTAGTAAGCCTCTGTCATTTAACCGCACCAACTCGCAAACCTGCAGTTTTCTAAACACTCTTACTGTGTTTAACATTATTAGCCGGATATGGACTGGGTAATGCGGATGGCGGCCGATTATGTAGAATACCAGTTTCCAGACATCTAAATAAATTCAGCTGGGGGGGCTCAACCTAAAAAAATATGAAGACCTCTGCCCTAGGGTGTAACCGGTCCTGGGTTGCTTGTGTTCCGGTTCAGGGAGGACTTGGCTTGTCAGTTCGGGCTGGACTGTTCCTACGGGAGCAGGCTCAGGTCTGATTTGCATATAGCGGAGTCCAAACTGAGGTGGCATGGTGTACAAGATAACGAGGGATTAGGATGCGGCCTAAGTAATTACCAGTGGCTGAGATTAATTAAAGCATTCCATCCATCAATATTTTGAATACTTATTATCCCCAATTGGCCACAAACTGTGACCAACCTCATTAATATTCATGAGGTACGTCGATTTGCAACACGTCAGGAAACACTATCTAATATTTGGATGTTTTCATACATTAGGAATTGTAATTTCCTAATTGCGATTCGGTAAGAATTGCAATTGAGAATTCGCACTTCAGAAATGTTATACATGTGGCCCTAAATGCAGACATTACTTTTTGAATCACACCGTGGATTCCCCCATATGCACACACCATAAGCAAGTTGCAACTATTGACTTTGCCAGTGCTTGGTTTTCCCTTCTTTGTCACTTGTAACGACCTCTTCCAGGCTAGTAAGTGAAGATGCTGATGACAGCTGCGGGGATGGCAGTGTGTGAAACAAGACAGTGCACTGTCTGGACTTGTTCATGCGCCTGTCCCCGGATGGCACTTCCCTCAGCCTGGCAGCCTTGTTAAGTGCTAAATCAAACATATTCCTCTGGTAAGTACACAACACATGTAAATATATCTAGGCCCAGAGACCAAAGAGGACAAGCGAGGAAAGCTCAGCAGTGAGAGAGATTTGCACAAGCAGTTTATTTTACATCGTTCCAATCTGGGCACCGCAAAGTCATCACTGGGGGTGAGATGTACCCAAGAATCAAACATCACAAGGGCAGGGGGTGCCGGTGTGTTTAGAAGACAGCTTACCCCAGAACAGTTTGGTACATCCCAGTCAGGATAGCCCAGACCAGTGCAGCAACACATATGCATGGTCGCCAACAGTGCTAAGAAGCCACCCTTGAACCAAATGTGCGCTATACACATTCAGATTGCACAAATCACTGTTCATATATCCCTTCTCCACAACAATTGAAAACTGACGGCTCCACCCAGCCTTTCATCCTGCCTTTTCACAGTGGTGGTGTACAGTGCCAACACGGGCACTCTTGCACCATGGTGCAAGGGTGCCTGACGTGCAGGTAGGATTGTTTTTGTGAAAGAAGGGAACCTTCCAGCACAAAAACAATCCTTAGAGGCATTTTCCTCTATCTGCAGAATGCAGCGCACATAGGAAGAGAAGAAAACGAGAAGAAAAATTATATATTTTTCCTAGTTACGCCTCCCCTGGGGATGCATTGCAGTTGTTACGCATTCCCAGGTCTACTAATTATGTTAAATCGGGGAATGTGTCGGGGAATGTGTCAAAATCCATGGGTTTTGCGTGGGAACACCCATGCTCCACCCATGGAACGCCTCCCTGGGGCAGAGTAGCACAGCGCAGTTTTGCCTTACCCCGGATTTATCAAGCCACTGAGGGCCATGCAATGAGGCCTTACGTGCCTTGATAAATTGCATCTTGAGGGTTGTGTGGCTTTTGCACCCGTTGCATGACTCAAAAGCAATGCAACCCCTTGATAAATAGGGCCTTAGTGCTACGGAGGTGTTTGAAAAGAAGCATCCGTTATTGACCCCATTATGGCCCTTACTGTGCATGCGTGCTTCAGAAATATCTACATCATGTCATGTGAATGTGGGGCTTTGGTTTGGGTGTAGAGGGAGGGAGATATAAACTGTGTAGACAGAGAGAGGGAGATATAAACTTTGTAGAGGGAGGGATATATAAACAGTGTAGAGGGAGGGAGATATAAACTGTGTAGACAGAAAGAGGGAAATATAAACTGTGTAGACAGAGGGAGGGAGATATAAACTTTGTAGAGGCAGGGAGATATGAACAGTGTAGAGGGAGGGAGATATAAACTATGCAGACAGAGGCGGGGAGATATAAACTGTGTAGATCGAGGGAGATATAAACTGTGTAGAAGGGGCGAGATAAAAACTGTGTAGAGGGAGGGAGAGATAAACAGTGTAGAGGGCGGGAGATATAAACTGTGTAGAGGGAGGGAGATATAAACTGTGTAGAGGGAGTGAGATACAAACTGTGTAGAGGGAGGGAGAGATAAACTGTGTAGAGGGAGGGAGATATAAACGGTGTAGAGGGAGGGAGATATAAACTGTGTAGAGGGAGCGAAATACAAACTGTGTAGAGGGAGAGATAAACTGTGTAGAGGGAGGGAGATATAAACTGTGTAGACAGAGGGAGGGAGATATCAACTGTGTAGAGGGAGGGAGATATAAACTGTGTAGACAGAGGCAGGGAGATATAAACTGTGTAGATCGAGGGCGATATAAACTGTGTAGAGGGAGGGAGATATAAACTGTGTAGAGAGAGGGAGATATAAACTGTGTAGAGGGAGGGAGAGATAAATTGTGTAGAGGGAGGGAGATATAAACTCTGTAGACAGAGGGAAGGAGATATAAACTGTGTAGAGGGAGGGAGATATTAACTGTGTAGACAGATGTAGGGAGATATAAACTGTGCAGAGAGAGGGAGATATAAACTGTGTAGAGGGAGGGAAAGATAAACTTGTAGAGGGAGTCGGATATAAACTGTGTAGACAACGGGAGGGAGATATAAACTGTGTAAAGGGAGGGAGATATAAATTGTGTAGAGGGAAGGAGATATAAACTGTGTAGACAGAGGGAGGGATATATAAACTGTGTAGAGGGAGGGAGATATAAACGGTGAAGAGGGAGGGAGATATAAACAGTGAAGAGGGAGGGAGATATAAACTGTGTAGAGGGAGGGAGGTATAAACTGTGTAGACAGAGGGGGGAGATATAAATTGTGTAGAGGGAGGGATATATAAACTGTGTAGACAGAGGGAGGGAGATATAAACTGTGTAGAGGGAGGGAGATATAAACTGTGTAGAGAGAGGGAGAGATAAACTGTGCAGAGGGAGGTAGATATAAACTGTGTAGACCGAGGGAGGGAGATATAAACTGTGTAGAGGGAGGAAGATATAAACTCTGTAGACGGAGGGAGAGAGATATAAAATATATAGAAGGAGGGGGATATAAACTGTGTAGACTGAGGGAGGGAGATATAAACTGTGTAGAGGGAAGGAGATATAAACTGTGTAGACAGAGGGAGGGATATATAAACTGTGTAGAGGGAGGGAGATATAAACGGTGAAGAGGGAGGGAGATATAAACAGTGAAGAGGGAGGGAGATATAAACTGTGTAGAGGGAGGGAGGTATAAACTGTGTAGATAGAGGGGGGAGATATAAATTGTGTAGAGGGAGGGATATATAAACTGTGTAGACAGAGGGAGGGAGATATAAACTGTGTAGAGAGAGGGAGAGATAAACTGTGCAGAGGGAGGTAGATATAAACTGTATAGACAGAGGGAGGAAGATATAAACTGTGTAGAGGGAGGGAGATATAAATTGTGTAGAGGGAGGGATATATAAACTGTGTAGACCGAGGGAGGGAGATATAAACTGTGTAGAGGGAGGAAGATATAAACTCTGTAGACGGAGGGAGAGAGATATAAAATGTATAGAAGGAGGGGGATATAAACTGTGTAGACTGAGGGAGGGAGATATAAACTGTGTAGAGGGGGGGAGATATAAACGGTGAAGAGGGAGGGAGATATAAACTGTGTAGAGGGAGGGAGGTATAAACTGTGTAAACAGGGGAAGGGAGATATAAACTGTGTAGACAGGGGTAGGGAGATATAAACTGTGTAGAGGGAGGGAGATATAAACGGTGAAGAGGGAGGGAGATATAAACTGTGTAGAGGGAGGGAGATATAAACTGTGTAGACAGAGGGGGAGATATAAACTGTGTAGAGGGAGGGACATATAAACTGTGTAGAGGGAGAGAGATATAAACTGTGTAGGCAGAGAGAGGGAGATATAAACTGTGTAGACAGAGGGAGGGGGTTATAAACTGTGTAGACAGAGGGAGGGATATATAAACTAAACTGTGTAGAGGGAGGAAGATATAAACGGTGAAGAGGGAGGGAGATATAAACTGTGTAGAGGGAGGGAGGTATAAACTGTGTAGACAGAGGGGGGAGATATAAACTGTGTAGAGGGAGGGGCATATAAACTGTGTAGAGGGAGGGAGATATAAACTGTGTAGGCAGAGAGAGGGAGATATAAACTGTTTAGACAGAGGGAGGGAGTTATAACCTGTGTAGAGGGAGGGAGATATAAACTGTGTAGAGGGAGGGAGGGAGGTATAAACTGTGTAGACAGAGGGAGGGAGATATAAACTGTGTAGACAGAGGGAGATATACATTTTGTAGAGGGAGGGAGATATAAACTGTGTAGAGGGAGGGAGGTATACACTGTGTAGACAGAGGAAGGGAGATATAAACTGTGTAGACAGAGGTAGGGAGTTATAACCTATGTAGAGGGAGGGAGATATAAACTGTGTAGAGGGAGAGAGATACAAACTGTGTGGAGGGAGGGAGGGAGGTATAAACTGTGTAGACAGAGGGAGGGAGATATAAACTGTGTAGACAGAGGGAGGGAGATATACATTTTGTAGAGGGAGGGATATATAAACTGTGTAGAGGGAGAGAGGTATACACTGTGTAGACAGAGGAAGGGAGATATAAACTGTGTAGACAGAGGGAGGGAGATATACACTTTGTAGAGGGAGGGAGATATAAACTGTGAAGAGGGAGGGAGATATAAACTGTGTAGACAGAGGGGGGGAGATATAAACTGTGTAGAGGGATGGAGATATAAACTGTGTAGACAGAGGGGGAGGGGAGATATAAACTGCTCCCACTGTGTAAATGAAGGGGATGACAGCAGGCTCTGGTGATGTCCAGCCAGGCCAAATGAGTCAAGAGGCAGGCTGGGGGATAATACCAAACAGGCAAATACATGTTTTTTTTGCGAGTTTCAGGAACTCTTAGTTTGAATCGAACTCCTATTTGAGTAATAATCAGCTTTGTTCGATTCTTGAGCAATGGATGGCTTGCAGGGGTAGCTCACTGGCCAGAAGGCCAGGCGGGGATAGACACGCCTGCACGTGAAAGAGTTCTGATACAAGAAATACTCTGCATAGCTGAATAATATATTTTTTTTATAAATTATTATTTATGCAATCATTTTTTCATTGTTTTCCAAATTTACGTGTTCACAATCATGCTCTCTTCCCTACCCCTGCATTATCAAACCAGTCTTATAATCCTTTTCATATTTCCTGACTGGTTCTGATTAAATCCCTTTTTTCGATAGAAGGCATCATGTACTCCGTACATTTTGTGCATCGATGGTCACTTCCTCAGGAGTTTGACCATCTTTATTGTTGCTCTAAATACATTTGATTCTAAGAAACAAGAAAACTAAACTTAACTACACCTATATCATAAAAACAAACAGAACCATTCTACATCGAGTTTATGACGCAATGTTACATTCACAAGAGCTTAAAGTCCTGTCTGTATCACTAAAGAAAACAAGCATTGGCATAGCCAATACGTCTCGCATTTGGGACCTTATAAGTGTTTAGCCAGAGCAACTGCCTTTGCCAATGTCTTTAAGCTATGTTGTAGAGCATTGTGGCTGCTGTGCAGCAAGTTGAAAAGTTAAAATAAAAAAGTGTTATAAACATTGGTTACCTTATAAATATATAACCAAGAAGACATTATGTACAACTGAACGACCCTATTAAAAAAGAATTAACATAAAAAATGTCTTCTAGTTTTTTTGTCCTGGTAATGCTGGCAACTTCTTCCTGCCTGTTGTAAGGCTTGTTTGTTATTGGTTTTTTTGTTATGGGGTAGGTGGGAGGGGGGGACATAAACAACGGGACGGTGGAAGTTGGGAAATTGTACCTGAATTACCACATGAGCGGCGGACAGACACTAGGGGAGAATCAACAGGTGCCAGATTCCGAGGGCAGACTGAGGTGGTGCTGAGGTGGTGGTGTGCTCATGTGGAGCTGATGCTCAGGTGATGCTGAATGATACTCAGGTGGTGCTGAGGGATGTTAAGGTGATGGTATGCTGGTGCAGAGGTGATGCTCAGGTTATGCTGAGTGATACTGAGGTGGTGCTGAGTGATGCTGTGGTGTTGAGTTATGCTGAGCTGGTGGGTCTGCACTGGTGCTCAGGTGGTACTGAGTAATGCTGAGTTGGTGCTGTGCTGATGCTGAAGTGGTGCTGTTTTAGTGCTGAGTTGCTGCTGAGGTGGGGCTGTGCTTGTGGTGGTGCAACGCTGATGCTGAGGTGGTGCTGTGCTGGTGCTGAGGTGGTGCTTTGCTGGTGCTGAGGTGGTGCTGGTGCAGAGGTGATGCTCAGGTTATGCTGAGTGATACTGAGGTGGTGCTGAGTGATGCTGTGGTGTTGAGTTATGCTGAGCTGGTGGGTCTGCACTGGTGCTCAGGTGGTACTGAGTAATGCTGAGTTGGTGCTGTGCTGATGCTGAAGTGGTGCTGTTTTAGTGCTGAGTTGCTGCTGAGGTGGGGCTGTGCTTGTGGTGGTGCAACGCTGATGCTGAGGTGGTGCTGTGCTGGTGCTGAGGTGGTGCTTTGCTGGTGCTGAGGTGGTGCTGGTGCAGAGGTGGTGGTGCTGAGGTGGTGCTGCGCTGGTGCTGACGTGGTTCTGCACTGGTACTGAGGTGGTGCTGCGCTGGTGCTGGGGTGGTGCTGTACTGGTGCTGAAGTGGTGCTGAGGTGGTGCTGCACTAGTGCTGAGGTGGTGCCGCGCTGCTGCACTGGTGCTGGGTGGTGCTGCACTGGTGCTCAGGTGGTGCTGAAAGCACAACTAAATAGCATCCCAGTTATAAAATTGACCTGCATGAGATCATACTGCCACAAACTAAAGTTGAATGCGCAGTAGAACATAAAGGCTAAAGGAGTGCAATGTACCCTGCAACTTCTAGTAGCGTCACAAACCCAGTGGGTAGTCAAAAATGCAGTAGCCTGTATTTCCATAAAGGGTAAAAGAAAATATAGTTGTGAAAAAGGGTATTGTTTGACAGCAATTACTGTGTCCACTAGAAACAGATAGGTAAATGGCACACTTATTGGTTAATCGTGACACTTCAAAAACATATGTATTTAACATATCTTGGAATCAAGAATGCCATAATTTGCATAATCTCGACCTGCAGCAGGAATTCTTTACTTGAAAGCAGCATAGCCTCGTATACTGTTTCAAAGTGTGCACTACCTTAAGTGAGTACTAAGAAGCAGCCCAGCAGCCACAGAAGTGTGCAGCCTGGTGAAGAGGAAGGCAGTGCATGTGAAGATCCCGGAGCATTGGTGAGTGCATGAGGTGCAGGCCTGATACACATGGCACAAGTGATCAGATCGTGGGGTGCCTGGAGAAGCAACCCAGTGTAGGATCACTGCAGTGTATAGTCGGTTATAAAAGTATCCATACAAGTGTCAAGCTGTGGCTTTTCCATGGACAAACATGCAATTACTATAATTAAGCTCCCTATCGCCAAAAGAATGCAATAAACTATTACTGTTTCATAAAAACAAGAACAGTCCAATCAGAAGCATACATACTAAATAATTCTCTCCATCGCATTACGCTACAGCAAATGGTCACAGTAATGACGGCTGTGCCAGTGAGTGCAAGGGCTATTTTGCTTTTAAGAACACACTTTCAGCTGAGTTTGTATCACAACAAGGATAAAGAAACATAAAAATAATTTTTTGCAGAACTGATCCCTTGATGTAGCTCCTGTCTGCAAGGAAATTATTAGTAGGGGATTTTAGATCTCCAAAGCCTATGGTGAAGAAATCCGACAGCAAGCAGCTTAACTGCAGAGAAGACAGCATGGGAGAGTGTCCACGGGCCCTGCGGAATTCGTGGGGGGTGCGGGGCTTTGGTGGAGCCGAGGAGTTTCCGACTCCATGCCCGGGTGGCTGCTGGAGGAGCGCCAGAGGAACTACCGCTGCTCTAGGGTAGGAGCAGCCGGCAAGAGTACCTCCTCAGGCACTGGCGTAACGAAAAATGAGGGGGCCTCCCTGCAAGGTACATGGAGGGGCCCCCTCCGGGCTCAAACAGAAGCTCTCCAGCAAGAGTGCCTTGCTGAGGGGGCCCCCTGGAGCTTGGGCCCCCCCGCACCGCGGGGGCTGTGGGGGCCTGTGTTACGCCCCTGGTCTCAGGGTAGGGGCCGCAGGCATGGCGCTGGAAGGCCGAGGGTCACAAGAGGTTTTGTTGCACGGCGACTGCTGAAGTGAAAGTGGAACAGCCATTTTAGGTCCACACAGAACTACTGTTAACAATACAATGGGAGGGGGGCGGGAAGAGAGAGAAACAACACTGACAACAGGAGGGCGGTGGGAAGAGAGACAACATGGACAATGGGGGGGGGGGTGGGAGCAAAGACTACACGGAAACAAAACAAGTCTAGCAATCAATAGGAAACAAAACAAACTGTGGCTGCAATGAAGCAAATTTTGACTTGTATAGTGATGATTAAAATAGATGCCGCACCTCTTCCCCAGGCAATTACGGCTGTGCGGGGCACGGGTGAGCACGGGAGGGGGGCAGGAAGAAAGGCAACAGAAAGTACCATGGGAGGGGGGCCAGAACTAATACAACACGGACAACAGGTAGGGGGCGGGAGCAAAGGGAATAGGACAACAGGAGGGGGCGGGAGCAAAATGAAACACGAACAGGAAAGTAACAAAACAAGCGGAGGTGATAGAAAAAGTAGTGCGCTGTACCAAAACACATAGCCCATATTGAAAGGATCCATGTAGCAGGGCCAGTCGCCAGGGCGGAAACTAAACATCCACAAGGCGGGACAACAGTACTTTATTCACCAAGGAAAACTATGGAGTTTGGAAAGGTGGGCCAAGCAATCAAGGAAAAGTGGTGTGTGTGGGATGGGTGTGTTCAAACTCCACAGACGACTACAGCATGCCGCGCAGAACAGCGAATGCGCGCTGCCTCTAGCCTCGACCCAACATTTTTATTAAAACACGAGTATCGCTGACACATGGGAATATCCACTCCTCTCCATCTCCTACCCATAATTCTCAAAGCTGTCTAGAAACTCAAGTAACCAGAAATCAAATCTATCAAGATAAACCCATCTACTATGTTTACTGTAGCTCTTTCTAAAATCTACCATAAACCTACCCCTCATTTAACCGCTTTGGCATCATTGCTTCAAAATGTTTAAAGTAACACAGTTCTGTTTAAGCAATAACCTGCTATCTGTGTCTTCCTTGTTCCAATTCTTACACAATTTCCAAAATCTGCTATCCTACTTGACTTATCTCTTACTTCCTGTCACTCAAATGTTTAGAACTTCGCAGACTTTTGTGTTGTGTTCTAATATTCCCTTTTTTTAAATTCATTTAATGCTGTCTAGCATTTTCCATCTGTCATTCCACATACATCTTTCTGCATAAGCACTTGAGCATATATAGACTGAAAAATCCATAACCCTGGTAGAAACACGTTTCATTCGGCTGTGTCATAGCTTCTCAGCAGTCAGCAGGAGGACGCCTCGCTGCTAATATGTCTGTCAGCGTACAGTGCAGCCTCACCAGGGAAGGCCCATGGCACACTGGCCTTTCCCGTGCCAGTGATGTGCCAAGGAGGAAAAAAGGTACTTCCATTTTAGTCACCTCATTCACAATGTTGCCACATAATGTTTGCATCAATCTGCAAAGTGCATCGAAGTGCTCAGAAGGGGACTTGATGCTGCAAATCTGTGAAATGAACCACTCTGCTCAGAATTATGTGCAGTTTGTACCAGTTCAAAATGGAACAAATCCTCTATTCCATGCCTTTGTTGCTTGTGTAAAAGGGAAAGATACAAACAGATTCTCTTTCAGTCCGGATTCTATAAACATTATTACATCATGACAAAAAAGTAAAGAAAACAGTTTTGAAAGAATAAAAAAAGTATGACCCAGCTTTTGGTATAATCATTTTACATGTAACGAGATTTTGATTAAATCAAAAAAACGATCTGTGCCTGGCATTTGTAGGAAAAGTGTAGCACACATTTTATGAGGTGAATTATGGCAATTTCATAACGTGAATAGAGGCAAACAGATTTTGCCCCAGACCTATTTTTGTCATTCACATTTTAAAAGTAAAGGAGAACTCATTTGTCCCGGACTTTACGATGCAAATAAAAGTGCCTAAAACAGAGCAAGCCTAAAGCCTAGGAACAACGTCATAATGTGAGCTCGAACCCTGACTGACAGTCGCCACATACCAGGACTGCGGGCCAGCATGGGCGCGAGGAGCTGGGCGTTTCAGAAGGTTGAGGCACAATACCAGAAGGACAATGCAGAGGTGTAGGGCTTCTGGAAACCAAAATGGAAGGAGAGAAAGGTGGGTTTACAACTACAATGGTTGTCCAATAAGGAAGAAGAAAGGAGGCCCTGGGGTAAGAGAAAACTGGCTGAAAGCCAAAATGATAACAAGAGAAGTGTGGAGAGAGTGGATGGATGAGGGTTGGAAGAGGATCCGGAGGTTGACGTTAGG
Source organism: Triturus cristatus (assembly GCF_964204655.1). Lineage (NCBI taxonomy): Eukaryota > Metazoa > Chordata > Amphibia > Caudata > Salamandridae > Triturus > Triturus cristatus. The sequence continues at coordinate 1,802,038,636 of NC_140589.1, read as the reverse complement.
GATTCGGACTACGGTTAGTACCAGAATTTATGTAACGCCAATCTAGCTGCAAAGCAACGGCACACTGTCCAAAGATGGGAGTAGAGGAAAAGAGTGCAAAAGAGGGACAGAAGAGGGAAGGTGCAAAGAGGACAAGGGGCGTGGTCAATGAGATACATCCAGAAACAAATTCCATATACATCGTAGACAAAATCCATATAATTCACAGAACAAAAGAACTATAAAATCACAGTTGTCATATTAAAATATGCAGTTTAATCCCACATCATCTCAATAGAAAGTCTTTTATGGAGTCTCAGACTTACATATACATCAGTTACAAAAAGTCATCGAGAAAATTCCTGAACTCTGCACTTCTTTCTATTTGTTGTGTATACAGTTAGCACCGAGAGTAAAGAAAGTCAGGATTAATGACAGTGGTTTACCAGTGGCTGTCCATCATCCAGAGGGCTATCATGGAAATCTTTTTTTCTTCTTTAAAAGAGCAAATGGCTGTGGGAGGTTCTACCAAAAAACGAACTAAACTGGAGATGCTCCCACCCCTAGACCTGGGTAAACATCCGTTTTCCATCCCAGTGTCTCCCTGGAGTCTGCTGTGGGAGCCCTTGACCCGGCAGTACTTCAGCCAGAGGGTCACTGGACCACCTTGACAGTAGCCCCAAGCTCTTCAGAGTAGGAACACAGCATTGATCTCCTTGCTTGGGCTTACTATCAAAGGATTGGCAAACCCAGGCAGGAAAACAAACTGTGGCCCCACTGTGTAGTAAGAAAATTCCCTGAATGTCACAGCTATTGATTTCTTTGTTTGCTTATTTTTCCCATTTTTGTGGTTTATTTGGAAAAACAGAAAAAAATCCTGAACATGTGAAAGAAGGCTGCTTCACGTTCAGCTGTGCCTACGGTGCATTCGCCTCACCGTCAGATGACCTGTTGAATCAAGCATATGGCCTGTTGAGGTAACACTTTTGTTTTGGATTTTTAGTTACTAGACTTTGGGAGTTTGCATCAGCCAATCTTTATTTAATTTCAACACTGGTGAAAAGATACTTTACTCTCGATAGCATGGTGCTGTACTTTATTCTGTGGGATACTTTTTCATACACAAGCTCCGTAAGTGTGTCAGTCATCTACATACAATAACTCCTTGCGTATGTCATTGATACACAATAACTCCTGAGTGTGTCCTCTGCATACAGTAACTCCTGGAATGTGCCATCTACATAGAATACATTTTTGAGTTTGTCGTTTTACATAAAATAACTTCTTGAGTGTACCATCTACATACAATAACTCCCTAGGTGTGTCATCTACCTACAGAAACTCCTTGAGTGTGTTATTGACATACAGTAACTCCTTGAGTGTGCCATCTACATAAGATAACTCCTTAGGTGTGTCATCTACATACAAAAACTCATTGAGTGTGCCATCTACTTACAATAACTCCGGGAGTGTACCGTCTACGTACAATTACTCCCTAGGTGTGTCATCTACCTACAGAAACTCCTTGAGTGTGTCATCTACATACAGTAACTCCTGGAGTTTGCCATCTACTTAGAGTTCCTCCATGAGTGTGCCATCTACATACAATTATTCCTTGAGTGTGACATCCACATACAATAACTTCTTGAGTGTATCATCGACATACAACATATCCTTGAGTGTGCCGTCTACATACAATAACTCCTGGAGTGTGTCATCTACATAAAATAGCTTCTCCAGTGTGTAATCTACATACAGTAACACCTTGAGGGCATCATCCATATACAATACCTGCTTGAGTGTGTCATCTACATACAATAGCTCCTCAAGTGGGTCAACTACATTCAATAACTCCTTGAGTGTGTCAATGCTCAGGCAGGAATGGGTGGATTGTAAAGTCTAGGGAAGGCGCAGTACCCTCTCGAAAGAAGCGATATAGTCTGGCTTTTATAAAGTGCATGAAGTTAATACAAGGTCAACCGACTCAACTTTCGAAGATGGCAACTTAGATGGAAAAAACTGAATTGAAAACAAACACTGTGGGAAGCTCACAGGCCCCATGATCTGTGCCACTTCCTGGCAGCTGCACCGGCCCGAAGCCATGTTTATTTTCTTGGTCGATATAAAGTTCCTTTCCAAGAAAAATGGCAAATCAAATACTGTTGACGCTCTGAGACGACCTCAGCGAATGAGAGCTGCTTTTGTAGCACATACAGTGCCTGTGATATATTTCACAGACGTTTATCGTTACCCAATCTCTGTTTCGCAAACGGGGGATTGCCGTTAAACACGTGACTATGACAACCCAATGACGTCATCTCCGACACAAAACTGCCAACGGAGCTCAGAATTGTCTAGATGCCACAAAAAGTGCCATTCAGGACAAAGGATCACACAAGCAGTGGTCAAAGTGGGTGGGCTTTGAGGGCCACGACGTTCCCATAGTTTTTTATTTTAAGAAAATCAGTTCCCCTACTTTTTGTGGAAGGACAACCGGCCCCAGATGGTTAATTCTGACAGCTGAAATGCTTCAGCTAAAGCATAATGCAGGGAGTCTCCTGTGCTGTGAATCCAAGGGAGGGGCAGACAGCTAAACAAGCCTTCCTGCCTGGGTGCCTGCATGCCTAAAAGAAATGTAGATGTACGCAACTAGTCAATCTGCAAATGTAGAGGATGCTTGGAAGCCAGCATGGACATTAATTAACAGAATCACTTGACATTTCCTGATGAGACAGATTTATTCTACTGAGTGATATTGTAAGGGAGTTACCATCTCAGCTGTGAAGTGTGTGCTTTTAAAAGACAGTTATAAAAAAAAGTGCACTACATATAGTCTGGGTATTATTAAAATCTGTATCTTTAAGCACTTTTTTTTAACTTAAACCTTTTTGCGCATTTGTAGCACCCTATCTTATTCTGTGTGTAATGCAAGTTTAAAACAATGACTGCATATTCACAGTGCTTTTTGACCACAGGATGACCTTGAGTTACTATTCTCCACTGCACCAACCAGGTTTCACTTCTGTGGCTCTCTGGTTACAGACACAAATCTCTGCTGTGCATTAACTAATAGAGCTTTCATAATATGCATTCATTATTTTATGTGTAGTTCCATGAAGGGGAAAGACTGAAAAAAGTTACAGAATATTTTTGATTTATTAAGTCACGCCTTTGACCCTGCCCCTACATTCACTCACCCCCACACATATTGCACTCAGCATCGCAGTTCCCATACGTTTCTTAATGCACTTCGACCGCTGTACATAAGGTCTTATTTTGGGGTGTGCAAAGTCCTGCATCTCTGACAATCAGAAATAGAGGGCCTTCCAGGAAGTTCCTTTGATGACGTCTGGTTGGGTTCTGAGACCCATCGTGACATCACCCATCAGACTGCCCTTTAGGCTTCTTTCTTTCCACTGGGCCTTTTCTCTGGCATGGCAGATCAAAAACAGAATGCCTTTTTTTTTTGTCCTGATTTATATAGCGCGAACTCGACCCGAAGGTATTGGAGCGCTTTACACGAGCACCGTATTTACATTACACATTCAGGCACGGGGAGATGAAGTGATTTGCCCAGAATCACAGGATGTGGACGCGACCCTGAGGCTCGAATCCTGGTTTCCAGCACCAAAGTCGGCAGTCTAGCCGACGGACCACATCCTCTCCCCTACTGCATTGCTGAAGGGGAGGAGTTGGTGACAGCTGAGAGGGATGATTTTGCATCGGAACTGTGGGGCTGCAGACCTTTTTGAGGGGATTGGGTTGCTGCTGTTCAGTTCCTGGAAGGCGGGCTGGCAGTCCAGGCTGGACAGTTTCTATTTTGAAACAATAATTGGAATGCGTGATTGCTAGTGGTTAGACTTGTTGCAAGCCTTCTTCCCATCACCTTTTATGAAATGCTGTAAGTGGCAGGGGCGTGCCTGGAACCAAGATACACCCGACGGATGAGCCCCAATCAGAGCAAGACCGGGCTGAGGTTGCTTGTGTTCCAGTTCAGGGAGGACCTGGCCTAGCAGTTTGAGCTGGACTGTTCCTATTGGAGCAGGGTCAAGACTGATTTGCATATGGCTGGGTCCAAACTGAGGTGGCATGGTGGGCAAAAGAACAACGCTTGGGAATGCTACCCCATAAGATTGCCGGTGGTCAGACTTAGGGCTTTACATCAAACACACAAAAGGTGATGAAATGAATGCTTGCACTAAGTGGCAAGATAATGCCCAGACATTGGTCCTTTGCTCACTGTGCCGCTGTAACCAAGCAACACCTGGCAGTTCCTTTTGAGTAAGGGCCAAGACTGATTTGCATAGGACTGTGTCTGAAACGAGGTGGCATGGAGGGCAAAAGAACAATGGGTAGGAATGTTACACTCAACGATTGCCAGTGGTTACACTGATTGCAAACATTCCTCCCATCGCTTTTTTTTTTTAACGATTTTATTTTGCATTTTCAAAGAAAAACAAGTAAACATGACACGTCGTAAAATTCTGCTAGGAATAGTAATCCTTGCTCAAGAAAGTAAAAAATCAACAAATCCACTCCCAGACATTATGAGAAAATCAATATAACACACCACCTCACCCCAGTTATGTACATAGAAATTACGGTTCAACAGATCCTCCTCAGGGTCGGAAGAGGACATAATGTGAATATCAGAGGTGCGTATTACTTTGGACATCGTCATATGAAACCCTCCCTCCCACTGTTGGCACTTGATATGAGTAATAAAGGGGCGCCATATAGCATTGAGTTTGGCCACTCAGTCCCAAATATTAGCAGCCAATTTCTCAATAGTGTAGATGGACCGTACCTTTCCCCATCATGTATTTTAAGAAGGAGGAAGTGGCTGGTTCTACATCTGTGCCACACACAATCGCGCCACCAGGAGGAAGTGCGAGGGCCGGCAGCCCAAAGGAGTCGATGTGGGAAAAAGTCTAGTTGCCCCCAGGATCACCAAGGAGAAGCGTCAGTGGCTCAAGTGGAAGTTGAAAGTGATTATGGACTGCACTGTGCTCTGGATCTCAACCCAGAATGTCAAGATCACAGGGCATAACCATTACTTGTCTAGAAAAGTTCCTTTCTCTCCGCACCCTTTCCAGCACAAATCCGAACCCCCAAACATCCTGGCCAGTCTAACCGATGAAGATATTAATGAGTCAATAACTTATAGACGTTCTCTTTATAAAGGACACAAATCAAAGACTTAGCCACTCTTTGCCAAAATCCCGGAGTGTCATCGGATATCTCTGTTGCCAACTCCCTCTCCCCCTGCAATGCATAAGCGTGCTTGTGAGAAGGGGTCAGCTGTAAGAGGTAACGGTAGAGCCACAATATGCCTTTATGACATATGTTATTGAGATAGAGGGACTCTACTCTACGTTATTGAGATAGAGGGACTCTACTCTACGTTATTGATATAGAGGGACTTTACGTTATTGAGATAGCGGGACTCTTCTCTACGTTATTGATATAGAGGGACTTTACATTATTGAGATAGAGGAACTCTATGGGGTTATTGTCATGCCGGACAGCCAGACGAGCGAGGGGCCTGTCCGCCCAATGATCTCCCATCAGCTTTTGACATAATGCCCTAAGTTTCACGGATATCTCCAGATGTGGATCCCTTTCTCACTGTGCCACTGGAACCAAGCTACACCCAAGTGACTAGCCCCAATCAGGGCAAAACCAGTCTACGGTTGCTTGTGTTCCAGTTCAGGGAGGACCTAGCCTGGCAGTTCGGGCTGGACTGTTCCTATTGGAGCAGGGTCAAGACTGATTTGTATATGGCTGCATCCAAACTGTGGTGGCATGGTGGGCAAAAGAACGATGGTTTAGAATGCTACCCGAGCGATTGCCGGTGGTTAGATTTACTGCAAGTATTCCCCCAATCACCTATTGTGTGTTTGAAGCAAGAACCTGATGGGGGGGGGGGGCAAGGTCTGAAAAATCCTTTTACAGAAGAATGAAAACTAATAATCAGTGGATAATATTCAAGACGCTCCTCACCAACAATGAATGACTTGGTCATTCATGGATGTAGAGGAACACCTTTTCTCAGCACCGCCCTCTCTGCTTTCCAAACTGAGCTACTGTTGTAAATGACATACAATGTTGCACTCAACAGAACACACATGTAAATGTACATCATTCCAGCCCACCTCTTTTATTGTGCCGGTGTCTGCTATGGTTCAGAAACTGTCTTGCGGAGTTTACCTCTAGGTTTCTTTTCTGAATCAAGTCCTTTCATCAACAAGCAGCCCTGGTGCATATTATGGCAGCTCACATATGATATCTGAGTTTCTCACTTGAATGAACTATGTGGCTCAAGACTTCAGACAGATAAAAGAGATAAAACATTTATGTGACTCTTTTCAATTCAAAGTGCTCATTTGAATTACCGGCTTCTTTGACAATTCTGTGCAAACAAAAATTGACATCAATTGTGAAAAGCCATCTTGAACTGATGAAATAGGTGGAACTAGTGCTTAATTTTAGCTGGTGGTTCCTGTGCTCGGCACCAGCACTTAATCATCAACACTGGCGCTTATAGCGTGAACTCGACCCAAAGGTATTGGAGCGCTTCCCATGAGCAACAGTTAAAGACACATCCATGTTTGCTTGGCATGGGGATTAAGTGATTTGCCCAGAATCAAAGGATGTTGAGCCGACTCAAACCTAGTCCAGCTCAAAAGGCGTCACCTCTGGCCGTACCACATCCCCTCCCTACTTGTTGGGTGTATGGTTAGTAGTTAGTTCTGTTATAGGCGGCGCTAATAGGAGCAATGGACTGGTGCTGGCTGCCTTCTGACGAGAGCCCCAGCACTTATTTATTCACAAATAAACCACTGGGTGAAAGGTTATTTCTACCCTGTTAAATAATGCAGGTTCTTTGGCTCTACCTGTAGACAAAACACTCCACCCCATCCCCAGTTCATCCACTAGGTCTATTAACACCATTTGGGTGGGATTTTCGACCAAATTGTGCCTAGGTACTGCAAGCCACAAGTGAAATATGACCAGTTCATTTTTAGGTCGAGCATTCAAGATCTCTTGTATATACTTTAGTATATACTTATTATATTCTTATATGTGTAAGTACTATGTGGGCTCTGGAGGTCAGTCCTAGAGCTTGTCTGCTTCCGCTTTAGGGACTTTTTTTCTGTTCACTTGCCTCTATTTAACTATCTTGATAGAAAACCATCAGCAGAGGTCAGTAAAATACCGGAATTGCTTTCTGCTGACAGACTTTCTTTTTTTCTTTTTCTGGCAACTGCCTCTATTTAACTTTCTTGATGGAAAACGAGCAGCAGACGTCAGTAAAATACCAGAGTCACTTTAGCATTCTCTAGATTACAGTTGTAGCGGGTTCAAAGGAAGGGGCAGGACAAAAGGATGATGCTGGCAGGGTTTTATCGTATGCAGAAAGCGCCTCCTCTTTGAAGCCAGAGTTAAGTTTACAGTCAGGATGGTATGCGATATTTCTCCCCTCCTGGTCTACCTCTTTTGTTGACGACGTCTTCAGGGGTTCCGCTATCAGGTCTTTTAGGGTGTCCGGCTTCTTCGCTTCTGGAGGTGGCTCTCGTGGGGATAAAGGAAATGGGGGAAAAATGTGAGTGTTTTGTGCTCTTCTGTGCTAAGGAGGGAAGGGGTAGTGAAGGAATACACGCCAAACGGGTGCCGCACGTCTAAGAAAAGGAGTGACTGTGCCAGGAGGGGAACACACCTACAGAGGGGTCTGGTAGGGGCTAGTACCCTTAGCCGTCGGGTTTCTCCCGTCTCCCTACCCAGTCGTCTCCTCGTTCCACGTTCACTGATTCTCCTCACTCTCCTCGCTTCTCCTTCGCCTCCCGTCCTCCGGTGATGTAGCACACCTCCTTCCGGGTCTCGTCCGTTCTTCTTGGCCTGCTCCACGCCGTGTCAGCATCGGGGGTGGAGCCATCAGGTTCCGCATTTCCGTTAAAGGAACAGAACCCTTTATCTGCCGGACTTCCAAAGGGGGAAGAGCGATAAATCCAGTCCTCCGGCTGCTGGAAGACAAGAGGTTGTTCTGTTGTTGGGGCATCGTACCATTGCTTCAAGTGCCTTTTACAGTCCCCTGGCAAGCCTGCCCCGTGACAACAGTCAATAGAAATTGTCTTCCACGAGCACCCGTGGACAATATGTTTTTCAAATCTTGTATTTTCAGTGATGTGAGCACCGAAGGCGCTGATTTTCTATTAAGAGCTATGGACAATACCATTTCTCCATGTGTCCCCATACCTGGCATGTTACGCAGTTAGGTGATTCTTTTCCCTCCATGTTAAAGAACAGTAGATGTTTCAGCACCCAGGCTAATGTGCTGCATAGCTAAATACATATAAGGTCCCGAATGCGACATTGATTGCATTGCAAATGCTTGTTTAAAAGTGTTGGAACCTGCACTGAAATTCGCATGCAACATTCTTGGCAAATTGAGCAAAAAAAGTTTGGCGACATCTGCAAGTGATGCAGACGCAGCAGATGGCGCCCATCCAGAACAGCACAGTAAGCCCATTGGCCATGCAATTTGCACATTACGAAGCACAGCATGCAGGGGCCTTTAAAATCTGCATGCATAAGGTATAACCTTCTTTCTCATAGTGAATGCTGAGCACCAGTTATTTGTCTGTGAGGGACTCGTATAACTGAGCTTCACATTCCAGACTCTTCCAAGAGTGTCTGTGCGCATCTTTCACACGGAGTCCTGTGTCCAATAAATGGGCAATGCTGTGTGCAGGGGTTCCACCTGGGAACATCTTCTGAAACCAATGGTAGGGAGTTGATGATCGCTCTGCCCTTGCTGGGAGATACTGCAAATCTGGTGTGACAGCCAGTGCTTAATTTGTAAAACATAATAAGTGCCAGGGCTTTTGAGGAGGCCACTGCAGCTTATATCTCCCATTGCCCCTTCCAGAGCTGCTAATGATAGTAGCAACACAACTACTAACCATCTCACTCCGACAAATGTGACAATTCAGACTATTTCAAGCCTCCAAAGCTACAAGAATGGCTTTGGCAGAAGGCAATAGACATTTTGAACGTACATTGAATTAATTACCTGTTGTTGGGTTCATCTCTAAATTAGCCAGACAGCACCACCTTGTGGCAGACTGTCACAAGCACTGGTGTTGACAATTAGGTGTCGGTGCCAGCACCAGAAACCACCAGCTGAAATGAAGCACTGGTGACAGCCCAGATCAAGACAAGGCGCTCAGACTCACCATCGTCTGGCTGTATCCTGGGGGTTTAACATCACCCAGAAATAAGTCCATCATTCATACAAAAGTTATGTTTTCTGTGGGGAGATGTTTACTCTATGCAACACCTGGAACATGTAGCCTCACACTCAGAATGCCACACATACTTCCAAACACATCAAACCTGCCAACTTCAAAAACAAAACCAACGCGTGCTAGGAGGGGGAGAGAGGGGCAGGGCCTTCGGGGGCTTTGTACTACAAACTGCATGAGAGGCACTTCTGCCAGGCCTAGAACTTGGACAGACTTTAACAACTGTTAAACAGCCCTCAGTACTGGGCTTCAATGCTATGTTAGAAAGAGTAACTACAAGACAGCAGGAAGACTAACCAAAGTGCCACTGGGCACAACACTGTCAACAATGATGTGGTAATACAATTTAGAAAGATTACGCTAACCAAAGACTGCTTCAGTGTGCTCTACCTATCAAGAGACTGGAATGCAGCCAGAGTAATTACCAGTTACTGAGATGAATTCAATCACTCCATCCATCCCTTATTTGTTTTCCTCAGTGTGATATTCCAAGTGCCGTAAGACTCAAACTATACGTCACTGATGAGGCCCAAGTAGGAAGTACCCAGCCTGAGATTGCTTGTTTCCAGTTCAAAGAGAAGCTGGCCTGGCAGTTCAGGCTCGACTGTTCCTTTTAGAGCATGCCCAAGGCTGATTTGCATATGGTTGGCTCCTCTGTGAGGTGGCATGATGGCCAAAAAAAGAATGGGCTAGAATAAAAAGCCTAGTGTAATAATCAGTTGCTGACCTCATTACCTAAAGTAACATGACAGGAACAAAGAAAGACAATAACAGAACAGCTATCAAAGGTCAGGCTCTGGCCATGCTGAAGGCCGAACACATATGAAGCCAGAAACTGGCTGAATTCCCTTTGAGGAAATGACAGAAAGTTTGTTCCAAGACAGGGGTGCTGCGAAAGAGCGTGCTTGATTCAGAATATGGTACATACAAGACTCTCTTGCAATTTGCTGGTGCTTGATGGAGAGTAGTTCCAATTCATTCTGTTGACTGATGCCACTTACACAGCTGTGATGGAAGAGCCTGGGGAGACAGCCAGAAGGGGACCATTCAAAACCTCAATGTTGTTCCATGGGAAGCCAATACAGAGCCTTCAGTGCGGAATGGGGTGCTCATTTCGAGCTGTCTGCCTAAGCCCGAAACAACCTTAATTTAACCAGAATCCTGGCGCGACGGCCCAAGTAAAGGCCAGCCCAATATTCTCAGAGGGAAATTGCAGCTGCAAAATCCAGAGTATTCATCTACTTCACGAGCAATAGTGGGATAATACCACAGATTAAAGACAGGTATCCAGATTAGGGACAAGGGAAGGCAACTATCGCTACAGCCTATGCATCTGGCACGGAGGACAGACCAGAGCTGAGTGTGGTTCTGAAGCCTCAAAGTAGGTTTACTATAGTGATCGAGCAGGCCAAAGACGGAGCAGTGCCTACCAGGAGGCCCTGGAATGAGGGCGCAGTCTGTCTTTGCTGGATTTATACAGCAATGGATGGCCCTTCAACCAGGGTCGGCGCAAAATAGGATTGACCGGGACAGCGCCCTGGGCGGAAATAAAAACTGGTGTTTGTTGTGGGGGTGGAGGGTTGTTGTGGTGTGAAGGCAGGCGGTGTGAGGAAGATGGGAGAAGGGAAGGGGTGCTGTTGGGGTGCTAACAATTATGCTGGGGGTACATTAAGGGCTGATTAAAAAGTCTTTAACTGGACCCGATTGAGACCAAGTGGGATGGACAAGCTGCTGTTTGCATGATATTAAGTCAGGCAGCTCCCTGCTGCGCCTCTCGGAATACTTGGCGCCCCGTACCTGGGCCTGCCTCACCCATGCCAAAGGCCGGCCCTGTCTCCAACAGATGTTGACTTCTTGACAACTTCAAGAGGCTTTGTATGCAGCCACAGCTTGTATAGAGCGTGCCACCGGGCGGTGACTTGGGGCGGGGAAGGGCATGGTGGGGGGTTGTAAAATGCGGCATACGGACGATTTCAGATATGTAACAGAAAAAAAAAAACATTTCATTGCGCGCGCTGCATCGCAACAAAATTCGTTTTTTTTTTTTTTTCGTTACTAACCTGAAATCGTCCCTATGCCACATTTTACAACCCCCCACCCTGCCCCTCCGCCACCCCACGTCACCGCCCGGTGGCACGACCTATACGGGCCGTGCCTGTTTGTATGACTAACACCAGCCGCAAAAGATCAATTAATCAATCAAGTGTCTTGTAGAGCACAACTACTCACCCGTAAGGGTCTTAAAGCGCTGGGGTGTGGGAGTGGGGCTGCTGATCTGTCGAAGGTGCTGTGGTTCACTCGACGTGCCCTGTGCCTAATTGATGCTATGAAAGCAGTGCTTTCTCCTAGGGAAACTGGTCTTAGCGTCCTCTTGCGCTCCGCAGGCACCAAGCGGGCTCTGTATTTACCCGCCGGATCCCCACAAGGAAGCCCATTAGTGCAGCTGTGCTGACGTCAGACCGGAAGCGCACACTGGCAGTCAGGCCCTGTTTTGAGAGCTGTCTTCACATTGTTTTCAAACACAGCATTGCAAGGGCTGTGGATGCTATAAACGGAGTCCGGGAAGCTGTGTTTTCCCAGGCTGCGTGTCCTCGCAGGAGTAGGCGCTGCATGGTTCCTACTGTTCCACTGATCAGGGATCAAGGGGTGGTGCAGCTGCATGCGATTCAGGGTCAGACTGGGACAGAAAGTAGGCCCAAAGAGACCAAAATATAACTAGACCCCAGTAGTGAATTAGATAGCTAAAAAAAATGGCCCATGTTTGGAAATTGGAGCAGTTTTGGACTTGGAAAGCAGGCTGGATAAGTGTTTTGGCACAGTATCACAGATTTGAACTTGCAGCAGGCAATGTTTGTTTAGATATGGGGAAGTCGACAGTATAAAGTCGCCCAGCAGATCATAAAACAGGCCCACATGCAGGGCAAACATACCATCCCGCACACTGGCCTGTCAGACCCAGTGACGTAACAAAGAAAAGAGAAGACGGGCAAAATACAAAAAGTTCGCAAAATGCATGTACCCTAATTAGGGTGAATTAAGCTGGGGTGCTAATACATATTTTGCCCTGGGTTAAGGACGATGGACTGCTTTCGGACCCCACTTAGTGGGATGTTCTTTCACGGGATAGAGTGCAAAGTTCCAGATGTTTGTCCTTCACAAAGGTTGTAAAGTTGCCATGTTTACTTTCGCCTTCGATCACTGGCAAAGTCCTTTTGGAATGGCGAGTATTATTTTCATCGGATGTCATATTTATGTCTAAACCTTTTGTGCCATTAACCCGCTCAGCCTATACTTCCTCATTCCGACCTTTAGAACGTGGAATTGTGTTAATACAATTGAAGGGGCCCGCTCGCGGATGACGTCACGCTGCGTCGCCAAAGCAAAGCAGACGTCATCAAACAAAGCGACATTCTAGAAAGCTCACATTTCGTGGTGCAGAAACGGGTAAAGAGAACCGTTCTTTTCACTGTCGGTCCCTTAGAAGCCTGCTGCACCTTTCACATTGCCTCTGCCCGGGCACTATCTGTAGTGTGTGCGCGAGACGTGAGCAGGCTGTATCAATCTGCGAACAGGACTCCGGGACGGGACGTGGCGGAAACACAGCACACTAGCAGGGGAACGCTTTATAAACAAAGAGCCCGCAGGAGCACGAGGGTTCAGGCACGTGGGAGCTCATCGGGGACAGAGTATCTCAGCGGCTGCTCTTAGCACGTTTCACCAAAAGCTGAAAAGTGTGAAAACCCACTCTCTGCTCTTCACACTTCAGAAAATAAGCCAAGCCGTCACGTTTAAATATAACCTGAAGGATGAGGGGGCTTCAAAGGGCGTCCTCGCTCCACACCTCCCTGCAACATTGGCATTTGTTAGTTCTTTTTTTTTATAAGTTTTTTATACATAGTACATTTGTTATCCGGGTTACCGCCGCTGGTCTAACATGGTATAAAAACAGCATAGAGTACATTCCGGTCGGGTCTCCCATTTCTGGCTATATTTTTGTGAAGAAGTAGGTCTAAGGTAGGAAAGTACAAGACAGTTTGGAATAAGCTGAGGAGGAGGATAGGACAGACATACAACTATATATACTCTTTTTTTATTTTTATTTATTTTATTTTAAAAGTTTTATATAGCGCTAGCTTGACCCGTAGGTATCAGAGCGCTTTACATACATACTGTAACGAAAAACAGACGGAAATTGCATTACATAGTAGGCAGTAAGGAAACAAAACCAGGGATACAAAAAAATACAGCATGGAAGATAAGGTGGTTAACACAGTCCGGTCACCAACTATCCTTGGATGTCAAGAGAGAGGAGTAAACTCGGATATTGAAGTCTAGGTTAGTTGACATTGGTCAGAAAAGTATTTTGTAAGGAGATGAAATGGTCGTAGATTGTTCTAGTCCTCGACATGTCTCTTGCTCGGAAGGTACTGTACTGCACGCAAGTGGGAGCAGAGCGGTTTCTTATGTCGGCTCGTACAGGAGCAGGGCTTTGTCCAGAACTTCCCATAGTCCTCTGGATGACGCTTTCCAGGGAGAGTATTGCACCGCCAGGTTATCTGCTCCCCTGAGGTGGATGACCCAGTTGAGCCAGCCTTTGTAGGTGGTCTTTGAGGTGTCCTTCCAGTTCGTTAGCAAGAGTTTGACCGCTGCTGTCAGGAGTAGGTCCATTAGTTCTCTCTCTCCCTCTGTGGGAAGGTCGGTTCGGATAAATGCCGTGGTGAGCGAGGCAAAGTCTCTTGTAATCTTGCACTTAAAGACATTGTCTATGCAGTCAAACACCCTACCCCAGAAGTTCTTGAGTGTTGGGCATTGGAAGATGAGATGTGCCAGCTCCCCCTTCCCTGTGTTGCAGTTTCAGCAGAGTGGGTTATCTCTGAGGCCTAGTGTGTGTAGGCGGACTGGAGTCCAGAATGTTTTGTGTAACAACCATAGTTTGGTTTGAGCTAAGACTGGGGTGATGTTATTTCTGGTGGCTGAGGCCCACAGATTTTCCCACTCCTGTTCTTTTAGCGGGGGTGTATACGTTTATCCCAGTATCCCTTTGTTTTGTTGTTGAATTTGGACTTTTGGGGTCGGAGTATTTTGTATAGTTGCGATGCTTGGTGGCCTATTTTATTTATGTTTGCTACGTATTGTTAGTTTTTAAAGAGAAAAACAACTTCATATAAATCGTAGATAAAGGTAGACAGGAAAGAGCAGCTTTATGAACGAGTGAAAAAAAACACACTCGATGTCACCATGAAGCCAAATCACAAATCATATTCACCAATAGACACGCACCATTAAAAGTTTGTAACATATACATGCTTCATATGCTGAAGATTTCCAGAGCTAGAAATGAACGTGATAAGCACGCTCAAACAAGTGACTAGCCACATATTAAAATACCCGCAACTTTGAACCAAGGCTCAGATGGCACCAAGTAAATGAAGCAAGTGTGCTTGGCCATCCCTTAAACAGCTCCCATGTCTCTTCTTTCCCAACATCTATCCATTCATCCCTACACCCTTCCATTCACACGGTGATATCCACCATTTCACTTTCATGTTGTCATTATTTCATTCTTTCACCCATCATTCAGTATTCCACCATTCCCTCCATCTATCCATCCATTCACCCATCCATCCTTTCACCAATACATCCTTTCACTCACCTTTCCACACGTTTACCCACTAATGTATCCTATCACCCATCCATGCATCCTTTCGCTCATCCAGCTTTTCACGGAACAGCACTTCCTTTCATCCATCCGCCCACCCACCCCTTCTTTCACCAATCACCCATCCTTCACACATCCTTTCTCCCATCCACCCTTTCAGCCATCCTTTCGCCGACCCATGCATCCTTTCACCCATCCAATCTTTTACCCATCCTCGTACTCACCAAGCCATGCATTCTTTCACCCACATATGCATCCTTTTAGCCATCCATTCTTTCACCCATCCTTCCTTCTTACATTCCACCCTTCTTTCTCTTTTTTGGGGACCCATTTTTCTTTAGCTTTAAATATAAGTTTTTGTCTCGAGTTGCAGACAAAAAGAGTCCATACAGAACATTGGGGGGGAATCAGGATGCCCCTTTCATCAAGTATTTACAAAGTCTGACTTATCATAAACCATTTCTTTCTAAGTAGGCTCAATCAATGTTTTTCAGAACCCAAGCCAAATTACATATTGACAGCAAAGTGTTCCCTCTTCTCAGGAACAAGGCCTTTTTTAGGGCATTGTTTGCAATCTGGCACCCTCTTGAAAATAATTATAATGGAGCAATAAGGCAGATTTCGGCAGTGGAATTAATGTAGTACCAGCAAAATATCTAATATACGCTGCATGCTATAGGCAGGGCGACTGGAATTATGCGATTGTGCTGCCCCGGCGGTATTTGCATAAGTATAGATTGGTTGCATCGGCCACGTAATCCATCGTCTGCTGCATAATCTGCGGATTTTAACAGAAAAAAAGGATTTCTAGATCAAACTGTTCAAAAGTTATTAAACACGCAGTAACACATATTCCTGTGCAGTGGAGGCTATTTGCAAAGCTTTTCCTGGGCACCTTTCTGTTCCTTATTGCTATATTTTTGTGTTAAATTAGGTGCATCAAATGCCCAGGCAGTGTTAACGCATGTAAAAATGACAAAATAATGAAGTAATACCATAATAAAATGTGCTGCATTATGCCGCACAATAATTTAGTCAATCCTGCTGCATAATTTGTCCCTCCCCTGTCACATAATTCCAGTGGCCCTGGCTATAAGCAGTCCTAGATTTGGCATAAGCATTGAATGGGCTGAGACCTGCAATAAAAACAAGCATTGTCTGTAGTGCTCCCCTTCTACTTATTTTTCTTTTTAAAATGTTTAGGTATAGCATTAGCCAAAACCTTTTGATTTGACTAAAAAAGAGTGTGTGTGTCTGTGATGGTATTTTACCAATCTAAAGCTGTTATACTGTACCTGGAGTGGTAAAAGGGTTTTGTTATTTTACAGCTCGGCATGGATTGCACTTTGGTAATCCTATGCTTAAAGACTTTGCCGTATAAATGGCAAAAGGCTTTATCCCTTTCTAGCTTGGTGTGGATGGCACTGTGCTAATCCTATGCTTAAAAACTTTGCTAGAAAAACAGGCATTTGAGGTAAGCAGATTAAGAGTGTCACTTGTGTTGCAGGGTGCTCTATATTGGAGCTGCTCTCCACCTAAATTTGGGAACTACCCAGAGTTCTCTGCTTCCTATTTTGCATAATTTATTTAGCACTCTTAGCCTGAAAGGGTATTGTTTTGATATAAATATATATATTCCCTGCACACAATATAAGTCATGCAGGCAGAGTAACAAAAGAGAGAATTATGAAATTCCGGAAACTAAAAAGAAAAAAAACAATCACCAAATTGCTTAATTGTAAATCGGAATTTGTAATATATTGTCTAATCTGTCCATGTGAGAAGAAATATGTTGGGAGCACGAAGCATCCTGCAAAAAAGTACATATGCGGGCTATTGCCAATAAAGACCTGTCTTATATGGTTGTGAGCCATTTGGAAACCGAGCATCAGAGTAATCAGAACCTACTCAGGTTCTTTAACGAGGATCAAGTCCCAAAAGAAGAAAGAGTGGGAGAGAGGACCCGCAAGCTCAGGCAACTAGAATCAAAATATATTATAGAGCTACAGACTAAAACACCAATGGGGCTCAACAGTGATGAGGAGTTATGGACACACATAGAATGAGAACCATTGATTTTTCGGTCTAGGCAGTTAGGCTGTTATTTGAAGGATTTGGTCACACATTACAAGATCTTTTCCTTATGTTTATAAATGTCACAGTTGACCTACCAATATGGTTAACATGATAGGTATGGCAGTACAAAGCACTTGCCCTTCTCGGGCTAGACTGGATATAAGTAAGCACAATGGCATATCAATACATGAAGATAAGTACAGTAGCATTATGTGATATGATGTCATAGTAAGCCTGGGCAAAGCACTACGCTTCGCTCGCGTAGTTTGCGAAGTTCGCGCTACTTCGCACCACGCGAACTGCACGTAGCACAGTGCGAACACGCGTAGCGTAGTGCTGCGGTCATTTTTTGCTTGCTCGCGGTCCTCAACGTCAAGTTGGCGACCGCGAGCAAGCAAAATGACATCCCGGCGAGAATTTTTCCTTGTTCGCGATCAGCAACTTCAAGTTGGCGATTGCGAGCATGGAACATAAACCTCCTGGCGAGATTCCCAACGCGAGGAGGTCAGGTTTCTCATTGCGAGTGGTCGCGTATGCTCGCGACCGCTCGCGATGAGAAACTACCAGTTCGCGTTGAGAAAGCTGAAGCTCGAGTAAAAATCTACTCGAGCAGCAGAAAACTACAGCTCGCACTGTGCAAGATGCCATTTTCAATGATTGCACAGTGCCGGTTGCTTGTCCGCACTGTGCAATCATTGACAACGACATCTGGCACAGTGCGAACAAGGTACTACGCAGTTCGCGAAGTGCTACGCGTAGCTAGCGTAGTGCGAACTTCACTTTGCGTAGCTTCGCGAAGTGCTACTTCGCGAACTACGCCCAGGGTTATGTCATAGACAATTCGATTTCACTAAATGGAACGTATTGTATTACCACTAGTCTTGGACTAGCCTTGCATTTTTCATGCGCGATGTAAGTGTATTCTCTCTCTCTACTGTTTTTTGGTGCAACTGGCACATCGCCATGAAGCTCCTAGAACAATATTTGGTATAAGCTCCTGGCCCTGGCATGATTGTCAGCTCATTGCTCTTTACAGCGCGTATTGAGAAAAGTTAATGTTGAGTACCCATGGCGCGACAGTAAGGATCACACAGGTGTGTACAACAATTCTTGTTTTGACTTGTACGCTATGAATTTATTGTCATGCCTATATTAATGCAACTATCCCAAATATGATATGCATATAGTAAAAGCCTATTCAGGACATGATTGTCAGCACATTGTTCTTTCCAGTATATACTGCGGTACTGAGAAAATTAATGCTGACTACCCAAGGCACGACACTAAGCATCACACAGGAGCAAGCAACAATTTGTGTTTTAACTTATAGATTATGAATGTATTGTCATACCAATACGAATGCAATTATCCCAAAGATGATATGCACAAGGGTACTGTGAAATGTTTTCATAAATTTCCGTGGGCACACAGGGCAAAGGGATAAATATTAACGGAAGCGTCGAATACTGTGATTCATTGCTGAATTTATTTGATCTGTCTGATTTTTTGCACTCTTAAGATGGCCGCCAAGTTTTTCACTAATTATGAATATATGAACTGATGTCTATCTTTGCTTGTGCAGCACAGCCTCACTGCCCAGTGAAATGTGACAGTATATAAAATGATAAAATGGAGCTTGCAACAGTGAGATTCAGAAAGGCAGTGTGCCGAAACGTGTCTGTCATTTGTTTTGAGTGGCAATAAACAAACTTTGGCAACACAAACAAGCCACCCTGGGTCAGAATTGTGACAGCGGAGTGCAGAGGAGTCCCTTATTAAAGGACGAATTCCCTCACCCACCGTCGGTGAAACATGCCGACCAATTGACCACCTTGAGACCATGCTAGGTTGAATTTTCCTGCCTTGGTATTAAATGCCCAACTCATCACTAGCTCCCATTGGGTACTCGTATCAGATTCAAAGTTCTCTAAATTTCCTGCAGTAAATGAATGGGATACATGCAGCATAGATTACAGGTGTCCCAGGTCCATGGGTCATGTGCTACTCCAGTACAGTTTTTTTTCTTTGAATTCTGGGAATTTTATTCCTGTTTGATAATGGAATAAACAAGACTTTGAGTCAAAGAAAAAACCTAAAATGAAGCAGCACATCACACATGGACCTGCAAAACTTGGCAGGGCTGGTGCAGACACTGCCACCCCCACCACACATCAGCCAAGAACATACACTCAGGAATGGCACACTCGATCAACCAAAGATCGTTCAAGTGACTGAAACAGTGAAAGGACTACAGGGGGATTAAGGATACGAGGTTCTGAGATGCCCTCAACCCTTGCCTGAGGGTCACCACAGAAAGCACCAGAACGGTGAACGGCTAAGAGTGGCCTCCAACTGAACAACATCATGTTCAGGGAACATCTGAAGAATTTAGGATCGAGATTAACGTCTTATATCAAATTGAGTCAGACGTCCTGGGATATCAGCTTTCTATAAACTCTTCTAAACTCACAAGGGCTCTGAAGTGGCTGGCAGGAGACAAGCAGCACTTTAAAAACCTATATGCACAATTATGTGAAAATCAGCAGATGATTCGCTGTCTATGTGAGAACACAACTGCAATTGTGCAAGCACTCAATCCACTGAAGAATGGCTGCTCCTTAAGATGTCACCACTTGGGCCAGTCCCCTCTTGAGAGCACATGCATCGTTAAGGAGCAGTCTATTGTATTGTATGGTAGTTGCATTTTTATAGCACTTACTACTCCTGATGAGTCGTTGAAGTGCTTTAAGCCGGGCACTACGCTGCTCCGGAACCCAAGGTTAGTGTGTTTTTTTCAGTCGTTATTGTTTGTTATTGGGAAAAGTCTTGTGCACTGCATGAACCATTCCATGCATTTACTCCAGTTTCGTTGTGGTGATTACATCAATAGGGGTTAGTGTGGTCTTTTGTGGGAGGAGGGTATGTGAAACGGAAATGCAAGCGATTGGCGGTATTAATAAATGAGATACAGGAGATTAGGCATGGTTAGCCTGCAGGGGCCTGACTTTTAAAGGAGAGGTTGTGATCTTTGAAATGAGGTGTGGACAGTTTGCAGAAATACAATATAGTGCTTGATTTGTTCTATTCTATATCCTAAGAAAGATCCATACCATACGGTTATGCGTGCCCGAAAGGTTGCTTATTTCCCCTTCTTAGATTGGATACATAATTGACTGTGACAATCAATGCCGGTCCAAGGCACAGGGCGCCTGGAGGGAGCAACTGAGGTTAGCCTTTTAAAGAGACCTTTTACTCAACTGAGACCAACGAAAAATCATTACTGCAAAGAGATTGACGGCAGCCGGACCAGAAGCAATAACCACAAAACCTCAGAGATGTAAACACTGAAGCTTATTCTGTTTTGTCATTCTCTTCTGCTAGATCAGGGCAGTGGCATAGCAAGGGTTCTGTAGACCTAAGTGCAAGCAAGGCAAGGGGGATGTTCTGCTGGATGGCTAGTAAAATACAACAATAAACACGGGGGCCCTGACGCCACTGCACCTGCTGAACCAATAGTATCTACCCCCTGGATCAGGGACACTTTATGCAGAGAAGATCCTTGTATTCAGTACTTTGGAAGATGTTCTGCATAACAGAAATCCCTTTAAACCTGTGCACTGATGTGTGAAAATAACCCACAAATCTTGGTGTCACAAGCAAATCTATTAATGTGTCAAAGGCACCTACCTGCAAGGTCAGGCGCTCATAATTTATTCAGGGTCATACCCAGGCACTTGCACACTGAACACCAAATGAATGACTCTTTTATAGTGTGCCCATTGGATCTGGTCCTAATGAGGGCTTCAATTGTAAAATAGCAAAATACAAATACAAACAAATAACTAAAACTTACGTTTAGGGGTCCTCAAACTTTCTGTATGAATACTGCAGGGTGCTACCAAATTCTGGAGCTGCCAAATACCAAGGCTGCCTAGTTTTGATTCCACTCCATTCCTCTTTCTCCCGCCACCCTACACTTCCTGCCTTGTTATCTCACTCTTGCAGGTTCCTTTGCATCCACGTATTCCCCCTTGGCCACTCTTTTATTTATTTTGTCTTCCCCCTTCCTGTGCTTTCTGCCTTTCTCTCTTTTGCTTTGGGGTCAAGTTCTGATGAGAAGGAGGTCCCAGTGCCCAAACATGAGTGCCGTTGCCCAACACCTGCAACCCACACTATAAATTGAGCACAAGTCCTGGCCAAATTGAATCCTCAAATTTGCTGCTTCAACTGGACCAGGGCTGCCTCACCACAGGTGAGGTGCATTTGTGGGCACCCTCCCTTTCTGGCACTGATGTACCTGCACAACCGGCTCTGTGCGATTACGTTTATCAGCCCCAACTGGTGGTGCTGTAAGCAGCTGTCCAGGTGGCCTATGCAAGGAAACTGCCCTAACCACCAACTTTTCTGTCACAAGGCTTCCTTGCCCTTGCTCGGAGTCCCACCACCAGGGGATCCCTCCGGATCCTGGATCTGGCAGCTATCGTGGAACTGGATCCTAGATTTCGACCGGCTTCAATGAAATGTGCTGACTTTATCCAGGTGCAGTGTTCCGACAGCGAGTCACTCTCATGGGCGCCCGCGGTTTGCTCGCTGTGTGTTCAGCGCAGCAACCTGCAGCGGTTCCTCTGCAAAGGTGGAGGCGCATCGCCCCACTGTTGCAAAGCAGTGAAAGAAAAAACAAATACAATGATAATAACTCGGGGTTAATATAATTTATTATCAATGTATTTTTTCCTGCTCTCAGATCAGGGGTGGAGTGGTTTGTCCACTCCAAGTGCATGACTTTTTAGCCAGCCATCTGGGGCCCTCCAAAACAGTCATGTGCACTTCGCATGTTCTCCATGCAGGCTACATTACTGAACATGCCCAAGCCCCCATTCTCTGGCTGAGCACTGATCCACGGTGCTCAGACCAATCACAACGCTGCATTGCATCATTGTATTTGGCTTAGGGAAGAGAGCCTGACTGCTTCCTGCTCCAGCTGCGGAGAGGAGAGTCTGAGATGACGTGCGGTGAGGGAGGGTGGCGAGAAGGTACTTTTTAAAACTTTTTTTTTATTTTTACATCACAATCTCCTTCCCCCCACCCCCCGGCCAGACCCGCTCCGCCACACCCGATTCGTGCCGCTGCTGTCTGAGGAACATTCCTTACTATCAGTTCAGGCAGAACCCAACACAAAGGCCTCACTTAAGGGTCATCAACAATCCTTTTGTTTGAGTCGCATCCAGGCTATGAACTACAGGTTAATGCTAAAGCCATCAAAAAAAGAAATACACACAACTTGTCACTTCACAGGTGCTTGAGCTAAATTAAGATTTTGAGGCAGGTTTTTGAGTTTTCCAAGCTCAGTGTGTATGAGATATGTTTGCACTGTGAGAAAAAAAAGATATATCTACATGAGCAAGTACACTAATAACTATTTATATAGCTCTTACTAATGAGTCTATTACTATCCAAAGAAACCCTTTTCAGCAACCTCAGAATAATGAAAGATTGAGAGAAAAATTAAGTTGTACTCTTATGTCTTGCAGTTTGCATGCACCTCCTTTTACTCACTGAGCTGTAATTACAAAGATTATAACTTGTAATCTACAAATACCACAAAGATGGCTGCAGCAAAGCAGTCACCGACTGGGCTGTCAATATACAATACAAATTGGAGACTGTACATAGATTCCTGCAGCAAGTGTGTTAACCACCATAATTATGTCACTGTTATTATTCTATAGAAATTGCTCGGTACACAAACATCTCAGCAGCAAGGGCCTTACTCCCTTGAAACATTTGAAAGCAGTCGGTTTCTGTCCAATGAAATAATGCAGAAAAATAAATATATTAAAATGTCTCATTTATTTACGCCACTTTCTTTTAATGCTGGTAGTTCTTTTTTGTGTGTGTTCAGCATTGTAAAGTTTAGCACTTGAACTAAGAGCGTGCAGGAACAAGGGTGACCCTGCATATTTCATATTATCAATAACATATTTCTAGAGACTAAACCAAGGGTCAGATGTATGAGATTGTCATGCAGTGCAGCACAGCAAGTCACCTTGCTGCACTGCGTGACAGGGAAAGGGCAGGAGTGCACTGGATTTAAAAGAATACAGTGCATTCCTGCATTTTCCCCTGCGCTGGTGCCGTTTTGGCTGCCTAGCGTCAACACAGGCCCCCTTGCACCATGGAACAAGGGTGCCTACGTTGTAAGCTTGATTGTTTCTGTGCAGGAAGGGACACCTTCCTGCACAAAAACGATTCTCTGAGGCATTTTCCTCTTTCTATGTGTGCTAGAAAGAGGAAAAAACGAGGAAAAATGTTAAACATATTTCTCCTCATTACGCCTCACCTGGGGAAGGTGTAGATTTTTGGTGGATTTCCTGGTCTACCAGTTCTGGTAAATCTGGAAATGCGTCTAAATCCATGGATGTAGTGTGGGAACACCCATGCAACACCCATGTAACGCCTCTCTGACATAGAGTAAGGCGGCACAGCGATTTGCGCTGCATTACTTTACTCGAAATTTATAAAGTCACTCAGGGCCACACAAGGTGGTCTTGCTTGGCTTCATAAATTACATTTTTGAGTTGTGTCATTCTTGCACCGCACAACGGGGATCATAAATGTGCCCCCAAGTATTTACTGGTGTTACACTGACAAATGCCAAAAGCATTTTTAAGTATTGTTGCCCTCTGCTCAGGGCACTAACAGCAGTTAACACACACTTGTTAGGGCGTAAGCTGGTGTTAGGTGCTCAGCCTCACATTTATAGGCTCAATTTGAAAGATTGCAACAACAGAGGAAAATCAGAAAGGTCAATTAACAGCTGTGAATATCTGACAGCAAGTGGCAAAAAATGCAAAAAGCACTCTCGCCTCACTCACATTGATCACAGGCAGGCAGAGACAGTTTCATATCTCTGACTTATTCTTTACTTGACTTTCGAATACAGTTATAAGGAAGTAGCCAGGTCCGGTCACTCAGTTGACTAATGCATTCGCTCCCAAAATCTGTATTTAAATTTAGGCTTAAATCAAAGCCAGTC
This sequence comes from Triturus cristatus, assembly GCF_964204655.1. NCBI lineage: Eukaryota > Metazoa > Chordata > Amphibia > Caudata > Salamandridae > Triturus > Triturus cristatus. The sequence continues at coordinate 1,802,014,581 of NC_140589.1, read as the reverse complement.
AACTCAGCCTTTCATCCTTCCGATGCCAATAAAGTGAGTACCATTAAGTTGAATTAAACAGAGCACTTGCTATTCAGTGAAAAGGTGTTCCAAGGGATGAGTGGGCACTTTACAAACATGTGTCATGGTATGCTAGCCGGTGGCCATATTCCAAGCATTCTGATTGGATGAGGCAACCCCATCATTCTCCACACGGGGCTGGTAGGTTTAGACAGTTGCTGACTGGCATTCATTTATTTTCTCAGCCTTTTCTGCCACTGCGCTAGCAGTTTCATGCGGCTGTGCATCCACGGTAGGAAGTCTCACAACCTGAGCCAATTGCAGTCCCTTTATCTCTCGCTGATCATTCTCTGTCAGCCTTCTCTTTAGCTTACATGTATATGACACTTTCAGATCATTTCCCTCCTTTCCGAATCTCCCCCCTTCCTTTATGTCTCCACCATGACCAGGAGCAGGGCCGGTCAGATCTAGCTGGCCGAAACATCAGACTGCTCTTTTCCTTGTCTGAAGCAACCACACTCTTCATCCCGAGAGGTACATGAGAGTAGACAGAGAGACGTGAGGGGAAAGCTAATGAGATGGACATTGGGAGCGTTAGAAGCATCCAATAACATAACATAAAATGTATTTGTTAACCGCATGTTTGCCGTGAAGGGTATCTTGGCGCTGAATAACAGATGTTTATTGTTGCTCAACTCAATGGTACTCATTTTATCGACATCAGAAGGATAAAAGGCTGAGTGAATCCACTGGGATTTGAACCTGTGACCATGAGGTTAAAAACAGGCCATGTCAGTGGACACATTTGTCCACTAAGCCACCAGACCCAACTTTCACAATCACATGATTCATGCCATGCCACCTGCTCTTCTAAGAACAGGTGTCTTTGTCTGCATGTAACACGTGCTCAAGTGATGAGACATGCCAATGGCAAGGGTCAGGAATCAAGGCTTCCGTAGTCCTCCGAGGTAGTTACACAGTATGCCTCTAAGGTGGCCTAGGTAGTTACTTACGCAACATCATCGTCTATTTAACCATTTATGGCACCGATTCATGCACAATCCACATCTGACACTGATGCATTTCAAGGTGCTCTCAAATGTGATGAGAAAGGAAAAAAAGGCACAGTAAATAAATGAATTGCCTAGCGTCACAACACTCGGTCAAGCAGGGATCTATCACGTTTCCTGATTTAATCTCCAATTCAGCCTCTAGATGGTACCTGTTTCTCTTTCCTGTTTTACATCAAAGGGTACGGCTTTGTATTTAATTCTTTGAGGAGCTGCATCAGTAGACTTTGCTAGGTCAATCGGGGACATCTAATGAATTTTTGGGGGCTCTGGGCCAAAGGTATTTTGGGGGGACCTGTTCGGATAAGTTCTGTATTTATGATCCAGTTTCAGCTCTTTCGTGCCCTCTTTGGCCAGGCCACTGACAGTGCACAGGAACACTCGTCCAAATGTTAAATGTGTCTACACCTAATATTCAGGAATAGTGCAGTGTGTTTTCAATATTGTAACACAGCAGCAGCTCACTAATATTACTGCAAATAATCTCTGTGACACCCTCCCATTTCCCATATGTGAAGTCCTATTTTGACCAAAAAGATTTTCTTTATGGATGCTGCATGAAACATAAACACAACATTTCTATACAAAATGTCTGTAATAGACTAATACATCACCCACATTAAAACACTATGTTTAAGAATTATTCAGGGTCATCAGGGTAAGACTCTCTACAGAACAGAGCTGGCTCTTTCAGGACCCCCTGAAAGCTGGGGCCCTAGGCCAGAGCCCACTTTGCCCATGCCTTAAAACGTCTCTGAGATAAATGCGCTTGTTACATGTTAAATGAAATTAAATCAAGAAGTCTTTCTAGGAACTACTCAGCTAGGAGAAGGCAGGGTATTGTACTGTAATGTGGCTGTCGGCTGCTCCCCCTGTTTTAACAAGGAAGCTCATGTAATGAGCGGCTCAACACCTTTAGGGAAGGTAATTTAGACAATTAACAAAACAAAGGTCTCGGAGAGCCTGCCAAGCTCGTAATCAGACCCTAAATCATTTTGTGACAGTGTATTGTGTACTCAAGGACATTGGATTTATGTGTATGGGATTCTGCAGCCGCCTCTGCCAGAAAATCTATCATCTATTGCGCAATCTGCAGATTTTAACAAACAATTGTGTTTGTAGCTCAAACGCATCAGACATTACTAAAAATGTGGCAACATGTGTACCTGTGAAGTGGAAAGCCCGTTGCACAGGATGACTGGTCATCTTTCAATTTCTTATTTCTTTATTTGAGTGTTCAACTGGTACTAATCTGGTGAAATATTTGCCCATACAGGGCTACCGTGTGTAAAAATTACAAAAAATAAGATAATAGTATCACAAAATGTGGCACACTATGCAGCGTAATTTTCCTTTTCTGGTCCCTCAATTTTGTATAGCCTGCCATATAATTTAGTCCTCTGCTGCCACATAATTCAAGGGCCCTCCTTATACTGTGTTTAATACAATTTTAAAATAGTTGACATATATACAGAGTGCTTGCTTTACCAGCTCAAGCATCTTAGCACTATATATAAACAAGTCATTCTTCCTAACGAAGCGAACCAGGATTCAATTCTGTGACTCTCTGTTCCCACTGACATTTGGAGTGATCGCTTTTACCAAATGAGGTCATTATGTAACAGAGCGTCTCTCCTCGCATTAGGTTAACTTGCATTTGTTTTTCACTTAACGTTTGGGCATTATTTTTTATGCAGTTGTCTAAAGGTGAATCAACGACAAAATACTTTAGAATAATTTATTCATTTTAACCACCTCTCTTATCCCGCCACCACAGAGTTCAGAACTGCCAGTGCCATGCGTTTTTATGCACTCAAAATGCTGCATGTAAGTGAAGATAGCCTGTAAACGCAACAAATAATCAAAGTCGGGCTTCCGGGCCATTTTAATTTACCAGTACTTAGAGGCATTTGCGCCCCCTTGGGAACACATCGATTGACCCCGGAGGGGGTGCAGCCCACAGTTTGAAGACCTCTGTCTTAGACAGAGAGAGTACAGTCATTGCACAGGAGCTGCCACAAGGGGGCACTGAACCACGGCACATTGCCTACACACTTAAAATACGGGCTGGGCATGAATGAGGCCCGCCCAGATGGGTGGCGTCTCTAGAGAAGGGGGAATTTCAAAATCAGTACGGGAAAGGAAACCGCAAGCAGATACGCCCTGAGAGTAGCAAATAAAACTTTTAAATATATGCTATTCAAAGCCCTTCTTATAAATGGAGTCACACATAGCCAAAGGCAAACAACAGAAAGATAGCATTATTCAGTGGTATTATCTCAACTAATTGAAACATATTTTATGAATATGAAACCGAACAGTAGAGTGTATTAACTGTCGGTTTTGGACTCTCTGACCTTCCACTGATTTCCTCAGTGTGCTGACACTAAAGCCAGCGCCCCCACCAGAGGCGTGCTTGTTTTTAGGCACAGCAGCCACTACCGTAACGAACCATGAGGGGGCCTCCTTGCACGGCACGTGGAGAGGCCCCCTCCGGGCTCAATCAGTAGCTCTGCAGCCAGAGTGCTGTGCTGAGGGGCCCCCCTGGAGCTTGGGGACCCCCCCGCACCGCGGGGGCTGCGGGGGCCTGTGTTACGCCCCTGACTGCAGCCAGGGCCTGCGACTTCGTGGACTATAAGTATGGGGAGCGGATGTAGCGTAACAGCCACGTTGGAACTGGGGAACCAGGTTTGAGTCTTGGCGTCGGCTCAATTCTGGGCACTTCACTTAATCTCCCCGTGCCTGCCAAAATGAATGTGTCCTTGTGTATTGTAACTGGGGCTCATGTAAAGCGCTCCAATACCTTCGGTTCGAGTTCCCGCTATAGAAATCTGCAAAAAAAAAGTCTCCTGCAGGTAAGACTTTATATTATAGAAACAGAGAAGTTACTGTGTCCTGCACAGGACTCTTCCCAGGACGGCGGGCGCGTGGAGGAAGGCACGTGCAGGGCCGGCTCTAGGGCGGTGCGACCAGTGCCACCGCACCGGGTGCTGACTCTTCAAGGGGGCGCCATCCTTGGAAGTATTTTATTGCTTTAAAAGCACCTGCTGCTGCATTGCTGGCCTCCGGCAATTCTCATACAGCAATAAAAATGTCAAGATAACTACGGTGATTCATTTTCTTCCTGGAGAGAGAAGGAGTTTTGTCTAGTGGAAGTTTTAACTCATTTTATGGTAGCACAGAGGGTTTATATGCCTGCTGCCAAGAATGTGTACCATGCAGATCAGAAAGTGCATATATTTTAAATCAGTCAGTGCTTTTGTCAGAGAGATCCTTTTGTGACTGTCAGTGTAGATGTTAAAGTCCTAACATGGAACAGTGAGCTAATAACTGTCAAAGAGCTGCGTGCAAACTGCAAGATATGGATTAGAACATTATAATTTTTTTCTCTGTCTTTCATTATTCTAATGTTTCAAAAAGGGTTCATTTTGGTAAAAATAAAATATCCTTATTATTAAATGTAACCCCAAACCATGGGGTTATGTTTTCAATTCTGAGTCTGTGCTTCTCGAGACCAAGCACTCTTAAACTAAAATGTCTACCGGTATGGATGACGTGTGACTCCTACACCTTGCAGTCTTCTGGCTTATGTAACATTTTCTATACACTGATTTACACACCCATGATTGATTGTCTCTGTGTAGTGTGTGTGTGATGTTAAGTGCTCTGACACCCTACACTGGTATAGGAGGTGCTATGCAACTAATTAAATACATCTGAGAGAGAGTGGTTATGGAGACTTGAGGGTGGTAGTGAGGGAGTCTGTGGGGGGCGCCAACAAACATTGTCGCACAGGGCGCCATCAGTGCTAAAGCCGGCCCTGGGCACGTGATGCGCGGCACCAATGACCTGGCTTGAATTCCTACGAGCCAGGCCACACTGTGGCTCCCAGAGCCCCTTCCATGTTTCCACTCAGCCTGGCTGTTTCCTCCCCTGAGACCCTGGGCTGCAAGCCATATGCATATCTGATCCCAGTTTCTCATCCGGAGAACACTCTGTGGTTGGTACTGGCCGAGATGGAAGTATGCTGCTCTGACAATCATACACGGAGACTTTCCAAGGCACAGCTCTTCTTCACAGCTACGGTTCTGTGTGAGGGGGAGGGGACATTGTACGAGAGATTCAAAATAGTAGGGTTGTAATGATGCCATGGTCCCTAAAGCAAGCCAGGCGAATGTTCCCCCCCCCAATTCCATCCCTACTGTCCGGGTGGTATGAGGCTGCTGCTACAATTAGGTAAGAGACTGCCACACAGTGTTTAACTGGCCAATAGGACCACTGGAATAATGTGATTGTGAGGACTCTGTGACTTTCGCATAATTATAAATTTGCCGCATTTGCCACATAATCCATCATCTGCTGCATAATCTACAGATTTTTACACAAAAAGGCGGAAAGGAGGAGAGTCTGACGGTGTCTCAACACCGCTAGCGAAGGTTACGCTGCACTGCATTTGCACTTTAACGATTTAAAAGACTTTTTCTATTGTTTTAAAGACTTTTAGCAGATTTTAGCACTCAGCAATCAGTCATTCAAGCACCTATAGCTCTGGGCATACACCCACTTACCTGTAGCATTTCGCGTGCCTCTTACTCTGGTCCGCCGTGGCTGATGTGCCGTTTGCGCGAAGGGTAGAGAGCACGCACCACACTCATACTTCCAGTTTGGCACTTCCGGCAGCGGGCGGGGTGTAGGCAGCAGTCTAGTGGTTAGAGACCGGCTGACTACTTAGCAAGATGCTAGGACGGACGCGCAGCGGGCATGCCGCTCGCGTGCCAATGGTGCACCTAAGGCAAGGCCGTCTGCGCGCGGCCGGCCGGGGCTAGGGGCCACGAACCTCCGGTAACAATTAGATACACAGCGCGGGATCTGATAGAGCTGAGACCAGCTACTAGCCCCCTATGTAGGCGCCTAAGCTTTCCGCAAGACCTGAAAGGCAACAAGGGCGTATGTGGTCACTGTAGTTGGACATTAAGGGAGAAAATTACCCCACAGGGGCCTACGACGAACTTAAAGGAGAAAGCTAGGTGGAAAATTGGATTAATAAACTGTAGGTCCATTCCAGCTCACAAAATCGAGATAAGATGCTTAATTGAGGAAGAGCAGCTGGACGCTCTATTTATAACTGAGACTTGGCTCAAAGATTGGTCTACCCCTGACCCGCTGTTGGCTCTGCCAAAAGGATACAACATATGTAGACAGGACAGAGTGGGAAAAATCAGAGGCGGCATAGCGATTATATACAAAGGAAGTCATAGCTGCACCATCACGCCGAAACCCCTCTTGAACTGTGATTCTATGTTGTTCAGCATTCGGCAATCACCCACACAAATCTTCTTTGGGACCCTCAAATACCGACCACCAGGGCCCTGCAAAACCTTCTTGGAAAATTTTCCTGACTTTATCACAGAGAGCATCAGCTCAAAAAATACAATAACCATCTTAGGCGACTTTAACATCCACCTAGATAAAAAGGATGGCCCTATCACCCTCAAATTTATCCAAGATATGGACGCCATGCAGTTGAGCCAAAAGGTGCAAGTAGCAACACATGAAAAAGGGCACATCTTAGACGCAATATCCACTAACGACCATAAACTAATAATAGCCACCCACATGCCAGTGCCCTGGTCAGATAATTTTTACATCCCTTTTACTTTAATCAACTTGCACCCTCAGAAAACAGGACACGTTAAGTCTAACTTGGACAGGAACTGGACGAGAATCATCCCAGAAAAACTGAAAGAAACCCTAAAAAAAGGCATTCCTGAGATAGCTGGGGAGGTAGAGAGCGCCGACGTGAGTTGGGACGACTGGCTCACAAAGTCGGCAGAACACGGGGACAATAAAGTGAGAATGGGAACAAACCAGTTAGGAAGGAAACCACTATGGTTTAATAGCCACCTGGCATCCTTAAAAAGAGCTTGTAAAAAAACTGAAAGAATCTGGAGGAAATCATATGATACAACCATAAAGAGACAATACAAAACAGAGATTAGACACTATCATAATGAAATCAAGATAGCTCAAGCCAGATACTTCCAGGAAAAAATTGAGACAGCTACCAACTCCTCAAGAGAACTTTCTAAGGTGGTGAAATCTCTCACAGTCAGCACCGGAGGTCCCCCCAATACCCTCCTCTAAAGAGAGATGTAATGAACTCGCAGTCTTCTTCAAAAACAAGATTGAAATCATTTATAACTCCATTTCAGAGAACGAGCACACCTTAAATACTCAAGGAAACATGCCAGTCACTGAGCCCACTGCGAAACCCACATTCAAGGCTTTCCCAGAAATAAACATAGATAATACAACTAAAATATTACAAGGTATTAAATCTGGGTCCCCATTGGATCCCATTCCCCCCATATCCAATCACAGGGGGGAGACGCCATTGTGATAACAGCCACAGCATTACTTAACCTCTCCTTCAGTCAGGGGACAGTACCGAAATCCTGGAAACACGCCATAGTGTGCCCTTTGATAAAAAAACACATCTAGACCCAAAAGACCTGGGGAATTTCCGTCCCATATCACTTCTTCTCATTTTAGGAAAGATGGCGGAAAGACATGTTAATCATACGCTGTCCCAGTTTTCAGAGGAGAACGAGATCCTCCATCAGACCCAAATAGGCTTTAGAGCAGCTCACAGCACCGAATCTGCCCTACTGCTTGTCACAGAAAAATTGAAGAGCATTTTTGACCAAAGGGGTGAGGCCGCCATCCTACTACTAGACCTGAGCGCAGCTTTCGACACGGTGGACCACGAGACACTCGCGCTCAGGCTAGAGAGAGCAGGGATTCAAGGCCATGCTCTAAAATGGATTGAATCATTCCTGAAAGACAGATCCTTCCAAACCACAGAGGGCGGACACTTATCGGACAACTTTAAAGTTACGTGTGGAGTCCCAGAGGTCTCCTCCCTGAGCCCCACACTGTTTAACATGTACATGCAAACTTTGACCAACATTGTCCAGTAATTTGGGTTGTCAATTATAACATTTGCAGATGAAACCCAACTGGTAATTTCAGTAACAAAGGAGCCCAAATCTAAAAACATCTCAGTATCACCCTGCATGGAAAAGATAGCCAGATGGATGACCTGCAGCAGGCTAAAACTTAACGGGGACAAAACAGAACTTATGTTCCTAGGCAACAAAATAACCCCACAAATCGCTATGAACTGGCCAAAAGAACTAGGACAACCACCAGGGCATGAGAACTCCATAAAAAACTTTGGAGTTTGGTTGGCTAGCATCCTCACAATGGAGACCCGGGCCAGGAAACTAGCAGCCACCTGTTTCGGAATCCTGAGGATGCTCCGAAAAATCATGGACCTCATTCCAGAGAAGGTTCAGAGAACCGTGGTACAAGTGCTGGTGGTTTCGCGCCTTGACTACGGAAACTCTCTCTTCCTGGGGTCACCTAAATACGTACTGAACAGACTGCAAGTGGTACAATATGTGGCAGCCAGACTACTTAGAAACACACCAAAACACGAATCAGCGCGAAATGCCCTGAAATCGTTGCACTGGTTGCCGGTGCAGGCCAGGATCAAGTTTAAAATATTATGTATACCACACAGGGCCTTAAAGGGAAAAGGACCAACCTTACTAAAAACCCTGATCACACCCTATACACCAGAAAGAGCCCTGAGATCCTCCTCAGAACACCCGGCCAAAACCACCAGGATCAGGAGACCTAGATGGGGAGGAAGATCTTTTACGCACTTGGTGCCGAAACTATAATTCGATGCCAGTAGATCTAAGACTAACCATCGAGGAATTGGCCTTCAGAAAGAAATTAAAACCCTGGCTATTCCCGGGCTGAGGCTTGGCTTACGCTCACTCCAGCTCCATAGCGCTGGGAAGCCCACGGGCAGCTACGCACTTTATAAGACTTATAAACATAAACTTCTTTGTTTCTAGCTCAAATGGTTCAAAGTTACTATAAATGCGATGACAAGTGTTGCCACGCGGTGGAAGGTCTTTTGCAAAGCTGGACTGCACACCTTTCTGTTGCTTATTGCTATATTTGGATGGCAAAAGATACTAATCAGGTTCAACCAATGCCCAGAGAGTGTTAGCAAGTTTAACAATGATGAAATAAAGAAGTAATACTATTACAAAATGTGCAACATTATGCCGCATGATTTGCCTATTCTTGCCACATTATTTACTCAACCCTGCCACATAATTTGGCTCTTCCAGATGCATAATTCTGGTAGCCCTGCTTATAGGGCAATCATACAGTGCCCGAAGTGCTGGTCTGACAACTGAGTGTGTGCTTGTTTGTTGGCTCTTTGTGGCCTGTTTTTTGGTCTGCTTGGCCAGTTTTTACTATTGATTTCCCTAGCTTCCCGACAACAAACATTTCCTGCAGCAAGCTCAAAGCCATGCAGTCTTCCATGCTTTGCAAAACACTTATAAAGCGTGTCTTTACAAGTCCAAAACTGTCAAGTTTGCAAACAGAGGCCACTTTTTTTTTAGCTGTCTAATTCGCTAATGGGGTCACTTTTGGGGTGCCTGGCCCTTCTTGCTGTCCCAGTCCGACCCTGCTGCCACAATTTTCGCGCAATAGGTCTCTCACTCCACTGGGCCCAGTCCCACTACACCTGGTGCACCAATGGGGAGAGGATGTAGCCTCATGGCTACAGCGGTCGACGTGGAAGCTGGGGAACCGGGTTCGAGTCTCGGCAACGACGCTCAACATCCTGTGATTCTGGGCAAATCACATACTCTCCCTGTGCCTAACAAAAATGAATGTGTCCTTGTGTAACAAAACTGGTGCTATGCAAAGAGCTCTGATACACGATATCTTCGGGTCTAGTTCGCGCTATATAAAACTCAAAAAAAATAAAAATAAAATGAGAGCTGGGCTTCTGACACGAAGCACTGCCTGCCATCCCGTGTTCAGGTCTCTGGAAGATGATAACATTCGCCACCCGGGGACAGAATGCGTGCCTCTGTGAGACCATCCTCTCCAGTTTCTTCTGGTATCTTGTACTCTGGCACTGGGAGGTGTCTTCAGAAACGAACAGCCCCTTCTCCCTCCCTGTGAGCTCTTTCCGTGTCTCCAGTCTGGTGTTATCATGTAACCTCTCAAAGCCTGGCTCCACCTTTCATCATTGAAAGGTCAGTGAGTCACCAGCAAGTTAGATTTTGTTGTAATAACTACATGTAAATCTTCTAATCTGGAGTGCTTTGTACTAGAAGCAGGTGATGACATGGCGGTGGGCGTGGCTTTGGGCGTGAGTGGGCGGCGGAAGGCTGACAAAGCGAACAATGCCCCAGCCTCATCCTGGAATCCAGTGCTTAGCATTGGCAGGCTGACCTATTTAATAAACCTCCACAAATGATTATATAAGGGTGTTTTGATTTCCGCCCACGGTTGGACACCTGATTAAACCTGCGCTGTGATTACGTTTGCAGGAACCAAGGTTTGTCGTCTGGGTGACAGAGGAGGGTGAGTGGACAGCCCTGGATCAGACCTGGATGTTTCATAACTGACAAGGCGAGAGCAGGCGTTCTTCCCAAAGGACAGTGATTCATTCCTTTGGTCTCAGGACATTTTCCTTCCTAATCGGTCTCAGGCTTATTAATAAGGGGCTGTAGTGACCCTGAGTGAACGGAGAGCAGGACTGCCTGCCGCATTCAAACCCAGGCGCCTGCTGGACTTTGTCTCTTTAGGCGCGGTTATGTTATGTTATGTTAATAGCACTTGTATAGCGCACAAATACCACAGGTCTCTTGGCTCATCACACATGATTCCTGTATCCATGCACTCCTGATGGTGTCCATTGTATTTTGCAGAAATCCAATCCGTGTGTCTCAGGAGGTTGTATGTCGGACCCATGCATGCATTTGCTACACATGTCTTTACAATGCGGTCTAAACAACGAATGCATCGTTACCGCGCAGTACTTCACCACGCAAGTCATTGGAACGACTTGTTTTAGGGAAAGCGCTGGATTTTGGAATATTATAATCTACTATTCCAACTCCAGTCTGTGTGATAGTAGGGAAGGTGTTGAACGTAAAGTCCAACACCAGTACAATAACGCGTTCCCTAAAACAAGTCGTTAAGACTTTCATGTAGTCCATCAATACCTAAGTAGTCATAAATGGACATTGGAGGGGACATGGCCATGGAGATGGGGGGTGGCCCTTTCACCATGACAAGGCAACCACTTCTACCCTATCCAGAGAATGCTGCTCCCACGTCATGTGGCGGTTTCAAAACCCGGCGCTGTAACTCTGCAGAGCCTATACACACTTCCTGGAAACCCACTCTGTGTATGCATTTCCAGCTCACTATTTGTTCACTGTGTTATCCAGGCCCTTCTCAGGGTGACTGTGTGAAGAGAGTGGAGATCGTGTGACACATCAGTGCTTAATCTGTAAAAAAACACAAGTGCCAGGCTCGGCCCACTGCAGCTTGCACCACACATTTTCCTTGCCAACGCTGCCAATTATAGTAACAGCACAATTACCAACCATCACACTCCTACAAGTGTAACAATTTGGACTATATCAGGTATCCAAAGCTAGAAGAGTGGCTTGGCTAGCAGATAACAGTAATTTTTAATAGATATTGAATGAATAATTAACTGTTGTTGTGGTCATCTCTAAATCAGCCAGACAGCGCCATCCTGTGGTAGACTCTCACAAGCACCAGTGTTGACAATTAAGTGCTGGTGTCGAGTACTGGAAACCACCAGCTCAGATTAAGCATTGGTAACACTGAAAGTTCCTGAAAACATTATAAATACAAACCATGGCCCTGAGCCAAGTTTCCTGGAAGTACAAACATATTATACAAAACTACGGAGAGAGGGCACTCATTTATGTGGATGTGGCTGGACCTGTTGGCAGCTCCAGACCCCCTCGACCACATATCTTGCTATCAGGAATGTAGAGGCTTATAGAGTCTCTTTCCATGTTTTTCTTGATAAACACTACACCGATATAAAAATGTAGGATGCAATATCACTCAGTTGTCCAGGGGATTTTGGAGTCCTGTGGGATTCATGCCTGCCCTAGCTAATTTTTTAAGTATATGTTAAACCACTTCACTGTAAGAGTTTGACTCCTCAATTCTCCTCAATTCAGTAGACGACAGAGAGAACATCTACCTTCTCTCGAGGCCTGCAACACGGACACCATTTTTAGGTTGAGCCTAAGCAGCCCATGCGCTACTGTGAGGCATGCAGTAGTGGAGAATGGCTTTGAAGCCCTTCCCACTCACTGCCCATATGTTTCATTGGTTTGTGTCGTCCATCGTAAAAGCTGGCTTTCAAGTCGTTTTTAGGCTTGTTAGTCCCTCCTTGGTACCGCCTTGTCTGCATTTGTTACCTCTCATAACGACTGGACCTTTTACTGATGTTCTTACATGGTTTGCTTTATAAGTCGGTGAGCACTATTTTATTTAATGCTCTTCTCCTATTCCACCCACTACCTCACAGCACGCTGCCAGCTTTTATTCTAATTTTTACTAATGGCTGTCTGCTTTAACTATAGCGGCCGCTTTTTCGATATATTTAATTTAGTAGTGCAGTCAGCATTTAGCGGCCCGCATATTTATTTATTTTGTTTGCCAACGCCCATGCGGCGCTTTCACATTCATAGAGGGTGGCGCCCCTTTCTTTACACAAACCCCATCTAAAGAAAGGTATGCAGCCGACTTTAAAGACAAAGCGCGGCATGGGCGCTTTTACCAAAAAAAACCATTTGTTTGTCAACTTGACAAACAGTTGCTTTTTCTGTGAAAACCCCCATGCCGTGGTTTCCCTTTAATGTCAGATATGCCTCTTTCTTTAGACGCGCTTGACTAAAAAAGGGGCGCAGCCTTCAGGAATGTAGAAGCGCTGCATGGGCGCTAGTGAAAAACAAATATTTGCAATGCAATAGGTCTCGCATTTGGGAGTTTAAGCTATTGCACTGCCGATAGCTTAAACGCTCGTTAATGCAAGACCTATTGCATTGCAAATGCTTGTTCAGATAGCCAAACAGTGGATGTCTGCAAAATGTCTGAGCCTAAACTCATCCGAAACAGAATTTCTTTTAGTTGGTACTATCCATATGCTAAAGAAATAAAGGAAATATTTAATGCAATCAGCGTAGATACCACTGATATACCTAGTAGGGAAAACTTAATTTCAATTCCAGAACACGTACCGTTGGCCAAACTAAGGCCATATGGTCATTCTTACCCTAAACATGATTAACACCAACATGCTATAAACAGACTGATTTTTGTAAGGATGGCTTACTAAGAAACAGCTGGACATCTTTCAAGATGAAAATATAGAAAATATATTTTTCTATAATTTTATATTAATAGTTGCCCAGTCGCCCCTTTTGGCTTTGCCAATATTGGTTCCATTTTAAAGCTTCTGACATTACTAAAGCCAAAATCTATGAGTCGAGAGTCCTGGTAAAGCAGGACTGAATGGCTCAGGCTTTCCTTGTTTAGGTCTCACCTAGCAGAGCTGTGCATTGGTTGAAAGATTTGTCAGCTTACTGTGGGTTTAGCGCCCGCCCGTTGCCTGCGATTGGTTGACTTTACTGTCACTCTTATGTACTTGCTTTTATTTGTTAGCTTGTGTAGTCTTTCCTTCCTCTTTCTGTGTTTGCCCCTCGCCTGGAGAATGGAAGCATGACTTTTGCCTTCCACATCGGGATGCTGCACAGCGCAGCTACCTAACATTGGCAAAGCCAATAGGCCCCAAAGGCAAGACCTATTGGCTTTGCCAAAGCTTGTTTTAATAATGCTCCCTGGCCCTACATCACCATTATGTCCTTGCTGCTGAATCTAGAAGACAGGCAAACAATAGTGGTTAGTGCCAGCATCCAAGAATTCTAATTGGCCGAGGCACTCACAGCATTGCACACAGAGTGATAATATAGCCTTAGAGCCCGACGCAGCGCGCTCTACAGGCCATTAAAGGCCCGCTCCATTGCTGACGTTCATCTCAGGCCTTTAACAAGGGAGCTGGTCTTTAATGGCCAGTAGAGACCTCTATGGAGGGCTCTAAGGCAATTAGAACATTTCGCCCCTAGGGGACAGGATGTTCTAATTTGTAATACAAAGGCCTCTGGAAGCCTGAGGGGGTTGAAATCCCTTGGTGCTCCGTGAGGCCTTTGCAATGTTGATGCTCCAGGCTTCTACCAGCCATTTGAAGCCTGGAGCACTCCATCGTCTACAATGAAGCGCTCAACATTCCTATGTTCTAATAAGTGTTAACGGACCGTTGAACTACTTTTTTGCCTCTCTTTGGTTTTCTCCCAATCCTATCTGCCATTTGTAAAAAACTTCAAAACGCACTTGTTTCCTCTCAGTTTGGCCTCACATTGTACATTTCGTCGTGCCATGAAATAATGTTGCTGTTTGGTTCACAGTCAATAAGCCTTTATGCACGTGAGTGGGTTACACATATATTATACACACATACACGCAAGCCACAAAGGCCTGACTCGGAAGCGGCGATAGTCTTGGTAGGCATGAAGCCGTGAATGACGTCTGGGCGCTGCTGATAAGCTCGCGCTGTCACCCAGCGTACAACGCCGCATCGTCTCCGGAAGGCAGCGCTTCCCGCGCTTTCTCGGCTGTGGCCAGCCATGCAGAGGAAAGCCTCCAGGGCCCGCGTGAACGCCATGCCAGGCCAAAAATCCCACGCAGGGAGCAACGTTTGTCTGTGGGCTTCCAGTTCTTTTAAAATCCGCATTTGTTAGTCACTCAAGTGGATTTAAATGTCTTAACCCTTACACATCTGGAGCAGAATTTCGAAGTCTGTTATCTCCCAAAAATCTTGTGTATGCTGAGGAAATGTAACTCAGCAGGAAAAATGGAAACTGGAATAAGTGTTACTAGTAATAATAATAATAATAATAAAGGCAGAGCAATCCAATTAAAAAAATATGGGGAGATTAAAGGGGAAGTGAGAAAACAAGATGCACTGAAATGGGGGAAAACTCAGTCAAACTCACCTCAACATTTACACATTTTGGATATCAAAATTCTAATTTAAGTGTATCAGAATGTAGACTTTTTTTGATCAAATTATTTTTGTATGGTGTCTCCGGCGGCACAATCTAACGATTTGACAATGAAACTCCATTTACAAATGATTAATTGCAGGGTGTTCAGGTCTACATAGAGACAGCTTTAGAAGCCCTAGTGGTGCCACAAAGTAATCACAAAAGTGAAGTCTTCTTCCGTCACATCACTGTGATATGCAGAATAAAAGAGGCACACCTTTTAATATGTGACGTGTGTAGCTGCAGGCTTGTTCTCTGCTGAGCGTGGCTTTGTGTGCTCTGCACAAACTATTTTCTTGTTTCATTAAAAAGGGGCCATGTTTACTAAATAGTCTTTGAGTGCCTCTTTGCAGCACAAAATCTGTATTCGTTGGCGAGTAAGATTTTAAAAAGTTGCCGGCGACCATGTACGCTCCATGTGCCTAATTCGTCCTTTAGGCGGAACTCCGCGGGGGGGGGGGGGGGGGGGGGGTTGTTGTTGTTTGCGTTGCATCTCCGCGGAATTCCGTGGACTCAAATTCGGCGAGTTCTGCCCACCCCTGAGTAAGGGTCCCGAAACCATAGAAAGAAGCCTCGCTCAGTTATCAGGTCCACCGAGAGAGTTCTGATGAGCAGCAATGGTATTTAATTGGTAACAAAGCTGAGAGGCAAACTTTGATTGGATGGCACACAATATTTAAAATAAATTCCAACCACCCCTAAATACGCCCATTCAGCTACAATCAGTGACCACACTGACCACAGTAGCCCAGGAGTGGTCCCTTCTGGAGTCCAGAAACTGGAACTCGCCAACTTGTAATGTGGCTTAATTTGCACCAGTGTCTGCAGGTGCTGGGACAAAGGGTTGATTTTCATCATCAAGATTTTGACCAAGAGCAAGAAGGAGAAAGGCGGTAAACAGAGAAATAAAGAGGAGGGACAAGAGAGGAAAACAATGACCAAGAGAAGAAGCACGGACGAAAAGAGCATTCAAGAGTGACATAAAAAGACAGAAAGTGTAGAAAGGTGCAAGAAAGAGGCGTAAGGTGGAATCTGGAGGGCGCTGTCGTGGCATTCTGCTACTCTGTTATCAGCACCCCTTTCACAACTACTTTTTGAAAAGCACTGCGCCTACTTTTCACTAGAGCATATGAGTACCTGGAAGGAACCCCTACTTCTCTCAGATCATGTTTCATTACGCAAACGTGGGGAGGGGCAATCCTCCATGTTGGATCGCGAGTGTGCACCCCCCTGCAATCCGTAGGGCAGGATCACACACGGCGCCACCGAGTGGGACATGATGTTGGCTCTCTTCACACGGTCATCCGGTGAGCAGCCAATCAATCGATTGAACAATCAATCAGGATTTGTAGAGCGCGGCTACTTCACCCGTGCGGGTATCGAGGGCTGTCGATGTCACGAGGTGCACCAAAAGGTGGGTTGGAAAGGTGGATTTCCAGCTCGTGTTTGGAGCCGAATCCGTGACAGTGTGTGGAGACACCCCAGGACATTGGCGGCAGAATTAACAACTTTTGGGTGTTTTTTTTGGGGGGGGGGGGGGCAGGGAGGGAGGATAGAAGTGCTTCACGAGCAGTGCTCATCACACAGCTCCCCGAAGCCCTGCACCCCATCACA
Organism: Triturus cristatus; assembly: GCF_964204655.1. Classification (NCBI taxonomy): domain Eukaryota; kingdom Metazoa; phylum Chordata; class Amphibia; order Caudata; family Salamandridae; genus Triturus; species Triturus cristatus. Next base: position 1,801,997,858 of record NC_140589.1, on the reverse strand, counting down.
CGGTGAAAAATCTTCGTAAGTTGGCAGGTTTTGAGGAGCCTTGGAGATGGGGAGGCATATAATTGCAGTCACAAACAGCACCACAATGGGGGCGCTCTACCGACCCCCTCAGATCAGCTTTCCCTGAAGAATTCTCTGGGTGGACACATGAACTGACAAAAAAAGAAGATTCGTTCTAAAAGAATGTACTGCTATAGGTGGAGAATGACGTCATGGTGTACAAACACACAGGTTCTTAAGGTAAATAGGTCTGGAGATAAACACAGCATAATGCAGACCCCATTGCCAATAAATCGCTTTTCTACCAGAGAAACCTCATATACATTTTCTGCTATTGTTCCCACCAGGCTACTTCTGCCGTTCAATAATTCAGTTGTGCTGCAAAAATAGAACATGAATTTAGGGTGGCGAGTTAATGATTGCATTTGACTCATAGGGAATGACTAATGCATTCCCACCTTTAGTGGGAGGTTTTGACATGCACATCTCGAGAGAGCTACAGGCATATCTCTGCTGAAAGTCAATGCAGATACATGCCATTTGACTGTCTGTGGTAGCACCAGCTCCCTACTACCCACCCTATTGCATAGGAGTGGAAGCCCAGCCATCGAGCAACCCGCGGTTGGCCTACGGTGCAAAGGTTTTTGAGCCCCAGGAAAAAAATCGGTTTTGCCATGTGGTGCTTCCCAGCCACAAAAATGACGCCATTTTCCAGCCGTAGGTGCCATTTGGCGCTCTCTTGTGTAGCCAGAAGGCAGCTGCCCACAGCAGCCCTGATGTATTACCAGCCCTGCATCTTTTTGTAACACACGGAAGACAGTAAATGCATATATGTTTTGTTGCAACATATACATGAATGTAGATAATGTTGCACAACAGCAGCCCTTTCATGCCTGGTAGAAGCAAATTCTTATTTTTATCATCTTCAAACCTCTCTGGGAAAACACTCAACCAACACGTCAGAGCCTCTTTGGTTCCCTGCTTTCTGGAACACCTTGTGTGCACTGGCTCCAACCTCCTGAGGGGTTAATAGAGATTTGCCAGTTCACCTGCCCCCAGCACAGCACACCCGGGCACCTGATTACCCAGCAGGGGCACGTTCGGACACCTGCTCCTAACCACAGCACATCAGGCACCTGCTCCTAAACACAGTACATCAGGCACCTGCTCCTAACCACAGCACATCAGGCACCTGCGCTTAACCACAGCACATCAGGCACCTGCGCTTAACCACAGCACATCAGGCACCTGCTCTTAACCACAGCACACCCGGGCACCTGATTACCCAGCAGGGGCACGTTCGGACACCTGCTCCACAACACGCCGAGTCACCTGCTCCTAACCACAGCACATCAGGCACATGCTCCTAAACACAGCACATCAGGCACCTGCTCCTAAACACAGTACATCAGGCACCTGCTCCTAAACACAGCACATCAGGCACCTGCTCCTAAACACAGTACATCAGGCACCTGCTCCTAAACACAGCACATCAGGCACCTGCTCCTAACCACAGCACATCAGGCACCTGCTCCTAAACACAGCACATCAGGCACCTGCTCCTAAACACAGCACATCAGGCACCTGCTCCTAACCACAGCACATCAGGCACCTGCTCCTAACCACAGCACATCAGGCACCTGCTCCTAAACACAGCACATCAGGCACCTGCTCCTAAACACAGTACATCAGGCACCTGCTCCTAACCACAGCACATCAGGCACCTGCTCTTAACCACAGCACATCAGGCACCTGCTCTTAACCACAGCACATCAGGCACCTGCTCTTAACCACAGCACATCAGGCACCTGCTCTTAACCACAGCACATCAGGCACCTGCTCTTAACCACAGCACATCAGGCACCTGCTCTTAACCACAGCACATCAGGCACCTGCTCTTAACCACAGCACATCAGGCACCTGCTCTTAACCACAGCACATCAGGCACCTGCTCTTGACCACAGCACATCAGACACCTGCTCTTAACCACGGCACATCAGGCACCTGCTCTTAACCACAGCACATCAGGCACCTGCTCTTAACCACAGCACACCCGGGCACCTGATTACCCAGCAGGGGCACATTCGGACACCTGCTCCACAACACGCCGAGGCACCTGCTCCTAACCACAGCACACCTGGGCACATGCTCTTAACCACAGCACAGCCGGGCACCTGCTCTTAACCACGGCACACCCGGGCACCTCCTCTTAACCATGGCACATTAGGCACATGCTCTTAACCACAGCACATCCGGGCACCTGCTCTTAACCACGGCACACCGGGCACCTCCTCTTAACCACTGCAAATCCGGGCACCTGCTCTTAACCACAGCACATTCGGGCACCTCCTCTTAACCACGGCACATCCGGGCACATGCTCTTAACCACAGCACACCCGGGCACATGCTCTTAACCACAGCACAGCCGGGCACCTGCTCTTAACCACGGCACATCCGGGCACATGCTCTTAACCACGGCACACCCGGGCACATGCTCTTAACCACGGCACACCCGGGCACCTCCTCTTAACCACGGCACATCCGGGCACCTGCTCTTAACCACAGCACACCCGGGCACATGCTCTTAACCACGGCACACCCGGGCACCTCCTCTTAACCACGGCACATCCGGGCACCTGCTCTTAACCACAGCACATTCGGGCACCTCCTCTTAACCACGGCACATCCGGGCACATGCTCTTAACCACAGCACACCCGGGCACATGCTCTTAACCACAGCACAGCCGGGCACCTGCTCTTAACCACGGCACACCCGGGCACCTCCTCTTAACCACGGCACATCCGGGCACCTCCTCTTAACCACGGCACATCATACACATGCTCTTAACCACGGCACACCCGGGCACCTGCTCTTAACCACGGCACATCAGACACATGCTCTTAACCACGGCACATCCGGGCACCTCCTCTTAACCACGGCACACCCGGGCACCTGCTCTTAACCACGGCACATCAGGCACATGCTCTTAACCACAGCACCGCCGGGCACCTCCTCTTAACCACGGCACATCTGGGCACCTGCTCTTAACCACACCACATCAGGCACATGCTCTTAACCACTGCACACCCAGGCACCTACTCTTAACCACAGCACATCAGACACATGCTCTTAACCACAGCACAACAGGCACCTGCTCTTAACCATAGAACAACAGGCACCTGCTCTTAACCACAGCACACCGGGCACATGCTCATAACCAGAGCACATCAGACACATGCTCTTAACCACGGCACACCCGGGCACCTGCTCTTAACCACGGCACATCAGGGAAATGCTCTTAACCACAGCACATCAGGCACATGCTCTTAACCACAGCACATCAGGCATATGCTCATAACCACAGCACATCAGGCACCTGCTCTTAACCATAGAACAACAGGCACCTGCTCTTAACCACAGCACACCGGGCATATGCTCATAACCAGAGCACATCAGACACATGCTCTTAACCACGGCACACCCGGGCACCTGCTCTTAACCATAGCACATCAAGCACATGCTCATAACCACAGCACATCAGACACATGCTCTTAACCACGGCACACCCGGGCAGCTGCTCTTAACCATAGCACACCCTGGCACTTGATCTTAACCACGGCACATCAGGGAAATGCTCTTAACCACAGCACATCAGGCACATGCTCTTAACCACAGCACATCAGGCATATGCTCATAACCACAGCACATCAGGCACATGCTCTTAACCACAGCACACCCGGGCACATGCTCTTAACCACAGCACATCAGGCACATGCTCTTAACCACAGCACAACAGGCACCTGCTCTTAACCACAGCACATCAGGCACATGCTCATAACCGCAGCACATCAGGCACCTGCTCTTGACCACAGCACATCAGACACCTGCTCATAACCACAGCACATCAGACACATGCTCTTAACTACAGCACATCAGGCACATGCTCTTGACCACAGCACATCAGGCACATGCTCTTAACCACAGCAACTTCAGGCACCTTTTCCCCACCACAGAACAACAGAGGACCTGCTTTTCATCCCAGCACCTGCCCACCACTGTAACATATACAGGCACCTTACCACAGCACTCCTAGGCACCTGCTCCCCATCACAGCACATCTAGACATCATGTTTGCAGAATAACACATTCAGGAACCAGCTCTTCTCCACCACCACCCCACCACATGCTTCCCACCACCGTACATCTGTGCACCTGCTCCTAACTAAATAGACCAGTCACCTGCGCTTCAGTAAATCCAAGCACCTGCTTCACACCACAGTAAACCCAAACACCTCTTCTTCAGCACAGAACATCCAGGCACCTGTTCCCAGTGGCGGCTGGTGCAAAAAGAACAGTCTGGCCCGATCCGCCAGGCCAGGTCCTCCCTGGACCGGAAACAAGCATCCTAGGACCGGCTTCAGGGTATCACACCTTATCAGCCAGGATAGCTTGACTCCAGTGGCATGGAGAGCACGGGACCCATGTCTGGGAATACCTGTCTCACCCGGGGTAATAAATGCAAAAAGAACAATTGATGGACGGAATGTTAAAAACAGAGATCTTGGCCTAAAACCATTTTTTTTCTGCTCCCCATGCCATTCCAGTTTAAACCCAACCGTATGCAAATCAGTCTTGACCATGCTCCCAATGGGAACTGTTCAGTTAGTGCTGCCAGGCCAGGTAATCCCTGGACTGGAAACAAGCATCCTGGGACCGGTTTTGGGGTGCCACCGCTCATCAGCCAGGCTAGCTTGACTCCAGTGGCATGAAGAGCATAGGACCCACTTCTGGGCATACCCATCCCACTTGGGCGTTACAAGTGCAAAAAGAATAACAAGAACAATAGCAGCTGGTGTCGGGGAAAAGTGGCGAGACAGCACGGGAGAGGGCGCAGTAACAAAACAAGCAAAAAAATATGTATCTGCCGCTCACTACTCTTCTGCTCCTCTGGGTGCCTGCTGAGCCTCCCAGACTCCCGTACTGCCAATCCAGATGCTGCTCTCATGGTGGTAATATCCATGAGAGCAGCGTCAGGATTGGGTGGAGCGGGCTGGTTTTGCACCTTCATCGGGGGCTGGGAGCCTCTGCCTGCTGTTGTTCTCCACCCAGCAACGCAGCTGGGTTGGAGAGATGTCAGTGCGATTTCGGTTTGGCCATCCTAAGACGGCTGGCCAAACCGACATGCGCACTGACAGCACTGCCCACTACTCTTCCACCATTCCTAGTAAGCCCCTGTCCCCAAGACTCAGCTACTGTCGAAAAATAAAATGATAATAAAACTGTTTTATTATCATTTGATTTTTCTTCTTCCTTTTTGGGCAGGGGGCGATGCTCCTCTACCATAGCGGAGGAGCCGCAGCTGCCTCCTCCCTGCCACGGCACATCCAAGCGCTTGCTCCCCACAATATCGCAGCATGCAACATGCACCACAGCTCCTCTAGACTCCTGCTCCACAGCACAGTGCACACAGGCACCTGCTCATCACCACAGCACATTGAGGCACCTGGTCCCCACACCAGCACATCTATGCACCTGCTCCTCACCACAGCACATCCAGGCGCTTGCTCCCCACAATGGCACAGTAAAGCACTTGCTCACCACACCAGCACATCTATGCACCTGCTGCCCACCACAGCACGTCCAGGCGCTTGCTCCCCACAATGGCACAGTAAAGCACCTGCTCAGCACACCAGTGCATCTATGCACCTGCTGCCCACCACAGCACATCCAGGCGCTTGCTCCCCACAATGGCACAGTAAAGCACCTGCTCAGCACACCAGTACATCTATGCACCTGCTGGCTACCACAGCATATCCAGGCGCTTGCTCCCCACAATGGCACAGTAAAGCACCTGCTCAGCACACCAGCACATCTATGCACCTGCTGCCCACCACAACACATCCAGGCGCTTGCTCCCCACAATGGCACAGTAAAGCACCTGCTCAGCACACCAGCACATCTATGCACCTGCTGCCCACCACAGCACATCCAGGCACTTGCTCCCCACAATGGCACATTAAAATACCTGCTCAGCACACCAGCACATCTATGCACCTGCTACCAACCACAACACATCCAGGCGCTTGCTCCCCACAATGGCACAGTAAAGCACCTGCTCAGCACACCAGCACATCTATGCACCTGCTGCCCACCACAGCACATCCAGGCACTTCCTCCCCACAATGGCACAGTAAAGCACCTGCTCAGCACACCAGCACATCTATGCACCTGCTGCCCACCACAGCACATCCAGGTGCTTGCTTCCCACAATGGCACAGTAAAGCACCTGCTCACCACACCAGCACATCTATGCACCTGCTGCCCACCACAGCACATCCAGGCACTTCCTCCCCACAATGGCACAGTAAAGCACCTGCTCAGCACACCAGTGCATCTATGCACCTGCTGCCCACCACAGCACATCCAGGCGCTTGCTCCCCACAATGGCACATTAAAGCACCTGCTCACCACACCAGCACATCTATGCACCTGCTGCCCACCACAGCACATCCAGGCGCTTGCTTCCCACAATGGCACAGTAAAGCACCGCTCAGCACACCAGCACATCTATGCACCTGCTGCCCACCACAACACATCCAGGCGGTTGCTCCCCACAATGGCACATTAAAGCACCTGCTCAGCACACCAGCACATCTATGCACCTGCTACCCACCACAACACATGCAGGCGCTTGCTCCCCACAATGGCACAGTAAAGCACCTGCTCAGCACACCAGCACATCTATGCACATGCTACCCACCACAACACATGCAGGTGCTTGCCCTCCTCAACAGCACAGCATGCAGATGCACTACGGCCCTTCTATACGGCTGTGCGCTGTTTTAATTACGTAAGACATATTGGAGTAATTTCAGTAATTACACATTACACTAGCGATGCGAAGCTACCGATATTACGTTATTGCTCTGGCTTGAATAATTAAGAGTAATTTGGGGCAAAAATCCTACCGCAGGAGGACAGGAACAAGGAACTAAGATGTGAGCGAGCAGCGACTGCCTACGGCAGATCGTGTCCTGTGACATTTAGTGTTATTTTCTTAGCACAAGGTGCATCCTCCAGCCTGTTTTTGCTACAAGGGTGCATTTTGCTGGATTACACTTCTCACACAATTAAGCATTTACAAATAATGTTTTGTTAATTAGAAGTAATTGCACTAGAAAGAATTATGCCATTATACCCACCCCTGCTCTTCTAGGCATCTGCTCCTCACCACAGTTCTTTCCAGCAGCTGCACACAACCACAGGACATTCAGGCACCTGGTTCCACGCCCGCACACCCAGGCGCCAGCTTCCCACCACAGTACACCCAGGTACGCTGGAAGCGTACCGCAAGCTTCTCCGCTGCTGGCAGGGCCGGACTGGCCGTAGCGGGCACCGGGCAATCCCCCGGTGCGACGCACTGGTGGGGGGCGGTTTTTGTTACAGGGCCGTTTTTGCAGCAGAGCGGAGCTGCAAAATCGGCCCTGTAACAAAATCGGCCGAAAACCGGCCATGGCAAAGAGCTCGGCGGCACCCCCAAACCCCCGTGCCGAGCACTTTGCCAGGGCCGGTTTTGGTTCCCAGTCCGGCCCTGGCTGCTGGCCCGCATACAAAGCTGCCTCACACATTCTGCTCTGTTTACACCCTTGCTGCTGGGAAGCCCCCAGCAGCACTTTGTGTCTAATGAATTCCACGCTCTGGCAGCAGCGCTAATGGAAAAGGAATGCACAGTCTCATGTTTACAAACTGGCTGTGGAACACTCCTTCCCTCACCGCCTCCACTCTGCACCCAGGGCTTACTTTATGCTGTAAAATTCAGACGGCACTCAACAATGGCACGCAGGGCCGGACTGACTACCGGGCGTTTTGGAATGCTGCTGAGCTGGGGGCTGATTTCGTTGATGGGGACCTGCATGTACTGAACGAAATTCGTTTTGCTTTAATTATTTCGAAGTACACGCAGGTCTCCATGAACGAAATCAGCCCCCACCGCAGTGAAATCAGCCCCCTGCTCGGCAGAATTCCAAAACGCCCGGTAGTCAGTCCGGCCCTGATGGCACGGAATACGCTGGTTAAACGTAACCAGTCACCGAGCCGCCTGAACTCAGGCCCTTGAACGCGCTCCAAGCTTTGTCCATCTCTTCCTGCTCTGCAGATTATGATTAGGGCTCTCGCTGGTACGTATTTTTTATGTATTTACCCATATTTCGTTTGTTGCTTGTTTTATCCATATTTATTTTGGGTTTTGTGAAAAAATGAAGCTGAAACTAGTATATTTCCACATTTATGTAACAGATCAATGCTCGCTCTTACTTGAATGCCTCACAGGTTTCAATGATTGAAACACCCACAAATGATGCACCCCTACACTTATGGGAAAACATGAACATTTTAGCATCAACCTTTTGCATATCTGCAGCTGTTACTAAAATGTCTTTTTTTTACCCCCCCCCCCTTCCGCACAGCTATGGACCTGGCAGTTATTTTGAATCACTCAAAAAACAACATACTTTCCACTTCTCTCCACATTTAAAAATGAATACAGACATTAAAATAAATGGTTTTCTGCCTGTTTTTAATAGTAAAAATCAGTAAAAACGGAAAACAGGGAGTCTTATTTATAAAAATAAAAAAACAGCTAATTACAAAATTACACAGCAGGTGGGCGTGAGCGTCAAAAGGAGCGTCTTCCCTTAATAAGGCAGCGTAAGCCTCAGTGCCGTCTTATTTGAACAAGAACAACAAACATACACATAGGGACAGTCAACGACACACACTGCTAGGGCAGTTGCTTCCGTTTCCACAAAGTGAGGTATGGCAGGTCTGTGAGGATGAAACGGTGAATATGTTGAATACGCAACAACCTGTATATACAATAAGTAATCAAAAGTTTAATTCTGTCTATGATGTACTCCTGGGGTATGGCTCTCTCATCAAGAGCGTCGAAATATCCAGCAAATATGGTGGCATACCCTAAATAGGGTCAGACCCCCTAGGCACAATCGAGGACCCCGTAGGGTTCGTTCAGCTTTATTGTAGTTTAATAAAACGTCATCTAAATTTTATGGTTGAATGTTTTAATGGATTTATCCAATGTTCATAAAGAAAGATAAAGTCGAGTTGAATCAATAATGACAAATCCAAATGCGTTGTTGTACGTCACAATTATGATAATCTTTAATTTAGTTCAAACCCATCCCGATGCATTTCGGGTAACCAGCCCTTCGTCAGGGGGAAAATTAAGTGACTGCGTGCATGTGTATTCCTCCATGCAATTGTGAATGATCTGTGAGGATGCCACCTAGTGGCTACACCAAGTACTTGTATTATTCCCAGAAAAGTGCCTTTATTATAAGTAGGGTGTGTTCCCCAGAAGGAAAATTTAATTCCGCCTGGCGTGCTAGAAGTCCTCATGCCGTTACTGCACACCAGCAACATTGCTTGTTTTTTGTAGAGAGTTGTGTATCACATTTGGGCTACCCCAGAGCACTAGGTTGTACAGCGGAGAGTGATGGACAGAGATAATGTTTATGTACATTTCAGAGTCCAACTTCATTCCAGCAGTGTGTTCAGATCCTGGTTCCAGTTTCCTGAAACACCGGTTTAGGGTACGCCCTCTGGATGGGGAATAAAGCATTGCAGAGTCTGGCACCTTGTTCACTTGCATGATCAGTGGTCTGCCTCTGTGCTTCTGTCTGCACAAGCAGCTAGTTATGTGGGTGTTTGTTTGCTTCTGTCTGCAAAGCGTGGCCTTAAAATGCAAACCCATGTTACCGATTCAGTGTTAACATTGTGCTGCATTGCTCTATCACTTCAAATGCCAACAAACAAAAGTATTAATAATCTGGAAATCCACAAAGACCCAGTAGTGGTTGAAAAATGCTCAAAAAGAGAGAACTGGCTTTTCTGAGCATCAAGAAAAGAAACTGAGAACAAGCCACAGGACCGGTTCCATTGAAACTTTACGAAGTTACAACTCCATCTGCTTTGCGGTCCTGGTCCCACCAAAAATGTACGACTCCGTCTGCTTTGGGGTCCTGGTCCCACCAAAAACGTACGACTCCGTCTGCTTTGGGGTCCTGGTCCCACCAAAAACGTACGACTCCGTCTGCTTTGTGGTCCTGGTCTCACCAAAAACGTATGACTCCGTCTGCTTTGTGGTCCTGGTCCCACCCAAAAATATACAACTCCATCTGCTTTGAGGTCCTGGTCCCACCAAAAATATACGACTCCATCTGCTTTGGGGTCCAGTTCCCACCAAAAACGTACGATTCCATCTACTTTGTGGTCCTGGTCCCACCAAAAACGTATGACTCCGTCTGCTTTGGGGTCCAGGTCCCACCAAAAATGTATGACTCCCTCTGATTTGTGGTCCTGGTCCCACGAAAAAACGTACGACTCCATCTGCTTTGTGGTCCTGGTCCCACCAAAAACGTACGAATATGTATGCTTTGTGGTCCTGGTCCCCCCAAAAACGTACAACTCCATCTTCTTTGTGGTCCTTGTCCCACCAAAAACGTACGACTCCATCTGCTTTGTGGTCCTGGTCCCACCAAAAACGTACAACTCCATCTTCTTTGTGGTCCTTGTCCCACCAAAAACGTATGACTCCATCTGCTTTGTGGTCCTGCTTCCACTGTAACCTGCTGGTTAGTCTGCTTTGTGGTCCCAGTTCCATCAAAAACGCATGTCTCCATCTACTTTGTATTCCTGGTTGATCTAAGAACTTACAACTCCCATGGCTTGAAGCTCCTAGTCCCTCCAAAACTTGCAACTCAGTCTTCTATGTGGTCCTGATTTCTTTAAAACATATGAGCCCTTCTGCTTTGTGTGCCCACTCCAGTCAAAAACTTGTGACTGTGTCTGCTTTGTTGTTCCGGCCCCATTGAAATATTATGACTCCCTCAGCTTTGTGGTCCTGGTCCCACTGGGAGTTTACGATTTCATCTGCTTTATGGTCCTGGTCCCACTGAGATTTTAGGACTCTATCTGCTTTGTGGTCCTGGTCATATTGGGAGTTAAGGATTCCATCTGCTTTGTGGTCCTGGTCCTACTGGGAGTTTAGGATTCCATCTGCTTTGTGGTCCTGGTCCCACAGAAAACGTATGACTCCGACTGTTCTGTGGTCAAAGTCTCACCAAAAACTTACCACTCCATCTACTGCATGGTACTTGGTGCACCAAAAACTTATGAGTCCATCTGCTTTGTAGACCAAGTCTCACCAAAAACCCACATGTCAGTGTGCTATGTGATCCCGTCCTCACTGAAAGCATGAGCCCGTCTGGTTTTTGCTCCCAGTCCCACTTAAATCTTACAGCTCCATGTACTTGGTGCCCGGTCCCCACCGAAAACATATGAAGACTTGCCATAAACTTACCACTCCATCTACCACATGGTCCTGGTCTCAACAAAAACGTATAATTTCAAAGGCTTTGTAGACCCCGTCCCCCCAAAAACCTACATCTCAGTGTGCTATGTGGTCCAGTGCTCACCAAAAGCGTATGACTCCATCTGGTTTTTGGTCGCGGTCCCACTGGAATCTTACGACTCCATCTGCTTCGAGGTCGCGGTCCCACTTAAATCTTACGACTCCATCTGCTTTGTGGTCGCAGTCCCACTGGAATCTTACGACTCCATCTGCTTTGTGGTCGCCGTCCCACTGGAATCTTACTACTCCACGGTCCCACTGGAATCTTACGACTCCATCTGCTTTGTGGTCGCGGTCCCACTGGAATCTTATGACTCCATCTGCTTCGAGGTTGCGGTCCCACTTAAATCTTACGACTCCATCTGCTTTGTGGTCGCGGTCTCACTGGAATCTTACGACTCCATCTGCTTTGTGGTCGCGGTCCTACTGGAATCTTACGACTCCATCTGCTTTGTGGTCGGGGTCTCACTGGAATCTTATGACTCCATCTGCTTTGTGGTTGCGGTCCCACTGGAATCTTACGACTCCATCTGCTTTGAGGTTGCCGTCCCACTGAAATCTTACAACTTCATCTGCATTGTGGTCGCCGTCGCACTGGAATCTTACGACTCCATCTGCTTTGTGGTCGTGGTCCCACTGGAATCTTATGACTCCATCTGCTTTGTGGCTGCGGTCCCACTTAAATCTTACAACTCCATCTGCTTTGTGGTCGCAGTCCCACTGGAATCTTATGACTCCATCTGCTTTGAGGTTGCCGTTCCACTGGAATCTTACGACTCCATCTGCTTTGTGGTCGCGGTCCCACTTAAATCTTACAACTCCATCTGCTTTGTGGTTGCGGTCCCACTGGAATCTTACGACTCCATCTGCTTTGTGGTCGGGTCCCACTTAAATCTTACGACTCAATCTGCTTTGTGGTCGCGGTCCCACTGGAATCTTACGACTCCATCTGCTTTGAGGTTGCCGTCCCGCTGGAATCTTACGACTCCATCTGCTTTGTGGTCGCCGTCCCACTGGAATCTTATGACTCCATCTGCTTTGTGGTCGCCGTCCCACTTAAATCTTACAACTCCATCTGCTTTGGGGTCCTGGTCCCACACAATAATACAGACGGACACACAGCACACACATGCTGACAAAGCACACACTGACACAGGGGGGCAAACTAACAGAATCTACAAAATACGTACAGACATACACCGCACTCTAACACACAACACCCACTAACAAACCACACACAGACACGTAGCACATGGAAAACCACTGTATAGCGATGAGCATCCCAATCTACTACACACACTGCCTAAACAACTCACTCACATATATCATTTACTAATGCATATGAACAGCACACACTGACAATCGCACAGACATGCCAATTCAAAGCTTTCTGAAGCACATCACACTGGCATGTACCACATAACAAATCACTCAGGACACACAACATCCACATGCCTTCTAGTAAGTCAAACATATGCCACACAAGCTGACAAACACACAGTGGAACATTGCATCCCTGACTAATAGGCACACACATTCATATATACAGAGACACACGCACACACATTGGTCCACCCTGACAGACACTAACATACACCAGATGAAACCAAATACTTATAAACACTCAACACTCACACACACTGACAAATATCATACAAACAACTAACACCGATACTGACAAATATACTACAGGCAAAACGCACACATGCTAACAAGCACAAAAGCAAATCCCCAAACACACACAATCTCACATATCACATACACAAGCTTATAGACACCAATCATATCGCACACCCGTGGGCACAAAGGCCATCCACGTACAAAAATACTACAAACTTACTATCAAACACTCTACCATATACCAAACCCCACTGTGTGTGACGACACACAGACAAATACAATGGCATACACACACACAGACTACTAAAATGCAGACATGCCACTCATAAGCAAGGAGAAACATGATACAACACACACATACAGATTAGCAAAACAGTCGCAACACACACACACACACACACTCAGAGGCACACGTAAAGATGTGAGATACATGCCACACTTACCAACAAAATAGCAAGGAACGGACACAGACATGTGCTTGTACACATGTACGCGCACACACGCACGCAGACGTGCACACACTACTCACAATCTGTGCTTGTGCTGTTGATTCAGGAATGACATGCTGATCCTCAATGCCCAGCAGAGAGAGTGTTCTTGCATTTCCTTAATCAGGATGCGCATGCGCCTCTCAGACGCGTCACTGTGGCATGGGGATTAGGGCACCAACACCAAAGCAGCCTTCTGAAGGACAGAACGGTGCTGGCTTTCACCCCCTGCACAAGACTTACAGATGATGGACGGAATGCAGAGCAGATCAAACATTCACCCCTTGGTCAAAAGATCTGGGTTAAATCCATTGTTCTTTTGCTCACAATGCCACCCCAGTTTAGATCCAGCCATATGCAAATCAGTCTTGACCCTGTGCCTCATGGGAACAGTCCAGATTAAACTGCCAGGCCAGGTCCTCCCTGGCCCGGAAACAAGCATCCTGGGACCCGTTTCAGGGCATTACCCCATATCAGCCAGGCTAGCTTGAATCCAGTGGCACAGTAAGCCCGGGACCCACATCTGGGCCCACGTCTGGACATACCTGTCTTTTTGCATTTGTCACCCCGAGTGGGACGGGTATGCCCAGACGTGGGTCCCGTGCTCTCCATGCCACTGGAATCAAGCTATCCTGGCTGATGAGGGGTGAAACCCTGAAACCGTTCCTAGGATGCTTGGTTCCAGTCCAGGGAGGACCTGGCCTGGCAGTTCGGGCTGGACTGTTCCCACTGGGGCAGGGTCAAAATGGGGAGCAAAAAACGATGGCATTAGGCCAAGATCTAGGTACTGGGGTGAATGTATGACATGATGTTCATGCAGTGAGGTAAAAATTCATGAAATATGCCTGGTGAGTACGAGCCCTCTTGTTTTCCCCTGTAAAGTGGCTGCAACACCAACTCTGATAGGCATCACCGAGGTCAAAATAACGATCTGACTTGGTCGCTGTGCTAATGGAGGTTTGTTTTTGCTATTGTTCTTAATAACGTGTTTAATTGGTACACATTTCTTTTCACCAGAAATACACACACGTGTAAAATATGGGATAGCTGTTGTATATTAATGAGCAGATTTGTAATGTACTATTTTTTGTTCTTTTCCTTAAATCGTCAGTACCATTTGATAAATACGCAAGGTATTTCACATCAAAAAACACATTTCACTTTTATTCTGAGTACTTTTCAGCATTTGGAAGGACCTTCAGTTTTTGGTGGAACTCTAAATAAGGTACAGTATCCACCGGCGGACTTTCCGCCATCAAAGGGATGTTACCATGAAGCAAGTCCAGAGTTTCTCAGGGGGAAAAAAGAGGATTTTCAGTCCCCTTCAAAATGCAGCCTTGTGTCCTACATTCATTGTTCCAGAACGTCTAAACTTGTAGGCAGGGTCACTGCTATTATGCAGCAGGGGATGGCCAATTATGCAGCAGGGTTTACTAAATTCTGCAGCATAATGCAGCACATTTTGTGAGGTATCAGCACATCATTTTGTCATTTTTAGATATATTAACACTCTGCACAAATGTTTCAAGTCATTGGTACCAGTCTGACATGCAAACACAGAAATGCAATGGAAAGAAAAACAGTCAGCCTTTGCAACGGGCCTTCAACTGCGCTGCAACACGTGTTGCTGCGTTTTTAGTAACTTTTGATGTGCTTGAGCAGGAAACACGTTTGTTTTGTTAAAATCTGAAGATTATACAGCAGATGATGCATTATGCAGCAACTGCGACTTAATTATGTGGCAAACACTCTATGCTACAAAATCACATAGGGTCTCTAGTGTCCCTTTTTATACATGGGGGCCCAAAAAACAGCAGGGGAAGAGAGTTGATGCGGAGTATTAATCTATATACCTATGTTAAATATTTGCCAAAGGTTACCGCTGAACAGAATATTATTCATTTTTACATGTACTCTTTTGTGTGCTTTAAGCGTAGCGGGTTTAATAATGGTGCTGGCTTTATATTTATGACGTGTGTGTCTATCTGGGTGTGAATCGCAAAAGCCTGCGGGTGGCGAAGGATGTATTTGCTGGATAGTGACTCGGTGTTTAGATCTGAACATCTTTCATAACAGGTCATGTTCAAAATTCAAGAACTTTTCATAAATTACCCAACCTTAACCCTGCATAATAAATTCATATTTTGCTATGTGGCACATATGTCAGGCGCTTGACCAACACAGAGGGCTACAGAACAAGTGTGAGGAACTCCGAAGGCACAGCGAGATATCCAAGCCAAATTCGCGGATCTTCCGTGTTGTCACTTTTGCACGCTTACAGGTGCATCACATGTTACATACCGCACTGTTTCTGGCGTACATAAGTACATTATTGCAAAAACCTGCAAATTCACTAACACAATGTATGATTAGATCTGAAATGTAAAAACATTTGAAAATCTTTCAGTGATGTCTCCCGGTCGAGCCCTAAATAGTCACAGTTCAGGGGTCAAATGATGGAAACACTGATATGTATTTGGAGGGGCCCGAAGGGGGTGCGCTGCAGCAAATCTATGTACCTCCTAAACCAGGGAAAATTGAAAAAAGAGCGACGCCATGTCTATGGAGCCACACTCGCCCTCTCCTAGGAATATATGGCTCCAAACATCATTGTATCCCTACGCTGTTCAAAGAGGACAGCGTTGCCTCAGACGCATCTATGCACCAACATCCCCTTCTGCTGTGTGAATAGAAACCTCAAAGATGAGCCAGGTCTCGCCACCAACTCACCCCTCGCCAACGAAAGGAGCTCCCTTGCTCTCCTGTGTGCTTGCCCAGCTGTGAGCTTGCCCAGGAGGGTGCAACAAGGGTCGGTCAGGCAAGCACGTGCCAGGGCGCAGCTTCTGCCCTTCAGCACCAAGGCTTTCCCATGGGAAACTTCCACCAGCTTCTGGAAGGACTCCAGTCAGTTCCAAGGCCCTCTCCTCTCGGCGGGAGTCCAAGGTCGGCTGATTGTCCATGCCACTCTACCGTTGCATCTTCCAAAGTGCTTAGAAGCAGCTGGAAACTCAAACCGCGCTTTACAACAAGCCTGGCATAAGTAAACATACTCACTCACCCCATGTCCGAAAATGTAACACCGTAAGAACTACAACACATCTATATACAAGCACGACGTCATCCCTTTCCCATAAAACTTACCCCTTGCTCTAAAATGATTGCACCTTTAGAGAGACGCATTGCATTGCCAACCGCACTGCCAACACAAGCATTCACCACCAGAGAACCCTGTCTAAATCCACTGATCACCTACCCATTGATTATTGGCCCTTCAATAAAGCACAAAATCTGCATCCACTCACCACCTGCCCATGGATGCGGGCACCCTGGGTGCACCACCACCCACTCACCACCTGCCCATGGATGCGGGCACCCTGGGTGCACCACCACCCACTCACCACCTGCCCATGGATGCTAGCACTCTGAGTGCCCCACCACCCACTCACGACCTGCCCATGGATACGAGCACCCTGAGTGCACCACCACCCACTCACCACCTGCCGATGGATGCTAGCACCACCACCCACTCACCACATGCCCATGGATGCTAGCGCTCTGAGTGCACCACCACCCACTCACCACCTGCCCATAGATGCTAGCACCCTGAATGCACCACCAACCACTCAGCACCTGCCTGTAGATTACAGCACACTCAAAGCAACACCAGATATATACCCACTCACCATCTGCCTGTAAATTCTGTCTCCCCAAAATCACCACCAGATCAATACCCACTCATCACCTGCCTGTAGATTAAAGCACCCCCAAAACCCTACAGTATATATGCCAACCCACCTCCTGTCTGTAGATAACAGTGCCCTCAAAGCACCACCAAATATATGCCAACACACCACCTGCCTGTAGGTTATAGCACCCTCAAAGCAACACCGGATATATACCCAATTACTACTTGCCTGTAGGTTATAGCACCCTCAAAGCACCACCAAATATATGCCAACTCACCACCTGCCTGTAGATAATAGCGCCCCCAAAGCACCACCAGATAAATAACCACTCATCGCCTGTCTGTAGAGTTTAGCACCCCCGAAACACCACAGTACATACATACCCACTCGCCACCTGGCTGTAGATTATAGCACCCTCAAAGGACCACCAAATAAATGCCCACTCACAACCTGCCTGTAGATAATAGCACCCCCAAAACACCACAGTACATACCCACTCACCACCTGCCTGTAGATTATAGCACCAGAAATATGCCCACTCGTCATCTGCCTGCAGATCATAGCATCCTCAAAGCACCACTGAGAATATACTCATTCATCACCTGTCTATAGATTATAACACCTTCAAAACTCCACCAGGCGTATACTCACTCACCACCTGTTTATAGAGTCTCTCAAAGCACCGAGATATGTACCAATATATATGGACAAAAGTACCCCATGCTGTACATTATAAGGCCAGTGCAAGTCACTGAGGAGTTCAATGACTATATAGACGAATGAGGCTGAAGTCTGAATGCCTTTAAAGGATGATAGAACTCCGAAGTGACGTGCAATATCTTTGTAATGTATGACAGGGGGTGCATTATTCCTTATAATATATACTTACACCATTAACCTTCCCACAAACCACTTAAATCCATGGTGCATTGCACTTTCATATTACAGAGATAAGATGTTGGCAGGCATGAAGAATAAAAGTACACTCTGTAGTGCAAAATAAACACACCAAAAGCAATAAGAATATATTAAAACCAGTTTAATACAAGTCAAATAAATAAAAACAAGCTGTAGTTAGCTCAGAACGAGTAGAAACATGCAGAGAGGTTATATCACTCTGATAATTACCAAATGAATGCAAACAATAAACATGTTGCCAAAAATATCTCATTTCTGTTACCCACTGTTCATCTAGAACACGAGAACAGATGAAGGAACAGGCAGATTGTATTTGTGATGTTTAAACTGCAGTTCTAATTATGCTCTGTGATCTGCCTTTGTCCTTGGCTGCTGGCTCATGCAGCAGGCATTATGACCTCAGAATCCAACAGTAATAAGCAATTTTAGTAGAACAACTACATTTCTTTCTTACAAAAGACTAAAGACGTAAAAGTCATCGATAATAAGGAAATTAGAGATGGCAGCTCAAAGTAGCACCCCACTTGTATTCACTCACCACCTGCTGATAAATGTAGCAACTCAGACTAGCACCCCACCAAACCCATCCACCACCTGGTGATAGATACAGCAACTCAATGTAGCAACCCACCTGTACCCACTCACCACCTGCTGATAGGACAGCAGCTCAGAGCAGCATCCCACCTACACCCACTCACCACCTGCTGATAGGACAGCAGCTCAGAGCACCACCACCCCACCTGTACCCACTCACCACCTGCTGATAGGACAGCAGCTCAGAGCAGCATCCCACCTACACCCACTCACCACCTGCTGATAGGACAGCAGCTCAGAGCACCACCACCCCACCTGTACCCACTCACCACCTGCTGATAGGACAGCAGCTCAGAGCAGCACCCCACCTACACCCACTCACCACCTGCTGATAGGACAGCAGCTCAGAGCACCACCACCCCACCTGTACCCACTCACCACCTGCTGATAGGACAGCAGCTCAGAGCAGCACCCCACCCACACCCACTCACCACCTGCTGATAGGACAGCAGCTCAGAGCACCACCACCCCACCTACACCCACTCACCACCTGCTGATAGGACAGCAGCTCAGAGCAGCACCCCACCTGTACCCACTCACCACCTGCTGATAGGACAGCAGCTCAGAGCAGCACCCCACCTACACCCACTCACCACCTGCTGATAGGACAGCAGCTCAGAGCAGCACCCCACCTATACCCACTCACCACCTGCTGATAGGACAGCAACTCAATGTAGCAACCCACCTATACCTACTCACCACCTGCTGATAGGACAGCAGCTCAGAGCAGCACCCCACCTGTACCCACTCACCACCTGCTGATAGGACAGCAGCTCAGAGCTGCATCCCACCTGTACCCACTCACCACCTGCTGATAGGACAGCAGCTTAGAGCAGCACCCCACCTGTACCCACTCACCACCTGCTGATAGGACAGCAGCTCAGAGCTGCATCCCACCTGTACCCACTCACCACCTGCTGATAGGACAGCAGCTCAGAGCAGCACCCCACCTGTACCCACTCACCACCTGCTGATAGGACAGCAGCTCAGAGCAGCACCCCACCTATACCCACTCACCACCTGCTGATAGGACAGCAGCTCAGAGCAGCATCCCACCTGTACCCACTCACCACCTGCTGATAGGACAGCAGCTCAGAGCAGCACCCCACCTACACCCACTCACCACCTGCTGATAGGACAGCAGCTCAGAGCAGCACCCCACCTATACCCACTCACCACCTGCTGATAGGACAGCAGCTCAGAGCACCACCCCACCTGTACCCACTCACCACCTGCTGATGGGACAGCAGCTCAGAGCAGCACCCCACCTGTACCCACTCACCACCTGCTGATGGGACAGCAGCTCAGAGCAGCACCCCACCTGTACCCACTCACCACCTGCTGATAGGACAGCAGCTCAGAGCACCACCACCCCACCTGTACCCACTCACCACCTGCTGATAGGACAGCAGCTCAGAGCAGCACCCCACCTGTGCCCACTCACCACCTGCTGATAGGACAGCAGCTCAGAGCAGCACCCCACTTGTACCCACTCACCACCTGCTGATAGGACAGCAGCTCAGAGCAGCACCCCAACTGTACCCACTCACCACCTGCTGATGGGACAGCAGCTCAGAGCAGCACCCCACCTGTACCCACTCACCACCTGCTGATAGGACAGCAGCTCAGAGCACCACCACCCCACCTGTACCCACTCACCACCTGCTGATAGGACAGCAGCTCAGAGCAGCACCCCAACTGTACCCACTCACCACCTGCTGATATGACAGCAGCTCAGAGCAGCACCCCACCTGTACCCACTCACCACCTGCTGATAGGACAGCAGCTCAGAGCAGCACCCCAACTGTACCCACTCACCACCTGCTGATAGGACAGCAGCTCAGAGCCGCATCCCACCTGTACCCACTCACCACCTGCTGATAGGACAGCAGCTCAGAGCAGCACCCCACCTGTACCCACTCACCACCTGCTGATAGGACAGCAGCTCAGAGCAGCACCCCACCTATACCCACTCACCACCTGCTGATAGGACAGCAGCTCAGAGCCACATCCCACCTACACCCACTCACCACCTGCTGATAGGACAGCAGCTCAGAGCCGCATCCCACCTGTACCCACTCACCACCTGCTGATAGGACAGCAGCTCAGAGCAGCACCCCACCTGTACCCACTCACCACCTGCTGATAGGACAGCAGCTCAGAGCAGCACCCCACCTACACCCACTCACCACCTGCTGATAGGACAGCAGCTCAGAGCAGCACCCCACTTGTACCCACTCACCACCTGCTGATAGGACAGCAGCTCAGAGCAGCACCCCACCTGTACCCACTCACCACCTGCTGATAGGACAGCAGCTCAGAGCAGCACCCCACTTGTACCCACTCACCACCTGCTGATATGACAGCAGCTCAGAGCACCACCACCCCACCTGTACCCACTCACCACCTGCTGATAGGACAGCAGCTCAGAGCAGCACCCCACTTGTACCCACTCACCACCTGCTGATATGACAGCAGCTCAGAGCACCACCACCCCAACTGTACCCACTCACCACCTGCTGATAGGACAGCAGCTCAGAGCAGCATCCCACCTGTACCCACTCACCACCTGCTGATAGGACAGCAGCTCAGAGCAGCACCACCCCAACTGTACCCACTCACCACCTGCTGATAGGACAGCAGCTCAGAGCAGCACCCCAACTGTACCCACTCACCACCTGCTGATAGGACAGCAGCTCAGAGCCGCACCCCACCTGTACCCACTCACCACCTGCTGATAGGACAGCAGCTCGGAGCAGCACCCCACCTGTACCCACTCACCACCTGCTGATAGGAGAGCAGCTCAGAGCTCTCCTATCCCACCTATACCCACTCACCACCTGCTGATAGGACAGCAGCTCAGAGCCGCACCCCACCTGTACCCACTCACCACCTGCTGGCAGGATAGAGCAACTCAGTATAATACTTCAACCACACCAGCTCACCACCTTTTAATAAGAAATCGCAACTCAGTGTGGAACCCACCAATACTCAGATGCCACCTGCCCAACATAGAACACAAACCCAAAGCAGGAGCCCACTGATGCCCTCTCACCACCTGCCCATAGCACATACCACCCATCGACTGACCACTCACCAGGCGTATAGCGGTCAGTGGTGCTGCTGGTGCAGTGGCATGGGCATAGGAACCCTGAGAGGAGCAGGGGGTTGTCCCCTTGGGAATCTAGAGTGGAGGGGACAGTATTTTGAAGCTGAAAATAAGGAGTAAACCGTGGCAGATGGAAAATGTCTCTCTTGAGCCATGGTGCAAATCCCGAGTCTCCTCGAAGCGCTGCATCCTGAGGTGCAAACTCCGTGTGGGCGCCAAGGCGCTACCTCACTATGTGGCATCTTCCTTAAGCAGCTGGTTTGAAAGCACATTGAAGCACATGACTACGGGATCCGTGCCCTACAGAAACCTCACTTAGATACGGTTATATAAAAGAATCGGACAACACAGTCAATTGCAATATAGGCAATATAATTAGAGAACACGACAAACTGACACGTTTTGTCGTGACTTTGTGGCATGGGGATATTCCTTTTTTTTTTTTTACAGGAATGTTGAAAAAACATCTTTTTTATTCGAATGTCTTTATCATATTTTTCATGGCATTGTTGCCTAATTTGCTTCTTTTTATGGTGTGGTTCATGCTTGAGCTGTTAGTCTCAAGCCAGACCCCTGACTCGGCTCCCCCCACAATATCTGCTGCCCAGTAACATGGCACAGTAGGCGCGTGACAGAGGACGGAGGTCACGTGGCCGTGTGCACTGATGCGGAAGCGAGAGCAAGGCAGGGAAAACCAGCAGTCTCTCGTCTTCTCTTATTCACGCTGCACCTCTTGAAAGATGCTGCGGCCCTGCCGATTGGACGCCAATGTTTCAAACATGTCAGCAGTTTTGGACTAAGTGCACATCGGTTTGGATGCTCTGACGGGACCCACCGGGGTGTGGGGTTGGGGCGGGTGAGCAGATGTGTTATGTTTACTTAGACATTACCAGCTTCCAAACCACAAGAGCAGGTGTAAACTGACCGCCACCTGACACCCCCTTGACAGGCCTTAAAGTGACCCAGGCCAAAGTCACCCCAATGAGGTGTCGGTAGAGAACTGGGCGAGAATTGGCTCTACATAATAGGTGGCCATGTACCCCAGCCCTACCTGCCTCGTATAAACAAGAGAATGTGAAGATTTCATGAAGTCACAAGCCAGGCAGGTGACTGACTCTGCCCCAGCCTCTCAGAGGCCCTATCCTGCTTTTACCTTTTCATGCAGACTGCTGCCCCCCTGTACGGGTGGAAGTCTAGGGGGCAGCCTGTGTTGATAGGACAGATCCCCCGAAGGCTACACTTACAGAACAGAAGAGGCGCGTGGAATGCCGGACCTCTCTGCTCACCTCTCAAGATGCATACATGAATTATGTATGCACCTGGGCAGGACTGTCTTCCAAGCCCAGACTCCATTTGCGTTGTCTCTTTCTATCAGTGATAGCGCGTTGGGGGTGTATTTGGCTTCCTGGGCCGCAGTGGCGTTGCAATCATTAACTCACTTTGTGCAGTGTTACCAGGGCCTCTGGGCCCAAAGACCTCTCTGCATCCGAATCATGATTGCCTTTTAATGTACTTATATATTGGGCTGGATGGGGTTCCACCTTCTGACTTGCATTAGGACCCACAACACCTTTTCTATGCCAATGGCACTCGCCAGCTGCCCATAGAAAATACCACCTCAGTGCAGCTCCCCACGTGTGCCTGCTCACCACCTGCCCATTGGATATAGAACGTAGAACTAAATCACATTAATCCCTATGCACCACCTGTCAGAAGGGTATGCCCACACAGAGCAGCACGTCACCAAGTCCAACTCACCACCTGCCAATGGAAACGAGCAGGTCAGAGCAGAGTACCAGCTACTCCCGCTCACCACCTGCTACCAGAACATTCCATGCCAGGCAGCCCCCTCCTATACTCAAACACCACCTGCTCACAGAGTACTGAACTCCCTCTGCCAACAGAGTATACCATGTCAGAGCAGTGCCTCACCCCTACCCACTTCCCACCTGTCCACAGAACACACCAACTCAGAGAGGTGCCTCACCCGTACCCACTCACCACCTGCCCATAGAACATACCAACTCAGAGAGGTGCCTCACCCGTACCCGCTCACCACCTGCCCATAGAACATACCAACTCAGAGAGGTGCCTCACCCGTACCCGCTCACCACCTGCCCATAGAACATACCAACTCAGAGAGGTGCCTCACCCGTATCCGCTCACCACCTGCCCATAGAACACACCAAATCAGAGAGGTGCCTCACCCGTATCCGCTCACCACCTGCCCATAGAACACACCAACTCAGAGAGGTGCCTCACCCGTACCCGCTCACCACCTGTCCACAGAACACACCAACTCAGAGAGGTGCCTCACCCGTACCCACTCACCACCTGCCCATAGAACATACCAACTCAGAGAGGTGCCTCACCCGTACCCGCTCACCACCTGCCCATAGAACATACCAAATCAGAGAGGTGCCTCACCCGTATCCGCTCACCACCTGCCCATAGAACACACCAACTCAGAGAGGTGACTCACCCGTACCCGCTCACCACCTGCCCATAGAACATACCAAATCAGAGAGGTGCCTCACCTGTATCCGCTCACCACCTGCCCATAGAACATGCCAACTCAGAGAGGTGCCTCACCCGTACCCACTCACCACCTGCCCATAGAACATACCAACTCAGAGAGGTGCCTCACCCATACCCGCTCACCACCTGCCCATAGAACATACCAACTCAGAGAGGTGCCTCACCCGTATCCGCTCACCACCTGCCCATAGAACACACCAAGTCAGAGAGGTGCCTCACCCGTACCCGCTCACCACCTGCCCATAGAACATACCAACTCAGAGAGGTGCCTCAACCGTATCCGCTCACCACCTGCCCATAGAACATGCCAACTCAGAGAGGTGCCTCACCCGTACCCGCTCACCACCTGCCCATAGAACATACCAACTCAGAGAGGTGCCTCACCCGTACCCGCTCACCACCTGCCCATAGAACATACCAACTCAGAGAGGTGCCTCACCCGTATCCGCTCACCACCTGCCCATAGAACATACCAACTCAGAGCAGTGTCTCATTCATACCCGCTCACCACCTGCCCTAGGAACATACCAACTAAGTGCAGTGCCTCACCCGTACCCACACGCCATCTGCCGGTAGAATATACCAACTCAGAACAGTGCCTCACCACACCCAGTCACCACCTGAGCATAGAACATACCAATTCAAAAAGGTGCCTCACCCGTATCCGCTCACCACCTGCCCATAGAACATGCCAACTCAGAGAGGTGCCTCACCCGTACCCGCTCACCACCTGTCCACAGAACACACCAACTCAGAGAGGTGCCTCACCCGTACCCACTCACCACCTGCCCATAGAACATACCAACTCAGAGAGGTGCCTCACCCGTACCCGCTCACCACCTGCCCATAGAACATACCAAATCAGAGAGGTGCCTCACCCGTATCCGCTCACCACCTGCCCATAGAACACACCAACTCAGAGAGGTGACTCACCCGTACCCGCTCACCACCTGCCCATAGAACATACCAAATCAGAGAGGTGCCTCACCTGTATCCGCTCACCACCTACCCATAGAACATGCCAACTCAGAGAGGTGCCTCACCCGTACCCACTCACCACCTGCCCATAGAACATACCAACTCAGAGAGGTGCCTCACCCATACCCGCTCACCACCTGCCCATAGAACATACCAACTCAGAGAGGTGCCTCACCCGTATCCGCTCACCACCTGCCCATAGAACACACCAAGTCAGAGAGGTGCCTCACCCGTACCCGCTCACCACCTGCCCATAGAACATACCAACTCAGAGAGGTGCCTCAACCGTATCCGCTCACCACCTGCCCATAGAACATGCCAACTCAGAGAGGTGCCTCACCCGTACCCGCTCACCACCTGCCCATAGAACATACCAACTCAGAGAGGTGCCTCACCCGTACCCGCTCACCACCTGCCCATAGAACATACCAACTCAGAGAGGTGCCTCACCCGTATCCGCTCACCACCTGCCCATAGAACATACCAACTCAGAGCAGTGTCTCATTCATACCCGCTCACCACCTGCCCTAGGAACATACCAACTAAGTGCAATGCCTCACCCGTACCCACACGCCATCTGCCGGTAGAATATACCAACTCAGAACAGTGCCTCACCACACCCAGTCACCACCTGAGCATAGAACATACCAATTCAAAAAGGTGCCTCACCTCTACCCACTCATCACCTGCCCATAGAACATAGCAACTCAAACAAGTGCCCCACCCCTACTCACTCACCACCTGCCCGCAGAACATACCAACTCACAGCAGTGCCTCGACCATACCCACTCACCACCTGTCCATGGAATATACCAAATCAGAGAGGTGCTTCACCCGTACCCGGTCACCACCTGCCCATAGAACCTACCAAATCAGAGAGGTGCTTCACCCGTATCCGCTCACCACTTGCCCATAGAACATACCAACTCAGAGACGTGCCTCACCCGTACCTGCTCACCACCTGTCCATAGAACATACCAACTCAAAGAGGTGCCTCACCCGTACCCACTCACCACCTGCCCTTAGAACACACCAACTCAGAGCAGTGTCTCATTCATACCCGCTCACCACCTGCCGATAGAACATACCAACTCAGAGCAGTGCCTCACCCGTACCCACTGACCACCTGCCCATAGAACATACCAACTCAGAGAGGTGCCTCACCCGTATCGCTCACCACCTGCCCATAGAACACACCAACTCAGAGAGGTGCCTCACCCGTACCCGCTCACCACCTGCCCATAGAACATACCAACTCAGAGAGGTGCCTCACCCATACCCGCTCACCACCTGCCCATAGAACATACCAAATCAGAGAGGTGCTTCACCCGTATCCGCTCACCACTTGCCCATAGAACATACCAACTCAGAGACGTGCCTCACCCGTACCTGCTCACCACCTGTCCATAGAACATACCAACTCAAAGAGGTGCCTCACCCGTACCCACTCACCACCTGCCCTTAGAACACACCAACTCAGAGCAGTGTCTCATTCATACCCGCTCACCACCTGCCGATAGAACATACCAACTCAGAGCAGTGCCTCACCCGTACCCACTGACCACCTGCCCATAGAACATACCCACTCAGAGCAGTGCCCACCCACACCCACTCACCACCTGAGCATAGACCATACCAATTCAAAAAGGTGCCTCACCTCTACCCACTCATCACCTGCCCATAGAACATAGCAACTGAAACAAGTGCCCCACCCCTACTCACTCACCACATGCCCGCAGAACATAGCAACTCAAAGAGGTGCCTCACCTATACGCACTCACCACCTGCCCGCAGAACATATCAACTCACAGCAGTGCCTCGACCATACCCACTCACCACCAGTCCATGGAATATACCAATTCAGAGCAGTGCCTCACCCATACCCGCCCACCACCTGTCCTAGGAACATACCAACTCAGAGAGGTGCCTCACCCGTACCCACTCACCACCTGCCCATAGAACATACCAGCTTAGAGAGGTGCCTCACCCCTACTCACTCACCACATGCCCGTAGAACATACCAGCTTAGAGAGGTGCCTCACCCCTAATCACTCACCACATGCCTGTAGAACATACCAGCTCAGAAAGGTGGCTCGCCTCTACCCACTCGCCACATGTCCACGGAAGACACCAACTCAGAGCAGTGCCTCACCTCTACTCACTCACCACCTTCCCGTAGAACATACTTACTAATAACAGTGCCTCACCCATACCCACTCACCACCTGCTCATAGGACATACCAACTCACAGCACTGTCTCACCCGTCCCCACTCTCCACCTGCCCACAGAACCTACCAGCTCGGAGCAGCTGTCCTCCTAATCCCACTCACAACCGGTCCATACGACATGCAAAATCGGCAACAACCCATCCCCAAAAAACTCACCACCTGTAGGAGGATAAACGGTTGAATGTGGTGAAGACAGACACAAATCACCAACTGTTTTATCTAGGCCAGGGCAAATCTGCGTGCTTTTGCCCAGCAAAACCTACAAACATCTCGCTAGAATTCCAGGCATTGCTCATATTCATATTAATTTGCGCAGGTGGTTGGCACCCGGATTCATTTTTTGAGGCCAGGCTTTTTATTTCATCATCAGACTTTGTCGGAGAGGACGAAAGAGAAAGGCAAAAAGGGAAAAAAGAGGCGGATGAGGAAAGAGTGTCAAAGGGAAGAGGCGGGGATGAAAAAGAACCGGCAAGATGAAGATGAAGATGCAGGCAGCGCAGTGTTGAGGAAAAACGAGGCGGGGGGAATGGGGGGGAGGGGGGAGCTTGCCCACGATAAAGACTCGCCTGAGTGCTTTGGAGCTCCAGAGCTGAGCCCCACTGCTCTTTGCAACATTTGGCCCTGGAACCATCGAGGGGGAGGGGAAGTGGAGTCCATGGTGGACCGTGAGGGGACAGACATCATCCAGGAAGACGCTTTATGCGGGTAAGGTGAGCGCTGGAGAGTCTGCGAGGTAGCCACCAAAAGTGATGGACTAGAAGCAGACTGAGCCATCCAGCACTGCAGTCGCCAGCTGTGCAGATGTGACTCACTGGAGGGCGGCGAGTGCGCTGCTGCGCATGGCTACCATAAATGAACGAAGACGCTAACTCTATCACATTGAAGGTCCTTGCTATTGTGAGAAAATTGGGCTCAATTCGGTAGCCATGTTGGAGTGAAGCCAAGATATGAGGATTCTCCGTGCACTCATAAGACTGCGATTCAATGACGCAAGAGACTCGCTCAGATGCCTGCGTCCTAACAGAAATGCATGCAAGGAGGCGAGAAACCTTCCTCCCCCATAGACCCCCCCCCCCCCCCCAAAGAGATGTGATGGCAAGTTGCTGAAACCGAGGTTTCCAAACCCCAACTCGACTAAAATAACCCTGCCAGATTATCATCCCACTGAAGCTTGCATGCCCGAGATTCTTCAGAACAACTGGTATCAGATGGTCTCTGCATTGGGGAACATGGTGGTCTACACAAGGAAGTCTGTCCATGTCCTCCCTGAGACCAGGAAGAATGCGCAGAAGCACTTTAAGAACCTACGAGCAGGGATGGCACTGTTGCAAGAGCATCAAAGGGCATTAAAGACGGGCTAGAACCACAGGGGACACCGCCAGGGACCGGAGCCCAAGAACGCGTGGGGTCTTCAGGATGAAGGTGCAAGAGACCCCACCGAATACAAGTCTACACGGATGGCCAACGTGCTCGAAAATTCACTGGGTAAATTAACAATGGGCTTTTGGCTGAGGTCCCCGCCTCCCAAAAAAGAGATCCGGGTGCGGGGCCCACCAGGGCGGTGTCCTTATGGACTGAGGCACCGAGAGTGTGTTTTGGAGGTGGGTAGAAGAAAAGAAAGACAGAAGTTAGTGTTAGCAGGAAGGCCGTTTTCATAGAAAATTCTCAAATCACAGAGAAACTCTGCCCATCTCCAACCGGAGTTTGAAGCTAAAGGGACGACACGAAAATATTCCACCTGGCAACAGTCGACGGAGATAATTCACAGAGGCAAATGTTCACATGAGTAAACCCACACACGAAGAGCTTTTTGTGGTGTGTGAGTAGTAACACTGTAGTATTATTAAACTTACTAAATGCAGTTCATGAATAGGCCCCAGGGACCTACGATAGTACCCCACAGGCAATAACGTTACATTCAATTCATTTATTTTGACTCTTAAAAATGATATATAAATAAAAATAATTATTGTATTATAAAATATTTTATGAACATTTATTACTTAAAAATACATGCATGCTTGTTTTTTTGAATAATAATATTAGTTTAAATTAATTCTATACATAACGTTTACTTCTTTAATACATAATAACTAAATATAATCATTTTACTTTAGGTGGGATTTTGATTAATAAATCTTTGAAGAATAATTTTTATTGAATTTAATATATTTTAATTAATTCAATAATTGCATTCAAAATTAAGTTAACAATGTTATAGCATTTTAACATGTACGTTTACATTTGAAAATACATATATAACATTAATTTACATTAATATTTGCATTAAATATTTTTTTCTATTTCTTTTCATAGTTTAATAAACCTTTTAAACAATTTCCACACTTTCCTACAGTGGGATTTCCGACCTGGTAGGAGGCACCTCTGCCTATGTGTGTAAAGTTACTAGTATTACATTTATACTAATACATTTGGCTCCAGGCACTGTTCACCCTACAGCCCAGCCCTATTCATTGGCACAGGGCTGCTGTTCAGCAGATTTATGGACGGGGATAGGGCGTGCGCTGAAATATGTTAACCCCTTCCCATGGATAATACTCACTATGTTATGTGTTATTCTTGATGGTTTTTAAGAAGAATAAAATAAAAATGAAAATAAAAGAAAGAGAGTAGTGGAGGGGTGGATTCAGGACTAGAGCCCCTTAGTATTCAGTAACCCTGGCATAAGGCTCTTATGGGCAGCGGCACTTTTTATGCGGCAAGCTCCACACATATTATCCTGTGTGGAAACTGTCGACGAGAAACAAACGACAGTCTAGTAACCAGCTCAGTGTATCGCGCGGACGCTATCGGAGTAAGGTGCTGAATCCAGCTAGCACAGCACATAGGAACCGTGGTCGTGTCCTTTATTGGAATGTGGTGCAGCAGGTGCAGTGGCACCGGGGCCCAGGAGCCAGAGGGCCCCACTCAGTTGTGATTATTTCTGTACTTCACAGTTGACACTGCGGCCAGGGGGGGCCCAGTCCCTTCCTTGCCTTGGGGCCCGTGACTCACTGGCTACGTCCTTGATAGGACCGCGGGTCATATTCAGTTTTAGAGTTCACTCCAAGCATTTTAGGCCCGACTCAAGACTTTTGCGGGCAGAACATTGAATTGTACCCGTTTTAGAAAAACTGAAATTACCTGACATAGTGGGCAAAAAAATCTGGGATTTATGTCTATCAATTTACTGCTAGCGTTCAGGCATACACCCCTGTCTGTCCCCAGTAATATCCATTCAGCAGGATATAGCCCTGCTCATTTCACTGCATCTTTTCACCCATTCATTGCCTTCTTGAATGGCTTTAAAAATAATCTCACGTCATAGTAGCATCCACTCAGTCTTCATTTACTGAGTTTAGCTTTGTCGGAATTCAGCACGGGAACACTCAGAACTGGGGTAACCAAGCGCTTTACAAGCTGCAATAATAATTCTCGCAGAACACAGCACCCTCCAGACATGCAACTCCGAGTATACAGAAGAGAGCCACCCCTGAGGCGCACCACGGCTGCACCCAGCCAGCGCCACGCCCACAGTCCACGCCCCTTCAGAGCGGAACCACGCCTACACCCACACTCCTCTGCCAGCAGGAACTGCCTACATTCCACTGCCGAGGAAATCACTCTGCAATGAACTGCACTGGGCATGCACTCACCACAAACTGCCCCTGGTGTGCACCCCCTACTGTCAAAGACCCTCAGACTTGCACTACACCGTTAACACCTACTACTGCCAAAGACCCTCAGAGCTGCATTACACCTTCAAAGTAGTACTGCCAAAGACCCTGAGAGCTGCGCTGCACCTTCATCGCCCACTACTGCCAAAGACCCTGAGAGCTGCGATGCACCTTCATCGCCCACTACTGCCAAAGACCCTGAGAGCTGCGCTGCACCTTCATCGCCCACTACTGCCAAAGACCCTGAGAGCTGCGCTGCACCTTCATCGCCCACTACTGCCAAAGACCCTGAGAGCTGCGCTGCACCTTTATCGCCCACTACTGCCAAAGACCCTAAGAGCTGCATTACACCTTCAAAATGGTACTGCCAAAGACCCCGAGAGCTGCACTGCACCTTCATCGCCAACCACTGCCAAAGACCCTGAGAGCTGCGCTGCACCTTCATCACCCACTACTGCCAAAGACCCTGAGATCTGCACTGCACCTTCACCACCCACTACTGCCAAAGACCCTGAGAGCTGCACCTTTATCACCCACTACTGCCAAAGACCCTGAGAGCTGCGCTGCACCTTCATCATCCACTACTGCCAAAGACCCAGAGAGCTGCGCTGCACCTTCATCATCCACTACTGCCAAAGACCCCGAGAGCTGCGCTGCACCTTCATCACCCACTACTGCCAAAGACCCTGAGAGATGCGCTGCACCTACATTACCCACTACTGCCAAAGACCCCGAGAGCTACGCTGCACCTTCATCACCCACTACTGCCAAAGACCCTGAGAGCTGCGCTGCACCTTCATCGCCCACTACTGCCAAAGACCCTGAGAGCTGCGCTGCACCTTCATCGCCAACCACTGCCAAAGACCCTGAGAGCAGCGCTGCACCTTCATCGCCCACTACTGCAAAAGACCCTGAGAGCTGCGCTGCACCTTCATCACCCACTACTGCCAAAGACCCTGAGATCTGCGCTGCACCTTCACCACCCACTACTGCCAAAGACCCTGAGAGCTGCACCTTTATCACCCACTACTGCCAAAGACCCTGAGAGCTGCGCTGCACCTACATCATCCACTACTGCCAAAGACCCAGAGAGCTGCGCTGCACCTTCATCATCCACTACTGCCAAAGACCCCGAGAGCTGCGCTGCACCTTCATCACCCACTACTGCCAAAGACCCTGAGAGATGCGCTGCACCTACATTACCCACTACTGCCAAAGACCCCGAGAGCTACGCTGCACCTTCATCACCCACTACTGCCAAAGACCCTGAGAGCTGCGCTGCACCTTCATCACCCACCACTGCCAAAGACCCTGAGAGATGCACTGCACCTACATTACCCACTACTGCCAAAGACCCTGAGAGCTGCACTGCACCTTCATCACCCACTACTGCCAAAGACTCTGAGAGCTGCGCTGCACCTACATCACCCACAACTTCCAAAGACCCTGAGAGCTGCGCTGCACCTTCATCACCCACTACTGCCAAAGACCCTGAGAGCTGCATTACACCTTCAAAATGGTACTGCCAAAGACCCTGAGAACTGCGCTGCACCTTCATCATCCACTACTGCCAAAGACCCCGAGAGCTGCGCTGCACCTTCATCATCCACTACTGCCAAAGACCCAGAGAGCTGTGCTGCACCTTCATCACCCACTACTGCCAAAGACCCTGAGAGCTGTGCTGCACCTACATTACCCACTACTGCCAAAGACCCAGAGAGCTACGCTGCACCTTCATCACCCACTACTGCCAAAGACCCTGAGAGCTGCGCTGCACCTTCATCACCCACTACTGCCAAAGACCCTGAGAGATGCGCTGCACCTACATTACCCACTACTGCCAAAGACCCTGAGAGCTGTGCTGCACCTTCATCACCCACTACCGAAGACCCTGAGAGCTGCGCTGCAGCTTCATCACCCACTACTGCCAAAGCCTATGAGAGCTGTGCTGCACCTACATCACCCACAACTTCCAAAGACCCTGAGAGCTGCGCTGCACCTTCATCACCCACTACCGAAGACCCTGAGAGCTGCGCTGCACCTTCATCACCCACTACTGCCAAAGCCTCTGAGAGCTGCGCTGCACCTTCATCACCCACTACTGCCAAAGACTCTGAGAGCTGCGCTGCACCTACATTACCCACTACTGCCAAAGACCCTGAGCTGCGCTGCACCTTTATCACCCACTACTGCCAAAGACCCAGAGAGATGTGCTGCACCTTCATCGCCCACTAACTGCCAAAGACCCTGAGAGATGTGCTGCACCTTCAAAATGGTACTGCCAAGGACCCTGAGCTGCACTGCACCTTCATAACCCACTACTGCCAAAGATCCTGGGCCCGTTTCACAGAATTAACTTAAGACTAAATCCTAAACTTACTACTTTGTGGTATTCACAGAATGCACTTACTACTTTTGGTATTCACAGAATGCACTTACTACTTATGTTATTCACAGAATGGATTTACGACTACTAACTTTACGTCCGCACTCGGGCCGGAAATTCCGGCCCGGAGGCGGAGCTTCCGGCCCGGAGGCGGAGCTTCCGGCCCGGAGGTGGAGATTTCGGCCATGGCTAAATCTTTGCCACCGGCCGGAATCCCCACCTCCGGGCCAGAAGCTCCGCCTCTGGCCCGGAAGCTCTGCCTCCGGCCCGGAAGCCCCGCCTCCAGTTCCGCCTCTGGTCCGGAAGCTCCGCCTCTGGATTTAGTCTTAAGTTAATTCTGTGAATCGGGCCCCCTGAGAGCTGCTCTGCACCTTCATCACCCACTACTGCCAAAGACCCTGAGAGCTGCGCTGCACCTTCATCACCCACCACTGCCAAAGACTCTGAGCTGCGCTGCACCTACATTACCCACTACTGCCAAAGACCCTGAGCTGCGCTGCACCTTTATCACCCACTACTGCCAAAGACCCTGAGCTATGCTGCACCTTTATCACCCACTACTGCCAAAGACCCTGAGAGATGTGCTGCACCTTCATCGCCCACTAACTGCCAAAGACCCTGAGAGATGTGCTGCACCTTCAAAATGGTACTGCCAAAGACCCTGAGCTGCGCTGCACCTTCATAACCCACTACTGCCAAAGACCCCGAGAGCTGCGCTGCACCTTCATCACCCACTACTGCCAAAGACTCTGAGCTGCGCTGCACCTTTATCACCCTCTACTGCCAAAGACTCCGAGAGATGCGCTGCACCTTTATCACCCTCTACTGCCAAAGACTCTGTGAGCTACACTACACCTTCAAAATGGTACTGCCAAAGACCCTGAGATCTGCGCTGCACCTCGACCACCCTGCCCCATATTCACACACCGAACGCTGAATGCCGGACATCTCAATGCCGGGCACAGCTTAGCATGGACGGCTGTTCCCAAAGACTCTCAACTTGAAATGTATACATACTATCACTTCTAATCCACGACGTATTCAATTGTATTACTTTCACAAGTGTAACAGCCGTTCCCCAGACTCTGAATGCTCGAACCAGACTATACAACAACATTCTTGACGTAACCAGATTGAGTTTTAAAAGTAAGGGTACTCCGGATGGCTGTTTGCTCCTTAGCGCCGCTGTTTTTGTTCCGATCCGCCTACATTGCCGCTCTACACATTTCTGCCCTGAGGAAGCCTGTGAAGAAGAAAACGATTAAAAAGACAAACACAAGCAAAGGACACATTCGTCTTTTTGGTTTTTGTTCTGTCATGTACAATTTTCTATATGCATACTCTGTTTTGTTGCCTCTCGATTGTGTTTACACATATATAATGTATGCCCAGTTGGTAGCTGGTCGTTAGAGGGGGCAACCATTGTTTGGAACCCAGTGAGCACTTCAAGTGGTGCAGCAACAGGTCCCCTAGCTGCCGTGCTTGTTCAACCTTCAACACCCACTACTGCCAAAGACACTCAGAAACTCACCACACCTTCATCTCCCACTACTACCAAACACCCTCAGAGCTGCGCTCCACCTTCATCTCCCACTACTACCAAATACCCTCAGAAAATCACCTCACCTTCATCTCCCACTACTACCAAACACCCTCAGAGCTGCGCTGCACCTTCATCTCCCACTACTACCAAATACCCTCAGAAAATCACCACACCTTCATCTCCCACTACTGCCAAAGACCCTCAGAAAATCACCACACCTTCATCTCCCACTACTACCAAATACGCTCAGAGCTGCACTACATCTTTATCCCCCACTACTGCCCAAGACCCTCAGAGCGGCACTACACCGTTATCGCCCACTACTACCAACGGCCTTCAGTAATTAGCTATCTCTTTTATCAGCCACTACTGCCAAAGACCCTCAGAGCTGCGCTTCACTTCCATCACCCACCACTGCCAAAGAATGAAGGGCCCGATTCACAGAATTAACTTAAGACTAAATCCTAAACTTACTATTTTGTGGTATTCACAGAATGCACTTACTACTTATGGTATTCACAGAATGGATTTACGACTACTAACTTTACGTCCGCACTCGGGCCGGAAATTCCGGCCCGGAGGCGGAGCTTCCGGCCCGGAGGCGGAACTGGAGGCGGGGCTTCCGGGCCAGAGGCGGAGCTTCCGGGCCGGAGGCGGAGCTTCCGGCCCGGAGGTGGGGATTCCGGCCGGTGGCGGAGATTTAGCCATGGCCGAAATCTCCACCTCCGGCCCGGAAGCTCCGCCTCCGGGCCAGAATTTCCGGCCCGAGTGCGGACGTAAAGTTAGTAGTCGTAAATCCATTCTGTGAATACCATAAGTAGTAAGTGCATTCTGTGAATACCAAAAGTAGTAAGTGCATTCTGTGAATACCACAAAGTAGTAAGTTTAGGATTTAATCTTAAGTTAATTCTGTGAATCGGGCCCGTAGACTTTCCAAATGCACTACACGGGTAACATGCAACACGGGCCAAAAGAAATAGCCTCTCCCACTTGCACCTCACCAAAGAGCTGCACCACACCCATACCGCACACGACTTCCCAAAGATAGACCCTCAAAGCTATACTAGACCGATACCATTCACCACTGACCAAAGAGTGTAGAACATCAGAGCTGCACTAGACCTGCACCAGACCTGCACCATCCATTAATGCTCCACTAGACCTGTACCACCCATTGATGCTGCACTAGACCTGTACCACCCATTGATGCTGCACTGGACCTGTACCATCCATTGATGCTGCACTAGACCTGTACCATCCATTGATGCTGCACTAGACCTGTACCACCCATTGATGCTGCATTGGACCTGTACCACTCATTGCTGCTGCACTAGACCTGTACCACCCATTGATGCTGCACTAGACCTGTGCCATCCATTGATGCTGCACTAGAACTGTACCATCCATTGATGGTGCCCTAGACCTGTACCATCCATTGATGCTGCACTAGACCTGTACCACCCATTGATGCTGCACTGGACCTGTACCACCCATTGCTGCTGCACTAGACCTGTACCACCCACTGATGCTGCACTAGACCTGTACCATCAATAAATGCTGCACTAGACCTATCCTCTTCACCACTGGCTAACGAGTATCAACCCTCAGAGCTGCACTAGACCTGTACAGTCTATTAATGCTGCACTAGACCTGTACCATCCATTGAAGCTGCACTAGACCTGTACCATTCACCACTGGCCAAAGAGTATCAATTACTCAGAGCTGAACTAGACCTGTACCATACACTGGAGCTGAACTAGACCTGTACCATACACTGGAGCTGCACTAGACCTACGCCATTCAGCACTGGTGAACGAGTATCGACCCTCAGAGCTGCACTAGACCTGTACCATTCATTGATGAAGCACTAGACCTGTACCATCCATTGATGTTGCACAAGACATGTCCCATCCATCGATGCTGCACTAGTCCTGTACCATCCATTGATGCTGCACTAGACCTGTACCATCCATTGAAGCTGCACTAGACCAGTACCATTCACCACTGGCCAAATAGTCTTAACTCTCAAAGCGGCACTAGACCTGTACCATCCATTGAAGCTGCACTAGACCTGTACTATTCACCACTGGCCAAAGAGTATCAACCCTCCGAGCTGCACTAGTCATGTGCCATCCATTGAAGCTGCACTAGACCTGTACCATCCATTGATGCTGCACTAGACCTGTACCACCCACTGATGCTACACTAGACCTGTACCATCCATTAATGCTGCACTAGACCTGTATCATTCATTAATGCTGCACTAGACCTGCTGCACTGGACCTGTGCCATTCATTAATGCTGCACTAGACCTGTACCATTCATTAATGCTGCACTAGACCTGTTACATCCATTAATGCTGCACTAAACCTGTATCATTCATTAATGCTGCACTAGACCTGTACCATCCATTGATGCTGCACTAGACCTGTACCATCCATTGAAGCTGCACTAGACCTGTACCACCCACTGATGCTGCACTAGACCTGTACCATTCATTAATGCTGCACTAGACCTGTTACATCCATTAATGCTGCACTAAACCTGTATCATTCATTAATGCTGCACTAGATCTGTACCATCCATTAATGCTGCACTAGACCTGCTGCACTGGACCTGTGCCATTCATTAATGGTGCACTAGACCTGTTCCATCCATTAATGCTGCACTAGACCTGTATCATTCATTAATGCTGCACTAGATCTGTACCATCCATTAATGTTGCACTAGACCTGTACCATCCAATAATGCTGCACTAGACCTGTACCATTCATTAATGCTGCACTAGACCTATACCATTCATTAATGCTGCACTAGACCTGTACCATCCATTGATGCTGCACTAGACCTATACCATACATTAATGCTGCACTAGACCTGTACCATCCATTAATGCTGCACTAGACCTGTACCATCCATTGATGCTGCACTAAACATGTACCATACATTAATGCTGCACTAAACCTGTACCATTCATTAATGCTGCACTAGACCTGTACCATCCATTGATGCTGCACTAGACCTGTACCATCCATTGAAGCTGCACTAGACCTGTACCACCCACTGATGCTGCACTAGACCTGTACCATCCATTGATGCTGCACTCCGCCTGTACCATCCATTGATGCTGCACTAAACATGTACCATCCATTGAAGCTGCACTAGACCTGTACCATCCATTGATGCTGCACTTGACCTGTACCATACTTAAATGCTGCACTAGACCTATACTCTTCACCACTGGCTAACGAGTATCAACCCTCAGAGCTGCACTAGACCTGTACCGTCTATTAATGCTGCACTAGACCTGTACCATCCATTGAAGCTGCACTAGACCTGTACCATTCACCACTGGCCAAAGAGTATCAATTACTCAGAGCTGAACTAGACCTGTACCATACACTGGAGCTGAACTAGACCTGTACCATACACTGGAGCTGCACTAGACCTACGCCATTCAGCACTGGTGAACGAGTATCGACCCTCAGAGCTGCACTAGACCTGTACCATTCATTGATGAAGCACTAGACCTGTACCATCCATTGATGTTGCACAAGACATGTCCCATCCATCGATGCTGCACTAGTCCTGTACCATCCATTGATGCTGCACTAGACCTGTACCATCCATTGAAGCTGCACTAGACCAGTACCATTCACCACTGGCCAAATAGTCTTAACTCTCAAAGCGGCACTAGACCTGTACCATCCATTGAAGCTGCACTAGACCTGTACTATTCACCACTGGCCAAAGAGTATCAACCCTCCGAGCTGCACTAGTCATGTGCCATCCATTGAAGCTGCACTAGACCTGTACCATCCATTGATGCTGCACTAGACCTGTACCACCCACTGATGCTACACTAGACCTGTACCA
Organism: Triturus cristatus; assembly: GCF_964204655.1. NCBI lineage: Eukaryota > Metazoa > Chordata > Amphibia > Caudata > Salamandridae > Triturus > Triturus cristatus. Next base: position 1,801,958,787 of record NC_140589.1, on the reverse strand, counting down.
TCCATTAATGCTGCACTAGACCTGTATCATTCATTAATGCTGCACTAGACCTGCACCATCCATTAATGCTGCACTAGACCTGTACCATTATGCTGCACTAGACCTGTACCATTCATTAATGCTGCACTAGACCTATACCATTCATTAATGCTGCACTAGACCTGTACCATTCATTAATGCTTCACTAGACCTGTGCCATTCATTAATGCTGCACTAGACCTGTACCATCCATTGATGCTGCACTATACCTATATCATTCATTAATGCTGCACTAGACCTGTACCACCCACTGATGCTGCACTAGACCAACACATCCATTAATGCTACACTAGACCTGTACCATTATGCTGCACTAGACCTGTACCATTCATTAATGCAGCACTAGACCTATATCATTCATTAATGCTGCACTAGACCTGTACGATCCATTAATGCTGCAGTAGACCTGTACCATTCTTTAATGCTGCACTAGACCTATACCATCCATTGATGCTGCACTAGACCTGTGCCATTCACTGATGCTGCACTAGACCTGTACCACCCATTGATGCTGCACTAGTCCTGTACCACCCATTGATGCTGCACTAGACCTGTACCATCCATTGATGCTGCACTAGACAGGTACCATCCATTGGATCTGCACTACGCTTGTGCCACTCACTGCTGCCAACTGAGTACAGACCATCGGAACTGCACCATATGAATTCCCACTCACCACTGTCACAGGGCATAGCCTCTTAGAACTGCACCACGCCTGTATACCTCCCACTACTGGCCCCAGAAAATAGGCCCTGAGAGCTGCAACCACCCCCCCTCCCCCGTAACCAGTCACCGCTACCACAGTATAGACCCTCAGAGCTGCACCGCACCGCTTCTAGCAGTATAGCCCCTCAGTGTGCACCACCCATACACTCACTCACTGCCCCCCACAGTATAGACCCTGACAGCTGCACCACATCTATACTCACTCACCACTTCCCACAGTACAGACCCTGACAGCTGCACCACATCTATACTCACTCAGCGCTTCCCTCAGTACAGACCCTGACAGCTGCACCACATCTATACTCACTCATCGCTTCCCACAGTACAGACCCTCACAGCTGCACCACATCTATGCTCACTCACCGCTTCTCATAGTACAGATCCTCAGAACTGCAACACTGCTATACTTACTCATTGCTTCCCACAGTACAGACCCTGACAGCTGCACCACTGCTACACTCACTCACCGCTTCCCACAGTACAGACCCTGACAGCTGCACCACATCTATACTCACTCACCGCTTCCCACAGTACAGACCCTAACAGCTGCACCACATCTATACTCACTCACCGCTTCCCACAGTACGGACCCTCACAGCTGCACCACATCTATGCTCACTCACCGCTTCTCACAGTACAGACCCTCACAGCTGCACCACATCTATACTCACTCACCGCTTCCCACAGTACAGACCCTGACAGCTGCACCACATCTATACTCACTCAGCGCTTTCCTCAGTACAGACCCTGACAGCTGCACCACATCTATACTCACTCACCGCTTCCCACAGTACAGACCCTCACAGCTGCACCACATCTATACTCACTCACCGCTTCCGACACTACAGACCCTCACAGCTGCACCACATCTATACTCACTCAGCGCTTCCCACAGTACAGACCCTCACAGCTGCACCACATCTATACTCACTCACCGCTTCCCACAGTACAGACCCTGACAGATGCACCACATCTATGCTCACTCACCGCTTCCTACAGTACAGACCTTCAAAGCTGCACCACATCTATACTCACTCACCGCTTCCCACAGTACAGACCCTAACAGCTGCACCACATCTATACTCACTCACCGCTTCCCACAGTACAGACCCTGACAGCTGCACCACATCTATACTCACTCAGCGCTTCCCACAGTACAGACCCTCACAGCTGCACCACATCTATACTCACTCACCGCTTCCCACAGTACAGACCCTCACAGCTGCACCACATCTATACTCACTCACCGCTTCCCACAGTACAGACCCTCACAGCTGCACCACATCTATGCTCACTCACCGCTTCCCACAGTACAGACCTTCAAAGCTGCACCACATCTATACTCACTCACCGCTTCCCACAGTACAGGCCCTGACAGCTGCACCACATCTATGCTCACTCACCGCTTCCCACAGTACAGACCTTCAAAGCTGCACCACATCTATACTCACTCACCGCTTCCCACAGTACAGACCCTAACAGCTGCACCACATCTATACTCACTCACCGCTTCCCACAGTACAGACCCTCACAGCTGCACCACTGCTATACTCACTCATTGCTTCCCACAGTACAGACCCTGACAGCTGCACCACTGCTACACTCACTAACCGCTTCCCACAGTACAGACCCTGACAGCTGCACCACATCTATACTCACTCAGCGCTTCCCTCAGTACAGACCCTGACAGCTGCACCACATCTATACTCACTCATCACTTCCCACAGTACAGACCCTCACAGCTGCACCACATCTATGCTCACTCACCGCTTCTCACAGTACAGACCCTCACAGCTGCACCACATCTATGCTCACTCACCGCTTCCCACAGTACAGACCCTCACAGCTGCACCACATCTATAGTCACTCACCGTTTCCCACAGTACAGACCTTCAAAGCTGCACCACATCTATTCTCACTCACCGCTTCCCACAGTACAGACCCTAAGAGCTGCACCACATCTATACTCACTCACCGCTTCCCACAGTACAGACCCTCACAGCTGCACCACTGCTATTCTCACTCACCACTTACCACACTATAGACCCTCATAGCTGTATCCCACATATACCCACCCACATAATCCCCCAGTATAGACCCTCAGAGCTTCACCACACATATATTCACTCAAAGCTTCTCACAGTACATAATATCAGATCTCCCGCATTCATATACCCACTGACCGCTTCCCACAGTATATACCGTCACAGCTGCACCACACATATTCACTCACTGCTTCCCACGGAATATACTCTAACAGCTGTACCACTGCTACACTCACTCACCGCTTCCCACTGTACAGACCCTCAGAGCTGCACCACTGCTATACTCACTCATTGCTTCCTACAGTACTAGTCCTCACAGTTGCACCACTGATACACTCACTCACCGCTTCCCACAGTACAGACCCTCACAGCTGCACCACATCTATACTCACTCAAAGCTTCCCACAGTACAGACCCTCACAGCTGCACCACATCTATACTCACTCACCGCTTCCCACAGTACAGACCCTGACAGCTGCACCACATCTATACTCACTCACCGCTTCCCACAGTACAGACCCTCACAGCTGCACCACATCTATACTCACTCACCGCTTCCTACAGTACAGACCCTTGCAGCTGCACCACTGCTATACTCACTCACCGCTTCCCACAGTACAGACCTTCACAGCTGCACCACTGCTACACTCAATCACCGCTTCCCACTGTACAGACCCTGACAGCTGCACCACATCTATACTCACTCACCGCTTCCCACAGTACAGACCCTCACAGCTGCACCACATCTATACTCACTCACCGCTTCCCACAGTACAGACCCTCACAGCTGCACCACATCTATGCTCACTCACCGCTTCCCACAGTACAGACCCTTGTAGCTGCACCACTGCTATACTCACTCACTGCTTCCCACAGTACAGACCCTCACAGCTGCACCACATCTATAATCACTCACCGCTTCCCACAGTACAGACCCTGACAGCTGCACCACATCTATGCTCACTCACCGCTTCCCACAGTACAGACCCTCACAGCTGCACCACATCTATACTCACTCACCGCTTCCCACAGTACAGACCCTCACAGCTGCACCACATCTATACTCACTCACCGCTTCCCACAGTTTAGACCCTCAGAGCTGTTTGAAGCATATACCCACTCACTGATTTCCACAGAGCTGTACCTCCTCTATACCCACTCACATCCTCCAACGGTACATACCCTCAGAGCTGTACCTCCACTATACCCACTCACATCCTCCAACGGTACAGCACTCACATCCTCCAACGGTACAGGCCCTCAGAGATGTACCTCCTCTATACCCATTCACATCCTCCAACGGTACATACCCTCAGAGCTGTACCTCCTCTATACCCACTCACATCCTCCAACGGTACAGCACTCACATCCTCCAACGGTACAGACCCTCAGAGCTGTACCTCCTCTATACCCACTCACATCCTCCAACGGTACAGCACTCACATCCTCCAACGGTACAGACCCTCAGAGCTGTACCTCCTCTATACCCACTCACATCCTCCAATGGTACAGGCTCCCACTCACATCCTCCAACGGTACAGACCCTCAGAGCTGTACCTCCTCTATACCCACTCACATCCTCCAACGGTACAGGTCCTCAGAGCTGTACCTCCTCTATACCCACTCACATCCTCCAACGGTACAGGCCCTCAGAGCAGTACCTCCTCTGTACCCACTCACATCCTCCAACGGTACAGGCCCTCAGAGCTGTACCTCCTCTATACCCACTCACATCCTCCAACGGTACAGACCCTCAGAGCTGTACCTCCTCTATACCCACTCACATCCTCCAACGGTACAGACCCTCAGAGCTGCACCACACCAGCACCCAAGCTGCTTCCACAAAATATAGAACCCCGGAGCTGGTCTGCACCTACCCCCAGTCCCCACTGCCCGGCGTAGAGTCCTAAATACGTAAACTCTCTCTGCCAAGCGGTGCCGCACTGCCCCCGGCTTGGATTCCCCCCTCCGTGTGCCCCGGAGGAGCACACGCTACACTCACTACACGGCCGGCGCAGCTTCGCGTTGGCTCTGCCCATCAGAGCTGTGTAGGCGCTAGCGCTGGGCCGTGCATTCAAGCTCCCATGGGCGCGCTTCCCTTCCTACTGCCCCAAGCCCGTAACTGCCCAGACTAGGCCGGCGAGGGTGCAGCCCTTACCCCTTTAGGCATGACAGGGGGCATCTACGATGTTTCTGCCCCGTCCATCATCTGTAGGATTCGTTAACACTCGCACAACGAGACAGCGAATGTGCGGGCACCGGTGGGCCGGGGGCAGTCGGGGGACAGGGTGTGCACCAGCTCGGGGGCATCGAGCAATGCAGCGGAGCCCGCTCAGGGAAGGGACGGAAGAACAGGAAATAAACCCAGTACGTGATGCAAAGCTTGGAGGCCCGCCTGTGGTGAGATGCCCTTCTGTGTCCCATCTCTCCCAGATATTCAGAGGGTTTGGGGTGAGTGGGGGCATCCTGGACCCCCTCTCGCGCCGTAGATCATTCCGTCAAGCCCCTGAATAACCCCCTCCAACCCCTCCAGCAATGGGTCCTTTCAAGACGGAAATACCGAGCCGCCACAATTAAAATGTGTGCTGGGGGGTCCAGTATGAATGCACCCGAGGGAGCGCGTGGCTCCTTCCACCGGGACAGCGGGGTACGTATGCGACACACGCACGTACGCCATTCCCCACAGTGTATCACGACCCTCACTCACTCAAAGTCTGTGGACAGACCCCACGCCGCCCAAGGGCAGGCGGCTGAATCTACCCCCTGCCTCCCGAAGAGCCCTCGAGGTCACACGACGCCGTATGCTCGTGGCACGCCAGATATAAACCGGACAGCGCCAGGGCCATTATTAGCACAGCCTCATCCCTTCCAACACAACCCCCTGAGCTGTCTAGGAGCGGACGTCCAGAAAGTGAGGAGGATGGTTTGAGTGAAAACAACTACTGGTAACACAGACAAACGATGAACTACACGTGGGAAACTCCGTTAAATTCCACGGGGTTAGAAGTGGCTACAAGTGGGAGTAAATCAAAGGGAGCCTGGAGGTTCCTGGTCTCCCGCACATCTCTCGACCTGTCCCATGTTCTTTCTATCCATTTATTCCAAACTATGTTTGTCAATAAAAATGTTATTAAAAGTGTGTGGTAAAATATCGATTCCTCAACTCCTCAATGAAAAAGTCCGAAGGTGCAAAACATCACCAGAGACGTCGCTTCAACTTTGACTGTTACAAAAAAACGTAGACCCCAGACTGAGCCCCTTTTGGGTTCCGCTTTAACCTCCAATCTCCGAATCTTTAAACTGATTTTTTGAAAAAGTGTCAGCATCACTCAGCACCACAGCCTGCTGTCTCACTCTAGCGCACAGAAACTTTAAGAGTCTATTAAAATAAAGCACCAACTCTCACTTCCACACTGTGTTTTTGGCTAAACAGTGCTTCCCACAGCCGGCTCTCCACCAGGCCCTGGGCGGGCCGCCCCCCCCAGCGCCCCAGCGCCCCGGCCCCTACCTATGGTGGTGATGACCGTGATGGCGAAGTAGAAGGATCCGGCGAACTTCCACTGCACGCCGGCCTTGTGCGGCTTGAGCTTCAGCACCACCCACTCGAGCTCGCTGTAGTTGTCCTCCGTCAGGTTGTACTTCCTCCGCAGGTCGCCCTGCTTCTGCTCCAGCCGCCTCTTCTCCGAGGTCTCCTGCTCGGACTCCAGCGCATCGAAGACGGCCGCGCCCACCAGCAGGTAGGTGAAGGTGCAAATGATGAGGGCGAGCGTCCGCACGTTCTGCCTCTTCATGGTCCCGGCGAGGGGCTGGCTGCAGGGCGGCCGGGGGCCAGGGGCATGGTGCCTGCGGCCGGAGCCCGCGTCCTGTGGCTGCCGGCGAGGCTGCGTGTGCGCCGGCGCGGGCGGTGGCCTCTGGAGCCCCGAATAGCGCTGCGCTGGGAGCTGTCCGTTCAGCACCACTGCCTGCCCGCTCTCCGCTCCGTGCGCACTGCGCTGTGGGAGCAGCCGCCAGCCCCTGCCATGTAAGGCTGTGTGCGCTCCAGGAGGGGCAGGCGGCCCGGCCCACCCAGTGCAGGCACGGCCAGACCCAGATCTGGTTTCATCCAACCGGCGTGGCGCGGACTCTCTCTCTCTCTCGCATCAATCCCGGCGACTCCCCCGACGCGCCGTTTAAGAAACATTAAGACGGCTCTGGGAGGTGTGTGGGTGGGAGTCCCACAGGCGGAGGGGGGCAGCCGCACGTGCTGCCTGCATGCTGAAGTGACACACTGCGACACAAGGCAGCACGTCTGCGCGAGATCTACATTACTACGTTGTACATGCACGTCCAGACATATGGCCATATGTTTACGAACAATAATAACAATGACGCGTCATTCGAAACTATCGTGGAAGTTACTCTTCCATTATGACAGCGCTGAGAAACAAGAGAAGATTTTTTTTTAAAACGAAGGCGACTCCGCCGGTGTGCGTATTGCTAAGAATTTGAGGATCGGGGCTCAGATATTGAGGGGGCAACGGTGTCTGGAGCGAACTCACAACGGGAAGCCGCATGCATTTTAGGCTTAACCCCGGATATTGACTCTGCCAAAGAGACAAGTTGCCCCGATTGGCGGCTTCTTCCTATTAAACGTCCACTGAGGGGCCTGCAATGCGCGGGAGACCTGCGCGTGCCGTTTATTTAAACTTAAAGAGCGCGGCGCTGCTGGGCTGTTCCGCGTCAGACACGTCCGGCGTATACATTTGTTTCTGCTAAATCACCCGAGGAAGGCTGGCCCCACATGCGATAGTGTAAACTGCGGGAGCGAACCAAGGATAAAAGGAGCACATCTTTTATTTCACAGGTGTCAGTTATCACATGAAAACAGACCTACAAAAAACACAGAGCCACGTTCCAAGCAGAAACCCTAACTTTTACTGGCCGTCTTAGTCACTACGGGGCATATCAACAAGGGCTTTATCTCTGCTTTTTTGGCTTTAAAAGCCAAAAAAAGCAGAGATAAAACTAGCACCCTATCAACAACAGGGTGCTAACATGCAAATTTGCATGTTAGCACCCTTTTACTCTACGCTTCCCCTTGCATCTCTAATGAGATGCAAAGGGGGCGTTCCAGAGTAAAATAATAGGAGAAATGTCGCTAAGCGAAATTTCTCCTATTATCAAGAATGTCGCTAACCCTGTTAGAGACAAAAAAAGCAGCGCTAACCGCGGTTAACGCTGCTTTTTTTACGTCTGGTATTTTTCTGACTTAGCCATGATATCCCATGGAAGGAGGATATTATGGCTAAGTTTGTCTGTCCCTATCAACAATCTAACGTGAGATTATCGCTGGGTTTCCAGCGATAATCTCACGTTAGCCACTTAGCGTGAGGATTTTTATCGCTATTGAGATAAGCGTTGCTAATAGCACGCTATCTCAGCGATAAAAATTCACGCTAGCCGGCGATAATTATCCTAGCGCTAAGTGCGCTTAGAGATAATTATCGTCGGTTGTTGTTGATATGCCCCTATGTTTTTCTGATGTGTTTTAGACTACTGGCTGCTTTGAATAGCTTTTCACCTTTTTCGAATACATTTGCTTAATGCGTGTATTTTATAAATGTTTTTGATACTTTTGCAGAGCGTGAAAACCCCCTAAACATAACGCAGCATTCTATCTGAATAAAACGCACCCCATCCTGGAAGCAGCACTATAAAAAGAATAGAACACACCTTTTAGACACTCCTTTGAGCTAAACTCGGAAGGATGAAAGGCCGAGTAGACTCCGCAGATGGAACGCTTGAACTTCAGCTCATACGCAGGGCCAATGGAATTATGCAGCAGGAGAGGGACAAATTATGTGGCAAGGTTGAATGAATTATGCCCCAAGAAAGGCAAAATTATGTGGCATTATGTGGCACCGTTTTTGTTAGTATTCATTAAGCTACAGAAAGATGACCAGTCAACGTTTGCAAAGTGCTTGCACAACAACATGTGACGGTCTGTTTTTTAGTAACTTTTGAACCCTTTGAGCTAGAAACAAAAAAATTTTGGGTTAAAATCTGGAGATTATGTAGCAGATGATGGATTATGTGGAAAATGTGGCAAATCCATAATTATGTGAACATCATGGCGGGCGCACAATCACATAACTCCAGTGGCCCTGGTTATACGCAAGCCTCCTCAATGGATACATTAGCCTACTGAGCTACATCTCCCACATTGCCAAATGAAATATAAAGTACAGCAAACAAAATCAATTGTGTGTTTATGTTTTTTCTGGACTTTTTGATTTGTTGAGAGCAAGCAATTAATAGTAGACACTGACGGCCCTCAACATGTTTAACAGGTGCAGCACAGAGTCTGGGAAGGTATAGCGTCCAGTGTGGGTACATTCAAAAGCTTTCTTCGAATATGTTGGTAACCTGTGTCTGTATGCGGCATAGTTACATAACCTGTGGCTCGTCGGCTCCAAAAAGACAACTTAGTATTAAGTAAGGGCTACTCCTGAATATGTGGAAAACCAAGGCATCACCATAAACCACAGGTCTCCACGAGGCAGCAGAAGTAATTTCAGGGCCAATGTGGAATATCAAATTAGTGAGAATGGTGTTGGATCTTACATATTCACACACTCATCCACCATATATTGCTCTCAGTGATGTATGCACCAGGTCCAGTTGTCTGTCTGTAACCTCATGCCTTAACTGTACATGTTCGGCGAGCGATGACATATGTACTGGATTACCTTTCTTGATTTATTCTGCAGGAGATTAAAGATTGCACTTGCTGCTTTTTGAGACAGAGGAAAGCTTGCACTGCATTTTTTGTACCGTGCTGTATCTGTTCTGTGAGGACGCAAAACTTGCACAGCCTTTATGCAATTTTTTGTGTGCTGTTATGGAGAAAGATTGCATTGCTTCTGACCTAGCTGTACCTGTCATGTAAAAGAGTGAAGCTTGTGCTGCTTCTCCACTAGCTGTACCTGTGTTCTGAAGGAGAGAAGCTTGCACTGCTCTGCTCTAGCTGAACCTGTCTTCTGAAAAAGGGAAGCTTGCTCTGCTTCTGCCCTAGCTGCACCTGTCTTCTGAAAGATGGAAGCTTGTGCTGCTTCTGCCCTAGCTGTACATGTCTTCTGAAAGAGAGAAGCTTGCTCTGTTTCTGCCCTAGCTGCACCTGTCTTCTGAAAGAGAGAAGCTTATGCTGCTTCTGCCTTAGCTATACCTGTTTTCTGAAAGAGGGAAGCTTGTGCTGCTTCTGCCCTAGTTGAACCTGTCTTCCGAAAGAGGCAGGCCTGTGCTGCTTCTGCCCTAGCTGAACCTGTCTTCTGAAAGAGGGAAGCTTGCACTGCTTCTGCCCTTGCTGTACCTGTCCTCTGAAAGAGGGAAGCTTGTGCTGCTTTTACCCTGGCTGTCCCTGTCTTCTGAGAGAAGGATGATTGTGTTGCTTCTGCCCTAGCTGCACCTGTCTTCTGAAAGAGGGAAGCTTGTGCTGCTTCTGTCCTAGCTGTACCAGTCTTCTAAAATAGGGAAGCTTGTGCTGCTTCTGCCTTAGCTATACCTGTCTTCTTAAAGAGGGAAGCTTGTGCTGCTTCTGCCCCGGCTGCACCTGTCTTCAGAAATAGGGAAGCCTGTGCTGACTCTGCCCTGGCTGTCCCTGTCTTTTGAAAGACGGAAGCTTGTGCTGCTTCTGCCCTGGCTGTCCCAGTCTTCTTAAAGAGGGAAGCTTGTGCTGCTTCTGCCCTGGCTGCACCTGTTTTCTGAAATAGGGAAGCCTATGCTGACTCTGCCCTGGCTGTCCCTGTCTTCTGAATGAAGGATGATTGTGCTGCTTCTGCCCTAGCTGCACCTGTCTTCTAAAAGAGAGAAGCTTGCACTACTTCTGCCCTAGCTGTACCTGTCTTCTGAAAGAGGGTGCTTGTGCTGCTTCTGCCCTAGCTGTCCCTGTCTTCTGAAAGAGGGAAGCTTGCACTGCCTCTGCCCTAGCTGTACCTGTCTTCTGAAAGAGGGAATCTTGCGCTGCTTCTGCCCTAGCTGTACCTGTCTTTTGAAAGAGGGAAGCTTGTACTGCTTCTACCCTAGCTGAACCTGTCGTTTGAAAGAGGGAAGAATGTGCTGCTTATGCCCTGGCTGCACCTGTCTTCTGAAATAGGGAAGCTTGTGCTGCTTCTGCCCTGGCTGCACCTGTCTTCTGAAATAGGGAAGCCTGTGCTGCTTCTGCCCTGGCTGTCCCTGTCTTCTGAAAGAGGGAAGCTTGCACTGCTTCTGCCATGGTTGTACCTGTCTTCTGAAAGAGGGGAGCTTGTGCTGCTTCTGCCTTTGCTGTCCCTGTCTTCTGAAAGAGGGAAGCTGTGCTGCTTCTGCCCTGGCTGTCCCTGTCTTCTGAAGGAAGGAAGCTTGTGCTGCTTCTGCCCTAGCTGTACCTGTCTTCTGAAAGAGGGAAGCTTGCACTGCTTCTGCCCTAGCTGTACCTGTCTTCTGAAAGAGGGAAGCTTGTGCTGCTTCTGCCTTAGCTATACCTGTCTTCTGAAAGAGGGAAGCTTGTGCTGCTTCTGTCTTAGCTTTATCTGTCTTCTGAAAGAGGAAAGCTTGCGCTGTTTCTGCCCTAGCTGTACCTGTCTTCTGAAAGAAGGAAGTTTGCGCTGCTTCTGCCTTAGCTATACCTGTCTTCTGAAAGAGGGACGCTTACGCTGCTTATGCCCTAGCTGTACCAGTCTTCTGAAATAGGGAAGCTTGTGCTGCTTCTGCCCTGGCTGTCCCTGTCTTCTTAAAGAGGGAAGCTTGTGCTGCTTCTGCCCTAGCTGTCCCTGTCTTCTTAAAGAGGGAAGCCTGTCTGCTTCTGCCCTAGCTGTACCAGTCCTCCGAAATAGGGAAGCTTGTGCTGCTTCTGCCCTAGCTGCACCTGTCTTCTGAAAGAGGGAAGCTTGTGCTGCTTCTGCCGTGGCTGTATCTGTCTTCTGAAAGAGGGGAGCTTGTGCTGCTTCTGCCCTAGCTGTATCTGTCTTCTGAAAGAGGGAAGCTTGCGCTGCTTCTGCCGTGGCTGTATCTGTCTTCTGAAAGAGGGGAGCTTGTGCTGATTCTGCCCTAGCTGTATCTGTCTTCTGAAAGAGGGGAGCTTGTGCTGCTTCTGCCCTAGCTGTCCCTGTCTTTTGAAAGAGGGAAGCTTGTGCTACTTCTGCCGTGGCTGTACCTGTCTTCTGAAAGAGGGGAGCTTGTGCTGCTTCTGCCCTAGCTGTCCCTGTCTTCTGAAAGAGGGAAGCCTGTGCTGCTTCTGCCCTGGCTGACCTGTCTTCTGAAAGAGGGAAGCCTGTGCTGCTTCTGCCCTAGCTGTCCCTGCCTTCTGAAAGAGGGAAGCTTGTGCTACTTCTGCAGTGGCTGTATCTGTCTTCTGAAAGAGGGGAGCTTGTGCTGCTTCTGCCCTAGCTGTACCTGTCTTCTGAAAGAGGGAATCTTGCACTGCTTCTGCCCTAGCTATACCTGTCTTCTGAAAGAGGGAAGCTTGTGCTGCTTCTGCCCTGGCTGTCCCTGTCTTCTGAAGGAAGGATGATTGTGTTGCTTCTGCCCTAGCTGCACCGGTCTTCTGAAAGAGGGAAGCTTGTGCTGCTTCTGCCCTAGCTGTACCTGTCTTCTGAAATAGGGGAGCTTGTGCTGCTTCTGCCCTAGCTGTATCTGTCTTCTGAAAGAGGGAAGCTTGTGCTGCTTCTGCCCTAGCTGTACCTGTCTTCTGAAAGAGGGGAGCTTGTGCTGCTTCTGCTTTAGCTATACCTGTCTTCTGAAAGAGGGAAGCTTGCACTGCTTCTGCCCTAGCTGTACCTCTCTTCTGAAAAAGGGAAGCTTAGGCTGCTTCTGCCCTAACTACCTGTCTTCTGAAAGAGGGGAGCTTGTGCTGCTTTTGCCCTAGCTGTCCCTGTCTTCTGAAAGAGGGAAGCTTATGCTGCTTCTAACCTAGCTGTACCAGTCTTCTGAAATAGGGAAACTTGTGCTGCTTCTGCCCTAGGTGCATCTGTCTTTTGAAAGAGGGAAGCTTGTGCTGCTTCTGCGCTGGCTGTCCCTGTCTTCTTAAAGAGGGAAGCTTGTGCTGCTTCTGCCCTGGCTGCACCTGTCTTATGAAAGAGGCAATCCTGTGCTGCTTCTGCCCTGGCTGTCCCTGTCTTCTGAAAGAAGGATGATTGTGCTGCTTCTGCCCTAGCTGTCCCTGTCTTCTGAAAGAGGGGAGCTTTAGCCAGTTCTTCCCTGGCTGTCACTAGTTTGTGAAAGAAGGGAGCTTAAGGTGCTTCTGCCCTAACTGTACTTGTCTTCTAAAAGAGGGAAGCTTGCGCTACCTCTGCCTAAGCTGTACCTGTCGTCTGTAAGAGGGAAGCTTGCTCTGCTGCTGCCTTAGCTGCACCTGTTTTCTGAAAGAGGGAAGCTTGCTCTGGTTCTGCCCTGTTATGTTCCATATAGGAATCCCAATATCGGCTCAAGTACTGAGTGCACCTTTCACCTGCATTCCCTTGATATTACACTGCATAACAGTTCTTAGTACTGACATTTTTCCTAGTTATGGTAGTGCTTGGGGTTTTCTCAGAAAAGCCTAAGCCTCATTCATTATGCATGTGGATTCTTGGAATCACAGCAGGACAGCAGGCCTACCATCTCTTGCATAATAACTATGTATAAGGGTCATTCCTTCTGTCATCCTAGTTCAACATGACACAGCAAGGTATATCCCCAGGGGGTACCACTTTGGGTATACATACACCATAGCTTGCTGAGGTAGTCAGAGGAGAAAAAGGACTTCCATGCCGACACACTGATGAGACGCTGAGGTGCCTGGACGCAGACACACCAGCTCACAGTAGGCTGACATCCCTTGCGGGGTGTCCATCTCGAGACCAAGACAGGGTCCCACAGTCTCTCACTTCAGGTAATGGGGTTGACTTTATCTTAGAGGGATTCTTGGTATTTACACGTACATTCATGCTACGTACATTTAGGTACATCTAGTTAGGTTCGCATCGTAGGAGTATGCATTCTACTGTCATGTATTTTATATACGTGCCTGTATTCATTGTTTTAGCACAATGGTAGAAATCTACCATCCTTTTACTCTGTTAGTGCTTATAATCATTTATATCTGTTGCTCTCTAGTGGTTGTTTCAGCACACCTATTTTACACTTGAATTACGATGGCTCAATAAATGCTTACTGAAAAACGTCAAAACACACAAGATGATGGACGGAATGTTGCACATTGGCAAAACATTCACCCCCAGTCACAGATCTGGGTTTAATCCATCGTTATTTTGCTCACCGAGCCACCCCAGTTCAGACATGGCCATATGCAAAATAGTCTAGACCCTGTTTTGCCAATGTGCAACATTCCGTCCATCATCTTGTGTGTTTTGCTGTTCGCCCTATGTGGGAAGGGTATGCCGAGACATGGGTCCCGTGCTCACTACGCCACTGGAGTCTGGTGGCGTGGTGAGCAAAATAACAGTGGATTAAACCCAGATCTGTGACTGGGGGTGAATGTTTTGCCAATGTGCAACATTCCGTCCATCATCTTGTGTGTTTTGCTACTGAAAAACGTCCCCACGGTTTATTCTGTGTACCTCTTTGAGACAAAGTGAGCATACGTGACTGAGCGAAAAGTATTGCACTGTTTCCACGATCCCTGATGGGACAGAGTTGTCATATTCGATAGTTGCCAAGAACTATTCTCTCCTTCATAAGAGGGGTTTCTGGTAGCACTGTGAGCTAGCTGGTATACAGGCTAACAAACTCAGTAGGGGAGTCCAGAATCAGTCTGACACCAATCCTAGTGTATGTTGTCTAAACGTGCAGATCCTATATAGGTTTATAGGAACTACACAACATGGCGCCCCCAACGTTGGTTTGGCTCTAATTTAATGGTCGAATCTGAGTAGTTCGGTTGTGCTGTTCTCAGAGACCCCTACTCACATTTTCCCAGAGACTTCTGGAGTGGAAAGGGAACTATCTGCCACAGCTGAATAGGTGAAATTCCTATTTATTGGCTGTAGGTTTATCAAGTTTGAAGGACAAACAGTTCCTATTGTGCAGAAAACCTGATCTCAGTTTCCTTAAAAACTTTTTCCTTCTTCAAAATAATGGCTGACGAAGGCGCCGCTGCAGCAGCACAACGTGCACCCACAGTAAGGGAGGAAGAAGAGGAAGGGAAAATTAACATTTCAGAAAATTATAGAACTGCCCTTACTTCAAAACTAAGAGACTATGGAGTCACAGCTAGGGGTGGGACAGTAACTTTCGTGATTGAGGCACATGAATAATACAGAACAGAGGTATTCGGTTCATGGGTTGAATTCCCACCAGCAGATGTACAATCAAAAACATTTCATTCTTACACTGAAGATGAAACACCAGATGAATACTGTCCGTATGAGGACATTGAAGTTCCGCTCACCTACCAGGAGCACATAAACTGGTTGAAAGGCGCCCTCCCCCACACAAGAGACAAAGTAAGACTAGGTCTGCTCGGAAGAGATAGAGCCACTTGGCCAGTCTTAGCGCCTTACACACCGCATCCAGACATTGACACAATGCCAGTAGCAGACTTGCGTCCACTTCATAAAGAAGTAATAAAACTTTACAGAAACCTGACACAGTTCGTGATGAGAACACTCACATTTAAGCCAACAAGAACTACACCAGCAGGACCCATACAGGGAAATGCCACTAAAAGTATACCACAAACGCTACACTCAGTTATGGGTAAAATGCCCACTAATCATGAGCATATGCCATTCTGGATAGCTCAAAAAATAACACAGCTGGAGGCAGTATTTCCACACACAAGCCTTCAAGAAAAACACAGAATGCTAGCAATCTGTTTGCTAATGGGGATAGTTCCCCAGATTGAGGATTGTACTACTTTGGGTACAGTTTTCGCTGCCATAAATACTCCCGTCAATAGCAGTAATACCAGACGCATTAAGACATATACAGACTGAGTATGGAGCAGAACTTGCTCTGAACTTAGGGATGAAATTATTAGGGAATTGTGCCCAGTTATCAGCTATAATATTAGCAAATATAAAAGGGGAGGCAGCAGCAGTAGTAATACCCCAACACCTGGATTTCACTCCTTTACAACAGGAACGTGAATTACTGAAAATTATTGAAGACACCTATGCTGTATTAGGTACAGATAGTTTGGGAGCTAGAGCAACAAAACCTCAACCAATGGGTGGTCCTGAAAAGGATAACACCAAGCAAGCACCTGATTCTTCCAAGAAGAAATGGGATAATAACAACAAAAAACAAAAGAATAGGGAGAATAGATCACAATCCAGGGGTGGGCCTCCTCAACAGGAGCCCTCCGAAAGGAGATGCAACCTTAGGAATAAAGATAACATTAAAAAACCTGACAGGTATCAGGATACTGATACACGTTCCTCTTATTCCTTTCAGGGTTCACCAAGAAACTCTGAGAGAGAAGAACGGTCAGAACACAGACAAGAAGAGCGTACAAAGTCCAGAGACACGCCACGCAATTCAGACTACACTTCCAAAAAAGAAGACAAGCCAAAATCAAAACATCAATTTAAAAAGAAGAAAGAAGCAGGTCTCAAAGTTAGACATGCCCAGAATTCTAAGGACTCAACCTCTGAATAGGGAATGGGCTCTGACGATGCTAGACAGCGCAGCAGAAGTAACAATAGCTCGCCAGAACCTGATGGAATTTCTGGTGACAGCGGAGTTGAATGGGCTTATCACAGTGGAAACACCTGATACAAGGTGTTCATAGGTTACATGAAATAATACTCCAGATGGAGGGGGACAAACGCAAAAAAATCAAAGGTCTCTTTTGGGAGAACCTGACTTACGGCTATGACATCCTTTTAGCTGAAAGAGATTGGCCGCCTGCAATTGTTATGGATTGCCCAAAGGGAGAAACGGTTATTTTTCCGGCTTTTTCCGACCTAGTTCCAATATACTTAAAACACGCATACGTACAGGAGTGGGTGGGAGCCCTTGCTCCAGCACTTTATCGCAACCATGTTGGGTGTGATGCTGACTCACTTCACCATATAATCCCAATAAAAAGTACTCCAGTTCCACAGCGACAATACCCAATAAATCAAGAAGTGAAAAAGCAGTTCAGGGAGATCTTAGATCAACTTGAATACCAGGGTGTAATAGAAACTTGCACCTCCTCAATGAATAATCCTTTGTTTCCCGTAATGAAACCTGATAATTCATACCGTCTAGTTTTAGACTACAGACATCTGAACACGTGCACTAAAACATTTGCAGTACAGAATGCACACAATGCCACATTAATGAATAACACAGTGCGGAAAAATTCAAAACAACACTAGATAGCTCAAATGGATTTTTCTGCCAAAATATAGCGCCTGAAAGCAGGTATTTGACAGCATTCTCAGTGCTCGGTTCACAGCGTCAATTTTGTAGACTCCCCCAAGGGTAAAGGAATAGCTCTGGGTTGTTTCCACTAGGGTATCAGAGTTACTTCAGAATTTGGATGAAGAGGCATTGTCCTATGTAGATGATTTTTATCTGACGGATGATGATTTAAAGGATCACTTGACCAGGGTAAGCAACATAATTTTGGGGTTCGTCTCTGAGGGTTACAAATTAAACTTTAAATAATCAAAAATAGCCCACCTCAATGTCCTATTTTTGGGATACGAGTTATCCAGTGAAGGGAAAAGCCTGGCAGCTATCTTTTTAGAAGAGTGTGCGCTGCTCCAACCTCCTAAATGTTTGAATAATTTACAATCCATATTGGAATTTTTAAATGTTGGCAGAACATACATTTTGGATTACGCAGAAAGAGTAAAACCTTTCTACAACTTAATGAGACTTGACTTTTCAATTAGGCATTGGACACAGGAACACACAGATATCCTTCGTTCACTACAAGCTGATATGATAGCTACAAAACACTTGCAGACACGCATAAATGTCCGCAACTTGGTGACCTGTGTTATAGAAGATCAATCTGGGTACACTTGCCTAACCTTCAATAAAGGAGAAACAGTACATATAGCATAAAAATCACACTTGTACACAAAAGCTAAAATGCACTTTGCTTCTACAGAAAAAATACTGACAGCGGTACAGACCGCTATAGTAAGAGAAGAGCACTGGTGCAGTGTAAACAAATAATTGTTGTAACTCCGGTATCAGCCTTAGAGGCTGATACAAAGGCAAGAGTTCCAAATGCTAAAGCCTTCCTCCGGATTACTAAGGGCAGGGTATGCCGGGACACCCCTCCCGGGATGGCGGTTCTCTGCCGGGGACCAGATGGGCTATGCCCGGGCAACACCTCAAAGGCGTCCAGGGCTCCCTCCTCCAGCCTGCGGCGTGGCAAAGTACCCGGGCATAGGCTTGGGGCAGGCAGATGGGAGTCCTTTCGGTCCCAGCCATCTGGTCGCACCTTTCCCCTCGGCCATCTGGTCGCACGCAATGCATTCCAATGGGGTGACCAGATGGCCGGGCTTCCCTGGAAGTCCTGATGAGGGCTTATTCGCCTCCCCGATCCCAGCTAGGGCTCCAGGAGGCCGGGTGGCTCCGCGCCCTCGGTCCCCTCCATCACTCGGTGTGCACGGGTTCCCAGAAAAGGGGTAGCCTTCCTCCGGATTACTAAGGGCAGGGTATGCTGGGACACCCCTCCCGGGCTGGCGCTTCTCTGCCGGGGACCAGATGGGCTATGCCCGGGCAACACCTCCCAGGTGTCCAGCGCTCCCTCCTCCATCCCGCAGCGTGGCAAAGTACCCAGGACAGACTCCATGGGTCCCGGGCAGTCCTCCCCCGGGCATGCGGGCCCCAGGAGCTCCTGCGGTGCTGCCCGTGCCTGAGACCCAGCCGAGGTACCCGAGTCCCCGGGAAGCGGAGCCCCCGAGCCCTGTGTGGGCAGGTGGGAGCCCTACCGGGAAGGCTTGGCTCGGCTCAGCTCAGGGCAGGCAGATGGGAGTCCTTTCAGGTCCCGGCCATCTGGTCGCACCTTTCCCCTCGGCCATCTGGTCGTGCGCAATCCTTTCCAATGGGGCGACTAGATGGCTGAGCCAGCCTAGAAGTCCCTATGAGGGCTCATTTACCTCCCGGATCCCAGCCAGGGCTCCAGGAGGCCGGGCGTGTTAGTGCCTAGGGTCCCCTACGTCACTCGGAGCGCATGGGTTACCAGAAAGGGGGGTAGTCTTCCTCTGGATTAGTAACGGCAGGGTATACCGGGAACACCCCTCCCGGGCTGGCGGTTCTCTTCCGGGGACCAGATGGGCTGGGCCCGGACAACACCTCCCAGGCGTTCGGGGCTCCATGCCCCGGCCTGCAGCGTGGCAAAGTGCCCGGGACGGGCTCCATCGGCCCCCGGGCAGACCTCCCCACCGGGCGTCTGGGCCCTGAGAGCGCCTGGGGGCCTCCCCCTGCCTGAGGCCCAGTCGGGGTCCCTGAGCTCCCTGGAAAAAGGAGCCCCCGAGCCCTCCAAGGAGGTCAGGCACGTCTGCACCTAGGGTCCCCTCTGTCTTGCGGTACGCACAGGTTACCAGAAAGGGGGGTAGTCTTCTTCCGGATTACTAGGGACAGGGTACTCTGGGACCCCTCTCGGCCTAGCGGTCCTCAGCCAGCAGCTGGATGGGCCAGGATGCTGCCCCAGCCCTGGGTCCGTCCCTGGGTCTGCCGAGTGGCAGGCTGCCCAAGATGGAGTCCGGCGGGCCTTCTCCTGCTGGGCTGGGTCCAGGGGCCCGGGGGAGGGCGGCCTCCCCACCCCAGGTTCCGTCCTCGGTCCTGCCGCGTGGCAAGGTGCCCGAGCGAGGTCCCGCGGGCCCAGGAAGGCTTCCCCTTCGCCTCTGGGCCCGGGAGCCCGGCTGGGTCCGGGGGCCCCACCGGGCCCGGTTCGTGTGCTCCAGCCCTGGGTCCCATCCCCCGGCCTGCTACCCCGCCAAAGGACCTGGACGGGGTTCCATTATGCCCAGGGAGCCTCCCCTTGCTCGGCTGGGTTCAGGGGCTCCCTGCAGCCTCCGTCCTCAGTCCTGCCACATGGCAGGGTGCCTGGGATGGTGTCCGGCGGGCCCGGGGAGTCTTCCCCTGCGCCTCTGGGCCTGGGAGCCCCAGCTGGGTCCAGGGGCCCCACCGGGCCCCGGTCAGGTGCTCTGGCTCCAGACCCCGTCTCCCAGCCTGCCGCCCCACCAAAGGCCTGGGACGGGGTTCTGTCGTGCAGGGGGAGCCTCCCCCTGCTCGGCTGGGTTCAGGGGCTCCCTGCAGCCTCGGGGAGGGTGGCCTCTCCACCCCGGGCTCCGTTCTTGGTCCTGCCGTGTGGCAGGGTGACCAGGATGGGGTCTGGCGTGCCCGGGGAGGCTTCCCCTGCACCTCCGGGCCTGAGAGCCCCAGCTGGGTCCAGGGGCCCCGACGGGCCCTGAGTCGGGGGCTCTGGCCCTGGGCCCCGTCCCCTGGCCTGCGGCACCACCAAGAGCCCGGGACGGGTTTCCGTTGTGCCCGAGGAGCTTCCCCTTGCTTGTCTGGGTTCAGGAGCTCCGGCCGGTGCTCCAGACCCCGTCCCCCAGCCTGCCGGCCCACCAAAGGCCTGGGACGGGGTTCTGTCGTGCTGGGGGATCCTCCCCCTGCTCGGCTGGGTTCAGGGGCTCCCTGCAGCCCCGGGGAGGGTGGCCTCTCCACCCCGGGCTCCGTTCTTGGTCCTGCCGCGCGGCAGGGTGACCAGGATGGGGTCTGGCGTGCCCGGGGAGGCTTCCCCTGCGCCCCGGGCCTGAGAGCCCTGGCTGGGTCCAGGGGCCCCGACGGGCCCTGGGTCGGGGGGCTCCGGCCCTGGGCCCCGTCCCCTGGCCTGCGGCACTGCCAAAGGCCCGGGACGGGTTTCCGTTGTGCCCGAGGAGCTTCGCCTTGCTTGTCTGGGTTCAGGAGCTCCAGTCGGGGCCCCTGAGGGCCCCAGGCAGGGCGGCCTCCCCACTCCGGGCTCCGGCGGGCCTGGAGATTCTTCACCTGCGCCTCCGGTCCTGGGCCCCGTACCCCGGCCAGCTGCTCCACCAAGGGCCCAGGACTGGGGTCCGTCGGTCCTGTGCAGGCCTCCCCTGCTTGGCAAGGTGTCCGCGGGCCCTGGGTCGGAGGGCCCGTTGGGTCCCCTCACAGCCTCCATGCCTGGGGCCCAGCTGGGGCCCGGGGCCTCCGGTCCCCCATGTCCCGGCACCCGCTCACTCTTTCATTGGGGCACAGAGCGATCAGATAGCTTCCCTTTCGAGCCTGGTCGCCCCTTTCTCCTCGGCCATCTGGCCGTACCTATCCCCTCGGCCATCTGGTCGCACCTATCCCTTCGGCCATCTGGTCTCCCCTATCCCCTCGGCCATCTGGTCGCCCTTAATTTTTTCCAATGGGGCGACCAAATGGCCGGGCTTGCCTGGAAGTCCCGATGAGGGCTCATTTGCCTCCCTGATCCCAGCGAGCGCTCCAGGAGGTCGGGTACATTCACGCCTTAGGTCCCCTCTGTCACCTCGTGTGCACGGATTACAAGAAAGGGGGGTAATTTTCCTCCGGATTACTAGGGAGAGGGTCAGTCGGAAACAGGAGAAGGAAGCACCGGGGCCCGCCCGCTGGGGCCCCCAGGGTCCCGGGTATGCACCTGCCTCTCAGCCCCTTCCCGATGGTCCTTTTTCTCTGAGTTTGCTGGGTCAGACCTCTGCAAGGTCCGGCAATCCTGAGACAGGGGAAGGCAGCACCCGGGCCCGCCCGCCGGGGCCCCCAGGGGCCCGGGTACGCACCTGCCTCTCAGCTCCTTCCCGATGGTCCTTTTTCTCCGAGTTTGCTCGGTCAGACCTCCGTGAGGTCCGGCGATTCTGAGAAGGGGGAAGGCAGCACCCGGGCCCACCCGCAGAGGCCCCCAGGGGCCTGGGTCTGCTCCTGCCTCTCGGCCCCTTCCCGATGGACCTTTCCTTTGAGCCTGCTCGCCCCGGGAGCAGGCAGGGATGTGAAGCCAGCATCTCCCCCGCGCAGGGTGGCCTGCCAGGGGATGCCTTGGCCATACTCTGATCGATTGGGCACTCTCGGTCTGTTTAGGGATGGACTGTTTGGCCAGCCTCGGCTGTTGTTTCAAGCAAGGAGCTTCCTCCCCGCATGGACTGTCTGACTCGAGGGCCTGCCGCCTGGCGGGTGGCCCTTCACCCTACCCAGCAGAGCGAAGGCTGAGTGGCCCCGGCAGCTTGTGTCCCCCAGTGGTCTGACCCAAGCGGAAGGGGTCAGGTGGCGCCAAGCACTCGAATGCTGCTGCCCAGCAGGTTCGTAGGCCCCGTGCGCCACGCCGTCACCCCTTTTCGGCCAGCACATTTCCACAGCAACTCGAAACGATTGTTCCGAGGGGTGTCGCCGTCGCTATGCTCCGGCACCCCTGCGTCTCGCTCAGGCTGCGCCTCGGCCCGCTCTCCCTTCCGGGGGAGACAGCTGGGCCTGCGATGCCCATGCGACCGCACCTCTCCACCTCTCCAGCGAGCCCTCCCGCCCAGGCGGGTGGGCTCCTTCCCCCAGCAGGCTCCCGAGAGGGAGGGGTGCGCGAAGGTTGTCCGGTTGGGGAGATGGGCACGCGGCCCCCTGAACCCACCCTATCAGCAGGTGCTGCTACCTGGTTGATTCTGCCAGTAGCATATGCTTGTCTCAAAGATTAAGCCATGCACGTGTAAGTACACATGGCCGGTACAGTGAAACTGCAAATGGTTCCTTTGATCGCTCCATCTGTTACTTGGATAACTGTGGTAATTCTAGAGCTAATACATGCCAACGAGTGCTGACCTCCCGGGATGCGTGCATTTGTCAGACCAAGACCAATCCGGGCTCGCCCGGCCGCTTTAGTGACTCTAGATAACCTCGGGCCGATCGCACGTCCCCGTGACAGCGACCATACATTCGGATGTCTGCAATATCAACTTTCGATGGTACTTTCTGTGCCTACCATGGTGAATATGGCTAATGGGGAATCAGGGCACGATTCCGGAGAGGGAGTCTGAGAAATGGCTACCACATCCAAGGAAGGCAGCAGGTGCGCAAATTACCCACTCCCGACTCGGGGAGGTAGTGACGAAAAATAACAATACAGGACTCTTTCGAGGCCCTGTAAATGGAATGAGTACACTTTAAATCCTTTAACGAGGATTGTGGTACTTTGAAATTTGGGACCGCGTAGGAGACAGGGCCCTACCCTGCCTATTCCGGTATTAGCGAACCGCGAATGGCCAATGCGCTATGTACAAGTGCTTTGTATAACGTTTTAGCGATAAATGCACTTTGTATACGATATTACACATTGACTTCGTGGGTTCCATCTTGGAGCAGTGGCCATCTTATGGTTGCCCTCACATAGGCTACACATTACGAACAAGCACAGGCCTTCAGAACACATGTGCTTTCTGTTTGACTTCTCTGTGACCTGTGCAGCTTGGCTCCACCGCCCCAGGTCAGTCCGGTCTCACGAGCTCCCCGTCCTACGGCCACCTGTGATTAGCATCAGGGTTTGACACACCATAAAGCCTTTTCATCCCACACAAGCCTCCGGCTAATCTCTTTCACACCTGACTCTTCCTGCTTTATGGCTTGTTTTACAAACAGGAGATGCCCGTGTTTATTGGGGTCTGTTGATATCTGATGTGGGATCTGAGCCTCGCTGGGTAAATAATTGTGGGCTGGCTTAACTGGAATGTGGGATGGTCATCATGACTCTGCCTTTTCGTTTGTAATGAATACATATGAATGACCATATCGTAAAACAAGGAATGTGTGCCTGAAGCATGATATTTTGTATATAAGGAGAAGGCCGTTTCTGTAAGTTTAGGCAGTCTCCTGAGAACATACATTGTGTTGTACTTCTCGGATACCTGTAATTGGTCTGCAGCCAATAAATCGATCTTTGACTTCACCTCTGTGTTTCTGTGGGTCTGAAACAGGAAGAACTCGAAGTCTTAGGGTGTGTTCCCCTGCACCGCTGGGTTTTAAAAACCCAGTACTTCAGTTGGCGCCCAACTCGGGGCGATTTCAGTGGTACCGGTCCAAGCCAGAGGTTCTTGAGGAGCTTTGTGTGGAAAGTCCGGAGGAAGGCCGCAACTTCATCGACCCCTGCATGTGGACGTGGTCCGAAAGTCTTTTCTGCGAGGTTCTCCGCGTCCCGACGGCTACGAAGGACTGCTGCCCTGATTAATCGCCCTGTTTTGGACCCTTGACGATTTGGTAGAGCGAAACAATCGAGAGAGTCTTCTGGTGACGCCATCGATCATCGATATTCAGTTAAGTATAAGTGGAGCGTCCCCCAGTTTGTTTGGTATCCTTCGGGAATTTGGTATCCTTCGGGATCGCTTTGATTTGGAACTTGCAAGTGCCAAAGCCAGAGGACTCGTGTATTCACAAGACTATCGTATTCGATAATCCTTTGAAGTTTGAAACTAGACTAGTGAGCGAAGATGCCTGGTTCTAGTGTATTTGGAAGATTGTTTTGTTTGGGTTGTAGAAGGGATTCCCAATTAGAGGATTCATGTCCGGTTCCTCCAATTGGAACTCCAACTTATGAGCTTTATGTAAAACATGGCGTGGGCCCCATTGCATATAATGAAGTATGGATCCGATACACCAGAAAGGACGGTGTTTTAAAATGGCCCCAAAATGGTAGTTTCGATACAGATATCTTAGATAATTTGGAAGTTAAATTGTTTAAAAAGAAAGCCCGGCCGGCGATGTTTGATTCTTTCCGCCTATGGCGAAAGGAAGCCAAACAGAAGGAAATTAAGCTAGCGAAAAGGAATAAGAGAGAAAAAGGTATGTCAATGATGCAAGCAGCTGTGCAATTTAAAGATAATGAGGAGGAACAAATGAATGAGCAGCTACATAGACAGCGCAAACTAGGGATAGATAAATGTTACCCTGTTTTGTCACCCCTTGTACAAGATGAGACGAAAGAGAAAGAGAAAGATTCCCTAATGTCCCATTTGCTAAGTTCGCCACCCCCGTATGCGCAAAATGCCACAGCGCCTCCACAGCTCATAAATGTTCAGCCTCCAGGTAATGTGCCGCAAGCCTTCCCACAGCCGCCAGCTCCTCCTCAGCTGGCTCCTATCCCTGCAGTGCAGCCCTCTCAAGGGCCGCCAGTTTTGTTACCTGTTGCCCCTGCGCTTCCTGCGACTTTTCCTAGTACATCAGCTGCCTCCCCTGGCGCTTTTCCTTACACTACCCAGGCACCTGTATCTGCATCCGCTTTTCTTCCCTCTGTCTATCCCCCCGTTTTCGCCTCAACTTCTCCTTCAGCACGACAACGACTAGCGAATGTAGTTACTAGTTTAATGTCGCCTCTCTTTGGGTCATCTAGTATGACCCCTGGTTTACAACGTAAGCAGTTGCGCAGTCAGCTACCTAATCCTGAAGAGAAAGAGGTACTAGATCATATGGGGCGTAGGTGGATTGTTTTCCCTTCACTCTATGAGGTGGAATCAGTTGTTAACGTTTTTCACCAATGGGATGCCCCAAAACAGAAGTATGTGTTTGACAAAATGTGTGAATTCCTCTGTGAGGAATTGGAGGATCATGGTTCAAACACAATCCCGCAGGAATTGTGTCGAGTGCGATTTGATTTTGGAACAGGTACAATTGTGGGTCCCGATGTAGGTAAAGCAGTTGCGACTTTACTGTCCTTCAGGAATGGCGATTGTCAACAATCATTGTTCGAACAGGAATTCCCTGTGGGGAAAAAGGTAAAAGCGCGCCAATATCCGATGCGTGAGGTTCCCCCAGTTTGGAGACCTGCTGATCCAAATGCTGTTCCACCTGTCTTAGCACATTTTCAGCGTGTGTGGGTACATGTCCCATGGAAGCGTTCTGAGGTGTTAGCGCTTAAGCAGACATTGCCTGACCCCTGTAAAAACCCTGCAGGATACTATAAGGAGTTATCACAAACTGCAGACTCATGTGTCATGAATCTGGCTGACATAGATATGCTGTTCGGGAATGTGGTTCCACAGCCTTTATGGGGATCCATTCCTAATACGGATCATGCTGCAGAACTAGGGGGCACATGGGCTAATATCATCGCTGCAGACACTAGACAAGTTGGTGGCGCGAAGCCTGACCCTTTGGTAGCAGAACTCCCTGGTAGAATTATTACATACATGAAAACTTTAATGCCCGCGATGCGCGTGAATTGGGATAAACTATCCGCATGCAAGCAGAAGAAAGATGAGACAGTGTCCGATTTCTTTACAAGGTTTGAAGAAACGTTTATCGACCACAGTGGTCAAGACATGAGTAGTGAAGGTGGTCAACGGTTATTTGTTGATAAATTTGTGCAGAATCTACTTCCCGAGTTGTGTAAGAAATTAAAAGATTCACAGAGTTCTTGGGCCGTTTCCTCTTCAGCGCAAATACTGGCTACTGCACAGTATTACGAAAATAGAGATAAAGACGAGAAGGATAGAACAGACAAGAAAACGAAAGAATTGAAAACGAAGGTCCTTTTACAGCAGGCTTATCCGCCACGTGGAGGACAGAATAATTATAGGCAAACCCAGGGTATCTATCAGCAACCCCAACAGTTTCAGAATAATCAGCAAATGAATGGGTATTATCAACCACGTATCCCTATAGGTCCCAATCAATGTTCATATTGCAAAGAGGAAGGTCATTTTAAGTATAGTTGTCCTAAATTAATGCAGCGTACTAATAATGCGTATGGCGCAAGAGGTAGAGGTGGTCAGCAAGCTCCTAGAGGTAGAGGGCGTGGAAATGTTCCCCAGAACGCGCGTCCTCTTCCGCCTCAAAATACGATAAATAGCTTTGATCAGCAAGCCAATGCAACTGGTAATACAGCTCAGTACTATAATAATGATTATTATGCAGAAGACGACAATGTGGAAGGTAATGATTACTAGGACAGCCATAGACAGAGAGAGGGAGTTGTTTCAGTACCAGTGGATCAGAGTGGACCGTATGTTAAGGTGACTACAGCGGGTGTAACAGAGCCCTTTCTTCTGGACACTGGTGCTGCAAAGAGTTCAATTATGCATTCAAAACTCCCTGGTGCGCCTTTGTCTGGCGAAATAAATGTTTCAGTAGGTTTTTCTGGTGCCCCAGTTAGGAACCCGATTTCTAGTCCTATGCCACTTTCTGTTGGACCGTGCGAGTTAAAGCACCCCTCATCCTAACGACAGGTTGTGGCGAAAATCTGTTAGGGTTGGATTTGTTAAAAAGATTGCATGCAACGCTATATTGTTCTCCCTCAGGAGTACAACTTACATTGGGTAAGGAAGTGATTTCCCCAATATTTTTGTCAAAGAATGCATTGCCGCCTGAATTGTCATCCCTTCCGGATGTCCTTTGGGCTACTGGTCCCAATGATGTGGGTCTCTTGGAGATACCGCCATACGTGGTCACTTTAAAAACCAATGTCAGATTGCCACGTATTCCCCAGTATAAGATCTCCAATGAAGGTCAGAGAGCGCTGTTAGCAATTGTCAGTGATTTGATTAAAAAGGGTGTAATTGAAGAAATAAGAGGCAACGTTTGCAACAGTCCTGTTTTACCTGTTTTAAAACGTACGGACCCTTCACAGCCACCTGTTTACAGATTTGTGATTGATCTTAGAGAGGTAAATAAGATTGTTGTGCCACAGTTTCCAGTTGTCCCTGATATAACTGCCTTGTTAACTATGATCCCAGCCTCCGCTGCATGGTTCTCAGTTATAGATTTAAAGAATGCTTTCTTTAGCATCCCAATTGCAGAGGAGAGCAGGGACATTTTTGGCTTCAGTTTAGGATGTCGAAGCTTCCGCTTTAAACGCGCTCCACAGGGCTATTGTGAAAGTCCATCAATATACAGTCAGGCTTTAAAAGCGCAGCTTGATGCACTCGTTTTACCTAGTGGCGCTATCCTTATTCAGTACGTATTTGTTAATCGCCGCGGATACTGAAAAGATTTGTAAAGAAGCTACATTGTCACTGTTGCGTCATTTGTCTGCCTTCCATCATAAAGTGTTACAACAAACAAATGATGGACGGAATGCTGACAATGCAGACATTCTCCCCCAGTCAAGAGATCTGGGTTAAATCCATCGTTCTTTTGCCCACTACACCACCCCAGTTTAGACATGGCCATATGCAAATCAGTCTTGACCCTGTGCCTCATGGGAACAGTCCAGCCCGAACTGCCAAGCCATGTCTTCCCTGGACCGGAATCAAGCATCCTAGGACCGGTTTCTGGCTATCAGCCGTCATCAGCCAGGATAGCTTGACTCCAGTGGGGTAGTGAGCACGGGTCCCACGTCTGGGAATACCCATCCCACTTAGGGCGAAAAGCGTTACAACAAACAAATGATGGACGGAATGCTGACAATGCAGACATTCTCCCCCAGTCAAGAGATCTGGGTTAAATCCATCGTTCTTTTGCCCACAACACCACCCCAGTTTAGACATGGCCATATGCAAATCAGTCTTGACCCTGTGCCTCATGGGAACAGTCCAGCCCGAACATGCCAAGCCATCTCCTCCCTGGACCGGAATCTAGCATCCTAGGACCGGTTTCTGGCTATCAGCCGTCATCAGCCAGGATAGCTTGACTCCAGTGGCGTAGTGAGCACGGGTCCCACGTCTGGGAATACCCATCCCACTTAGGGCGAAAAGCGTTACAACAAACAAATGATGGACGGAATGGTGACAATGCAGACATTCTCCCCCAGTCAAGAGATCTGGGTTAAATCCATCGTTCTTTTGCCCACTACACCACCCCAGTTTAGACATGGCCGTATGCAAATCAGTCTTGACCCTGTGCCTCATGGGAACAGTCCAGCCCGAACTGCCAAGCCATGTCTTCCCTGGACCGGAATAAAGCATCCTAGGACCGGTTTCTGGCTATCAGCCATCATCAGCCAGGATAGCTTGACTCCAGTGGCGTAGTGAGCACGGGTCCCACGTCTGGGAATACCCATACCACTTAGGGCAAAAAGCGTTACAACAAACAAATGATGGACGGAATGCTGACAATGCAGACATTCTCCCCCAGTCAAGAGATCTGGGTTAAATCCATCGTTCGTTTGCCCACTACACCACCCCAGTTTAGACATGGCCATATGCAAATCAGTCTTGACCCTGTGCCTCATGGGAACAGTCCAGCCCGAACTGCCAAGCCATGTCTTCCCTGGACCGGAATCAAGCATCCTAGGACCGGTTTCTGGCTATCAGCCGTCATCAGCCAGGATAGCTTGACTCCAGTGGCGTAGTGAGCACGGGTCCCACGTCTGGGAATACCCATCCCACTTAGGGCGAAAAGCGTTACAACAAACAAATGATGGACGGAATGCTGACAATGCAGACATTCTCCCCCAGTCAAGAGATCTGGGTTAAATCCATCGTTCTTTTGCCCACTACAGCACCCCAGTTTAGACATGGCCATATGCAAATCAGTCTTGACCCTGTGCCTCATGGGAACAGTCCAGCCCGAACTGCCAAGCCATGTCTTCCCTGGACCGGAATCAAGCATCCTAGGACCGGTTTCTGGCTATCAGCCGTCATCAGCCAGGATAGCTTGACTCCAGTGGCGTAGTGAGCACGGGTCCCACGTCTGGGAATACCCATCCCACTTAGGGCGAAAAGCGTTACAACAAACAAATGATGGACGGAATGCTGACAATGCAAACATTCTCCCCCAGTCTAGAGATCTGGGTTAAATCCATCGTTCTTTTGCCCACTACACCACCCCAGTTTAGACATGGCCATATGCAAATCAGTCTTGACCCTGTGCCTCATGGGAACAGTCCAGCCCGAACTGCCAAGCCATGTCTTCCCTGGACCGGAATCAAGCATCCTAGGACCGGTTTCTGGCTATCAGCCGTCATCAGCCAGGATAGCTTGACTCCAGTGGCGTAGTGAGCACAGGTCCCACGTCTGGGAATACCCATCCCACTTTGGGCGAAAAGTGTTACAACAAACAAATGATGGACGGAATGCTGACAATGCAGACATTCTCCCCCAGTCAAGAGATCTGGGTTAAATCCATCGTTCTTTTGCCCACAACACCACCCCAGTTTAGACATGGCCATATGCAAATCAGTCTTGACCCTGTGCCTCATGGGAACAGTCCAGCCCGAACATGCCAAGCCATCTCCTCCCTGGACCGGAATCTAGCATCCTAGGACCGGTTTCTGGCTATCAGCCGTCATCAGCCAGGATAGCTTGACTCCAGTGGCGTAGTGAGCACGGGTCCCACGTCTGGGAATACCCATCCCACTTAGGGCGAAAAGCGTTACAACAAACAAATGATGGACGGAATGCTGACAATGCAGACATTCTCCCCCAGTCAAGAGATCTGGGTTAAATCCATCGTTCTTTTGCCCACTACACCACCCCAGTTTAGACATGGCCGTATGCAAATCAGTCTTGACCCTGTGCCTCATGGGAACAGTCCAGCCCGAACTGCCAAGCCATGTCTTCCCTGGACCGGAATAAAGCATCCTAGGACCGGTTTCTGGCTATCAGCCATCATCAGCCAGGATAGCTTGACTCCAGTGGCGTAGTGAGCACGGGTCCCACGTCTGGGAATACCCATACCACTTAGGGCAAAAAGCGTTACAACAAACAAATGATGGACGGAATGCTGACAATGCAGACATTCTCCCCCAGTCAAGAGATCTGGGTTAAATCCATCGTTCGTTTGCCCACTACACCACCCCAGTTTAGACATGGCCATATGCAAATCAGTCTTGACCCTGTGCCTCATGGGAACAGTCCAGCCCGAACTGCCAAGCCATGTCTTCCCTGGACCGGAATCAAGCATCCTAGGACCGGTTTCTGGCTATCAGCCGTCATCAGCCAGGATAGCTTGACTCCAGTGGCGTAGTGAGCACGGGTCCCACGTCTGGGAATACCCATCCCACTTAGGGCGAAAAGCGTTACAACAAACAAATGATGGACGGAATGCTGACAATGCAGACATTCTCCCCCAGTCAAGAGATCTGGGTTAAATCCATCGTTCTTTTGCCCACTACAGCACCCCAGTTTAGACATGGCCATATGCAAATCAGTCTTGACCCTGTGCCTCATGGGAACAGTCCAGCCCGAACTGCCAAGCCATGTCTTCCCTGGACCGGAATCAAGCATCCTAGGACCGGTTTCTGGCTATCAGCCGTCATCAGCCAGGATAGCTTGACTCCAGTGGCGTAGTGAGCACGGGTCCCACGTCTGGGAATACCCATCCCACTTAGGGCGAAAAGCGTTACAACAAACAAATGATGGACGGAATGCTGACAATGCAAACATTCTCCCCCAGTCTAGAGATCTGGGTTAAATCCATCGTTCTTTTGCCCACTACACCACCCCAGTTTAGACATGGCCATATGCAAATCAGTCTTGACCCTGTGCCTCATGGGAACAGTCCAGCCCGAACTGCCAAGCCATGTCTTCCCTGGACCGGAATCAAGCATCCTAGGACCGGTTTCTGGCTATCAGCCGTCATCAGCCAGGATAGCTTGACTCCAGTGGCGTAGTGAGCACGGGTCCCACGTCTGGGAATACCCATCCCACTTTGGGCGAAAAGTGTTACAACAAACAAATGATGGACGGAATGCTGACAATGCAGACATTCTCCCCCAGTCAAGAGATCTGGGTTAAATCCATCGTTCTTTTGCCCACAACACCACCCCAGTTTAGACATGGCCATATGCAAATCAGTCTTGACCCTGTGCCTCATGGGAACAGTCCAGCCCGAACATGCCAAGCCATCTCCTCCCTGGACCGGAATCTAGCATCCTAGGACCGGTTTCTGGCTATCAGCCGTCATCAGCCAGGATAGCTTGACTCTAGTGGCGTAGTGAGCACGGGTCCCACGTCTGGGAATACCCATCCCACTTAGGGCAAAAAGCGTTACAACAAACAAATGATGGACGGAATGCTGACAATGCAGACATTCTCCCCCAGTCAAGAGATCTGGGTTAAATCCATCGTTCTTTTACCCACTACACCACCCCAGTTTAGACATGGCCATATGCAAATCAGTCTTGACCCTGTGCCTCATGGGAACAGTCCAGCCCGAACTGCCAAGCCATGTCTTCCCTGGACCGGAATCAAGCATCCTAGGACCGGTTTCTGGCTATCAGCTGTCATCAGCCAGGTTAGCTTGACTCCAGTGGCGTAGTGAGCACGGGTCCCACGTCTGGGAATACCCATCCCACTTAGGGCGAAAAGCGTCACAACAAACAAATGATGGACGGAATGCTGACAATGCAGACATTCTCCCCCAGTCAAGAGATCTGGGTTAAATCCATCGTTCTTTTGCCCACTACACCACCCCAGTTTAGACATGGCCATATGCAAATCAGTCTTGACCCTGTGCCTCATGGGAACAGTCCAGCCCGAACATGCCAAGCCATCTCCTCCCTGGACCGGAATCTAGCATCCTAGGACCGGTTTCTGGCTATCAGCCGTCATCAGCCAGGATAGCTTGACTCCAGTGGCGTAGTGAGCACGGGTCCCACGTCTGGGAATACCCATCCCACTTAGGGCAAAAAGCGTTACAACAAACAAATGATGGACAGAATGCTGACAATGCAGACATTCTCCCCCAGTCAAGAGCTCTGGGTTAAATCCATCGTTCTTTTACCCACTACACCACCCCAGTTTAGACATGGCCATATGCAAATCAGTCTTGACCCTGTGCCTCATGGGAACAGTCCAGCCCGAACTGCCAAGCCATGTCTTCCCTGGACCGGAATCAAGCATCCTAGGACCGGTTTCTGGCTATCAGCCGTCATCAGCTAGGATAGCTTGACTCCAGTGGCGTAGTGAGCACGGGTCCCACGTCTGGGAATACCCATCCCACTTAGGGCGAAAAGCGTTACAACAAACAAATGATGGGCGGAATGCTGACAATGCAGACATTCTCCCCCAGTCAAGAGATCTGGGTTAAATCCATTGTTCTTTTGCCCACTACACCACCCCAGTTTAGACATGGCCATATGCAAATCAGTCTTGACCCTGTGCCTCATGGGAACAGTCCAGTCCGAACTGCCAAGCCATGTCTTCCCTGGACCGGAATCAAGCATCCTAGGACCGGTTTCTGGCTATCAGCCGTCATCAGCCAGGATAGCTTGACTCCAGTGGCGTAGTGAGCACGGGTCCCACGTCTGGGAATACCCATCCCACTTAGGGCAAAAAGCGTTACAACAAACAAATGATGGACGGAATGCTGACAATGCAGACATTCTCCCCCAGTCAAGAGATCTGGGTTAAATCCATTGTTCTTTTGCCCACTACACCACCCCAGTTTAGACATGGCCATATGCAAATCAGTCTTGACCCTGTGCCTCATGGGAACAGTCCAGCCCGAACTGCCAAGCCATGTCTTCCCTGGACCGGATTCAAGCATCCTAGGACCGGTTTCTGGCTATCAGCCGTCATCAGCCAGGATAGCTTGACTCCAGTGGCGTAGTGAGCACGGGTCCCACGTCTGGGAATACCCATCCCACTTAGGGCGAAAAGCGTTACAACAAAAAATGATGGACGGAATGCTGACAATGCAGACATTCTCCCCCAGTCAAGAGATCTGGGTTAAATCCATCGTTCTTTTGCCCACTACACCACCCCAGTTTAGACATGGCCATATGCAAATCAGTCTTGACCCTGTGCCTCATGGGAACAGTCCAGCCCGAACTGCCAAGCCATGTCTTCCCTGGACCGGAATCAAGCATCCTAGGACCGGTTTCTGGCTATCAGCCGTCATCAGCCAGGATAGCTTGACTCCAGTGGCGTAGTGAGCACGGGTCCCACGTCTGGGAATACCCATCCCACTTAGGGCGAAAAGCGTTACAACAAACAAATGATGGACGGAATGCTGACACTGCAAACATTCTCCCCCAGTCTAGAGATCTGGGTTAAATCCATCGTTCTTTTGCCCACTACACCACCCCAGTTTAGACATGGCCATATGCAAATCAGTCTTGACCCTGTGCCTCATGGGAACAGTCCAGCCCGAACTGCCAAGCCATGTCTTCCCTGGACCGGAATCAAGCATCCTAGGACCGGTTTCTGGCTATCAGCCGTCATCAGCCAGGATAGCTTGACTCCAGTGGCGTAGTGAGCACAGGTCCCACGTCTGGGAATACCCATCCCACTTTGGGCGAAAAGTGTTACAACAAACAAATGATGGACGGAATGCTGACAATGCAGACATTCTCCCCCAGTCAGGAGATCTGGGTTAAATCCATCGTTCTTTTGCCCACAACACCACCCCAGTTTAGACATGGCCATATGCAAATCAGTCTTGACCCTGTGCCTCATGGGAACAGTCCAGCCCGAACATGCCAAGCCATCTCCTCCCTGGACCGGAATCTAGCATCCTAGGACCGGTTTCTGGCTATCAGCCGTCATCAGCCAGGATAGCTTGACTCCAGTGGCGTAGTGAGCACGGGTCCCACGTCTGGGAATACCCATCCCACTTAGGGCGAAAAGCGTTACAACAAACAAATGATGGACGGAATGCTGACAATGCAGACATTCTCCCCCAGTCAAGAGATCTGGGTTAAATCCATCGTTCTTTTGCCCACTACACCACCCCAGTTTAGACATGGCCGTATGCAAATCAGTCTTGACCCTGTGCCTCATGGGAACAGTCCAGCCCGAACTGCCAAGCCATGTCTTCCCTGGACCGGAATAAAGCATCCTAGGACCGGTTTCTGGCTATCAGCCATCATCAGCCAGGATAGCTTGACTCCAGTGGCGTAGTGAGCACGGGTCCCACGTCTGGGAATACCCATACCACTTAGGGCAAAAAGCGTTACAACAAACAAATGATGGACGGAATGCTGACAATGCAGACATTCTCCCCCAGTCAAGAGATCTGGGTTAAATCCATCGTTCTTTTGCCCACTACACCACCCCAGTTTAGACATGGCCATATGCAAATCAGTCTTGACCCTGTGCCTCATGGGAACAGTCCAGCCCGAACTGCCAAGCCATGTCTTCCCTGGACCGGAATCAAGCATCCTAGGACCGGTTTCTGGCTATCAGCCGTCATCAGCCAGGATAGCTTGACTCCAGTGGCGTAGTGAGCACGGGTCCCACGTCTGGGAATACCCATCCCACTTAGGGCGAAAAGCGTTACAACAAACAAATGATGGACGGAATGCTGACAATGCAGACATTCTCCCCCAGTCAAGAGATCTGGGTTAAATCCATCGTTCTTTTGCCCACTACAGCACCCCAGTTTAGACATGGCCATATGCAAATCAGTCTTGACCCTGTGCCTCATGGGAACAGTCCAGCCCGAACTGCCAAGCCATGTCTTCCCTGGACCGGAATCAAGCATCCTAGGACCGGTTTCTGGCTATCAGCCGTCATCAGCCAGGATAGCTTGACTCCAGTGGCGTAGTGAGCACGGGTCCCACGTCTGGGAATACCCATCCCACTTAGGGCGAAAAGCGTTACAACAAACAAATGATGGACGGAATGCTGAAAATGCAAACATTCTCCCCCAGTCTAGAGATCTGGGTTAAATCCATCGTTCTTTTGCCCACTACACCACCCCAGTTTAGACATGGCCATATGCAAATCAGTCTTGACCCTGTGCCTCATGGGAACAGTCCAGCCCGAACTGCCAAGCCATGTCTTCCCTGGACCGGAATCAAGCATCCTAGGACCGGTTTCTGGCTATCAGCCGTCATCAGCCAGGATAGCTTGACTCCAGTGGCGTAGTGAGCACGGGTCCCACGTCTGGGAATACCCATCCCACTTTGGGCGAAAAGTGTTACAACAAACAAATGATGGACGGAATGCTGACAATGCAGACATTCTCCCCCAGTCAAGAGATCTGGGTTAAATCCATCGTTCTTTTGCCCACAACACCACCCCAGTTTAGACATGGCCATATGCAAATCAGTCTTGACCCTGTGCCTCATGGGAACAGTCCAGCCCGAACATGCCAAGCCATCTCCTCCCTGGACCGGAATCTAGCATCCTAGGACCGGTTTCTGGCTATCAGCCGTCATCAGCCAGGATAGCTTGACTCTAGTGGCGTAGTGAGCACGGGTCCCACGTCTGGGAATACCCATCCCACTTAGGGCAAAAAGCGTTACAACAAACAAATGATGGACGGAATGCTGACAATGCAGACATTCTCCCCCAGTCAAGAGATCTGGGTTAAATCCATCGTTCTTTTACCCACTACACCACCCCAGTTTAGACATGGCCATATGCAAATCAGTCTTGACCCTGTGCCTCATGGGAACAGTCCAGCCCGAACTGCCAAGCCATGTCTTCCCTGGACCGGAATCAAGCATCCTAGGACCGGTTTCTGGCTATCAGCCGTCATCAGCCAGGTTAGCTTGACTCCAGTGGCGTAGTGAGCACGGGTCCCACGTCTGGGAATACCCATCCCACTTAGGGCGAAAAGCGTTACAACAAACAAATGATGGACGGAATGCTGACAATGCAGACATTCTCCCCCAGTCAAGAGATCTGGGTTAAATCCATCGTTCTTTTGCCCACTACACCACCCCAGTTTAGACATGGCCATATGCAAATCAGTCTTGACCCTGTGCCTCATGGGAACAGTCCAGCCCGAACATGCCAAGCCATCTCCTCCCTGGACCGGAATCTAGCATCCTAGGACCGGTTTCTGGCTATCAGCCGTCATCAGCCAGGATAGCTTGACTCCAGTGGCGTAGTGAGCACGGGTCCCACGTCTGGGAATACCCATCCCACTTAGGGCAAAAAGCGTTACAACAAACAAATGATGGACAGAATGCTGACAATGCAGACATTCTCCCCCAGTCAAGAGCTCTGGGTTAAATCCATCGTTCTTTTACCCACTACACCACCCCAGTTTAGACATGGCCATATGCAAATCAGTCTTGACCCTGTGCCTCATGGGAACAGTCCAGCCCGAACTGCCAAGCCATGTCTTCCCTGGACCGGAATCAAGCATCCTAGGACCGGTTTCTGGCTATCAGCCGTCATCAGCTAGGATAGCTTGACTCCAGTGGCGTAGTGAGCACGGGTCCCACGTCTGGGAATACCCATCCCACTTAGGGCGAAAAGCGTTACAACAAACAAATGATGGGCGGAATGCTGACAATGCAGACATTCTCCCCCAGTCAAGAGATCTGGGTTAAATCCATTGTTCTTTTGCCCACTACACCACCCCAGTTTAGACATGGCCATATGCAAATCAGTCTTGACCCTGTGCCTCATGGGAACAGTCCAGTCCGAACTGCCAAGCCATGTCTTCCCTGGACCGGAATCAAGCATCCTAGGACCGGTTTCTGGCTATCAGCCGTCATCAGCCAGGATAGCTTGACTCCAGTGGCGTAGTGAGCACGGGTCCCACGTCTGGGAATACCCATCCCACTTAGGGCAAAAAGCGTTACAACAAACAAATGATGGACGGAATGCTGACAATGCAGACATTCTCCCCCAGTCAAGAGATCTGGGTTAAATCCATTGTTCTTTTGCCCACTACACCACCCCAGTTTAGACATGGCCATATGCAAATCAGTCTTGACCCTGTGCCTCATGGGAACAGTCCAGCCCGAACTGCCAAGCCATGTCTTCCCTGGACCGGATTCAAGCATCCTAGGACCGGTTTCTGGCTATCAGCCGTCATCAGCCAGGATAGCTTGACTCCAGTGGCGTAGTGAGCACGGGTCCCACGTCTGGGAATACCCATCCCACTTAGGGCGAAAAGCGTTACAACAAAAAATGATGGACGGAATGCTGACAATGCAGACATTCTCCCCCAGTCAAGAGATCTGGGTTAAATCCATCGTTCTTTTGCCCACTACACCACCCCAGTTTAGACATGGCCATATGCAAATCAGTCTTGACCCTGTGCCTCATGGGAACAGTCCAGCCCGAACTGCCAAGCCATGTCTTCCCTGGACCGGAATCAAGCATCCTAGGACCGGTTTCTGGCTATCAGCCGTCATCAGCCAGGATAGCTTGACTCCAGTGGCGTAGTGAGCACGGGTCCCACGTCTGGGAATACCCATCCCACTTAGGGCGAAAAGCGTTACAACAAACAAATGATGGACGGAATGCTGACAATGCAGACATTCTCCCCCAGTCAAGAGATCTGGGTTAAATCCATCGTTCTTTTGCCCACTACACCACCCCAGTTTAGACATGGCCGTATGCAAATCAGTCTTGACCCTGTGCCTCATGGGAACAGTCCAGCCCGAACTGCCAAGCCATGTCTTCCCTGGACCGGAATAAAGCATCCTAGGACCGGTTTCTGGCTATCAGCCGTCATCAGCCAGGATAGCTTGACTCCAGTGGCGTAGTGAGCACGGGTCCCACGTCTGGGAATACCCATCCCACTTAGGGCGAAAAGCGTTACAACAAACAAATGATGGACGGAATGCTGACAATGCAGACATTCTCCCCCAGTCAAGAGATCTGGGTTAAATCCATCGTTCTTTTGCCCACTACACCACCCCAGTTTAGACATGGCCATATGCAAATCAGTCTTGACCCTGTGCCTCATGGGAACAGTCCAGCCCGAACTGCCAAGCCATGTCTTCCCTGGACCGGAATCAAGCATCCTAGGACCGGTTTCTGGCTATCAGCCGTCATCAGCCAGGATATTTTGACTCCAGTGGCGTAGTGAGCACGGGTCCCACGTCTGGGAATACCCATCCCACTTAGGGCGAAAAGCGTTACAACAAACAAATGATGGACGGAATGCTGACAATGCAGACATTCTCCCCCAGTCAAGAGATCTGGGTTAAATCCATCGTTCTTTTGCCCACTACACCACCCCAGTTTAGACATGGCCATATGCAAATCAGTCTTGACCCTGTGCCTCATGGGAACAGTCCAGCCCGAACTGCCAAGCCATGTCTTCCCTGGACCGGAATCAAGCATCCTAGGACCGGTTTCTGGCTATCAGCCGTCATCAGCCAGGATAGCTTGACTCCAGTGGCGTAGTGAGCACGGGTCCCACGTCTGGGAATACCCATCCCACTTAGGGCGAAAAGCGTTACAACAAACAAATGATGGACGGAATGCTGACAATGCAAACATTCTCCCCCAGTCAAAAGATCTGGGTTAAATCCATCGTTCTTTTGCCCACTACACCACCCCAGTTTAGACATGGCCATATGCAAATCAGTCTTGACCCTGTGCCTCATGGGAACAGTCCAGCCCGAACTGCCAAGCCATGTCTTCCCTGGACCGGAATCAAGCATCCTAGGACCGGTTTCTGGCTATCAGCCGTCATCAGCCAGGATAGCTTGACTCCAGTGGCGTAGTGAGCACGGGTCCCACGTCTGGGAATACCCATCCCACTTTGGGCGAAAAGTGTTACAACAAACAAATGATGGACGGAATGCTGACAATGCAGACATTCTCCCCCAGTCAAGAGATCTGGGTTAAATCCATCGTTCTTTTGCCCACAACACCACCCCAGTTTAGACATGGCCATATGCAAATCAGTCTTGACCCTGTGCCTCATGGGAACAGTCCAGCCCGAACATGCCAAGCCATCTCCTCCCTGGACCGGAATCTAGCATCCTAGGACCGGTTTCTGGCTATCAGCCGTCATCAGCCAGGATAGCTTGACTCCAGTGGCGTAGTGAGCACGGGTCCCACGTCTGGGAATACCCATCCCACTTAGGGCAAAAAGCGTTACAACAAACAAATGATGGACGGAATGCTGACAATGCAGACATTCTCCCCCAGTCAAGAGATCTGGGTTAAATCCATTGTTCTTTTACCCACTACACCACCCCAGTTTAGACATGGCCATATGCAAATCAGTCTTGACCCTGTGCCTCATGGGAACAGTCCAGCCCGAACTGCCAAGCCATGTCTTCCCTGGACCGGAATCAAGCATCCTAGGACCGGTTTCTGGCTATCAGCCGTCATCAGCCAGGTTAGCTTGACTCCAGTGGCGTAGTGAGCACGGGTCCCACGTCTGGGAATACCCATCCCACTTAGGGCGAAAAGCGTTACAACAAACAAATGATGGACGGAATGCTGACAATGCAGACATTCTCCCCCAGTCAAGAGATCTGGGTTAAATCCATCGTTCTTTTGCCCACTACACCACCCCAGTTTAGACATGGCCATATGCAAATCAGTCTTGACCCTGTGCCTCATGGGAACAGTCCAGCCCGAACATGCCAAGCCATCTCCTCCCTGGACCGGAATCTAGCATCCTAGGACCGGTTTCTGGCTATCAGCCGTCATCAGCCAGGATAGCTTGACTCCAGTGGCGTAGTGAGCACGGGTCCCACGTCTGGGAATACCCATCCCACTTAGGGCAAAAAGCGTTACAACAAACAAATGATGGACAGAATGCTGACAATGCAGACATTCTCCCCCAGTCAAGAGCTCTGGGTTAAATCCATCGTTCTTTTACCCACTACACCACCCCAGTTTAGACATGGCCATATGCAAATCAGTCTTGACCCTGTGCCTCATGGGAACAGTCCAGCCCGAACTGCCAAGCCATGTCTTCCCTGGACCGGAATCACGCATCCTAGGACCGGTTTCTGGCTATCAGCCGTCATCAGCTAGGATAGCTTGACTCCAGTGGCGTAGTGAGCACGGGTCCCACGTCTGGGAATACCCATCCCACTTAGGGCGAAAAGCGTTACAACAAACAAATGATGGACGGAATGCTGACAATGCAGACATTCTCCCCCAGTCAAGAGATCTGGGTTAAATCCATTGTTCTTTTGCCCACTACACCACCCCAGTTTAGACATGGCCATATGCAAATCAGTCTTGACCCTGTGCCTCATGGGAACAGTCCAGTCCGAACTGCCAAGCCATGTCTTCCCTGGACCGGAATCAAGCATCCTAGGACCGGTTTCTGGCTATCAGCCGTCATCAGCCAGGATAGCTTGACTCCAGTGGCGTAGTGAGCACGGGTCCCACGTCTGGGAATACCCATCCCACTTAGGGCGAAAAGCGTTACAACAAACAAATGATGGACGGAATGCTGACAATGCAGACATTCTCCCCCAGTCAAGAGATCTGGGTTAAATCCATCGTTCTTTTGCCCACTACACCACCCCAGTTTAGACATGGCCGTATGCAAATCAATCTTGACCCTGTGCCTCATGGGAACAGTCCAGCCCGAACTGCCAAGCCATGTCTTCCCTGGACCGGAATCAAGCATCCTAGGACCGGTTTCTGGCTATCAGCCGTCATCAGCCAGGTTAGCTTGACTCCAGTGGCATAGTGAGCACGGGTCCCACGTCTGGGAATACCCATCCCACTTTGGGCGAAAAGCGTTACAACAAACAAATGATGGACGGAATGCTGACAATGCAGACATTCTCCCCCAGTCAAGAGATCTGGGTTAAATCCATCGTTCTTTTGCCCACTACACCACCCCAGTTTAGACATGGCCATATGCAAATCAGTCTTGACCCTGTGCCTCATGGGAACAGTCCAGCCCGAACTGCCAAGCCATGTCTTCCCTGGACCGGAATCAAGCATCCTAGGACCGGTTTCTGGCTATCAGCCGTCATCAGCCAGGATAGCTTGACTCCAGTGGCGTAGTGAGCACGGGTCCCACGTCTGGGAATACCCATCCCACTTAGGGCGAAAAGCGTTACAACAAACAAATGATGGACGGAATGCTGACAATGCAGACATTCTCCCCAGTCAAGAGATCTGGGTTAAATCCATTGTTCTTTTGCCCACTACACCACCCCAGTTTAGACATGGCCATATGCAAATCAGTCTTGACCCTGTGCCTCATGGGAACAGTCCAGCCAGAACTGCCAAGCCATGTCTTCCCTGGACCGGAATCAAGCATCCTAGGACCGGTTTCTGGCTATCAGCCGTCATCAGCCAGGATAGCTTGACTCCAGTGGCGTAGTGAGCACGGGTCCCACGTCCAGGAATACCCATCCCACTTAGGGCGAAAAGCGTTACAACAAACAAATGATGGACGGAATGCTGACAATGCAGACATTCTCCCCCAGTCAAGAGATCTGGGTTAAATCCATCGTTCTTTTGCCCACTACACCACCCCAGTTTAGACATGGCCATATGCAAATCAGTCTTGACCCTGTGCCTCATGGGAACAGTCCAGCCCGAACATGCCAAGCCATCTCCTCCCTGGACCGGAATCTAGCATCCTAGGACCGGTTTCTGGCTATCAGCCGTCATCAGCCAGGATAGCTTGACTCCAGTGGCGTAGTG
Source organism: Triturus cristatus (assembly GCF_964204655.1). Lineage (NCBI taxonomy): Eukaryota > Metazoa > Chordata > Amphibia > Caudata > Salamandridae > Triturus > Triturus cristatus. The sequence continues at coordinate 1,801,916,843 of NC_140589.1, read as the reverse complement.
AGCACGGGTCCCACGTCTGGGAATACCCATCCCACTTAGGGCAAAAAGCGTTACAACAAACAAATGATGGACGGAATGCTGACAATGCAGACATTCTCCCCCAGTCAAGAGATCTGGGTTAAATCCATCGTTCTTTTACCCACTACACCACCCCAGTTTAGACATGGCCATATGCAAATCAGTCTTGACCCTGTGCCTCATGGGAACAGTCCAGCCCGAACTGCCAAGCCATGTCTTCCCTGGACCGGAATCAAGCATCCTAGGACCGGTTTCTGGCTATCAGCCGTCATCAGCCAGGTTAGCTTGACTCCAGTGGCGTAGTGAGCACGGGTCCCACGTCTGGGAATACCCATCCCACTTAGGGCGAAAAGCGTTACAACAAACAAATGATGGACGGAATGCTGACAATGCAGACATTCTCCCCCAGTCAAGAGATCTGGGTTAAATCCATCGTTCTTTTGCCCACTACACCACCCCAGTTTAGACATGGCCATATGCAAATCAGTCTTGACCCTGTGCCTCATGGGAACAGTCCAGCCCGAACATGCCAAGCCATCTCCTCCCTGGACCGGAATCTAGCATCCTAGGACCGGTTTCTGGCTATCAGCCGTCATCAGCCAGGATAGCTTGACTCCAGTGGCGTAGTGAGCACGGGTCCCACGTCTGGGAATACCCATCCCACTTAGGGCAAAAAGCGTTACAACAAACAAATGATGGACAGAATGCTGACAATGCAGACATTCTCCCCCAGTCAAGAGCTCTGGGTTAAATCCATCGTTCTTTTACCCACTACACCACCCCAGTTTAGACATGGCCATCTGCAAATCAGTCTTGACCCTGTGCCTCATGGGAACAGTCCAGTCCGAACTGCCAAGCCATGTCTTCCCTGGACCGGAATCAAGCATCCTAGGACCGGTTTCTGGCTATCAGCCGTCATCAGCCAGGATAGCTTGACTCCAGTGGCGTAGTGAGCACGGGTCCCACGTCTGGGAATACCCATCCCACTTAGGGCGAAAAGCGTTACAACAAACAAATGATGGACGGAATGCTGACAATGCAGACATTCTCCCCCAGTCAAGAGATCTGGGTTAAATCCATCGTTCTTTTGCCCACTACACCACCCCAGTTTAGACATGGCCGTATGCAAATCAATCTTGACCCTGTGCCTCATGGGAACAGTCCAGCCCGAACTGCCAAGCCATGTCTTCCCTGGACCGGAATCAAGCATCCTAGGACCGGTTTCTGGCTATCAGCCGTCATCAGCCAGGTTAGCTTGACTCCAGTGGCATAGTGAGCACGGGTCCCACGTCTGGGAATACCCATCCCACTTTGGGCGAAAAGCGTTACAACAAACAAATGATGGACGGAATGCTGACAATGCAGACATTCTCCCCCAGTCAAGAGATCTGGGTTAAATCCATCGTTCTTTTGCCCACTACACCACCCCAGTTTAGACATGGCCATATGCAAATCAGTCTTGACCCTGTGCCTCATGGGAACAGTCCAGCCCGAACTGCCAAGCCATGTCTTCCCTGGACCGGAATCAAGCATCCTAGGACCGGTTTCTGGCTATCAGCCGTCATCAGCCAGGATAGCTTGACTCCAGTGGCGTAGTGAGCACGGGTCCCACGTCTGGGAATACCCATCCCACTTAGGGCGAAAAGCGTTACAACAAACAAATGATGGACGGAATGCTGACAATGCAGACATTCTCCCCAGTCAAGAGATCTGGGTTAAATCCATAGTTCTTTTGCCCACTACACCACCCCAGTTTAGACATGGCCATATGCAAATCAGTCTTGACCCTGTGCCTCATGGGAACAGTCCAGCCAGAACTGCCAAGCCATGTCTTCCCTGGACCGGAATCAAGCATCCTAGGACCGGTTTCTGGCTATCAGCCGTCATCAGCCAGGATAGCTTGACTCCAGTGGCGTAGTGAGCACGGGTCCCACGTCCAGGAATACCCATCCCACTTAGGGCGAAAAGCGTTACAACAAACAAATGATGGACGGAATGCTGACAATGCAGACATTCTCCCCCAGTCAAGAGATCTGGGTTAAATCCATCGTTCTTTTGCCCACTACACCACCCCAGTTTAGACATGGCCATATGCAAATCAGTCTTGACCCTGTGCCTCATGGGAACAGTCCAGCCCGAACTGCCAAGCCATGTCTTCCCTGGACCGGAATCAAGCATCCTAGGACCGGTTTCTGGCTATCAGCTGTCATCAGCCAGGATAGCTTGACTCCAGTGGCGTAGTGAGCACGGGTCCCACGTCTGGGAATACCCATCCCACTTAGGGCGAAAAGCGTTACAACAAACAAATGATGGACGGAATGCTGACAATGCAGACATTCTCCCCCAGTCAAGAGATCTGGGTTAAATCCATCGTTCTTTTGCCCACTACACCACCCCAGTGTAGACATGGCCATATGCAAATCAGTCTTGACCCTGTGCCCCATGGGAACAGTCCAGCCCGAGCTGCCAAGCCATGTCTTCCCTGGACCGGAATCAAGCCTCCTAGGACCGGTTTCTGGCTATCAGCCGTCATCAGCCAGGATAGCTTGACTCCAGTGGCGTAGTGAGCACGGGTCCCACGTCTGGGAATACCCATCCCACTTAGGGCGAAAAGCGTTACAACAAACAAATGATGGACGGAATGCTGACAATGCAGACATTTTCCCCCAGTCAAGAGATCTGGGTTAAATCCATCGTTCTTTTGCCCACTACACCACCCCAGTTTAGACATGGCCATATGCAAATCAGTCTTGACCCTGTGCCTCATGGGAACAGTCCAGCCCGAACTGCCAAGCCATGTCTTCCCTGGACCGGAATCAAGCATCCTAGGACCGGTTTCTGGCTATCAGCCGTCATCAGCCAGGATAGCTTGACTCCAGTGGCGTACTGAGCACGGGTCCCACGTCTGGGAATACCCATCCCACTTAGGGCGAAAAGCGTTACAACAAACAAATGATGGACGGAATGCTGACAATGCAGACATTTTCCCCCAGTCAAGAGATCTGGGTTAAATCCATCGTTCTTTTGCCCACTACACCACCCCAGTTTAGACATGGCCATATGCAAATCAGTCTTGACCCTGTGCCTCATGGGAACAGTCCAGCCCGAACTGCCAAGCCATGTCTTCCCTGGACCGGAATCAAGCATCCTAGGACCGGTTTCTGGCTATCAGCCGTCATCAGCCAGGATAGCTTGACTCCAGTGGCGTAGTGAGCACGGGTCCCACGTCTGGGAATACCCATACCACTTAGGGCGAAAAGCGTTACAACAAACAAATGATGGACGGAATGCTGACAATGCAGACATTCTCCCCCAGTCAAGAGATCTGGGTTAAATCCATCGTTCTTTTGCCCACTACACCACCCCAGTTTAGACATGGCCATATGCAAATCAGTCTTGACCCTGTGCCTCATGGGAACAGTCCAGCCCGAACATGCCAAGCCATCTCCTCCCTGGACCGGAATCTAGCATCCTAGGACCGGTTTCTGGCTATCAGCCGTCATCAGCCAGGATAGCTTGACTCCAGTGGCGTAGTGAGCACGGGTCCCACGTCTGGGAATACCCATCCCACTTAGGGCAAAAAGCGTTACAACAAACAAATGATGGACAGAATGCTGACAATGCAGACATTCTCCCCCAGTCAAGAGCTCTGGGTTAAATCCATCGTTCTTTTACCCACTACACCACCCCAGTTTAGACATGGCCATATGCAAATCAGTCTTGACCCTGTGCCTCATGGGAACAGTCCAGCCCGAACTGCCAAGCCATGTCTTCCCTGGACCGGAATCAAGCATCCTAGGACCGGTTTCTGGCTATCAGCCGTCATCAGCTAGGATAGCTTGACTCCAGTGGCGTAGTGAGCACGGGTCCCACGTCTGGGAATACCCATCCCACTTAGGGCGAAAAGCGTTACAACAAACAAATGATGGACGGAATGCTGACAATGCAGACATTCTCCCCCAGTCAAGAGATCTGGGTTAAATCCATTGTTCTTTTGCCCACTACACCACCCCAGTTTAGACATGGCCATATGCAATTCAGTCTTGACCCTGTGACTCATGGGAACAGTCCAGTCCGAACTGCCAAGCCATGTCTTCCCTGGACCGGAATCAAGCATCCTAGGACCGGTTTCTGGCTATCAGCCGTCATCAGCCAGGATAGCTTGACTCCAGTGGCGTAGTGAGCACGACTCCCACGTCTGGGAATACCCATCCCACTTAGGGCGAAAAGCGTTACAACAAACAAATGATGGACGGAATGCTGACAATGCAGACATTCTCCCCCAGTCAAGAGATCTGGGTTAAATCCATCGTTCTTTTGCCCACTACACCACCCCAGTTTAGACATGGCCGTATGCAAATCAATCTTGACCCTGTGCATCATGGGAACAGTCCAGCCCGAACTGCCAAGCCATGTCTTCCCTGGACCGGAATCAAGCATCCTAGGACCGGTTTCTGGCTATCAGCCGTCATCAGCCAGGTTAGCTTGACTCCAGTGGCATAGTGAGCACGGGTCCCACGTCTGGGAATACCCATCCCACTTTGGGCGAAAAGCGTTACAACAAACAAATGATGGACGGAATGCTGACAATGCAGACATTCTCCCCCAGTCAAGAGATCTGGGTTAAATCGATTGTTCTTTTGCCCACTACACCACCCCAGTTTAGACATGGCCATATGCAAATCAGTCTTGACCCTGTGCCTCATGGGAACAGTCCAGTCCGAACTGCCAAGCCATGTCTTCCCTGGACCGGAATCAAGCATCCTAGGACCGGTTTCTGGCTATCAGCCGTCATCAGCCAGGATAGCTTGACTCCAGTGGCGTAGTGAGCACGGGTCCCACGTCTGGGAATACCCATCCCACTTAGGGCGAAAAGCGTTACAACAAACAAATGATGGACGGAATGCTGACAATGCAGACATTCTCCCCCAGTCAAGAGATCTGGGTTAAATCCATCGTTCTTTTGCCCACTACACCACCCCAGTTTAGACATGGCCGTATGCAAATCAATCTCGACCCTGTGCCTCATGGGAATAGTCCAGCCCGAACTGCCAAGCCATGTCTTCCCTGGACCGGAATCAAGCATCCTAGGACCGGTTTCTGGCTATCAGCCGTCATCAGCCAGGTTAGCTTGACTCCAGTGGCATAGTGAGCACGGGTCCCACGTCTGGGAATACCCATCCCACTTTGGGCGAAAAGCGTTACAACAAACAAATGATGGACGGAATGCTGACAATGCAGACATTCTCCCCCAGTCAAGAGATCTGGGTTAAATCCATCGTTCTTTTGCCCACTACACCACCCCAGTTTAGACATGGCCATATGCAAATCAGTCTTGACCCTGTGCCTCATGGGAACAGTCCAGCCCGAACTGCCAAGCCATGTCTTCCCTGGACCGGAATCAAGCATCCTAGGACCGGTTTCTGGCTATCAGCCGTCATCACCCAGGATAGCTTGACTCCAGTGGCGTAGTGAGCACGGGTCCCACGTCTGGGAATACCCATCCCACTTAGGGCGAAAAGCGTTACAACAAACAAATGATGGACGGAATGCTGACAATGCAGACATTCTCCCCCAGTCAAGAGATCTGGGTTAAATCCATTGTTCTTTTGCCCACTACACCACCCCAGTTTAGACATGGCCATATGCAAATCAGTCTTGACCCTGTGCCTCATGGGAACAGTCCAGCCCGAACTGCCAAGCCATGTCTTCCCTGGACCGGAATCAAGCATCCTAGGACCGGTTTCTGGCTATCAGCCGTCATCAGCCAGGATAGCTTGACTCCAGTGGCGTAGTGAGCACGGGTCCCACGTCCAGGAATACCCATCCCACTTAGGGCGAAAAGCGTTACAACAAACAAATGATGGACGGAATGCTGACAATGCAGACATTCTCCCCCAGTCAAGAGATCTGGGTTAAATCCATTGTTCCTTTGCCCACTACACCACCCCAGTTTAGACATGGCCATATGCAAATCAGTCTTGACCCTGTGCCTCATGGGAACAGTCCAGCCCGAACTGCCAAGCCATGTCTTCCCTGGACCGGAATCAAGCATCCTAGGACCGGTTTCTGGCTATCAGCTGTCATCAGCCAGGATAGCTTGACTCCAGTGGCGTAGTGAGCACGGGTCCCACGTCTGGGAATACCCATCCCACTTAGGGCGAAAAGCGTTACAACAAACAAATGATGGACGGAATGCTGACAATGCAGACATTCTCCCCCAGTCAAGAGATCTGGGTTAAATCCATCGTTCTTTTGCCCACTACACCACCCCAGTGTAGACATGGCCATATGCAAATCAGTCTTGACCCTGTGCCCCATGGGAACAGTCCAGCCCGAGCTGCCAAGCCATGTCTTCCCTGGACCGGAATCAAGCCTCCTAGGACCGGTTTCTGGCTATCAGCCGTCATCAGCCAGGATAGCTTGACTCCAGTGGCGTAGTGAGCACGGGTCCCACGTCTGGGAATACCCATCCCACTTAGGGCGAAAAGCGTTACAACAAACAAATGATGGACGGAATGCTGACAATGCAGACATTCTCCCCCAGTCAAGAGATCTGGGTTAAATCCATCGTTCTTTTGCCCACTACACCACCCCAGTTTAGACATGGCCATATGCAAATCAGTCTTGACCCTGTGCCTCATGGGAACAGTCCAGCCCGAACTGCCAAGCCATGTCTTCCCTGGACCGGAATCAAGCATCCTAGGACCGGTTTCTGGCTATCAGCCGTCATCAGCCAGGATAGCTTGACTCCAGTGGCGTAGTGAGCACGGGTCCCACGTCTGGGAATACCCATCCCACTTAGGGCGAAAAGCGTTACAACAAACAAATGATGGACGGAATGGTGACAATGCAGACATTTTCCCCCAGTCAAGAGATCTGGGTTAAATCCATCGTTCTTTTGCCCACTACACCACCCCAGTTTAGACATGGCCATATGCAAATCAGTCTTGACCCTGTGCCTCATGGGAACAGTCCAGCCCGAACTGCCAAGCCATGTCTTCCCTGGACCGGAATCAAGCATCCTAGGACCGGTTTCTGGCTATCAGCCGTCATCAGCCAGGATAGCTTGACTCCAGTGGCGTAGTGAGCACGGGTCCCACGCCTGGGAATACCCATCCCACTTAGGGCGAAAAGCGTTACAACAAACAAATGATGGACGGAATGCTGACAATGCAGACATTCTCCCCCAGTCAAGAGATCTGGGTTAAATCCATCGTTCTTTTGCCCACTACACCACCCCAGTTTAGACATGGCCATATGCAAATCAGTCTTGACCCTGTGCCTCATGGGAACAGTCCAGCCCGAACTGCCAAGCCATGTCATCCCTGGACCGGAATCAAGCATCCTAGGACCGGTTTCTGGCTATCAGCCGTCATCAGCCAGGATAGCTTGACTCCAGTGGCGTAGTGAGCACGGGTCCCACGTCTGGGAATACCCATCCCACTTAGGGCGATAAGCGTTACAACAAACAAATGATGGACGGAATGCTGACAATGTAGACATTCTCCCCCAGTCAAGAGATCTGGGTTAAATCCATCGTTCTTTTGCCCACTACGCCACCCCAGTTTAGACATGGCCATATGCAAATCAGTCTTGACCCTGTTCCTCATGGGAACAGTCCAGCCCGAACTGCCAAGCCATGTCTTCCCTGGATCGGAATCAAGCATCCTAGGACCGGTTTCTGGCTATCAGCCGTCATCAGCCAGGATAGCTTGACTCCAGTGGCGTAGTGAGCACGGGTCCCACGTCTGGGAATACCCATCCCACTTAGGGCGAAAAGCGTTACAACAAAACAAATGATGGACGGAATGCTGACAATGCAGACATTCTCCCCCAGTCAAGAGATCTGGGTTAAATCCATCGTTCTTTTGCCCACTACACCACCCCAGTTTAGACATGGCCATATGCAAATCAGTCTTGACCCTGTGCCTCATGGGAACAGTCCAGCCCGAACTGCCAAGCCATGTCTTCCCTGGACCGGAATCAAGCATCCTAGGACCGGTTTCTGGCTATCAGCCGTCATCAGCCAGGATAGCTTGACTCCAGTGGCGTAGTGAGCACGGGTCCCACGTCTGGGAATACCCATCCCACTTAGGGCGAAAAGCGTTACAACAAACAAATGATGGACGGAATGCTGACAATGCAGACATTCTCCCCCAGTCAAGAGATCTGGGTTAACTCCATCGTTCTTTTGCCCACTACACCACCCCAGTTTAGACATGGCCATATGCAAATCAGTCTTGACCCTGTGCCTCATGGGAACAGTCCAGCCCGGACTGCCAAGCCATGTCTTCCCTGGACCGGAATCAAACATCCTAGGACCGGTTTCTGGCTATCAGCCGTCATCAGCCAGGATAGCTTGACTCCAGTGGCGTAGTGAGCACGGGTCCCACGTCTGGGAATACCCATCCCACTTAGGGCGAAAAGCGTTACAACAAACAAATGATGGACGGAATGCTGACAATGCAGACATTCTCCCCCAGTCAAGAGATCTGGGTTAAATCCATCGTTCTTTTGCCCACTACACCACCCCAGTTTAGACATGGCCATATGCAAATCAGTCTTGACCCTGTGCCTCATGGGAACAGTCCAGCCCAAACTGCCAAGCCATGTCTTCCCTGGACCGGAATCAAGCATCCTAGGACCGGTTTCTGGCTATCAGCCGTCATCAGCCAGGATAGCTTGACTCCAGTGGCGTAGTGAGCACGGGTCCCACGTCTGGGAATACCCATCCCACTTAGGGCGAAAAGCGTTACAACAAACAAATGATGGACGGAATGCTGACAATGCAGACATTCTCCCCCAGTCAAGAGATCTGGGTTAAATCCATCGTTCTTTTGCCCACTACACCACCCCAGTTTAGACATGGCCATATGCAAATCAGTCTTGACCCTGTGCCTCATGGGAACAGTCCAGCCCGAACTGCCAAGCCATGTCTTCCCTGGACCGGAATCAAGCATCCTAGGACCGGTTTCTGGCTATCAGCCGTCATCAGCCAGGATAGCTTGACTCCAGTGGCGTAGTGAGCACGGGTCCCACGTCTGGGAATACCCATCCCACTTAGGGCGAAAAGCGTTACAACAAACAAATGATGGACGGAATGCTGACAATGTAGACATTCTCCCCCAGTCAAGAGATCTGGGTTAAATCCATCGTTCTTTTGCCCACTACGCCACCCCAGTTTAGACATGGCCATATGCAAATCAGTCTTGACCCTGTTCCTCATGGGAACAGTCCAGCCCGAACTGCCAAGCCATGTCTTCCCTGGACCGGAATCAAGCATCCTAGGACCGGTTTCTGGCTATCAGCCGTCATCAGCCAGGATAGCTTGACTCCAGTGGCGTAGTGAGCACGGGTCCCACGTCTGGGAATACCCATCCCACTTAGGGCGAAAAGCGTTACAACAAAACAAATGATGGACGGAATGCTGACAATGCAGACATTCTCCCCCAGTCAAGAGATCTGGGTTAAATCCATCGTTCTTTTGCCCACTACACCACCCCAGTTTAGACATGGCCATATGCAAATCAGTCTTGACCCTGTGCCTCATGGGAACAGTCCAGCCCGAACTGCCAAGCCATGTCTTCCCTGGACCGGAATCAAGCATCCTAGGACCGGTTTCTGGCTATCAGCCGTCATCAGCCAGGATAGCTTGACTCCAGTGGCGTAGTGAGCACGGGTCCCACGTCTGGGAATACCCATCCCACTTAGGGCGAAAAGCGTTACAACAAACAAATGATGGACGGAATGCTGACAATGCAGACATTCTCCCCCAGTCAAGAGATCTGGGTTAACTCCATCGTTCTTTTGCCCACTACACCACCCCAGTTTAGACATGGCCATATGCAAATCAGTCTTGACCCTGTGCCTCATGGGAACAGTCCAGCCCGGACTGCCAAGCCATGTCTTCCCTGGACCGGAATCAAGGATCCTAGGACCGGTTTCTGGCTATCAGCCGTCATCAGCCAGGATAGCTTGACTCCAGTGGCGTAGTGAGCACGGGTCCCACGTCTGGGAATACCCATCCCACTTAGGGCGAAAAGCGTTACAACAAACAAATGATGGACGGAATGCTGACAATGCAGACATTCTCCCCCAGTCAAGAGATCTGGGTTAAATCCATCGTTCTTTTGCCCACTACACCACCCCAGTTTAGACATGGCCATATGCAAATCAGTCTTGACCCTGTGCCTCATGGGAACAGTCCAGCCCAAACTGCCAAGCCATGTCTTCCCTGGACCGGAATCAAGCATCCTAGGACCGGTTTCTGGCTATCAGCCGTCATCAGCAGGATAGCTTGACTCCAGTGGCGTAGTGAGCACGGGTCCCACGTCTGGGAATACCCATCCCACTTAGGGCGAAAAGCGTTACAACAAACAAATGATGGACGGAATGTTGACAATGCAGACATTCTCCCCCAGTCAAGAGATCTGGGTTAAATCCATCGTTCTTTTGCCCACTACACCACCCCAGTTTAGACATGGCCATATGCAAATCAGTCTTGACCCTGTGCCTCATGGGAACAGTCCAGCCCGAACTGCCAAGCCATGTCTTCCCTGGACCGGAATCAAGCATCCTAGGACCGGTTTCTGGCTATCAGCCGTCATCAGCCAGGATAGCTTGACTCCAGTGGCGTAGTGAGCACGGGTCCCACGTCTGGGAATACCCATCCCACTTAGGGCGAAAAGCGTTACAACAAACAAATGATGGACGGAATGCTGACAATGCAGACATTCTCCCCCAGTCAAGAGATCTGGGTTAAATCCATCGTTCTTTTGCCCACTACACCACCCCAGTTTAGACATGGCCATATGCAAATCAGTCTTGACCCTGTGCCTCATGGGAACAGTCCAGCCCGAACTGCCAAGCCATGTCTTCCCTGGACCGGAATCAAGCATCCTAGGACTGGTTTCTGGCTTTCAGCCGTCATCAGCCAGGATAGCTTGACTCCAGTGGCGTAGTGAGCACGGGTCCCACGTCTGGGAATACCCATCCCACTTAGGGCGAAAAGCGTTACAACAAACAAATGATGGACGGAATGCTGACAATGCAGACATTCTCCCCCAGTCAAGAGATCTGGGTTAAATCCATTGTTCTTTTGCCCACTACACCACCCCAGTTTAGACATGGCCATATGCAAATCAGTCTTGACCCTGTGCCTCATGGGAACAGTCCAGCCCGAACTGCCAAGCCATGTCTTCCCTGGACCGGAATCAAGCATCCTAGGACCGGTTTCTGGCTATCAGCCGTCATCAGCCAGGATAGCTTGACTCCAGTGGCGTAGTGAGCACGGGTCCCACGTCTGGGAATACCCATCCCACTTAGGGCGAAAAGCGTTACAACAAACAAATGATGGACGGAATGCTGACAATGCAGACATTCTCCCCCAGTCAAGAGATCTGGGTTAAATCCATCGTTCTTTTGACCACTACACCACCCCAGTTTAGACATGGCCATATGCAAATCAGTCTTGACCCTGTGCCTCATGGGAACAGTCCAGCCCGAACTGCCCAGCCATGTCTTCCCTGGACCGGAATCAAGCATCCTAGGACCGGTTTCTGGCTATCAGCCGTCATCAGCCAGGATAGCTTGACTCCAGTGGCGTAGTGAGCACGGGTCCCACGTCTGGGAATACCCATCCCACTTAGGGCGAAAAGCGTTAAAACAAACAAATGATGGACGGAATGCTGACAATGCAGACATTCTCCCCCAGTCAAGAGATCTGGGTTAAATCCATCGTTCTTTTGCCCACTACACCACCCCAGTTTAGACATGGCCATATGCAAATCAGTCTTGACCCTGTGCCTCATGGGAACAGTCCAGCCCGAACTGCCAAGCCATGTCTTCCCTGGACCGGAATCAAGCATCCTAGGACCGGTTTCTGGCTATCAGCCGTCATCAGCCAGGATAGCTTAACTCCAGTGGCGTAGTGAGCACGGGTCCCACGTCTGGGAATACCCATCCCACTTTGGGCGAAAAGCGTTACAACAAACAAATGATGGACGGAATGCTGACAATGCAGACATTCTCCCCCAGTCAAGAGATCTGGGTTAAATCCATCGTTCTTTTGCCCACTACACCACCCCAGTGTAGACATGGCCATATGCAAATCAGTCTTGACCCTGTGCCTCATGGGAACAGTCCAGCCCGAACTGCCAAGCCATGTCTTCCCTGGACCGGAATCAAGCATTCTAGGACCGGTTTCTGGCTATCAGCCGTCATCAGCCAGGATAGCTTGACTCCAGTGGCGTAGTGAGCACGGGTCCCACGTCTGGGAATACCCATCCCACTTAGGGCGAAAAGCGTTACAACAAACAAATGATGGACGGAATGCTGACAATGCAGACATTCTCCCCCAGTCAAGAGATCTGGGTTAAATCCATCGTTCTTTTGCCCACTACACCACCCCAGTTTAGACATGGCCATATGCAAATCAGTCTTGACCCTGTGCCTCATGGGAACAGTCCAGCCCGAACTGCCAAGCCATGTCTTCCCTGGACCGGAATCAAGCATCCTAGGACCGGTTTCTGGCTATCAGCCGTCATCAGCCAGGATAGCTTGACTCCAGTGGCGTAGTGAGCACGGGTCCCACGTCTGGGAATACCCATCCCACTTAGGGCGAAAAGCGTTACAACAAACAAATGATGGACGGAATGCTGACAATGCAGACATTCTCCCCCAGTCAAGAGATCTGGGTTAAATCCATCGTTCTTTTGCCCACTACACCACCCCAGTTTAGACATGGCCATATGCAAATCAGTCTTGACCCTGTGCCTCATGGGAACAGTCCAGCCCGAACTGCCAAGCCATGTCTTCCCTGGACCGGAATCAAGCATCCTAGGACCGGTTTCTGGCTATCAGCCGTCATCAGCCAGGATAGCTTGACTCCAGTGGCGTAGTGAGCACGGGTCCCACGTCTGGGAATACCCATCCCACTTTGGGCGAAAAGCGTTACAACAAACAAATGATGGACGGAATGCTGACAATGCAGACATTCTCCCCCAGTCAAGAGATCTGGGTTAAATCCATCGTTCTTTTGCCCACTACACCACCCCAGTTTAGACATGGCCATATGCAAATCAGTCTTGACCCTGTGCCTCATGGGAACAGTCCAGCCCGAACTGGCAAGCCATGTCTTCCCTGGACCGGAATCAAGCATTCTAGGACCGGTTTCTGGCTATCAGCCGTCATCAGCCAGGATAGCTTGACTCCAGTGGCGTAGTGAGCACGGGTCCCACGTCTGGGAATACCCATCCCACTTAGGGCGAAAAGCGTTACAACAAACAAATGATGGACGGAATGCTGACAATGCAGACATTCTCCCCCAGTCAAGAGATCTGGGTTAAATCCATCGTTCTTTTGCCCACTACACCACCCCAGTTTAGACATGGCCATATGCAAATCAGTCTTGACCCTGTGCCTCATGGGAACAGTCCAGCCCGAACTGCCAAGCCATGTCTTCCCTGGACCGGAATCAAGCATCCTAGGACCGGTTTCTGGCTATCAGCCGTCATCAGCCAGGATAGCTTGACTCCAGTGGCGTAGTGAGCACGGGTCCCACGTCTGGGAATACCCATCCCACTTAGGGCGAAAAGCGTTACAACAAACAAATGATGGACGGAATGCTGACAATGCAGACATTCTCCCCCAGTCAAGAGATCTGGGTTAAATCCATCGTTCTTTTGCCCACTACACCACCCCAGTTTAGACATGGCCATATGCAAATCAGTCTTGACCCTGTGCCTCATGGGAACAGTCCAGCCCGAACTGCCAAGCCATGTCTTCCCTGGACCGGAATCAAGCATCCTAGGACCGGTTTCTGGCTGTCAGCCGTCATCAGCCAGGATAGCTTGACTCCAGTGGCATAGTGAGCACGGGTCCCACGTCTGGGAATACCCATCCCACTTAGGGCGAAAAGCGTTACAACAAACAAATGATGGACGGAATGCTGACAATGCAGACATTCTCCCCCAGTCAAGAGATCTGGGTTAAATCTATCGTTCTTTTGCCCACTACACCACCCCAGTTTAGACATGGCCATCTGCAAATCAGTCTTGACCCTGTGCCTCATGGGAACAGTCCAGCCCGAACTGCCAAGCCATGTCTTCCCTGGACCGGAATCAAGCATCCTAGGACCGGTTTCTGGCTATCAGCCGTCATCAGCCAGGATAGCTTGAGTCCAGTGGCGTAGTGAGCACGGGTCCCACGTCTGGGAATACCCATCCCACTTAGGGCGAAAAGCGTTACAACAAACAAATGATGGACGGAATGCTGACAATGCAGACATTCTCCCCCAGTCAAGAGATCTGGGTTAAATCCATCGTTCTTTTGCCCACTACACCACCCCAGTTTAGACATGGCCATATGCAAATCAGTCTTGACCCTGTGCCTCATGGGAACAGTCCAGCCCGAACTGCCAAGCCATGTCTTCCCTGGACCGGAATCAAGCATCCTAGGACCGGTTTCTGGCTATCAGCCGTCATCAGCCAGGATAGCTTGACTCCAGTGGCGTAGTGAGCACGGGTCCCACGTCTGGGAATACCCATCCCACTTAGGGCGAAAAGCGTTACAACAAACAAATGATGGACGGAATGCTGACAATGCAGACATTCTCCCCCAGTCAAGAGATCTGGGTTAAATCCATCGTTCTTTTGCCCACTACACCACCCCAGTTTAGACATGGCCATATGCAAATCAGTCTTGACCCTGTGCCTCATGGGAACAGTCCAGCCCGAACTGCCAAGCCATGTCTTCCCTGGACCGGAATCAAGCATCCTAGGACCGGTTTCTGGCTATCAGCCGTCATCAGCCAGGATAGCTTGACTCCAGTGGCGTAGTGAGCACGGGTCCCACGTCTGGGAATACCCATCCCACTTAGGGCGAAAAGCGTTACAACAAACAAATGATGGACGGAATGCTGACAATGCAGACATTCTCCCCCAGTCAAGAGATCTGGGTTAAATCCATTGTTCTTTTGCCCACTACACCACCCCAGTTTAGACATGGCCATATGCAAATCAGTCTTGACCCTGTGCCTCATGGGAACAGTCCAGCCCGAACTGCCAAGCCATGTCTTCCCTGGACCGGAATCAAGCATCCTAGGACCGGTTTCTGGCTATCAGCCGTCATCAGCCAGGATAGCTTGACTCCAGTGGCGTAGTGAGCACGGGTCCCACGTCTGGGAATACCCATCCCACTTTGGGCGAAAAGCGTTACAACAAACAAATGATGGACGGAATGCTGACAATGCAGACATTCTCCCCCAGTCAAGAGATCTGGGTTAAATCCATCGTTCTTTTGCCCACTACACCACCCCAGTTTAGACATGGCCATATGCAAATCAGTCTTGACCCTGTGCCTCATGGGAACAGTCCAGCCCGAACTGCCAAGCCATGTCTTCCCTGGACCGGAATCAAGCATTCTAGGACCGGTTTCTGGCTATCAGCCGTCATCAGCCAGGATAGCTTGACTCCAGTGGCGTAGTGAGCACGGGTCCCACGTCTGGGAATACCCATCCCACTTAGGGCGAAAAGCGTTACAACAAACAAATGATGGACGGAATGCTGACAATGCAGACATTCTCCCCCAGTCAAGAGATCTGGGTTAAATCCATCGTTCTTTTGCCCACTACACCACCCCAGTTTAGACATGGCCATATGCAAATCAGTCTTGACCCTGTGCCTCATGGGAACAGTCCAGCCCGAACTGCCAAGCCATGTCTTCCCTGGACCGGAATCAAGCATCCTAGGACCGGTTTCTGGCTATCAGCCGTCATCAGCCAGGATAGCTTGAGTCCAGTGGCGTAGTGAGCACGGGTCCCACGTCTGGGAATACCCATCCCACTTAGGGCGAAAAGCGTTACAAGAAACAAATGATGGACGGAATGCTGACAATGCAGACATTCTCCCCCAGTCAAGAGATCTGGGCTAAATCCATCGTTCTTTTGCCCACTACACCACCCCAGTTTAGACATGGCCATATGCAAATCAGTCTTGACCCTGTGCCTCATGGGAACAGTCCAGCCCGAACTGCCAAGCCATGTCTTCCCTGGACCGGAATCAAGCATCCTAGGACCGGTTTCTGGCTATCAGCCGTCATCAGCCAGGATAGCTTGACTCCAGTGGCGTAGTGAGCACGGGTCCCACGTCTGGGAATACCCATCCCACTTAGGGCGAAAAGCGTTACAACAAACAAATGATGGACGGAATGCTATCCTGGCTGATGACGGCTGATAGCCAGAAACCGGTCCTAGGATGCTTGATTCCGGTCCAGGGAAGACATGGCTTGGCAGTTCGGGCTGGACTGTTCCCATGAGGCACAGGGTCAAGACTGATTTGAATATGGCCATGTCTAAACTGGGGTTGTGTAGTGGGCAAAAGAACGATGGATTTAACCCAGATCTCTTGACTGGGGGAGAATGTCTGCATTGTCAGCATTCCGTCCATCATTTGTTTGTTGTAACGCTTTTCGCCCTAAGTGGGATGGGTATTCCCAGACGTGGGACCCGTGCTCACTACGCCACTGGTGTCAAGCTATCCTGGCTGATGACGGCTGATAGCCAGAAACCGGTCCTAGGATGCTTGATTCCGGTCCAGGGAAGACATGGCTTGGCAGTTCGGGCTGGACTGTTCCCATGAGGCACAGGGTCAAGACTGATTTGTATATGGCCATGTCTAAACTGGGGTGGTGTATTGGGCAAAAGAACGATGGATTTAACCCAGATCTCTTGACTGGGGGAGAATGTCTGCATTGTCAGCATTCCGTCCATCATTTGTTTGTTGTAACGCTTTTCGCCCTAAGTGGGATGGGTATTCCCAGACGTGGGACCCGTGCTCACTACGCCACTGGAGTCAAGCTATCCTGGCTGATGACGGCTGATAGCCAGAAACCGGTCCTAGGATGCTTGATTCCGGTCCAGGGAAGACATGGCTTGGCAGTTCGGGCTGGACTGTTCCCATGAGGCACAGGGTCAAGACTGATTTGCATATGGCCATGTCTAAACTGGGGTGGTGTAGTGGGCAAAAGAACGATGGATTTAACCCAGATCTCTTGACTGGGGGAGAATGTCTGCATTGTCAGCATTCCGTCCATCATTTGTTTGTTGTAACGCTTTTCGCCCTAAGTGGGATGGGTATTCCCAGACGTGGGACCCGTGCTCACTACGCCACTGGAGTCAAGCTATCCTGGCTGATGACGGCTGATAGCCAGAAACCGGTCCTAGGATGCTTGATTCCGGTCCAGGGAAGACATGGCTTGGCAGTTCGGGCTGGACTGTTCCCATGAGGCACAGGGTCAAGACTGATTTGCATATGGCCATGTCTAAACTGGGGTGGTGTAGTGGGCAAAAGAACGATGGATTTAACCCAGATCTCTTGACTGGGGGAGAATGTCTGCATTGTCAGCATTCCGTCCATCATTTGTTTGTTGTAACGCTTTCCATCATAAAGTGTCCTTCTCAAAACTGCAATATTGTCGACAAGAAGTGACCTACTTAGGTCATCTCTTATCGAAGGAGGGAAGGAAACTGACCCCAGAAATAATTCATGCCATTGCACAATTGAGCGTGCCAAGAACACAGAGAGAAGTGCGTGCCTTCTTGGGCATTACCTCATACTGTAGGCACTGGATACCAAATTTTTCTTTGCTGGCAAAACCTTTGTTAGCATTAACCTGTAAAAATACACCGAATCCTGTCCCATGGTCTGAAGAGTGTCAGAAAAGTTTTTTGGAATTGCGTTATGCATTATGTTCAGCTCCTGTGTTGGGTACCCCTGACTACAGCAAGCCTTTTACATTGTATGTTCATGAAAAGGACGGTTGCGCATTATCAGTGTTAACACAGCCTTTTGGCGACAGACCGCGTCCATGCGCATATTTTTCGTCAACCTTGGACCCGGTAGCGAGGGCATTGCCAAGTTGTTTGAGAGCTACAGCCGCAGCAGCTATGTCTATTCGACAGTCTGCTGGATTGGTAATGGATAACACATTGATTGTAATGGTTCCACATGCTGTGGACACATTGTTAAACCGGACCAAGACACAGCACTTAACTAGTGCTCGATTGTCAGGATATGAATTGACACTGTTGGCAAACCATATACATATAAAGAGATGCAACACGTTGAATCCAGCTACATTATTGCTGATTCCAGCAGACCTAGATGAGATTAGGCCTGGGCCATAATTCCGTTCCGTTCGCGGAAGTTGCGATATTTTGGCATTCTCGCGTTCCGCGGAAAGCGCGAAAATGTCAAAATTTCCGCATTCCGCAGCTTAGCGATAATTTTTTTCTTGCTCGCGCTGTAAAACAATACATTCTCGCGCGCGCGCGATCGCCTTACCTGAATCCCTGCGTTCTCCGACAAGTTTTCTTGACCCGGTCGCGTTCTCCACGAGATGTTGGATTTTGGTAGCCATTTTGCGCTGTCTCGCGAGAGTTCGCGGCCGCATTCAAGTCATTTTTCACGCGATCACGTCATTTGTCGCGCGATCAGGTATTTCTTCTCGCGATCATGCACCGCGCGAGTATGAGAAGATTGAGATCTCGAACATGTCATTCTACATCGCGAGCCAGAGAATGAGGACGCGGGCACATGAAATCGAACGCGAACAGGAGAAAGAGACCGCGAACACGTCATATCCAACGCGACAGGGACAAAGAAGAGAACGCGATCATATCGTTTTCGACACGCCGGCGGAAGTAATGTGAAGCTGGAGAACTCAACAATGTAAAATTTACAATTTGGAGAGGAATATCGGCTCTAGCAGCATGAAACCATCTGCAAATACTGATTTTGGATGAAAAGAACTCCTTACATTCACATTTGGCTTTCCTTTTTTGTGCAAGGACTCCAGGAGTCATTTTTTTTTTACAAAGTGGAGAGAGGGAGGAAGTGACACAGATTCTCCAACTTCCTGTTCCTGTCCAGCAGGCTCCTCCCAGTGCTTTGTCCATCTCCTGCTCATTCTGCCTTTGGATTTGGAGCTGGAAAGATCTCTCTTTTTGTCTGCTGCATCATTGCAATTGGATTTCAGGATTTTTGGAATAGGATATTTTACAAGTAAGTGGTTGTTGTGTTTGATTGTGGGCATTGCAGTTGTTGTGTAACTACAATTTATTTTTGATAATTAATTATCATCATTCCTTTTTTTTTTTTTTAATTTATTTTAATTTTGTGGGTTGTAGTAGTAGGCCCGAGCTAGCCATGGGCATGGCCTCATGGGTGTGTGTGTGCATGATGAAGCAACTGTTCCTTTTGTTTTTTGAATATATTTCATTTTCAATCACATTTAGGGCATGGATGGCATTGGATTGAGTTGGGGAAGTGTGTTTTTTGGGGTGGCCTTGCTGATGTTGTTGGGCCTGGACATGTGGCTGGTGGCCATTTTGAGGCCTAGGCCTGCAAGCTTGCCTGGCCTTGTCTGCCAGCAGGCCTGCTTTCATCCACTGCTACCAGAGCAGGTAGCCACAGCTTTAGTAATCTACTGTTTTCTGTGTGTTCTGTTGATTTTAGACATCATTTTGGGCATGGATGGCATTGGATTGAGTTGGGGAAGTGTGTATTTTGGGGTGGCCTTGCTGATGTTGTTGGGGCTCGCCATGTGGCTGGTGGCCATTTTGAGGCCTAGGCCTGCAAGCTTGCCTGGCCTTGTCTGCCAGCAGGCCTGCTTTCATCCACTGCTACCAGAGCAGGTAGCCACAGCTTTAGTAATCTACTGTTTTCTGTGTGTTCTGTTGATTTTAGACATCATTTTGGGCATGGATGCCATTGGATTGAGTTGGGGAAGTGTGTATTTTGGGGTGGCCTTGCTGATGTTGTTGGGGCTCTCCATGTGGCTGGTGGCCATTTTGAGGCCTAGGCCTGCAAGCTTGCCTGGCCTTGTCTGCCAGCAGGCCTGCTTTCATCCACTGCTACCAGAGCAGGTAGCCACAGCTTTAGTAATCTACTGTTTTCTGTGTGTTCTGTTGATTTTAGACATCATTTTGGGCATGGATGGCATTGGATTGAGTTGGGGAAGTGTGTATTTTGGGGTGGCCTTGCTGATGTTGTTGGGGCTCGCCATGTGGCTGGTGGCCATTTTGAGGCCTAGGCCTGCAAGCTTGCCTGGCCTTGTCTGCCAGCAGGCCTGCTTTCATCCACTGCTACCAGAGCAGGTAGCCACAGCTTTAGTAATCTACTGTTTTCTGTGTGTTCTGTTGATTTTAGACATCATTTTGGGCATGGATGCCATTGGATTGAGTTGGGGAAGTGTGTATTTTGGGGTGGCCTTGCTGATGTTGTTGGGGCTCTCCATGTGGCTGGTGGCCATTTTGAGGCCTAGGCCTGCAAGCTTGCCTGGCCTTGTCTGCCAGCAGGCCTGCTTTCATCCACTGCTACCAGAGCAGGTAGCCACAGCTTTAGTAATCTACTGTTTTCTGTGTGTTCTGTTGATTTTAGACATCATTTTGGGCATGGATGCCATTGGATTGAGTTGGGGAAGTGTGTATTTTGGGGTGGCCTTGCTGATGTTGTTGGGGCTCGCCATGTGGCTGGTGGCCATTTTGAGGCCTAGGCCTGCAAGCTTGCCTGGCCTTGTCTGCCAGCAGGCCTGCTTTCATCCACTGCTACCAGAGCAGGTAGCCACAGCTTTAGTAATCTACTGTTTTCTGTGTGTTCTGTTGATTTTAGACATCATTTTGGGCATGGATGGCATTGGATTGAGTTGGGGAAGTGTGTATTTTGGGGTGGCCTTGCTGATGTTGTTGGGGCTCTCCATGTGGCTGGTGGCCATTTTGAGGCCTAGGCCTGCAAGCTTGCCTGGCCTTGTCTGCCAGCAGGCCTGCTTTCATCCACTGCTACCAGAGCAGGTAGCCACAGCTTTAGTAATCTACTGTTTTCTGTGTGTTCTGTTGATTTTAGACATCATTTTGGGCATGGATGCCATTGGATTGAGTTGGGGAAGTGTGTATTTTGGGGTGGCCTTGCTGATGTTGTTGGGGCTCGCCATGTGGCTGGTGGCCATTTTGAGGCCTAGGCCTGCAAGCTTGCCTGGCCTTGTCTGCCAGCAGGCCTGCTTTCATCCACTGCTACCAGAGCAGGTAGCCACAGCTTTAGTAATCTACTGTTTTCTGTGTGTTCTGTTGATTTTAGACATCATTTTGGGCATGGATGGCATTGGATTGAGTTGGGGAAGTGTGTATTTTGGGGTGGCCTTGCTGATGTTGTTGGGGCTCTCCATGTGGCTGGTGGCCATTTTGAGGCCTAGGCCTGCAAGCTTGCCTGGCCTTGTCTGCCAGCAGGCCTGCTTTCATCCACTGCTACCAGAGCAGGTAGCCACAGCTTTAGTAATCTACTGTTTTCTGTGTGTTCTGTTGATTTTAGACATCATTTTGGGCATGGATGCCATTGGATTGAGTTGGGGAAGTGTGTATTTTGGGGTGGCCTTGCTGATGTTGTTGGGGCTCGCCATGTGGCTGGTGGCCATTTTGAGGCCTAGGCCTGCAAGCTTGCCTGGCCTTGTCTGCCAGCAGGCCTGCTTTCATCCACTGCTACCAGAGCAGGTAGCCACAGCTTTAGTAATCTACTGTTTTCTGTGTGTTCTGTTGATTTTAGACATCATTTTGGGCATGGATGCCATTGGATTGAGTTGGGGAAGTGTGTATTTTGGGGTGGCCTTGCTGATGTTGTTGGGGCTCTCCATGTGGCTGGTGGCCATTTTGAGGCCTAGGCCTGCAAGCTTGCCTGGCCTTGTCTGCCAGCAGGCCTGCTTTCATCCACTGCTACCAGAGCAGGTAGCCACAGCTTTAGTAATCTACTGTTTTCTGTGTGTTCTGTTGATTTTAGACATCATTTTGGGCATGGATGCCATTGGATTGAGTTGGGGAAGTGTGTATTTTGGGGTGGCCTTGCTGATGTTGTTGGGGCTCGCCATGTGGCTGGTGGCCATTTTGAGGCCTAGGCCTGCAAGCTTGCCTGGCCTTGTCTGCCAGCAGGCCTGCTTTCATCCACTGCTACCAGAGCAGGTAGCCACAGCTTTATTGATCAAGTGTTTTCTATGTGATCTGTTGAATTTTTAGACATCACCTTCCTGAGAGTGTAGTGTGGCTGTACACAGTACTAGTAGTATAACATAGCTCTAGTTAAAAAAAATTCATAAATGGCTAGACTATCTTTTGTTTGCACTAGTACAGTACTAAGTAACTGAACCACAAAAACAAATGCAACATTTCACTGATGTTCTTCTCCTGTCTTCTTTGCTTTTAGGTGCACAAAAGACAGAGTAGGAGGTGTCATCGGCATCACCTGGCTACCCGTTGTACTGCCAGCCAGACAGAAGTCCTGCTGCGCATCACGCCCACGTGTGACCAGAACTTGTTGTGCATCTGCCTCCTGCCTGACGTCGGAATAAGATGGCCCCAAAGAAAGGTACCAGGTCCAGTACCAAGAAAGTTGCTGGTGAGAAGAAGGAACAGAAAAAGGAAGTGCCATTAACCACGACTGGTGGTGTGCCGGCCAAGGTTTTTTTTGGCACCAAAGCGTTGTCCGGGAACCAAGCTGGGAGCAGCACAGCGGTCCAGCAACCCCACCAACCTAGGCCCAAGGGCTTTACTGTCGCAGAGGTAGCCAGTCTACTAACGGGCAGCGATGTTGAAGAAATGTCATTACCGCAAAGTAGTACACAATCAAGTTCAACGCAGGCGCAAACTCAGCAGATCAGTGTGCAGCCGCCGCAACAAGAACAGCAGCAGCAGCCGGCGCAACCAGAACAGCAGCAGCAGCCGGCGCAACCAGAACAGCAGCAGCAGCCGGCGCAACCAGAACAGCAGCAGCAGCCGGCGCAACCAGAACAGCAGCAGCAGCCGGCGCAACCAGAACAGCAGCAGCAGCCGGCGCAACCAGAACAGCAGCATCAGCCGGCGCAACCAGAACAGCAGCAGCAGCCGGCGCAACCAGAACAGCAGCAGCAGCCGCCGCAACCAGACCAGCAGCAGCAGCCGCCGCAACCAGAACAGCAGCAGCAGCCGCCGCAACCAGAACAGCAGCAGCCGCCACAACAGCCCACCATAGTAGTTGTTGCTCCTGACGTAGGGGCATTTCAGGAAATCGAGCTTCCTGCAGACAAAGCGGAGCGAAGTCAAACCACTGTTTCAGAACATCTATTGTCTTCCAGACCACCAGCAAGGAAAAGGAGGCTTAGTCCATCATCTTCTTCTTCAAGCCCCGCTTCTGATGATCGTGATGACACTTGGGTCCCACCAGCTCGGTCTGAGAGTGAAGTACGCCACAAGACATTGCTTCTGAAAAGGAAGGTCCCAGAAAAACTTAGAGTTATGGAGGTAGATGTAGAAGAGGGGGGTGATGATGTTGATGAAGACGAGCCAGTCATCACGCACATTACTCCCGCCCCAAAGGGATTGGAGACCGACATTCTAACCCTATCCAGAAAGGCTGCTACTGAGTGGGATGCAGCACGGATCTCACCAACACAGGTTACACCACCACTACCTCCAGCTGCCATATTTTCCAAGGCCCGGCAGGGACCTACATCCAGCTCAACCACCTCAGTAGGAAGTGGTAGTAAAAGTCACAGTGTAGGTGGACAGGGTCACATATTTTCAAGGACCCCCTCAAGTTCATCTGGTGTTGAAAGTGGCACATCCAGCAGTGCCAGAAAGTTCTCCTCCCCAGTTTGGGACTTCTTTTCTGTTAGCGCCAAGGAGGAGAACATTGCTATATGCGCAATTTGTCGGCAAGGTGTTCGGCGTGGTAAGCTTGGTACAAACTATGGTACCGGAGGACAAGCAAGTCATCTCAGAATACACCACACTATTGTGTGGGAGGATCACCTACTTAAGTTAAAAGAAAGTAGGAAAACTAAACCCTTTGAAGTTGGTCAGGAATCAGGGAGCGATATTATTGTGGTGGCAGGTGAAGAACAGGGAGGCATTTCTAGCCCTGTCTCCAGTAGTGCAGTCACTGCAGTGGTAACGCCCACATCCTCCTCAGTAACATCAGAGTGGCACCGCAGTAAGAGCCATACTCAGAGTGTGGGTGAGACACCAAGGCGACCGGCGGCGAGTACCTCAATGAGACAATCTGTGTCGTTGAGCCTTAGTGGGTTAATGGCACCACTAAGGAAAGTAAGCCAGCCTACCATTGACAGCATGTTTAGGTTGGAGGGGCAGTTCCAACGCAACCACCCAACGGCACGATTGTACAATGCGAAGCTGGCTAAAATGTTAGCGCTGGACCTTCTTCCTTTTTCATTTGTGGAAGGGGTGGGTTTCCTTGAATTTGTGTCTGCCATCTGCCCGAAATGGAAAGTTCCAAGCCGGTCCTATTTCGCAAGAATTGCTGTTCCGGCACTACATCATGATGTGCTGGAATTGGTTGGACAAGCTTTGCAGAAGAGTGCTGTGCACAATATCCACCTGACAACAGACATGTGGACCAGTTGCCAAGCCACAGATTACATGTGTATCACTGCACACTGGATCTCTTTTGTGGGGGTTAAAGATCAACTATCTGCACGAGGTGTTGTTGACACAGCTGCGATTTTTGAAGGTACTCGGAAACATGCAACTGTAGCCATGTTCGCCATGGAGAAATCTCATACGGCTGAAAACATTTTAGAAGAGTTTCGCACCAAGGTTTTGGAATGGCTGCAGCCCAGAGGGCTTGGTATTGGTTTTGTTGCCACAGACAATGGCAGTAATGTACTTAAGGCCATGGAACTTGGTTCCTATTTCAGGGTTCCGTGTTTGGCACACTGCATAAACATTATAGTGCAAGACTTTCTGAAAAAAGAACCCATAGTAAGCAATTTACTGTCCATCTGCCGAAGAATATGCACTCATTTCAGCCATTCTTTTAAAGCTCGGAAGCAGCTGAGGATCCTCCAACGTGAGCGTAGGGTGCCAGTCAAGGCACTCATCCAGGAGGTGGCAACACGTTGGAACTCAACGTATTACATGCTTGATCGTCTGTACGAACAGCACAGGTCACTCAATGATTATGTCTGGTACAGAAGCAGTGATGCTAGTGTTAAAGGCATGACCCTTCAGAGGGAGCAATGGACCCTAATTCAATGCCTGACTGAGATGCTGTCTCCTTTTGAGGTCTTCACACGTGAAGTCAGCAAGGAGGACTGTACAATGGGCCAAGCGATCCCATTGTTGCAAATGCTAGAGCATGAGCTGAATAATGTGTCTGAATCCTACAAAGGTGTAGAGGACAGAAGGCAAGCCCATGACTTGGTGGAGAGCTTATCCAGGCGCTTATCAGAAAATGTAAGGATACAAAATAAAATTTTGTCACAAGACCATTACATTTGTGCCACAATTCTGGATCCACGTGCAAAATTAGGACTATTCCTTTCTTTTTCCGACACTGATGTTGCCCGCTACAAAAGTTGTATAGCTGAAGCAGCCATCAAGTTTGAAAACGAAGGGCTGCTAATTAAAAGCCCGCCACATCAACCCACAACAAGTACTGATACTGAAGCAGGCCATGCAGAATCAAGTGCAACTTCGTCGGCTGAGGGCAGTGCGGTTGGCTCACAATCGCAACACTCACCATCACCATCGACTACAAAAACAATAACTGGATCATTCAGCCGAGTACAATCATTATCAGATTGGTATGTAAAGATGGGCCGTAAGCACAGTGCTGATGCACAGAAAAAACAGCACAAAAGCTTACCAGCAGCAACCCTGAACATTGAGCGGATGGTCCAGGCCTATCTGGACGACCCAACAGAGGTGTACGTTGATCAAAACCCAGTGCAGTATTGGTATAGGAAAAGGTCTGAATGGCCACAGCTCAGCAGGCTGGCAATAAGCTATCTGGCTTGCCCTGTCGCAAGTGTCTCTTCCGAACGTGTTTTCAGTGCTGCTGGTTCCATTGTAACCTTGAGAAGGACCAGTCTATCTCCCAAAAACGTGGAGAGGTTAACAATGATCAAAATGAATCAGCACTTCATACCACCGAATTACACAATGCATGAATCAACAGAGGAAGATGAGGACAGCGGCTCAGGTGACGGAAGTATTGTGTCAGATGATTACCTACTACTGGACGATCCCCCAGAGTTTGAGGACGAGCTATACTTCCCTGACAATTAGGCTCGCACTTACTGTCTTCCTCCCTTTTTTCCCCCTTTGTTTGTGTCTGTTGTTCCGGTTATAAACTTGTGAATCGCAACCAATGCATTATCACCGTCTTCTAATCTTCTAATTTAAGATACAAGTTTCAGGTGTCTGCCATTTGACACTACAGTCCTCAGAATCCAGCTCCTCCGCTCGATCATACTGCATCTCCTGGTCAATTCCATTTCCCTCATGAATGATGATTGGATGATGGTAACAACAAATTCAAACTTTCCTCGTCCTTCCAAAACAAGTGGACCATGAATCTGATGACTTCTATAGCTATCCTCCTTCAGAGCCGAGAGAGACTGGCCATTAACTGAAAATAAGATGCAACAGGTAATGATTGATGCCATGCATTGTCCGCAGAAAAGCAGACTGAGTGATGTAGATTTTGTTGTGTGTGTTGCGCATGAATGAATTGATGTAATTGTGCACTGCCACTAATCAACTTTCTACAGAACACACTAGTAATTACTAATTTTCCTCTTCTGGCAAACAAGAAATGTGTACTTCTCTCCTGCATCTTGGTGATACATTGCTTTTAATTCAATACAGGAAGGGCACTCACTCAATCTGCGCAATGCAAATGACTGTGACTTAACAGCACCGTCCATCATGATGATGGCGAAAGAGACGGCCTGCAGCGTTAACGAGATGAGATGCAACAGGTAATGATTGATGCCATGCATTGGCCGCAGAATAGCAGACTGAATGATGTAGATTTTGTGGTGTGTTTCGCATGAATTGATGTAATTGTGCACTGCCACTAATCAACTTTCTACAGAACACACTAGTAATTACTAATTTTCCTCTTCTGGCAAACAAGAAATGTGTACTTCTCCTGCATCTTGGTGATACATTGCTTTTAATACAATACAGGAAGGGGACTCACTCAATCTGCTGCGCAATGCAAATGACTGTGACTTAAACAGCACCGTCCGTCATGATGATGGCGAAAGAGACGGCCCGTTAACTTAAGATGAGAAGTAACAGGTAATAAATGATGATAATTAATGGCATGCATTGGACACCTGACTCTGAGCTATTGATCTTTGTGTTTGCGTTGTTTGTTGTGCACAAAGTGAATGATGTCAAAGTGTACTAGTGTTAATCTATCTTTCTGTACACAATAAAGAATGACTCAAGTCAGTAATATTTATATTTCTACTCTTGTTGTGTTCTAAAAATTACACTTGTACTGCAGGCCGATCTTCAGTCAGTAGAAGTATCAGAGCTGATGATGAAGTCAGGAGGATGTTTCATGAGTGGCATAAAACGGAAAAGCCTAAAGGTAAACACGTGAACCACAACCACAGCACACCCAAATGTCTGTGTAGAAGTTGAATAGAGTGTAGCGGTGGGATGACTGCAGTGCATTGATTTTACTAACTTAAACTGTAAAATGCTATGTTTGGAATGGATAATGTGCTTTGCGTTTGTCCAACTCTTTGAGAGAAAAAAAAATAATTTTAAGTGTTAACGTAGGATGTGCTAATGCTAAGCACTGTGGGCCTGCTCTCTCCTGTTACTGTTGAAGGTCTATGCTGGAAACAGACAACAGTAGAGATGATGCATATGCATACATGCCACCTCGGAAAGTGTTCTTGTTGCACTACACCATCACTTGTGCATTTGTTTTCACTTTCTTTCTGAATATCCCCTTTGGTTTTCAATCTAAAATTACAGGCCGGGCCTTGTCCAAAACTTTGTAAAACATTACAATGCATATTAATTACCTTACCAATCAATCACCTTTTTATTCCAGCCGGGCAGTGGCGAGTGGTGAGGCGACACACCCAAGATTGATGGACGAGAGGAGCAAGAGGAATGCCGAGATGCAAAAAACCAGTCCACATTTTTGACCAGGATAACACAGTAACAGTATCCACTTTTCACTTCTTTTAAATAATTTGATTAATATCTTGTATACATTCTTTACAACAGTGTGTTCTTGGAGTTGTTATTATCAATCATCATTACGTTTGCTCTGTGTTTACGATTCTTCACTACCAATATTTAAAATTTCTATTTGCTATCTGTTAAAGTTTTAAGGCCGGAACAGAACAAGAAATAGAAGTGTATGTAATCCGGGTCTCATCATGCATGCATTTCCTTTTTTATACCTTAACATATGGAATGGATATGGTATGGTAGTCTTCAATGATTGTTGTTTGTTTGTCTATGTATGCATACTGTTTTTCTATGTCAAACCTTTCCCAAAATCCCCCTTCCCATCCAATCAACGGACCCTAACCCTCTTCCCCCGGGCTGTGTGACTTATTGTCGAGGTGTAACTAAATTAAATGTACACCAATACTTAATCACACACTTGCTGGGGCGGATGTGGTGAAAGCAACACTACTTCAATTTCAATGCAGAGCGATGATCTTCTTCTGCTTGCCCACCCATGAGTAGGATATTTCACAGGTTATTTTATTTAACAAAGGAACATATACCTCAGCATGAATTGCCGGCATTGATTTGATTTGTTTGTTGTCATTCCTCATATACAGCACTAACTGTTAGACTGTAGGCATAGCCAAGTCGACAAAACTATAGTTTGTAACTCTGTCTAGTAGGCTATCCTCATAATATCCAGCATTCATTTTTTTTGTCAAATATTTGAGCATATAATTGTTGCTCGGTAAATTCTGTGATGTACTTCATTCAACTACTCCTCTAACAGTCTCTCAAAGGCGATTGACTATCTCCTTTTCTTTTTTTGGAAATGCTGCTACCCTGCCAGTGTATACTACTACTATACTACCACCACCACCCCAATCATGGCATGTATGAAAAAGGAAACCATCTTCACCATGCAGCCAGTGCTGTGCCACAGTTGGACATAAACATCAAGCACCGGTAAGAGAGAAGTTTGGGGGAGGCAGAATCAATAATGGACATGTTGTCAATGATGTCAGTTTCAAACACCACTCCAAAGAATGCATAGTAGGACCAGTCAATGAGTGAGGTGTGTCGCATCTATCTGTTTGTGTCTTATACAGTCAGCAAATTATTGAAATCAAACACACGCTATGGGCGGCCATGCACCAGCAAAGAAACAGTGTGATGTAAAACAGTTACCCCACCTACAAAACATTAACAACATTGCATGTAACATAGAAAAATATATTTAATTGACCCTAACAAATAAACTAAACCCACAAAAGCTGACCCACCCCCCTCCCTAACCCCAACGACTGTCCATAGAAATAGAGAACGCCCAAACGAGTGAGGAAACAAACAGGAATTAAAAAAGGGGCAGTGACAGGGACTAACTGGTGGGGCGGGACTGGAGGAGGACACGAATCTGGTCCTCTAAATGGGCGACGCGGCGTCTAAGGCCGCGGCAGTTGCAACCACAGTGGGGGGGGCACCGGAGATGGCACGGTGGCGGCGGGCAGCCGCCAGACGGTGGCGCCGTACCGCTGGAGGGCGGTGGCTGGGGCCCGGGGCACTGGAGGAGGCTTCAATTGCTGCTGCACTCTCCTCCTCCTCCTCGGCTAGGACCACCAGCCGCCGGTATTCCTGCTGGATTGCCTCCAGCTTCCGGCGCCGTGCCTTGGCGGCCAACTCCTTCCGGTTGATTTTCGGAGTAGCTGTGTATCAAAAAGAAAAAAACAAGACAATTGTAAAATATAGTCTTAATAAAACAGTAGGACAAGGTAATTATTTATACACATAGTGGCATGGTAGAGTAGCACTATAAAATAAAGCACAGTAGTACATAACATTTTAAATGTCGCCCGTCCTTCTTCCTTCCACCTGTCTTACACTTTTTAGTTGAACAGTGCACCAGGTGCTCTTCTCCATAAAACTTTCAAAGCGGAGTTGAAATCAGATAGATGAGGCCATTGGTTACTCAATACTCTGGCTCCTAGTCCTATACCAATTAAAGGGAATTCTAGTCTTCTAGTTCACTCTTCAAACGTCCCCAAGAACTCATACTTACTTACGACATCGGATAGCGGGCGGACTTTGTCCGCCCGCCATCCGACTGCTAAAAAGGGTGGGGGTCCCGTGGGGACAATTAATTAGGATGATGCGCCCGGCACAGTGACGCTGAAAGCAATGCTAAAATGTTGTGCTGCTTTTCCAAGCACAACATGACGGGCCTCGCACGGAGCCTGTCACGTTTTGCTTTGAAAGTCGGGGGGTACCATAGCATCGGTAGGTACCCTCCATGGGGGCCCCCAAGCATACTCTGCAATGTGTGCATGCCTTTCCGTGGCGGACGGTAATGCCGCCACGCAAAGGCATTCCAAAATGCAGATTATATGGCTGCCGGTGTGGTGAGAGAGACACCACCGCCATATTGAACCCTTTTCCGCCTAGACATGTCTGAATATTTTCTACAGGGATGGCGGGAGGTTTGCCCCTGCTGTGACGGCAGTGAATTCCAGCCAGCCCGGCGGGGGCAATACGCCCACCATCCTAATGGGGCCCTAATTCACAACTTTACAGTATACATATACATACAGTACACCTTTGCAGTGAGTGTGCTGTCAAGTTCAACAATAGTTAAAGATTATGAATCTAACTTACCACCGCCTGCCACTGGTGCTGCCACTCCCCCTCCGTTGCTATCTGCAACTGCCGCATCCTCGCCCTCTGCGTCGCCTTCGCTGGCCCCAGCAATGGTGGTCGGTAGTGCGCCTAGAAAACATTACACATTTATTAGGCAACATATACACCTCCCCCCTATTGATCAGTAGCAAGGTTGAAAAATGAGTTAATACTAACATAAATCACTAGTACAAATCAGGTAGTAGTAGAGTAGACACTAAGTTATATGATCATTGTAGCATTTGCTTGATTAGCCCTAGCCATGCACATGTGACGTTACCTTTACCTTGCAGCTTCTTAAGACACCTTTGAGCCCACATGACCTGCCTCACACTGCTACTGTCTAGTCTACGCGCTGCGTACAGGCGGTCAACAAACATTAACAAGCCACTTTTTTAGGAAGAACTGGTGTACTACTGTTACTGTTAGTCCATATTGCTTATCCATAGATGCTACACTTTTTGGCACGGCTGAGAAATGCTTGCAAGTTGCAATATACTAACGCACACCATTTCCTTTTTTCGCATTACAGACGCAAGATTCGCTTCTACGAACCAGAGCTTCTGAACGATGCACCAACTACCAGTACTAGGTTCTTCTGAGGTGAGGGGTCCCTTCACTCACATCTTCATTTATAAATGTATATAAACTAAATTGCTATGGGATGGTGGTGCTGCCTTCCACCACTTCAGTTATCATGATTTAATTCCCAACTGTATTAGTGTAACAATGTATTTTGTTTTAATGTTATTGATTTGCCAGTTGGTGCTGCTAAGATAACAGTGTACAGACCTTCTCAAATTGAAATAAAAATTTTAAACTTACATAGACTTTGTGGTATTTGGTGTGGAGTGGACTAACTTACACGATTGAGCAAATTAAAGTAAGGGTGTGCATGTGAATTGCTTCCACGACAGAGGTTGGGTGTGTTAATGTTCTGGGTTGTCTACTTGTTGGTTGTCTTGGGGGGAGGGTTCCGAGACCTAATAGGTATGACAAGACAGTACTATAGTCAAGCAGTGGAATTGTGGTGGGTGCGGAATTTCTGATTGAGGTGTGCAAGGAAGGTCCAACCTACCATCACCAACATCCTATTTTCTGGTGCAAATGTATGTGCAAGATCCCTACAACAGTTGTATGTCCTATAGGGTATCATATCAAAATATTAAGAAATCTGGTAGGGCTGTTGCTGTGAATTTTCAAAGCCTAAACATCAACAAGAGTAAAAAGTAGTACAAGACAACGACCCAACGGATTGTACGAGCTACTGGTGAATATGAGTTTTATATTACAACCTTTCACAAAGAGTGGCACTGGGCAAGACTAGCTACTACAGTACAGACAGACAGACTGATAGTATGTAGTAGTACTCAGTCATCATAGCGGAGGCAGGGATAAGCTTTTTGAAACCGTACAGATCGAAGGATAATTGGTGGTAAAAAATAGCATTTGGAAACACACTATAGTTCGGGAGAAATGGGGCAGTAAAAGTTATGGAATAAGAAATATTATTAAAAACAAGAAGACTTACTGGGGCCAGCAGAGGAGCCCTCAGCGGTGTCCTCCTCGTGGTGTTCCTGTCCCGCCGACTGCCCAGTCCCTGCCCGTCTGCCCCTGGGTGCTGATGAACAGGAAAGATATAAGAAAGACAAACATTGATGGATGGTGTCAACTTAAGCAAATACAATTTTTTTCAACAACGGTCAAAAAACACTTATGTAAACAATTGCAATAACTACATTGACCGATCTCATCTGGTCAACATGTAATATCGGGGGATTCGCAGTTCGACTACTTAAGTTACTATTTATCAACAGTAATCCATTCTTCCATTCTGATTCCAGAAAACTAAGTTACAAGTAAGCCTAAGTATTAGTACAACCTACCACCCAACCTAGCCCACCTATTCCAGGCATGCCAATTGTACATTAAGTATGCATTTCGACTGTATTCCTCAACAATGTGTATGATCCAATCATGGAGGACACATTAACATGACTACATTTTTTGTATATACACAATTTTGGTTTGATTGATGCTCATCTGCTACTGCTAAGTAACTGCAAAGCCTACCTCCACTCATTGAACAAACTAGAAAGGTTCTAAAGACTGGCGTACTAGCAGCACGTCACGTAACTGAGTGAGGGGGCATCACGCATAGCACTAACCAATTAGAAGCTCATACAAAGTACCTAAACCTATGTATCAATCCGCCCCTATCTATTAGTGACAGGACAAAGTAAGGAGTGGACATGAGTCACTGTAGCATTACGTAACTTAATTTCTCTAAAATAAACTCGTAAAGAATCACGCTAAGCAAGCGCAAACGCAAAGCTGCAAACAAGTAAGATTAGTAGTAGCGCAGAAGAGCACCTGTGTCATAATCACAGAAGACTTTTAAACATTATTAACCTGGAATGTATTGCAAGCAGCAACATTCTATCTGGTTGGAAGGAAAAAAAGATATTCGCAATATATAACATAGAGCAGAAGAACAGACACAAAGTTGTAATAATTAAATAGGTACTCACCAAGCCCCGGGACCTCCACTCCTAGCAGGTCCAGCAGGTCCTGCTCACGGTCCAGGATGTCGGACCACCGGTGCGTCAGCTGTGCCTGGGTGCGCCGGACCCCAGAGATGCGAGACACTGCCCGGCGCACCTTCCCCCACCGCTGCCGACGCTCCCGGAGGCCGTACCCGGACCCAGGCCTGCCACCTGCTGTCAGGGTTGAGGGGAGGTGGCGCTGCACAAAGAAAATTAGTGCAGCCAACTCCGCCTCCCCAAATAAGGCCCGTGCATGCACCCCTTGTGGGCGCCGCCTTCCGCAAGGAAGGCGGTCGCGGCTCTGGCTGCGCCGGCGAACAGCCCTGCCCTTGGACATGGTTCTGGGGACGGGGCGGGAAAGAAAAGGTAAAATAAATAAAGGAGTAAAGGAAATAAATAGCAGGCAATACAAAGAGAAAAAGTAGCTAAAAAACAAAAAAAAAGGTACACAAAAACCAAAAATATAGAGGCAGGAAAATAGTTAGAGAAATAATAAGTAATAAAGATCCGAAAAAAGTGGCTATAAACAAAGGATTGAAAAGATTTAGGGAGGATTGAAAATCAGGCCCCAGAACCATGCAATAGAGTGGAAAACAAGATGGCCGCGCCCGTTGCGACCACGTGCGCAAGTTCGCGCGATATTTTCTCCCTGAGCAAGCAAAAAGCAACGCGATCAAGTAAAAGCGATCGCGAACAGGAAATATCGACCGCGAACATGCATTGCGCGACCCGGAACAGGAAGTAAACAACGCCAGAGGGCGGGACAAGTGAAAACAAGATGGCCGCGCCCATGAGCGACCGCATGGGTAAGTTGGCGACCCGCGAACACGCAAAAAATACCGCGAACAGGCGGCAAAAAACTTCCGCATCTTCGCGATATTTCCGGCGTGTTTGCGGAGATTTTCTGCAATCTCGCGATAATTTGCGGAGGTTAATTCCGCAAATTCCGCCCACCCCTAGATGAGATTGAGCAACCTGATTGTCTGTTCAGAACAGAAGAAGAGACGAAAGGGAGAATAGATCTTAAAGATACTTCCCTGACTGAGTGTGATGGTACCTTATGGGTGGATGGTTCGTGCTTTAAGCTTCCGAATGGTGATATGACTGCTGCATATGCTATCACGACTTTGCACACGATTGTTGAAACTGCACGTGTGCCACATAATTCGGCTCAAGCAGCAGAATTAATTGCCCTTACAAGAGCATGCGTGTTGTCTGAAGGAATGAAAGTGAACATATATACTGACAGCCAGTACGCCTTTGGTGTGGCCCATAGTTTTGGGCGATTGTGGAAGGAACGTGGATTCCTGACGTCGCACGGAGCTAAAATTCATAATGGCAAGTTGGTGAATGATCTCCTTGAGTAACTGACCCTACCGTTACAAGTTGCGATTATGAAATGCAGTGCGCACAAGAAAGTCACTGATGATGTTGGTCGTGGTAATGCGTTTGCTGATGAAATCGCGAAAGAAACAGCAAAAGATGTGAAGACTCGAATGTATGTGGCAGGCCCTGCAAGATGGGTTGGTGATGTTGGATAAGTGAAGACACGATAGAGAGTGTGAAGTCCCTTCAAGTTGAAGCCACAGAGAAAGAGTTGAGCAAGTGGAGAGAAAGTACGGGTAAATTGGATGAGAATGGTTGTTGGGTTGATTTGTCAGAACATCGGCGATGGTTGCTACCTGATGCATATGTGCTTCCAGTGGTTACTATGGCACATGGAATGGCACACATCAGTGTGAAAGGAATCTGTAAGTTGTTGGCTCCAGTATAGCAGAACGCTGGAATTCCCAAGTGTGCAGAGAATGTGGTCAAGAATTGTATGGTATGTTTGAAATACAACCCTGGTAGGGGAACCCCGACTCCAGCTGGTCATTTTGTGCCTCCATCATATCCATTTGAGGTTTTGCAACTAGATTTTATCCACATGGAAAGGTGCAACAACTTGAAATATGTACTGGTTGTTGTTTGCGCTTTTTCAAAATGGATAGAAGCATATCCCCTAAAAGACAACACTGCTTTATCCACAGCCAAAGCCCTTGTGAAAGAATTTTTCCCTAGGTTTGGAATGCCAAGAATGGTGTGGAGTGATAATGGGAGTGAATTTGTGGGTCGAGTGATGAAGAATGTGTGTGAGGGGTTAGGGATAAAGCAAAAATTCCACGCTGCAAATCACCCCCAATCAGCTGGATTAGTAGAGTGCTACAACAGCACTCTGAAGCTAAAACTGGCCAAAATCCAGGCGAGCTCCGGTCTTAAATGGCCTGACGCTCTGCCTTTAGCACTCCTATCCACCAGAATGACTGTGCATTCACGCGTGGGACTTAGCCCATATGAGATCATTTTTGGCCGCCCGGCCAATGTATGGGGTGTGCCAAGACCGACAAAATTCAGCGAAATCGAACATCCAGTACTGCTTGACTACCTGTATGAATTGACGGCTAAATTGCGTGTTTTACACCAACAGGTGCACGATACTCTTCCCCGGGCCTCTGAAGCTCCCGGACACCCTATCGACCCTGGCACGTGGGTTCTGGTGAAGAACTTTCAGCGAAAGAGCAACGATGAGCCCCGTTGGATTGGCCCTCACCACGTACTTCTGTCGACAAGATCAGCGGTTCGAGTGAAAGGGAAAAAGAACTGGATTCACGGCGCCCACTGCAAACGGATCCCTTTGCCCCTACCATATGACCAGTGGGTCCAGGAGGGTATCGCTGATTCTGAAACAGACACTGTACCTCGTTTTGTACCATTTAGTGATGCACGCGTGAGAGGCACAACCTCAGAACAAGAAAGTGACGGTATTTTGCAAGAAGCTGTGCCACCGTCAATTCGATTGGACCCCACAGAGCCTGAACTTTTGTTTCAAGACCAGACAGTATCTGGCAGAAACCGCTACAACTTGAGACCAAGGCCTATGGACAAATAAAAATTCCTTTCCCTTACTATTTTTTTGATATTATAGCTCTCCCATCTGAAGAACTTTTTGATTTTTGTTTTTCGAACCACCATCCGGGTTCAGCCGCAGGGTCGTGGTGCCAAGACTTTGGGGTACATGCCGAAGACGTTAGGTCAACGGTTCTGGTTGGTCTAGGGTGTTCCCTGGATTGACAGGCGTACTCCTTAGCAGAAGATACTCACCCGCCGCGAGCGGCACGATTAGAGGATGGAGTTTTTCAAGATGGAGAGACTCACTGAGGAAATGAACTTTAAAACGAAAATATGTAGAATAATGAAGAGCAAACGTTTTGTATTATTATGTCTGTTTGTATTATTTAGTATGATGGTGTTTACTGTAGGTTATGTATTCTTCTCCTCTCAAGTGCCATTTGCACCCACTGTACAGCCTATACCTCCTCCTACTGCCTCCTTGCACTCTTTCCACCCTCTGCCTGAACACGAACAAGCTAGACGTTCCGAGTTTGTAAACAATTCATTCATTCAACTCCTGCACCAGCACCAACTAGTCATGAATACAACCAATTGCTGGGTGTGTGGTTTAATGCCACACACCATTAACAAGGGTATTCCTTATCTAGTGCTGCCGTTTAGCTATAATGGATCATCATGGGCATTCCAGACCATGTTTCTTTTTGCATTAGATGCCTACTCCCTGCGACAACCGCGTTCCATCAGACCTAGCACAAATAATAAAGCCTTAATGAAAGGAGTTGCCGATATGAGCAGAGATATCGACGCATACTCATCTATTCCCAAGGATGAATTGCGAGCTTATGTAGGGTGGAACGCGACGGGGTATAGCATTAGTCTGGGTGAAAGGCAGCGGAAAATCTCATCCCCAATTTGGGTTGTACCCCACATAGGTCGGTTCTGTTTACAAGGTAATGGTCAGAATCCAAGAGCTCAACTGGGGAAAAGTGACTGTACTGAAACGTACACTTTTCCATCACAGTTTTCCCCTGCGTTTTTGGCTGCCAAGGGTACATATTTTGTTTGCAGTGACCGAGCATATACATGGTTGCCCCCTGATTTCTCGGGCACATGTTATATTGCAAATCTGCTACCGCCAACATTTACTGCTGCCTCTGATTATCACAAGACCAGAGTTGTGAGAGGCGTGATTAGTAAGGAGGATACTGCCGGTCAGGAAGTGGGAGACTTCTTTTTGGGTTTCCTGCCGTTTTGGGGACCGATGGTCAATAGTAGGAACCTGAGACAACTGACTCGTGTGGTTGAATCCACTGTTAATGTAACGGCTGGTGCCCTTGGTAATTTGACAGCTGAGCTCCAAGCGGATCGCCTCATGACTTTGCAGAACCGTATGGGTCTAGACGTCATACTTGCAGACCGCGGTGGGGTATGTAAGGTCATCCAATCTAGCTGTTGCATTTTCATACCAGATAACGCTCCAACGGTTTATCAAGCCATCTCCAAACTGCATAAAATATCTGAATCTATACACGTGGATAAAGGAGATTGGTCACTGGTGGGGTCGTTCTGGGAACTGATATCTGCCTGGGGTTGGAAGATTCTGATGGTCATTGGAATGATCTTAGCCATTCTTTTCCTGTTCTGTCTGTGTATACAGTGTGCTCCTGCGATATGTGGCCTCTGTGCTACATTATGCGTAAGGAAACCTGTATCGAGGGACGAGCTAAGTAATAGGATGATGCTACAGCAACATCTTCATGACTTTATGAATATAGACCTGGACTCGGATTGAAATGAGTATAGTTATTGCCTATGTAAGGGCAAAAGGAGGGTCTCTGGTACTTTGAAATTTGGGACCGCGTAGGAGACAGGGCCCTACCCTGCCTATTCCGGTATTAGCGAACCGTGAATGGCCAATGCGGTATGTACAAGTGCTTTGTATAACGTTTTAGCGATAAATGCACTTTGTATACGATATTACACATTGACTTCGTGGGTTCCATCTTGGAGCAGTGGCCATCTTATGGTTGCCCTCACATAGGCTACACATTACGAACAAGCACAGGCCTTCAGAACACATGTGCTTTCTGTTTGACTTCTCTGTGACCTGTGCAGCTTGGCTCCACCGCCCCAGGTCAGTCCGGTCTCACGAGCTCCCCGTCCTACGGCCACCTGTGATTAGCATCAGGGTTTGACACACCATAAATCCTTTTCATCCCACACAAGCCTCCGGCTAATCTCTTTCACACCTGACTCTTCCTGCTTTATGGCTTGTTTTACAAACAGGAGATGCCCGTGTTTATTGGGGTCTGTTGATATCTGATGTGGGATCTGAGCCTCGCTGGGTAAATAATTGTGGGCTGGCTTAACTGGAATGTGGGATGGTCATCATGACTCTGCCTTTTCGTTTGTAATGAATACATATGAATGACCATATCGTAAAACAAGGAATGTGTGCCTGAAGCATGATATTTTTTATATAAGGAGAAGGCAGTTTCTGTAAGTTTAGGCAGTCTCCTGAGAACATACATTGTGTTGTACTTCTTGGATACCTGTAATTGGTCTGCAGCCAATAAATCAATCTTTGACTTCACCTAGAAGACTCTGTGTTTCTGTGGGTCTGAAACAGGAAGAACTCGAAGTCTTAGGGTGTGTTCCCCTGCACAGCTGGGTTTTAAAAACCCAGTACTTCAGGAGGGCAAGTCTGGTGCACTATTGGTGCTGGTAATTCCAGCTCCAATAGCGTATATTAAAGTTGCTGCAGTTAAAAGCTCGTAGTTGGATCTTGGGATTGAGCTGGCGGTCCGCCGCGAGGCGAGCTACCGCCTGTCACAGCCCCTGCCTCTTGGCACCCCCTTGATGCTCTTGACTGAGTGTCCTGGGGGTCTGAAGTATTTACTTTGAAAAAATTAGTGTTCAAAACAGGCCGGTCGCCTGAATACTTCAGCTAGGAATAATGGAATAGGATTCCAGCTCTATTTTGTTGGTTTTCGGAACTGGGGCCATGATTAAGAGGGACGGCCGGGGGCATTCGTATTGTGCCGCTACAGGTGAAATTCTTGGACCGGCGCAAGACGAACCAAAGCGAAAGCATTTGCCAAGAATGTTTTCATTAATCAAGAACGAAAGTCGAAGGTTCGAAGACGATCAGATATTGTCGTACTTCCGACCATACGCGATGCCAACTAGCGATCCGGTGGCATTATTCCCATGACCCGTCAAGCAGCTTCCGGGAAACCAAAGTCTTTGGGTTCCCGGGGGAGTATGGTTGCAAAGCTGAAACTTAAAGGAATTGACGGAAGGGCACCACCAGGAGTAGGGCCTGCGGCTTAATTTGACTCAACATGGGAAACCTCACCCGGCCCGGACACGGAAAGGAATGACAGATTGATAGTTCTTTCTCGATTCTGTCTGGTTAATTCCGATAATGAACGAGACTCCTCCATGCTAACTAGTTATGCGACCCCCAGCGGTCGGCGTCGACGATAAAACTTGACTATCTAGAGGAAGTAAAAGTCGTAACAAGGTTTCCGTAGGTGAACCTGCGGAAGGATCATTAACGGCGGAGCGGCTCGAGCCGATGGCGCCAGCCCGAAGCCCTCGACTGCCTC